>NC_140580.1:840380304-842780304 GCF_964204655.1 Triturus cristatus | reverse complement strand
ATGACTAAAAATGGAACACTATGACAAAATGTGCCGCATTATGTCGCATAATTTGTCCCTCCTTGCTGCATAATTTAATCAACCCTACCACATAATTTGGGGCTTCCTCTGCCCCTTAATTCCAGTGGCCCTGTTTATACTGTCCTTGAGACAGTTCCTGGTATCTATCAAGTGACCAAATTCTCACCAAGAAAGCGAACAGGTTCTTAGTTGAGAAATAACACTTGGATATCACAATTAACAATAATAAAAAAAGTGCTCAACACGCTGGTTTGAAAGTGAAAAAAATCAATTATCTAAATTGTGATTATGTGACTTATGTTTTAATTTGCATTACTGCACACATATACTCATAGGCAGAGGACTAACTGTCTCAGACTCTTTATCTTTTAATTTCCCTGTCTCCTGATTCTCTTGCTTTCCTTGTCTTTTTCACGCACACATTTCTCTTCTGCTCTCTTTTCTATTCTTATCACCCACTCCATCTCTACACGCTCTTTCTGTTTCACTCTTTTTCACTCACTGCTTTCTCTCTCTTAATATGCACTATTCAGGCCTGTTCTTTTTTTAATTCTTTGATGGAGTGGTCCCCATTCCCAAATTCTACTCATGGAAGTCAAGCTCAATCATAATGCCCCATTGGTCAATTCTGAGGCAGGTATTTATGTCCCACCAATTTAAAAGTTCACTAACCGCCCCTGCACTCACTTGCGGATTATGGTGCAAGACTGTATGTCATGCAATGCAGCCTTGTTTGGGCACTAGTACAGGAAATGGCACCAGCAACAGGCCAATCTTTGTAGATATACGATCTGATTCACAAAGATCCTCCGCACTAGTGGTGGAGACTCCGCAGTGGTTACTGGATCCCCACACGCGTGGCGGGATCCCCACAATGAGAAACGGCAATGTGGAGATCCCGTTGCGAGTGCAGAGATCCCTCAATGACTGAAGAGCCTCCGACACGAGTGTGGAGGCCCTTTGTGAATCAGTCTCAAGGTGTGGCGTGTATTTCACTCTTTCTGCAAAGCAACAAAGCTAATTTGGATGCTCCCTGCATTGTGTGAAAAACTAGTAAATCTGGACAAAAGTGACTTCCAAAGTCATGTGCGATCATAAACGGGATTCCAAACATGGGACCCAGGGTCTGATTGAGAGTTACCCCATCACAAATGTGGCAGATAGCCCATCCACCTTATTACAAATGCATTATATCTTATGGAACTTGTGATAAGGTGGATGGGATATCCGTAATTTTTGTGACAGAGTAACCGTCTGCCAAAGTCTAAATCAGCCCCCAAGTCTCGGATCAGTCTTCTGGCTGTGACATGCTTCGCGTCGTCTCAAATGACATATGCAACACCAGGAGACAAACAGGCTGGGCTTGCAAACGTTTGCCTAGGAGAAACCATTTTATCATTATTGTTGCACCACAATCCATCTAGATGCCTGCTGCTTCTGTACCTTTTCTAGGCCATCTTCTAATTTTCCTGTGCTTGCTCCTGTATTTCCACAAAGGTCAGAAAGGTTAACGTGAGGGGGTCAACAGTTTGTGATAGATACATGGTCACACCAAAGTTGGGAGAAGGCAGCATGTTTAGCGGCATTGTCATCAAAAGCATTCCCCCTGATGCTTCGTCTAGTGTGGAGTGGTGACAACTTTAACAAATGCTAGTTTCCATGAAAGCTGAGGAGCGTTGAGCAATCCTTTTACATAGGTTTCATTCTTAAAAGTAGTGCCTGCAGAAGTGATGAAACCAATTTGCATCCACAAGAGGCTGAGGTCATGAGCGACTCCTAAGGCATATTTTGAATCAGTAATTTGTGCAAAGTATACATAGCATATTCTGCAATTAATTTTACTTCATCATTTCTAAGGCAAGACCCATCAACATAGGATAGAACATCACCATCATTTAGAGGTGCATCTGTGCGATCTATGAGAGGTTTTTTCACTTTGGCAGTGGTTAGGAGATGGTTACGGGCTACTCCACCAAGGGACATGTGGTCCATTAAGATTATGTCTGGTCCAGGGCATCTCACAAGGTAATGTAAGAAGCTCAAAGCAGAAGTATTTCATATTTTGACAACCATGAAATTGAAAGGTGTTATTACTTAGTCATCAGTACCAGAGCAACCACTGCGTGAGGTATGGCAACAGTATGTGTTGAGCCAAAAACAATATTTTCAGATACTTCACGAAGATTTGCATCAGCTGCTTCAGTGTGCAGGCATGGACACAGCCCTTCTGCCACAGCATTAAAAGCAGAAGACTAATAAGCAATCCGATTCTTCAGTTTCAGACAACTTTGTTCAGATGACTTTTCGACCATAAAAGTGATATAACTGCATTAGTTAAAAACATTCATAAAAACAGTAGAAAATTACACAGAAGGACTAGCAGCATGGGTTAAACAACATAGTACCTCGTGCCCTTACGGCATGTCTAAAAAAAGAACCTACATGTAAGCCAACTTCATCATCAGGTAAATGCAGGGCAAATGTAAACGCAACACTAGACTGCCTGATGTTATAGCACTTCTTTTGGAATAATGGAATTGAAAACAACCTGATATACATTTTATAAAATTTACAACAAAAAAATACAAATGATGCATCATCGTTTGACCTGTTTTACCATCGCATTCGTTTCTTTTTGATACAACATTCTTGCTTTAACACGCTACGATCAAAGCCCTCCTTCTTTCGACAGTGCACAGCGAAAGGTTTAGCATAGTTAGGCAAATCCAGAGGAGGAGCATAAGACATCAGAAAAGATTCAGGAGCATCCTTTTCAACAAGATATATTCACAAAATCAGCATACCTAGAGTACAGCACCGCTAGTAGTCTTCCATACCCAAAACAGTACATACCTGAGAAATAGTGGCGCCATGAAGTAAATTATGGATGATATAAGGGTAGATGCGTGACCTAAAAATCAAACTCAGGGTAAACAAAATTGTCTCTGGATGCCCGGGCCCACGCTTTAGCAATGTGGAGGGAGACACTTTGCATTGGTCCAGAGAATCAGACGCTATCATCAAATCAACATGTTGAACCAGGATGGAATCACAGAGCAACTCCAACGCGTCTAAATCATCCTTAAGTGCTCGTACAACATTTAAAAAGGGGACTCTGTATACCTTTGTAGAGTGCACAACATTTGGGATCAGCAAATGAGAGTGTAAAAAACTGGCTTTCAGACTGTGCAGGAATAAAGAAAAAAGCAGAACGTAATGAGAGTAAACTAGGTGACTGTGGGTGGAATGTATGAGAGAACGAAAGCTGTGTTTGGTACAACAGGAAAACCGGGCAACACAACAGTATGAAAGGCACACAACATTTCAACAAAACAATACATTTCTTTACCAGGCTTTCTGATGAATAGAATAGGAGCATTAAAGATGCTTTGTTTTAAGAGAACAGCAACCTAAGTGTAAATGTCTGCTTCTGCCACAGGAGGCAGGAGCTTTTGGGGTATGCATGGGAGTTTCCTCATTGGATTTAAGTGAATCTTAACAGGATCAGCAGCTAAAATGCAGCCCACTTCACTAGAGTGCTGAGGCCAGACAGATAAAGGGACAAGTGCTAACACATCAGCCATAATTGCAGATACAAATTGCCATTGACCCCAGCATCAGATGGACATTCATTTATATTTAACACACCCGAAAATGCATTTTCATTTTCAGTTGGAACATTGCAAAAGACACCATCCCTAGTGCAGTTAACATTACATTACAGTCCAGATGCTTTGCCAACAGGTTTGCAGGAGAGGTGAGACTCAAAAGGAAGGCGTGGTGGTCTATAATTGGGCCTTAAGAAATGGGCACAGGATTGGTAACATGGTTTATTTGAAATGACAAATGCACCCATCATTTTACCTGAGGAAGACGCATTAAGAGATGTTCAGTGTGACTCAGCACCAGTATAAGACATGAAGTGGGCTTTCCATTATGACACATTGGGGCATATTTATCAAATTCTCACGCAACGCAATGCAGAAAGCCGCCTTGCTGTGTAAAAGGGAGAGGGCAGGAATATACTATATTTAACATTATATGGCACATTCCTACTCTATTTCTGCTCTAGCGCACAAAGCGCTGCCTAAAGCCAACGCAGGCACTCTTTCACCATGGAGCAAGGGTGCCTGCATTGTAGGCAGGATTGTTTTTGTGTAGGAAGGGGCACCTTCCTGTGCAAAAACAATGCTCAGAGGCATTTTCCTCTTCTGTGTGTGCTGCATCCTTCAGCAAACATAGAAAGAGGAAACAACGAGGAGAAATAAAGTTGTTTCTCCTCGACTCCATTTGGACACATTCCCAGGTCTACCACTAATGGTAAATCTGGGAATGCGCCAAAATACATAGGTGGATGTGTGGGAACACCCACGCTGCACCCATGCAACGCCTCCCTGGGTGAGAGTAATGCAAAGCAGTAACTTGCACTCCCTTGCATTACTCCACATTTACCAAGTCATGCAGGGCCCAGCAAGGTGGCTTTGAGTGGCTTGGTAAATTTCATTTGAGGTTTTGCTTCTCCCTTGCGCCCCGTTGCGAGGCACAAGGGCGACGCACACCCATGATAAATATGGGCCATAGTAAATTTGGTTCTTTCTAGTCTACAGGAACCAGTGCACGTATGGAGTGATCTGCTACTGTTGTGCTGTCTTAAAATGGTTGGTCCCTGTTCAGACGAGAAGGAGGTAGGTGGTTCTACTTGTATAGCTCGCAGGCACCCATCCCAAAATTGTCAAGCATAATAAGATGCAACAATTGCTTTATCATCAGCACATTAAGGAGTATAACATTCCAAAACTGTTTGTAACTCTTCTCTGAATTTTTAGGAAGCTACCTAGTGAAAGTCAATAGGTCAAAGGTGGACCAAGGAACGTGTATGGTAACCCTACTTGTCCTGGGCTCAGAAGCTGTCTTAGGGGCATGAGAACATCTGGAAGGATACTAGATGGAACACTGGAGTAATCCTTCTCATTATCACGGGGGTCGGGGTTCGTGTTCTTAGTTGGGGTGCACATACTTGGTCTCCCGCCCTTCACTCAGCAGTCAGTCACAGATTATCCCAGGAAATGGTCAGACAGCGTGCCCATCCGATCTGACCATGTATCTGAGAATAATGAGGTACCGATTGGGACTGTGCTGAGGGCTGCGGTTAGGGAGTTTTTGTGTTGACCTCTCCTCTAACCCTAGCGCTTGTCACACTACAAGTAGCGCCATTGTTGGTAACACTGACACTCACTGTGTTCACTATATTCACAGTGACAGCTGTGCCAGCTTAAGCCCTGTTACCTGCCCATGCTTGAACCCTTTGGCTCGTCCTATCAGCTAGACCTACACTGCCAACAGGCACCACCACTTATTCACCCCTGGCCACACCAATCAGAATGGGCACAATAAATGTAAGAAGTCTATCTTTTTTAAACTCATCAGGTATCTGTGCAAAGAAATACAATGAGGCAATGGGGTAGCAATCTTGAGTTCTATCCCTCATTTGACTCGTTTGGCATATTCATTTCTCTTTGGTGTCTTTAAAACCAATCACTTGTGATTCCTGTTGGTGTATCAACATTTTTGTGATCTTTTAACTTCTGTTTAGGGTTATTTAGAAGGTCAACTTCAAAGGTCTCTTTTTTGGCAAAACTCCTATTTCTATCTTTCAAAATTCACTTGACCCAATTCATTGTGAACCTGCACATACTTTTGCCACACTTGTAGTCCATGATGTGGGCAGTAGTCCCTCTAGATGGAATCTTAGTTTGCTTTGATTCGCCGGTCATCATTTCACTAACATATCCTCACTCTTACACATTAGCAGCTCCTCTGCTAAGGCACTCAGCAGTGGAAAAAGGAAAAATAAAATGATAATAACACAATATGTTTTTTTTTCCATATTTAGGCAGGTTTACGGGCTGGGCTGTCATCACAGCCAGAAGGGGAGGAGTGGTTGGGAGAGTTAAGTGCGCATGACGGTTTGGCTGGCCGTCTTGGGCCGGCCAAACAGTCATACACACTTTGCATGTTCTCCACCGGCTGTATTGTACAGCCTGGTTGGAAAACATGCTCAGGCCCATATTCCCCGTCTGAGCGCTAAACCATTGCGCTCAGACAAATCAGGATGCTGCTGTCATGGTGACAGCAGCGTCATGATTGGCTTCCGGGAGCCTGTGTGTGCTTCCTGCTTCTGGCAGGAACAGAAGAGGACGAAGGCGAGGCGCAGCCGGCAGCCAGGTAAGTGAGTTTTATTTATTTTTCTACCACCCCCTACCTCACCCGTACAACTTAATGGCAGCCGCCACTGCTCTCACTGTGCTAGAGAGTCATTAGCTGAAGTGAGCTGAATCATTATCTTGTAGTGTAGGCTGTGGAGGGTAGAAACAAATGTGAATGACAATTGCACTGACCAATGGATGAAAATAACCAATATACTAGTGGGGATGGGAATATCTGTGAAAAGGAACAAGGCCTTTGATACCCAGAGCCAGTGGCGTAACAAAACTCTATCAGGAGCGCTCCGGCCGAGGTGCTGTGCTGAGGGGGCCCCCTGAAGCTTGGCCCCCCCGCACCGCGGGGGCTGTGGGGGCCTGTGTTACGCCCCTGCCCAGAGCTAGTCTTGTAAAGGTCCTGAAGACACATCCATACCGTAGTTACAGAGAGAACATAGCCACATAGTGCTCTTGCAAATCTCGAAAGGGAGTTGCACAATCTACAATGCAGGAAAGTCACTGCTGCCACATATGCTTTGGTAGGAATTTGCATGTGTCTCATCATGCATGTGTCCGTATGGTACATGTGCATCAGTATGCATCTTTACACATGCATACGTTTGTCTATCTAATGCATTTGTGCATGTCCATGTCTGTTGTGTGCTTAGGCTTTGTAGTGTGAATTCCTGTCTATGTGTAAACCTGAGAATTATGTGTTTCTGCTTGTTCATGGGCCTTCTTGTTGGGATACAGTCTATATGGAGGGATCTGTGAGGATAGAGGTGTGGGATTTCGTCTGTTTCTGTGTGTCTTTGTGTGTCTGTGTGAGTGTGTGCATGCACATGTGTTTGTGTGTGTATATTTTCATGTGAGAGGTGTTTTAACAAGCCATATGATGGCAGTGCACCTCCCTCAGATATAGAAGAACGACTGATATTGCGATGTGAAGGCAATAACCGGGACATAAAGCCCTGGACAGAATGATTCTACATTTCGATTTCATATGGCGCCTGCGTTCACCATAACTGTTTCATACTACCTGCTACGGCCAGTCCGGCCCTGAGCCGGACTGGGAACCGAAACCGGCCCTGGCAAACTGCTCGGCCTGCTCCCCCTCTGGGGCAGGGGGCCAGCCGAGATGTTTTCTAGGGCCGGTTTTGGACTATTTTGTTACCGGGGGCGATATTTCCGGCCCCCAGTAATGAAAACGTCACCCAGGGGCTGAAACTGGCCCCCAACCTGGCAGCCCACCGGGGAAATGCCCGGTGCCCACTGCAGCCAGTCTGGCCCTGCACACAAGAGGCTGGGTTTAAATGTTGCATTTCATGTAGTCCCTTGGGGGAATATTCATGCAGGCTTTGTGTTGCACTTGCGTCACGGGTGGCGCCTAATCTAAGTCGGATTTATGGCCCTGAGTGACTGTATATATTCAGAGCAACGGAACGCAGAGCAAATCGCTGCGTTGCGTTACTCTGCACCAGGGAGGCATTCCATGGGTGGATGCGTGTGTTCCCACGCATCCACCCATGGATTTTGGTGCATTCCCAGCTTTACCATTAGTAGGAGACCTGGGAATGAGGTGAGGCATAACGAGGAGAATTATCTTTATTTCTCCTCATTACTTCCTCGTTCTATGTGTGCTGCAGAGTGCTGCCTTCTGCAGGACACATAGAAAGAGGAAAATGCCTCGCAGGATTTTTTGTGTGCAGGAGGGTGTCCCTTTCTGCACAAAAACTATCCTGCTTACAATGTAGGCACTGTTGCACCATGGTGCAAGGCTACCTGTGATAGGGCTAAGCAGAACCTTGTGCACCAACACTGGGAAATCACAAGAAGGCGCTGTATATTGTTAAATATGGCGCATACCAGCCCTTTTACCTATCACGCAGCGCAGTAAGGTGACTTGCTGTGCTGCGCTGCGTAACATCCTACTAAATATGCCCCTCAGTGCCTTGTCTGTGTTTCCAAGCACTCTAATTAAATTAATTTTGTGTCAATGTAAAATTTTAGTCCCTTTTCCATGTTTGGTAAAAGCCCCAGTTTTTGGTTTTCAAAATCTGGCCACACATGAGTGCTGAAGGTGTGCTTAGGTGAGTTAATGTGTGTGTGTGTGTGTGTGTGTGTGTATATGTGTGTGAGAGGCCTACTAGCTCACCTCACCTATTCACTAACACACACCACTCACATTTGTGTTGTACCACTTACATAGTGCTCCATACTGCATTGTGGATTGCCAAAGCACATTACTGAATGGGTAGGAGTATACATCGTGGGGGAGTGTGCAGCTGGCAGAGTGTTGTATTTGTTGTGGACCTATGTGTGAAGCATTTTGATGTCATGCTTGAGTGAGTAGACAGATGCTCTTATCTTGTCTTGGTGCACAGTCCCCTGCAGTGTGACAGAAGAGGAGGCGTGAAAGTCATGCGCACAAAATGATCATTGTAATAAGCTGGTAGTTACAATTTACTCCAGGCACCGACCTAGCAGTGCACCAAGCTGGCCAAGGGGCAGCGAGTAGCTGTGTGCATGCCAGTCACCTATTCACATCTTTCACTACTTACACTCTCACATCTCTCACTAGTGGACGCCTGTACATGTTTCACATTTTTGCCTGCGCTCTGAACCGCAGCCCTTTATTAAACATTTGTTGTTGTTGTAAAAACAGTTTAACTCACATGTACATGATCATTAACATTCCAGTACGACAATGTTCAAAAGAAGTGACAGGCCACCTTCGCTATAAATTAGTCGCCGCTGTTTGCAGAAGGTTGTCCCAGGGCTTGTGTTTTAACTTGATCTAGAGACAAACACAACTGTTTGTCTTTCTCATTCACCCGAAGCATGCTCCCGCTCACAAGCTTCCCAAAACATTTACTTTGCAGAAGCAGACAAATACTAATTATTGGTTGAGCTCCTCCTAGGTCAGACAAAAGTCATACAAAGGACCTGTTATTCGTGAAATGATGCTCCCTGCCTCGTTGAACGGCCAACATGTATTAGCCCCTACCTGTGGTGCCCCCGGCAACCATAATATCAAGAATCCCTGTTGCTATGCTACCGATTTACAACCAGTGGCGGCTGGTGAAGTTTAGAAGTAGTGAGGCATAAAAATAATTTTTCGACCTTATCACCTAGCAAACGAGTAAACCAATAACAGTTTGTAAGCACTGTTACCAGGCAGCTACGGAGAGAATTAAATACACAAACGCTGTGACACATGCTGTGATGCATGCTCTGACACAAGCGCACATGCTCTGGCACATCTGCTCTTACACACATAATATGACACAAACAAACACCCACGTTTTGAGAGAAGGACTTCGCTGAAAGAAGGACAGACGCATATGTGCTCTGAAACAAGGACACACGCACACACACACTCTCACTGTGATACACTGGCTCTGAAAAACAGACTCTCACAAAAGCACACACATGCCCATGCTCTGATACAAGTACAGACACACATATACGCTCTGACACATGCTTGCACATATGCACACAGAATTAATTGTTTGTGTGTGTGTGTGTGTGTGTGTGTGTATGTGTGTGTGTCGGTGGCAGCTGGCATGGAAGGGGGACAAAATATTAAAAAAGAAAGAATACTTGTCTCCTCGCTGCCACCTCTGTCGTTGCTGATGAGTCCCGGAAGCACACAGGCTCCCTTAAGCCAATCACAACGTCTGAGTGCCGTGGTTCGGTGCTCAGATGGGGACAGGGAGCCTGTGCATGTTCCCCACCAGGCTGTGTATTACAGCCTGGTGGGGAACATGCAAAGTGCGCTTGGCTGTTTAGCCAGCCCAAGACGGCCGGCCAAGCAGTTATGCGCAATTAGTGTGCATGAACCACTCCTCCTCCCTGTGCCACCAGCCCGCTCTGCCCTAACCCAGCCCGCAGCAACAACAAATGAAATTATACCGTTGTTATTGTCATTTTATTTTTTCCTTTACCGGACGCTCCTCCGCCTTAGCAAAGGAGCCACCTCTGTTTACAACTACAAATGTAATAGATTGTGTTTGATAAACAGCATACGGTTCAATTTAATCAGGGTCCCAGGAAGGCTGGTGGATTAGCAGGAATGGGAATGATACTAGATCCAGAAAGACACCTATGGTGTGCATAGATGAATTGGCTGCAACAATTGGCACTGTGATGGCAAGGCGGAAGAAGGGCATAAGAGAGGGAACGAAATCGATAGTGCAAATAAGATTAGATGTATGGGTAGGGTTGAGGTACAGGAGGAAGGAGGAGCAGATGAAGGGGAGATAACTAAGACAACTGAGGTGGCGTAGACCCATTGGATCATGGAATGAAGAGGGTCAGGTGTTCAGAGACACTGAGCAGGCGAGACCAGCCGTTACAGGGAACTTGAGAATAAAGCTACAAGGAAAGCGCTGGTAGAAAGTTGGGAGCCTCGGAATCTAGGATAGAGGAAAGGGGTAAAATTTGGGAGAATAAAGAAAAGGCGCAGAATAAAAAAGACAAAAAAAGAAAAAAGATGAATATGAAAGAGCAACACAGAGGAGAAAGAGGAAAATATGCTAGAGGGAAAATAACATGGGTATGGAGCTGGGATTCTGGAGTAGTCCAGGGTCTTCTTTAGAGTATAAAGCATAGTTGCAGTAAGTACAGGAAGAATGGGACCCTATGGATATTTTCTTGAGTTTGCATGGAGATCTGAACTCAGCCATCTCCAGATGGATGGACGTCAGGGGTGGTGTCGAGCTGGACCGCCCTATTCTCTATGTCAGCTATTACTGTAGTCGTGTTAGGGATCTTTTTAAAAGAGGTAAAAAAATTCTAAACCCTTTTACTTCTAACTGCAGTGAGTTTGAGACTTTTTACAAAAAGGGCAATGCTGCTATCCCCTCCAACTATAGACCTATCAGCTTGATAGACAATTTACAAAAGGTTTATGCCAGGCAAGTTCTAGATAAACTTCAAGGATGGATGAACGATAATACGATATTGTCCTCAGCTCAAGCGGGTTTTCTCGCCAAAATTAGCACGTGCGACCAAGCTTTTAGATTTTCCCTGTTAATATGGAAGTACGTGCTACTCAGGAAACAGCGGCTCTATGTAGCCTTTGTTGATCTGCGAGCCGCATTTGACCTGGTACCGCGTGATCTCCTGTGGAAGACTATGCTTGACCAAGGCGCCCCAGTGGATTTGGTGACCATGATTGCCAGATTGCATAAGGATAATTATGATACAAATCAAAGGAGGGAGTGGAGAGAGATCGTGTCCACATGGACACTGGGAGCGGATTCAGTCTCCTCAATTACAGTTAAAGAACACAGAGAATCCACCTATGAATGATAGGCGAAGGAGAAAGGGAACAGGTTCAAGAATGGCAGGTTTTTCCTACAATGGTGGGAAGCACTTAGTGTTTTTTAAATACCCCTCACACACCAAAAGGGCCCTTGATGTCATGCTTCATCATAGGGGTCTTCGCGTCCCTCTACGGAACGCGGCGTGCTACTAACCAACAAATTCGCAGGAGCACTGATGTAATCACTATGTGTGGTGTGTGAGGTTGGTGAGTGGTAGGGTCAGATGTGAATGGATTAGTGAGTGTTCAAAAAATACCTGGCAGGTGAGGACTAAAAAACTTTTAATATGCCTCTCTGTGCTGGTATTGTTAAAAAGGTGTGATAGAGGTTTTATGTGTATTTAATGTGCATAACCTCCTGTGTGTGCGTCATCATGTTTAGAAGCGTAAAGCTTCTTCTTCAGGACGGGTGCACAGATCCCTACCTTACTCACATGTGACAGACTTATGCTGTCTTAACATAAATAATATTATGTGTGGAAAATAGCCAAATGTGCCTATCATGGTAGAAATGGCCTGAAACAAGGTACTGCTTTCAGTGTCAATTTGCTAAGATGAAGTCAAAGGCATCATGAGCCTGCGAGGACGTTGTGATGACTAGCACTAAGTGTAGTGGTACTCCCTGCTACCAACGATCCTATCGCGGCTCCGTGCCTCGCAGGCTCATGATGGAAAAAAGGCTCTCCAAGACCGAAAGGCAAAATGTAACCAGTGGGGGAAGGGTAGGCCTAAGGGGAAATGAAGGAGGAACTAAAGAACCTCTGCAAACGGAGCCAATGAGGTACAAAAAACACTGAAGTAGTAAATAAAACGCTGGGTCATGAAAACACTGTTCTGGCTCAGGCTGCCGCTGTGCAGTGTTACAGTGAACAAAAGAAAAGGTTAAATTCAAACAAACTTAAATTACAGCAGTGCAAATAGCTAAAGGCATTATTACTTTAAACAAAAATAGTGGGCAATCCGATCCATTAGTCATGTGTGCCACTTCCCTGGGACCTCCGTTGGTTCACCCCAGCACACGCCTACGCTTACAGTACTGTTCTCTTCCTCCACCGCCGGATTACAGCCTGCTGCTGTTGCCCTTAAAGTCATTTTAAGGAAGCGGATGAGTGCGTATGGAAACTGGAGTCTCTGCAAGGAGAGGGATGCAGGAGTGGGGAATGGAAAGAAGCAGGCTCTACTATGTATAGCTTAGCGGGCATGCTGGTAAAGAGACTAGGAAGAGATCCGTTGCAGCAGGAGCTGCGTCCCAGAAAGTAATGCTGGTAAAGAGTTAGCAGGCAGACAGAAATGATTGAGTAGGATAGGTTAGGGGCGAAGAAGAAACCAACAAGACAGCTTGGGGTGAGTGGGTCTACCTTCTCCTGACAAAGCCCCTGCTAAGGTCCGTACTGTTTTGTTCCAAACCTGTCCAGCATGGCTGTCCACTCTATTCTGATCCCCGACTGAGAGTATACATTGAGCCTGTCCCCTTGGTATAAGACAGAAAAATGTCCAGTGCACATACCGTTTGAAGTCCCTCATTAGCCTTCTCAGTGCTGGCGTAAACACTGCTGATGATTAAAATAACTCTGTAAACTTTCCCTAGTGCAGAAAAGACCAGTTTTCCTCCTTTAAGAACCCAGAGTGCAAACAACCCCAAGTAACACGCAGCAACACCCAAGGGAAGCAGAAGATTTGACAGGATGAAACCAAATCGTGGGTGAAACTACAGGGTTTAGCCTGTCATTACCGGAAAAAACTAAAGCGCACTTTCGCAAGATTGCAAACACATTAGCTCTACTGAATGTATTTAAAAAAAATATGTTTGTAGCAATTCTAGCGCATTATGAAGCATTTGTCCTTACACTTATATAAATGAATACCCCCCCCTCTACTTCGATGATGGTACATCCCAAAGCACACAATTCGTAAGATTAAGTGAGGCGCTCCAGAAACGGCCGCCACAAAGACATTAAAGGATGGTCCAAGAGCTCTGCGCTCACAGTTACAGTTTAACGCAGTAGCACTACTGAATGTTATATAAGCCCGATGCCGTGTGCGTGTCCCTCCATTGAGCGTGCACATATAAACAAAGCCAAAAACAGTAATAAAAAACATTTGTAGTTAGACGTTACCCAAAAGTAAACGCACTACACAAAAAAACATACCTTTGGTGCGTATACTTCTGTCGTGATGCTAAGATTCTGGCGAATGTTGTAGATTGCTGAAAAATAGGCAACAACCACAAACGCACATAAAAAATGAACACACTACCGAAAAAAAACATACCTGTCGTGTGTAAGCTAAATGCATACCCTCAGATGTCACGACAACAAAGATGGCATCAGCCTGTCCAGATAGGCCATCCTAAAAGTGGACAAGTAGGAAACCAAGAAGCCAGATTTCCAATCACGCGCCATTGTTTACCATAAACGATGACGCAAGCCAATGGGAAACAGGGTCGGGGCTTGAAGTCACTTTGAAATCTGTATTGATTTGAGCGCATGCGCGCTGCTAAAGCCAGGCGAGACCTAAAAATTGCTGATGAGAGACCTCTCACTCAAAACATTTTTTTTTCCTAAAGTGTCAGATACCAGGAGACCCTTCACAGCGTCTTCTAAAGTAGAGTGAAAGCCAGTAGTACTGCACAAGGTGTGCCTATCACGGACAGAGTTAAAGCAGAGGTACAGTCACATAGTCATTCCAAGCAACCAAAGCACGCCCATCGAAATGGATGCCTCCACCTTCAGCCATCTCCGGATCCGTCCTTCTGAATAACAGATTGAGAAGCATTACTTAATTGTGAGTGCGTGAATGAGGAAAAGTTGTGAACGGGGTAAAGCTGTTTCTGCAGTAAGCATAACATTGTATTCACTGTGGAAGATCACACAAAACATCCCAATTGACTAAGATAGCCACAAAGCATCGCATACGCATTACGTCCTTGTCTTTGGGGAGTAGAAGACATTGAAAGCGATTTGACTTCGTTAACTGACATCAGCGTCAGTGTGCAAGCATCGCACACGCACCAGAAGTTCACGTGTCAGATGCAGACACGTCAGGAGTTAGTGCACCCAGCTGGAGCTCAGGAATCCAGAGTACATTGAACCTCCCATGCGGCTCACACGGCTCGCGCAAAAGTACCGGTATGATTTTAAATCTCTCGAGTTGAGATAAAACGAATTGCAGTTGATATATCGGACGCTAATGTTAAACCAAGAATGTATACCTCTCTATTTGCCTGTCCTATCCTCTTTCTCATTTCTAACTTTTCTGTCCTTTCCTCCTTACACCTATCTCTCTATCAAAAATCTAGCCAGCAAGGGGGTTACCGCATAAACAGCACTGTACTGATGATCTATGCCAGCTGTGGTTAACCCTGCAGCAGTAATTGTGATTGTATACAATTTATAAAAATAAATAAATACAAAATAAATACAAAAAACTGTTTTCAAATCGAATTCTAACAGCGCTTTTTTTCATAAATGGTTGAAAAATGCACTCACTGCAGCGTGAATACAAAAGTCACAACACATAGTCGTCTTCTTTTGGCAACGCGCTCCACAAACAGTCCCCGAGATTTAGAATAATTCAGAGACCCCTTGGCACACGAAGCAGTTATTGCTGTCTGTTCATTTCAAATGAACGCAGGCAGATCACGTAAATGTTACCAGCCCAGTAAAGGGCTACCAGATGCTCACAGTCTGAAATCGCTTGAAATGCTTCCTGCATTCCTTTCATCAGCAGGGCTGTCAGTTCCATGAGGTGCTGCAGAAGGTAGAAAAGTCCACAGAAACAGTAAACAATTTAAACTCCAACAGGATTAACGGGTCCAATAAGGCAGGCAGGAGACAGGCACGCTCTTCTAGCAGGAGAAGACAGCAGGGTGTCAGATGGGCTGTCCATTTTGCTTGCTTTGCTTGAATTGGAAGAGGGTGAAACCGAACATGATGACTATGAAACTGCTTTACAGAGACTAGATCTGAACTATCGCAAGAAGGAAAATGAACTTGAGCAGGCTTCAAATTCTTCTCTCCAGTCTTCACATTTTATTGTTGGTTCCCTGGCATGTTTAGAAAAGGTGTGGCTTCCATAGTTTGTTAGTGTTTGTAAAACACAGATGGTAACCCTTGCCACACGTATTTAATATTATCCACTTTACTAATTGTTTCCTGTTAACTAATGGACTAAAACACTGCCATCCATTTTGCAATATGTTTACAGTTTTCACTTTAGATAGAACAGTTGCCATGTTTATATATTTTTCTTTAAATGTACTTACCTTCTGGTTTGTCCTGCGAGCAAAAGTGATGTTGATATTGTGTTTCTGAGCAACCAAACTAACACAAGGTGAAGTGAATGCTGAGCAGGTAGTGTAGCCCATCCTACCACTCGTTCATAGACCAAGTCCAATTGCTTGGTAGTTGAGTAGGTTGTGTAGCCCAATCCTACCATTCACACTTAGCCTAAATCCAATGCTTGGTAGTTGTGTATGCATTTAAGTGGTCTGACCCACTTAAATGCATACACCATTCATTCACTGTAGGGAGAAGGACCACCTCAATATTTTGGGACTTTCACCCCTCATCTGCATGAGCCATCTGGGGAGCCTGTGGTCTCTCTGAACTCGGAAGTAAGACCCAAACAGGTATGGTCTCAGCTTCGTCAGTGCCCAGACCACAGTAAAGGCTTCTCTTTCACTGTCACCCCACCTCTGTCCCCTGGTAAATAAACTGCTACTGATAAAGGCTACAAGTTGGTCTAGGCCCTCTTCATTTTACTGGGATAATACAGCCCCCTTGCCATGCTCTGAGGTGTAGGTTTACTCTATAATCTCCTTGGAGAAGTCAGGGGCCTTGAGTACAAGTACTGTACACATGGTCTCCTTGAAGGTATCAATGCTTTCATCAAGTCTTTTTCCAGATCACCTTTTTGCAGGAGCTTCCCGTGCAGGTGAGAGCAGTGGGGTGGGGTGGGAGGGGAGACTCGACAGACAAAGAGGAGGGAAGATTATTTGTTTATTTAATTTTCCCTTGTTATCGTCTGTTGTGTCCCTACTCCACCGCTTTTACCTCCACGGGCCGCTCCTGCCTTTTTGGGCTGCTTCTTAGAAGTCTGCTCATTCAGGGGGGCAACAGCGGTGCGGTACCCCTTGACTAAGGGTGGGTGGTATAATCCGCTATGCCATCGGAGTTTGCGAAGTTTGTGCCACTCCGCACTCCGCTTTTAGCACGAAGTTTGCAAAAGCTCCACCACCGTTGCGTAGTGGATTTTACCAGCGCCAACCCTATTTGATACGAAGGTAACGCATCCGTAATGTGTGATATTCGCATTGGTTTTGAGTTTCTAACATAGTCTAGCACACAGCTATCTGTAATGTATTTTTTTGTCTCCACTCTATGTCTCGCTCAGGAAGCCCAACCGTGCCAGGGTGCAAGCACCTGATCTGTGTCAGCAGTGGAGGAAGAACTATGTGTCTATGACGCAAGGCCGTGTGGCTCTCGGCTGCGGCTTGCAACGCAGAAGCTGTTTAGAGGGTTCTTACGTCCATGGCTGGGGGTGAAGGCTTGCAACCTTGGCAGCGCTGACCTGGAGTTCCCAAGCCAGTACACAGAGATGGCCTAAGCTGAGAACTGGATCTGTAGTAACCTAGCGAAGTGGTGATAGAATAGGAAATACCACGATAGAAGAAGTGGCTCAGGAGGCTTGGACTTACTGTGCTTGGGTCAGGTCATCAATGCATACACCATGCAAACTCTGCATTGGTGGAGAGTTAAGGTTGACCTGGGGAGGCCGTACACAAAAGGGAATTGTACAGAGGTGAAGAGTGTCGACAGTGCAGAAGTGAGAGTGAGATGGTCCAGTTTGCTTGAGACGGATTAACCTGCAAGTCTCACAGCGATGCCATGGGGCAGTCTTCCTTTCTTCTCACCACCGAGCGTGCGAGGGACTCAAGGGTCCGAGACCTGGAGGTGGGTTTGTTCATCTTCTGGGGCGATGAACACACAGTTAAAGCTGTTTTCCTATCTTCTCTCCACCGAGCGGGGGAGGGGGTCAAGGGTCCGAGACCTGGAGGTGGGTTTGTTCATTTCCTGGGGTGATGAACACACTGTTAAAGATGTCCTCCTATCTTCTCTCCACCGAGCGGGGGAGGGGGTCAAGGGTCCGAGACCTGGAGGTGGGTTTGTTCATTTACTGGGGCGTGGAATACACAGTTAGAGCTGTATTGCAATTTCAGTAAAGAAAAATAAAAAGCAGCTGAATAATTTAAATACATTTGATGAATTGCTTCTGTGAGGGGAAGCTTCTGCCTCTTTTAGCTTGTTGTGGAATTTTAAGGCCACTGCACTTGCATAACATGAACAGATGAGAGTCTGCCTCAGAGTGTGAGGGATGGAGCAACTGTACAAGACATGAGTCTCACAAATAAACTGTGCAAGGAAAAGGAGGTGCAGCAAATGGCATCACAGTTTAATCAAGTCGCAACCTGCATCTGAACTCATACCACCGCCTGGTGCAGTGGTAGATGAGAGACCCCTCTAATTTTCTTCTAAAAGCCCAGTCGGCTACGAGTCACTGTGACTGCCTGCTCACGGAACTCTGTGGAATCGCTGGGTTTTTCGGTAATTCCACAGAATTGGGCGGAGTGAGACTCCGTGAGATCTGCTCAGGCCTACCCTTGACAAACCTTCCATAATGTCCAGTGAGGCCCGGGAAGGTACTCACTTGTGCCTGAGCTTTGGGGGTGTTACCATGCCAGGATAATCTTTGATTCTGGCATGGAGGAGCAACATCTTGTCCCAGTCCATGAGGTGTCTCAGATACACCACAGAACTCTGCCCTAGCTGGCATTTCCTGGTCTTGATAGTCAGGCCTGCCAGTTGCTGTGCAGCTTGAGACATTTCCTGGAGATGAAACAGGTGGTCCTCACAGCTGGGGCTGAAGACAGCTATGCCATGAAGTTAGGCATATATAAACACCTCCATCCCAGCCAGGACTCTGTCTACCAGTCTGGAATCAAATGTGGCAGGGGCATTCTTCAAGTCCAAAGTGCATCACCCTAAACTGGAAGTGAGCACTTTGGGGTAGAGAATGCTGACTCTCTTTAGCCCCCTCGGTTAGGGCAAGCTGCCAGTACCCTGATGTGAGATCAAAAGTACCCTGGAACTTGACAGCTCCCAACCCGTCAATTAGCTCATCAGGTCGGGGGATGGGGAGAGAATCAGTTTTGGTGACGGAGATAACCCACTATAATCCACACAGAACCTGAGTTCTTGGGCTGCGCCTGAAGAGGTGGCTTTTGGTACCAGCACCACTGGGCTGGGCCAAGCATTATTGGAGTGCTCAGTCCCCTCCAATTCCAGCATCTTGGAGACTTCATCATTAATGCTAGCCCTCGCCTTATCAGATAACCTGCACATGTTGTTCTTTACAATCATACTAGCTCCGGTATCAATATTATGGGTACACAACTGTGTAGGCCAAGGATGATGGACAACAGAGAGGCAAACTGCCCCAACAACTGGTGAAAGTCCCTCTGCAGCTCTGGGGTCAGGGTAGGGGAGATGTTGATGCCCTCCACTGACCCATTCCTCCACTGACCCATCCCTCTCCTTGGAAAATAGGAGGTCTTGAAGATACTCACTCTCCTCTTCCAAACCATCATCTGGCAGCAGGAGAATGGTGACTTCAGACCTCTCATAGTGTGGTTTGAGGTAGTTTACTGTATGGAACACCTAGGGTCCGTGTTTGTTTGGTAACCTTATTTTTTAGACTCATACCGATAGGAAGGGGAACCAGGCAGGGGTGTCTCCTTTCTCCATTGATATTTTCCTTGGCTATAGAGCCTCTGGTAATAGCGTTGCGTCAATCAGCAGCACACTGGGGGATACGCCTTGGGGAGGAGATGCACGCTATTTTGCTACATACGGATGACATACTGCTTTATGTTAGAAATGTGCAGTCAAATACCGCAGATTATTCCGGACTGTTCGATTCACTGTCAGGACTAGGCGTGAACTGGGGTAAATCCTGTTTATTCCCCTTTACCCCTGGGACAGACGCCCCTCATATGGCGGTGGACGGGGCATTGGTGACCTGGCAACCGGTTGTGTTCCGATATTTGGGTATATGAATATACCAAAATGATCGGGATCTTCTAGATGGCAACCTATCCAGAGCGGTAACAGCTTTAAAATCCCAAACTGATTTTTGGAAAACGCTTAACCTCTCAGTTGCAGGCAGGGTGGAGCTTATAAAAATGCTGATGCTGCCTCATCTGCTCTATTACTTTGCTATCCTCCCGATATATTTACCTGCATCCTTTTTCCGATCACTGTCTCAAGGTGGGCTGGTTTTACCCAACATGGAACATTACTATTTGGCGTCCCAAATCCTATGGGTGGCGAAATGGGTGGCTATACTGCACCTTGCAGACACAGCAGAACATGGCCCCCGGCACACATTGGATAGAATTCTTTTTATCTTTCATCCATGCACTGGACCACAAACATCGCTTCCCCTTCTGGTACAGATAGCTCAGAAATGCTTCCATAGGGCTTTACACCTCACTAGGCATGTTTGAAACCAACATCATAATCCCTATGGCGGAAACGCCGTACACAAGGGATTATGTGGCAGCTTCCAAATGGCTTTCCATGTTGGGCTTTCCGACATGGAAAGTCTGTCAGAAAGTGACTTTGGGGGCTCCTAGCAGGGCCCCCTTTCCTCCATGGACTGACCGGCCGGTTTAAACTCTGATGGCCCTATTTGTAATAAGGCGGTTGGACATTAAACCATGGATGTTGGTCTGAAAGCCTCCAACCGACATACTAATCAGCCCCTGAGTGCCCTATTACGAGTATGGCGCTCCATAGGACCGCCGTATTCACAGTGGTGGTCCGACCACTGCCACACTGCGAGCCCACCCACAGTATTACGAGGGTAGCAGTCCGACCGCCACAGGACCGCTCCAACCGCAGGGGATCAAGGATCCTGTGGTGGTTGTGCAGCGTTCAGGAGCAACAATATGCTGGCAGCACTACTGAGCATATTATGAGTTAGCATTCCATCGTCTTTTTCATTGCGGTGAAACCGCCATGAAAAGGTTGGTGGAGAGGCAACTAAGGGGGCTGGGGGTGCATGCTTGGGGGCACATGTTGTGCCCTCCTGGATTTGCACACCCAGTCCCTGCAGGTTGTGGCATGCATGCCACACTGTGAAATAACATGCAGTCATAGTACTCACGGCGACGGTCTGCATGATAGGGTTTCTCATGATCCTAACAGACCACTGCCGGCAGACTGGCACTGCACCGCCCCCCCCCACCCACGACCCCCCCAGTATGAATGACAATCATAAACCGGTGGGCGCACCAGGGCCTTGTCGGTCCTCCAGCAGAAAATATAAACATATATTTTTTTTTAAAACATATTAATGCAACAAAAATATACAAAATGCACTGAACAAATTGTTTAAATTGCAACTATATAACACAATGATATTTTCAACAACGATATTAAAAATACTAACAAAAACAATAATCATACCTGCGATATTCTGACCCATGATATTTTTGAGTTCACACTATATTTGCTACAACACCCTCGGGATTTTCAGCAAAATTATTTGAAAACTAAGCTGTGCTATACACCATTTATTTTTCAAGGTTTTCTAGGATGGTGGACCCTTTCTCTAAAGTCTCATATGGGAGTTCAGCTCAGGCACTTTGCTCACTCGCATGTTTCACAATTCGAGGAAGGTGTTACACCACACCACTTCAAAGGTCATCAGGTTTACTGATGTACATATTGGTTAGATCCAATGTGAAAGAGCATTAGTCAGAAGCCGAGTGTGCTAAAACTAAACACATTTTATGGAGCATGCTCAGAGCGCCCATGCTGACCTTCAATAGTACCCCTTGCACAGGTAGTATTAATATTTGTTTACCTTGCATTTTGAAAACAGGCTACTTGCGTCTTAGGGCTATTTGATTGGAACCCCCCAGCAGAGCAGATCTGAAGATCCATGCATGCTATTGGTCCACTGTAAGTAGTTGCTAGGTAACCGCTAAGTTAGTAATTCTTTGCCGTGGCTAATAATTCTTGCCAGTAAAACTCAGGAGGCGATCTGCATTCCAATAATTATGAACAGAGGTCACTCATTATTCAGTGTCCTTGACCTGCTGGAAGCTGCTCGCCCATTGTGGGTCATCCGCTCTTTTGTGCTCTGACAAGACAGCTGAGTGAGTAATTGTATCTTATTTTGTTACCTCCAGTTTTATTAAAAGGTTCAACATGATGAATCATATCAAATGCGGCTGGACTCGATGCTGTCTCTGCCCTTTGGATTTTTTGGGCCAGCACCCGTATGAGTGTTGCTAATCTGTCCCCCACTGGGTGATGAGCTGGAGGAGTTGCATTGTTCTGTGTTCTGAGTTTAGCCACTTCTGTTTCAAAGTTCAGGGCAGTGTCAAGAATATTACTTTGGCAGCATCAAAGGCCAGGGCTAATTAGTCAACTTTAATGTGACATTTACTGCAGCGTCCTCCAGCTGCTGATTTCTGTGCCCTGAAATGGTGGAGTGTGTCAACACTTGACTTGACGTGACTTTCAAAGTAATTTCATTTTGCTAAAGAGAGAACCATCTGAAGGAAAACAAGGTCAATGTAACAGTAGAAAAACAGAAATGTCAAGTATTTAAAACATTTGTTTGAACCGCTTATTTTTCAGTGATTTTTAAATGCATGAACTGATGCACCTTTCCACCTTTCTTTTCTGATTTTAAAAACTGCACAGATACTTTGTTTGCTGTGTACAACATTTATATGTATATATTTTTTAAAATATCCTGTTGGTTACCCTGTGAACTATTTCAATGTTTTAGTTGCTTATTTTTCTAGGAGAAATTGAATTATTAGACAGTCCGCATTTATGAAGAGATTGCTTTATGACTGTCCGCTATTTCATGGTTTTTTCTTGGTGTGTGAATTTCATGAACCTATTTCGTAAGGTAGCATTGGCAAAGCCTATAGGTCTGGCATTGACTGTCAACCTTTTGATTTTGTCACCACTTGCTTTGTTTTGTCATGGTTTTAGCAAAACATTGTGATTGGGGAAGCTGCAGGGCCCTTGTCAATCTAAAAAAGAAAAACCTTGGCTAAAAAGCTAAACTGGGCTGATCCATGCTGTACTCTAGTGAGTGGATGAAAAATCTGAATGACACAATAACAGACCACTGGATGAAGAGTGCTGGCAGAAGCCTTTATAAGTAATTATATTACACATATAACTTTAGTAAAATTAATAGGTCTTGGTTAATGCAAGATCTAAAACTAATTTAACAATTTTGGGTCTTATTTGCTATAATTTGACGCACAGCAGCGCAGCAAGCCTTCCTGCTGCGCTGCCATGCGTCAAAACAAAAGGGCAGGACAGTGCTGTATCTACAAGCTCCGCCACATTCCTGTCCTTAACCCCTGTACCGGCACACAAACAGCAGCCGTGCACCAAGGCAGACACCCTTGCATCATGTTGTAAGGGACACCTTCCTGCACAAAAACAATCACTGATGGCATTTTCCTCTTTCTATGCATGCTGCAGAATGCAGCAAAATTGAAAGAGGAAAAAACGCGGAGAAACAAAAATATTTCTCCTCCTTGCGCCACTCCTAGGTGTAGGATTCTGACACATTCCCAGCTTTACAAAACATTGTAAATCTGGGAATGTGTCAGGTTCCATGGATGATGCGTGGGAACAACCACAGCAACACCCATGGAACGCCCCTTTCACGCATTAGTCTGCGTGAAAGGGGCCCATATTTACAAGGCCATGAAAAGTCATGCAGCGTGACTTAAGGTGGCCTTACAAATATGGGCTTAGCATTGCAGTGCCGGTGTCTCAAAAAAAGTAACAAAACGGTGGCACAATGGGCTTGTAAATGAGGCCCTTTGCCTTGAATTAGGATGCTGACAGGTAACTATTACAGTTTTGGCTTTGTCAACAACACCATTATCCACCACCATCAGAGCCTTATTTTTAAAGTGGGTTGTGTTTTTTGTAGAATAACCATAAAAAACACTGTTTCTGTGGATATTATTATCACACACCATCTCCAGAAGCTCCTACTACTGGGAGGTGAATATTATTACTTGGAGATCTGCCAGCAGTACTGCTGCATCTGCCCTTACCACTGAAATGTCTCTAATTGGTGTGGAGAGGAAAAATGTCCAGTATCCCTTTACACATGTATTTTCACTGTTTCTCACAATTTGTTCCCAGTTTGTAAGCCTAATGTTAGATTAGCTTTGGCATTAGCGTTGAATTTTGCCTCTAAATTTGGTGTTTTTGTGTCATGCTGATGACATTTGTGGGCGTACTTGGCAGCATGCTTGTCATGCCTGCAAGTAGTTAGCCATTTATAATACATTTGGTGCATTCTTGGTGGTGTGCTGGCTTTCCCTGACATAACCTTCATACCTCAGGTATCTACTTAAATGTAGGAAAGGTTTAAAGACCTGGCTATTGCCTCAATCATTTTAATGATAGACCACTGGCGGACCTTTTGAATCGTCGATGCTGCCTTACTCTTTGAGTCTTGTCATTTTTTTGATCACTAAGATATCTCATTTGGGGCGAAAGTCTGCACTTCGTAAATACAATAAAGGTAAATATAAAGGTGCCCCATCAGTGGCATATATGTGGGCATTCTTGGCAACATGTTGGATATCCATGAAATAATGGTGGCCCATCAGTGGCATATTATTGGCATTGTTAATGACATGCGGGTTTTACAAGCATAACTGTGGCTCAACAGTGACATATCTGGGGTCATTTATAGCTACGTGCTTGCTATCTTGTGGATATTCTAGGCAACATGCTGGCTATTCTTGACATGATGGCGGCCCATCAGTAACATTTTGTGTGTGTTCTTTACAACATGCTCACTATCCGTGTGTAACAGTAACCCCCCAGTGACATATTTTGGGGTATTCCTAGTGACATGCTGGCCACCTCAGTATTATAGTGGTCCACCCATTACTTTTTTTGTCTGTGGAAGCTGGCTCTCTATACAGTGTACTAAAATGAAGTACACTGTGCAGAGAGCCCAGGGAGACCCAGATTGGTATATAGAGGCAAAAGTAGATAATAATAATGCTCTATTTGTGTTATGTGAGCGAGCAGTTAGGCTTACCAGAAGGTAGTGCCTAGCACTTACTCACAGAGGCAATAAATGAGACACACACGCAATAATAAATTCGAGACCAATTTGCAAAAATAACACTGATTTTTAGATGCTTTTTAAGGCCAAGAATGTCATTCACAGATGAGTACTTGTTTAGTTATGAATTTTCAAAGTTTGGAAAATAGCTCACTGTTGTGCGCAATTACGCACAATGAAAGTATACAGTCAGTTCTAGTGTTTCACCGTCGAGCTTTAGGGTAGCAGCAGGCCAAGGTTCAATGTACCACCAGTGAATCGTTGGGAGCATCCCGGATTCAGCCGGAGACAGGGTGCTGAGGTTGTATGTAGGTGATGCACTATAAAGCAGGGGGCCACCTAAAAACAGACTGCACAGGAGGACATACAGGTAAATCCGGGGGACCCCAAGCAAGGGATCAGGTCGCTAGGGCCTCTGGATCACGGGAGCACAGATGGTTCATCGGTAACCAGGCCGGGCGAGCTGGGTGCACAGCAGATAGGGCAGCCGGGCTCTGTGTCAAGATGGATTTCGCGGTCAGGGGCAAGCAGATTGTAGGAACGATTCAGGGTCATCTGGGCCACTCACGGAGTAGGTCTCAGGGCTCTTGATGTCCCTCAATGGGTGCTTCCTTCCTGGGCAGTTGGAGTCCGCATTGGACTCTTTATCTCGGTGCCAGTTGCAGGTGGCCCAGTACCTTGGGTATCGCTATGGTATGGCTACGGTAGGTCCTGGTGTCCTCACACTGTGGAGGGGACAGATCTGACCCTCAGGAGCTGATGTACCGCATCTGGTTTGGTTGGTAAACCGGACTCTGCGTGATTGGTGTCTGCTGACTACAGGGGAGTAGTTTCTCTACTCCAAGGGAATTCTCTGGTGATTGGCAAAGGGCTGGGGTGCTCTGGGTTTTTTGGAGGCCTCACAGCAGCAGGACGAGACAGCACACCATGATGGTCGGGTCCTTGGAGACAGCAGGCATGGTTTCACACCACATTTCTGCAGAAGGTACTCTGTTCTCCGGACAGGGTCCAGGAATGCCACCTAAATACAAAATGTAGGGGCGTTGCAGGGAGAGACAGGTAGTAGCCAATGGGCTACCTACCTTTAGGGTGTCTACACCTTCTATATAACCACTTCTTTTGGGGAGTGGGCACAATCCTGACCCTAATTGGCTAATCCCCTCTCAAACAAGATGGAGGAAACTGAAAAGTGGGGTCCACATCACCGTTTTCCCCCTAGAAGGTGGTGCTGCCTGAATGTGGGCCCACCTCATAATCTGACTAATTTTTCCGCCTGTCCTCCTGCCAAATACAGAGCAGGACAGGGTGGTTGGCATCCTCCACTATCTGGAGATGCCTGGTTTGCATTTCAAAAGCGTCATCACCTTTGAAGCTTCCTGCCTTTGAATGCCATTGTTGCCTGGAGGAGATGAGAAGCACCTCTTCCCAGAGCAGGCATTTCTACTGGCCTCTGAGAGCAGAGGCTCTAACCCCATGAGGTCAGAAACATGTCTGGTGGTGGCAGGCTAGCTGAGACGAGTCAGATCACCCACCAGTGTTTGGTAGGTTTTCAGGGGGCACCTGTATGGGGCCCTCTGTGTGCAATTATTAATAAACTGGCATCAGTGGGGATTTATTAAGATAAGATGTTTGGTATCAAACATCCCTGGGTACAGTGAAGCCATCATGGTGCTGGGGAACTCATAATGTTGGGTGCCCATCCCATGTACTCTCTGTAGCTTCACTGTGCACTTACAATATCCAAGAATGGACTTAGATATTGTAGGCTCATATCTGCTCAGGCAGATAGGACCACAAATGTGATATAGTGCACCCTGCCTTAGGGCTGTAGGGGTTATTTACCTATACTTCATGCAGTGTCAGGGGGAATGGCACACAGGGATGTGTGCCATGTCGCCTCTTCAGATTTTTCTGCACCAAGACACACAGCCTGCAATGGCAGTTTGCATGCTCTTTGTGAGGGGTCCCTAGGGTGGCACATCTCTTCAGTCCTAATTCCCTCGGTACCAGGGGTATCATTTACTAGGGAGTTACAGGTGTTGCTGCAGTTGTGCCAATTTTGGTAGAGTTTTAGGGAAAGAACAATGGTACTGGATACCTGGTTGTAAGGGACCCAGTACACCTCAGTCAAAGTTGCATCAAAAACCAGACAAAAAGTGTGGGGAGGGGGGTACTGCAACAAGAACTCAGTTTTCCATATTGCACATTTATTTTAACATCTTGGCTCGCCAAACATAATAGTGGCCTATCATTAATGTATTTGTGGGCATTCTTAAATACATGCTGGGTATTCCTGTGTAATTGTGTCCCATCTGAGACATATTGTTGGCATTGTTGGCAGAATTACATAAATCTCTGCCATAACAGTGCCACATGCTTGAATTTATGTGGCCATACATGATGGAATTCTATCTATCAGAGGCATGATTATGATGAAAATCCTTCTTATTATAGATAACCAGAAATGAAAGCTAACAAAAATAATAAATAACAAACTATTTTAAGATAACAGCTAATTAAAAATATGCTACTTATTTATCCAAACTACAGGTGCATCTTCTTCAAGAACGAAAAGATGCTAAAAGGAAAATAAAATAAAGACAGACGCTGAATTACTCAAAATACCACATCGAAAGTAAGTATTGCAACCAAAGCACAAACCTAATATTAAACTAAAAATAACACTTTAACAGATTAAAAAATAAATCTAAATGAGCAAACTCCTAATTAAATGTTCCATTAAATAAAATAACTGACACAACTAACACATTTCTTCCTCTCATCAGGCTGCAGGGAAATAAAACTGTGGCAAAAACAACACCAAACCGACCTGCAAAGCAAATATCTACTACTGAAAAATAGTAAAGACAACATCCAGAATGTAAGTAAAAATGTACTCCTGCAATTTTAAAATATTAAAATAAATAAAACGTCACATATTTATTTTTTAAATGATATATATTTTCTATAGTCTAAAACCCACAGATGAAATGTTGGAAACTGCAAAATGCATAAAATCCCAAAAAGGAAATAAGTTATTTGATTTTAGGGGACATACTTACAGTAAGGAGAGCACCACCAGCGAGAAAACATACTGGAAATGTACTAGTTATTATTCATATTCAAGGTGTGGCAGGACTACCACTAAAAATGAAATAGATGAAAGCATTAAGGAACATAACCATCATCCCAGCATCAATG
The DNA here is from genome assembly GCF_964204655.1 of Triturus cristatus. NCBI lineage: Eukaryota > Metazoa > Chordata > Amphibia > Caudata > Salamandridae > Triturus > Triturus cristatus. The sequence continues at coordinate 842,752,353 of NC_140580.1, read as the reverse complement.
AAATAGAGGTCAGAAATATTTTGATGGGCCTAAAAGATGGCTGTAAGTGTTCACATGAGCCAATTGAAACACTACTTAAAATATTATACCAAATGTTTCTGAAAAAGCAACAGGCCAACTCCCTAGCATACCACCCCTAAAAAGGCTAACTATCAGAACACAAATAACAGCTAGGGAAACACCAATAGCACCTAAAACATATGCAGATATTAAAATACCCCCAAAACCTACCAATCACATTTTTATTTACTCTATGATAACCTCAATATTAATAAAATAATTATAATTTATGCTTCCAATGACAATTTACTACCTTCATGCAATGTAGCACATGGATGGCACTTTTAAGTTGTGCACTCCACCACTCAGTCAAATATACACAATACATGGTCATTAACAAAATATAAACATCATAGTCATGGTCGGATATATAGTGGTGTGCTGGACTGATGTACTTTCTGGTTTTTATGTGGTTTAATTGGTGTCCATCGACAACCATGGGGCACCATTTGTAAAACTGCACAAGATACCTGTGTTTTATCCTTAGACCTCTGTATAAGTACTGTGTTTAATGCAGATTGTAATTCACAGCTCCTTCCTATGCAAAAACTGAATAAAAGTTTGTTAAAAAAAAAATAATCAAAATATAAACATCCCATTAGTGTAGGCAATGTTAACTCGCCAACAATGTGCAATTTACTGTAAGATGGTAATACACAATAATTAAAAATACTAACAAATATAACCAACTAAATATAATCATAGATTTTGAACAATCAGTAATTTAGACCATACATAAATCTACCTACGCATTGCAATTCATGGATGCTTCTATCACTTTACCAGAGCATAAGAAGTCACCTCACAGAATCCACCCTGAGTATAGAACATGCAGCTAACTGAAAATTTGCATATAAAGCAAAAAAAGCTAATAGCTTAAGCATACATCTTGTATTCGAAATTACCAACCATTCAGATATGCTAATTGAATCCCTCAATGGCCAACAATATAAAACAAATCCAGCCGCACTAATAAATTTTTTGAGGGTACTTGGATTGGTGACCTGCTCTAATCAGGCCACAGATGCCAACCCAAGTATCACATTCCATGGTGGAATGTCTATGACAATGCCATGTCCCAAATGCAAAAAATGCTAAGGTAGAGTGGCACAATGTCTTCCAAGGAACATTTAGAAGTAGCCAACCTACAATCTACCAATCCATATAAATATTTTAAAAAGAACAAAGCTGCCAGGAGCTAAGAATGGAAAACCCCCTAACCCAAAAGTCTCCAAATAAAGGGAGGTAAGGAGTTAAAAATGTCTTTTGTCCTGCGTGAACCTTTTGATGAGCGCCGGTCTGCTTGTGTGAGTGTCTGACTGCTTGTGTGTACGTTTGTCGGTGGGAATGAGGAAGAGAGAGAATCTAAATAACTTGATGGTATTCTAAATGTGTGGATTGCTTTGTGTGTGCATGTCTTCTTGTGCATCAGTACAGAATATATGAGTATTGTGCCTAGGCCCGGACCCAGGATTTGTAATCTGGGAGGGACATGAAGAAGAATGGGAAGGCCATAAAGATGAGTGGGGTTGTCCAGAATCTCTCAGTTATCTGAGAGCTGCGTCAAGGCATGCTGGATAGTCTTGTGAGCTTCATACCCTACATACTGCCAGCTTCTGTCTACTAGTTTTAACTGTGTGTTTCTAGAGGTTTAAACCTATAGGATTGGTCTCTTTCCACTCACTCTCATTTTCCACTCTCTCGCCCTTCTCTTTCTTTACTTCACTCTCCTTTTTCTCCACTTCAAACTGCTGTCCCACTCACCTCACCCTCTCCTTCCTCCCACCTCACTCTCTCTCTCTCTTCTCTCTTCACCTCATTCTACTCTCTCTCCATCTAATCCACCTGTTCACCCGTGGTGCCTTTCCTATTCTCCTGTCTCCCATCTGTCTCTCTCATTCTCATCACCCCCTATTTATCCATCACTCTCCCTGTCCATCAATTTAACCTCCTTCGTGTTCTACCGCTATTCTCCAGTCTCTTCACACTCTTCTCTAGACACTTCCCACCACTCATCATTTGCCCACTTCTGTGACCACCTGCCTTTCTCATCATTGCCATCCTTCCCAATCATTATTCTCTACCTTCATCCTTTTTTATGCCTCTCCCTCAGTGGCAGCCGACACAATGGAGAGGTGCTGGGGAAGGTGGAGGGGTGCGGGGAAGCATAGGAGGGGGAGCGCGCGGGGGGATTTAATAATCCAAAAGAAAAAACGCTTTGCGTCGCGCCTCTGTGTTCTCTTCCTGGTCCCAGGCTCCCAGCAAACACTGGGACAGACTCCTTGTGCAATCCCCACACTGCTCTCATGCTATGAGAGCAGCGCAGGGATTGGTCTGAGGGGGCTGAAAAGACGCTCCGGTCAGACCAGGGAGTCTTTGGGGTTTCTTCAGCCCAGCTGTTCAATGCAGCTAGGCTGGAGAAACCTAAGTGCGCATGTGTGTTTGACCAGCCTGAGACGGCCGGCCAAACACGGATGTATGACATTACAACGCGGGTTTTTACCACACGTGCAGTTACATCGCATGCGTTACAACGCATGCGATGTTACAACGCTATGCCATTCCAACGCAAGTCTTTACATCGACTTGCGCTAGATGGCGTGCTAACATTAAAAAGGTGTAATTTACTATTCCAACTCCAGTCCACTTAACAGTAGGGAAGGTGTTGGGATAGTAAACTACACTATTTGTAATGTTAGCATGCCATCTAGCGCAAGTTGATGTACAGACTTGCGTTGTAATGGCATAGCGTTGTAACATCGCATGCATTGTAACGCATGCGATGTAACTGCACTGCGTGGTAAAAACCGTGTTGTAATGGCTGTTCCACCCAAACACATATGCGCACTTAGGGAGTGCACATAGCACTTCTCCTCCCCCTCCCCTCCCATCCCTCGACCCCGCCCGTCCCTGCACGCGCTGGCTCAGAGCAGGCAAATGAAAAATAAAAGGATATAGGTAATCCTTTTATTTTTCACCTGCTGGTTCAGAGCCAGTGGGACAACACTCCTCCGCTATTGTGGAGGAACCACCCCAGCTCTCCCTCTGCTCACCTCTTGTCGTCCCCTACTTAATACATGCTTACTCATCCTCCACTCGCATCACCCGTTTTGCTCATCAGTACCATGCTCCATCCATTCTACTTCCCCAGACTTCTTTTTCATCCTCCTTCATACACTTCGCACATCATCTTCTTCACTTTTTATACATTATGACGCACATCACCCCTACTCCTCACTAACTGACGCTCTCTCATATTTTTTTCTTCCATTTTCAATCACTTCTTTACTCTTCTTTCATCCACCTGTTTTCTTACCATTCTTTTGTCTTATTCTTTTTTCTTTTTTTTCTTACTCATCTTTTCTATATTCACACTCTCCTCTATTCATCCACCATTTCTTATTCCTGTCCCTGATCACCTTTTCTTTTTGTCAAGATATAGAAACTTTGATCATGTATGTTATCCATGGAGTCATAGTTCTGAAGGTGGCTGTGGGCTTTTCAGGACATCCGATGAGAGGACACCACTGCTTCTACAGCTGTGAGTTAATCTTCAGCTAATATCAATATTAGTATAAGTGAGTTATGTACTATGCCTTTTGAAATGCCCCAAAATGCCACATTTATTTGAAGCTTCAATAGATTTGTAGTTTGTCCAGCTCAGGGGCACCTGGTACTTTAGAATTTTTATATTAATGGTCGTACATCAAAGTTTTTTTCTTATATTGCTTGCTGTCTACAAGAAAGTTGATTATTATGTGGGGTGGGCCCAGTGGCCGCTAAGGCCGAGAAGCGTTGCCCTACCCCCAGGAAGCAGCAAAAGAAAGGAAAAAACTAAATGATAATGTAATATTATTATCATTTTATTTTGTCCTCCTGCTGCAGCAGCATGCGCGAGGGGGCAGGCGGGGCTGCAGAGCAGGGAGGAGTGACAGAACACTACTGTGCGCAATTACTGCTTGGTCGGACCTCTTGGGCCGCCCAAAACAGTCATGCGCACTTCCCTGTTCTCCATGCAGGCTGCATTACAGCCTGCATGGAGAACATGCCCACCCCTCCAGCCTTGGCTGAGCGCCATGTCACGGTGCTCAGACCAATCACAATGCTGCATTGCAACGTCGTGATTGGCTGTGGGGAGTGTGGGAGCCCTGGTGCTTCCTGTGTCTCACAAGAAGACAGGAAGCGAATGGGACAAAGGAGAGGCGGCGGCAGCCGGCCAGCCGGGAAGTAAGTCCCCCGCCTCTGTGCCCCCACCCACCCCACTGCTGCTTCTAAGCAGGAGGCGCAACTGGGCCGGCCACAGTCCATCTCAATGACTACTAAGACTTCTAATCAGGGTGAACTCTCAAAGTCACCAAATAAACCTGAGCTGGAACTCGAAAAGTTACCAAAAATTCTAAGTGCCATTTCAGAAAAGGACTTCGTCACTATTTTGGAAGAAAAATCCTCTCCACGCAGGCATCACAGAAACTATAAGCAGTGACATGGAATGGAATCCTGGATACCTGAAGCAGAGTGGTCCCGCTGACGCTTTGAAGCTTTTGAGATGTCTAGCTGAAAATGTGCCCCACAGTGAGGTATCTGTTCTTAGAGTTCCTTCTAGTGAGCTCTGGGTCCTGTGAGCACCGCAGGAGATTAAGAGGGTTAGTCAGGACAGTGGCAGCACATGTTGCCAGTGCTGCCATGGAATTGCTGCCAGTGGTTTGCTTTGAATAGTAAGCATTTGCATTGCTCCTTCTCATTCTGTCTCTTTGTTGTATTAGTGAAACTTGACAAGTCTGTTCACTTAAGAAGAGTCAAAACTTTGACAATATCAGTGCTTTTTTGCTTACTATAGTGCCATAAGAAGAGCCACTGAAATTATGCAATTGTGCAACTACAGCGTATTAGGGGTTTGCCACATTTGTCATATAATCCATCATCTACTGGATAATTTGCAGATTTTGACAAAAAAATAGTTCCTAGTGCAAACAGATCAAAAGTTACTAAAACGTAGGGACACATGTGCGCAGTGCGTGGCCCTTCGCAAAGGTTGACTGTCCACCTTCAGTTGACTTGTGCTGTATTTCGGTTTTAAACTGGTACTACCAATGTCAGTTTTGCCAAGACAGTGTTAACGTATAAAAAAAAAAAAAAAAAAGTAATATTATCAAAAAATGTGCTGCATTACGCCGTGTAATTTCCCTTTTCTTGTCCCATAATTTAGTCAACGATACCACATAATTCGGTTTTACCCAGCCGCATAATTCGAGTGGCCTGGGCCATAAATTAGCAATTGCGTCACAGCAGAAAGAGAATAAAACAAACTCCTACTAAGATATCTCTCCTGATGGTATACACATTTTAAGTTACTTTTCTTTCAAAGGCAAAATCCTTCACATTGTTTCTGCCATAAAATGTTTTTGTCTCTTAATTAATGTGTGATGGGACCTTGCGGTCTCAGTTTAGTGGGGGTATCCCTTGTGTTTACAAGTACACAGTAACAACAGCCATTCCTGTGACCTCACCCCTGGCCTCAGACACTTTAAGTAGTTCAAGGCAAATGGTGTTAAACATGAAAGCTACCCAATTTTCTTTTCTTTGGGAACGAGACTGCAGGCCGAATGTGATTGATTCATTATCAAAAAGAATAAAAGATGCCCATCTGCTTGTGGGTGGGCTATCTTGGGGGAGGGAGGGTGGCCTAACTAGCAAACCCAGGCCTGATTGTGCCCAATGCAAACAGATAACAACAGTTTGACACAGAGAAGCCGCAAATATCCTAAAACCAGGAATTGTTTATTACATCATGATCTTTGGCCTTCATCTTTTTTGTAACGAGTCAACCTGTTTTTGTTTAGTTTAATACACTTAACCCACGTTTTGGTATATGCTGCAACTGACATAGAAGTCATTAATAATGCTTCTATTCCAAGGTCTCTTTCACCATATGCCAGGGGCACACTGGCCATGAACCTGACAGTGCTACTAGTGGGGTTGCTGGCTTGGCTGCATTCATGGCTTGGAGGCTTCTTCCCTTCTAGTTTAGAGCTTCTTCCCAGAGGATCTTCACACCACTCCTTATTAGCATATGTAAAGGGAGAAGACCTCAGCCATCTCACCTTGTCAAGAAAGGCACCCTTCCACACCACATTCACTGTGCAGCTACATCCAGTCTGAGGGGCATATAATCAACAGACTGCGATAATTATCGCGCGTTTTTTTAATATCGCCGGCTATCGCTGGACTACATTGCTGTGTTAGCGGCGTATTAGCAACGCTTTGCTCAGAGGCGATGTAAAATCCAGCGATAGCGGTGAAAACCACCAATAGCGCGAGAGATCCAGTGCTATTTTCACCGCGCTAATGTAAAGCTTGCTAATAGGCAAATGTGGACTTAACCTAAAAATCCACCTCCCATTGACAAGATGGCTAAGTCAGGTTTTAATCAGGTGTTAAATACCAGAGATAATCGCGGTTAGCACGACTTTTTTTATCTCTTCGCGGGTCCAGGGCCGCATTGATAATAAAGGGAAGTTGTGTTTGCAACTGTTTCCATGCCTACTTTGCATATCATAAGCGATAAATATCACTGACATGCAAAACGGCAAAAAAAAACGGCTGTTATCTCAAAGAAACAAGTGCTAACAAATGTTAGCGTGTCCTTGTTTATTGTGCGATAGGAAAATCGCCGATTTTCCTGCGATATCTCCCGGGAAAGCGGCAAAACTTCTCTTGATACTATGCCCCCTGAGTCTCTGCAGGGATTTTGGTTCACCACTGATGGGTGCTCTCATAATCAACAACACTAGAAGAGAATTAGAGATGCACTTTCAATTACTTTAATAAGTGTACACAAATGTTGGTGCATTAGAAATATCCGAGTCAATATACAACGGTGGCTCAGTCCATCTGAAAACAGTGGCAGGCCAAGATCACCTAGCACTGTGGCAGCATCACACAATGTGGACGCAGTATCAAAAATCAGAAACCCACTATGATTATCCATTTTACAGCAATGGCTCAAATTAACATACTATGCTATAGATGCCCAGTATCCCACAGTGCTGGGATCACATACGGCTGGCCCACAACACTATACAGGCCTAACATCAGGTACAGTGATGTCCAATGTGCACAGTTTTTAGCCTCTCAAATTTGCTTTGAGGATCATTTGCCATGGTCTGATGTGGCTCTTCCATGTACATAAACAATGAGTGAATATGCCCATTGCGTGTAACAGCCAATGAGGATGAGACCTTAAAATGAGGATCCTTTAAAAACTCTAGTGCTGAGGGGCTGTGGTGCCCAGGTCTGCACACATGCTGACTAGTGTTATCTGGTGAATAGAAAACATTGGGAAAGCAGCAAAATGTGAGTGATCTTGTTGAAGCTGCTGTGCTTGAGCTCCCCCCTCAATCTCTTTCTACAGCAGTAGAGATAGGTAGAAGGATGATGATGACCCCTCACATTACACACCCCATTATATGCATGGCAATATATTGGGAATACCTAAGAGCTACTTTTAGAGATCAATATTTCAATGTTATTTTCCAGTTCACTTTCATGAGAATGGAGAAAAAAGCATGAGAAAGTTCAAATATAATTTTAAGTGAAAGCCCACTCCCCTCACTTCACAAGTTTTTGCATGCATGCCATTAGGCAATAGGGGGCTGATTTATATATTGGTCTTTCGACGCCGCCCTTCGGCAAACAGTAAAAGGCTTTGACTGGAACTGCCGTGACGGGGGTTCCTTCCAATGCCTTTAGAAATGACCGCCTGCTTGGCAGCCATTTATAAATTAGGTGGGAGGCCTCTCCACCAAGAGGGCAGATTGATTTACTCCATCCCATGGCCGTATGCCGGGCTGCCAGCCTAAATATAAATCCGTCCCTAAGTGCTGTTCTTTGTGAGCTCACCCTGACCTTTTCATAGTCTGTGCCCTTTTTGGGGAACAAAGCACCGAGCAAAGATCTGAAATGGCCGAGACAAGATCAGAGCAGGCTAAGCCAAGACCCCACTTCACTGGCACAAGATAGTACATCATGGGTCCAGTATCACTCAAATCTGACCTAAATCACAGCCATGGCCCGAGATCAGACAAGGGTGGCTTCAAGTAACAGTGTTGAGCCAAGTCCACACATTTCCAGCCACAGAAAACACAGCACAGGCCAAGATCACTTTAAAGGCATTTGGCTGCATACATATGTCAGTGGATCATAGCAGCAGACTGGCTAGTAATCGCCATTTACTTGTTGTGCCACATGTGCAGAGGGAATCTGCACACATAGGAAATGTAAGACTACTAACAGTGGCAATGCAAGTGCAAAATGGATGCCTGATGGATGACTGATTTGTCTTTGTATCACTCCCACCCTTAGTCCCACCGTGACCTTTCTCTCAAACCACTTCCCTAGCTCATCTATTTGATGAGTACCCATTTTAAGCTCTGCACATCAGGGACCTGTTGGTTCTCCTTGTAGGGTTACACTTAACATGATCTCCCTGTTAACCCTTTTCTTCTGATTAAATAAATCTGCTACTGAGTGTTGTTTACGTACTCCTGGTCTTTGGCCGTCCTATGCTAGTTAATGTGTGCTGACATGCCTCCTGTTCCTTTAGAGTTTTATGGTGTTCTGTTTCAGCAGTTATTCCTTTAGTCTCCCTTGTTTCAGCAGTCAGATCCCGGCTTTTCTTCACAATTTGCTGCATGTTCACTGAAAATATCTATTTTCAGAAGTAGCTTGAAGGTGAAGGTCCCATCATCTCCTGGGGATCTCCTTGTGGTGCGTTCTACATTTATCAGACTCGGCATCTCTCGAAACAGCATTCCAAGGATGGATGGAAGATGGGCTGCTGAACAGAACTGAGCAATCGATTTCAGCAGCACCTGTCTCCTTGCATCCACCCAAGGTATGGAAAAACTATTTTATGCTGGTAAAGTTGCTCAAACTTTCTTATATAGTTTCACTTACAGGTCATGAGGTGTCTCCTGCACGCCCTGTAAGTGCGTGTAACACTGTGGTAAATAGAAGGAGGAATCTACTATTCATAAATGAATGGTTATTATGGTTTTCAAAGCAGTTCTCTTCATATTTACCTAGTCATAGTTCATGGTCGATGTGGTCTTCTGTTGCTTAATTTGGTCCAAGAGTTGGTGCTTGCATTCCAAGCTTGGCGCCATCTTCCTCCAATCTCTTAACCTGGCGACAGCGCATATCAAGTTACTTAATGTATAACCATGATTTTGTTGCTATTCAAAGTGGTGTGATAAAACCAAATTTAGAATATTTATTCACAATGATGTATTCTGGCATTACACGTTTTTACCATACACATCAAAATTGTCCCCGAGGGGTTGTGCCAAGCATCTGTTCCTACTGCGTCCATTGACATTAGTATCTAGAGTCATACTTCCATGAAAGTTATAACTTATTTCCCAGTTTACAAATACACAATCTACACCAGTCTATATTAAATCAGCAATCAAAACCTGCTTAGGCATTGAAAAGAATTAATAAAACATTACAAACAAATTGTTGTTAAGCAAGATCAAAATTCACAACATCACCATTGCACCTAGCTCTGAAGGATTCAAAGTGGCTGCGGATAATCAATTTGAGAGAATATGATCCAACCCATAGGGTTATTATTTCTAATGAAAACATTTGATAATTCCAGAAAAATATTTGAGTTGCTCCTCTTAGAAAACATGCTTAGCATTTCAGTGTCCATGCTGGTATTTAGTTATACAGCATCATAGCTTGTTGAGTCTACTGTGTAAATTCGCTCCACATTCCTAAAAGGCAGGCATGTAGGTGTGCTGCACTCCATTTAACTTCTTCCATTCAACTCCACTCACCCGCAGTTACTCCCTGTTTCTTCCATTCATTTCTACTCTATTTGGTGTGCCCAGTCCTCTCATATAAGTGACTCACTAGTGGTCTTAGGAATGTTCTTAGATCAGGGGTCTCCAACCTTTTCTGTAATGAGAGCTACTTATGTTTAATAAACATTATTCCAAGCTACTTATATTATTAGTGTTCTGACAGTGACCACATCGGACAAGATTACATTAGCGGCTGCCATATGTGTGATTACTTGCAGTGAATTTAGGCAGGCTTGACCACAGCAATGTAAAAAAGGCTTTGTCAATATGGAATGTCTCTTCGTGGGTAACGCATACCAGCCATAACTGCAATACCTTTGCAATCACTGTAACTATATTATTTAAAAAAGTCTCCCCAATGCCACATGATTTACCACTCAAATAGCAATTTAAAGCATATTTTAGAAATACAACAATTTTTTTCAAAATTCTGAAAATATACTCATTTTTGTCTTAAGTACATACTCTCAAGTTTGAGATGCATATATTAATTTAACTAAGCAAACACTTCTTATTTAGTAGGCTGGGTTTCACATAGGAGAGCTTCTTACAGGTAGCAGGAGAGCTACCAGTAGCTCATGAGCGACTCGTTGGAGGAGCCTGTCTTAGATGCTCTGCTGTGGCTCTTACAGTCGGCTTTGCCGGTATGAGAGCTGGGAGGTCTCACCAGAAAGGCCCTGACCATGGTATGGATAAGCTGTGACTATACCCATGGGTATATCCCATTAATTAGTTCAATTCATTGCCGGAGCCATGGCTTTCTCTCAGGAAATTTGATCCCCATAAGTTTCCAAGACCTCCACCGTGCCTGGCCTTTGCTTCCAAGATTGAGAAGGATTTCCTCCTCTTCAGGTTGGGAGGTGGTGGCTACAACTAAGGTATGCCACTGCCACCTTTGCTCTCTGGAGCTGCTCTTGACCTTCTCACTGGTGATCACGTGGTGATCACGTCTGCCACACCTGCACGCCTCTTGCATTCTGCATTCAACTAATGGCTGAGCAGGTTTCAAAGTTAGATGGATGGATTTGCTCAGTTAAGGGTGCTTGCAAGTGAAACACAGCCTGCTGATTCTGTCAGCTTTTCATGGAGGTTCAGGCCGTAAGAGAAGTTCCTCAGAGACTAAGATCTCATCTTTCTGGAGAAGAGGCTCTACCATCATCATGGCAGTACCAGACCTGCTCAACCTTACTCAAACCTGTGCAATATTGTTTTGATGCCCTCATAGTGAATTAAGATTGCCTTGATGTCACCCTAGTGAATCTGGAGCACCACCATTTTAATAAATCTAGTTGCGGCTCTGATGCCTGAGCTCACAATATCAGTTAGAGATGCCCCCCATTGTGTCCACACTCCATGGATTAATCCCAGCACTTTGAAATCTTCTTGCTGCATGGCTCATGGGAAGCAGTTCTGCTGCATGGCCTGTATGAAGCAGTTCAGGGGCTTGCAGTCAGTCTGTTTTCTAGGTTGGATGCTATCTCCTGCCCTCCTGACTTTCCCAAAAGGGACAACTCTCTGCAGCCTGGATCCTCTCACTTGCCCCAAATTTGTGAAGTCTCATCAGCCATATCAATAGGGAAGATTTAACGTCAGGGCTTCAAGTACCATCTACCAATGGCTCAAAAGAACAGAGAGAATATCCAATTTCTTGCATCCGATATATTGTACCTCTCTCTCCTGTAGCTATCATTTAGTAAAACTCATGCACTGCACCCATAATTGTTATGAATGTGCTCAAGTGTATTGCAGAACTTTGAGGCTATCACAGCCAACTCCCTTTATCCTGTATTTCCAAGAAAAAGACTTTTGGCTGTACTAGTGGCAGGTCATGTGTAACGAAGCAGCAAAATAGTCGAGTTAAGTTCCTAACCCCCCACGTAAAGCATTCTTTAAAATAGGTATCCCCTTTACCTGCTTGCTGCTTCCAATTTCCTCCAGTCACTGGTGGTCAAGAAAGGCAACCATTGAAGGTCAATAGTTCACATTACAAAGAGACTGCAAGGTCTGTTTCAAAGAAGAGCACTAAAGTGAGTAATAGATGGGTGAAGTATCCTCCTCAACCCTCAAGCTAACATTTTGATTCTGTGGACTGTCAGAACGGCAACTTAACCAGAGACCCAATATCCCAACTAGGGCAGGTCAAAAGGAATACCTCACTATCATGCTTGAGGCGTCATATGTCTGTGCACCTCTTTATGCACAGTTGTGAATGCAGGGACAGAGCCCTGAGATGTACAGTAGAGCTGCATGCACACTTACACTTTTGCACCAATATTGCTTCCTTGTCCCTTTAGGTTAGAGGCGCCTCAATGCCGCAACCAGTGGTATATTGGTATAACAGCTCTGATAGGAGCATGCAGAAATCCACACTCTGTCACCTCCAATACTGGCACCTATTATAGCATAGTGGAAGCCGTCCATCTAAGCATGCATTTGTGTGTAGGATATATACTCTTGCAGATAGCAAGGTTGGGCGGGGCTCCCCTTTAACACATTCTCTTTCCCTTTAAACCCTTAAGAATTTATTATGTGCATTGTGATTCGTAATGCCCATCGTGAGGAATAAGGCACATTTATGCTTTGGGAATTTGAATTTTTGCATTTGCAAAGGGAACTGTGGTGCTAATGCAAATTCATGTCCCATTGGTACATATTACCATCAATCTTTGCTACAGGCTTGATTTACAAACTGTACATTTGAATAAGTTTACACTTTTGAGTAAATGCACCACTTTTAAGTATTCTCAAACAACACTTTTGTAGTAATTTACACTTTTGTAATAAGTCCAGCTCTGCAATTGGCCAATCACTGATACTAAATCCTCCATTATTTTCAATGGGAGGGTGTTGCATTATTAGTGCTTGGCCCAAAAAGTAATTAGCATACTCAAAATTTTGAACTTACTCAAAAGTGTGTTATCTTTCTGAAGCAAACCCACGATGTTTACAACCACCCTCATATATACACAAATGCACATTATTATATTGTATTCCCTAAATTTTTCACTGTTTAGAAATCTGAACAATTTACTAACCAAATCAAAACACCCAAAACTATAAATTTATAATGCTAGGGATTTTATAATCCCTGAATAAATCCACGGCTCTAATTTCTTTATAATTAAAGAAATGACGTAATTTCTCGAATATTATAAGGTAAGTTCTGATGTCACAATGCCTGCCAGAGCCAGGAGCTGAGGTGAAAGACAGGTCAGGGCACCAAGCATAATTGAAGCAGCTACTTTCTGCTCTATATTGGTGGTAAACACCCAAAATATCGATTCCAAAATATCGACTGCCCAGAATATCGAAGTTAAAATATAGAGTGGACAGAATATCGACTCTACAAAATATAGATAGGTCAGAATATCGAAATTGGGGTACAAAATATCGATTACCAAAATATAGACCTTAAAAATATAGATTACCAAAATATAGACCTTAAAAATATCGAATACCATAATATCGAATTTTAAAATATAGATTACCATAATATCGAAAAAAAAATGGTGTTATGTATGGTAGTATATGTGTTAAAATGATGTATTATTGTTGTAATGTATGTTTAATTTATTTAAACAAATGAATGTTATGTAATTTAATTATTGCGTAATTTAATTCCGTAGCGGGTTGTGGGTTTATAGGGGAATAGGGTGGGAAGTAATTTAATTATGGTTAATTAAATGTTAATTATATTTATATGTTTTGATAATTAATTAATTGATAATTAATTATTAATTGGTAATTTATTTTTATTAATTGGTAATTAATTTATATTAATTGATTAATTGATAATTATGTTAATTGTATTTGTTATTAATAGGAGCGGTTTGTGGGTTTGTAAGGGAATTGGGGGGAAGTAAATTAATTGTAATAAAGTAAATCATTAATTTTTTATTTATGTGTATTGATAATTGATAATTAATTTGTAATTGGTAATTAATTATTATTAATTGGTATTAAATTTTTATCAATTGATAATTAATATTTTTAAATGGTAATTAATTGTTATTAATTGGTAATTATTTTTAATTAACTTTTTATCAGTATTGATAATTAATGTAATCTTATATTTAATTTAAATCATTACTTTCCCTACTTTTGCACTCTCTGGAGTGGGAATAGTAATTTTTACCTCTACGCTATCCAACGCTTTCCCTACTGTTGCACTGTTTGGAGTTGGAATAGTAATTTTTACCCCTACGCTATCCAACGTTTTCCCTACTGTTGTACTCACTGGAGTGGGAATAGTAATTTTTACCCCTACGCTATCCAACGCTTTCCCTACTGTTGCACTCTCTGGAGTGGGAATAGTAATTTTTACCCCTACGCTATCCAACGTTTTCCCAACTGTTGCACTCACTGGAGTGGGAATAGTAATTTTTACCTCTACGCTATCCAACGCTTTGTCTACTGTTGCACTCTCTGGAGTGGGAATAGTAATTTTTACCCCTACGCTATCCAACGTTTTCCCTACTGTTGCACTCACTGGAGTGGGAATAGTAATTTTTACCCCTACGCTATCCAACGCTTTCCCTACTGTTGCACTCACTGGAGTGGGAATAGTAATTTTTACCCCTACGCTATCCAACGCTTTCCCTACTGTTGCACTCTCTGGAGTGGGAATAGTAATTTTTAACCCTATGCTATCCAACGTTTTCCCTACTGTTGCACTCACTGGAGTGGGAATAGTAATTTTTACCTCTACGCTATCCACCGCTTTCCCTACTGTTGCACTCTCTGGAGTGGGAATAGTAATTTTTACCCCTACGCTATCCAATGTTTTCCCTACTGTTGCACTCACTGGAGTGGGAATAGTAATTTTTACCCCTACGCTATCCAACGCTTTCCCTACTGTTGCACTCACTGGAGTGGGAATAGTAATTTTTACCTCTACGCTATCCAACGTTTTCCCTACTGTTGCACTCTCTGGAGTGGGAATAGTAATTTTTACCCCTACGCTATCCAACGTTTTCCCTACTGTTGCACTCACTGGAGTGGGAATAGTAATTTTTACCCCTACGCTATCCAACGCTTTCCCTACTGTTGCACTCTCTGGAGTGGGAATAGTAATTTTTAACCCTATGCTATCCAACGTTTTCCCTACTGTTGCACTCACTGGAGTGGGAATAGTAATTTTTACCCCTACGCTATCCACCGCTTTCCCTACTGTTGCACTCTCTGGAGTGGGAATAGTAATTTTTACCCCTACGCTATCCAATGTTTTCCCTACTGTTGCACTCACTGGAGTGGGAATAGTAATTTTTACCCCTACGCTATCCAACGCTTTCCCTACTGTTGCACTCACTGGAGTGGGAATAGTAATTTTTACCTCTACGCTATCCAACGTTTTCCCTACTGTTGCACTCTCTGGAGTGGGAATAGTAATTTTTACCCCTACGCTATCCAACGTTTTCCCTACTGTTGCACTCACTGGAGTGGGAATAGTAATTTTTACCCCTACGCTATCCAACGCTTTCCCTACTGTTGCACTCACTGGAGTGGGAATAGTAATTTTTACGCTCTCAGTATCCAACAAAATCTCGACTTTTTTAAATTACTTATATTATGTTTACATTTTAAGCTATTTTATATTATATTATGTATGTTTTATTTAATTGTTTTTAATATTTAATTAATTTTATATTATTTTTAATACATTTGAAAAATTCGATATTTTGGCTAACTATATTTTGACAGTCTATATTTTGGAATCGATATTTTAGTACTTACCTGTTTGTAGATAGGGAGTCGATATTCTGTCCCTCGATATTTTAGTGTCGATTTTTTGTATAGTCGATATTTTGTCCCTCGATATTTAGTCACTGAACCATATTGGTAGCCTACAATGACAAACAGAGAGAATATGGTCTTTTTTGACACTCTTTGGATAGAGAAAAGCTAGAATCTTCTGCATTACGAGCTGCTGCAGTTTTTTTAAACAACTTGAGTTTAACTGTTTCTAATATGTTTGCAATAAATATCTCACAGGTTTCTTATGTGTCTAATTTTGCACCAGAGGTTTTATTTTTATTCTTTAGGCTGTTTTACTCGCACTTTCATATGAAAGAGATACAAACCAAGATTTTAAGTGGTTTGTGGGAAAGGTGATGTTGTGTGACCATATATTCTATGGGATAAAGTACCCCCTGGAGTACATGACAAGGAAATTTCAAGTCACCTTGGAGTTCCATAACCATATTAAGGAATCGGCCTTCGGCCTCGTTCCTCTATATAGTTATGGAACTCCTTGGTTACCTGCAATATCCTTATAATGTACAGCATGGGGTACTTTATTCTTTATATTATTATTATTATTATTATTATTTTCATTATTATTAACAGTGTTTGTATAGCGCAAACAAGACTGAGGGTATCAAAGCAATCCACATATGGATCATTTCTACATCAGGAAGTCCAAGTTCTAGTAAATAACAATTTGACCATTTGTAGACCGGACAAGAAGGGGAGTATGTAAGAGGGGATGAAAAGGAGATGGGTGAAAGTAGAAGTGATTAAGATGTAGCCTACAAATTAAATGCCTGTACCATTAAAATCTATATGTGGCAACAACGTTTGTGATCAAATTTACACATAGAGTAGTCAAGTCTCTAAACTCAGCATGTTGGGATTTTACCATGGGGTGCAAATTTGCTCATAGGTTGCATACGTTAGCAGACACAGTAGAAAGTTAAGACGGAGTAACAGGCTGAGTTCCAAACAAACGGTGGATTTTGTGGTTATGTTTGTAAGTGGTGTTGCAAAAGTACATTATGTTCCTTTTTTGCACATTTGAAACGAAATTAGATTTCTGGTGTTTTGAGGGCAGGAGTTCAAGATTCTGGGTGCATATCCTGAAAAGGCTTGTCGCAATGTTCATGCTGTTTTTCACAGTTGGTGTTTCTAGGAGAAGAGTGTTTGGGCTTCTCATTCGGTGTTAATCTCCAGAGAGCCATCGTTCCTGGTTGAGGTAGATAGGATTGTTCCCATGAAGCACCTTATGAGCGATGCAGGTAAGTTTGAAAATGTTCCTTGCTTCAATGGAAAGCCAACTCAGGGAGATAAAAGAATGGGAGAGAATTTACATTTTCTGACTCCTGTTACTAATATAGTGGTTTAATGTACTACTGCTCTGAGGGTTGTGAGGTAAATTTTGCAAAACCCTACTAGTACAGAGTTGACGCAATATAGCTTTTAATAGAACATTGGTCAGAATGACTAATTTAAAGTGTTTGGCTGAAAGAATTGCTTGATTCCTCTTAGAAGTATGAGTTGACATTGGGTTCTTGTGGCCCAGTTATTGATGTGGTCTTAAATAATTAGATGTTTGTCTTGGATTAAACCTAGTGATTTAGCACCTTCTCCGATGTGTGGCTTTTTGTCAGGCAATGAACTCTCCACAAGACACTTTTGAGCAGGTATGTGGCTATTGGGTAGGGAGATACATAGAAGTTCAATTTTTATTTGATTTAGTTCAAGGTGATGCTGGGACATCCAGGACTGAATCTTAATGAGAAAGCGTGAAGCTATGGAGATTGGAGACATCTTCTGGATATGATATTTTCATGTACAGCTGAATGTCAACAGCATACAAGTGATAGATGATGTTTGATTGTTTGAGAATTGAGGCAGGTGGCTCAACATAGCTATTGAAATGTCTGGGTGAGAGGGCGAAGCCTTGTTGAACTCCCTGCTGGAGTTTTACTGTTCCATACAAAGAGTTGGCTACTTGGACACATTGACCTATTGAGTTATCCAGGAAGCGTGTGAACAAGCTGCATCATTCAGACCCATTTTGGTCTCAAGAATTTTTACGAGTAACGAGTGATTAATTATGTCAAAAGCCTCTGACAGGTTGAGGAGAATGAGGTGGCATAAATCTTAATTGTTCAGGATTTTAAAGGCATGGTCAACTATTTTGAAGATAGCAGTTTTGTGATGTGCCTTTTTCTAAAGATGGATGGAAGTTAATTTGACAGGTCATTTTTATCGAGGTATAGTTTGAATTTGCTTCCAAGCAGCTTTCTGCAACTTTAGCCAGGAAGGGTAGCTTGGTCATTGGGCCTGTCTTGTTCAGGTTCTCTGGGTCTAAGCACTGTTGTTTTTTATAAAACAGCCCAAAAAATCACCAATCAACAAGGAGGAATGTATAAGGTTTACCCAGAATGGCACCATCTGACTGATTTCCTTGAGTATAGAGTAACAGATGGGCTATGAGAAGTGAAAGGAAGGGCTTGTTTTTGTCTGTCGTCCTTGTCAGATCCACTCCTGTGACTTCTTTAAACATAGATCAGGAGGTTTGGGATTTGGGTAGTAAAGAAGTGTGATTCCGATCCTTAGGTGAAAATGCAAGAGAGCTCTTTTTTTATTTGCAATTTTGTTAATGAAAAAGAATGAGAAATCCTTGCATTCTTTAGATGAGTCTGAAATGTCTTTTGGTGTTGGTATAATGGACTGTTTCACAATTTAAATTGGTCTTGGTGGGATCTTTCCTAGGTCAACTTTTGCATTTATGAACATGGATTTGGTTTGAAGATGAGTTTCTTATATTTATTTCTTCCCTTCAAGGTAGAATAGGGTGTTAATTGAAAGATTTAGGCATCACAGTTGCTCTGAGGATTATCCTTTCTTCGTTGAGTTTCTTTGTGAACCAATGGACACATTTATTTTGATTTATTTTAAATCTTAAGGGTTTTTGCTGTCAAGTTGTCCATGATCTAAGCCTTGGTTTCTAAATCAAGATGTCCACGGTCATTGATCTCTTGGGTTGGAAGGATGCTGTGTAAAGCATTGGCAAATTTGGTGGGTAGAATGGATTTATCTATGTTTCTGAGATCCGTGGGCCACATTTCAGTCTTCAGACTAACTGTGGAAAGTAATTGTCAAGGCAAGTATTGAGAAGTGGATAATAACATAATCAGACCAATTTACTGGGAGCATTAGCACAGCCTTCACAGACCCCTTTGTTGGCAATCAGTATATCAATAGTTGATCCTCTTAAGTATGTTGGGGTTGTGCAGAATTGAGAGCGGTTGATGTTACCCAATATTGTGTAAACAAGAGCTATTGCTTAGTTGTTGCCACAGTGGAGGTTGACGGCCCCTAGGCATATGTTGTTCTCAGGTTTGATTTCATTCTTGTTTGGGAGTTGAGTGAATTGTAATTGGGGTCTTCTCACAAGTTCATTTCAATTAAAAGGGCTTTAAATGATGCACATTTTTCATCATTGAGATTAATGCAGTTGAGGGAATGTTTGTGAATCATTGTTATTTCCCTACTTTTTGGATGGCTTTGTCTTAGCATTGTATAGAGTGGTCTGGAGGGAACCATAAGTCAGGAGTGGTTTGGGAAGTTTCAGTAGGTAACGATCATGGTGCAAGAGTGCCTGTGTTGGTGCTAGGCAGCAGTTTGTGCACCAGCGCAGGCAGAGAGCAGGAATGCACCACATAATGTTAAATACCGCACATTCCTGCCTTCTCCCTTTCACACAGCGCAGAGCAGTTGGGTGGCATGCTGTAATGCATTGTGTTGTGTGAATATTTGTTAAATATGACTCTTAGTTATGGGGTGAGTTTAATTTATTCAGAATCTAAAACTGGAAGCTTTTAATAACACGAAGAGGCAGCTTTAGCCTAAGCAGTGGGGATATTAGCAAGTTTTAAGCAGAATTTAGAACTTGTTGATCCATGGTGTCCAGATCATTCAGATTGTTCACATTTCACTTGCTTTTCACACCAATGTAATACTGTATCAAGATTAGACCTTTTTTCTATCAAACAAACAATTAGTAGAGGTATAATCACCATTTCCGACAATGCCTTTTCAGACCATTCTACTGTTTCAATGGAAGCTAAATAAGATAATCAGCCAAAAAGGAGACATACATGGCAATTTGATAATGGTATTGTTATCAGGTCAGACCTAGTTAGATAAAAACAGAATTTTTATTAAAGAATTCTTTCAAGTTAATCAGAAATCAGCCCCCGATTGTGTTGTTTGGGAAGTTTTTAAAGATACTTTTAGGGGACAGGTGATAGCCTATAACTCAAAATTAAGTAACGCATGTCTCATGAGAATACCAGAGCTACAGGCAGCTATTCATGTAGCTACAATTGTCTCTGAGGCTCCAGATTATAATTCTTATGAACAAGTAAGAAGATTAAAAAAAAGTAGGTGAGAGAGCATTCCAGAGTCTCCGATACTATTTTTTGGCTGAGGAAATCTTCAATCATAGTACCTATCAGTAGAAAGTTTATGAAGAAAGTCAGCAGAAAGGTACATTTCTTGTTTGATCTGTTAAGATTAGAAAAAATAATAATGTAATTAATGCAATTTTTAATCTAGTTACTAATGTTCAAATGACAAAAAATATGAAATTGCAGAGATTGTTTTGCAGCATTATAAGAATCAATATGAGAGAAAAGATCATGTCCCTTCTTGGAAGCTCGATCAATACTTTAGTTCTCTTATATTACCTAATTTGACGACGATGCAAAAGGATACCCTTTTTGCAAAAATAACCGTTGATGAAATAGAAAAGTCATTATAAGAGATGGCTAATGCAAAAGATTGTGGGAATGGTGGTAGTCCGAATGAAGTTTACAAGGAATCTGCAAATTAATTGCTGCCATTCTATCTGTTTAATCAAATCAGGAAGGAGTAAACATTCCCTAGTCTGCTAAAGAAACGATAATATTGAGTTGTCTTAAGAAAGATAAACCGAACATGAACGTTAATTCTTATCTACCCATAAATCAGCTAAATTCAGATTACAAATTGTTTAGTAAAGTATTGGCAACGCTAATAATGCCTGTTACACATAAAATGATTCAAAAAGATTAGAACAGCTTCCTACTGAATAGATCAATGGCTGCTAATACAAATTTCCAGATTCAGGCTATTGATTATATTTCTAGCAATTAGTTAAGTCAGCAATATTGATAGTTGATGGCGAGAAGGCTTTAGATTTAGTCACTTGAGAGGCATAATTTTATATTTTGATGAAATTTGGATTTCCTGCCCAATTTTTTTAATTTCTCCAGACTATATACCCAGATGCCAAAGCCAGAATGATGATTAATTTGAAAATTCAATTTTCCCAATAACTCTCACTATTTTCCCATCATATGCAAATATTTTTATTTTTGAGTCTTGCAGGTGAACTCCAGCAAGATTAGGAAGTTCACTTTTGCAAGTTAATGTAAACGAAGACCACAAATCTGCCATGGTTGACATCTTTGTTGTTGATGAAGATGACACAGTATGGTAGCTTCCTTTTCATTCTTTTTTGTGTTACGTAATTTCAAAAACTCCATCTTCATCACAAACAGTAGATGACAATAGAAGTATAAAATTATCATTCTCATCCGGGATACAATCGTCAAGATGTCTGATGATAGAATTAGCACTTATTTTCTGTCCTACTGGAGCGTTGCATGCCTTTGGAAAATGTTTTTTTTAACACATTTGTAACACAATTGGTTAATAGCTACACAGAACTTTGTGTTACCTAGAATAAGGCTTGCTACCACACCGTAAGCATGCCAATTAGCCTTTCATTCGGACACTTGAGCTTCCGAAAGTCACATTTGTTTCTCTTCATTGCTCCAATTCTTTGTTATGCATGTATCCGATTGTCTAGTGATCAATATGATTTCATCTGATCGTGTGTTCAAATTTAGTTCCCTCATGCACTGTTCAGAATGTTCAACGTCCCTAGCTATATTTAAAGCGGATTCTAAATCCGGGTCTTCTGTTGATAATAACAATTCTTGGATTTTCTTATTTTTCCGTATTCCTTATTTTTCCTTGCTATTAACTGATCACAAATTATTTCGTTTTTAAACTTTTGGAAATTTTCAGACATTCAATATGGTTTTGGAGAGGTTTGGGCACCGTTGAACAATGTCTTAATCTTCATCTGGTGATCAGTAAATACAAGTTGGCATAAAATAGCAATCTTTATCTAGGATTTGTGGACCTGACATTGGCCTTTGACTGGGTGGTGAGAGGGAAACTCTGGGAAAAGATGTTGGGAATGGGCATAGATGCATCCATGGTGCACTTCCTACCTCAGATGGATCAGGATGTCACAGGCAGAGTCAGATATGGGGCAGAAGGTGAACTGACAGTTCCAATCAAAATGAACCATGGGGTTAGACAAGGGTGTGTGCTAGCCCCTTCTTGTTTTGCATATATATATTAATGATCTGGAGAGCTATTTGAACGAGGGGACTGCTGATGTCCCAAGGGTGGGTCAGAGAAATCTCCCTGCATTATTATATGCTGACGACTGTGTTTTGATCTCAAGAACAGGAGTGGGCCTGCAAATCCTTTTAAATAGATTCAACACTTTTATGAGTAATTTGGGCCTAAAGACTAACACAACTAAGTCACATGTTATGGTGGTGGGAAAAGCACACTCCAAGTTAGGATCTTGTTTTATCAATAAGGCTAAACTACCTCAGGTATCATTCCTCTCCTATTTGGGTGTCCCTTTCCACCATAAAGGCTCTTGGTTCCATCTTATTGAGGTCAGGAAGAGGAGCTTTGATAAAACTCTTGAGGCTTTATTCAGGTTTGCAAAGAAATTGGGCTTCAAACCTATCAATGCAATAATTAGTATTTATATTGCACAGTGTTGTGCTGTCATCTTGTATGGGGCCGGGGTCTGGTGAGTTTGTAATGTCCCCAACCTACAAACAATAGAAAATGTCTTCCTCAGAAGACTAGTATCAGTCCCTTCTAGCCTGCAAAGTACTTTATGTCATATGGAACTAGGACTGACTCCCTTAACGCATCGCATTCAAACTGCCCCTACTATGGCGCTCAATTTGGACAAATGATGAACTAGCCCTTAATCGAGCTATAATTCAGGATCACACTCACAAAATACCCTAGCTTAGTTACATCAAGAGGCAGTTGGACCTCATAGGGAGGTAAGACTGCTTTACCAACCCACAACTTATTAACACCGTCACGAAATCCCAGCTAAAGCATGAGTTCTTAACAGTTCTGACTGAGCGTAGGGAACGCATGGAACTTAGCAAGAACTATGTAGCTGATTATTTTTACTTGGTTAGCACCGAAAGAATAAGGCCATACCTTTTGTTCCCTTTTGGCCACTCTAAAAGATTTTATCTTATTAGATTTAGATTTAACATTGCTCACTTACTGGTTTCTTATCCCAGTAAAGTTTATTGTGACTCTTACCTGGACCCCTGTCCATGTGACTCCAACTCATCCCAGAATATGCCGCACTTCCTTTTTTTCTGCCATCTATATTCTAATCCACGGAAAGAATTTATTATTTTTTTACTGAGAATGTTAAATATTAGGAAATGTAGGTCAGCACTATTTTACCTTCAGCTCCTTCAAACAGAACACATATTTCAAATGATTTATAAATGTATCTCTGCTGCAGTGCGTTTAAGGAGTTTAGTAGGGAAATGACTAACTTTAACTTAGCACTGCATTTTATGCTAAAAATTTCCTCATACAGAATATATTTGTTTTTTAAAAGGTCACCAATTTTTGCACTTTTATGGGGCATTCTGCACTTTAAATGTCTTTTAAGGCCAGATGAACTCCAAATCATAATGAAACCTGTAAGATTTTAAATATCTTTTTAAATATTAATTGAGCATTGGAGCGTATAAATAAGGAGATGTTAACACATACTTATATATACCTGTGTGAGGAAATCATATCTTAGATGAGTTGACATGGCCTATGCATAATGTGTGTGTAAACAATGTATTATTATGCTTATGTCTTTCCTGCATTTTATGTATTTTTATGTTACTTGGTTGTCTAACCGAATAAAGTTTGTTGACTGACTGACTGGGCTCTCTATAATTGCACATGGCAGCAAAGCGTTCTTAATGCAGACTCAAAATCATCAATGGAGTCTCTTGGGAATAGTGCATGCTGCAGGATCTAATACTGTCTAACATGGTGTTCTTTTTTGGGTCGAACCTTTTGTTTAGTGTTTTGATAATAGATGTAATTGCTAATAGATGCTACTTATCCTGCATCTCAGCTACATCACTGTTGTGCCCACCACTTGTACGTGTACTCACAACTTCTAAAGGTAGAGTTTTTAATATGTGTTTCCCTTCTGATCCTAAGCTGTACACTAAAAGTTAATTTTTCTTTTTTGATGTGAATGTAACACCATCAATGGCTTTGAGATATGATTGAAAAGCTTCATTACAGTGCACCCAATTGTGGGAAGGAGTGCCAGGACATTGAGGAAACAGGTGGCGCTGCTATTTTCTCAATATTCTCCAAATTAATTACCTGCATGGGTGGTTGCTGCCACATTCTCAATAAATATGTGTATGCTCATACTCGGGACAGACAGATGAGCTGATAATGTACTGTGAGCAGTATCTACAAAAACGTAATGACTCTACACTGATATTGTGGCCTGAAATATAGAAAAGTACCTTGGTTGTAGGTGTACCTGTCTCCGGAGTTGCTAAACAATTGGCAGACAGACAGTTTATTTAGAATGAAAAATTGCAGCTTTGAGCAATATCTATAGACAAGTAAAGATTGTACACTGATACAGTGGCCTGAAGTATTGAGAAGTGATGGGGCGGGGCCTGCAGCCCATCAAAATGGCTGCGTGTCATCCATCCAATTAATGGACTGATTCCTTAATTGAGTCCCCCTTAGGCTCCTAGGGAGATGGTTGGTGACCCCCTGCTGCATGAATTGTACACATCTGACCCTTCCTTACATCCACTGAAACAGCTGCGGCGGGGCTGGAGACAAGCCCTCGTGGGCTGAGGCTACTCACTTCCCACCCATCTGGCGCCCTTGTGGAGGCTGTAGCCGGGTGGACTTTGAGTTGGGGCCCACAAATGACGGTCCTGAGGTGACTGGTGGTGCCGGAGGCCATGGAACACAGCCGACGACGAGTGAGGTGAGTCTGCGTGACTTGGCCAACTCCAGCAGGGGATGTATGGTGTGGCCCTAAGGGCTCTCTACCCTAACCATGCTGGGGCTGATCAGCTGCATTCCCCCTGTACTTGGGACTTGGAGGGAGCGTTGTTAGTGGCCGAGGATGTGGTGCCTGGCTTTGGGGGGCCTTGGGCTGCCTGGGCTGCTGTGCGGTGCGGGAGGCCCGGGAGTCTTTTGGCCTACTTGGGCCTGCGCTGTGGTGGGCGGGCTGGGGCGGCTCCCTGGGTCGCTGCTAGGATGGGCATGCAACCCTGGCTTGTGCCCGCATGTACTGGGGGATGCCGGCCTTATTTGGGGGGCTCCTTGCCCATGGCGCCTCTCCTTATTGGTGCCAGGAAGGAGAGCCCACCTAGCTTTTGGACCTTGTCCTTGCCTTGGAACTTGTGAAGTGGCCTTGTTCAGATGAGCTCCAGTTGGATACTCTACTTCGGGCATCTACCAATCCTGCTCTAGCCCTGATAGTCCCCTATAGATTCACCTCTCCTGAATTAAGGTGTCCTTGCAGATCAAACATTAGGTGTTGTGGAACTCTGAAACTTGGGCCCTGCTTAGCCGTACACTGCACTACCTTTCAATATTGAACCTATGTTTGTGTAGCTTCTTGGATCTGGGAAGTGAGGATTTATACAGTGCCTTGGGTCCCTGTCATATGGAAGAGACTGCAGTGTAAGAGGGCCCAGAGGTGTCACAAGCATACTGTCTTGCCGCCGACTGCACACTGCTGGAGTTTACTGCTGTGGCCCCGGAATCGTACATCTCGTCGGCACCCATACCTGCCAAGCGGTGGCATGCACCTCTCACTATGGATTAGTAGAAGGCCAAGGAAATCATTGTTGAAGGTGGCTCGTGGCTGACTCCAATTCTGGAGCCTCTGTTCTGTGGAGTGAATTATCCTGTCGCCCTTTTGTGACTCTGGGATCACAACCTATGAGGATTTACAATGCTTGTGTGTGGTGGCTTTGCCTCAGTGGAGGAGGATCTCTTCATCTCTCACAAAACCTCTTGCATGGGTAAAACTGATTCTAAACAACCCAAACTGGGGTTTGAACCTCGCAAGGATGCAGTCCACAAACATGAGGAGACTGGTGTTGCCCCCATGATTGCAGGAACTGACTCAAGTGAAACTGACGCTCATGCTCTGTAGCTCCAGATGAGTGTTAGGCTCCAACGCATAGATTCTAAAATTGATAATCTGGCAGGCCGTCTCAACACACTGGAGGCTCATCTTATGGGGCAGAAGAAGCAAACTGCAGATGCGGGGCAGCGCTTCACTTCATTGGAAGCGGACCAGGCGACGTTGGAGCCTAACTATCAAAAACCATGCGCCGAGTGGTTGAATGTGGCAGCCAAAACTGAGGACTGCTCTCGGCAGAACAACTTGCCTCTGGTGAGTATTCCACATTCCACCTACACAGGAAAGATGGAACTGTTCATTGAAAAGTTGATACGTGAAGTGTTCGAACAAGCTCACCATTCTCTGGGCCCACGTCGTGTACCTGGAGCATCTCTGCACTCATTGCCAAGTTATAAAACTACTATGACCAGGACACTGTGCTGCAGCTAGCCCTGGAGAGGGGGGTGTGCTTACATATCAGAGCTCCAGACTTTCTAGCTTCCTAGACTTTACCCTTATAGTGCAGGAGGCATGACACGCTTTCCGTGATGTAAAGGGTCTTCTCCACGACCAGAATGTGACCTATGCCATGTTATCTCCAGCTCACCTCCATTGTAGACTGAATGGTAAAATGACTGTGTTCACATCGCCAGCTGAGGCCCTCCGAAGCATCAAGAGCACCTTCGGATCTCATACCCAACGCCACCGCAACACCTAGTACTCCATGCCAGGCAGTGACACTGGACTTTCGGACACAGCGGGTTCTAATGCTTGATCAGGTAGGACACTACCATCTCTTTCTGCCTTTTTGCTGAACGGATGACACTCTATGGACTTTGAATGCTGATCTCTTTGGTTCTAACTCATACTCAGACTTCATATACTGTTATACTGTATTGTCCTAATTGTTGCTTCTGAAGCTATTGTACGGATACATGCCCCACATCTGCAGGTGTGCTACTGGGTGGCCTGTCCTTCCCCCCCTGGGGGCCGCTGCTGTCAATATGTTTCAATTATGGTAATTAAACCACCCTGTTTGTTATGTGGTTAAGGTGGCTGCCTGCACTGAGCTCCCCCCATCCCCACTTGCAGTGCACGGTTACTCTGTAAATATTGACAACAGATTGTGGATTTTTTTTGGTCCTGCATGAACTGCACTGTTTCTATTTCTAAAGTTTACACTGACTATGGGGGTGAATTGTGTCGGTGGGGGGGAGCACGGGGGGTTATGTTTATGGTTATGTTTCCTTTATGGTTATCTAAGTAGGATGCTAACTTTCGATGAGTTATTGGATCTTTGAGTGCCTGCCTCCATGGGACTGCTGAGCAATTCCCTGATCCCAATATGAGGTAAGCAATTTTCCTCCTTTCTCCGCTTCACGAAAAGGCCACCAACACACGCTGTGCATGAGTCTCACTATCTCTGCTATTACTGACCTTTGGGAGTGGCAGTACTTCAACACTGCTGTGCCAATTACAGTTAGGGAATAACTCTGCCCCATGCCCAAATGGCAGGCACTGACTTTGCTGGCATTAAAGAATGAGGCTCTTCACAATTCTTCGCAGGGGAAAAATTAGGAGTCTTTTCACAGCAGCATCGCAGGATCGACCCAGGACTGGCAGATAGACCGGATTGTCTCTTCTGAAATGATGACACTACCAGTAAAAGTACACATAGGGCTTTATTAGTACGCAACTGTAAGTCCTCTAGTCCACGCAGCAACTGCCGCTGGCAGAACCCTTAGGAGACATCTATTCCACCACATTCCAAAATCCAGACCCAACAGTAACCTAATATTGTCAAGTAAGCAATTGGTAACAAACAGAGTTTAGTTCCAAGTAATGCATGAGCATTTCCTAATCACTGCTGATAACAAACAAGACAGAAGCTATATGAGAGAATTACACTAAGGGTGACCAGGCAGGCCAGAGGATGTCTCTCTCTTTCTTTAATAACATTCCCCTACCTCCTTGGGGCTGACGTGCCCTGAAATACAGAACTGTGTTCAGGCTGTGACAGTCTCTTGGAGGAGTTGAGAGCTATTCTCTTTGACTCCACCTTTCTCCTACATAACTACCCAACCTATCAGGTTGGTGCTCAGTTGCTACATGCAGTGGGTGAGAGAGTAGTAGGCAAGACAATGGGTGATTTTGTGCTTCAGTTTGGTTGGTATTGAGGGAGCGACTATAAAGAATGGCTTGAAGTTGGAGGTATGGTGGCAGGAGGAAGAGCGGAGTGGGGGGGTTGCAAGTTGTGAGAGATTTGGAATGGGCAAGTCTTGAAGGAGATGAATGAGGCAAGGGTAGGCATTCCTGAACTGGTTTTGTGGTCTTGTGGTGTGCTAAGGTATGTTGTTTAGGAGGGAGTAGCCTTTATGATTGGGGGAGTGCTTGCTGTTGGGTTGGGGCTGAGTCTCAGTGTGGGGCACTGGAGTAGTTCAGATCAGTTTTGAGAGAGGTGGTGAAGGTTATGTTGCAAAGAGGTAGCTCTGTGCAACTGGGCACATACCTTGAGTTTGAAATGACTATATCATCCTGTGTGGAGATTATGTGATGAGGGTTCTTCCCTTTGAGCTTATTCTTGATGTTGAGGAGCATCTTGAAGTGGAAAACAAAGAATTTTTGGTTAGCATCAGACGCTTGGATCATAACATTGTTGAAGATGAATATGGACATTTTAGCCTTTAGAAATGGCAATGCCACAAAAGTGAATTTCCTTCCTTATTATATTCTTTAAGTCTTTGCGATGCGGCAGAATTATAAAAGGACTTTGTACCAAATCAGTGAATCATGAGTGTAAATCGTGAGGTTGGTTTTTAGTTTACCTTTGTTATTGCAGTAAAAGTTATCAGCAATCAGTATCTCAGGGTCTGGATCTTCCTGTAGAGCTTTGTCTTTGAGGTTTTTCGTGACATTTTCTGAGAGTTTGCTTGGGTAAAAGAGTTTGTAGAAAGACCCTCCCATAATGAGGAAAAAAGTCATTGTGAGTTATTAAGAAAAGTGGTTTCTAGTGTTAGATTGTAAGTTCAGTCACTATCGGAAAGATAGGCTGTAATCACGGAACATTCCAGATCTACTGATGGATTATTAGCTAAGATGGGTACTCTTTATTTTCATGTTTAATTAACAAGAGTGATTTCTCACCACCATGGGATGATTTTATTTTATACTCCGCCTTTTCCTACCTTCTGTTTGACATTTTCGCTTTTCATGTCTGCTATCATAATATCAGGCAACTATCTTCTAATATTTTTGTTTTTTTAACTGGACATACGTAATTGTTATTTCCCCATTTTATTCTTGTTAGGCATTTTATTCAGCTAATTCTATCATCATCCAAATGTAATACACATATTCGCATCACTAGGTGTGCGATAATCATTCCATCGTCCAAGTATTCCTCAAACATCCATTCGCTACATGCTCTGCTAAATCATCCTACTGTAACTCCTCATAGTGCAGAAATATGTCATTGAAAGTAAACGGAAGCTCTCAAAAAATGTAAAAGCCTTTAGTGGCTTCTGGGCCCCAGGTCCAACAGAGATCGCAGCTGGCAGCAGCTGCCTTAGACACCCTAGGACTTTACAGTTCAAATGCTGCCTTCCAGCATCTCTTACACCATCTTCACTCAGGCCATATTTATACACGGGTTACATCGCTTTTGCATTATGCAATGGGTTGCAAA
The DNA here is from genome assembly GCF_964204655.1 of Triturus cristatus. NCBI lineage: Eukaryota > Metazoa > Chordata > Amphibia > Caudata > Salamandridae > Triturus > Triturus cristatus. Next base: position 842,722,655 of record NC_140580.1, on the reverse strand, counting down.
ACCGGCGCAACCGTTAAGATGTGATTTTTCAAGCTATGCGAGGCCTCCTGCCTCTTTGTGTTGCGTTATTTGCACCAGGAAGGTGTTTCATGGGTTCTGCATGGGTGTTTCCAATGCAAACTTATGAAATTTGACATATTCCCATATTTTACTTCAGTGGGCGCCCACACTGCTGTGTATACCCTCGGGAGGATTAATGAGGAGAAATATGTTTATTGCACCTCATTTTCCCTCTTTCTATGTGTGCTGCATTCTGCCGCACAAATAGAATGAAGAAAATGCCTCAAAGGATTGTTTTGTTGCAGGAAGGTGCCCTTTCCAGCACAAAAACAATCCTGCTTGCAACGCAGGCACCCCTGACCATGGTGCAAGGATGTCTGCATTGGCGCTAGGCAGCACATTGGGAGCTAGTGCTGGGAAACGGTAGGAATGTACTGTATTGTGTTAAATACGGTGCATTGATATTGATAAATACGCCCCTCACTTCACAAGCCAGCCGCAACATACCACACAGGCCTTGGGAACACCACAAATGGCCACAGCTTCAAAAAGGATGCCACCAATGGCATCAGCTCTAATGACCGGTGTGTGACTCCACTCACAAAGACAGAGAAGCCACTTACAGCGTTCCAAATGCAGCTTCACCACAAAGAAAATGCTAAACTTGCACTGTAAATCTGCTCTACCATTGAGACCAACAGCAGTAAGTCCTGCAGAAAGCTACTTGGGGCAGTATCTGTAAGTGTGGCTGTCTCCAACCACAGCAGCCGCTCATTGGCACAGCTAGAGATCAAATACTGCCAAATAAGACTTCCTGCAAAGAGGGACCTAGTACAATAATGGCAAGCTTGGAGAAAGGTCACTGGAGCCTCACAAAAGATGCCCAGTCACATGAAAGAATAAATACAAATCATGGTGTCCACGATTTTATTTCCTTGTTTTGTCTAGTAAGCACTCACTCCCTGACTGGGAGGTGAACTCTACAGCTTGGAAAAGGGCTGAGATAAGCTTTTGTTCCTTCCTCTTCTGACCGTGCCCTGTCTCCAGGAGCTCTTAAATGTTTTTTAATGAGGGAATCTCTTGAGCAGGAAATGACACTGGGCCTCCCAGAAATGATGAACTCGGGAACAGGGAGGGAAAGGGATTATTTGCTCAAGAGAAATGTAACCCTTTGCTGCCCTAACTTTTCCAGACTTTTTAATGCACCAATTGAACCTATTGTGAAATCTCAAGATGTTACCAAAGGACAGTTATTCGCCAATAGTGGTGGGGGTTGGGGAAGAAATAAGCATGTACAGTGCTTAATTTGTAAAATATGAAGTGCAGGTACTCAAATGTTTGTCGGAGGCCACACCTACTTTTCCCAAGCTCCACCCACTTCCTCCACTGGCTCCACCCGCTTACTCTATTGACTCCACCCACATCCTCAACTGGCACTGCTAAAAGTCAGATGTAATACCAAATCTGAATTTCAGCAAGCGAGCCTTCCTCATAGTAAGGGTTTGATAGGACGTTCCAAACATACACATTTGAAAAAGAAACTTAAATGTAATGAATTTAGGGATTAAGAATTGGAGGCCTTAAGTATTATAGATATTTTGGACTCAGGTTTTGTTGCAAGTCACACTAGAGAAATATTTTTGCTTCGGAGCAAAATGGAGTACATTTTAAGCATAAGCTTGTCCTAAAAATTACAAACATCGCTCAAAGGTGTTGAACAATCATGGACGTGCAACGCCCTGTTTGGGATCCTAACGTAGCAGATGCTTTAATAAAGGGTGATGATTCAGCTCAAAAAGTATGAGTCAGACAATCTCAATGCACAAATGGGTGCAATGTCTGATATTTATGTGTTTATCTCATTTTCATTGCTTGATTTTGCTCTCCAGAAAGTGTTCATCATAGTCTTTGAAATGTCATTCATAATTACACTGAAATACTTGAAATTATGAAAATGGCACTCATAGGAATTTGAAACCTTGGCAGCTATGCGGTAGGTGTCAGTGTCACTGGGCGAAGGGTGCACTGCAAGGAGAGCAGAAGGACATCACTACCTGGCAAATGAAACTCTCCACTGTGAACCCTGCAGCCAAGAGAAGAACACTTCCTTCCAGCCCTGGCTGTACCATAAGAAAAGACATTAGGAGAGGGGCTTCTGTATTCGGAACGCACAGATATCAATGTCGAAAACAAATGGGGCACTGTGGGGTTTTGGCACAGACTGCCAATGAAAGGGGGCAGAGTGAAGGGAATGTTGAGGGCTGCCAATGAAAAAGATGGCAGTCTGTGGCATTCATACAGACTGCCATGGAAGGGGGCACAGTGAAGGGATTGCCATGGGCTGCCAATGAAAAAGAGGGCAGTCTGTGGCTTTCATACAGACTGCCATGGAAGGGGGCACAGTGAAGGGATTGCCATGGGCTGCCAATGAAAAAGAGGGCAGTCTGTGGCTTTCATCCAGACTTCCAATTGAATTGAGGCATGTTAAATAGTCTAAGAATGAGATACGGCACGAGGGCTGGGCAGAAAGTGGTTAATCAGAACAGAAGGTGTTCTCTGCAACGATCAGGCCCTCGCTGTCCACAGAGAAGGCATCGCTCCCAGAAACCCCCACATTTCACATACACTGACCAGTGTGCCTTCATCTGGCCACTTTATATCCACCTGGGGGCACAAAATGCTCGCACCTCCCTCGCCTTACCACCCCTTCGATCTGCCACCAGTATTTTAAACTACCATGCTGCCCTCGCCCCTCACTGGCTGGCAGGCAGTTCTCGTGTCAGCATTTATTCCCCACTACACCCAAGCCCCTGTAATCTAGCGCCAGTACCACCCAGTGCCTTGCAGCCCTTTATCTCGGAAGTGCCCACATCCGTTTCCCTTTCTCTTTACCGGTACTGCCCACTGGCCTTCAGCCCTCTACTACCAGTGCAGTGCCAGACATTCATTTCCGCCTGCATTCCCGATTGCTAGTGCCCCTTCTTACCTGTTAGCATTTCCAAATATCAACCACTGACTTCCCGGGCTTTACCTCGGAACTGCCCACACCCCTGTTTCCCGTTCTCTTAACCAGTCCCTCCCCCCCATGTCCTCGAGCCCCCTTCTTTCCGCATAGAGCCCCCTTTGTCACTCAGCCTGACTTCAGGGTTCCTCGCTGCAGGGCAGCCCTGGGCCTGCTCCCTCTGAGTAATGCCCACTGGCCTGCTAGCATTCTCTCCCTACCAGCGCCCTTGCTTGCCACTCTGTTCTCCCCACTCCTTCCGATGTCATGCCATGCTCACAGACAGGGGTTAAAATAAATTAAGCAAAAGCAGGGCAAGGCTATGACCTTCCGGCAATCTTGGAGCATTGCACTGGACACGCTGCCCCGACAATCAGGATTGTTCAGCAGCAGTTCGTCATCTGCAGTGGAATTTGCAAAGGAGCCCCGAGTATGATCGGCCCAGTGCACGGTGGTTGCACTTTCCCTAGCATGTGAGGTACGGTGTACCTCAACCATTAAAGTACCAGACAGTAGCACATGTTAGGAAACAAACATGAAATAGTTATTAATTACTTACTGCCTTTTGTTTTTTTCAATTATAGGCCTGGTTCTGCGCGTCACGCTGCTAGCTTTCTTGTTGAATGACTGCAGCTGCGCAGTATCGTGGGGCGGGCGAAAAGTCGGGACCTTAAACTGCATTGGTCAGTCCAACTCTGGAGGAAACACTTCTAATTCAAGGTCAAGGAGGGAGGACGAGTCCCGGGATAACAATTGCTCATGAAGCAGGAATAAAGCCTTGATTGGTAGCGGCCATAGGGCACTCGCGCTACCATGATTTACTTATGCTGAGCTAAGGATGTCATGTCATCTCACCAGCTGTTTCTGGTGCTCCGTGTGCAGGTAGAAGATCGGTAACTCGCACTACTAATCATATGTTTTTGTCGCATGCACTGTAATAGATAGACCCGGCCCTAAGAAATAAGTGCCGGTGCTAAGCACCGGAAAGCTCCGGCACAAATTAAGCACTGAGCAGCTAGCATCATGAGTAGTGGCGGAAGGGGTGGGTAGTAATAAGAAGAGACTGTGACAGCAACAAGCATCGGCAATTTGATAGGTCTCGAATTTGCAGTCTATTGGTTTTGCTAACGGGCTAAGTGATATTGAGGCGCCGTTGGCACAGGTAACAGCGGTGAGTCGGTGGGGCGGGGCAGATGGGTTTGAAGTGCACAGACGACGTGATAGGGAAAGTAAAATAAAAAAGAAATAAAACAACTTACCTTGCGCTCGCGATGCGGCGAGCGCAAGGTAAGTGTTTTTTATTTTTTTAAATTTTACTTTCCATATCCCATCATCTGTCCACTTCCGCCCCACCATTGTTACCTTTGCCGACCACGTCTGGTGATACTGTACACAGTGGGTACTCGTAAACATTTTCACGGTGCGACCATGAGCTGCATTGATGCCAGAAAGGTTGGTGTCAGTTGACAGGTGGATGTAAGTTGGGTGCTGGTGGAGTGAAAGATGTACATTGCATGTACTGTTAGTCACAGAGGGGCATATTATCAAGCCAGGCGATAAAATTATCGCCGCTTTAGCGGCAGAAAACTGCCGCTAAAACGACGATAATGGGCTTGATAATATGCTCTATGGAATTCCAATTGAAGCCCATGTTAAATGTGAAGGACGTCTAACATGGGCTTCAATTGGAATATGACCGCTTCCAATGCGCATCATAAACGTAATAAGTCCAGCTTATTTACACAAATAGTTTGCACAGTAATTATTGGATAACACAGGGTTGGGAATAGACCTCAGCACCATGTCAGTAGATCAAAGGAAGAATCTATATAGGAACAGAGGGTCGAGAGCTCTTAGAAGTATGGAGAGGTCCTTGCTGATTTCATTAGCAACTCAGCAAAAAGGAGGAGGATGTACAGGTCTCAGGGGAGGGAGCCAAGAAGGGAACCCAGGTAGGGGGCACTGAGGAGTCTGGCTCTAGGATCCCCTTAGCATGGATCCAAACCAGAGATATACAAAGTTCCTAAGGCACTTTCCAGGATTTCTTTAGTACACACACCACCTTCAGTTTTAGGGTGCCACAGTGACCAATTGCAAGAATATGTTCCTTGAATGAATTGAATCTAGCCGAGAGCTCGAACTTGAGATTGATTCTCCAAAAAGTTAAAGCTGAGGAAGGGGCGGAAGCCAGGGAGTTTGAGAGTGGGAAGCTAAGGCTAGTTCACTAGGAACAAGAGGATTGGAGTCGGAAGAAACAGGAGGAATGAGCCTGGGAATAGAAGCTTATAGAGTGAGAGCAATGGAAGAAGGAAAGGGAATGAGCTCTGGAGAGGGACAGGATACCCCTTGAGAGGTAGAAGCTTAGCAAAGCATTAGAAACAAATACATCTGGAAAAAGCGACACCACCTCCTGTTCAGGACAAGTTGTGGCCAAGGTTACAAGAGAGCATGCACATATGTATGTGGAAGGGCAGGATATCTTTGAATGGTTTGTGAGCTATGAGGTCACTTGTAAAGCGGAGGCTTTGAATGAGGTGTCTAAGGCAGTCGCTGTAATGAGCTTCTTGCCTTTTGAAGGGACAGTCATCATTTGAAGGATGCCTGTGGCAGACCAAAGAGAATGATGACGAGAGCAAATGAAGGAAGCTCTGAGCGAATGATGGAACCACTGTTCATTAGGTTTGGGATAAAGCCTGCTCAGTACCCGCAGAGGTTTAAGAGATTTAGGAGGGCGGATGGTGTGAGTGGGCGAGAGGGAGGAAGGCCAAACAGTTGATGGTGACAGGGCGACTCAAGGGCAAGTGCTGTGACCCACTTAGGCATTACATGCCTGGCTCTACATAAATACAGAATGTGGTCTAGAAAAACTTGTCGTGTACGCTTATAAGTGGTTGGCTAACAAAGTTCAGAAAGGGTCTAGGACAGCACTGTTCTAGGCCAAAAGAAGAGAGGAACTCTCCACATACTGGTTCCAGACCGGGGGCAAGGGCCAGAGTATGTCCCTAGAGACCCAGGGATGACCAAGCAAGAATGGAAATGGTAATGGTATGTCCTGGAAGGAGCATCATAGAAGGAAGGACAAGTGGTTTCTTCCAATTCCAAGGTTGTGAGTTGTAACAAGTGCCATCAATGGGGCATTATAAAAGTGAATGTCAGGTGAAAGACCCTGTACCAGCTGTACCTATGATAGCTAGTATGTTATAAGTGCGTGAAGAGACCCATGGTGGCTCTGTTGCGCTCATCCTAATGGATATGGACATCTGGGAGAAATATCTAGATCCTCTGAGGCACATGCATTTGTACTTGCATATAGAACAGTTATGGCCCACAATATTAAAAAAAAATTGTAATATTTTGTGTTCATCAGCAAAATGAAACTCATGCCTCTTTCATTCAGAAAAGACATATCTGCCACAAGGGTTGGCCATCACCACCACTGTATAGCCAAAGCCTAGACAACATCAAATGAACAGGCATGGAATATCTGAAATGATCTGTCACACACTTCTGTGCAATTCAAGGGACTTCAATATACTCCACCAATGCAGGTCCCAAATATCTATACACTCTGAATACGTTTTTACATCTCACAATGTACTCAGATGTGGGATAATAAGATCAATATCCATCCCACAGATCTCTCCATTTCTCTCTCTCTCCAACCATTCCAGCTCAGAACCACTACTATACAAAAAATCTCAGATTGGGCAACCAAGTGCAGTAACCAGCTAAGCAGAGTATAATCATAAGAAATATAATAAAGGGACCTGGAGAGCTGTTAAAGCCTACCAGCATAATTAAAATAATAAAACTGTCTCTCACACTTCATCATCCACCAATGCTGTGAATCAAACCACAATATTCGCACTTCGGTGGTCATCATGTATGCCATGGAAACACTTCCCACATAGGAACAAAACAAAGACTACACGCCATCCATGATGTTGCATACTACCCATTTAGGCAAGCGCTTTATCACCTCACATACGGTAGTTAGCATTGTGGATGAGGGTCTGTTGGATCAGCAGACCACCATGTCTGGGATCGCATTTCAATAAAGTAAATTCTTTTTTAATGCAGCACATTTCCCTTAAAGGAAAATGGCCGTATTTAAAAAGAAAAGTTTAATATCCTTTAGTTTTTTTTAGAGTTTCCTGTGGTACCGCTGCCTACTCCCAAACAAACATTTTTTAACATTTGCAAAGTTAAAATGGTTTGCCACTCCAACATGGGGGTTGGCAACTTTTCAATGGTTTATGACCGCTATCTCATTCTTAAATCATTGATACATATATATAGGAATTGCCAGTGCTTAATTTGTACAATAATGAGTGCCGGTGCTCATAGCGCTGCTCAGAAGCTCACAGCTGGGGCAAATAAATGTTAGCATGGCGATCCAAGGCTGCATAGTCCTGAATTCACCTGAGGCCTCCTTAATCCACCATCAAACACTCCCTGCCCATTTATCTCACTCTTGGAGGTTCCTGCTTTCTCCCTTTGTGACATTTTTTCCATCTGTCTCTTCCTCCTTCTTTAATGGTTGTGTGTTTTCCCTCTCTGGAAATGTCTGATGAGGAGAAATAAGTGCAGACCCCCAGAAATTAATGCCAATGGCCCTCGCCATCAATCACTGACTCAAATTAAGCACTGGAATCATTATTTGAAGGGGACACCCCTTCAAAATAGCGATCCCATAACCACTTCTAAAGCCATTTTAGGAGATAGTAGAAAGTTACTGACTCCTAAAATGCGTTTAGTGTATTGCAAAAAGCTGTTTTTAAGTCAAAACTCTTAATCAACATATTAACGACTGAAAAACTGCTTTGTACATATGGCCCATTGTCTTTACCTCATGCTCCCTATTCATGTGAGTCAGGTAAGGACATGATTTCACCAGCGGATATTGTAACAGTGGTTTTAGCTGGTGGGACTAGCACACATTTTTGGACACCCGGACTTATTTTTTACCATCAAACTTTAACTGAGCGCAAGAGAGAGAAACGGAGAAATAAGGAGGAAGAGACATGAAAATAGTGGCAAAGGTAAAAAGCAGGGATGATAAAGAACCTGCATGTGAGTGATAAAGTGTCGGAAAGTGTAGGGAAGTTGCAGTAAGAGGTGTGAGATAGAATCAAGACTAGGGAGCCTTTGTGTTTAGAATCCTCCACACTAGACAGCTTTGTCAGGGAGCTCCTAAGAAACATTTGGCCCATTCAGTTTTTTGTTTTTTACAAATTAAGCACTACACCAGCAGTTGTTATCATGTGATCTGTGACTGATTAGAAATGAAACAATATTAGCAGATTATATATATATATATTCACTGAAAAAAACATAGGTTTTAGGGAAAGTTATAGTTAGTTGGACATTTCACTTGTACAAAACCAGAGAAATTCCCCCGTTATAGTTAGTTCAGCTAACTATAACTCCCGCCCCCGCAATGCACTGCTGATGACGTCACATATTACATCACTCTTGACGTGATCAGTGACATCACTGATGACATCATTGATGACATCTCAAATGACATCACCGATGACATCACTGATGACATCATCCAGTGACTGTGTGTTTCTGTAAAGTTTAAATATGTTTAATATATATAGGGAAAGGCGTATTGAAGAATGAGTGGGTGTATAAGTGTCTGAATGGATGATTTAGTAGGTGCGTGACTGACTATAAGTGAGTGATTAAAAGTATCTTACTGAATGCATGGGTTGGTGACTAAACTGTATGAATGTATCTATCCGTCTGTCTGTTAGTGTGTAAGCAGCTGCATGGGTTTGTGAATAGCTATATGAGTGTTTATATGAGTTATTGATTGGTTGTCTGAGTATCTGTGTAGGTGTCTGAGTGTTTGTGTGGGTGGGGTGTGTGTGTCTCTGTGCATAGATGTGTGACTGGGTGATTCACTGGGTGCATGGTTTCAAGACTGCATCTGTGATGGACTGTATGGGTGGGTGAGTGTGTGTATGGGTGTGTTATTGAGTGAATGTATATCTCAGTGGTAAATGTGTGAGTAACTACATATGTGAAAGGTAGTATATATGTGTGTTAGAGTATTTAAACGGCTATAACTGAGAGTGTGTGATTGTGAGAGTGGTTGTATGGATGAGTGTGTGCTTGTATCAGTGATTGTATAAGAGTGTAAGAATGTGCTGGTATTTGTATGAGTAAGTGAGCTGGTGTGTTTATAACTGTATAGGTGAGTAAATGGAAGTGTGATTAATTATTTGCATGACTGACTAGGTGTGTGAGTACCTCTATGGATGAGTGGCGTTGTGTGAGTGTCTTTATAGGTGTATGAGTGCATATGATAGTCTTGTACTGAGTGACCATAAATATGAGTGACTGTACGGGTGAGTGAGTGGATGTGTGTGTAGACCTAAGAATCAGTGAGCGGGTATGTAGTTATAGGTCTTGAAGTGTCTATGGTTTTGAGAATGGCAGTCTGTAATTTAGAGTGGGTGTATCAAAAGTTATATTAGGGTGTGAGAAATTGCAGCAAAATATCACATGGATGATGTCATCAGTGATGTCACTGACCATGTAATGAGTGATGTAATATGTAACGTCATCAGGAGTGCATTGCGGGGGCGCGAGTTATAGTTAGCTGAACTAACTAACGGGGGCATTTCTATGGTTTTAAACGAGTGAAATGTCCAACTAACTATAACTATCCCTAAAACCGGGGGGGGCGTGGCTTGGCAGCCGACGGGCATGGACGCGTGAGCGATGAGCTCCGCATCCAGCCCAGCTGAAATCCTGTGACATTGAAGCCCTGGTGTCCCGGGGGAATCCCGGAGGACGTCCGCGCCCGGCATTGACCCCGTGAGCGGAGCAGCCGGACGGCGCGAGGTGGAGGGGGCTGGCACCGCGACCGGGCCTGCGGTGGAGGTGAGCCGGCACCGGCCATTTTGTGCGGCCTGTGTATTGGGGAGCAGCCACGGCCCACCGTAACTCGTCGGCCGCACGGAAGTGCGACCCGCCCGGCTGGGGGAGCCGGAAGTGGTAGTCCCCCCCGCACGGCGGGGATCGGAGCGTTGCAGACCCCGGCTGGGGTGGCGCAGCCCAGAGCCTTGGTGACCCCTGCGGGCTGGCGGCCGGGGGGCAGATCTTCCTGCTGTGGACGCTCGGGGGAGCGGAGTGTGGCCTGAGGAGCTGTGGGCGACGGCCCGGTGGACGAGGAGAGGACAGGGAATCCCCTGGATGCAGACCTGTGGCCGGTGGATGGACGGCCTGCCCCGTTGGCACCGCGGCAGAAGGGGGCCCGGCCGAGCCCTGGTCTCCTAGCCGGTACCTCCCTGGGGCTCTGGGACAGCGGGACACGGCGACCCCTTGCGGACAGCTGGTGGGCGGTGGCTGCTCTGGCGGAGAGGTGAGGAGTGGACTCGACGGCCTGAGGCGGGGCTGCTGGCCATTGCACTGTACTGCCTGGAGGGCTGCCTTCATAGAAAGGAGTGGGGACCTCCGTGCCTGGGAACCACGAGGAGTGAGGGGGCCGGAGGGCACCGGCGCCATTGCGGATTGGTGGCAGGGGTGTGTCGTGCCCTGCTGAAGCCTCGGTGCCCCATAGTGGAAACAGCTTCGAGGGGCTGCCCTGGGGGACGGTGGACTGGTACACCCTTTACTGGAAACATGGGCAAACCGCGACCCAAGCTGGGGGCGAACTCGACGGACCCCGTGGGCGACTCTGCTGGCAGCCGGGACGGCGGAGCACGCACTGAACCCGCAGCGGGCCTCCAACAGCGGCAGTTGGACCAAATCCTGCAGGCCATATCGGACACGAGAACTGCGTTGCAGAACGACATTGCGCAGGTGTCTACGGACTTGGGATTGCTTCGGGCAGACCACAGGAATCTGGTGGACAGGGTCAAGCAGACGGAAGACACATTGGAATCGGTGGTCCCTGCGCAGAAAGCATCGGAGGCTCAGACGGCGGACCTTTTGCGGAGGGTGCAGCTCCTGGTGAAGAGGGCTGAGGATGCGGAAGGGCGTAACCGCCGCAACAACATTCGAGTGGTGGGTCTGCCCGAGAAGATAGAAGGGGGAGACATGTTGACTTACCTGGAGACCTGGCTAAAGGAGGTAGTGGCGCCGGGGGGGCTCACGCAGTTTTACACCTTGGAGCGGGCGCATAGGGTCCCGGCTCGCCCCCCGGATCCGGGCCGTCCCCCCAGGCCAGTGGTGGCACGCCTGTTGCACTACAGGGACCACGATATTATCCTCCAGAAGGCTAGGACGATGGGCCCCTTCCAGGTTGAGAATGTTCCTGTCTCTATCTACCCTGATTACTCCATGGAAGTCCAGTGCAGGCGCTCCTCCTTTCAGGTGGTGAAGGAGGCACTACGGGACGAGGGTTTGCAGTATTTGTTGTTGTTTCCGGCCCGCCTCCGAGTTGTGCTGGACGGTAAGACATCCTTCTTCAATGACCTCGAGGCAGCCTGGAGTTGGTTGGAATCATTCCGGACTGGGGCTGCGGCGCATGCAGATGGAGGAGAGTCATCGGGGGCCCCGGCGAGGGCCCGTCGCAGCCGGCGCACCAGGACACGGACAGCAGGGGTCAGATCTCCGGGGGCGTCCCAAACGGTGCTGGAGCGGCAGGCGGCGCTGCGGGCCGTCTCTGTGATATTAGGGGCCGCGGCCTCCAGGCCCAGTGAAGATTCGGGGTCCCAGAAGGGGTCTGAGACTTCCCTTTCCGACGGCGCCGAGAGGGGTGCGGAGTTGCTGCCTGACGTTACCCCAGGGATGGCGGATGAGATGCTGGAGCTTGACGTTTCGGGGCTTCGCCTGTGAACTGTAAGGGGGGCGCATGCAGGGCGGGAGACACCTGGGGTGGGGGCCTTGCCACGCCTTGAGTTGCAGGAGGTGCTGACAGTACCTTGCGGTGGATTGCGGGTGTCATCTGTTGGAGGGGTCTGGAGGCGAGAGCGGGGGGTCCGAGGGACGAGGGACACCGGGGGAGTATTCATAGAGACTGGGCATGGATGCACGAAGGGGGACTGTGGACAAGCCCGTCTGGCGCAGAGCCGCCACCTCACTCTCACGGACGCTGTGAGACCCTGGTGGCTACCAGAGTGTTTGGTTTTTTGGGGTGGTATTTGGATGGGTAACTACGGTTTAGCACCTGTTCTGGGGATGGGAGGGAGGTCGGGGAGTTGGGTAGTTCTACGGTTTTGGGGGGATGTCAGTGAGCCTAGGAAGGCTTGGGAAAGGCGGTATCAGGTCAAGCTCTGGGATGAGGACCCCACATGAATTGAGGTTTCTGACCTGGAATGTGAGGGGGCTCACCTCTATGGCAAAGAGATATAAAGTCCATGCCTACTTGGTGCGGAGAGGGGTACAGGTGGCCTTCCTCCAGGAAACCCACTTAGATCGGGAGGAGGGGCAGGCATTACATCGGCGCTGGAGGGGACAATTGTTCTATACTACTTTTTCAAAGTTTGCAAGGGGGGCCCTGATTTGGGTGAGAGCGGGGGTCCCTTTCCAACCATTGACGACGCTAGTGGACATGGAAGGAAGGTTTGTAGCAGTGCAGGGACGACTAGACGGGAGGGATATGGCTTTATGCAGCGTGTATGCACCTAATATAGACCAGGCTGCCTTCTTCTCAAGACTGTCGGGGAAGCTGGCGTCCTATTTGACGGGAACAGTGGTGCTGGGAGGGGACTTTCACTCGGTGACTGATGTTGATTTGGATAGGTCTCACCCCCCCTTTGCTCAGTCAGTGGTCCGTAGGGTGGCCAACAGTAGACGGGCCTGGCAGGACACCTGGGGGTTGGTGGACACTTGGCGGACCCATCATCCGACAGATAGGGATTATTCCTTCTACTCAGCTCCCCACGAGTTGAATGTCCGGTTGGATAGCATACTGTGCTCGCCGGATGCCCAGACAATGATGCGGCATAGTGAGTACCTGGCGAAAACCATCTCCGAGGGGGGCGTGGTCTGGCCACGTAGGAAGATGGCCGCCTAACTGTGAGGCTCTGCTCTGGGCCGGCACTCAAATGGACTGAACATCTATTTGCAGGTGTCGAAGGATGTCGAAGAGTGAAGCACTTCCCATTTCAGATGGCACCTCAAGGGATGTGATACAGGGATATCCATTTCATTGGCAACCTTCTCGGTTAAAATATTTAGGTATCTTGGTAAATAAGGGATTGGACGCCATGGTATCAGATAATTTAGGGACTTTAATCATTCAGATGCAACGAGATTTTGATAAATGGAAAGCGCTGGGCCTGTCTTTATGGGGTAGAGTTCAAACGGTGAAGATGGTTACGTTACCGCGCTTTCTTTATATTCTTGGTATGCTTCCTCATGTTCCCTTATCCACATTGCACCTTATATATTCCAAAATTAAATCTTTCATATGGGGTTCTATTAAACCTCGTCTGGCTATACATAAATTAAATGCTCATCTTTCCTATGGTGGTCTCAGTCTTCCCTCCATTGAACATTATACCATTGCCTTGCATTTATCACAGCTCTCATACATGCTCCAAGATAATTTAAATACACCACATTGGGTCCATGTTGAGCGACATCTTCTCTCTGCAACAAATGGTCTTGCAGTTTTATATGGATCTGGTTCAAGCCGAATAGATCCACGTAACCCCCTATTGTCTGCAATGCGTAAGATATGGCAAAGAGCGCATCGTATCTTGGGCATTAATTCTCGTTTACATGTAAAGGCTCCTATATGGAACAACTCCAGAATACGCATTAAAGGTAGAAGCTTTCTATGGCCTCAATGGAAATCGGCAGGCATTCTCACACTAGACCAAATTCTCCATGACGGGGATCTTAAACCTCTATCACAGTTAACGGATGAATTCAACTTCCCCCCGCTGCAGCATGCCAAATACGATCAACTTAGAAAATCTCTTCTCAAAGCTCTTGGTGCCACACCTTGGTCATTATCTATATCACCAATAGTGTTTTATTTACAAATTTGGGGCAAACAGAAAGGTGTCATTTCAGTTCTCTACAAAACAATAACATCTCAATTATTTTCACACCCATTATCCTGCGATCTCCGTCATAAATGGCAAACACGTTTACAGACTTCTTTTTCAGATATGGAATGGATGAATATACTAGATGGTTTGGATAAGGGAGCTCGAGAAGCTCGTTTAAAGTTTTGCTTATTTAAAATTCTACATGACTGGCATTGGTCTCCGGTTAGATTATATAAGGCAGGCTTGTTACCGCATTCCAATTGTTGGAGATGTAATGCTTCTGGATGTGATATTGTTCATATTCTTTGCACGTGTCCATTGGTTAAACATTATTGGTCTTACATAGGTCAGACCTTACATAAGTCTATCTCACTGCATTTACCCCTCTCCACAGCTAATATTATATTACATGATTTCAGAAATGTTCCCACTCTTTCTAAACCACAATCTCGTTTCCTACATACCGCGCTTGCAACTGCTAAAATCTGTATATTAAGACAATGGAAATCTTCCACTCCACCATCTCAAGAGTCCTGGTTATCTGCTATGATTCAAAATGCTTCGCACGAAAGAATTATATATAATATTCAAGATCAACTAGAGTTATTTTCACAGATATGGAATCCTTTTTTACTTTCTTAACATGTTTGTATTTGTTATCATTTCGTTTTTAAAACTTGATTGTGTATGCTTTTTCACTCTTTCCTTTATATATTGTGATATATATTAATTGTCCTAGATAGCATAATATTAAATATTGTTTTATATATGAATTTACTTTTTAATCTCTATCATATGATCCTTACCCTTATTACTTGTATTTGAGTTTTCTTGTTTTTGTTTAATGATTCTGAAATGCTAATAAAAAATTTCAACACAAAAAAAAGAAAACCATCTCCGACCATAACCCCTGCGTTGGGGCACTGCAATGGTCCAGGCAGCGGCAGGCGATTCCTACTTGGCGACTAAACCCCATGCTGCTGGAAGATCAGGATTTCCGGGCTGAGGTTAGCGGCTGTATAGAACAGTATTTTGGGAATAACTCGGAAACGGCGTCGAGTCGGGCGATGGAATGGGATGCGTTTAAGGCGGTAGTTCGGGGGGTTTGCATATCGTCTACCGCCGGAGTGCGGAAGACGCTGCTGAAAGACATAGAGGGTGCGGAGGCCCGATTGCGTACGGCCGAACGCGCGCATCAGGTGGGGGAGGACGTGCTGGCCGCGGTTGTCGAGGCGCATGAGGGAGTGGCGGTGCGAGTGGAGAAGCTTCGCTGCTTTGACCATAAGAACTACCTCACCCGGGCACATGCGGTGAGGGATAAGGTGGGATCCCTCCTGGCCTGGCTGGCGACCCCGACGGCCCGAGGTGTCCCAATACTCTCACTGGGCGAGGCAGGGGGGACTCCGGTCTATTCCCAGACAGAGATAAATAAGCAGTTCTCTAGTTATTATGCAGGGTTGTACGATAGCACCATGCAGGGGGTGCCTGAAGGCTTGGATGAATTTTTATTGGCGGCTCGGCTACCCCGGTTGGACCCGGAGCACGGAAAAGACTTAGGGGACGCCATATCACTGGGCGAGATCCGCGCCGCGATCAAGCATATGGCCCGGCGAAAGACCCCGGGGGCGGATGGCCTGCCAGTCGAGTTTTATGCAGCGTACACGGAGTTGCTGGCTCCGCGGTTGCAAGCCCTTTACAGTGAGGCATGGCGAGTTGGGCGATTGCCCACCTCCGCCCGGGAGGTGATTGTGATACCCTTGCTGAAAACCGGAGGGGATGCTAGTGCCCGCACGGCGTACCGCCCGCTTTCTATGCTGACGGTGGATTACAAAATCCTGAGCAAAATATTGGCATCGCGCCTGTTGACCCATATGACCGCCTTGATTCATCCGGATCAAGCGGGCTTTATTCCCCGGCGTAACACGGCCACCTCCGTTCGACATCTGCTGCGGGTGATGGAGGTAGACCGCAACGAATACCCAGAGGCCTTAACGCTATCGGTCGACGTAGAAAAGGCCTTTGACTGTGTGGAGTGGCCATACCTATATCGAGTGTTGCAGGCATTTGGCCTGGGAGATGTCTTTGTACGTTGGACTACCTTGCTCTATACCGATGCCACGGCCCGCGTGAGGACAGGGGCGACCATATCGGCCCCCTATCGAGTGCGGCGTGGGACGAGGCAGGGCTGCTCGTTGTCCCCATTGTTGCTCGCCTTGGCCATTGAGCCACTGGCGGAGCATGCCCGACTGGGGCGCTCATACGCGGGAGTACAGCTGAGGGGGAAAGCCCACTATATATCCCTCTATGCGGATGATCTGCTGATGTTTTTGGCAGACGCAGCTGGCGCGTTGCGCGGGGCAGTTGCCTTACTGGAGGTCTTTGGTCGCCTGTCAGGGCTCAAGGTCAATTGGGGCAAGACATGCCTGTTTCCGTTGTTGCCTAGCGGACAGGCCCCCCAGTCGCTGGGAGCGATACGATGGGAGGGTAGCTGCCTGCGTTATTTGGGGGTTAATATTTATCACACCCAGCCTGATTTGCTGGAGGGGAATGTCGGTAGAGCCATTCGGGGCTTGCGTGGTAGTATAGGTTTTTGGAGCACGCTCCCTCTTTCGTGTGCTGGGAGGGTAGCGCTACTGAAGATGGTGGCGTTAACCAGCCTCCTATACTTTTTTCGCACCCTGCCCATATGGATACCAGCATCGTTTTTCGAGCGACTTCGAGCGCTGTCCACGGGCTTCATATGGGGCTCGGGACAGCGGCGGGTGGCTTTGACCACACTGCGGCGGCCGAGAGCGGAGGGGGGCCTGGCGGTCCCGGACTTTGAATGGTATTATTTGGCGGCACAACTCCAGTGGCTCACACAGGCGGTGGCTAGGGAGTATAGAGGCCCAGAGGGCCCACAGGGCAGGTTGATTCCGCGTCATGTGCTTGCTTTCATAGTCCTCCAGCAGCGGATGGACCTTGCCCAGCTCACTCTGGAGGAACGCACCCTCAGGTTGTGCTGGAACCGGTGTCAGAAGAGGGCCGCCGTGGCTCACCCTTATGCCCCGGAGATCCCCCTGGGTATGTGCACGGCGCTCCCGCACGGAGGCGATTGGTCGGGACTAGCCGTTTGGGAGGAGCTGGGCTTACATGTAGTGGGTGATTTATTCAGAGAGGGGGTGCTGTTGCCCTTCCAGGACTTGCAGGACACTTATGGGCTCCCGCGGGGAGACTATCTACTTCATGCAGCCCTTGTGGCGGGCCTCCAGAGGCATTGGAACACGGGGCTCTCGGAGCCGCCGATTGCCGCGGGCTGCCAATACTTAGTGATGGTGGCGGGGACGTCCAATGCCATTACCTGCCTGTATCGCAGGCTGTCGACGGCAGACCTGCAACCCCTAGACACGTTGAGGGATAGGTGGGAAGCGGATCTCGGGAAGCCCATCCCCGAGTCGACATGGTCCACGCTAGTGTGGCGGGCCTGGAAGGGAACGCGTAATGCCCGGTTTCAGCTGGTTCAGTTTTTTACGCTGCACAGGGCTTATCTGACGCCGGTTAAGATATTGCAATATTTTGGGGGTGCACACTCTCAGTGCCCGCGTTGTGGGGGAGATGGGGCCGACTTTCGACATATGTTTTGGTCATGCGCGCAGTTGGGCGACTACTGGGAAGATGTTATAGACTGCCTGAATCAGGTGACAGACCGCTCTATTGCCCCGGAAATGGGGGCCTGCCTGTTGCTTTGGTTTCCCCACACCCGCCGCACGAAGGTTACCAGTAAGTTCTATGACTTAGGGTTGATTATGGCCAAGAGGGAACTGACCATGCATTGGAAATCACGGGTGGGGCCTAGCTTTTTGAGGTGGGGGACGGCGTTTGCGAAATGGGCGGGCGCAGAGGGCACACTCCGGTTGCAATTAGCTCTCAGGAGGGATGACGAAAAGGCACTAGCGACGGCCCGGGCATGGGAGGCGCTGGTGGTGGAACTTCAGGAGCTGATGTCTGACGCGGGAGAAGAGGGGAGCGCGTCTGCTCGGCAGGAGGAAGCGGTGAGTGGGGAGTAGGAGGAGAGCCGTGGGGAGAAATGGACACATGAGGCACGGCTAGACATGGGGGAAAGCCCGAGTTGCTACAGAACGGTTTGAGCACCCATACATGATTCATTGTAACGGGGGGGCGCATCAGGAGGAGGGCAGGCAGAGAGGAGCACACTGACATGGGTTGCGGGAGGGAGAGGGAGGGGGAGCCCCGCGCGGGAGGGGTGACTTTTCGTTTGTACAATTGGTGGCAATGTCAAATGTAACACTCCCCGGTGGAGGGCGGAGGTTGTTGGGGTATTGTGTTGTGATGTTGGTACGAAAATAATAAAAAATGTTTAATAAAAAAAAAAACTATCCCTAAAACCTATGTTTTTTTCTGTGAATTTCAAAGGTTTTTTAAATGCTAATTTCTAACTATAACGTGTCTGAAACCTATGGTTTTTTAAGTGAATTTCGAAGGTTTTTCAAATGCTAGTTTCTAACTATGCCTGCAGAGGTAGGACATGTGAAGAAAGAAGAAAAAACGCACAGAAAGAAGCAAAAGAAATGCAGAAAGAAGCAACAGAAGTCCACAAACACGAAGAAAAGTGCAGGAAGAAGCAGGACATGTGCAGAAAGAACCAACAGAGGAGCAGAAAGAGGCCTTGTTGCAAAATCATCCTGTGCCCACAACTTTTTAAGACGGGTACTGGTGGTAACTGACTCTGACTAACCAGGCCTAGAGCCAGTGCTATGCTAAAAGACACTTAGAATACAGTGAAAACACCTACATACACTAGGGAACACTATGCGTTGGGGTACCCCTGTGATTAGCATAACCTCCTCTGTAAGGCCCTAGTAAATAATAGGGCAGGGGGATTAAAACTACCTCTTAAAAAGCGCTACGGGGCGCGTTTGCACAGTGGTGAAGGGAGGAGGGGCCTGAGGTGACATGTGTGCAAACACGCCCTGTGGCCTTTTTAAGTTGGGAGATTCAGTCCCCTTGAATACTGACGGTCCCTGGGGTCCAACTAGCCAACCAGGTACCTCCAGTAAGCGCCACAGAGCTGCGTTGCAGAGAGGTGTAAAAAGGGGCGTGGCTTGGCCCACCTCTCTGCAATGCAGTGCAGTGGTGCTTACTGGAGGTACCTGGTGGGGTTGTTGGCCCCCAGGGACCCTCAGGATTGAAGAGGAATTGATTCCCCAACTTAAAATGCACCACGGGCGTGTTTGAACACATGTCACCTCAGGCACCGTCCCCTTCCTTCACCACTGTGCAAACGCGCCCCGTGGCGCATTTTAAGTTGGGGGATTAAGTCCCCTTGAATCCTGAGAGTCCCTGGAGTCCAACTATCCCACAAGGTACCTCCAGTAAGCGCCACAGAGCTGCGTTGCAGAAATGTGTAAAAAGGGGCGTGGCCTCTGACACCTCTTTGCAACAATGCTCCCTGGCGCATACTGGAGGTACCTGGTGGGCGAGTTGGCTCCCAGGGACCCTCAGTATTCAACGGGAATTAATTCCCCAACTTACAACTCGCCAGGGGGCGGCGCGTTTTAAGTTGGGGAATTAATTCCTCTTCAATCCTGACGGTCCCTGGGGGCCAACTAGCCCACCAGGTACCTCCAGTATGCGCCAGAGAGCTACGTTGCAGAGAGGTGTTCAGAGGCCACGCCCCTTTTTACACCACTCTGCAACACAGCTCTGTGGCTCTTACTGGCTCTTACTGGCTCTTACTGTCTTAATTATTGGAGGAGGGCTGCATGGCCCCCCTCCTCAGGCCATTTATGGCCCCGGGGACCCCATCCCCCGGGGCCGGCCTTTCCATTTAAAAAAATAATAATAATAATATTTATAATGGTGGAGGGGGGCCATCCTCCGGGGCCTGGCCTTTCGTTGGGGACCGTGGGGGGAGCCCCAATGCCCCCACGGTCCCGCCGGCTCCCTGCGTCCTGCAGGAGCCGGCATTGCTTTTCCACACGGGGAGCTGCTAGCATTCAGCTCCCCATATGGAAAAGCAAATTGGTTTGGATTTTGAAAGCGAGAGCAGGTTTCCCTGCTCTCGCTTTCAAAACCCAAACCAGAGTTTGCTATGACAGGGTAGGAGCCACAAGGCTCCCGCCTTGTCATAGCAAACAGCAGTGTCCCAGGGGGGCATCTCGGGACACTGCAGGAGCTGGCCCTGGCGGGTGGCAGTCCCCATGGCCATGAAGGGCTCCAGGAGGGGGGTCGCGCGGCCCCCCTCCCACCTAGTGCACAGCCCAGGGGAGGTGGTGGTCCCCGGGGCTGGGGGGTGCGTAACGCACCCCCAAATTTAAATATTTAGTGCCCCGGGGAGGTGGCGGTGAAGGTCCCTGAAGGTGGGGGTGATCTGATGGGACTTGGGATGCTCATAGATGAGACGTGAAGCAGGGTGAAGGATGACTTTGGTGGGGATCCGGGTGGTATCCTGGCAAATAGCTTTCATGGGGCCGAGGCTGGAGACTGGGCAGCTTTAATGGGAGTGAGGTGCAAATCTGGGAGGCCAGTGAGAAGGAAATTTCGCTCTTTGATGTGTGAAAGGAAGAGTGCTTGCATTGTGGTTTGGAAGGTGTACCTTAGTGGGAAAGTCTTGATATGATGCAGGAGAAATAGCTCATACCATAGCATCTAACGTTTGTTCAGGTCCTATATGCAATTAGTGGTCACAATAGTTTCTGACAGGTTTGGGAATTACAATAGACACAGATTAGGTTACAACTGAAAAGGGGGTACCGCTAGAGCAGAGTCACGTGTCCCTGACGGCATTGACAGTCTTCGGTCCTACACACATTGCTGTGGGATAACTGAGACTCAAGTCTGTAAGGAAACCATTGGCTCTGGTGGTATAAGTTAATGGAGACAGCACACTGTGCGACGAAATTTAGTAGTCGTAGATGTGCCCTATACCAATGTCAGAACTAGAGGGTCTTATTTACGAGGCACTACCTGCACTTTCGCGCTGTTGGAGCGTCACTTTTTTGACGCTCCAGTGGCACAATGTGCCTCAGCATATTTACAATGCCACACAAAGCCACTTTACATGGCTTTTCATGACCTTGTACATATATGCCCCTTTTACACAGAGCACTGCATGAAAGGGGCGTTCCATGGGTGTTGCTGTGGATGTTCCCACTCAGTCAACACCCATGGAATCTGAAGCATTCCCAGATTTACAAGGAATTGTAAATCTGGAAATGCGTCAGATTCCTACGCCTCCCCAGGGGAAAAGTTAAAGTGGCGCAATGAGGAGAAATACCTTTATTTCTCCTCGGGTATTCCTCTTTCTATGCGTGCTGCATTTTGCACCACGCATAGAAAGAGGAAAATGCCTTCATTGATTGTTTTTGTGCAGGAAAGTGTTCCTTTCTGCACAAAACAATAATTCTCTCAAAGCAGGCACCCTTGCAACATGACGCAATGGTATCCGCATTGGTGCACAGCTCCTGTTTGTGCGCCGGCGCAGAAGAGGAGGACAGGAATGCGCCATATCTCGTAGATACACCATATTCCTGCCCCTTTCTTTGACGCACGGCAGGGCAGCAGAAAGGCCTGCTGTGCTGCCCTGCGTCAAAAGTTTGTAAAAGAGGCCCAAAGTTTGTCCACACAGCTCTGCACGTCTTAAGAGCAGGCTCCGCCGGCATCAGTGCCAGCCTGAGCTGATGACGGTGCCCCTTTATCTGCTGTGCCAGCTGGCGTGGAGGGGGTGCCTGATTATTTTCCGCTCTGTTTTTCTTTCAGAAGTGGAATATTTGGGATGAGAAAGGCACACACACTCTTCATCCCTGCCAAGTGTTTTCATTCGCTGACAAATGAGAACGCTCAGTGAGATAATGGGCACAGTCAACTGTGTCTGCCAAGAAGTTGAGTCAACAGCACAATAAACATTGTTCAGAAAACCCAGCTAGCTTCTTATGTCGAAATCCCCACACACTTTCATCAGCTTTGCTCTTCCCACTGTAGATGTTCTGCCGAATTATCCTGTTTGCTGTTCATTTGTTTCAAGCTTAATTTTGAAGAGCCGGTAATGCCACATCCAGTGCTTCACATGGAAAAATAGAAGTGCAGGTACTCTGTAGCAGAGTACCTGCTTGTTTCTGAAAAGCGCCGGTACTCTCTAATTAAAAGTATTGCTTCTCTTAAGAAGTGCAGGTACTCTCCCTCTCAAAATGAAAAAAGAGCTGGTACTCAGTACCGGACAGTACCGGCCCATTTAAAGCACTGTAATGTTTACTCCCGAATACGGGTACTGTGGTTATCAGGAATTTTAAAATGTGGTAGTAATGCGGCATTCTAACTGCTACTCTGAGCGTCTCATTAAAAATGGAGGAAGTACTATCAGAATTGGTGATACCGCACACAGGGGCATATCAACAAGCAGGCGATAAAAAATTATTTTATCGCCTAATCAGCAAGGTCACGCTAATGCGTGAAACCTTGCATTAGCGTCAGGATTCCTAACGCCCAGCTGTGCATCTCTAATGAGATGCAAAGTGGGAGTTCCTGACCTGGCATGACAGGGGAAATGTTGCTAAGCGACATTTCTCCTATCAGCAAGCCTAACGCTATGAAGCATAGCGTCAGGAAAAGTAGCGATAACCCCTGTTATCGCTACTTTCCATACGCCTGCTTCAGGACTGACTTAGCCATGATATCCTATGGTAGGTGGATATCATGGCTAAGTTTGTGAGTCCCTATCAACTAGCTAACGTGAGATTATCGCTGGGTTTCCAGCGATAATCTCACGTTAGCCAGTTAGCGCTAGGATTTTTATCGCTGATGAGATAAGCGTTGCTAATAGCATGCTATCTCAGCGATAAAAATCGGCACGTTGTTGTTGATATGCCCCACAATTCGGATGGTAGTTCCACATTTATAACTGGCTTCCTACATGGAATTTCCACCAGATCGCAAGTGAGTCAGAAACATCGGAAGTGTGGCATGTCTGTGTCTATTGTAATTCCCAAACCAGTCAGTAACTATTGTTACAATCCAAATCAGCAATCATGTTTGCTGCTCTTTTCCCAGTTTCTCAGCTCTGCTTCTCTCTATTAAACCCTTCCTTTTGTGATTTTATTTCATACCTTGTTGCTCATAATTATTGGTTCTCCAGCCTATGTCTTTCCGGTCTGTTTACCGATTTTACTGTAATTTATTCAGCCTGCTGGGGCTCAAGATCTATGAGGTAATGTATCCTTAGATACAAGAATAAACAGCATGTGAAATTGCAGCCAATAATAACAAGCATTTGCAATGCAATAGGTCTCACATTACTGAAAGTTTGAGCTATTGGCGTTGCAAATAATGCAACATCAATAGCTCAAACTTTTAATGTTATTTTAAATGAGCCGCAGCCGTATCCTGACTAGGCTGCTCACTGCACTCTAGCCCACTTCCAACCATACACAACAAGCAATGGCAAAGCCAGCAGGATTCTTCTTTCAAAATCTATTGGCTCTGTCAATTGTTTTACTTATTACACAGCAATTCAGCTGCTGGGCAACATGGCTTTTAGTACAGGGCAGCCGCTGCCATCACACCCGAACTAGGATGGACCATCAACGCCTCCTTCAGATCCGGCACCTTCCCAGATGACTGGAAGCGGGAGGAGGTTAAACCCCTCCTCAAGAAACCCTCAGCCGACCCTACGGCCCTGAAAAACTACTGGCCCATCTTTCTCCTCCCCTTCGCGGGCAAAGTCACTGAGAGACTTTTAAACTCCCAGCTGACCGCCTTCATCGAAGAGAACTCCATCCTAGATGCCTCCCAGTCTGGATTCCGCAGCAACCACAGCACCAAGACCGCTCGGCTCGCCGCCACTGATGACATCTGCATGCTACTTGACCAGGGACACACCGCGGCCCTCATCCTTCTAGACCTCTCCGCAGCCTTCGACAACGTCTCACACCGCACGCTCGCAGCCAGACTTCACGATACAGGAACTCAAGGAGCCGCCCTCAACTGGATCCTATCCTTTCTCTCCGGCAGAACTCAGAGGGTCAGGTTTCCCCCCTTCCTCTCCAAACCCACAGAGATCAACTGCGGAGTACCCCAGGATCATTGCTCAGTCCCACGCTCTTCAACATCTAAATGGCCCCCCTTGCCGCCATCGTCAGACATGCATGGGCTCAGCATAGTATCCTACGCCGACGACACCCAGCTCATCCTCTCGCTCACAAAGAATCCTGAGAACACCAGGCTCTGCTTCCAGGAAGGAATGAAGGACGTTGCAGCCTGGATGAAGGACAGCTGCCTGAAGCTCAACTCCGAGAAAACCGAGGTCCTAATCCTCAGACCCTCCACCTCCACCTGGGACAACACCTGGTGGCCCCCCGCCCTTGGAAGTCCACCCATCCCTACAGACCACGCACAAAACCTCAACATCATCCTCGACTCCTCCGTCCCCATGGCCCACCAGATCAACGCTGTCGCTTCTACCAGTTTCAGCTGCCTGCGCATGCTCCGTAAGACCTTCAAATGGATCCTCCCCGAATGCAGAAAGACCGTCACCCACGCACTCATAACCAGCAGACTGGACTACGGCAACATCCTCTATACCGGAATCAACAGAACTCTCCTACACAAACTCCGAACCATCCAGAACTCTGCAGCCAGACTCGTCCTCAGAACTCCGCGTCACAAACACATGACCCAACACCTACAAGACCTACACTGGCTCCCTGTCGAGAAGAGGGTTACTCTCAAACTCCTCACCCACGCCTACAAATCCCTCCACAACATCGGACCCGAATACCTCAAAAATAGAGTCTCCTTCCACGTACCCAGGAGTAACCTCCGCTCCGACGACCTCGCCCTGGCAGAGATCCCCCGCATCCGCAGAAACAGAGCAGGTGGGAGAGCCTTCTCCTACATCGCAGCCAAGACCAGGAACGAGCTCCCAGTGAACATCAGACGCTCCCCGACCGTGCACATTTTCAGGAAGGACCTCAAGACTTGGCTTTTTGACTGATCTGGAGCTGCACCCCCCCACACTCTAGCGCCCTGAGACCCTAATGAGTGAGTAGTGCGCTTTATAAACCCCTGATTAATTGATTGATTGAGTAAAAAAAAAAACCCTATGACGCAGTCAATGGTGCGCGCATCAGTTTTTTTTTTTTAATTCTCTTTTTTATTTTTGTTTCATCATCATCATAACATCCTCATATTTTGGCATATATTACATGGTTACTAACTGCCTGCTGCCCATTAATTTCAGAGTTGTTATCTATTCCAAACATAGTATTACATATTGTTATCTATGCAGTCAGTTACAGTTTCTCGTGGCATGTCAACAATTACTGCATACTAGTACCAATGTTGCTCATCCCTCCCCAACAACATAACTACTTCCCCTTCCCTCCCCTATCCCGCCCTCCAGTGTGCTCCACTTCAGTGTGCAATTTCCAATGTAATCTGATCTATAGGTGTTTTGCCTAAAATGTGTCATCTCTGCCGGATGACCTCCATCCCCATGTTATCTGCTACTCTCGCTGCCTATAGCACTTCCAAACCCCGCGTCCCCCAACAGCCTCCAATGGTCAGCAGTCTAGAGGAGGGTCTGGTTCATCTTCCAGGTCTCTGTCGGGCCTGCGCACTGCCTCAACTAGCGCCTCCCAAGCACGCGCCATTTCCAACATCTTTTCCTTCTGCAACCTATGCGCCAGCCGTAGTTTAATCACGCTTTCGCTCGCTGCCCACTTAAGACGTTCATGCTTCCACCTCTGCACCCTAGGTCCCTGGTTGTGTTTCCAATGGCTGGTTATCTCCCTTTTAGCTAATATCAGTCCCAGATCTATACATTTTCTGGTCACTTTGTTGTGTTTTGTATGCGGAAACCAGTGCAATAAACTCACTCCCATATTCTTGTTAAGTTTGCGCTCCGTTACTAACTCCAGTGCCGTAATTACTTCTCCCCAATAGACTGTCAGATTCGGGCAGGACCACAGCATATGCCGAAAGTCCGCACCTTCTGTCCCACATCTAGGGCAGCCAGCCGTTTCCACCCCAAAGATCTTCGGGCTCATATATGCCCTATGTAACACGTAAAATTGTATTTGCTGGAACCTAGCATTCCGAGTGCTCTTCCCATGCTCTTTCCACTAGTGTAGGCCAAGTAGCTTCCGGGATGTCCCTCTCTAAGTCCTGCTCCCACTTCCCTTTTAGTTGGTCCAGCGGTTGCCTCCCCTCCTGTTCCATTCTCCTATTGAGGCATGTGATGGCCTTAAACGTACCAGTCGCCATAGCTACATATTGGCAGGTAAGGTTCCGTCAGCCCTGTCTTCCACCTGCGTTGAATAGCTGCCACCAGCGCCGCGTGCAATAAGTAGTGTCCCCGCGGCAGGTCATATCTGTCTCGTAAACTCGAGAGCGGCAGTAAGGCACCGTCTTCATAGAGATCGCCCACCATAAATACTTCCTTCTCCTCCCAATCCCCCATAGCTGACCAGTCTCCTCCATGGGGTAACGCTGTACATGCCCCTATCGGGAGCTCGGGCGCGTAGGGGTGTTCCACGCCATGCTTTTTATGACTCCTGACCCAGCAACGCTGCAGCGTTCTCTCTTCATTCGTAATGGTGTCTCTACGCAGCTTCTGCCCCAGCAAAAGGGGCCGAACCCCCGGCCGCCGGCCGCCCTGGGGCGCATCATTGTATCCAGAGCAACCCGTCTCCTACCATTCCCCCATAAGAAATCTCCCACCATCGCATTTCGCTGCCGGAACATCGCCCTAGGTATCCATATTGGGAGGGTCCTAAAATAGTATAGCAGTCTCGGTAACACTACCATTTTTAACAATGCCACCCTCCCTGCTACCGGCATCTTCAGGGTGGTCCAGAACTCCATATTCCCCTTGACTCCTCGGATTGCCCGACTAATGTTGCCTTCCAGGAGCCCGTCCTGAGTATGATAAATGAGTATTCCCAACTAGGGCAGGCACTGCGCCTCTCATCGGACCCCTTGCACCTGGGGCGGCGCCGGCAGGTTCGGTCTCACCGAGAATAGACAAGTCTTCAACCAATTGACACGCAGCCCCGATCTATTATCCAGTCAGCAATTGTTTTGCCGCTGTTAGAGCCTCTCCGATGTCCTCCAAAAACATTAATAGATCGTCTGCATACAGCGAGATGTATTGCACATCCTCCTGCAGTGCTAGGCCCCGGTACTGCTCTCCCGTGCGCGCTAGCATGGCTAATGGTTCTATTGCTATTGCTAATAGCAGCGGGGAGAGAGAGCAGCCCTGTCTCGTCCCTCGCTCTACTTTACACGCCCAAGAGATTGTGGTGCCCGTTCGCACTCTAGCCGTGGCCTCATCTCGCATAGTCTTCCCCTATTCTCATTTTCCCCATCACATAATATAAAAAAGACCATTCTAGGCTGTCAAAGGCCTTTTCAATATCTACAGCCAGCACCGCTGCTCCAGTTTTAGTGTCTCGCTGTTCCTCTAAGACACGCAGGAGGCGTCTAATATTGCCGACCGTATTTCGTTGGGGGTTATACCCCCCCTGATCCCCGTGGACTAGGGATGTCATATAAGGGAGCAGTCGCGTCGCCAGTATCCTGCTTAATATTTTATAATCCACCGTTAACATTGACAGCGGCCTATACGCTGCTAGCTCAGCGGGGTCTTTGCCTGGTTTTAGAATGGGAATTATAATGGCCTCCCGGGTCGTGGGTGGCAGTGTTCCCGCCATCCAGGCATGTTTATACAGCGCTTGCAGCCGGGGCGCCAGTAGGTCCATAAAAGCGGCGTAGAACTCGATTGGTAGCCCATCATCTCCCGGGGTCTTATTTCGGGCCATGTGCTTAATTGCTGACCGGATTTCGCCTAACGATATCTCTTGTCCCAATGCTAGTGAGTGTTCCTCCTCCAACTGGGGCCAAACCAACCCACCAAAATAACTCTCCATTTCTTCAGCAACTGCTGTCCCCATGCTACGATACAGCGTTGCATAATAGCACGCGAACATATAGTTTATTCCACGTTGGGAATATTCCATCGTAGCTGCCGAAGCTCGAAGCCCCAAGATTGGCGCTCCTCTATTATCAGGAGCAACAAGCCGCGCTAAGAGCTTACCCGTTTTGTCCCCCTCGTCATGCATTTGCGCAGTATATGCTTTATAATCAAACGCCCTGAGCCTCTCAACTTGCCGCGCTACTTCCTCTCTCGCTCCCAACACCTCTTTTTGATCCCTCTCCAATGTATGACTACGCCTCTCTGCGTCTCGCAACCGCTCGTCCGCCCTTTGTATATCATCTAGTAAGGTTTTCCGTACCCCCACCTTCTTGGAAATACATATCCCTCGGACCACTGACTTGAATGCCTCCCATTCTATCGCTATTGTTGTCGCTGTATTTTCATTTTCATTAAAATAGTGGGTGATCCCCTGCTGGAGCTCTTGCCGGAATACCGGGTCTTCTAGTATTTCAGGGCACAATCTCCAAGTTGGAATCAACGACCGCTCTTTGTGCCATCCCAAGTGGATCAGCAGGGGGTTATGATCTGACAATGTTTTGGCCAAGTATTCACTGTGTTGCACTTTAATACAGACATCAGACGTTCCCAGCATTGCATCCAACCTAACATGCAAATCATAAAGACCAGAATAATATGAGTAATCTTGCTCTTGCTGGTGTTGCTCCCGCCATATATCTACTAAGTTCCAATTTGACTGCCATCTCCGCCTCTTATCCGCAAGTCTCGCACTCGCCGACTCAGGCAGCGGTGGGTGAGACCGGTCTATGGTTACATCCAGCACTGAGTTGAAATCACCCCCCAAAAGCAACGAGCCCGGCGCGTGCGCAGCCATGGTTCCAGATAGGCGGTCAAAGAAACATCCTTGTTAAACATTTGGAGCGTATATACTCCCTATCATGACATCTACCCCGTTCAGGCGCCCCGCCAGCAGGACATAGCGCCCCTCAGAATCAATCATCTTGTGCGTCAGTTGGAATGGTTCTCCCGCTCTGATCCACACCGGCGTACCTCTTGCGTATGCCGAATAAGTAGTGTAATATACCTGCCCTCGCCATCTGCGCTGGAGCGCCTTTCCCTCTGCTAACGTGAGGTGCGTCTCTTGTAAGAGAGCAACGTGTGCTCCCCTGCGCACCAAGTAGGCATGCACCTGATGGTGCCTGGCCATAGTGTGGAGTCCCCGGACATTCCAGGTTATGCACTTAAAGGCAGGAATGGAGGTCATTATCTTATCTCCTATCCCCATCTATCTGCTGCGTCACCTGGAGCACACTGGTTCCCCTCTGATATCCTTGAACAAAACTAAACACACCCCAACTCCTCCTCGCCAGGACAGATGCCCCAAACTGAATACCCATCCAAACTAATGAAGTAACCAGAGTGCTCAGACCCCCAAGGGATCTCAAACACCCCATAACAATGGGGGTAGGTGCAAAGGTCCAAAGAGGCCCAGTTTGCCCCTCAGCCGCCGAAATCCAGCCTTTAGTAAGCCATGTCCTCCCCATCCAGCAATATACAGACCATTTCAGCAGGAGTCAGCCTCAAATGTTCAGGAGTAGCTAATCACAAGTCCACCAGCTCATCAGCCGTCCTCGCCGTCACATGTGGCAGCCACACACTGTCCACCTGTGAAGCATCTGTGTCCGAACCGTCTGTGCCCAGCTCCGATTCCCCTTTGTCACTCTGCGAATCCATCCCTGTCTTGGAGAGCGCCGCTACCGTCTCTACGCTGCCGATCTCTCCTTTTCCGCTTGTCGCAACGTCGGCCGTGGAGAACTCGTTCGTCGACTCCCATACTTCGGAGTTCGTCTGGGTTTAGGCCGTGTCGGGACCACCCTTCCATCTTGAGTTGGTTGCTCGGCTCCTGCCTTATAATGCTCCAGCCAGTCCCATGCATCCTCCGGACTGTTGTGAAAGTAGGACTTGTTGTCGACCAGGATTTTTAAGTTCGCCGGATACATTAGGGCATACTGCAGTCCCTCTTCCCCCAGTGCCTTTTTGACCGTCAGGTATGATGCCCTTTTGCGCTGAACTTCCCATGTATAGTCCGGGAATATTGTTACAGAAGCATTGTCCACTTTGTACGGCCCCTTCTTGCGCGCCTGGGCCACTAGCCAGTCTCTATCTTTATAATAGAGCAATTTAGCGATCACCGGTCTGGGTGGGCGCTCCGGCGCTAGCTGTCTTGCCGGTACTCTATGCGCTCTTTCCAGCGTGTAGAAGGGGGTCAGGCCTTCCGGAGCTACTACAGTTTTCAGTCAGGTTTCCAAATAGTCCAGCATGATCTTTCCCTCTACTCCTTCCGGCAAACCCACCACGCGAATGTTACTTCGCCGATTTCTCCCTTCTGCATCCTCCGCTATCTGTTCCAGTGTATGTATCCGATTCTGCACTTCTTTCATTTGGGCCATTAACTTCTTGGTAGTCGGTTCCATGCCTTCCAGGGCAGTTTCAACCGTTTTCACTCTGTCTGCCAACTTACTGTGATCCGCTCTAAGTAGTCCCAAGCTCTGCGTTACTTGTGATATATCCACCAGCAGTGTATCGCGCGTGGCTGTTATAGCTTGCAAGATCTGGTCTACTTGCTGTTGCGGGAGGCAATCAGTTGGTGGCGGCTGTATTACTTGCGCTGCCGATGGGCTCACCTCTTTGTCCCGGGCCGACCGCCCCCCGCCCTGTTTGTGTCGGGTTTTCCCCATCATGCCTTTAGGAACCCTGCCTCGTCTCACCGTCTCAATAGTTATCGTGATCCTGCAGGTATCAGGCCTGGTCGTGATGGTCTATCCCGCCCACTCCTGATGCTGGTTGTGGTCTCCAGCGATGCAGTACGTTCCACCGAAGCTGTCCTTCCCAGGGCCCCCTTCTCACCACCGGTACAATCCCTGCACGTGCAGCTCGTTTTTCCTCTTATTGCCGTCCAGACCCACTCATCGCCGTCCAGTCAGTAGGCGAATCTCGCTCGGGCCTATTCACTGTGCGTGACTCAATATTCGAAGTCTAGCCCCTCCCTCTGCGCTATTCGCAATAAGTTCGCTACCTGGTTCCGCCGAGCTGTCGAGGCCCAAGTAGCAGCTTGTCACAGCTCCCTGGCGAGCGTGTCCGAGTTCTTCAGAGCTTTACCATACTGCCAGCGCCATTTTCTTGCACGTGGGGTCGGGCTCTGATCAGGGCCTCTGGTGCAACAGAGGTTCCTCCCCGCTCCTCGGCGAGATGTGTTTCGAGCCAGGAACCCCCCTCTCGCTGTCTATAGTTGCAGCCTCTTTCCCGCTGCTGCTACTCTCCAGTCAGCTACAACGCCAGTTCCCCCCTGTCGACTGTCGCGCCTTTCTCCAGGGCCATAGGGGAAGAGGAAGTGTTCCGCATTGGGCCTTCGCAAGCTTCGGCTCCGTCTCCAGGATATGCCGAACAGACACCTCTCAGAGCCATCCCCCCTCGCACATCACTGACCTCTACGAGTAACTCTTTCGGCCAGCGCTGGAGCCCAAGCCGCCTCAGCAACCAGCCTCTCAGTTGCCGCCGCAGGCCTGCGCTCCACGCCCGAGCTCCTCTCGGCTCCTGTTGTCGCCCGGATGCTTCCTCTCAGCGTCGCCTCAGTTCTTCTCGGCTCTGGAGCGGTTCGCGCCTACCACCGTCCTTAGCCCTCGTCGTCCGCAGACGCGTGGCGCAGCGACCGCCCGATCAGGCTCCGAGGAGTTCCGCAGCCGCCATCTTGTCTCCCTTCGGTGGCGCGTCGCAGTTCTCAGCCAACTCTCGCTCCGCAGCCTTCAGCAACCCTCCGTCGCACATCAGAGTGCCCCCCTATTCGATGGCAGCTCAGCGTTCCGAAGTACGCTGGTCAGGGGTGCCGTTTTCGGTGCTTATTTCAGGATTTTCGGCTGGGCTCCGGCGGAGCAGCAGGCTCACACGTCTGCCTGCATTCAAGCCCTGGCCACGCCCCCCAATGGTGCGTGCATCATAGCACTTTTTTTTTACATTAAGCCATGTCTCACAGAAACTCAACTGCTACATAATATGTAAAAAAAAACATTGCCAAAGCCAATAGATTTCCCATAGGCAAAACCTATTGGCTTTGCCAATGCTTGTTGTTCAAGTTGGCAGGTATGATGGCCTGAGTGAACCTGTTCTCCCTCTACAGCAGTAAGTCACTATAATGGATGCAGTGCTTTAAGTGGAATGAAAAGACTTGGGGGGCTCTCAAAGGGACGTGATCGATGTAATGAAGGGCGTTGCTTAAAACCACAAACTGAAAATCCGTGCGTAGCATAGTGTGTCCCCCCACTGGTATTTTGCTGCTTCGTCATTCCATCCAGATACAACAAGTAACATTACACCTACAACAAGCCAGGACTGTTGGCTTTGTCAATGATTGTTAGTTGCATTAGACAAATAAGCAACAAATATGGCTTTGATGCACATAATTTTGAAAATGCAAGCATCATACTTCCCCATCAGCTTTACGTTAATCGTGATTGCCCATGCACCAAGATAACCATATTGCTCCATCAGGTTAATCCATTCAGCAAAGGCCAATAGCCCAAGAGGTGGACCCGCAGCAAGCATAAGATGAAGCAATCGTCCCAGAATCGCAGAGAGCAGCTCTGGTTGCTTCCATTAAAGCTAATTCCAGTCTAATGATTGACAGCGTTGAGCTCACATATATCGTTTTTTACATATGATATATTTTACATCCCGCTCTCGTTGCAAACGGTAATCTATTGCTTTATATTTGAGAACAACTTGGTTTACATCAGCAGACGCCAACGCAAACAAAACGGGTATGCTGTAGTGTCAAGGTGACAAGAAAATAGCACGGAAGACGCTTTGTCCTTGAGGCCAGACATTAAAAGCAATGTTGTTGGGAGTCAAAAAGCAAATCTAGGACATTTATGTGCATTCCAATACGTGTCAGACTGAAAAAGTGTTGCCAAAGCACACACTGGGGCTACAAACACTCCGTGCTATTAAAAGAAGGCAGGGTCTCACACTGAAAAGCTGCGCCAAACTCTCATACTCGTTTCCTCGCTTTAGGAAATGGGCATGTCACCTTATCGCTCTGTTCCCCGGTTCCATTAGTTGTTTAATTTGACAGAAATATTAGCACATGATACAAAATTAACCTAAGGTATATCGCTCTGTCCCTGGTTCCATTAGCTGTTTAATTTGAGAGAAATAATATTACATGATGCAAAATGAACCTAAGGTCTGTAAAGAAGAACTTACCAACCACCATCTGTCACACTCAAGGAGCTTGTGGAGCGTGAGCTCGGCTTCATAACAATGCTCATTTTGATATCGAATTCCAAAGAATTTGGGCACTGAAAGGTTCACTGATCCTGCCGCTCACATATCACATGCTCCATGGGGAGCAGAGAGCACTGTCGATGTCCGACTGTAGCAGCCAAGTACCGGCATGGCTCTAACCCACTTTTTGTCTGCTAAAAGATGGTCTGACGGTTCTGAGGTAGTGGCGGCTACCCGGTAGTACAGCGCATACAAACACTATAAAAACTATGACGGGCCATCTGCAGCTGAGTGCAGCGCATACAAACAAAATAATAAAAAACTACGCCAGGCTGCCAGCAGCTAAGTACAGCACATACAAACACTATAATAAAAACGACGGCAGGCCCCCAGCAGCTGGACGGGAGTAGAGTGGGGAGTGGTGAATTTAAAACAAGTAACTTTCTGTCTGCCAAAATATGGGCTTCCAGGAGCGTTAGCCCATGCCGCTGCGGCTGCCCGGAAGTACACCATGGGGAGAGGCAAATTTAATACAAGCAGTCTCCAACGAACCTCATAAAAAACTACAGCGTAAGGTAACTGTATTTGGCCTGTGCTCCTGAACTAAAAAAACAGAAGTGTAGTTTGGGAGCGCCACTAATAAGGAGATAGGAAATCCAAGCGATGCAGAACTGACCTAATTGAAGCAGAAGGCGGGATTACACTCTGTATAGAGAGATTACAGCAGGTCTTGCAGACAGCGCATGCTCACTGATGCTCGACCTAGAAAAACTGAATCAAAAAGTGAGTTTGAGATCAGAATTTAGGAAAAAACATGTAGGTTAATTAAAATGTAAACTACAGGACAGGAAAAAAGAAAGTGCAAATGCAGCAGAAATCTCACTGAATCAATAAAAGTACAAGAAGTCAGCTGCCATAAAGGCCCTAGACTACCCAACAATGAGAGAAAATCTGTTAAATAGACTAAAACTCAAATGTTCAGCAAATCAAAAGGCATCAGCCCTAGAGGCTCAAGAAAGAGGCATGGCTCACCCCTAAATTCAGTTTTTTTTAACCCCTTAGCTGCTGGGCCTTCACCCCCTCCGCCCTTCCCCCGTCACCCGCCCGTGTTGAACCCTTTTTCACTATTTGGGGTAGTTAGGGCTCCATAACTTTATTACCACACAAAGTATCCATGGCAATTCTGCGTCCTTTTTTTCCAACACCCTGGGGATTCTAAAGGTACCCAGGGTTTGAGGATTCTCCTGGAGGGGACTGAGAAATTAGGCAAAATATAGCAACATTTTGAGGTTTTTGAGAAAAATAGGTAAAAAGTGCACCAGCTAAAACTTGATTTTGTACCACATTTTTGCCATTTTTCAAAGAGGTAGCCCATTTTTCCTATTTTTTTGTGCTCTTAGCTAACTTCCAGTTTGTGGTAGAAACCAGTGTGAAAGCCCTGGGTGATCCAGGAAAGCTACAGATTTCTGAAAAGTAAATAACATTCCAAATTCAGCAAGGGGTCTTATTTGTACATCCGTCAAGGTTTTCCCAAGGAAACTAACTGTTGAAATTAAGAATATTGAAAAATGAGTAGGAAAAAACTGCAATTTGTGACAACAATTTCATCTGTAACTTTTTGTCACGATGGCCAATTCTCAAAATAAAGATTACATTACATCCACTACATCCTTCTGGTGGGCCATGGACTCTGCTCCGCTAGTCGAGTTTTTGGAGTTCGATACACTCCGCACTACGCATTGAGCATGGTGATCATCAAAAACTCTGCACCATCGCGTAGCGGAGCTTACCGCCCGCTGGCACCTTCTCAAATTAAAAACTGCTGATGCGATACTCAGTCTCTATTGCCCATGCGTTTTCCCTGTAAGATCAGTGAAAGTCTGATATGGATGCAGACTGGAGCTGTCCCATGTCTCTGGTGTCCCAACTGAAACATCACCAACTTCCGCTTTCCCTCTCGCGAAATCTCCACTCTCCAGTACTTCCATGAAGATGGAACGGTAAGCTGAGATCAGATAAGGGAGACGGCGATGGTGAAGAAGCCTCGTGGTGGGTAGCATGCAGCTCGGCATAGAGTGCCTGCGGTGGTGTGATCTCGGAGAGGAGAGCACAGGTAAGAGGCAGAGCCTAGAGGTTGACATAACTTCCCGGGGACCAGTGTTTTGCAGCATGTCAGCGAGGAGCCATGCTTGGTGTCAGTGCACACACATCCACTATCCGAACAAGGATTGTCGGGCTAACGAGAACATGTAGGGGCATATTTACAACAGACGGCGATAAATATTGCAAAGCGTGCTTAGCGCTTTTATATTTATCGCTGGAATTCATCGCCATGCTTGCGCTGTATTTACAACGCATAGCGCAATGGCGATATGAATTCCAGCGATAGCGGGGTAATCGCCGTTCTGCAAGGAACATCGCTGGTTTTCCAGCGATGTTCCCTGCAAATCCGCGATATGCTTGTTGATTCGACGATGTGGTCGTAACACAAGAATGAGGTGCCCAGTAGGATATTTTTACTCAGAATCTCTTGCAAACCTCAATCTATGAATAAAATAACACATTTTCCTCAAATTTCTGTAATGGAAATTTCTGGAATCCGTGGGGAGCCACAAACTTCCATCCACTGGCATTTACCCAAGTCTCCCGATACAAATGGCACCTCACTTGTGTGGGTAGGCCTAGTGCCCGTGACAGGACACAACCCAAAACACAATATGAATGTTTCTCAGTTTTCTATGAAAACCTACCCTTTTTTCCAACGTGGGTAGCTGTAGGTTTTGGACCCTATCTCAGCCGGCACTTTGGTAAACCTAGTCAGCATGTATATTTTAAAAAACAAGACAGCTAAGGGTATCCGGGGTGGGCTGACTTGCTTGGCTCTCACCAGGATTGTATATCCAGAATCCCTTGCAAACCTCAAACTTTGGCTAAAAAAATACATTTTCCTCACATTACTGTGATGGAAAGCACTACAATCTTTCAGTCACAGAACTGTGATAAAAATGTGTGTTTCTTACCAAAGTTTGACATTTCCAAGGACTTCTAGGTAATATCACATGGTGAGAGCCATGAAAGTCATGCACCCCTGGACTCCCTTGTGCAGGTTTGCATAGGTGCCAGCTGAGCTAGAGTCCAAAATCAACAGCTACCCATAATGAGAAACAAATCCCAAGGAGTTCTTAGTAAAGGCCATCTTACCACCACAGATATAAATTTGGTACAAGTTTTTTTTAAGTTAATCCACCACTTACACTGAATGGTATTAGAACCACCAGAAGTACTTCCTTCAAAGCACAAACACTTATCAAAGTATCTAAATATTAAAATCAAGACTTTTGAAGGTGAGCCATAAACCCATGTCGAGGCATAAACCACTTTATGGTCCATTCACACACCATACATGCACCACACACAAGACTTTCATATCGCCTGCCACAGGCTCAATCCAGCAGATCAGTGCACTCACACCAACATACTGTCGGCATGCAAGGGTCCATCACATTCATACGCCACAGGACAGAATCAGTTTGACTCAATTTTACCACCTGTCAAGTAACCACCTCCTTCTTTCTGAACATTACCGAATGCATGCCTAGTGAACCTGTACTAATGGCTCCCATGGCAGCCATATGAGGCCCAGGAAGTCATGTTTTACATGTGTCTTTAGCACACTCACTGTGGTAACTTCAGCTCCTTCCAGCTTGTGGATGCAAGTTGGAGTGTCCGAGTGGGCCTCTGAGGTGTCATTCCTCGACCTGAGTGAGCAGCTCTACCTTTGAAACTACAGCAAACATGCTGGGTAATACTGCCGAAGTTCCCTAAAGAGAACGTCATGAACTATAGTTTCTGACACACAGGGTAGTCTGTGAGAACGTAGCATATGTCCCATCCACTGTTACGTGCGGTGCTGTGACTGTAATGCACTTATACAGCAAACTGGACAAATACTAAGTTCTGATGGAGGATGAACATGACAAGCAGGTCAAACATTTTACCCATACTTGGGGCTTTGGGTGCTGAGTTTTCTGCAATGGTATGCATTTTTTGTAAAATGCACCATCACCCAAGGGGGTGTCCTGTCGCCTATGCAAGAGCAGTTGGGTGATCCATGGAGTCACCTACTCAAAGAGCCAAGTGTTCAGCTTTGTGTGGAATGCACTAGTTTTAGAGACAGTGCATATGTGTAGAGGCAGGTCATTCCACCCTTTTGTAGCCAATTAGGAGAATTCTATGATCCTTGCTCTGGTGCTGGCTATGCTGAGAAAACATTTATGGAAGGTTTCTGAAATCTAAGAGGGCATTGAGGTATCCTGGCCCAGTGCTTTGTAAGACTTTAAATGAGTGTTTCAGGAGCCCGTGTGTGTGCGTTTTGGGATATTGACTGAGAGGCTGCCTGCTGCATTCTGTATGGTTAGGGCTCATCTGGTTAGTTCAATGAGGGAGTAACTTGGTATCGGGGCGAGTGTGACGCCAATGGGTTTGAATCCGTAGGTGAAGATCATTGATGGCATGTGTATCTGTACCTACCCTAAGCTTTTCTTACCCATTCATGTCTCTGTCCTCATCAGAATCCTGGCTAATCCTGTATACTTGCCAAGTAAACCTATTCTAATACTTTCCGTCCCTACCTACTTGAAGCTCAAGAAAATATGTCTTTCATGCGCCTTCACTGGAAGGAACAAAATCTAGCTCCTTCCAGTTTGTGGATGCAAGTTGGGGGTGTCCGAGTATGCCTTACAAGGGCTCATTCCTCAAACTGAGTGAGCATATCTACAGTTAAAATTAAGGCAAGCATGCTGAGGAGTACCCCCTAATTTCCCTAAAGTAATAAGCCAGACAAATGTCCCATGGGACTCATTCACCAGCATTTTTACTTTTGGTCTGAAAGTGTGAAGACTCAACTACTAACTTGCATCATACCCAATGTTATAGAAAAAGGGTACATGATAAAATATCTTCTGTGATGATTGTTTTCACACCTTATACTAGAAATGTGAAAACAATCATACAAGATATTGGGCCAGATGTACGACCATTGGAATTTGCGACTCATAAATTGCGAAAAATGGCGAGTCAGGATTGGCGAGTCGCAAAATCCAATGTACAACAGTGTCTCGGGCACTGTTTGCGATTCCAAAAGGGATTGCAAATTGCATGTCTCATGAATATTAATGAGGCTGTCGCAATTTGCGACCCCATTGGGAATGGCTGGCACCCCCAGGGATGGTGGCCTGCTGGGGTCAGCAGACCACCATGTCCGGGGCTGCTTTGTCAATAAAGCTGTTTTTTTTTTTTTAATGAAGCCCGTTTATCCTAAAGGAAAACAGGATGCATTTAAAAATTATTAATGAATCCCGTTTGCGAGTGGTTTACCACCCTACTGAGAAGGGTGGTAAATTGCGAGTGTTTTGCGACCTCTCTGGGGGTGGTCCTTGGGTTGTATACAAAAGTTCCCTAAAAAGCCCTTCAACCTCTAGTCAAGATTGTCAAATTTTGCCACACATGGTACTCCTTGACAATACGGCATATGTTCCATCCTCCCTTATGTGCATTGTGGAGACTATAACGCACTTGATAATCGGCGAACAGACCACCTACCACATTCTGCTGGCGGATAAAGGTGTCAAGCAGGCCAAGGTAGGTATCCATGCACAGCCTTTAAAAGGTTTACCTAACGGTAGCACCACCTCAGTCAATTTCCCAATAATTCACTTTTGAATGATACAACATAAAGCAGGTAGGAAAACACAGGGCTGGCTAGCATGGGCACTGGGAACAGTAAACACAACTCTCCTGCCTCTTTCCATACTTAGAGCAGACTTTAAAACAAAAACCTAATCAAGCCTTTTTAGGTAGTTCAGGAATGCGATCAGCATAGTATTGCCCCTGCAGCCTTGCCACATCCTCCAGAACATAGAAAGTGGAGGTTGCTGCTTCTGTAGTAGTAAGCATTTCAATGACGGACAACTGAAAGTCAAGGAAGGGCATGAGTCTTCCTGTAGTTGTCTGATGGTAAACAACATACACATTGTATGTTGCCATCTGGATCAGGTGGGTAAACAGTTTCTTGTAACAAGTGCATTGTATGACTGAAGAACCTGGTCTTTCTTTTCCAGTCCCCCCATGTACTTGTTCTAATAAAGTATTCCACAGGGCTTGTGAACCACGCCCATCTGACCCCAAACCATGACGGAGGAAGTGCTCTCATCATGAATTGTAGTGAGCATGTACACTTCACCCCATTCAAGAAATTGACTGCAAGCAGTTTGTTGGAACGCAACGCAGAGCTCAGAGATTTCTGGAGCTTCTTACAAACAAGCTCCTGTGGGTTTCCTTTGTGGCAACAATGAACTGTACCACATGCCACAGGGCCTGATTTGTACAGCTCACTGAATAGCTCTACTCCCTTACAGAAATTGGCCACATACAGGTAATATCCTTTGTGAAGAAATGTCTGGACAACCTCCTATACAATCTTTCCTGTGACTCCTAGTGTGGGAGGGCAATCTACAGGGTTGTACACTCTCAAGCTGTACAAATAACCAGTTGAGCTCTCACACTGCATGTACAGCTTGCTATCATAGCAAGCTCTTCTGCTCACAATATACTGCCTGAACAGCAGCCACCCTTTGAACAGGATCAAGGGCTCATCAATGTCTATATTCTTTACAAGAGTATAAATCTTTGAAAACCTAGCAGACAGATGTCTGCTGCAGGCCGCATTTCGAACAACCTGTCATTGTCTGGATGGTCCTGGGGCAGTGCAGAAGAATTGCCATTGAAATGCAGCATGCGCTGCAGTAGCAAAAAACAATCTCTGCTTATGTAGGTGTAAAGATAGGAGTTACCAAACCATGTGAGTAGACCAGTAGGACTGCAAGAATGGCTTCTGCACTGGTGTAAGGCCCAAAACTATCTTCAAGTCCTCAAATGAATTGGGAGTCCACTGTTGTGCCCTAGAATGAGGCCCTAGAGTGCCTCCTTGCTCCCTCAGAAATTGTTTGGCTTACAAATTTGTATGGATCACAATTTGCTCAGCAAGATAACATCCAAAAAGAGATGGACATGGTCAATAGGCAAAAAACTTGGCCATATCAACTTTACACCCAGTGTCACCAATTTAAGGTGGAATTTGGGGCTGAACTTAATTGGGGGGCTGCCAAGACAGCACTCCATCTGTGCTTACCGCCACACGTGCCTGCCCTCTGGGTTGGTCTAACCTGCTACAGTTGCCTGTTACACAGACTGTGCTTGCAAAGGGACTGCATGACTCCCATCATCGTGTCACTCAGAATCAGTGGAAGATGAGTTGTCGGATGGAACTCCGCTGACTGAAAAGGCACTTCCAGATTCTGCTCCATTTTCCTCTCCCTCAGATGCTGTCTCAGTATCTGGTGCCTCAGTCTTTGATTCTGCCTCAGAGCTGTCCTCCATAACCTGAGTTGGGGCCTGGGCAGCAGCCTCCATTGAGACGCCATCTCTGTTACTGGCTAAAACCTTCCATCTAATGCATTGTCCTACATAGAAGGCAGATTTGCTGATCTGAAACAGTTGGTGGGTGTGTGCATGTGAGATGTGTGCAACAGTAAATAAAGACATAGGTCACCTTACCATAACTTCTCTCCTAAATCTGCAAGTTCTCCAAAGACACTAAAAATGACTAAAAAAAGACATGGCATTACTTCACTTTGCTACATACTCATAATCACAGCATCATTTTTACGTTGCTTACATAATACTTTATTGCTGTAGGGAGCTACCTGGCATATACCAGTATAAAAGTAATTCCCCAAAACTACAAATCTACCTTTGATCTCAAGAGCACACAATCACATAGTAGCCCCTGTAACTTTATGCACAAGTGTTCTCCTTGCGAAACTCAAAGTTCTATCACTATGGTCAATGGAATTCTGCAGCTCGAGAACACAAAATTATAAATGTGTATTTATGTATGTATATATATGTGTTCGTGTGTGTGTGCGTGTGTATATATATATATATATATATTTACTGCCTATACCACATGGCAACGATCTGCAGAGTGTGCAGTGTAGATATATATATATACACTGAAATGTCAGCCTAACTATAATGTCTCTTGAACCTTTGGTTTTTCCGTGAAAATTATTTATTTAAAAATCAAAACAATATATATATATATATATATATATATATATATATATATATACACATACAGAAAAAACAAAGGTTAAAGAGACGTTATAGTTAGGCTGAAATTACACTCATACAAGACCAGAGAACTTCAGCCGTTATAGTTAGTTGAGTTAACTATAACTCAAGCCCCTGCAATGCACTGCTTATGACCTCACATATTACATCACTCTTGACATGGTCAGTAACATCACTCATGACATCACTCATGACATCTCAAATGACATCACTGATGACCTCAGTGATGACATCATCAAATCAATCAATCAATCAATCATGGGTTTGTAAAGCGCAAGCTGGGGTTCGCAGCTCCTGGAGGGTCACTGAGTACCATCGAAGGTAGACTGTGAGTGTTTTTAAAAGTTTATCAGGCACATGCATCAAGCACAAAACCGGTCGCAAACGGGCAGATTCTCAGAATCTGCCCCTTTGCGACCGGTATTATTGC
The DNA here is from genome assembly GCF_964204655.1 of Triturus cristatus. Classification (NCBI taxonomy): domain Eukaryota; kingdom Metazoa; phylum Chordata; class Amphibia; order Caudata; family Salamandridae; genus Triturus; species Triturus cristatus. The sequence goes on along the minus strand of NC_140580.1, from coordinate 842,680,842 downwards.
ATTTGGGATGCATCATAGCATAGCATATGCATAGCGATAGCATTTAAGGAATCCCTAATTGAGATTCCTTAAATGCAATGCATTACAGTTTTAAAAATAGCGATTTCGCTATTAGCGTGAGCAAATTACCATGAAGCTGGACTTCATGGTAATTTGCGAAAACTTAGAAAAATGCACTTATTTGCATTTTTCTAAGTTTCAATGATAACTCCACTAAAGAAACACTAGTTCTTATACAAACTACACTTAAAGCTACTCTTGAGAAATGTATTAGCTCTGGTAAGGAACAATCTTTTCAAACTAACCGGTTAAGCAGGATTGAAGATAAATTCCACCACGCGAGCCATTAAAATAAAACATCAGATTCTACTATAATCACCCACTTCTTCATTTCTGGAGAGCCTTGCAGAGTAACAGGCCCCCAAATATACATAGAACTGACTGAAGATAGGCGCAAAAGGAAGCCAGCAATATTACTAATACTCAAGCTAAAGCGAAGGTTAACTCAATGATGTTGGCTGGTCAAGAGCCACTCTAAAAGATGAAGTATCCTGCCATCTGCAAAGAGATGCAGGTTAAGACTGTGGATCCCATTGTGAAAAATTTAAAATTTGAAAGTCCTGTTTTGAATGCCCGGCGAAGAAGGAGGCTTCTCCGAAAACACAAGGAGCCTGATAGTATAGACAAAGACCTTAAAATAATAACACACAACATATTCCCCAGCAATAGTAAACAGACACCACTCCCTCATTTGCCAATGGTTGTCAAAAATACAGGATATTGCACTACACATCCCTATCAATAATCCTGTTTGGAAGTCCCTAATATTGGGAGGGGGTCATTGCGGAATTTTAACCTCATTGAATCATGTTCTCTTTTTAGGTTTAGGGACAATAGGATTCAGCATGCAGGGACTTTTCAAGGATTGTTGATTATGCTGTGTTTCTTTTTCCTTTTATATTTTGTGATTGTCGTTTATTCTTTTATTTAACTAATAAACTATATATTCCTCATCATTATCTGTCTTGACATCTACTATTCCATGTTTATTATACGTCGACTGGTGCAGAAGAGCTCTCTAGTGATACTTCAACTACAGTTTAGGTTTCATAGGCCAGGAACCGTTTTACACCATAAGCCGTACCCCGACTCTTGGGAATGTTCCAGATGCTAAAATCCCTAACTAATACAGACAATAGGTGCATTGGGTACGTGCTGGACAATAAAAAACCAGTAACGCATTGCAGTTGGATTTATTCACCCTTCATTTCCAAAATGGTCAGATAAGTCAGAAACTTCCTCCAAAAGCACATTATTAATTTAACCTCATATGATGTTTGTAGCCACCCGTATGACCCGATGTAACATTAGTCGAAGGGTCATTCAACCCACAGGCAGGGCTCGAGTCGGGGTACCACATGGGTGGACGGCGTCCCCCCCACTTATTTTACCGGGAGCTCGATAAATGGAGCCACACATTCACTCTTTGGCCTCTCTGGGACGAGATCGGAGCTCATTCAGAACATTGCTCAAGCGCTGGCTTCTCTGATGCAATCGCATCTAAGGGGTGAGCGAGGGGATGCAATGAGTCTGATGGTGCAAGCCACCTTTCGTGACGTCACTTACTGTCGTGACGTCAGCGTCCCCCCACTTCTTTTTTTAGAACTTGTGCCCTGCCCACAGGCAAACTGTTCTAGTATCTGAGCTATTTCAGGAAAATATACAAAATAAACTACCTAATGGTTCTTTGGATAGAATTATAGTCACTTTATATCATAGGGAGCATACCCATTAGGACATCATGTCGCGCACTCAGCAGCTAAAGGCACAGGCTGAACTCTCTCAGCCGTTTTTTTGGTCAGCAGACTCAATCTTAAGCACAACTCTGCACCTGATGACTGTCCTCGTAACCTGGATCTTAAGCTCATCTTTTGGAATATCTTCATCTTCAAAAGATGTTTCAGCTGTATTGATTTAAATGTATGTTTTTATCTGATACCATTATACAAGAGCCTTGGAGTACTCCCAACCTGACTCTGATTGATTCAAATACTATTAAAAATCAGTAATTCCCATCTGTAGGGGGCATCCACAAGGAGAGCTTGCAAAATGTATCTGCAAGAAGTTGAAATGCAAGAGTATAATCATTTCAACTTTCAGGGACTCTCTTGTTTTAGTAGTTTACAAATTTGCGCCAACAATCCAACGTGTGTCTTCATCTTTCTCCTTTTTAAATTTAGAACATTCTATCCTTAGTGGGTAGTATGTTTTAATTCCCTTCTAGCCCTTCTGGCTCAGGCTACACTGGTTGTTAAAGGTCCTCTCACTAATTACAGGCCTGGCTTGCGCTCGGGCCTTTAACTTGGGCGCACGGCCTTTAACGACCGGTTAAATCCTCTGCAGCAGGCTTTAAGGCTATATTATAACTCAAAATCTTTCTACACTCTCTTCTGGGACATTCATGACACAGTTCTCCAGCTTTGAGTCACCTACCAGGACATTTTAAATATGATTTTAGTGGGGGTTTAACACTAGAATGTTTGATTGGGGAACTGTAATAACACTGGAGCTCATTTACAGGCCATGTGCGCTGCCGGAACATCACTTTTTGTGAGTTTTCGGTAGCGCACAGGGCTTAGCGATATCTACAAGAACACGTGGAGTGAGGCATCACAGTGCAAGTAGCTGCGTTGCCTCACACTACGATGAAACCACGTATCACACATGGAACTTGATACAGTACCAGAATTACAACAGGGTGTAAACCTGGGAATGCGTCAAAAGCCTATGCTTCCCCAGGGGTGGCGTAGGGAAGGCACAACGAGGAGAAATAACATTATTTCTCCTTGTTTTTTTCCTCTCTCTATGTGTGCTGCATGAAAAACAAGGAGGAAATTGCCTCTATTGATTGTTTTTGTGCAGGAAGGTGTCCCTTCCTGCATAAAAACAATCATCCCTACAACTCAGACGCCCTTGCACCATGGTGCAAGTGTGCCTGAGTTGGCACATGGCAGCCAATTGACCGTCAGCACAGAGAAAGAGGACAGGAATGATAGATATGGTGCATTCCTGCCCTTTTATTTTGCTGTGGGGCAACGCTGCAGGAAGGCTTGCGGTGTTGCCCTACAGCAAAAAATTGTAAATGAGGTCCACTGTATGTAACATTTAATCACATGAGTATTGGTGTCTTAGCAACCCTATCTCTAATAAGCGTTGTAGTGACACTATAGATAAAAGCTCTTCGCTGAGCCCGACTCTTTTTAATATATATGTCTCCTCCCTAGCACCGCTTGTTGAATCATTTGGGTTCACTTTAACTTCATACGCTGATGATACCCAAATAGTGGTCAACCTGCTCCCAGGAAATTCCATGCATATTTCCCCTAGACTACGAAACTGTATGTCCGCAGTGGGAGATTGGATGACTTCAAACTGCTTAAAGCTTAACTCCAACAAAACGGAAGTTATTCTTTTTGGCAACAACCCCAATTTATGGTCCACAGAATGCTGGCCGAATGATTTCGGACAGCTCCCCACCCCGGTAGGGAAAGTAAAAAATCTGGGAGTATGGTTGGATGACAAATTGAGTGGCAGGGATCAAGTGAACAAAGTTGTTTCCACCGCCACATATATTCTCAAATCTTGCAAAAAAATCATGCCACTACTCCTAAAAACAGCACAGCAAACAGTTGTCACAGCTCTCATTACGCCAAGATTGGACTATTGTAATAGTCTATATCTTGGGATACATGAAGGATCCTTGAATAAGCTACAGATTCTGCAGAACGCTGCGGCCAGACTCCTTACGGACACGCCTAGGACTGGTTCCATATCTGCTCAAATTAGAACCCTACATTGGCTGCCAATGAGGCAACATATTCAATTCAAAGCATTGACTCTGGCCTTTAGGGCCCTCCATGGAATGGGGCCTAAATTCCTATAGCAACAACTTCACTGGTACTCCCCCACTAGAACCCTACGATCCTCAGATGCCAAATTGGCTATAGTTCCTAGGGTGAAGAAGGCTAATTGGGGTGGTAGAGGTTTTGTGGTCAATGCAGCCAGAGCATGGAATGCTCTTCCTCCATCGTTGAGAAATATGACCGACCTTCTTCCATTCCGAAAGTCACTAAAAACATTTTTGTTCAAGCATTAATTCTCCATTTTCCTCATCTTCTCGCATACCATTCCTCTTCAGGCCTTCTCTGAGTGCCAGGACACCTTTTTGGTAACAGCTGCGCTTTATAAATACCCATAACATAACATAACATAACATAACATAACATAACATAACATAACATAGTACTTTATATAACTAAGGTTTAAGGATGTTGAATGGAAGGCCCCACAAAATAAAATGGACGAGTCAAAGAACTTTTATTGGAGGAGTTTTAAATCACCCCATCGATTACATCTACATTGCTTATTGTCAACAGTAGACTTATAGGGCCAGTTGTATCAAAATTGGATTTTGCGAGTCTATAATAGCGAATTTTACCGATTCGCTATTACAGACTTGCAAAATGCAATGTATGTAGGTTTCAGCAAATATTTTGCGATTCCTACGCATTCCTTAATTGCGACTTGCAAATTGCGACTCGCAAATAAGAAATGGCTTCCCATTCATTTCCATGGGCCTAGAGGCCCATAGGAATGAATGGGAATTGCATGCGCAATTTGCGAGTACCCAATAGGTACTTGCAAATTGCATAAGCAATTTTAAGGGTGCAAGGAAGCCAAAAGGCCACCCTGACGCACCCCTGAAATATGCATGTGTGCACATGTGGCGCATATACATGCCCCACACGGCACTTAGAAAAATGCAAAAAAGTGAATTTTTCCAGGAAATAGCAAATTTCCACCAACTAGAAGTTGGTGGTAATTTGCGAGCCCTTAATGCAAAATCGCAATTTGCGATAGCTGCATAAATTGCATTTAGGGAATCTCAAATTGCGATTCCCTAACTGCATTCGCACTTTAGGTAATCGCAAATACTTGCGATTACCCATATTGCGAATTCAAAATGTTTGATACATAGGAAAACGCATTTTTGCATTCGCAAAAGGGCCGATTCTGTGAAGCGTTGATACATCTGGCCCATAAAGACTGGTAGTACAGGATCACTTCCTGTTCAACCAGTACTAACTGTAGAGCCTAATGTTTAGCCCACACCAGCTTTCATTCGCTTTTGAAGGTGATATACTTGAATGAGGGGTTGCTCTAGAAAAACTACATACATAGGTCTACAAGTTCAAAACTGGTACATGATGATAACCTTAGTTAATATCAAAATTCGATGACAGCTATTCTCAGTAAAATGAACGGTGAGCCAAAAGAATAATACTAACTTCTGATTCAACGAGGAATGACAGACTTAAGAATAGGGAACCAAAAATGGCATTTTGAATCATTAGGTTAGAGTGTAATGCCAGAACTGAAGAAAAAGTACAGCTACAAAGGGTCTATAAGTCGCTGTAAAACGTTATTGCTCAAAAGATAGAAGAAATCTGCAGCATATATTGACTGCCAAAAGATAAATTATGCTATAAAATGTAATGGTGAAAACCTGTTTTGGAAACTGATAGTTGATGACTTGACCATGCTAAGAGACCACAAGTTCTCCCAGTTCACAAACTCTGAGTGGGAATCGCACCTATAAGTGCCTCTATCTGCGTCATCAAAGGCTAGGCATGCACACTCCATAAGAAACTAAAAAGGTCATTTGGATGATAAATGCATGCAAGCACATAAGATTGTATGGTACCCAAATGTGATCTAGAAGAAAACTCCAGAAATATAGAAGTTCTTCAGTTTTACTATTTTGAGGGCATCTTTTACAATAATATCCAATCGCTACACATGACTGTGGTGTTCTTAAGTTCAAAAGCAGATTATGGAAAATTTCAAAGTCCAGCAGTCCGTGATGTATTAAACATGTCGACTACAGTTATGTTATGTTATCTTATGCAGTTTTTAAAGTGCTCGATTACTCGGAGGTGGCATGGCGCTAGCAAAGATAAGAGCACAACTGACTGAACCCTAAATTAAATTTAGTTCTAAAAAAAAATCCAGGTTTTTAGTTCCTTTCTAAAAGCAAGCAGTGGAGGAGCAGCCTTAATATGGAGTGGAAGCAAGTTCCAGCCCTTGGTTGCTCGTGATACGAAGCTGCTTTCGCCCAACTTTGACCTCTTGAATCTAAGAACTACCTCGTTTCTTTCTGCCTGAGATCACAAAATTCTACTTGGCTGGTACCACTTGAAGAATTGTCTCAGGAAAAGTGGGCCTGTATCATGGAGAGCCTTGTAGACAAACAGAGCGCCCTAAATTGCATGCGATTTCTAACCGTTAACCAGTGTAGATCTTTAATGGCCTGAGAAATAGATTGAAACTTAGGAATGCCTGGGAGAAGCTAGGCAGCCGCATTTTGCAAAGTCTGTAATTTATTCAAGGTTTGCTCTTGCAGACTCAGATACAGATGTTACAATAATCAATTTTAGACAGCACTAAGGTGGTAATAACTGTTTTTTCTGCATTAGTAGTGATGAAAGGCAAGATTTTATTAATCACTTTTAGAGAGTTGAGCGAAGATCAAATGACTGAATTTCTTTGACTGGAACAATTCAATTTATCATCAATTATGACTCCCAGATTTGTTCCCTTTTTAAGTGGACCTGGGAGAGCACCTGTGACCAGCAGTAAGGTGTCCTAAACAGAGGATTATTTCCAAACATAGTGACCTCGGTCTTACCTGAGTTCAGTTTTAAGCATGGACTGCTAATCCAACAATTGATTGCACGCATGCAATCATGAAAGTTACCTCTGATGTTATGGATGTTGTTAAATGCTGCTAACACAATTTGTGTGTCATCAGCATAAGAAGTAAGGGAAAATCTGTGTTGGATACAGAAGATGGTTAATTTTAATAAAGCACATCAGTTTTTGTTTTTTTCTATTATTGTTGCCGGTAATGGCACACAATATATGAATCTATAGTTTGTTGCATTCTCAGGGTCGAGACTGGCCTTTTTAAGAAGTTGAAGGATTGAAGCTATTTTCCAATATGACGGAAAGTGACCGGTTCCAAACATGGAATTAAAGATACTAGTAAGACTGTAAGATTGTTAGCAATGAGTTCAGGGATCAGTTTTATCACCGATGGTGGGCATGGGTCTGTAGGTGATCCTGATTTGGTGGTGTGGATTAACTCAATCTCCTGTTCAGGTGTCACTGGGGCAAACTCCAAAGGCATTAGCTGTTTAAGGTCTGTTTGATAGTTTTCCTACTTGATGTTGTATACATTTATAAAATTATTTCTGGAGTTTAGATTCTTGCCAGTATTAAATCAACTTTTTCACAAAAGTAATGAGAAAGTAAGTCACAGAAAGCTTGGCTACTGTTAGATCCTTTATTGTCAAGGAGTTTGGTAAGATTGGTAATCACAAGAAACGTTTATTTAGAGGGTTTTTTGGCATTGTCTATCTGCTGGGTATAATTGGTTGTTTTTTCCTTCATAGGAAGGTTTTTATACTTGGGCAAGGAGCATTTATAAGTTTCCTTCTCTTGTTCATTATATTGTGGTCTTCTGCAATTTTGTTTTTTCCTGCCAAAGTGCCTCAGTAAACCAAGGGGCTGAGTATTTTTTCTACTGGCTTTGGATGACCTTAAAGTAGCTCCTTCAGAAACTGCCATATTTAGCCATTCAGTGTATTCCAATGAGGCTAATTCTGCATCATGGGAGAATGTCGATTGTAAAGCGACCAGTTGTTGTGTTAGATGCTCGCTATCTAACTCGTTCCAGTCTCAATAATTAATATCACTTTTTTACGTTTTTTTGGGTTGGATGTTTTGAGGGGAACTAACTTCAAAAATGATAACAAAGGGGTCTGGCCAGGTTAAGGGCATAGTTTATTTTTTCAAATGTGTGGGTTATTTGAAAAAATGCTATCTAGCGTAGAACCCACCAGATGGGCAGGCTTGTGCAGTAGCTGAGAAAGGCCTAGGGTCTTCATAATTTCTGTGAGTTCTGAAGTGTTCTTATCATCCAACAACTAGAGATAAAAATAGAAATCTCCTAGTACAGTAAAGTCTTTTGCACACGCCCCGGCTTCCAATTGGCAACCCAAGGTCTGCAGAAAGCAGCTCTTAGGCCCAGGAGAACGATAAATGAGGAGACCTGAGAAAGATTATTTTTGCATAATTGTTAAGTCAAAGGACAGCGCCTCACAATCTAAAGATGAAGCTGGTTTAAATCTAGCTTTGAGGGAGTCTTTATATATGTTTCCTAAACCACCTCCTTTTTTTAAGGGTCTAACCAGTCTGTATATAGAATGGACTGCAGGGGTTGCTGTAATGAGGTCAGGGCTAGAAGATGCATTGGCCCAGGTTTCAGTCACAAACGTTAAACCAAGATGATGACTATCGATAACTTCAGATAGTTTATGGCAGTGTTTAAGTGCCGATCAGGCATTTATAAGCGTGCATCGCATTGTAGTTAGTGGATTACACGAAATGTGAGAGTTATCTGCTGAAGAAGTGTTTCATCTGCCAGTTTGCATACGAAGTTGAAAGCCACTGATGGAGCGTGGTTTCGCAAAAAGAAAACAGCTTGGATTAAATACCCCTGTAATACGTACTAACTTTAAGTAGTAAGTATATTAGCGTGCAATCACAAATCACACGTAGGAGATTTGCTTTGCAACATGCATGAATGTAATCCTAACAATACGTAAATAACCGAAAAATGTAATAATATTGTGTGTAGAACGTGATATGAATGTTTTGCATAGCAAAATTGCATGTATATGTAGTAAAATGCACGACGTTTGTTGCTTTGTTCTAATAATTAATGCCGCTTTCCTGCTTATGCTATGCCATGTTATCATGGTCTTGAGATAATGTGGGTGGTTAACAGTGAAAATGTCATTATCACATTAATAAATGTCTGCTTTCTGTTATTTTAGTAAATGGACTCCATTTTGTGTTAAGTTAGCCGAACTGTAATGAGTGAAACTCGAAGCGAGCACAAACCACGTGACTGAGTGGCTGGAATGCTGAACAAGCTGAAAGAACGCAACACGGTGAAGTACATGACGCTTGACGTGCAGCCAACTCCAGAGTCTTCATGTGAAAATTCACAAGATGAAAACGGTATAAACAATTGTCCTTAATTTGTTACATTAACCTCATGAGAGTACAGGGAGGTATACTGAATATGTGGGAACAGAAATTGAACAATGGGGTAGTCAAAAAGTGTGATCTAATTGTAGGGTGACCATCCGCCCCCCGTTTTTAACCAATCCCGTAGCTAGAATGGGTGACTTTAGCAACTTTGGTGGGATGGACATATACGTTAATAAAAATAAAGAATAGGTGATTTAAAGGTGGGGTCTGCTGTTTCGATGTGAGGGCAGCAGATGCGGCTGTTGCTTTAGGCAAGAAGAGAGAGAGAGGGTGTGCTGCTGATTGCCGGGTTGCAGAGAGGCCTAGCTGTTCCAGTCCTATCCTTGTCCTGATCTTTGAGTCTTTGATCCCTGACTTTCTGTCTGGGGGTTCCCTGCTGCTACTTAGGCCTGGGTGGTGGTTTTCCTCATTCATATTCCTTGGGTTGGTATCTTTGATAGCTCAAGTTTTTATCTTTGTACTTTTGTCTCTTCATCTATCCCCTCCATGCAACATGTTTCTTGAGATTGATTGTTCGCTAGCTGTTATTTTTAGAGTGTATTCTCTCTCATGAGGTCTTTTTAAGATTAATGCATTTGAATTACATAAAATGTAACAATTTGCAAATGAAGAGTCTGTGGTTATTTTAGTCTGTCTATGATTTGAATAACTGTTGCCTTTAATTTTTCAACTAATCGGTCCATCGACCAAGAAGAAGGAAATTTGAACAAAAGGTTTATTGTGTAAATTGTGAACTGTTTAACAATTGAACAGCTGAGTATGAATTGGTAAGGAATTTGCAAACTTGACACCAGCGCAACAGGCACTTTGGGTGTATGTGTATGGGCCAAAGTAAATGAATGAATTGGATGTTCGTCCCTGTCCAAATTATTGGATCCGCGCTGAATCACCACAATTCGGGCAGGTAGTTTTGGAAACAAGATGAAGATCCGCTAGGTTAATACTGGTACACCTGTGGTTTAAGTGATTAAAGGAATACAATTCCTTATAAAGTAACAGATCCTTGTGGTTGGATTCGGAGAAAAACTTGCAGGGGTTCTGGCGCTCGTCGCGATCCGGGCATGGACTGGCACAGGCAGGCTTGCACTAGGAGTCAGCAGCATGGACATGCTAATGCGTTTTTGAAACCCTCCATATCAGGGGGCATGTCCAGAAACACCTGTGCTAGAAAGCGCAATCCTTATAACAAGAATGGCAAACTAAAACTGATGCAAAACCAGGGCCCAGCAAACCCTGCAGACCTTCACAGGCTCTACTGCGAGGGAATGTATACTGGTAAATCAAATGAAGTAACACAAAAGTGAGAAGGTTTTAAGACATAAAATCAGCAGAATGGAAGGCAGTCCCTTCCAAGATGGTGCTTCATGAGAGGGGAGCCAAGCACCTACCAACTGGCACTGTGTGTCTACACACCCAGAGCCTCCAAGGAAAATAAAACAATGGCTAAGCAGGTAGGCAAGCTCAGTTGTGCCTTGCTAAGCTGCGCGGATGCGTTAATGTGTTGTTTAAGTAACCCTCCATATGAGGGTGTGTGTCCAGAAACGTCGGTGGTAGAACATGCAATCCTTAAAACGAGAATGGCGAACTAAGACTGGTGCAATACCAGGCCCATCAATCACGCAGATCCTCACAGGGATGAGGGAAAGTATACTGGTAAATAAAGTGAAATGACACAAAAGTGAGAATGTTTAAAAAAATGAAATCAGCAGAATTGAAGGAAGGCAGGCACCTCCCAACTGGCACTGAGTGTCTACACACCCAGAGCCTACAAGGAAAATAAAACAAAGGTTAAGCAGGTAGGCAAGTCCAGTTGTTCTCTGCTGTGCTGCGCGGCTGTGCTAATGCGTTGTAACATAACATATGAGGGGTCGTGCCCAGAAATGCTGATGCTAGAAAGCACAATTCTTAAAGTGAGAATGGCGAACTAAGACTGGTGCAAAACCAGGGCCCAACAACCCCGCAGAACCTCACAGACCCACCTGTGAGGGAATGTATACTGGTAAATCAAATGACGTAACACAAATGTGAGAAAGTTTTAAAACATAAAATCAGCAAAATGGAAGGCAGTCCCTTCCAAGATGGTGCTTCGTGAGAGGGGAGCCAGGCACCTCCCAACCGACACCAAGTGTCTACACCCCCCGGAGCCTGCAAGGAAAATAAAACAATGGTTAAGCAGGTAAGCAAACCCAGTTGTGCTCTACTGAGCAGTTGAAGTTGAAGCACTGTATCTCACGTCAGAACAGTGACCTCTAGATACTTTAATAGAAAGCAAAACATCAATTACACAGCGGTCTGAACCACGTATGAAATTACAATGAAAGTTTAACAACGCATGCGTCTTTACCACACATGCCTTTACCACACCATTTTTTATCATGACCTACTCTTACAACGCATGCCATTATCATGCAAAATGTAAATATGAAGTATGTATATTATATGTATGTATGTATGTGCATATGTATGTGTGTGTGTATATATATATAAATATGTATATTATATATATATATATATACACACACACATATATGTTGCTATGTTTACATATATATAGCCAGTATTCTCTCGCTAGAAAGTCAGCCGCACCTCACCAGTGGAATCCCACAGTGGGATGCTTTGTAACTCTTTATTTTCTGTGAAGACACCAAACACCAGGACGCCAACGTGTTTTGGATAACGCCTTCATCAGGGCAACCCGGATTCCCACAACCACAATGATTTTAAGGTAGCCTTTCATTCATTACACTTCCCCCTTTAACAGAAACAAGATTGCTGCGAAAACTCAAGTAAGACCCAACGTAGCTGCCATGACAGGAGATAATAACCCATTAAAAACATTAAATAGCTGTTATAACATTGCTACATTTGTGATTTTCTTTTGGATAGAACACTAAATATGTGCAAAATATGCTCAGGTGCAAATATTTGTGAAAGAAAGTGCGCGTTACATGTTCCTTTGAAATATTTATAATCTCCATGCCATATTTATCCTTAATTGTACAGAGCTGTGAAAACTCAGTATAATAAAATGCATCAGTATTCAAGTTTTGTAAATGCAATTGCTTATGCAGAATTTGAATCAATAACAGTGATTTTCAACTAATCCTTTGTTCATTGCACTTCCCCCTTTAAAGGAAACTAAACTGTTATGCACACTCAACTGTAACCCTACATCACCACCTTGACAGTTCACAATCGCCCTTTCACAACGTTATTTTCCTGTTAGCACAGTGTTGGATTCGTAAAATCTTTTCAGATGTTGCAATTCATTGTAGACGCATTATTAGATAAATTGCTAAATTAGTGCAAAATCACTAAAGTACAATTGAGTGCAAACATCTATAATAATTTCTTTCAACAATCCTAAAATCGCCATGCTCTATATGATCATTATATCAGCCGAGCTGGGCAAACTTCGCAATCAAAGTTCATCAATGCTGAAGTATTGTAAATACAATTATTCATGCAAGATTTGGATCACTCAGACAACCTTTGTTATAATTATCTCACAGTTCTTACTAAATGCATTTAGTTCATTATTTATGCAAATATACTAATGAGCAATTGTTCAACCCAGTGATGGTCACTATTAGCAAAACATATATTGTTTCGAATGAATTCTCCTCTAGCTCATCCTTCGCAGATTCCGCTAGATTCCCTGTGACCGAATTAATATCTGTCTGGGCATTCCTGTGTTCTACTACTTTCCATACTCCAGATGTTTTTGGACTTCAATCACTTACAAAACATGAGAATCCAGTGATTGTTTCTTCACAATCTTAAGGGTTCTTTCCAAAATCACTTATATTCGGGTCACATACCAATCTGTAGGGTCTAATTGATTAATCAAAGTGCATAATGCAGATCAAAGTGCTAATGCAAAAGGAACATCCTCCTAAAAGTGAATAAAACCAATGTGATAAATATATATGAGAAATATATATAAAAGATATAAATGTGTATAAAAATCACAAAATGATTTAAACATTCCAATTCAAGCACTGTTCCTCATATAGCTCCTTTTATAGGTTTCTCACAGGACTCCCATAAACAAATCTTTTATCGCCCAGTTTTTCACTGTTGACATTATTCTATGACACCAGAGATGATTCACACTGCTGCTTGAGTATACCACCATATTCAATAGCTCTCATATATGCATGTGTAACTCAGCATCCAGATTGTGTCCCCATGGTTTTTCTGTTCCCAAAAGGATTATAATCTTTGGTTCACATTTCCGGAGCTCAAGTTCTCTGTTGCCTTTTCATGGATGAACCTTGATGTGTTTGATACCACAATATTGCAGGCTACTCAAGTTCCCTTGGTGCACCTCACAAAAAGGTTTTCCCATGGGATAGGATCTGCCCTAATGTTTAATGGCCCTTGTATGTTGTAAAATGTATGCCCTCCCTTTATTTACAGTGCTACCTAAATATCGCATCTTGCAAGTGCATTCAAAGATATAAACAACAAACTCTGCCACACGTAATTCTTTCTTTGATGGTGCATGTTCTTCATTTAAAAATGTCAAATGATGTTTTATTGACTCTAACATTACAGGCTTTGCAGCTGTTGCATTTTTTAATCCCCAGAGTTTTTCTGGTTAGCCATTCTGTTCCATCACCATCAATAAACATAGATTTTGTCAAAATGTCACCTAGAGACAGAGCTTTGTGATATGTGATATTGGGATGTGAGCCAAGATGGGGTTTGAGATGCTCGTCATGTTGCAACACTGGCCAATTGTGAGTTAAAAGAGAGCGAATTTGATGATGTTCATTTTTATATTCAAGAAAAAAGTGTGTGATTTCATCCTTGTATCCTGAACCTGTGACAAGTCTTTCCGTTTCTTGTGTTCTTTGTTAAAGAGCAATTTATCTCCGTCTTTTAACAACACTCTTTGGTGGGCTTTCCTTATGATTTTTCTGGGTACTCTCTATCCCAAAATCTTTTTATCATGACTTTGACTTCAGTTTGGTACAGGGCATCTGTAGAGCAGGTTCTATGAGCTCTAAGTAGCTTGCTGTAGGGTATGCTTCATTTTAGAGCTTTGGGATGCCCATTATTGCCATGTAGGATGGAGTTGCATGATGCTTCCTTAAGGAATATGGTGGTCTGAATTGAATCATCAAGAACTTTCAATTTGACATGTAAAAAATCTATTTATTTTGTACTTCAATTAGCTGTTAATATATTGAAGGCATTCTTGTTCATGACGTCAATACATTCTTGTAAGAGTGCTTCATCTATATCTCACTGTAAAAAAGATCATCGTTGAAGCGCACCCATATTACAATGCGGTTCATGTCATGTAATGCACATTGCTGCCAGCCCATGCCACCTCTTTCTCCCACCACCCCATACATAAGTTGGCGTATGTGGGGGCAAAAGATGCCCCCATGGCTGTACCCTGTTTTTGAATATAGATTTTCTTGTCATAAAGAAAGTTGCTGTGTGTGAGGCAGAAAGGTTAATATCGTCATAAGCATAGTGGTGTGTTGTGCATTTGCCAACGAACGTGATCTCAAAAAATTGTGGCAAGTCTCTGTTCCAAATTCATGTATTATTGATGTATATAATTAAATAATGTCCGATGTTACCATGATATAGTTTTTGCACCACAGTATGTTGTTGATTTTACACAAAAAAATATTTGTGTCCTGAATATAAGAATAAAGACTTGTCACGTATTGACACAAGAAAAGATCCAGGAATCTTGATGTATTCTCAAGGAGCGACCCATCATGTTCACTATGGGTCTCCCCAGTGGATTCTGCAGATGTTTATGTTTTTTGGGAAGAAAGTAGATAATCGGATTTCTAGGGAGTTCTACTTACAATTGTAAGCTTATTCTGGGTGAAGAAATGCTTTGGAGAGAACTGAGTTACGTGACATTCTGCGAGGCCCCAGTGGGCCCTTGGCCAGCCGGCCTTGAAGAGATACGGGATAAACTTGCTTTTCTTAGAAAAGAGGAAGATGGTGGGCCCATTTTTTTAGAATCGGCTTAACCACAAAAATGCGTGAAGGTTACTGTCTGAAAACCAGCTGCAGTATGAGGAGATACTTGAACTGGCTGACCCTAGGCAAGCTGACATGAATTCTTAAAATGGATGCTGTGTCCAAAATGGATGCTGTATAGAATTGTTTTAGAGCACAATGAGAAAGGGAAGTTTGCGAGGGGACAGAGCCGGGAGAGCGGTCTTTTAATTTTGATTTCCTCATTCCCTCCTTGTCCCCAAGCAAAGCTTACTAATTTCTTTCAGATCACTTCCATAGCCATGAGGCCATCCACATGGGCTTGTAACATAATTTTCTCATTTTCTCTTGCTCTGTTAATTGGCTTCGGGACCAGGCATGTAGCACAGAGACCGCATAGGGCGGGACCACACTGGACACAGAGACTGCAGGACAATATCACCATCAACACGAGACCTAGTCCAGAAAGTATCTTCCAGCCCCATGCTGACAATATGCCCCACAACCATCCCATTAGTGTCCATGAGCCAGGCTCTTGGTGCAGGTCTGAAGCCATTTTGTGTAATTTGGAAATTGCCGCATAAACTGACGGCGAGTTATCAGGTATATATACACAGCAGGAAGAACCTATCAATCTGCATGCACCACCTCGGTCAGCCAGTATGACATCAAGAACAAGACGATTTTGCAAAGTTACCATCCTTATGGCTGTCTGCTCCTCAGTCAAGTTACCAAGGGCAGATATGGTCTGATTGATGACAGCCTCCAGAGTCCTGGTAAGCCTACGTATTAATTTACTATTTTGTACAGGGCCTATGAAAAAGAAGAATCCCCTATTAAAATCAGTATATTGTTCCCAAGCAGTTTCAGTCTGATCAACTCCTGAGGAATCAATTGCTCTTTTTCTTCGCTTGTGCTGATATAGCTGGAGGTCCTTATGATATGAAGGGGGCGCTATGAAAACTGGTGGGAGGAGAAATGCTATGTAGCATGTGCCACCCCACCCTTGAGGTAACCGAAAGTAGGCTGTGGAGCCACATACAAAATAAGTGTGGCGGGACGCTACAAATGAAGACTTATCCCAATCCACAAAATCTAGAATCGTGGAGCAGTCACTGTGTCCTAATTTCAGGGATCCATTCTTTCTGATACACAGATGGCCTTTAGTAGATGTTACCAATATAGAGGGAGGACCATTATTCTTTTTGGGCCTGTTGTTCAATATCTGGAATGCTACTGTTTCATTACCTGTCCGATATTCTTCACTCTCTAAAGCAGAACCTCTAGCTTGGGGGTCCCCCTCTTCATCTGGGTAACAGGCCTTGTTCATGACAGCATTCAAATTTCCCCATGGCCATCCATTTTTACAAGAATTCTTTTCCTCAGGGCAAATCAAGGAGGCGTCCCTGACCACCATTAGGGCATCCCAAGCGTGACATGACCCATTATAGGAGAAGGCTAGGGGAGAGAGAGGCATTGCGCCTTTACTCTGGTGTGCCGGAAGGCGACCACAGACCCAACACTTTGTGGTGTTGCTGACCTGATGTGTATGATGTAACATCTGTATAAAGGTATTATTCTGTAAGGCCAGCCTGTGACTCTGCTCATGGGAGGGTAAAGTGAGGTACGTGTGTTCTGTAGTTGTATTGACATGTCCTTGTTGGTGTGGTGATGGTGTCTTGGAAGGAAAAGCAACATGTAATATCCACCCCACACATGTCAATATAGCACATATAAAAAAAAAACCTATCAAAGTCATTATACATCTGCTACGTAACATTTTGCAGTACTTATTTTCATTATTGCCTTTTTAGTCGGCCCCCAGGCAGTCTGTCCTACCGCAGTAGTCATTGTCTGACCGCTTCACCAGTTAGTCTGTACCAATCTGGACTTAATTGATCAAACTTGAGCTACTTTGGCAGACCGTAATTTAGAACTGTAAGTTTGTTGGGGGGTCGGATCCAAGAGAGGGGGTGAATAGTTTGTGTTATCTTTCTTTTGAACAATGTTCTCAGGATCCCCAAAGTACTTTTTACAATGGCTGGCATGAAGCCATCCTTTCCTTCCTTCAACCTTTACTGCTATCCGCGTAGTAAGGAGGACCAATTTGGGCTGCTTCCACCTGGGCTCCAAAGGCGATGTCCTATCAAAATTTCGGACCAAGATCCAGTCCCCTGGCTTTATCGCATGCTCTTCGGGATTGGTGTGATCTGGAAAGGCAGCCGCCACCTGTGAACGACAAGAGCGTAGTGCAGACATCATGGCGGCAAGATAATCTGTCAACATATTACTGTCAGTATCCGTGATAGACTTAGGTCTAGGTGTGCCCCACATGTTAGGAGGTCTGCCATAGACTACCTCATAAGGAGATAGACCGGTCCTTGAATGTGCTACCATTCTCATGTAGAAAAGGGCTACCGGCATGGCTGTGACCCAATCTACACCCTTTTCCGCACATATTTTGGCTATTTTTGTCTTCAGTGTCTGATTGTGTCTTTCGACTAAACCTGCTGCTTGTGGGTGCCTGACACAATGGAACTTCCAAGTATGTCCTAGCAATAGGGACACTTGTTCCATCAATTTAGAAGAAAAAGGCTGTCCATTGTCAGAGTAAATTATTCGGGGCAACCCATACCTGGGGAAAAATTCCCTGACCAGCTGTTTCGCTGTTGTCTCTGCTGTGTAGTCTGGTACGGCATAGGCTTCTGTCCACCTAGTCAAGGCACATACAACCACTAGCACGAATTTCTGTCCCCTACATCTATCCATTTGTATGTAATCCATTTGTAGGACCTCAAAAGCATGTTCAGGAGGGTGAAATCCACAGACACCCCTTTCCCTGGGTTGAACTGACAACATATCATACACGTTCTGACTTTGTGTTTTGAAGCAGCTCGCAAGTTTTTGTTGTGCCATAATGGTCGTAAGCTGTCTAACATTCCTTTCTCACTGAGGTGTGCTGGGCTATGTGTAGTTTCTATGATTATGGGCACCATTGAATCAGGTAGGAACCACACTCTTTTGTCTCTTGATACCCACCCCTGTTCAGTCTCTGTCCCTCCCACTTCAGTCCATTTTTTCTTTTCCTCTGGGGTGGCGTGGGCCTGTATGTCTATGACATCTTTGGAGGGGTCTCTTACTACCAGAACTGTATTCTGTTGAATTGTGTGGGAAATGGCTGCTGTCTGGGCCGTGTGTTTGGCAGTTTGATCTGCAAGATCATTTCCTTTGGAAACATCATCTGTAACTTTGGTGTGGGCTTTGCATTTCAATATTGCTACTGCCGCTGGTAGGTGTATGGCATCCAACAGGTCCTGTATTAAAGGTCCATGTTGTATCTTTCCTCCATGGGAGGTCAGAAAACCTCTTTCTTTCCATAGAGTCCCAAAATTGTGAACGACCCCAAAGGCATACTGCGAATCCGTGTAAATGTTTACTTTTAAATTTTTCGCCCACCTACAAGCCTGTGTGAGGGCTATTAATTCTGCAGCTTGGGCTGAAAGGGTGTCTATTCTGTTTGTTTCTATGACTCTGCTATCAGTGGTTATGGCATAAGCTGCCGTTAACTCTCCTGTACTAGTCTGCATGCATGACCCATCCACAAAGAGAGTAACATCAACATCTGATAGCGGGACATCAGTCAAGTCCTGTCTGGGTTTGGTGACAATCTCTATCATTCTAATACAGTAGTGTACATCTTCATCATTTGTGGCATTAGGTAGCAAGGTAGCAGGATTTAATGTGTTACACCTCCTTATCTCTATGTGTGGCTGGAATAATGTCAGCTCATATCCCGTTAATCGGGCTACTGGAAGATGCTGTGTTTGTGTTCTGTTGAGTAGGAGTTCCACTGCGTGTGGTACAAGTACTGTCAAGGGGTGTCCTAGGACAATGGCATCACTTTGTCTGATGGCTAAAGCTGTAGCAGCTACAGATTTCAGACAGGCAGGTAGGGCCTGTGCTACTGGGTCTAATGTACTTGAAAAGTAGGCACAGGGCCTATTCCTTCCTGCTTGGTCCTGTGTGAGCACTGACAGTGCTGTACCACCTCGTTCTGTTACAAATAGTGTGAAGGATTTGGTGTAATCTGGAGTGGCCAGGACTGGGGCCTGGCACAGTGCTTGCTTTAGTTGCTCAAAGGCCTCTGTATGCTCAGTTGTCCATGGCAAAGATGCCGATAAACTGGCCTCCAAAGTGGTCAGTTGTATCAAAGGTTTGGCCAAATGAGCATACTGCGGAATCCACTGCCTACAATATGATGTTAAGCCAATGAAGGCACGTACTTCTTTCTGTGTTGTTGGACGTGGAATAGTGGCAATTAACTGTATTCGTTCCTGTGTAAGTTGTCTACCATTCTTGGACAGCAAGTGCCCAAGGTAGGCCACTTGCTGTGCACAGAACTGTAATTTAGAGGGAGATACTTTGTGTCCCTTGTCTGCAAGAAACAGTAAAACCTGGAGGGAGGCTTTCTCGCACTCTGTTTCTGACTGGCCTGTAACCAGGATGTCGTCAACATATTGGATGAGCGTGGTATTTTCAGGCATATGGATGCTGTCCAACTGTCTCTTCAGGGCTTGACTATAGATACTGGGACTTTCTGTAAAGCCCTGTGGAGCTCTCGTAAATCTGAAACTTCGGCCATTTAACGAGAATCCAAAAAGGTATTGTCTGTCCTCATGAATGGGAATACTGAAGAAAGCATTTTTCAGATCTATGACAGTGAAAAAAACAGCTTTGGGGTCTATTGCTGTCAAAAGTGATGTTATGTCAGGTACCACAGGGTATTGTGGCACAACACATTTGTTTAATTCTCGCAGGTCCACTACCAAACGATATACAGGTTCGGCAGTTGGGTCTGTTCGTTTAAGAACTGGAAGAACAGGCAAGTTGCAAGTATTGGAATCTGTCTCTATTACTACCTTGTGTTCAATCAAGTCATTTATTATTTGCAGTAATGCTCGCTCAGCCTGAGGTGGTATTTTATACTGTCTGATTCGTGGCAAAACCACACCTTCCTTTAGTGTAATTTTCTGAGGTGTGATGTCCATACAGCCTACGTCTGTGGGGCTAGTTGCCCACAACGTTGGCGGAATGACTTTAAGTCTGGCATCCAGTTCCTTTTCCAGGAAATGGCCCTTGAAATCTCGCAGGTATAACCTGACACCTTCTGGGGAACAACATATCACGGCACCCAGTTCTTTCAGTGTCTTAATGCCTAATAGATTTTCGGGGCAGGTCTTTGTTAACACTAGATCTGTAGTACGTGTTAGGGGACCTACTCCTATGGAAACATTTTGTAAGACCTTATTTATTACTGTTTTTCCCGAAAAACCCAAGGAAATACTATGTGAGCCGGAGAGAGGTATCCCTGGGACCTCATCATGGTTTACTGTTGTCCTACTGGCCCCTGTGTCAAGGAGGAATTTTCTGTCTTGCCCCAGAATGTGTGCTTGTACATAGGGGCCACGTTGGTCCACCGTGACAGGAAGCAGGGGCAAGTCTTTTTCTCTCTCTAGGCCCTTTCACGAGTATTCAGGATATTCGGGGTATATTTCATCATTGCGCTGGTACATTTGAGTTTGTGCGGGGGCGTTAGTAGGGGGGGGGTCTGGCCTGCGCCGCAGGGGCTGCGGTCTCAGTGTTCCGTGGGGCATAAGGACGGGCTTGTGTTTTTCCTGTTGCTATATTGTGTTTTACTACGGGACACTCCCTGACAAAGTGGCCAGGTTTTTTGCAATAATTACATGACCCTTTTTCAGTGGATTTGCTATTTTTCCCCACATGTGATACAGTTGTTGTCTGGGCTACCAAGGCTTTCATTTTGGTGTCCTTCACGCGCCTTTTATCTTGTTCCTCTTCCTCCTTAATTCTATTGTGGTGATACTGTAGCATTTGTAGCATCTGTTGGGAATTATTTGCTTGCCAAGTACTCTCAACTTTCTGAAGTCTGTTCTTTATTGGGGGAAGGGCATTTTCTACCAATTTTGCTACGAAGAGACGTTGGTAACCATCACTGCCTGAGAAGAGGCCGCTATTAATGGCGAAACATTTCTGTAATCTTACAAAATAATCTCCTATTTCTTCATCTAACTTTTGTTTACACGCTGATATCGCGTCCCAATCCTCTTTCTTTGTTGTTAGCAATTTAGGTAATACTTGCATAAGGGCATTGGGGAATGCACGTATTAATTCTCCCAACCCATCCCCTGGTTTGCGGGCCTGTTCCTCATTTCTCAGCGCCGTCCAATTTATAACTGCTCCCCCATCTAAGTTCCAATCTTTTTCCATCAACTTTTCGTATATCCCCTCAGGAAGGAGAACCTTCAGTAATATCTTTATATCCTTAAAAGTATAATTCCCTAGACTCAGAATGTCCCTTATTTCTTTATGGAATCCTGCAGGGTCTTTTTCGTGTGGTGGGACTATCTTTTTCATTTCTAATATCTCTAACTTGGTAAGAGGGGTGTATACATGCACCCGCTCATACTCACCGTCATCACGCAGCCTTGGGTGTATCTCTCTCAGGGGAAATTGTCCCTTGTCATAGGTACCTATACCGGACATTTCAGTTTCGAACTGTACATAACGTTGTCTCAGATCCAGAACTTTAGTAATGAATTCTTCATCCCTTGTGGACCAAAACCCGTCTGCGCAGTCACGCAGTAAATGATATATTTTCTTAGGTGGGGGACATGTTTTTTCATATAGTGTTACCAAATGCTGTAACATGAACATACCTGCTATTCTTTGATCAGACAGGGGGAGGGAGAGGAAGATCTGTCCTACCATATCAGGGTCATAAAGTCGGTGCTGGGCAATCCAATCAGTGGCTGATCAGGCTATTTCTTTTTCATGTGGGGTGAAAGGCGGGTCGTCCTCGAGCCAGTGCTCCAACGACTGGACAGTGCACTGGAACAGCTTAGTGGAAACGGTATCCGTTCTAGTATTTTTGTACTCATTTGAGACATGAGGGGGAAGGGGAGGGAATCCGTGACGGCGATGGCTACGGGCTAGTCCCATAACAGGAGTTTTCCCTCCATCTTCTTCCTCACCACTCGTCTCTTCCAAGACGTTTTCCTGTCTGTCCCAATCCTGATGGATGGTATGGATGCCCGATATCAATTGTACTAGTAATTTTTCTATCTGTTCGTGTTTAGTGAACTTGGACCATTCAAGTGAGTTACTTAGGTCCAACAAATGGTTGGGCGCCTCGCGATTACTGCAGTCCAATATCCTTAAGAAACAAGTCACTGTAAACTGTAATATGGTCTGTTTGGTCGCGACCTTTCTACCTGTTATCATTGTTAACAAGGCCTGTTCATTTTTACCCGTTCGGACGAAATCGTGAACTGCGTCCAATTGGGATTTGCTGTTGGGATGATTCTGGAGCGTGTCCAGGGCCTGTCTCAATCTATGAGAAATTATGGCCATTCTACCCTCCCCGGGGCATTCATCATAAGGACATTCCAGAGGCGGGATATCACTTTTATCCTCTGCCCCGTCTTTAACATCGTCTAGGGGAGAAGCGGTGGCCACTTGGCCACCCATCGGTGCTGGTGATATTCGTTGCAGGGCTTGCGGTTGTACCACGTAAGGCGGGGGACTTTCTATTAAATAAGAGGACACGAAATCCTCTGAAGGAGTTATTTTTACCTTCGCCATATGCTCTTGGATGGACATCTCCTCTCCAGTTGTTTCAGTAGGCAGAACGGAATAAATTCCCTCAATAAGTGCATTTTTTTCTCTTTCTCTTTGTTGAGTAATAACTCTCTCTCCCTCTTCCTGTAATTTCTTTTCTTTAGCCTGGTATGACATTTTCCTACCTTTTTCAGCCTACGTCTGTTCCTTCTGGTCCCTCCTATGCGCTTCCTTGCGCCACAATTCAATTGCTTTTTCTTGCGAAGGCCTTACTTTCTTTGTCCACAACTGTTCCTCTACCGTCATAATACATTCCATGTCCCACGTACCTGTAGGGGGCCATCTAAGTCTGGGTTCTAGATGTTTTGTATAATCTGACCACAGGTCCAAAAACATTACCCCTTCAATACCATGTTTAGTATACATGAAATGTCCAGGTGTGTCTCTAGGTGGGACCGGAACAGCCTGCTCTAATAGTTTTTTTCTTGGTACTTAAACCCCGCAATTTGGAGAATAAAGGCATTTTAAAGCCTTTTGCCTAAGCCTTTTAAATATCAAATCACAAAAACAATATACTTGATATCTTTATACACTGGGGAACTAGTGCAACTTTACCTTGTTCTATCACAGAACCCGTCTTTATACATTCCCAGTAGTACTCACCGAGAAGCAGAACTTGAAGACCTTGTCATCGGACTGGAGCGCTGCGCAGTGGAATGAGGAATAACGGGACTCTGGAAACCTCGGACTCGACAAGTTCACTGGTCGGGCTCTGGGTTGGAGCGCTCCGCCACCTTCCTCACCGCCTCGTGTGGATGTTCAGTCTCAGTCTGTCTCCTCCTCGCCGCGAGGGAGTCAGCAGGAATACCCCGCCTCTTGTGCACGTGAGAGTCCGTCGAGGGTGTGGAAGGGCCAAAGACCGGACCTAGATCTCCGGCGCGTGGGGAAGGGGGGGGCGTCCCTGTTCGGGCACCATTAAATGTGGTAAATTAATTAATTACCAAGTCTGAATTTCTATAAATTATCAATATAAATGAAATAATGAACTGAGGAGTCCGTGGTGTTAGAGTTATAAATGGGCTTTTATTCAGTAACCCGGGTTAATGGAGAACAAACTCCATCACCATGAAAGGATCAGGAGTGGTCTCAGGCTTTATTCACAGAGTACAGTTTTTATACATATCACAGTACACTTTCAACTCATGGGGAGGGGCCCTCCTGGTTGCGTCGAAGGAAAAAAAAACGTTACAAGTTAGCATTGCTCAAGACGTATCTGCAAAAACACACAGATCAGCACATTTTTCAAGAAAGCAACTCGGGTGGATGCTGTCAGAGGGAGAGGGGGCTTATGTGACTGAAAGATAAGGATGTGGTGAGCGAGTCATGAACAGACAACCTTGGAGAGAACTGAGTTACGTGACATTCTGCGAGGCCCCAGTGGGCCCTTGGCCAGCCGGCCTTGAAGAGATAGGAGATAAACTTGCTTTTCTTAGAAAAGAGGAAGATGGTGGGCCCATTTTTTTAGAATCGGCTTCACCACAAAAATGCGTGAAGGTTACTGTCTGAAAACCAGCTGCAGTATGAGGAGATACTTGAACTGGCTGACCCTAGGCAAGCTGACATGAATTCTTAAAATGGATGCTGTGTCCAAAATGGATGCTGTATAGAATTTTTTTAGAGCACAATGAGAAAGGGAAGTTTGCGAGGGGACAGAGCCGGGAGCGTGGTCTTTTAATTTTGATTTCCTCAGTATGTTGTTGATTTTACACAAAAAAATTATTTGGGTCCTGAATATAAGAATAAAGACTTGTCACGTATTGACACAAGAAAAGATCCAGGAATCTTGATGTATTCTCAAGGAGCGACCCATCATGTTCACTATGGGTCTCCCCAATAGATTCTGCAGATGTTTATGTTTTTTAGGAAGAAAGTAGCTAATCGGATTTCTAGGGAGTTCTACTTACAATTGTAAGCTTATTCTGGGTGAAGAAATGCTTTCTGAATCCTGGTTGTGGTTTCACATATGTTTATTTTTCCAATATTCATTGCATATTGAAACAGAAAGAGCTTTTTAAAACAGCTGGGAAAAGGAGGAGGAGGTACTCACTTACCACCCACTGATCATTGACTGAGGGACAAAAAGTTTCAATACCTCGAGATTCACCTCCTCCAACACAAAATACAATCCCAAAAAATGTCTTGGAGGGGAACCTTTGAACCTTCTCTTATTACCTAATCTTGTACTTACAATTGTGTGTATTCTTACAGTGATAAAAGCCCCTGATCCAACCAACTTTTTAGTACTGCATAAGATTGGATTTGAAATGTATTGATAGGGTTGACTTTTAACTCCTCATAATGATCTTCAACTCTCAGTTGTCTATTTCCTCTCTGATGTACTGGCTCTTATTCATGATGATGATATTGCTGTCTTTGTCGGATGGATTACTGATGATGGAATTGTTCACTTTAAGCGCATTAAGCTCAGGCCACTCATTCACTGTAAAGTTGTTACAGTTCCTGCATCTTGAGACTGTCCTAAATTTGTTAATATCATCCACTAACATCTCATAAAATACATCGATGAGATTACCACTGGGTAACTGAGGAATGAATTACTACAAGGCTTAAAACCACTGTCAATAGAGAACCCCATCCGTTCAAGTTGTGCCACATCCGTGTCATCCTGCATCTGTGGAGAACTAGTACTAACTTCATCATCATCCAAGCTATGGATAGCCAATAATTCAGGAATAGCCTGATGGTAAACTGAGTTATTGTTCCCTTGGGATTTTGCACAGTTTAAATTTCCTTTCAGACTTGTATGTTTCAATATGAAGTCTGACAAGATCAGGACCTACAGAGGGACATAAACTTAAACCATAATTCAATGTTTTCTCTTGCGTAGCAGCAAGTGGAAGATTGGATATATTGACAATACGAGCATTGCCACATATATCTTTATTGTCCGTATTGGCAGTTTCCTTAGAGACTACTCCTTCTTGTTTTTTTGTCGATTTTTGCTTTTGCCTCAATTTCTCTCTGTAAAAGATCTATTATTCCTGTGTGTTCATCCATGTGTCGTTTTGCATGTGCTTTTAATGTTTGCATTAATTTAAAAAGAATAACCCTCTGTGTTCAATCCCCATTCGTAAAATAAATCAGGATCCATGTCCTCGAACGTGGGCTTCACAAAGATTCTTAATCTACATGGTATTCTCTTACACTCGATATGTTTGGTGAGCGATGTCATCTTCCACTATTACTTAGATTCTGCAATTTGGCCTTTTTCTAATTCTCCAATAGCTTGCTGCAGCATCCTCGAACTTGTGCCCGGTTCTTTCCGCTCAGTGCTGGTGATGTTGTCACTGTTAAATACATCTTGAGCCACTTTGGCCCATTGGGCTCAACACTCCGCCATTTTAAATAACTCTCTCAATTCAAGATGAGGAAATTAGTGCTGAGAACTTTATTGTTTCTTGGAGTTGTCCGGTATATAAAGGTTCCTAATGCTGTTATACCTTTCACAGCACACAGCACTTAATTATTCAGTCTGATGCCAAAATAATAAAGTTAAATCAGTGAAATGCACACTGCCAACACTGAGATACTTGTGCAAGCAATTGACTCTTCCTTCCTAACGGGGGATTCCTTTCCTTTCCAAAAGTGCAGGTGATATCTATATCTATACAAAATATATATATATATATATATTTCTGTGTGTAAGGGGAAAGGCGTTGATACGGTTTAGGGTGTTTGTTCTTTTTAGATATAATTGTTTGGGTTTAAGGTGGGTGTGGGTTTTTGGGTGGCAAGGTATTTTTTAGGGTTAAGGGTGGGTAGGGGTTTTTGGGTGGCAAGGGAATTGTTAGGGTTTATGTTGGGTATGGGTTTTCGGGTGAGAAGGATTTTTTTTGAGTTTATTGAGGGAATGGGTTTTTGGTTGGGAAAAAAATATTTTAGGATTTAGGGTGGGCATGGGTTTTTCGGAGGCAACGTATTTTTAGGGTTTAGGATGGGAATGGGTTTTGGGGTGAGAAGGGATTTTTAGGGATTAGGGTGTGTATAGGTTTGTGGGTGGTAAGGGATTTTTAAGGTTTAGTGTGAGTATGGGTTTTTGAGTGTAAAAGAAATTCTTAGGGTTTATAGTAGTTATAGGTTTTTGAGTGGCAAGGACATTTTCAGCGTTTACAGTAGGTATATGTTTTGGGTGGTAAGGGATTTTTAGGGTTTAGGGTGGGTATTGATTTTTGGGTTGTTACCATAATGGAGTGCGAGAGACAATAAAACCAGTCGTACTCTCCCACTGACAATACTCACACACAAGAGCAACTGATATTTTTAGAGAGGGAGGGAGAAAAAGATCCCCCTCTATTTCAGGATATTAGTTCACACCTCTGCAGTATCCAAAGATATTGGAGTAGACGCCTCACTCAGTTATCGTGACATGCTTCATCATTGGTGCCTATCCACATCCTGGTAAGATGGTACCACCAGGGCGGACTCAACCATAGATAGAATGGGAGTACTTAGATAAAGTCAAACTGGACAAGCAGGGATCAAGAAGGGTGATTAATTTAAAAATACCTCTAGGTATACCCAAAGATTCTTCTTTATTTCGAGAGTACCTGGAGTATGAATAAAATCGCACGGTTGTAGTGGTTTATTAAGTATAATCATTCAATTGTACCCTCTGTGTCAAAATGTTTCATCCCACTCCAAGAGCCCGATAAGGTCTGGAGCCTTCACCAGGGCTGTGTTTTTTGTGTGTATCTTTCCTGTTATGTGCACGCACACCATGTACACTCGTGAGGCCTACAGCTCTCACCTGGCTTGGTCTTTTGTCCAGAGGTGTTTCCTTATGGTTTTTAATGCCAAGGGTCATGCAATTCATGCGAGTGGTGCCGCCTTGTAGTCACACTTTCATCAAAGACAGGACACTGAGGGATTACCTATGTCTCCTTGCAGACCGTCGTCAAGTAATTTTTGGGGCACCAAGGCAATTCTTAGGGTTTATGGTAGGTATGAGTTTTTGAATTGTAAGGGAATTTTTAGGGTTTAGGGTAGGTATGGGGTTTTAGATAGCAAGGGAATTTTTAGGGTTTTAAGGTGGGAATGGGTTTTTGGGTGGTAA
Organism: Triturus cristatus; assembly: GCF_964204655.1. Lineage (NCBI taxonomy): Eukaryota > Metazoa > Chordata > Amphibia > Caudata > Salamandridae > Triturus > Triturus cristatus. Next base: position 842,652,914 of record NC_140580.1, on the reverse strand, counting down.
GGGATTTTGTAGGATTTAGGGTGGGTATGGGTTTTTGGGGGCAAGGGAATTCTTAGGGTTTGGGTGGGTATGGATGTTTGGATGGCACAGGAATTAAAAGAGTTTAGGTGGTTATGGGATTTTGGGTAGCTGGGGAACGTTTAGGGTTTAGGATGGGTAAGAATTTTTGGGTGGAAGGGCGTTTTTAATGTTTAGGGTGAGTATAGGATTAAGGTTTGAAAGTTATGTGTAAAAAAAAAAATATATATATATATATATTTAAAAGTATTACATATAAATATTTGTATATATAACAAAAAGTATGTGTTTCACACATATATATGTAAAGATATATATATATGTATATACACATACATACTTATATTTATGTATGTATAAAAATACATACAAATATATATATATTTATGATTTGCACTGATATTTATTTATATTTATTGATATTTATTGATATCCATTGGTACCTATGCACTAATGAGGTAGTACGCGAGGGATAATGTAGAGAAATACTGATTGAATCCGGTGAAGAGGTATTCTTCATTATCCGCTCTAAGATGGCCGCCACTTTCATTGTAGATAATATGTAACTTTGAAAGTCCGTTTTCCATGTCATTTAAAATATTCGACGAATGACGTGAATTTAAACTTTATAAAGCAATTGTCGCATTAACATTGACGACGGCCGTCAGGCCGAAACACGTTAGTCAAGCCATGGGACAGTAATAAAGTAATTTGATACTAAAAGACTCGAGTGTGCGCCACGCTTTGTTGCTACAGAGGATTGGAGAAAATTTCAGCAGTGCACCGCTGCTAGTGGCAGCACCCACCCGGAAGTGAGCGGTGGCTTTGGTGACGAACTTGGACGAGCTTCATTGAAAAATACCACCGGCTCCACCAAGTACGCGGCATATTGGAACCGTGAGAGAGATTGCACTGGGCATAAATCGACGGAACCGGAGCGGAATCGAAGGCGGCCGAGTCGGAGGACACGTAAGCCTATCGGAAACCCATTCCGGTAAGTCAATTCTGCCATAACAAAGTGCACTCAAACTGCTTGGTGGTGTGTTACGAGTGATATTCAGAACAACAACGCAACGCCAGATGACAGCGAAGTGGAATCTTAATAATAAATTAAATAGTGTCCTGAGGCATTTTTGACGACAATGTTTAGTGAGGAAGAGAGGATGGAGGCGGATGCCTTGCTATTTACAGTGGGACCCCAAGAGACCTCTGGGGTAATAAATAGATAAGAAGGGAGTGTGGCTCCGAATTCACTGAAAGGGCTGTTCCAACTATTAGAAAAAACATACGAAAAAGAAGTACAAAAATGGTGGGAAGCCACATCATTATGCAGATATATGCAAGTTGATCGTATTCCCGAGGTCTTCGCATATACACGGTGCCATCGTATGAAAACCCCAACCCTAATCTGCTACTAGAATGGTCAGAGCATACAACCAATTCGGCCAAATAGATGGTAGAAATATGAATAAAGTATGCAATTAGCGATAGAGCGAAGTTGTTGGAAGAAATCAAACGATTGGAAGATCTAATTGCAGAAGATTCCTGTTAGAGTCGGGGATCTCTGGTTGGCGCAAGGTTGCCCTTGTGTCAAGCAGGAACCCTCTCCTCCACGTCAGGGCGCAGGATAACCCCTCGCGAATGACCCTTGCTCACCCTCTAGGTGCGTGGCGTGAGCAGCCAAGGCGATTCCTCAGGCGTTGTTGGTTAAGCACTTACAATCGTACACACAGTAAATACATCAATCCCCCCAGAAACGGACACCAGACTTGGATATATATAAAAATACGATTCTTTATGTAAAAATAGGTATATATATCTCAGCAGACTTATCACAAGACCAATAACGTTTTCGCTATGCCACCAGGTTATCCAGCAGGCAAATGTTCTGGGTTCGTAGTTTCAAATGGATACTTTATAGTCTCTTGCAAATGTTACTCGTGGTTCCAGTACTCACAGAGATCGGCTCCTGCGAACGGGGAACTAAGGCGTTGCGGGCCCCGAGCCCGATACTGGAACTTCTCTCGTGATGTGGAGAGTCGGCACAGGTCGGTGCGACTCTCAGCTTGGGGAGTGTTCTTGGGTCCTCAATCAGCAGGTGTGGGCAAGTAGGCAGGCGCGGCCCGCGACCCTTTAGCACGGCGGTGCAGGAGGGTCTCCACAGCGGGGGCGGCGCGGCCTGAGATGTCCGAGGATAGCGAAGCGGGGCCACAGGGCACGGTCAGTGCCGCTGGGTGACCCGGCGTAGATCACAGTCGTCGGACGGCTTCCGGCGGGAGGGGTGATAGCGCGTTCAGCGTGCTCCAATAGCAGGCGGTGACAGGGATGCAGGCGGCCTGGCCCGGGGACAGAGAGCGGCTCGGGACGGAGCGGGGCTCTCACGGGTTTGAGGCAGGCAAGCTTCTGAGTGTCACGGCCCTAGGAGGGGCGATGAGGGGCGCAGTCTCTTTTCCAGCGGGATGCACACACGGCTCGAATTGGAGGACGAGCAAGAAGCACAGAGAACCCACTGTTCCTGGGGTTCAGTTCAGGGGGCAAGCTCAGATCAAGCCCTTGGAGAATGTTCAAGCACAAAGTAGCAAAGTCTTTTCAGTAAGTCTCTTCCTCTCCTCTCTCAGCAAGGCAAGCAGCAGGCCAGCTCCTCCGGCGTCTTCTTCTCCTTCTAGTCGGGCAGAGGTTCTTTGTGGTAAACAGGATTCTGATTTCTTAGGAGCCAGGCTCCTACTTTTATACCATGATTCTTTTGTTCTTTAGCGCCAGGGGGCCTAGGCCTGGCTCAGTCCAGTTCTGGAGCACTTTGTTATGGTGACTCTGCTCTTTCCTTTCAGCAGCAGGGCAGAGACATCAGCCGCCCCACAGGGGGTGGCGCCGGCTTTGTGGTGGCAGAGCACAGGTCTATTCAAGAGTCAAGGTGTACTCCTCCCACCCATCCAGGTGTAATCTCTCTACCCACCACCTGGCAGCCAACCTGTCTCTGGGGATTCCCCAACCCTGCTCCTTACTGTTGCTGGGCAGAACACACACACATACAGCAGAGGCGGACTGAGATGGTCAGGTCAGTAAATACTAACTTTCTAAAAGTAGTATTTACAAACCCAGGATATTAAAATAAACTTGACTACAAGAAGTATTTTATCATCCTGAGTTCAGGCATACTAAACTTGACACTTCTACCATGCTCTCTGAGTCCACTGGGGTCACAGCGTTGGCGTGATCCCAGCAGCCCATTCTGGCCTATGGAGAGCAGGTAGCCTTCAATAGTGAAGAACGAAAATGGCTGTAATTCACTACTAAGACATGCCACACACATCAGGGCATGTCCTACCTTATGCCTACAATGCACCCTGCCCTTGGGCCTACCAGAGGGGTGGCTAATATGTAGGTAAGGGAAGGTTTAGGGACTGGCAAGTGGGGGCACTTGCGCAGTCAGCGCGACGGTCCCGGACCGCGCACAGGGTCTGCGGTGGCAGGCCCTAGACACACTTTACAAGGCCGCTTCCGTGGGTGGCGCAACCAGCGCTGCAAGCCCACCAGCAGCATTGGTATTCACGAGCCCTGGCACCCCTGGTGCACTTTACTGGGGACTGACAGTGAATCCAATAAACCAATCGTGGACATCAATTACAGGTACACTTTACCTAGGGAGCACTTGCACTGCGGCACGGATTAGCCGTGGCGCAGTGCCCTGAGCGGACAACACCAGCAAAACAGTCGAGGCACACCATCAAAAAGTGGAAGGGAAACTCACGCCAAGGTGCCAGGTCTAACACGTGTCCCCTCCAGCTGAAATGTGGGGAGAACTACCCTTGCCCAGGGGGTTCCTCGTCACTAAGGCGGAAATACCTGGACAGACCGTCAGCGTTGGCGTGATCTGTACCAGGACGGTGTTCCACCGTAAAGTCCATACCCTGTAGGGAGATGGACCACCTCAACAGCTTCGGGTTTTCACCCCTCATTTGCATCAACCATCTGAGGGGCCTGTGGTCCGTCTGAACCCGGAAGTGAGACCCAAACAAGTAGGGTCTTAGCTTCTTCAGCGCCCAGACCACAGCAAATGCTTCTCGCTCAATTGCACTCCACCTACTTTCCCGTGGAAGTAACCTCCTACTGATGAAGGCTACGGGTTGGTCCCAGCCCTCCTCAGTCATCTGTGAGAGAACAGCCCCTACACCATGCTCTGAAGCGTCTGTCTGTACTAGGAATTCCTTGGAGAAGTCAGGGGCCAAGAGCACGGGCGCCGTGCACATGGCAGTCTTCAGGGTGTCGAAAGCTTTCTGACAGGTGTCAGTCCAAATCACGTTCCTGGGCTGCTTCTTCGAAGTCAGCTCTGTCAAGGGGGCAACGATCGTTCCATAGCCCTTGACAAACCTCCTGTAGTACCCAGTGAGCCCCAGGAAGGCCCTCACTGCGGTCTGCGTCTTGGGGGGTTCCCAAGCCAGGATGGTCTCAATTTTGGGTTGCAAGGGTGCCACCTTGCCACTCCCCACTTGGTGTCCCAAGTACACCACGGAACCCTGCCCGATCTGGCACTTGCTTGCCTTGATCGTGAGGCCTGCTCGGCGCAGCGCCATCAACACTTCCCAGAGGTGGCGCAGGTGTTCAGGCCAGGTGGCACTGAACACTGCGATGTCATCCAGGTAGGCGGCACTGAACGCATCCAGCCCAACCAGTACCTGGTTGACCAACCTCTGAAAGGTGGCAGGGGCATTCTTCATCCCAAATGGCATGACTCGGAACTGGAAGTGCCCATCTGGTGTAGAGAATGCTGACCTCTCTTTGGCCCCATCGGTCAAGGCGATCTGCCAGTACCCAGACGTTAAATCAAACGTACTGAGGAACCGGGCAGCCCCTAACCGATCGATGAGCTCGTCAGCTCTGGGGATGGGGTGCGCGTCAGTCTTCGTGACTGAATTGAGTCCTCTGTAGTCCACACAGAACCGGAGTTCAGGTGTGGCTCCCGGCGCAGCAGCCTTTGGGACCAAGACCACGGGGCTGGACCAAGGACTGCTGGAGGACTCAACCACCCCTAGCGCAAGCATTTTGGAGACCTCCTCCTTAATGCAAGCTCTGACCCTGTCAGTTACCCGGTAAGCCTTGTGCTTTACAGGTAAGCTGTCTCCTGTGTCCACATCATGGACGCACCAATCTGTGACACCAGGAACCAGGGAGAATCGGTCGGAAAACTGTCCCAGCAAGTGGCGGCAATCTTCCTGTTGTTCGGGCGTCAGGGTGGGTGAGAGGTTAACTCCATCCACTGACCCATCTTTCTCAGAGGCCACTAAGAGGTCAGGAAGAGGCTCGGTCTCCTCTTCCATTCCATCATCAGTGGCCAGCAGCATGCCCACTTCGGTCCTCTCTAAGTGGGGCTTAAGGCGGTTAACATGTAGGACCCTCAAAGGGTTCCTGGGAGTCTGCATGTCCACCAAGTAGGTGATAGGACTTTTGCGCTCCACAACCTCAAATGGACCTGTCCACTTATCCTGAAGTGCACACGGCTCCACTGGGGCCAAGACCCACACCTTTTGTCCAGGTTGAAGCTCTACCAGAGTGGCATTCCGGTCGTACCACCGCTTCATCTCCTCCTGGCTGGCTTCCAGATTTGCCTCAGCAAGTTGCCTGAAACGCCGAGTCTGGTTTCGGAAGGCCAGCATGTAACTATATACATTCTGGGGAGGTTTCCTGGGAGATTGCTCCCAGCCTTCCTTTACCAAACTCAGAGGTCCTCTTACCGGGTGACCATACAGAAGCTCAAAGGGGCTGAACCCTAGAGACTTCTGCGGCACCTCTCGGTAAGCGAAGAGCAGGCATGGCAAGAGGACGTCCCACTTACGCCTCATTGGACCGTCCAGGCCCATGATCATGCCTTTGAGGGTTCGGTTGAATCTCTCAACCAACCCATTTCCTTGGGGGTGGTAAGGAGTGGTGAACTTGTAAGTTACCCCACACTCCTTCCACAGGGATTTCATATACGTGGATATGAAATTGGTCCCCCTGTCGCTCACCACCTCTAGAGGGAATCCCACTCGGGAGAAAATTCCCATCAGTGCCCGTCCCACCACGGGGGCCGTCACTGTCCTCAGAGGGATGGCTTCAGGGTACCGGGTGGCATGGTCCACCAAGACCAGGATGAACCTGTTGCCCAGGGCTGTCTTGGGGTCCAGAGGCCCCACAATATCAATACCCACTCGTTGGAATGGCGTACCGACCACAGGGAAAGGTTGCAGAGGAGCCTTGTGCTTCCCTCCGCTCTTACCACTTGCCTGGCAAGTCCGACAGGTTCTGCAGTAGGAATCGGAATTCTTGTGCATTTGGGGCCAGTAAAAGTGGGTGACAAGCCTGTCATAGGTCTTGTCCATCCCCAAATGTCCTGCTAACGGCACATCGTGAGCCAGCCCCAGTAGGAAGGTTCTGAACTTCTGGGGTACCACCAGCACACGGGCTGACCCAGGTTCAGCAGCCTTAGGCTCGGAATACAGGAGGTCACTCTCCCAGTACACGTAGTGTGTTTTGGCCTGAACACCATTGGCCTGGTCTGCAGCCTGCTGCCGCATACCCACGAGAGAAGGGCATTCTTTCTGCTCCCTGCAGAATTCCTCCCTGGAGGGACCTCCTTCTTGCTGCCAATGGGTCAGCTCAGGCAGATCTCCCAGTTCGGCAATCTGTTCCCCGGTAGGCTCCAGAGCATCCCCCTCAGGGTCTACTTCCTCCTGGGCCGTGGGAACTTCGGGGGCCGGTTTCCCGCGCCTCCTGCGCCTTCTCCCTAAGGCCGGTTCCTGGACCTCTCCCTCAGGCTCCAGGACCCTCTCAACACCCCTACTGGCTGCCATGGACCGGGTGGTCACGCACGCCCAGTCGGGTAGACCCACCATCCTCAGATGCTTGGTCTTCTCCACCTTTTCCCAAGGGGAGCTCTCCAGGTCGTTCCCTAGCAGACAATCTACAGGCATGTCAGTTCTCACAGCGACTTGTAGAGTACCAGAGACCTCCCCCCACTCAAAGGGAACTTGAGCCATTGGACAACGACTCTCTACGTTGTCAGCATTGACAACCCTACAGTAGGCATTGGGTACAATTTGCTCTTGAGACACCAGGTGTTGCCTCACCGAGGTCACGCTGGCTCCTGTATCTCTAAGAGCCTCAACCTTCTTTCCATTGATGGTCACCACCTGCCCATATTTCTTAGTGTTAGAGGGCAGGTAGGTTACAGGGACCATCTCACTGTCTCCTAGCGAGACTAGGGTCATCTGCCCGGGACCCCCACCCTCCTGGACTGCTACCTCCTCCCCAAAGTTAACACTAGCTACTTGCCGGGGTGGAGCACCAGTGGGTGCGGTCTTACCAAACAGGCGACACTTAGGATCAGAGGCAATGTGACCCGGATCACCACACCTATAACAATTGAAGGGCCCCTTTGGAACAGGTCTACCTGTCGGGGCCCCGTTCTGCTGCGGGGGTGGGGGAGGCTGAGAACCCTTCTGCTGGTTCCCTTGGGAATTACTTTGGGGGCCTTTTTGGAACCCCTTCTGTTTACCCTTGTCCCCCCCACTCTTCTGCTGGGGACCCTGCCCACCTTTGGCGGAGTCTCCCACTTGACCCTTGTGGACCCTGGTGCTGAGCCAGCGGTCCGCCTCCTCAGCAAGCTTCCTCGGGTTGGACAGCTTGCTATCAATCAGGTGCTGGCGTAGCTCAGGAAAACATTGACTGGACAAGTGCTCCCATGCAATTAAATCAAGCAGCCCTTGATAATCATTCACTTTGCTACCCTTCACCCAACCATCCAGCGCTCTGCAGAAAAAGGTCACATATTCCACATACGTACTCTCAGGGATCTTCTTAGTCTCCCTGAACCTCTGTCTATATAGCTCAGGAGTTAACCCATACCGGGTCATTAAAGCTTCCTTCATATGGGGGTATGAGGTCTGGACTTCTAAGGGCAAATCTAACAGTGTGTCACGCCCTTCAGCAAGGAACCTTCCCCACAACCCCGCTCCCCAGTCTTTCTCAGGGACCCGGTGTGAAGACATGGCCACCTCGTAGGCTCTAAACCACTGCCCTATGTCATCCTTTCTGAAATACTCCTTTACTACATCTTTGGGGATGTACACCTTGGACTCTACCTGCGCTGGTGGAGTGCTGCCACCAGAAGGAGCGGTGTCCAAACTTTTCGCCTTCAGCTCCAACTCCTTCAATCTTATATCATGATCCATTTGGCGTTGTTGTGCCTCCAGGGCCAACTTCTGCTTTTCCATTTCCATTTGTCCTGCCAACTTTGCCATCTCCATTGCATGCGCCCTGTCTGCTGCCCTGTCTGCCAGCTCCTCTGGCGACCGGACTCTGCTGGGCTCCTCAAGGTTGTCGGGTGGAACGATGTCCCCCGCATTCCGTAGGTCTCGTGACTCCTTCCAGGCTCTCAACGCCTTGGTGTACTGGGGCTTCCTCTTGCATCCAGCATGGGGGACTCTGAATTGTACACTGTAGCCTTTCAATTGCTCCATCGTGTAGCCTTCCAGTCTCTCCCAATCCACCTCATCGATTCCAGAAATCACAGAGAGGGCCCTCCCAGCGGAGTGTGAGCCAGGCATGGTTGCAGTAATGGCAGATGTCTCAACAAAGTTCAACAATTACAAACCTGTGGCTGCGTTATTTGGTCTGCTCTCACTATCTGGTGATTAATAATTCACTGTATGCAAATTACAAGTGCAAATCCGAAATCCCAACCGCTGCCAACAATGTTAGAGTCGGGGATCTCTGGTTGGCGCAAGGTTGCCCTTGTGTCAAGCAGGAACCCTCTCCTCCACGTCAGGGCGCAGGATAACCCCTCGCGAATGACCCTTGCTCACCCTCTAGGTGCGTGGCGTGAGCAGCCAAGGCGATTCCTCAGGCGTTGTTGGTTAAGCACTTACAATCGTACACACAGTAAATACATCAATCCCCCCAGAAACGGACACCAGACTTGGATATATATAAAAATACGATTCTTTATGTAAAAATAGGTATATATATCTCAGCAGACTTATCACAAGACCAATAACGTTTTCGCTATGCCACCAGGTTATCCAGCAGGCAAATGTTCTGGGTTCGTAGTTTCAAATGGATACTTTATAGTCTCTTGCAAATGTTACTCGTGGTTCCAGTACTCACAGAGATCGGCTCCTGCGAACGGGGAACTAAGGCGTTGCGGGCCCCGAGCCCGATACTGGAACTTCTCTCGTGATGTGGAGAGTCGGCACAGGTCGGTGCGACTCTCAGCTTGGGGAGTGTTCTTGGGTCCTCAATCAGCAGGTGTGGGCAAGTAGGCAGGCGCGGCCCGCGACCCTTTAGCACGGCGGTGCAGGAGGGTCTCCACAGCGGGGGCGGCGCGGCCTGAGATGTCCGAGGATAGCGAAGCGGGGCCACAGGGCACGGTCAGTGCCGCTGGGTGACCCGGCGTAGATCACAGTCGTCGGACGGCTTCCGGCGGGAGGGGTGATAGCGCGTTCAGCGTGCTCCAATAGCAGGCGGTGACAGGGATGCAGGCGGCCTGGCCCGGGGACAGAGAGCGGCTCGGGACGGAGCGGGGCTCTCACGGGTTTGAGGCAGGCAAGCTTCTGAGTGTCACGGCCCTAGGAGGGGCGATGAGGGGCGCAGTCTCTTTTCCAGCGGGATGCACACACGGCTCGAATTGGAGGACGAGCAAGAAGCACAGAGAACCCACTGTTCCTGGGGTTCAGTTCAGGGGGCAAGCTCAGATCAAGCCCTTGGAGAATGTTCAAGCACAAAGTAGCAAAGTCTTTTCAGTAAGTCTCTTCCTCTCCTCTCTCAGCAAGGCAAGCAGCAGGCCAGCTCCTCCGGCGTCTTCTTCTCCTTCTAGTCGGGCAGAGGTTCTTTGTGGTAAACAGGATTCTGATTTCTTAGGAGCCAGGCTCCTACTTTTATACCATGATTCTTTTGTTCTTTAGCGCCAGGGGGCCTAGGCCTGGCTCAGTCCAGTTCTGGAGCACTTTGTTATGGTGACTCTGCTCTTTCCTTTCAGCAGCAGGGCAGAGACATCAGCCGCCCCACAGGGGGTGGCGCCGGCTTTGTGGTGGCAGAGCACAGGTCTATTCAAGAGTCAAGGTGTACTCCTCCCACCCATCCAGGTGTAATCTCTCTACCCACCACCTGGCAGCCAACCTGTCTCTGGGGATTCCCCAACCCTGCTCCTTACTGTTGCTGGGCAGAACACACACACATACAGCAGAGGCGGACTGAGATGGTCAGGTCAGTAAATACTAACTTTCTAAAAGTAGTATTTACAAACCCAGGATATTAAAATAAACTTGACTACAAGAAGTATTTTATCATCCTGAGTTCAGGCATACTAAACTTGACACTTCTACCATGCTCTCTGAGTCCACTGGGGTCACAGCGTTGGCGTGATCCCAGCAGCCCATTCTGGCCTATGGAGAGCAGGTAGCCTTCAATAGTGAAGAACGAAAATGGCTGTAATTCACTACTAAGACATGCCACACACATCAGGGCATGTCCTACCTTATGCCTACAATGCACCCTGCCCTTGGGCCTACCAGAGGGGTGGCTAATATGTAGGTAAGGGAAGGTTTAGGGACTGGCAAGTGGGGGCACTTGCGCAGTCAGCGCGACGGTCCCGGACCGCGCACAGGGTCTGCGGTGGCAGGCCCTAGACACACTTTACAAGGCCGCTTCCGTGGGTGGCGCAACCAGCGCTGCAAGCCCACCAGCAGCATTGGTATTCACGAGCCCTGGCACCCCTGGTGCACTTTACTGGGGACTGACAGTGAATCCAATAAACCAATCGTGGAGAATCAATTACAGGTACACTTTACCTAGGGAGCACTTGCACTGCGGCACGGATTAGCCGTGGCGCAGTGCCCTGAGCGGACAACACCAGCAAAACAGTCGAGGCACACCATCAAAAAGTGGAAGGGAAACTCACGCCAAGGTGCCAGGTCTAACAATTCCGCAAAGGAGACAGTGGAAAATCTGAGACAACAAATGAAACAGAGACTGGTCAAATATGAAGAAACATTTAGAAAACGAAAGCATGAAAAATTCGTTAGAGACCAGAACGATTATGAATCCGGCAGGGTCTTAACATTTGCTAAGAAATTTGACCAGCCAAAAAAATCAATCCAAGAGGCAAAGAGAACAAATACAACATCAATGAGAGACACATCTGAATCAGAGTTGGAAACAGAACAGTCAGGAAAAGAAGGAGGGAGCACTAATACAATGGAGAATATAGGAGGAAGAATACATTTTCCCCAGGAATATCAAATAATACAGTAATCATGGCAACCATTGCCAGAAGACCACCGGAACAAGAAAAATTAAAGCCAGAAGGAGCCAGAAAAGAAATGCAACAATACACTCCCAACCAGGAGCAAGAGAGGAACCAGCAAGAAATAAACCAAATGGATCTAACCATAGTGAATTTATCAAAAAGGCAACTGACAAACATAGAAATATAAGTGTTACGCAAAGGGGTGTTGTTTTGTCCAACTAACAAATGGGACTATGTGCAAACACGCATTGACCTCTACCTTTTTATAAGAAAGTTGAAATTAAAAAAACTATTTCAAGGACGAACAACTGGATCTATACCCAATGGAGAACAAACTTCAAACCCCACAGATATTTTACTTGTAAGTGACCTCCCAGCTCTAAGAGTACTCCATGATTTAGGGGGTGAATCAACAGATGCAAGTGAATATTCAACTACAGACGACAGGGAGTTTTTGGAGCAAATTGCCCTAGAACAAGCAGGAATGACAAGCAATCTTAAACAAAATTCAAGATTCATCCCGAGATAGCCTTCGATATGATCGATAGTTTTCACGAGGTGGTTATAAAAGACTTGGACAAACTACGAACACAACCGAAAGAAGAGAAAAAACGACACAACATCACCCTAGCGGAACGACAAGCAAGAAAGAATCTGCAAGGAGAGCAGACGATAGTGATAAAACCGTCGGACAAAGGCGGAAATATCGTTTTGCAAGATGCCATACCCTATGAAGAAGAATCCTTGAGACAAGTAAGTGATCCTAATTATTATACTAAGATCTCAAAGAAAGAATATAATCAAAGTATATTAGAGTTTTATTCCATGATTCATTTTTGGAGGGACAAGGGCATTCTGAGTCAGGATGAGCATAAGTATATAAAAGTTGATCATCCGGTTACTCCTACATTTTATCATATTCCTAAAATACATAAAGATGACAAAAGGCCACCAGGTAGACCTATAGAGTCTTCAACAGGGAGTCTTTTAGAGAACACCTCTATTTTAGTGAATATGATTCTTTGCCCTTTTGTCTATGATTTGGTCTCTTTTGTTAAGGACAGTACTGTTTTATTAAGATGATTGCCAATTTCAACTGGGAGGATTCCTTTTTGCTTGTGACTCTAGACATATCTAGTTTATACACTTGTATTAATAATAGGCAAGGAGAAGAAGCTGTAAAACTTTTTTGAAAACTAGACCGTTAAAAAATATGGAACATAGTCAGATGATAATTGAATTCATGTCATTCTGCTTACAAAATAATATCTTTGCCTTTGGAGATCAACTGCACATCTAGAAACAGGGCACAGCGATGGGCACATGCTTCGTCCCCAGCTATGCATATGTTTGTTGGTTGGTGGGAGAAGCACGTGGCCTGGGCTGGCACCAATGAGGCTCTGTCACAGAAAATAGCCATTTGGACCCATTATATTGACAAAATATTTTTTGTCTGGACGGGCTGAAGAAATGAACTAGATAAATATATAGATGGTCTAAATATCAATGGAGTTAATCTACATTTTACGAGAACCATTAGTACTCATGAGGTAGCATATCTTGATTTGTGGGTATTTGTTGACAATTGTCAACTGAAAATTAAGTTATTCCGCAAACCAACAGCGGGCAATGCCACATTACACTACACTAGCCAAAACCCACGTTGCCTCGTCAATAGCATCTCCTATGGGGAGTTATTGCGGCTGAAAAGGAATAGTACGACTAAAGAAGACTACAACATAGCTGCTAAGCAAGCAGTAGGTTGTTTTGCACAAAGAGGCTATCCCCAGAAAATACTTCAGCCAGCTGTAGAAAGGGTTGATCAACAAAAGAGGGAAGAACTCTTGAATAATACACCCCGAGCAAATGTTGAGGACGTCACTAAAATGATACTCCACAGACTCTGCAGAAATTTGCCAGATTCTAGGGAAACATTGGAATATTTTACAATCGGATGGGGTAATTGGCAAAATCATTACACACCATCTGAGTATAACATATAGGAAAAACATCTCTTTAAAAGATGTGTTGGTACATAGTCATTTTCATAAGATGGATGGCAGTGCCTGTAGAGTAAAAGGTTTCCATCCTAGCCTTAAATGTAAGGCCTGTAAAAGCAGTAAAGTAGTGAAAGATTTTTAGGTCCCACGCAAGGACAAGATCAGATACAAAACTAAGTGATTGAATTGCAACTCAGATTTTACTGTATATTGTTTGGTGTGCCCATGCAACCTGTGTTACGTGGAACGCACGATACACCACACAAAAAAGAGAATTTTGGAGCACATGCGTGCCATAACTAAAAAAAAGATACCAGTTACCCTGTTGCAAGACATTTTGCAGAACATGACAACAGCAACAGCCAACATTTGACATTTTTCTGTCTAGATCAAGTGCCCTCCCTGAGTAGAGGAGGTGACAGAATAAAAACTTTGAGACAGTTGGAGGCTAAATATATAGTGGATCTGCGAACCCTTACTCCTTATTTTTTTTTTTTTTTTTGTTGAAACACTTTTTATTGTTTTCATAGCAACAGCTCAGTACAAACCCCGCTTCCTCCACGGGCAAATAATGTTTTACACATACAGAGTTACCAGCCAATAGCCGGGAGAATGAGCTTCCAGCCCATACAGGCCCTCCCCCCTCCCTCCCCACCTCATGTCAGTGTGCCTCCTGTCTTTCGCCTCACTCCTGATGTGCCCCCTCCCTGCCATAAATCAGACATGGGTGCCCGCCCTCCACTAGAGAACCATGACTTTCCCTCACGCTTAGCCACACCCTCGTTTCCAGCGCTCCCTACTACTCCCTTCCTACTCCCCATTCACCACCTCCTCCTGCCCGCCAGATGTGTCCCCCTCTGTCCCGTTGTTAGCCATCAGCCCCTGCAGTTCCACCACCAGCGCCTCCCACGCCCGGGCCGTCGCCAACGCCTTTTCGTCATCCCGCCGAAGAGCTAATTGCAGCCGGAGCGCACCCTCAGCCCCCGCCCAACGCACGAAGGCCGCCCTCCATCTCAAGAAGCTAGGCCCCGTCCTGGACTTCCAGTGCATAGTCAGTTCCCTCTTGGCCATTATCAATCCTAGGTCGTAAAACTTGCTAGTGACCTTCGTCCGGCGGGTGTGCGGGAACCAAAGCAGTAAACAGGCCCCCAGGTCCGGGTCAATAACACGGTCCGTCACCTGATTCAGGCAATCCATGACCTCTGCCCAATAATCGAACCCTTACTCCTTATGGCCTCAATTGTGAAGAAGAATTATGGATACATGTAGGTTAAGTCAAACTAAAACAATTATGAATGTTTGATGACTTTGTTGTTAATGTTGTAAAAGTATTAAGTAGAGTGAACTGATATATGTTACAATAGGGTGATCAATCAGATGTAATGAAATAGCCCTATGATTTTAGCATAAAGTCCACTTGACATTGTTAAATCAAATTTCTCCTCCTTTTCTCCTTTTTCTCCTTGTTCCTCTCCTCACATTTTCCCTAATTTTCCTTAAATTTTCCCTCTTCCCCCTTGTTCTTACCTTCCTACATGAACCTTTTAGATTTATTTTCAATTTTCCCTTCATATTAATTTGAGGTACTTTTCAAAACATGTTTATATTGTTCACGTCACAATGAATTTGACATGGAATATGTGAAATATGACGACATTATCACACAGTCGATTTTGAGGTGGCTCTATTTGACTAATATTGGACCCATTCAGGGCTAGATTTTTGGTTGCACAGTCTGTTTGCCAACATTTGTTGAGTTATATATGAACTGAATTACAGACCATTCATTACATTGCCCATTCAGGGCCCAATTTTAATGATATTGTGGATATTATTGAAAACAAATGATGTTTTGGATATTTATGATATTTATGAGATTGTTATATTTGTGATTTGCACTGATATTTATTGGTATTTATTGATATAATTGATATTTATTGATATCCATCGGTATCTATGTACTAATGAGGTAGTACATGAGTGATAATGTAGAGAAATACGATTGAATACGTGGAAGAGGTATTCTCTATTATCCGCTCTAAGATGGCGCCATTTTCAATGTAGATAATATGTTCCTTTGAAAATCTGTTTTCCATGTCGTTTAAAATATTTGACGAATGACGTGTATTTAAACTTTATGAAGCAATTGTCGCATTGACATTGACGAAGGCTGTCAGGCTGAAACGCGTTTGTCAAGTCATGGGACAGGAATAAAGTAATTTGATACTAAAAGACTCAAGTGTGTGCCACGCTTTGTTGCTACAGAGGATTGGAGATATTTTTTGATATATATATATATATATATATATATATATATATATCAAACTCCAAACCCTGGCCTGACACTCTCCAACAGGAAACCCAGGCACGGACCTCGTTGCGCTTCAGAAATAATCACAGCAGCGTTGAAATGTGCAAAAGCAGTGATATGTATTCCGACATATTCGCCACAGAATAACCAGGCAGAGTGCCTGTCATGACGCGTTACGCTCTCATCACGCGAGCTTGATCACATGACATCATATATTAATTGAAAATACCAAAGGTTACAGGGACGTTTTAGTTAAGCTCAGATTTCGCTCGTACAAAACCATTGAAATTCAGCAATTGTAGTTACCTGAGCTAACTATAACTTATGGCCCCACAATACACTGCTTATGAGCTCACAAATACATCACCCAGGACATGGTCATCAAATTCTATGTCCTTACTATAACGTTCCTGTAACCATTGGTTTTTTTAAGTGAATTTCTATGTTTTTTAACTACTATGTGCATTTGCACAGTGATGGAGAAAGGGGAGTGTCCTCTGACAACCTCTCAGCAATCCCGCAGTGTGGGACTTACTGGAGGTGACAATTGGGCCCCAATGACCCTCTGGAGTCAAGGGGATTCCTCCCCAACTTGTAGTATGCCAGGAGGTATGTTTGCAGTGTGCTGGTGAAAGGCTTCAGGCAACTTGCAGCCGACCTTTTAAAAAAACAAATCCTTTTATTAGGCAAGGGGGCTGATTTGGGCCATGTGGACCCCATCCCTCGGGGCCAGGCCTTTTTTAAATTGAGGAGGGGTGCTACATAGCCCTCTTCCCAGGCCGATTTCAGCCTTGGAGACCCCATCCTCCGGGGACCGACCTTTTTTACATATATATATTTTTTTTTTAGAGGGGCACCGCGCAGCCTCTTTTCCCGGGCCAATTGTGACCCTTGCCCCCAGGGCCCAGCCTTTCTGAAATGGTGGAGGGTGGCCACACTAGCACACTTGTTCAAATCTAACACATTCAGAAAAACAGATCTGGCAGTCGAGCCTTCTTCTAGATTGCTACTAAAGTTTGGAACAACCTGTCACTACACACCGAGCCTCCTCTTAACCTGTCTCCTCGATCAGTCACTCTTAGACCTAAGCTGGCTAGATTCACACCAGCTCAGAGACAGGACACCCTCCTGGATAATGGTGCACTTTACAAATCACCTTAACATAAAAAAACTCAAGCTACATTGATTACATTGTGTTCCAAGTCTGGAGTCTTTAAACGGAAACACAATAACAGTCCCTAATGGTTTGCTCAAGTTGAAAGCAAAATAATTGTCTTTTAACAGTGATTTGGCATACATCAACAAGAAAAATCGATTCAATATTGTATAAAGCCTACTTTTGGAATTTGACTGGACTTGACATTTATTCTGAGCCTTAAACTGCATTGCAAACATGTGCTCTAGATTGTGAGTTCAACAAAGTTGACATGCCAAGGTTGAGGCAAATTATTTTCTTAGGTGTTATTGTTCTCTCCAAAGCCCACATGTTCTTGCATATGTATGATATCATGCCCTGCTTTTAAAACCTTATGGGTAAAATACTTGAGCTTTTTTTATCTGCTCAGTTGCTGCTGCATTTAGATTTGTATTTAAATAGAGAACAAAGATGTCTGTAATAGCCCTTGTTGTATATCTCAATGCTTGCAAGAAGATTTTGATGTGATGTTTTTATTATTTTGTATCTGCGATTTCTATCCATGAAAGGTATTACACTTCTTTTTAGTGACTAATAATTTTACATACATTATTAATTGAATTGAATTGAACAATGGTTGATCATTGATTTATTGTGTGTTATTTTTGTGTGTTGCCCAGTTCTAAATTTCTACGCCGCAACGTCTTTCTCAGTCAGCCCTTGTCTGCTCTGCCTCTTTACCCTAAGAGTTAGGTTTTACATTGTGAACTTTTTCACAAATGCAGTACTATCTGACAAATGCAAGAGGAAAGGTGTTTACACTGACTACTTTGTGACACTTACAATAATAGGAAGAACTTCCGATTCCTTGATGAGCTATTCATTGTTGAACATGAAGAGACCTTTTGACACAGATCGCTAGTTCAGGTTTAGTATTTAGTTGTGTGTGAAAAGTAAAAACAGTAGGCATTAATTTGTTAAGAATTATTATGCCCTTCATGGAGTTCTTTAATGCTTTCTTAGGTATGTGGACTTTTGGCCAAGTTGTTTCTGCAGATGGACACTTGAGCGCCAAATTAAATAGCGCTTCAGTCAGTTGTGGCTGCTGCCAATATCCAGTGGGGGGGCAGCAGCAGCAGCAACGTTGGTGGGGGAATTGAATACAAAAATTAACACTTACCTGATCCTGCATCCGTCTCGCGCTTTGTTGCTCAATCTTAGCTACAGCTCCCGACAGACCTTAGGACAGACTCCCCAACCAATCCACGTGCTGCTCTCATGCGATGAGAGCAGCGCCTGGATTGGCTGAGCGGGCTGCTAAGACACTCCGCTCAGGCACAGCGAGCCTGGCACGTTTCTCCACCTGGCTGTAGAACACAGTAGGGTTAGAGAAATCTAACAGTGCATGTATATTTGGCCGGGCTGCGACGGCCGGCCACACAAAAATGCGCAGTTAGAAGTGCAAAACCACTCCTCCCTGTGACCCAAGCCCCGCCCCACTGCAGACACTGGCTTGGGCCAGCAACTGAAAAATAAAACAATAGTAACAAATCGTTTTATTTTTTTGAGTTAGTGGGGTGAAGCTCCTCCGCCATTGCAGAGGAGCCATTGCTGGGTGCAGTTGTCGGTGAGGAAATGCCTGTCAGAAGGTTCGGAAGGGGAGCAGAGATTTAGGGAGGGGGGTGCCCTTAAAAAAAGACAAAAGAGCACCCACCACGGGAGCAAACACCAGCGCCGACAGACTGAGTTTGCCACACATTGAAATGTCAAAAAATCACTTATTTAACAACTTTAGTTGCTTCAATGTATTCATATGTTTTTACTTTTTGAATTATGTTGTTGATATTCAATTACTGATACAGTACAGTGGTAGTAACTTTTACTTTCCCCATTAAACTTTGGGAATCTCATGCTGCAGTCGCATGTTTATTTGCCAACAACATTTTGCAGTTGAACATAGAAAAAACACAGGTGTTGGGTCTAAGGAATCATCCTTACAGCTGGACCTCAGATTGGTAGTCAGTGGCTCTTAGCTTACCCCAGTCACTGCTTTATGGCTAAAAATGTTGAGTGTTTCTATCAACACTGATCTTACCTGCTGCTTGCATGTCAACAATATCGCTGGTCCATGTTACTTTCTTTTAAAGAGCTTTAAGATAAGTCTTCCTTGTTGAAAGGAGAAGGTTGAGAATTCAGGCAGCTACCGCACCCTGTTTAATTGATAGGAATGCAGTCGTCTTGCCTTACTAAAAATCATATCTATCACCGTTATATTGTTCAAAATTCTTCTGCCATGTGTTACCTAATTTACCTCTGCATGCTTATTTTAAATCCCTTTTGGACCGCCTCCACAAGGTACAAGTGAATAACTTTTCATGGCAAACTGGCACTATGCGTCAACTCACACGCTTCGCTCCTCTTCCAATGTACTTTTTGTATTACCCATGTTCCACGCACCAGAGCAGGCAGATACCCATTGTTGGTTCCCATGCATATTCCCAAAGTGAAAGATTTGGTCCATTTGAGTGCAGAGTTAGTGGCGTGTTTGTGAGAGTGCAGGGTGTAGCACATAAAAACCAGACCTTTGGCCAGATGATCTTGATACTTTGAAGGTACACAAATGTGGAATTAAGAACAGTAAACCTTAATTGCCAATACATACTTACTTTGGGGAAAAGGTGAAATTGGGAAACAAGAAAAACAGGGAGGGATGAAGATGAGAAGAGACCTCCGAAACCCCTAGACATATTAGCACCAGAGGCAATTCTTGGGAAGAAAGAGCTAAGAGGAAGAAGGACAAAGATGACATGAGTTGAAAATGAAACTGTGGGAGGTAGACCTCTGTGGAGTGCAAAGGTGTGTTTGGGCAAGGCTGAAAGTGATTGCTAAGGGCTCAAGTGATCAAGAGAAAATGGAGCCGGGATGTGGCAAGATTGACAGTTTTTTACAGGGGTCTCCAACCTTCTCTGTAATAAGAGCTACTTATGTTAATTGAAAATCATCTAGTGCTACTAATATTAGTGTCATAATACTTACCATGCCAGGCAAGAGAACACTAGTGTCCACCCCCTGCATGTTAACAAGCAGTAATCACAGCAGAGCATCAAGCAGGGCAGTAATGAAAAAAAGACTGCTAATTTGAAATGCCATACATGATTAATACATAACAGCCATCACTCCAATGCCCCTGACGCAAAGATAGTAATGCTAATTATAAGTTTCGCGAATGCCACAGATTTATCACTCAAATATCAGCTTTAAAAATATTATGGAAATGAATCAATTTTTTCCTAAGCATCAGCTTATGCGTTCTGAAAATACACACGTTTTAATCTTGAATACACAATTGACAATTTTGCAATACAGATATTAATTCAGCCAAGCAAAAGCTTCTAATTTATTAGTCTGGATTGTACATAGGAGAGCTACTTACAGGTAGCTGGAGAGCTACCAGTTGCTTACAAGCTACTAGTTGGAGAAGCCTGATTTAGTAAGTATGCTCACAGGAGATAGAGAAGAACCAGGGCGATCCGGGTAAATTGGTGAGGTGCATCAGGACTAAGGTGTTTCCCTTGGGGACAGGGCAGCAGAGTGGAACTTAATTGCCTTTCTGCATTGATTTTGGAAGAAGCAACTGACTAATTACAGCATCAAATAATGTGTGTCTTCTTGACCCCTGTCCGGATCACATCTGGACTAAAGAGAAGACTGAAGAAGAACTGCCCTGCTGTTCCCTGGACATGGCAAGAGGGGCTGCACCAACCGATATACTGCATCTGCTGATTCTTGGACTAGCAAAGAATGGACTGTGCCTGTGGCGTCTGGTCACTCCGGAGCCCCAGACAGTGAAGGTGAACTCCAAGAGTCAGTTTGCTGACTTCCTGTTACAGCACCAAGGCCACAAAGGCTGAAGTAGCTCATTCTGGCAGGGCAGTACCCAAAATCCCTTAACCTCCCCTGACCGCCAACGTGTAGCCCTGACTGACCATGTCCTGATGCACAAAAGTTGCAACCGAGTCTGGTGGCCTGGAAGAGTTATTGAAGTGCAGTTTGGTCATCCTAAAGGAACACCAGCCTTCACCAAAGAAAACCGCTTGTTTCGGTGTAAACGGAGACCAGTAGCCCAGTGGCGACTGGACATTTGCTAGACAAAAGAGGACTTTAAGGATGGGGTAACTATTGTGGCTCTCACCAGGTTCTGTTAACCAGAACCCCTTGCAAACCTCATACTTTTCCAAAAACCCCAAAATGTCATCAGATTTCTGTGATGGAAAGTTCTGGAATCTGTGGGAAGCCACAACCTTCCACCCACCCAGCATTCCCCGAAGTCTCCTGATAAAATATGTATCTCACTTGTGTGGGTAGTCCTAGTGCCCACGGCAGGAAATGGCCAAAACACAGCATGAAAATATCAAATTTTTCCAGTAAAAACTGACCCATTTTTGTGATGTGCCTAGCTGTGGCTTTTGACCCTAGCTCAGCCAGCCCCTAGGGAAACCTAGCAAACTTGTACATTTTTTAAAACTTGACACCAAGGGGGATCCAGAATGCGGTGACTTGTGTGGCTTTCATCAGGTTATGTTATCCAGAATCCCTTGTAAACCTCAAACTTTGTAAAAACAATGCACATTTTCCTCACATTTCTGTTACGGAAAGTTCTGGAATTTTCGGGGAGCCACAAACATCACCCACCCAGCGTTCCCCCAAGTCTCTCAATAAAAATGGTACCTCACTTGTGTGGGTAGGCCATGTGCCTGCGACAGGAAATGGCTCAAAATGTATTGTGGAAACATCAAAATTAGCTATCACAAAATGAGCTGGTTTTGCAAGGGGATAACCTGTGTTTTGGGCCTCGCCCTCAGCGGCTATGTAGGGAAACCTACCAAACCCAGATATTTCTGAAAACTAGACACCCAGGGGATTCAAGGGAGGTGAGGCTTGCGTGGATCCCTGGTTTCCTTATCCAGAATCCCCTGCAAATCTTAAATCACATTTTCTTCACATTTCTGTGTGGGATCAGCATGCCAACATAAATTTCCTACCACCCAGCAATCCCCCTCAGTCTCTTGATAAAACTGGCCCTGTGTGGGTGGGCCAAGTGCCTGCAACAGAGAAGGGCCAAAAACATGTAGAGATTGGAGGGGTACCAAAACATGTCCATAAGGGCAGTTTTTTATACGTTTTGTGACTGACTCACACAATTGAGGCATCATTTTTATCAGGAGATCGAGGGGGTTGCAGTGTGGTAAGAAATTTGTTCCGGGCGCAGAGATTGTTTAACTTTGCCACACAGACCTGTGCGGAAAATATTACTTTTTAGCTAAATTTGAGGTTTGCAGAAGAATCTAGGTAAGAAAACCTTTGGGGTTCCAAGCAAGCTACACCGCCAGCCTACCCACAGTCCTCACACACTGCCAGACAAGCTCCAGTCCACGTACACTGCCACCCAAGCACCAGTCTACACTCACTGCAACCCAGCACTAGTCTACACACATGCCAGCCAAGCACATCCACACACACCGCCAGCAAAATGCCAATATACACAGAGTCAGCCAATTGCCAGTACATGCAGACCATCAGCCAAACTCCAGTTTATAAACACACAGTAACTTTCCCTTGTATCTGGTGGTTTACTGCCCCCCTTGGGGGCAGATGCACCTAAAAATAATGCTGATCTGCCCCCACGGGGGGCAGAAACAGATACAATGTGTGCCTAACAAAAGGGGAGCAAACCTTGACTATGGGGCCACTCCCTAACATGCCCATTAGCATATCCCCGGTTCTGATTGAGCCTTTTGCCCCCCAGGGGGCATATCAGGGGCTATTGCCTCACCTGCCTCCTATTTATGTGGGATGGAGGCAAGGCCATGCCTATTGTGGGCAGCCCCCACTCCTCTTTTATAAAAATAAAACAATTCCTGTTGTATTGTGGGCATTCTTTCTGGGTAACGACACCCATCTGCCCCAGGGCAGGTAGAAAGACTTCTGTTGCAATTTATTTTGGGTGGGGGCAGGGTCTTGCCCATTGTGGGCAGCCCCCAACCCTCTTATATTTAAAGAAAAAAAATCCCTGGTGTCTAGTGGGCTTTCTGCCCCCCCCACCCCCGGTAGATCAGGGGGTATTAACCCCCATCTGCCCCCCAGAGTGGAGAAAAGTCTGTCCCTTTTTTGTTTTGGGAGGTGGGGGCATTGACATGCCCATCTTGGGCAACCCCCACCCCTACATATTCCCCAAAAACTAATCCCTGGGGGCTTTCTGCCCACTAAGCCCCCAAGGGACAGACCACAGACTATTGCCCCCATCTGCCCCTCAAGGTGGGCAGGAAGACTAATCTGGCAAAAAACCATGGAGGGAGCAAAAGCCCTTGCCTAAGAGACCGCTCTCGCCTCCCTGGTGCCTAATAAAGTAGATCAATGTTTGGGATCGCCCTCCTGCGGCGATCCCCAGGCAGGGATCCACTAGGGAGTGATACCTTTGGAAAGTGGAGATTCTCCCCTTTCCAATGAGACCCTCCCGTCTGCCTAGTTGCACGGGGGTGGGAAGATGCAGATTGGCTCATTTCGGTTTCACTTTCAATATAATGACGTCAGTACGCCATGCGTGCGAGCATCATTACATTGAAAAAAAATGCCTCTGGAGGTTGAGGAAGCTCAAAGGGATTTCTGGGTGGTGTGCAAAGGACCTATCGGTTACATCCTCAGCACACCAGCGCCACAGCTAAGGATGCTTGAAGCTATTACCCAGCTCACATATGCCTGAAGAGAAAGAAATTACTTTTAATTTCTCTTTCAAGCAGAGCGTAGCTGTGCATTTGGGAAGAGGCCTTTGAGAGACGGCTGTGCCTCCTCATAAAGAGATTACCATTAATGGAGCAAGCGAGAGAGAAATAGGGAACACAGAAAAAAACTATCACTCGAACAGGGAAAATGTGCAACCCTAGCAATGGGAGCAGAAGTAATCACTACTAAGAGGTGACAGAAAATGTAATTTCAGATTAAGACAAGGTCGGGAGTAAGTCTGTGGCAGGTACAATGCAGGTATAGCAAAAGCCCTTCAGGATAAGGAGGGTCGGAAGCATTGCTATCATTTGTGCAGCAGATGCAGTGGCACCAGAGCACATGGGGCATGACTGATTCACTGCAAACCAATTTTGGAGTTACTTTGCTACTTGCCTGCATTAAGGGCCCATCTGTCCAAGCTACAATACTGGTGGTGGGTTGGGTGGCAGGGTTGGAGTGGACTTTAAAATGTATGTTTCAATCAATCAGAAAGCAGTGAAAACTTGCATATGACAACTCTCAGAGCCCTACAGCTATAACCAAAGCATGAGTATTTGTACTGATGTCACACTATTTAGGTTGCTTCTTTCAGATGTTTCCCTTTATAGAGTGACACACTGCTCTCACAACAAACTGGTTGTCTTTCCTACAGGCTCTCAACTTTTGATATAGAGGGTCTCCTCCTCCTCTCTCTTCTCTCTCAATGGCCAATTTTCCTTCTTTCTCTATGAAAGTTACATAATTGTCTCTCTCACCATCTCTGTTGCTGAGATATATCCATTGTCTCTCTCCTTCATCCATATTGCCTCCACAAATCTAACTGCACTTTTCCAATCATTATCTCCACATTCTGTCTTCATTGGCAGCCACTTCATAACTGCAATGCCCATACTCAATATCTTACCCGTCAAGATTCCCGCATTTGGCCGGTGTCTCCCTCTTTTAAACTTCTGTTCACTCAGCGGACAAACAAGATGCCTCTAAAGACTTTTCTGGGGTCACCAGCTTATTAAACCTATATTATCCTCCAAAACAAGTTTTCATTCTCCTTTTACCTTAATGAGACCCCCTCTAAAATAGCTGACTTCTCCAGCATTTTTTATTCAAGAGATTCACAGATATGCTATTTCTTTTCTTCTCTCTTGCCCACTCATTCCACACCGCCCCTCTTTTCTTTTCTTTTTCTCATACACTTTGATATTTATCTCTTTGACAATTTCTCTTATCTGTCTCACTCTTCCTGTAACTTTCTCTTCATTTTACACTGACACTTTATTTACATTTACATTTATTTACATTTACATTTACATTTATTTACATTTA
This sequence comes from Triturus cristatus, assembly GCF_964204655.1. NCBI lineage: Eukaryota > Metazoa > Chordata > Amphibia > Caudata > Salamandridae > Triturus > Triturus cristatus. The sequence continues at coordinate 842,628,066 of NC_140580.1, read as the reverse complement.
CACTTTATTTCTCATCGACTGTGCTCACTGTCTCTTTCACACATTGGTTGTCTTTAATATTCTCCCTTCGTCCCCATTTCCTTGACTGATTCTTCAATCTTCATTTTTTATCACTCTGTCCTCTTCGGCCATCTATTTCAATCTGCTGTTACTTCTCTCTTCTCATTTTTTCTTCCTTGTCCGTTCTCAATTATCATCACTCTCGCTCCTTGCAATCTCATCCTCACTGGCTTATATATTTCCTTACTCTCTCTCTATCATGCTTTTGAACTGGATTTCCTTGGTGTCTCCTTGGCTGCCAATATGTGTTCTCTATTTTCATTTTTGTTAATCTTCTTTCCTTTTCAAATAATGGGGGCAGAGTGACGCGTCTTCAACAAGTCGATCACAAGCTAATAGTAGCTCATAGACACCTTCAGAGTAGCTCATAGCCTTGAGTTCATTTTTAAATAAGCACAGGGATACATTTTCCCTTTAAAGTTAAGGGAAGGCTGCATTTTTTGTTTTTTACATTATTATATTTAGGCTGCAGATAGCATGGCCTGATAATGAGCAGTGCCAGAGTCAGATTTATCAACCAGGGCAACGATGTGAAGAACTGAAGCGCTAAGGTATTTAAATCTTAAATAAAAGTCCTTGTCAACTCAATATTGGAACATGAGAACAACATTGTGTTTATGAATGCTTTTACATTTGAGGAAATTAAAATGAAGAGTTCATTTAATGATTGAGTTAACTCCCCATTTTAATTTGATCCCATTTCAAAGTGTTGCATTTACAACCAGCAGGCCTCCTACTCCCAGTGGCCAGTAGACACTGTGGCATATCTATAAACAAAAGATACTGTAATTTTTTTCCAAATGAAAGCAATTTTAAGAGGATAAAAATATTTCTATGAAATGTTGAGTCAACGTTTTTCCCCACTTTCACTTAAGGCAATTATAGCCTAATAATATATGAAGCATATTTCTTCAATTTAAATTCCTCCTTTTTAAAAAAAAAAATGCATGTGTTTTTCTGTTAGAAATATGGCACCGTGTCTACAGGTCACTGGTTACAAATGCAACACTTTGAAATGAGAGAAAATGTAAATGGTGATTTTATGGAATCCATATAAACATAAAGTTAACTTCAGTTTAATTTTCTAACATTTCAAAGTGTTGCTTTTACACACAGCAGGCATCTTGCTCCCAGTGGCTGGGAGAATAGTTCCATATTTATAAATGAAAAATACAGCCATCATTTAAGTGGGAGACATTTTAGATGTAGAAAAATGTTCCATATTATGAAAACATTTTTGTTGAACATTTTTCTGCACTTTAAATTTCTCCCATTAAACAAAAAATGGTTAGATGTTTGTGTTTTAACATTTAACAGTGCCCCATATGGCAAAAGGTATGTCCTGTACCATAAGTACACACAACACAGATTCTTACTAACCATACACATATATCTCATTCATACGTACACATGTTCATACATCCCCAAAGACAACGCTCTTACTGACACACTTGTCATAGTGCCCCTAGTTAAAGTATTTTGTTCAAACCATAGTCTTTGGCTCTTTGGAGCTTAGGCTTAATTTCAATAAAACTGGATCTGGGGGGTGTCTGGTAACATTGCACGAGTGACTTGGCCTTCAGTAGTTCACAATGATTTTCACTGATCAGAAGTAGCTCTCACTACAGAAAAGGTTGGAGACTCCTGGGCAAGATGGTGTGTGTGTTGAAGGGGTGGGGAGTGCTGATGATGGACTGGGCTGGTTGGTATGTCTCTACAGTACAGGTGAATTACCTTGGTTGGGGCTACTCTGCCAAAAGGAGTGATGGACAGCACTGGCCATTTAAACCACTAGCACTAAGACATCATTGTTTTCAGCTTTTTCAAGTATGTTTTTAGAGACCCCAAAGAGTAGAACCAGTGCTTCTTTTTCCCCATTTTAGTAAGTGGAACATTTCACGAACCTGTGCAAGCTACACAGTAGTGCATGTAGATGTCTAATTTTGTGTGTCTGGCACATTTTGGAGTTGCATGCATAAATCTATCCACCTTCGTAGTTTACTTTTTGTGCCATGAAGAGAATTAAACAATGCGGTGTGTTAAAGTATATGGTTCGAGTACCGGGCTGCAGAAAGGAGGCTGAGGCACAATGTAGATGTCTGGCATCAGCAGCTCTGAGTCAGTTTAGTTTTTATTTTGGAAATATTTACCCATTGTCATAATGCCAATTTCTGTGCTGTCATGGGGCTTAATGATCACATTATTATAACAGCACAACACAGGGGCGGTGGGTGAGATTTGAAAGTGGTGGGGCGCAAACGAATTAGCATACAGCACCGTAGCGAGCGAGCGCAGCGAGCGAGCCCGAACCCCAAAAGGGGGGTTTGGGGGGGTTACCCCCCCCACGAAAATTTTGAAAAAAAAGAAGAAAAATCGTGCATTTTCAAGCAAATTTGAGAAAGCAGGAAGGTTAATAAAGCAATTGTGAAAGTGCAGTTATTACATTAATAGATGGCATAACATAGGTAGCTGCTTATTCAGTATTACCACAGAGCTTCATACATTCTGGCCTATTATGCTCAGGTGCTGAATTCAGACTATAAGACTCATGGAAATCTCAGCTCTAAGAGTAGAAGAAGTTGCACAGCAGTGTAATGGTTGCCAGGCTCGTTCCGCAGGAGCGTCAGGAACTTGAAGAAAAGTCCACAGTCTTCCCCTACGGCCTTCCGACTCTATTAGAATAGACTCTAGAGTAACGAATGGCACGCAAGGGGAAAACAGGGAAACAAAACAAGGAAAGGCGGGGGAAGAAAACAGTCTTACAACATACTGAATATTAGACTCTAGAGTAACGAATGGCAAGCAAGGGGAAAACAGGGAAACAAAACAAGGAAAGGCGGGGGAAGAAAAACAGTCTTACAATATACTGAATATAAAAGAGGCAGCGCAATGCGCTGTTACCGTGATTCTGGTTGAGCTGAACTTTGTACACACACTTCACATAGGTCCACGCAAGTACCCCAAATATAAATGGTATAAAGCAGTGCTTCCCAAACTGTGGTCCGCGGACCCCCAGGGGTCCGTGACACATTCCCAGGGGGTCCTCAGGCAGTAATTTTAAAAGCACAAAAAAGTTCCTTGTAGAATCAGCAGTTTTCCAGCAACAATAAAAGTGTCAAGATTACGTCGGTGATTAATGTACCTGCTGGAGAGAGATGAGAGTTGTGTCAAGTAGCAGCTTTGACTAATCTAATGTAGCACAGAGGGTTAATATGCCTACTTCAAAGAACGTGTACCATGCATTTTGAAAAACATTTTTTATGTGCCTAGGTTAGTGGGTTACTGCTTTAGTCACAGATTCTTTTGTTACTGTGCAGTTCATAAGTGACAATAGTAATCTAGCACAGTGACCTATAAACTGTCATCAAAGAGCTGCTTGCAACCTGCATGATACAAGTTAGAAACATATGTTTGTTTCAAGTCTTTCATTATCCTAATCCTGCTAAAAAGGTTTATTTGGGTGGCAATACATTTTTATTGTTAAAGTCAATGCTAACCACTGTTATGTTCTGAATCCTGAGTTTGTGCTTCTCCAGACCAAGCACTCTTTAAAAATGCCTACCAGTATGAATAACATGTGAATCCTACACCCTGTAGTCGCATTTGCCTTATGTAACATTTTCTATACACTGATTTGCACGTATGAATCATTGTCTCCATGGGGCAGATTTGCAAGGAAATTGACTGTGTGTGTCGCAAGCCATTTGGCTGCGCCGCACTGAGTCACTTTCGAAGCACAGGGATGCGACATATTTACAACAATATGTTGCATCTCTGTGCTTCCCCCTGTGCTGGCGCACAAACTGCTGCCATGCGCCTGCACAGGCACATTTGCACCATGGTGCAAGGATGCCTGTGTCGTGGGGAGATTGTTTACATGCAGGAAGGGTTACTTCCTGCACATAAACAATCAGAAATGGCGTTTTTCAACTTCTAAGTGTGCTGCATTAGCACACATAGAACTTGCAAAACGTCATTGTTTTACTGATTGTTTATGTGCAGGAAGGGACACCTTCCTGTACATAAACAATCACCAGAGGTAATATCCTGTTTCTATGCGTGCTGCAGAATGCAACATGCATAGAAAGAGGAGAAATTAATACATTTCTCCAAGTTGCCCCTCTCTACGCCTCCCCTGGGGTGGCGTAGCATTCAGACACATTTCCAGATTTACGATTCCTCGCAAATCTGGAAATGTGTCCGGTTTAATGGGTGGTGCGTGGGAACACCCACAGCAACACCCATGGAACACCCCTTTCACGTAAAGTGCTGTGTGCAATTGGGCCATATTTACAAGACCAGGAAAAGTCACGCAGGGTGGCTTTTCCTGCCTTGGAAATATGGGGCACTAAAATGCGTCACCGGTGCATCACTTTTTGTGACGCACCTGTGGCGCAAGGGGCTTGTAAATCTGCCCCTATATGTGTGTGATGTAAAGTGCTCTGACATCCTACAATGGTATGATAGATGCTATAAAACAAATTAAATACATGTGACAGAGGGGCTATGGAGAGATGAGAGGCACTGTTGAAGGGTGATAATAAGGGAATCATTGAAGAACCCCAACAAAGATTGTCGTATACTGGTGCATAGTAAGGTCATCATTTACTACTCTTTAAAAGCTGATACAATTCAATATATAATGATAAATTTGTTGTAGACTGCACCATTGTTTCCTAAATTGTCTTGGGGGAGAGCCTGCCAAAGCCCCCTTTGTAGTGGTCAGGCGCACTCACTGCACTAGGTGTGCACTGTATGGGGACTGGTCTGAAAACATTTGCCAGGCCTGCTTTGGGTTTCCAGTCTGGCCCTGGCAGGAGTCTCATACTGCAAAATAAAACCAACCATTTAAAAGTTAGTCATGGAGATGCAGCGCTAACCCTCCTGTTTTTTGCAAATTCTTTCAATATAAAATACTAAAATCCTTAGTAATTCGAGTATCCGTTTTGTGTGCACACGTGTGTTTATTGTTTTCGAATTACTGTTTTAATGTTTGAAATTTAAGTCATACAAATTGCTTGGGGGTCCCCGGCTTCCAGTGGTGACTCAATTGGGGTCCTCAGGAGTAAACAGTTTGGGAACCACTGGTATAAAGGTTTTCGCAATTTGCCAAGGGGAAAGGTTTGATAGGCAGCACAAGCAACGAATCGTTCACCCTGCGGGAGACAGGTCCGGCCAGTGAACAAAGGTGAGCAAATCTGTGTAGTCTCCAAATAGAACAAACACTACAAAACTTTTAAAAACAGAGATAACAACAATGCATTTCTTACCTCAATCAGAATTTTTTGTATTCAAACAAGTAGCAGCATTCACTTTTTGTAGATGAAATCCGCACGTCTCTCTTTCAGTGTAGCAAACTTGTCAATTACTTTCATGTTGAAGTCCGGTATCTTTTGGACTAGCTTGCTCTCTACAGATAGCATCGCCAAAGCATTTAGTCTTTCCTCTAGCATGGTGTTCCTGAGGAATGTCTTTATGCGCTTTAAGGCTGAAAAACATCGTTCAGCTTCTACTGTTGTCATTGGAGTCGTAATCACAATTTTTAGTAAAGTCACTGTCTCTGTAAGTGAGTTTTCCATATGCAGTTTATGAATTAAACTCAGCAAAGTCAAGGCGCTTGTGGCCTTCCGGTACACAGGCATTCCGTAGAGTACAGTTAACTCAGTTCTCAGCTGCTCTTTTTTGAGCATAGGATACGCTTCCACAGCCTGATTCAGAGCACGCTCAGGGAAGGATTCATCATATTGTGCAAACTCTTTACTTTGCAATAAAGTTGCACTCACCAAATGTTTTGTGAACGAAAAGCGTTCTTTCGCCTGCACAATTACAATGTCACATATCTCCTTTCCAATTCGAACCAGAGAGGTGATGTTTTGTCTGCGGTTTGCAAAAACAGAATGCTGCGGCAGTTTGCTCTCTAAATCTTCAACCCCATCTCTCACTTTCATAATCTGTTGTACAAATGCAGATGTATTGGCTTTCACAGAGACAGTATCTAGGTCTTTTCTTTGCAACTGATCGTATAACACATCAACAGGAATCATTATGTCATGAAATAAAAACAGTAAGAACTGAAACTCTTTGTCTTGTAGTGTTCTAATAAAGCCATGGGCTTCATTCTGACTTGTGTGATCAAAGTCTGCTCTGGATGCTATGGCGACAAAACATTTCTCAAGGCCCTCCCTCTGTTCAAAGATTAAGTTGACTGTACGAATGTGAAAGTTCCAACGAGTTGAGGATCCCCTTGGTACGCTTTTGTCCACAATCTCATGAAGGGCTTCTGTTCTTTTGGGGGAACGTGTGAAGAATGCTGCTATGCCTCCGATATCCTGAAAGAAGACTCGTGTCTCTCTGATCTTTGATACCGCCTGTTGCATAATAAGATTGAGTTGGTGGGCGTAACAGTGCACAAAATGAGCATTAGGGTACACATCTCGAATTCTCTTCTGAACTCCACTAAGGCTCCCACTCATTACGGATGCACCGTCATAGCTTTGTGCGATAAGCTTTTGTTTTTGAGGCAGGTCCGGGAAAATTAAGTCCAGCTGACACAGTATTGCTTCAGTGATGGTTGCTGCACTAGAGTCACTTAAATGCGTGAAGCCATAAAATCTTTCCACAATGTTTCTGTCACTGTCAAGGTACCGAAACACTAACACGGACTGTGTTTGAGTGGACACATCAGTGGTGTCATCAGCCTGAATAGCCACAAAGTCTGTGTTTCGCAACTCTTGCACAATATGGCTTCTTATAATTTCGAGCATACAGTCAAGGAGTTCATTTTGTATTGTATTAGAGGTGCCCTTAAAGACTGTAGCATGTGCTAAATGTCTTTCCAAATCCTGGTCTATGGTTGACATTAAATCCACTAGGCCTCGGAAGATCCCGGGTTTTGAGGAAGTTTCTGATTCGTCATGGCCTCGCAATGCCAGTTCGAAAGCACCACAGAAACGAATGCAATCAATGATCTTGGATAGATTTTGTCTGTTCTTATCAACAGCTTCATTGTGTTTTTGAATGGATTTGCGATACGCATCATTTATCTGCTGCTCAATTGGTGCGTCTTCCCCCAACATTCCCAGTCTTGTCAGGTTTTCCAGATGATTTCTTGTGAGCGCATGCTTCTTTATTTTTTCAGCGATGTGCTTCAGGTCGACCATTCCTTGCCGTGTCCAAGAAAAGTCACCGCCAAACAGCAAGCAGGGGAAGCAGAACAGAGAATTTCTTATAGGGCACCCTGTAAGCCAATCAGCTTTTGTGTACCAGGCATTTGAGAATGTACGTTTTGACATTTTTCCTCTGTCCTGGTTAGTTTGCTGTAGGTTTATTTCAGGCTGATGAGGTCCCAATTGTTTTAACTGTAGTTTTTGTTCAAGTGGCCGTGACTGGAATGACTTTGTAATCAGCTCTTGTACTGTATTCATGATGGGGTGTTGCTGGCCTTACCAATATATATATATATATATTAAAGAAACCTGTCAATAATCAAAGTACAACGTATAAGGTGCAGTGCAATAATATGAAATTTCAGTATAAATACATTATACATATATCTTGTGCATTATCCTAATACATCTCAAATGACTGCTAAAAATAGAGCCGTACTGCCTCCTGCCTCTCTGTGCCATAGTGGTTGCTGGAGGCACTGAAAGACACTGCTTGAGGGCCTTGAGAGTGACCACATACATACATAGCCCTAACTCCCATGTAAAAAAATATATAGCATCAGTTTCCTTACCTTTAACACTGGTGTTTGCTGGGTTGTAGCCGGGGTCGGGTGAGAGAGCAGCAAAGGAGGTTGGGGTCCTCTTGTTGTTTGCTGGAAAATTGCCCCAAAATGCGGTAATGTTTCAGGTTGTCAGGTGCTGAAAATGAAAAGATAACAATTTATTTTTGAAACAGTAGGGTAATGAAACAAAGACTGTGGGGAAAAAACATAACGCTCCAATTCTTTCCTTGCAGTTTGCATCCAGCTCTTAGATGACAGTTAATAGCTGTCTGTTGTATGTTAGGATTTTAACTTAGAAACTGCAAGTAACAAAAGGATCTCTCTGACAAAAGCAGTGCCTCACTGACCTATTTACATCATATGCATTTTGTGATCTGCTTCAGGTATATATGTTCTTTGCAGCAGGCACATTAAGCTTCTGCGCTGCCGCCTGCTGCTAGTTCACTACTGGGACCACAAACATAGTCTGGCAGACTGCCAACGCTCCTATTGATGGCCTATATATGTAGGAGGCTCCTACATATATAGGCCAACAACTGATGTTTCTACTTTTTGTTTTATATAGCGAAGAAATTATTTTTGACTGATTTCCAAACAGGATTGGCCCGAGCTTACATCGCCCATCTTTAAATCTCCAGAAATCCTCCTCTTTTAGGAGGGGAAACACTATTTTGGCAAAATCCCATTCAATGGCAGTAACTCTTACATGCTGTGTCCTCTCCTCTGTAACCCCCCAGACTGCAGCTTCTTTCCTGCAACCATGTAGATCTCAGACTGAGTGGGCCCCTGAATGGTTGGCATGGGGAGGGTGTGAGGGGGGGGTGTGAGGGGGGGGATGCAGCAGACTGTGTTAGCCACTGGCAAGACGCCGTGTCACCCAGGAGCTAGGAAAATGAATTCTCTCACCCATGACTCCCAACACATATTGTATATCACAATCAAAACCTTATTTAAACGACAGCCCTTTGCGGCTCATCTCCCTGCTTTAAATAACTGCAAAGTGAGCCGAGCATGGAGTCGGCATCCATTCCATTACCGTGATTATTTCCACTCTGCTTCCTACTCCTCGCGCTTCCTGGGACGCCCCCAAACATGATGTACATACAGGGAGCGCACTCTGAGATAGGGCATTCCCAGAAGAACAGATGGCTATTGATTCCACACATCTCCTCAGACGGCTGCACCTCGGCAGCCTCTGTCCGCCTTGGAGCTGCGATTCTCACACTTCGGTGGTCAACGGCGCCGTCTCCCTGTTCACGTGGCTCTTGTGCATCTGCTATTAATTATGTTTCTATTTACTGACTGAGAGGATGTGTTTTCTGACCTGTGCCAGCTGAGAAACCTGAAATGAAGGCAGTGCAATAGACTAAAAAGAAAAGAACCAAGAAGGCCAGAGGCATGCAATAGACTGTAGTTGACGACTGAAAAACTATAGTATCTTTCCAAGAAACAAAAAATGAATGACCAACTAGCTAAGAGGCAGAGTGTGCGCTTAGAGAGAAAAAAAAGGATTCGCAGAGAAGAATAAAGAAAAGACTGAAATGGAATCAAAGCATAAGCATATTAAGGAACACTTACATATAAAGAGCAACAATAATCTAATTGTGATAACGTATGGAGTGAGCAGTGTAGATGCAGAGAACGGAAGAATGAACCGATTTTTATTGGTAATGTACCGTTTTTTTAAACTTGTTGTTATTCAATACTGCACAGGTATCACGATACATATCGACCCATCAGGTCACGATGTGTCAAAAAAGGATAAAAAGAAACCACCAATTAACATACACTTCGGATTAGCAGTGCAGGGTGTCCCAGGCCAGCAGAATAAATGAGTGACCATGTGCAGAACAGCTCCCAGATTATGCGCAGTAGAAGCCAATATAACATAACATAAGTATTTGTAAAGCGCACGTTCACCACTACGGGTATCTTGGCGCTGAATAACAGATGTAATGAAAGGTATTGTACAGTTCTAAGTGGATGTAGTGCTTTCAATGCCCTCAAGAGTCCTCCTTTCTGAGCATTTTATCAGTGACCACCGTTTGAAGGGGGGGCTGAATGCTATCTGCTATTTCGCTCCTGACCTACCCAATGGGGACCTCATTTTGAACATTTGACAAATCAACCATTTAATACTCGCAAATTTAAGATTTCCAATTTAAATTCCGAAATTAGCAAATACTACTCATCTCAGTCAACCAAAAATATAAAAGTATAGCCCACGCATTGTTATTTCATAGATTGCTTTGTGTATAAGGTTATATATAATGTTAGAGCTCTGATCACGATTTGACTATGAATCTCGCCTGTGGCACAAACTCCTGTGTTCCCCCAAAATCGGATTGCTAATAGACCACAATTTGGGGATGTCTACACATAGTACAGGCGTTATGAAAACACAAATGCAAATCATTTTTCAACACAATCATGATCATGAATCGCAATTGGTTATAAACCTTGAAACTTTAAAGACCTAAATAATTTGATCACGTTTCTGGCCCCGCCGTAGAGAGTAGTTATGCAATCTACTAAATTAAATAGGACATGGTGAAAACAAGCTCCTTGGTGACTTCGAATCAGGGTTCAAATGACTTTGAGGCCCTTAGCCATCTGCACAGGTGTCATACTACCGGCCCCATTTCGACTGATTAAACGAACCTCCCGCCGCCCCTCACGCATACGGTGGGTGATTTAGAGACCCCTTGGAAGATAGCGCTGCCCCTTCTTTTATCTCTGCATGCACTTCTCTGCAGGCCATGCAGTAATGGAGTTAGTTTTCAGGTCATCATTCCAAATGACTCCACTCACTGTGACGTGCGCCTGAAATGGCCGTCACTAAGGCAGGCAGGTACCTCTGAAGCACATTGCAAAGGCCTGTCAAGCACAGCGGAGTTTCGCATGAGGCCACAGATTTATTTCGCGATACCTGGCGGTAGCACAGCAAAGAAATTCAAAAACATATTTTTGGTTTGATTAGTGAGGCTGGGCGGAAGGAATGAGAACACAGCCATCATTAAGGACCAGCAACAGTCCCAAGAGTACTGTTTGTAAGTATTGGTAATGAATGAGGAAATGGAAAATACATTACAGGGAGCTTCCAGAAATATCAAAACCGCATCTTATTATTTGAAGGTAAACAGACCGACCACGCAGAACATTGATATGTTGTACTTTAAGTTGACCTGTTTCCTAAGATTTGATCTGATTTTCCTCTCTGGAAAAGGTACTTTATTTCTATTTTTGCTGTCACTAAACTTAGGAGTATGCAGTGACTTACTTACCTTCGCTTGCTGGCAGAATCGAAGGACTTCAATCCACGAGGCGACTCAGGCGAGGAGTGAACCCGACCGTTACCTGTAACCAGGCAGAACCGGATCCCAACAGCGCCGCGCGCCGCAAATGGCCAATCACTGCATGACTACATGAAGTCAGAGACAGTGATTGGCCATTGTGCAGGGCGGCTGAACCACCCACGCTCGGCATCCAATATGGATTGCCCCTGCTGTGCTGCGCGGTGACCGGCCAATCCTGGCGCTGCATGCAGCGCCAGGATTGGCTTGGAGGGCTCACTAACTGCTCGCCCTGTCACCCTTTTGCTGCCAGGGGCTGCCGCCAGCATAACCTGCCCCCCCCCCCTACTAGCTATGTAATGGGGCCGACTTTAATGCGCATGCTCGGGCAAGTTGCTGCCCGAAGCATACATGCGGGAAACCAACTACCGCCCCCCGCGCACTCCCGATTCAGTCGGGTGCGCGCCGGATAAATATCGTGCTAAGCACGTACAAAGCACGCACGTACATTTATTTTAATTAATAGCACGTACATTTCGGCAGCCGCGGCTGGTGGGGCTACGCCCCTACGCCCCAATGGACGCACCGCGGCTGGCACAACATGGTTGTGCTACGAATACTATGTGTGTGTGTGAAACAGAGACAGGGCAAGAAACAGGAGGTGTGTTAGAGAGCCAGACAAACATTCTGTTGTAATATTGTACAGTGTGAAGTATGCGCAAGAGCGAGTAAGCTATGTGTAAGAGCAGTGAGCATTTGTGTTACCATGCGTTAGAGTAAATCAATGTATTTCAGTGTGAATTTGTATCAAGAGCATCTCAGAGAAAATGGGAGAAAGAGCATGTAAAAGAATAAAAAAATAGAGTGATCTATTGCTTTGCATATGGGATTTGGCATCCGTGTTAATGAATATGTGATTACTGCTTTACAATGCAATTTGGTGGATCTTCTATCTAATCAAATCAATACAGTTGTCTTTATACACTACCAGGTCTTGACTAATTTGTCTGACCCAAAATATGTGCTTAAAATGCTCATCTAATTTGCTTAAAAATGTACACATCTCCGCATGTTTAAAAAAAAACTCTGAGGGGAACATCTCAGCTTCCTCCAAATTGCCATAAATTCCTGTAAAGTTCAGAACAGTGTTACTTGACCAAAGTGCTTTACAAAATCACCTCTAGCATCCCTCAAACAAAACTCCAATTAATTCTTCGGAACTTCACAGTAAACTGAGATTTTTGTGTACTTTTGCACAAACTGATGTTGGGGGGGATACAGACTAATGTTGACAAATTACAATGCTGGGATCTCAGCAGCCCCTCAAAGTTTCCTTACGGCAGTATGACAGAACCACAATGGCATTTAAAATGAATATCATTACAACCACTCCGGAATAAGGACTGAATCTTTACAATAAAAGCCTTTACAACTACATTTTTTACCATGAAAATGCCCTTCCCAGGAAAATTTAAGTATAATATATACACACATAGATATATATATATATATATATATATATATATATATATATATATATATATACATATTCCAAAGACACCACATCTCCAACACAGACAACTTGCGGCGCACTCCAGGCTCGTTCAAAAGATTTTTTCTTTATTGGTTGTTTTCCGTGAAAAGCTAACATACGCGTTCCGGCACCCTGGCCTTCGTCAGTGTTAGTTTGTTCATTAGATAGCCACATTTAAATAACAAATACTCTCATTGGACGGCAGGGCTGGTGAGCAAAATTGACAGAGGACTTGACGTATAACTAACAAAAATCAATCGTTACTACAGTGGCCATTTTAGCCTGCTTGTTGAACAAAAGGTCGTAATGAAATCGATTTACAAAATGTTGTTAGAATTTGTTGAATTCTGTTTGCGTAACAATATTTTTCTATTCGGTGGTCAGCTGTATCTGCAAACCCAAGGGACCGCGATGGGCACGTGCTTCGCCCCCAGCTATGCGAACCTGTTCGTGGGCTGGTGGGAGAAGCACGTTGCCTGGGCGGACGATAATGAGGTATGGGTCGAGAAAATTGCCCTATGGGCACGCTACATCGATGACCTTTTTATCGTTTGGAAAGGCACACCAGAGGAAGCAAAAGAGTATATAGATATTCTGAATGCTAATACTCTTAACTTACGGTTTACGAGCTACATAAGTAAGATTGAGGTACCATTTCTAGACCTTTCAGTTTTTGTGGCAGATGGAAAGATATGCACTAAGCTTTATCGCAAGCCTACTGCAGGGAACACAGTTTTGCACTACAAAAGTCAGCATCCTCGGTCATTAATCCACAGTATTCCATATGGGGAGTTGTTGCGTCTTAAAAGAAATTGCACACTCCCCGTGGATTACACCCAGGCAGCCAGTGAGTCGCTCAGTAGATTCAGACAAAGAGGATATACCAACAGTCTCTTAAATGATACTGCCCTAAAAGTGCAGGCAATTGAGAGGCAATCTTTACTTGGTTCAAAAGAATCAAAAAAGACCCAAGCAGAAGAAAAGTTGGAATGTCCCCGACTCATTCTAGGTTTCTCTACAAAAGCTGGAACCATTAGGAGGCTAGTAGAGAGGAACTAGAAAATACTGCAGACTGACAATATCATCGGTAAAACCATCTCTGTAAAGCCTGAGGTAACATATCGTAAACGTAAGTCACTAAAAGATTTACTGGTGCGCAGTCACTTCTCTGATAGTGCTCCCAAAAACACTCTGGTTGGTTTTTACCCGTGCGCCTCGTGCAAGGCGTGCAAGAACAGTAAAAAGGTAAAAGAGTATGTTGTTCCTGGCAGGAAGGGGACATGCACCATCAACAGGTTTATGAACTGCAATACAAGCTTCGTCATTTACTGTCTGACATGCCCGTGTGGTCTCCAATACATCGGGAGCACCATTCAACCCGCCAAAAAACGAGTGTTGGAGCACACACGGGCAATTACAAACCACGACATAACTTACCCTGTACCGAGGCATTTTGCTGAAAAACACGAATCCCGCAGTGACAGACTCAGCTACTTCTGTTTAGACCATGTCCCCATTACTGAAAGAGGAGGAGATAGGGTCAAGGAGTTGCGTCAATTGGAGGCACGTTTTATCATTGAACTCCAAACACGTACCCCTGGGGGACTGAATATGGAGGAAGAATTGTGGTCCTTCATTGGCTGAGTCAAGTCTAACCCTATATGATATTTTGTATGCAGTAAGATCTAGCGAGAGTAATATCAATATGGAAACTTGTGCGGATTTGGTGAATCTTCTTCCCTTTTTTCTATACACGATTTTGGTGGGCACATTTACTTCATATGTCATTTTTTAATTTATTATCTTCACGTATGTTTTTTGTATGAAATATTCCACGATGGTGTGACCTGCATTTCAATTCTAAATTTTGGCTGGACATTAGCCCATTGGAGGGCTCTATTCTCTAAGAATGCAATCCAGCAGCCAATCATGTGAACTTGTTGAGCGAATTTATTCATGTAGAGTTCATTTTCAGCATGGAACTGTGTCAATGAATTGAGCTGCAATGACCTTAGTAAGAGTATTCCCAATTTTTGAATGACACCAATACAGGAGTGTCTTTAATGAATTGGTCGAGATAGTTGAATATGAAAACACACCCAAGTGAATGGATTTATTTTTCCTTGGGAAACTGTAACATTTACATTTTCCGTGTTTTCTGACTTTATACGTTTCATAATTCATACGCTCAGTTGACACGGTACATCTTGTTATTTATATTTTTTGTAAATCGATTTCATTACGACCTTTTGTTCAACAAGCAGGCTAAAATGGTCACTGTGGTAATGATTGATTTTTGTTAGTTATACGGCAAGTCCTCTGTCAATTTTGCTCACCAGCCCTGCCGTCCAATGAGAGTATTTGTTATTTAAATGTGGCTATCTAATGAACAAACTAACACTGACGAAGGCCAGGGTGCCGGAACGCGTGTGTTAGCTTTTCACGGAAAACAACCAATAAAGAAAAAATCTTTTGAACGAGCCTGGAGTGCGCCGCACGTTGTCTGTGTTGGAGACGTGGTGTCTTTGGAATATTTGATTGCAACATCGCCTGCGCAATCGGTGCACCCACACTGTCGAGAGCAAGGGAGTTGGGCGGTTTTGTTTGGAGATATATATATATATATATATAGATATATATATATATATATTCACTTAAAAAACCATAGGTTTCACACATGTTATAGTTAGCTGGACATTTCACTCGTGAAAAACCATTGAAATTCCCCCGTTATAGTTGGTGCAGGCAACTATAACTCACGCGACCGCAATCCTCTGCTGATGACGTCAGATATTACATCACTGTATTTAGACACTTATTTACCCATGTCTTCTTCCATTAATTTTTAGCTATACATATATTACAAATATTTTTTTTCAGAAAGACACATATGTCATCAGTGACGTCATCAGCAGAGGATTGCGGTCGCGTGAGTTATAGTTGCCTGCACTAACTATAACGGGGGAATTTCAATGGTTTTTCACAAGTGAAATGTCCAGCTAACTATAACATGTGTGAAACCTATGGTTTTTTAAGTGAATTTGCAAGGTTTTCTAAATGCTAATTCCTAACTATAACGTGTGTGAAACCTATGGTTTTTTCAGTGAATTTGTACGGTTTTTGAAATGCTAAGTTATGGTTTTTTTAAGGTTTTTCACCGTGCGCGCGCTGTGGGCGCGTTACGCAGTTCGTGGAATTTTTCCGTTTCTACCATACGCGCACGCTACGCGTACTCCGCGATTTTTCGCAAAAAAATTAAAGGACATTTTGGCCCTTGGGGGTCCTTCTGGGACCCCCTGACAAAGGCTAGGGGGTCAGGAACTGTCCACCCTGCCCCCTTTTCACGTTCTCCACCTTTGTTTTTCACCCCCTCAGACTGCGAGAGACAAAATGGCGGCCGACACTTCCTGGTTTTGACCGATTCGAATGTTTACTAAGATCTAACAATCAGAATCGCGCTCGCGCACGGCAGCGTGCGCGTACGGTAAGTTTTACCGTACGCGCACGGTGCGCGCTTACAGATATATATATGCTTTTAAATGCTATTTTCTCAAGAAATACTGAACAGATTTACACCAGACCTGCAAAAGGCACATTCCTGACCTGAGGACTACCTCTCTGCCAAATTTCAAGTAATTCTGTTCAGCCGTTCGGGCTGTAAATGCATGGGGAAAACGTGTTTTGGGACCCCCCTTTTTCTCAGCCCCCGCTTGACGAATCCCCCCGAGATTTTCAGGGAAGGAGCGGAGTGGAGCGCCCCACCTATTGTGAAAATTTTGCGAGGATTCGTCAATCGGCGCCAAAGTTATTCAAAATAGAATGTTGCGGATTTCCTATGGAAACACGATCCTAACTATAACTATCTACTGGCAACCGCCAGTAGATAATATATATATATATATATATATATATATATATATATATATATATATATATATATTCACTGAAAAAACCATAGGTTTCACACATGTTATAGTTAGCGGAAATTTTACTGATAAAAAACCAATGAAATTCCCCCATTATAGTTAGTGCAGGCAACTATAACTCACGCGACCGCAATCCTCTGCTGATGCTAATACTGTATTTAGACACTTATTTGCCCATGTCTTCTTCCATACATTTTTAGCTATACATATATTACAAATATTTTTTTTTCATAAAGACACATATGTCATCAGCAGAAGATTGCGGTCGTGTGAGTTATAGTTGCCTGCACTAACTATAATGGGGGAATTTCATTGGTTTTTTATAAGTAAAATTTCCGCTAACTATAACATGTGTGAAACCTATGGTTTTTTCAGTGAATTTGCAAGGTTTTTTAAATGCTAATTCCTAACTATAACGTGTGTGAAACCTATGGTTTTTTCAGTGAATTTGTACGGTTTTTTAAATGCTAAGTTACTTTACGCCATTCGTGGCGTGCGCGCCCACTTAACGCAGTTCGTTCCGTGCGCGCACGGTGCACTTCGCGCACCGTGCGCGCACAGTGAGCACGCGGTGCGCTTCGCGCACTGCGCGCCCACTTTACGCAGTTAGTGCCGTGCACGCACGGTGCGTGCCCACATTACGCTAGATGGGCCATGTACGCACGATGCGCTTCGCGCACCGTGCGCACATGGAGGACATATGATGCACTTCGTTTTGAAAGGTAATATTTTAATTTTTCGTATATTTTATAAGCCATGCACAAATGGTGCCCTTCGGGCACCATTTGCACACGGGGTGGAGAGAGTGTGGATATTTTTTTTTTTTATTATTATTTTTTTAAATATTTTAGTTTATCTCATCTCTAATAAGCCATGCACAATTGGTGCACTGCGGGCAACAATTGCACACGGGGTGGAGAGAGTGTGGATAATTTCTTTTTATTTTTTTATTTTTTACCGTACGCGTACGGTAAGCGTAATCGGCGAAATTACCGAAAAAATAAAAATTCCGTTTTTGGACATGGGGGATCTTTGGGGACTCCCTCAACATGGCTATGTGTGTGGGAGCTGTCTAAACAGCCCCTTTACATGTTTTTGGGCTTTATATTTTTTAAATCACTCTCAGTGCGAGAGAGAAAATGGCGGCCGCCGCTTCCTGGTTTCGGCCGATTCGAATGTTTACTAAGATCTAAGAGCCAATCAGAATCGCGCTCGCGCACGCCACCGTACGCGTACGGTAAGCGTACCATAAGCGCACCGTAAGCTGGCTCAGATATATATATTGATTTAAAGGCTATTTTCTCAGAATCTACTGAACAGATTTACACCAAACCTACAAAAGGCACTTCCTTGACCTGAGGAATACCTCTCTGCCAAATTTCTAGTAATTCTGTTCAGCCGTTCGGGCTGTAGCCCTGTCTAAAGGTCCTATGGAAAAATGCATGGGAAAAACGCGTTTTGGGACCCCCCTTTTATCTCAGCCCCCGCTTGACGAATCCCCCCGAGACTTTCAGGGTAGGAGCGGAGCGTAGCGCCCCACCTATTTTGAAAAATTCGCGAGGATTCGTCGACCGGCGCCAAAGTTATTCAAAATAGAATGTTGCGGATTTCCTATGGAAACGTGGTCCTAACTATAACTACCTACTGGCGACCGCCAGTAGGTAATATATATATATATATTCCACGTTCTCCGTCGGTTTTCCTGCTCTCAACACAGCGGGTGCTCCAGCCGCGAGGACGAAACTCGCGAATCCATATCAGCCACAGTTCAAAGATTGCTGCGCACTCAGGTCAATATTCAAATTCAATGATTTATTTAGATTTGTTGCAAAACACGATCTGTACACGATCTGCTGACAAACGCGTTTCAGCCTCCTGGCCTTCGTCAATGTCAATGATACTTTGTTTCCACTTTCTATTTAAGCATTCAATTGGTTATCCGTGATAAAAAAGAGTGGAAATAAAAAGCGGACTGAACATGTACAAATACTCAATGGGAAAAAGGTGTCGGCCATTTTAACCCTATGTTATACCACAATAGACAATGCTAGGTTAATGTGCTAAGCCTATGGGTTCAACGTTACAGTCCAACAAATAAACCAAAATCTTTAACTTAATATTTTTAAATGTTTTTAACATGATGATAGTTGATCAACCATAAACGTTTTCTTCCATTCCCCAGGCTGTTTTAGATATGCCCGTGTGTTCATTTAGTTTGAATCATAATTGCCCCCAACTGGAGTGTGCATACCTCTCTCTCATTATTTGTCTTTTTTTCGTTTTTCACAAAATGAAGCCCTGAATGGGCTAATTAAATTTTGTTTGGTAATTTAATTGTGATTGTCTATTTGGTTGCCTACCATCATTTCCCATTGCGTTTGTGTTTCTAAGGGACAGCGTTTGGATTATCGGGGTATTATCCAATAAAGGACCACAGTTCCTCTTCCTGGTTAAGCCCCCTTGGGGTCCTGGTGCGTAATTCCACTATGAATTTGGCCTCAAGCTGCCTAAGTGACCTGACTCTATCCCCTCCTCTTTCTCCTGTTGGAATCTGATCTATACAATAATATGTCAACTTGTCACTTTTGGCCTCATGTAACCCAGCAAAGTGCCTTGCCACCGGATATGTTTTATCGCTGTTGGTTATGGCTCTTTTATGTTCTAAGATGCGTTTCTTTGCTGGGTGTATGGTACTTCCAATATACTGCAATCCGCAGGGGCAGATTAAGCAGTATATCACAAAACTGGAATTGCAGTTAAGAAGTTTATCAATAGGCCTTTTTAGCTTCTTGCCTGGTACTGCGTAATCTTCTACCTTCTTGCAGTTTTTACAAGCCTTGCAATTCATGCAAGGGAAAAAGCCCGTAATAGTTGGTTTAATCCGGGGTTTATCCTCAAAGTGGCTTCGCACCAGGATATCTTTCAGTGAGGCACTTTTCCTGAAAGTGATGTCCGGGTTAGATGGAATCAATTTCCCAAGGACCCCATCAGTTTGGAGAATACACCAATTTTTCTGAATGAGGCCCCTGATTCTTTGAGCCTCTGCCGAGAAGGTCATAATCAATCTGACCTTTGATTGATCTCCTTCTGCTTCGCTATTCTCCACCTGTTTCTTAGTTAGTAGCTCCTGTCTGCTTCTACTGCCGGCCTTTTCCACCGCCTCCTGTAGCACTTTATTTCTGTAGCCCCTATCTTTAAATCTCACTAGGGACTCATTGGCAGCCTCTTTGAAATCATCGGGTCGGGAGCAGTTCCTCTTAAGCCTTAAAAGCTCCCCGTACGGTATACTGTTAATCAAGTTACGGGGATGTTGGCTCCAAGAGTGCAAGACAGTGTTACCTGCCGTTGGCTTACGGTACAGTTTTGTGCACAGCTTATTGTCTGCCACAAAGACCAGGAGATCTAAAAAGGCTACCTCCTTTTCACTGATATTGCTTGTGAATTTGAGGTTGTAGTCGTTCTCATTTAGTGCCCTCACATATTCCTCTGCCTCTGTGCGTGTGCCTCTCCATACTATGAAGAGGTCGTCAATGTACCTAGTCCATAAGGCTATTTTGTTGAGCCAAATCTCATTGTCACCCGCCCAGGCCACATGCTTCTCCCACCAGCCCACGAAGAGGTTCGCGTAGCTGGGGGCGAAGCACGTGCCCATCGCGGTGCCTTGTACCTGTAAGTATAGTTCCCCTGCAAATAAGAAAATGTTGTTATGCAGACAGAATGAAACAATTTGTGATAGCATTTTGTTGTGTTCCTGGAATTTCAGGGCTCGTGTTTTCAGGAAAAAATCAAGGGCTTCAAGTCCTTGTGAGTGTCTAATGCTGGTATATAGACTCGTTATATCTAGAGTTATTAACAGCAATTCATCATCCCAGGAGATATCTTGAATCTGGCGAAGGAAGTCTGTTGTGTCCAAAATGAACGAGCTAAGGTCCTTAACCATGGAAAATAGAAAGGAGTCTACATAAATAGAGGCCTTTTCTAGTAGACTTCCCAGTGAGGAGACTAGCGGACGTCCTGGAGGTTCTTTAATGTCTTTGTGCACCTTCGGGAGATGGTAAAATGTAGGTAACACAGGACACTCGACTTTCATGTAATGGAGTTCATTAATTTCTAAGATTCCCTTGTGGTTCCACTCTTGAAGAAGGCTATAGAAGGCCAACACGCTGCTGTTATAATCTTCTCTCTTGATTTTCACATAACTCTGTGTATCACCAAGTAGACGTAAGGCCTCCCGTTTATATTGCTCCTTTGTCATTATGACGACATTTCCCCCTTTGTCCGACTGTTTAATCACCAGTCCGGGGTCGTCTCTGAGGGATTTCACAGCCTCCCACTGCGCTTTCGTGAGGTTATATTTTCTTTTTCCCCCAGGAGTAGTACCTACAGTTCTTAATTTATCAAGATCTTTGATTACAGCCTCATGGAAGCAGTCGATGGCATCGTACGGGGTTCGCGGGATAAATTTAGATCGTGTTTTGAACTGACTTTTCCCGCTGCTCTGATTCACCCCTATCTCCAATAACAGTTGAGTTTCATCTTGGACGTTTGTAGCTTCCCCCATTCTTTCCGATTCTTGTAAGAGAAGTGTGGCTCACTGGTTAGAGTAGGCAAACCTGGAAGCAGAGGTCAGCCCGGGACCAGGGTTCAATTCCCGTCTCGGCTGGGTCTTGAGTCCATAAATTGTCCATGGACTTGATAATTCTCGCTCCAGTGCATACTCGATTCATGGGTTCACACTCTGCGACTCTGGGCAATAGCTTGCTTAATCTCCACAATGGCCCCTCGCGGCGGGATGCCTGGCTTTCACCTTGTGGATGCCCTGCTGGGTTATCTCACAGGGGAATACCAGGACGGGTTCCCTAAGCAAGCGCTTAGAGACCGGTTGGTGATTTGCGCTATATAAATATCTGCACATTTACACATTTAAGTCCCGCATCACTGTTAAGATTTCCAAGTCACTTCCTACGAGGTTCTCCGTGGTGGGTCCTACTGTTCCCTGTTGTGCTTTCTTGGAGCCAGGGTGCATTGCAAATATTTTACGCAATTTGAGCTTCCGTATATATTGGTACAGGTCAATTCGCATTGTTGTGTAGTCCCATTGCGTTGTTGGACAGAAAGTGAGCCCTTTCTGTAATACAGTTCTTTCCACTTGTGTAAGTATTCTAGGGGAAAGGTTGATGATAGAGAGCTTATTTATTTCCTCTTTCCGCCCCGTTTACTCCTCGTTACCCGGGTTCGTAGTTTTGTTTTGTTGTTCTGCCCTCCTCTCCTTGTTTTCCGCCGCCCTGTTCTGGCGGACGGCTCCTCTGTGGAAATTTGCGCCATGTCTCTTTGATTAAGTGATATTCCTCGGGAAAAAGCTGATCTGTATTGCACGGTGCTCCCCCCGTACCTCGAGGTATTTCTGATTCAGAAATTTCGGCTTCAGATTCCGATGTATCCCTCTGTATTACCGCTGTTTCACCTCTCGATTCTTGTAAGGCTTTTCTTGGTGCGTCGTACTTCTTCGCAAAAGTCAACACCCTGCCGCTCTCGTAGTCTTGTTGGTCCCGTGCAAACTTGTTCTGTTTGCGTCTTTTTATATCGTTTTCATATGCTACTAGGCGGGTTTTCATACGTGCCCTCAAGGTTTCGATAAGTTCTTTATCAGTGTCTTTCGCTATGTTGGCTTCAATCTCTTTAATTTCATCCAGTAATTTGGCTCTATCACTTTTGGCGTATTTGACGAGGATTTCTACCATCCCCTTTGCTGAAGCTCTGGTGTAGTCCGACCATTCCTTTAAAAGATTCGGGTCTGGATTTTCATATGAGGGGACTGTGTAGATGTCCTGTGTTACCTACATTTGACCATCTCCCGAAGGTGCACAAAGACATTAAAGAACCTCCAGGACGTCCGATAGTCTCCTCACTGGGAAGTCTACTAGAAAAGACCTCTATTTATGTAGACTCCTTTCTATTTCCCATGGTTAAGGACCTTACTTCGTTCATTTTGGACACAACAGACTTCATTCGCCAGATTCAAGATATCTCCTGGGATGATGAATTGCTGTTAATAACTCTAGATATAACGAGTCTATATACCAGCATTAGACACTCACAAGGACTTGAAGCCCTTGATTTTTTCCTGAAAACACGAGCCCTGAAATTCCAGGAACACAACAAAATGCTATCACAAATTGTTTCATTCTGTCTGCATAACAACATTTTCTTGTTTGCAGGGGAACTATACTTACAGGTACAAGGCACCGCGATGGGCACGTGCTTCGCCCCCAGCTACGCGAACCTCTTCGTGGGCTGGTGGGAGAAGCACGTGGCCTGGGCGGGTGACAATGAGATTTCGCTCGACAAAATAGCCTCATGGACTAGGTACATTGACGACCTCTTCATAGTATGGAGAGGCACACGCACAGAGGCAGAGGAATATGTGAGAGCACTAAATGAGAACGACTACAACCTCAAATTCACAAGCAATATCAGTGAAAAGGAGGTAGCCTTTTTAGATCTCCTGGTCTTTGTGGCAGACAATAAGCTGTGCACAAAACTGTACCGTAAGCCAACGGCAGGTAACACTGTCTTGCACTCTTGGAGCCAACATCCCCGTAACTTGATTAACAGTATACCGTACGGGGAGCTTTTAAGGCTCAAGCGGAACTGTTCCTGACCCGATGATTTCAAAGAGGCTGCCAATGAGTCCCTAGTGAGATTTAAAGATAGGGGCTACAGAAATAAAGTGCTACAGGAGGCGGTGGAAAAGGCCGGCAGTAGAAGCAGACAGGAGCTACTAACTAAGAAACAGGTGGAGAATAGCGAAGCAGAAGGAGATCAATCAAAGGTCAGATTGATTATGACCTTCTCGGCAGAGGCTCAAAGAATCAGGGGCCTCATTCAGAAAAATTGGTGTATTCTCCAAACTGATGGGGTCCTTGGGAAATTGATTCCATCTAACCCGGACATCACTTTCAGGAAAAGTGCCTCACTGAAAGATATCCTGGTGCGAAGCCACTTTGAGGATAAACCCCGGATTAAACCAACTATTACAGGCTTTTTCCCTTGCATGAATTGCAAGGCTTGTAAAAACTGCAAGAAGGTAAAAGATTACGCAGTACCAGGCAAGAAGCTAAAAAGGCCTATTGATAAACTTCTTAACTGCAATTCCAGTTTTGTGATATACTGCTTAATCTGCCCCTGCGGATTGCAGTATATTGGAAGTACCATACACCCAGCAAAGAAACGCATCTTAGAACATAAAAGAGCCATAACCAACAGGGATAAAACATATCCGTGGCAAGGCACTTTGCTGGGTTACATGAGGCCAAAAGTGACAAGTTGACATATTACTGTATAGATCAGATTCCAACAGGAGAAAGAGGAGGGGATAGAGTCAGGTCAATTAGGCAGCTTGAGGCCAAACTCATAGTGGAATTACGCACCAGGACCCCAAGGGGGCTTAACCAGGAAGAGGAACTGTGGTCCTTTATTGGATAATACCCCGATAATCCAAACGCTGTCCCTTAGAAACACAAACGCAATGGGAAATGATGGTAGGCAACCAAATAGACAATCACAATTAAATTACCAAACAAAATTTAATTAGCCCATTCAGGGCTTCATTTTGTGAAAAACGAAAAAAAGACAAATAATGAGAGAGAGGTATGCACACTCCAGTTGGGGGCAATTATGATTCAAACTAAATGAACACACGGGCATATCTAAAACAGCCTGGGGAATGGAGGAAAACGTTTATGGTTGATCAACTATCATCATGTTAAAAACATTTAAAAATTTTAAGTTAAAGATTTTGGTTTATTTGTTGGACTGTAACGTTGAACCCATAGGCTTAGCACATTAACCTAGCATTGTCTATTGTGGTATAACAGAGGGTTAAAATGGCCGACACCTTTTTCCCATTGAGTATTTGTACATGTTCAGTCCGCTTTTTATTTCCACTCTTTTTTATCACGGATAACCAATTGAATGCTTAAATAGAAAGTGGAAACAAAGTATCATTGACATTGACGAAGGCCAGGAGGCTGAAACGCGTTTGTCAGCAGATCGTGTACAGATCGTGTTTTGCAACGAATCTAAATAAATCATTGAATTTGAATATTGACCTGAGTGTGCAGCAATCTTTGATATATATATATATATATATATCCAAAATCTCTTTAAACAAAGAGAAAGCAGGGTCGCACTCCGCAAATATAAGAGATATTTTTTATTTTAGCCCAATTTCTTTGTGCAATCAATCCATAAACAAAAGCGACGCGTTTCGGTCTTGCCACAAGACCTTGCTCACGACACTGTGGCGTGGTTCACGTTTACAATAAATAACAATTTTTTGAAAAAAACCCAAAAGCATTTCCTGTCATGTGACTTTCCTGAGCATTATGGGACTTGTAGTCATCAACCCATTTCAACATAAAAGTTAAACATTTGGCCACATGTTTTAGTAACATTCAACCGAAAATAATACCTCAGTAAAAATATACGGTTATTTTCGCAAACCCATACTGCCACAGTTCATATTTGTGAAAAATAAACACTTGTAAATTGGAAATGTGAGGTGCCCAAATAACTTGTAAATATAAAATAATCAAGGCATAATATTAAACCTATTGTTCTGGTATTGTTTCTCATCAGTGATACCCCTCCAGTGGGGTGTGACCTTCCAATCTTATGAACATGCCTCTAAATGTTCATCTGCTAACCTGGGTACCTCTGTAAGTCCGGGTTAAAAAAACAGCTAAGCTAAGAGATAATGAGAGTGAAAACAATAAGTAATCGACATGTATCATTATATATTCCCCAAGTTCAAAGCTATCGGAAAAAACCCCCACTACACAGGTTTCCAAAGCATTCCAAAATTTTCTTTTCCTCCAGAGTTTGTATCAAATTATTCAGAGGTGGCTGTATAATTCCTCACTTTGGTTCAGTCCATGAGGGGCCAGTGTCCTGAATTTAATGATGAAGCGAGATTCCTTTTGCCGTAATGTTTTTTCTCGGTTTCCACCTCTGATGGTCAATGGTATGGTTTCAATCCCATAAAATTTTAGGAGCTTCCAATTGTTCGTGTGTGATTGGTTCATGTGTTTTGCCACTGCATTGGACGCATCCTTGTTTGTCACTGCTCGTGTGTGTTCCAAAATTCGTTTTTTTAGTTCACAAGTGGTACTGCCGATGTATTTCATTTTACACGGGCACTCAATGATATAGATGGTGAATTCACTTTTACATGATATGAGCTGCTTTATTTGCCATTTAGACCCATTCGCTAGGCATACTTCCTTGGTAGGTTTGGCAATTTCACACACTTTGCATTTTTGACATTTTATGAACCCTGTTGTTTTTAGCCAATGGGTGTCCTTTCTAACATGATAATGACTGTTAACCAGTCGATCTTTGAGGTTACGAGCTCTACGATACGTAATCATTGGGTGGGTACCCACAATTTCTTTTACTGTTTCATCCATTTGCAAGATTTTCCAATTTTTCCTTAATATGCTACTGATTTGTTGGGCATCATTTGTGTAGTCTGAAATCATTCTGATTGGTTCCTTGCCCAATGCCAACTCTTGCTTAGGTATCAAACAGTCTGAACGTGGTTTTTCATCTGCTCGTTTCCAACATTTTTTTATCAATGTTTTGTCATACTTTCTCAATTCGAATCGTTTTGCTGTCATGCGACTCTGATTTATCCATTCATCATGCTCAGTGCATATTCTGCGCAATCTCAAAAATTCCCCGTAGGGTATACTTGCAATCAGTGAAGGTTGATGGAAGCTGGTTGCTTCTAATGTTGCATTAGTAATGGGCTGGTGGGAGAAAGAAATAGCCTGGCACCCACAAAATGATAAACACGTCAACAAAATCGTCATGTGGAATCGTTTTATAGACGATTTATTAATCATTTGGGATGGAAGCAAAGCAGATTTTGCAGAATATTTTCAAATTCTAAATTCAAGCACGGCCAAACTGAAATTCACCTTTGAGATCAGCAAGGAGAGAATAACTTTTTTAGATACTGACATCTACATAAAAAATGGCCAAATTCAAACTACTGTACACCGTAAAATTACAGCAACAAATGCAACATTAGAAGCAACCAGCTTCCATCAACCTTCACTGATTGCAAGTATACCCTACGGGGAATGGGTCTAAATGGCAAATAAAGCAGCTCATATCATGTAAAAGTGAATTCACCATCTATATCATTGAGTGCCCGTGTAAAATGAAATACATCGGCAGTACCACTTGTGAACTAAAAAAACGAATTTTGGAACACACACGAGCAGTGACAAACAAGGATGCGTCCAATGCAGTGGCAAAACACATGAACCAATCACACACGAACAATTGGAAGCTCCTAAAATTTTATGGGATTGAAACCATACCATTGACCATCAGAGGTGGAAACCGAGAAAAAACATTACGGCAAAAGGAATCTCGCTTCATCATTAAATTCAGGACACTGACCCCTCATGGACTGAACCAAAGTGAGGAATTATACAGCCACCTCTGAATAATTTGATACAAACTCTGGAGGAAAAGAAAATTTTGGAATGCTTTGGAAACCTGTGTAGTGGGGGTTTTTTCCGATAGCTTTGAACTTGGGGAATATATAATGATACATGTCGATTACTTATTGTTTTCACTCTCATTATCTCTTAGCTTAGCTGTTTTTTTAACCCGGACTTACAGAGGTACCCAGGTTAGCAGATGAACATTTAGAGGCATGTTCATAAGATTGGAAGGTCACACCCCACTGGAGGGGTATCACTGATGAGAAACAATACCAGAACAATAGGTTTAATATTATGCCTTGATTATTTTATATTTACAAGTTATTTGGGCACCTCACATTTCCAATTTACAAGTGTTTATTTTTCACAAATATGAACTGTGGCAGTATGGGTTTGCGAAAATAACCGTATATATTTACTGAGGTATTATTTTCGGTTGAATGTTACTAAAACATGTGGCCAAATGTTTAACTTTTATGTTGAAATGGGTTGATGACTACAAGTCCCATAATGCTCAGGAAAGTCACATGACAGGAAATGCTTTTGGGTTTTTTTCAATTTTTTTTTATTTATTGTAAACGTGAACCACGCCACAGTGTCGTGAGCAAGGTCTTGTGGCAAGACCGAAACGCGTCGCTTTTGTTTATGGATTGATTGCACAAAGAAATTGGGCTAAAATAAAAAATATCTCTTATATTTGCGGAGTGCGACCCTGCTTTCTCTTTGTTTAAAGAGATTTTGGATACATTGTAACGGTCTGGGCTCGACCGTAGGATACCGCACTGGGGAGAGCGCAACCTTCTCTGACGAAAACGAGCCAACAACGTGGGATATATATATATATATATATATATATTCAATGAAAAAACCAAAGGTTTCACACATGTTATAGTTAGCTGGACATTTCACTCGTAAAAAACCAATGAAATTCCCCCGTTATAGTTAGTTCAGCTAACTATAACTCGCGCGCCCGCAATGCACTACTGATGACGTCACATATTACATCACTCATGACATGGTCACTGACAACACTCATGACATCACTGATGACATCTCAAATGACATCACTGATGACATCACTGATGACATCATCCTTTGAATGTGTGTTTTTCTGAAAATTAAATATGTTTTATATATGTGTATCTCAAGGTCAATGGAAGAATAAATGGGTATATAAGTGTCTAAATGGATGCTTTGTTTTTGAAAAATGTATTGTGTAACTGACTGATTAAGTGTATTGTTGTACCTTAATTCCCTTAAGTGCATTCCCCTCTTAGCTGCTCAGCCAGAATGAATGTGATGGATGCATGGAATGTTGGAGTGCCTGGTGAGAGAGAGAGTGGAATGTTGGTGTGCCTGCTTGCGTGGAGAGAATGACAGTTGGAGAGAGTGGGCTGAGCAGCAACCATGCTGCTCCTGGTGGGGCCATCATCTAGACTAATCTTGTCATCTACTGAACTACCTTGTACCATCTGGTAACCAACTAATAAACCTACTTGAAATATACCTCAAGGCTACATCTGGAACTTACTACCATTTATCTTTTCTACATTGGCGACGATCTGGAAGAAACCCTGCATGACAAGACTACTGAAGGTGAAGAAATTTTCATTTATGCAGAACTTTATGTGTACTAGAAACTACTCAAAGCAAAGCAACTTTAAAAGCAAGGAAGGAAAAAAAAGACGATACTTAAAGCAAAGCAACTTTTAAAAGCAAGGAAAAGAACGCCCTCATAGGTCCCACCAGTGTCCTTCACCATCTGGACAGCCTGCCCAGGGTGCTTCACGTTCCTTACATCAATAGTGTCGACTTCAAAAAAAAAGAATATATATAGCGTTAACCACTTCATTTTCAAGATTGACAGATCAAGAGACTGGTCCATCTGCTCTGGATGTTTGTTTTTCAACCGAATATGGTATTGGATTCAAAAATGCGGAGACAACTTTGAGAGTCAGCGTGATTTATGACCCTTGACGACTTTTTATCATAAGATTGGAGGGTCGATCTATCGAAGTCTGCTCAGTGTACTTTGCCAAGGGAGTTCGTGAGCCGCAAGTGTGGTGTTCACTTATGTTATCCGGATCAGATATGCGGTAAAACCGTTCCTTCTTAGATCAAATTGCGGCATTTTGGTGACTTTTTTAACTGTTTTTAAAGCTTGCCGTTACACTCAGCGGCATTTGAATGGGTACCGCGAGCCTCAGCATTTCAGGGTGAGACACGAGACTGATGCAGTCTGTTAGAAGCCTGCCATGCTGTTACAAGCTCACCTTATTGTTCTCTGTTGTCCTGGCAACGTTACGAAGTTTCAGTTCTTTTCGTCATCGCCTCCGCATTTCTCAAGTCTCCTGCTCACTGACGCCTGCATGCATGGACGTGACGAGAGCCACCCGGTGCTCCGTCGTGCTGCGTGCCTCCATTTTGGGATCTGCACTGTCTTCATGCTCAGCGCTGTTGCCAACCGCGTTTGGTTATGACTATGAAATCTGAGCATCTGCCAACCAGTTTGTCTTTCTTTTTGAAGGACTATAAAGTTTTATTCCGGAAAAAACATCAGGACATCGTTTCCAGGTGATTCTTTAGCCTGCTTAGATGCTTTGCGGAAATTGAGTAGCGCGGCTTGATGAACAGTCGCACTGGTCACAAAAACCTTTTGGACTGAACTGAACTGATCATCTTTCGGAAGGAAAGCAGAAAGCCATCCTTTGAAGCACACAATAAGTAATATAAACGCCGAATGTTTCCAGTCTTGTTGATTTGCTACAATTGCTGAGATATATTCTTAAAAATGGAACTACGGTGACAACTTTATTTGTTTTAGTTTATTGTGTTTCAATGGACAGTGTTTCTCGACATGTGTTTTGCACTGTGGTTACTTCATACGTTTTCATGCTTTCGTTATGTTAATGTTTTTTTTTCAGTTGTATTACAAGTTTAGTGATATTTCACTGTATTGAGAATGCCGTTGATATTTCATAGAGAGTTACGTTTCACCTTATGTGTTTTCCTGACTTAGTTACTTTCAGGGTATCTGGCATTTTTTTTTGTAGGGTATTTGTTGTTTAGGAGCTGGTCTTCTTACACTAGTTTTTACTCTTCAGTGGGGGTGGTGCGCACACCCTTCACACTGATTTCACCCTACTCAGTCTTTGGTGCCTAGTAGTAGTGTTACGTTTGATTACCCTTTAGATTGTTTCTATCAGTGAATACTTGCGCAGTGGGCTGTGTACCCATCTTTAGTTAAAATGCGCAATGGACAAGTGTACTCACATTTTATTTAGTTATAGGTAACGGGCAGTGTATCCATCTTTAGTTTAGGTAAAACGTGCAATGGGCAGTATACCCATCTTTTGTTAAAATGCGCAATGGGCAGTGTACCCATCTTCAGTTAAAATGCGCAGTGGGCAGTGAACCTTTATTTTATTTAGCAATATGTAATGGGCAGTGTACCCATCTTCAATTTAGTGGAAACGCGCAATGGGCAGTGTACCCATCTTTATTTAATAAGCGCAATGGGCGGTGTACCCATCTTTACTTGTAATACGCAATGGGCATGTACCCACTCTTTAGTTTGTTATACTCAGAGGTGCTTTAATGTTTTAGTACATGAGGCGTGCAAAAGAGGATGAGTGTATAGGTATTTACATCTCTCGGGGCTCTTATTTAATGTATTAGTATATTAGGTGTGTTAAACATCTCCCGGGGTTCTTCACTCTCCTAGTCCTGCACTATTTCCTCCATGGGGCTGTGTGTAGAAATGTAGTTGGGGTGTCAGACCTTTTGGTTTTTTTTTTTTCCCCAGCTGTCAGTTACGCTACCGCTTTGCACTTCTTTTTACCCACTTTATTTGTTCTGCCTTCTCTAATCTCTGTTATTATCTACTCATATTCTGTTTTTCTCTTTAATCACACTTGATACATGCAAGGTTCCAACTTGTTCTATTATTTTTCCCAAGGGAAGGGGAAATGCTATTTGTATGTTTTGAACTTGAATCCTTGCTAACTACCACTCTTCTTTCATTCTTGTTGTTTTTTTGCTATTTACTCATCTCTTATTTCTATCTCATTGCATTTTCATATTTATTCTTCTTATTTATTGTGTGCGATGTTACATGCATACTTATTCTTATTTTTGCTGCAATGTCGCAATTAGTGTTGTTTATTGTTCCCAAGGAAAGGGGATATGTTGTACCTTAATTCCCTTAAGTGCATTCCCCTCTTAGCTGCTCAGCCAGAATGAATGTGATGGATGCATGGAATGTTGGAGTGCCTGGTGAGAGAGAGAGTGGAATGTTGGTGTGCCTGCTTGCGTGGAGAGAATGACAGTTGGAGAGAGTGGGCTGAGCAGCAACCATGCTGCTCCTGGTGGGGCCATCATCTAGACTAATCTTGTCATCTACTGAACTACCTTGTACCATCTGGTAACCAACTAATAAACCTACTTGAAATATACCTCAAGGCTACATCTGGAACTTACTACCATTTATCTTTTCTACATGTATCATAGTGAATACATGGCTTACTGAGTAATGTTTAAATATGAAAATATCTGTATCAGTCTCTCACTTTGTATATTAGTGGCTGCATGGGTTGGTGATTAGCTTCATGGGTGTCTATATAGGTTATTAGTTGTATTTTTGAGTATCAGTCTGAGTGTCTGCATGGTTTGGTGGGGGGTATTACGTAGTGCATAGGTGCATGAATGAGTGATTCACTTTGTATGTGTTGAAGACAGCATGTGTGCAGGACTGTATGGGTGGATGAGTGTGTGTATGGGTGTGTTAGTGAGTGAATGACTGTCTCAATAGTGTCTTTATGAGTAACTACATATCTATTAAACTAATATATGTGACTATTGGTGTATATAAGTGAGTATATGTGAGAGTGAGAGATTGAAAGAGTTCCTGTATGAATAAGTATGTGTTTCTATAAGTGACTGTTTATAAGACTAAGTATGTGTAAGTTTCCGTAGAAGTAAGTGTGGTGGTGTGTGTATAACTGTATATGCAAATAAATGTATGTTTGTTTCTTTATTAGCATGAGTGAGTATGTGTGAGTAACTCTATGGATGAGTGGCATTGTGTAACAGGATGTATAGGTGTATGAGTACATATGATGAGTGAGTACATGTATGAGTGACTGTATAGGACTGTTGGTGAATGAGTGGATGTGTATGTGGTTCTTAGAATTACTGAAGAGGTTGTTGTAACTGGTATTGGTATGTCCATTGTTTTGAAAATTTTAGTCTCTATTTTAGAATGTGTGTATCAAAGGTTATATTTATATTAGGGGAAGAGGAGGTCTGCCACTCTATCACAAGGATGATGTCATCAGTGATGTCATCAGTGATGTCATTTGAGATGTCATCAGTGATGTCATGAGTGATGTCAGTGACCATGTCATGATGATGTAATATGTGACGTCATCAGTAGTGCATTGCGGGCGCGCGAGTTATAGTTAGCTGAACTAACTATAACGGGGGAATTTCATTGGTTTTTTACGAGTGAAATGTCCAGCTAACTATAACATGTGTGAAACCTTTGTTTTTTTCATTGAATTTCTAAGGTTTTTTAAATGCTAATTCCTAACTATAACGCGTGTGAAACCCATGGTTTTTTCAGTGAATTTGCAAGGTTTTTGAAATGCTAATTCTTACATTTACCTTTTTTTTTTTTTTTTTTTTCATGTTTTTTTTACATATTTTTATTTTAATTTTCTATCCTTTTTTAAAGACTATGGTTAAATTTTAAAAATTCTACAATATATTTTTTATTTTTACCATTTTTTTAAACTAAACAGGTAAGATTTATTAATATAACATAGTGGGTTTTTTTTCCCTTTATTTTTTTTTTTTTTAGTATTTTTTTAACGTGCGCGTACGGTAAGCGCACGTCTTGCTTTTATAACGTTAGATTTCTACGCTGTTTGCGTTCATTTACGCAATTTGCGTAGACGTACGTCACGCGTGCGCAGCGCGTAACGCGTACGCTGCACGCGCATGTTACGCGGAAGTGAAGGGGCGTGCCTGTTTTGCGCATGCGCGCGTGCGCGTGTCTTTTTTACGCGCATGCGTACTTTTGCCGTAAGCGCTCCGTAAGCGCACCGTAAGCGTAACGTACGCGCACGGTAGGTCATGTGATCAAGAAACAAAACTTTTGATTGGTTTAAAGTACTTTCAGTTCTAGAACTCTCCTACACCACACCCATTCCCCTCATTTCTGCTTGTGATCCCTTAGGAGAAGGAGCTGAGTTGTCTTTGTGATACGATGGCAGAACAGCAGACCTCTTCTGAGAGTGAGGCTAGCAGCACTACCTTGAGGCAGAGAAGGAGGAAACAAAAGAGCTCTTTCATATGGGAGTATTTTTCTTTTCCAGAGGGCAAGAAAAAGGTAAATGCACCCTTAGTGACTTGTAAGCTTTGTGACCGTGTACTTTCAAGAGGGAATCCCAACAAGAAGTATTCCTTCGGGAATCACACCATGTTGAGACACCTTCATGATGTACACGGTAGGACATATGCTCGACATACTGAAGGTAACCCTTCAGTAAGTCAACCAAGCACATCCACAGCAGCTCAGCCTGGTCCATCATCTGCAGGGCCGAGTCCATCTTCGGCAGGTCAGCTGAGCCCTTCATCTGTGGGGGGAGCATCTCCTTTTTCTGGTCCTCTGGAAACCAACCATCGGTTTGCGAGGGTTTTAATTCGTTGCGCCACTTGTCATGATCTAATTTGTCATAGGGAGACCAGTGTTGCCCTAGTGAACAATTTCATAGATCAGCACATTTGTCGTACCGACTAATATTCCCATTCTTTCTTTCCTCTGTCCCTGCATGAACACAACGGCTCTTTTAAGAGCCAACCTTACCTTTCAACTTTTTTTTATATATTTTTTTAAACTTTTTTTTTTTTTTTTTTTTTTACCGTATGCGTAATTTTTTTTTTTTTTTTTTAAAACACTAAAAATCAATTATCACATTACAAGGTCCTTGAGAGACTACAATGAAAAACTGAAAATGTGATTGTGGAGAAGTGGAAAAAAGGGACCATGAAATTTTTGACTTACCATACCCACTCAAAAAATGATTTATTAATTAAAATTTAATTTTAATTGCTTTAAAAATGGTACAAGTTTTCGAAAATTTTCTATCTCAATCTGAAAAAAAAGAAAAAAGTATTAATGTAAAATCACCAGAGCATAACGCAATAAATCTCTGCCTGTAATTCCTCTTTGCACACAGAGTCATGGTTTGATATTAGTCAGAAAACGTAATTTCTTTGCCAATTTGAAACCACACTTACTACTCTTTTTTTGGCAAGTGATAAATACTTTTACAGTCTGACACATTTTAAATCCACTTTTCAGATTCTTAAAAAAGCACATGTCCAAACTGCTTTTTCAGACCAACAACATGTGTAGCCTGGGTGACTGAGTACACTCCAGCAAGGGCAACCAGCCTTAGTGATGCTGAATGTATTTGCATTACTGAGTGCAACCTCAAACCCCACTCGGTTGTGAATACTGTGCATGATTCCACAGGATAAGCAGCTGGGTGTGTGCTAAGAGTCTGCTTCTGCATAAAAAAAATGCTCCCCCTTTACATCTAATGCAAATGTAAAATCACCAGAGCAATACGCAATAAATCTCTGCCTGTAATTCCTATTTGCACACAGAGTCATGTTTTCATATTAGTCTGAAAACGTAATTTCTTTGCCAATTTGAAACCACACTTACTACTCTTTTTTTTTGGCAAGTGATAAATACTTTTACAGTCTGACACATTTTAAATCCACTTTTCAGATTCTTAAAAAAGCACATGTCCAAACAACATTTTCAGACCAGCAACATGTGTAACCTGGGTGACTGACTACACTCCAGCAAGGGCAACCAGCCTTAGTGATGCTGAATGTATTTGCATTACTGACTGCAACCTCAAACCACACTCGGTTGTGAATACTGTGCATGATTCCACAGGATAAGCAGCTGGCTGTGTGCTAAGAGTCTGCTTCTGCACAAAA
Source organism: Triturus cristatus (assembly GCF_964204655.1). Classification (NCBI taxonomy): domain Eukaryota; kingdom Metazoa; phylum Chordata; class Amphibia; order Caudata; family Salamandridae; genus Triturus; species Triturus cristatus. Next base: position 842,592,985 of record NC_140580.1, on the reverse strand, counting down.
AAATAGCTCCCCCTTTACATCTAATGCAAATGTAAAATCACCAGAGCAATACGCAATAAATCTCTGCCTGTAATTCTTATTTGCACACAGAGTCATGTTTTCATATTAGTCAAAAAACAAAATTTCTTTGCCAATTTGAAAGCACACTTACTACTCTTTTTTTTGGCAAGTGATAAGTACTTTTACAGTCTGACACATTATGAATCCACTTTTCAGATTCTTAAAAAAGCACATGTCCAAACAACATTTTCAGACCAGCAACATGTGTAACCTGGGTGACTGACTACACTCCAGCAAGGGCAACCAGCCTTAGTGATGCTGAATGTATTTGCATTACTGACTGAAACCTCAAACCCCACTCGGTTGTTATTACTATGCATGATTCCACAGGATATGCAGCTGGCTGTGTGCTAAGAGTCTGCTTCTGCAGAAAAAAATACCTCCCCCTTTCCATCTAATGCAAATGTAAAATCACCAGAGCAATACCAAACAGCTTTCTGAGACCAACAACATGTGTAGCCTCGGTGACTGACTACACTCCAGCAAGGGCAACCAGCCTTAGTGATGCTGAATGTATTTGCATTACTGACTGCAATCTCAAACCCCACTCGGTTGTGAATACTGTGCATGATTCCACAGGATAAGCAGCTGGCTGTGTGCTAAGAGTCTGCTTCTGCATAAAAAAATAGCTCCCCCTTTCCTACTAATGCAAATGTAAAATCACCAGAGCAATACGCAATAAATCTCTGCCTGTAATTCCTCTTTGCACACAGAGTCATGTTTTCATATTAGTCAAAAAACAAAATTTCTTTGCCAATTTCAAAGCACACTTACTACTCTTTTTTTTGGCAAGTGATAAGTACTTTTACAGTCTGACACATTATGAATCCACTTTTCAGATTCTTAAAAAAGCACATGTCCAAACAACATTTTCAGACCAGCAACATGTGTAACCTGGGTGACTGACTACACTCCAGCAAGGGCAACCAGCCTTAGTGATGCTGAATGTATTTGCATTACTGACTGAAACCTCAAACCCCACTCCGTTGTGAATACTATGCATGATTCCACATGATATGCAGCTGGCTGTGTGCTAAGAGTCTGCTTCTGCAGAAAAAAATACCTCCCCCTTTCCATCTAATGCAAATGTAAAATCACCAGAGCAATACCAAACAGCTTTCTGAGACCAACAACATGTGTAGCCTGGGTGACTGACTACACTCCAGCAAGGGCAACCAGCCTTACTGATGCTGAATGTATTTGCAATACTGAGTGCAACCTCAAACCTTTAAAGTATTCCTTATTTATACCAGTACACCTTAATTTATCGTGAAAACATAGTCCATATTATTTTACATGTTCCTCACATTTAAATTTCTCCCAAAACAGAAAATGATAAACACAACTTCAACAAAAGGAATTCCAATTCTATTATTCATTTCTTATTTTACCATATACATCCCCTCTCAAACTCTAAACTCACCTTTAAAATCAGTTATTTGTGAAAGAAATGTGGCACTCAAACAGCAGATTATCAGAGCCAGGATCTCTGTTCTGTACACCTCTCTCCTCTCAGCAGAACCAGATAATGGCAAAGTTTCCGTCTCTTTTTCCACACATATACATGTAAGTTTCAAATCTCAGTGCTTCCCCCTTTTTTTCAAATGTAATCACACATTTCTATTGGTTGAAAACCAACCCTTTTCCAAAAGTACCCTTCCCCCAACTTGACTTCTGCCTAGTACCCTTCCCCCAACTTGACTTCTGCCTGCTACCATAGCAACAGCTCTTGAAACACTGCTGTGCAGAGTTAGGTCAGAAGTTCACCAAACAATGTTTCATTTCCAAAGAGCAGGAGTGCTTGACTTTTCAAACCTAACAGCAAATCCATAGTACTGTTCTTTGGTAACACATTTTTCTGTACCAATACAAAACATGCTTCTATAAATGTACACATACAGCCTAGTTTTTATTGTAGAATGGTATGAAACAGCCAATCAGTTTAAAAAAAAAAAAAATATGTATGCCTCCATTTCCAAACTGTCTTTCATTTCTTTTTACCATTCTACTGAATTACACCTCCTGAGTGCATCCAGTTCTCCTTTGAAGATGTTCACAGTGTGGATTGTAGGGCACAGCTATGTCTTCTGGAGTGAAAAGTATGCAGAGAAAACAGGTATGGTGAGAGACCTTGCTTTGCCAAATGTAGACATTAAATGGATTGGTCAGAGAGGGTTAAAGTGGCACCAATTGATGCCATTGGTGAAATCCTTCATGCAAATCCAACACCCTGACCTCATAATAGTGCACTGTGGTTGCAATGACCTAGGCACTTTGACTGGGGTAGGTCTGGAAATGCTTATGAAGGAGACCTTTGCACAACTGTTTTCACTTTTCCCTAAAACTGCCTTTGTGTTTTCTAACATATGCCAAAGGCAAAAATGGAACTGGTCCAATCATTTCTGTCCACAGATTGACAAAGCAAGAAAGCACGTCAACAAATCTGTTTCTGCTTTCCTCCGAGACTATGGTATGGGTTCCATTTACCACAACAACTTGCGTTACAACATGCAAGACATTTATAGAGGAGATGGTGTGCACTTCAATGATGAAGGGAACAGAGTCTTCCTCTTGAACCTTAGACTCTGCATCGGTACTTACTTGTAGGTACCACTAAAAAATCACTTCATAAACACAACGGCTCTTTTTAGAGCCCCCTAATATCTAAACACTTAAATCTGCATTTCAGTTCATTTTTAATTTTTTTTTCTACCGTACGCGTACGGTTAGCTTACCGTACGCGTACCCCGCGATTTTTTTTTAAATTAATAAATGTTTTTTTTGTACTTTTCTGTCCTTCTTTGACCCCCTTTCCAAATGTTAGGGGGTCTGTAACTCTCTTCCTTGCCCCCTTTTCAAGTTATCTCCCTTTTTTTTTCTGACTGAAACACACGAAATGGCGGCCGCCGCTTCCTGGTTTCGACCGATTCGAATGTTTACTAAGATCTATCAGCCAATCAGAATCGCGCTCGCGCACGTCACCGTACGCGTACGGTAAGCGCACCGTAAGCGCACCGTAAGCTGGCTCAGATATATATATTGATTTAAAGGCTATTTTCTCTGAATCTACTGAACAGATTTACACCAAACCTACAAAAGGCACTTCCTTGACCTGAGGACTACCTCTCTGCCAAATTTCATTTAACTCTGTTCAGCCGTTCGGGCTGTAGCTGTGTCTAAAGGTCCTATGGAAAAATGCATGGGAAAAACGTGTTTTGGGACCCCCCTTTTATCTCAGCCCCCGCTTGACGAATCCCCCCGAGACTTTCAGGGTAGGAGCGGAGCGCAGCGCCCCACCTATTTTGAAAATTTGGCGAGGATTCGTCGACCGGCGCCAAAGTTATTCAAAATAGAATGTTGCGGATTTCCTATGGTAAGAGGGTCCTAACTATAACTACCTACTGGCAACCGCCAGTAGGTAATATATATATATATATATATATATATATATATATATATATATATATATATCCAAGGATCCAAGGAACTCCGCCCTCAATATCCAATGTACTCGGAAAGACGAAACCGGACCCAATCTTCTGTGCAAAGTTGTTTATTGATTCATAGGAATCCCATACACCGCCATGACGCGTTTCGGCCTCAAGAAGGCCTTGATCACATGACGCTTTAGTGAAAAGCAATTGGTTTATATAAAGTGAAACTAATCCAGTGACTAATCACGTGATCGGCAGGTCAATAGACATGGAAGAGTTCTTATGCCTGGCAGCCTTGCACATTATACAAAACCTCATAACTTTACTCTCCATCTGTATGGACAGTAAACAAAACAAACACACAGTGATTTGGACAAGCCATGTTCAAATGGATTTAAATATTATACAATTAACAGGAGAAAATAAATAAAACATCCCCTGATAAAGAGCGGCGTATGCATTTCGATACAGACATGTACTTGATGTGCAAATTCTGCAAATGTGCAAACTTCGCATAGATGTAACAACATCATAACATACATCCTTTTGAAATGATTTGACATAATGCCACAGTGGGCAGATCGCGTAATTGTGTCAATTGGAACCTCATATAGCAGTTTACCCGATCCAATCCATAAAGACTTGCAACCCCTGTGGGTAAATTGTGCAAATATGCAAATATACAGCAAGAATAGCAGCATTGTATTGTACAGTACGATGATAACCTAATATAAACTATAAATGAAGTCTATACAGTCTAAGAGCAAATATAGCACCATTTCATAATACAATGTAAAGTGTACAATGAATTACTACCTTAATGGTCAATTTATGCAACTGTGCAAACTCAGACCTGGGGTACCAATTTAGCCCGATCCAATTGGTACTCGCTCACAACCCCTGTGGGTAAATCGGGCAAATGTACAAACATAGAGCAACCATAGCAGCTATATATAATACAGTACGATGATATGTTTGGTAAACAATGATTGGAATCTTATATTTTCCCTTTGCAAATGTTGCTCAGAAAAAACAGATCGTAAACCTTATATGAAACATCACACAAAAATACAAATCATTTATCCCATACTAAGTCGAAATATACAAACTAATCGCATCTGATAGAGTTGTAAATCTCTGTTACCCCAAATCACCCCTGTGTTTGTTACAATAAAAAACTAAGAGTTGGTTAGAGGAACTAATATTTAAAAGATGAATTAGATCTGGTCCAATATCACAAATCTATACTGCACAAAACTTTCCTTATGCTAGACCCACCTATATCACGCTTTGACATATCTAAACATAATATTGTATTGAAAAAAAGGGGGGGGGTTTATTCAACGGAAGCGAGTGAAAAAACTGAAAGAGACCGATGTTATCAGTCTAAAAGATATTGTCCAAGACAAATTCTAAAAACCAATTAAATTGGATTACTGGAAAATGTTATTGTGAAAGCATGTACCCTGTATCTAATATTTGGCTTAGTCCCATACCACGATCATCAAGCCATTTGCCACCATGGCACATAGATACAGTGTTGCGGTATACAGTCAGTTGACAATTGCCGTATCGGGGACTAGTGCGTATGGTAAAAAGATCACAGCCAGGTATGCAAATCTTCACTTGTATTGAGACCCACAGGAGTTTTAGAATCGAATTCGATGATATATTTAGTTTCTAGTCTTCTTAGTAAGGATTCACGATCACCACCCCGGAGGAGCGGAAATACTGCATCCACCACAAAGTAACTTAGGTGGTCCAGACAACTATTGTGCTTCTCTTTAAAGTGTCTGGCCACTGGGTAGTTATCATCCTGGTTACTTATGGCTCTCATGTGCTGGAGTACACGTTTGTGCACCTGCAACTTGGTACTCCCCACATATTGCAGGCCACACGTGCACTCCAGCACATAGACAGCAAAGTCAGTCTTACAGGTTAACTTCTTGGAGATCGTAACCGGAACAACATTGAAGGGAGTTTTGTAAGTGGTTTTATTTCTGCCATATTTACAAGCCTTACAAGAGGCACATTTGATGAACCCCTTAGTAGATTGAAGCCAGGAAGCATTCGATCTTACCTCTGGTCTACTGCTGACCAACATATCACTCATTGAGCGAGCTCTACGAAACGTTAGTACCGGGGCTTTCGGGAGAGTCCCCCCGATGACCGTGTCGCCTTGAATTACACCCCAGTGTTTCTTGAAGATCATGCGTAGTTTGTTATGCTGTCGGCTAAAGGTTGTAATTAGTCTCGGAGGTTCACTGATGGTATTCTGTTCAGTCACTTGAGTCTTGGAACTAGTTTTGATGCACAGTGCATTTACATGGGAGATGCTATTGGCTCTTTGAATGGCGCTATCTAATAGGTGGGTCTGATATCCCCTATCCAGAAATCTACACCTACTTTGTTGCTGGGCCTTAATGCAATCCTCATCTGTGTTACAAATGCGTCTGATCCGCAACATCTCCCCATAAGGGATGCTGCATATCAGGTGCCCTGGATGGTGACTAGAGGCATGTAACAGTGTGTTCCCTGCTGTTGACGTCCGGTGCAGTCTGGTACGAATCTGGCCATTGAGTATATACACCTCAACATCTAGAAAAGCAACAGAAATACTACTGATGTGTGATGTAAATTCCAGATTGAGATCATTTACATTCAGCTCTTTAATAAAAGAACTGGCTGCTGTTTCCGACCCCCTCCAAATAAGGAAGAGATCATCAATGTAACGATACCACACCACGATGTGTTTATGCATGATATCATTAAATTTAGTTTTGAGGACCTGCTCCTCCCACAGTCCCATGTGCTAACATGCGTAACTAGGGGAGAAGCAGGCCCCCATCGCTACTCCTCTCAACTGTTGAAAGATCTGGTTCTGAAATAAAAAGTAGTTATTGTTCAAACAGGTCATCACCATGTCTAGCAGCATTCTATTGTGTTGTAACATGTACATTGGTTTAGTTCGTAGAAAATGTTCTATTGCTCTATTACCATCCATATGATGTATACTAGTATACAGACTAGTAACATCAAGGGTAATCAATAAGAAATCCTCCTGCCAATCAACAGTCTCAATGTTTCTTAGGAAGTCTCCCTTGTCTTGTAGGTATGATGGTAACCCCTTAACATATTCCTGCAAGAAGAAATCAATGTAGCGGGAAGTGTTCTCCAACATGCTATTTTTAGCTGAAATTATTGGCCTACCAGGAGGCATGTCTGGGTTTTTGTGTATTTTTGGGATTAGGTAAAAGGCTGGAATTACAGGATGGTTGGTCTTGAGAAATTTAAACTCATCATTGCTTAATAGACCGGCACTCTTCCATGAGAGTAGTTTACTGTTAAAGCTATTCCATGCAGATTTTACCATTTCCCAATTGGCACGTCTATAGCATTGGCGGTCATTAAGATGTTGCAAAGCTTCATTCAGATACATTTTTTGGGGCCATAGAACAATGTTACCTCCCTTGTCCGATTGACGGATAATTAGATTGTCGTTATCCTGTAGCTTTTTCATGAGGCTGCCATAACAATTGTTCTGTTTGTGTTTACTCCACTGTGCCCGTGTAGTGGAAGTGTGCAATTTCTTCAACTCAGTTACAACCAATTCATTATATGTGTCGATGTTGTCGTGCAGCATTATAGGGTTGAAGGTCGATTTAGGTTTAAATCCTGTTAAACCCGGCATATTGAATCTTGGCATATATATATGTATATTACCTACTGGCAGTCGCCAGTAGGTAGTTTTAGTTACAACCTAGTTTCCATAGGAAAAGCATTATTTGATTTGCTAATAATTTTGTAGTCGTTTGACGAATCTTTATGAAATTCTCCAAAAAGTTGCACTTTTTAGGTTAGCTCCTATCTTGAAAGTTTGGGAGTGATTCGTCAAGTGAGGGCGGAGAAAAAAGGGGGGTCCCAAAACACGTTTTCCCCATGCTAATTTCCATAGGACATTTTGCGACGAGCTACAGCCCGAACTGCTGAACGGAATTACCTGAAATTTGGCAGAAAGGTAGAGCTTGGTTCAGAAAGGGACCTTTTCTTTAAGTGGTGTAAATCCGTTCAGTAGTTTTTGAGAAATTCAAAGAATAAGACTCAAAAAATCAATTTCCCATAGGAAACTTTTGCAAGGCTAGAGCCGAAACTACTGAACGGAATTACGCCAAATTTCACAAAAAGGTAGTGCTTGGATCAGAAAGCGACCTTTTTTTTAAATGGTGTAAATCCGTTCAGTAGTTGCTGAGAAATTAGAAAAATAAAAGTTTCCTTGTCTGGGCGGGGCCTAAGTCCCGTGCACGAGCTTCACTGTGATTGGCTGTCAACACGCCAAACCAGGACGTGTTGGCAGCCATCTTGTGACTCCGTAGAAGTGAGTCACTAGAAAACAGAGAAACAAAGGTATAAAACAAGAGAAGGGGGCAGGGTAGAAACACCCTGACCCTCTAGGCCTGCTCAGGGGGTCCCAGAAGGACCTGCAGGGCCAAAAAAAAACATTTAAAAAAAAAGAAAATTGGGGTCGTGGGTTCCCGTGTTTTATTTTAATGAGACCCCGGGGTGGGCTAGGTCCCTGGGGCATTTCTTAAAAAATAATAGCGGGGGCTCGCTGGGGCTATGGGGGCCCGCTGGGGTCCCCGCAGTCTCGGGGCTTAACTCATGTTGGGAGGGGGGTTGCACAGCCCCCCTCCTGAAGCCCTCCATCAGCTTATAACTTGGCGTCGTTTGACGATTCTTTACGAAATTTTCCAAAAAGTTTCTCTTTTTTGATCAGCTCCTATCTTGAAAGTTTAGGGGTGATTGGTCAAGGGGGGTCTGAGAAAAAAGGGGAGTCCCAAAATGTGTTTTCTTGATGCATTTTCCATAGAAAACTTTAGAAAAGGCTACAGGTCAACCTGCTGAACAGAATTACGCCAAATTTGGCAGGGAGAAAGGTCGTGGTCCAGAAAGCGTGCTTTTGTTGAAATTGTGTAAATCCATTAAGTAGTTTTTGAGAAATATCACATTTTACAGATATCAATATTGGAGAGTTCTGACATCTGATTGGCTGAGAGGTTACGAGCACGAGCTTGCTGCTCATTGGCTGTGAAAGGTTGAAACTAGGAAGTGTTGGCAGGCATTTTGTGACTAGGTCCGTCAGCTCGTATCTCTCTGTGTAGAAGCCATTGGGTCTTTAGCTTTACCTCTGAGAGGCAACACTGGCATCTGTGTCTGTGTGAGATACCCTTTCACGCTACCTCTACCCACATCACCAGGTCGCGGCTATGCCTTTTGAAGCCAGTCCGTCAGCTCGGAGCTCTGTGAGTCAGTCCGTCGGCAGGACCCCCTACACTACCCAAACACCACTGCACTACCCTAAACACTAAAACTACTCCCAGCATGACCTCCTACACCCCTACACTATCCTAAAACACTACTTCCAGCACAACCTCTTACACTACCCGAACACCTCTGCACTGCCGAAAACTCTAAAACACTACCACCAAGCACGATCTCCTACACTACACAAACACCACTGCACTACCCTAAACCGTAAAACGCTATCCCCAGCAGGACCCCGTACCCTACCGAAAACACCACTGCACCATCCTACACTATCCTAAAACAGTAACCACAGGATGATCCCCTACACTACAGAAACACCACTGCACTGCTGTAAACCCTAAATCTATCCCCAGCTCGACCCCCTACACTACCCGAACACCACTGCACTACCCTAATCCATAAAACACTAGCAGTCCGTCGGCTCACAGCTCTGCGTTTGGGAGCCGACGGCCCGTAGCTCTCTGTGAGCGAGCCGAACCCACGGGCCGCAGGTGTCCCTCTGCGAGGCTGCTCAACGGCCTGCAGGTCTCCCTGTGGTAGCCAGATCGCAGCTGTCACTCTGCGAACCGATATTGGGACTATAATGCGGCTCCAAAAAGAGCCTTTGTGTTTATTAGTTGGAGCTACATATAAGTGTGGATGCACAGCTTCAGGTTATTCAGAAAAACTCGATTTCCTTGATCTGTGAAGTGTACTCCATCACTTCTGTAGATATCAGCCATATGAAAATGTATGTTTTTGTTGTAGATCGATCCCAATCTATGGTCTCTGAGGTATGCGGAGACAGCTTTGTTGACATTCTTCCTAGATTTTTCAATCTTAGGACAAAATTGGTTTGACCAATTCCACTTCTGTCTTTGGCATATATTGGAATATACAAAGACAGTTTGAGGCAAAAGCAACATCAATTGTCTAAAAGTGTCCTTCATTAGCATTTCCAAACCTACCCCAGCCAATGTGCCTAGGTCGTTACCATCACAGTGCACAATCATGAGGTCAGGGTGTTGGAGATGCAAACAGGTTTTAACCAAAGGAAGCAATTGGTGCCACTTTAATCCTCTTTGTCCAAACCATTTAATGTACACATTTTGTAAACCTAGGTCTAAGTCAATACGTCTCTGTTCTGCATACTTCTTGCACCAGAATATGTAGCTATGTCCTACGATCCACACTAGCATTTTGAAGGTATAGCTGGAAGATATAGATAGATGTCTGTAGCTCATGCAGTCCGTTCGTAGAATAAGAGATATGTTTAAAGATGCGGAACTAGTCTCATACAAAAGGATAACTGATTGGGTGATGAAAAGCATTGTTTACTAAAAAGTAGGGTGCATATTAGTTTGTCGAAAAGCATCTTTGTCATTGGTTAATAAAAAGCAGTTCTAACGTGAAGTACATATGATAGGATAAAATTTGCTCAGTTCAACCACACCTGCTACTTGCATTTGGAAGGCACTGTTCGAACTTAAAACAATGGTGAACTTTTAACCTGCAGGTGCGTTAAATGTTCGAAAAAATGTTGCAAAAAAATATCGGTAGGTTTGAAAAAATGATGAACTTTTAACCTGCAGGTGTCGTACAATGTTCTAGAAAGTATGTTTATAGAATACGTTCAACATCTCATCTGTATGTGTTTGTACATTTTTTTAAAACTGTTTATATGGAAAGTTGAAAAATAACCAATAGAGAGAGGTTTTGCAATTTGAAAAAATCAAGGAACTATTCTGATTTGTTCTTTACATGTATGTATGTGTGGAGCAACAGGGAAATTGTGCCATTACTGGTTTCATTCTTGATGAGAGCAGTGCATTACATGTACTGTTTGACAAAGAAAGAATTACATGCGTTTGTGACATTTGGAATCTGCATACTAACTACGAACTTAAGTTAAATTACGCTTAGTGTGGAAATAATGGGGAAGGGGTAAGAGTAGAAAATTCATGTGTTATTAACTTAACAGAGATGGAACAAAAACCAGAAATGTTATGTGGACAATTTGTGGTCTCATTTTTTATACTGAGAGGTAGATTTCAAGATCAGTGAAGACTGGTGTGTTACTGGGAGGCTTTGGATTTTGATGTTGTTATCAAATGGAATTTGTTGGGGAGCATTTCTTCAGAAGACATTTTTTTGTAAATATGTGACAGATAAAAATAAATGAAAATGTTCTGTGTATATTTTCAGTACGATTTTGTTCAGAGTGCTAAAGTAAATGTGATTATTAGTGAAGGTAATTGTCAGAGTGTGTTTGTCTGCTGAATATTCGCAGGCCTTTAATTGGTCCGGGTCTTGTCGCTACTGCGCTCTGCCACCCATTTAAGACTGTTGCCTAATTTTTCTTTCCACTTAAAGCTATTAATATACGTATAGTAAAGGGACGATACATACAAAGTTTGCGAATTACACCTTTATTTATTCTGTCCAGCTCCCACCACCATTTTGTGCCCCCAGCGGTACTGTTTATAAAAATAATCTAATACAGTTTTTCGTATTATAAAAATAGCAGTTCTAAGTTTATTGCCATATTGGTAGTGTTTGTACTATATGAATGTTGCAATCAGTTTTAATGGTATAAAACTGCAGTGTGTTATGTTGCAAACATTACATATATATAGTTTGTGATGTTATATTTTATACTGTGAGGTACATTTGATTATAAGTGAAGACAGGTGTTATACTGCGAACCCGTTCAGAATGTGCACAGATTACATGGAGAGTAAATGGACAAAGTAAACGTGCACGTTGTTTTCTGTATGTATGCATGGTTAGAATCATATGATGATACTTTGAGATATAATCTAAACAGTGTTTGTGGTTTATAATTGGGTACACTGCACCGTGTTAGTAGTTAGTGACTAGATGCTGCTAAAGGGATTATTTATTGCTCGTTCTTATGAAATAAAGGTGGAGAGGGACGTTTCTTTCAAGAGATATTTTATAAATGTGAGAGAGATAAAAAAGAAAAAAAAATGTTCTTAGTAAATTTTCTATATGATTTTTTCACACTAGTAAACTAACTGTGATTATAAGTGATGAAAATTGTTAGGTTGTGTCTCTATGCTGAATATATGCAGGCCTTTAAGTGGGCCGGCTCTTACCGGTGCTGAACACTACTACCCATTTCAGACACCCGCCATTTTGTTCATCCCACTTAAAGTCATGAATATACGTATATTAAAGGAATGGTACAATAAAAGTTTAGGAATTACAGTTCCGTTTACTCTCCTTATCTTCCACGCCTATTTTGTGCACCCAACAGTATTGTTTGTAAAAATTAAGTGATAGAGCTTTATCTAGTATGAAAATAGTAGTTATACTTTTATTGGCAGGTTCGTGGGATCTGTAGTGTAAAGAGAAGGTCGTAATCAGTTTCAATGGTACAAAAGTGACGTGACATATGTTTGAAAGATTACATGGTTTTAGGAATAAGCTCTCACTCTGCGAGTCCTCGGGCCCGCAGTTGTACCTCTTGAAGCCAACACTGGAAATATACTGCAGCTCTCTCTCTAGGAGATACCCCCTCTATGCTCCCTCTCCCCACATCACTGTCCCGCACCTATCTCTTTACAACTGGACGGCATGCACCTCTCCCTATACTAGTAGGCCCGCAGCTGTTCGTCTGTGAGCCAGCCCGCAGCTCTCCCTCTTTGAGCCGATGGGCAGCAGCTCTCCCTCTACGAGCCAGCCAGTTGGCTCACAGCCCTTCCTCTTCGACCTAGTCCAACGGCTCGCAAGTCTCCCTCTGCGAATCACTGGTCGGCTCATTGCTCTTCGTCTGGGAGCCATGGGGCTCGCAGTTGTACCTTTGCAAGCCATGACTGGAAATATACTGCAGCTGTCTCTCTACGAGATATCCCCTTCACGTTCCATCTCTCCACATTACTGTCCCGCATGTATGCATTTGCAAGCCAACGACCTGCATCTTTCCCTATAGCAGTAGGCCCACAGCTGTTTCTGTGCGAGCCGGCCCGGAGCTCTTTGTTTTCGAGCTGACGGGCCGCAGCTGTTCATCTAGGAGTCAGCTAGTCAGCTCGGAGCTCTTCCTCTACGAGCCAGCCCGCAGGCCCACAGCTTCCCCTCTGCAAACCATTGTTCGGCTCGCAGCTCTTTCTCTGCGAGCCGTTCTGCAGTTGTATGACTGCAAGCCAACACTGGAAATATAGCGCAGCTCTCTCTGTCTGCGAGATATCCCCTTCACGATCCCTTTCTCCACATCACTGTCCCGCAGCTATCTGTTTGGAAACTGACGGCCCGCACCTCTCCCTATACCAGTTCTCTCACTTTGTGACCCGATGGGCCGCAACTCTCCCTGTACGAGTCAGTCAGTGTGCTTGGAGCTTTTTCTCTACGAGCCAGCCCGCCGGCCCACAGCTCTCTCTCTGCCAATAATTGGTGGGCTCGCAGCTCTTCCTCTACGAGCTAGCCCGCTGGCTAGCAGCTCTCTCTCTCCAAAGCATTGTTCGGGTTGCAGCTCTTCCTCTGCGAGCCAACCCTCAGTTGTATCTCTGCAAGCTAACACTAGAAATATACCGCAGCTCTCTCTATCTGCGAGATACCTCTTCACGATCCCTTTCTCCACATCACGGTCTCGCACCTATCGGTTTGGAAGCCGACGGCCGACACCTCCCTCTATACCAGTTCGCCTGCAGCTGTTCCTCTGCGAGCCGGCCCGCAGCTCTCCTGTGACCCGACGGGCCACAGCTCTTCCTCTATGAGTCAGTCAGTCAGCTTGGAGCTCTTTCTCTACGAGCCAGCCCGCCGGCCCGCAGCTCTCTCTCTGCGAACTATTGGTGGGCTCGCACCTCTTCCTCTCTGTCTGCGAACCACTAGTCGCCTCGCAGCTCTTCGTCTGTGAACCATCGGGCCCGCAGTTGTAGCTCTACAAACCAAGACCGGAAATATACCGCGGGTGTGTGTCTACGAGATACCACCTTCACGCTTCCTCTTCCCATATCACCTTCCCACAAGCATGATTTGCAAGCCGACGGCCTGCACCTTTTCTTATAGCAGTCGGCCCGCAGCTGTTCCTGTGCGAGCTGGCCCGCATCTCTCTTTCTGCGAACCCACAGGCTGCAGGTGTCCCTCTACGAGCCAGCCCGCCAGTTCGCGGTTGTACCTCTGAAAGCCAACACTGGAAATATAATCCTGCTGTCAGTGTCATGCAGTTCTTCAATCATCCATCCAGCACTATCTACTTACCCTATCACTCTGCCAATACGTAATCACTTATAATTTTACCATGCACTCTGTTTGCAGCACTGTAATCATTCTAGTTAGTAGTTATGTGCTTATGGAATGGCCTAACCACTAAGACAAGTATAGCTATAATATTCTGTGCAGTATCTATCCACACCTCTAACCAGCTACATACTACTGGTACACTCCTATAAATAACCAGTTAGTACCCATGCAGTCTAGGAATCATGCTGTCAGTCCCATGCACTTTTTTAATCACCCTTCCAGCACTATATACTTATCTTATTACTCTGGTAATATCTAAGCACTTATAAATTCACCATCCACTCTGTTTGCAGCAGTGTAATCATTCTAGTTAGTAGCTATGTACTTATGGAATTGGGTAGCTAGTTAGACAAATAAAGCTACAATATTCTGTGCACTATCTATGCACACCTTTACCTAGCTACATACTATTGGTACACTGGTATAAATACACAGTTAATACCTGTGCAGGGTAGGAATCGTGCTGTCAGTCCCATGCACTTTTCTAATCACCCATCCAGCATTATCTAGTTATCCTATCACTGCACCAAAACCTAAGTACTTATAATTTCAATATGCAGTCTGTTTACAGCACTGTAATCATTCCAGTTATTAGTCATGTACTTATGGAATGGCCTAGCCATTAACACTACTATAGATACAATATTATGTGCACTATGCATGCAGATGTCTAACCAGGTACATACTATTGATATAGGCTTGTAAATACCCAGTTAGTACCTATGCAGTGTAGGAATCCTCTTGTCAGTCCCATGCACTTCTCCAATCAACCATCCAGCACAATCTGTTTATCCTATCACTTTGCGAATACCTAAGCACTTATAAATTCACTATGCACTCTTTTTGCAGCACTGTAATGATTCCAGTTACTAGTCATATACTTATGGAATGGCCTAGCCACTAATACAAGTAGAACTATAATATTCTGTGCACTATCCATGCAGAGCGTTAACCAGCTACATATTATTGGTACACTTCTGTAAATAAACAGTTAGTACACATGCAGTGTAGGAATCCTCCTGTCAGTCTTATACACTTCTCCAATCACCCATGCAGCACTATCTACTTATCCTATCACTCGGCCAATATCTAAGCACTTACAAATGCACTCAGGCACTCTCCTTGTAATATTTTAGTCACTAGCCATGTATCCATGGAATGATAGAGGTTGTTACCATGGAGTTCCATAATTAGATGTGTACTATTAATGCTGTCCTCTACTATCTTTCATACTACTCATACACTACTACAATTATGCAGTTAGCACTGTTCCATTGCTGAAATCATTGATCTAGTTTCTTTCTCTGTATTGTTATAGTTATATATGTGAATATTTAGATATCATTATTTTAATTATATTAAATTGTTTTCCTATTTTACAGATATGTTGCATAATTTTTAAGAGAGAGTAAAAATGACAAGAAAAGAGCAAAGAAAAAGAGAACACAGAAAAGAGGTTTATTTAAAACAAAAAGGAAAATAGGAATTAGATCAACTACAACATGAATCTTTAAAGAAAAAGTGTTCTGGTAAGAGAAGTAAAGATTTTTTTAAAAACTTGTAAAAACTGTTTCTGATTTTAAAAATAAAAAAAACAGACAGATACAACAAGGACAGTGAAACAAAAGGAAAAGAAAAATTTACAAAAAAGTGGAAAATTGGATTATCGGGAAAAGAATTATGTTGGAAGCAGGAAAAAACAATTTTCAGAAATTCAAAAAAGAATCTATAAAAGTAGAGTACTCCAAAATTTACTAAAAAATTTAAAATATATAAAAGGAGATCAGCATTTTACAGACAAAAAAGGAGATTCTAATTGAAATTGAAAAAGCATTTGAATTGAAAAGAAAATTATTTATCTTAATTATAAAAAGATTGAAGACTTTAAATACAATAATGCAGCGTATGAAGGACAAATGTAAAAGGAAAAGAATTGTAAATAGAACTAATTTTTGTAAAATATTTTCCGGGGAATGGAAGCATACTTCTAGTACGGAACCTTTTTTCAATGAAGAAAGTTATTTTCAAGAAAATAGATTACTGCAGGACAGTTGATACCTGTGGTCGTTCTTATGAAGTAAAAAATGGATTTCCAATTGAAAAAGAAAAGATAGTTCCTAGAAATGTTGAACAAGTAATAGCTGAGGAAGTTCAAGGGAGACATACCCAGGCTCCAGTATTTACATGGGATTGAAGTAGTATTTGTAGTATACGTCAACAATCTATTGATATTTTACTTGATTTCTTAAGAGAATATGGAAGAAAAACTGTGAAACAGAAGATTAAGATATACAAGGACTAGATCCTTGCAAATTGAGAAAATATACAGGGTTGCAAGGTCATTCTCTGGCTTGTCTTTCTAGGAAAGTGTGTCAGTCGTTTTCATCATTTTAGAATGTTAGCAGTACATCATTCCGAAATGCGATAGTTAGTGAGAAGATTATACTACGTGAAAAGTCCTGCATTATGTTTAAATGAAATTAATAGAGCTCTTTTACATGGTTCAGTGTTGGATGTAAAAAAGTTTGTGATGATATAGAGTTACGTTTCTTTGCTGGTCAAGAGGAGTGTAGAGAAAGTGGAAGTTTGATAAGTGTAGGTGTTGAAGAAGAGATGGAAGATAGTACTGATGTGAAGTTTGAAAAAGAAATAACAAAATTTAAATTAGTGTCTGGTGAAAATCCCAACTATGTTTGTATTTGTTGTCGACACATTCATTATAAAATTCAAACTAGGAATGTAGATGTGTTTTTAAAAAGTGAAAACGAAAACAATGATAAATGGAAAGAATTTGCTGCTTACCTGTTTGTGGAAGGTCGTTTTGAGTTAGGTACTGTACAATGTATTTGTAAATATTATTACAATAAATTAGAAGAAAACAAAATGCCAGTTAGAGCTGTCCATAATGACTTAGAATTAGTAGCTATACCGCCTGAACTTAAAGATTTAAATACATATGAGGCCATCCTTATTCAATCTGTGCACCCTTTTCAGGCTATAATTCGTATGGAGCCTAAAACAGGTAAGCTGCCTCAAACAGATCTACAATTTTAAGAAAAATGTTGAAACTGTTGGTGTAGAAAGAGAGGATCCGGAACCTGTAGTCATTCTTGTTAATGTTGTACCCACAAAGAGTCGGAAAATATGGTAAGAGTTAGTAGATGTGAGGAAAGTCCAAAAGGCTACATTATATCTGGTGCAAAACAATATTTACTATAAAAGTGTTAATGTAGAAGAAGAAGAAATGACTTTAGAAGATGAAACAGATATTTCAAGTGGACAAATAGAAAAAGTGGAGAATTCAAGAAAAGAAGAAATGTATGAACATTATAATATACACCCTCTACATTCAAAAGAACTGATAGGAGATACTATTAAATTGTTCCAGATGAAAAAAGCAAAAGAACCTCCATGAGCGTGTGGGAAAAAAGTTTGGAAGCTTGCTCTTTTCCACAGCTGTTCCCTACTGGAAAAGGTAGACGATATGAAGAACGACCAGTTCAGATTCCAGCTTCAGAATATCGTACTTTACGACTCTACTCAGAAGAAACAAGATTTCGTCAGTGTATTTCATATTTTTTTCATCTTTCATTTGAGAGTGATCTGTCTGCACTTTCATATGCAGTCAACCATATAATAAAAACTGGAATGCATCTTTCACATGTTTCTGCAAAGGAATTTATGGACAAAGTTGAGGAAAGAGACGAACATTTAGAATCACAGTTAATTAATTTGATGGCATGTCAACGTGGCACTAATGAATATTGGTATCGGCGTCATGGGGAATTAAAATGTATGTTAAGAAACTTAGGAACTCCTACCTGGTTTGTTACACTTAGCTGTGCTGAGGACGTATGGGATGATTTACTGGATGTTCTACGAGAAGCAAATTCAAATATAGAAAATATTGAATTGAAGACACCTGGAGAACTGGGTTCCCTAAATCCTGTAAATGTCTGCAGATATGTTAATCATAGATTTGAAGCTATGATGTCTTGCATCTGTAATAAATAAAAATCCACCTATTGGCGAAGTTATTGATGTTTTTGGGAGAAAAGAATACCAAGCTAGAGGTGCTCCTCATATACAAATTTGGAACTGATTCAGATGAGACTGTTTTATCTCTTATTGAAGAGTATGTTACCTGTGCAATTCCGAAAACAGGAGGACAAAATATCTTAAGACAGCAAGTTTTACGGTTTCAGAGTAATCGATGTGTTAAATATTGTCGACGGAAATATAAGTCAAAGGCTAAATGTTACACAAAATATCAATTTGGCTTTCAACGTCCAGTAATTTCCAAAGGAAGAGTGAACAGTTTTATGTAAGCAGTGAGGCATACTATCACTCGAAAATCACCCAAAAATACTTAAAATATAAAAAGTACATTAATGATTACAATCCGGTGACTTTGAAGATGTGGAATGCAAATATGGACATACAATATGTTCCAGATAACTTAATTGCTGTTGCTCACTATTTCACGTCATATATTACCAAGTCTGAGAAGACAGAATTGAAAGAAATGTGCGAGGATATTTCACAGGAGAAGACACTTAGCAAAATATCATACAGCTTCAGCTTGAAGATGTTTTCAGATCGGGAAATTGGATCGTATGAATGTTCGGATCGATTGACATCTGCAAGTTTATATTCAAAGTGAAGAGGAATCATCTGGATAAGTCTAGGCCTTGCTGCAGCACGAAATCGAGTTTTGAAATCTGTACAAGAAATTGAATACTTGGCACTGAATGAACCAGAAAGTAAAGATATTCTGAAATCAAATATGTTGGATACATACTATCCAAATAGAAGTCCATACCTGGAAAACATATGTCTATATGAAATACTGCAACATTATAGTTTTAGAAAAAAAGTTACAGAAAAAATAAATGAAGGAAAATATGCTGTAATTGTATCTGATGAATGTTTGGTGAAGCATGCAAAAGGAAATTTGATTAATCACACGAAATTAAGTTGTGATACTCCAGATAAGAGAGAGTTTTTCTATTTAGCTCTTCTGCAACTCTTCAAACTTTGGCAAACTGAAATGGAACTACTTGGAGATTTTGATTGCTATGAAGATTCTTTCAATGCATGTAAAGATAGCATTGAATGTACAATTTTTCCAAATTATCTCCAAATGTTGAATGAAGAGATTAATCAAGAAAAATCTATTGCAGCTGAAATTGCTAGAGATAGTTCACAAGATAGTCAGAGTTCTGCTCCACAAAGTCAAGATCCACTAGGAGAAGCCATACTTGGAAATGAAGCGGCAATAGCAATGAGTGAAGTGGAAATGGTGCTGCAGCAAGCACAACAGGACAATATTGATTTGGAAAATTTGGAGGAACGTCTGTATAAAGGACAGAAGTAAATATATCACCAAGTTACACAACAGATACAACATGGATTACTGCATGAAAAGAATGATTGCCAATGTACATCATTTAGACCTATTCTTATGTACATCAGTGGACAAGCTGGAACGGGGAAATGTTTCTTGATTAAATGTTTGGCAAGTTATCTACAGAAAACAACGGATTCACATTTGTCTTGTGTTGTAACTGCTCCAACTGGGTTAGCAGCACACAACATTAAAGGGATTACTTTACATCATCTGGTTATGTTACCAGTAGAACATGAACATAAGTTGGAATACCACAAGCTATCTGGAGAAGCTTGTTTCGAAGTTTCAAGAGTACTGAAAAAAATGAAACTTCTGGTAATTGATGAAGTAAGCATGGTCTCAAACTTAATGCTTGCGTTTGTACATTTGAGGATGCAGCAGATTTTAAAAATAAATTATGATGTTTTATTTGGAGGAAAACATGTAATTGTATTTGGTGATCTACTACAACTCACACCTGTGAAAGGACAACCAGTTTTTAAAACCCGTCTTCATGAAGACACTAAAAAATCTTTGGGAAGTATTGGAAATGTGAACATTTGGAGTTATTTTGCATATAAGGAACTTATCAAGAACATGCGACAAGCAAATGATGAAGATTATGGAAATATTCTTCAAAATATTAGAATTGGTGTCTTAACAAAGGATGGAAAAATGCTTTAGAAAGTTGTCTACTAAGAAACTTGTTTCCAAAAGAAAATGTTGCAGCTGAAATAATCTACCGAAGAATTGCAGAAAAGAAATCTATAATTTGCCTTATGCCAACACTGAAAGAATGCTCTACATTCAATGAAGAACTGTTGATACTGGAGAATGCACCGATAATGAAAATGGTAGCTATTGATAAAATAGAACATGACGGAGTAACTATTCTTTTGTCAGAAAAATTGCAGTTAAAATTAGACTCTTTGGAAAAATCAATATCTAAGACTGCTGGTTTGGAAAACACCTTATATGTATCTCTAAACTGCCGGGTAATATTACGGCATAATTTAGATGTTGAGAAAGGATTAGTAAATGGAGCAATGGGTAAAGTTGTTGACTTTGTTAGTTATGCAAATAGAGATGGGATTGAATTTTGGAAGATTAAATTTGATCAGATTGAAGAGGTGAAACAGATTGGACGCTGTTCTGTTCGTTTCTTGCTTGTAAAACATGTGTATGCTCGTAGAAAACAGTTTCCTCTTTGCTTAGCTTATGCAGTGACTATTCATAAATCTCAAGGTTTAAGTGTAGACAGTGCTTTGGTAAATATTGGAAGTTCTGTGTTTAAGGAGGGTATGGCATATGTTGCATTGTCTCGAGTAAGAACGTTATCCGGATTGTATTTGATCGATTTTGATGAAGAAAAGGTTAGTGCAGATGTAAATTGTGTAAAAGAGTACAATAGGTTAAGAAGACTCTATGCTCCTAGTTTAGGTGAATATCCTATTTATGAAAAACATTTAATACGTCCAAAATGAAAATATGATAAAGATTTTACTGAGGTTGCAAAGAAAAAAAGAATTGAAAAGAATGATGAGTCTGGAAAGAAAATAGAAGAGAACACGGTTGCTAATATTGAAGGATATCAGTTTGAAAATAGTTCAGGTATCAACTGCTATGCTAATGTAATCATCAACGTGTTTTTTTTAGAAAATCTACAGCATGCAATTATGGAAAATCGAGAAAAAAGATTTTGTTCTTTGTTACAATATATTTTTGAGAAGTTGTAAACTGATAAAATGAAAGTCCATACTGCTTCTGATGTGTGGAATCTTCTGGATATATGTTCTGGATCTTCACAATTTACACAGAATGTACAGCAAGATGCTCAGGAATTTCTTATGTTTATGCTTGCAGTATTAGAAGATGAAGGTATACAAATTGAAAATCTGTTTGGACTACGTTACAGATGGGATCATAGATGTGACAGCTGTTCATTTTCATCTACTACTAAAATAGACACTGAACGATTCATATATTTGACAATGCCAGATTTGAAAACAGTGTCTTTCAACGATTTAGTAAAATCAGCATTTGGAATATACTCAGTGCAAATCAGAAATGTTGTCAACATTATTTAGACAAAGATGTGGACAATATATTATTTTAATGCTGCAACGTTGTAGAGCAGATGGAATAAAAGTGGAAACCAAAATAAAATTTTGTGGCAGGTCAAGTTTCAATTTCAGGAAGAACTTTTAAAACAGTGGCTATTGTTTTCCCCAATGGAACTACTTCAACATCTGGACACTATACTGTATATTTAAAATGCAAAAAAGGATGGACACTCTGTAATGATGCACATTTAGAGTACAAATTTCGGCTGCCTAATGAATTACCAAATTCATATTTAATATTTTAAATGACCATGTCATGAATGATGTAATATGTGACATCATCAGCAGTGCATTGTGGGGGCGCGAATTATAGTTAGCTGAACTAACTATAGCGGCGGAATTTCTATGGTTTTGTATGAATGTCCAACTAACTATAACGTCCCTGAAACCTATGTTTTTTTCAGTGAATATATATATATACTTACCTGTTAATTTTCTACCGCACATGTCTTTACCATGCAACTGAAACGTATGTATTTTAGAGGTAAATCTAAACCCTATATATATATATGTGTGTCAACAGCCGAAACGTTATGCTGACCTTGGAAGAATAAATTAGCACGCTTAAATCTACTTGGCACTTTGTGGTCTGTACCTGTTTAACAAGGAGAAAGACAGGATTGCTGAAAGTTATATATATATATATATATATAGGCACCATTCGGTTCAGACGAGACTGAAGCAGGCTCACAGCCGATCCATGACCCTTATCTAGGGGAACTAAGCACTGATTAACTATGGATGTGAATGACCTAAAGAATCTGGTATAAGAAAATAAGAGGTAGATTTCGAAGGAATAAGACAAAACTAAGTACATTATCCAGAAAGATGATATTACAAACCAGGATAAAGGACTTTGCGAACTGGAAGATAGTAATTTAGGAGCCCTGAAGAAGTGCTTTTGGGCTTGAAACAACGTGTTGGCTGCTTGCGGCTAATTACATTTTTGGGAGGCTGCTTGCTGTATTGAAAGAACATTTAAAGAAAGAATAAAATAAATCTTGAGAAAAGATATAAGAAGAAGTCACTGTTGTCTGTTGATTCTCAGTGCACTGTTGTATATATTCGAAAATACGACACTGGTGTGGAGCAGTAACTGAGAAAACCAGCACTGGGCATTATTCCTATTACCCAAACCTAACTGTTATATATATATATTTTTTGCTGCTATGGTATTTAAATATTTATTATATATTTATTTATTTATATTGATAGGATCTTCAAATATAAATGGACAAAATGCCATATGTTAAAATGATGTTGACGTTTATCATTAAATCAGCTTAGAAAATGTTTTACAAGAAAATTGGTAAATGCAAGATGTGGTTTTATATGCTTGCCATTGAGAGTATGTTTTCAGTGTCTATAAGGCGGGAACCAGAACCTTCACCAGTATGCACTGTCACTTTAAAAAGGGGTAAAATGCCAGAAAGCGTTGATCAAGGTCCGGGAGGAACGAAACACGTACTGGCCGACAGAAAATAAACTAAACAATAAGCACTGAACGTTGGTCCGTGCCTGCTTACTGTATCAAGAATGGTGATTATCTGCGAGCAGCTTACTTGGAGATATATATATATATATATATTACCTACTGGCGGTCGCCAGTAGGTAGTTATAGTTAGGACCACGTTTCCATAGGAAATCCGCAACATTCTATTTTGAATAACTTTGGCGCCGGTCAACGAATCCTCACGCATTTTTCAAAATATGTGGGGCGCTACGCTCCGCTCCTACCCTGAAAGTCTCGGGGGGATTCGTCAAGCGGGGGCTGAGATAAAAGGGGGGTCCCAAAACGCGTTTTTCCCATGCATTTTTCCATAGGACCTTTAGACACAGCTACAGCCCGAACGGCTGAACAGAATTACTAGAAATTTGGCAGAGAGGTAGTCCTCAGGTCAAGGAAGTGCCTTTTGTAGGTTTGGTGTAAATCTGTTCAGTAGATTCTGAGAAAATAGCATTTAAAGCAATATCTATATCTGTGACAGCTTACGGTGCGCTTACGGTGCGCTTACCGTACGCGTACGGTGGCGTGCGTGAGCGCGATTCTGATTGGCTGTTATATCTTAGTAAACATTCGAATCGGTCGAAACCAGGAAGCGGCGGCCGCCATTTTGTGTGTTTAACACAGAAAAAAAAGGGTGATAATTTGAAAAGGGGGCAAGGAGGAGAGTTACAGACCCCCTAACATTTGAAAGGGGGTCAAAGAAGGACAGAAAAGTACAAAAAAACATTTATTGATTTTAAAAAAAAATCGCGGGGTACGCGTACGGTAAGCTTACGGTGAGCTTACCGTACGCGTACGGTAGAAAAAAAAAAGAAAAAAAGAAATAAAATTCAGATTTAAGTGTTTAGATATTAGGGGGCTCTAAAAAGAGCCGTTGTGTTTATGAAGTGATTTTTTAGTGGTACCTACAAGTAAGTACCGATGCAGAGTCTAAGGTTCAAGAGGAAGACTCTGTTCCCTTCATCATTGAAGTGCACACCATCTCCTTTATAAATGTCTTGCATGTCGTAACGCAAGTTGTTGTGGTAAATGGATCCCATACCATAGTCTCGGAGGAAAGCAGAAACAGATTTGTTGACGTGTTTTCTTGCTTTGTCAATCTGTGGACAGAAATGATTGGACCAGTTCCATTTTTGCCTTTGGCATATGTTAGAAAACACAAAGGCAGTTTTAGGGAAAAGTGAAAACAGTTGTGCAAAGGTCTCCTTCATAAGCATTTCCAGACCTACCCCAGTCAAAGTGCCTAGGTCATTGCCACCACAGTGCACTATTATGAGGTCAGGGTGTTGGATTTGCATGAAGGATTTCACCAATGGCATCAATTGGTGCCACTTTAACCCTCTCTGACCAATCCATTTAATGTCTACATTTGGCAAAGCAAGGTCTCTCACCATACCTGTTTTCTCTGCATACTTTTCACTCCAGAAGAAATAGCTGTGCCCTACAATCCACACTGTGAACATCTTGAAAGGAGAACTGGATGAACTCAGGAGGTGTAATTCAGTAAAATGGAAAAAAGAAATGAAAGACAGTTTGGAAATGGAGGCAAACATATATATATATTTTTTTAAAACTGATTGGCTGTTTCATACCATTCTAGAATAAAAACTAGGCTGTATGTGTAAATTTATAGAAGCATGTTTTGTATTGGTACAGAAAAATGTGTTACCAAAGAACAGTACTATGGATTTGCTGTTCGGTTTGAAAAGTCAAGCACTTCTGCTCTTTGGAAATGAAACATTGTTTGGTGAACTTCTGACCTGACTCTACACAGCAGTGTTCCATGAGCTGTTGCTATGGTAGCAGGCAGAAGTCAAGTTGGGGGAAGGGTACTAGGCAGAAGTCAAGTTGGGGGAAGGGTACTTTTGGAAAAGGGTTGGTTTTTAACCAATAGAAATGTGTGATTACATTTGAAAAAAAGGGGGAAGCACTGAGATTTGAAACTTACATGTATATGTGTGGAAAAATAGAGGGAAACTTTGCCATTATCTGGTTCTGCTGAGAGGAGAGAGGTGTAGAGAACAGAGATCCTGGCTCTGATAATCTGCTGTTTGAGTGCCACATTTCTTTCACAACTAACTAATTTTAAAGGTGAGTTTAGAGTTTGAGAGGGGATGTATATGGTAAATTAAGAAATGAATAATAGAATTGGAATTCCTTTTGTTGAAGTTGTGTTTATTATTTTCTGTTTTGGGAGAAATTTAAATGTGAGGAACATGTAAAATAATATGGACTATGTTTTCACGATAAATTAAGGTGTACTGGTAAAAATAAGGAATACTTTAAGGGTTTGAGGTTGCAGTCAGTAATGCAAATACATTCAGCATCAGTGAGGCTGGTTGCCCTTGCTGGAGTGTAGTGAGTCACCCAGGTTACACATGTTGCTGGTCTAAGAAAGCTGTTTGGTATTGCTCTGGTGATTTTACATTTGCATTAGATGTAAAGGGGGAGCCATTTTTTTGTATGCAGAAGCAGACTCTTAGCACACAGCCAGCTGGTTATCCTGTGGAATCATGCACAGTATTCACAACCGAGTGGGGTTTGAGGTTTCAGTCAGTAATGCAAATACATTCAGCATCACTAAGGCTGGTTGCCCTTGCTGGAGTGTAGTCAGTCACCCAGGTTACACATGGTGCTGGTCTGAAAAAGCAGTTTGGACATGTGCTTTTATCAGAATCTGAAAAGTGGATTCATAATGTGTCAGTCTGTAAAAGTGTTTATCACTTGCCAAAAAAAAGAGTAGTAAGTGTGCTCTCAAATTGGCAAAGAAATTTCGTTTTGTGGCTAATATGAAAACATGACTCTGTGTGTAAATAGGAATTACAGGCAGAGATTTATTGCGTATTGCTCTGGTGATTTTACATTTGCATTAGATGTAAAGGGGGAGCCATTTTTTTGTATGCAGAAGCAGACTCTTAGCACACAGCCAGCTGCTTATCCTGTGGAATCATGCACAGTATTCACAACCGAGTGGGGTTTGAGGTTTCAGTCAGTAATGCAAATACATTCAGCATCACTAAGGCTGGTTGCCCTTGCTGGAGTGTAGTCAGTCACCCAGGTTACACATGGTGCTGGTCTGAAAAAGCAGTTTGGACATGTGCTTTTATCAGAATCTGAAAAGTGGATTCATAATGTGTCAGTCTGTAAAAGTGTTTATCACTTGCCAAAAAAAAGAGTAGTAAGTGTGCTTTCAAATTGGCAAAGAAATTTCGTTTTGTGACTAATGTGGAAACATGACTCTGTGTGTAAATAGGAATTACAGACAGAGATTTATTGCGTATTTCTCTGGTGATTTTACATTTGCAATAGATGTAAAGGGGGAGCCATTTTTTTGTATGCAGAAGCAGACTCTTAGCACACAGCCAGCTGGTTATCCTGTGGAATCATGCACAGTATTCACAACCGAGTGGGGTTTGAGGTTTCAGTCAGTAATGCAAATACATTCAGCATCACTAAGGCTGGTTGCCCTTGCTGGAGTGTAGTCAGTCACCCAGGTTACACATGGTGCTGGTCTGAAAAAGCAGTTTGGACATGTGCTTTTATCAGAATCTGAAAAGTGGATTCATAATGTGTCAGTCTGTAAAAGTGTTTATCACTTGCCAAAAAAAAGAGTAGTAAGTGTGCTTTCAAATTGGCAAAGAAATTTCGTTTTGTGGCTAATATGAAAACATGACTCTGTGTGTAAATAGGAATTACAGGCAGAGATTTATTGCGTATTGCTCTGGTGATTTTACATTTGCATTAGATGTAAAGGGGGAGCCATGTTTTTGTATGCAGAAGCAGACTCTTAGCACACAGCCAGCTGTTTATCCTGTGGAATCATGCACAGTATTCACAACCGAGTGGGGTTTGAGGTTTCAGTCAGTAATGCAAATACATTCAGCATCACTAAGGCTGGTTGCCCTTGCTGGAGTGTAGTCAGTCACCCAGGTTACACATGGTGCTGGTCTGAAAAAGCAGTTTGGACATGTGCTTTTATCAGAATCTGAAAAGTGGATTCATAATGTGTCAGTCTGTAAAAGTGTTTATCACTTGCCAAAAAAAAAGAGTAGTAAGTGTGCTTTCAAATTGGCAAAGAAATTTCGTTTTGTGACTAATGTGGAAACATGACTCTGTGTGTAAATAGGAATTACAGACAGAGATTTATTGCGTATTGCTCTGGTGATTTTACATTTGCAATAGATGTAAAGGGGGAGCCATTTTTTTGTATGCAGAAGCAGACTCTTAGCACACAGCCAGCTGGTTATCCTGTGGAATCATGCACAGTATTCACAACCGAGTGGGGTTTGAGGTTTCAGTCAGTAATGCAAATACATTCAGCATCACTAAGGCTGGTTGCCCTTGCTGGAGTGTAGTCAGTCACCCAGGTTACACATGGTGCTGGTCTGAAAAAGCAGTTTGGACATGTGCTTTTATCAGAATCTGAAAAGTGGATTCATAATGTGTCAGTCTGTAAAAGTGTTTATCACTTGCCAAAAAAAAGAGTAGTAAGTGTGCTTTCAAATTGGCAAAGAAATTTCGTTTTGTGGCTAATATGAAAACATGACTCTGTGTGTAAATAGGAATTACAGGCAGAGATTTATTGCGTATTGCTCTGGTGATTTTACATTTGCATTAGATGTAAAGGGGGAGCCATTTTTTTGTATGCAGAAGCAGACTCTTAGCACACAGCCAGCTGCTTATCCTGTGGAATCATGCACAGTATTCACAACCGAGTGGGGTTTGAGGTTTCAGTCAGTAATGCAAATACATTCAGCATCACTAAGGCTGGTTGCCCTTGCTGGAGTGTAGTCAGTCACCCAGGTTACACATGGTGCTGGTCTGAAAAAGCAGTTTGGACATGTGCTTTTATCAGAATCTGAAAAGTGGATTCATAATGTGTCAGTCTGTAAAAGTGTTTATCACTTGCCAAAAAAAAGAGTAGTAAGTGTGCTTTCAAATTGGCAAAGAAATTTCGTTTTGTGACTAATGTGGAAACATGACTCTGTGTGTAAATAGGAATTACAGACAGAGATTTATTGCGTATTGCTCTGGTGATTTTACATTTGCAATAGATGTAAAGGGGGAGCCATTTTTTTGTATGCAGAAGCAGACTCTTAGCACACAGCCAGCTGGTTATCCTGTGGAATCATGCACAGTATTCACAACCGAGTGGGGTTTGAGGTTTCAGTCAGTAATGCAAATACATTCAGCATCACTAAGGCTGGTTGCCCTTGCTGGAGTGTAGTCAGTCACCCAGGTTACACATGGTGCTGGTCTGAAAAAGCAGTTTGGACATGTGCTTTTATCAGAATCTGAAAAGTGGATTCATAATGTGTCAGTCTGTAAAAGTGTTTATCACTTGCCAAAAAAAAGAGTAGTAAGTGTGCTTTCAAATTGGCAAAGAAATTTCGTTTTGTGACTAATGTGGAAACATGACTCTGTGTGTAAATAGGAATTACAGGCAGAGATTTATTGCGTATTGCTCTGGTGATTTTACATTTGCATTAGATGGAAAGGGGGAGCCATTTTTTTGTATGCAGTAGCAGACTCTTAGCACACACCCAGCTGGTTATCCTGTGGAATCATGCATGGTATTTACAACCAAGTGGGGTTTGAGGTTTCAGTCAGTAATGCAAATACATTCAGCATCACTAAGGCTGGTTGCCCTTGCTGGAGTGTAGTCAGTCACCCAGGTTACACATGGTGCTGGTCTGAAAAAGCAGTTTGGACATGTGCTTTAATCAGAATCTGAAAAGTGGATTCATAATGTGTCAGTCTGTAAAAGTGTTTATCACTTGCCAAAAAAAAGAGTAGTAAGTGTGCTTTCAAATTGGCAAAGAAATTTCGTTTTGTGGCTAATATGAAAACATGACTGTGTGTAAATAGGAATTACAGGCAGAGATTTATTGCGTATTGCTCTGGTGATTTTACATTTGCATTAGATGTAAAGGGGGAGCCATTTTTTTGTATGCAGAAGCAGACTCTTAGCACACAGCCAGCTGCTTATCCTGTGGAATCATGCACAGTATTCACAACCGAGTGGGGTTTGAGGTTTCAGTCAGTAATGCAAATACATTCAGCATCACTAAGGCTGGTTGCCCTTGCTGGAGTGTAGTCAGTCACCCAGGTTACACATGGTGCTGGTCTGAAAAAGCAGTTTGGACATGTGATTTTATCAGAATCTGAAAAGTGGATTCATAATGTGTCAGTCTGTAAAAGTGTTTATCACTTGCCAAAAAAAAGAGTAGTAAGTGTGCTTTCAAATTGGCAAAGAAATTTCGTTTTGTGACTAATGTGGAAACATGACTCTGTGTGTAAATAGGAATTACAGACAGAGATTTATTGCGTATTGCTCTGGTGATTTTACATTTGCAATAGATGTAAAGGGGGAGCCATTTTTTTGTATGCAGAAGCAGACTCTTAGCACACAGCCAGCTGGTTATCCTCTGGAATCATGCACAGTATTCACAACCGAGTGGGGTTTGAGGTTTCAGTCAGTAATGCAAATACATTCAGCATCACTAAGGCTGGTTGCCCTTGCTGGAGTGTAGTCAGTCACCCAGGTTACACATGGTGCTGGTCTGAAAAAGCAGTTTGGACATGTGCTTTTATCAGAATCTGAAAAGTGGATTCATAATGTGTCAGTCTGTAAAAGTGTTTATCACTTGCCAAAAAAAAGAGTAGTAAGTGTGCTTTCAAATTGGCAAAGAAATTTCGTTTTGTGACTAATGTGGAAACATGACTCTGTGTGTAAATAGGAATTACAGGCAGAGATTTATTGCATATTGCTCTGGTGATTTTACATTTGCATTAGATGGAAAGGGGGAGCCATTTTTTTGTATGCAGTAGCAGACTCTTAGCACACAGCCAGCTGGTTATCCTGTGGAATCATGCATGGTATTTACAACCGAGTGGGGTTTGAGGTTTCAGTCAGTAATGCAAATACATTCAGCATCACTAAGGCTGGTTGCCCTTGCTGGAGTGTAGTCAGTCACCCAGGTTACACATGGTGCTGGTCTGAAAAAGCAGTTTGGACATGTGCTTTTATCAGAATCTGAAAAGTGGATTCATAATGTGTCAGTCTGTAAAAGTGTTTATCACTTGCCAAAAAAAAGAGTAGTAAGTGTGCTTTCAAATTTGCAAAGAAATTTCGTTTTGTGACTAATGTGGAAACATGACTCTGTGTGTAAATAGGAATTACAGGCAGAGATTTATTGCGTATTGCTCTGGTGATTTTACATTTGCATTGGATGGAAAGGGGGAGCCATTTTTTTGTATGCAGTAGCAGACTCTTAGCACACAGCCAGCTGGTTATCCTGTGGAATCATGCATAGTATTTACAACCGAGTGGGGTTTGAGGTTTCAGTCAGTAATGCAAATACATTCAGCATCACTAAGGCTGGTTGCCCTTGTTGGAGTGTAGTCAGTCACCCAGGTTACACATGTTGCTGGTCTGAAAAAGCAGTTTGGACATGTGCTTTTATCAGAATCTGAAAAGTGGATTCATAATGTGTCAGTCTGTAAAAGTGTTTACCACTTGCCAAAAAAAAGAGTAGTAAGTGTAAATACGTGTACTGTGTAATATATTGATTTATTAAATATTAATACTTTTTTCTTTTTTTTCAGATTGTGAAAGAAAATTTTCAAAAAAAAACAACCATTTTTTCAAGTAATTTCAATTACATTTTAATTAAAAATTAAATTGTTTGGTGGGTCAGGTAAGTGAGAAATTAGATGGTCCTTTTCTTCCTCTTTATCTCAAAAAGATTTTTAGTATTTAGTTATTAATTCCTCAAGGATCTTGAGATGTGGTAATTGATTTTTAGTGTTTTTTTAAAAAAAAAAAAAAATACGCTTACCGTACGCGTACGGTAAAAAAAAAAAAAAAGTTTTAAAGAAAAAATAAAAAAAAGTTGAGAGGTAAGGTTGGCTCTTAAAAGAGCCGTTGTGTTCATGCAGGGACAGAGGAAAGGAAGTATGGGAACATTAGCTGGTTGGACATTTGTGCTGATCTATTCTGTTGTTAATGAGGGAAACACTGGTCTCCCTATGAACAATTAGATCATGGCAAAATGAACACCGCATAGTAACCCTACCAAACCGAGGGTTAATTTCCAGAGGTTCAGAAAAAGGTGAATGTGCCCCCACAGATGAAGGGCTCTGCTGAGCTTCCGAAGAAGGACTCGGCTGAGCTGCTGTGGATGTGCTTGGTTGACTTACTGAAGGGTTGCCCCTAGTATGTCTAGCATGTGTCCTGGGATGTACATCCTCAAGGTGTCTCAACATAGTGTGATTCCCGAAGGAATACTTCTTGTTGGGATTACCTCGCGAAAGTACACCCTTGCACAGCTTGCAAGTCACCAAGGCAGCATTGACTTTTTTCTCACCCTCAGGAAAAGTAAAATACTCCCATATGAAAGAGCCCTTCTGTTTCCTCCTTCTCTGCCTGATGGTGGTGCTGCTAGCCTCACTCTCAGCAGAAGAGTGCTGTTCTGCCATCGTATCACAAAGACAAGTCAGCTCCTTCTCCTAAGGGATCACAAGCAGAAATGAGGGGAATGGGTGTGGTGTAGGAGAGTTCTAGAACTGAAAGTAGTTTCAACCAATCAAAAGTTGTGTTTCATGATCACATGACCCACCGTGCGCGTACGTTACGCTTACGGTGCGCTTACGGTGCGCTTACGGTAAAAGTGCACATGCGCGTAAAAAAGACACGCGCTCGCGCGCATGCGCAAAACAGTCACTCTACAACACTTCCGCGTAACGTGCGCGTGTAGCGTACACGCCTACGCACCCCACGCACAGTACGCGCGGCTACGCAAATTGCGTAACTATACGCAAACAGAGTAGATAAATTACAAACATTGCGTAAACCGTACGCTTACCGTACGCTTACCGTACGCGTAATAAAAAATAAAATAAAAAAAATATATATATATTTTCTATGTTATACTAATATATCTTACCTGTTTGGTAAAAAAAAAAAAGAAAACTTGATATATTGCATATTTAAAAAAAAAAAAAAACATAGTGTTTTAAGAGAATAAAAAGTTTTTAAAAACTTGTTTTTTAAAAAAAAAACACATTTAAGATAAGAATTTATAATAAAAAAATCATACAAAATCAATAAAAAAAAAAATGGGATTCACATATGTTATAGGTAAGAATTAGCATTTAAAAAACTATACAAATTCACTGAAAAAACCATGGGAATCACATATGTTATAGTTAGAAATTAGCATTCAAAAAACCTTGCAAATTCACTGAAAAAACCATAGGTTTCACACATGTTATAGTTAGGGATTAGCATTAAAAAAACCTTGCAAATTCACTGAAAAAACCATAGGTTTCACACATGTTATAGTTAGGAATTAGCATTTAAAAAACCTTGCAAATTCAGTGAAAAAACCATAGGTTTCACACATGTTATAGTTAGCTGGACATTTCACTCGTAAAAAACCAATGAAATTTTCCCGTTATAGTTAGTTCAGCTAACTATAACTCGCGCGCCCGCAATGCACTGCTGATCACGTCACATATTACATCACTCATGACATGGTCAGTGACATCACTCATGACATCACTGATGACATCACTGATGACATCATCCTTGTGATAGAGTGGCAGACCACCTCTCACCCTAATATAACCTTTGATACACACATTCAAAAATAGAGACTGAAATTTTCAAAAAAATGGACATACCAATACCAATTACAACATCCTCTTCAATAATTCTAAGAACCACATACACATCCACTCATTCACCAACAGTCCTGTACAGTCACTCATTTGTGTACTCACACATCATATGTACTCATACACCAATACATCCTTTTACACAATGCCACTCATCCACAGAGTTACTGACACACATAGTCACTCATGAAAAAAAGAAAGAAACATACATTTACTTGCATATACAGTTATACACACACCACCACACTTACTTCTACAGAAACTTACACATACTTAGTCTTTTAAACAAACACTTATA
The DNA here is from genome assembly GCF_964204655.1 of Triturus cristatus. Taxonomy (NCBI): domain Eukaryota; kingdom Metazoa; phylum Chordata; class Amphibia; order Caudata; family Salamandridae; genus Triturus; species Triturus cristatus. The sequence continues at coordinate 842,559,927 of NC_140580.1, read as the reverse complement.
GAAACACATACTTATTCATACAGGAACTCTTTCAATCTCTCACTCTCACATATACTCACTTATATACACCAATAGTCACATATACTAGTTTAAAACATATGTAGTTACTAATAAAGACACTATTGAGACAGCCATTCACTCACTAACACACCCATACACACACTCTTCCACCCATACAGTCCTGCACATATGCTGTCTTCAACACATACAAACAGTGAGTCACTCATTCGTGCACCTATGCACTACGTAATACCCCCCACCGAACCATATAGACACTGATACTCAAAAAACCAACTAATAACCTATATAGACACTCATGTAGCTACTCACCAACCAATGCAGCCACTTATACACAAAGTGAGAGACTGATACAGATATTTACATATTTAAACATTACTCACTAAGCCATGTATTCACTAAGATACACTTAATCAGTCAGTTACACAATCAATTTTTCAAAAACAAATCATCCATTTAGACACTTATATACCCATTTATTCTTCCATCGACCTTGAGATATACATATATAAAACATATTTAATTTTCAGAAAAACACACATTCACTGGATGATGTCATCAGTGATGTCATCAGTGATGTCATTTGAGATGTCATCAGTGATGTCATGAGTGATGTCACTGACCATGTCATGAGTGATGTATATATATATATATATATATATATATATATATATATATATATATATTCACTGAAAAAACCATAGGTTTCACACATGTTATAGTTAGCGGAAATTTTACTGATAAAAAACCAATGAAATTCCCCCGTTATAGTTAGTGCAGGCAACTATAACTCACGCGACCGCAATCCTCTGCTGATGCTAATACTGTATTTAGACACTTATTTGCCCATGTCTTCTTCCATACATTTTTAGCTATACATATATTACAAATATTTTTTTTTCATGAAGACACATATGTCATCAGCAGAAGATTGCGGTCGCGTGAGTTATAGTTGCCTGCACTAACTATAACGGGGGAATTTCATTGGTTTTTTATCAGTAAAATTTCCGCTAACTATAACATGTGTGAAACCTATGGTTTTTTCAGTGAATTTGCAAGGTTTTTTAAATGCTAATTCCTAACTATAACGTGTGTGAAACCTATGGTTTTTTCAGTGAATTTGTACGGTTTTTTAAATGCTAAGTTACTTTACGCCATTCGTGGCGTGCGCGCCCACTTAACGCAGTTCGTTCCGTGCGCGCACCGCGCGCCCACTTTACGCAGTTAGTGCCGTGCACGCACGGTGGGCACGCGGTGCGCTACGCGCACCGCGTGCCCACGTTACGCTAGATGGGCCATGTACGCACGATGCGCTTCGCGCACCGTGCGCACATGGAGGACATATGATGCACTTCGTTTTGAAAGGTAATATTTTAATTTTTCGTATATTTTATAAGCCATGCACAAATGGTGCCCTTTTGCACACGGGGTGGAGAGAGTGTGGATAATTTTTTTTTTTATTATTTTTTTAAAAAATATTTTAGTTTATCTCTTCTCTAATAAGCCATGCTCAATTGGTGCCCTGCGGGCACCAATTGCACACGGGGTAGAGAGAGTGTGGATAATTTTTTTTTTTTTTTAATTTTTTACCGTACGCGTACGGTAAGCGTAATCGGCTAAATTACCGAAAAAATAAAATTCCGTTTTTGGCCTTGGGGGATCTTTGGGGACTCCCTCAACATGGCTATGTGTGTGGGAGCTGTCTCAACAGCCCCTTTACATGTTTTTGGGCTTTATATTTTAGAAATCACTCTCAGAGCGAGAGAGAAAATGGCGGCCGCCGCTTCCTGGTTTCGGCCGATTCGAATGTTTACTAAGATCTAAGAGCCAATCAGAATTGCGCTCGTGCACGCCACCGTACGCGTACGGTAAGCGTACCGTAAGCGCACCGTAAGCTGGCTCAGATATATATATTGATTTAAAGGCTATTTTCTCAGAATCTACTGAGCAGATTTACACCAAACCTACAAAAGGCACTTCCTTGACCTGAGGACTACCTCTCTGCCACATTTCTAGTAATTCTGTTCAGCCGTTCGGGCTGTAGCCCTGTCTAAAGGTCCTATGGAAAAATGCATGGGAAAAACGCGTTTTGGGACCCCCCTTTTATCTCAGCCCACGCTTGACGAATCCCCCCGAGACTTTCAGGGTAGGAGCGGAGCGTAGCGCCCCACCTATTTTGAAAAATTCGCGAGGATTCATCGACCGGCGCCAAAGTTATTCAAAATAGAATGTTGCGGATTTCCTATGGAAACGTGGTCCTAACTATAACTACCTACTGGCGACCGCCAGTAGGTAATATATACATACATATATATATATATATACAATAAGTGAGGGGATGTGTATTGGAATTCGCTATGCTGGCTAATTGTGATGAGCATACCTTTGTAAGAAAACTCCGTCTCACAAGTTGAAGAAGTGTCCTCAAAGAACGGAAGCAGACCCAAGGTGCGGTGAAAAATCCAATAATGTATTTAAATATAAAAGACACCACCGCCGCCATTACGCGTTTCAGCCCATCACAGGCCTTGGTCACATGATGCGCAACACAGCGGGTTTACCAATTATATTTGCTTAAGTGAGTCACATGTGCAACAAGAAGTCAATCATAGAAATAAACAATCAGGCAACATGTCCAATGATAGTCTGTCTTCACATGACTATACCCCACAAAGTTATAATTACTGTATAAATACTATGTATTTCCAGCCTAATGCTAATTACAACTTCATTTTTTAACGGGGGAATTTGTTTAAAAAAATAAATAAACAAATGCTCATTGTAAAAACATATGGCGTATAAGTCATTTGAATTAACTTATTAATTTGCATAATGCAATTCGATGTCACCATAATAATTGTTTTAAAACCTTCCCTTTAAAACAAAGAGAAGGAAATAGTCCTTCACAATTAGTTTTCATAAACAAGACAAGTTGCTTTTTTCGTAATGCGGCCCCAATGGGGCCCTTCTATTGGAACCCTTGTTGAAATAAAGTGACTGTGCTAATTAGTGCAAGTATGCATATCAATAACTAGAAGTCACATCCGTGACATCAATTGTTAATAAATATACAGTACAATTTATTATTAAAAAAAGAAGAGATAAACCCTATGTGCAAAAAGTGTGTGTAAAAACTTGTTAAAATTTAATGTTACTTACAAAACAGGGAAATAGCAGCATGTAACTAGAACTCGTTAAAGTTCTATGATCCTGTACATCATGTCAAGATAATAGATGACCAGTTTATAGATGAGTGTAAAAGTCCTCGCTCGAATTTAATCCTCGGGGACTCTTGCTATCCAACTCTAAAATATACTCAGTTTCCAATCTCCTAAGTGCGACCTCCCGGTTGCCTCCCCTTCTCAACGTTGGAATTGAGTCCACCACCCAGTAACTGAAAGCCTCCAGTTTACTGGCGTGGCGCTCCTTAAAGTGGCGTACAACCGGGTAAGTCAGGTCCTTATTGGTGATTGCTCGCATGTGCTGGAGTACCCGCTTGTGAACCTGCAGCTTGGTACTGCCAACATACCGCAGGCCACAGGAGCACTCCAGCACATACACCGCAAAATCCGTCCTACAGTTGAGATATTTGGGGATTGGGACAGGCTCTATAAGAAATGGAGTCAAATATGTTCTGCAGTTCACTCCATATCTGCATGCTTTGCAAGAATTGCAACGAAAAAACCCTTTTCTTGCTGTTAACCAGGATTTAGACTGACTCAATTCAGGACTGCTGCTCACTAGCAAATTACTCATTGAGCGTGCTTTCCTAAAAGCAATTTTGGGTTTCTTCGATAGTTGATTGCCTAACACAGGGTCAGCACGGATTAATGACCAATTATTGTTAATGATTTTTCGCACAGATTTGTGTTGTGCACTGAATGTTAATATAATCCGTGTATCCTCAGTGGTACCAACTATTGGATTGTGTACTGGGGTTGCTTTAGGTGCCAGTGCCATGATTCTAGTTATGTCATTGACTTTCAGCACTGCTCTAGAGAGTATAGATTCAGAATACCCTCTCTCCCTGAATCGGTCCCTGCAGTCACATTGTGCTTTAAAGAAATCAGCCTCTGTGCTACAGATGCGTCGCATTCTTAGCATTTCACCAAAGGGAATACTGTTGATCAAATGTTGTGGGTGATGGCTAAATGCATGTAACACCGTATTCCACGCAGTGTCCTTTCTATGTAGTCTGGTTTGTAGTTGATTATTGCAAACAAATATTTCAACATCTAAAAAGAAAACTGACTGACTACTGATTTCAAAAGTAAACTGCAGGTTCAAATCGTTGATGTTAATTGCTTCGAGGAACCGTCGGGCACTACATTCATCACCTCGCCATATCAAAAACAAATCATCAATAAATCTATACCAACAGATAATACTGGACTCCATGATTGCGTGGTGTTTGGCCATGAGGACCCGCTCCTCCCAGTAACCCATATGCAAACATGCATAACTGGGAGAAAAACAAGCCCCCATGGCCACCCCACGCGTCTGCTGGTATACCTGGTGTTGGAAGAGGAAGTAGTTGTTCTTCTTATTATGAGAGTACATTCCCATGGCTCTACGGTTCAGATAGTATTCACAGGCCCTGACCCCATCCAAGTGCTGAATACTAGTATAAAGGGTCGTGACATCCATAGAGATGAGTAACAGATCTTGACTCCATGGAACATTAACCAACTTCCTCAAAAAGTCCCCAGTGTCCTGTATATAGGATGGGAGACTTCACATGTTCTTGTAGAAAGTGGTCGGCATCCTTTGACACATTCTCCAACAGGCTACCCCTGGCTGAGATGATCGGTCTACCAGGGGGCCTGTCCATTCTTTTATGTATTTTCGGGATGAAATAAATAACTGGAGCAATAGGGTGGTCAACTTTAAGAAACCTGAATTCATCCATTGTAATCACACCTGCCGATTTCCAAGCTAATAACTTGCTGTAGAAGTCCTGACGTGCTGCATTCATCATTTGGAGAGAACTCAATTTGTAGCAGTTACGAATATTGAGATGAGCAAGGGCTTCTTCCATGTACTGGTCCCTGGGCCATAGGACCACATTACCGCCTTTGTCCGATTGCCGAACTATGACATTATTGTTGGTTCTTGGTTTCTGCATAAGTTGGAAATACTGATTGTCATGTTTACTGTATTTCCTCGGTGCCCTGGCTGTCATAGAATACAGGCTCTTCAATTCTGTTGCCACCTTTTCACTGAATGAGTCCAGATTGTCTTTCAACATAAGGGGATAAAATGTGGATTTAGCTCTGAAGGGAGTTTTAGCCATTGATCTACTCAGAGGTGTGCAGCTCACATCTCCCATGACTCCTTCTTGCTCATTTTGAAGCTGTTGTAAATCCCTCATCAAATCCACATCTCCCGCACTGAGATTATTATGCTTATTACCAGCGTCAACCAAACCCTGTGGTCGTTCCTCAGGTGCATTAGTTGGACCTTGAAGGGCAAAGAATTTGCGAAGTTTTAATTTATGCACAAACTTGTAAATATCAACCCTCATCTCTGAATATTTGAAATCCGCCTTAGGGCTGTATGATAACCCTAGTGCAAGGATGTCGGTTTCCTCCTGTGTAAGATTGATGTTTGTTAGGTTGACCACAGTCTTATTGGTGGCTGGATTGGTACTGGTTAGCTGCGTTTCCATCCCCTGTTTGATTTTTTGTTGCCACCGTTTGTGCTTGTGGTTTTGACGGCGCCTTGCCCTGTGCTTTTTGTTGTTCCTGCTTTTGCTGCTTGCGTAACTGGGACATTGGGGGCACGAGGCCTCAGGGTTTGTTTTCGGTCCTGTCGCATGCAACTGATTTCCTGAGCAAGCGATGCTCGTTGAAACCCCAATCCCACATTGGATTTTAGTTGTTCACCCTCTGATTCACTATCTACGGCCGAGCTGAGATTGGTTATTGATGAAGATGCGAGTTCTTCATCCGCTCGCGGGTGAATCTTGGGATCTTTTGCCAATACACCAGCTTTAACTGCATCATATTTTTTGGCAAACGTGAACACTCGCCCTTGTTCATAATCTGATTTGTCCCTTTGGAATTTGAAGGTCTTCCGTTTTTTGATCACCTCCTCATCCCTACGCAAGCGTGCAATCATTTCATCCCTATATTTAGTTTTCTCTGATGTGTCTTCAAATTCCGCAATTGTCTTTTCCATGTCCTCTATTTCTTTCTGTAATGCCGCTTGGTCACTGATGGCATATTTAACCAAAATTTCAACCAACCGTCTAGAGGAGTCCAAATTGACAGTGGCCCATTCTGTTAGCATTGTAGGATCAGGTTTCTCATAACTTGGGGCCAGCATGATTCTCAATCCCCTCGGTATCCTGCCAACCTCTAAATAGCGGGACAATGATTTGTGCTCCCACCATTTCTCCTGTTCGGCGCGCATAATTTTCTCCAGCTTCCTGAATTGTTCCTTTAAACTGGTATTATCTCCCCTCACTGCACTTTATTGTGCTGGCGTTGCTGCCACATTGCTGGGGGAATCATCAAACATTGTACATGCTGCAGCTTCCCTGCCTCGTAGCGCATCGGCGAATATGGCGTCTAAAATGTTATATTCCCGCTGCCACTGTGAATCCCCTCGGGCACTCCCGTGTACAATTCGTATGACAACTCCTCCACCGAGTCAGTGCGCTGCCCCTACCTGCCAGGGGTTCCTATATATTTATATATATATATATATTGCCAAACGAAAAACAAAGGAACAAAATTTTACACGGGCCCACTGATCGTATGCAGTAATGTTTAATTGCACAGCAGAAAAGGACGCCGCGTTTCGACCAAGTCTGTGGTCTTGGTCACATGTATATATATATATATAACAAAACAATACCCTTTCAGGGATAGAGTGATGCATAAATTATGCAGAAAGGACGCAATGGACTCTGGGTAGTTCTCAAGTTTAGGTGGAAAGCAGCTCCTGTATAAAGCACTTTCAATACCAGTGACACACTAGATCTGCTCACCTCAAATGTCTGTGTGTATATATATATATATATATACAGTGGAGACAGGGAGAGGCACGCAGGTGGAACGGCCCTGCTACTACGGGAGAACCTTCCCGAGTGCCCTCACTGACCTCATGAGGTCCTGACTCTAATATTAAGGGAAACGTTACTCCCTTCTCCAAATTTAGCGGCACTGGTTAGTTCAGGCGGCCACTGATACTAAAATTGAACTTCCTTTGGTCCTGAAGAAGTGCTTTGAATCTCCCTCTGAGGCCATATACAGCGCGAAACATGTTGACCATTATATATGTCCATTAGGGACATGTACCCAGCTACAGTGGGAGATAATATCCTCTAGAGCAGCACCACACACTTTGTTTTAACAATGACAGAGGGCTCACCCTAATAAATAGTACCCACTCTCCCTCCAGTCATTTTTTAACACAGCACTTCAGACTTCACAGCCACTTACACCCAAGCGCACAAACGGCTTCTCATCAAAAGATCTCTGATAAAGAGATCTTTCGGGGGACCCGTAGGGTATTGCAGCGCCGGCCCGACGAGGAGCAAAGCCCAAATGATGAAGCATGACATCCTTCGGGGTGTGTGAGGGCAATATGACGAGGACACACTGTCCTCCACAGATAGTGTAGCACATGACAATAGTCTCTTCCTCATTCTTCCTCTACAAGGAACAGTGACTCCCTTTGTGTACGAGTTACTTCTCGGGAGCAAGGGTCACTGGACCTAATAATCAGCTCCTAGTGTCCTCCCCTCTCTATAAATAGGACTCCATCTCTCAGCCAGCAGTGCACCAGGAGATGAATTTGCAGAGTGGTGGAGAAGGGGGGCGTGACATCTGAAGTCCTCTCAGCAATTCTACTGTTTGGGACTTACTGGAGGTAGCAGGAGTGCTTGGTGGCCCGTAAGGACCCTCTGCAGCCAAGGGGACTTCACCCCCCAAACATTTGTGAGACTTTTTATAAGGGGAGTGGGGCCAGGCCTTTTTTCAATGGGGGAGGGTGGCGTACAGCCCTCCCTTTTTCCACGCCTATTTAGGCCCCAGGGACCTAAACCCCTAGGACCCAGCCTTTTAAAAAAAATAATAAATATTAAAGGGAAGTAGGGCAAGTGGCTTCCACTTCAGGTCTGATTTCGCCCCCTATAACCCGGTTCCCCAGAGCCAAACCTCATCTTTTAATTTTTATTAAATAAATAAATAAGGGGCTGATTTGCACTCCCCCCCTCCTTGGCCGATTTCAGCAACAGGGAACCCATCCCATGGGTCCTGGCATCTTTTGTGGATTCCCCCCAGGTCACCCACTCTGTTCGGGACAATGGGGGTGCCTCAAGGCCCCCACGATTCCTGCCGGCTCCCCACCTCCTGTGGGAGCCTGCATTGCTTTTATGGAGATGGAGCTGCTAACATGCAGCTCCCTCTCTGTAAAAGCGATTGTGCTCTGCTTTCAGCAAGCGAGAAAACATTTTCTGAAAACGAGCACAGTTTGCTATGGCTTGGCAGGAGCAGTAAAACTCCCGCCAAGCCATAGCAAACAGCTATGTGCCGGGGGTGGGCACTCCAGGACGTAGCAGGAGCCAACCTGTGGGTTGTTACTTCTCAGGGCCATCTATGGCTCAAGGAGGTGAGCCGCGGGGGTGGTGGTCCCTGGAGCTGCGTGCAGCCCGCTCGGCTCCCGTACTGTGTAAAGATTAAGTCCCAGGGAGGTAGTGGTCCCCGGGGGGGGTTCCATTGGGCCCCCCCAATAATAATTGAATGAGCCCCAGGGAGGCGGTGGTCCCCAGGGAAGCGGAGGAGGCCATACAGGCCTCCCGGCCATTCTTATTAACCAATCCCAGGGGAGGTGGTGGTCCCAGGGGCATCAATGAACCCCAGTAGGAGGGAGTTCACCCCTCCTCATTTTTTAAAATGTCCCCTGGACTTGGTCCACCTGGGGGCCAGTTAGAAATGAAGCACAGCGTGAAGTTTTTTAAAAACGATTTCGCTGGGATTTACGGATCTAGGGCGACTCCCACTGAAATGTGTTTTTTTTTTAAATGCTTGTTTTGGCCCTGTGGGACCTCCGCCCCAAGAGGATTAAGGGGTCAGGGTGTTTCTACCCTGCCCCCTTTTCTTTTAACGTTTTTTTCTGTGACTCTGCTGAACCGAGTCACTAGATGGCTGCCAACACTTCCTGGTTTGAAGTGTTGACAGCCAATCAGATCTCAGCACAGATCAGGAAAGGTTGCAGATCCTCTGCGTTCCGTGGATATACAAATTTGGATTTTCCCTAATTATTTAAAAACTACTGAATGGATTTCACCAATTACCAGATATACCGCTTTCTGGAACAACAGCTACCTTTCTGCCAAGTTTGCAGGGGTGGTCCATGCAGATAAGCGCAATGGGGCGATGGGGTGCTGGGATGTGGCGCGAGGGGAGAAGTCTACAGACGGCGGAATAGGGAAAATTAAATAAATAAATAAATCCTATTCTGTCGACATCACCTCGCCCTGCCCCACCCCGCTTACCTGTATGGACTGCTGCTGCAAATTTGGTGTAATTCTGTCCAGCCGTTCTAAAGATTCCTATAGAAATTAGCATGGGACCCCCTTTTTCTCAGCCCCCGCTTGACGGGTCACCCCGAAATTTTCTAGACAGCAGTTGAAGAGAATGGCAAACTGGTTTCGAAAATTTCATGAGGATTCATCAACCGACGCCAAAGTTTTTGGGCAAATGAAAAAACGCTCTTCCTATGGAAGCTAGGTCCTAACTATAATTACCTACTGGTGACCTACAGTAGGTAATATATTATATATATTATTAATATATATTATATATATATGTATATTTCACCTACCTGCGGAATACTTACATTTTCGTTGTAAAGGCATGCGTGGTAAAGGCATAGTTGTGCGAAGAAAAGTCAATGTAAACACTGTCATTGTAAAGGCATTGTCACAGTTAAGGAGTTATTGTTAAGGTAAGTCGTGGTTCAAGCATCGTGGTAGATGCTGTTTCACTTTCCTTATGGTGGAGGCTTATTTTGACATCGAACAAAAATCATCAAGCATAGAAGAAAAGATACTGTGAGAGTAGCTTTTGAATGTCTTGTGTTAGATGGCGCTGCTGGTACTGTTCCCTGATGGAGAAGCGGACCTTTAAATGGAGGTGATCAGTGCACCTCCATTGCAGGCAGTTGATGCTCCACTGTGCATGCACTGCAACAAAAGCACTGGTCTGGCAAAGGAAAAATACAGGATGAGTGCAACTACTTCCTGCTATGCCGCATGGTCTTTTATTGCCGCTCAAGCAAATTTCATTTAGTAGTGCTAGAGAACAGCATTGTGATATCAGAGTAAGATTCCCCACTGGTCATGATTCTGCTTAGAGCCCCCCATTCAAGGAGTTAATTAATCTCACTGTGACACCCAGGCGCCTCCGAGCGGCTGTTAGGTCTGGAGGGAGAGTGCGGTTAATTGAGCATGTTAATGCACCTGCTGCAGAGATATGTGTGTATCCTGCTGATCACAGGCTCTTCTTCTGGTTTTACACCACTTACACGAGTGTTGCTGCTGCAGGGGTAGCAAATTAGGAGGTGTACTAATTGCCACTCCCTGTGATTGGCTACAAACACAGGAATGGTGGTTTGGAAGGAATAGCAGACCACCATCCACCTGTTTACGTCGTAAAAGAGATTTTTTAATAGTGGTCCTTAAAGGAAGCTTTGCTGCCTTCAAAAGAGAAATGTTTCCATTTGGTAAGACATCTTTGGGGACATCCGATTGTCCTGACACAATCCCTAAAGGGGAAATGGGCATTGGGGACAGCTTCCACTTTGCGACTGGTTTATCCCCTTGTTTCCATCAATAGTTTGCTTCCATAACTGCGGGAACAAACTACTGACACATACTGTTGGAAATCACAAATAGGAGGGGATGCTCCTGTCACACCCTCTCTGATTTTTGATCTCGAAACAGTTTGTAAGGACACTTTGCAATTCAGAAAGGCTTTACTGAATTGCAAAATGGTTTTAGTGCATATTAAAAAGCAATTTTGTGGTTGCAAACCCTATGACTTTGTGAATCGCAGGGACTGGGAATCCAAACTGTTTTGGTTTTTGGGCTCTATGTTAGGTAAATAATTAATTTATATTTAAGTGGTATGTTGTGGTTAAAGATGCAATGTGTTTTAAATGGAACTTTTATAATTTTTCAGGAAAATATTTACTTTTCTGTTTTGTGTACCCGAAAGCACAATACAAATATAATAAACAGAAGCTAGGTCTGTTGGTTTCACTATGTGCAAACCAATATCTAGACTATAAATCATCCCACAAATATATATATATATATATTTATATATTTATATATATATATATATTTATATATATATATTTATAAGTACTTACATGTGTGATAAATGTTATTTATACATATCTATTTATTTATGTATTTATATATTTATTCAGATTCATCAAATAAGAGAGCAATATTTACCAATAGTCGGATGCTCAACAAACATGTAAACAATCTCTACATGTATATATATACTGTGTTGTACCCATGATCTCCAACTTGTGGCCGCGGTATTTTGCCGAGATGTAAGAATAGACAAACAAACCCCCAATGAAATTTGTAAACAAACACTGAGAGCACTGTCACTTTAACACAGACCGGAAGGTGAAATAATTGAAAGAAAAAAATGTATTTATACGATCAGGTGACTTCATGGCGTGTCATGTGATCAAGGCTCCACGGAGTCGAAACGCGTCATGGCTGGCATACCTTGAGTGAATAAAACCAACTATCGTATGCACCGAATTGTGGTCCGTGCTCCTTTCTGTTGACGTGCAGGCGCTTTCCAAGGCGTAGGCGAAGGAGTGCTTTGGATATATATATATATATATATATATATATATATATATTATCTACTGGCGGTCGCCAGTAGATAGTTATAGTTAGGATCGTGTTTCCATAGGAAATCTCAAAATTCTATTTTGAATAACTTTGGCGCCGGTTGACGAATCCTCGCGAAATTTTCAAAACTAATGGGGCGCTCCGCTCAGCTCCTACCCTGAAAGTCTCAGGGTGATTCGTCAAGGGAGGGCCGAGAAAAAAGGAGGGTCCCAAAACGCGTTTTCCCCATGCATTTTTCCATAGGACCTTTAGTCGAAGGTACAGCCCGAACGGCTGAACAGAATTACTTGAAATTTGGCAAGGGAAGTGCCTTTTGCAGGTCTGGTGTCAATCTGTTCAGTATTTCCTGAGAAAATAGCATTTAAAAGCATATAAATATCTATACGCGCGCACCGTGTGCGCACTGTGAGCGCACGGTGCCGTGCGCGAGCGAAATTCTGATTGGTTGATAGATGTCAGTAAACATTCGAATCGGTCGAAATCAGGAAGTGTCGGCCGCCATTTTGTCTGTCGCACTGAAAAGGAAAGGTGGAAAAAAGGTGGAAAACGTGAAAAGGGGGCAGGGAAGAGAGTTCCTGACCCCCTAGCCTTTGTCAGGGGGTCACAGAAGGACCCCCAAGGGTGAAAAAAACATTTTATTATTTTTGAAAAAAATAGCGGGGTGCGCGCAGCGGTGAAAAACCTTGAAAAAAAAATAATTTAATAAATACATAACTTAGCATTTAAAAAACCGTACAAATTCACTTGAAAAACCATAGGTTTCACACACGTTATAGTTCGGAATTAGCATCTAAAAAACCCTGCAAATTCACTTAAAAAACCATAGGTTTCACACATGTTATAGTTGGCTGGACATTTCACTCGTAAAAAACCAATGAAATCCCCCCGTTATAGTTAGTTCAGATAACTATAACTCGCGTGACCGCCACTCTATCACAAGGATGATGTCATCAGTGATGTCATGAGTGATGCCACTGACCATGTCATGAGTGATGTAATGTGTGACGTCATGAGCAGTGGATTGCGGGCGTGCGAGTTATAGTTATCTGAACTAACTATAACGGGGGAATTTCATTGGTTTTTTACGAGTGAAATGTCCAGCCAACTATAACATGTGTGAAACCTATGGTTTTTTAAGTGAATATATATATATATACATATACATATATATATATATATATATATATATATATATATATATATATATATATATATATATATATATATATTTCTTTACCGGATTTATTGGAATGGGGAGACATGTGGTGGGGGTCCCCATCAGCATATCTTGTAGGGGGGCCCCCTCAAGTTTCGGATCCACGGACCATAAACTAACAGCAGTTAGCATTAATCACATTCTTGCATACTTTAAAGACCTCTAAAATGCAGGTGGTGCTGTTATACGCATCACCAGGTTAGAAAAGAAACCATGCACCTGGTTGAGAGCTACTGAGCTGCAGCACTACAAAACAGTAATACACCTCTAAGGAAAGTACGCGCTATATAAAGACGCATAGATAAATAGATAAATATATATATGACGCTTCTTTGTAATACGCTGTATTCTGCAGTGAGTAGCCTCAAAGTGTGGAGGAATGAGAGAGGTGTATAGGAAGGACCAGGAGAGAGGAACCGGTGGACCTACAGGTGGGGCAATGAAGGGGCAGCATAGAAAATGTCATGAGCATCCGTACCTACTAATGGAGTAATGGTATTGACATGCATGACACCCCGCGTATCAAGTGCACTTAAATCCCAATTGCAGGAGTTCAATTATTTCAGAACTTTGACCCACAATCATCGCACCTTTCTCCTCATCTGCAGCTTCCCTTGTCTTATACATATAAATACAACTTCCGAATCATCTCACTCCTAAATTTGGAATATTTTGTATTCCTTATGTTAATACCCAGTTATAGAATATTCTGCACGGATAACTCCTATCTTATTCATGAGCATTGTACTGATGATTGTGAATTCATTGTTCATAGGTCTGACGTTCACCAAGACCTTTTGATTGTACTAAAATTATATATATAATTGACTTACTTATCAGGGCTTTAAGCCACCCCTCTTCACCAATTGCCTGATTTGGCGTCATTGCAATTTTTCTTTCCGCTACTACAGCATGGGGTAGTAGGACAGCCTACTTCAACCATTGGATAAACTCGATGTGAGTGATGGCATTCTTCACAGGGATACATAAACACACACAAACTAGTTCCCCCATGCCAGAAACTAGAACGATAATGTGTGCTTTATGAGAACATATTTTTGCTTTTAGCCATTTAAAAAAAATATCGATAAGGACCCAGCAGCTCCCCTACAATAAAGTTTCATAAAAAACATATTAAAAATAGAAACATTGACGAAGCCAGAAGGCTGGCATTTGCTGCTAGATCGATTGGCTTTGCCAATGATTGTATAAACTATGTTAGGGTCTTACTTTTATGTGTGGTTGGACTGGTTTGATTAGTGTTTGTGTTTGTGTCAGATGCTTTTGCACGTAGGATTGTCACATGTTAGATAGTACTGTCAGTGTAACAAAAGCATCCTCCAAGAAATCCTTCATGAGTTTATAAGATGTGCTGTCACAGGAGTTTATCAATGGTGGGGCCTCACTTATGAATTGGAATTTAATCCCTGATGTAACAGATGAGCATAGTAATGATGCATAAATTAAAATGAGTAATAAACTATTCACTTTTAAGACAACACCATGTGTAAATGATTTGATTAAAAAACTGCTTTTATTATCCAAACATTAATGCATTATTTTTCCAGAAACAATGTGGAACATTTATACAAGGCAATACGACACGTTTTCTTTAATATATATGTATATATATATATATATATATATATATATATATATATATATATATATATATATACATATGATTAGCTCTTATGTATGCTATGATCCCCCCTTCTTCTCCACCGCCTTCAAATTTATTGTGCCTTCTGCTTCCTCCCTACCCATTACGTCTTTATAGTTATTTGTCAAGGAGATATTTTCTTAATTTATTATTAAAATGGTAATGATTTTTGAAAATTGTTCTAATGGTTAGTTAAAATTGGATTACATTGATAATTCTTCTCTTGTAAAATCGATATATAAAACACTTAACATTTTGATTGAAAGTATCTTGTATAAGAGTGCGGTTTCACATATATCTAGACATGTGTCTATTGAATGAATTCAAAACTTTGAGGAGTCATCACTCTCATAAAATGTATCCTAAATGGAAACTGATGGGCCATTTCAGCTCTTGCATTCATTTCTTCCTAAACTTCTTTAGAGTGTAAATAGAAGTACCAGTTTTACCTTGAGTACTGGACGATTTCATTCGTAAATCTTTTAATGAATTAGCTAAATGCTGGGACTCTGGAATGTTATAAATTTGCAGATCCAGCAATCCCAGGTAATTAGGCATTTACTGTGTCTAACTTTACTACTTTTCAGTATCCACAGAGTTAACCTTGGACCACCAGTTTAAGGGGTCGATTATGATGTCGGTCGCACAAGCTCCGAACGGCATTCGGTTAGTCCGAATCCGATTCGGAAGCCTCATTTCCAACTGACTCAGAAACATTTCCGAACAACAGATTATGATGTTTGGAAACCATTCGGACTTTCCAACTCGGTTCCGCATGGCTTTCGGAATAACTGAGTCATTCGGAGCCAATTCGTACAGGTATACGGACCGCGTTTCCAAAGGAGCGATTAGGATGTCGGATTTGGACAGCCTTTCCGAATCTGTTGTTCTGACACGGATTGGCTGTCGGAATCTGACTTTGGTGGCCAGTAGCAGGCACCCCTTTATCAGAGGGGCCTCCAAATTCGGCCCATGGAGGTACCCATGGGTCCCCCCTTTCCAGCCATGCACAGTGTGGCAGGCACCTTGGGGTGCCTGCCACAGGATGCACGATTTTCCGCAACCACCCCTTTCTTCAGTTGGAACCTGTGTAGTCAGTCGGAACACAGGCTCCCGTTGAAGTCAATGGGAGTCCGACTGAACAGTGTTCGGAACCATTGTAATCGGTCGGTCGGACTCGCAGAATCCGATTCGGTCGGAAACCATTCCGAAACCGATTTGGTTGGAATGCTTTCTGACCGACATCGTAATTGACCCCTAAGTCGGGCCCATAGTTTCTAGGTCAGAAGTATAAAAAATAAATGCATTTGCTGTTTGTGAAATGCACTTAAGCTCTTTTTTTATTTTTATTTTTTATCCAGGATAAACACAAAAAAAGAGAATCATCATATAAACAACAAAGTAGAGAAGAGAAGACCAAGAAATTTGCAAAGCTGTTAATTGATTCCACTTTGTACAGCATACAGCAATTCATTCAAATTGAACGGCCTGAATTTGAGTTGTTCCTCCCATTCTCCTAGCATACATAATTTCACGTGCTTTCACTTTTTTCCCCCATCTTTTGAACCCACTGAGAAACAGAGGGCAACGCCTCTTATTTCCAATTGGCCAAAATTAATGATCTAGCCACCAATGCTGCAATAAAGAACAATTGGTGCTGAGATATCATCATCCTAGAAGGAGATGGTGCAATGTCAAACATTGTCCTATACGTATTTGGAATGTTGTTATATCCAAGTTTTACGCTTGATTTTAAAAAGACACAAAGTCAAAAATCCTTAAGGTGCCTGCACATAAATATCATGTGCAACCAATCCCTGTTTGCATCTGAAGCACCAAGAATCTGCCTATGGATAATATTTTTTAATTTTAACAGGTGTGTAATATAGCATCTATATACTAAAGAAAGCTGCTATTCTTCTTAAATTAACAGCACTAAGGGCCCCAATACAATGGCGGGCGGACTTTGTCTGCCCGCCACCGTATCGGTAAACGGGACCGACGGCCAGAGGTGCAGTGGTACCGCGAGGCCAATTAGGATGCGACCGCCACCCTGGCGGTTTTAAACAGCATCTTTATCATTGCGGCGGGCGGTGCTGTAAGCAGCACCCGCCGCAATGTTAAAGTGGCATCTTGTGCATTGCCATGCACAACGTGACAGGCACCGCGCGGTGCCTGCCATCTTGTGCGTGGAAATGTACCCCTCAAGTGCAGACACCCTCCCCCTCATCACCCCGGGGGCCTGCAACGGGCCCCCAAAGTGATTTACCGTATGCCTTTCCATGGCGGAGTCTCCGCCATGGAAAGGCATACCCACCACCAGCATCATAATATGCAAGGCACCGCCACCATATTGTGGGCCTTTTCCGCCCGGCCGGCAATCGTGCGGATTGCCGACCGACAGAAAAGCGGCGGACAGACTTTCTGTCCGCCGAGGAACCCCCCGCCATGGTAATATGGCAGGGGTAAATGTAGTTGTGATGGCGGGCGGATCGTCACCGCCGGCTGGGCGGTGGCGATCCTCCCGCCATCATAATAGACCCTCTAGTGTCTTCTGATTCATACAATTATATAGCTGTCATTGATTGCTATCAAACCGACACCCTTTTGAATCTTCAATAGACTCTAGCAGCTCCCTAATCAATATCTCACTCCGCTTTGGCTGCAGTTGTCTATTCCAATTGCTTATCCCCTTTATTTTAGTGTAAAAATAGGCTTTCCCAAATCTATCTCCAAAAGATTCTACACTTGGGGCCCAATTCTGATGTGGTTGGAAATGACTCCGTCCGTCGGCAGGAGCTGTTCCAACTGCATAGGAATTGCCCATTCGGATTCCTTTCCGACCGACCCATTTTGATGGGTTCCGTCAGAAGGGAATCTGAATCGGTTTTCCAAAAAACCTCTAACGGGCTTGGAGAACCCGTCCACCATTCAGAAAGCCTGCACTAATCCCTCAGCCTGTTCTTTCTGGCCGAGGGATTACAATGGCAGTTTACCACTGCCTTTCTTTGCTGGCCTTTACGACACAGAAAGGCATTGGGAATCTGTATTTGGGGGCTCCTGTTGATCCCTGCACCCAGTGGAAGGCACCTTGAGGTGCCTGCCACCGGGTGAAGGGATGAACTGCACCTCTGCTCTTCGCAATGAGAGCATGCATAGGATTGTGACTGAACAGGGCTTGGTTGCATTCTACTTCCTGGGCTGGAACCAAAGACAGAAGGTTGTTCGGTTCCAGTTCCAAACCGGTGTCGGACGGACTCCGGTCCGTCGACATCCGAATCAGGTCCTTGGTCGATAACCAGAACAAAAATTATGAACCTGTAAGGCTATAAGCCAGGGATTGACCTATATCAGGAGTAATCTCCACCAGTTGTTCCATCTTATAATTTCACAATTCAAATAGAAACTGCACTGTCTTAAAGTCTAAAGGAAACCAATGAAAACACGTGGAAGTTGACAGATTAAGCCCTAGCGGTATACAGTCCATTCGTTTTCACTTGAGGATGGAGCATAGGAATCTCATACTCCCCCAGATTCTATTAAAACACTCCATTATTATTCTTGGGGTCTATATCTGTTTTTGGTAGCCTTAGAATTTCTAAGAAGGGGGAAAGACAAATTTCAGAGTCTTTTAACATAAGATTAAGAAGATAGATGTTTCAAGTCTTGGAGCTGGGGGAAGCGGACCTGGTTAACCAATCTAGAAATGTTGCCTGATAGTAGGTCTTAATACTAGATAGCGCCAATCCTTCTTTTTCATATCTAATTGCAATGTCTGAATATTCCCTCTGAGCTTCTTTTTTTGCCAGATTAATTTCTGAGTTCACAGATTGGAAAAAGAACTTTAATCATAATATTCGCAAACAGAAACGATAATAGGGGAAGAATGCTGATTTTGACTACAGCTACTGGCCCGATGATCGATAAAGGAAGATTCTGCCAAAGCTCCAATAAACCAGAAATCTTTTTCAGAGTAGGCTGATTTTTAAGGGCATATAGGTCATATACCTTAGAGGTAACATAAATCCCTAGATATCTTATTGGAATAGCCTCCAAATAGTGAACTTTAAGTAAATCCAACAGTACATCAGCAGAGCGGTTAAGTAGAATCATTTCTAAGCCTGGGCAGAATGCGTTAGAAAAATGTCGTTCGCAGTAATTTCTAGCGCTGGGTGTTTGTCTGTGCTGTGAAATTATCGCGAACAGCACCATGCACAGCGCAAACGGGCACAAGAATTTCTACTTGAGCAGCAGCTTTCTAAACGCGAACAGACGGTTATTCAACATAAGCGATCGCAAACATACGCGGCCACCTGCATTGAGAAATCCGACCGCCCACGTTGAGAAATCTCGTCAGAAGGTTGATTTCCATTGCTCGTGCACACTAACTTGACATTGACGAGCGCGAATGAGGAAAAATCTTGCCGGGAGGATGGAGTATCTTCACTCGCGCTTGCCAACTTGATGTTGACGAGCAGGAGTGAGGAAAAAAACTCCTGAGCCCCACGTAATGCGGAATGCGGAAAAATCCGCAGCGGAGTGGAGTTCACCGCCCAAACTTAGGGGCCCATTAGGATGTCGGGCGGACGATCCCCGCGGACCTGGGACCGTCTGTCACTAATTAGGATGCGACCGCCACCCTGGCGGTGGCATTCGCATCTTTAACATTGCGGTGGAGGTGCTGTAGGCAGCACCCGCCGCAATGTTAAAGTGGCATCTTGTGCATTGCCATGCACAACGTGACAGGCACCGCGCGGTGCCTGCCATCTTGTGCAAGGAAATGTACCCCTCAAGTGCAGACACCCTCCCCCTCATCACCCCGGGGGCCTGCAACGGGCCCCCAAAGTGATTTACCGTATGCCTTTCCATGGCGGAGTCTCCGCCATGGAAAGGCATACCCACCACCAGCATCATAATATGCAAGGCACCGCCACCATATTGTGGGCCTTTTCCGCCCGGCCGGCAATCGTGCGGATTGCCGACCGACAGAAAAGCGGCGGACAGACTTTCTGTCCGCCGAGGAACCCCCCGCCATGGTAATATGGCAGGGGTAAATGTAGTTGTGATGGCGGGCGGATCGTCACCGCCGGCTGGGCGGTGGCGATCCTCCCGCCATCATAATAGACCCTCTAGTGTCTTCTGATTCATACAATTATATAGCTGTCATTGATTGCTATCAAACCGACACCCTTTTGAATCTTCAATAGACTCTAGCAGCTCCCTAATCAATATCTCACTCCGCTTTGGCTGCAGTTGTCTATTCCAATTGCTTATCCCCTTTATTTTAGTGTAAAAATAGGCTTTCCCAAATCTATCTCCAAAAGATTCTACACTTGGGGCCCAATTCTGATGTGGTTGGAAATGACTCCGTCCGTCGGCAGGAGCTGTTCCAACCGCATAGGAATTGCCCATTCGGATTCCTTTCCGACCGACCCATTTTGATGGGTTCCGTCAGAAGGGAATCTGAATCGGTTTTCCAAAAAACCTCTAACGGGCTTGGAGAACCCGTCCACCATTCAGAAAGCCTGCACTAATCCCTCAGCCTGTTCTTTCTGGCCGAGGGATTACAATGGCAGTTTACCACTGCCTTTCTTTGCTGGCCTTTACGACACAGAAAGGCATTGGGAATCTGTATTTGGGGGCTCCTGTTGATCCCTGCACCCAGTGGAAGGCACCTTGAGGTGCCTGCCACCGGGTGAAGGGATGAACTACACCTCTGCTCTTCGCAATGAGAGCATGCATAGGATTGTGACTGAACAGGGCTTGGTTGCATTCTACTTCCTGGGCTGGAACCAAAGACAGAAGGTTGTTCGGTTCCAGTTCCAAACCGGTGTCAGACGGACTCCGGTCCGTCGACATCCGAATCAGGTCCTTGGTCGATAACCAGAACAAAAATTATGAACCTGTAAGGCTATAAGCCAGGGATTGACCTATATCAGGAGTAATCTCCACCAGTTGTTCCATCTTATAATTTCACAATTCAAATAGAAACTGCACTGTCTTAAAGTCTAAAGGAAACCAATGAAAACACGTGGAAGTTGACAGATTAAGCCCTAGCGGTATACAGTCCATTCGTTTTCACTTGAGGATGGAGCATAGGAATCTCATACTCCCCCAGATTCTATTAAAACACTCCATTATTATTCTTGGGGTCTATATCTGTTTTTGGTAGCCTTAGAATTTCTAAGAAGGGGGAAAGACAAATTTCAGAGTCTTTTAACATAAGATTAAGAAGATAGATGTTTCAAGTCTTGGAGCTGGGGGAAGCGGACCTGGTTAACCAATCTAGAAATGTTGCCTGATAGTAGGTCTTAATACTAGATAGCGCCAATCCTTCTTTTTCATATCTAATTGCAATGTCTGAATATTCCCTCTGAGCTTCTTTTTTTGCCAGATTAATTTCTGAGTTCACAGATTGGAAAAAGAACTTTAATCATAATATTCGCAAACAGAAACGATAATAGGGGAAGAATGCTGATTTTGACTACAGCTACTGGCCCGATGATCGATAAAGGAAGATTCTGCCAAAGCTCCAATAAACCAGAAATCTTTTTCAGAGTAGGCTGATTTTTAAGGGCATATAGGTCATATACCTTAGAGGTAACATAAATCCCTAGATATCTTATTGGAATAGCCTCCAAATAGTGAACTTTAAGTAAATCCAACAGTACATCAGCAGAGCGGTTAAGTAGAATCATTTCTAAGCCTGGGCAGAATGCGTTAGAAAAATGTCGTTCGCAGTAATTTCTAGCGCTGGGTGTTTGTCTGTGCTGTGAAATTATCGCGAACAGCACCATGCACAGCGCAAACGGGCACAAGAATTTCTACTTGAGCAGCAGCTTTCTAAACGCGAACAGACGGTTATTCAACATGAGCGATCGCAAACATACGCGGCCACCTGCATTGAGAAATCCGACCGCCCACGTTGAGAAATCTCGTCAGAAGGTTGATTTCCATTGCTCGTGCACACTAACTTGACATTGACGAGCGCGAATGAGGAAAAATCTTGCCGGGAGGATGGAGTATCTTCACTCGCGCTTGCCAACTTGATGTTGACGAGCAGGAGTGAGGAAAAAAACTCCTGAGCCCCACGTAATGCGGAATGCGGAAAAATCCGCAGCGGAGTGGAGTTCACCGCCCAAACTTAGGGGCCCATTAGGATGTCGGGCGGACGATCCCCGCGGACCTGGGACCGTCTGTCACTAATTAGGATGCGACCGCCACCCTGGCGGTGGCATTCGCATCTTTAACATTGCGGTGGAGGTGCTGTAGGCAGCACCCGCTGCAATGCCAAAGAGGCACGTTGTGCATTGCCATGCACAACGTGGCAGGCACCTCACGGTGCCTGCCACCTTGGGCATGGCAATGTAGGTGGGTACCATAGGTACCCCCCAAGTGCAGCCTCCCACCCCCTCCGGGGGGCCCGCAACAGGCTCCGTGGAAAAAGACCGTATGCCTTTCCATGGTGGCATCGCCGTCATGGAAAGGCTGCCTTTTACTGCCATCCTAATCTGGTGGATGGTGCCTGCTAGGCACCGGCACCATTTTGGGCTCTCTGGGCCGTCCGCCAGGCAATCGGGACGATTGCTGGCGGCGGACGGTCTTTGTGTCCGCTGCGGACGCATTCCTGTTCCCACCGCCACCAACCGCAGGGCCGGCGGTTGCCACCACCGACCCTGCGGTGGCGGTCCTTCCGCCATCCTAATAGGCTCCAAAGTAATTTCTGATTTTCCATAATTAAACTTATATCCCCCAATTTGCGTATATATTTGCAAATTTTAGGAAGAGTCGGTGCAATAATAGCTTTATCGTCTGCCAAATATTCCATGTCAATATGTCATGTCATCAGCAAATAATTTCAACTTTGATGCACCTACAGCAGGTTTCTGAATAGATGGTCCTTTTCTTAAGGCTCTATAAATGAAGTAAACATTATCGGAACAAGTGGGGAAACCTTGCCGTATTCTTCGACTTATCGTAATCTTACATCCTGATTCATCATTTATAATGATAGTTGCCTTGGCATTAAGATCGAGGTTTTTGATAACCTCAACAAATCGGGGATGACAGGGAAACTTTAACAAAACTAAAAACACCACCTCCCACTGTACCTGATCAAATGCCTTTTTCGGCATCAAGTAACATGATTGCTGTCTTAGTATGAGTAGAAAGGAACTCAGGAGCAGATTTACAAGGAAAGTGACTCAGTGCGTGCCGCAGGCCATTTGACTGCGCCGCACTGAGTCACTTTCAAAGAACAGGGATGAGACATATTTATAACAATATGTCGCATCTCTGTGCTTCCCCCTGCTCTGGCTTACAAACTGCTGCCATGCACCGACGCAGGCACCCTTGCACCTTGATGCAAGGATGCCTGGTTACGGGGATGATTGTTTATGTGCAGGAAGGGTTCCCTTCCTGCACATCGCGCGATCACGTCTTTCTGTTCACGATCATGCACCGAGAGACAAGGGAAAACAAGATGGCCACGCCCGCGAGGAACCGCATGGGTAAGTTGGTGAGCCGCGACCAAGCAGAAAATACAGCGAACGGGTGGGAAAAAACTTCCGCATCTTCGCGATATTTCTGCGTGTTTGCGGAGATTTTTAACATTTTCGCGATAATTTGCGAAAGTGAATTTCGCAAATTCCCCCCACCCCTAATCTGTATCAACATTTCTTTCGCGGAGCCTTGGAGATTGAAAGTGTGAGCAGTCAGACATGTACTTGAGCATAGCTATGTGTGCAATTGATGTGACATATGGAGCAGTGTACACATGGCTGCCAAGTGAGGATTGGTGTGACAACAGTGTTACATCCTGTTCAGTGATGAGTCAAGAGGGCCTGTTGGGAGTTTGTAGTGGTGTTCTTCTGTCCCAACACCCCCCTAGTAAGATTGTTATCTACCTGTGAGGGTGTACTGCAGAATAAAACGGCTACTACATGGATCTGGGGTGGTAGGAGTGTCACATGCTGTTTTGGGGTGAGTCAAGAGGGCCTGTTGGGAGTTGTAGTAGTGTTCTCCTGTCCCAACACCCCCTAGTAAGATGGCCACCAACATGTGAGGGTGTACTGAGGAATGACATGGTTATCACGTGGCTCTGGGGTGGGAAGAGTGTCACATGCTGTTTAGGGTTTAGGCAAGAGGGCCTGTTGAGAGTTGCAGTGGTGTTCTCCTGTCCCAAAACCCCACTAGAAAGATGGCTACCTACCTGTGAGGATGCATCAAGGACTGAAATTGCTGCCACATGGCTCTGGGGTAGGAGGAGTGTTCCATGCTCTTTGGGGGTGAGGTAAGTGAGTGTAAGATGGCTACCTACCTGTAAGGTGAAGTGGAGGTATGAAATGGCTACCACATGGTTCTAGGGTGAGAGGAGTGTCACATGCTGTTTGGGGTGAGGCAAGAGGACCTGTTGGGAGTTGTAGTGGTGTTCTCCTGTCCTAACACCCCCTTTTTAAGATGGCTACCTACCTGTGCCCCCACCAGTCCTCTGAGCCGCCTCGTGGTACCTGTTGGCCTGGTCTTCCAAACGGGCCTTCAGGTCATACCACCTCTTTTTGATGTCACGCAGTGTGCACAGGGTTGTCCCTACTGCGTTGACTTTGCTAACTATCCTGTCCCACATTTGATTCTTCCTGGTAAGTAGGGTCTGTTGGACTAGGTTTCCAAACAGATGAGGTTCAACTCTATTTATCTCTTCCATCATCACTGGCATCTCCTTCTCTGAAAATTTGGGCTTTTTGGGGGGGAACATGGTAAATGGTGTGAAAAAGGGATACTTGTGAAAATCAGAAAGTGGTGGTGAAGGTGTAAAAGGTGGGTCAGGTGTGTGGTTGAGAGGTTGGTGTGTGGAGATAGGTGAGTGCAATGGTGTGCAGTATGATATGTCTCCTCTCCTGGCAGTGTTGTTGTGCTGGCCTTCAATGCTGTCTTTTTGCAAAGAATGCTGGTCAGGGAAGCTAGTTTGGTGTCCAGCATTTTTCTAGAGTTTGTTTTGTCTGGAGTTGGAATAGTTTTTTTTAATGGGTTAGTGTAATATCTTGTTTTTTATTGATTCATTTGGATTTTGGTTAGTTATTCTTTAGGGTTTGCTATTTTTAAAAGTTTATTTTTCAAATATTTTTAGTGTGTAATAATGTTTAAAGGATTTAATATTTTTTTAGTTTATATTTAATTCTTTTCTGTTGTGTATATTTTTTACAATGTTACATTATAGTTATTTTAAGGCATTTGATTGATAAATTAAATACCAAATATAAAACATATACCATTTTTTAATAGAATGATATTTGTTAAAATAAATCGTATTTATTTATACGAGAAGATGTGATTAATATTTTTTGGGGGTAGTTTTATTTTCCATTCATTGAATATAACAAACATTAGTGTTTACAATTTTTATTACAAATAATGGTAACTCATAAAGTATAAAACATGTCAATATGTATGATTTGTAAACAGCTTTATAATAGTACAATTTATTTTTCTAATACTGTTATAAGTTTTGAAACTTTTTAAAACTTTTTACATTGTTTGCAAAATATTTTAATTTTAAAGAAATACAGTTCTATTTGTGACATTTTTACACGTATACTTTTTATGTTTGATAATTTCAATTATTTCTTTTTTTAAATAAGATTAATTTTAGTACATTTGTTTTTACACATATTTCTAATACATTTTAGATCAGTTTATTGTTATCATAAAATCATTTAATAGGTATTTTATAATTTTGACAGTTTTTTGGGGGCACTATTTAGTATATTGCATAATATTACTTTTTTTAATAGTAATATTTAGTATATGAAATGATTTACATATATGAAGCACACTTTGTACAATCAATTTTTAGTTTTTAAACATTGTCATATTGTTTGCATATTAACAATATTGTTTTGGTAATTTAGGGGCTAAATTTGATGTCGGGGAATTGCATCCTCCTGACACCGACTGGGTCCTGGGACTGACCAACACCCGGTGGGTGATCTGGACCAGCCCATTACAATGTGACCAAACGCATGCTACCTTTCCTCTATTGGAGCTTATGTTATGGCAGTAAACCGGCAGTAACACAAGCCCCCACTGAGGAAAGGGAGGTGCAGTTCATCCCTGCACCCAGTGGCAGGCAGTGCCTGCCATAAATTGCAGGGATTAACAGGGCTCAGCCTCCAACTGGAGGTCGTGCACCAAAAGGGGTCCGCTGCGGGCCCCCAAACACGCTTTCAGACATGGTTTCCATGTCAGATAGGCTGGCATGTAAGCCATGTCAGAAACCGTGCATCGTAAGCTCAAGGGCAGAAAGACCCGCCCTTGAGAATAATTGGACGGCTTCCGACTAGCCGATGGGCTCTCCGAGCCTGTTGGAAGCCAGCCGGAATGACCGGCCGGTTTACTTTACGACTTCCTCCATCATAATGAGGCAGTCGGAAAGTAAACCGCGTGGCACATTATGTTGCGACCCTGAAAGCTCCGACCGCACGATGGAGCCTTTTTATGGGCCGCACTGTAATCGGCCCCTTAAAATTTTGTAAATTATATATATATAACATAAATATTTGTAATGTGTATTAAATATTATATTTTGTTCTTGATAATATTTAATATATATTTGACAGTTTTTTTGTTAAATATTTTATTTATGTGTACATTATTTTTGTATAATATAAAAATATATATTTAAGCTGTTTGCATTTTTTTGTAAATTTCCATTCTTGTCAATAGGGAAATATTATTTTTTCCCGTTTTATTGCAGTGCCATTTTGGGGGATTTTCTTGCCTTCGTTTTCTATCTATTTCTTTTTTAGGTCATTTTGGAAGAGGGAGCCTCGTGGTTGGGAGCTACAATTCTTCCCGTAAGGTAAGTTTGCTTTATATCACTTTTAAGGTAATTTTGCGGTAGGGAGGAGTTAGTACGAGTGTAGTTAGAGTAGGTAGAGTGTCAAATGTATGTTTGTTTGTAGTATAGTGTAGTTTTGGTAGTTTAGTGTTTGGTTTATTTGTCATGGTTTTTAAGGGTAGGATAGTTATAGAGTGTTAATTATATTTTCTTTAAAATGTTTATGTTATATTGATGTAATATTTAATGTATGTGGGGTTGTATGTGTTTTTGTGGGAGGATGTTGCTTTTCTTTTAATTCAGGTATCCGATGGAGGTGGAGATCCCTTTTCTTTTTTACGAAAAGGAAATTGTATTTAGTTTAATTGAAACTATTTACTTTTTTACATTACCTTTTATTTTTCGTTTATATAGGAGTGTTTCTTTTTTTTAAACTATTTTTCGGGTTGTCAAGGGTTTCGTTATTGAGAGGATTGCGTCATTGAATTCTTTTTGCATACCTGTATTTTTACATTTTCGGGGGGCTTTACTATTTTGATGGATTGAGATTTGGTTGGAGATCGTTTGGATTTCTACGTTTTTGAGGAGGATCTACTGTTACTAAACTAAGTTATTTTTAATTATTATGGGTGGGAAATATTTTGTTTAGGATTTGTTTTGCTGTTTGCTTTTTTAATTAAATAATTATGTTATGTCATATGTTTTTGTGTAAATAATTTTAGGTACAATGACATCATTATAATTATTTATATAAAAAGATTAGTAATAGGTTTTTTGCTACTTTTGTTCGCTTTTTCGTAGTTTATGGTGTTTGGATTTTTGTGATTTTTATAGTATAGATTTGGCTACTTTATCTACATATTCTAGGCCTTGAGTGTTTAGGTATAGTCTAGTTTTGTACTGTCGGTCTTCGTACATTGCTTTTGTTTGTTAACTAAGTTTAGGACTTATTTAAGTTAGGGTATTGCTCTAGCCTTAATTCTTGGTAGCTTTGTTCTTTTTTGATCGATTCGATTAGTTTGTGTAGAGTTGGTTGTATTCTTCCTAGTGTGGCTTGGAAGGCATTATGCCATCCTTCCACTGCGTTATTTGTTTTAGCTTTTTGTGCTTTCATAGACATTACACCAAGGGATGTGAAATTTGGGTCGTCTTCGGTGTCCTGATCTGTGTAGTCTTCCTACCCATGTATCTTCAAAATAGTCGAGCAAGGGTGTTAGTTTGGTTTTGCTGGCTTGGTAAAAGGTACTTTCTATGAGTAAATTGTAGTAGTTTGCTACTTCTGTTGTGGGCACATAGGCTAGGGCTTTTAGTTTTTTTATTTGGTATGCAAAGTTGCTGTTTGTTGAATATTCTACACTTAGGGGCCGATTGCGATGGCAGTCAGAGGTGCCTCCGTGGTCCTGTCGGAGGCAGTCAGCCCGACCGAACTCGCTTTGGAAGTGGTCATAATGCCCAAAACCGTTGCTTACCGACCGACTTGGTTCCTCCGATTCCGACGGGAAATCCCGCCCACGAAAAACTTGGAAACGCTGAATGGTGCCATTCGGAGCGACTTCCGACCTTGGACTCGCCCACCCACCCCATTAGGATGCATCTTTCTATCGCGCCGAATCTGTCAGAATAACCACCTTGTCAGAGCAGGCGGAAGTGGAGTATATCAACTTCGAATTTCGTCACAACACGCTTCCTGCGACCTCTGCTGTGCAGCTATGGAGTCCATCGTGCATATCATCCATCTACTATACATCATCGATGAATATTACAAACCGAACCAACACAGACGTTGCTGCCGGTAAGACACCTACCCCTACATATCAACATAGCTACTAAGCAAAAGTCAATAGAGTAGAAAGTATCCCGTAGCATGCTGAGTATGGCTAATGAGGGAATGCCATCTTCTGGTATCTGCAGTCTGACCGGCAAAAACTGGGATAAACAACATTTTTATGTTTGAACAGGAATGCCCATGGCTACAACACCACAGCACTATAAGCAATATTACATGGCAACAGAACATCAATGCACTCACAAAAGTATGCCCACAGGAACATATGCACTTGCACCATGGCCGCTCCTTGATTTATCATTTGCACAGGCAGAACTTGAATATCTGAAATGCATATAAATACCACAAGATATCATGTCATAGGAAGTCACATTGCAGGAAGTGACTTAATTTACCCTAATTACCTTGCCATTTTTCAAACAACATTGCAAGAAGCACCTTATCTAGTCTGAATATCTTGAAATTGGCCGAAAACATGTACAAATGCCACATAAAAATGATGTCAAAATATATGGCTGATCTACCAATTAACAATACAAAACATCTACAGAATTGAATGGAAAAGCTTACCCTAGCTCCTTTACAATCTCACATTTTACATAACCTGATGCACTAATTGTTTACAGATTAATACATGACTATGAACAACAAACTGACTACTACAGTCCAACGTGGCCTGACACTACCTCATCAGCCCAATTGCACAGTCTCACATCCTGTGTCCTGATAAGTGCAGCAGTGTCGGAGCAGGCATCCACCAAAGCCTCCGTTCTCCTTTATCTCAACCTCATGGGAGTATTGGGGGCCCGTTTCATATTCTGCAGTTAGCCCCATCTGTTTTGCGTTACGCCACTGCTGAAACTAGCCCCTGTCCTACCATGATTTGGGGACTACAGTAACTTTAGAAGTGCAGTTTGAGAGTAGAAATGGACTTACATGGTCTTCCTTTAACCCTTTGCTAATCTGTACTAAACCCCTCTTTACTCTTCCCTAAAACAATCACATTTAATAGTAGACATGCCCCTTTTTCTTGCATTTCCCCCTGATTCCTCCCACATTTACTACTGAGTGGCCGATTATGATGCCATAGGAAACGGCTTCGATTCCTGGTCGGAGCCCGTCCTACGGCATCGTATTAGGCAGTTTGGATTCATTTCCGACCAACCCATTTGGATTTCTGAATGACTCCCGACGGGCTCGGAGAGACCGTTTGCCATGCAGTAAGCCTCCTGCAATCCCAAGGGCGGGTCTTTCCGCCCAAAGATTACAATGTCGGTTTTCGACAGCCTTTCTGTGCCAGCCTTTCTGATACAGAGAGGCTGTTGGAAGTCGACTTCGGGGGCCCCCATGGCAGCCGAGGTAATCCCTGCACCTTGAGGTGCCTGCCACGGGGTGCAGGGATGAACTGCACCTCTTCTCTTTAAAATGAGAGCATGCATTCCGGTTTGGAATGCATGCTCCCATTGTAAAGAATAGGACAGCGACCAAACAGTGTGTGGTTGCATCCTAATTGCTGGATTGGGCTCGCCGACAGGAGGTCGGTCGGTCCTAGTACCTAATCGATGTCGGATGGGCTCAGGACACTCAGGTCCGTCCGACATCGAAATCGGCCCATTAGTAGTAGACTTCCATGTGTTAAGATCTCCTCATACAAGAGTCAGGAGAGATGGAAAAAAGAGATTTACACTTTTAGGTTTGTGAATAGCATTTGGTAGCACTTTAGTAGCAATACTTATCATACTACCAAATGCAGCTTGTAAATAGGCTCCTAAATCTCAATGAAAATGTATCTCTAGCTGCACCCAATGCTCTGGAGCCCGGTCTCTACTGGCCCAGCCTCTCCTGGGTCATGTGATTTTCCTCCGTTCACTGTAGTCTTCTTAACGTTTGATTCTGTAATCACAGAAGACTTAAATTCAACATGTTCAACTGAGCTGTATTTTTTCATCTAACTAAAGCAACAACTGCATAAAATGTAGGGAATATACATGTGAGGAAGTCAGTGCTCATGTAGAAGGTCAAAGACATGTAGGCACCTGAGGTAGTATCACTTCATTGAAACCTGTTGTGGGTAAAGATTCTCTGGCAAAAGCAGTGGCGGCCGGCATGACTCGCGGGTGGCATGTAGATATATATATATATATATATCAAAGCCACAAAGTTGCCCTCCCAGGCATAGACGCACTCGAACACCTTGCAGCTTCAAGCTTTTACAAAGCAGTCTGCATGCCAAAATGTAATTACAGCGATCTTGTCGTTTTTTTCGCCTGACGCGTTTCAGTGCCGATTGAACTTTCCTCAGAGGCCCGACAGTCACTTGTGCAAAGCTGACCCTCCCATTAAGTACGCAATTCTTGCCCTCCAATGGGCTGCTCTAATGGGCATTCGTGGCTTTATAAAGCCACGAATGCCCATTAGAGCAGCCCATTGGAGGGCAAGAATTGCGTACTTAATGGGAGGGTCAGCTTTGCACAAGTGACTGTCGGGCCTCTGAGGAAAGTGCAATCGGCACTGAAACGCGTCAGGCGAAAAAAACGACAAGATCGCTGTAATTACATTTTGGCATGCAGACTGCTTTGTACCTATTAAAAGCTTGAAGCTGCAAGGTGTTCGAGTGCGTCTATGCCTGGGAGAGCAACTTTGTGGCTTTGACATTTTTGCGGCGGCCCGGCCGCAATAGACGCACCACCCCGTGAACAATGGGGGCCATGAAGCTTTTGATCACAGAGCCGTTATGTGGGACATCTGGTGAGGATGAATGAACAGTCCTGCACGCCGAGGCCCATCTGAGGGCTTTTAAACTTTTTTGAACAGCAGAATTTAGTGCACCCATTGGGGTATTGATTTGCTGACTACATGTCCCATAAAGCCACGAATGCCCATTAGAGCAGCCCATTGGAGGGCAAGAATTGCGTACTTAATGGGAGGGTCAGCTTTGCACAAGTGACTGTCGGGCCTCTGAGGAAAGTTCAATCGGCACTGAAACGCGTCAGGCGAAAAAAACGACAAGATCGCTGTAATTACATTTTGGCATGCAGACTGCTTTGTACCTATTAAAAGCTTGAAGCTGCAAGGTGTTCGAGTGCGTCTATGCCTGGGAGGGCAACTTTGTGGCTTTGATATATATATATATATATATATATATATATATATATATATATATATATATATATATATATATATTACCTACTGGCGGTCGCCAGTAGGTAGTTATAGTTAGGACCACGTTTCCATAGGAAAACCTCAACATTCTATTTTGAATAACTTTGGCGCCGGTCGACGAATCCTCGCGAATTTCTCAAAATAAGTGGGGCGCTACGCTCCGCTCCTACCCTGAAAGTCTCGGGGGGATCCGTCAAGCGGGGGCTGAGATAAAAGGGGGGTCCCAAAACGCGTTTTTCCCATGCATTTTTCCATAGGACCTTTAGAACGAGCTACAACCCGAACGGCTGAACAGAATTACTCAAAATTTGGCAGAGAGGTAGTCCCTAGGTCAAGGAAGTGCCTTTTGTAGGTTTGGTGTAAATCTGTTCAGTAGATTCTGAGAAAATAGCCTTTAAATCAATATATATATCTGAGCCCGCTTACGGTACGCTTACCGTACGCTTACGGTAAGCGTACGGTGGCGTGCGCGAGCGCGATTCTGATTGGCTCTTAGATCTTAGTAAACATTCGAATCGGCCGAAACCAGGAAGCGGCGGCCGCCATTTTGTGTATTTCACTCTGAAAAAAATGAGTGAAAACAAGGAAAGGGGGCAATGAGGAGAGTTACAGACCCCCTAACATTTGTAAGGGGGTCAAAGAAGGACAGAAAAGTACAAAAAAAACATTTATTGATTTTAAAAAAAATCACGGGGTACGCGTACGGTAAGCTTACGGTAAGCGTACGGTAAAAAAAATAAAAATAAATAAATGAAAAGCAGATTTAAGAGTTTAGAAATTAGGGAGCTCTAAAAAGAGCTGTTGTGTTTATGAAGTCATTTTTTTAGTGGTACCTACAAGTAAGTACCAATGCAGAGTCTAAGGTTCAAGAGGAAGACTCTGTTCCCTTCATCATTGAAGTGCACACCATCTCCTCTATAAATGTCTTGCATGTCATAACGCAAGTTGTTGTGGTAAATGGCACCCATACCATAGTCACGGAGGAAAGCAGAAACAGATTTGTTGACGTGCTTTCTTGCTTTGTCAATCTGTGGACAGAAATGATTGGACCAGTTCCATTTTTGCCTTTGGCATATGTTAGAAAACACAAAGGCAGTTTTAGGGAAAAGTGTAAACAGTTGTGCAAAGGTGTCCTTCATAAGCATTTCCAGACCTACCCCAGTCAAAGTGCCTAGGTCATTGCCACCACAGTGCACTATTATGAGGTCAGGGTGTTGGATTTGAATGAAGGATTTCACCAATGGCATCAATTGGTGCCACTTTAACCCTCTCTGACCAATCCATTTAATGTCTACATTTGGCAAAGCAAGGTCTCTCACCATACCTGTTTTCTCTGCAAACTTTTCACTCCAGAAGACATAGCTGTGCCCTACAATCCACACTGTGAACATCTTCAAAGGAGAACTGGATGCACTCAGGAGGTGTCTTTCAGTAGAATGGCAATATGAAAAGAAAGACAGTTTGGAAATGGAGGCATACATATTTTTTTCAAAACAAAAAGAACTGATTGGCTGTTTCATACCATTCTAGAATAAAAACTAGGCTGTATGTGTAAATTAATAGAAGCATGTTTTGTATTGGTAAAAAAAAATGTGTAACCAAAGAACAGTACTATGGATTTGCTGTTAGGTTTGAAAAGTCAAGCACTCTTGCTCTGTGGAATTGAAACATTGTTTGGCGAACTTCTGACCTAACTCAACACAGCAGTGTTCCATGAGCTGTTGCTATGGTAGCAGGCAGAAGTCAAGTTGGGGGAAGGGTACTAGGCAGAAGTCAAGTTGGGGGAAGGGTACTTTTGGAAAAGGGTTGGTTTTCAACCAATAGAAATGT
This sequence comes from Triturus cristatus, assembly GCF_964204655.1. Classification (NCBI taxonomy): domain Eukaryota; kingdom Metazoa; phylum Chordata; class Amphibia; order Caudata; family Salamandridae; genus Triturus; species Triturus cristatus. The sequence continues at coordinate 842,526,523 of NC_140580.1, read as the reverse complement.
GTGATTACATTTGAAAAAAAGGGGGAAGCACTGAGATTTGAAACTTACAAGTATATGTGTGGAAAAATAGAGGGAAAGTTTGCCATTATCTGGTTCTGCTGAGAGGAGAGAGGTGAACACAACAGAGATCCTGGCTCTGATAATCTGCTGTTTGAGTGTCACATTTCTTTCACAACTAACTAATTTTAAAGGTGAGTTTACAGTTTGAGAGGGGATGTATGTGGTAACTTAAGAAATGAATAATAGAAATGGAAATTGTTTTTGTTGTAGTTACACATGGTGGTTTCATAATGTGTCAGTCTGTAAAAGTGATTTTCACTTGCCCCGAAAAAAAAAAGAGCAGTAAGTGTGCTTTCAAATTGGCAAAGAAATTTCGTTTTGGGACTAATGTGAAAACATGACTCTGTGTGCAGAGAGGAATTATAGGCAGAGATTTATTGCGTCTTGCTCTGGTGATTTCACAGTTGCATTAGATGGAAAGGGGGAGCGAATTTTTGGGGGAAGAAGCAGAGTCTTAGCACACACCCATGTGCTTGCCATGTATAGTCATGCACAGTATTTACAAGCGAGTGGGGTTTTCAGGTTTCAGTCTGTAATGCAAATACATTCAGCATCACTAAGGCTGGTTGCCCTTGCTGTAGTGTAGCAGTCTGGACATGGGCTTTTTAAAAAATCTGAAAAGTGGATTCATAATGTGACAGTTTGTAAAAGTGATTTTCACTTGCCCAAAAAAAAGAGCAGTTAGTGTGCATTCAAATTGGCATAGAAATTTTGTTTTGTGACTATTGTGAAAAGAAATGTAGTAATATATTTAAATACAATAAAGGAATTGTTACAGAGAATCGGTGAGATCTGTACAAATAAAACTTTAGAATTTTATTGGATTACCATTGGAAATTTAATCAAAAAAGAATTTTAAAATTACTATTTGGTCTAAAGGAAATGAAATCAGATGTATTTTGGAGTTATTTGAGATATAATATTGTGATTATACTTCTGAAACAAACATATCAGACGGTATTTTAAAGAAATAAGTATTGGTATTAGATGATATTTTTTTAGAATATTATGCATTTCTATAATGTTAAGTTTAAGTAAAAAAAGAATCAGGGCTTTTTTAATACAATCTTTGTGATTGTTATTTTTTTTTGCCCGCTGTAAAATGATGAATGCAATTGCTTTCACAATTTATAGTGAAATGCAATATATTCTGAAAACAGCAAAAATAAGGCAAAAATATTTTATGGAAAAAAATTTAAATATGTGTACTGTATTATAAAATGTTTTAAAAATATTAATACTTTTTTCTTTTTTTCCAGATAGATATAGAAAATTTTCGAAAACTACAAACTTTTTTAAAACTATTTTTAAAAAAAACAAATGAATAAATATTTTTTCAGTGAATATGGTAAGTCAATAATAATAATTGTAGTCTCTCAAGGACCTTGTAATGTGTTTATTGATTTTTAGTGTTTTTAAAAAAAAAAAAAAAAAAAGTACGCGCACCGTACGCGTACGGTAAAAAAAAATAAAAAAAAGTTTTTAAAAACATATGTAAAAAAAAGATGAAAGATAAGGTTGGCTCTTAAAAGAACCGTTGTGTTCATGCAGGGACAGAGGAAAGGAAGCATGGGAAAATTATTCAAAGCGACAAATGTGTTGATCTATTTTGTTGTTCACTAGGGAAACACTTGTCTCCCTATAGCAAATTAGATCTTGACAAAATGTGCATCGAATATCAACCTTCCGAAATCGAGGGTTGATTTCCAGAGGGCCAGCAAAAGGAGATTCTCCCCCCACAGATGAAGGGCTCACCTGACCTGCAGAAGAAGGAGTCAGCCCTGCAGATGATGGTTCAGGCTGAGCTGCTGTGGATGTACTGGCTTGTCTTTCTGAAGAGTTACCTCCAAAAAGATGACCATGTGTCCTTCTGTGTACATCCTGGAGGTGTCTCTTCATGGCGTGATTCCCAAAGGAATACTTCCTGTTAGGATTACCTCTAGAAAGTACACGCTTACACAGCTTACAAGTCACTAAGGGTGCATTTACCTTTTGCTGGCCTTCAGGAAAAGTAAAATAATCCCATACATAAGAGGGCTTTTGTTTCCTCGATCTCTGCCTCAAGACAGTGCTGCTAGTGCTAGCCTCACTCTCAGAAGAGCTCTGCTGTTCTGCCATCATATCCCAAAGACAAACCAGCTCCTTCTCCCAAGGGATCACAAGCAGAAATGAGGGGAATGGGTGTGGTGTAGGAGAGTTCTAGAACTGAAAGTAGTTTCAACCAATCAAAAGTTGTGTTTCATGATCCCATGACCTACCGTACGCTTACGGTACGCTTACGGTACGCTTACGGCAAAAGTGCGCATGCGCGTAAAAAAGACACGCGCTTGCGCGCATGCGCATAACAGTCACTCCCGGCACTTCCGCGTAACGTGCGCGTGTAGCGTACACGCGTACGCGTCCCACGCGGAGTACGCGCGGCTACGCAAATTGCGTAACTATACGCAAGCAGCGTAGGAAAATTACGGACGTTGCGTAAACCGTACGCTTACCGTGAGCTTACGGTACGCGTACTAAAAAAATAGAAAAAAGTACTGCAAATAAATTTTACATGTTTATTTTAAAAAATATATAAAAAAAAACATATTAAAGAATTTTAAAAATTTAATCATAGTCTTTATAAAAGGTAAGAAAATTAAAATAAAAATATGTTAGAAAAAATAGAAGAAAAAAAAAAATTAGCATTTAAAAAACCTTGCAAATTCACTGAAAAAACCATGGGTTTCACACACGTGTGAAACCTATGGTTTTTTCACTGAATTTCTAAGGTTTTTTAAATGCTAATTCCTAACTATAACGTGTGTGAAACCTATGGTTTTTTCACTGAATTTCTAAGGTTTTTTAAATGCTAATTCCTAACTATAACGTGTGTGAAACCCATGGTTTTTTCAGTGAATTTGCAAGGTTTTTTAAATGCTAATTCCTATCTATAACGTGTGTGAAACCTATGGTTTTTTCAGTGAATTTGTACGGTTTTTTAAATGCTAAGTTACTTTACGCCATTCGTGGCGTGCGCGCCCACTTAACGCAGTACGTTCCGTGCGCGCACGGTGCGCTTCGCGCACCGTGCGCGCACAGTGAGCACGCGGTGCGCTTCGCGCACCGCCCGCCCACTTTACGCAGTTAGTGCCGTGCACGCACCGTGCGCACATGGAGGACATATGATGCGCTTCGTTGTGAAAGGTAATATTTTACTTTTTCATTTAAGTAATAAGCCATGCACAAATGGTGCACTTCGGGCACCATTTGCACATGGGGTGGGGAGAGTATGGATATTTTTTTTTTTTTAATTAATTTTTACCGTACGCGTACGTTAAGCGTAATCGGCGAAATTATCGAAAAAATTTAAATTCCGTTTTTGGCCTTGGGGGATCTTTGAGGACTCCCTCAAGATGGCTAGGTGCTTAGGAGCTGTCTGAACAGCCCCTTTATATGTTTTTGGCCTTTGTTATTTGACCCCCTCTCAGACTGCGAGAGAGAAAATGGCGGCCGCCGCTTCCTGGTTTCGACCGATTCGAATGTTTACTAAGATCTAACAGCCAATCAGAATCGCGCTCGCGCACGGCGGCGTGCGCGTACGGTAAGCGCACCGTAAGCGCACCGTAAGCTGGCTCAGATATATATATTGATTTAAAGGCTATTTTCTCAGAATCTACTGAACAGATTTACACCAAACCTACAAAAGGCACTTCCTTGACCTGTAGACTACCTCTCTGCCAAATTTCAAGGAACTCTGTTCAGCCGTTCGGGCTGTAGCTGTGTCTAAAGGTCCTATGGAAAAATGCATGGGAAAAACGCGTTTTGGGACCCCCCTTTTATCTCAGCCCCCGCTTGACGAATCCCCCCGAGACTTTCAGGGTAGGAGCGGAGCGTAGCGCCCCATTAGTTTTGAAAATTTCGCAAGGATTCGTCGACCGGCGCCAAAGTTATTCCAAATAGAATGTTGCGGTTTTCCTATGGAAACAGGGTCCTAACTATAACTACCTACTGGCGACCGCCAGTAGGTAATATATATATATATATATATATATATATATATATATATATATATATATATATATATATATATATATATATATATATATAGATAGATAGATATATATATAGATATATATATAGATATATATATATGCTAAAAAGTTCCATATTGAGATCCGATATCACAGTTCTCTTGGCCTCGCATATCGTGGTGGTGCAGTCTCCTGGTAGGCTACCGTAATGTCCAGTTTCACATCTCCGCTACTGAGAAATGGAGATGCACTCTCTTTTAAGCGACTTTAATCTGGCAGCATGCAAGAATCCAATCACGGCCCAAAGCGTTTTGGACTTCTCTAGAACTTGATCACGGGCAGCTGGCAAAACAAACAATTTATGTTGCAGTTACTGATTAAATAGTCACATGATCTTTCACATCTCGCTCTACGTGAACTTGGCATGATAATCCCAATGCATTCTGTGATCAGTAGTCTGCACAACATTACATTGTTCCTGAAATAGGTAAATAGACATCCAGCACAATTATATCTATATTCTTGATTGCTTAGAATGCTTTGCCACCCTACAAAGTTCAATATTGAGATCCCATATCACAGTTTTCTTGACCCCGCATATCGCAGTGGTGCAGTCACCCGGTAGGCTACCATAATGCCCAGTTTCACATCTCCGCCACAGAGAAATGGAGACGCACTCTCTTTTAGGTGACTTTAATCTGGCAACAAGCAAGAATCCACTCACGGCCCAACGCGTTCCGGACATCTCCAGTCCTTGATCATGAGCAGCTGGCAAAACAAACAATTTATATTGCAGTTACTGGTTAAATAGTCACATGATCTTTTACATCTCATTCTACGTGAATTTGGCATGATAACCCCAATGCACTCTGTGATCAGTAGTTTGCACAACACTTTATTGTTCCTGGAACAGGTAAATAGACATCCAGCACAATTATATCCATATTCTTGTTTGCTTAAAATGCTTTGCCACGTTTAAAAGTTACATATTGAGATCCAATATCACAGTTCTCTTGGCCCCGCATATCACGGCGGTGCAGTCTCCCGGTAGGCTAGTGTAATGTCCAGTTTCACAATTCCGTCACAGAGAAATGGAGACACACTCTCTTTTAAGCGACTTTAATCTGGCAGCAAGCAAGAATCCAATCACAGCCCAAAACGTTTTGGACTTCTCCAGTCCTTGATCACAGCCAGCTGTCAAAACAAACAATTCGTATTGCAGTTACTGATTAAATAGTCACATGATCTTTTACATCTCGTTCTGTGTAACCTTGGCATGATAACCCCAATGCATTGATGCTATGAAGGAACAAGCAACTTGGAATAGCAAACAAGCAGTGCCTCCTCTCTAATATCTAATGACCCCAGTGATGGTGAGCAATCAACTGAAGCAAACAGGAGCAAGTTGTCTCTTTTAGGGGACATGCGCCTAGTATTGCAACGGAGGCAGTGGGAGGAAAACCGACCCACATTTCAACAAAAAAGGGGAAGAGGAAGAGGACGGCAGTGGTCACAAAGAAACCCAAAAGAAGGGGCAAAAGACGCAAATGCTATCACAGAGAAGACAGGAACAGAAACGAGGAGTATGCGCCGGAAGAACAAATGAAGGAAGAATTGCAGGTGGTGAATCTGTCCAAAAGATCCATTTCGGAAATGGAAACATCATTATTAAAAAGGGGCATAAACTTTTGCCCAATAAGAAGAATGGATCTAGCACAAGTGAGGATAGATTTATACCTATACATCCGGAAAATAAAGTTAGCAAAAAGTTTTGCGGAAAAACAAACTAAAAACAAAAACATCGGAAGAGACACAAGCCAGTGTACAAGTCAAAGATTCTGAGAGCTTCCTGACATTATTAAATCTAGATGCTGCGGAGGGTGAGGAAATTCCCTTGAACATAGCAGTTTCACAAGGAGGAGCGGGCCTGAGTGGCATGAAATCAAAGTCAAATTTTACCCTCAACTAGCATCTGGAAATAAAATAGACTTATTTCAGGAAGCGGTCATTCAAGATCTGTATAAACTAAAAGATCCAAAGTTTACAGATAACCTGACAAAACAAGAGAGGGATGCCCTGTTGAACCTAACAACTGATGACCAGATTGAGATCAAAATGGCAGACAAGAGGGAAACATAGTGATTTTAGAAAAAGGAGTGTATGCTTTGGATGCACATCGCCAACTTTGGAACATCGAATAATATGAAAGATTGAAAAAGAACCCAACCTTGGAAATAAAAGAAGCAGTTGATAATAGGCTTCAAGAATGGGCAGGACAAGAACTTATAAATGAGGATGAACGAAAGTATTTAACAGTGACTAATCCGATTACAGCCACAATTTATTTCCTGCCAAAACTTCATAAGGATCAGAAAAAAACACCGGGGAGACCTATCTTGTCAGCAAAAGGATCCTTGTTGGAACCCATGGCTAATTACATTGACTATTTTTTAAATTCCCATGTAGCTCAACTTAGCTCCTACATACAAGATACAACGGATTTGTTGAGGTTACTGCAAAATACTCCCTGGCAGGAAACATATCAATTGGTAACAATGGATGTCATATCCCTGTACACAAATATAGGGAATGACATGGGCCTGGAAGCATGCAATTTCTTTTTACAAGATCGCAACATCAAATACAGTGAACATAACAAAATGCTCCTGGAGATGATATCAATATGTCTCAATGTAAATATCTTTGTTTTCAGAGAGGACGTGTATCGCCAGAGGAACGGTACTGCAATGGGGTTTTCATTCAGCCTCAGTTACGCCTGTTTAGCGATGGGGTACTGGGAAAAGGAAGTAGCATGGAGTGCGAGCAATGACAGAATGTTGAATAAGATCGTCAGTTGGAGACGATTTATTGACGACTTATTCATTATATGGGATGGCACAACAATGGAATTCCAAGAATACTTTGAATTGCTAAACAAGAGGAAAACAAACAAAATTTACTTATGAAATAAGTAATGAAAAAGTAGTATTCTTGGACACAGAAATTTATATAAAAAATGGCCAGATACAGACAACGTTGCACAGAAAAAGCACAGCAACAAATGCTACCCTGGAAGCAACAAGCTTCCATCAAAAGACCCTAATCTCAAGCATTCCTTATGGGGAGTTCTTGAGGATTCGGCGAAGCTGCAGCGAAGAGGAAGAATGGCGAAAACATGGAAAGATCACAGTGGAAAGATTCAAAAAAAGAAAATACAATATTAATATTGTTAAAAAATGCTGGGAAAGAACGAACAGCAAAGCATGAGAAGAGTGTCTTTCTTGAAAACAAAGGATGACAGAGGAGGAGACAATTCGCTGATAACGGATTACTCACTGGAGAGCAAACAAATAGTGGGTATCCTAAGAAAGAATTGGAAGATTCTGCAGTTAGATGCCACTGTAAAAGAACTAGTGGGGAAGCACCCAACGGTGACATACAGGAGAGCTAAAAACTTAAAAGATCATCTAATTCACAGTCACTTTAAAGGAAAAGGCAAAGAAACTACATGGCTGAATACAAAGGGCTTCATAAAATGTCATATGTGTAAAGCCTGTCAAATCACCAAACAAACAAAGGAATTGAAAATGGCGAATAACAAAACATGGGAAATCCGACAATTGATAACATGTAAGACTCACTATACAGTCTACATATTAGAATTTCCATGCCCATTGAGGTATGTAGGGAGTACGTTTTTTTAACTGAAAAAGAGAATACTGGAACATATAAGAGTGACAGTACATAGGGACAAATCCAATGCAGTAGCAAAACATATGGAGCAATATCATCAACGGGATTGGAAGCAATTGAAATTCTATGGAATTGAGACAATCCCAAGAAAAGAACGTGGTGGGGATCGGGAAAAACAATTGCGCCAGAAGGAGTCACGTCATATCTTGAAATTGCGAACTCTTCAGCCGCATGGTCTTAATCAATCAGAAGAGCTTTACACACATTTATAACTAACTACAGCTTCTCAAACAAAAGAAAAAAATGTTTCTTACAAAGAGATATAAAATGAAAACATTAGTAGACCTACACTGTAAAAGTAAGGTGGAAATATCAGCAATAGATAGAATGAGTGAAATAATGAAGAATAGAAAAATAAGAATTTCACGTAATGAAAGATGGGAAAAGGAAGAAAAAGAAAAGGAAGAATGGAGAACTCATGCTAATAAACAACAACAATGATACTCCCCACCAGAGGGGTAAAAACGAAGAAATATCAAATGGAAAAATGAGAATGAACTTTCCATCTTTAAAAATCATAACAACAATGAAAAACAATGATATTCTCCACTGGAGGGGTAAAAATGAAGGAATATGAAATTGAAAAATGAAAATGAACTTTCCATTTTTAAAAATATACTGAATCTTTCTTTCCGATTTTCTTACTTATGAAATCAGCGTTAAATCTATTTTTTGGGACTTCCATGTATAAATTAAAAAAATATAAAAAGTTTTTAAAAAACTACATCCTCCATAATGCAAAGGGGAGCTTAGGTCGCTGCCAGGAAATGATGTAACAACTAGTGAAATATTAGAAGGGGCAGCGCCAAGCAAACAGTTGATCGTGAGCAACGTATCTGGTATACTGAAACACGTAGATCTGTTCATGCCTGTATCCCGTGAAATGAAGGAATTAAGAAAATAAAAAAAAGTGCAAAAGGTTGCAGAGAGTGCGTCCCGTTTGTCCTTCCAGCTGGAGGGATTACGTGTGGATTTAAAGCGTGGTTCTGCCGCAGGGACAAGCACCCACGAGGAGCGCTGCAATTGCCCGTTAACTGGGGAACCGAAAGAGTGGATAGATATATATATAGATATATATATACATTATTTCAGCTGGCAGTATGCTATTATGGAGAGCACATCCAAAAACATAATTTGTTTCTGTAACAATATGTAAAGGATTTACCTTTGTATGTAAGAGATAGTGGAGACTTTAAAAAAATGGTTTATGACATACCATTTGAAACAGATTATGTATTGATTGCTATGGATATATCAGCACTATATACAAGCATTGCTCATGAGGATGGCTTGAAAGCCATGCAACATTTCCTACAGAGTAGACCAGTAGGCTTGTATAATCACACCCAGATGTTGATGACAATGGTAAGGAGATGTTTGGAAACCAATTTTTTCTTGTTTGGGGGTGAGCTATATTAACAACTGCGTGGTACAGCGATCGGCACCTATTTCACCCCCAGTTATGCATGTTTACATTTTGGCTGGTGAGAGGAACAAGTGCTCCGCAGGTAACATGTAAAAATATGGGACAAACGTATAGTAATCTGGGCTAGGTTTATTTATTTATTTATTTATTTATTTATTTATTATATTTTTATTGAGTTCTTGGCAATCCATTCAAAAACAAATAATACAGTAAATAGCATAGATAATATACGGAACTAGACAGAGTACATCAAAGATAAAAAAACTACTCAGCGATATCAACCGAAATTAGACAGATGATCTCAGTCAAAATAGGATTCCCAAATTTTGGTAAATTTGCGCAATGCCCCAATCCTTTGAGCAAATATAATTCGGTTTTCCTAACTTTCTTAATTTTGTGATTCCATTCATCTACAGTTGGGACCGTTTCTGTCTTCCAATTCTGAAGGATCAAAGATCTAGCCACTGCTACCAGAATGTACAGAAGTTTCGCCATAGAGTCAACCAAATTTAGCTCTGGATCGAATCCAAATATAATTAAATTTTCATAACTGGTAATCGTAAAATGTAAATGAAGGGAAAACAGAGAGAACAATCCTTTCCAGAATGTCCTAATTTTGGGGCAGAAGGCCATTATATGAGACCAGTTAGCCAGGTCCGGTTGGGTACATCTAAAGCAAGTGGACGACGTAGTGCTATACATTTTAGCGAGAGTTGCAGGGGTATAATATAATAACCACTTACTAAAAAAAAGCATTCGTCGCCAGTTGGCGCCTCTCAAAACCGTGAAATTAAATGTATTTAAGGTATTCCAAGATTTGTCAAATAATTTAATACTTTCCTGCTTCTGCCACTTTTTTATTGCTTTGGCACTCAGATCCTCCTCCCTGCTTTGTGCTAAGCTTTTTCTCCATTTTCCAGGATTTTTGAAAATTGGGGACCAGAAAAGAGCATTTGTTAAATGTAAGGATTGGCTATTCTGTGCTAAATCAAATTGAACCAGAGATTTATACAATAGGGCATATGAACCCATAAGAAGAATGTTTCCATGAATTAAGAAAGCCATCTCATCGATAGTCAGCCATGCACCATCTTTCACAAAGTTCGATAAAGTTATAAACCCAGATCTGGCCCAATTATGTATAATTTCTGGCCCAATGTTATTCCCGAATCCAATGACAACAACACTCAGTGGCGTTATTAAGCTTAGAAAAGAAAGAGAGTACCTTTTCAGAATGGCTTCACGTTTTTTAAAAAACCAACTCAAGACCTTGTATCTAACTAATTTAGGTGATTTAAATATCGAAAGTGGAGAGGGAATTTTGGTCTTTTTACAAATTAAATCCCCAAAAAAGTTTATAAACAAAGCCTCTTTAGATATTTAATGTTTAAATCTTGAAATATACTGTGCAAAATAAGCATAGTAATAGTCTTTCAGGTTTCGGAGGCCGAGACCTCCTTGTTCCTTGTCTACATATAAAGTATTAATAGCTATTCGGGGGGTCTTTTTAGCCCAGACAAAAGCTGAAAATAAAGACTCAACTTTTGAAAAAAAGGAGCCTGGGAGAGAGCAAGAGATAGTAGAGAACAAAAAATTGAATAAGGGAAGAACTGACATTTTAATTAATGCCACCCGGCCCAAAATAGACAAAGGCAGTAGATTCCATCGTGAAAACAAATCACAAACTTTTTGGATCAAGGGTGCAAAATTCAGAGTATACAAATCACGGACTAAAGGTGAGAAAAAGACACCCAGATACTTTTTGGGTCTATTGTTAACACAGCTCTGAATATCTGGGTGCAATTCAGGATTATTCTTACCACAGATTAAAATCTCAGTTTTTTTCCTGTTAATTCGATACCCCCCCACTGCTTCAAATTCTGTAAAAATCGAAAAAACCTGTGTTTGCGTAAGCAACTCAGGTTTCAGTAACAACATAATATCATCTGCGTATAATTTGATCTTATCCATGCAGGGAATAGGCGGAAGAATATCTTTACTTTTTCTAATTGCAACTGCTAAAGGCTCAATAAAAAAAGCAAAAAGGACGGGAGATAATGGACAGCCTTGCCTCGTCCCTCTTTGTACTGAAATCGAGCCTACTATGCATGAGTTAACAAGTATGCAAGCTTTAGCCTCTCGATATAAATTTCTAATTAGAGTAATAATTTGAGGGGGAATACCAAAATGTTGTAAAATAAAAAAAAAGTGTGTCCCAAACCACCAAATCAAAAGCCTTTTCTGCATCTAGAAGAAGAACTAAAGCCGAGACCTTCCATGTTTCAAAATAATCTAAAGCCTCAATCAGATAATGTGTGTTGGTAATGAGTTGGCGACCTGAGATAAAACCGTTCTGATCTGCATGAATCAATTGCGAAGAAATATTATTAAAACGGAAGGAAAGCAATTTTGTGATAATTTTATAATCTTAGTTCAGTAATGTTATGGGCCTATAAGAATTTGGGTCTTTAGCTTCCTTTCCTTTTTTCAAGAAACTGACCACAGTTCCCTCATAAAAAGACGCTGGAATTGGGCCACCCTCCTGCATAGAATTTACTAATAACAGAAAAAACTCAGAGAAAGAACTAAAAAACATGATGAAAAATTCAGCGGGGAGTCCATCTGGACCACAGGCCTTACCATGAGAAAGATTTTTGACCACAAGCTCTAATTCATCACACGAAAACGATGACATCATTGCTTCTTGGTCCAACTGGGGAAGAGAGGGAAGACGATATTTATCTAAAAAATCGATTAATCTCCCCTGATCAGTGGTGTGATGTGAAGTATAGATATTCTCATAATGGGACAACATAATTGCTCCAATCTCTCCCGCATCTGAGGTATCCACACCACTGATTGGAGATTTAAGAGATCGAATTAAATTAGCTGCCACGCCAAGAATTTGCCCATAAAATTACTGTGCTCGTATATTTTTTGGGCTTGTCTACAAAAAACCTCCTCGCTTCTAACAAAGTAATGTGCATTCAACTCCCGTTTTGCGGCATTTAACTGATTCTGTGTCTTAAAAGAGGGATTGTGGTACATTTGATCCACTAAAGCCTGTATTTTTTGCTGCAATTGATTCTTTGTATCCCTATATATAATTGATTCCCTTGCGTCTCTCCCTATAACTGCCCCCCGAATAAATGCCTTCAGTGTGTCCCATACAACATGAATAGGGGCAGTGCCCATATTTCGTTCAATATACTCCCTAATCTCATTTTTAAGAGAAGTGACCCAGGTTTCATCAGACAAGTAAGATTTATTAAAAACCCATCGTTTCTGAGTATTCGTAGTTTCATCCAACACTAACTCAGCTACTAACATCGCATGGTCGGAAAAGCCATTATGTAACATCTGATGATGCCGAGTTTTAAATTTTGAAGAAACCAGAAAAAAATCAATACGAGAAAATGACTTGTATCTTCCTGACCAACAAGTATATTCTCTTTTAGAAGGATTTAGATAACGCCAAGGATCAACAAGATCAAAAATCCGTACATTATTCACAATTATCTGAAATGATTTAGGTTTCAACTGCTTTTTCCCCCCAGTGGTGGAGTCTAAATTTGGTTTCATAAGAATGTTAAAGTCACCTCCGATCACAAGATCCCCACCAACCTTCAGTAAAGACTGAAACATTTCGTCATATGTTGCAGGGCTATCATTCAAGGGGGCATTAAAACTTACAAAGGTGATGTGCGATGGTCTATTCTTAAATTTACACGTGGCCCAACACCACCTGCCCTGGCTATCCGCATCAGTTTGGATCACCTCCGCCTCTAATCTCCTATTAAGGAAAAGAGCGGCGCCTCTCTGTGACTCCGAAAAGAAGGAAAAGCCCCGGTAAGAGGCCCAACTCTTAAACATAGAGAAATAATCAGTTTTTGAAGCAGGAATATGGGTTTCTTGTAAGAATATGACTGCGGGATTTTCAGTCAAAATCCATGTCTCTATTGCCCGCATTTTCTTTTTATTATTTAGGCCGTTCACATTAAAGGAAATAATTTTCAAACTTATTTTAGACATCAATAAAACCCCTACTTAGGACCCATAGCACAAAAAGTTTTTTCCCCCTCATTTATCCACTCTAACTTAAGCCAATCAATACCCTGACCAATATTCACCTGAATATTCAGCACAAGAACCCCGTTTATCTCAAACAATTGCAAAAACAAAAGAAAAATGGAAAAAGCAAAGAATTTACCAAGAGCTTCATTTTTAACTTTTTTACCCAACCCACCCCCCTCTACAGCCTGTGGCACCCCCCTAACACTCCCTACCTCTGCCCACGCTCGCCACAGGACCCTTCCCCTTAACATTGGGGTGTCCTGAATTTACACCCCTTAGCCCCAAGACCGTGAGCCCTCCCCCAGAGATTAGTAAGAATTATCAGACATGGAATAATAAAACACAAATGAAGAGGAAGAAGGAAAAGGAGAGAGAGAAAAAAAAAGAGAGGGCGTTTTGTGAGAAATCTAGATTATCACAAGAAACGTTCAAATATTGAGTCTTAAATCCAGACTAGCCGTTTTGTACTCCATGAAGCAACGCCTGTGCTTCCTCCACATCCGATAGCATATAAAATCTCCCTTTAATCAAAACTCGGAGTTTAGATTGTTGTACAATCATTGCTTGGTCCCGTTAGCTTTGAATAAATGTAAGATTTTGACGAATTCTTTCCTGCGTCTGGCAGCCGCTGCCGACATATCCGAGAAAATTCGGCATTTCACTGTATCGCTCACGGGGAACTGCCTTTGTTGGATTGCTTTAGCTAGAATTCGCTCCTTAACTCTGACATCTGCAAAATTTAGCAGGATAGTGCGCGGGAGAGTTGAGTTCGGGAATGGTTGAGCAGGCACCCGGTGAGCTCGGGTGATAGTAAGGTCATCTTTATGCTCCGGTATCACCACCTGATGAAGAAACGTAGTCGCCCATGTGAGCATTTCTGTCCCTTCAATTCCTTCTGGAACGCCCACTAATCTTAAATTGGACCTTCTATTATAATTCTCCAAATCGTCCAATTTAATCTCAAGGGCCTTTGTTATTTTGGAGACATCTTTAGACTCTTGCTTCACCGCCACCATTTGATCCTCAAGAGAAGAAATCCTCTCCTCTGCCTCAAGTAAACGAGCAGGAAGAGTAGAGACTAGATCTTATCCATTTTATCCAGTCTCTGGGCTAGGTTTATTGATGATCTGTTTGTGATATGGAGGGGCTTGGTAAACTCAGCAGAACAATTTGTGAAGCACTTAAACAACAATGAGTTAAAATTTGAGTTTGAAATTTACATATGACATAAGCACAACAAAAGTAACATTTCTCAACATTGAAGTATATGTACACGAAGGCAAGCTAGAGACTAGACTCCACAGAAAGGACATAGCAGGAAATACAACCCTTCATGCCTCAAACTTTCACCCTAGCCATACGAAAATGTGCATCCCCTATGGCGAGATGTTGCTGCAAAGAGGAATTGTAGCACTGAGTAAGATTTGAAGAAATGTCAGGATGAAATGACTAACAGATTCTTAGAGAGAGGGTGCAACATCTCAGTGATAGAGGCAGCTCGGAAAGCAGGAAACAAAGAGAGGAGGGAAACAATTTTAATTTCCAAAGTAAAATCTAAGAAAAGGGAGGAACAGGCTCCAATGAGATTTTTAACCATATATAATGATCAACGGCGCACATACAATGTTTTGTACCACGCGATCATGTCATTTGACGAAGGCCGTCAAGGTGGCTGAAACGTATTATGGCGGACGTAATGAACCAAAAATAAAGCAACCGCAATTGTTTCTGCTCCGTTTGTAACGAGACGATAGCAAACGTTGAGTTAAAAAACACACACACATATATATTTATATTTATATATACACACTTACCTTGCCTCCGGGTCCCGCGTCTCTGCTCCTTTTCTCCCCGTGGAACAGAAAGCCAGGAAGAACAGCCAGGCTCCCCTGACCAATCACAACGCTGCAATGCAGCATTGTGATTGGTTTTGAGCGTCCTGGTTCACCGCTCAACCAGGGAATGGGGGCCTGGGCATGTTCTCCATGCCGGCTGCATTAAAGGGAAAGTGAGCATGTAGGAAGCTGGCGTATAAGTGAGGTATAGTGTGCACAGAGTCCAGTGGAACCCCAAAAGGTAGCCAGAGGTAAAATTAGATAGAACCTTACTCTCTATTTGTGGTAGTGTGGTCGAGCAGTAAGGGCAGTGTTAAGCATTTGTTGTACACACCACCAATGTAGGAAGCTGGCTCTTTACTGTACCCAAGTGAGGTATAGTGTGCACAGAGGCCAGTGGAACCCCAAAGGTAGTCAGAGGTAAAATAAGATAGAACCTTACTCTCTATTTGTGGTAGTGTGGTCAAGCAGTAAGGCAGTATCAGAGGACAGTGTTAAGCACTTGTTGTACACACTCAGTCAGCAAATGAATTCACACACTCAAAGACTGAACTTCAGACCAATTGTTTTTGTATAAAAATATTCTTTTAGATATTTTATTTCTAGAACCAAGCATGCCTGGCACATGTAAGCAATAAATACTTTACAGTAGTAAATGCTGATTGTAAAACAGTTCAATTGCAATTGTAAATGTACTATGGTTTGACTTACAGTATTGTTTCAGAGAAATGCAATCACTTGTAAAGACAGTACATAGACTTGAATGGGATTTTCAGTAAAATAGCAGGTAAGTTACTTTTGGATTACTTTTCTTACTCAGTGTTGTATGCATGGATGCAGCACTGGGACATTTCCTGTAAACAGGTGAGTAAAAGCGTTTTTGTTAAATCGTACAATTTTAAAGAATTTCTTTAGGTTTCAAAACTCCACACTTAAAAAACTTTTTCAGGAAAACATGTCAATGTTATCCTATGGAGGAAAATATGGTTTAGGTAAGTATTCGGTAGTGGGAGTTGAGGTTCTGGGGGTAGACTCAGGTGTCTCCCAGGGTCAGTGATGCACTCTTGTTACACCCTCAGCGGCACTAGGGCGGCCGGGTACAGAGTGTTGAGGCCCAATGTTCACCAACGGGGGATCGGGGGCCTCTGGTTGGTGGCTGCTGGCAAGCAGACCACTGGGTTCTGGGAGCCAAGCTCCTGGACTTTAGCTCAGGGCAAATGGGGAAACAAATTAGCACCAAAGGGGCACCCTCAGCGGCACTAGGGCGGCCGGGTGCAAGGTGCTGTTTCGACTTCGGATGCCCTGTTGTTTCCAATGGAGAACCTCCGGTTTGCAAAAGCACTGCAGGCAGGGAGACGAAAGGCTTCTGGGTGTGCCCACTACTTCAAGAGGTAAGTTGGGAAGTTAGGGGTGCCTTTTGGGGTCGGATCTTCTTACTAGCTCTGGGTCGCGGCTAGGGGGGACCTTTTGGATTTCGGCTGCAGGCATCGGCTGGAGGCTTGAGGCAGGTCAGGGGACGCTGGATCTCGGTTCAGGATTGCTGGGGTGACCTCCTCTTGGTGTTTGCTCACTCGAGTCCAGGCCATGGACGGCGGGTGCAGAGTGGGGGAGATTCGTGGTCTTCGGCTGCTGTCAGAGGTTGCAGTTGAACAAATCCGGTGTACACGGGAGAAGCAGTCTTTGGAAGTGAAGGCAGGCAGGTCCTCCGGGGTTTTTGAGGTAGCTGGCTGCAGGACACACCGGGATTTTGCAGGAGCAGGTTGAAGGGGGAGACAGGCCGGTAGGGCTGGGGCCTAGTCAGTGGGCGTCTTCCTCTTGTTAGCTGCTGCACGGCTGTTCAGTCCTTCTTCTTTGTTCTTCTTGTTTCTTGTCTGGATCTGAGGAAGCAAGGTTCAGGGGTGCCCCTAAATACTAGATTTAGGGGCGATACAGGTAGGTGAAAGGCAGGGACCAATGGGTCCCTTCCCTGGGGTGTGTACACCCCTATTATGCCACCCTCCAGTGGGAAGGGGGCATGGGCATCTTCAAGATGGGTTGGACGGAGAGTTGTGCTTCACCTCGCCTCCCCCACCTGAGGGGTGGAGTTGGCAGAGGTGGGCACACCTCTCTTCTTCACTTGTTTTTCCCGACGGTTCTGCCGCCCACAGTGGGGGTCAGAACCAATGGGGACCAGTTGCTGAAAGTAGCAATTGGCCTGGGGAAGCTCACAAAGGTGGCAAGCCTTTGAAGCTTTCCCTTCATGAACCCTGCCCATCCTGGGGGAGGAGGCTTGGCACCTCGTTCCAGGATGTGCATTGTTTCAGGCCCCAGATAGCAGCAGGCTCTCGACCCAGGGGTCCAGAAACATGTCTGGTGGCGGCAGTTGAAAGAAGCCACGCAGCCTGGACACTAGTGGTGGGTTAGTTTCCAGGGAGCATCTCTAAGATGCCCTTTGTGTGCATTTTTCGTTAAATCCCACACTGACATCAGTGTGAGTTTAATGTGCTGAGAAGTTTGATACCAAACTTCTCAGCTTTCAGTGTAGCCATTATGGTGCTGTGGAGTTTGTAATGACAAACTCCCAGCACCATATACTCTTAATGACAGCATTGCATTTATAATGTCTAAGAATGGACTTAGACACTGTACGGATATAGGGCTCATGCACCTGTACCCTCACCCTTGGTATAGTGCACCCAGCTAGAGGGGTGACTGATCTATGCCAGGGCTGAGGTTTGTAGGCATGGCACACAGGGATGTGTGCCATGTCAACTCTTCACTTTGTTCTGCACCAAGACACGCAGCCTGCAAAGGCAGTGTGTGAGTGTCAGGGTACAGGATCTCTAAGGGTGGCACAATAAGTGATGCAGCCCCTATAGGGCTTCTCTGGTCACAGTACTCTAGGTACCTGTGGTACCATTCACCAGGGGCTGACCTGTGGCCAGAGATGTCAATTAGGTTTAGGCTTCAATGCAGTTTTAGGGAAAGAACATAGGCCCTGGGTACCTGATCAGCAGGAGCCTAGGACACACTCAGTCAAAGTACATCAGCAATTCAGCAAAAAGTGGGGGCAACCATGCAGAAAGAGTGAACTTTCTCACACAACCCCTCCCCCCCTCCAAATGAAAGAGGACAAGACTAACCTTTCCCTAGAGAGTCTTCATTTTCTAAGTGGAAGAACCTGGAAAGTCCATCTGCATTGGCATGGGCAGTCCCAGGTCTGTGTTCCACTACAAAGTCCATTCCCTGTAGGGAGATGGGCCACCTCAACAGTTTAGGATTTTTACCTTGCATCTGCATTAGCCATCTGAGAGGTCTGAAATCAGTTTGAACTAGGAAGTGAATACCAAACAAGTATGGTCTCAACTTCTTCAGGGACCAAACCACAGCAAAGGCCTCCCTCTCAATGGCACTCCAACACTGCTCCCTGGGGAGAAGCCTTCTGCTTATAAAAGCAACAGGTTGGTCTTGGCCTTCATCATTGGTCTGGGATAGGACCGCTCCTATTCCTAGCTCAGAGGCATCAGTCTGTACAATGAACTGCTTGGTATAGTCTGGAGCTTTGAGAATTGGTGCTGAGCACATAACCTGTTTCAGGGTGTCAAACGCCTTTTGACAACTAACTGTCCAGTTCTGTGAGGGGAGCCGCAATGGACCCATATCCCTTCACAAACCTCCTGTAGTACCCAAACAAGCCAAGGAATGCCCTCTCTTGGGTTTGGGTTGTTGGAGCTGCCCAGTCCAGGCTGGCTTGGATCTAGGGCTGTAAGGGTTGTACCTGGCCACCACCAACAAGGTGGCCCAAGCACTCCACAGTTCCCTGCCCTATCTGGCATTTGGATGCCTTGATAGTTAGGCCTGCAGTTTGCAGGGCATTTAAAACCTTCCCAAAGTGGATCAGATGATCCTGCCAGGTGGAGCTAAAGACAGCAATATCATCAAGATAAGCTACACTAAAGGACTCCAATCCAGCAAGGACTTGGTTTACCAACATCTGGAAGCTGGCAGGGGCATTCTTTAAACCAAAGGGCATAACAGTAAACTGATAATGCCCATCAGGTGTGGAGAATGCTGTTTTTTCTTTTGCTCCTGGGGCCATGCCAATTTGCCAGTAGGCTGCAGTTAAGTTAAAGGTACTTAGAAAATTGGCTGCACCCAATTGGTATATCAACTCATCTGCTCTTGGGATAGGGTGAACATCTGTCTTGGTGACATAGTTGAGCCCTCTATAGTCCACACAGAACCTAATTTCTCTCTTTCCACCCTGTGGATTAGGTTTGGGGACTAGAACCACTTGGCTGGTCCAGGGGCTCTCAGAGGGTTCAATAACCCCTAACTGGCATTTTGCTGACTTCAGCTCTGATGCTTTCCTTGACTTGATCAGACTGTCGATAGATTTAGTTTTTGACAGGTGAACTGTCATCAGCGTCCACATCATGGGTACACCAGTTTGTCTGACCAGGGGTCAAGGAAAGAGCTTAGCAAACTGCTGCAAGACTTGCTTGCAATCAGTCTGTTGTTAGGCAGAGAGGGTGTCTGAGAAGACAACTCCATCCACTGACCCATCTTTTGGGCTGTATGAGAGGAGGTCAGGGAGAGGTTCACTCTCTGTCTCCCGATCCTCATCAGTCACCATCAGCATGGTGATGTTAGTCCTGTCATGATAGAGCTTTAGGCGGTTCAAATGGATAACCCTTTTGGGTGTCCTGCTTGTGCCTAGGTCAACCAAGTAGGTGACCTCACCCTTTTTTTCTAGGATGGGGTAAGGGCCACTCCATCTATCCTGGAGTGCCCTTGGTGCCACTGGCTCCAAAACCCACACCTTTTGCCCAGGTTGAAATTCAACAAGTGCAGCTTTTTGGTCATACCAGTGCTTCTGAAGCTCCTGACTGGCCTCAAGGTTTTTGGATGCCTTTTCCATATACTCAGCCATTCTGGACCTTAAGCCAGGCATATAGTCCACTATATCTTGTTTGGGTTCTTGGAAAGGCTTCTCCCAACCCTCTTTTACAAGACAGAGTGGTCACCTCACAGGATGGCCAAACAGAAGTTCAAAGGGGGAAAACCCTTCTCCCGTCTGTGGCACTTCTCTGTAAGCGAAAAGCAGGCAAGGTAAGAGGACATCCCATCTCCTTTTGAGTTTTTCAGGGAGCCCCATAATCATGCCTTTCAATGTCTTGTTGAATCTCTCAACAAGGCCATTGGTTTGTGGGTGATAGGGTGTAGTAAACTTGTACTGCACTCCACACTCTTTCCACATGTGTTTTAGGTAAGCAGACATGAAGTTGAAGCCTCTGAACCCACCTCCTTAGGAAACCCTACTCTGGTGAAGACACCAATGAGGGCCTTGGCTACTGCAGGAGCTGTAGTAGCCCTAAGGGAAATTGCTTCAGAGTACCTAGTGGCATGATCCACTACCACTAGAATGAATTTGTTCCCTGATGCTGTTGGAGGTTCAAGTGGACCCACTATGTCCACACCTACCCTTTCAAAGGGAACCCCCACCACAGGCAGTGGTATCAGGGGGCCTTTGAGAGGCCACCTGTCTTGCCACTGGCCTGACAGGTGACGCAGGCGCTTACAAACTCCTTTACTTTTTGGTGCATCTGGGGCCAGTAAAAGTGGCTAACTAGCCTTTCCCAAGTCTTGGTTTGGCCCAGATGTCCAGCTAGGGGAATGTCATGAGCTAAAGTTAGGAGAAACTCCCTGTACTTCTGAGGCACTACCACTCTCCTAGTGGCTCCAGGTTTGGGGTCTCTGGCCTCACTGTACAGTAGTCCCTCTTCCCAATAAGCTTGGTGGGTACCCTTTTCCTGTAAAGCAGCTAGCTGCCTCAGGCTCTCAAGAGTTGGACAGTCCTGCTGTCCAAGGCACAGCTCTTCCCTAGCGGGTCCCCCTGGCCCAAGAGTTCAACCTGGTAAGGGTCAAGCTCGATGAGGAACAGTTCCCTCTGGGGTGTCCAAGTCTTCTCCCTGAGGAGAGGGGTCCTGATCGTTTTGCTGTACAGAAGCTGGGTCCCCAGTCTTCTTACCTTTTCTCTTGGAAGGTTGGGCCATACTTTTAGACTCCAACACTTCTTTTTCACCCTGTCTCTTGCTCTGTGCTCTTGTTTTAACACACACCAATTCAGGGATGTCCAGCATTGATGCATGGGTTTTCAGTTCAACCACAGCCCATGCTGAAGTTTCCAGGTCATTGCCAAGCAGATATGCAACTGGTAGGTTTGGAAAGACCACTATCTGTTTCAGGCTAGTAACCCCCCCCCCCATTCTAATGTCACCATAGCCATTGCATGGTTAGTGGTTACACTGTCAGCATTGGTGCCTGGGTAAGTTCTCCCAATCAAGTACTGCTCAGGGGAAACCAGTGTCTCTCACCATAGTGACACTGGCACATGTATCCCTCAGAGCCTCCATCCTAGTTCCATTAATCCAAGGGTATTGTAAGTACTTTTATAAGTTGGGTGGCCACACAGCTACAGTGGCAAACTCAACTTCCCCCTCTGAAACTTGAACTGCTTCAGTGTGCAACCCGATTTGCTCTTGGCACACTGTTGTTCCAATCTGGAGACTTGCTACCCCAGGAGTAGCTGTAGTAGGACTAGGGGCCTTCTTGTTTTTGCAAGTAGCATCTCCAGTTAAGTGTCCCAACTTTCTACAGTTGTTACACCAGGCCTTTAAAGGATCAAAGCTCTTCCGTCTATACTTGTTAGCAGATTGGGAACAGTTTTGGGACCCACCCCGTGCAGGTTTTTGGGGCCCTTAAGAAGACTCAGGCTTTTTATCTTGGGGATTCTCACCACCTTTTCCCTGGAGAGGTTTTTGTAACCACTTTCTTTTGGTCACCTACAGTGGTTGTTTTTGTCACCCTTGTCTTGACCCAGTGGTCTGCCTTCTTTCCCAATTCTTGGGGAGAAATTAGCTGATGTAACTTTTCATTAGTGCAATTACCTAAAATATGTTCTTTCATAAACATATTGTAAAGTCCATTGAATTCATGCACATTGTGTCCAGTTAACCAACTATCTAGTGTTTTGACTGAGTAGTCAACAACATCAATCCAGGATTGGTTTTGGGTTTTGTTAGCCCCCTGAATCTAATTCTATATTCCTCAGTTGTGAGTCCATATCCCCCAGAGTTCTCTTCATGAGATCATAAGACCCAGCATCTGCCCCAGTAACGGTCAGGAGTCTGTCTTTGCAGTTACCAGAGAACAGTTCCCAAAGGAGTGCCCCCCAGTGTGACTTCTTCACTTTTCTCATTTTACAAGCTCTCTCAAAGGCTGTGAACCATTTTGTGATATCATCACTCTCTTCTTATGTAGGGACAATCCCTTTGGGGATTTTAGGATCATAAGATTGCTCCTTATCCTTATTTAGTAAACTGCTTCCACCATTGATGGGTGCTAGGCCCATCTCTGCTCTCTCTCTTTCTAGAGCCAGTAACCTGGTCCCTAAATCCAGTCTTTTGGTCATCCTTACTAAAAGGCTGTCCTCCTCATTGAGGCTGTCCTCAATGTCCTCACTGATACCTCATCCACCAGTGTGAGATCTAGGCAATGAGAGGCTTACTCTTGGAGTCAAAGGTCCTTGAACCCTTCTCTCCCTAGGAAGTGGAGGGGGTTGATCTACCAGGTCATTCCCTTCCTCTACTTCCTCATCTGATTGGTCTTCACCATTTTCAGATGGGTGGTCCTTAGCATACCCAGCCAACAGCTCCTGGATCTTTTGTTTGGTGAGATGGGGACTCATGGTTATGTTATTAATTTTACATAGGGACCTTACCTCCTTGAAAGACAAGTGAACGTAAGGGGTGAGGTCAAGCTCCTCAACCCTTTCCTCTATGTGACTGTGGTTATTTTCATTAATAGCTGGGTTTTTATTTTGAGACATTGTTTAAAAAAACTTCTAACCCCTCTAACCCAGCTACAGTGCCTTTTTATTTTCTAAAACTCTAAAGGGACTTAACCAAGGCCCTAACAAGACTTTTAGTAATTTTGCAAAAAGTGGCAATTTGAAAAATCTGAATTCTAAAGACAATTTAAGAGTTCTGTTGTTTGATCAGTTGGTAACCAAGTAGTCCAACAAATGTAAAGTTGTGTATCCTACGGTCACCACTGATCCACCAATGTAGGAAGCTGGCTCTTTACTGTACCCAAGTGAGGTATAGTGTGCACAGAGGCCAGTGGAACCCCAAAGGTAGTCAGAGGTAAAATAAGATAGAACCTTACTCTCTATTTGTGGTAGTGTGGTCGAGCAGTAAGGCAGTATCAGAGGACAGTGTTAAGCACTTGTTGTACACACTCAGTCAGCAAATGAATTCACACACTCAAAGACACTCAAAGACTGAACTTCAGACCAATTGTTTTGTATAAAAATATTTTCTTGTTATTTTATTTCTAGAACCAAGCAAGCCTGGCACATTTAAGCAATACATACTTTACAGTAATAATTGCTGATTGTAAAACAGTTCAATTGCAATTGTAAATGTACTATGGTTTGACTTACAGTATTGTTTCAGAGAAATCCAATCACTTGTAAATACAGTACATAGACTTGACTGAGATTTTCAGTAAAATAGCAGGTAAATTACTTTTGGATTACTTTTCTTACTCACTGCTGTATGCCTGGATGCAGCGCTGGGACATTTCTTGTTAACAGGTGAGTATAGGCGTTTTTGTTAAATTGTACAATTTTAAAGAATTTCTTAAGGTTTCAAAACTCCACACTTGGAAACTTATCCAGGAAGAAGTGTCAATGTTATCCTATGGAGGAAAATATGGTTATCGGTTTTGAGGTAAATATTCGGTAGTGGGAGTTGAGGTTCTGGCAGTAGACTCAGGGGTACTCCAGGGTCAGTGACGCATTCTTGTTACACCCTCAGCGGCACTAGGGCGGCTGGGTGCCCACTGTTGAGGCCCAATGTTATCCAACGGGGGATAGGGGGCCTCCGGTTGGTGGCTGTTGGCAAGCAGGCCACTGGGTTGTGGGAGCAAAGCTCCTGGACTTTAGCTCGGGGCAAATAAGTAAACAAATAAGCACCAAAGGGGAACCCTCAGCGGCACTAGGACGGCCTTGTGCAGGGTGTTTCGATGTCAGATGCCCTGTTGTTTCCAATGGGGAACCTCCGGTTTGAAAAACCACTGCAGGCAGGGAGACAAAGGACTTCTGGGTGCGACCACCACTTTGAGAGGTAAGTTGGGGACTTAGGGGTTGGTTAGGCACCGTCGCTTTGGGCACACAAGGCCGTGGGGCGTCGGTGAAGGGGTGCCTGTTGGGGTCGGTGTCTCTTACCAGCTCCTGGTCGCGGTTAGGGGGGCCTTCTGGATTTAGGCTGCAGGCATCAGCTGGAGGCTTGAGGCAGGTCAGGGGTTGCCGGATCTCATTTCAGGATTGCCAGGGTGACCTCCTCGTGGTGTTTGCTCACTCGAGCTTGGGCCGTGGACGCTGGGAGCAGAGGGGGGGTGGATTTGCGGTCTCCGGCTGCTGCGAGAGATTGCAGTTGAACAAATCCGGTGTTCACGGGAGAAGCAGTCTTTAGAAGTGAAGGCAGGCAGTTCCTCCGGGGTTTTTTGAGGTTGCTGGCTGCAGGACACACCGGGATTTCTCAGGAGCAGGTTGGAGGGGAGACAGGCCGGTAGGGCTGGGGCCAAGTCAGTGGGCCTCTTCCTCTTGTTAGCTGCTGCATGGCTGTTTGGTCCTTCTTTTTCTTCTTGTTTCTTGTCTGGATCTGAGGAAGCAAGGTTCAGGGGTGCCCTTAAATACTAGATTTAGGGGCGTTACAGGTAGGTAAAAGGCAGGTACCAATGGGTCCCTTCCCTGGCGTGGGTACACCCCCTATTATGCAACCCTCCAGCAGTGGGAGGGGGGCATGTGCCTGTCCCTGGTTGACTGAGTCCCCCCATCTTCAAGATGGCATGGACTGAGAGTTGTGCTTCACCTCGCTTCCCCCACCTGAGAGGTGGAGTTGGCAAAGGTGGGCACACCTCTCTTCCTCACTTGTTTTTCCTGACGGTTCTCCCGCCCACAGTGGGGGTCAGAACCAGTAGGGACCAGTTGCTGAAAGCAGCAATTGGCCTGGGGAAGCTCACAAAGGCGGCAAGCCTTTGAAGCTTCCCCTTCATGAACCCTGCCCATCCTGGGGGAGGAGGCTTGGCACCTCATCCCAGGATGTGCATTGTTTCAGGCCCCAGAGAGCAGCAGGCTCTCGACCCAGGGGTCCAGAAACATGTCTGGTGGTGGCAGCTGAAAGACGCCACTCAGCCTGGACACTAGTGGTGGGTTAGTTTCAAGGGGGCATCTCTAAGATGCCCTCTGTGTGCATTTTTCATTGAATCCCACACTGGCATCAGTGTGGGTTTAATGTGCTGAGAAGTTTGATACCAAACTTCTCAGCTTTCATTGTAGCCATTATGGTGCTGTGGAGTTTGTAATGTCAAACTCCCAGCACCATATACTTTTAATGGCAGCACTGCACTTACAATGTCTAAGAATGGACTTAGAAACTGTAGGGGTACAGGGCTCATGCACCTGTACCCTCACCACTGGTATAGTGCACCCAGCTAGAGGGGTGACTGATCTATGCCAGGGCATTGGTTTGTAGGCATGGCACACAGGGATGTGTGCCATGTCGACTCTTCACTTTGTTCTGCACCAAGACACGCAGCCTGCAAAGGCAGTGTTTGAGTGTCAGGGTACAGGACCTCTAAGGGTGGCACAATAGGTGCTGCAGCCCTTAGAGGCCTTCTCTGGTCACAGTGCCCTGGGTACCTGTGGTACCATTTATCAGGGGCTGACTTGTGGTCAGTGATGCCAATTGGGTTTAGGCTTCAGTGCAGTTTTAGGGAAAGAACATAGGCCCTGGGTATCTGATTAGCAGGAGCCCAGGGCACACGCAGTCAAAGTACATCAGCTATTCAGCAAATGGTGGGGACAACCATGCAGAAAGAGGGCACTTTCTTACAGCGCATGACTGTTTGGGGCGGCCCAAGAGGGCCGAGCATACCGTCATTGCACACTTAGAGGTGGTCAAATAACTCCTCCCCTGCCCTGCTCTGAGCAGAGCAGCCCCCCCACAAAGGAAACATAAAATGATAACTCAAAGTTATCATTTTATATTTCCTTTGCTTTGCACTGCTCAAAAGCAGTAGGGCGATGCTCCTCCGCCATAGCAGAGGAGCTGCAACTGAAGATGGATTATTGATTGGTTGCAAATCATTGAGCTGAAAATGCTTAGAACTGGGTGTTCTATACCATGGCACTAACTTACATCATATGAATCAGATTTTCCTCTTAAGGCATATTTCGAAAAAACAGAATTATCAACAAATTCAGAGAAGACTGCACTGCCAGACACAGAAACCAGGGACATAAAAATATCTGTGCTCCAGATGGAAGCAGGAATAGATTAAATATTAATGGAAGACATTGACTTACGTCCAGCTGCTTTTGAACTCAGGTGGTGCACAGCTGCCAATGAAACCAAAAAAGACAGAAGGCATTCCTTCGTGCTGCCAGGATTATGATGTTCTTCGACATCATAAGGAGTTTAGCAGCTGTTACTGAAACTTTTGCTACAAAGGGTGACCTTTACTAAGTTAATATAACAGTACAGAAAAAATGTGGCCTGCCTTCTTGTTTTTCGTGTCTTTTCTCCTCTATGAACTTGAGGCTGGAAAGAACTGTAATAGCACCTTTGCTAGATTTTAATTAGGCACATCCCTATCAAGATTGTTGAAATGCAAATTAGGAATATGCAAAATAATTAAAACTGGCTATAAGCCAGCAGAACTCTCTAGCACTCTGTATGGGAGGTTCTATTAAATTTAAAAGAGATCGATCTATAGGTAGGGGGGCACTCTCACTCTTAGGAGTGCTCTCTGTCCCCTACCAGGACCCTAGGCTCTGGACCTCTCTTCCCCTAACCATCAGAAGGAATCAATTTCATCTTGCCAGTTCTATAACACAAGGAAACAACTCCTAAACAGAATCTATAAAAAGACAGAGATGGCCAACACTTCGCCTGTGGTGGGCACTAGTGGGACAGCATCCTTGTGGAGGTGATGACCGCCATAATGCGAAGCAAGCTAACAGCACACCAAGGGTGACCACAATATTCCAAAGAGGGCCATCAGTATGCCAGAGATTAAAACCACTATTTATTTGAAGTCCATCGTTCTGGAAGTTAAAAGTAGATTATGAGAAAGTTAGAGGGGAATATTGTTAGTGTTGTTTTTTGGGCTACTTTAATAACTGGCACTATATGCTTCAGATAGCGCTCAGTTCAAATATACTCGACACAAAAGGGGGGTGAGGACTTCAAATTAAAGTTCAGCCATTTATATTGGTGTTACCACGACTGTTTATTCTTTGTACATGTGTTCTTTTAAATTCTTTCATCAAGACAACATTTATTCCAGTACAGGCAATTAAGCAGGGCATTTTTTCACTTCTCATGTCTTTTATATGAAAAAAGTCAATTTCAGTTCTTATCGCTTTAGTAAACAGCCAGCACGTGCTTCATGAACTTAATCTCTATTAAACGTAAACTATGACAGGTACATCATGAGTAAGTAACTTAACATATCTGCGAAAATCACACCATGTCTACTGGCAGGTTTCCTATTTTCAAATGTGTTTGTGGTTCTATCATTCTTAGTTGACAAGTTTCGGCCCTTTATCCGAAGATGTCGCCTTAGGTCTACTGGCTAGATCTGCCTGCAAATCCAAGATTCTCAAAAACAGTGTAGAAGTGGACAATCTGTGTGTATAATTCCCTCCCCAGATAACTTGGGTTCAGAAAAGGGCTGCAATCAATTTAGAAGTCAGAATCAGAACTGTCTGTTGTTTTAAGTAGGCAAAGACTTCATGCCTGACCGAGGGCTTTGGTATCCTAGTTCTAGTGCCAGTTTTGGTTACACTTGCGGACCATATTTTCCAATGTAATCTATACGAGTGTGAATTGGTGCAATTTATAGGATCATTTTAGCACTCTGAAATATTTTAAATTAGGATTGTTCACATAAATGTGAAGAAAGAGACATAAAGCTAAATTACCCTAAGAATTTAAACAAAATAAACAACACAACAAGGCGTATGTCAATTTGGGGGTAGATGGAGAGCAAGGGATGAGAAGATGATGGGAAAGTTGCGACAAAGACAAGAATTAACATGAGGAAGAGAGTCTACAGGAGGCATATTTTGTTTGTTTATTTGTTTTTGACATACTGGTTTGTCACTGGAAGCCACCTGGCAGCCTTGTTGGCAGTGCAGAAGACAGTTTAAAAAGAAAAACAGTGTCCTTTACTTACAGCTGAAGCAAAGTCCATAGCAAAAGCGGCTAAAGGCCTTGGGGGAGGTGTAGTAAGGAGGTCCACGCAGGTAGGATGTAATTAAAGATGATTTATTCAAGCATGTAACATGTTGAATAGTTCCGGACAACAGGTAGTAGAGTTGTGAAGGGGAGCCCCACCAGGAGCAGCCTACCTGCTGCTCAGCCCATGCTCAACTGTCACTTCACCTCTCAGTCTCCCAACATTCCGAGGCACATCATGACTCCAACATTCTATTAGACACACAGCACAAACACTGGCTGAGCAGGAGGTGCAAAATTACATGACATTAACAAGAGCAGGATACTATATATCCCCTTTCCTTGCACAAGAGAAGCACAAATCATGTACTTGAATAATATGTAACAAGAGTAACCTAAGAAAAGAATATATAGGCGGAACAACGATATAACAGAATAACATCAAGGAAAAGAGCCAGCAAGGCAGAGCGAAGAGATAGGTGGAAGAAGACAAGGAGGAAGCAATGGGAAGAATACAAAAATGGAATGAACCCATACTCTCCGACAACGGATTACAAAGGAGCAGAAAACAGTAAAAAGGCATAAGAAACAACAAGAAGCAGAAAAACATAGACGCACCAAAGACTACCCCTGAACACACCCACTGGCCAGGCAGGCAAGCAGGGAAGTAAGAACAAGGAACGACACAACCTACACACCAGACTTCCCCAAGACATATGAAATGGACAAGGAAGGATCTCCTCCAAAACAAGGAAGAAATGGGAAGAAACTACAATGAGAAAAAGACTGGAGACAAGAGAAGACTAACAACCAAATGTAGTCCAGATACCAAGGATGCAAAGAATGGTAACATCGCGAGGAGAACTGAACCGGCGAGAAAATAGAGAAAGAGAGAATAAAATACAAAAGAGTATAATTCTAACTTCCCCCACTTTCATAATGATAACTAAAATGATTACGATAATAACGTAGTATGTTCAACAATGTAAAATAACGTAAGCATGACATTTTAAGAAAATGACAGCAAATGGGAATAAGACCCATAATGTGATAGCCCGTGTAGGGACAACCCCCGTGTTAAGGTCACATACTGAGAAATGTGGTAATGGGACTATAACCCATAAGCCACACCTTGTGTGAGGGTAACGGTGTAAATGTAAGTGGGACTGTGACCCATGCAATGGTGCCCTGTGTAAGGGTGAAGACCATAAGTAACCCGTGTAGGCACATGTATGTGAGCAAATGGGGAAAAGACCCATTGCCATCCCTGTGTAGGGAAGAATAAAGTGTACCGTAGTTACATATGTAAAACAAACAATGAACACCTGAAGATGTGTACCCAGAGTCCATAAACGTAAAAGTAGCCCATGTAGGCGAGTGTATGTAAGCAAATGGGGCTAGAACCCATTGCCATCCCTATGTAGGGAAAGAAACAAAGTGTAAAAACGTACACATGTAAAATGAACAGTAAACCCATGAATGTGTATGGCATGTGAGGAAGTAGCGAAGAGTTTGAACTTGTCCCACCATACAATACCATGTAGTATTACTGGAGAGCAAACAAAATCCATGATGTAGTGTTCCTTAAATGACAACTGGATGAACGTTAAATTGCGTGGCAGCGATGAACCGTTGGCAGTTCTACATGCTGTTGCACAAGTTGTAGATAAGACCGAATGTAAAGCATGCTGTAAAACGTCTCTTGAACTTGCCACTAGACTTCTTCATGCAGCTAGCGGTACATAGCAAGCAAATGAGGGTGAAAAAAGGAGGTGGAGGCTGGTTTGAAAAAGTGCCTGAAAACGGGACACACAGGGATAACGTATGTGCGCCCACTGTTAGGAAGTTCCCAGATACTCTCACCTAATTGAATGGAAGGTGGTGAACTCCGGCAGGATGCAGTCTGTGGTAAATGGGCAAACAAAGAGGTGGGAGACCTAAGAAACGGAAGGCTCACCACGCCATAAACGTCGGAAATGTCGATAGTGCTGCCCGCCTCCCATAAATTGAGTTGCTTGGAGCTCAGAAGACAAATATGGTGGCACATACAGAGCGCGCTGGCAGGTGGCTCACGGCACACTATTGCGCCAAACCACGTCCTTGAGCCAGTACAGCTCTGACATCACATAGGGCTTTCGTGAAGATAATCCGCGCGGTCTGCTAAGTGAGGAGAGCAGCACGCGCAGCAGGGACTCTGACGAGCAACGGAAATAACGGTATTAACGACCGCAATACCGGTAAGGCATTGAAGTTTATGAGGAGAAAAAGAGAATGAAAAAACTCACCTCAGCTTTTCTTTACGGTGGCAATGACAGGGATAATGTGAAGAGGCACAGAGGAGACGTGTGCACAAGGCACAAAATTACTTGAAACACCAGGCAAATCGTAATAAGCGCAATGACATGAAGGCAATCCTCTTCTGACAACGACAAGAAAAGTGTCCAAAGTGTCAATGTCCTCATAAGTGAAACTTCACTACGTATGCAGCAGATTTGCATCTACCAAGCACAGGAACATTGTAGGCAAAGTTTAAGGCCAGCGCGATGTATATGGTAAAGGTTGTGATCTTTGCCCAGGCATAATACAGTAGATTTGGCAAGGCGAGCCCACCCTTCTCCCTTCTTCTCCTTAACTTCTTCCAAGCTATTCTAATAGGTTTATAGTTCCATATGAAGGAATTTATTTCTTGTTGACATTTTTCAATTAATTTGGGATCAAATGCCAAGGGGATCGCGTTAAAAATGAACGTAAACTTAGGGAGAATGGACATTTTTACCAGGTTTACCCTACCCGTTATGGAAAGTGGCAGGTGAGTCCAAGATTTTAAAAGTTTTTTAGTCTCGATGTATATTCTATTCAAGTTGGTTTGTCCTATGCTGTCCATTTCTTGGGTAATTCTTATGCCAAGATATCGCATGGATGTGGAAATATTTACCCCCAGCTGTATATCCGGTAGGTTCCAGACCATTATTTCGCTCTTACTAGAGTTTATATCATAACCAGAGATAAGACCAAACTCTTCTGCCCGTTTGATGACTACGGGAAATGCCTTTACTGGATCAGAAGTGAAAATCAAAATGTCATCCGCATAAAGTGCTACCCGTCTTTCCCATTCTCCAAAGCTAAAAGATGGAATATTAGCCTCCTCACGCAAAAGCTGAGCAAATGGTTCTATGAATAAGTTGAAGAGGAGAGGGGAAAGCGGGCAGCCCTGCCTCGTACCTCTGGTTATATTAAAGGCCTCTGTCAAAACCCCATTGATCAGCAGTCTGGCCGAAGGTGTAATATAGAGCTGCTTTATAGTTCTACAAAAACCATCCCCATAATTGAATTTTTTAAGTATATCTGTGAGGTAGAGCCAGTTGACTCTGTCAAATGCCTTAGTTGCATCCAAGGTTAGAGTGGCCATAGGTAGGGAGAAGGCAGTAGCGATGTCTATGGCTCCTATTAGTTGGTGTGTTAGATCGGCTAATTGTCGACCTTTAATGAAACCTTTTTGATCCTGATGGACTATAGCACCAATAACACTCGCCAATCTAGCTGACATGATTGTTGCAAAGATTTTATAGTCATTATTTAGTAGTGATATTGGTCTATATGACCCGCACTCAAGGGGAGATTTCCCAGGCTTCGGGATAAGTACAATTGTAGCCTCCCCCCAAGATTTGGGCGGCAACTCACCATCTATTAAGATACCATTAAATAGAGTCGTCAACACGGGGGCTATAACATTTTCCAGAGATCTGTAGATCTCCCCTGGCAGCCCATCTGGGCCAGCCGCTTTCCCTTTTTTTTGTTGATGAATGGCTTTAATCACCTCAGCCTCTGTGATCTCGGACTCCAAGGCCTTACTTTGAGTTGTCGAGAGGGTTGGGAGGGTAATAGCTTCCAGCCAACTGTCTCTTGCTTGCTGGTCATTGGGAAGGACCTCCTTATATATTTCCTCGAAGAATTCAAAGAAGGCTCTCCCTATTTCTATTTGGGTGGATCTTGTCACTGCCTCGCCTTCTATCCTAATTTCCTTGATGAATTTGAGAGCTTGTTCAGCTTTTATTTTCCAAGCTAATACTTTTCCTGCGGCTTCACCAAATTCAAATTGGGAGGTTTTAAACGCTTCCCATCTTTTGTTTACTCTCTCCTGTAAGATGTTATTGAGTTGTGAATTTAGATCGGCCAATTTTTCTTGTTCCTGTATTGTTCCTAAGGGAGAGTCAATCCTTAACACTAGGAGTTTCATTTCTTCTTCAAGACTAGCAACCTTCTCTCTATATGTCTTCCGCCTAAAAGAGGCTCTGTTGGTTATCTGACCTCTTAAAAAGGCCTTAAATGTCTCCCAGACAACGGTGGAGCCTACCGAATCCCTATTAATATCGAAGAAGATTGAGGACTCAGTTGCTAAAAATTTAACCTCTTCATCTTCAAACAAGAGAGTCCGGTCGAAGGACCAGGATGAGTATTTTGTGGAGTTTCCCCGTTTTAAGGAAAATGCCAGTGCAGAGTGGTCTGACAGGTGCGAGGGAAGATAGTCTATCATATAAAGAGTGTCCTTTAGGCAATAGCTAAAAAGTGCGTAATCAATTCTGGACTTATGTTTAAAGCGGCTGTTCCGAAGGGACACCCCTAACTTGTTGCCCGCTCTCTCTCTCCATACATCCGCCAAACCAAGTTGTGTCATGGTTGTTATAAGGGTGTGCCTGGATTTAACAGAGCTGCAAAATCTAGATTTCACAGATTTGTCCAGCCTAGGATTGAGAACGATATTAAAGTCCCCCATCCAGATTACTGGATCTTGAACTAATACTAGATGGTTCCTGATCACATCCAGATATGATGGATCATCAGAGTTGGGGCCATAATAGCCAACTAAGGTATAAATCTGAGCATCTAACGAAACTCTCACTAATAGCCATCTCCCTGAGTGATCTTCTTTACAGTCCAAAATTTGAGCTTTGGCAGTTTTTTTAAAAATGAATATGACCCCCCTAATGTTGGCATTATGATCCGTTGAACAAAATTTGTCAACCCACTTATGTTTCTTTAACAGAGCTGTAGCCTCTGTTTTAAGAAGATGTGTCTCCTGAAGAGCTATCACCTGCGCCTGAGAGTCTCTCAGATATTGTAAAATACAGTCACGTCTACCTCTCCCACGCAGGCCATTGACATTCCAGGAGATGTAATGTGTTAGTGTCATTCTATGTTTCTTATTCCAGCTCCTTCATTGTTTCGCTCCTCCATATGATTACTATTTAGATTAATGTATTGGAGAATCTTATATGTAAAAAGCTTGGCCTGAGAAAGTAAAAAAGGTAGACAAATGAGGTTTTTTGATGCGATACCCTTCCCCCCCACCACCACCCCCACTCCCACCCCACCCCCCTGGAAAAACCCACCCCTACCTATTCTAGCCTGATGACTGGCCAGATTACGCCCACCTACAGCCTTACCCTTCAACCCCCCTGCTGCTTATAGTGTATAGTAGCTAACTACCAGTGCCAACTATTATAGGTGCAAAAGAATAGTCCAAAAACCAAAAAAATAGTAAAGTATCAAAGAAAGGTCTATTTAACTTATGATTTCTAAGTGTTAAGAAGTAATCACACTGCACTATACACTAACACCCTCGTGTATATATACCTTATTCTAAGCTCCATAGAGGAGAGAAGCCAGAAGTTGAAATTGAAGGCAACACAATTAACAGTTATGTATGAGGAGCCAGAAAAACTAAAAAGGGAATTACTCACAACCCATCATTTGTAGTCTGGGCCTGTTCCCTAATGAGATTTAGTAAGTCGTCAGCATCGTGGACAGAGCGAATATTGTGCATCTTGTTGTTATACATAATCCGTAAAAAAGCCGGAAACCTCATCTGCACTGTGGCTCCTAAAGACCTGAATTTATCCATGCGTTGCCCCAGCTCCCACTGTCTGTCCAGTGTGGTTTTGGACAGATCCGAACGTATTTCAAAGGAGAAGTCTGAGCACTTCAATAATCTGGCCTTCAGAGCAAGGTTTAAGATCTTTTCCTTGAGTGCGTAAGTCAAAAAGTTGATTAGCACCTTCCTGGGTTTAGATCTAGCTGGATTTAAGCGGAAAGGATCTCTGTGTATTCGCTGAATGTCCTTATCTAATCCTGCTGTCACACTCCAGGATGCTTTTAAAAATGCCATCTAACCTTCTACCTGGGTCGATATACAAAGCAATGCTAATGGTGGCGAATCTATCAGCAGAGGGGTTTCTGTTCAAATTTGGGAGTCAGAAATTCTTCAAAAAAATTAAATTAAAAATTTTACACTCATGGACCAAAACCTGGTTCAGTATTAGGAAGAGACTAGGGCTGTCTTACTATTCTGATCTCTCCCCAATCTGGGACTCGCCGGGTCTCCCACTATGTCTGAAGGATAGTCTGTCTTCCACAATACAACAAGCCGGTATCAGGAGATGGGGTCAGCTATTTAAGGATGGGTCATTAATAGCTTGGAACCAACTATACGAATGTGTAGGGCCCGGACTTTCCAGATTCAAATTCATCCAATTGGAAAGTTGGGCTAGATCCCAAAGGCGTACAGACCCCTACCTAGGGAAGGCCAGCATTCTAGAGCAACAGTTAGTGGAATTTCCATCGGGAGGGAAAGAAGTAGCCATATGGTATTGGCAGTTGATGGAGGAAAGTGATGGAGAGTTCCTTCTTCCAGACCAGCTATGGGGGGGGGGCGACTGGCCTACATTGTGAAGAGCTCTGGCTAAAATCCTTTGGTCTACTCCATAAAATTATAAAACCATCATGGCTAAAACGAAACCATCTATTCTCAGTACATCGTGCATATATAACACCGCTGAGACTTTCCAAATTTCTCCCAGACAAAAAGTGCAACAAATGTAACTACAGTGAGGCCTGCGATGTACATATGTTCTTGGACTGCCCGGTCATCGCTGGCTTTTGGGAAGAAGTGAAGAACACCCTAAATTCCATCTTAAACGTATCCTTGTCAATAACCCTACCACTTGTCATCTTTGGTTTGGATGATAACATCACTGGCAAGGCAAGGTCCTTCCTCTTCTACGCAATTCTATTGGCTAGAAGGCAAATTTGCATTCATTGGACGGAGAAAACAGCCCCATTACACTCTGGGTGGCTTTCATCTCTATACGAAACATCTAAAGCGGACCTTAACAGATCATGCAGTAAACGCAATTTAACTTTTTGGAACTTGCTGATCGAATGGCGATAGTGTCCGGGGTTTTTTTTTTTTTTCCCCGGGTCCTATGATTATGCCTTGAACACTCCCTGGACCGGGCTTTTGTTTGTCTAGGTCCACCAATGGCCCGGCAGGCTGTAACATGCCTAGATGGAGTCTGTGAAAGCCCCTCGGATGTTGGGACGTGTATGCCACCACTACAACAACTTGTGCACATGTGTGGAGTAGGGTGGTCGGCCTGTCCAACATTGAGGGTTAGGCAAATGAGGACAAAAAAAAAAAAAAAAGGTTGTGATCTTTACAATGTAGATGTTGCCAAGACAGCAATACAACATGAAGAAAACCTGCAGCCAACACTAGTGCAACCCCTCACGAAAGTCAGCAAAATGTGCACATGATAATACAATGCAGGAAGCGCAATCCAAAAGCGTCAGCCACAACAATTCCTAGTCAGACACTGGAAACTCCCTGGTAGGGCTGAGAGGCATAGTGCTTCATCTTTCCTTGTTTCTTGATGTTTTCTTTTCTTTTTGACACTTGTTTCTCCCTTGTTGTCGTCTTTCTTTTTGAGTGTAGAACACTCATGTTTCATGTAGGCAGCTTTACGTTTCCTAAGGATACCTCCTCGTGTACTTTTAGTTGCCATGAAATGTAGATTGTGGTTCTGTTGTCTTCAGGTCCTCTTTTGTTTGGCAGGTCTCTGAAGTGCAGATGTAACACGTAGGTTCTTCGCCAGCTGGTCGCCAGTTAAATGTAGTAAAGAGGTCCACGCAGGTAGGATATAATTAAAGATGATTTATTCAAGCAGGTAACATGTTGAATAGTTCCGGACAACAGGTAGTAAAGTTGCGAAGGGGAGCCCCACCAGGAGCAGCCTACCTGCTGCTCAGCCCATGCTCAACTGTCACTTCACCTCTCAGTCTCCCAACATTCCGAGGCACATCATGACTCCAACATTCTATTGAGCACACAGCACAAACACTGGCTGAGCAGGAGGTGTAAAATTACATGACATTAACATGAGCAGGATACTACAGCAGGTTTACTATTTTTGGCGTAATACAGCACAGCAATCAAAGTAATTGCGCTGCACTAAGTCATGGGCAAGACATAAAAAGTGCCTTACCTAGAAACACATGGGGGCATATTTATCATCATATCACGCAGCGCGGCAAGGCACCTTGCTGCCCTGCATTGGGTGAAAAGGAAAGGGCAGGAATGCGCTGTACTTAACAATGTGCTACCTCGCACCAACACAGGCACTCTTGCACCATGATGCAAGGGTGCCTGGCTTGTTAACAGGATTCCCGTGAGGCATTTTCATCTTTCTATGTGTGCTGCTTATGCAGCACACATAGAGTAAAAAACGAGGAGTAATAAACATATTTCTCCTAGTTACACCTCACCTGGAGAGGCATAGCAGTTTGGGCGCATTCCCAGATGTACCAGTTATGGCAAATCTGGTAATGCATCAAATTCCAATGGTTTTTACATGGGAACATCCACGCACCACCTAAGGAACACCTCCCTGGGGCAGTGTAACACAATGCAGCGATTAGCACTGCTTTGCGTTACTCTGGATTTATCAAGTCCCTCAGGACCACGCAAGATGGCCTTGCGTGGCTTGATAAAATTGCATCTCAAGGGTTGCATCGCTTTTCATCCCGTTGCATGGTGCAAAAACAATGCAACCCTTGATAAATATGTTTTTCTCTCTCCCAGCGCTAGTGCATTTTTGACTGCTATGAGCCAATGCAGACAACCGTGCACCATAGTGTGCCTGCTTTCTCTCAAGGATAGGTTTTGTACTGGACCACACACATTCAAAATTTGAAAGGTTTTGAGAAAAGCAAACTTTCTCAAACCATACGCCTGCCTCAGGAAAGCATATGTTTTTGAAGCAAACCCCTCTCTATAAAGACAGTAGAGCACTGCTTGGCATTACTTTAAGCAACTTTCCTATGCAAATCAGTATTTGCCCTGGAAAGTAAATACCATCACAACATTTTGCACTGGGTTTGCATCACTTTTGTGCAACACACCCAGCTCAAAGCCTTGAAACATTTACCCCTCACTGTTTTTCCATATCTGAGCTTTGACATGATTGGACTGCACTAAAATCGAGTAAGTCTCTTTTTGGAGAGGGAAGAAATGGTGATGGAAGTCTCTCTTAGGAGTGGGTGTGGTCACGCTGGAATCATGGACAGATGTGAAGGCTTGTTTGAAGAGGTGTGGCTTTAGTTTCTTTTTTTTCTGAATTTTGCCACGCTTGATAAATTCTTTAAATATATATTTCCAGAGCTGAGTTCCCAGCACTCGGATTGATCTAGTTTGACCGATCTGCAGTTGAATCTGGAGAGTCTAAGCAGTTCATTTTTGCTTTATCTCAAGTTATGGCTGGATGTAAGATTTGTGCATATAGGTGTTTTGGTGAAGGTCCTAATAATATCCATCCGGGTCCCGCCCTAACTTTAGAGATGGTGCACAGAAGATAGAACTTTGTCTTCTGTTCCTCTGGGATCTAATTCAGGTCTACTAGGCCCAGACTGATGTAGGACCATTTCTTTAAATTTAAGCAGTGTCTGGGAGCTGGATTTTGTAGTCTTTGAAGTTTCAAGCTCTCTTTGCAGTTCCTATGTCTGTAAAGTTGCAGTAACCAAAAGGGCGGCTCCTCCGTTATGGCGGAGGAGCGTCTCCCCACTGCTTTCTCGCAGTGCGAGAAGCCAAAACATAAAATGGTAATAACTTTTAGTTATTACCACTTTATGTTTGCTTTGTGGGTGGGCGAGTGGGCGGGGCTGCGCTGCTCTCCGAGCAGGGAAAGGGAGGAGTGGTTTGCCCACTCCTGAGTTTGCACAGACTGTTTGGTCGGCCCTCTCGGGCCGTCCAAACCAGTCATGCGAACTTTGCCCTTCTCCATGCAGACTTCATTGCAGCCTGCATGGAAAACATGCACACCCCTCAAGCTCCTGGCGCAGCACCATGTCACGGTGCTCTAGACCAATCACACTGGTGCATGCAGCGTTGTGATAGGCTTAGGGGAGGGATCCTGGCTGCCTGCTTCCTGTTCCTGTTGTGGCAGGAGAGCAGAAGCAGTGAAGAAGCCTGATCCGGTGGAAAGGCAGGTTTAAAAAAAAGATTTTTACATTATGACCCCCTCTGCTAGTGACCCCCCACCCCACGGGATCCCCCGCACCTACACCCCCACCCTCGAGCCATGCCAGCCACTACTGGTAACCAAATCTCCAAAAATCCAATGCTCTATTCAGTTCAATGCAGTTTAGTAAACCAAGCCAAGGAAGGATCCTTCTCACTAGCATAAGATAGTAGTTGGTACTTTTAACTCCTGTCAAGGTTTGGTGACCAAATGACAGTTTGAGTCAGACATACTCCAAAGCTTTTTATTGCTGTAGCAGGAGTAGAGTATTTCCTAGTCTCTCTGGGCAACATGATTGGCCTATGACTCTGAGGATGTTCATCATTGATTAATTAAGATAGAGCACATCATCCATCATCCAGTAGTACACTTCTTTCGGTTAAGTGGTGATCATGGGACAAATAATTACTTGTTCTGACCATTCAAAAAACCAGGGGTATGATTGACGCCCCTCTTTAGCAGCTTGAGCCGGGGTGGGGGCCACTGGAGGTGGCATGTAACATAAAACCTATAACAAGATTTTTAAGGCTCCTTTTTCTTAGATTGAAGTCATTAGTCTGCAACCAATCATACATAGCTCTGCAAGATGATGGAGTTATTGGATGGAGGAACACGTGAAACATGGGCGCATGAAAGGAAAGGAAGATGAGGAGAATGAATGGATTGAGAAAGGCAGAATGGAGGGATGGATGAAAGGATATATGACCAAATTCATGGAAAATCGAGGTATAAAAGGCCCCATTTGACTACAATATTTTCTGAATTTCAGTGAGGAAGCAACTAAATGAGTGCCTGGCTCACTTACCACACATGCTCTTTCGGAATATGGTTCATGGTGGGGGTATGTGATTTTTCTGGCTACTCCCTTGCAAAAAATGGTGGCATTATTACAGAAAGCTCACTGATGACTAGCTCATTCATGTTAAATGATCCTGATCATATATCTCAAAACTGTTGCGGAGAGGAGTACGGTGAGGTACATGGACAGACAAAGGTGTGTATGTGCAGTGGCGGTACAAAAGGTGCCATGAGTTCAAATGCAACCAAGGAAAATATGTCCCATCTCCTGGTTTGGTAGTAAAAAAAACAGCTGTTTTGGGGGTGGAGAGGGCCTCTTAAATCCCCGTCCCTGGTGTCACTGCACCTGCTGCACAATTGATACC
Source organism: Triturus cristatus (assembly GCF_964204655.1). Lineage (NCBI taxonomy): Eukaryota > Metazoa > Chordata > Amphibia > Caudata > Salamandridae > Triturus > Triturus cristatus. The sequence continues at coordinate 842,486,561 of NC_140580.1, read as the reverse complement.
TACCTGCCTGTGTGCCACGGACTAGGCATTGGTAGGGAGATCTCATTTATGCTTTTCTTATTATTTTTGATACTCTGCTAGTAGATTTATGTTGTGTTTTTTATTGGACCTGTAAATCAGATCCGGGAAAGAAATCGTGTTTTATCATTTCCCTACTAATTAATGTACCTCGGATTTGGACGTGCTAGTAAAGTGTGGTTAGAAAAAACTTTAATTACAAAAACTGTGGGAAGGCAGCCAAAAAACGTAGATTTCGCATTTTTTTGTGCCTTTCTTTGAAATGCAGTCTGTGTTTTCGATTCATGGTTAAATCGCTAAGCACTTGAAAATAAGCTGCAGCAAAACAAAAGAAAGTAGAGCGGTTAAAAGAAAGAAATGTCGAGTAACGGTTTGAATTATTCAAGTTCACCCAATTAAAAAATGCCTCCTGCGGTTTTAGGATTTACGGAAAGTGCAGCGCCGCGTGGACTGCAAATGAGCCCCAAGTTTCCAAACGGTTCAAAGACAATGCGCTTGAAAAAGCCTGGGAAAGGAGGGATTCGAGCTGGGTGTCTCAAGGGCAAACAACTCTATGTTCCGTCTTCTAGTTCATTCACTTTTTTGGAGCCCAGAAGACTGCCACTTTCATGCATGCGCCATGTTTATTATTTGTAGATCTCAACCACGGACAGGTGTAGGTAGCTGAGTGTCAAAAACCATATGTCATACACACACAGGTAAATATTGCACAAAGATTGGGCGTTTGGTCAGCTCCCTACAGCTATCCGCTGGTATACATTTTTATAAGTTGTCATTGGCTGGATGGGCTGTCCCTAAAATAGCGAGATTTCGTGGAAAGTTACATGAGGCTATAAGAAGTCCCAACTATAATCTCTCCACTTTACTGCCAGCCCCCCTTGCTGTTTCTATACCGCCCTCTCCTCCAGCAGCCGACCGTACCCAGCCTTTGCAGGATGATGCCCCCGCTGTTCACCCTTGACACACATTATCTGGGATAGCTCATTTGTCTGGATTTGTGAATGATTGTTGAATACATTCACAAGCATTGACAAACCCAAACAATCCCAAAAGGCTGCACACATTTACGGTGGCCATTTTGCAATGGAGTTTCAAAAACCATAAGAGGTTCAATGAATAGATGGCTGCTGTCATCTTGTAATGAAGTTTCAAATAAACGTAAGAAACTCCACTACAAAATGGCCACCATGAATGCAAAAGCATGCACAGCAGCATCTCCTGGGATACATTTTTTTAGCTCAGCTCACAGCCCGGTATCAAAACTGGGACTTATTGGCTTGGCCAAAGATTTTCTTTTGGGATTTTTTATGGTGATAAAACCTGGCAATATGTGAAATGCCTGTCAGGACCAATGGTGCCCAAGGTAGATGCTTAATGGAGTCCACAAGCATCAGGAATCCATTTATCAATGAACATACACGTGTTGGGACCTTATCCCAACTAAAGTGCATGTAGAGTGACTGAAAACAGTCCTCAAGATACATATATAGGCTGAATGAGTGCATGTTCTTGTTAGAACAGAGTGGGGATGATTGAGAAATTGCCATGGGACAAGCCTTGTGAGAGAAGACTGTGCACATGTGCAGGGCAAAGATACCGTTGTGGGGATAGTGCACTTTACAAATACACATAACGTTTGCTGAGTACATATGTGAGTGTGTTTTTCTGATGAGGGAACTTCCATCCAAGGCAAAGTCCTGGTTCTGTGCTTCAGTCTTACTACCACTAAGGGGGACCTTGTTGTTTTGTTGGTGAGTCCCAGACTGGGAAGGGCGCTCACGGGGTGATAGGTTTCCCTTTTCTTAAGCTTCTAATGTGTTTGAAATCGAGCTTGGGCTAACATTGTATTGTATTTGGAATTGCATTTATATAGAGCTTACTACGCCTAACAAGGCGTCAAGGCACTTTTTCGGCGAGTAGCACGTTACTCCAAAACCCATAAAGAATTAGTACTGAATTAATATAGTGAAATATGAAATTAAATTTGAGCGGTGGGTATGTTAGCCTGTTATTTGCATTGAGAAGGAAAGAAGAGGGAAAAGGTTTGAATTTATATAGTGCTTACTACCCCTGATGGGGTTTTGAAGCACTTTTCGGTGAGTAGCACGCTATTCCGCAACCCAAAAAAGGTTAGTGGTGAATTAGTCTAAGGAAATATGAAATTAATTTGAGCGGTGGACATGTTAGTCTGCTATGTGGATAGAAAAAGATAGTGGAGGGCTGGAAGAGGGAAGGGTTTGCATTTATATAGGGCTTTCTACCCCTGATGAGGTATTGAAGCGCTTTTTTTGGCGGGGAGCACGATACTACGGAGCCCATACAGGAATAGTGGGATATTAGTATAGGGAAATATTAAATTAATTTGCGTGGTGGATTTGTTAGTCTGTTATTTGGATTGAAAAGGATTAGTGGAGAGTTAGAAGAGGTAAAGGTTTGGAAAGTTTTTCTTCTTTTTTTGAAGTTCATAGCAGTAGGAGGGGGTTTGGGATGAGTAAAGGGGGAGGGAGAAGAGTCAGAGGGAAGGGCTTAGAAAGGCTTGTTTGGGAGATCTGAATAGTAAAAGAGGTATGAGATGATGCAAGGAGGGGTAGAGGAGGGAAGAGTCTAGAAAAGGTTATTTTGGGGAACATAGTTGTAGAATGGGGTTTAGGATGAGTGAGAGCATGGGAGTGGAGGATATATTGAGAGAGGTATAGGGTAAGAAATAAGGGTAGTGTGTGTGAAAGAGTAGTAGAATGAGGTTTGAGATGAGTTAGAGTGGAGGTAGAGGATATATTGTGAGAGATATAGGCTGAGATATAGGGTAGTGAATTGGATATGCTGAATTAGAAGCAAAGTCATACATTTAAAGATACATAAGTACATGGAAGGTATATATATGCATAAGGTAGGTTATATATGTAGATTTAGGTTGCATTTATTAAACTCAGACTTTCAAGTGTTTTAATTTAAATTAATTTATTTATTTTTTGTAATTTAATATTGAAGCAATTGTAGATAAATATTTATGATAAAAGATGTACTTATGTATGCAGTCACGTATATACATGTTAAACTTAAAACAATGCAACTATCAGTAATATTTTTTAAGTTGAACTAACGAATATATATATCTTTTAAAACATGATTATCATTCACATTAATGTAAAACATAGTTCAAATAAATGCTTATACTCTGTATATTTATGTTGGAGTATGGTGGTGTTCTGCTTGGGTTTTCGGATCAGATAGAACCCGCTCATCAGAGCCTCACTATCCCAGCCAGAACGTTACCCCCTCCCTCTCCCTAGGGCCTATCTATAATAGGTAACCACATATATCTTACCACCTAAGGACAGGGAATTCCTACTATACATACCAAGACCTCTTACAATCGGCGGCCTCGCGATCCCATACGGATCCAGACCTCTCTGCCCATACGACAGTATCACAAGTGGCGGCCTCGCGATCCCATACGAATCCAGACCTCTCTGCCCATACGACAGTATCACAAGTGGCGGCCTCGCGATCCCATACGAATCCAGACCTCTCTACCCAGACGGCAGTCTCAGCACAATCGGCGGCCTCGCGATCCCATACGAATCCAGACCTCTCTACCCAGACGGCAGTATCACAAGTGGCGGCCTCGCGATCCCATACGAATCCAGACCTCTCTACCCAGACGGCAGTATCACAAGTGGCGGCCTCGCGATCCCATACGAATCCAGACCTCTCTACCCAGACGGCAGTCTCAGCACAATCGGCGGCCTCGCGATCCCATACGAATCCAGACCTCTCTACCCAGACGGCAGTCTCAGCACAATCGGCGGCCTCGCGATCCCATACGAATCCAGACCTCTCTGCCCCTACGATAGTATCACAAGTGGCGGCCTCGCGATCCCATACGAATCCAGACCTCTCTACCCAGACGGCAGTATCACAAGTGGCGGCCTCGCGATCCCATACGAATCCAGACCTCTCTACCCAGACGGCAGTCTCAGCACAATCGGCGGCCTCGCGATCCCATACGAATCCAGACCTCTCTACCCAGACGGCAGTCTCAGTACAATCGGCGGCCTCGCGATCCCATACGAATCCAGACCTCTCTGCACATACGACAGTATCACAAGTGGCGGCCTCGCGATCCCATACGAATCCAGACCTCTCTACCCAGACGGCAGTATCACAAGTGGCGGCCTCGCGATCCCATACGAATCCAGACCTCTCTACCCAGACGGCAGTCTCAGCACAATCGGCGGCCTCGCGATCCCATACGAATCCAGACCTCTCTGCCCATACGACAGTATCACAAGTGGCGGCCTCGCGATCCCATACGAATCCAGACCTCTCTACCCAGACGGCAGTATCACAAGTGGCGGCCTCGCGATCCCATACGAATCCAGACCTCTCTACCCAGACGGCAGTCTCAGCACAATCGGCGGCCTCGCGATCCCATACGAATCCAGACCTCTCTGCCCATACGACAGTATCACAAGTGGCGGCCTCGCGATCCCATACGAATCCAGACCTCTCTACCCAGACGGCAGTATCACAAGTGGCGGCCTCGCGATCCCATACGAATCCAGACCTCTCTACCCAGACGGCAGTCTCAGCACAATCGGCGGCCTCGCGATCCCATACGAATCCAGACCTCTCTGCCCATACGACAGTATCACAAGTGGCGGCCTCGCGATCCTATACGAATCCAGACCTCTCTACCCAGACGGCAGTCTCATACGACAGTTCATCCTATGATCACCATAACATACAAAAAGGGAATCAGTCTCACTATTCATCAGATCACACAAGGACTGCCAGTTCGAGCACAGCCTGTTCTCCGGTTCGAGGGGCTCCTCTTTCCCTTATTCAGTTACCACTTACCTGATCAGGGTTAACATCTGTTCATGTAGCCGCAGCTGACTAGAAGAATAGGCTACCCTCTCATACAAGAACACGCAGCACATGTTGGTTCACTACAAACTGGGTACTTTATTACTCATTACATACGCAATCACATAACATTACAATATAACACATAACCTGCAAAGAAAAGTGAAAGATTAAGTTGTACACTCTAATAAGAAAGGGTCGACATCACCTTAGTAGTATGTAGCCTGCACTCAGTGGTCATCTAGGTTCCCTTCTCGTCTGTGCCTCGGCTCGCCTGGAAGTCACACCTCCGCAGTCACGGATCACCCTTCTCCGAGTCACTGGGACCTCTTCCTTATCGGCTACTCTCTCCTCTCTGGCTATTCTGCTAGGAGAGTATCTGTCTCTCGGTTCTTCTCCGCCTTCAAGATGGCGTCTGTCTTCCCTGGAATAAGTAGTAGCTTTACTGCTAACGGCTAGATGCCGCCTACGGACTGAACATGTAACTGCCTCAGACTTTCACTAATATAGAGGTGCGTTTCCTCATGGAAAATTCCGGCCCGTAACCTGCCGCCCACCAAATTCTTGTACCTCCCCGTACCAAGGACACGTTCCCAGCCGGCCGGCCTGATGTAGTGTCTTCGGCATGAAGAAAAATACAATCCTTCGATAAGGGCCGGCCTGAACCGGTTCTCTCCAAGCGAATAACACCTCATAACTAAAACATTACATTTGACCTAGAAGCATCCCAAGCTGCCGGAGCAGAAAGAAAGATGGAGTCTCTCCCGTTTGAGGCCTACCAGGCCTGAATTCAGCACTGTTCCATGAAATACCCTCACTATAGGACAGGTTATCCCTAATACTAACGAATCTATCCCCTAGGCTATGTGTGCAAGCCCTGATCTATGGGGAAGAGCACAGAATCATGTCGAAGTGCCTAGTAAATAGGCTCCATTCACTACTCTAACCCTTAGGCTTGAATGGTAAGAGACTGAAGTCACATTCAATCACTTTTTAACACAAGAAGGCCGGGAAAATCGAGCAGAACATTTCACCCTTGACTTCAGTCTATTATACATTCATTAAACAGAACTAATATCTGTGGAAGAATAATATGAAACAAGACTAACTGATCTATGTCTAGTACCAGGTGTGCAGAATTGAAATAGTGAAGGAATACACTGAATAAAGCAACAGATAGAAATCAAAATGCCGATAGTAATCAGAATACCTCCTAATATCTGACGTAACATATGCAAATCAGGTAACCAATTAAAGAGCCAGTCAAACCAGCCCTGGTCAATGTGTTTTCTAACTTCTTCTGTCAAGTCATGTAGTTTATCAATGTGAGCTTGAATGGGTTTTGTATGATCCGACAAGTTAAAACAACAAAGACCCTCAAAATCAGAACAATCGTGTCCATGTTTAAGCAAAAGATAATCAATGGCCGCTCGATTTTGCAAGATAGCTCTACGTTCACCCTGGGCGTCTAATAGCATGTCAGACAGGACTGTAGAAGTATGATTAATGGATTTTACCATCCAGTAGGCCATTTTCCCAATAGATTTGGCATTATAAACTGCCAAAGCAGGAACACCAACAATTGAAATAGCCAGGCTAAGGTATACAGACTTGGAATATAAATGCAAAGATGAGTCACAATCCTCCTGTAACCTCACTGTATCTCGAATCACACGAGAGTCGGCATTCGGATGTGATGAAAACATCAACAAGCTCAGTCTAGTAATGGCACAAGGGCCTCCAGAAATATTTGCGGGGATATATGGCCAGGAAGTATTACCACATGAGAAAAGCCATCCGGCAGGTAGTAACATCGTGCAATAATGACTGGGGGTAACTACCAAACTCTTGCAAGTCATGTTATTCTGAACAGAAGTACATGTTTTCGGTGTCCTTTGAAGGCACAAAGTTCGTTCATGAGCGGTGAATGAAGTGGCACCTTTCAATCTTAAACGCAAATCGAACTAGGATCACAAGTAAGGAAAAGAAAAAAAAAAAAAACACAAATCACCCTGTGTGAAATTATAGGTAAAATATGAGTCAAAGTCTCCAATGAAGCAGGGACAGCAACTAAACAAGTCGCTAGAATGTCAGTCACCGATCACATCGGTGTCAAGCAGAAATGAGGGGCTTTAGGCACTCGTTTGGCTAACGTAGTCCAAAAGTGCGACGACGAATCCCACGCAGCGAAGGAACGTGACACTCGGGTTCTCAACTCAGCCCGGGTTGATGGGATCCCTCCTCTCTCGTCGTACCAGCCCAAAAGGAGTCCAACGCCGACACATCCTGCAGCAACAGTCCAAAGAATGATCTGAAAGAGAATCAAATACAGGCATTATTCATTCTCGTAAGTAACATTTGTCAGCCGGGACTGCGTCCCAGCTATCTTTCCCTGGTCTCATAACTAAAATGGTGTTGTCTTGACCGGTTGCAATGACTTCTGCTTGTTCAGGGGGATTCTTAGGCGACTGCACCCAAACTCTGGCCCCAGGATTATCTGTGGAGCCAAAACCTTTCTGGCCTCGTACAGTTAGCAACGTTGGGGCAGTGCCTTTTGTGATCTCACCACTGAAAACAGGCATTATTAGCAATTGAGCCACTCGGTCAGTTTGATGTATCAGTAAGTCAACCTCACTGCTATTCAGCAGGAGCACCTTAATCTCTCCCTGATAATCACTATCAATGATTCCTCCAAGCACCTGAATGCCTTTTACAGCCAGCCCCGATCTAGGGGCAATTAATCCGAAATTCCCAGTTGGTATATGAACACCAACACCAGTTTCAATGATGACTCGATCCTTGCTTTTTATAACGGTGTTATCCATGGCATGCAAGTCTAAACCTGCCGACCCTGGGGTCGCTCTACATGGAGCCAAAGCTCCGGGAGTAATCTCCCAGTACATCACAGTCTCTCTGATTTCATTGGGCCTAGCATCAACATTCGGAGGAAACAAACGCATAAGTGGGGATTCAGCATTTAGAAAAGGACGGTTATTCAAAATCAATAGCGCTTGAGCATTCAATATTGTTTTCCACACAGAATTCCTGTACCAATCTTCCACGAAAATGGGATGCATTATCAGATTGAATTTGGAATGGCACACCATAATACATCATAATCAATTCCAATGTTTTAATAGTATTCAATTGGGTAGCTTGCTTACAGGGAAGGGCCACCAACAGGCCACCGTATGTATCAACAATAGTGCAAACATATTGACAATTCCTACTCATAGGAAGTGGACCGATGTAATCAATCTGCCAAATTTGAGCGGGCAATTTCCCGCGATGTAAATGACCTTTAACAATTTGGGGCACTTTGCGCTGCCTGATATGCTGACAAATGGGACAATGTAGAATAACATCTTTGATTAAATCTAGGGGAATATAAATTCCTCTATCAGCGGCCCACCTGCTAGTGGCTTTCTCTCCAAAGTGTCCTGCTTTCTGGTGGGCCCATTTCGCCAATCCCGCAATATCAGAATCTTGCCTGTCCACCACTGCCTCAGCAATTTTAGATTTCTCATCTGCAATGTTATGAAAGAATTTGTCAAGAGGGTCTATCGGGGTATGAGCATCCACATGGAAGATTGTAACAGTACTCTGTGGGAGCATTTCCCAAATCTACTGCCATAATTCTTTTCCCCACAGTTCTTTTGAATGGATTTTCCAACTATGGGAATGCCAAGTCGGTAACCAAACTGCCAGTCCATTGGCAGTAGACCAAGAATCGGTGAAAATATGGCATGTGCCAGGTAACTCTTGTTTCAGAACTTGATAAACAGCATAGAGTTCAGCAAATTGACTGCTCTTACCCTCACCAGTTGTGCTCAGCAATTTTTGTGTGATCGGATTATAGGACACCGCCTTCCAATGTCGTTTCGTCCCTATGAACCTTGCTGAACCATCCGTAAACCAGACATGGTTTCTGTCCTCCGCCGACAAATCATCAAAAGGTCTACCCCACTTAACAGGAGACTCCTGTACTAAAGGTACGGAACATTCACTCTCAGTCTCAGTCGATGGCGCCCGCGCCACCTGCTCATGCAGAATCCTGTACGCAGACAGAACAATCCAACCTCTGCGCCCCAAAACGGGAAGCTCATCACCCTTAGATACCGGCGCCTTCTGTAAACAAGTAATCACATTAGCCGGCTCCGCCAGCTCCAAAAAAGAATTCCAATTCTCACTCAAACCAGTAGAATCAGCCCACTCACGGGCTAAGGCTTCATAAGGCGTTGAATCCCAGCCGGGAATATCAACGGGCAACTTAAAAGTAGATTTCGACTTTCTAGAAAACATCTCGGAAAAGAAAGAAAAAGAGAAAAAGAAAAGGAAGAAAGAAAAAAGAAAACTACACACAATTATATACAAATAATATACAAACGAAACCACGCACGCGCCGAAAGCAAACACGATACAACCACAACGCACACAGGTTTCGTAAACGGTTCGTGACGCCAAATGTTCTGCTTGGGTTTTCGGATCAGATAGAACCCGCCCATCAGAGCCTCACTAACCCAGCCAGAACGTTACCCCCTCCCTCTCCCTAGGGCCTATCTACAATAGGTAACCACATATATCTTACCACCTAAGGACAGGGAATTCCTACTATACATACCAAGACCTCTTACAATCGGCGGCCTCGCGATCCCATACGGATCCAGACCTCTCTGCCCATACGACAGTATCACAAGTGGCGGCCTCGCGATCCCATACGAATCCAGACCTCTCTGCCCATACGACAGTATCACAAGTGGCGGCCTCGCGATCCCATACGAATCCAGACCTCTCTACCCAGACAGCAGTCTCAGCACAATCGGCGGCCTCGCGATCCCATACGAATCCAGACCTCTCTGCCCATACGACAGTATCACAAGTGGCGGCCTCGCGATCCCATACGAATCCAGACCTCTCTACCCAGACGGCAGTATCACAAGTGGCGGCCTCGCGATCCCATACGAATCCAGACCTCTCTACCCAGACGGCAGTCTCAGCACAATCGGCGGCCTCGCGATCCCATACGAATCCAGACCTCTCTACCCAGACGGCAGTCTCAGCACAATCGGCGGCCTCGCGATCCCATACGAATCCAGACCTCTCTGCCCCTACGACAGTATCACAAGTGGCGGCCTCGCGATCCCATACGAATCCAGACCTCTCTACCCAGACGGCAGTATCACAAGTGGCGGCCTCGCGATCCCATACGAATCCAGACCTCTCTACCCAGACGGCAGTATCACAAGTGGCGGCCTCGCGATCCCATACGAATCCAGACCTCTCTACCCAGACGGCAGTCTCAGCACAATCGGCGGCCTCGCGATCCCATACGAATCCAGACCTCTCTACCCAGACGGCAGTCTCAGCACAATCGGCGGCCTCGCGATCCCATACGAATCCAGACCTCTCTGCCCATACGACAGTATCACAAGTGGCGGCCTCGCGATCCCATACGAATCCAGACCTCTCTACCCAGACGGCAGTATCACAAGTGGCGGCCTCGCAATCCCATACGAATCCAGACCTCTCTACCCAGACGGCAGTATCACAAGTGGCGGCCTCGCGATCCCATACGAATCCAGACCTCTCTACCCAGACGGCAGTATCACAAGTGGCGGCCTCGCGATCCCATACGAATCCAGACCTCTCTACCCAGACGGCAGTCTCAGCACAATCGGCGGCCTCGCGATCCCATACGAATCCAGACCTCTCTGCCCATACGACAGTATCACAAGTGGCGGCCTCGCGATCCTATACGAATCCAGACCTCTCTACCCAGACGGCAGTCTCATACGACAGTTCATCCTATGATCACCATAACATACAAAAAGGGAATCAGTCTCACTATTCATCAGATCACACAAGGACTGCCAGTTCGAGCACAGCCTGTTCTCCGGTTCGAGGGGCTCCTCTTTCCCTTATTCAGTTACCACTTACCTGATCAGGGTTAACATCTGTTCATGTAGCCGCAGCTGACTAGAAGAATAGGCTACCCTCTCATACAAGAACACGCAGCACATGTTGGTTCACTACAAACTGGGTACTTTATTACTCATTACATACGCAATCACATAACATTACAATATAACACATAACCTGCAAAGAAAAGTGAAAGATTAAGTTGTACACTCTAATAAGAAAGGGTCGACATCACCTTAGTAGTATGTAGCCTGCACTCAGTGGTCATCTAGGTTCCCTTCTCGTCTGTGCCTCGGCTCGCCTGGAAGTCACACCTCCGCAGTCACGGATCACCCTTCTCCGAGTCACTGGGACCTCTTCCTTATCGGCTACTCTCTCCTCTCTGGCTATTCTGCTAGGAGAGTATCTGTCTCTCGGTTCTTCTCCGCCTTCAAGATGGCGTCTGTCTTCCCTGGAATAAGTAGTAGCTTTACTGCTAACGGCTAGATGCCGCCTACGGACTGAACATGTAACTGCCTCCGACTTTCACTAATATAGAGGTGCGTTTCCTCATGGAAAATTCCGGCCCGTAACCTGCCGCCCACCAAATTCTTGTACCTCCCCGTACCAAGGACACGTTCCCAGCCGGCCGGCCTGATGTAGTGTCTTCGGCATGAAGAAAAATACAATCCTTCGATAAGGGCCGGCCTGAACCGGTTCTCTCCAAGCGAATAACACCTCATAACTAAAACATTACATTTGACCTAGAAGCATCCCAAGCTGCCGGAGCAGAAAGAAAGATGGAGTCTCTCCCGTTTGAGGCCTACCAGGCCTGAATTCAGCACTGTTCCATGAAATACCCTCACTATAGGACAGGTTATCCCTAATACTAACGAATCTATCCCCTAGGCTATGTGTGCAAGCCCTGATCTATGGGGAAGAGCACAGAATCATGTCGAAGTGCCTAGTAAATAGGCTCCATTCACTACTCTAACCCTTAGGCTTGAATGGTAAGAGACTGAAGTCACATTCAATCACTTTTTAACACAAGAAGGCCGGGAACATCGAGCAGAACAGGTGGTTATGTGGGAAGATACAATTCTTGAGCAGTCTTCTAAAGATAAGGTGGTTATCCGTGGATCTTATGTTGGGGGTAAAGAGTTCCATAGTTTGGCTGCTTGAACAGAGAAGGATGTGCCACCCATGGTTTTATTCTTGTACTGTGGGATTTTGAGGTGAGGTGCCACTCTAAAGCGGAAGTTCCTTTGTTGAATGTATTTTGTGATTTTATTCCTGATGAAGAGCGGTCCTGTTCCATGTATCGCTTTGTGGGTGATGCAAAGCAGCTTGAATGTGGATCTTCTGGCAACCGGTAACCAATGTAGGGCTTTTAAGGCAGGGGAGTTGTGATCTTTTGGCTTTATCTGTAAGAGTATGTTGGCAGCAGAGTTCTGAATCCATTGGAGTCTTTTCAAAGTTGTTAAAGGTGATCCGTGGTAGAGGCTATTGCGGTAATCCAGTTTGGACAGAACAAGAGAGATGGAAGCCTGGACCTTGTGTGGAAATCCCAGGTAGGGGAAGATGCGTTGCAGAGTTTTTATAGTAACAAAGTTTAATCTTTCTAGTTTGTCCACTTGTGCATTTACTGATGGCTTGGAGTCCATGGTAATTCCGAGGTTTCTTACTTTCTTTGATACTTTAGGTGGTGTCCCCAGATCATCAGGCCATGCGGCGAGTGGGTCATAATTTTTCCAATCGCCACATGTAAGTATTTCCATTTTGGAAGCATTCAATTTGAGATGGCTCCATGTCATCCATTGATCCACGACTCTGAGACAACTGAAAATTGGTGAGTTTCCAATGTTTTGGGGCATTCAAGTTGAAGGGGTATTTGTGTGTAATATGCATAGTTATTGCCCGTGAGGTGAAATTGAGGGATCATTGCAGGTAAGGACTTCATGTAGATGTTGAAAAGTATGGGTGAGATGATAGAGCCTTGAGGGACCCCTGTTTTTGTGAAGTATTGTTTGGAAGAGAAAGGAGGGGTATGGATGACATTAGTGACTTAATTGAAATTGTTCTGGCTTCCATTCTGAAATGACATCGCAATACACCACGTGATTGGTGTTGTTGTTAGATTTGCTCTAATAAAGAATTGTGAGTTTTACATGGAAAGACTGGAGCTTTCCCAGTGTTTGGGACTAAGATGCACCAAACCAAGGACAACTTAGCTGTCCCAGGCCACTTTGTATACAATGTTACAATCCACATCACCTGAATAGACTCTGAGAACCTCAGAATCCAATGTAAATAGTATTATGAGAGAATACTCAAATGTATTTTGCAGTAAAATGTTTCTTGTCACCTTCATTGGTGCATATTCTGGGAACCATGTACTTGTGTAAAAATGCGTGAATTCCTTTGTCTATAAGGTCCTATAAAAGGCCGTGCTTTTCCTCTGCTTAATGGAACACCATTTGTTCATCCTTAGAAGGCAAATATATGCTGGATTTACTATTGAACTTTACTGAGTCCTTTGTTGCTATGAACTGGATGCTTTGATGCTAGCTTTAGCTATGATATATTTGATGTATTTGCCTTAATAATTCTTTATATAAATCTTTAAACTTTGGCTAGTGTCTGTCATTCTTATTGAGAATGTTACAATCTTATTTCATTACTGATAGAGAAAGAAAGATAGAGAAGTGTCTAATCGGGGAGCAACAAAGTCCATATAGGGACTACAGTGCTACCGTTCTGAGCCGTTGGCACACTCTGACTAAGTTAATGTGAGACAGATTTGAACGCCAACATAGGTGTCCCATTCCCAAGGGGAGGATGGGAACCCAATATCAGAATATACATGGTACCTCAGAGTAAGAAGCAGGAGGAGTACTTGGGCCAGGTCAGCCTGGAAGAAGAGTGTGGCTTGCCCTCAAATGTGTTAGATTGTTCTGTTACCCTGAATGTTGGATGTGTGTGTGGTCTGTTGTATAAAAGATTGGATTTCTTAATTTCCCCTTTACGTGCCTCTGTATACAATGGCAAGCTGTTCCTTCATAATGACCTCAGGAACATGGCACACAGTTAGCTGCCTGTGAGTCTACTCTGCACCAGGTAAACTGGGAATAATGTTTCCTGGGCTCTTTGATATGCAGCTATTGGTATTTGTGTCTTCCTCAAACACCTTTTAATCAGTACATCACACACACTGTATCATGTATCCGGAATTCATATTGTGTGTCAGTTCCCTCTACTGGCAGGATTGGCATCAACCCCTTCAACTGGTGAGGACATGGATCAAGCAGGTATGAGTGGAGCTGAAGAAAAAAGCATTGGCAAGGCCAACAGACTTTTTAATGGGCAGGGTGCAAACTTTAAAATAGTCCCTCATGCATTACAATGTCGGTGGAAGCACACAAATCAAAAAGAAAGTTGAAAAATGGTGAATTTAAATCACTTTTGTGAACTGATTAAAGATGTGATTAACACTGTTTCAAGCCAATAGCTGCTTGTTCCAAGGCAAATTAAGCTAATGGATAAAGACTGACCCACAGCCCCTTTAAGTTAGCGTAGAGTGCAATAGTTTTGCCGTGACAGGAGTATGCCCCATACAAATCAGACCTAAAAAGACCTCACATATGGCTAATACTCCAAGGCTTCTATCAATATCAAATGCAGGGAGGGAGAAGCAAGGAATGCCAGTTTCCCACTCTGCTTCCAAATTAGGTGTATGCCACTAGTAACAGAAATGAGTGGGGCCAAGTATCATCTGAGGCTCACGCTGAGAAAAGATTTCGAAAAAGATTTTTTGGACACTCAACAGTCATTTTTGGGCAATGGTATGTTTTTGTGAGCCACTGACGTACTAATAACCAATAGCTATATCATTGGGACTTTTTCCTCTACCAGGAGGCAGTTTCCCTGCTTGGAAAGACTGTGTGGGATCCCGGATCAACGGAAAATGTGATCTAAAATGACCTCCTTGCCAGCACTTCCATGATTTCATAAAACATGGATAGGGGTAAGATTAAAAACAAAGGGGCAGATTTACAATGAAAGTGACTCAGTGGGTGCTGCACAGGGATGCAACATATTTACAACAATATGTTGCATCTCTGTGCTTCCCCCTGCGCTGGCGCACAAACTGCTGCCATGCGCCATCGCAGGCACCCTTGCATCCTGGTGCAAGGATGCCTGCGTCGTGGGAGATTGTTTTTGTTCGGGAAGGGTTCCCTTCCTGCACAAAAATAATCTGAAATGCGGTTTTTCAACCTCTAAGTGTGCTGCATTAGCACACTTTGAAGTTAAAAAACGGCATTGTTTCAATGATTGTTTATGTACAGGTAGGGAAATCTTCCTGAACAAAAACAATCATTAGAGGTGATTTCCTCTTTCTATGTGTGCTGCAGAATGCAGCACGCATAGAAACAGGACAAAAAACGAGGAAAAATAAATAAATGTATCCTTGTTGCACCTCCCCATGCCTCTGCTGGGGAAGCTTAGCATACAAACACATTTCCAGGTTTACGATTCCTTGTAAATCTGGAAATGTGTCTAGTTCCATGGGTGTTGCATGGGAACACCCACAGGAACACCTATGGAATGCCCCTTTCACGCAAAGTGCTGCGTGTAAAAAATGTCCATATCTACAAGGACAGGAAAAGTTGCGCAGGGTGGCTTTTCCTGTCCTTGTAAATATGGAGAGGTAAAATGCGCCACGGGTACGTCACAAAAAGTGACGCACCGGTGGCGCAGGGCGATTGTAAATCTGCCCCAAAGAGCGGATGTGTACAGGGATATTTCAGGTGTCCCTCACACCAAACATATACCGTTGGTCTACATGTTTCAGCCACACATTCGCCTCAGTGGGTCGGTGACTTTCGTCAGGACCAATGGGATGGATGGATCCTTTTTCTATACCAGATAAGACACTATCCCCTGGTTTGAACTCTGTCAGGACTGTTCACTTTTTGTAAGTATGGGAGAAAGCAATGTTCTCCTCTGAAAGGAAAAAGAAAAAGACAAACATACTGCACATATAAACTGTTCTGGTTAGACAATCATTGCACATATTAATGCTTTGCAAACCCAATGACTAGGTTACTTTGTAAAAAGATAGGCAACATCATTTTTCGTATGTTACAATTGCACATTTTGCAGTGGAGAAAAAAAGAAAGAGAAAAGTGACCGAAGGATAGGAAAAAATGAAATTTTTCTGTTCGTGTCTCTAATTAGTTAAAATGAATGCATCAGATTGTGAGAATAAATGTCTTTGCGAGGGTCCAGGTGACTTAAATTAAAATGATAATAAACCAAGTTTAAAACCCGTTTCATTATTGTTTTATTTGAGGATGGTGGCGGGGCGAGTGGCGCTTCTCCACCCTAATGGAGGGGTCGCTTCTGAGCAGGACTCTAAGAATACATGAGCTCATAAAAAATAGAGAACTGAAAAAATATAGTGTTAAAGTAGAGAATGCCATAGTCTTTATGCATCTTTTGCAATGATACACATTGATGGGCTATTTATTTATTTATTTATAGGTTTTGTATAGTGCCTGAATCACCCCCGAAGGGGTATCTCTGTGCTTTGAACAGTGCTGCAGGAAGGCTGACGGGGCAGTTTTTAGAACAGAGCGGTCTTGAGAAGCTTTCTGAATTGGAGATAGTCAGAACATTGTCTCAGATGGATGGGTAGCTGGTTTCAATAAAGGGGAGCAAAGTAGGAAAAAGCTTTCCCGCCCAACCTTGATTTCCTGACCCCGGGGACCAAGAGAAGAGATTTGGTTCCTGAGCGAAGAGTCCTGGAGGGGACATAGTGATTAAATTTCTCAGCGAGATAGGAGGGGCCATTGTTATACAAGGCCTTGTGAACGGTGCGGGCGCTAGGTGGCGCCGGCCACGCTGAGGTGAGGCTCTGGCTGCATGACCCGACTATACGCTAATTATTTGCCTACGGACCCCTCGCCCACCGTCGCTCAGCCCGCGAAACTGCGCTCAGAGCGGGGCTGAAGACTCGCTGTAAGTTTGAGGCCGATCTGTGGTCTCACCCCGAAGATATCCAGCATAGTTGCGCCCCGGGGGAGCGGCGGCCCCTTCTGCTGGAGATGCCCTGCGGCCACCGATGCTACTCGAGCACCGGTGCGGCCATGCGGTGCTGGGCCTGAGACTGCACTGAACACATCGCGGCTCCTCTTGCCGGAGCGCTCGCAGGGGGAGAGCGGCGGAGTTGCTTCACAGTCTGCGCCCTTACGCTGGCGGACCCCTCGGGCGACAGGAGCTCCTACAGATCCCCTACCAGGTGCGGCAGAGATAGCTGGGCCCGGCCTGAGGCCCGGTGGCCTGAGACCCCTCGAGTGAGGTACCTTGGGGGCCCCCCCGCTGCGCTGCCGTGACTGGAGCCTGGGAGGCGAGGGCTCGCGGGGCGACGCAGGACGGGGCGCCCCGGACGCCAGTGAATTTTTGCGGAGCCTGCTGAGCACTGCGTGGAGCTTGCGGGAGCCGACGGCGGAACGGGCGCTCATTCTTTGCCGCTTCGGAGCGGGGCTGGCGGAGGATGCCGCATTGACTTGGCCCCATCTAGACATTTGCGCTGAAGTACACGGGGCGGGCGCGGGACGCTAGTTGGCCTGCATACCGGATGGTACTGTCCTGAGAGGTGGCATACGTCTGTTCATGGGAGACTGAGGTGCTGCTTGGTTAAGGGGGTTCCCAGCACTAAACAAAACAGAGAAGAAGAACAAACACAGGAGGGGGAAACCAACCAACAGAAAAGAGCATATAAAACGAACACAGAAGAGTGCAGATAGCGCCGGTGGCAGAGCTCGCTGCGGCGGCTGCTGTGGGGCGCCCTGCTGAACAGGTATTTAACGAGGCTAGCATCATGGGGAAAGCGGAAGCCCGCCAATCAAAATTGCCCTTTAAGCAGAAAAAAGCGCCCACACGCTCCACTACTGAGGATGCGGGCGAGCCCGCCACGGTACAGGCGAATCCTCCGGAAGCTGCCCCTGGTGAGGAACGAAAGACCATGCTCATAGCAATGCAGCAGAGTTTAAACGCCCTTTCAGGGAAAATGGACACCATGAACACCCGGCTTGATTTCTTGGTGTTGAAAGTGGACAAACATGACGAGCAGATTAAGGAGGCGGAAAAGAGGATCTCTGCCACGGAGGACAACACCACTTCCATGGCCAAGCAAAATGACACAAATGGACAAACTGCTGAAGGTAATTGCGGCCAAAAACGAGGACATCGAAGCACGCAGCTGAAGAAACAACATTCGCCTGATAGGAATTCCGGAGACCACAGCCACGGGACGCATGGAAGACTATGTTGAACGGCTGCTTACCTCCACTCTGGGGGCGGACTCCTTCTCAGCGCATCTGATAGTCGAACGGGCGCACAGGTCACTGGGCCCGCGGCCTCCTGCTGGAGTACCGCCGAGACCCATAGTGGCAAGACTGCTTAATTATCGGGACCGTGATGTAGCTTTGCGGAGAGCACGGGACCTTCCGGAGCTGCGATACCAAAGAAACCCGTTCTCCATTTACCCGGATTTTACTCTGGCTGTCCAGGAAGCGAGACGGAAATATGTTCAGGTGAATCAGAAACTGTGCAAAGAGAACATTGAGTACGCCCTGCTATATCCAGCCAAACTACGGATACTTCATCGAGACCGTATGGTCATTTGCACCAACCCACAGCAGGCGGAGGATTTCCTCAGGACACTTCGACGATCCTCCCCAGCTCACGCCAATAATGCCGTGCGACCGGGATCCCAGTCACCTGTGGGAGATGACTGAACATTATGCACCACAACCGTTGATGACCAAGGCAAGGACTACTGTTTTTGGATTGTGCACTATAGTGGCGGCAGGGGAGGAGCGATCCCGGAAACACTCTGGAGCAAGGGCGATGATGAGCGGACTTGCTGGCGGAGGTCGCTTGCACTGCGCCACGCAATAGCCACCGGAAACGAAGCCGTCCTGTGTCTGCAATGTCATCGTCAGATGAGTACCTAGGCCCGGGGTTGAACTGTTTTGTTAAATCATTGACTGGGAGGGTCCCCTGCACTGAGAGGCTCATGCTGTTACAATATACACAGTTCTGACCTGAGTGTTCAATTAGATTGGGCTTGAAGGGGTCCTTTTAATAAGGGTCGGGCACCCTCCACCCTGACCCTCCTCCATCCCAGTTCCACTGGGGAGGGTTTAGGGAGTTCCGCTGCCGGTGGGACAAGAGGGTTTAAGAGGCACACCAGCGCCCCACTAAGGGTGGCCCCTTGAAGAAGCTTTGAATCTAGACTGCTTTTGTTATTTTGGATTTTTTCTTGCTTTAATTTATTGCTTTGTCATTTGTGTATGTTATTGTTGGGGAAAGAGGGGGGAGGGTTCTGGATGCCGGCGCATTTGGGGCGCTGATATGGGAGGGAGAGGGGGGCGGGATAACTACGGAAGAGCCTCAAGGGGAAACGAGAGATGAACACTGTATGATTAGATTTCAATGCACTTTTGGAACATCACAGCACTGCATGACGACAGCCGCGACTACATTCCACTGCACGCCTCAGTGGGCTATTATGCTCCACGCTCCTACGAGCGTACACCCCTGACACTGCTTATGTAACATGGAGGGGACCCGACAGGACACGGTGAAGCTTTTGTCATGGAATGTAAGGGGGCTGCGAGATCCCAGGAAGAAGAGGCAAATCCTCTCTTACCTTGACCGACATGACATTAGCATAGCGGCACTACAGGAGACACACACTGACCCCATATGCCCCCCAACCTTTGGCAGCAAATGGGCTTCAAATAGGATATTTTCAGCTTACACCACATATGCGCGAGGGACGGCCATTCTGGTCAAGAGAGGGACCCCTTTTAGATGTGGAGGCATGCGAGGGAACGGAGAGGGCAGATTCTGCATGATGTGGGGCACCCTCGGCGCACATTCGGTGGTTATTGTTAGCTATTATGGTCCCAACATTGATAGCCCTGACATCTTAAACACATTGTGGGGACAGATACTGGCGGTAGGAGCCACTCATATACTATGGGCGGGAGACTTTAATACGGTCTGTGACCCTGCAAAAGATCGGTCTTCACACTTGCCCCACCACTACACGCGCAGCCAGGGAACATTAAAGGGACTGCTAGGAGACGGCGGATTAGTTGATTTGTGGAGATACAGACATTCAGAGAGACGGGAGGGGACCTTTCACCCGCCAATACATGCGTCCTGGTCGAGGCTGGATTACTGGCTTGGGTCCAGGGGGATCTGCACGTGGGTGCGAGCTGTTGATCACCTAGCTCGTACACTGTCTGACCATTCTCCGGTGTGCCTCACTCTGGACATCCCCAACTCGAATGCCAGTCCCAGGTGTTGGAGACTTGCCCCGGAGGCACTGCTCGGTGAGGTATTTAAGACAGAATTGGGAGAGGCTATAGCTGACTTCGAGCAGGATCAGTCGAGCAGGTGGACACGCTGTGGGAGGCGTTTAAAGTGACCATACGGGGGATCTGCATGGCCAAAAGCTTTGGGGTATTGAGGGATATTCGTCAACGGCTCCGACGGCTGGAGGGAGAACTTAAAGAACTGGAGGCAGATATATGGCGACATGATGCTGGGGAGGGAAGGGCCAAGATGAGGGAGCTACTGACAGAATACACGGAAACGGCTGAGAGAGACGCGAAATTTAGAGGGAAGTATGCCCAGGCACGACGATACGGGGAGGGAGGTAGGCCTGGGAAAGCTTTGGCTTGGGACATCAGACAGCCCAGATATGCTAACTATATACTGGAGGTAGAGGACTGAGAGGGCAATTGCCAGAAAGATAGTGCTCTGATATTTCAGACCTTTACTGACTTTTATGCGGAGCTCTACAGCTCTAAAGGGATCAACGCTGCGGACTTCCCACACTTCTTTGGAGACATCACGCTGGGGTTTCTGGAAGACAATCAGAGAGAGTTCTTATGTGCGCCATTCTCGAATGATGAATTGAGAGAGGCGGTCCTCCAATTGCGATTCGGGAAGGCGCCCGGGCCGGATGGTCTTCCGAGCGACTTCTACAAACAATATCTGGATCTGCTCGCCCCTATTCTGCAGGAGGTGTACGCAGAGGCCCTGGAGACGCAGGCACTGCCACCCACAATGAAAGTGGCCCTTATTATGTCCATTCTGAAGCCAGGGAAGCCGGTTAACAAGTGTGACTCATACCGGCCCTTGTCCCTCATTAACGTGGATAGTAAAATTCTCACAAAAATGATAGCTAATCGATTGAACCTCCTGATGGATAAGCTAGTTTTACCAGATCAGGCGGGCTTTATTCCCGGGAGATCCACGTCCCACAATCTCCGCACCCTCTTTTCGATCATCCAACAGGTGGCCCCGCAATTGCCGTTGGCGGCCATTTTTTTGGATGCCACCAAGGCATTCGACTCGGTAGAGTGGGAATATCTACACGCAGTTCTTCGCTGCATGGGGTTCCCGGTAGGGTTTTCAGCTTGGATCAAACTGATCTATAATGCTCCGGTGGCCCGGGTGCAAATTAATGGCCACACGTCTAAGGCAATACCATTGTCTCGGGCATTAGGCAGGGGTGCCCATTATCGCCGCTGCTGTTCGCCCTGGCGATGGAGCCACTAGCGGCTAAGGTGTGCCAATACCACCAGGAGAAGGCTCTAAGATGTCTGATGTCACCCTATATGTGAAAGACCCGAAGCACAACCTCAACTCACTCTTGAGAGAATTCGTGCGATTTGGGGGACTTTCTGGCATACAGATTAACTGGTCAAAATCTCAAATCATTCCACTTACTTCGGACGTCACCCCCTTTGTGGTCGACTTCCCATTGGAGTGGTGCGATACTACCGTTCGGTACTTGGGTGTGAATGTCACTATAGATCGGGAGGAGCTAATCCGCGACAATTATGGGCGCGCTATTGACATACTTCGCAACACAATAACAAGATGGATAGCCATGCCACTGTCCATTGCTGACAGGATTTCTTTGGTGAAGATGGTTGTGCTACCTAAGTTCCTTTATTACTTCCTGAACATCCCCTATTACCCGGGCCGACCCTTCTTCTCTACATTGCGGACAGAACTCCTGCGCCTCATGTGGGGCGTCAAACAGCCATGGATTAAGTGGGGAACGCTGGCCAGTCCATATGCGGTGGGAGGGCTCGAGCTGCCTAACTTTGAACTATACTATATGTGCGCACAGGCACACTATGCGCAGTACTGGTTTAATGGCCCGAAATATACAGCTCATGTGGCCGCGGAGCACTGGTTGGCCGACCCCGTCCCATTGGAGGGGGCACTTTTGCAACAGACATCACAGCGTGAACGGAACCCCACAACTGTAGATTGCACGGTGCGTGCATGGAGGTGGATTGCACACAAAATGCAAACCCCAATGATTTACTCCCCCCGGATGCCGCTGGCGTTTCACCCCCAACTGACCCTCCTGCAGCAGGGTATTTTCAAAAAATTCGAACGACAGCGGCGAACTCACACATGGGGAGATATATATCGAAATGTGAAATTTGCTACCCTCCAGCAGCTATGTTCGGAACCCCCCCTAACTGTTATGGAAACATTTCTGTATGCCCGCTTGCGAGAGGGGATGCGGGCCTGCACCCCGGATTATCCACAGGAACGGCAGGTGCTCCCCCAGGTGCACGCACTACTGGGGATGAAAACTGAAGCTCATTTTGTGTCCATCCTCTATAGGTCTATATACGTTGAAATTGGCACATCGCTGCACGAGCTAAATGGTCTCAAAAACTGGGACAAGAAATCTCGGACCGGGAGTGGCTTTATTGCTGCACGCAAACAGAGAAGGTGTCTGCTAGTAGTAGGTTGCGTATCACGCACTTCAAATACTTGCAAAGATACTATTACACACCCGCTCGCCTGTGCCGGTTTGGGCTGCGGGAGGACGCCCGATGCGACCGATGTCGGGCAGATGGCGCTGATATGCTGCATCTGGCCTGGAGCTGCCCGGCCCTTCAGGAATATTGGGAACAGATATTTGAAGCAGTTGGGAAAATGTTGGATACTCCGCTACCGCCGTCTCCGCTGGTGGGCATACTGGGCTATACGGAAAAGCTCCCTGTGGTACATAGGAAATTTGCCTCTGTTTGCTTCCTTCTTGCTAAGTGGAGGGTGTCCTGTAGGTGGGGCAGAGGGAGGGCACCTAAGTTCAAAGATTGGCTAGAAACGATGATATTTTGGCAGGATCAGCTTGCCTTATACTCTGACCTCCTTCCGCCAGCTTCTCGGCCCGAGACATTTGGGGTCCCCTGAGGACTTACTTATTACTGACCCCGCTGTTGCCTGGCAAAGCTGCCCCCACCTCCCCATCCAGATAGATGACTAAGTTGCATGCAGTGGGGGGGGGGGGACTGACCCTAGAGGTGCCTGGGGGGCGGACCGCTGATGGGGCATGATGGTGGCCACTTCCGACGGCCCTGGAGGATGGGGCTGCATAGCGCTCTCGTGGCCTCATTGTAACCGGGCACCTGCGGGGGCTGACTGGGAGCTGTGAGATTCGGGGAGATGACGTGGCCTGCTGGGTGTGCTGGTGCGCTCGGTGTTGCGGCATGAGGAGTCGGTCATGCTACTGAGATATCCACTGTAAGGCTTCCACCCTTAAGACTGAGTTCTATTGTTCCAGCTGCTCAGTCGATACGCTACTTTAACTTTTGAACCACTCTCCCCGTGAGGCTAGTTGGTTGTGGGCTTAGTTAGCTGTTACACATGGTTCTTAGGGATTGTGATCCCTTGCTCTATTAAACTGCAAAACCTACATATACTTTGACGCGGGTAAGGACTTCATGTAGATGTTGAAAAGTATGGGTGAGATGATAGAGCCTTGAGGGACCCCTGTTTTTGTGAAGTATTGTTTGAAAGAGAAAGGAGGGGTATGGATGACATTAGTGACTTAATTGAAATTGTTCTGTCTTCCACTCTGAAATGACATCGCAATACACCACGTGATTGGTGTTGTTGTCAGATTGGCTCTAATAAAGAATCGTGAGTTTCACATGGAAAGACTGAAGCTTTCCCAGTGTTTGGGACTAAGATGCACCAAACCAAGGACAACTTGGTTGTCCCAGGCCCCTTTGTATACAATGTTACAATCCACATCACCTGAATAGACTCTGAGAACCTCAGAATCCAATGTCAATAGTATTATGAATCCTCAAATGTATTTTGTAGTAAAATGTTTCTTGTCACCTTCATTGGTGCATATTCTGGGAACCATGTACTTGTGTAAAAATGCGCAAATTCCTTTGTCTATAAGGTCCTATAAAAGGCCGTGCTTTTCCTCTGCTTAACGGAACACCATTTGTTCATCCTTAGAAGGCAAATATATGCTGGATTTACTATTGAACTTTACTGAGTCCTTTGTTGCTATGAACTGGATGCTTTGATGCTAGCTTTAGCTATGATATATTTGATGTATTTGCCTTAATAATTCTTTATATAAATCTTTAAACTTTGGCTAGTGTCTGTCATTCTTATTGAGAATGTTACAATCTTATTTCATTACTGATAGAGAAAGAAAGATAGACAAGTGTCTAATCGGGGAGCAACAATGTCCATATAGGGGACCACAGTGCTACCGTTCTGAGCCGTTGGCACACTCTGACTAAGTTAATGTGAGACAGATTTGAACGCCAACATAGGTGTCCCATTCCCAAGGGGAGGATGGGAATCCAATATCAGAATATACATGGTACCTCAGAGTAAGAAGCAGGAGGAGTACTTGGGCCAGGTCAGCCTGGAAGAAGAGTGTGGCTTGCCCTCAAATGTGTTAGATTGTTCTGTTACCCTGAATTTTGGATGTGTGTGTGGTCTGTTGTATAAAAGATTGGATTTCTTAATTTCCCCTTTACGTGCCTCTGTATACAATGGCAAGCTGTTCCTTCATAATGACCTCAGGAACATGGCACACAGTTAGCTGTCTGTGAGTCTACTCTGCACCAGGTAAACTGGGAATAATGTTTCCTGGGCTCTTTGATATGCAGCTATTGGTATTTGTGTCTTCCTCAAACACCTTTTAATCAGTACATCACACACACTGTATCATGTATCCGGAATTCATATTGTGTGTCAGTTCCCTCTACTGGCAGGATTGGCATCAACCCCTTCAACTGGTGAGGACATGGATCAAGCAGGTATGAGTGGAGCTGAAGAAAAAAGCATTGGCAAGGCCAACAGACTTTTTAATGGGCAGGGTGCAAACTTTAAAATAGTCCCTCATGCATTACAATGTCGGCGGAAGCACACAAATCAAAAAGACAGTTGAAAAATGGTGAATTTAAATCACTTTTGTGAACTGATTAAAGATATGATTAACACTGTTTCAAGCCAATAGCTGCTTGTTCCAAGGCAAATTAAGCTAATGGATAAAGAAGACTGACCCACAGCCCCTTTAAGTTAGCGTAGAGTGCAATATTTTTGCCGTGACAGGAGTATGCCCCATACAAATCAGACCTAAAAAGACCTCACATATGGGTAATACTCCAAGGCTTCTATCAATATCAAATGCAGGGAGGGAGAAGCAAGGAATGCCAGTTTCCCACTCTGCTTCCAAATTAGGTGTATGCCACTAGTATCAGAAATGAGTGGGGCCAAGTATCATCTGAGGCTCATGCTGAGAAAAGATTTCGAAAAAGATTTTTTGGACACTCAACAGTCATTTTTGGGCAATGGTATGTTTTTGTGAGCCACTGACGTACTAATAACCAATAGCTATCTCATTGGGACTTTTTCCTCTACCAGGAGGCAGTTTCCCTGCTTGGAAAGACTGCGTGGGATCCTGGACCAACAAAAAATGTGATCTAAAATGACCTCCTTGCCAGCACTTCCATGATTTAATAAAACATGGATAGAGGTTAGATTAAAACCTCTATGTGTGCTGCATTAGCACACTTTGAAGTTAAAAAACAGCATTGTTTCAATGAATGTTTATGTGCAGGAAGGGAAATCTTCCTAAACAAAAACAATCATTAGAGGTGATTTCCTCTTTCTATGTGTGCTGCAGAATGCAGCACGCATAGAAACAGGACAAAAAACGAGGAAAAATAAATAAATGTATCCTTGTTGCACCTCCCCATGCCTCTGCTGGGGAAGCTTAGCATACAAACACATTTCCAGGTTTACGATTCCTTGTAAATCTGGAAATGTGTCTAGTTCCATGGGTGTTGCATGGGAACACCCACAGGAACACCTATGGAATGCCCCTTTCACGCAAAGTGCTGCGTGTAAAAAATGGCCATATTTACAAGGACAGGAAAAGTGGCGCAGGGTGGCTTTTCCTGTCCTTGTAAATATGGAGAGGTAAAATGCGCCACGGGTACGTCACAAAAAGTGACGCACCGGTGGCGTAAGGCGATTGTAAATCTGCCCCAAAGAGCGGATATGTACAGGGATATTTTAGGTGTCCCTCACACCAAACATATACTGTTGGTCTACATGTTCCAGCCACACTTGCGTCTCAGTGGGTCGGTGACTTTCGTCAGGACCAATGGGATTGATGGATCCTTTTTCTGTACCAGATAGGACACTATCCCCTGGCTTGAACTCTGTCAGGACTGTTCACTTTTTGTAAGTATGGGAGAAAGCAATGTTCTCCTCTGAAAGGAAAAAGAAAAAGGCAAACATACTGCACATATAAACTGTTCTGGTTAGACAATCATTACACATATTAATGCTTTGCAAACCCAATGACTAGGTTACTTTGTAAAAAGATAGGCAACATCATTTTTCGTATGTTACAATTGCACATTTTGCAGTGGAGAAAAAAAGAAAGAGAAAAGTGACCTAAGGATAGGAAAAAATGAAATTTTTCTGTTCGTGTCTCTAATTAGTTAAAATGAATGCATCAGATTGTGAGAATAAATGTCTTTGCGAGGGTCCAGGTGGATTAAATTAAAATGATAATAAACCAAGTTTAAAACCCGTGTCATTATTGTTTTATTTGAGGGTGGTGGCGGGGCGAGTGGCGCTTCTCCACCCTAATGGAGGGGCCGCTTCTGAGCAGGACTCTAAGAATACATGAGCTCACAAAAAATAGAGAATTGAAAGAGAGCATAGAAAATATAGTGTTAAAGTAGAGAATGCCATAGTCTTTATGCATCTTTTGCAATGATACACATTGATGGGCTATTTATTTATTTATTTATAGGTTTTGTATAGTGCCTGAATCACCCCCGAAGGGGTATCTCTGCGCTTCGAACAGTGCTGCAGGAAGGCTGACGGGGCAGTTTTTAGAACAGAGCGGTCTTGAGAAGCTTTCTGAATTGGAGATAGTCAGAACATTGTCTCAGATGGATGGGTAGCTGGTTCCAATAAAGGGGAGCAAAGTAGGAAAAAGCTTTCCCGCCCAACCTTGATTTCCTGACCCCGTGGACCAAGAGAAGAGATTTGGTTCCTGAGTAAAGAGTCCAGGAGGGGACATAGTGATTACATTTCTCAGCGAGATAGGAGGGGCCATTGTTATACAAGGCCTTGTGAACGGTGCAGCAGGTTTTAAACGTAAACCGCTTATGCACCGGGAGCCAATGAAGCTGTTAGAGGAGAGGAAGGGAGGCTTTTTCAGGGGGGGCATTCAAGACAAGGTGTGCTGCGGTGTTCTGAACCACCTGCAATCTGCATAATGAGGACTCGTTGGCTGAGACCAGGAGAGCGTTGCAGTAGTCCAAGTGGCTTAATACCATTGTCTGAATAAGGGTTTTTACGTGTGGAATCTGGGAGAAAAGGAAAAACTCACCGTAACAAACCCAGCACGTGGAAGCAGGAGCCAGCAGTATAAGCTGCATGCTCCTTCAAGGTCAGTGCCTGATCTAGGCGGATGCCCAGGTTCTTAACAAGGGTCTTGGGGGCAGGAGGAGCACTCAGGTCCGCCGGCCACCACTCTGGTGTCCACAGCAAAGGTGTCTCTCCGAAAAGCATTATCTCAGTCTTCCCTACGTTTAATTGGAGAAAATTACTTCTCATCCAATTGGACATGGCTATCATTCCAGAAGAGAAAGTAGACTGAACAGAGGGAGTGGATTTATTAAATGAGAAGAGAAGCTGAGTGTCGTCAGCGTATGAAATGGGAGTAAAGCCACAGGTCCTAAGGAGGTTAGCTAGGGGAGCAACATAAATGTTGAACAAGTTAGGGTCGAACATGAGCCCTGAGGTACTCCCTTGTCTTTGACCGAAAAGGACCTAAGTTATTGGTCTGAGAGCAGGAGGAAATGAAGTTCGTCATCCACTGAAGGGCTGGTCCTCTGAGTCCAATTTCCTCCAATCTCCTGAGCAGGATCTGGCGAGAGACCGTGTTGAATGCGGCAGAGAGGTCCAACAGCCCAAGAATCGTAGATTGGCCGCTATCTAAGGTCATCCTGATATTATCCGTGACAGCCACCAGGGCAGACTCTGTGCTATATTAGGGCCTGAAACCAGATTGAGAGGAATCCAAACTGCCAGTAGATTCGACATGGTCAGACAGATGTTTATTGATGTACATTTCCAGTAGCTTGCTCAGGAGAGGTAGTAAAGAAATGGGACGGAGATTAGAAAGGTCTTCCTTAGGGACCTTGGTGTTCTTACGACTAGGTGTGACCTGTGCCACCTTCCATTCCAAAGGAAGATATCCTTCTCTCATAGAGAGATTGAGAAGAGTACCTATGGGCGAGGACAATTGATTAGCTAAAGAAGCAGAGATTTTGGCCCGGATAATGTCAAGGGGGATCCAGATTTACTGTTCGTAGTAACGCTTCCACATCCTCGGAGATCAAATGGGGGAAGCTCTCCAGCAGCTTTGTTTTTGAGGATGCAGGCGGGGTATAAAATGTAGCTGGCTCCCTGTAGAAGTGATCTTGCCGTAAATTAGCTCAATTTTCTGTATGAAGTACTGAGCAATGTCATCGCAGGGGGCTTGGGAGGGGGCCTCTATATTGTCACAGGCTTTGGGATTGGTAAAGGACCTGAGGATCTGGAATAGGGCTTTAGGGGTATTCCCTGCCCGGGATAACTGTGATGTGATAAAGGCTTTCTGTGTAGCCTTTATATTTTTTATGGTAGCGGGAGAGAGCTGTCTTAAATCTATCTTTGTCCCTCTCATCATGGGTTCGGCGCCAACGTCTCTCCAGATTTCTACACTGCCGTTTTTCGGCACGGAGCTCTATTCTTAGAGGCAGCAGTCTACCTGACCTCGGGCATGTCTTTCTAAAGCACAAACTATGCTGCCCCAGAGGCCATGCTTTCTAAAGAGCAGGACATAATGTTCAAAAAGACAGTATGTGCTGTTACAGAGGGTGTGCCCCCTGAATATTGAATCAACAATATTAATGGGACAGAATGTCAAGGACAGAACATTGAAAATAAAATATTGACATGTAAGTAAATCTAGATTTTCTACACCTAACTCCACATACAAGCACCTACACTGTAATGGGACAGAATGTCATGGACAGAACATCGAAAATAAAATATTGACATGTAAGTAAATCTAGATTTTCTACACCTAACTCCACATACAAGTATCTACACTGTACATATATCCTCAAGGTCTGTAGATGTGAAGTTAGGAACAGTAAATCTATACTTCCCTATATGCACTTACCTTTCAATATTCTGTCCCTCAATACTCTTTCCTCAATATTAATAGCCCACTATATTGTTGGCGTGGATAATCATCAGAACAATCGTTACAGAGTAGCTGTATCCAAAGTGTAAATGTATATTGGTCCATCCCAAGGTGTGGTGTTGTAGAGCACATAGATGAATGCTATTGCAGAGCACTCAGAATGCTGTGCCAAAGAATGGGTCCCAGAGCATGTTATTACAGAGCACAGTGCCTCAGTAAAATCACCGACTTTGCTTCTTCACCTAAATATGGGCACTGTCAGAAGTTTCTTTCAGGGGTGGCAAGTCACGCTTGCTCCTAGAGGTACGGTTTTCCCATTACATTCAGTGCACAGGTCTTTTGTACTGTCCTGTAATAAGGTCAATCATTTAAATTGCCGTCACAGTTTTTTCGGTAAATAGGCGCCTTGTGGTGGCCTCTGTGATTACGCAGGCCTAGAGAGGCAGCTGTATTCTGTAACACTCCCAGCTTTTTAATTAAGTCGCTGTTAATTCTCTCATGCTGAAATACCCACAAGTCAAGTTAGGCCCATTACAAGTCCAAAAGCGCAGATTGAAATTCTTGCCTGGAAAGAAATGCCTTCATTTCCTCGCTTTCAATGTTAAGAAGTCCGACGCAACTACCGAGTTGGTTTGAGGCCTCCAATAAAGTAATGGAGTACAAAATTCCCCGGGCTGGTCACTGCATAATTTCCCAGTATTTTGATGCGTTGCACCCTCCCCAGCCTCAAAGGTTCTTCTTTGTCCGGACAATCCAGGCCGGGTGTTGCTTTTCTGCAAGCCCATGGCTCCATTTTTAGGTCGAGGACTACCGGTCTGCCGAAAGGCAGAACCGGAAGTCGGAGATTTAATGACTTGGAGAAGAGGGGCTTGAACCCGCCCCTCTTCTCCCCTGTTCTCCATTGGCTGGCCTCGTAAATGCTGGCCAGCCACTGGAGAAGAGGTCAGTCACTACGATTAGGCCCCGTCCTTTTCGGATCGGGGGGCGTGTTTTTTGCGAGAAGTCTCAAGGAGGAGACAACAGCAAAACACGCCCCCGAATCCGAAAAGGACGCTGCCTTTCTCCGAGGCATTTCTGCTCTGCCTCGGAGAAAGGCGGTGGTGTCTTCCTTATGTAATGTAACTGGTACTTTGTTTCTAACACCTTCGGGTAAAATTCCCGCTATATGAAATTGCTTTAAATAAAATAAAACTCGATTTACACTAAAAGGAAAGATTCCCATACCAACATGGACGGCCTCAAACACTGGAAGGGGCTAGCCCGTATCAATGCGAACCTTGCCGTTGCAGAGGAATGGTACATTTCCTTTCCGAAATGGCTACCAGTCTGACCTGTTTCTGTGGGCGGGCGCGAGACGCTCTAGATTTCCCCGTCTCTATGGAAAGGTAGCAGGCTCTGGCTGGCAGAAGGAGGGAGAGCGAAGCCAGGGGAAGCGGCTGGGAGTCCTGTTAAATAAACCACCTTGTCTCCGGCAGCTCGGCAACAGCCTACCCGCTCCGAATCCAGCTGATGGGGTTTCTCGTCGGGGGAGGAGCGCCGGCAACACAGTCCTAGGACGAGGCTCTTCCGGACATTTTTGAGGACTTTACCTTGTGTGCGGGACCTGTGCAGAAGCAGCAGCAGAGTGAAGGAAGCCTCTGGTTGAGGAGCTGCGAGGGCGGACGAGGGGATCAGCCACCCACAGCTGGAACCAGGTGGTGCCCGGCAATGCGGGAGTGGACAGTGGGCTGCGGTTCGGAAGAAGAGCACACTTAGAGGATACATGCTGGAAGGCAGCCTGGGACACGAGTTGCCGGATAACCACAACCACAAACCGGAGCTGCAAGGACCGTACACTGCACTTTACCAGGTCTTCTCCCTTTCACATACACTGCTGCCTCCCGCCTTCCCCAAGCTCCATTTCTCTTTAAATCCTAATGTCCTTGTTCACCCCGTATTGTCATTCGGAGAGGGATATATTAGTTTCCATAAAGACCATACGACCCAGTGTTCCTCTTAGTAGTCCCTCTAAAACGATTTACATTGTAATTTGAGTTATAATATTGTTGAGCAGGTCCACTTGAGGAGCAACAAAACCCCTGAAGAGTGAACACACAGCATCAGGTCCGCCAGGGGCGCTTTATTAAACTATATTGACATTTGTAGAAAAGCGCCAACACATTACCGGCTATCTTTTTTGTTGGACCTGATCTTGTACAGAGTATTGTTCGGAAAACTGTTTGGCGTGTATACAGTCAGACAGGCTTGTTCACGTATCAGCTGTAGTACTCCGGTAAACTGACAAAATCGGTGGAAAAAGTAATTTGCAGACAATAGCCCAGGTCGTTTATTTTAGATACCACGCTCTTCCACGAAACACCGGGCACGGACACAAGCAAGTCTAAAGAGCGTTATACTCTATGGCAATAGAGTCCTCCACAGTTACAGCACACCCTTGCCTTGTGGTACTTCCGGTTGTTAGAAGGCCAGAGCGCCCTCGCTCTATGCTATTTCCACTTTCAGAGCCGTCACTTCCGGTCGGTTTGTGACGCGGTTTCCGGGCCTGTGTCTATTGAGCTGACGGTGAGTCGGGAGGGAAGGAGAAAGCGAGCACACGAGCCGAGATACAAGTGTAGATTTAGCATGCACACAGAAGGCCGGGGGATTTTTTTTAAATAGATTTCCCCCTATTGGAAAATGGGGTCGAGAAAATAACTCGTCGGTTTCAGGAAGTGGGCATTGTTAAAGTTAGAGCTATTGGCATTGCTCATGACAATGCCGTTTCTTTAAATGTTTTAAAAACAAAAACATATACAAAAATAATGTCATGAGCAATGCCAATAGCTCTAACTTTACCAATGCCGAGACCATTGCATTGTAAATGCTTGTTAATTCATGCCTACACAGGAAAGAGACCTGTAGCCATCGATTGCCTTTTCCAGGCTAAAACGTGCTCGCGTTCCATTGCCTTCAATGGCAACGCGTGCACGTGTGGCGATTGCCTTGCGGGAGCGAGAGCCGCCATATGGTAGCAATTATCGCTCTCGCAAGGGAATCGCGCAGCCCTCCTCCTCCCCCGCGAGCCGCGTGCGCTCTTCCCCCTGCTGCCGGCAGCCTGCATCGCTTGTTTTTTTTTTTTTTTTTAACTTTGAGTGCGAAGTGCACGCGCGGCCAATGCTTGTTGGTAAAATATATGTGGCGATCACGGGACCTATAAATGTAACTTGTTTTAGCATCGAGTAACAAAGGGCGAGTGTGTGTCTGAGACTTCACATAAATATCCCCCTCCTTTCAGAAAAAAAAATCATATGAGGAATTCATGTCAGGGTGTTTTTTCTGCAGTTAATTGCCGCTTGACATCTCTCTCCAGCCTCGTTTCCTTTTTAGGTTCAAAGCTTTATTTATCAAGCCGTGGAACAAAAAAAACGTTGACGAACTTTCCTACAACTGAATGTTTATCTTTTTGAGATTGCCTGCCCTCCCAGGCCTCTCCCAGCTCCGTCAATATGTTATTTGCAAATTGCAGCTCCCTGTGAAATATCGCGCGCCAGTGCCGGTAAGATAATGTCCCAGGATAAAACAAGGAAGAGTTTTAACCTTCGCTGTTAAATTAATAGAGTTGCCTCCAGCCGCTCTCCCTGGTGAGCAACAGCACTTATATTAGAGCGCAAAATATAACTACGGTGGGTGACCTAATTAAAATATGAAAATAGTTTTCACAGCTGCTAATCAAAAGAAGTTTTGCTTTTCGTATAGAAGGAACTTTTTAAAGACATTTCTCTGCACAGTGCTTTAAAGCTAGTACCATGAACGCATGAACACAAAACTGCTCGAAAATAGCAAAAGAAAACAATCATGGGCAAAGACAGCAGCCCTTCGCTGATTGTGTGGAATGGTTGTGTGGATGGGTGAGTAGATGAGTGCAGCAAATAAATCAATACTTATGTAAAATGAGAGTCCTCGACTGCTTTCTCCTCCGCAACCAAAGTGAAAATGCAAGATTCAGCTATGTGTTGGGTAGTTTTGAAATGAGTATATCATTAGGACTTTAGAAAAAAAAATCAGAAACCTCTTTCTGTACCAGTTCGAGTGCAATTTGACAAAACTGACGTTTCTGTAATAGTACTGGTAGGGACGGGGGCAGGAAGCTCTCGCCTGAATCTTAGGCCTGTTCTTTTATAGGTTCTCCGAATATCAACCTGCGGTTATTCACAATACAACCCTCGTTCTCACTCCCCATTTGACTACAAAACTATATCAAAGATAGCAGGATGGCAATCAGCCACTGACAAAAATGTCTAAAGGGGTGTGCATTAAATGAAAGAAAATACTACAACATGACGACGAGGCTGGTTTTGCGTCACAGCCCCTATTTAACACAATGGCTCTGGGTCAGTGGTGAATATGTTCTTAGAAAGTAAAAACACAGAAAATCACTTAAATGCAAACAGAGGTTCACACTTTCAACAGGACTGCAATAAAAACACCATTAACAAGCATTGGCATAGCCAATAGGTCTCGTTTTTGGGACCTTATAAGTGTTTAGCCATGCAACATTTGATGTTGTTGCACCAAGGATATTGTGCTGCATAACTAAATACTTATAAGGTCCCAAAAGCGAGACCTGTTGGCTATGCCAATGCTTGTGTTTATCTTACTTAGTATTCCTGTCAGATAAACATCTGCCAGATGTGATAAATCATGAATGAAGGGCTGGGAAGTCGAATGTCTCACTTTCCTGTCACCAGCGGCATGGCGGGAAGAACACCGGCAGAACTGATGCCATCTCAGCACACGGGGCGCTATGCTGGCCTTACGGTTACCACTGTCTTTTAATGGAGTAATAAACAAACCCAGGAGTAGCCAAGAGTAGAACTATTGTCTGCTCGAAGTAAACATGATGAGCATAAACACGTCACATCAGGGAAAAGAAAGAGAAGACTTTAGAGGTCGCGAAAAACAGTGCCACCATTTATTTAAGTATACATTTACATACCTATTTATTACACAGTTTTCTTGATTACTAAGCAAGTTCTAGGAAGAAAGATTCTGCATGGAGAGCAGCTTTTGCTGTGCAACATTAACAAGCTTGCTGTTACTTAGAGGGTCTATTACGATGGCAGTCAGAAAATCCCTCCGACCGCCATGGTAGCAGGAAAACACCGCCCGCTAGGACCGCGGCATAACCCGCGGTCCAATTAGTATGCTCCGCAGTCGAAATCTGACCGCGGGGGTACGATCGCAGCATTTAACATTGCGGCAGTTGCTGCTGCCAGCAGCACTGCCGTGATGTCCAAAAAGCATGTCCAGCATATCCCTGCACTGTGTGGCAGGCACTGCACAGTGCCTGCCACCTGGTACAGGCAGATCCCAGTACACCCAAATCCCCCCAAACACATTGGGGGCCCACAATGGGCCCCCGGAGACATTCTCTGCATGCCTTTCCATGGCTGTTCCACCACCGCGGAAAGGCTGGCTACCGTCAGCATCATAATCATGCTGGCAGAGCCTGACCCTGCACCTGCTCCATTTTAGCGGTCCTGTTCTGCCCGCCAGTCAAGCGTGCGGACTGCTACCGGTGGAAAAATGGCGGACGGAAAATCTCACCGCCGCGGTCGTCACCTCCATGCTAATGGGACCAGCGGTTTTCTGGGTTGTGATCGCGGGCGGATGACCGCCGCCGGCCCGGCAGTTGCCATCCGACCACCATCCTAATAGACCCCTTAGTTATATTCAGTGCAAATATTTCCACCTACACACAATTCTGTCACTGCCTGGCCGTATTTACAGATAGCATGGCTGCTGAGCCCGTCGACTGGACCACTGCGCGTTAAATTATGGAGCTTGAAGAGATTTGTACTGGATTTTCTACAAACCCTACCTGGTGGATTTGTCAGACTTTTCTTTTGAGTGTTGTAGTGCTGGAGCGGGTAGTACAAAATTTTGTATACCCCCCCATTCTGCATGTTTATATTAATCCGAATAATATATTGATTGTAATATTATTAATCCGTTTGAACTGAAGTGATAACTCACCAATTATATTAACAAAAGAATTACACGTGGATTCTGCATGGCTAAACTAATTGTATACTAATATATGTACGCATACTAATGGTAGAAAATTAGAATATTGCATGATATATGTTGCTTTTGTGACGTAATTGTAAGTTGCACCAGATGACATCACTGGGTAAATATAAATGCTTTAAATGTTGCTATTATGCTAGATAATTACTTACACATAGGGGAATTAGTGAGGGTTTAACATTTTATTAGCCATTTCAATGTTTTAATTACGTTTTTGTGTTTGTTTTACTTAAGTTGACCATTTGGGCATTCGTAAAGATGGCCGACTGAGACACACGACGTGACTGCTACAGTCCCACAAGGTTTTGGGTGAAGTGCGCTTGCGCCACCGCCAGCAACAATGGCCTCGTCCTGACCCCGGGAAAGATGTACCAACCAAGGTCATACTAGGAGAGTTGCCAGGACTACAAAACAATGAACTGTCTTTAACACCGGAACCAGCAAGTGCGATGACTTAATCTAACGGACTATGTGAGAACTTTACCGACTGACCCCAAATCCACCAATCAGGACTGTCTAAAACTCATTCTTGATACATTTTGACATTAAAATCATTAGAATAGTGAGTTAAAAAAGCCTGTCGTTCGATTTGTGTTGCTGCGAATTTCCTGACGTTATGCTGACGGAGAGGACGGTGACACTGCTAGACAGCTGTTATCCTGACTCTTTGAGAGACTGAATTGCGGCCTGACTTTGATGAATTTAAAGATTTTCCACGACTTGACTGATTTAGAGGACGACTAATAGCCAGATTAGATAAATATGATGTTCTGCGGTTTGGAGGATGATTTTCTAAAATTTGCAATTTAATTAGATAAACGATGCTTTGATTAATAGACAAATGTGTTGTGTTGATTATTTGAAGAAATTAGATTAAGAGAAGAGTATAAATAAATGAATTGAATTACCAAACTATAAAACCAACCAACTGATTCATTGCCAAATGAGGGGAATATCACGAGGTTTGAAGTTAATAAAAGTATTCAATGCATATTAGGGTTTAGGTGAAAAGATATTCCTTTCATGTCAGCGTTTGGAAACGTATCCCTCTAGGGAAACAGATCAATGAAGTGTGAGTGTTGCTGTTATGGGCCCCACCAATGAATGTATTTGAGTGAATGCGTTATTGCGATATTTGGTCTGTGACGAAGGGGGAATTTGACATTCCACGCTGCAACAGTTTTTCTGGTAGCAGAATGATGGTTGTTATTGTTTTGGTTTGGTGATTATTGCTGTACATTGCTTATTGATTATTGGTTATTGATTGATATTGGTTTATGTATTAACACTCTATGTTGAGTCGCGTCGAGTTCTATGTTGTTTGCACGGCTTCTGGGATGTAGGAAGTCGGAAGTTTGTAACGTTTCCGTAGTAGAGCAGAGGTAAGCGCTGCTCTCGGGAAAGATGGAATTGTTGTTGCCTTCTAGGTACACAGGGAGAAACGTGTAACGATTGAAGTTGCACGACGCATTGTCTGGGTTCGATTCGGTGACATCGTCGTGTGTTGCCATTAGAGACATTTTCTGTGTGAGAGAAGTGTGTATGATAGTGAAGGTCACTTGTGAAATTTTGGTCTTAGGTACCAGGAGTCCAAATGGCATTCCGATAACGCTTATCACTGGAAAGGTAACAGGTGTTTTCTGAGCTTGCTAGAAGGATAAAGTAGAGGGAAGTGCTACTTTGTTAACATATGTCATAATTCTGTAGTAGGACAGACTGTTCGCTGTGCTCGGGAAAGACAGGATTCTGTGTGAATGTACTACATTTTCTCGTATGAAAGTGCATGAATGTGAAGGCATTCGGGTTAATTGTGAAACTCTAGTTTTATTTCTCAGGAGCATTGGGTCTCCAACTATGAGCGATAAATACCGCACAACGCGTCTAGCACGTTTCTCATTATCGCCGTATATCGCCGGATCACATCGCCATGTTAGCAGCGTATTTGCAACGATTTGCCAACAAGCGATGTGAAATCTGGCGATATACGGCGATTTCCATCAATATCGCATGAAAACCAGCGATGTGCGAACTGCGCTGAAGGAAATGTTGTAAATAGGGAGAAGTGGATGCAACCTGATAATCCACCTCCCTTTATGTACATGGCTAAGTCGGGAATTTTTTAGCCGTACATTTTCGGCGATATCAGCGGTTAGCGGGAGTTTTTATATCGCTCCTCAAGTCCAGGGGCGCCTTGTAAATACAGCGCTGTTGTGGTGGCCCCTCTTCCATGTTGTATTTGCATGGAAACGCCTACTTTGCCTCTGAGAACGCCTAATTTGCATCTCATTGGAGATGCGAGGTGAGGCGTTAGGAATCCAGCTGCTAACATGCTCTAATGCATGTTAGCGCCGCCTAGTAAATAGGGCGATGTAATTTTCGGCGCTTTTTTGGCTTTTAAAGCCAAAAAAGCGCCGAAATGGCCCTTGATAATATGCCCCGTGTGTCTTAATTCTGGAGAAACGGTTAGCTAATGCTTGTTAGAAGGGTAAGGTAGAGGGATGTGCTACTTTATCAACGGAAGTAACGATTCCGTAGTAGGGCAGAGGTAAGCGCTGCTCTCGGGAAAGACGGAATTCTCGTGAGAAAGGTCTATTGCTATTCCTTGGTTAGCGAAGCGGACAATGGTGGTGTTTTTATGTTGTTACTAACAGAATTGTAAATTTGAAACAAAACTTACCGAGTGGATTTTGTAAAGGAGGGGTAGACAGTAGCAGGAACTGCTGCAGCGGCTGCTAACGTCAGAACGACCACACTGGGATTAGCCAATCAGTCGGAAACGTAAAACGCTCCGGATTGATGCGTTAGTGTATGCCGCGCTAGGAGTGGAGAAGCACAGGGTGACGTAGATTCTCCGAATTGGTGCGTTAGTGTGAGTCGCACTGGGATTGGAGAATTGGAAAAGTGACGTAGACGCCCCAGATTGGTGCGTTAGTGTGAGTCGCGGTACGATTGGACAGAATAGCGGTACAGTTGAAAGGAGAGACTAGCGATACACGGAAGACAGGAAAATGTATTACGATCCACCAGAAAAGGAGAAAAAGTCCTGGTTTGGTAAAATTAAAAAGTGGTTTAAGCAGGACAAACCGATTGTAACTAGGGAAGGACAGTTACTTCCTCCACCGAAAACCCCTGCATCCTTTATGGTTGTGAAATATGGATATCACACCTGTATTTGGTTGGACAATTGGGTCAAGTATACTGAAAAAGACGGAGTGTTGGCTTTTCCAGAACATGGTTCATTTAATTTGGCAGTTTTGAGAAATTTAAGAGAGAAAATGATGAATTTAGAACCAAGACCTAGACCGACATAATTTGAAGCAGTGACAGAATGGGAAGATGAGATGCCCGACCGAGAAAGACAGAGAAGTGGCGGAAGGTATAGGTACATGTTTGGTAGGTCATATGGACATGAGAATCATGATGATCGAATGAGAAGGTGACGGAATGCGAGTATGACTGAGGGTTTGTTTCCCGTAAGGACTGCAGGAGAAAATGAAGGAAGAAAATGCATAGAAAAGAGGCATAATGTGGAGTCGAGAGGGTATGGAGGGAATTAATCGGAGGATGATGTTCTTGATGACATGTTCCATAAAAATCCACCCCCATATCGACCAGAACCAGAAATATTAACCCCAAGTGCCCTAATGAAAGAAACAGTACGAATCATAAAATCGGAACCAGAGTTCCAAGATTTGGGAAAACCCAATTCCATTAGAGAGGTAGAAAAGAAGTCCGGAGGTAAAATAAACGATGAAAATTCTGCAGAACTAGCAAAGACAACCCTAGAATTAACAGAGAAAATAAGAGAATTGACCAAAAATCTGGAAGCTGTAACGGTTCCAGTAACGATAGGTCCAGTAATGCCTATTTTTGATAAACAGAAAGTTAGCGAACATTGTTTGACGGTCCTTTATAAAAGCAATAAACAGGTTGAACAACCAAATCTGAGTCAAAATAATAATCCTTGGAGACAGACAATAAGTATGGTTGAACCAAATGTTTCAAATAATCCGTTTGTAGGCCAGAATTGTGCAGAAAGGCGTATAACAACAGTGGAGTCAATATTAGAAACACAAAAGGATTTTGGACAAGGAAATGTAGAGAAGTCAGTAGGGCCATCAACTGGGGAATTAAGTGAATGGTTGAGAAGCTTGCAGAAGAAAGACAAAGAATCTCAGTCAATAGATGTGGCCAAATTACAAATGGTACTGGAAGAGTTAATAGTAGGAACTATCCCTATGGAGAAGTTAAAAACCTACCAAGATGAGGAGTTGTTATTTCTGTGTAAAAGCATAACGTGGAGAGCAAAAAGTCTCCATGAAAGATTATAAGAAGTGGCAAATGAAATGGGTATAGATATTGAAACCATATCGAGTAGATTTCACTGAAAAGGACATTGAAAATATGAATACCACAGGACGAATGAGTCAGATTAAGGAAATAGTTATTTTGTTCAGAAAATGGGGAGATGTGGACAAATGGAAAAGTAGATGGTATCGAAAACAAGATGATGTTTCAGATAAAACCTTTTCAGCTTTCCTTGTTAGAGAAAAAGAGAAGGTCGTGACAGAATGCCCTATGAGAGAAATTCCAGGAGGAGGATATGTACATGTCCCATGGACTAGGCAAGATATTTTGTCATTTACAAATGACTTCCCTCGACTACGTGAAAAACCCGTCGAGTGGTATAGACAGGTGGACAAATTTGTAAAATTGTCCAAAGTATTGTGGATTGATCTAAACAGTCTGTTTGACATAATAGTACCAGCAGATCTATGGACAGAGTGCAAAATCATGATAGATTGGCCAACACAAGAATACCCAAGGGATCCAAAAACAGGGGCTCCAGACCCCGAGGTAATGAAGAAATACGAACAGATTATTGCGTTTATGAAAAACAAAGTACCTCCTAAAGAGACGGATTGGGTAAAAATTGACAGAACACATCAGGAAAGAAAAGAGTCAGTACATGCATATTATGAGAGGATAATTTTGGCCTATAAACAATTTCGTGGGGATGAAAATCTGAGTGAAAAGGATCTAAGTCATTTTGTATACAGGTTTGTATATGGTCTTCGTCCAGAAATTGGTGAGATGATAAAACAGCATACCGTAGACTGGCAAAATAAGAAAATAGACGAAGTACTGAGACATGCTAAATATTTCAGTGATGAGATTGAAGCAAAACAGTGAATATTGAAAGAAAAGGCTATGTGGGCACAAGTAAAGTTAGCGGAGAGACAGGAAGCTCAATTAGCCGAACAAGCAGGATCAAGACAAAAATGTAATCCTGGGAAAGGTAAAGGAAATATAGAGGAAGCTAAAAAGAAATTTCCGTGACATAATTGCGGTAGGATAGGGCATTGGAAATCCGAGTGTAAATTTCCCCCCAGTACTAACGATGAAAATGCATCATTGAATCCACAGGTGCAGAATGAGGTGAGTGGTCAACCGCAGCGACAGCAACAGGTTGTAACACAACAGAATCAGGTGCCAAAACCACCTTTTCCACAGAGCAAAAATTACCAGAAGTATAGTAATGAAATGGGATTCTACAACGGAGAACAGGTAAATAAGCCGCCGCGCGCTAGCGCTGCTTCGCAGTATTGGTTGCAACGCGATGAGAGTGATTCAGAAGAGGGTTATTGACGGTGCCGAAGGGAGGAAGAAGAGTGCGTACTTGGCGCAACTGTAGAAGTAGACCAGACAGGCCCATTTGTAGATGGAAAAGTTAATAATGAAAATATTATTTTCCTAGTGGATACTGGTGCTACTCGTTCAACTGTTAGATCAGCTGATGTTAAGAATCGTCCTCTCTCGGATGAAACGATCCAAGCAGTTGGTGTATCCAACAGACAGATTAAAACTTAACTTACAGAACCAGTGAAAGTTAGCATAGGGAAATGTTCTGAAATGCACCGCTTTGTTGTGTGCGACACCAGTCCTGTGAATTTGTTAGGTAGAGATTTGTTGTGCAAGATGAACTGCACTATATTTTGTACCCCAGATGGAATAGCATTTGAAACACCAGATGATGATGTGCTGTATAAAATGGCCATGGCAAACAGGGAGAAGGAGATTACTGAAACCTATGCTGTATTTAACCCTGACGAATTACCTAAAGAATTAAAACAATCTGTTAAGGCAGAAGTTTGGGATTTCACAGGAGAAGACGTAGGATTAATGAGAAATGTAGATCCAGTAAAAATAACAGTAAAAGAAGGAGTAAATTATCCAAATGTCCCTCAATATAAATTGACACCTGAAATAATCGAAGGAGTTACTCCTGTGATTGAAAAAATGATAAAACAAGGCATTTTGAGAGAAATAATGAGTAGTCCATGTAATTCACCAATAATGGGACTGAAAAAGCCTAGTGGGAAGTTCAGGATAGTACAAGATCTGAGAAAGATAAACAAAATTGTTGTGTCATGCTGTCCCATTGCACCAAATCCATCTGTGATTTTATATCAGATTCCCCATGACGCAGAATGGTATACAGTGATTGATCTATGCCATGCTTTCTTTTCCATTCCATTGCACCATGACAGTCAGCAAATTTTTGCATTTCATTTCAGTGAGCGTATTTTGGCTTGGTGCCGAATTCCACAGGGGTATACAGAAAGCCCCTCAATATTTAATCAGCTATTGAAGAAGTCCCTGGAAAATCTAGAAATGCCAGAAAATTCAGTGTTAGTTCAATACATCGATGACCTACTTGTGGCATCGAAAACCCATGAAGCTTGTGAGGTAGACACGATAGCCTTGCTGAATCATTTGGCAGATGGAGGACTAAAAGTGTCACCATCGAAATTGCAATTTTGTAAGAAGGAAGTACAATATTTAGGACATAACATTGAAAAGGAACTGAGAAGAATAACAATAGACAGAATCAGGATCATAAAAAGAATGAGTCCACCTATGACCCAAAGAGAAGTGAGAATGTTTCTGGGAATGGTTGGATATTGTCGTCAATGGATCAGCAATTTTTCGTTGATCACAAAACCTTTGGTACGACTGACAAGAAGTGATGTGAAAGATCCCATTGATTTGAACAAAGAGAAATTGGCAGCATTCAAAAGATTGAGAGATGGGTTGTGTGAAGCACCTGCATTGGGTATGCCTGATTATGAAAAGGAATTTGAGTTGTATTGCAGTGAGAGAAATGGATGTGCACTCTCTGTTCTAGTACAAAAGCATGGAAAACTGAGGAGACCAATTGCATATTTTTCATCAATGTTGGAGCCAGTAGCTGTAGCCCTACCTGGGTGTTTGAAAGCAGTAGCTCCTGCATGTCGGAGTTTGGAACAGAGTGAAAGTGTTTGTACCTCATGATGTGGCGATCCTTTTAACAAGGAGTCGTACTCAGTATATGACACATAGTCGGCTGACTAAGTATGAAAAGGTCATATTAGGTGCAACAAATGTAAGTCTTGTGAGATGCTTGAATGTGAATTCTTCAACATTGTTGCCCGATGCAGAGAATGTGGAAGTAAGAGATGAAGCAGATCATGACTGTTTGGATGTACATGATTTCTGTACAAAACCACGACCTGACATAAAAGATGGACCTTCACCA
Organism: Triturus cristatus; assembly: GCF_964204655.1. Lineage (NCBI taxonomy): Eukaryota > Metazoa > Chordata > Amphibia > Caudata > Salamandridae > Triturus > Triturus cristatus. Next base: position 842,443,479 of record NC_140580.1, on the reverse strand, counting down.
GAAAGTGATTTTGTTATGTTTGTTGATGGATCTTGTTTGAGGACAGATGATGGAGTGTTAAGTGCAGCATATGCGGTATGCACAGTTGCAGCAGTAATGGAAGCATCCTATTTGAAAGGAGTAAAATCGGCCCAAGTAGCTGAACTTGTTGCTTTGACGAGAGCATGCAAGATTGGGAAAAGTGTGAGAGTGACTGTGATAACTGATAGCCAGTATGGCTAGGGAGTTGTCCACGACTTCGGCCAGATATGGCTGCAGAGAGGATTCTTAACCTCAAGTGGAACTCCCATTAAGAATGCTGAAGTGGTTGGAAAGTTGCTTGAGGCGATACAGCTGCCTAGGCAATTGGCTGTTGTAAAGTGTGCTGCCCATAGTCGCAGTGGTGATTATATCGCTACTGGAAATAAATTTGCGAATGACATGGCACACTACTGTGCACGAAATCAGAATTCAATTAATCCAGCTAAGGAAAAAGAGGTGATTTCTTGCTCTTTGATGTTTACTAACACTGTGGGAACATGGGAAGAAGTAAGACAATTGTAGGAAGAAGCAGGAGAGGAGGAAATGAAGCAGTGGGTAAAAACAGGATGTGCACCCAGAGAGAAAGATCATGTGTAAATTGATACTTGTATAGCGCACTACTCACCCGCAAGGGTCTCAAGGCGGTTGTACGAATACTGCTGTGGAACCCATCCTGGCTTTCCCTGTGAGGCGTCCACTCCTGGGCACCCCCAAGGTGGAGGCCAGGCATCCTTAGCGTTGTGGGGGCCGTTGTGGAAATTAAGCAAGCTATTGCCCAGAGTTGCAGAGTGGGACTCCATGATTGGAATAGGCACTGAGGCGAGAATTATCAGGTCCGTGGAATTTTTGAGCCCAAGACCCACTGTGGCGGGGAATTGAACCCTGGTCCCGGGCTAGACCTCTGCATCAGGGTCTGCCGCTCTAATCATTGAGCCACACTTCTCAACTGTGTGGGTCTATCGAGATGGAAGACCAGTCATGCCTGATAGCATGATGTCTGCCATGGCACGGATGTATCATGGACAGGGACACATAGGGAGAGACGCTATGATCAGGTCCTTTAAACAAACCTGGTATAATGCAAAGTTCAGACTTGTAGCAGAAAGTCTTTGTCAGAGATGCCTAATATGTCAGCAATACAATCCAGGAAGAAAGACAGTTGTGAGTCTAGGAACAATAGGTCGAGAAGGAGGGCCTTTTACCAGAATGCAAGGGGATTTCATTGAAATGCCTCCCTGTAACAGGTTGAGGTATGTTTTGGTTATGGTCTGCCCATTTTCTAGATGGGTAGCGGCATTTCCAAAAAGAAGAAATGATGGGATGACAGTGGCAAAATTACTTTTGAGGGAATTTATTCCTAGATTTGGGTTCCCAGTGACAATTAAATCAGACCGAGGAGGACATTTTCATAATGAGATCATAAAACTGATTTGTGAAGCATTGAATGTACGACAAAAACTACATTGTGCCTACCGACCAGAGGCTTCTGGTGTGGTGGAACAGATGAATGGTACTATCAAAAACAGGATAGGGAAAATGTGTTTAGCCACAGGTATGAAACGGCCTGATGTCTTGCCTCTGGTACTCATGACTATTAGATCAATTCCTGACAGAACTACAGGGTTAAGTCTTCATGAAATCATCATGGGACGAGCCATGCGCCACGTGTTTATACCAGTCAACAAGATGATGACTATAACTGATGACATGGTGTTGGAATACTGTAAAAGCCTGACTGACGCAGTTCATTCTGTGTTTCATCAGGTTGGAGCGGATGCTACCACCCTTGAAAAGAAGCCAGCCCATGATCTAAGCCCAGGGGACTGGGTAAGGATAAAAGTCCATAGAAGAAGAAACTGTTTGGTTCCCCGGTGGGGAAAACCATGACAAGTCATCTTCACCACAACAACAGCTGTGAAGTGTGCTGGATTGAAGAACTTCATACTTTGAGAATTCCAAATCCAGTAGACAGCACAGAAAAGGATTATTTTAACGAATCAGAATCCAGAACTGAGTCAGATGATGGAGAGCCAAAAGACAAAGAAAACCGTGAAAGGGGGGAAACAGAACCAAGTTTAACTTTTGTCCCCAGAAGTAGTTCTCTGAGGAGGAGGTTACAGATTTCTGATACCAGTTCAGACTCAGAAAACAAACAAGGAGCACAATCTTCCAGGAAAGAACGAGGAAAGAACAAAGGAAAAGACAGTAAAGAGATGATAAAAGAGATTCATGAGAAGGAAGTGCCAGATGAAAAATTGAGAGAAATTCCACCTGAAACAACACATTTAGATGGACAGGTGCCAGATACAGAGAGAGAGGGAAAGATTATTGCGGAAGACCCCCGAGGAGGTGTAGGGAACTCCAACATCCAGTTAGATGCAGGGAAATGTAGTCAGCAGGAAGATTGCATGTCGGAGATTCGAGGAGGGACAGAAGTAGGGAAAACAAAAGAAGTGGTGGAAAAAGAAACTGTTGAGAGTAAAAAGCAAGTCGAAACAGAGTCAGAGGAAAGCGAAGATGAAATACCTGAAGGTCGAGTTCTAAGAAAGAGAGCTTGGAGAACTGAAAAGAATGATAAAGGGAGTAAATTGAAAAGAACTGCAAAAGACGACGTTTGGCCGAATAAAATAAAAAGATTGAGATATCGACTGACATGAGTAAATTCACCAAGGGCTGAACAGGTGAATGAAGTGACGAGTCAGGAGGAATCAAAAGAAGAAGAGACAATTGTAGTTAAAGAAAGCAAAAGAACAAGGAAACCTAACCAGAAGTATAAATCACCAGAATGGACGTATGTGGCCCTGCCTGAAGTAAAAGAAGAGGCGGATAGCTAAGGAAATCCAGAGGTGGTTGTACCGGAAGTGGTTGAGGAAGACGAAGAATCGGAAATCCTGAGAGTTATTTTGTCCGATATTGGAGAAGAAGCGGATGTTCAGGACATTCTGTATACCGAAAAAGAAGGAAAAGTGAAAAATGATGAAATGCCAAACTGAATGAGACAAGAAAACTATTGATGGAAAGACAATAAAATACTGAAAAAGACAAAAACTGGTAGAAGTAGGTGCTTATAGCCTTGGGTTAGAAAACTAGTTGTGAAGTAGAAGAGGCTAAGTCAAAAGACACGGTCCATTTTTGCTAAGATGGCAAACATAGATAGTAGAAAAGATAGATGTAGATATTTGAGGAGATGGTGTAAAATGTGTTGTTGTTGTACAGGATTATTAATGCTTCTATGGAATATACTTGCTCTACTGATCTCATTTAAAGTTACTATAGATACATTAGAAGGACATAGTGAAAACATAACTAATATAGGGAAGATTCAAAAGGTAGTTCCGACTAGAATAGATAAAAATTATTTACATAAAGACAGGTTTAACTGATTTTTCTAATAATGTGTTTTCAAAATTGTTGTATGAATATGTAAAGACAATGGACATAAGGGACTGCTACGTGTGCATGCAGTTACCTGCCTCTGTATCGGAGGGAGTGACTTATCACCACCTTCCAGTAACCTACGGAATAACATGTAGTGTAATAGCGAGTTTATTTTATCAAACAGGAAAATTAGAGTGTTATTTTTCAGATGTAGATACTATATTTTCACAAGTACCCTCAATTAACAAGCTAAACAAGGTAAAACCTGCAAAGGTATTAGGTGAATTTTACTTAGAGACTAAAGAACTAACATTAGAATACATATTTAAAAATAATTTGACTTGCAGTTTGAAGAAAGAGGAAAAGACGTTTTTAGATATGGTTGAAGGAAGGAGACTGAAAATGCAAAGAAAGGCTTCAGAAGGAAAAGTGGAGAAAACCGTCTGTGAAATGGAGAAACATCTGAAAGGTGAAGCTAGTCCAACTATGGCTTTAGACTGGCCTCAGAAATTGTGTATTAGGAGGAATCAAAATGCATATGATAATTATTTTGTAGGGAATAGCGAATGTCATGATACATACCGAATCATGGGTGGATGGGGATTTAAAGGTGGAAAAGATCCAGTTTTTCCTGGATTATATCTCATTTGTGGGAACAGGGCATATTATCGTTTGCCAGACCATTGGTATGGCACATGTTATGTAGGTCTGGTTTTTCCAAAGATTTTTCATATGGATAGAGGAGAAGATGGTGTACATAGTTTAGGTAGTTATTTAGCATGTAGTAAGAGAGAATCTTGGACAGAAATTGTGGGTGACATTTTTGGAGCATTGATACCAGCAGTGGGAATATCTCTGAATATAAACCAAATTAGAAGACTTTCAACAGTAGTGGATCGCTTGTCAACAAGCACCGCTGGAGGATTTTTATTAGTAAATACTGAAATGGTTGCCATGCGTGCTATGGTAATGCAAAATCGACTTGCCCTTGATATATTATTGGCAAAAGAGGGTGGAGTCTGTGGAATGCTGAAAGTTCAACACTGTTGTACTTACATTCCTGAGGAAAGTAAAGATTTGAAAATTTATATTAAAAATATTGGAGAATTGCATGACGAAATTGCACCACTGGAGGTTGAAGGTGTGTGGGAAAAGATTGGAAAGAAATTATCAGCTATTAAAGATTTTGTAGTAAAACTAGGTAGTACATTTTTAGGTAAGATATTATTTCCATTAACATGTGTGATTTTCATAGTATTAATAATTAGATTAGGGTGTATTTGTCATAAAAAGGATAAAAATCAGAAAAATTTAAGAAGAGAAAATGTAAGGAGAAGAGATAAGAAACAAGAAAGAGAGTTTGAAGAAATAGAATTGGAGGAAATCAAGGAGAGTATGTATAAATCAGCAAAAAGAGAAGAAACAGGGGAAACTGAAATATGAATAAAAACAAGAAATCACTTTTAAATTCCGTAAAAAGGGATACAAAATTTTTGTTGGTGTGGTGATATAATCACCAAATGGGGGAATGCTGGAGCGGGTAGTACCACATTTTGTATACCCCCCTATTCTGCATGTTTATATTAATCCGAATAATATATTAATTGTAATATTATTAATCCGTTTGAAGTGATAACTCACCAATTATATTAACAAAAGAATTACACGTGGGATTTGCATTCTGCATGGCTAAACTAATTGCATAGAAATATATGTACGCATACTAATGGTAGAAAATTAGAATATTGCATGATATATGTTACTTTTGTGACGTAATTGTAAATTGCACCAGATGACATCACTGGGTGAACATAAACGCTTTAAATGTTGCTATTATGCTAAATAATTACTTACACATAGAGGAATTAGTGAGGGTTTAACATTTTATTAGCCATTTCAATGTTTTAATTACGTTTTTGTGTTTGTTTTACTTAAGTTGACCATTTGGGCCTTCGTAAAGATGGCCGACTGAGACACACAACGTGACTGCTACAGTCCCACAAGGTTTTGGGTGAAGTGCGCCTGCGCCACCGCCAGCAACAATGGCCTCGTCCTGACCCCGGGAAAGATGTACCAACCAAGGTCATACTGGGAGAGTTGCCAGGACTACAAAACAATGAACTGTCTTTAAAACCGGAACCAGCAAGTGCGATGACTTAATCTAACGAACTATGTGAGAACTTTACAGAGTGACCCCAAATCCACCAATCAGGACTGTCTAAAACTCATTCTTGATACATTTTGACATTAAAATCATTATAAAAGATGGTAGAATAGTGAGTTAAAAAAGCCTGTCGTTCGATTTGTCTTGCTGCGAATTTCCTGACGTTATGCTGACGGAGAGGACGGTGACACTGCTGAACAGCTGTTATCCTGAATCTTTGAGAGAATAAATTGCGGCCTGACTTTGATGAATTTAAAGATTTTCCACGACTTGACTGACTTAGAGGACGACTAATAGCCAGATTAGGTAAATATGATGGTCTGCGGTTTGGACGATGATTTTCTAAAATTTGCAATTTAATTAGATAAACGATGCTTTGATTAATAGACAAGTGTGTTGTGTCGATTATTTGAAGAAATTAGATTAAGAGAAGAGTATAAATAAATGAATTGAATTACCAAACTATAAAACCAACTAACTGATTCATCGCCAAATGAGGGGAATATCACGAGGTTTGAAGTTAATAAAAGTATTCAATGCATGTTAGGGTTTAGGTGAAAAGATATTTGTTTCATGTCAGCGTTTGGAAACTTATCCCTCTAGGGAAACAGATCAATGAAGTGTGAGTGTTGGTGTTATGGGCCCCACCAATGAATGTATTTGAGTGAATGTGTTATTGCGATATTTGGTCTGTGACGAAGGGGGAATTTGACATTCCACGCTGCAACAGTAGTATCTCAATTTGTTCGCTGGACGATTGGGTTTGTTGTTGTTTGTACCTGTTGATAGTAGGGTACATGATACCAAGGAAGTCTTAAAAAACAAGCGCTATCTAAGTGGTGGGATTCCACAATTCTCAAAAAATACATAGATATAAAAAAGGTTCCCCAAGGTCTCCGGGGTATTATATATCTCTCTTTTCGTGAACTGGATGCAGGCCTATTAAGTGAATGGGAACACCTCCTACTGTCCTTATCATATTCACATTCTTTTTAAACACGCTGAGAGAAAGAGAGACATACTCATAAGTAGATTAGCAAACTTGAAGAAATTAAAGGACTGAATTTACCAGAGACAACGGGGAAAAAACTATAAGATTCACAAAGATGTTCTCAATGCACATCAATTATAAATCAAGGATAAGAAGATGAGAAAACTTAAAAGAGATGAGAATGATTATCCCAATGGCAGGGTATTCACCTACGAAAGCAAATTGGATGATATTAAAACACCAGACACAACTAGTGACAAAGTGAAGGAGGTGGTTACATCTATATCAGCCAGTGAGTCTGACATCTTTAGCTTTACGAGTGACACAAGTGACATGAATGATAATGTTCCCACTACTGCCGGTCCATCATCCTCCTCCTTTTTTAGTAAAGCTGGAAAGGTTGAGGAGAGGAACCAGACAGAATTACAGCAAACAGAATACAAATGTAAGAAAACAAGAAGAGGTAGGAACAGCAACAAAAGAAGTGGTGGCAAGCAGATAAGCTTCCCGTAGTCAGAAGAATTTAGTGCACTCCCTGGCATCCTACCTAACAACAATGCTGGTCAAGTGCTCATTAACAATGTGTAACTGTCTGACTTTGTATTATCAGATCATCAAACGGTTATATTACGCAGGGGACTATGGGGGATATTTTTTTTTTTGTTGCATATTTATATAGCGCGAACTCGACCCGAAGGTATTGGAGCGCTTTACATAGCACCGTATTTACATTACACATTCAGGCACGGGGAGATTAAGTGATTTGCCCAGAATCACAGGATGTGGACGCGACCTTGAGGCTCGAACCCTGGTTTCAGTGGCGGCTGGTGACATTTGAAAGTAGTGGGGCGTAAAAGTTTGGGAGTGAGTGCTCGGTGGCGAGTGAGCCTTGCGAGTGAGCCTGACTGCCATAAGGTGGGTTCGAGGGTCCTTCTCACCATTTTTGTAATTACTCTGACTATCCCCAGAGCTAAACTAACACAGACTATCAGATGCTGATTAAGCTGCCGTGTAATATCTGAAAAAACTCTGGGTGAAAATGGCGAACACTGCACAGAGATGCTACCCTGACCACCGAAGCGCACATACATCCGCACCGGCTGCTCCCAGTTATCCACCCTTGAGCTCATTCATTTATTCTTACATCCACGTTTATCCACCCTATAATCAATTGACCCATACTGATGCATCAGTTATCCACCATCACACACATATTCATCCATCAACCCACAACCAAACATTTATCCGTCCATGCTCGCATTCATCCAGCATCAGCACACATTATGTAGCCACCCACAGCCATGCACACATCTATTTATGCATCCACACATCACCCACGTGTCTGCTTTCTCTGATGGCTGCATGAGGGTTCATATGTGTGGTGTCTATGTGGATGTATCTGCAGCTGGGTGTTGTCTGTGTGCATCTGGCTCCATCACAGCATGTGCGTTTTGTGTCTGTGAATTGAAGCATATCACACAGCTAAACGCGCATACTTACAGTCTTATTGGCTTCGGCACAGTTTTATTTAACCACCTGTTTAGTGCTGATCTTGAATGCGAGGATCACAGAAGTGTATTCAATTTTTGCACAAAAAAACATTGAACTTGGTCGGCCCTTCTCGGAAACTGAGACATGATGAGAATGTTATCACAGGCTTAATCTATGATGTTGTACATTTGCTTTAAAAAGATAAACTCGTGGCCAGTGTCTCCCTAAAATCATTCTTCCTGTTGTGGACTTTGCGTGTCACCCTTTGTGGTAGCAGGGCCGTGAGATGGGTGGGCACTCACAGGCCTTCCTGTGACCCGCGCTGTGAATTTTGGAATTAACAAAGAGAATGGCATGGCATGAGAAGTCCGTAAGAGACTTCCATTTCCTGACAGCCGACGGCATGGCACGTCCAGAAAAGGGTGACACACGGCCGTCCAGTAAACTGGCTTACTAGTCACACGTCACACCCGCCCAGTAAGGGCCGCCCCGTCAGCGCGGGCACCTGGCTTCAATTCCGCTCGGACACTCACACTTCAATCACTATGGTTAGCGCAATGTTTAATTGCGTTTCATTGGCAAAAAATGGAACGTGTGTTGACCACGTACGATTAATAGCACATAACCAATTCTCTATTCTAAAACTATCTTAAAGTCAGAAGGTGCAACAATCAGATTGCTGCACATTTTCTTTACAGAAACGCCGAGAACTAATGGAGGTTCATGTCCTGCTTTGGAAAGATTTGTTTCATGTATGAATGGATGAAAGATCACCAATGAATCACAGGACGCCAATGATTGTGCGAGATCCTGGGACTTTTTGCGTATGATTGTGTATTTTATTTCTCTGTATCGAGTTTGAGTCCAATATTTCAGTTTTATTTCGTCTGATCATTTACCAGCTGAGCATGCTTAGTCATCTTCGTTGCCAATCTGACAGCTTTGCATCGCTGTGTTTTCTTTTTTTTTCTAGATACGTTTTCAAATCAGAGGCTTATTGGCTAACTTTTTCCGAGTTCCATGAGGGGCTGAGGAGGTCGCACTCTGGGCTATCTCTGGATTCTCTGCAGACCGCCCCGGTCTGCACTGAGGAGGTCAGAGAGGTCCGCAGCGCCAAGGCCGCCTCGGGGCGCTGTGCACATTCCACGCTGTGGTTTACGAGGATGCAGAGCGGCGGGTCACCACAGAACAATCACATTCACACCACCCGTTATAGAATGTAGACAGTTACCTACCTGAGTGAGTCAGGGGTACCGCAGTCCACACCGCCTCCGCTCCAGGCCGGTCACTGGTTCTCGTGTTCGTGCTGAGGGAAGCAGGAAACTGCCTGCTTCCCTGTCCTAGTCCTACGCAACGCACTACGCAGTTACGCACACCAATTAAAACGCAGGTAGGCGGAGCAGGCGAGCGCCCCAGCCGGGACATTTTCTCTGGGTAGAGAACAAGGAGAATGGGCGTTCCCGCTCAAGGGCAGGGGGGAGTGGCTTACCCACTGTTGTAGATACTGACTGTTTGGCCGGCTCCAGGGCCGACGGCCAAACAGTCAGTATCTACAACCGTGGGTAAGTCACTCCCCCCCTGCCCTCGAGCACGACCGCCCACCCTCCCGCCCCCAACCAAGCACAGAGGCACTTCTGCTTTCTCGCAATGCGAGAAGGCAGAAACAAAAATGCTCGTTTTTAACATTTATGTTTCTACCTTCTCGCACCGCGAGAAAGCAGTGGGGCAACACCCCAACGCCCTAATGGGGGAGCCGCCACTGCCTGGTTTCCTGCACCAGAGGCGGCAGCGGAGCCGACGGACCACATCCTCTCCCCCTTAATATGTACAATTAATTGGCGGAGCGTGTCATTAGCCTCCTGGGCTTAACGACATGCTCCGCCATTTCGGAAACGCAAGGCTGCACCATATTTACAAGAATGTGGTGCAGCCTTGCATTTCCCCCTGCGATTGCGCTAAGTTTAACAATTTAGCGCCAACACAGGCACCCTTGCACCAGACTGCAAGGGTGTCTGCGTGCAGGGGAGTATTGGTTATGTGTAGGAAGGTGTCCCTTCCCACACATAAACAATCCTAAAATGCCATTTTGTAACTTTCATGTGTGCTGCTTCATGCAGCAGACATGAAAGTTACAAAATGGCATTTTTTAAAAAGGTTTGTTTATGTACAGGAAGGGACACCTTCCTGTAAATAAACAAACAATGGCATTTTGCTTATTTCATGTGTGCTGCACAAGGCAGCACACATGGATTAAGCAAAAACGACTTGATTTTCCTGGTCTTAATTTTGGGGCTGCCTTCTATGTACGCCACCCTTATTCATAGGGGGCAGCGTCAAATACGATGGGTGTTGCGGTGGAATGCCCACCGCAACACCCACTGCACGCCCCTTTCACGCTAAGCATAGCGTGAAAGAGTGCCTTATGTACAAGGCAGCGTTAAGCCACAATAAGTGGCTTAACGCTGCCTTGTACTTAAGGCAAGGCCCCTATTGCCATGGGAACGTCACAAAAAGGGACGTTCCCGTGGCGATAGGGGCTTGTACATGTGCCCCCATGTTTTTGTCCAACTTCTATGACCGATTTTGCGCAAGTACATATAGATTTGTATAAATGTATACGTTGTTTGAAATTTTAAAAAAAGTTGATGAGAAACCAACATATGTACTCATTTGTGTACCACCCGAATGTCTGAAATCCATGAAAGATTTACAAGATCTCTAGCTTCTCCTTTCATTAAATGACACCAATAGACCATCCCCATCTATGTTAGAATTACTAACTGATCTAAACATTGTGTCCAATTTATATCTGGATAGTGGTCTCAAATCCAAATCTACATTTGTATCCCACTTACCGGTTCACTGACACAACATCTATGTAATAAATATCGATGTAAAAAATATAGAGTAAACAATATAGACAACAAAAATATCGACTCCTATACTTAAACAGGTAAGTACAAAAATATTGACTAAAATATTGATGATAAAAATATAGATGAATAAAAATACGTAACTAAGCAAAAAATGTCTAGATCTGTTACCACGATTTCCTTGGGGAGTCAGGGTTGTCATGTTCTGATGATGCACAATCCGTTACCTTACCATGTTAGGGGTACAGATGGTGCACTGTGAGCTAGCAGTGCTTAGGCCAACATATCCGGATGGTGTGCATTGAGTCAGTCTCACACAGTTCTGATATTTATGGTGTCAAACAAAAGCACAGTTTTACTTGGGAAAGTATAAGCTGTACGATACTATTGTTGCCCACTTTCCCTGCTTGTGTCCACCATGTGAAATAGGGTGTACATTGGCCGAGGAAATGCAGACTCTCCGATCCCCACTCACAAGGTGTAAACTTCCTGCACATTGGGCCATTAGTTTTTTATAGTGAGAAAACATACATCTACTTTGGGAAAATATTTACCAAATGGGTGCTTTCAAGATTGAGCTTTCCCCGTAGGGAGTCGTCTCCAACCCCCATGGCGGCAGCTCCCTTCGCAGCACAGAGATCTCTAAATATGGTGGACGGTCCTTCCCCATGTTCGTGGCAGCGTTGGCATTCGCGCCTCCCATACTAATAGAGAGCTGTACCCTCTGCAAGGGTCTAATCTTTTAGTCCAATTATTTTTAAACAATTGATTGCAGATACACTTTCTTTTGGTAACAGTACAAAGGCCAAGTAAACAAAAGATGGCTGAGATTATCAGAAAGCTTTAGACAGCAACTATAGCTAAATGTGCAGCCTGACTGTCCACCGTCCAATGAGTCTGGCCATTTTATAACATACGTCCAGCCTCATTCTTAGTAAGTCAGATATATGTGGTTTGAGAAAAAAGGACCCAGTTAAAACAAAGGCATGCTATAACTATCTCAATATCACACTCCTTTTCTTATAAGAAACATATTTATGATCTTTATTTAAGGCAAACACTGCTGACAGCTCTCTTAGACTCCCCCTGTTTCTACTTACCTGAGAGTCATATACTGTGCATTGTAGAGCACTTCACATTTCACAAATAACACATTCATTCTTGATGAAATACTACATTTTCGATCAATAGTCATACCTAAACATTCCTTCATGCACTGCTCACCAAAGTCTCATCAACTTGATTTTGTTTACTGTAAAATTTCAATAGAGCATCAGACTCCATGTTAAGTGAGAGTGGACCTAACACAAGGCGAATTCCATCATTCATGGAACAGAATGGGAGAGATTTCACATAATCATGTAGTATGAACAAAGTACATGACTAGGTAAAATTAGAAAGTGACACCCACAGAGCAATCAGTGTTATTTAACCAGCACATACCCTGATTAACAGTAACACAGCAATACACCACGTATATGATATCAAAACTAATCAAGGCATTAGGTGCACTTTCCTTTATGGTTTCATGGTGAGAAGATCATGACGTTACAAGCGTCACACCAAGATGTTTATATTGGCCAACTACTTCTAGCAATTTAAGGTTCAGATGTCATGCAGACTTCAGAGTTCACTTGCCAAGAACAACTATTTTAGTCCTGCTTGTGTTTATACTCAAGTTATTCTGGCTGCAAAAAAGTACAGGCAGTCTACCTGCTGGTGCAGAAATACTGATGTCTGAGGAATTATTACAGGATCATTAGCGTGTAACAATATGTTAACCAGCCTCCGGCCTGGTCTAAGTGGTACCCAGCAACAAGCAGTTAAACCTGCTAGAAGGTCAGCAAAAGAAATCTGAAAAAGGAGGGGTGAGATTTGGCACCTTTTCCTTGAACCATTTTGAGTGGCAATTATTTTTTGGGTGGGGAGTTTCATATAGCACGAACTCGACCAGAAGGTATCAGAGTGCTTTACATGAGCAGCAGTTGCGCTACAGAGGGACGCAGTCATTCTGTGAGGCACGGGGAGATTAAGTGATTTGCCCAGAATCACAGGATGTTGAGAGTTCCTGCTGAGATTCGAACCCGGTTTCCAAGCTTCGAGGTCAACCGTTCTGGCCCTTAGGCCACATCCCTCTATTGATAAAGGCGTCCCCAACCCCATTCTCATTCCAATTGGACTAGTTTGAAGAGCGTACCAGCTTTCAGGCATCCACGGGGCAAGCAGTGGCTACTGAGCCACAATGGTAATAGTAGGGGTCATTTGACTCTCGTGTGCTGGGTCCTAACCTACTATGGCTTTGCAAATTTGGCGAGTACACGCTTGCTGCCCTTGACACTGCTGAGTAGCAAGGGTGAGTACTTAATGGCTTTTCAAGGGGGGTAGTGTGTGTGTACATACTCAGAACTTAAACAGTCAAAGATCGGGCACAACTCATTGTCCATTTTCCTTTAGAAAAAGAGAAGTACTTTAATGACACAAAAAGGAGTCGGAGCACCTGCGGCTGCTCCTCCGTTATGGTGGAGGAACTTTGCCATGCCCGATGCAAGCACAGCAGGCACACACATTAAAAAAATTGGAATCAATGACATTTTATTATATTGTAACGCAGACTCGCCCTGTTACAGCGCACTGGCAGGGGGCGGGGCTGATTAGTGCAATTGCACTATTACTTCAGCCTCTGCCAGTGCGCATATCAGATTACCGGCTGTCTAGAGCCGGTCCATCAGACATGCGCACTTCAGAGCTGACAATCCCCGGGCTCAAAAACAACCAACGGTTTGCAGTCGCAGGCCCCCAGCCTCAAAATGAGCGCTAGGTTGGCTAGCTCCAATCAATCCTGGAGCTGTTGGTTTCATTTTGCACAAGTTAGGAAGTCCTTCCCTTTCCGCCCCTAGTCACCTCCAAGGAGAGCGTCAGGAGAAGGGAGCGACAGCAATGTAGTGTAGCGCTCTAGTGGCTAGCACCATGTGATGCGCTGGGAGCGGCGGCGGCCATCTTCTGCACGGAAGAACCTTCGTGCGGGAGTGGCCCCGGCGCTCTCCAGAAAGGAATAAATCTTCAGTGAAACACAGCTATCGGTGTGCGGTGTTATTATTGGGGTGAAACAGCTACTACAAATTGGCGACGAGGCTGGTTTGCACATCGCACCACCACAGCGCGATACCCGCACACAAAGCAGCACGGCCCGGCACGCCCGGCGTGGCAAATCCTCATCAAGGGAGAGTGTGGCAGAGGGACGTGGGGCAAGTGCAGCACCCCCACCCAGACTCCTGTGCGGCTGCGGGAGGGACCCAGCCCTCAACCATGGAACAGTGCTCAGCAGCCCAAGACCACGAGGAGACAGCCTTAGACCACGGAGCTGAGCACAGCATCCCAGAGCCCTGCAGTCCTGCACAACGTGCTTCTGGTGGTCGGCACGTCCCAAGTAAGTGCCTGTGGTGCCTGCTGGCCTGCACCTAGAGGAGCCCTCCCACAGGGACAATAACCTTGCGCTGTCCCACCCAGTTGTCTCCAGCAGTCCCTGCTGACGTTCCTCAATGCAGGACTGAGAGTGATTGCCTACAGGGATCACCCCGGCTTGCGGTCCACCACACATATCCCCAAGATACCTCCACAAGCACAGAGAGAGAGGAAGTGCGGCATGTTCCCAACACACGTACCCAGCCCATAGCGCACAAGGGTCAAGACCACACAGCCAAAGGCCAAGAACACCAGGCTACCTCTGCAAATCCACCCAGCTCGCCACTGTCCAGCTGTCACTAGCCTACGCCTGGGAGATCACGGCCCCATCGCCCGGTCAGGATGTGTGCACAGATATTTTCCCTCACAAATCCAGTCCCCTTCCTGCCGAAACTGGGAGAACCTGCCTTGAAGTGGGAGGACTGGAAGGGGTATTTTATGAATTACTTGTCAGATCTGGAGGACGAAGGGGAAGAGGCCTTTTCCAGAAAACGTAGGAAGAAAATCCTTTTGCACAATCTGGGGCCGGAAGGTCTTAGAGTGTATGAAAATATGGTAAAAAAGACTAGACTCCCCAATGACGATGATGTCTTTCAACATGCGTTGGAAGATTTAGACAGTCATTATCAACCAGTAGTCTGTACGCCATAGACCACTATAATTTCTTCCAACGGAAACAAACAGACACAGAGTCAGTGGAAGATTACGTGGCTGCGCTTAAATGATTAGCGGTCACTTGCAAGTTCGGACACCTCCACGATGACCTGGTACGTGACCAGATAATAATGCACTCTGTCAATACAAATATACAGGAGAAGCTGTGGGTCAGCGGAGATGCACCCCTCAATGAGATCATTGCCATGGTCAAGAAAGCGGAACTATCTAAACGGTGCGCTATCGCTGTGAAAAAGGACTGTGCCAGTAAGGCCACAGTGTGCAGAGTGACTGACACCAAATCCCACGATAGCAAACCTCCACCCACAGTAGGGGCCAAGCACAACAGGAAGCCACTTTCCAAAGCGGCCGGACCTCACAAGGCACCCAGTGACCACAAGAATAGCTGCTACAGGTGCGGCAGTCATACGCATGCAGCCAATGACAGACGGTGTCCAGCATTTCGTGTCAAATGCTCCTATTGTGGGGTGATGGGCTATTTTGGGAAAGAGTGTAGACGCAAGCCCAGCAACTCCTCTGTTAAATGTGCCCTACAGGATTCCGGCACAGATGGGGTGGAGAGAGAAGCTGATGAGGACAGTGTTCTTTGCATTGAGGACCAGGTTCTGGGTATTGATTGTAACAGCACCAAGCAACCCTCTTGCTTAGTGTCCATAGGAGGTATACAAGTTTCCATGTTGGCAGACTCAGGGTCACCATACACCATCATTCAATGCAACATCTGGGAGAGGGACATCAAACGCACCTTAGGCACCCACCTACACCCCACAGACATTCACCCTGTCACCTTCACAGGAGAGAGGATCCCCATGTAAGCTTCCGCCCAATCCGCTTTGAGTTCAAGGGTAGGACCTCAGAAGGGAAACTGTACGTGGCGGAAAAAGGCCCCTCTGTATTAGGTTGGGCAGACCAAGGGGCATTAGGGATTCAACTGAATCCAGGAGGTGATACACAAGTACTCATGACAGACAACCCACAGACATGTGAGGGTGGAACATGGAAGGACGACTTTCCAGCAGTCTTTGGTGGCACAATAGGCAAGCTCACCAAATTCACACACAGAATTTGCCTCAGGGAAGGAGCCACACCAGTATGTCATAAAGTAAGGAACATCCCATTCAATTCAATAATACTTTATTTCGACCAGTTTCGGCCATAAAAGCAGCATTTAAAACACAGTACATTGAGATACACAGTAAAAAACATCAATACTAAAATTTACAGCTAGCAACCCAATTTTGTCTAGGCACTGTTTCGAATTATAAAACTCCTTTTTATCCAAAATGCATGAAGATACTTAGAAAGTGCAAACACAATATAACCTGCTGTGTTCGATTTAAAGATTCTAAGTGCATCTGCATATTTGCGGAAACCCAGGTTCCTACATACAGGTACAATCCAGTGCTTCCGGGCTCTGCTGTACATGGGACAGAAGAAAAGGATGTGACAATCATTCTCTATGTCCGTGCCACAGCCTGGGCATTTGGAAACCCCGGTGCTAGACCACTTGTTAGTGAAGCATGCAAGAGGGAGGCAGCCAAACCTCCATTGGATGTATAACTTTCTGGCCAGTACAGGGTAAATTACATTCAAATAGTCCTCAAAAGAGTATACAGTTTTTATCTCTAGGAATGAATTTACCATAGAACCATTACATGAGTCATGCAACCATACACTAGTGCATCTAGATCTATATGACTGGGTGAGCAGTTTCCCTGAGATCTCACTGCAGGCAATCGCTGGCTGATGCCACATATCTGCAAGACCCATTAACATTAATTCCTGTTTGACATGGGAGAGCCAGGGAATGTGCACAGCTTTGCTCAAATTTAATACTTCCTGCAGTTCAGTTCTATATTGTATGAGTTCAGGGGTTAGCCATAATCTCCTCCAGAATCTAAGGGGTTTTATAGATAATTCCTCCTGGATTGGGA
Source organism: Triturus cristatus (assembly GCF_964204655.1). Lineage (NCBI taxonomy): Eukaryota > Metazoa > Chordata > Amphibia > Caudata > Salamandridae > Triturus > Triturus cristatus. The sequence continues at coordinate 842,426,490 of NC_140580.1, read as the reverse complement.
ATAAGCCCAGATCGAGCCTTAGAGGAATAAGGGGAGTACTTTTTGGGAGCATTAGTAGCTGCCTCAAGAATCTATTCTCCGCTTTGGTTAATTCGGGACTCACAACGTGCCCCCATAGTTCCCCACCATACAAGGCCGCTGCTCTTGCCCTGGATTTATAGATTTCAAGCCCTGGGCTTATGGGCCTGTATGTTGAGGCATTATTCATTTTCAGTATTCCGCCCGCTATTTGAGTCAGTTTGAGCTGAGATTTTAAGAGATGGGGCACCCAGGAAAGGTTTTCGCTCAGTGTGACACCTAGATATTGAAAGGTCTGCACTCTCTCAAGCGAGACTGTATCCAAGATAGGAGGGGGTCTGGTACGTCGTGGGGGATTAAAAATCATGAATTTAGTTTTGTCTACGTTGATCTGTAGACCATGATCAATACAAAATTCATGGAACCCAACCAGTATGCGCTGTATCCCCATGGGTGACTTAGATAGTAAAAGAGTATCGTCGGCAAACATTATGGCCGCGATTTTCTTACCTGCCAGCCTGGGTGCGTCGTTGTTTAGTACTGCATCCAGGCAGGAAATCAACCCATTCACGTATAGGCAAAACAAGGTGGGGGCAAGGACACACCCTTGCCTTACTCCCTTGTTTACCGGGAACCTCGCAGACAAGACTCCTCCCCTCGCACACCTAACCTGTGCAAAATTCTGTGTGTGCAATCTCACTAGTATATTCAACAGAGCATTGGGTACTCCCAAATCCCGGAGAACAGCCCACAATTTCCCCCTTGGCACGGTGTCAAATGCTGAACGGAGATCAACAAACACCATATAGAGGCTGCCACCCTCTATTGTGACAGTCTTCCAGTACAACATAGCTAGGCGGAATAACTGATCCGTAGTAGATGTTTTACTCCTGAAGCCAGCCTGGTATGGTGACAAAATTTCGTTCTCATTGATCCACTCTTGCAAACGATCTAGAATAAGTCGCGCAAATATTTTTTGAGGGACATCAATGAGACTGATGGGTCTGTAATTTACTGGGAGCAAGGGTGATCCCTTTTTGAAGATGGGTATAATTTCAGCTCCCAACCATGAGCCTGGAACTTCTGCGCCTCGCAGGATAGTATTAAATAGAGCGCACAGGTACGGAGCCCAAATCAGGGGCTGATCCTTAAACATGTCACCGGGAAGTTTATCTAAACCTGGCGCTTTGCCCCACATCAGTTTTCCCAGGGCAATGATGATATCCTCGTGGGTGAAAACCAGGGTCTCATCCTCATCGTCTCCAGGTATATAGGAATGTAAATGCAGAACGTCTAGGTCGGAGGATCCTGCATAGAGAGACTTAAAGTGGGATTCCCAAACCCCAGGATCTAAATTTACTTCTATTGCATTGCGGGGTTCAGCAGTCCCATTATTCACAATTGCCCAGAATCTCCGCGATTCCTTACTAGTAGGTGCAGAGGCAAGATTGTGCCAGCGCTCCCAGTCCCAGGCAATTTTTGCCTGTTCCATTACTTCCTTGTAAGAGCGTCTAAGAGCACGAATAGTTGAGCTCTCAGTACCATCCTTAATTGCATTTACCAGTTTGGTTTTTGACTTCCTGCACGCAGCATTATACCAGGAGGAAGGGCGGGGCACCATGGGTTTGTTGGTAGTTACAGTTGGATTAAAAATATCGGCTAGCGTGTCCACCAGATCCTGGTGAAGAGTAAGCAAGTTCACAGAAGGAACAGGATGCTCTTCTGCGATCAGGATGTCCCTTGCCATGGTGAGGAAAGGGAGGATAGTTGAATATAAGCTGGAGAGTGCATCCCTCTTCTCTCGCAGTTTCGCCCATATGACTCGCCGCCTATTATTGGCTAAAACAAGGCCAGTGTCAGTTGGCACTTCGGTTTGTCGCCTTGAGACAAGGGGGGATACCATCTTTAACACCAGAGCGTTATGATCGCTGTCAGTCCTGGGCAGTACCTCCAGATCCACGATCTTTGGCCAAAGCCTGGTCTCGACCATGACATAGTCTAGGTGAGATTCGTGATCTTTTTTATTGTGCGTGCACCTAGAAGGGATGTCCGAAGGTTTCCTACCATTAACCGCCCTAACTGAATTGTGGAGGGTAAGGGACATAATCTGTGTGGCAAGTGGAGACCAAGCCTTAGCAGGAGCAGAGTTGCAGGGAGGGATTCCCCAGAACTCGTCCTCTTCCATCAGGGCCCCCTCGTTCATCCCTAATAAGGGCTCATAGTGGCAGTTGAAATCGCCTGCAATTATATACTGAGTTTCCCGATTCAAAGAATCGAGAAAAGCTGAAAGTTCCCTGATGGTGTTGGATTCCCTTGCCAGTGCTGTAGGGCGGGAGTAGACATTGATTAGTGCTAGTTTGAAGGAGGATGGCCATGTCAGTAAGACGCATAGGATGTCAGCTGAGTTGGTCTGAATTAATTCTGCTTTGCAGCCCAGGTGGATACCAACCCACGTGATAATGCCACCGGACGGCCTCCCAATGCCTTCCCATCGCGCCAGGGTGTTAAAGGCCACGAACCCCAGTCTGTGGGCTCCCTCCCTGGCCCAAGTCTCTTGAAATAAGATCACATCGAAGGTATCTACAAAGGTGCCCCATTCAGGGCACTTGAGTTTGGTGCTTATTCCCGCCACGTTCCAGGATGTTATAGTCATGTGCTGAACGTGGCTTGAGGGTGAAGGTAGGAGAACAGGCGGGTGTTAGTGAGCCTGTCTTCGAGTTGGAAAGGTACTGGGTTGGCAATATGGTCAGAAGCTGCCTGATCTGTTGCAGGGTGGTTAGACAGTAGCTGAGTATTTGTGTGGTTTGGAGGTGCAGCTAGTGTTATCCCATCCGTCCTACTATTGTGGGTGCATTGGCAGGAGCATTGCAAATGTGTGGTATTGTGGACGTTTCCAAATGCACCATTGATATGAGTCTCAAGCTGTGCCAAGTGGGTTGTTATGCTATCTAACCTTTTAATAATAGGATCGAGTAGGGTGTGCAGCAATGAGTTAAGTTGCATCATTGTTGCAACCCCTTCAGTTTGAAGCGAGATGTTGGAAGAGACACTTGCATCAGCCATAACAGTAGGGGCAGCTAGGTGCGGGGTACATGACTCGGAATCTTCACTTAACATGATGGGAGCTTCAGTGGTTAGATTATCCCGACGCTTTGAAGTTTTAGTACCCCCAGGATAGGTTCTTTTCCCACTAGGAGCTTTGGATTTGTTTTTCGGAGGCATTATCAAAGTTTTATCCTTCTTGTTTCGCAGGGTGGGCCCTGAACACAGCGGTGGGGGGGATCTAGCTTTCAGTGATGTTAATAATTCATCACAGCTCGTAGTGTCACTTTGTGGTGTATCATCTATGAATTGGGTCAGTGGGAGTATGGATGATTTGGCGCCTGGGCAGTTGGGAGTACCCTCGGTGGCTCGGGGGGTAAAAACAGAGGCTAGAGGACCCAGAGAAGAACGTCTGGCCTGTGCAAGTTCTTGCGAAACTCTGCGTTCCATAAGAACTATGCCCTGATCTATCACTGAGTTAGCTCTGATAATGAAATTATCTAAAGTGCCCGTGAGGTTGTCATTACGAGCAAGATTCCTGCCCACTTTGGTAGCCATTGCGCTACAATCAGAATATAGGGAGAGAAAGCGTTGGAGCACCCACAACTATGTCATGCAATACCTAACTCCCACTGTACCCGCTAAACTCTGGCAACCAGCAAACAATGTAACAGTGTAAATATTGAGCCCAGTTAGAACCTACACACAAGTCCGTGGATGAAAGGGAGGTAGCCCGGTCCGGTCTCTTGCGGGCTCGAACGGGCTACAACGGTCCCGCCCTTGTCCCGGGCTTCTCCCGCGCTGCGATCCGCGCTGCGGAAATACGTAACCGGAAATAAATAATGTGGGGGGGCGGGGCTTCAGGAAGAGGAGCAGGTGAGCAGAGTTAGCGGAGCGCAATGCTCCAAGGTCCTCGCAGTCCCGTTGTTTTGGCGATCCAAGGCCCCCAAAAGCAGCGTAGCGTCCTGGTCACAGAGAGCGTTAAGGAAACCCAGCCTGAAGTGCACCAGCCAAGTTTTTAAATGCGGAAGCCTACGAGCGGCTCCCGCGCAGCGGGGGCCGCGAGGCGTGGCGTGGGTGGAGAGGCCAACGGGAAGAGGAGCAGGTGAGCAGAGTTAGCGGAGCGCAATGCTCCAAGGTCCTCGCAGTCCCGTTGTTTTGGCGATCCAAGGCCCCCAAAAGCAGCGTAGCGTCCTGGTCACAGAGAGCGTTAAGGAAACCCAGCCTGAAGTGCACCAGCCAAGTTTTTAAATGCGGAAGCCTACGAGCGGCCCCCGCGCAGCGGGGGCCGCGAGGCGTGGCGTGGGTGGAGAGGCCAACGGGAAGAGGAGCAGGTGAGCAGAGTTAGCGGAGCGCAATGCTCCAAGGTCCTCGCAGTCCCGTTGTTTTGGCGATCCAAGGCCCCCAAAAGCAGCGTAGCGTCCTGGTCACAGAGAGCGTTAAGGAAACCCAGCCTGAAGTGCACCAGCCAAGTTTTTAAATGCGGAAGCCTACGAGCGGCTCCCGCGCAGCGGGGGCCGCGAGGCGTGGCGTGGGTGGAGAGGCCAACGGGAAGAGGAGCAGGTGAGCAGAGTTAGCGGAGCGCAATGCTCCAAGGTCCTCGCAGTCCCGTTGTTTTGGCGATCCAAGGCCCCCAAAAGCAGCGTAGCGTCCTGGTCACAGAGAGCGTTAAGGAAACCCAGCCTGAAGTGCACCAGCCAAGTTTTTAAATGCGGAAGCCTACGAGCGGCTCCCGCGCAGCGGGGGCCGCGAGGCGTGGCGTGGGTGGAGAGGCCAACGGGAAGGTGAGCAGGTGAGCAGAGTTAGCGGAGCGCAATGCTCCAAGGTCCTCGCAGTCCCGTTGTTTTGGCGATCCAAGGCCCCCAGAAGCAGCGTAGCGTCCTGGTCACAGAGAGCGTTAAGGAAACCCCTGTCATAAAGTAAGGAACATCCCATTCAACTGCAGGGAGGCAGTGCAATTAGAACTACAGCGCCTGGAGGACAACGGGGTGATCGAGCCAATCGAGAGCGCGGAATGGTTGGCGCCCTTGGTAGTCGCACGCAAGCCCAATGGGAAGGTGCGCCTCTGCATAGGCCTGAGTGAACTCAACAAGAACATCATAGTGGACAGATTCCTGTTACCCAAAATCAACGAAATGTTGGCCCAGACCAAAGGAATCAAATGGTTTTCGACCATTGACCTCACAGCGGCGTACCATCAAATCTCGCTGCACCCCTCCTGTAGGAAACTAACACCTTTCATTACACCATTCGGCTGCTATAGGTTCCGGTGGATGCCCTTTGGCCTGGCATCTGCTGCAGCAGTATTTCAGAAGCTGATGCACAAGCTGTTTAAAGACATCGGTGGAGTGCAATACTTCCAGGGTGACATCCTGATCATGGGACAGACCAAACAAGATCATGATGCGAAACTCTCTACGGTATTACGAATCTTATCACAAAACGGCCTCACAGCAGAGTGGGAAAAGTGCAAATTTGGCCTCCACGCCGTCACCTACTTGGGACACGAAATAAGTGACAAAGACATCTCTCCCAAGAGTGCCAACGTGGAAGCAATCTAGTCAGCACCTACACCTCAAAACAAGGAAGAAGTACGTTCTTTCCTCGGGTTGGCCGAATTCTATAGTAAATTCATAAAAAACTTTGCTACCAAGACGCACCATCTACGTCAGATCCTGAAAGAAAAGAATGCCTTCGACTGGTCAACCGATGCTAATGAAGAATTCCTACAAATCAAGAACGACATTTGCGACGCCGTGCCTCTACATGGCTTCGACCAATCTGCCCTCTCCATACTCACCACGGACGCCAGTGACAAAGGACTGGGAGCTGTACTATCACAAATGTCCACGGATGGCGCCGTGACCACCATCATCTTCGCGTCTCACTCTCTGGCCCCCAACGAGGAGAAGTTCAGTGTCATTGAGAAAGAGATGCTGGCGGCCATCTGAGCGATGGAAAAATTCCGACAGTTTCTATGGGGTTCCAGGTTCCTCCTCCGGACGGACCACAAGCCGCTGGTTATGGTCCTTACATCCAGCGGACATGCCAGTGCCACTCCTGCGCATTGCAAAAATGACCCTCAGGTTGTTGGACTTTGTGTATGATGTAGAATACATACCTGGCAACAAGAACCAAGTAGCGGACTACCTCAGCAGATCAGCGGCGATGGAAGGTGCGCCCACACACACGGAATGGAAGAGTACACGATCGCTTTCACCAATGATCAGGAAGAAGTCATAAGTGCGCACAAATGGAAGGCAGCATATGAGAAAGACCCCAATCTTGGGAGTGTAAAAAGATTGGTCACACAGGGGTGGCCAGCGAAGAAGCACTTGGACACCGACCTCCGGAAATTCTGGGAAGTACGGGAAGAGCTTTCCGTTAGTGAGAATGCCATATTCCTCTTACAAGGGGACAAAGTGATTCCTCCACAACAATTAGTGGTACGCCTGCTCACGATCTTGCACGAAGGCCACTTAGGAATCGTGAAGACAAAGAATCGAGTCAAACAATATTATTGGTGGCCTGCTGTCGACAGCCAGATGGAGAGGCAATTAAGGGCCTGTGAGCAGTGCAGCAATGCAGACAAGGCACAAACCATGCTACTCTGGTGGTGAACTTCCCTCTGGGGAAGTTCACCACACAAGAATTGTCGGTCGACATTCTGGGACCCATTCTCTACACATGGGGTGTCCTCAAGTACGCCATCGTGTTGATGGACCGATACTCAAAATGGCCTGAAGTAGAACTGTGTGAAAAGGCGGACACAGACAGGATTGTAGCCTTCCTCACAGCCACATTCTTGAGAGAGGGAATTTCGAAAGTCATTACGTGTGACAACGGCCCCCAGTTCCCCTACGAGAAATGGACGCATTCATGAAAAGGAATGGTATTGTGACTAAACACACACCGGTGTACCATCCTGCTGGGAATGGCCTCGCAGAGAGGTTTATCCGCGTGATCATGGGGTCCGTGCAAGCAGCCATCAGCGTGGGAAAGAATTGGGAGACGAAAATTAGACACACCGTATGGGCTTACCACATTACTCCCACGACCACAGGATATAGCCCTTTTAAGATTCTACGGGGCCGTGACCCGTTCACATGAGACAACACAGTTTGGATGAACCTGACGCTACAAAGTAAGTGGTCCCTAGCGGTAGTCCGGAGCAACTTGGAGAAGGCCCAGAAAATTTACACGGACCACTACAACAAGAAGCATAGGGTGAGAGACGTCTCGCTAGAAAAGGGGGAGTGGGTCCGAGTAAAGCTGGCACAACTACGAAGAAAAGGCGACAGCAAGTTCAGTGAACCTCTGCAAGTCAAAGAAGCATACACACTATCAGCCTTATTAAATGATGGAAAAGTATGGTCCCACAGCAGAATGGCCAAGTGCAATAAAGTGATTGGATGGGACAAGGGAGATGCCTCATCAAGCACCAGTAACACCAGTTGGGAGTTGGATAATGAGGAGTACGGCCCAGAGACAGACACACAGAGAATTGGCACAACAAGAGACAGTGAAGACAGAAGCAGCAACACACAAGAACAGAGGAGCCTAGAAACCACACGACAACTTAGGCCACAAGAAGACCAGAGTATCAGCGAATCAGACATAAGGCGACAAGGCTCCACAGCTCCCAACGGTAACCAGCAAGGGAATCCAAGGGAAACCAGGGAGTACACGAGGGAGACACACACGACACAAGCACCCACTACACGCACCCACACTGGCAGGGCAGAAGTATTACCCAAAAGATACAGAGAATATGTAATGTTATGGTATGCTGTGCCAGTCTTCTCCTCTTGTCTTCCCCGTTCCCTTTCCACCCCCTCCTCCCAGATCAGCAGTCAGTTAAACTTGTTATAGCACGGGTGTCCGGGATCCTTCCCTCCACACTCCTGGTTGTTACAGTTCTTGTTATGGTGTTATTAAAGGGGGGAGATATGTGGTGTAGCGCTCTAGTGGCTAGCACCACGTGATGCGCTGAAGCATGCTGGGAGCGGCGGCGGCCATCTTCTGCACGGAAGGACCTTCGTGGGGGAGTGACCCCGGCGCTCTCCCAAAAGGAATAAATCTTCAGTGAAACACAGCCATCGATGTGCAGTGTTATTATTGGGGTGAAACAGCTACTACAAGCAACCAGACCCTGAGGGCCATATTTTAATGTTGCCGGCCACTACTGCAATGTACACAAGGAATGTTAATCTGCACAAGGTTGCGTAAATTTGTAGAAACCAGTCGCGTACATTAAAGAACAGATGGATCCTCACTTTGGGTGCAGAGGTGCAGCTTCCCTAGTTTCTGTGACCCATGGGCCAGCCCCTATTTCTATTACCAGGCAGTTCTCTTTAAGTGGGGTTATTGTTGAAGCTTGCATCCCGTTTAAATCCAAAGTAAAGTTCACAGTCATTGTTCAGGTTAGGCAATGGTGTAATCTGACATATTGGGTACTGGTTATGCTTAAGTGTGAGCGTGTGGGAATTGGAAACAGTCACAAAGACGCACTTGCAGGAGCAGCCAAGTGTCCAGACAGCCCATCTTCTTTGCACAGGGTCTGGTGCAAGAGTGAAACATGTGCACCTGGCGGTCATCCGCCTTCCCAGAGAAGCACTCATCAAGAGGCAAAAAGAGTAGGCCATATTAGAGGCTTTCCTCACTCTAATCTGCTGACTCACCTCCATTCCTGCACTATTAACCTAAAAGTTAGTGCGCGAAGAGGGCTAACCAGCAATGCCCTGCTAAAAGATGACCGTGTAATTTCTAAAGGCAACCTTGTCTCCATCGTCGTACACTCCAGTGATTAGGGCTACTCCATTCTTCTCAGGAATACTGGCAACACACTTCCAGTATCTGGGTTGTCTATACCACAGCTTCCATCTTGTGACATTTAAAAAGAGGGGCAATACAAAATAAATCTACGGTGTCATCAATGTTGCACTCAAAACCCACCTGGACTCACACTATCACGCAGGCATTACACAATGCACATTCGATATGCACACAGCATGTCATCGCAAGGGTCTGGATGTCTCATAAAAGGTGAATTTTACATGAAAGGGCCCAGTAGAGGTCACTTCCCTGAATCAGAGAAACAGATCTGTTCAGTGCTAGAGTAATATGAATAATATGCTGTCTCCACCGCTTAATGTCGATAAACCATAGTGCCAATATAGGCAAATCACCCAACATGAAGAACATAGCATGCACATCAATAAATAAACACACAAGACAAGTTTGTTGGGAAACATTTTGCTGCAGGCTTATTTCATACAAGAAATATGCCAATGTGGTGGGTTAACTTATGGGCGATCCAAGGGCAGGCAGTGTTGACTAACCTAAGCTGCCCTGGCCGCCTAATGAGCAAGCTGCACTTGGCCAACCCAATCGGTGCTACCATTTAGTGGGGATTATCCCTCTTAAATACCGTGGACCACCAGTCCATCCCTTTACTCATGCCTTTTTAGGGGCAGAGCGTGTCCAGGCAATCCCCTGGTTGCTCAGGCTTACAACCGTCCGAAGGACTAAAGGTGAGCCATCGTTTTCCTCCAGGGTCCTGCCATAAAGACTCATGGGGTTGTTTGGCATATGCACCCCTATTGTGCTCCAGAATAGGGTACCCCTATGTACCATTCAGCCTCTGGATCACCCTGTAACTCCGCCACAGCTGTGGATGTGGCAGAGTCAACTCCAGGCCCCCCACCAAGGCAGCCAACTTTCTTCACTTACAACACACTGTTACCAGAGCTTCGCCCAGGTCCAACAAGAACAAGTCCATGCCCAGCTTTGGCAGGTGACCCTGTCCTTTTCCAATTACCCCAGGGCGTTACCATGTAACAGTCCATGTCTAATGCCAACATGGGCCTTCTGATTACGAGTTGGCAAAGCCCTGTATTTACCCCTCACCTCCTGGATACCATTTCAGGATTCACTATTGAGCATAGTGGAGTTCACCGTCAAGGCCATCAGATATTTGTTAACACGTTAATGTTTGTGACCTGCACAATACCCATATCTCTACCCGCTGACCTCCAATTGTATGGGAGTACAACGCCAGCTAGAAATATTACCCCATAGAGAATTTAAAACTACTGCTCTCTTCGTCCACCATTCTGAGTGATATAATCCATGTGCACTGTGTGCAATTAAGTGCAGTTCCATATGGGGGTTGACTAAGCCATTGTTTCCCCTCTACTTGGCTAGTCCCGAGGGTTAAAACTGATGTCCTCACCGTACCAGCAAGTGAAATATGGACCCCCGGGGACGGGGTGGAGTTTGATGACCTTTGGCACACCCTCTTGCCAGAGCTAACATCTTAGGCATGGACCTCACCTACATAGTAGTCTTATGACATGTATTGAATTTAAGCTGTTTCCTGTCCTATGAGGACACCAGGTGAGCCTCCTCACCTAAACCTCGACCAAGGTACGACTGACCACAGAGGGTGAGGTCTAAGGGCCCCTAAGGGTACTCCAAATCTTCTGCTACATTCAAGACTTTTGATGGATGTTGTGTTGCCATACATATGTACCCATCCTGGCACGGAATGCCCAGCACTCAAATTCTGATACAGCTTGTAGAAATGTGAAATGCTATAATACCCTTTGTCAGTCAGAGTCCCCCAGACAAGTGTTCCCCACACCTTGACAATCCTGCCCCCTTTACAGGGCAACCACTCCTTCACCATCTGGCTGGACCAGGCATAGGGTAGGCAGTCTCTAACTTTAAGTGAAGCGTCCTGTGGTACACACTGGTTTTGCTGAGGGCACATTTCCGTTACTTGGCCACTAAGTTTGCACCTCATCCGATTTATTGATACAACTCTATTGAATCAATATTGTGTCATTCAGTACCAGTGGGCATCACCAAGTCAGTCCCCTGCTTAGTTTAACCGTATTAAACTTGTGGTATCTACACACTTTCTTTTCCTTCTCCGTATGTACCATGAAAGGAGTTTGAAGCACCAGTCCCAGTGTTTAAATTAAGTGACATTTGACGCAGTAATTGTCTGGGCATGTACTCCCCTTCGGCCTCTACAGCTGTGATACCTGACTAGATCCACTGACTGGGGTACTTAAATTGCTCCCCCTCATTAGTAATATGTAGTAAATCAATGGGTTGTCTGGCAGGGGCCATGCTGCACAAAAACCCATATTTGCCCCATGGTCCCTTGTGTGACAACTCTGCTAGCTGGGCTAACCCATCTGCTCCTATTTGGTTGTAATTTGGTAATTCAAGGAGCAGACAACTGCAGGGGCCTCTAGCAGGGCTGTGCAAAAGCAGCCCTGGAAGAACTTAAACAATCAGCTTAGTGCATAAGGGTTGTCAACGTTGCTTGGCAGTGATGTAATACCTTTGGCCCAGCAACTCCTTACAAGATGTGCCAGTGCAGGGGGAAGTAAGATTGACATCTAGCCCACCTTACTTTCCTCTCTTCCAGTTATCTGCGTGGAAGCATAACATAATTGTGTATTTGTGAATCGCATGTTGCCGCTGACTGAGAGATGTTTCTACCCCACTCACTGATACTTCTTCTAACAACCTGAAAGGTTGGAGATCCCAACGGGGTTTGATCCTATGACCATGGGTGGAACCCAGCCACAGAAACGGTCCAGGTTTTCTTTGCCATTGCAATGCCCCCTCCTGTGCCCTACGAGCTCACCATTTAGACAGCAGACCTGGCATTCCTGTTTAACCAACCTAGCCTTACACTATAGCAACACTCACTGCTGCAGGTGCCTTACAGCGTGATCATCAGCTGGTCGCACTCGGTAAATCCGTAATTATATGACCAATTCAATACAGTGTATATGAATAAAACGATACACAGGCAATTGAAAATTTCACACGTACCGTAATGTGAAACATTTTGGACTTGTCCGTCAAGTTGGTCGCCTTAGATCAATTTGTGTGAGCGGTGAAAGTGCATCAAACAGAACCAAGTATGGATGATAGTGACCTCCAATTGAACTAAGACAGGAGCTCAGTGTGGGTGGGTTGTCGAAATGTTGCCTGGAAGTGGTGTGAATACCCCCCCACACATGCAGCAGGTTGCTGTACAGATCTGTTCACACTCCCCAGTCTGTATAAATATTAACAATGTGAGTGGTCCAATGACATTCACGTCAGAATCTAAGACTCCCAGTTTATGTTGTAACACAGCCCCCTGAATGAGGGTTCTGCAATGACCCCTCTGCCTCACTTGCAGTGACCTAGATACTTCTCACTTAAGGCACTTGTATGTTACTCAAGAAAGACACCTAGCAACAACTTGACGCACTGCAGCTAGGAGAGGACACAAACCGTTGCACCCGGCTCTATGGGGCCATCTGCTAACGTTTGGTTGGCCAGGACATTTATATAGCTTGCCGTTGCTTCTGCCTTGAGGGGACATCTAGTAATAGCTTGGTCCTGCAGCTATGTGAAGTACCAAAACTATTAGCTTTGCCCGGTCATGTTCCTATTGGGGGGACAGAAATGAGCTCAATGTCCCCGTTGTGCATGCGTTGCCTGCTTGAGTTTAGAGGCCATACATACCCTTCCTCTTGTGTTTGAATTAATAAACTATAATGTTGTCCCTCTGTCATGACCCAAGAACCCGAGGGTTACTTGTGTTAACTGACTCGCCAGGGTGAATGCATGTTTATGAGCTACACTTTTTATTTTAGAGAGACGTTTGTTGAGGGATGTGTTAAAATGGATGTGTTCGTACCCTTAGCTGGTGCGAGCATCTGGCATCTATTAATTGAGTTAGTGTAAATAATGCTTGCCCATTTACTTAGCATCGTTATGGATGTTGGGTCTCATGGAAGCCCAGTGTGGTCGTGCAGACCCCGAACCATGCTTTGCGTATAACTGCTCTAGTGCCACTAAGTGTAGGAGATGCATTTCTATACCATAACAAGGCTCACATTGGTATACAGTGTGCCATGTTCAAGTGCCACAAGGGGCCAAGGAATACAACCTATACGCATGAAGACAAGCTGTCGGATGTACCTGTGACCTTTTGTCATTTAGGGCTACATGTTGCTCCTTGCGGTTCAAGTTTATGAGCTAGACCTGTTCCGTTACTTTTCCATTTTGACTTGCTTGATGCCCTCTGGGAGAGGCCAGTAATGCCCTTAATAGGAGTACATCTGTATGTTGGTGGGTCAACGGTGTGTTTGCCGCTGATGCTGTTACCTAGTGCTTCAGACTGTGCTTGGTCATCTCAGCGCTGCGATTGGCAGATGCAACTATATCTGTATGCGTTGCTGTCATACAAATGTATGATTGTGCCTTCTGGTCTGACAGCATTGATGGAGCAGGGTTTTTGCGAAATAAAACCTGCTCACATTAAACTCCTCATTGTGTGGATTATTAACAAAATGGTGTGAAAATTAACAGCGCAAAACTAAAAGGGGAAAGGTGAAACCTGCCCAAGCGCGTGCTGGGGAAAGTTAGTGTAGGCCGCTAGTGCAAGCGATTAATGAAAAAAATAACAGCCAAAAGCCTTGAGTTTATTTTTCACTAACTGTTTGAAAATAATGTGCAGAGCGTAGGAAAAGGCAAGCAAAAGCATTCATAGAGCGTTTTGATAGTGGAGTTTTATACAATAACAATGATATTCACACTTGTATTTTTTTTTCCTAGAGCGCATTTTACTGCTCTGCAGAGTACGCCTCAAGAGCCTTTTTAGGATTAATTTGCTTACTAGAATGTAGAATGAAAATATGTAATCTGTCCTTCGTGAGTTCCTGATGATGGCCAAGGTTGTGAGAGGAAACAATGAATGGAACTTCCTTGCCGAGCGTAGTATGTGGATATTTCTACTACAGAATTATGCATTCACAAGATGGAGAAATATACAAGCCATGGAACTGTGATAACTGAATTTCCTCTGCTGAAAGTTGATGACGTGACAAAGGAACTGTTGAATGCTAGCCGCATCGAGAATTGAGTGACTAGACACCCCTTTGAACCAATGATATTTTAGAATTTTATGTGTAATGAATTGTGAGGGGCTGGACCCTTAGTGAATTTTGGGTGTAACTGTTAGTAGTAGGAGGGTGGGGGCTAGGCACGTTCATTCTTACTTTGCGAGTGGAGAGAGCTGTGTTGCTGTTTCCTAACTTTTTGGCTGGCTGTTGATCTGCTGAGCCTGACTCTTTGACTTTGCTCCGCAATTCTTCTTGGGGATGTCCAGCTCACTCTCATGGCCACAGGATAGCTTTGCAGATTTCTAGTACTTTGCGTGATCCGCTAGTATGATATAGTGAGTTTGCATAAATCTTATTTGCAAATGTCTTTATTCTTTTGTCTGTACGCCTATCCACTTTCTCATTGTGCTGCTATTTGAGATGTACAATCATGAATTATTTCATTACTGTTCTCTTGTGTGATGATCTATGATTCAAGCTGTATTGTACTTGATGAGCAAACACATTATTTAGATAAAGCATGTTGATTCATGAGTTGAGTTTGTCTTTATTTGTGACATTTAGTTATATTGAATGAGTATTTCTCTGTGATGGTACTTCTTTAGGTTTCGGATATTATTTTGCCAATCCCTGATCACTAATAAAGATTCATCAAAGAAGGAAAAGGATAAATAGAAAATGAGCAAATTGGTAAGATTGGTTTAAACTCATGCAGCGTGAAGGGGACTGTTAGGTATTAAATCGGGTCCAGATGATAGAAATTTATCAGGCCCCAAACGCTAGATCAGCATGACCAGAAGGCACAAAAGGGAAGCCAGATGTGCAGTGGCAGGTATAAGTACCTTGCCCCCACCCTCCGATGCACCGGAAGTGACGCGTGGCCCGCGCTGGACTTAGGGGACTCCTGGAGGATCCCACCACTAGAAATGTTGCTGTGCCTAATCTGGCACTAGAGTGGCCGCCCTCTTGAGTGGGAACACTGCATGTGCCACGGGCCGCCTCAGGACATGTAGACGAGTTCACAGTGCAACGAGAACAGTGAACGGTAGTCTCTTTGTGAGATGGAGTTTTCAAAAAGAAAGTCTTGATTTACCATTTGATTTTTTTTCAAACAGACTATATTGAGTAACAAGCAGCATAATTCTTCGATCAAGAAAGAGGCATCATGCAACAGACCATCAATAAATCCCACAAGTCCCCAACCATAGTTCCCCACCCATCACCCAGAGTCGCGCTCAGAAATCGACAGTGTGGAATTTTGCACCCTGCAAATTAAAAGTAAGGGTCAGCTGTAGTCACCTCCATGGAGCCACACCCGTTTGGCCTCCCGAAGTAGCAATCCAGTTTCGCATCCTGCCCATCTCTCCAGTTCCCTATGCCAAACTGCAGCTCGAGGTCCCCTTGCAGCTTTCCAATTTATTGTGATTTCCCTCTTTGCCAAAATAAAAGCTAAGTTGGCAGGGTATTCTCAGACGTGAGTCCCTTGCTCACTTTGCCACTGGATTCAAGCAAGCCTGGCTGAAGACGGCTGAAATGCCAGAAACCGGTCCTAGGAAGCATGTTTCCGGTCCAGGAAAGACATGGCTTGGCAGTTCGGGCTGGACTGTTCCCATGAGGCACAGGGTCAGACTGATTTGCATATGGCCATGTCTGAACTGGGGTGGCAGAGTGGGCTAAAGAACGGTGATGGATTAAACCCGGATCAGTTGACTGGGGGTGAGTGCTTGCAATGTTCAACACTCCGTCCATCATTTCCTTTGGTTTTACTTTGTTCGCCATAAGTTGGCAGGGTATGCTCAGACGTGAGTCCCTTGCTCACTTTGCCACTGGATTCAAGCAAGCCTGGCTGAAGATGGCTGAAATGCCAGAAACCGGTCCTAGGAAGCTTGTTTCCCGCCCAGGTAAGACATGGCTTGGCAGTTCGGGCTGGACTGTTCCCATGAGGCACAGGGTCAGACTGATTTGCATATGGCCATGTCTGAACTGGGGTGGCAGAGTGGGCTAAAGAACGTGATGGATTAAACCCAGATCAGTTGACTGGGGGTGAGTGCTTGCAATGTTCAACACTCCGTCCATCATTTCCTTTGGTTTTGCTTTGTTCGCCATAAGTTGGCAGGGTATGCTCAGACGTGAGTCCCTTGCTCACTTTGCCACTGGATTCAAGCAAGCCTGGCTGAAGACGGCTGAAATGCCAGAAACCGGTCCTAGGAAGCTTGTTTCCGGTCCAGGGAAGACATGGCTTGACAGTTCGGGCTGGACTGTTCCCATGAGGCACAGGGTCAGACTGATTTGCATATGGCCATGTCTGAACTGGGGTGGCAGAGTGGGCTAAAGAACGGTGATGGATTAAACCCAGATCAGTTGACTGGGGGTGAGTGCTTGCAATGTTCAACTCTCCGTCCATCATTTCCTTTGGTTTTGCTTTGTTCACCATAAGTTGGCAGGGTATGCTCAGACGTGAGTCCCTTGCTCACTTTGCCACTGGATTCAAGCAAGCCTGGCTGAAGACGGCTGAAATGCCAGAAACCGGTCCTAGGAAGCTTGTTTCCGGTCCAGGGAAGACATGGCTTGGCAGTTCGGGCTGGACTGTTCCCATGAGGCACAGGGTCAGACTGATTTGCATATGGCCATGTCTGAACTGGGGTGGCAGAGTGGGCTAAAGAACGGTGATGGATTAAACCCAGATCAGTTGACTGGGGGTGAGTGCTTGCAATGTTCAACACTCCATCCATCATTTCCTTTGGTTTTGCTTTGCCTCTCCCACAGGGCACTATAATGTTGCCAGAACTACTCTCCTATGACCCATTCCCCAGATAAAGGCAATGATGAGCGAGTCTATTTCCTGGAACAGCGCTCCAGGGATGCAGATAGGTAGGACTACAAAAAAACATCAAGGGAAGTGCAACCATTTCAAGAAGAGCGATTGGTTCCGCTACGGATAGGGAAAGCGTCTTCCAGAAGTCTGTGCATGCCCAAAGAGCGGAAACTGCCATCCCAACAGGGCTGCCCAGCCGTGGAATACTTTTACCCCCAGACTCTGCAGACACTGGGGTTCCCATTGCAACTACTCTAACCTCCCATAGGGCCTGTGATAAGCAAGTGTTGGAAACAGGTGAGATTTCTGCCAGTTGACCCGTAGTCCAGATAGTATGCCAAAGTCTTCAAGTAGTCATTTGGCACCCTTTTGGTCCACTGGTGTGTCTCATAGAAATATTCAGAGATCATCTACATATAAAGCGATGAACCTCAACGATTATTCCCTAGTATCAGCCCTAGTCTGGCGTGGCTCAAGATGTGGTCCGGATCGTTATAATGCCACTAGGGGCCTCTATGGGCCACTATGGGCCTCAACTGCTCCCCTATAGGTAGAGGGCACACCAGCACCCTATGGGCTCTCTCCAATGCACAGAAGGGCGAAAGATCCTCTGTCGCCACTTGTTCCTGCAGCCAACTTTACAGATAGTCCAGCATGCGGCCTCCCGCCACACGTACATACATGCCAATCACCCTGATGTTATTTTGGCGCAATCTGTTCCCCGCGTCTTCCGCTTTGACCTCTGACATTTGCATATCAGTCAGTCGTTCTTTCATGTTCACCAGGACTGGGAGACCTCAGTCAAGTTTCTCTCCGTCGTGGTGACTCATTCCGCCAGGCGTCTATGATCGTCCCTTAAGATCCCCATATCTGCCACCATAGCGCCAATTTTAATTTCCAGAACCTCTCTAGATGCTCTTATGGCCTGCAGGATGTCAGTGAGAGTGGGGCCTCCAGGAGATCCCAGCTGTGATGCAGCTGGCTCTTCCATGTGTGGGAGTTCAGTAGGATCTCCCAAAGTTGGGACCCCTACATCCATGTACTTTCTATGGAAAGTTTTCCCCATTGTGCCAGGGAGACAATGGGAGGTGGCTCAAATATAGGTTGCCGCTTCAAGCACTGCTACGTAGGGAAAAAGAGCCCTAAGTCAGGGAGATAGTAGCAAGTATTCAAGGAGGGACTATCAAAGTCCAGGGTGTAGCAGTCTGGGGCACTACTCCCATTGTAACGGGTTGTACCTAAGATGCACCAATCATCGAACAGCACCTGCAAACAAAGGGTTCCCCTGTGCCAGGGCGGTTCACCTCATATCAGATTGAGCTTTGACCTGCAGCATAGGTCCTAGTGATTACCAGAAGTACTGCGAATAGGGAGCAGGGTCAGAGGCCTCTCGGTGCTAGTTCTGTACCCTGTATCCAGTTTGCAAACAGTCCGCAGGTTTCAGAATGCACCAGGGGTCTCAGTATCATTTATCAGGAAGTAGGGAATCAGTAACTCCCCCCCCCCCCCCCCAGTCCTTGTAAGCACAATATCCTTTTGGTAGGTCTGGAGAATGCAGCACACTTACAAGCGTTTAGATGCACAATCCAGTAAATTCTCAGGGCTGGGCACCAGACAAGAGGTGGGGCGTCTCATAAAGGCATGGCCTATGTAAAGTAAAAGTGTGGCTTAAACAGGTAAACTAATTTCCTGTGAGTTTCGCAGTACGCCATCCAACCAGTATTCTGAGCAATCTGTTATTCATCCAGATACATAACACAACAATTGACATATACCTAAAACCAGCTAGGGCTATTTGATTTGTCAATGGATGTTAGTGGTTTAAGCCATAGGAGTAAAAACAATGAATTTTGATGTAAATAATTTATATTGAAAATATTCGACCTCTGAAATTGTAAGATTGGGAATTCAACATTAATGGGGCCTGTGGAAGGGGTAGTGGTCTTTAGATTATCTCAATCACTCCTGTTATGTTCACTCTATGTTAGCTATGTACACCCTTTTACTCTCCACCTCTCCTACATCTGCATATCTTACACCTCATTTGCTGTCTCTTCATACAATGGCATAAGGAGGCAAACAAGCGTAATATGAATTCCAAGTCCAGAGTATGAAAGATACCCAGGAAAAATTGGAATACCAAAAGAGAAACCTTAGGAACAGGGTTTAGGCTTGTGCTCCAACAGCTCCACCTCCTTCCTATCTATTCCCCCAGATCATTGAAACAAAGTAAAAAAGGAATGCAAGGGACACAAGGGTGAAGGATTATTTGGGTAAGTTCCCCATCCTAGTCAATGGAGGTGGGGATGCAGTAAGTAATGGACTGCCAGGAGCTAGAGCACAAGGAGGTAATGTGTAAGCGATCCCTTCAATGCGATTGGATAGTAGTAGTGTATCAGTGTGTCAGTGTAGAACATATGCATAATTTGCACTAAGGAGTAGAGACCGACATGAACAAAACCTCACAATCACCCTCGAAAACTTGAGGCTGACCGCCGTGTGGCTGTCTAAAAGGTATCCTCCTTCTTCCCGTCCAAGTGACACAAATGATAAGAGTCCAAACTCCCCCACCCTTCTCCCTTTGACTGAATACCCTGTGGCAGGAGGTAGACTTGTGGTCCATGTCCCTTGGACCCCCTCTGATATAATGAACATTAAGAAACATCTCCCCAGTGTTCAGGAGAATCAGACCCACTTCTGACAACTACATCATGTGTTTGAATTATACAGACCGCACTGGACGGATATGAATCAGGTATTGCGATTGGGTACCAAGTGAGGTGAGAGAAAGACTGGTGGAAAAAGCGCCTTGGCCGGGAGAGCCCTTGGGAATGAAACCTGATTCGACTAAGATCTCGAACTGTAAAAAAATAAGGGTGAGGCACTACTGATTATTTGGACAGACTTAAGGATGTGTTCAGTGGTTAATTTGCAAAAAAGATAAGTGTGGGGCTCTTGTCAGAAGGCAGCTTGCACCAGCCCATTTCTCCTGTTTGCGCCGCCTAAAATAGAACCAACTACTGACCATGTAAGTGGGGATAGGATGGGGCATAATGTCCAAAGCTGCCGATTTCGGAGCTCAGCGTCCGCTACTGTGATTCTGGGAAAATCAGTTAATCTCCCTGTGCCTACCATAAATGAATGTGTCCTTAACTGGTGCTCATGAAAAGCCCCAGTGTTGATGATTAAGTGCCGGTGCTGAGTACCGGAAACCACCAGCTCAAATTAGGCACTGGATGTGTCTAAAAGGTATTCGGGTATAGCCTGTTTGACAGAGATGGCTCAGGAACCTGTAGAGGTATTATTACAGAATGGTAAGAGTCAGTTGACTAATATATGTATTAGATCACAATCTAGAACCTGAAACTAGCTAAACTGCTGAGAGTCACTAACCACTTGGTAACCTGGCATGAGAAAAAGACAAAAAATGCTGAATCTAAATTAATGTCTTTGAAATAGTAAAATATGCAGTGGGCAATTAAGGGCTGGAACATGGAGCCTCACAAAGGGGGAAGGGCAGAGAGGAAAAAGAATTGGTAAAGAGGACAGAAGGGGCTAAGGAGGAATATATGACCTTACAACGCAGTTTTGACATCGCAACTACCATTACATCGCATGATTTTACAATGCATGCCATTACAACGCATTATTAAAAACTACCATTACAACACATTTCATTACAATGCATACTATTACAACACAAACCATTACAACGCATATTTTTAAGGCAACAGTAGGGTAAGTGTTGGATAGTGTAGGGGTAAAAATTACTATTCCCACTCCAGTGACTGCAACAGTAGGGTAAGTTTTGGATAGTGTAGGGGTAAAAATTACTATTCTCATCTACCCCAAAACCCATACCCACCCTAAAACTGAAAAATCTCTTTTGCTTACCTTATAATGTGTTTTAATGGCATGCGTTGTAATGGTATGTGTTGTAATGGAATGCGCTGTAGTGACATGGGCTGCAATAGCATGCATTGTAATGGCATGCGATGTAAAGGCAGGTGTGTTGTAACAGCTGCGTTGTAAAAGCAGTGCGATGTAATGACTGCGTTGTAATGGATGTTTTTTCCCGCTAAGGAGAGGCCCCAGTAGTAGGAGGTTCTTGCTTTGCTTGTGGTCAGATGGGGCATTGGAAATTAGATTGCCCCAATAATGTATCATATGCCTTAGGGCTCCTGGACCAACCTGGATATCATCACATCGCTCAAAATCCCTAACCCAAATTTTAGGATAGCTCAAGAGGTTCTGAGTTTGTTATGTATACCTTAATAACAGTAGATATGAAGGTCATTCATGTAAATTGAGTTATTGATGGTAAACATTTTACTTGCTTTATTGATATGAGCGCAAGCTGCTCGATTCTCAAACCGTTGAATTCGGGCATGTCCATAGACACAGTCAGTATTTCCAGTCAGAGAGTCCCCCATCATATCCCTGGCTATATGTCCATTTCTGTGGAATCTGTTAGTGATAAGCATTACTTTCTGCTATGCCTATCTTCTCTAACAAACTTGTTAAGCAGGGACATGTCGTGAACTTTGAATTGTATTGTATTTTGTTCCCCAGAAGGGGGGTTCGTGAATGTACATCAACAACAAGAGAGTAAGGTACTTGAATTACTACATGAGAGTTTGAGTTGTTCAGAGGAAGCTTGTAAGATTACCATAGGCCACATGTACGAACACATTTTCCATAGACACAGAGTGGGTAAAACCCTTTGATACATTGATTTGATTCAACACAATTACTTTCACAGGTATCGTAACACTATGGCCCACAGGGGCCAACAATGTTGGATTAATCTTTTCAATGGAGCCTGGAAAGGTGAAGGTCAGTCCTCAGAAGAAGGTATCTAGAATCCACTCGTAATATTAAAACCAGAGAAGAGGAGATCTGCCCTGTAATAGCGGATTTGATCAACATGCGGTTTTAGTTTCTTTTGTTAGCAGATGTAACGCTACAATTCTTCCGATATGAAAGGTGGGAAAAGCTAAAGTGCACAGGTTTAATAATGTCAGTATCCCGGGCTCCCCTGTGGTCCCCAACCTCACTACCATCCTCTCTTGCATCCCTGAAACCACCCAATGGCTCACTGTGGTTGACCTTTGTTCCACTTTCTTCTCCATCCCCATACATCAGGAGAGCCAATATCTCGTCTTGTTCACCTTCTCATGGTCTCAGCACCTGTGGAACTAACTCCCTCAAGTATTTACAGACTGTCCTTCAATCTTTTCCCAAGCCCTAAAGAATAATTTGGACATGTTTGTTTCCCCCCAGGTTTCTAATTTAATCCAATGTGCATATGTCTTATTGTTGGCATCTGTTACTCTAGATCGGTGCAAGGAGGTTTCAGTCTATCTCCTCATCAAAATGGCTACAAAAGGGCACAAGGCTTCAAAGGAATAATTACAGTTTTGCCTTCCCTGATTGTGGCACCCTGGTCATGATATCTCCACTGACAAGAGTCGCTTATCCTCGGAACAAGTGGAAGCCATCTGTAAGTGGCTCCACCTTGTAAGTGTCTTCCAGATATGTACCTTTTTGGGAATAGCTGAGAGAGGCAGGCAGTGAATTCTAGGTTACAGTTAAATTGGCAAAACCTGTGCAGGAGTATGTTCAAAAAGATACCCCTGAAGCCTTGCAATGGTCAAGTGAAGCCGAAAATGCATTTGTAAGAATTAAACAAGCTCTGACTTCTGCCACTTAGGGCTGCCTTATTATGCCAAATCATATACTTTGCATTGTCACGAACAAAATATGTTTCCACTTGGAGTGAATTTACAACGTCAATTAGCATGGGGAGAGGATGTGGTCCGTCGGCTACGCTGCCGACTTTGGCGCTGAAAATCAGAGTTCGAGCCTCGAGCTCGTGTCCACATCCTGTGATTATGAGCAAATCACTTAATCACCCCTTCCCTGAATGTGTAATGTAAATACGGTGCTCATGTAAAGCCTCCAATACCTTCGGGTCGAATTCGCGCTATATAAATATGCAACAAAAAGAAATAGCGTATCTCTGTTCTGGGCCCAGTCATGGCTTGGACTCCACCATGTCTATGGTCTGTGGGGGTTGCTGCAAATATTGTTGACACTTCTGAAAATATTGTGTTGAGTTCCCCCATTAACTATTGCTGTGCCCCATTTTGTGGTTGCACTCCTCACTAGAAAAACCTCTACTTCTCTATAGCATGACTGCATAAATATGAAATACTGTTGTTGTCTGCGTCCCACATTACTTTGCCCCACTGTCCCACTTTGAACCCTGCTTCCTTAATGCCCACAAGTGAGGATGGAGATCTATATGACTGTCTTCTAGCCGTTGCCCATGGTACTAAACGATATATCAATGTGACTAATGTACCCCTCATTGACTGTGAGTAGAATATTTTGTGGAAGGATCATGTCGCAGGAACGATAAGGGTATTTGTCTGTACTATGTATCAATTTGTGGAGAGCTGCAATTTACCTGTTGTGAAATGAGTTCAAGTCACAGAGCTCATCGCTCTCACTCAAGCTTGGATCCTTGTGAAAGGAAAGTCTGTTTCTGTGTATATAGACTCAAATTCTGCATTTTTCGAGTGATGCACAACTTTGGCCTCCTCTGAATGCAAAGAGTTTTCTTGGCCTCAGCTGATACTCCCATTAAGAATGGGCAATATGTCCTGAACCTTTTTAACCTTGCAGTTACCAGAAAAGGTGGTGAAGTATGTTGCTCACCAGCACTCTCACGACAATGTTTCAAGGGGCAGTGCCCTTTCCTGTACCAACTTTAAAAGATTTGTTTCAATTGCAGGAGCAAGCCTGCAAAATCAAAAACATTCTATATAAAGCAGTAATGTAAAGGAGACCCTCAGGGGTGTGAAGAGACAGCATTGGATGTGTGCTCACGGTGAAATTTGTACTACCCAACATCGCCATGTTGTATCATGGAGCTGCCCATTGTGGTACATAACCTTGCAACCAATTGGCATGTCCCCTTGTTTTCCCCAAAGCCCAGAGCTATTGCTATTCCTGAGCTACATGCCTGTTACACAATGTCAGAAAGGGGATTAAAGTCACAGCCACTGCTCCCCCTGTCTCTTTGGGCCACTTGGTGCACATTCAGATAGACTTTCTGCAGATACCCAAATGTGCAAAAAAAAATTACATTTGTGTTGTTGTGTGTATGTTCTCAGGGTGTGTGGAAGCATAGCCTTGTTCCCATACATATGCCATCACAGTAGCTATGTTGTGACTCAGAAATTCTATCCCCCGATTCAGGTACTGGACTGAATCAGTAGTGACCGCAGAACACACGTCACGTCAGCAGTAGAGCAGGCAGTTTGTAAGGTCTTCGGAGTAGGCCAACATGTGCATGGTGCTCGTCACCCAGCACCCACAAGATGGGTAGAGAGATACAATAGCACTCTCAAGAACACAACAGCAAAGATATGCTCAGAAACACAGTGAAAATGGCCTGAAGCCCTGCCACTAGCAGTATCGTCCCCGAGAGCGATTGCTTCCCAGAGGACACAATTGACCCCATGCAAAATAAAGATGGACTGGCCCATAATGCTCCCCTTAAATCCCCCTGTCTTCTCTGCCAAGCTGGATTTAAAGATGAATGATGATGCGGTGTTACAATATTGCCCAAAGCTTATACAATGTCTTTACAGGTTCTGTTTTCAGGTGCAAGCCACCTAATCTCAGTGTCCGACTAAGGTATCCTTTCCCTCCCGCCGGGTGGGTGGATCTACCTTCGTGCATACGAGAGGAAGACCACACTAGCGTCTTACTGGTGAAGACCATATCAGATCTTCCTCTTCACAAGCACAGCTGTTAAATGTCACGGTCTGATGACTTGGGATCCACTCTTTAAACTGCATAAAAGTTGCTTCTCTTGGGGACAATGGTGTTTCTGCAAATGCCTCAGGGTCTGTCCCTGGCCACAAATCTATTGATGGGTCAAGTTCTTTATGTCCAACTCCTTTTGTCTATTCCACCACTGCCGCGTGATGCTGCCCTGATAGACTCTCATTGATACTACCTCCGTCAGAGGTAGGCAGCCTCCTCCATCTGGCTACCAGATACCCCAGTGGGTGTGGCATGCTATCTGCATTGCTGCTTTGAGCATCTGGTTGGTGGTGGGATAAATCCTTGCAACAGAATGGGGAATTACCCGAAGAATGAACTGCACTGAGGGGAAACAGCCTTTACCACGAAGCATTTTCTACGCGATACGTTTACAACGGTACACTTACCTCGTAAACGTCTTCACAACGCGTATTGCTTCAACGACGTCCTTAGCAAGCAAGCAACGTCATCACGGAAAAACGTCTTCCTGGTCGGAAAAAAAAGCGTCAGTCCATCGTTAGTGTCGGCGAAGACCTAAGAAAAAGGAAAAAAAAGAAGAAAGGGGGCTTGGGGGTAAGGGCAATGCGAGGAAAAAACATTTAGTTGTAACACATGCGTGGTAAAGGCATGCGTTGCAACGGAATGCGTAGTAACGACATATATTCGCACTGAGCCTTCCCTTGCAAGGAGCTGCTACACGGCTTACAAGGGTACCTCTTTAGAAAAATACAGATAGACCATTATTAACTTCTCCTCTTGATGGATTTGCGCGCACATGCCTTTTGATGTGGGAGATAGCATTTCTTTGATCAAAGTGCCCATTAGTTTTAATGACACTTGCCTTCATCTTTTCCACTTCAGACTCAGACTGCAAAAGTGCGCTGGCATTTCTTCAGCTTTGTTCCCAGGCCTTGAAATGTCACAAGCTTACCCTTAGCTGCCCTTAGATTTCACAAGGGCTTGTTATCCCGGATACATCATTTCAGCTATAGGGAACTTTGATGATTATCCTATAGAACGAAACAAGGGTAGAAGGGCAGTCTCAAATCCTACTAGGTACTTTTCGACTTTAATTTCCATGTATGGAATGACTGCTGCTTTAGCTAAAATAAGCAGAAATGCAGAAATCTACGAAGAAACAGCAAACTCAAACGCAATCGCTTTAGGATTAGAGACAGAAGAGTTTGACTCCTGTGCAACAAGTGCTCATCAAAATAAAATGGCCTTAGTTTATTTCACAGCAGCCAAACGGGGGCTTGTGCAACTGTAGGGACAGAATATTGCACTCATCTTTCCAGTACCTCTATTGGCATACACAAGCAGATAGATAACATTAAGGAGAGCGTAAAGAAATTACATGCTATACAAAGTGGCCTTGAACTAAGTCCCAACAGCATTTAAACGTAGCTAGGGTTTTTTTTCGCACCTTGTGATATGAAAATATTGAAAACAATTATTGTACATTTTTTGTTTCATTGTGTTCATCATATCACTATTAGACTAACCCCGGGCGTAGCAGGTGGAGTTACTCTACGAGGAGCTCTACGGAGTTGGCCAAAAACTCCATGGAGCTCCGCGCCGCCCCTCCCACCCACCCCGCAATAAATATTTTTTCCATAAAATTTACAATAAAGTAAAATAAAAGCTCACTTACCTTACCGCGGTGTCCCGGGCTGCCCTTCCCCTCCTCGCCGTAATCGCGTATGTCATGGTAGGACTGCGCCTGCACGTGCATGCGCAGTCCTACCATGATGTACGTCTGACATAGGGGATTACAGCGAGGAGGAGGGCAGCCTGGGATGCCACAATAAGGTAAGTGCGCTTTTATTTTACTTGTAAATTTTATTTACAAAAATATTTATTGCGGAGGTGGGAGGCGGGAGGGTCCGGGGGAACTCCGCTCCGAGCAGAGTCTGAAGTTTTGCCGGAACTTCACGTTCTCCGCCGTACGGGGAGTATGCAAAATTCCGCAAACTCTGCCAGCGGAGTGGAGTTCTTGCCCAGGGTTATATTAGACTAATATTGTGCATCATGCCATGCTCTTGCAAAAATAAAGGTACTGCGCTTTCGCACTTGCTGTTTCTAAAGATGATGAGGAACGCAATAACACAGAGATTAATAGGGAAGTGATGGGACAGAAATATATGAATTGATGTAAGATTGAATATTTCCTAATGGAAAAAAGGAGGGTTGAGAAAACTTAAATCCTGCTTGCATTATATTCATTCATATCAATACATTATAGCGTTAATGTTGACGCATATAAACAAGAATGTACAAATGTTTTATTGGACATTTAGCGCTTCCCTAGGGAGAAAATCCTGCCACCTGCTCATCAGGTACATTTTTGCTGAAAGTAGCAAGTTTCTGTCATGGGGTTCAGCACCATTGATTTGTATTGAGCGAAAGTATATAGATATTCACAAACACTGGTCTTAAATTCTATATATTATAGCTTTTGCTCCAACCGACCTTTTTCTAGTGAGGGCCCTGGTCAGCGGAAATGGCAATTGTCTTTCATTCTTTTACTCTGCTGCTTGCTGTTTTGCAATACACGTTAGTTTAGACTTCCCGACATTTTGCCATATTTTTAAAAAGGCAATTTTAGATTGGTGCCCCGTGTTGTGTACACTTCAGGATCTGGAGGAGTGGTGGCGTTACTTACTGTAAATACGCCATTCATGGTCGCCATGTATTAGGTGAATGATGCTGTGCAGTGGAAGCTTAGAGATGTTTTTCTGAGTGTTCCTTGCTAGTGGATTGTTATTCCTCATTGCTGCAGCTGGAAACTTCTTGTCAGGAGACAGCTTTTCTTGCACCTTCATACTACAGTGTTAGGGAC
Source organism: Triturus cristatus (assembly GCF_964204655.1). NCBI lineage: Eukaryota > Metazoa > Chordata > Amphibia > Caudata > Salamandridae > Triturus > Triturus cristatus. The sequence continues at coordinate 842,399,012 of NC_140580.1, read as the reverse complement.
TTCACACTTATTTTGACTAAGCATTAAATAGTAAGAGGGTTATACTATGATTAGGTCTTCAACAACACACAGCTAAAACCTCAAAACTAACCATGGGTTTCTGCCTGGTTTCTTGCAGCCTTGTGCAATATGCATGCTGACCAGGAGGCAGGACGAGGGTGGGGTCTACTGGATAAGTGGCTTACGGTAGTGGGCAGTGCATTTTATCACCTTTTCCAGATGGCAAGACCACCAACTCTAGGGTGTGGGCACTTCACCAACCTTTTTAGGCCCTCAAGAACTTAGTGCACTGTACAATAAACATAAAAGTAGCAGAAGAGTAATAGGGAACAAACAAATAAAGATAAATCCTGTAATCAGGAGGAGGAAGACCATAATGGAAGAAGAAACATAGCTGTGCTATCTGTGGGAGACATCTGTGCACAAGACATCCCCCTTTTGAACATACAACACAGAGTGAAAGTGTAAGGAGCTGCGTTGGCCCATCACCAAAATGGTCGATGTGCATGAGGACCCAAGTACCACATTCGAAAGTAAAACGTCTGAAACTGCAGTAAAATTCTTGCATCTTCTCTACTTATGCAACGTTTTTGATTGGTACATCCCACCATTATGATCATTCACATGTTGTAGCCTTTGATTTCTGAAACCTTCACATTAAAGAGTCATATAACAGTTTAATGTTTTAAAATGTATTTTTATTGACATTAAAAACAACCAAAGTGAGCCAAACTGGCTTATCTTTTCATTATTAAAAGATAGTTGGTCTCTCAGAGGAGTATCACATTTGGGTCGGCAGAGGTAGCCTGATTTCAAATGAAAATGCATTATTTCCCAAGAGGGCAGTAGGACTGGGACCGAGTCAGTCACATATCAGATGCAGGTCAAGTGCAGATGCTGTCTGAAATGGCAACTGCAGCATGGCTGTCATTCATCGCTAAGTGGTGGGGAAAAGGGAGCAGAATGGAAGGGTGAACATGCTCGGTCTCTGTTATTATTATAGGTTTTAAAGATAGTTTTCCATTCTTCCCACAATTGGTCATATTCCCTAACATTGAAAACATAAAAGGAGCTAAACAAAAACATCCAATGGCACTCTCTAATTGTCACCCAACTCTACTTGATACAGGTTAGTTGTAATGATGTCAAAGTCGTGCTCACCTTAGAGAGTTGCCACAGAATGGAATTTTAAAATTGGGCATGAGAGCTTTTACCTCACTTAGATTTTTTTTTTAAACTCGACATGAGCATCCACCAATCATCAGCAGGGGTCCCAAATGCCAAGTTTGCCAATGCCGATCACATAAACTCTTTCTGACGTTATTCATGTTTTCAGGTGTCATCAGCTTTAGATTTGGGATACCTACTCTTCCATGAATCACTTGAAACTTCTTAAACAACACTTCCATTACTTCACAATTATTTAGGTTTTCAATTATGGTGTCGATTGAGAGACCCGCAGTGTTGCAAAAAGCCTCAACCACGGCTTCAAGAATGTTCATTGATCTGTGCCCTTTCCCATCCCTGTTGCACAAATCTCACCTCCCCATTGTTACTCCAACTATCATAACCATGGTTGATCCTTCAAGGATTAAGGTATACAAATTCTGCACAGGGGCTATAAGGCCATACTAAGGGCATCACAGAACTAAACAAATCTCTGTTAATATAACATGACGTCATTCCTCTTGTAACCGGACATAGTTCACAACAGGCTTGTCTCGAAGAGTCTGACCACAGTAAAATCATCTAAGTTGTCACATGGAGTGTGTTGTCTGCTTTCTCCAAAGGGCACTTGGTTTCCATCTTTAGTGATGCCTACAGATCATCAGCTGGTCTATCTCAAATGAACAACGTCTTCTCCCCCATAACAACAGCCAGATCTTCTTCATTCTTCAGGGATCTTTACTTTCATAGAACTCAAACCACTTGGGAGCCTCAATACTTAAAAACTTGTATTAAAAAAAAAGATACAGTGATTAAAATGTATTCGGATCATCCAAATCGGTTGTACTAGGATTTAATTAGCTGGAACCCACGCGATTATTGGAACATGGAAATACTTAATCAGATGCAAACAATTGTGCTCTGGTCGGGCGAAGGAGCAATGTTGGATTCCTGAGTCAAAATTTCAAAAAAGAAGCAAGCACTTGTGGGGATATCATCCTGACTTCATGGCAGTCAGTTCCTGCACTGGTTTTCACATTACACCACCCCAAGCACTACAATCGAGATTTGTTATGGAAAAATAGTGAGCTCTAGATTGATAAAGTGCCAATTCTCCGATCACCTAAACCCTGGGCTGGAGCACAACTCCTATTTGACCTGGTGTTAAATTCCAAGCATAGGCTTCACTCCAAGCCGGGACAACTACAGCTAGAATGGACCCCACATGCACCACTTTTGTGTTCTACAACAAAAACTCTGACCAGTGTAGAGTGCCAAGAAGGAAGATCTCAGAGATCACAAGTGAGAGGATTGGCCTGCCCCCCACCAATTATAAAAGAGAGTCGGCCTACCCCCTAACCTCATGAAAGAGAGCTAGCCTACCATCTAACACCCATAAAATGTTTGGCCTGCCACCCTTCCATCATAAAAAGGGCAGTCCAGTCCCCTCTACCATCTTAAAAGGGGCTAGCCTACCCATTCTCACAAAAGAGTGCTTGCCTACCCCTGCCCACAACATAATAAAAGAGGGTTTGTCTAACCATAACACCCCAAAACATTATAAAAGTGGGCTGGACTACCCCTTTGTGTACTATAACATCACAAAAAAGAGGTCAGACTTACACCCCATCACCATAAAAAAGGGCTGAGCCATCACGAAAAATCCATGAACCTGCTCATGGACTGGCAGCTAAAAATACAATTATGTGTTGCTCTAATGTTACCATGTTAACAAAGTAGCAGTCTGTTCTGTGGAAGAACATTTAGGCAACAATTCAGAAACAGTCCTTGATATTTGGTAGTTAGCATCACGACGATCCAGAAACAAATACATCACAGCTGGCATCCAACATCACTGCGGACGTTCCCCAGAAAAACAGTGCAATTTGCTGTTCCTGAGTTGTAGCCTCTTGGGGACTTAAGGTGGTCAGATGAGGCTAGTATGATTAGAATAAGAGACGGAGTAAGGAGAGTGGGAGGAGAGTGAAGGCGAGTGACAGAGAAACCATTGGGCCATGGCTCGCCGTGCCTGAAATGCAGTGGTCTTTGTTCTGCCCAATGCATGATGCATAGGCCATGACATGTGGAATATAGTTCTGTTCATGTACGCCATGCAGGAGGTGTGCCATAGGACCCTTTGAGAAAACAGCCACATCTTCACCACCATGGGTCTCCTGTTTCAGTGGAACTGCTGACTGGGCCAAGTAGTTGCGGTTCGCTGCAAAAAATATATATATATATTGTTATTAAGCATAATTGGTGTCGAAACACACATGCAATGGAAATCTGAGACCATCACTCATTATGAATAAAGCAAGGATATTAACGGGAGGCAAATGGATTTTACAGTATCCATGTAGTAAACTCCTCCTCTGTTTCTCATCCCTCTTGTATCTAGCTAATCACTGACAGCGCTCCCTGCTTCTATGTAGAAACACAAAAAAGATGATGGGAGGAATATTTGCAGTAAGTCTAACCACTAGCAATCGTTTGGGTTAGCATTCCAACCCATTGTTCTTTAGACCACAATACCACTCCTGATTAGACCCACCCATATGCAAATCAGTCTTGATCCTGCTCCAATAGGAAAAGTCCAGCCTGAACTGCCAAGCCAGCTCCTTTCCTAATTGAAATGCAAGGAACCTACGACCGATTTCGACCTGAATTAGTCCTTTTCACTGCGATTTAGCTTGGATCCAGTGGTACAGTGAGCAAGGGCCCATATATGGGCATAAACTTGGGCATTTGAGGTGTTGCATTAAACACATCAAAGGTGATGGGGGGAATGTTTCCAATAAGTCTAACTACTGGCAATCGCTCAGGCTAGTACTCCAACCCATTGTTCTTTTGCCCACCATACCGCCTCAGATAAGACCCACCCATAGGCAAATAAGTCTTGGTCCTGCTTCACGAGGAACAAAGAAGCCTGAACTGCCAAGCCAGGGCTTCTGCGAACCAGAAAACAAGCAACCCAAGAGTGGTTTCGGCCTGATTGTGCCAGTTTAGTCACTGGAGCTTGGTTCCATTTGCAGAGTTAGCAAGTGACCCACGTCTAACATGGCCACTTAGGGCATTACATCAGACACCAAGCATGACCAAGAGCAGGACCAAGACTGATTTGCAAACATCTAGGCCTAATCTGAAGTGGCCTGGCAGACAAAAGAACGATAGGTTGGAATGCTACCCCAAGCGATTGCCTTTGGTTAGACAAATTGCAAGTATCCTCCCATCACCTTTTGTGTATTTGATGTTTCCACGCAGTGGTCAACAGGATAACTGGCTTAGGAGGGGCTGTGCAAATCTTTTGGTCACAAAGACACACACACCTCTCAGAATTTGCTCACAGAATCCAAGCTTTGCTCAGTATAAATAAAAAAACATGGGGTCGATTGATATAAAAAAAAAAAGGAGTTATTTAACAAACAACTATACAACACCAGAGAAAACAGTTTCCTCCATGCCAGCAATCCTACATCCTGTGGCAGAGAGGGAAACATGGGTCCAATAATGGAGGTGGCTCCATTTGGGATTAATAAACAACGTCTTCGCTGGAAATCTCTGCTGATACATCAGCATGTGCAGGACTGCAAACTAGGAGGCAAAGGAGTGAGTAACCTGGCCTGAGTTGACAGGAGCTGATAGGAGCACAGAAAAATACCCTAATGCATGCTGCAGTGATAAGGTCACATTGCCAGCTCTTCAGCTATGGACTGAAAGTGTCTAGTACGCCATAATGGAATACACTCTCTGAGCAGAGGAGAGTGGGGAAGCAGTGGAGGAGTGGCACGGATGGGTCTGGTGAGGGGTAAAGAAACACTGTGAATAAGGATCTTTCTAAAATGGAAGGGTACATTTATGAAGACTGTTCTGACATCAAAGGGACAATTCAGTCCCTGTGCCGCAAATGATAAGGTATTCAAAATGTCACATTATCAAACAAGGCTAAGAACAGACAAAAGAGAAAAATACCATTAGGGGTCTAAGAACAAGTGTAGGGGGAGAGGGCTAAGTGTCCGCAGTTGAACTCCCGGCAGGAGGCCAAAACTAAATGTCAGGCATGGATCCAATTGAAACAGAATGGAAAGGAAATGACGCTTTACATATGAAGAGTAATTGGGGGTCACTAATAATTGTGCAGTGCTCACAAGAGGCAATCTCCTTGCCAAAATAAAGGAAGCATTAGCAAGACCAGTTACAGGAAGTAAATCCCTGAGAGGCAGAGATAAAGAGTATCTCATGAAATGTGGAGGAGAGTAATGCCAAATGTAACATTCCTGATGCTACAGAACACTTTTAAGCGTTCAATAATATTAACAATAATGTTGACATAGGGAGCGATTGCCTTGGACCCCTGGGAATGCAGCCTTTCTGTGAATCCATAAATTTCTGATGGTAGCATCCTAGCACACCTAGCAACCTGTATAAATGTTTTTGTGGGTACAGCTTTCTTGTCACCGAGATCTTCCCCAGTTGGCCAGCTCCCCCAGATCATGCTATTTTTGCTCCTTTTCAAAACAACCAGCATCTCCTGAGTGGCACAAAGCTCCCACTATAACCAAATATGACTAGAAATTAAGGTTCCATTCCAAATGAACCCAATGCCGACTTCACATGGACATGATCCATGTACAGATCAATGTAGGGTCCCTGATCTCATAACAAGTCGCTGACTCCATTTACCAGGCTCACACACTACTCATGTCATGAAAAGATGAACAGTGATGGGGCAGCACACTGACAGCCCATTTGTACTAGCCCTCCAATGCATTTTGTTTGATTCAGTCCTGAATAATGTTTATACTCACAGTCCCTGAAGTGTTTGTTGCCCAGTATTGGCACCACAAGTGATTGATAGCCATAGGCAAGTGTTACAGAGATGGTAAATCATAGGAATAAACATGAGTCTGATTCACCTGAAAGGTTCTAAACCATTACTAGTGATGGATAGGAGGACATGAATGCTAAAAACACACTGAAAAAATGTATCTTTCTTTGTTCAACCCTCATTTGCAAGAATCTACAAATGGATTTACATTTTCTGCATTGGCAGAAGGGTTAAGTGAGCCGTAGTGACGGTCAGTTATTTCCCTGCTAAGTGAAAAAGAACTTTGGCTCGACATATCTGGGAAGGTTATCAGAACTCTACATTTCTCTTCCCCTCCCAGGTCAGTAAGCTTCCAGATAGTCCTCTAGGCACCGCTGGGACTGGAAACAGCCAATGGACAACATCCAAGTCCAGTTCCCATGACAATGTCATGGCCAAGATGTGCTGGTAGATACTTAGAGACCTATAAATCTACACACGTTCCTGAAAAACTCTTTAGTATCTGGGGAAGGGAGTAGACATTCTAGAATCCCATTGCTGGTGCAAGTGCCATGATCAAGCTGCGGAACCATAACAAGTACACCTCATGAAGGAGTACACAGAGCATGTGCGGCTACTCCTAAAATAAAGCTATATCGGTTCCTTCTGGGTTACATCATTGCAGGAACAGCTCACTCACAGAATAAACACCTCATCTGTAAGTCAGACTCCTTTGCTAACTGTCCTGCAATGGCAGCACACAATATATAGATACTTTGAACTAAATAATTCAACTTACTGGGAGAGATACAGAGATCCAACCTGAGCAACAGGATGAGAAACAGTCCCAATTCTTCCACCATTTTCTTATCAAATTTAGGAGCTAAAGAACAGCAACTGCTGTGGCTGATTAGGCGAGTCAAAGTTGTGGGGGATCATGGCTCACAGTTAAATTGAGCAGCATTCTCACTGTAATGCGCTAAGAGGTGCAAGTGATGGTACAGCAGAAGAACACTGGCCTTTGTTGAAGGCTGATGGTAGACATTTGATTAATGTTTTCCTTTAACTCCAATGTCTCCATTGGTAACTCTATTCCACTTTGGGGGCGCCATCTTGTTTTCCTTTACATCTGCACCTCTAGGCCTTACTTTCTTGAGTGTCTCCCACAGTTTCGCTTCATACCCTGTATCCTCCACAGGCTTCAGATTAAAAAGAGGGAGTACTCTTCATTTTATTTTGTTAGTGAGGAGTCTCACAAGCAACTCAATCAGAGGCATGTAGGTGCTTTGCACGCTGTCTTTGCCCAAGCTGTAAGTCGCTGAAAATGCGACTAAACAAGAGAGGCCCTGGTGATTTCCTTAAAATTTGAAGCAATTTCCTCTTCAATGTCAGGATTATGTAAGAGGTCTACAGTTGTGAGGAAATCACAGTGATTTTATATTCTGCCCTACTCCTACTTTGGGATTTAGTTAAATCGGTGTGAACAAGCAGTGCCCTTTAGCCCTTGGAGTTCAGATGAGAACATAATTAAACAATATTTCAAATTGAAGAGATCACAAGCAGCACATCTAGGATGTGCCCAGCAAACCTACACTACAGTCATTGTTCTGGAGTGTCTGGGGTGCAGCACATCAGCACCAAGGTGCACTGGCATGGAGATGTGAGGGTGCATGCACAAAATGGCAGAGTTGTTGTGGGTCAACACTGGGGCGCACTGACAGCTGTAGTGAGGTATCTGAATAGCATTGCGAACTGTAGCTCAGGTCACACTGGTGAAGTTGAGTTTGGGGCTCCCGGTGCTAGGTCACCAGAGGGTACTGGGCGTCCTTCAGGTACACTAGTATCAGTGTGAGGATTCTGCAGGGGGTGGTGCAGGAGACTATTGAGGAGCAGTGGAAGAGTTGCATGTGAGTATCAGCAGAGGAACAGCAAGGATTGCTGCCAATCATGATTAAGCTGCTTTGGTAGAGTGGCTTTTGGGTTTTAATACTGAAATAAGGGTACTTCACAGTGCTTAATTTGAGCCAGTACTCTCTGGTTCTCAGCACCAGCACTTAATCATCAACACCGGCGCTTTTCATGAGCACCAGTTAAGGATACACTTATTTATGGTAGGCATGGGGTGATTAAGTGATTTTCCCAGGATGTTTAGCCGATGCGGAGACTCGAACCTGGCTACCCAGTTTAAATGTTAGCAGCTCTGGCCATTACGCCACATTCTCTCATCTCTTTCAAGGTTAGTAGTGGGTTCTGTTTTAAGCAGCCCTAACAGGAGAAATGGGCTGGTGCAAGCTGCCTCCTGACGAGAGCCTTAGCACTTTTGTTTACAAATTAACCACTGGTACCTCATGTTAAGTTTGCGGTACACTAACAGAGATGGCTAGGACAGTAGCGGCTGGCATAGAATGAGGGTGGAGGAGCGGAAGGGAGGTAGGTGTCAGGGGACAAAATAAAAAAAATACCACTTACCTGTTCCGCTGGCCACGTCTCTCATCTTCTTCTCGAGTCCCGGAACCAGGAAGCACCCAGGCTCCCCATAGCCAATCACAAAACTGCAATGCAGGGTTGTGATTGGTCTGAGCACCATGGATTGGCGCCAAATTGGGGGCTGGTAGCCTGGGCATATTCCCCACCAGACTGTGTAATGCAGCCTGAGGGGGGAACATGTAAAGTGCACATGACTGTTTGGCTGGACCACGGCGGCCGGCCAAGCAGTCATGGGCACTTGGAGTGTGCAAATCACTCCCTCCCCATGTGCCTCCAGCCCAGCCCCGCCCGCCCTAACCCAGCCTAACCTGCAAAAAATAAAATGATAATAACTATGTTATTTTCATTTCATTTTTCCTGCTCAAGGAGCAGTGGGTCTACGCTCCTCCGCATTAGCGGAGTAGCAGCCCCTGGGCTAAGGTCCCCAAGATCATAAAGAGAAGTTGCACCATCTTTATTGACAGGACCACTTAGAACTGAGTGACTGCATTTAATGTTGCTATCTTCAAAACTCACTGATATCGACGGTGGAAACGTTCTCTCGCATGCCGCCCACCAGCTTGAAGCCTGGTCCATTTCCGTACAGAATGGAGGTGTAAGAAAGTTTGTCGACATCGCTCATGGCCGGAGCCAGGCCTGCAGGAAGAGAGGTCCAGAAAAAGAAATGGGAAAGGAAATTCAGTTAGGTGGAGAGAAAGATGAACATTATTTTTATTTGTGGCGTAATAGCTCATCCCCACTGGGGGCATTATAATATTTTACACTATATCATATTTTAAACTATCACTATTAGAATGTTATTAAAGACCCATTCATGAAAAAGTGAAATTTTAAAAGATGTGCCATATGATATGTGTACCAGGGGTATTTCTAAGCTGTGAAATGTCACCTTCTCATTAGGAATAGTATAGTTTACTATTCCAACACCTTCCCTACTGTTACGTAGGCTGGAGTTGGAACAGTAAATTATACATTTCTAATGTCAGCGCACCATCTACTGCGAGTCGATGTAATGACTTGCGTAGTAATGGCTTTGCGTGGTAACTACGCGGTCGTTGTAACGGTATCGCGGTGTGATGACCGCGATGTAAAAGTCAACCGCGTTGCAATGGCATGCGATGTATTACTTGCGTTGTAACGAGTCATATTCAGTTATTGTTTTAAGAAATGTATGTTTTTGTTACGGACAGTGTGCAATATTTAGAATGTGTTTTATGCAACAATGTGAATTCAATCAATGCATTTGTAAATCGAATGTCTACATTAAAAGATGTTCCCAGTGCTGCAAGTGATGAAAGGGCAGCAACAATCTAAATAAAAAAGCCTGGTCTTCAACAATCTGCAAAACGCCAAAAAGGAAGTGCAAGTCCGGATTTTCACAGGGAGGGAGTTCCATAAAGTAGGAACGTGAACACCAATAATATTGCAATTTAAATTTTAAATGCATGTTGCATTTAAGTAAATTAAAAACACGTTTGTTTTGTAGTTCCTTGACACAGAGTAGATTTAGCAAGACACACATAAAGAAAAAAAATTAAAGTGTAATGTTGATCAGCGTATCTTTTTGCTGACATTTTTCTACGTTTACAATGTTTATTTTCACACACTGGGTGGACTCCTTGGTAGAGGATTGCATAAAGTCATGGCCCGCAAGGGCAAACATGTCAGGTGTGCGGATTAATGTTCTAAAAGTAGCAGTGTCATTGTGAAAGTTTTTCTTTTTTACAAGCACTGAAAGAAAGAGGAAATACTGTGTTTAACTTTTTCATTTGTTTAGGGAGGCTACATTTCTTGCAAATGATAGAAAATAATTCTCAATTACACCTCTTTTCTGTGAAATGCAAGCTTGAAACCACTGACTCGCATTCAATAAAAAGGAACTAAGTGATTTACTTTAATGGGGACAAACCCCTCCAAAGACCCAGCTTTAAAGTGTGTGTATAAATATATATATATATATATATATATATATATATATATATATATATATATATATATATGAAAATCGTTTTTTCATTTGCTAAAAACTTTGGCGCCATTTGACGAATCTTCACGAAATGTTCAAAACTAATTGTTCACTCAGGTGAGCTCCTGTCGTAAAGGTTTCGGGGTGATTCATCAAGGGGGGGAGCGAGGAAAAAGGGGGGTCCCAAAACGTGTTTTCTCCATGTTAATTTCTATAGGGAACTTTAGACACGGCTACAGCCTGAACTGCTGAACGGAATTACACCAAATTTGGCAGAGAGCTAGCTCTTGGTCCAGAAAGCATGCTTTTGTATGGTGTAATTCCGTTCAGTAGTTTTTGAGATATTTAAAGATGTACAGATATCGATATTTAAGAATTGTGTGATCTGATTGGCTGAGCCCTCCGAGCACGTGCTTGCCTCTGACTGACTGCCAACACTTCAAACCAGGAAGTGTTGGCAGCCATCTTGTGCTTCACACTGAGGGAGAAGAAAAAAGGTGAGAGAAACATACAAAAACAAGAAAAGGGGACAGGGTAAAAATACCCTGACCCTCATGCCCAATTTTCGCTGGGTCGCGCTGGGTGCGCGAACCACTTTGAAAAAGAAAAAACGAAGCGCGGTCTCCCGCGATTTGTTTTTTAAAGCCCCTGGGTTGGCCAGGTCCCGGGGGCAATCCTGCATTTTGTAGTGAGGGCCCCAGCAGGCACGGGAACTGCCACCTCCCTGGGGCTTTATATTTTATGCAAGGGGGGCATATGGCCCCCTGCAGCCCTGGGGACCGCCACCTCCCCGGGGCTTTATTTGAATAGGGTGGGGTCCTCGCGGGCCTGCCCAAGCCCCGGGGACCGCCACCTCCCAGGGGCTTCATTAATATACCTTCAGGTGCCTCACGGGCCTTCTTCCCAGGGATAAAATAAATAATAAATAAAGTGTGGGGGGGCTCGAGCCCCCCACACTGCCCCAGGGACCACCACCTCCCCGGGGCACTGTTTATTCAAAAGTAGGGGTCCTTTACGGAACCCTGGGCCCCGAGGACCACCACCTCCACGGAGCTATGGAAATGAAGGGAGGGAGGCCGCGCGGCCCCCTCCAGGAGCCCTTGATGGCCCTGGAGACCTCCACCCCTCAGGGCCTGCTCCTGCAATGTCCCGGGGTACCCACCCCTGGGACATTGCTGTTTGCTATGGCAGGGTGGGAGCATGGCTCCCACCCTGTCATAGCAGACTCCTGCTTTGCTTCATTGAAGCAAGAGCAGGAAAACCTGCTCTCGCTTCAAAGAAGCAAAGCAGGATTGCTTTTGAGCAAGGGGAGCTGCATGTCAGCAGCTCCCCTTGCACAAAATCAATTCCAGCTCCTGCAGGAGGTGGGGAGCCGGTGGGATCATGTGGGCATTGGGGCTCCCCTCATGGTCCCCAATGGTGAGGCCAGGCCTCGGGGAATGGAGCCTTTCGGCCCCCCTCCCCAATAATAAATGTTTTATTTTATTTTAAACGGAAAGGCCGGCCTCGGTGATGGGGTCCCCGGGGCCATGATTGGCCTTAGAAGGGGGGCCATGCGGCCCCCCTCCAAATATAAAAAAAAACATTTAATTCTGGCCATGCCTGGAAGATTGGGTCCCCGGGGCCTAAATTGGCCTCAGGAGGGGGGCCACGCGGCTCCTGGCACATTGCTGCTGGGTGGATGAAGTCCACTTGTGTCCTGAGGTCCCCAGGACACAAGAGGACCTCATCACCCCCTCAGCAGTGCGCCAAGAGGCACGTTTGCAGAGTGGTGTAAAAAGAGGACCACCTCTCTGCAATCCAGCTCTGTGGCACTTACTGGAGGTTACTGTTCGCCCCTAGGGACCCTCTGTATTCAAGGGGAATTAATTCCTCAACTTACAATGCGCCAGGGGGCACGTTTGAAGAGTGGTGGAGAAAGGGGGTGTGGCCTGGCATGAGAAGTTAGCAATCCTGCTGCGTGGGACTTACTGGAGGTAATAGGAGGGGTAGTTGACCCCCAAGGTTGACGTTGGGGGCTAACTACCCCTCCTGTTACCTCCAGTAAATCCCACACAGTGGGATTGCTAAGAGGTGTTCGGAGGCCACGCTCACCTTTCTCCACCACTCTGCAAACGCGACTGGTATGTTATAGTTTCAAATTAGCATTTAAAAAACCTTTGAAATTGACTGAAAAAACCATAGGTTTTAGGGATGGTATAGTTAAAAATTAGCATTGAAAAAACCTTAGAAATTCACTGAAAAAAAAGATAGGTTTCAGGGACGTTATAGTTTGAAATTAGCATTTGAAAAACCTTAGAAATTCACTGAAAAAGCCATATGTTTCATGGACGTTTTAGTTAGTTGTACATTTCACTCGTATAAAACCAGAGAAATTAGGCTGTTATAGTTAGTAGAGCTAACTATAACTCAAGCCCCTGCAATACACTGCTGATGATGTCACATATTACATCACTCATGGCATGCTCAGTGACATCACTGATGACATCACTGATGACATCTCAAATGACATCACTGATGACATCACTAATGACATCATCCACGTAATCATCTGATGCACATCCTCACACCCTATTAAAACCTTTCATAAACCCACTCTAAAATACAGACTACCAATATCGAATCCATAGACACACCAATAACAGTTAGTACATACCCGCTCAGTGATTCATATGTCTACACACACATCCTCCCACTAACCCATACAGTCACTCATACACACAGTCATTCATCAATACAACCACTGATATATCCACTCATACACCCATATAGATACTCACACACTACCACTCACCCAAAGAGTTACTCAAAAACCTAGTCAGTCACCCACAAAATGAATTACACTGCCATTTACTCATCTTTACAGTTATACACACACCACGTCACTTATTCATACAGACACGTAGGGCCCGATTCACAGAACTAACTTAAGACAAAATCCTAAACTTACTACCATTTTGGTATTCACAGAAGGCACTTACTCATTTCGGTATTCACAGAAGTTAGGAGTCCTAACTTTAGGACTCCTAAATGCCTTCTGTGAATACCGAAAGTCTTAAAGTTAGGATTTTTCTCAGTTTAGGAGTAGTAAAGTTAGGACTCCTAAATGCCTTCTGTGAATACAGAAAGTCTTAAAGTTAGGATTTTTCTATGTTTAGGAGTAGTAAAGTTAGGACTCCTAACTTTACTACTCCAGACAGAGGTACCACGAACTGAGGGCAAGCTTCTATGAACTTTGTCACCTTTTACAGGTTTATGGCTCAGGTTCCGGAGCCTAACACAACACCAATAATATTAGATCCTCTGGAAGTCCAGATTAACCCCCAATCCCCTACTTTAGCATTTTTTAATCTTGCTACCTCCAATCAAGTACTGGTCCGGCTAAAAATTATTAAAGCAAAGCCGGATCCCCGCTGGACCTTACTACTTTGACTCCTTCCTGCTCGCTCCCATCACAGACTTATGTAATCTCTCACTACAGTTAGCTACCCTTCCACTTAAATGGAAGTCAGCTCGGATTAGACCCATTCTTAAAAAACCTAGAGCTGATCTGATATGCTAAATTACAGACCAATATCACTATTGCCTTTCATTTCCAAAATGTTAGAGTTAATGGGGAATCACCAATTGGTTTTCTATCTAGAATCCAACGGTCTGCTGGATCCCTCTCAGTCAGGCTTCCATGCTTCCTATAGCACAGAATCAGCCTTAATGGATGTTGCTGATACCATCAAACTTGCCTTAGACAAGGGGACCTCAGCCATGCTAATTCTTCTGAATTTCTCAGCAGCTGTTCATACCATCTCCCATCAAATCCTAGTTCAAAGATTGGGGGAGATTGGTATCAGTGGTAAAGCTCTAAAATGGGTAGATTTTTTTTATCAGTATGCACCCATTCAGTACAGATAGACGCTTACACTTCAAAATCCATGGTCCTGGATAAAGGGGTGCCATAAGGATCAATCTTGAGTCCCACTCTTTTTAATATCTATGTGACCCCCTTGACAAAGCTCATCAGGTCATGTGGCTTTGATACCAGCTCTCATGGTGATGACACACAACTGGTCGTCACCGTGGATTCTAATCAATCACTCACCAAAGTCATATTTAAGGACTGTATGTTAAAGATCGCTTCATGTATGACTGCCAACTTTCTTCAGCTTAACACAAATAAGACAGATATCCTTCTATTTGGGAAAGCTCTTTCAGCTTGGTCTGCAGACTGATGGCCTCCTGAACTGGGATAACCGCCAACACCAAAAAAATACATAAAAAATGTAGGCGTCTTATTAGACAACAATCTTTCTATGAACAAGCACGTTAAAACCATTTCTGGAACATGTTTTGGCCTGATGCGTATGCTTAGGAAGGTGTTTTAGTGGACCCGTTTGCATACTAGGAAGACCCTGGTCCAGGCTCTGATAGTGAGTCGCCTTGACTATGGAAACTCCCCAATGGTCGGTATGAACCAAGGCCTTTTTTCCAGGCTTCAGGTGGTGCAGAATACAGCAGCGCGCCTTATCCACAATCTTCCTCCCTGAACCCCTACTGTGCTCCCTTCACTGGTTACCCATAAAAAAGCATGCACTGTTCAAACTTCTATGTTTGATTTTTAAAACTTTGCACGGGAGGGGACTGTGCTATCTGAAAAACAAACTACAGCCTTTTATCCATCCCAGTTCGCCAGCTCAGATCCAGAGAACCACTATTGCTGTGCCCCAAACGTATCCATACAACTAGATTTGGGGGTTGTTCCTTTTCTTTTTTAGCTCCGTATCACTGGAATCAGCTACCCATGTCCATCCTTGCTTGTCCAGATCTAATTCTGCTTAAAAAACTTCTGAAAACCTGGCTGTTTAATCTTTAACCTCGGTATTGCACTGCAAACTTTCTTACACGGCTATGGCGAGGAGAGATCCCCTTGGGGATGATTTGTGTGCCTAACAAATAAACGAACACAAGTACAAATAATAAGAGATAAATAAGTAAAGAAAGGCTGTCCTGGGTTTGCAGTGCCGGGACATGAAACTTGTCTGGATTCGGAGTACCTTTTTTAGATTGCGGATTTCTGACACCTAAAATGGCTGCCAGGGTCAGCTTTAGAGAGATATGTACTGCTGACCCTGGCCACCATTTTAGGTGTCTGGGAGCTAAAGATCACAAAAGGATAGCCTGAATTCCATGACTCATGTTAGATTTTGTTTTAAGCTCCCTTAAAGGGTGGCACTTTGAGGGTCTCCTATATGGCACAGGAGTCAGGGTGTGCCTACCTTGCCCCCTTATATGGTCTTTTGATTTGTCGTCCAGGACAATCTAGCCATGCCCTGCATCCAGAACTGGCTAACATAGAGAAATGTTTCTCTTGATACACCCAATCAGATCATTCACATCCACAGTTTCAACCCACACCATTCAATCGGTTTCCTTTGGAATTTTTGGAATTGCAGATGGTTTGTAAATCACAAATTGCAGAGATAGAAAAGAGATAGAAAAGTGTTAACCCTTTAATGCCTACTCAGCAACTTTTTGAATGCTTTTGTCTCACAAACTATCAATCAGATGTATATCAAACTAACAAAAGCATGCTTTTGGAGTACCATTTTACTTTAATTCCAAGTTTAGTGTAAATCTGTTCAGTGGTTTGGGCTGTGGATGCAAGCAAACATTCCTATGGAAGTTAAAATGGGAATGCCTCTTGTTTTCAAACCCTCCCCTCCATTTTCACATTTTTCCCCTGGACTGATCTGCATGAAAATGTGCATGTCAAACCTGTGCTGAATACGCAATGTTATTGCCAAATGTTCGTCAAATCCGTCCACTAGATCAAAAATTGTTGGCAAATAGAAAAAAAATATTTTTGAAAGTAAGTGAAATAGAACAATATATACATAGTGGTGGTTCTAGAAATACAGATTTTTTTATATTTATTTTAAGACCGAACCCTAATACTCTACCCATCTTAGTTTTTGGGTATCAAAAATAAGAGAAATTGTGGTGAATCTAAAGTTTTTGATCTGATATAATAGTAGGACGAAATTATGGACCCTAAATTATGGGGGTTTGCCTAATCTTCCATCCACGCACCTATTCATCCATCCATCCGTTCAACTTTTCCAATCTTTGACCTATCACCATCTATCTTTCCATCCCTCCTTTCTTCAAGTGTTCCATGAAGCCACTGAACATTAAACCCATCTAACCTTTTACACATCCATCCTTCTACTCATTCAGTCATCCATTAACTCTTCCGTCTTTCACAATCCAACCATCCTTTCAGTATTACATCCACTGCCCTTTTCCCTCTGTTCACAAATCCTTCTATCCCTTCATACGTCCTTTTGTCCATCCATCCTTCCATTTACCCATCCTTTCAGCCTTATGTCATCCACCGTCAACAACCTTTCCTTTCACCCTTCCATATCCCTTCACACTTCCATTCATCTATCCTTTTACCCCTTCTTTCTACTTTGCAGCATTTCTTTCTTCCTTCCTCTCGTACTACCTTCTGTTTACCTCTTTCACTCTTGTTTCCTTTTAGCTTTCCTTTATACCTTCCTTTGTCCCCTCTCCCCTTCATTTTCCCTTCTTGTTTACTCATCTTTCTTTCTTATCTTCCCAGCTTAGTTTTTCTTCTTGCCATGTTCTCTCATTATTTGCTCTATTTGCCTATTTCTCTGAGCTGTTCTCAGTTAGCAGAACACCCCTCTCCACCACGATCATTCCCCCCAAATCTCAGTTATGCCCTAGTATTCCATTACAGCATCACTTCTGAGATTTTGCTTGCAAACTTGCAGGTAAAAGAATCCCATTGAGAACTAAACAAAGTTTTAGTGTGCCTCCTGTTAACAGCCTATCAGGCTAAGTCCAACCCACTACGGAAGCTGCTTCAGTGCAACGCTGCTTCGCAAGTAAATCGTCACTGTCACCAAAGCAGGCATTGGTTCTATGACTCACCCAAAAGTAACATCAAGATGGATTTCAAAATAACCAGCAAATCTGCAAATATTATGCACTGGAATGCATTACATGTACATTTGCCTCAGTCACATGATTTACTCTGAAAACCCGACTGGATTTCACTAACAGCAGTCTACAAGCCGTACTCCAAAGTATTGTATTGTATTGTAATTGCATTTATATAGCGCTTACTACCCCTGACGAGGTGTCAAAGCGCTTTTTTAGCGAGTAGCACGCTACTCCGGGACCCATAGAGGATTAGTGTTGAATTAGTATAGTGAAACATGAAAGTAATTTTAAGTGGTGGATAGGTTAGTCAGTTATTTGTATTCAGAAGGATAGCAGATGGATAGAAGAGGACAAAGATTTGTATTTATATAGTGCTTGTTACTCCTGATGGGGTGTTGAAGCGTTTTTATTTTTTGGGGGCGAGTAGCACAATACTCCGGAAACCCAAAAAGGATTAGTGGTGAATTAATATAAAAGTAATATGAGTGGTGGACATTAGTCAGTTATTTGGAGTGAGAAGGATAGCGGAGGGATAGAAGGGGAAGAAAGGTTTGCATTCATATAGCACCTCTTACCCTTGATGGGTGTTGAAGCGCTTTTCTGGCAAGTAGCACACTACTCCGGAATCCATAAGGATTAGTGTTGAAAAGTAGTATAATGAAATATGAAGTATTTTGAGTGGTGGATATGTTATTCAGTTATTTGGATAGAGAAGGGTAGGTGGCGGGATAGAGGGGTAAAAGAGGTTTGTATTTATGCAGCGCTTGCTACCACTGATGGTCAAAGTCAATCAGAAGATCGTCCCTAACCTCGAAGAAAGTGCTGCAGATGTAGAGTCTGAGGCAAGTGTTACTGAGGCCTTCCATCCTCCTGTGGTTGATACAATGCCTAACAACGAGCAGGGCTTATGCACATTATTCTCTAGCTTTATAAAACCCCTTTTTCAATAGGAAGCAAATTACAGTTCATTTTATGTTCACTCCTTGATAACATGAAGACCATGTGCAAAAAAGAAAGGATTACCATGCCCGGTAATATGAGTGGCATGTCCACTACACAATAGCCTAGAGCTCGCCTGGGTCTTAAAACAAGCAAGGAAAATGGTGACCTGCATTCCAGGTTGGGTAGCAAAGGACAACATGATTGTAATGCATTGGGCCTCACACAAGCCTGCGTCCTGGTACCACTGCAACCGCTGTGTTACTGATAGCTATGCTACACCCAGTGTTTAATTTCAAAAGAATAATATAATAAAAAGTGCAGGGCCTAAATATTTTCTTAGGAGCCTGCCACTTGTACTGCCAATCGCTGGAGTTGATGAATGTGAAGCAGTGTCGTAGCACGGGGTGTGGTCCGCCCTGGGCGCCCGTCGCAGGGATCGCCAGCACCCCCTCCTATTCTTGCCTGCGGCCATCGCAGGGTGGCAAACGGCGGGACCGCCAGAGGCGGCAAAAGGTCTACCTACGCCACTGATGCCATGAATTGGTCACACTTTATGCCTCTTTCTTCTACCACTTTGCACTGCCCGTCTCTCTATTTCATTCTTGCAGGTTATTCCCTTCTTTCTCCCTTTGCCATTGTTCCTATGTCTTTCAATTTCTCCCCCTTTGATGCCTTTCTCTCACTTGCTCTGGGGCATAGTCTGATGATGAAAAATAAGTCCAAGTCCCCAAAAATGAGTGCTGGTGCCCACCACCTGCAGCCGAGAGCACCGATGAAGCACTGGCTCTGGCACTGCAGGCTAGCTGCAGGGCGGGGCTGCTGTCAGGGGCCACTGCAGAGTGGGCGTGTTCCCAGCATTAAATAACAGCGGGAACAGTGGAGATGGAACCATTTTCAGAGTGGGGGTGTTGGCCAGCAGCGTTAATCATGCAGTACAATACAATGGTCAGCAATCCCTCCATGAATTACTACATTTTAAGACGTTTGAACCTTGTTTGGGTAACTTTGGGAATTATTGGAATAATCTCATTCTGAGCCTCTGAGTGCAGCACAAACACTGCGCAAGATGAATGGCGTCCTCAAAAATGTTTCAATATTTGAAAAAATACAAGAAGGATTCTTATTCCATGCAATATTTGCTATTAGGGGTTAAAATCCACCCTGTAAAAATATTTACCAATTCAGCTAATATGCAACAGCGTGAATAAGGGATGCTCAGAATATTGGGAAACGACTAAGAATACAATATATTGGGTCCAATTCACAAACCAGTTGTAGATCTGTATTTACAGTGATACTCCTAGAAACAAGTGCAGATTTACTACTTTTTGCAATTCACAAAGGTTGCCCCTGAAAAGCTGTGCTGCCACTGGTCTCCAGGCATAGATACTAAGTGACATTTTCACACATTGCCATTTCCTCATAGCAGAATTAAACACAGCATGATTTGGCTTTGGGTAAAGCAGACCCACTGGGAAATTGTTTTTTTTTTTTCTCCAAGATGAAAATATTTTCCCAAGGAGAAACACGCTTCCTATACTCCCACTAAGTTTGGGGGTGTCCTATTTCCCCTCCCACACTGGAATCCCATGTATTCCAACCTTTTTCCTGAAGCAGATCTCCAACTATATCCAGCATGCAAAAGGATCAGAAATTCGCAAATTTGAGGTTGCTCACACACTCACATGTTTAACCACACCTCGATCCGCCCACTGCCCACCAGTTGTTCAGGATTTACTGCTGCATAAGCCGTCATGGCATACACTTACAGAATAGCAGATGGATTTATGCCCGGTAGATATCGTTTATTGGCTACCTGAAGGGTGCAAATGCAGCCATTTTGATCTCAACATGTCATTTCATGAGCCCTAAATGGTTTCAAAACTTCCCAAGCAGTGGTGTAGCTAGACCTTGTGCCACCCGTGGCGGTCCCTGCATTTGCTGCCGCCCCCAAAACTCGTCCACCCTAGGCAGACCGCCCCGCCCCCTCTTGCTACGCCGCTGTTCCTAAGTACTTTCCTTTTACAAATCATTGTCGTCAGCTCTGTTAGTTCAATTGCAAAAATAAAGACTCCAACTCTCTGAAAGCCCCGGCTTGTTAAATAATAGATCTGCAGGCCCTGCGTTCTGTCGTGCTGAAAGAAGGTGGTCTAACAACCCAATCTGTAACATTGCAATGGTGGGCAACGCTTCACATGGAAGAGCCCTTGCAGCACAGAGACTGTGCTTAGCAGCTGGTCATTTAATTGCCCCACAGCACCCACAGCAATTTTGACACCAGCACATGTCAGGATAAATATGCAAGATGATGGGCATTCTTGTGATGGTAATGTGAGCTGAACATAGCCTGTCACTCTCAAAATCAATCATTCTTGCTACCCCCAGGTTAGATGTGATAAATGTATGGTATTTGGTTAAATTAACATTCTGAGTGATAATATCTATACTTGAGGTTCTGCTATCTATCTTTAATCTTTATTTGTCATATATAGTAAAACACGCAGTCACCTACATGTGCTACTTATAAAAGACTATAATTTCCTTAGTTTCTTAAATTGCCATGATTAAATATTCAAATGTAGGTACAAAAGCACTGAATAGTGTGTAGAGTTTGCCAACCATTTTACTTCAAACACCTTACATGCAACAAAGAACTCAGGCCACCTGAACATAGAACTGATGCATTAGGTGTACCTGCTGGGCAGACTGCACCATGTCTCAAACGGAGGGAAAAGACGAACATTAAATGTGAAAAAGTTACATAAGGTATTCTGTAATAATATGGATCAATCATGATCTCAAAGTTTTAAGTAACACAATGGTGTTCAGTTACAGAACAATGCTAAACCAGGAGGTAAAACCAGATCGTGGAAATAACATTTTATTTGGAATTCACCTTCCAATTAAAAAATGTTTAGATAAAATTGAGGCATGACACACGGTAAGACCATTATTGAGCGGTTTGCAGCATCATACAAGTGGTATTATTGATAAACTTAAATTGTTCTCAAAATGTAACACACGCAACAGACAGGTATCTATGTATAATGTGCAGCATACTGAAGAAGTGCCAACATATTTGATGGACTTTAAATGGCATTGCATGAAAATAACACTTTTTTAAAAATGATTTTTGGATCTGCAGTTATGTTCATTTCAGATTAACACAGCGAATAATTAAAAAAGAGAAACCATACATTAGAATATTCTTAACCTTCTATGCATTACGTACACTGTGCCTTGGTTTGACCTTAGTAAAATATTTGTTCCCATCACAGTTTCGTACAGAGGGTCATGTCATTCACTCCTGGTACGCATGGCAACATTCTGTATACAAGCATGGTAAGAAATTGTTATGATGTTGAAGCCTCTACCTATCACACCTTTTTGACTGTGTGAAGGTATAGCTATGTTTTGCTTAAAAAATCCATTCATATTGTTGTCTGAGAGGAAAATATATCGTAGACATTCATGTTAAATTAGTTACAAGCAGTTTGTCAGAGGAGAATGTCTTTGAAAACCCAACAAAACAGTTAATGGGCCTTTTATTCAATCATTCTTCAAATGAACACCTTCAAGCTGTGCATAATTTGTGCTGGTGGTTTCCGGTGCTCGGCACCGGCACATTATTGTTAACACCAGCGAATGTGAAAGTCTGCCACAAGGTGCCGCTGTCTTGTTAATTTAGAGATGGCCACAACAACAGTCAATTATCAATCCAATATACACTAAAAATGACTATTACCTGTCGCCAAAACCATTCTTATAGCTTTGGGGGCCTGGAATGGTCTGAATTGTCACACTTGTAGGAGTGTGATGGTTAGTAGTTGTGTTGTTATTATCATTGGCAGCATGACAGGGGCAATGTGTGGTGCAAGCTGCAGTAGCCTCTTTAAGAGAGCCCTTAGACTTATTATTTTTTTTCAAATCAAGCACTGCCTTCAAGGTTATCTGGGGATGCAGTAGCAACCCTCAATGCTCCTTGATCCAGTACTCCTGAGCAAGAAGGAAGGCTTACTCACCAAAAATGGAATTCCCGCGCTCAGTATAGCCGCCCATAGTAAAGACATGGGAGTGGTCTGCTGTCACTACAGTCAAAGTGTCCTCTTCTGAGGTCAGTGTCCCGGCGTGGGTGATGGCTTTGTCCATTTCCACTGCCTCATAGAGGGCCTGTTTTGCCTTGCCCTCGTGGTGCCCATGGTCAATCCTTCCTCCTGTAGAGAAAGACAAAGCGGTGGAGACATTTAAGCAATCGCTAAACCTGGGGCCACCAACTATGGCGTTTATTAAAAATATGGAAAACACACAAAACAAAACCAGCAGACAAGACATGCATAGCTTTTAGCTCATGTGGCGTTTTATATATTTTTTTTACAATTTGTGCTAGTCGCAGATATCACTTTTTGCAATGGAGCACTCGATAGCTAAAATGGCTGCTGCTTAAATAATTACTTGATTCTCGTTTGCAATTAGAAAGAAATAATGTCCCTGTAATAGTCCACTACTGAATTTACTTGCTTGGTTCAGCATAATGAAATTCTTGTCAGGCACATTTTACGAGGTAAATTTGATATTGAAGGTATTGGCAATTTTGAGGGATAGCACAACATTAAGATTGTTAAGAAAAAAAGGGAATTAAATAGTGAACAAAGCATTATTATAAAGACTCAAAATTGTTAACCAAGAGATCCTAAAAGAAAACAAGACACAATCCCTGATTTAGGGGAGGTTGTTAATGGAACTACTGCTTAATACTAGAAGGAGTTACATGTACCAACTCTGTGTGTTCCACCGCTCCAAGCTAAAGGCGGTGGAAGGTGGTTTTCCTGATGGCTGAACCTACATTGAATCCATCACATGAAAAAGTCATGTATGCCATGTGGAAGAACCAGCATAGTGTGAAGTTGGCAGCCCAATTTAGGCTGACCAGTCGGTCACCATTTCTTTGAGTAGCGCCTATTCCATAAAAGACTGTAGAAACTTTTGTGGTGCTGCACGGAATGTCATACAAGTGTTCCTCTGGTGCTGGGAAAAACCTCAACATGTCAAGCTTATTTGTAATTTCGATACTGACAATTAGTCCTCAGTTTTGGGATATATTTTTAATGCACATGAGTGTTGACAGCAATTCCACAATAGAGCATAGTGCAAACTACATTTTGAGGTTGGTGATGTCCAGGATTTTAGCCCAGTTCAATGATCAGCCCGATAAATGGTGAATAACAGCAACAAAATGTTTCTGCAATCATATTGTGTAGGAAGCTGGCCCTTTATGCGATATATCAATATTTTGATATACCGTTCAAAGAGACCAAGGGTTCCCTTAATATTGGACGGGGGTTGCTATGCAATACCAAAGTGTTCTAGTAGGGGGCAGTGTGGTCGAGCAGCCTTAGGCTTAACACAGAGGAGTGCAGGAAATTCACAAAATACACACAATGGGCAATAAATAAATGATAACACGACTCAAGAAGGAGATTCACAACAATTTATAAAAATAGCAAGTTTCTTTATATATGGTTAGGCATCAGAAAAAAGTACATTTTGGAATATAAATTCTTTTCACTTTAAAAAGTGGACACAGTGCAGTTTCTGAGTTCTGCAATGTTATCCTATGGAAGTAAACAAAAGTTCTGCATAGAGGTACAAGACAGCGACTTATAGGACCAATCTCCAGGAGTTAGGGTGAGTGGTTGACAAGGTCCAAGGCAGCACCAACAGTACACCATGTCTGGCACAAGGGCGGCTGAGTGCAAAACAGCGTAGTCTGCTCAATGCTTTTCAATAGGGATTGGTCTCTGTGAAAAAAGGGTTGCAGGCTCTGGCTAGGAAGTCATTGGGCTGAACCAGTGAGTGGGCTCATACCTTGAGATGCTCCAGGATGGGGGAACACCTTTGGTCCTCTTCTCCCAGGCCCAGGGGCAATTGGTGCACATGTGTCTTTAGGCGTATAGTTTTTCCTTACCAGAGCAGTCGTAGAAGAGGGGGCCTGCATGCCGAGGTTGCAAGCGACCTAGGGGAGTCCAGAAGGGGTGAAACCATGATGGACTTGAGCTCTGGGGGCAGCGGACCCTTGTTGGCACTGTTGACCCACTTCAACTCGAGCCACAGGCAACAGGTGCAGTGGTTGCTTCAGCTGTTGGGTTTTCGCTGCTCCAGAGACCTCTGAGTCTTTTCTTTGGAGTTTCTTCAGAACTGGTCCGCTGTTCACAGGAGTCTTTTTCGAAGGCAGGCAGTCCTCCCAGGTTTCTGGCGTCAACAGCTACAGGACCAGTTGACCATTGCGCTGTTTTCAACTGGGGCTGCAGACAGGCCGGAGGGGCTGAGGCCAAGTGAGGTGCTCTCTTTAGTCTTCTCTGCTTTTGCGGCTCCTCTGTGTCCCCTTTCTTCTTGGGTCACCAAGATCTGCTTCCCTGGTGCCAAGAGCTCCCCTAAATACTGTATTTAGGGGCATGAGAGGGAGTGCCAGGTAGTAGCCAATAGGTTACTTACTTCTAGGGTGACTACACCCTCATATGATTACTTCCGTTGGGAAGTGGGCATAACCTGGACCATTGTTGATTAATTCTCTCCAAGACAAGGTGAAGGAGTCTGAAGACAGGGGTCCACATCACCTGCCCCACCCCAGGGGTGGTGTTGGCTGAATGTGGGCACTTCTTCTAATCTAACTAATTATCTCGCCTGTCCTCCTACCAAAGGTGGAACAAGACAGGGGGGTTTGCATCCTTTCCGATGAGAGAAACCAGAGTCACATATCAAAGGTGGAGGAGCTGCTCTGATGCTCCCTTGCCTTGACAAGCTAATCTGCAGATCAGCTCGTGAGAGGGTGTGGAAGCAGTGCTTTATTTGTAAAGAAAAATAAGTGCTAGGGCCCTTGTCAGGAGGCCATCGCAGCTTGCACCACCCTTTGCCACTACTAGTACTGCCAATAACAGTACCTACACAACTACTAACTTTCACACTGCTACAAGTGTGACAAATTAGGCTGTTTAAGGCTCGAAACGCTATAAGAATGATGTGGGCGACAGGAATCAGTTGTTTTCAATGTATATTGAATAATAAACAAGTGTTGATCTGCTCACTGCCAAATTACACAAACAGCACCATCATAAGTGCTGGTGTTGACAATTAAGGGCCAGTGCCGGGCACCGGGAACCACCGGCTCAAATCAAGCACTGGATGGAAGACAACCCCTGCCAGAGCTGGCCTGATTGCTGGCCTCCCGAGAACAAAGGCCCTCACCTTTGGGGGTCAGGAATTTGTTTCTGGTGTCAGTCTGGCTAAAACTAGTCAGTCAAACCACCAGCAGTTGGTATGGTTTCTTGGGGCACCTTTAAGATGCCCCCTGGGTGCATGTATTGATAATCCAACAATTGAATCAGTGTGGGCTCATCAATACCAGATGTTTGATGTCAAACATCCCCATTTTCAGTGAAGCCATTATGGAGCTGGGGAACTCCTTCACCAGTGCCCAGCACATTTTAACAAGGCTTACTTGTTCACTTGCACTGACAGTAATCGAACTGCCCAGTACAGGGGCATATCTGCTCATGCAGTTATGCCCTCATGTGTATTATAGTGCACACTGCCTTAGGGCTGTAAGGCAACCCACCCTTCTATCACTTATTTCACATGCTGCCCTTCTTGCTGCCCTCTCCTCCAAAATAATAGTTATTCTTTCCAAAGAAAGCCATCCTTGGCAATAAAGCGGTGGCTTTGATCCAGGCCCTGCCTCCCTGGCCATCTGCGGGTGAATTCAGAGATGAAACTCTGGCAAATTATTGTTCACACTTGCTGCACCTCAGCTTCAGAAAGCACTGATTTATTAGCTTGTCAAGGGAAGCATTGTTCAGGAAGGCAATCAAAAACCACTTACCTCGCTAAACTAAAATTACAGCTTTTTCAGTGGCTAATTTGTATAACTCCCATGGAGGAACTTGGAAAGTGTTTGATGAGGCATAAAATGATGATTAATGAATTTATTGCCCCAGTGCTCATCAAACAGGAGTAGTATATCTTTCTTCTATTGGGCCTTGTGTTTAATGCTAGGTGCCTGTGTGAAGCAAGCCCAATATGATCTCCCTAGAAGCCCCCTTTTCACCCTGTGACCCAGAGGGTGACATCAGAAGAGGGTGTGGACAAAGGCCCGTTTGATAAAAGGTGAAATGAGAAATGTGGAAAGTTGCTGCCTGCAGGGACGGGGCTGCTCAGTTCTCCTCTCTCAATCGCTTTGACTGCCGACGCTTGAAGATTTTTGAAAATCAGAGGAGGTGGGGAGAAGGCGCAACAGAGTGACAAACCGCCTGTGGCTTTCAAAAAAGGGCCAGCAAAAACAAATTTACTGAGTAGGAAAGTGCGACAAAGGGAAAGTGCAACCTAGCCAAGCGGTCTTTTGCTTTTGAGTGGTAAGTATGAATTAACGTTTCAAGCGCTTTACTGAAAAGCGTATGAAGGAACATTATGTATACTGAGCAAAAAAGAGATGGGTGGAAATTCTTGAGCAAATCTGAAACACGGGTAATTAGCGTGCATTCATTGCCATCGTGTTTTAGCTTGCTTGCACCATTACAACAGTAGTGGCTCGCATAGGGTGTGCTGCGGGGCGGTGGGGCAGGGGAGGGGTAGGGTGGGGGGGGTAGCAAACACGGACATACGACAGAACAGAGGAACTAAGGGGCATATTATCAAGCACGGCGTTAAAATTATTGCGGCTTTAGCGGCAGAAAACTGCCACTAAAGCGGCGATAATGGGCTTGATAATATGCCCTTGAGAGTTTCAATAGAAGCCCATGTTGACACCAGAACATGGGCTTCTATGGGAATTCTAAAGGTAAAGCGGCGATAATTTTAATGCCGTTTCTTGATAATATGCCCCGTAATAATTACTTTCCTCCGTTCCGTCCTATGTCCGTGTTTGCTACCCCCCTCCCCCGCCCCACCGCACGCCCTATTCGAGACGCTACTGCATTACAAATGGGATCCAAAGAACAATCACATGCAAACTGCCTTTGATCCGTCTCCAGCAGTAACAGTCTAGCCTGAAATGATATGCATCTAATGAGTTTGGGAGCTCAAGCAATCCCAGACCACTCTCTCCTTAGTGCACTGAGAAAATCAAAAGCAACTTATACCAAAAATGGGCCAGATCATGTGAGTCACTTTTTTTAATGGCAAATTGGCACTGTTGCCAGGCAATTTTACACTAACCAGTCTGTACCAACCAACGTGTGCATTTGTTTGGATTACATGGAACAAGTGTCATTTTTGCACTGTTTTAATTTCAATTATTACTGCACAAATCCCCTGTTAGCAGGGCAGTTTATATGATCTGGCTCCAGATTCTTCTGCCAGGACTCTGGGGATTTGTGAGAGCGCCCCTGCAGAAGAAAGTCCTGCTGCTGGGGTTTCTATCTTCAAATCTATGGACCCTCTCAGGTTACTTCATAATGAATATTGTGTTGAGGGGTGGGCAGTTTAATGTCAGACCACAGGGTAGTTCTTGTCAGCTACCTATGTCATTGTCATATGAAATCTCTTTATTGATGTCATATCTACAATTTCATAATTGCTTTATTAACTTTCTTGCTTTCTCAAATTTGCTCGAAAATGCAACATTTGCCTAGTCTTTTTCAAAATGTTCCCAGTGGAGAGCACCTCCCCGCACCCCCTTATGACAGTCGGGCTCACTCGCCATAGGGCACTCATCCTGAACTTTTATAGCCACCACTTTCAGATGTCAGCAGCCGCCACTGGGTCCCAATTCTAACCCTGGTACCCAGTTTTGTTTTGTAAGGTTTCTCGGGGCCCAACATCCTGGTCGGGTTTTAGGGGGCCTACAGAGAAGTCCTTACTTTATTTTCTTCTCCAGAGTGCCCGACTTTCTTTTCTTGGGGCGCTTTTTCGCTTCTTTCTTTTGGTCTTCCCCACCATGTCTAGTTTTGGACACTCTGTTGTTCACCCAATGATCAGCTTTCTTCCCCAATTCTTGAGGAGGGACTGGCCCCAGGTCCACCAGCTATTGATGCAACTTTTCCTGCACATAATTACTTAACAGATGTTCCTTCCTAATTAAATTGTAAAGCCCATCATAATCAAGCACATTGTTACCTCTTAACCAAACACCTAGTGTTTTCACTGAAAAGTCCACAACATCAACCCAGGCCTGACTGTTTTTTTTTCAGACAACCTGAATAGGATTCTATATTCCTCAGTGGTGAGTCCAAAGCCTTCAGTCAGGGTACCCTTCAGGAGGTCATATGACTCTTTTAAAAAAAATGTTTTTTTTTAGCCATAAATACATCAATTGTATACAAATTATTCATTCATTACAGTTGGAAGAATAAATACAATTCTATTATTTAAGACAAGTCAATACTTTCCTAACTCTACAATTTAGTCGGTTCAATAAACAAGCGGACTGAGATATATGTAGAAATCTATAACAAGAGGGAGAATCATAATATAATAACAAATTTAAATATACTAAAGTGACAGTGCCTAATTAGTCCCATTGAAGATTAGCCCATTTCCTATTAAATTTGAACCATGATCGAGGCCCTCTGGCCTTTGCCAAAGCATACTCCATTTTGTATACCTGTCTAAATAGAGCCCACATCTCGCAAATACTTGGGCCAGCATTATTTATCCAGACTCTAGCAATGAATAATCCAACACACACTAAAATGACAGATGCTAATAGGCTCTCATGACTGACAATCGCATTTGGTTCCCAAAAATATTTCATTCTCAGTAAGCTGATGATTTTGACCCAATAACGGAGTGAGGATATTGGAAACTCTAGTCCAGAATCTATTAAGCCCGGGGCAGTCAACAAACCTATGCCTTAAATCAGCTGCATATTGTTGGCATTTCGTCCAATATGACTTGTCCGAGTATCGAGCTCCTGCCCATTTGGAAATAATCACTGGTGTGTAGTACAGCATATAAATCGTACAATGTTGCTGTAGTTTCAAATTGGCAGAGGTTACTGCCCTATCCAGTACCTCCATTGATTCCTGTATTTCCTCAGTCGTTACTTCAACCCTGAGCGTCCGACTTAGTTTGATAGCTATATACAAACTATTATCGTTAGCAGCTACTAGAAATGTCTGATAGGCCATACTAATTGCACCACGGCCAGATCTCTTATATATTCCTGATAGTATTTCCGATGAAATTGGCCATACTAATAGCTTCTGGCCTCTAACTAAGTAGTCCCTGATTTGTAAATACTTAAAGGAATTATTCTGCCTTAATCCAAACTCAGCTTTTAATGAGCTAAAACACTGAAAAAAAAAAAAAACCCAAAGGAAATGATGGACGGAGTGTTGAACATTGCAAGCACTCACCCCCAGTCAACTGATCTGGGTTTAATCCATCACCGTTCTTTAGCCCACTCTGCCACCCCAGTTCAGACATGGCCATATGCAAATCAGTCTGACCCTGTGCCTCATGGGAACAGTCCAGCCCGAACTGCCAAGCCATGTCTTCCTTGGACCGGAAACAAGCTTCCTAGGACCGGTTTCTGGCATTTCAGCCGTCTTCAGCCAGGCTTGCGTGAATCCAGTGGCAAAGTGAGCAAGGGACTCACGTCTGAGCATACCCTGCCAACTTATGGCGAACAAAGCGGTACAAAAGGGGGTGGTGATGGACGGAGCATCAGAACCAATCAAACACTCACACCCAGTCAACAGATCTGGGTTTGATCCATCACCGTTCTTTAGCCCACTCTGCCACCCCAGTTCAGACATGGCCATATGGATTCAAGCAAGCCTGGCTGAAGACGGCTGAAATGCCAGAAACCGGTCCTAGGAAGCTTGTTTCCGGTCCAGTGAAGACATGGCTTGGCAGTTCGGGCTGGACTGTTCCCATGAGGCACAGGGTCAGACTGATTTGCATATGGCCATGTCTGAACTAGGGTGGCAGAGTGAGCTAAAGAACGGTGATGGATTAAACCCAGATCAGTTGACTGGGGGTGAGTGCTTGCAATGTTCAACACTCCATCCATCATTTCCTTTGGTTTTTACTTTGTACGCTATAAGTTGGCAGGGTATGCATCAGAACCAATCAAACACTCACACCCAGTCAACAGATCTGGGTTTGATCCATCACCGTTCTTTAGCCCACTCTGCCACCCCAGTTCAGACATGGCCATATGGATTCAAGCAAGCCTGGCTGAAGACGGCTGAAATGCCAGAAACCGGTCCTAGGAAGCTTGTTTCCGGTCCAGTGAAGACATGGCTTGGCAGTTCGGGCTGGACTGTTCCCATGAGGCACAGGGTCAGACTGATTTGCATATGGCCATGTCTGAACTGGGGTGGCAGAGTGAGCTAAAGAACGGTGATGGATTAAACCCAGATCAATTGACAGGGGGTGAGTGCTTGCAATGTTCAACACTCCATCCATCATTTCCTTTGGTTTTTGCTTTGTTCGCCATAAGTTGGCAGGGTATGCTCAGACGTGAGTCCCTTGCTCACTTTGCCACTGGATTCAAGCAAGCCTGGCTGAAGACGGCTGAAATGCCAGAAACCGGTCCTAGGAAGCTTGTTTCCGGTCCAGGGAAGACATGGCTTGGCAGTTCGGGCTGGACTGTTCCCATGAGGCACAGGGTCAGACTGATTTGCATATGGCCATGTCTGAACTAGGGTGGCAGAGTGAGCTAAAGAACGGTGATGGATTAAACCCAGATCAGTTGACTGGGGGTGAGTGCTTGCAATGTTCAACACTCCATCCATCATTTCCTTTGGTTTTTACTTTGTACGCTATAAGTTGGCAGGGTATGCTCAGACGTGAGTCCCTTGCTCACTGTGCCACTGGATTCAAGCAAGCCTGGCTGAAGATGGCTGAAATGCCAGAAACCGGTCCTAGGAAGCTTGTTTCCGGTCCAGGGAAGACATGGCTTGGCAGTTCGGGCTGGACTGTTCCCATGAGGCACAGGGTCAGACTGATTTGCATATGGCCATGTCTGAACTGGGGTGGCAGAGTGAGCTAAAGAACGGTGATGGATTAAACCCAGATCAGTTGACTGGGGGTGAGTGCTTGCAATGTTCAACACTCCATCCATCATTTCCTTTGGTTTCTAAAACACTGAAACCCACATTCGTCATACAATTGCCCAATCTGATTTATGCCGTTTCGTTACCACCCCTTCCCAATCATATCGTGGAATATTTCGGGGAACATAGGGTTACCCCATAGTGGCGTGTATTGAGGTAGATGGGGCAATGAGTATTGTTTGAAGATATTCCGCCAGACCTTAGTAACATCTTTGATTGTCTTGAATTTAACTCATTTAAAATAATTCGGGTCAGAGGTCTTGTATAACAAAAACCCAGTCGAAGGACCACAGGCTAGCTGATAGAAAGCAAACAAGGACTCTGTTTCCACCCCAGACAACAAGCCCCTAATCCGTCTGAAAAACGAAGCCCAATAGTAGAGCTTGAAATCTGGGAGCTTAAATCCCCTTGTATATATGATAGTTTCATATACTGGAGGGCCCTCCTAGCACGTCTATACCCCCAAATGAAATTGCCTATGGCACTATCTAATCGTTTAGAAAAAGACTGAGAAACCCCTAAGGGTATTGCACGAAATAAATACAAAAAGTTTGGTAATACATTCATTCTAATTATGTTGCACCTTCCATAAATACTAATAGGGAGCCGATGCCAACTGGGCAACTTAATCAAAATTGTTTTGAGTAATGGCTCATAGTCCAAAGATACGATGTCATTAACTTCGCTGCTAAGACAAACACCAAGGTATGTAGCTGTTTGTGTGACCCCTAATGAGGGAGATATATTTTCAGATTGAAAGTTTGAAATTGTTTGTGTCTTGGCTGCATTCAACTTATAACCTGAAAAATAACCACATTTTTCAGCCTGTACTATGATATTATCAATAGCTTTACCGGGATTAGCGGAGAAGACTGCAATATCGTCTGCATACGCAGTAACTTTTAATTCCACGCCATTTAGATGAACTGGGGGAATCCCTCTATCCTGTTGGAGGTGCCTTATAAACGGCTCTATGTACAAAGCGAACAGCAATGAACAGTGAACCGAGCAGATGTGATACCATTCAGTTTAATCGACTCGGAGGTCATATGGCTCAGCATCTGTATCACTCAATGCTGGGAGTCTATCCCTGCATTTACCTGAGAAGAGTTCCGATAAGAGAGAGCTGAAATGCTTCTTGTTTATGCTTCTACAGATACAAGCTCTGTCGAAGGCATTAAACCATTTGGTGATATCATTACCATCTGTATATTTGATAACAATCCCTCTGGGGATTTTGGGGTCAAAGATTTCCTTCCTTTCCCTGTTTACAGAGTTGCTGCCACCAGGGATGGGTCCTATACCCATCTCAGCTCTTTCTTTTTCTACAGCCAAGATTTTAGCCTCTAATGCTATCCTCTTGGCTAGTTCCTAAAGATTCTGCATCTTCATGGTCTATCCCTGCTGAGGCACTGCTAAGAATGCTCCCAGAAGTATTGCTTTCTTAGGGTGTAGTGCTTGCTGGAATCAGAGTCAACCTCATCCATTACTTGCTCTTTTTCTGCCTCCTCTTCTGCAGGGGGGTTATCCTTACCCATGGCTCAAGCATTTTCTGCAAGCTATGTTTGCAGATGGACTTCTGTGGGTCTAGATCCTATGGATGAGGTTTCATGCTTTCCACAGGGTCTTAAGTCTGTCCAACTTAAGGTTCTTAAACAGCCCAAGGTCGAGCTCCTGGAAAGTACCTAGTACATTAGTTATGGTTTAAAGTGAGTTGGGGCCATTTTAGAAAAGTGCCAAAAATGCTACAGTTCTTCCTAAAGGCCTAAATTACTAAAAAAGACTTTTTAAATTCTAAAATTTGCAAAGGTACTTAACCAAGGCCCTAACGCCTATTTTAAAACAATTTAGAAAAATCGAAAATTGGAAAAAATGTTTTTATCTAAAGACAATTTTGGATTCCTTTGTGAAATCACTTATCAACCAAGTGATATAGCAAACGGTGATACACCACCAATGTAGGAAGCTGGATCTTTATGTGATATATCACTGCATTGATATACCGTGTAAAGAGTCCAGGGGTTACCTTACTAGTGGAGAGGGGCTTGCTATGCAATCCCAAAAGGCTCAATTAGGGGGTAGTGTGGTGGAGCAGCCTTAGGCTTAACACAGAGGAGTGCAAGACATTCACAAGATACACAGAATGGTCAATAATTGATAACACGGCTCAAGCAGGAGATCCTGCCAATTTATAAAAATAGCAAGCATCTTGATATATGTTTAGGCATCGGAGAAAACTTTATCAGGTAAGTGCTGTTTTAAATATAAATTATTTTCTCTTTAACCAAATGGACACAGAGCAATTTCAGAGCTCTGCAATGTTATCATATTGAAGGAAACAAAAATTCTGCAAACAGGTATAGTACATCAACTTACTGGACCAATCTCCAGGAGTTCATGTAAGTGGTGAGCAAGGTCCAAGGCAGCACAAACAGTACACCACCAGCAGCACGAGGACGGCCGAGTGCAGGGTGAAAAACAGCATCGGGTACCCAATGTGTTTCAATGAGGATCGGTCTCTCTAAAAAGAGGCTGCAGGCTCTGGCTAGGAAGCCAGTCAGGCTGAACTAGCAAGTGAGCTCAGGCCTTGCAAAGCTCAGGGATGGGGGGGGACACCTTTGGTCCTCTTCTCCAAGGCCCAGGGGCGATGGGTGCAGAGATGTCTTTAGGCATCCGGTTTTTCCTTACCAGAGCACTGGCGTTTTGAGGGGGCCTGCGTACAGAGGCTGCAGGCGATGCTGGGGAGTCCAGGAGGAGTGAAACCACAATGAATTAGAGCTTTGGGGGCTGGGAAACTTTGTTGGAACCATTGCCCACTTCAACTCAGGATGGAGGCATTGGTGCACTGGTTGCTTAAAGTGTTGGGTTTTGGCAGTTCCAGAGGCCTCAAAGTCTTTTCTTTGAAGTTTTTTCAGAAGAGGTCCTCTGTTTACAGGAGCTCTTGAGTTTTTTTAAGACAGGCAGTCCTCCCAAGTTTCTGGAGTCAACAGCTGCAGGATAAGTCAACTTTGGCACAGTTTTCAACGAGGGCTGCAGACAAGCCGGCGCTGCAGGGCCAAGTCTGGTGCTCCCTTTAGTCCTCTCTGCTTTTGCGGCTCTTAGGTGTCCTCTTTCTTCTTAGGTCATCAGGATCTTCTTCTCTGGTGCCAGGGGCTCCCCTAAACAGTGAATTTAGTGGTGCTAGAGAAAGTGCCCGGTAGTAGCCAATGGCTTGGGGTGAGTTCACCTACCCCATATGACTACTTCCGTTCGAGATGTGGGCATAACCATGACCCTTGATTAAATGTTCCATGCTTTATCACCTACGTTGGCGGTTAAACATCAACCCTACCTGATACCCCTCGTTGCCTTCCTGTTGCTCTATAACTGAGTGAGACGAGGGTCTGCTCTAGAAGGCAGGGGAGATAGACTCCGGTATGTCTCCAAGTCTTCCTCTTTGAGTCATGTTACTGTAGCGTATAACACTCAACTGCCTGTCGCTGCCACAATTTTTTGAGTCTTATTTGATTTGTTTAATGCTGTACGTTTTTCTGCATGATTCACTTCATAGGGATGGCACAGCACATCTGGCACGAAGATATGTGATTTAAGATGTTAACCATGGGCCGATATTCTGGGCTAGTCCTGGGACAGCAATGGGGACCGGAATAGCACCCAGAAATGTGAAATGCTTATTTGTCATCATTCTCATACTTTGTGATTACATGAGACAACATGTATTCTGGTACTTGTGCAAATCTGGAATAAAAAACAACTTTAAAAAAACAAAACATGACTCTGGTTGCTTAATTACTTCCAAGACAAGATGGAGGAATTCCAGAGAGGGAACCACATGACCTGCCCCACCCTAGGGGTGGTGCTAGCTGAATGTGAGCACCTCTCCTAATCTAATCCCCCCACTACAACCCAGCAAAGTGCAATGCATCAGGCATTAGACTAATGCATTTCAGTGTGGTGGTCTGCATCACCGCATTGAAATGCGATGTCACACACATTCTGCCGCTAGCCAGAACACTGCTGTTGTTAAAATTACCAGGCACAGCGGCAGGTAGCCCGCAGTGTGCACTGCTCTGCAGATTTCGGGGGGGGGGGGCACACCCAGGCTGGGCTGGAATGAGCTCACCTTGCTACAATATAACTATTGATTCTCATTCATGATTCAATTACCGAGCGGCAGCGCTGCATTTCACTAACGTCAAGTCAGTGCCTGCCAATGGATAACGCTGAGACATCAGACTGTGGTCAGGAGTCAGACAGTTCTGTCGGACTCACAGTTATGGGTCGCTAGCAGGCTGCCGCCCTCCTCTTGCACGAGCCGTCGGCAGTTCAGAGTGGGCAGGCTGCTATTGATGAGCTGCTTGCAGCGCCACGGTAATCAGAATCCTCCTGTGGCTCGTGGTGCGACCGATGTGGACCCGACCTAGTCGGGCCAGGCCCCACCTGGGAGAGGCGAGGCCCAGGTGACTGGTGTGTAAGTGGAAATGCAGTGTCTCTCGCTGGCCTGGCTGCCACCGGCCATCGCAAATTTAAGTAAGTGTGTTTGCCTAGGTGGACTGGAGTTTAAGTCAGGCCAGGGTCATAAATTAAAATCACTCAGTTAGTTCAAGTTAGTTTCGGGTAATAAAGTTTCAAATTATGTGCTTCACAGCTTGCCTTGCTTTTATCCTGTAAATTCCACGACACAAAGGATGTCGACACAAGCACTCACAACCACACACAAACTTCTCTTGACTCAGACACTTGACACGCACAGTCAGTGTGCTTAAGCTAATAGGCAGCATAGTCCTCTCCGGTGCAGGCTGCAGTGCATGAATGATCATCTGCAAAATGAAGTTGGTTGGACCTGCCAGCACCTATTATTTACCACAAAGTGAAGCTTTTTCACAAAATAACGTGGCAGCCCAAATAGAGTTTATGACAATGAACACACACACTTTTCTTTTAATTAAATTTGGTTTAGAAGAACTACGTGTACCAGGCTCAGCCTCACTCTCCTGAGGCTTGCACAATGCCCAGTAAATCTGCAGCGGTTGAAGTGAGTCAGAGTAAGCTGACCGTTGTTGACTAACAATTTATTGTGATTAGGCGACAGCTGAGGAGATCCGCGTTCATATTAGGGTTGATTAAGCAGTAATATAGTCAAGTCTAATACGGCGTCCTGGCTCGCTTTAATGTGTGGGCCTCACTCTCCTGATTTTTGGTGCTTTACAGTAGATCTTCTTAGAGCTTCTTGTTGCTCAAATGGGTGTAATTTCTGATATTAATGTTTCCCTCATCTTCATTGCTTGATTTGCTTGTTTTTGCTTGCGAGAAAGTGTCACACCTAGTCGTTGAAATGTCACTCATAATTACATAGAAATTATGAAAATGTCCCGGATAGGAATAGCATTACCTATCCTCCCACCAAAATTAGAGTAAGACGGGGGGGGAGCTGCATCATCTCCTATGAGAGAAACCAGAGTCGCATACCCAAGCCCAGGGACTGCTTTGAAACTTCCTTGCCTTGGCAGGCTAATCTGCAGGTCATCTCGTGGGAGAGGGTGGAAGACCCCCCTCCATGCCAGAGGTGGCAGGGTTTCTGGACTCCCAAGAGTGAAGGTCCGCACCCCTGGGGGCCAGGAATTCATCTCTGTTGTCGGGCTGGCTAAAACCAGTTAGCCCACCAGCAGCACTCTAGGTTTATGTATTGATAAATCCAACACTAGAATCAGTGTTGGTTCATCAATATGAGATGCTTAATATCTAACATCTCTATTTTCAGTGACGCACGTAGCTGGGTTGCTCATTTTCACCAGTGCCCAGCTCAAGTTTTAACATGGCTTCCCTGTTCACTTGCACTGACAGTAATCAAATTGCCCAGTGCAAGGGTATATCTGTTCATGCAGCTATGCCCTCATATGTAGTAGAGTGCACCCGCCTTAGGGCTGTAATGCCTAGGGTGTATTACCTATACTGCATGCAGTGTCTTCATGCATGGCACAGTGGGATGTGTGCCATGTCGACTCTTCAGTTTTCTCTGCACCAAGGCACGCAGCCTGCAATGGCAGTATGCATGATCTTGGTGAGGGATCCCTAGGATGGCACAATTTGGGCTGCAGCCCTAGTGGGCCCTCTTCCGTCCCAATCCCCCAGGTACCAGGGGTGCCATTTTACTAGGGACTTTCAGGGGTTGCTACAGTTTTAGGGATAGAACACTGGTACTGGGAACCTAGTTAGAAGGGACCAAGTTCCCTACATATAGCAAATGTTTGTCCCGCATTTTTGATGTACTAAAAATAGGAGTGAACATCCATTATGCCCATTATGGTGCCTTCAACCTTAAAATGATGTTATAGAATGAAGAAGGGAAGTTAGATTTACACTGGCTTTCTATTAGCACTACATGAAAACCAATAAGAATGCTAGCTCCTCTTTAAACCTACTTCAGCTAGGGCCCCTCCTTAAAGAAAGAGGGGAGTTCACATTTCTCCTGCTCAACGCCAACCCCACTGGCTTCTAACGAAGTTCCTGCCACATTCAAACACTTCACCTTTACATGCAGAACCAAGCAAGGCCTCACCCTGCAATACACCGGGACCTTAATCATCGTAAGAGGGTACAATCATCTGAACTCCATCACCATGGGCATCCATCAAATACCACTTTTCCCCCAAAACTCCAAAGAAGTGATTCTCTCAGCAACTTGTATCACTCGCCTGGAAAGACCACTCACCCACAATCTAACATTGACAAATTGCACAACATTGCTTTTAAATCACTGTCATAGATGATGTCATGTTGATTCATTTGCTGCCATTTTGTATGACCATATTGTGTATAGCCAGTACTTTTTTCGAACTTATGATGAATTTAGCCTCACTCAAGCTTGAACCTGGTAACCGAGTATTTGGAAATTACAAGCTCATTTTCCAGAACTTAATGTTCATCTTTTTCAAGGTTTTTTCAAGGTTCTTTTTCATTCTTCTCGTGAGAAAGATATACACCTGCTATGAGATTTTCGGGAATTGTCACATATGTTCTTGCTTGAAACATACATGAAGAAAACCTATAAAATGCTGTGCTAATTGGGGGCGGTAGCATTAGATGTTCACAGCTAATAGAAGGGAGATGCAAATCGATGTGGCACTTTACTTGTTTTGCTGAATAAATTTGTCCAGACCTCACAGAGGCGTACAAGTAGTTCATTTTGTTTTGGCGTGTCTTCAAAAAGCACCTATAGCCCTACCCAAATCTTCAAATAACTAGGTCCCTCAACAATAATCAGTCTGCAGCCCTCTTGCATAACATGCTTGGTTGCGCTGATTGTGTTTTAGCACTATATAAATGCATATAACATGCCACAAGTTGGCAGGTCAACTGCATTGAACCTTCATCCTAAAATGGACCCTTTTATTACTGCAATGATCATTAATATTGGGGAACAATAACTCAATGTGCTGTGCTTCTCACGTAAGGCTGAGAAATGGGCAGACAAAATGGCCCCAGAATTGGAACCGACAATATCCAGATTAAACATCACAGAGGGGAGAACGCTTGTATATTCCACAGGTCAAGAGCTTCCGCCCGGTGGAATGGAGCATTCTCAGTGCTCAGACTTTAGTTGTAAACAATCTGCCCATCGTTTCTCAACCCTTACATGCACCAGCAATGGGTATAAAAGCCATTTAAAACACTTTCTTAATTTAAAACAACTGGAGGAATGCTATAACTCTCAAGCTTACAATCAGGGTATAGTGTACATGTTGAGGCCTAGTCACAAAGGTAAATATACAAGTGTATTTACACATACACACATATTTACCTACTTGTAACTCAACAAATCTTTGGTTTTGTATTTACATTATTTTGCTTTTCACCAATTCAGATTGTAGATTTAAACCTAGTTGTACACTTACAGGTGCTGCCCACGAATAACGGGCTGGAGCAGCCTACAACAGGATTTCTGAGTCTATAGTAATTTTTGTTACTTTGCACATGTAGGTGGAGATCTCCTTTCCAATATGGCAGAGATCTTCATATAAAAAAAGTATAGGGAAAATTATTAACGATTATTATTCTTCGATACATTTTTTAAAGATTTAAATGTAAATTTATTTTACGTATTTATCTTTAACCTAGAGCTAATAAAATAAAAATTTACAGCACATCAATTCAGCACATTAAACGTTTATTAAATATTACATTTGAATATATTGGTTTAATTCATATATAATACTTCTTAAACATTAATTAAAAAATTCCACCCTTACTAAAAGTTATATTTTTATTTAATCTGAAGTACATTCAATTAAAAGTTATCTATTGAATGGAATTTACATTATTTAACATTTTTCTTAAAGGTTTATTTTTTTTATTATGTTTAGTACAATCTTAAAAATGAAAATAATGATTTAATATTTCTATAGAAATTTTATATATATACACACACACACACGGCAGATTGGGGAGATGTGTGAGGAGAGCAAGAATAGGGGGAAGTGCAGAAGATGGAGAGCATGATCAGGAAAGAAAGGGAGAAAGAAAAAGAAAAGAGAAAAAAGTATCAAAAATTAATGTCAATGTGCCGTGCTCCTGGTTTTCAGAAACTTCACTGGATGCCCATTGCTCACCTTCTACCAGCAGAAAGAATCCTTTGGGGTTTTTCCTTAAGATTCGGATGGCAGCATTCACCATCTCTGGCAGTGAAGGGTCTGTTTGATTGTCCCGGTCCAGCTCGTACATCATGTCTATCGGCTCAAAGAGACCTGCAACAAGAGCAGAGAATTAGAGGCAGCGTCTGGAACATGGTGATAAAAAGACCTCAGAAGGCAGGGTGTCAACTGGAATTCTAGGGCAATGGCTGAAGAGTATCCTTAGCAGGGGGCAGGGTGTGAACTGGCATTTGAGGGCAATGGCTAAAGAGTATCCTTGGCAGGAGGCAGGGTGTCAACTGGCATTCTAAGGAAATGCCTGAAGAGTATCCTTAGCAGGGGGCAGGGTGTGAACTGGCATTTGAGGGCAATGGCTAAAGAGTATCCTTGGCAGGAGGCAGGGTGTGAGCTGGCATTTGAGGGCAATGGCTAAATAGTATACCTGGCAGGATGCAGGGAGTGAACTGGCATTCTAGCAAAATGGTTGACGTTGAAGGAACTACATGGTAGCATTCGAGATGAAGAGTGTAAAGGACATGGTGTAAACAGGCATTCTAGGGCAACTGCTCTTGCTGAAGATTGTAGATGGCAGGAGACAGTGTGCGAATTGGCATCTAGCGCACTGGCTACAGAGTATACCTTGAAGGAAGTAGGACATGAACTGGGATTCTAGGGCAATACGGAAGACTGCAGGTGGTAGGAGACAGGTGTGAACACTGGCATTTCACAGTAAAATCCGACACAAAATCCACGGTATTAATTTCCAGAAGATTCATCTTCTGGATCGAAAAGGTAAAAACATCATTCCCACCAGAAATGCCTCTTTTGCCAATTCTCATCAAGTTTCATTTCCCACTTCTAATCCCTAGTATGTCCCTCAAACAGATTCTATAGTTATCAATCATACCTACACATAGTGAGTGTAAGTGCTGTTGAGTGTGAGGCCTTTATTTTTGTAAAGTTAAATGTCAACTACTGATGTGGGGCCTCAGCATTGTTATTGTCTGGAAATTGGTACCTAGCTTTATGTATTTAATTTCTGGAATGCAAAGTGTTGATGAAAGCTTCAAGGGGCAA
Source organism: Triturus cristatus (assembly GCF_964204655.1). NCBI lineage: Eukaryota > Metazoa > Chordata > Amphibia > Caudata > Salamandridae > Triturus > Triturus cristatus. Next base: position 842,357,918 of record NC_140580.1, on the reverse strand, counting down.
AGGCTGATGTCCAACACAGGCCTTTCGCTGCAGCAGCCAATAGGAACCATCACCAGAAAATTGTTATAGTCTTCCAGCTTCCATGAAATTGAAGGTAAGCACCTGTGTCTCCCTGCCACAGCCAGTCATGTTTGTTGGAAATGTTACGAGCAAGAGCAATCGTATCGTGATTCCATATAGATACCATAGATAGGTTTGCGGAAAAAAAGAAAATTGGGCCTCATTTAGGAATAGCTGAGTTTTAATGATTGCATCTTGTCATCTATAGATCTCAGGTGCATGAAAGATAGCCAGGCTATCCCACTGAAATGCAGTTTAGGGGTTAATCTTTTTGCACTGTGTTCATAGCAAATTTACATATGGCATATAGTTGACTGTGATTGGATGTCTTCAGGCTACTGAAGACAGCTTGGCCTGACCCTGCAACATTTTTCAGTGAAAGACACCTTGATGACTGTGATTGCCTCAGAGTCTTTTTCAGTCTACCCTGATGATGTGATTGACCCAGAGTTTTTCGGTCTACATTGATGATGTGATTGCCTCAGAGAGGGTTTCAGTCTACCTTGATGATGTGATTGACTCAGAGTTTTTCATTCTACTTTGATTATTGGGATTGCCTCAGAGAGTTTTTCAGTCTACCTTGATGCTGTAATTGCCTCAGAGTTTTTCAGTCTTCTTCATTTGTAGTAGGCTATCTGACAGCAGCTGAACATAGAAAGCCTGGCACAGCAACGCATGAGCACAGTAAGGGCCGGGTGCCAGCACCAGCAAATGATAATTTGCAACCAGGTGGGAAAAGCCTTTTCTTTTTAACAGATCTGGGCCCAATGAGTGAGGCTTTGTAAAAAAAGATATAACCAAGTTTTATGACATTGATCAGCTGAACCTATTTACCTTTCTCAGATTTGTTTTACAATTGGTTTAAAGATGATTATATACTCTTTGAATATATTGCAATGGTGCAATCCACTCGAACTTTGCTCGACATATGTGTACTAGTGCAAACAAATGGTGTGGTGTGTACTTTAAGAACAGCAATAGCACAAATACATCCATATTGTGTTTACAATAGCTTAAGCTATGGCAGGAAGAGGGTCACGACCTCTAAATCTGTTTCAATCGAATCCAAAACCCTTCTTGGCCTACACCAGATGCAACTGAAACAATATAAACACAGACTGATGTGACCTGTAACCTCATAGGCCAGCTGTCTCTGTAGGCCTTAGCCAGTGCCTGTCCACTCCCTGGTGTGTACTGAAAGCATATGTGCACAATGAACACTAAGCTATTGTGAGCTCGGCAGGAACATGCGTTGTGTCTGTGTAAGAGTATGATTTATGATGGTCACTAAAAGCAAAGTAGAGTGAGTGTGTGTGTTGTGGTGTAGGTAAAAACAGGTTACAAGAGCATAGGTGTTTTGTTAAATCGTTAAAAGTTGGAAGTGGGGAGAGCCATTTAATGACCAGTAAAAATGCCTTTCAAAGACAGAAAAGACAGTTGTAGAACACGGGCAAAAGCCATGGCTTAGACTATGGTACTCAGTAGAAGTTTTGCAGGAAAACCATGTGTTAATACCGCACCTGGAATTACCAGGCTGGTTCAGCAAGGGGGATGGCTGTCGACTGGGCTGAATGGGGTGAGATGTGTGCTGCAGCAACCTGGGCATCTCATTCTCTTTTTCTTAATCTTTTTGGCTCAGTGGTCAAGAAATGGAATTTGGTATTGCAGTTCTTACATCAAGTGCTGCAATCTATTTTTGTTTGTCAAAATCATGTATATTTTGATGTAATAAATTTGTTGTGTATGAAATCTTTCAACTGTCATTTGTTAAGCTTTGGTATTCCTGCAATAAGTAAGAAATGGGACGAGGAATAGATGAGGAGGTAATGCTCGGATTACTTACCGGCAATCTTCATTACTCCAATTCCATGTTCCTTGTCCCATTACGTATGTTCCCTCCCTCCTTATTTTAGGTTGAGCATTCAAGACCTCTTGTATATACTTTAGTATATAGTTATATGTGTATGTACTATGTGGGCTCTGGAGATCAGCCCTAGGACTTGTCTGCTTCCGCTTAAGGCCTTTTTTTTCTGTTCAACTGCCTCGATTTGTCTTGATAGAAAACGACCAGCAGAGGTCAGTAAAATACCAGAATTACTTTAGCATGCTCTAGATTCCAGTCCATAGAAATTGTCTTCTACGAGCACCCGTAGACAAAAATATTTTTTTCAAATCTTGTACTTTCAGGGATATGACCACCAAAGGCCCTGATTTTATATTAAAAACAGAGCTTAGGACTATGCCATTTCCAGCTGAAAGGCAATATTTCTCTTCATGTGTTCCCATACTTGGCGTGTCACGCAGTTTGGTGCTTACTCTCCCTCCATTTTAAAGAACAGTAGATGTTCAGCACCCAGGCTAATGTGCTGCATAGCTAAATACATATAGGTTCCCAAAGGTGAGACCGATTGCATTGCAAATGCTTGTTCTTATTTGGGAATGTTTGTGGAGACTTATTAAATCAGGATGAGTTGGTGGGCCCATCCAACTTTAATAGTTAAAGGGGGAGGGAGGTTTTTTTTTTTTAAATAGAGAGAGAGTGGTGCTTGGAATGGGCGGCCTTGGTTGGTGTCCCTCACTATAATTTCAATAAGAAATGGAACAAGGAATATGGAATCAGAGAGTAATGAAGATTACATGTAAGTTATCCGGGCATTACAACAGGATTGCCATGTCTAAGCACAGTAAATAATAAGTGTAGAATGTAATTAGTATTGCATAATTTAACAATACTTAACTTACGGGTACTCAATCTGTTGATGTTGTAAGGATGAAAAGCTGACTTGGTTTTGTCCTATTTCAACGTATTACTTGTACATCAGACCCGATATTAGCAGTGTTTTTAACTGGACGTACACAACTTACCACTGGCAAAGCAGAGTGGACAGTGGTGGGAATTCAAGAGGACAAAGAAATATTTAAAAACAAGCCCTAGCAGCTCCAGAGGTCCGCTGTGGATCTTAACCTGTGGGCTGAGGACCCTTGGGGGTCCCGCAAGGCCTACTCAGGGGATCCGCAGCTATTTTCCAAAATTGAATATTAAAATTCTCAGATTAAAAATGAATAAAGTACATACAAATGAAGAAGCTAAATTGAAAATGTGAAAACAGTTTCTGTATTCGATCGGAAATTAAACAAAATATTTCAATATTTAAGCAGTTGTTTGAGGTATACTTGTTTTTGTATTTTTATGCATTGATGCTCAAATCATAGAAATTGCTTAGGTCATGTGTCCCCAGGTTCCAATAATGACTCAGTGGTGGGCCCCGGATTCTAGTACTGATTCAGTGGGGGTCCAAATAAGTCCAAAGGTTAAAAACCACTTCTATAAAGTAACCAGTCGTATCAGAGTTTTTTACTCTCAACACCCCCAAAAATGTCAAATTGTTTTAATAGTCTCCTTTCTGCATGTTTGATCATTTGACGCAATAAGATGATTCTGAAATTATGGTGGACCAGCCAGTAATTGCAATATTGCTGCAAAGTCAGCTTTAAATGGGGAATAGAATGCGTAGACTGTGATTCCACCAGTTTTTCCACATTTAAAGGTGCATCGTTAGCACCATCTTTTTGCTGGTGCTAACTGATACAATTTCCTGTGTAGTGAAGGAGTATTGCTGCTTTACTTTTAGTGATGCTGCAATACCACTTCACTCTAATATGCAAAATGGTTGTAACATGATTTTTTATAGTACCCGACCATTTCTAAATGAGGGCTTGGGTAGCGTCTACAGAGTTGCAGCTAGTGGGTAGTTGGCCAACTCTGTGGGAATGGAGGCTTGTAATGTGATTTAAAAAGAAAGAGAATACCCAGCACATTAAAGACCAATCCCCAGAGTTTCAGACCTATATACCTCCAGAGAGCTTATACCAAGAATTCATCAGGAACAAAGCTATGGGTGGCCTTCAAATGAACGATTTTTGATACACTGATAACAAAATCTCATTGATGCTGTTCTATAAAAGTTCTTAAACCATTTCATTGTGTGGTCTTCTTTGTTGTTCATGTTTTCAAGCATATTCTTTGAATGGAACAATCAATTAAATTCAGACCATCCCCAGTAAACAGCCAACACGTGTTTAGCAATATTCACTTGATCAGGGTTCTCGTATTAGTTTAGTTCAGCTTTGAATTTTCAAAAACTCTTTGTTTTTGGACATTGTATTTGCTTTGATACGTTTGGAATTCCATTCTGTTTGTTTTCTGGGCCATGATATGCCCTTGTTTTTGGCTGACACAGTTCCACCAACCTTGATTTACTCCTCAGGATATCCACTATGTCTACTGAGCTAGGTAGCTCAGTAGACAAAACAGCTTTTTTACAAAGCTGCACATCAAACCATCAGTTCAGACACATGTGGGTAGCCGAGGCAGCTGCAGTATCCAGTCTTTACAATTATTACTTTCTCTTTTATAAAATTCATGCTCAACAACTCTCTTTGATAGTTGAACTACCACAAGGACCTAGAAGTGCCAAAGCCGATGGATGGAATAATACAGGTGCTAACATAGTGTGTTACTGTATCAATAAAAAATTCTTAAGTCTCATAGAGAAATGTTCTCCTCAGAAAAACCTAAAACCTAGAAGAATATTGTTGGACTTGGCCCTTTTCGCAGGGTCATCCCTGAACTTTTTGCCTTCCTCCTATACTTTTTCTGACCTGTTGCTGGCTGTTTTATGACTCTGGGCACTTTACCACTGCTGATCAGTGCTAAAGTGCATATGCTCTCCCCACTGTAAAATGAATGTACGAATTTGTGATTCCATGATTGGTTGGTTTGGTTTACCTGTCAGACCCTAGTACAGTGCACCAGGAGTGCCCAGGGCTTGTAAATCCAAATGCTGCTGGTGGGCTTGCAGCACTGGTTGTGCCACCCACAGAAGCAGCCTGTAAAAGTGTGTCTAAGGTCTGCCATTGCAGAGCCTGCGTGCAGTCTGGTACTGTCATGCTGACTGGGCATGTGCACCCACTTGCCAGTCCCTAAACCTTCCCTTTTCTTCATATCAGGCACCCCTATGGTAGGCCCAAGGGCAGGGTGCATTGTAAGGATCAGGTAGGTCATGCCCTGGTGTGTGTGGCATGTTCTAATAGTGAATTACAGCCATTTTCGTTTTTCACTATTGCAAGGCTACTTGTTCTCCATAGGCCAGAATGGGCAATTTGGTTATTACATTTTATAATCCTAACTGACTCAGGGAACATGGTAGAAATTCGAATTTAGTATGTCTGAACTCAGGATGATAAAATACACCTTTTAGTGAAGTTGGTTTTAACATTCTGAGTTTGAAAATACCACTTTTAGAAAGTAGGTATTTTCTTGTCTAACCATTCAAACCTGCCTCTGCTAGGCTGTGTATTGCTTGTCTGGAGTTTGAGTGACAGGGCTGGGGAATTCCAGGAGACAGGGTGAGGTGGCCCAGTGGTGAATAGAGAGATCTGCATCTAGATGGGTGGGAGGAGTAGCACCTGGGACCTGAATAGGGCTGTGCCTTCCCTCCACAATGCTGGCTCCACCTCCTGTGGTGCGTCTGATGTCTCTGCCCTGCACTCTGAAAGGAAAGAAGGAGTCAGGTAAACAAAGTGCTCCAGGACTGACCAGAACCAGTTTGAACAAGGAAAAGGCCCCTCTGCCTTCAGAGGACAAAGGATTTTGGGGTATAAGTATTGGGACCCTGATCCCAAGAATTTAGATCACTTTGGGAAACAAGAAGAAACTCTTCTGAGGAGAGGAACCAAGAAGAAACTGAGGAGAGACTATCCCTGAAACTGGGGATTGGCCTGCAGGGGTTGCCTACTGCCAAAGAGAGGAGCAAGGAACTTTGTGTGTACTTTTGCTCAACTTGTGAAGGATCTCCAAGGGCTTGGAAAAGAGCTTGCCTCCTGCTGAAGTCTCAGGAACAACAGACTTCACCCCCCAGCTCCCCAGAGTTCTTTGGAAGTGCCTGCTGCTGTGTTGGGCCTTCTGAGGGACTGCGTGTCGCAAGGAGCTGGAATAGCGACTCAAGAAGGAGAAGCGTGCCCCCGTCGGAGCTGCTGTCATTGCATCGCGTAAAGTGTGTCGCCGCTGCAGCTGTCGCATCGAGCGGAAGCGTCTCGCATCATCGAAGAAGTGTCTCGCAATCCTGAAGAAGCGTGACGCCATCACAGCCATCGTAGCTGACGCATTGCACCGCATCAAGAAAAGTGCCTCGCATCCATGGAGAAGCGTGCCGCCGTCGGAGCTGTAGTTGTTGCATCGCGTAAAGTGTGTCGGCGCTGCAAGCTGTCGCATCGAGCGGAAGCATCTCGCAACGTCGGAAAAAAGTATCGCCGCCAAAACCGCTGTTGTCGCATCGCGTAAAGTGTGTCGCCGCTGCAGCTGAAGCATCGAATCGAGTCTTCTCGCAACATCGGAGAAGCGTGCCGCATCTGGAAGATCTTCACGTCTTTATTTCTTTGCACCAAAATCTTCATCGCATCAACATCGTTGCAACACTTTCGTTGCCCTGCGTGTCGCATCTAAAGGTCCATTGACTTAAAGTGTCGCATTTAAGAACTAAAGAGAACTAAGCTAAATCCTATCATCTTAACGTAACAGTATTGTGTATTTTTGTCGTTTTTGGTCTTGTGGTAAATCTATATAAAGAATACTTATTTTTTATATAAAACCTGTGTGGTGTCCATCTGTAGTGTTGTCACTTGATTACTGTATGTGTTCACAAATGCTTTACACACTGCCTCTGAGATAAGCCTGTCTGCTCATGCCAAGCTACCAAGGGGGTGAGCAGGGGTTATTTTAGGAGTGTACCCCCTTACCCTGACTAGAGGCAAGGGTCCCTATTTGTCAAAAGTGCATACCTGTGCCAACTAGAGACACCCAAGTCTAACAAATATTTTATCTTTGGATGGTCTCATCTAGTATTTCGCGATTACCATGCCATATTTCTGTAAGAGGAATGAGGAATGAGCAAAATGGTTCCAAAGTGCAAGAGATGTCATGTCACACCACAGGTTAGCAGTCCATCTTTACAGTGACAGGTTTAATTGATGATGTTGAATGAGGTGACACAAGGTGCACCACTTGAAGAGCTGTGGTGGAATGTACTAGTTTGTGACTGGATGAGGAGGGGTGGACGCAGAAGTATGAGGTGAGGTGCAAGAAGGGGATCCTAAAGATGGGTGATTGCTAGTAGCAATCAATGTTCAAGCCTTGGCGTAGGCTAAACATCCTGTGATTCTGGGCAAATCACTTAATCACCCCATGCCTTACAAAAATTAATGTGTACCTGTGTAACGCAACTGGTGCTCATGTAAAGCGCTCCAATATCTTCGGGTCGAGTTCACACTATATATAACCACAAAAAAAGGAGTAAATCTTGTCCTAATAAACACAAACTTACACAGAAACAAAGAAATGCAACAAATACATAGATGTCTGTATGTTACCCTACAGATGGCTGCAAGAACGGCTGGATCAGTGATCTCTGGTGAAGTTTGGCAGAACAGTTCCAGGAGCGCTTAAAGTAATTTTTGTCACCTTGAGAAGATACGGACAATCTGCCACCAATGCCTTGAATGCATATTCACCAAGAGACTAGAAGTAGTGAAAGTCACATCACAAACCATTCCACTATTGATGACATCACGAGAGGGGAGTGCTTCAACAATCTCATATTTGTGGGTGAGAGGCTAGGGGAAGAGCAAGAAACAGAAACTACAGAAAGTAGGGCTACTCAAATCTTTATTTCTTCTTGTTCCTCTTCTTGCCTCATGATGCTTGAAGTAACAGATAAAAAAGGACAGGTCCTGGCATGCCAAAGACCAAGCACCCTAAATTGAAATCCATGCTAACCCCATGATGTGCTCCCACCATCCAACCAGTACATCCTCCATTCCTCTACTCACCCATGAGGTAGTCCACCTCTTGCTCCTTGATAGCCAGGAGCTGGTTTCTGTTCCAGACATACGTAGCCACCTGAAGAGAATAGCAGACACAGAGTCAAGATACAGAGCAACGCAATTAGGGTGAAAAACATGGTCTGTAAACTTGGGGCAAAGGTCGCAGAACTAACTCACAGATTTCCCTCTTCTGGCAGGACAGTTCCTTATGTGTTGCAATGAACACCTCTCCTTCCAAGTTTGAACCAATTTATCAATCTAAAAAAAAATATCCTGTCCGCTGCATCTCAATGGGCAGCTAAAGCATCTAGCTGGGCCTTCAATGCCCCCACCCCACTTGCTTCTAAATTCCTTGTTGTTTCTAACACAGACTGGTCCTCAGGAAGTCTACATGCCGATTAGTGAGGCGTGGAAATCTAAATCCCATCCAGCAGCTACCCACGGCTACTCCTACCATAATGTGACTAGGACCTTCAATGTGCCACCTGCACAGGTGCAAATCTCGATCAGCCCACCACATACAACTAATGAAGATAAGCAAAACAACTGAAATCTTCTCTTCCCCACAGACGCTTGGCTCGATTCAATGCTGCTTGACTGGGAAGACCGACAATATGTAATCATGCCTTCCATGCCTTCAATTGTCTGGTGGCCGAAGTAAAAAAGCTTTCCTTAAAAAATCATCAAAATCATCTCCCACCCTTCTAGTGGGACAGTGTACGGATTACACCACCACTCAACTAATTAAACACACATTGTTTGAAAATGCCAAAAGTCGACTTACGTAATGATGGGGTTTGTAGCCCATCATTATTATAATATTGTACCCCAGCATTGTAGCCCAAAGTAAAAGACCCTCTTGGAGTAGAATGTTTTGACCAATTTGTTGATCCCCTACATAATCTACATCAAGAAACTGCGAAATGCTGGCCAACAGAGAAAGCAAAAAATCTGGACTAAAAACCTAAAATAACCCAGCCTGACCAGGTACATCTACCAACGTCTTAGATTTGCAGAGGAGATCAAAGACGTGAATGTGTTTACTGCTTCCTAGTTTAAAATGCGAGCTGACATCATTAACGCAGTAGCATCCTCTAAATCTGTAAGGAAGAAACCACAACAGTTTGCCCCATGGTTCCTAAAGAACTTAAAGATTGTTAGAAAAGATAAAAAGTCTTACGCACTGAAGTGGTACGCTATAATCTCCCTCCCAATGTGCTCTTGCCTCCTCTACTCACATCCACCTGTCCCCACACATCCCTCGTCTCTAATCTACTAACCTCTAATCTTGGGTTCCAGAGTGGTGTGCTACTCTCTGCACAGCATTTCAACGCCTCGTCAGGGGTAGTAAGTGCTATAATAATACTATATACAATTTCAAGTAGCCTAGAGATCTATACGCATCCAAGGGAGAAAAAATTAAGGCAATATTGTAGCATGAATGCTTCTCCTGCTTCCTTTTTGAATGCCTATGTCTCAACAGCCAGAGTCCATCAGGCCTTCCTTTTAAATCAGTTTACTTCTTGTTGCTATGTGACCGGTAGCCTAGGACACCTGTTTATCAAATTGCAATGGTTAGCGCAAGTGATATCATGTACCACGTGACCATAAAATACTTCATAGCCCCTCGACAAACTAATTATTGCTGCAGGGGACGTGAATGTGAAAGGAGTGTAAAATGCAGATAATGACCAGGTGCCCCCCGCATATAGCGGTGGGGTGCCCTTAGACGTTACATGTGCAGGAGCCAAACGGGGGAGTCCCTCTTCTGTCTTTGGCCAGGAAGTGGAGATGGTCTCCAGTGACGTCATCTGGGGTGCCCGGACAGCTTATAAGGCATCACGAGGCAAGGGATCAGCCTCTTTTTCCCTCCACTGCGCACCAGCCAGCATACCACAGTAAACACCCACCCATCCACTCCTGGACGAAGGAGGAATACGTGGAATTTCTTCCAGCAGAAAAAGGGGGGCTACCCAAACATTGGACTGATTTACTGAACTTGCACCTTGGAGGGGTGTTGTTTTGTGCAGGCACTGGGCAGTCGGGAGTGGGGACGGACCTGCTTTTGACCCTGGACCTTTCTGCCCTACCCCAGGATGCCTAGAGTTGAACATTTTGGGGGTTTTGCCTGGTGATAGGTACCCCGGCAGGGACGGAGAGCTGTGCGGTACCCTGGTGTATGTGGGACTGCGGGTAGTGTATTGCCCATCCCTCTGAGCGCTGGAGGGGAAGTTGCCATGAAGTTATACCCTGGATGCCCTGGGATGAGGGCGTGGGCGATGGATATGGAAAAGAGGCCTACTGGCACTTTTTGCATTCTGAAGTGTTGTCAACTGTTTTATTGCTTGCACAATCTTTGAGCTGGTTGGCTGGTCGTATGTAATATATTCTCAGAACAATAATGGCTTGGACCGATCTTACAAGTGCATTCTGAAGTGTTGTGCTGTAATATGTGTAGACAACTGTTTTATTGCTTGCACAATCATTGAGCTGTTTTGCTGAACTTACGCTCTGTATTCTCATAACAATGTCTTTGGCTGATCTTACAGTATTCTCATAACAATAATGTATGCCTTAACTATGGTTATCATTCCTCACTGCTGTGATGTGACTATGTGAATAAAAGGCTACTCCCTTGGTAAAACCACATTAATTGCAGTTGTCTAACTCTTTGGATGTCATTTCGGTGGTGGGCGGTGAGTTGCACGTTCTGAGCGCACTAGAAAGAGGCCTCACAGTTAGAGCTCTAGCCCGACAGTGCCAAGGCTAACAAAGAGCAGTTTCTCCTAAAAACAAAAGGGGAAGAGAGGACTGTTTTGAGCAGTCCAGCACACAACTTCCTGGGTAGTGTGAAATTCAAACATCTAATAAGTGTGTCATTCACCAAAACCACCAAGTCTCAATTAAAGACAGATGATTTATATACTTTTGACTCCACTATCTTCAATTGAGACTTGGTGGTCTTGCAGAACGGCACACTTATTAGACTTTTGAGTTTAACAAAAAGCAGTCCCACAGGCAACAACTGCTACTCCTGGCTACCCTCAATGAATGACCTTGCTCTAGAAAGACTCCACACACAGTGTGACATCCACACGCTGATAGCTTCATTGCTAAGTTCTCCAGACCCGTCACAAGATCTTCATGTGGTATTGCGAGGTCACTCGCTCGATTATGTGTTGAATGGTGGTGACTATCTCAGTCATTCAGAACTGTGAAAGGTTTTTATATACATTCTGTTTTAGTGTATATTTTACAAATAGAGATTTCCCAGAGAACACTACACACCCTCTGTGCGGTGTTAATCCCTGAGGGGAAGTGATGCTGTTTGCGGGAAGCAGGTTTCAACAAGTGCCAGCACTGGGGAAGGGGAGGTGTGTCTGGCAGGGAGTGCTCACAGACACAATGCTGAGGCTGTTTATCTCACCTCTGTTCACCCCTTAAATATTTGAGCAATATACAATGCTCTGGTTAGTGGCTGGTATCACCATAGGGACGTGGACTGCTTGCACATGCGTCTTCTCCCACTGTCCCTTTTTTCAGTCTGTGACACGTTCTACTTGCTGTATATATTTTACATTTATACTGCAAATGTCAAATGTTTTATATATGTTTTATTTTATCTGCTTTTATGGCTTATAAGCCTAAATTAAGTTTAAAGTAAAGTGAGTATATATTTTTAGTTCCTGCTCTGGCAACTGTCACCAATAAGAGCATGGGAATGAAGAACGATTGATAGATTATCAACAGTAGTCTAAGATACATAGTCAATGAAGACATAGTCCTCCCCTCAACCTGAGCAAGCAATGCAGCTAAATTGAGGCTTTCGATTGTGTAAGCTAACTGCTGCAGGCTGGTGTTTCTTACAATCAAAGGTTTAGTGATATTTTTCAGTGGTTCTCCCCTATTCCACACATGTTGATAAAGTGATTCTGAAAAAAGGTAGCTATCTCACTCCAAGTCGTTAAGGATATTGTCTCCAGTCCTGAACTTTTTACTTTCAAATCACAGATTTTAAATGTGTTCATCTAATTAGCTCAATGGAAGAAAACCAAGACTACAAACCCCAGAATGCATTAACATATCACACAAACCAGCATCCCTAATGACCTGGAGGAAGGTAGTCACTCTAGTTAAATCAAGGTGTCTATTGGGTAGGAAATAATCAACTGGCCAGCACACTAATACCTCCCATGTGTGCACGTATGTACTCCAGATCAGTCTTCCACAGTAGAGTTGCACAGTCACTCAAGAGAGGCAGATGCCCTGCTTCTCGGGAACACAGTGAGAATGTTACATGCTACCCAGATGTGTTTTCATAACGCAATGCAGTGAGAACACAAAGGGCTCCACAGAGAGGAAACGCAGAGACACGCCTGTAACCAGTGATGTGATAGCCCCATCCAGCTTGCCTGACCATTGTTAGGAACATAGGAGGAAACAGAAAACACTAGGTCTGCCACAGGGGGGACATTTTTCCCACAAGCAGACTGCCTTTTTACTTGAAGGGTAGTGGGAAAAATGAGAATCAGTCAAGAACAAATGAATTGCGCTTCCAGGCTCTTCTGAAGTGTTCAAAAGTGGAGATCAAATGGGGTAGAGGCTGATATCCTGGCTTGCTTTTGACACCCCTCGCATTGTTGAGGGACGATCTGACCCGATGGTGGAGCCTTTCCGGTCTCTGGGCTGGTGTCGCTGATGTGATTCAGGCTGCGATGAACCCCCGGATCGCTGGCAGCGCCGATCCACTTCAAGCGGGGATTGATTGGTGCACATCTCCCTGTCTTGCCACTAGTCTGTGCTGCCTTTCTTCGCTTCCTCCACACTGCGGGAGCCCCGTCATATCCGTGTGCGGCACCTTCTTCCACAGGTAGGAGATTCCTTTGCCTCCCGATCTCCCGCATCTCTCCCTTCCGCCTTGCAGCTTTGCTTCGCCACCTCCACATTGCGGGTGCCGAGTGAGGAGCTGGGACGGATAGCGGATGTCGCTCCACACTTACGGGGGGAAATCTGGAGTGTCTGCGCGCTACTAGCTGGGCGCTGTCTGTTTCTGAGGCCAGGTCTCTCGTGGAACTTCGTGCAGGATTGGAGGTGAAGCAGCTTTGCCATATTTTTGGAGAAATGGATCAAGGGTATTTTCTACCTTGTTAATGGATTAATTTTATTATTGTCACGTAGGCATTGTTTGAAAACTACACTGAAACAGTAGTTTTTGTGTGCCCCACGACTTGCTACTGCATTTTGTTGTCATTTTGGTTTGAGGGCTCCCTTTCTTGGCCACCATCTTGTTTCTGGGCTTGAAGCTGGATGCCCCTCCTCCCCAGTCCCTATGTTCAGCAGAGCATGGAAATAGAAAGGAGTGGCCTCAACCTTCACCTTCTTAGTTTGGTGGCCATCTTGGAATGGGCAGGTGAATAATAGCCATACATCTTGGCAGGGCATAATAAGAGAAAAATTCTTTCGACATCCCCTGCTGTTGGGTTGCTTCCTGGAGTGGCCCTGCTGTCTTTTTCCCACACACATTGTTTTTTGGGTGGTCTCTTCCCACCTTATGGTTCCAGCATTCTTAACTTTAACACCATCCCCCTCCCACCGATAATACATTTCTATGGATCAATAGACACACTTCTCACAATGGACTTGAGTCCTGATCCCTCAGGATCCAACGCTTCTATCATCAACTACCCACCCAACCTATCGAAAAATGCGGCCAAGAAATACAAGCATCACTATCTCAGGGCCTGGCCCGAAACTTTAATCTCTGATGTCTACTTTTCCACTATCAACGGTACAAAAGTTAATGACCTTATTTTCTACACCAGGAAAAGAGCATGCTGGCGAAAAGTCTTCTACTCTATGCTCCGAATAACAAGTTCTAGGAAAACACCTCACGGCATCAAGCTCACAACAGCTCCTTCGTCCACACTCAACACCAATACCACCATCACCCTCTATAACAATGGTATCATCCTAATCCAAGCGTCCAATGTCAATCTATTTAAGATAACCAACATCTTTCCGTTACTCAAAAACGCGGCCTCCTCGAAAACCTAATGTCACCCATACTCACCCTCCCATCTCTCTGGACCCATCGAGTCCACTCCCCGCTACATTAGGAAGGCCATTTCCCCATCTCCCTCTAAATCACTCCTCACCACCTGATCATCACAGAGGGGTGCCATCCCAGGTTGCTAGACCCCTGAATCTGATAGTGAGAGACTCCTCGGTCACACCCGACGCACATCTAGCCAGTCCGAGCCTATCTGCTCCCCGACTAGAGAGAACCCATGCTGTACAACTTGCATTGCCTCCAATGATTGAGTCATCTTCCCCCAGCCCTCTCCCTTTGTCTCATATGAGGCTGGAGTCCAAGCAAATGACCACCACCGATCATGATCGGACAACTTCAATCAATCTGGCGAGTCCTGGACCTAACCCTCATCCTAACGATCACTCCCCCCTTACTAAGGCACCTACCTCACTATTAAAAGCACTTGGATCTCAGCTAGTCTTAAATGACCATCTTCCTCCACCGGATCCCCCCTCACCACCTCGGACCCTGTAGGTAGACACCGAGACCTCCCTTCACTGATCGATTCCCTTTCATACCCTCCTCCTCTCACTCAACACCCAGACTTGGCTGCACGCCTAGATGAGATTTCTCTTCAGTTGCACCTTATAACGTCTGAGCTACATGTCTTGAAAGCCCTCTCAAATGACCTTTTCCCCATGCTCAGATCTTTCCTCACCTCTACAAACTTGTCCAATGCTCCATCTAGCGATAGATATCCAATAGACAAGCCTTTACCTTCCTCCATCTTGAAATCCATTCCCCTATCTAACGACACCTCTTGCCCTAGAAGATATGAGACCTACCTTGCGTCCACAGATCTACAGGACCTGCTCAACTCTTACCCTAATTGGTCCAACAACAACATGAGCCCGCCGAGACAAATACAATCCATCCTTTCTAACCCAAACAGAGAACCTCCTAGCAATCCCAGAGGCAGCAACAAGATCAACCTCACTCATGTGAATACCACCCAGAATCCTCCCACCACAAATACCCTACGAATTAAATGTGTACTTCTAAATTGCACATCAGCCAGTAAACACGCCACTGATATCTTCGACCTCATACAACACATGGACTTAGACATTATCATCCTCACTGAAACTTGGTTAAATCCCGCTTCCACTCCTATTTTAGACATCCTAGTACCTCCCACTCATGATATAATTAGGTTAGACAGAGCTTGGAAACTGGGTGGGGGCTTAGCCTGTATTCATAGAAACACACTTTCGATTTCTCTTGTGGAGTCCTCTGCGCCCTTCTCTTGTGAATATTTCTGTCTCAGCATCTCAAGTAAGAACCTGCCGGTGTGCAAACTTCACACTTTCTACCACCCCCCGGGAGACAATCTCCCCTTCATTGAGCAATTATTTGAAATCATTTCTAGCAATGTTGACTCAGCTGTGTCCCAAATCTTCCTTGGTGACTTTAATCTTCACTGGGCAAACCCCAAAGACCCTGCAGTTTCAAGCCTTAAAGCCTTTTTAAATGATCATGAGCTGACCCAGCACTGTGACCAACCAACTCATAATAGAGGAAAAATTCTAGACCTCATTATTTCGAAAGGGCAGACCGTCACCTTGGATTCTATTACCCCATGTGACTGGTCAGACCACCACTGCATCCTTTTTTATATCAACAAGGAGGTACTGTTGAGGAAGGCTCAACCAATGAAATCAAAGATATGGAAAAGGGACCTCAGACTAATAAACTCTGTTGAGCTAGCCGCCCATTGTACATCTGCCCTCTCCTCCCAAGCAGACCTGACTGAGGTGCAGTTACTCACTGACTCCTACAATTGGACCATCTCCAACATCATGGATGACATTGCTCCAATCAAACATAAAAATGCTTCAACAAAAATATCCAAACCTTGGTATAATGATAACTTAAACACGGAACGTCGCAACCTTAGGGCAGTTGAACGCTCCTGGAGATCAAATCCCTCCTCGGACCAACTTAAACTCCTAAGAGACGCTAGGAGCCTCTACTACAAACAAATCAGGAACGCCAAGTCTAACTACTTCAGACACCAATTGGATCAAGCGGCAAACCGTCCCAAGAAACTTTTCGAATTGGTCAAACAACAATCAATTGTAGGTCCAAACCTCTCTGAACCTGGAGGCAGTCCACCCTCTTGTGACAAACTTGCTGCTTTCTTCTTTGAGAAATCAAAACTCATATCCTCTGACCTCGCTGCTAAGAAGGCTGTACTTCTCTCCTCCAGGGCAGCCTCACCACCTGACCGCTTAGAAAAGCTCAACTCTACCCCCCTGAACGCTAAGAACAATGCGTCTTGGGACACCTTTACCCCACTTAGTGAACAAGACATCAAAAAGATCCTCCTGAATATCAACCCTTCCAACCACTTCAGTGACCTGTTACCCCCGGCCATTTTCAAGGAAATCAAGAATGCACTCATCCCCACCAGGACAAGGATTGTAAATGCGTCTCTATTACAAGGCACAATCCCTGATTGCCTAAAAGCAGCTCAAGTATCCCCTATACTAAAAAAACCTAACGCTGATAGGACCGATCTCAATAATTTCCAACCTATCTCCAACATCCCCACCCTAGCGAAACTCCTTGAAAAATGCGTTCAATCCCAACTCTGTGCTCACATTGAGAATTACCAACTCTTAGACCGGCATCAATCCGGCTTTCGATGGGGCACAGCACCGAATCGGCCCTCATTCATGTTATGGATGACATTTTAAAGATACTCGATCAAAACGAATCCTGCCTCCTGATTCTCCTTGACCTTTCCTCTGCTTTTGACACGGTTAATCATGACAACCTCTTATCCATTCTACAAAACAGGATGGGTTTTGGTGATCAGGTGCTACAGTGGTTCTCGTCCTTCCTCCACCACAGATCGCAAAGAGTCAAGGCAAATCACTCTCTCTCCCAGCCCTCTCCAGTTCTCATGGGGGTCCCCCAAGGACCAGCCTTATCTCCTATCCTCTTCAACCTTTTCTTGGAACCATTAGCTAACGCACTTAACTCCATGGATATTCGTTTCCACATGTATGCCGACGACACGCAACTCTATTTGAAAATCTCATCCCCGGAAAACATCATCTCACTCAACACCACCCTAATGTATACTCAAAACTGGTTAACTGAGAACCATCTCCTGCTCAACACCTCAAAAACACAATTCCTGCTCATCTCCCCTCCGAATCTCATCCCCAATCTTGACCTCTGGCTGAGCCACTTCACTGCTTTCAACTGCACTCCTCTCATCATAGACTCAGCCAAATCTCTAGGAGTCACCATGGACAAGAACCTGAATATGAAAAATCCTATCAGCAATACATGTAAAGGAGCAAACCACTTGATGAGGACATTCAGAAATATCAAACCTTTCCTTCCACTTAAGGATTTCAAGCAAGTGGTCCAAGCGCTTGTCCTACCGAGGCTAGATTACGGTAGTGCTACCCTCTGTGGTCTTCCCAAATACACCCTGTCTCCACTAAGGGCATCACTGAATGCTGCTGCTAGACTGGTTATAGGCACCAAACGCAATGAGCACATATCGCCAGTCCTAAAATCTCTAAATTGGCTCCCCTACGAAGCACGAATTCAGTTAAAAATTGCCGTTATGACGCACAAAGCTATCCACTTCAATACTCCCAGGTACCTGGCACAAAAACTCGAACTATCCTGTGGTGTAAGAGCCTCTAGAAGCGCCACTACTTTCCTCTTGAAACCACTTATCCTTAACAAAAAGAGAACTTGTCACAGAGCCTTCTCTGGCGCTGCTCCAAAGATATGGAACTCTCTTCCACCAGAAGTACGCAGAATCTCCGTTACAACGGTGTTCAAACTGGAAGTCAAAAGATTCCTGATGGATAAATTCCTTCAGTAAGTGGGCTAGGCTCTCTGGACCGCTGTCATTGTTCCTACTTCCATGGTTCCAACATTTACTACTACATTTTTTACGACATACTGTGTCCCTCTTTCGCGACCCTGTACAATTGTGTAACATAACTTCCATGTGGCATTTTCGTGTAATTTATGATCATTCGTGTTTTTATCCCTACTTGTTGTTGTTTTTACATTATTGTCCTTCTAGTTCTGGTTCGAATGTAAAGCGCTCTGATATCCTTTGGGATCTTGTTCGCGCTATATAAAACTGTATAAATAAATAAATAAATATGGGTTTGTCGGGTCCTGAAAACAGCTATGGAAGCTGTATTTACATTCTTTAATATCCACTCCATGCCCTTCCTCTTGTTTCTCAGTAACTCTTAGGTTTTGATGGCTTACCAGTGGAACAATGGGTTGATCTTAAGAAGTCATTTTGGGTCAAAGACCAATGATCTCACTTCTTCTATGCCTGTCAATTTGGTGATTGAAACACTGTGACATATGCTCCAAGAATCCAAGAACATGCATATGGAGGAAATTACATATAGGAATATGAAGATCTCCCCAACAGGCCGGTGATTGCATGACTGCTAGGGTTGGGGTAAAGGCAAACATGTTGAAGACTTACTGCCGGAAAAAAAATCTTAGCTGGACATAGAATCTCTCAAGGTTTTTTCTTGTGTCTTACATTTCAGAAATTATTTATTGTTGTGATTTTAAAAAAAAAAAAACCTAAAATAGTTCAATAAAAATAACAACAGTGTTTAAAATGTATTCTTTTATGGCAGATGTATGCAAAGGCAACAGTATATGAATGACATTTACAAGAGTATTCTCTGACTATCTGGTTGATCGAACTTTTCCATAGCCACATCTTAAAAACTAGCTACTCTAGTTAAAACCTGTGGCTTCTCAGAATTCAGGCACAGATTAACTGCATCCTTGCATGTACAAATTTCATGTCTTAAAAATTCACATATGAAACTAGTAAGTACTAGTATTTACAAAGACATAAAATGTACATTAGACTCTGGATCTTGTGAGCACAGCCTACAATCAACCTTGCTTTCCCAGTTATGCCATTGGCCTCTAATATCCAAAATTTGGATTAGGCAAAAATATAAGCGCATTCATTTTCTGTCTTCTGACTGAGTCTATCAGTGTTTCTAAGTAAGCCTGACTGGTTCTAGATTCAGAGGTAAGGATAAGATAGTGTGTGATCTTTTGCTCAGAGAATGTAAAATAATCTAAAAGCCTGGATTTTTCTAAAAATGTCTTGCATCATGAGTGTTCTATCAAGCCCCTTGTGAGTTCAGATGTTCCTGTTAACTTTGGAAATATGTTAACCATAGACTGTCTGCCATCTCCTTTTAATCCTTTATGAAGTTCTAAATGAGTTCTTTTAAAGTAATTATATGCCTTTTCTTAGCCTGTAGCACAGCTTTAAAAGAAGGCAAACCGTACTTGACATGTCATGTCAAGATATGCTGAACTCTAAATGGACTTGTTTGTTTGTTTCATGTAAATGCTCCATTCCAAGGGCAGCCAGCACGTATATATGGCATGTGCAGGAGCTCATGCAGCAATTACAAGATCATATGAAATATAATGTTCATGTTCGCTATCACCCTTAACCATCTTTTACTACTCAATCCCACCCACCACAACCTTCACCATCAGACACCAGATCTACCCATCTCTCCTCCACAGAGGTGGGAGGAGAGGAAGTTTTGGCCCGAGAGGACAGTGGTCAATGAACTGAGGACGGTAGCCAACTCACTTCCATGTCTAACAAACCAACCTTCTGATATTACCAGGCCCACCGGTGGAAGAACTAGAAAGCAGCAAAGGTCCATTGATTTTGTGCATGGCTGCGATGAACTAAAAGGTCTTTTCCAGGTGGCAATTGTACATTCACAGAAGGACTCCTAATCATGTGCCTGCTTATAGACAAAGCCCAGGTCCATTCAGATTAAAATGGGTACCATGAGGCCTTGAGAGATTATTGATCATTTTATACACAGATGTTCATTCAATAATCTTCAATTTCAATGCAGACA
Source organism: Triturus cristatus (assembly GCF_964204655.1). Taxonomy (NCBI): domain Eukaryota; kingdom Metazoa; phylum Chordata; class Amphibia; order Caudata; family Salamandridae; genus Triturus; species Triturus cristatus. Next base: position 842,337,971 of record NC_140580.1, on the reverse strand, counting down.
TGGTATGCATAACAGTAAGCGCATATACTCTTCATTAATACATTCAACTACCTAACCCAATCTCTCTTTGTGAGAAATTTAGGGTGGGTGATTCTTAGCCATCACTGCGTCCTTCCCAACTTCAACAATAGCCATCAGTACCTTATCTTTGGGTTTTTTCTCTTTCCAAATGTTGATGAGGTTCAGGCCATCAAGGCGAGTTCCGTTGGCCTTCTCGTCTGTGGGATATTCTTCATCGGAGTGGTTCTTGGGGTACATGTATTTCCGTCCGCCTCCCATGATCACCTAAAAGAGGGAGAAAAAAATGAGTTTCTGTCTAACCAGTTCTGGAAGTTTAACATCTCAACTCTTCACACCTGTCAGTTCCCAAGAAGCTTGGTTCTCACACAGATGTGCTAGTACCGCCTCCACAGACCCTGCAGCCTCCTGTCACACATCAATGTCAAACACAAAGCTTTCAGAGAGTAACCAATTCCAGCATCCACCCGACTGTGTTAATTTGTCCTCACATAACCTGCCTGGAAATGTAAGATCAACACTAATACACTGCAGTGCACACAGAGCACAGGACCTCTGTTTTTGTCTTCAATTGTACAAAAAGTGCATATTTATCTTGATCCGTATCCTAGAAACATATACATAAAACACTAGTGCGTGCGGATTAGCCATTTGCTCGGTCTGGGTGATACAGAGTTGTCCAGGCTTGCTTAAATGCTTTGGGACTGGCCCTCTGCTGCTTTAGGGCTGCTCTCCGGCTAATTCATGGCTGACTGACTGCAGGTGTTTTCACACTGCTCCTTATTAGCATCTAAGAAAAAAAACATGTTTCTTAAAGCTGGATTTTCCCAAGAAACATTCTGTACTGCAGCTCCCCACCCCCATTTGGCAACTTAAAGAAACACTGACCCCATTTAAGAACCTTATCTTTGAAGGCTAGGTTTGCTTTACTGGGCTGCATAAAGATAGCCAATCTCTGCTGAATATCACAAAACATCAGGCAAGTGGTTTCCTTAAACTATAATACAGGTTCAACTACAATACTAACTTAGAGGGCTACACAGTTACAGGAACAATACCTTAGCGACATGTGGAAGTTAAGCCTCCTTACGAGTGGAGAGCAGAGTGCGTACAATTTTACAATGACTTCATTTGGAGAGTGTCATCTGCCTTGGAATTTTCATTTTGCCACCTCTTCCCCCCCCCCGCCACCTCCCCCCCAATTAGGAAAATGTGTCTTACAGCTTTCAGGCGGCTACCGACCTCAGCAACGTTTTCTCACCCTTCAAAAAAAATTATTCTCCTTCATTGACTTCGATGGAACACACCCCTAAAAATACCCTCCTGCGCCATCTTTGAAGACTCAAATGAATTGTGAAGTATGAATGTAGTGCCAATCTTCACGAGGTGACCTATGATTGGCCCGTTGGGAAGCAGCCGGCTGGGCCACACTTCCTCCATGAAGGGTCATTCACCTCATCTCTATATGGAGCAGACCACTTCTGTGTGACTGGAGGACTTGACAATCACAAGCTCCAAGCACAATGGACTCATCCCTTCTTGGAAGCCGGAAAGAAGTCAGGGGAGAGACTGCAACCAGAAAAGAAGAGAAAGCTGTAGTTGGGCAGCAATTATTCCTTTTTGGAACAGCCAATAATGTTGATGCTGATTCCTTTATTATTTGGATGGGAGGGTCTGGCCAAAACCTGCACATCAGTTTTTAGCTTAAACCGAGCATAGCCTTGGCAGTGAACAGTAATCAGCTCTCGTATGGGAGATTATTGAACTATGGCCGGCTCCCTACAGGTAGACTACTTAAGCGAAAGAAGAGGATCACCATAAACACACAACATGGAGACAGCAGTTGCATTCAATGCATACCATATGAAACATGAGCACTGGGAGTAAGGCTTCTGGGCTCATGATACTCCATCACTAACATGGAGGATATCCCGTTAGCTCTACTACAAATTCCTTATAGCGTATAGTATTTGTAATACGGCAGACACAATATCTGCCAAATTTTGATGGAATTTTAAGTCCATCAGACTCTGAATGAGGTCCTAGTTGCAGTTTTGTAAAGCCACTGGACCCTATTTTCAGGGCCCCACGCTGCAATCAACCGCATTGTTTGTGGTGTAGGGTAGGGACGTGGGGAAGATACAGCACCTCTATTCAGTCAGCCTAGATTAAATTCACCTTTGTCTAAAATTGTGCGTCAAACATCTTGCAGCCATCTCTCTCTCAACATTCCCCCTCTCCTGTGTCTAGTGATCATACCCTCCAGTCTCTGTTTATTTAAGCGTTCCTTCCTTGACCCTCTTGTTTATCCCTTTTCTGTGGTACTCTGTCTCTTCTGGGCCCTCTTTCCACCCAGTCAATCATTTTCATCTGTCAAATTTTCACATTCAAATGAACTTTATTGGCACGAGTTAGATCAGTGTTGCCAAAGCTAACACACAGCATCTAACCAATATACAAAACCACGAGGTTTGAACATTTCTATTTTTCTGTTTTCATACAAAGCTTTGAACATTGATTTAGTGCGGTAGGCATTTGTGTCCTTAGATTTCATGTCTAACCCGATGGCAGGATGTCACCTATCTGGCAGCAGCTTCTGCCATCTGGCTGTGTTTTCTCAGGATGACAACCTGTGTGTTTTATTTACGTTTTCTCAGGAAATCTTCGTCCTTCCCAGTCACCTCTCGAAACTATGGACATTATTTAGAGTTTAGCGGATGGCATATTCCTTGAAAACTCGACAGCTATCACTTCTGTAGTGTGACAACTGCCACTGTCATATAACGCTTTTGTGATATGGCTGACTCAACATCCACCTCGTTTCTGACAGAGTATCCCATCTTCCAAACTCTTAATAAGGCCTAATGTTTATTTGATACCCATACACCATCTATAGTACAGGAGATAATGTGTTTCAGATTATATTTTTCCATCCTCACAAAGGATGCAGATCCTGGCCTCTGTGTTTCCATTTCCATTTCTGTCGACCTGTTTCTACCTACAGTTTATAGTTTATGATCCTGTACAAGGTGAGTGTGTCTGTGTGTTGTGCCCTGGCAGGGGTGAGTTCGTATGCTGGGCTGTAGTTCCTGCGAAGGGATGTATACCAGTTTGAATGTTCTCTAGCTGCTCTTTCCAGTAAGAGATATAATTACTTTTTAAGACTTGCTCTAGTTTCTTGCGTCTGGCATCCATTTACGATTTATTAACTCCTCCTCTTTCCTCCGCCTGTCCATTTTATTTCTCTGCTTATTTCTCTGTCTAATTTACTCGCCCTGCCACTCCATCCTCCTCTCGCCATGCCACGTTTTCCTTGCCCCCCCCCCTAGCATTCATTGTCTACAGTTGGCATTCTTCCTGCAAATTGCTTGCTCCTTTTCCTAACTTCAACAAACAAGTGAATTCGAGCTGAAGAAAAAACACGAAGAACAAAAGGGTATCTTGAGATCCATTCATCATCACTGGTGGAGGGAAGGGTTGGGATAGGGTGGAGAGGGCTGGATATCAGGGTCTGCTTTATGTGATCCATGCCATCACTCATATTTGCTCTCCTTTCCTCTCCTGCTCCTCATTTGGTGCATCAAACTAATCCTTATAGCTGAAAACAGTCTCACAGCCCAAGGCTTCTGAATGAAAATCCAGTCCAGGCAGAGTCGACAATCCAGTGCCTAATGAACTCATCACAGAGAAGAAACGCTGCCAGCTTTGTGACACAGTACAGTCAGTGGTTAATTTGTAAAATGAAAATAAGTGCTCTCGTCAGGCGGCAGCTTGCACAAACCCATTTCTCCTGTTTGACCCCCTAAAACAGAACAAACTATCAACCATGGAAGATGGAGGCTTAATGGCTCGAGCTGCCGGCTTCAGAGCTGGTAAACAGGGTTCGAATCTTGGCGTCAGCTCAACACCCTGTGATTCTGGGCAAATTACTTAATGTGCCTACCATAAATGAATGTGTCCTTAACTGTTGCTCATGTTAAGCACTGGTGTTGATGAGTAAGTGCGGGTGCTGAGCACCAGAAACCACCGGCTCAAATTAAGCACTGAGTACAGTTTTAAAGAACTACCAGTCCACACCACCAACAACCTGCAAACATAACTCAAAGTTATGGACCAGGTAACTGCTTTCTAAATGTTTGAAGTCAGCTACAGCCCTATCCCTCGGCCGTGGCACTTATAAATGTGTTATTGATCACATTTGGGGTCAATATTGGAAGATCTTTTGCTAGAGCCTTGGACAGAGGAGGACTGTGAGCATGATTTATAATTTGATGGACGGACTACATTCTGCCGGGGTAGAGAAGGACATGACCCCAGCCACCCTGATATATCACTGTCTGCGAAATTTAGAGATGACCGCCGGACCATTAGTCATCTTTTGTTCATTGAAAGGAACCACTATCACTGTCACTGCGATGCCTTTTAATGTACAAAATTGTTGGTGTATGGCTGCCGTTAATTTTTTAAAGGCCTCCACCAAACGTTTTCAATTTTTCTACAAACTGCCAAAGCAGGAGTTTGTTTCGGAAAAATATGCAATTATGTAGCAGATACAGTAAATCCATCAATATGGTTTAAACACTGCAGCTACAGAATAGCCTAAATTCACTGACCCTCACTATTTCTGATTGTTTTATTCACAATTTAAGTTAAACAAAGAATATTGGGGCAGATGTATCAAGCCTTTTACCATTCGCAATCCCGTTTGCGAACGGTCAAAAGCCTTTTGGAATGTATCATCTCAAAAGGCATTCGCAAAATAGGGACTCGCAATTTTTGCGAGTACTTAGTTTGCAAATGCATTTAAGGAATCGCAAATTGCGATTCTTTAAATGCAGTTTTGGAAGCACCCAAAATTTGCAATCTGGCCTTAAGGAATCGCAAATTACCACCAACTTCAAGTTGGTGGTAATTGGCGATTTCCTAGAAAAATACTCTTTTTGCATTTTTCTAAGTGTCATATGGCGCACATACTCCACATGTGCACACATGCATATTTCAGGGGTGCAACAGGGTGTCCTTTTGGGGCCCTTGTACCCCTAAAATTGCATGCGCAATTTGCAAGTACCTATTGGGTACTTGCAGACTGTGCATGCAATCCCCATTCATTTCTATGGGCCTCTTGGCCCACAGAAATGAATGGGAAGCCATTCCTTATTTGTGACTCGCAATTTGCGAGTCGCTAATAAGGAATGCGTAGGAATCGTAATCTTATTTGCGAAACCTACATACATTGCATTTTGCTAGTCCTTAATAGCGAATTGGTAAAATTTGCTATTAAGGTCTTTCAAAATACAATGTTGATACATCTGCCCCATTGATTCTAATTCCAATCAGTGCCCATTGTTAACTACATTTGAAGAAAACCGATTCCTCAAGCTGTTCCCCCCAATTTAAAAAAATCATCTCTCTTTCTAGTGCTCGAAAAAGGGCAGATACATGAACTCGGCTGGGATGCAGAAAGTTCAGTCTTCCCACAGATGAAGTCTGTAAAACATCTCTGTGGCTGTCCAACAGAAACTTGATCGTCAGTTGCTTGAGTGACCAGCTCTGTTGGCAAGATATTATGGCCACAAGAACCTCAGTCGACAAATCTCCCAGGGAGGCAGAGGGTCGTCTTCCCTCATCATGGACAGCTTAGCTTCTCTTTCTCGGGCTGACACAGCACCAAAGGTTCTCCCTATCCCAAGGCTTAAAAGCCATGTCTTAAAGGAGACCATGTTTGGGGTAAACTCCTGCTCTACCCTGGTGTTATGGTCTCTTCAATGTCCAGACAAAGGACAAGGCCTTTAGCATGGAATGTAAGAATGTATCTTACTTTGGGAGCAGAAGTGGGAAGCACCGGGCAACCAAAGTACTAGATTGGTTCTAAATTCAGAACCTTCCTCAAGTCATAATGAAGTGAATGTGCCACATTTTTGTGGATTCAACCGTAGTTCAACTGAAAGGTCAGATACGCTTGAACCGGTCTTGTTCAAACTATGTATCCGTGTCAGACAGCTGCTATCAGGTGGATCAGGTTGCCAGGAGACAGACAGCAATACACGTAGAAGTAGAAGGGTGAGTTTCACTGAGCCAACCAAGGTGAAACCTATTCTTTCAACCGGATTGATGGAGATTCCACCATTACCTTCAATATTAGGCGTGAACCCTGAACGACAGAGCATGAAGGTTGCCTTGTCGATCATGGACAAGCGATAGAGTGCAGGGTAAAACGATTCCCCCTACCCCCCTACACCTAAAACCGACTCCTACCCCTAAAAACACCCTCTCCCAACCTGGCCCCAGCCTCACTTACCTATCCACATCTGGAGCTTCCTGTTCCTATGCTTCTCCCCGCCCATCTGAATACTAGACCAATATCTGCCTTAACCATTCATATGCGTGGTTAAGGCAGATGCGTGGTTCAGGCTAGTGATGTGCAGCTTGCGGGGAAACAGCATGCGTGGCTCAGCCCATGTTGTAAAGGCCGTTTTCCGGGGAAAACACCATCTTGTACAGCCATGAACACTGTGTCTCTTATGAACACCTCCCACTCAGGTCGAGGAGAGATAGACTGAAACACAAACATGCAGGTGTTATATAGCACTCTTTCACACTCTTGGCACTGAGAAACAGGAAGGCGCAGGACATATCTCTTCTGGCTGATGTTACATAGCAAATAAGAGGGCTTTTAGTTCTTTTCCCCCTGAAATCAATGTGTGAGAAATTTGATTTTAGGGAAAGATCGAGATTGTTCCACAATTGAGTTGCAAAGATAACAAGCATTTGCAATGCAATCGGTCTCGCATTAGTTAAATGGATAGCTATTGGCTTTGCAAATGGAAAAAAATGTGGCGCCTGCCTGTCTTTATTTTATTTATTGACTTTTGTAGCAATGGCAGCATGATGCGCTTTAGATTTACATGTTTAAAGCTAAAGCACAGCGTGCCGCCATTGCTACAAAAGTCAACAAATGGAAAAAAAATTGCAGCTGACATATTTTTATTCTATTTATTTACTATTGTAGAGTCGCAGCACGCCGCGCTTTAGCTTAATATGTGTAAAAGTAAAGCACGGTATGCCACGTTTGCTATAAAAGTAAATAAATTGAAAAGAAATTAGGGGTCCGCCCACCTTTGTATTTCTATTTATTGATTTTTGTAGCAATGGCAGCACACCACCCTTTAGACGTTTAAAGCTAAAGCATGGCATGCCGCCATTGCCACAAAAATCAATAAATTAAAAAAAAAGTTGTGTGGCGAAAACCAGGAAGGAGGGCAGCAATAATGGGAGGAAGGGGGTGCATCTGCGAGCGAGGGGTAACAGATGGCCAGAGATAGCCAACCAAAATAAACAATTGGTGATGTCCCTATGGTAGACAACCAAGCACCCAAGGCAGGACAGATGGACAATATTCAGCAACCACAGTAAAGTAATTTCCAAAAGGCAGGCCAACTAACCAACCAGAAGCTCTGGGCAGAGCTTGAAGCTTAAAGCCCATATTCTGAATACACATGTCTCGAAGAGACAGCGCAGGCGCTGCCTAGGCAAGACCTAAAAATGGACCGGATCAGAGTAAACCTAAAGCAGGAGATAGCTGGTGTTACCACCACACCAATCTGGCGCAGTGAAGTGCTGTTTGGTGTACAGCTTCATTGATATTGAGATTTACTGGTCTGTGAGGCGTAATGTCTAATAGTATGCACAGTGGACCAGCTGGGTGGGTTTTGCAACAACACTGTTAAGTGTTTTGGTTCCTTCTGCAGTGACAAAGAATTTGTGTATTCAGATGGCAGATACAGCACTCAAACGTGCTTGGGTTATTTATTTTCACCAAATGCTAAAATTCTTCCTCTTCTGTAATGGAGGTTAGGCCAGAACCAGAGTAAGGGATATGCTGCTCTTTGATCATTACATTTAAAGATGCTCTGGTGTCTATTGATACATTACCCAGTAATGCATTGCTTCTGCTATACAGCTCTAGACTTTAGAGTGACAAGTGTCATGGGCTGGTGGTCAATGATCGGCACCATCAGCATGTCCGTTTTGTACGATTCACAGATCTGACACTGCACTCCGTTAGAGAGAAGAGGTCTGATATTGCAACCTATAGATCTGTAATAGAGTACTGTATGTCACTGCTTCAAGCCCAACAGAAGGTTATATGTCACACCGACAGCCAGGCAGGGCGGAATTGTGGCTACCAAACACAGTGTAACACACAGCCTGCCACATTGTGAGAAATGCAACAGGAAAGTGGCGAGCAGATGATTTGGGTCGGCAGGAGAGACGAGGAAGCCGATAGAAAGTATGTATTAAAAAAAACATTTAGAATGCTGCTGTTGTGTGTATATATGTGTGTGTGCGTCTGCCTGTGTCTGTGTGGGGTGTACCCAATCTTGGAATGATACTAGCTCTGGCATAATGGTTGTAACCTTGGTGTATTGTGAGCATTATGAGAATTATGGAGCAAAGCTATGATAAAAGGCTAGCCCTGGCATGATGGTGGTAATGCTTGGCATAGTCTGGACACGTGTGGCACGATGGTGCACACACCTGGTAAAATACTGGCCCTGACACAATGGTCATTATTCTTAGCATATTGGTGCCATCCAGAGGAGGATGATCCCACTGCCTACCCTTGTAAAAGTGCTGAGCCTGGCATAACTGTGATAATCCTTGACATATTGAAGGGAGACCATAAGACTTTTTGGAAATTGCTATCCGTTAACCCTTCCAATGCTAACCATCTAGAATTAGCAATAAAACCTGAAACATGGGTCTCATCCTTCAGTTGCTTGTATAACGGCAACCAGAGCAAAACAACCTAGCAAGATCTTTTTCAGGGGAAAATAGTGCCTATGCGGGAATCATAACCTACGTAGGTAGCAGTAAATCTGCTGCAACAAAAGTTCACCTCCGTTTTACCCTAGCTGAAACCTATCGAACAGTAAACAAATGAAAAAAGAGAAGGCGCCAGGAATGGATGGCATACCGGGTGACCTTTTTACTGTCTCAACCAGATATCTAGAACCCGTATTTGAATGCTATATCTAACAGCATCCTAAAAGGTAACTCAATACCCCCAACATGGCATGGAGCGATTATCATACCAAGTTACAAAAAGGGAGAAAGAACCGATCCCTCTAATTATAGGCCCATAAGCTTGCTAGATAAAACACAGAAAATCTTCTGCAGGCAGGTGCTGTTCAAACTTAATGAATGGATAGATCAGAATAATATCCTAGAGGAGTCGCAAGCAGGGTTCAGATCAAAGCTTAGCACACTGGACCTGGTCCTCCGCTTCAAGGTTTTAACTTAGAAATATATCACTTTTGCTTTCATCGATCTAAGAGCGGCTTTTGACCTGGTCCCAAAGGAAACTCTATGGGACGTTTTGAATGGGTATAGTATCCCCCCAGATCTGCTAAGATTACTGAAAGTCCTACACACAAACACGTATGCAAAGGTCAGGTGGAATAACGCAGGGGACTTGATGGATAGGTTCGAGATCAAGCAAGGGGTAAGACAAGGGTGCGTCCTTGCCCCCATGCTCTTTAGCCTATACATTAATGAAGCAGTAAGCAAATTGATGGATTGTAAACATGATGCCCCCAAAATAGCAGGTGTGTCTACTCTCATTATGATGTTTGCGGACGACACCCTGCTAATTTTGCGAACACCAATGGGGCTGCAAGCAGAATCAAACGCTTTTGTTACCTTCTGTGAGGAAAGAGGCTTAAAATTAAATTGCACAAATTCCAAAGTTATGACCATAAATCCTCACAAAAAGTATAGTGGAAAGGAGACCATGAAGGGGGCCCGTCTCAAAAAAGTTCTGTACTTCGATTGCCTGGGTGTCAGGCTAACTGACGGTCAGACATGGGGCCCTCAGCTAGGAAAAAGTAAAGCTATCCTTCAAATGAAAAGCTCTGCTATAGGGAGAAAATAAAGGGCTACCTCGGGAGGTGCTCTGTCCCTGTTCATCACTGTATATGGAGCCTCAGCTGTAACATCTGCGATATATGGAGCCAAGATATGGGGCTACGCTACAGCAGAGACTCTGACAAAGACTGAAAACAAATTTATAAGGGGTCTCTTTGAACTCCCCCAAGTTCCCCTATCACCCCACTGAGACTTGGTTTAGCCCTCAACCCAATACATCTAACAATTTTTGGCAAACCCTTGCTACACTGGATCAAACTTTGGTCCACCAAAGAAGTAGTAGCTTACAGGGACTGTGTAAAAGAACTTCTGGCTCTTGACAGAGATCAGATTACCCCCAGGTTGAAGGCTGTAAAAGATATATCTCACAGAATAGGAATATGTCAATATGGGCCTCTCCGGAGCTGATTACCAAAAGTGATGCACAGAAAGCAAAAAATCAGGACAGTAGTTTAACTGGACAGTTCCTGAACCATAAGTGTGCACAAAGCTTCGAGCCATACATGGACCGAATGCACCCCTTTCGCTCTAAATGTTTATAAGTGCAATTAAGGTGTGGCGTACTTCCCCTGAGAATCCACACCTCGAATTAGGATAAGGCACCCTCAAAATCTAAATATTGCCCAAATTGCCCCAACATTGTGGAATCAGTAGAGCACTTTATGCAATCTGTCCCCTATACAAAAATGCGCGCACAAAAGGGTTGATAGCGACACTAAAATCTATGGGAGTGAGACACTGCCGGGAAGCAGTAAGGGTTCTCAAGAGCGATACCATGGAATTACTAGCCTTTGTAGTATCGCGCTACCTGTTCTGTGCCTGGAATCAGAGAAAGAAGGCTCTAGATAGCTGCCAACACTGATAGCCAACTTGCAGAAAAAGTCCGAGTAGGCCCACTTAGTGTCTTTCCTTCTTCCCTTCTTTTATCCTCTTTTAATATAGATATTGGGCATTGTGTATTCGGTATGGTTTTTACTGTTTGAACTAAACAACTATGAAGTCTTTTATTCACATATGAACTTTTTTATGATGGTTACTTGTGAAAGAGGTTAATTCAGTTCGTTTTAGGGAAAGTATATACTGCGTATAGTAGTGATAAGAATTCTAATCAATTAACTGACATCAATTTTAATGTATTATTGTTTTTTAATACATTGCGAAAAGGAAGTCTGTTTTATGTTTTATTGATATTGAGTTTTATGTTTGTAAGATTTTTATGGCTTGATAGCCAAAATAAAAGATGTACTACTACTATTGAAGGCATCGGCAAAATGATGGTCCCCAACCTAGATTCAGCCGGCTGACATAATAGTGATAATGTCTAGGATAATGTGGGCACATATTATTTGGAGATTTCCCTCCCACCCCCAGAAAAATGTAATTCCTTACATTCTCATAAATGCATGCATTTACATAAACTTTCGAAATTTAGTTTGAAAGCAAAATATTAGAATTGCTAAATACATATTTTAGGCAGCTTTTCAAGTGACAGTCAGTACAATAGTCTGTAAGATTGGTGCAACCCCTATGCAATCTCAGCCAGTTAGGTCTCCATAATCCGAGTATAATTTGTCAATCTCTGCTGTGTACTGTTCCAGATAGCAAGATTCCCTATTTTTTTTTCCCACTCTCCTCCTTCAACGGATAGGCTCTTTTTGACCACACGATCAGGCTACTGGTAAATCGAGGCATTGGAGGACAATGTTCAACCAAATTATGCATCAACAAAAGGGAAATCATGCAGCATTACGTGGCCCCTTCTATGACAGTATTATTTTGCAGATTTAACAAGTGGTACCAATGTAGCCTCAGAATGCAGTAATCAGCAACTAGACGGTGACTAGTCAACCTTTGCAAAGGGTCTGGCACAAAACAGCACCACATATGGTATTTTATTTTTAAATAACTTTCCATTTGTTAGACCTATTTTTGGTTGAAATCTGCATATTATGCAGCAGATGGTGGACTGTGTGCCGATTACAATAACTGCACAATTAGCTGCAAAACGACACATCTACAGACTCAAAAATGACAGTGACCATACATGTCATTGTGATTAAACCTGTCAGGGGCAAGGTAGAAAAACGAAAGGAAGTAAATAAAGTAAAAGCAAAGTGTAGAAGTAAGCTTTGCAAATGTTAGGCCAGGTGAAACTGCAATTTCTGAACTTCCTGATTTATCCATTTTTCGCAATATGGAGCTGCATCAAACAGCAGCTACCGGGGCCCCACCCCATTGGGAAACAAGCATTTGCAATGCAATAGGTCTCGCATTTATGAGAGTTTGAGCTATCGGCATTGTAAATGACCATGCCTTTTATTTATGTGTTGTTTTTAAAACAGATAAATACAAGACATTGTCATTTACAATGCAGATAGCTTAAACTCGAGATTGCAAATGCGTTGTGCGCCTGTGATATAAAGATTTTTTTTTTTAAAAAGCATTAGGAGAGAGCGTGTCCTCCCTGCAACAGAAGGCAGGATTAAGCTATTTGAGAAAATAGTGTTCAGAGGCTGTAATTAAAGCCTACCAAGTACCAACACAGGTAACAGGGGGTGTCCCCATGGGAGGTTACAAAATAAGACAAGGAGGTACTATGGAGGGACTACTAAGCCTATTGACCAATGAAAAAAAACAGCTTTGTTGAAAATGACACAAGCCAATGAAAAATATGGGCGGAGAGTGGGCGGAGCTTCAAGTCCATACCTGAATACAGTATGTCTCGCAGAGCAGCGCATGCGCTGCCCAAGCTTAACCTAAAAAACAAGACCACCATGAGGTTGGAGGAGAAAAGAGTGAAAAGAAGGTGCGGAGGAGCAGGATTTTCAGGGTAGGGGAAAAATCACTGCGAGAGGAAGCAGGTACATTAACTCTCACTGCGCTGCCAAGTATACCACATCTTGTGTTACTGGAACACATTTTGAATAAATATCGAGCATTTATCATGCAAATCAGCTGAACTGCTCAGCTCAGCTGCGAGATAGCATTTCCACTCAGCGTTAGAACTCATTTTATTCACACTCGCAGGAGCATTTATCTTCATATATGGAAGTCACTGTCTCTTTCTTTCATAGCGTTGCAGGGCTACAGTGATGTGAACCGGGTGTACAGTACCAGATGAAAGGCGAAGCTTAATTATCTCTTTGCCACTTGCACCCAGTTCTACATGTGGTGGAGGTGGACTGCTGTTTAGATGTTCATAAACATCCTCTACAAAAAGCTGACAAACCCACTGCAGAGCACTTTCTGTCAGGCTCCTGGGTATCAATACAGTGTGACATCTGTGTGAACTTCGGTTTCATTCATGCTTCACTTGAGACTCAAGTGACTTCCAAGGAAGGAGCTCCTCTAGGCAACACGCTTGGATGTCTAGAGAGACCATAGCATAAGAGTTCAGCTTAGCTGAGTTTTACACAAAAGCCACTGCAGTGAACATGTACTTCTCTCCCAGCACCAGTGCTATGTGGAATGTGTATTCCGAGAAGCGTCAAAGCAAGAAATAAGTAGGCGACAAAGGTTGGGCCCAATTGTCAGTATCTTTATATGCTAGCAATAGAAGATGGCTCAAAAACTAACTGATGCCCTGTTTTGCCAATAAAATATCCTGACCACGTCAGTCTAAATGAATTCAACACGCTTTTGACATTCATGTGGGTCTATTTCAACTTGTGCTTTCTTGGCTGGCTCTAAAAGGCTTTCTGCTGTTTTTACTTGACTCGCAATGTTTTCCCTAGCATGTCTGCCAAGCAGCTACATTATTTTGTGCTGATTCTGCCCTTATAACCAGCACACTGCAATCTGCTCTTAAGCATCATTTTGTCGCTGCATCCAAGCCAGGGGTTTCTTTGCATCTTATACTTTTAGGTCTTTTTATCTCATTATCAACACATACTTTAGCTTAGTGTAAGTTAAATGTGTTCTCAAATGACTTCCAAACCTGGAGTACGAGTGACTATACATTAAATGTAAATATTATCTTTTCATAACTTGCATATCGTTTATTCTACTGGCACGAACAATTACAGAACACGTGGGTTAGAAATTAGAAGTAGGTTAGCGACCTAAAATAAGCACCTTAAGAGATTTGCAGCAGTTTTAGGCTGTTTTTAGACTACTGCAGTAGTAGACGGAAGAAATGTATGGAATTTCTTTCAGCAGACGGATGCAACTGATTTTTGTTACAGCAATGAGGTGTCACAAAGTGTCACACAAACATTGAAATGCAACACAAAAGCATACTAAAACATGGCGAATGTCCACGTTAGCAAATTAAAACTTGTCAGCTCACTATCAGTTTTTGGTAGGGTCCACAAGAGACTTTCGCCTACACAAAAGCTGTATGGTGGGCGAGACCTGTAAAGGACATTATAACACTGATTGTAAAAAATAAGCTTTTAGTAGACTGTCTATACCCGCAGCCCTCGCATTCCTTACTGTCACCGCACGGCTGCAGTTGCTTGAATCATCAGTGGGAATAGATCTCAGGCGAAGAACCGAATGAACTCCAACTCTGCTTTAGAATATTATTCGACGCAACTACACTAAAGAGGAACTACACTAAAGAGGAAAGCTTGATTCAAACTCTGCTGCTTCAAACAAGGCTTGATAAGCACGGAGGCAGAACGAGATTCCAGGCACATAGGCTTTCTCAAAGAGAGGCGTGACCTGTACAAAAATGCGTCTCAAACTGAGGCTTGAAGCGCTGGCACTCAGCTTCCGGTCAGGGAGAAGTAAAGTCTTTAAACTGTGAATTTGGTCCCTTAATGCAATATATGGTACCGAGATTTGGCTACAATTAAGTGAAATTGTGCATGGCGCCCTGAAATAAAAAACAAGAAGTGGCCGCCATTGCTGATCGGCAGTGTCCCCCGAGTGGTGTGTGGGGCTGCATATAACATAAGTGGCCGCCACTGCTGAAACGGTGCCAAGCTGCTTTATAAAAAAAAAACATGAATATTGAAAATCCAAGCAGGGAGCCAGGGGGGAACGCCACAACAAAGTGCTGCTTTAAAGAGGTAGTGCTGTGTGTGGCTGGATATAAACAATGTGGCCACCATTGCTATGCGCTCAGACAGCATGTCGTGCCTGCTTCAGCAAGACATTAATTAAGTAAATAGTTCTCACTAACTGCTAATGAAAGGTAGAGAGTAAGGACACATGTAAGAGGGACTGCAATCATGAGAGGTAACAACAGTAGAGAGGGAATTACTAAGGAGGGATTACTAAGCCTATTGACAAATCAAAAGCCATGATTTACAAAGGACAGGAAAAGGAGCCAATTGTAAAGATTGGCTGAAAATGGGCGGAGCTTAAAGTCTATACCAGAATACAGCATGTCTCAAAGAGACAGCACGCGCTGCCTAGGCGAGACCTACAAAATAATAATTGCCATAGGTTGATCTATGGGAATGAGGTACCGTTATATGCTGATAGAGAGCTGAATGAAGTGTTAGTTTAGGAGAACGAGGCAGTACCATACAAACTTTTATGTATAATGCATAAAAGCTTTAAACTTTACTCTTGATTCAACATGGAGGTAGAGAAGCTGCTGCACCACAGGAAATGCCCTTGCAAACTGAGGTGAAAAATTGGCAACCCTTGCAGCTTGACTTTGGGAAACTGGTACGCGATGACTCAAGGGTTTAACGATGCCCAAGAGTGATGGCATTACAATAGCCTAAATGCGATCCCCCATGAGGATAGGCACAGACAGCTACTGTAGGAGACTGGGCAGAACTTTACTTGTGAGAGCCATAAGTTATCTCCCCTCAAGGGTTGAAGGTAAAGAGACATATACCCCAAAGCTACAATTTCTGACACCACCACCAAGCACCTCAAAGTTTGGCAAATGATGCAATAGCCAGACCCACTATGGGTGACAGAAGTCACTATGTGTACTATTGTCATTGAACTAGGGCCTGTCGCCAAACATCCCCTGTTGAATGGCTGAATATCTCCAGTGGCTTCACATAGATATAAACCTGGGCAGAAAAAAAAATGCAGGTGATGCAGTTTTACAAAGTCACACAGAGGTCCCCTGTAACCAAACAGGACTAGTGTGCCTGTTTTTAATAAACACAATAATTATGTCTGAACAGTATTCTGATTTTGTGGCAGTAATAAATCTGTGTTCAATTGAGAGGGGCCAGGATAGGAAAGGTGACAGTGAATAGATGGTTTCAGAACTGAGGGTGATGACCTGGGAGACATTATTGTCAGGAGCAGCATTTGCATCTATATAGACCAGATGGAGTGACAAAAGGGTAATTCATGTAAGATAGACATTTTCCTCGCCATACCCAGTCAACTGTTTTGGGGGCAGTTTCCAAGCTCTTGAAGATCCAGGGAGTAAATATGTTCTTTTCAAGTTAGCTGTCATCTTGCTAACATGCGTCCTCTTTCTGGCTAACCGATGAAGGCACTTAGGTAGATGGAAAGCCAACAAAGGCCGTCACTATGAGAAAAAACTGATAAGACAATCACGCCCCCTACTCACTATAAGGGGACACAGCAGCATTCAGTGTTACTCCACTGAAGGGCAGAGAGCAATGAACCTGGATGCAGAGAACTGCTGCTCACCACAAATTTCAAATTATCTTGTTCCTGAGACCTTAAAACACAAAAAGGTCACAGTTATTTTTTTCTGGATTTTATGTAAAATCAGTGGGCTGTTCCGGAACAGTTGGATGTGAAGTATTAAGGCGCTGCTTGCTTGTAAACCAGAAAGGGCCAGATTAGATAAACGTGGTGGTCAGATGAGAGAGAATGAAGAAAAAGCCTTGTGAATGCAATTATTTTACGCAAAATGCTGGTACTACAGTGTCCACCTCATTACAAGTCATCACTCCTTCCTGTAATGAAATGTTCACCTATGAATCATAGTTATTAGGTCTGATATAATAATCTGTTCAATTAAAGGAATTCAGGGCTAGGCTACTGCACCCAGAATGCATTAGGCAGGCACACAAAAGCCCAAGACTGGTACTGTGTCTCTAATGACATGGAATCAGCAGGGGTGTAATGGAGGCCTCTGTAGCCCCTGCGGCACAGAGGGGCTCCCAAACCATTAGGTCCCCAACCCTTCAAGAGGCCCCTTACTCAGTTCGAAGTAAGTGAATATCTATGAAATTATCGTGACTCAAGGCCCATTCATCACATTCTGCAGGGGTGCACATCATTTTGTGTCTCGCCACTGGGTGTTGGGTGCTCACCTTGGCTACTGCATTAGTCAATGGACAGAAAAGTGGGAGCATAAGGGGCAAGGCAAAGGCAGTGGCAGGAGAGAGAATGAGGTGGTGATTGACAGAAGTACAGTTGCGGAGGGTAAGCGATAGAAATGAGGAAGCAATGCGGTGTGGCCTACCTATGCCCTTGTCCCTTTAAGCGTGATTTGTTTTATGGATTCTCGTGGCAGCAGCGGGCGGCACTGTTCGCATGTAAGAAGGCGGGGGGGTAAAAAGCAGGAGGTAGGGGGGAGGAAGCAGGAGGGGGGAGGACACAGGGAAAGCGGCTGTAAAAAAAAACGTACCTGTTTGACACTTTCATCCATAGTCCTTCCCTCGCTTGGCCACAGGAAGCACACCCAGGCTCCCAGTCAGTCAATCCCAACATTGTGATTGGTCTGAGCGCCGTGTTTCAGCGCTCAGACGCTGAGTCCAGTCAGCTCAGACGCTGAGTGGAGGCCTGGGCATGTTCTCCGTGTAGGCTGTAATGCAGCCTGCATGGAGAACTTGCAAAGTGTGCAAGACTGTTTTGGGTGGCCGAGAGGGCCGTCCAAGCTGTCACTGTGCTCTTTTGGAGGGTGCTACCACTTCTCCCCTGCCCCCACCCCTCAGGCAAAGCTGTGGGCAGAAGTAGGAGAAATTAAAATGGTAATAACACAAGCTATTATCATTTTATTTTCTCTGTGTTTCACTGCAAAACATCAGTGAGGCGACGCTCCTTCGCTTTAGAGGAGAAGCCGCCACTGCCTTGTGGGTGTCATTTGGAATGTAGGGTGCCCTTGGTAACGAGCTGGGAGTGGAGCTGAGTTACTGAGGAGAGAGAATGTACTGGCTTTACTGCTCTGTGGTGGACGCTTCAATAAAGAGGAGCTATACAATTTCTAGTTGTGTCATCGACTTCTTAGCACAGTGCCCGTGAGGGAGTCCAGTAAAAGGCTAAAAATTTCCATTCAGGGAGAATTTATTTGAGTACGTACCGTACAACAATTTCATAGCTTTCAATGCATGGGTGAGAGATTAGGTCTGCTATTTTTGTTGCTTTTTATCTGGCTGTAGACAGCTTTATTTGTCTGGGGACGTCAATTATTCTCAAATACAAGAAGATGAAGTACAGACAGAATGGGCTTTGGGCTAGACCCATAAAGCCATTAACTTTCATGTGGTTTTCATGATTTTCCATTGATTGGGTGGGCGGTCTGTCACGCTTAAGGCATTTTGTAAATGTTCACTTTATCCTATGTGTATTCCCACTAGGGTTCGGTGAGGGGGCATGAAAAAGCAATAATTTTGTCAGGCTGCAGATGTAACATGCCATGTAGCTTGTTACAGTGACCACGTATATGTTCTATGATGTATTTAATTTACTTTTCTGACACAATGACCTTTTTACTGCTGGTTTATGGCTTTTTGGAAGTGTGTGGTGGTTGGATCCAAAGCTATGGAGACAGTGCATGCCCTGATCACCCTTGTGCACTCACTTCTTTTAGATTGCTGCCATTTAAAAAAAAAACATAGATGTATTGCTTTATCTATTTTTATTAGCCAAGTATTGGATTCCATAAACATTAACACAAGTGCGATTTTCAAGTTTTGTACAGACCCTTCGGGAAAGGGTCCCATTGATACATAACATAAGATCTTTTTAATTTTCCTGAGTTGTCATGAGGGCTTGTACTCGAATCATCTCATTGTTATTACTACAATAATGTGTCCATACCATATATCTGAGGGCTGACACTCATCAAGCAGTGGTGAATACAAGGCAATCAACCGTCAAAAGAGGTGCCGCTAACAAAGTAAACAAAAAAACTAACACAAAACCAAACTTTGAAATCCTACTGATTCTAGTCCTTATTTCCATATTCAGACCTTTTCCTCTTTTGAAGTCTTCTCCTATTGGTCATTTGTAGGTGCTTCAGTCATCTGTTCTTCCATGTTACCCCCAACATTCACCACTCCCTGCAAGAGCATTAACTAACTAGGGGGTGGACATAAAGGGGGTGGACATAAAGGGGCCGCCACCATTCCCCCTGCAGTGCTGAGGAATGAAGGGGCCTATTTTGGGTGTTTTATGAGTCAACCAAGTACATGTCCCATGGCAGGGGAAACTCGGACTTCCATGAGAAGGAGTGTGCTCTCAAACCTCACGCACTTTCGTAATTCCAGTTTCCGCACCACAATGTCAGGGGACCATCTGCTCTTCCAACCAAACCATGGCAATCTGTCTCTTCGCTAAGACAAAAGCTAGAACTATGAATTTGCTTATGGCTTTTTTGCCTTTAGGGTGACGGTATATGCCGAGCATGCACACGCTTCCGAACACACCAGATTTTTGCCTTTAGCCCTATTTATTCGAGAAATCTGCCGCCAATGGTCCCTAAGGTCCTGACAGTCCCAGACCATGTGGTAGAAGTTTTCTCCCTCAAACTGGCATTGTGGTACTTTGCTGTCATGATGACATATTGGATATACAGTTTTTTCTTCACATGGTAAAAATGTGAGTGCTCATAAGCTATCTTAAAGATGCCACAAACATACTACCTCTTTGACAAAAGTATTTACTATGCAATATTTTGCTGTGGATGCCTTTTAGGTTCACCATTTACAATGCAAACTTAATTTCATGGCTCCTTTCCATAACACTCTTCTTTTACAGTAGAGCTTAACTATGCTATTGCAGTCTGTTCAACAAAGGAATCTTACTCCCAGCTTCTATATTCCATATGTGGAGAATATATATAAAAGCCTCCCTCTGGCCACAGCCTCCTCTGACTTTGTGGATGGGCCAGGGGATATTGGACCCTTGGTGGGCAACATACTATCATCTTTTCCCTTACTGTCCTCCACTGATTTTGAGTCTCTCTGTTTGAAAATTAAGTCGGGCGCGCCGGCCGAACCCTTGACACCTGCCCACTTCCGTCAGTTCCATGCCTCGATTTCACCGGTGAGCAAAGTTCTGGTCAACCTCTCTCCGACTACAGCATCTGTACCACTGGTGTGGAAGCACGCTAAAGTCATTCCTCTTCTAAAGAAACCGTCTCTGGACCCTTCTGAGCCGGGCAACTATCGCTATATATATCCCAGCTGCCTTTTTTGGCTAAGTTGGTCGAATCTCATGTGAATACAACTCTCACTGAGTTTATTGAGCATAATGCCATCTTGGATCCTTCGCAGAACGGTTTCCGAGCTCGCCACAGTACAGAATCAGCTCTGTTGGCAGTGACGGAAGAAATCCGTGGCAGTCCTGATATCGGTGATTCTGCGGCCTTAGTTCTTCTAGACCTAAGTGCCGCTTTCGACACTGTCTCCCACGTGATACTTTTAAAGCATTTACAGGAGATAGGAATCAGGGGTCTGGCTTTGGCCTGGTTTCGTTCCTTCCTGGAGGGGCGATCTTACCAGTTCTCGGTGCCACCTTTCTATTCGCGGGAGTTTGCCCTGCAACAGGGGGTGCCACAGAGCTCAATATTGAGCCCCCTACTTTTTAACATTTATGTTCAACCCCTTGCGTCGGTGGCTAAAAGAAGAGGGCTGTCATTGGTGTTGTATGCCGACGACACCCAATTGGTGATTGCCTTCTCTAAGAAATGTAGTCATAACCTTGAAAAGTTTAAGGAGGATTTGCTAGAGGTTGCAGATAGGGTGGCTTTAAACTGCTTGCAGTTGAATGCCAGTAAATCAGAGGTTTTGTTGTTTGGGAAGGACCAGGATATGTGGTCCGAGCAGTGCTGGCCGGATCGTCTCAAACCGGCTCCGTCACCTAAAGAGGCAGTAAAGAACCTTGGAGAGTGGATTGACAGTGGTCTTACTTACCTTTGACAGTCAATCGAAAGTTGTGGCGGGTATATGCTTCGGGCTCCTGCAAGGTTTAAAACCTCTCCTGGGTTTCTTCCCTCCCAAAGTACGTCAAACCATTGTCCAGGCGACGATTTTATCGAGACTGGACTATGGTAATTCTCTCTATCTTGGTGCCAAAAAGTCTAGTATTGGGCGCCTGCAGAGAATACAAAATGCAGCAGCACGCATTCTCGTAGCACTCCCGAAATTCTGTTCTGTATCTCATGTTCTACCTAAATTACATTGGCTGCCAGTCGAAAAACGAATCCAGTTTAAAACACTCTGCGTATCTCACAGGATTCTGACTAACCAAGCTCCTTTGGGGCTGACTAATTTGCTAGCTTTCTATGTGCCGCGGCGCACTTTAAGGTCTGCCGATCAAGGCCTGGTCTGTATTCCTCGAGTCTTAAGTGCTAGAGCAGGAGGTCGCTCTTTTCGTAGTCTTGCGGAGAAACTATGGAATTCGCTCCCAGTCTCTATTAGAGGGATCCAGAATTATCTTGCATTCCGTAAAGCCATAAAGACCTGGCTCTTCCCGGTGTAACTTCTTCCCTCCACGCTCACTCCCACTGTCTTTGGTGGCGCTGGGACGCCCCGTCACTGGGGCAGCCATGCGCATTACAAATCCGACTATTATTATTATTATTGTTATATAGCCCAAGATTTTGTTTCACTTTAGCATTTTATTTCCAGGGCAGCCGAGGCAACACGCGCACTGTGTCGCACAACTATTGTGAAACACAGTTGCGGCCGGTAAGAGGTAAGAGCGGTGTGGCAGGGCGGGGTGGGGGATGAAGTCGACGGACGACGAGGAGTAAAAATAAAATTTAAAAAAAGAAAAACACTTTCCTTGCGCTAGCTGCATCGCCGCATCGGCGATGCAGTCAGCCAGGGTAATTGTTTTTTATTTTTTATTTCCTTTGTCGTCGTCTGTCGACTTTGCACCCTGCTGCAACTTGACAAACACTTCCCCTGACCAAAAGCCAGAACTCTTGACTTGGCCAATATTTCTACTGCCATCACTGCCTTGGTATGTGGTGAATGGGTTTTCTCAGAATATATGTGCAGTTTGATGTTCCTGAAAAATTGTTTTATGTGCATCTCATCTGTACATCACCATTGTTGGTGTAGACAAACACGTTTGAAATGTCATGTTTTTTTAGCAGCTTTAAGTTGTATGTGTTTTGTTTACATTCAAAAATATCTTTCTTTAACTTTCTTAATAGTGCTGCAGCATCAGAAATATTGTGATTTCCTTAAAAGTTTTTTTCCTGGTCTTCCAGTCTGTCCAGGTCTTTCGGAAAGTTTTTTGTTGTTGGAACGTCACTGGAATTTATTTAAGGCAAATAATACCATCGTGAAATTACTGTGAAAGTTATTTTTGTTTAAATGCTTGTCTCCTGAGACATCACACAGAAGGCTTGAAAATATGTGAGTGATGTAAATCTGAACCCAGAGTTCAACAATAATTGTCTTTTAATTACCCAATTAAGAACAATTAATACTGTGGGACTGATTCCCAGGCAAGCGGTTTAAAGTACAAACCTTTTTGTTGTAAATTATGTATTGAACAAAACCTTGAATAGAACTATTTCTCCTTATGCATTTTGTGTCCTGTTTCCGTGTGATTACAGAGCATGCACTTGTTCAATATGAATGTGAAGGGAATAGTAGCATGATGGAGAGTAAAACATTGTAGTAGCCGGATGGAGAGAGGGCTGGAGTACATGCATGTGTGTGCCTGTCCACCTGCCTTTCTGTCTGCATGATGGATTGTTTGGAAAGCCAATGTGTTAAAAATCCTCATAACCTGTCGGTGGGTTAATGGATCTACGGGGAGCAAATGATTAACACATCATTCCCTTTATTTTTTTTGCAGGTTTTATATAGCGCAAACTCGACCCGAAGGTATTGGAGCGCTTTCCATGAGCACCGGTTACGTTACACATTCAGGCACAGGGAGATTAAGTGATTTGCCCAGAATCACAGGATGTGGACGCGACCCCGAGGCTCGAACCCTGGTTTCCAGCACCAACGCCGGCAGTCTAGCCGACGGACCACATCCTCCACCCTTTGACGGGTGTCTGCACTAAAACTAATCTCACAAACTCTTTCTTCTTGATCGATACATTAACCTGCAGGCCCACAAGCTGTAGAAGAGGTTGACGGGGTTAGAGCACGGATTAATAGGCAACCTCACTTCATCTTCCAGGGTGCACTGACTCCCAGGTGACAGAAGTGTCACAATTAGAGGAGAAATGCTCCTCACCCTGCTGATGGTCATTCCTTGCCACTCGCTTAGGCTTCAGTGGTCTGCATTAGGCAACTAGGGCGAGGCCCATCTGCTTTTGACCTGAGGAGGATAGGGGTAAGGCTCAGTGGCGGCTCTTGTGGTAGGGCAGAGGAGCATCGCCCCACTGCTTCACAGCAGTGAAGTAGAGATAACATAAAATGATAATAACTCGAATTATTATTCATTTTATGTTTCCTTCTGCTACAGCTTGGCGTTTGGGGCGGGGCTCCTCCAACGACAGAGGAGCAGGGGAGGAGTGGTTTGTCCACTCCTAAGTGCACATAACTGTTTAGCCGGCGCTCTCAGGCAGGCCAAACGTTCATGCTCCCTTCGCATCTTCTCCTTGCAGGCTCATTACAGCCTGCGTGGAGATCATGCCCAGACCCCCATTATCTGGCTGAGCACCAATCAGCGGTGCTCAGACCAATCACAACACGGGATTGCAGCGTTGTTATTGGCTATCGGGAGGCTGGGAGCCGGGTGCTTCCTGCTGCTTCCTGCGTCCTGCTGTGGGACCGGAGTCAGGAAGGAGAGGCGGCGGCCGGCCAGCCATCACAGGTAAGTGTTTTTTTTTGTTGTTTTTTTTACTTTTTTCGTCCCCCCCAACTTACTGCCCCGCCCCCACCCCACCACCCGGGTCTGGTAGCAGTCGCTACTGGTAAGGCTCACACGTGGGTGAATGTAAGGTGTTAGGGAGGACGTACTTCAATTGAAGACTTCAGGATAATGCCTGTGATATTGAAAAGGATTATATGTTTTGTAGCATGTTGTCACAGTGCTGTTTTTATGGCAACTTGTATGAGTATTAGTTCTTTTGGTTAAGGCATGAGCCCTGTGGAATGGAGTAGGAATGGACGTTTGTGGGGGCGTGTGAGAGCGTAGTTCTGATGATGTGGGTGTGCAGGCAGCTCCTATGCACAGTCTCTTCAAAATTCTTCTTCTGTTTCCACTAATGAGGGAATTTTGTGAAAGCAGCAGTTGCCACAGTTGAGGGCAATGGGTGAAAGTCATGTGTTTGCCAGGAACAATTTGGAGAATAGCAGTGAGACAGTAGCATTCACCAACTGGATAATGCATGACCTGAAAATGTGCATCTGCTCAACTGAACAGATAATCCTTAGTTTTGGTTTTCCAACCAGAAGGTATTCCACACTTTAGTTCTCATTGCTAGAGAGATATGACATTCCAATCATCCATCTAGCACCCAACATTTAGCACAAGACCACTATGCCAAGACCTGGCTATTCGAGCAGTAGCAGCATCCCTCCCCCATCCTCCCAGCGCCTTGAGACCCTCACGGGTGAGTAGTGAGCTTTACAAATGTTCTGATTGATTCATTGATATGCTAGGATACCTCAATGTCCGGAATGTTCTCCATCAGCTGCCTGGCAATGTCTTTGCATCCCATCTTGACTGCTTCCACGGGCATCTCAGCATCACTGTACCAATCCCGGTTGACACAGTGGGCGTAGGCAGCACTGGGAGTAGCGTGGTTGACTCTTGTGGTTGTCACTACCCCTACTGATTTGCCTGTGGGAGAATTGATGTATTTGATGTGAAAATGTATAAAATGGAGCATAACAGATTAAACTATAAATCCTGCAAGTTATCGTCGTATAAATCGTATCCCAAATCTTTCAACCACTTTTCAGTTTTCCTTTTCACCTCTGCTCCCTCTAAGCTACATATTATATGACTTCATTGCATAAAGAGCAGTGTTTGTAAAATAACCTTTTTCAAGGGGGTTAGTCATCCTTATATTTTCCATAATGTACAAATATTAAAATCAATGAATTTAAAATAACTTTTCACTGTATTTTTTCGTACTGGTGTATTTTCTAAAATGTAAAGGTCTTACATCCTGCCCATGATGGATTTCACCCAATGGGAGTCACAGTCTCTCTTTTCTTCCCACCAATAAAAAAAGTCCCAGCGCAGGGCTAGATATTGACCTCCCCAGAGTACACTGCTAATCTTTACCTGTCTGTTTGAACAGCATCATCTTCATGAAAATCAATCAAAACACGAACATCCGAATTGCAATCAGAGCCCTTTGTTATCTGTACCTCGAGGGCACCAGCTATAAACATTTCTAATTTCTACAGAATAACTAAACTCTTCTTAGCACAGAAGAGCTGCATTCAACTAATCAGTGTAGTCCAGAATTTAAATAATTATTTTAAAAAATATTTTCACATTAGAAGAACAATTTTCAGGCAAATTGCATCAAAATTAACACGGAATTTGAAACAACAGGAAACCGGCAACATTAACTATGGTCCAATAAAGCCATTGTAAGAAAATAGTGACATTTATGAACTACTCGGCCTTCGCCTCATAATGTATTACTCTGTGAAGAGAACCCATCAATTCAGGATTGGACTCTACTGTAATTACCCATTATACATACTACACAGACATGTATACATAAATGGAATACATTATTTACCTGCAATACTGGATTTGCAGCTCATATAGTTGCATATTTGCATGCTGTGCACACTTCTGCCATCTAATGTTGGGTTCTGAACATTACAAGCTGTTTTTCCCCAGAGAAGGTGTTCTGTTTCGTGGTGGCTCGTCTTATCTTCCTCTTAAAGCTAGCATGCACCAGAACACAGACCCACCTCAGACAGTGTTTGTTTTTTCCCCTAAAGGTAAGGGCATATATGCTTAAGCAAGTGAAATAGTGTCTGTGTGCTACAAGAAAGAATTCCAAACAGTAAACTGAATCTGCATTTAGAAGGTGTCCAACTGTGTTATACCATGTTCTCATCCGGGAGATGGGAAGGGCACATGTCAAGCTACAGCACTACAATCTGCAGGTAAGAAACATTTTAAGTTGGCAGCATATGTTACTGTAGATAACATGCTGGGCACAATCTGAAAAGCAGTACCCACACCACTAATGTGATGGCTTGCAAGTAGAAGTGATAGCTGTCTAGAACAGAGTGTTTAGAACAGTTTGTCTAAACAATGTCCCTTGCTTGGTGTGCATGGCCACGCAATAGTGTTTAGTGAATGTCTGGATAGAACACCATGCAGCAACCTTACAAATATCTGCCAATGGAATGTTTTCTAGGAATACCATTGAGATACCTTTTTGCGAGTCTAATCTGCCGAATATGTGTTTACCTTTGGATTTGGAGTAACATCTGGATGCATATAAGATCTCCCTTGACAACTAATCTGTGGAAATAGGGCTGATAAGATATATCAACACTTTATCAAACCCCTTGTCAATTGTAATGCTCCTTATAAGTGGAGGAGATTTTAACCTTATTCACCATTCATGAAAAAGTTCAGGGAAAAATATACATGATTTGATTTACAAAAACAAATTCCTGCTTTAGGAATTTGTGTTTGCACAACAAAAAAGGTTGCATAGTAGTTGTATAAAAATGGTGGAAGGTCAGGGAAACTTTCCAAGCCTGCAGGGGAGCTGACGTAGCTTTTCATATTGCATTGGAGACAAGACAGGGCTGTCCCATGGTCCCCATACAACCATTAGCAGTAAAAATTAACAATAATGCTAATATGTTAAGACATAAGTAAACTGAAGGAAGCATCACATGCATTATATGCAGCAAATCTATTCGTTTTTACTCAGAACCTTGATGTAACATATGAGCTATTTTAATGATTAAAGAATTTTCAAAAATATCGGGTTGGTAAATAAAGGTACGACTAAGATTTTAGTAATAGGGTGTAAAGAAATGGTACTCCAGCAACTTTATTGATTGATTATATCCACAGTAAAACATTTTGGAGTTTAGATCTCTGCTAAGATTAATATAATTTATCTCTTTAGTTAAGTACATAAATTAAAAGAAATAGATAAAAAATTAATCCGGCTTGGGAATCTGTGACCAATTTTAGTTAGATGTTTTAGTTATATGAACATATCAATCAGTGATGATTCCATTCCACAATATGCATTTTAAGTAATTAATATCTTGACAATAAATTCTTAACAACGGAGGAAGAAACTATTGGGCACATTTCTAGTTTTCAATATTTACAATTGCATTCTTTTTTGCTAACAACATTGATGAGACAATCATAAAGACTAAAGCAGTTGAAGAATTCATTCACAAACGGAAAATAACTACTAAATATGCAATTTTACAAATCTTGACACCACGAATAAATCTTGAGGTGATTGTTGTAACAAAATTCAGTGAGATTTAAGAGGAAAGCATACCATTAAATGTATGGAAGAGAATATTGAGCATACATATGTGAGGAAGTTCGGAATTCATATATGCAACTCAGTCAATATTGAAATGTTTGGGATGTATTACATGCCAACTGCAAATGCTAAAATGAGGATTAGAGTTGACAGTGAGGGTCAGAGATGCCGAACAGAAGAGGGTACTTTACTGCAAATCTTTGTTAATAGTATTATCTGCATAGTAATTGACATATTCAAACTAAATAAATGTTTTATTCTCCGCTAAACAAGCTAACCTCTCTCTTGCTTCTATACTGTTGTCTGAGGTCGTGTCCTACATGAGGGAAACAGAACAAAATGTTCTACAAACTGACATTTGATCTAGAAGATGAAATATGTGCTAGGGAATTTGCACCTTTTTTAAAGGTCAAGAAGAAGAAATGTTTGCTGCTCAAAGATATAATAAAATAAAAATCACAGGATGTAGAAACAGGATGAATATATATATAGAAAAGGCTAATATTGATTTTGGATGGAAATGAGCGCAGAGGTAGTTCATGTTTTTTCATCTTATTTTCTTTTGTGTAATGACGTAGATGTCAGTACTCTATGAGCTTAACTCTTCCCTTTCTAACAGGAGATGCGAGAGCTTTTCCTTCCCATAGGAGGTAAGGATAAATGCCTTCCTATCACTTATTCAGGGGAGAACATCAACAATCCTAGGGCAAAAACGAAAAAAAACTGGAAAAAGTGATAATATATCTGGCAAGAAACAAGGCTATTGCCACAAATGTACTCATGTAGATGTGTAGCCCAACCCTGATTTCTTGTAAGTGTATGTATGCATTTGTTTATTGTTTTAATTAACTAAAATTGCTAACAAAAGAAAAAAGGCTGGTTGGAGAGCACTCCGTCCAGACACTTTATTGAGTTTAGATAAAACATGGGCATTTCATTTAACAAAACTGTTAATCATATATTAGACATAATCATTTCTTTAAGACATTCTGGTATACTTTAAGAAAAGGTGGGACCGCAAGATCAAGACTACAGTTTGTCTCTAGTCTTTAACTGAGTCGTTATGTAACAGAACTTTCACCTTGTGGGCAAATTTCGCTAATCTTGCTAGTTCCAATGGGATCTCCAGCTTGAAGAGAAGTTTCATGGCGTCTGTGCAGGTGCGTATCCCATATTTTAAAAACAAGGGTTTCAATAAAGTGCGACGTGCATGATTCAAACGGTGACATGTGCAGACCATGTGGGCCATGGATTCCTCATGCTGGTGGCACAATCTGCAAGTTGTGACTACCTCTAATGTTTTCCAATGGCTGTTGATGTCTTTTATCGGTAGTACCATCAATCTCACAGACAGAATTTGCTTTAAAATTGTTCAAGGCGGAGTCAAGGTATGGCTGGCTCAGTTTATCGTGGAAGGAACTGGCTAATAGCCTGATGTTGCTGCTGGAGGACTCTAGTTCCTTCAAGTCCTCTTCCTTTGATAGCAATCTAACTTGTTTCTTTAAAATGTTTTTTAAAATTCCGGGTTGATAAATAAAATCCTGCCAATTGAACAATTCAAGAGGCAATTCAGTGCAAGCAGTTAGAAGGCCATTTGCCCACGGGTTGACATTTTTCACGAAAATTTCCTTTAAGATTGCCTTCATTGTGTTTGGGGGGGGCAGCACAAACCCCTCGATAATTCCGAACAAACGATGCCCAATGTTCGTAGCGCTGTTTATTTAGCCCAAATTCAAGACGTACCAAGGTGTTCCGAGCATGGGCGGGGATATGAAAGATCTGTTTAAATGCCCGGCAATTGGCGCGTTCCATGATGTTAATTGATTGCGCGGGAAATGCTAGTTGGCCGTATGTAATTGACGGGAGTAGCTTGGCTCTTATAACCTTTCTAATGGGTCCAGTTGTCGGACTACTTAGTTTGGAGTTTAGTTTGCACAGGGCGTACGTCACTGCCTTAGCTTTTGATTCAATAGAAGCAGTGTGTGCTGCAGACTTCCCACTGCTCATAATCCAAACCCCTAAGTAATTGTATTTAGTTGTTGTTGCAACTTTCAGGTTACCCATTTGCCATTGTTTTTTTTGTTTGTTCGCATACTTCCCGAAAATTACAACTTTTGTTTTCCTTACATTTACTCTTAGATCATTTTCATTATTATAGATGTTTAATGCATCCAGTATTCGTTGCATACCCGTTTTGGTATGGTCCATGAGCACCATGTTGTCTGCATACTGCAGTAAAAACAGTCTGGTAGACCCAATTTTCGGGGGTAACAGATTGGCTTTGGAAATTGTTTTGCCAAGGTCTGCAGTGTAGAGATTGAAAAGCAAGGGTGCCAGTACACACCCTTGTTTTAGACCACAGTCTGTGTAGATTTTTTTGGTCGCCGAGTTCGTCGTTACTTTCACTCGTACCCAGGTTCCGGTGTAGAGAGCAGTAATTGCTTTCAACAGTGTAGTCGGAATCCCCCAGTCTTGTAATTTCCTCCACAGCAAATTCCTATTGACGCCATCAAATGCTGCAGAATAATCCATGAAGCATGCAAATAGTGGGGGCTGTTTTTCCTTAATAGACTGTGCTACCAGGTAGGCAAGGGCTAGAATGTTATCTAGTGTCGAAACTCCTGGCCTAAAGCCGGACTGGTATGCTGGAAGAATTTCATTATCATTAGCCCAATTTTGCAGATCTTGCAGAAGGAGATTTGCATATCCTTTTGCCTCAATATCCAAAAGGGCTATCAGCCTGTAATTGCTTGGATTTCCAGTGTCGCTCTTTTTATGAATCGGTTGAAGCAAGGAGCCTTTCCAGGCTTCAGGCACCATTGAGTTATCCAGGCAGAACTGATAAAGTGGAGTAAATAAGGTTCCCCAGAAATCGCTGTCTTCTTTGAAGAGGCTTCCAGGCAGGCCATTGGGTCCGGGGGCCCCATCCTTTCTGATGTTTTTTATTATTGTCGTTACCCGATTTCCTACTTCAGAAGTTTCAGATGGTTCTTCCGTGCTACTTATACGAGAATTGATCGAGCTGGAATTAGTGGAAACTATTTGATGGTGTACTGGTCTATGGTCTGAAGCACTGCAGTACAGTGTAGTCACATGGGAGACCCATGTATGGCTAGCGACCCCATTGCGCGGTCGTGGCCGGACAGCCTGTTGATATATGCCCAAAATTCAGCCTGTCTATTGAACGTCAGCAGGCTGAAAATATGAGACCATTGCAAATCTTGCAGTTGCCTTTTGTGGTCCCATAGGTTTTTCCTGTGTGCCTTTCTTGCTAGCAACCGATTTTGTAGTGTTTTGTTGTTACCCTCTCTCGTATGTTCACGGTTGGCTTGTCTCAGGGCCCGCTTGCTTTGTGCGATTTTTTCACATCTCGGTTGAATTTGGAAGCACTCCCTTTCTCCACAATCTTGCCGATGGTGTGCTCTTTTACCTGACAAAAGGCGATACAGCTCCGGTGCCAGGTTAGTCCAATTCTCTGCCATGTTGCCAGCTGCGAAGTCTTTCGCAAATGCGGGCCAATTACTTTTCCAGTTTGATAAGCTAGTTGTGTCTATTTTATTCCATTTTAGCCTTCTCAGAAGTACGTGAATTTCCTCTCCATTAGAATGGCCTAAGAGGGTAATGTACGGGAGACTGTCTGCAACGTGATGGCTGTGGCTAATGGGAGATGATCACTAGTCTGCAGCACTGGGTTTTGAAGTGCTGCTGCTTGATCATGCAGGCGATTGCACATAAAGATGTTATCAATTGGGGGTTTAATTTTCCCCTGTGAAGCATTGTTCGTGGCGTGGTTGGTGAGTGGTGGGTCTTGTATTGGCCTCAAGCTGTATGTGTTTAAACATGTATTTAGTAGGATCCCAGCTCGATCCTTGTGCACTAATGCATCATTTGCAGTCCCCAGATTCTGGTTGTTAAAGTCCCCGGCCAATATGATCCCGCTATTTGAGTAGTTACTGAGCAAATCTTCAAGTGTGTCTACCAAAACCCTCATCTCAGAGTGTTTTGGTTTGTCTTTAAAATTAAAATAGACATTCAAAAGGAGAATAGTTAATGGGCGGCCATTCAGTTTTAATCCCTGCAGGTGAATAGCTTGAACTGTGTCCATGACTAACACGGTTTCAGTTTTTATGTTGCGGCCAATTCGTATATATATGGATAAGCCCCCAGATGGCCTACCAAATATGTTATACTTTTTTGCTGGCTGGTGGATTTCTACAAAGCCTGGGATGACCACTGGAGCGAGTAACCAGGTTTCTTGGAGACACAACAGGTCCCCAGACTGTAAGAATTCGAATGCGGCTCTGTTTTGCAGCGCGGTTTTTAGACCGTACACATTCCATGAGATGACTTTCATAATGGTGGTCATTCGACTCCCCCGACAGTAGTTCCTTGTTGTGCTAGGAGCAATTTGGTTTTATGCATGTTCGGGTCATTACAACTCCCTTTTGGGGGTATCTAGATTGATCAAGTTGTCCTCTTTCTGTTAGGTTGGAGTTTGGTGAAAGATGTATTTTTAAATTAAGAAACGCTGACATGCAAGGAACTGGTTTTGTCCCTTTTAAGGTGGTCTTTCTTGGGGTTTGTGTCTTTTTATCAATAGGTCCACCTCCTAACATGTGTGGGTACCTTTCCTCTTTTGGTATATGTACACTGATCCCCCATTTCGCAAACTGATCTCTTTCTTGCATGATCTTGTGGACTATTAAATTGTCTTTCCATTTTAATATTGTTGACTCTCTTAATGTGTTACTCCCCAATGTCTTAAATTGAACTTGAGTAAGGTCTTCGGTCACAATGGAAGAGAGCTCTGGGATGTGTTGAAAGATTTGTAAAATATTGGACCTGTTTAATGTGTCAGAGTTTCCACGAGATATATATTCGGGTGTAAAAATTATGATATTGCTCTCCGATTCCCTGTACACTTGGGCCCTTAGACTGACAGCGAGGGGTTGTATTTCCAGGCATTGGGTCGTTGTTGTGGTTACTCTGTTGTCATCGTGGGCAGCCTTATTCCCCCTTAACCCAAGGTTTTCAACTAAGGGGAGAAGTGTCCTTTCTCTGCCCCTAGCCTGTGGAGATGCAACCAACTCTTGATTTTCCGTGCTCTTTTCTATGAAGTGGCACCCTCCGCTGTCTATTTTTAGTGGAGGTTCGGGCACATGTGGGGCTCTAGTAAGCTGCTTATTGTTCTCGGTAATATGACCAGCTTCAAAATTTGTGCTTGTGGTTAATTTGATTGCTGGTAATTTGGTTTGACTGGTTATCCTCACAGTTTGAATTTATGATTGATAATGGTGATTTGTTTGGCTCATTATTTACTGGTCTATACTTTTGAAATATAGAATAACATTTCTGAGACTCCGGGCGGCTTTGTGCATGGGCCTTCTTTGAGATAGATTTTTGACTCTGGTTACCGTGTAATGAGGCCAGGCCCAGTTGTAATTCCTTTGCACACCCACGTTGTTTATTATTTTTTGCTTGCTTCTTCAAGTGTTTTTTTGCTCTCCTTGTCAATGCTTTAACAGGTTCCATGGCTTCTTGCGGGTTGTCTGAATGGCTAGTATTGCTAAAGGGGGTCTTGCCCTTCACTGGTTCCTCGTGGTGGGGGGTGTTTTCACATGTTACTGACGCTAGCTGCGTCGATGACGGGGGTGTGTCCGGCCCTTGAGTGGATTTACTGTCTTGAGTCTTATTGTAGTTCGCGCTTTTCGTTATTATCTGGTGTGGCAAAATGAGGGAGCTATCAGCCCCTTTTGTGGCATTAATACCATTGTGTTTTACATGATTTGATGTTCTTTCAGCTGAGTTTTGATTTGATTGATCTATGAGCTTTAATTGTCTTTGCTTTAGCTCTGATATTATTGATGTTAAGATTTCGGGGAGCGAGCTGAGCTTCTCAACTATTGGTGAACAAGAGCATCCGACTGTTGTCTGCAATTTCAACGACTCCAGATTTCCTGCTAAAATGTCAATTTTACCTTCTATGTTGATTATAGCTGTTGCTATTGCCTGCATTGTGTCCATTTGAAATTCCAGTTTTTGTGATTGCCAGGTAAGCGCCTTGATGGACGTCGTCAGTGTAGAATTTATTGAGGAAAGCAGAGTGTTTTGATGGTAGGAGTCGCTTTGCATTGTACTCTTTGTTTCTGCGGTTAGTTGATGGGGGTTTTGTTCCCCCAAATGGCTTTTCTCTCTCAACTTCGATCCCTGCGAGAGTAAACTTTGGTTAAAGGTGAGGAGTTTGATCGCTGACAGATATGGTGACTGGGACAGTTCATTCTGAGTTCTTCTGTCACCTGCCTGTGGGGTCACCAAGCTGTCCCCATACATCCGCAGATTGACCTTGGTTGGGGACTCCAAAGCTGACGATATCTCCAGGACTTTCTGGAACTGGCCTCTCCCCATGCATCTGCTGTTTGTCCTTGATGGGGGACTCCAGGGCTGAGGATATTTCCAGGAATTCTGGATTTCCCTGCCCCGGTGCATCTTGCCCCCTTTCATGGAGCTCCGATGCTGAAGGAGTTTCAAAAGCCTCCAGGTTTTCTTGCCCTAAAGTGTCTTTTCTCCCTTCCAGGGGCATACAGGGGGCTGCTCCATTGTTCCAAGAAGAAGAATGTTTCCCGGCATCCGGTTTTTCAATGCTCTGTATATTTAATTCCTGGCACGGGCCATCTTCAGCTTGTTGCTTCTCCTGTTTTGATGTATTGCCGCAGGACTCTCCCTTCCCCGATGTTCTTTGTCCGGACAATTTTGGGATAAAATATTTACAGATTCCCATGCTATTTGGATTGGTATTTGGATTTAAAATTGTGTGTGCAATAGGGGTAAACTCTAATTGCGCTCGGATCCCCTTGACCGACTTTTTCTCGGTGCCGGTGCCGGCTCTAGTTTTGCACATTTTGGAGCCTGGCCTGCTCTTTATCATTTCCCTCCCCTGTTGAGCGCAAGCTTGTTTTTGGTGTTCTCGTGTAATCCAATCCTTAAGTTTATATGGTAGTCTGGAGATCGATTTCCAGCTATATACCAGATGTTTGTGCACTTTGGGTGCCGAGGTTCTACGTGCTTTATAAGTAATAGCACTACGCTTAGTTGCTCCTTCTTGTCTAGTTTTCCTATTGTCCTGGAGACTGTTTGGTGTCATTTAAGGGAAGCTAAGTAAATTATAACAATAAAAAAAATTCTGAGGTCGTGCTGGGCTGGAATCTGCCTCCTCCTGTACCTTGCTCACTGCTTGC
This sequence comes from Triturus cristatus, assembly GCF_964204655.1. Taxonomy (NCBI): domain Eukaryota; kingdom Metazoa; phylum Chordata; class Amphibia; order Caudata; family Salamandridae; genus Triturus; species Triturus cristatus. Next base: position 842,303,246 of record NC_140580.1, on the reverse strand, counting down.
TGCTCCCACGGCTGGCAGTTGGGGTAGATGCAAGACACGGCCGGGACCGGCAAGTCAAAGGCTGTACTTGGAGCAATACCTCTGTGTTTTCTGTGTTTCTGGCAGGGCAAGCGGAGTGAGCTCAGGGGCGAGCCACAAGCAACAGCAACCCAGTTGGGCTACCACCGTGGAGCCACCTGGCTCGCACTCTGCGGCTGCTACTGATTGCGGCCGCACTCGCACCTTGGCATTCACCAGTCTCTCGCTCTTGCTCTCTGCACGCCGCTGATGGAGCTGCTGTAAAGGCGGGTCTAAGGTAGGCGTTTACACGCTGTCCGCGTTGTCCGTGGTTTCACTGGGGTGGGCAGAGGAAGGTTTGGCAGCCGTGTTGTTTCCCCCCCCCTGCGCGCCGCTGTTTTTCCTTTTAGAGGTAGCAATCGAGTCGAATCGCGGGTGGAGTCGCGGTAGATTCTGAGGCCGCCCGCTGACTCCGCCGCTGCCGCTGCTCTCGCTACTCTCTCGTCACTCGCCTCCGCCGTTGCCGCTGCGGCTGTAAGCAACGAGCTGCGGGATGTCCAAATTGCAGGGGGAGCTGCAGGAGACCTCAGCAGGCCTCTATGGGCTTTGAAGAAACTTTACCCCGAAGGACAGGGCCGTCAGATGAAGATGATATGGGGGGTGAATGGGGGGGTGAAGCGGTGAGGAGAGACGGCGTTGTCCGCCCCCTCTCACTGAACTCACTGCTCAGCGCGTCTGGCAATCGCAGAAACCTGGGACGGAGCACTGGGAGTGAGACAGTGAGGTATCTATTCCGAAGCTGGGAATCGAACCTTGTAAGTGTAAGGTTTATTGTAACTGTTATGGGCTGAATTTGGTGACTGAAACAGTAAATAGCTAATTGTTGCCATTTATGTACAGCGCATGCACAAGCTTTAGGTTTTCCGACTTCTTTTTAGGAGTTACATGGATTACACTGGTATCAGTTAATATCCGAATTCTAGGATCTTGGGTGCCAAATCGCAATGTTGAGGGACTTCAGGGTAAGATGCAGTAACAATCCTAGATGCTGATCGAGCAGATCTAAAGTAGGACTGGGTGAAATTTGCATAGTTTCCCTTGCAGAAATTACAAGACATGACAAAATAATTATTAGGTGGAATGCTGGTTTGGCATTTTGCTCTATTTTTTAGCTCCTACTTGAATCAATATTAGAAAAGCTTCAAGGGCTAGTCCTACTGCCATAAGCTCCATCACAGCGATTTGTAGAGTATGTTTCTGAGTGGACCAGTGTCCCTGAATAGTCACATCATCTGTTTGAGCTTCTCAACCTGTGAGTGAAGCATCCATGTTGATGGCCACGTGTGTCTGTGGATCAAGAAATTATCTGCCAAGTAATACATTTTTCTTGTTCCACCATTGCAGCTTGTGCCAAACATTGGGTTCTACTGCCACAGCATCGTCCCATTTCTTGATCGTTTGTGACCACTGTCTGGCTATACATTCTAGTAAATGCTTCATCTGGAACCTTGCACTGGGTATGAATGCAATTCATGATGCCATTATTCTAGCAGATTAGTTATCATTCTCACTGTCAGAGGATGCAACATCTAGTAAAGGGGGTGTAGCCTTTGAAATGGTATCACCCCTCCTTACTCCGCTATGACTGAATTGAGAACAACAATCTTGAATCTCCTCCAGACACAGATGGGATGTTTTACATTAATCTTTATGCCCAGTTTGGGACGCAGTGGATAACTTGTTGAGTGTGGACAAGGCGGTGCACACAACTTGTGCCCTTGACCAGCCAATCGTCAAAATAAGGGAATACATATATTGTGTTGTGTCTCTAGTGAGCCACAACCACAGCTAAATATTTTTAGGCGTTCTTGGAGCTGTTGCTACCCGAATGATAGATCTATGAATTGATACTGTGTTCCACTTACCACGAACCATTGGCAGTATCGGTAGGCCTGATGCATAGTAATGTGAAAGAATGTATCTTTAAAATCGAGCGTTATCATGCACTCTTCAAGATGACCATACTGAAAAGTAACAAGTATATGTAATGTCTTCGCTTATTTGGGGATTAGGAAGTACACACAGTACAGAACACGTCTCAGTTGATGAGATATCACTTTTTCAACAGGCCCTTTTAGGAGATGTGCCTGCACATCTTCTGACAGTTTCAGATGATACATGTTGATTTTGAGGGATGTTGTGGTAAATTTGGAGAAAAAGTATGAAACGCCAAGCAGTAAGTACGGGTGATGATTGATAATCTCAGGTTATGTCCTTCCAGTTTGGGCAATTGTCTCCAGGCATATTCAGGACGGTGGGACAATGCAGGAAATGTTCCTGCTTGGGTGGCAGCCATGCCTGCTCCTTGTGCACCCCTTGCCTTGCAACATCCATCATCACAAAATGTCCTTGCCATACTGTTCTTCTCTAGCTTGGTCCAGTGTTTCTGGAAAGAAGAGCTAAGGCTAGTATTCTTGTCTTCTTCCAGTATTTCCCACCTTTGCTGCAGGTATGCAGCTTCTGAAAACCTACCCTATGCTTTCAAGGTTGGAGGACACCTATTGCTTCAGCTGAGCTGAGTTTTTTTGAGAGATGTTGCCTGCCATATGGCAGACTAGTTAGATGCTGCTGGACGTCTGGGCAGAATTCTGGGATTCTAAGGCGGGCATAACTATATGATAAAGATGCTGTACACAGCAAGTTGCTGCTATTACCTTGCTGTGAGGCTGTGTCTGCAGCATCAAAGGCACACCTAATGGCAGCGTCAAAAGGCTCACGTTAACCATTTCAAACACACAATCATTAATATATATATTTTAAAAAGCTCCATGCACTGGCAAATTAGAGAAGCAATCCTGAGGGGATTGTTATACTGGATTGTCTACTCAGCTTGGACTACTATCTGTAAAGGGGCCTCATAGTCATTATTGATTCCAAAGTATGAAACAAGGGGCTGATTCACACAACATATCTGACTTGCGCTATTCCACGTCCTTATTGGTAGGTTAAGGCAGTCCTTGATGCAACCACCTTTTACCACCTCATTGTGAAAACAGGTTTCTTAAAGTGGCAATTTGTGACAAGAAGGTTTGTACATATTTGTTGCATGGCATTGTTTTGTGGTGGTGACATGTCCTATTGCTTTTTTGTGCTGCTGTGTATTTGTACTGCATTACTGCAATGTGATGTAGCTGAAGTGTATGGTGGCTGTTGCACTGCGTTTTGTTTGGACCAGCGGCGGCTCCTTCACAATGGTGGATGAGCGTCGCCCCACTCGCTCAGAGCTAGCAGCTGAAAAATAAAACGCTATTTTATTATCGTTTTATTTTTAAGCTGCTGGCTGAGCCAAGCATGTGCAAGGAGGGGCAGGAATGGGCCATGGGAGGGAGTAAGGGGAGTGTTAGATGCACTTTTAAGTGCACATGTCAGTTTGGCCGGCTGTCTTGGGCCGGCCAAACTGAGATGTGCACTTAGGTTTCTCCGACCCAATTGTATTGCACAGGTTGGAGAAACAGCATAGACACCCAATGCCAAGCAAGCATCAATCCAGCCCACTCATGCAAATTCCAACGCTGCTCTCCACGCTGCTCTCATGCTTGAGAGCAGCACGGGGATTTGGATGGGGAGTCTGTTATGCCAGGAACTGGAAGCAGAGGAGCGCGAGGCGGCAGGCAGCACTAGGTAAGTCTTATTTTATTTTATTATTAAACCCCCTCTTGTGGTCCCTCTGCCGCCACCGCGCCCTCCACTCTTTATGCAACCTAATGTAGGTATGTACAAACAAGCCCATCTAGACAGGCAGCAGCATAGTCTGGGGGTGGCAAACACACAAATCACATACTGAGAGCGTTCATGCTATAAACTAACACTCGGGTACTGAGGGCTAAGTGTTGAAGGGGTGTACTTTGTGTTCAAATTGTAGGTCAGGTCTTAGGACAACAGAGATACCGCCAATTTTTTAACATGTATTTTGTATGAGTTTTATATAGCGCAAACTAGACCCGAGACATCGGGTATCAGAGCGCTTTACATGAGCGCCAGTTTTGTTACAGAAGGATTCGTAAAAAAATGTTGTTAGGCATGGGGTGATTAAGTGATTTGCCCAGAATCACAGGATGTTGAGCGTCGTTGCTGAGACTCGAACCCGGTTCCCCAGCTTCAAGATCGAACGCTCTAGCCGTAAGGCTACATGTTTTTATTGTACACTCATTTCGCTAGTGAAAGACTTGACCAAAAGCATAACCGATGGTACTAAACAGTAAACGGTACAATGTGTAACTAGGAAACAGATGCTTACACCCCACCTTTCCCACTTGTTCAAATGGTATCACCGTAGGCAAATGTTTTCCTTGACAGCCACGAGTTTCCTTATGCACATTTGAAAGCACCTTGAAGTGCTTCAGTTCAGGATGTGAGCTGTACAAAAACATCACTCAAAGACATGATGACAGTTATGTACAGGGCACAAGTCCTAAAAAAAAGAAGAGGGGGGACTAACCAGGTTAAGCAGTATGCAAGTGAAACAATGACACGTGCCATCACAGCCCATGATGTGTGACATTGCATGTGACAAAGGAAGTGACATCACTGGAAGTGACATCACAAGAAGTGACATCAGATATTAACCTCACACATATGATTATCAGGTATATCATGAGTACATTTAAGTGCATTATGAGATTTAACAAACGAGATTCAGTGTCGGGGTTGTACCAAAAAAGGGGCGCAACCCAGACGCAAAATCTGGACCTCGACTAATACATTTTTTTTTTGTCCAGCCACAAAGAAATTGACAACAAGGAGAAGCATGACAGTAGATCTGTTATGCTTAACTGGTTGTAAAGTCTACATTTTAAAATATTTGATTGGGTTAAGGCATGTGCTGTAAAGGTGCCCAGTAAATCTCAGGGAATAGTAATAATGGTGAGATAACTCTGGAGTTTAACGCATTTGTTGGAGAGATCTGTGTTTTGTGAAGTTCCAGATTTGAATCAAAGCAGTATACGATTAATGGTCTCCTGCAAAGCACATCACGTAACATGCAGATGACAGATTATTATTTTATGTACATAGTAAAGTGGGTTACTGCTTTTAACACAGAGATCTTTTTGTTTCCTGCAGTTCCTAAACTGTACTACTGCCACCCGCGCGGCACCTATGTTTGCCACCCAATGTATGTAAGAGCGGGGGCGGGGGCTTTGGTGAGATGGAGGCTGACGGCTGAAATGTTCCGGGGGGTGTGTTCGACAGATGATTTGTTCGCGGGGGATGGCGGTAGTCAACAGACACAACTTGCTCACCTCCGCCACCCTCCCTAGCTACGCCACAGATTGTAGGCAGACTCCAAACGTACTAAGGCAGAAGCTCACAAGAGGATATGTCATTATTAGGGACTTAGGGAAATATTTCAAAGTATTAATCAAAAGTTAAAAAAGAGATGTAATTAAGATGATGCAGGGCAAAATAGCAGCTATAATGCAAAAGAAGGATGTAAAGGTTTTTGGGAGCTTAGTAGGAAAAGGTTTTGGTTGTAAGGGACAAATCAAACTGGTATGGTTACAAAAAAATCTAAATCAAGTAGAGCAACAGGATCAGATGGCTTAGCAAATGTTGTTAATAAAAACGATCCTGAAGCTTAGCCTGAGCGTTCGGGGTGTAAATATGATGGGGGATTTGAGCCTGTCTGTGTAGGCCATTAACCAGCAATGAAGAAGAATACCATTAAAGAAAACAAGCATTGAAAATGCAATAGGTCTCGCCTTTGATTAAGTTAAAGCCATTTGCTTTGCTAATGGTATTCTATAGCAAAGCAAATCGCTTTAACTTAATCAAAGAGAGATTAAGTGATTTGCCCAGAATCACGGGATGTTGAGCCAACGCCGATGCTCTATCCTTGTTCCCCAACTCTGGCCGTTAGGCCACATCCTCAAATTCTGGGAGTTCAGACTAGATTAATTTCAGCAGAAACAAATCGGCATCTTAAATCAATGTAAGAGTGGGGAACATGGAGTTATCCAGTGACCTTAAATACAAAGTGCCCCGTTTTGGCCGCCCAGCCTTACATTGTCTCAAGCGCATATTTAGCTGTACCGCTGCCTTCGATTGACTCTGACCGGCAGGCATTACTAATCAATCAATAAGGACTGTGGTAATCTAACTAATACAAGAAACAAACCAGCAAACGCTCGCCTCTGTTGTTGGCTGGAGGGGACACCTCGTCCTCCGAGGGAACACTTCTTACAACCTTGGGGGTGGCCATGCTGCACTATGAGAACCATGCACTACTCGAAAGAGCCAGCCAGCTGGGAAGGCCACGTCGTCACCCGCAGGGGGGTGTTTACAGAAGACAGCCCCTTGATGTTTCCCCCACTGCCCGGGAAGAAAAGTCTTTTTTCAGTGGCCATTTGGCCCCTCAGGCTAGCCGCAGCCAGTGTAAGATCTCTTACCCCATCCCTCCGGAGCGATATCTAGTCCTGGATAAAGTTGGGTATTCACGAGGGCTCACTCGCCTGATCAGCCTTGGTTTCTGGCTAGTTTTCATTCCACCTCATATCTATTTTTCTAAACACCCTACACTTTAAGTGGCCTTTTCTCACTCACTCTAGAAGTTCTAGAGAAAAACACTTTCCCAACGACAGATTATTTGTTAAAGAGTCATAGAGCCGCACATCCCAGCCATGATACCCTGCGTTGCCCGTAATTTTGGTACATAATGCCCCCACCTGAAGCTGCACTCTGTGTCTTGACGTTTGTGCAGGCACAGGCCCCCGACTCGACCCTGCACAGTGCGCTGACCGTCACTTAGTTTACAGGCTGTTCTCGTCTGTGTTAAATTGTTAACACGGTCACTGTCTATCCATCTACGTAAAACACTCCAAAGTAAAAAAAAACACAAAGGTGTTTGGGGACGTCCCTTTGGATTTGTTTTCAAAAGTATGTATTTGTTTAGGCCTAGATTGCTCCCCAGAGCAGATGTGTAATGCGATCTGAACTCTGTTCCTAGATGTGTGTCCTCCGTCGAAATCCACGCTTAAGATTCTCTGTGGCTAAAAATACAAAGTTATGACTGTTTACTCATTTAATTAATTGCTTTTATTATAAAAAATATAGTATTGCTTTCTATAACTTACTACAAAGTCCATTTTGAAGTCATAATACTTTCGGACTCTGGTGTAAGAACTGTGAATACCACGTGACTCAATGGCGTCAGTGTTTTCATGTCTTCGGTTCCCATTCAGCAGCCCAGTGCATTTTTTTGTTGTTGCATATTTATATAGCGCGAACTCGACCCGGAGGTATTGGAGCGCTTTACATGAGCACCAGTTGCATTACACAAGGACACACTCCTTTTTGGTAGGGAGATTAAGTGATTTGCCCAGAATCACGGGAAGTCGAGCCAACGCCGAGGCTCGATTCTTGTTCCCCACTCTGGCCGTTAGGCCACATCCTCCAATTCGGGGAGTTCAGACTAGATTAATTTCAGATGAAACAAATCGGCATCTTAAAACAATATAAGAGTGGGGAATATGAAGTTATCCGGTGACCTTAAATACAAAGTGCCCCGTTTTGGCCGCCCAGCCTTAGATTGTCTCAAGCGCATATTTAGCTTTACCGCTGCCTTGGATTGACTCTGACCGGCAGGCATTACTAATCAATCAAATGCTCGATAAGGACTGTGGTAATCCAACTAATACAAGAAACAAACCAACAAACGCTCGCCTCTGTTGTTTGTCGGAGGGGACACCTCGTCCTCCGAGGGAACACTTCTTACAACGTCGGGGGTGGCCATGCTGCACTATGAGAACCATGCACTACTCGAAAGAGCCAGCCAGCTGGAAAGGCCACGTCAACTAGCAGGGGGGTGTTTACAGAAGACAGCCCTTGATGTTTCCCCCACTGTCTGGGAAGAAAAGTCTTTTTTCAGGTAGGGTAACAATTTCCTAAAATGTTATCACACCTATATCCTTTTCCTTAATCCGCTGGGAAAGTTACTTTGTTTAATTAAAAAAAGGGGGAGAGATGTCCCCACCCCTACAAACCATGCTAAATGGCCCCTTGATAATTATTCCCGGGTCAGGCTTTAGTGGGGCATTACGGCCCGCCGGAGCGTGTGATATTCGCTTTGAGTTTTCGGGCTGTATGTTTTTTGCTGCTTGTTTTGTTTGGGGGGCTACTTTGAGTTTCCAATTAAGGGCGTTGAAGCACCCCTGGACAGGGGTGAACAGCAGCTCGGCCTGGGAGGGGGCCGTGTGTATGTTGTTTTCACCCTCTTTCCTCCCTTTGTTTGGGCCTGCGTCTGCCCAGCCGCCTCGGAGCAGCTGTTTTGCTGAGGAGCGGAGCGGGCACCAGCCCATGGGCGTAGGACCCCCATGGGCTGGTGCCCGCTCCGGAGCCTTTGAAGGGCCTGCCAGGCTTGTGCTGGGGTGCTGTGGTCGAGGGAGGGGGGAGACGTGGGGGGTTTGATTGTGAAGCTCAAGCCACAACACACCACGCCAGAGAAATTAAAGTTTCTCTTGCAGGACACCGTGATCATTTATTTTCTGACTTTAACACTGAGCGGGGGGAGGGAGGGGGGACTTCATCATACGGGAAGGCACCTTTACATCTCATTCCTTATTTCAGTTTGGAAAGGAAACGTTACAGAGATATGACTCTTGCAGAATCAGTGAATGAGAACCAAATGCGCGAAAAAGAAAAAGTGAAGCCGTGGGCTTTCGCGCCTCACTGCACCGCAATTTCCGAATGACCGGGGTGAAAGTCGACGAGGACGCCCAGGATGGAGTTTGCTGCGCGTGCCTGTCCTCGACAGAGACTTTTCTCTTTTGGAGCCGTCCCACTTGGACGGACTGCCCTGCTGGCGTAAAAGGTTTATTATCTTCTTTATGGGGCCATCTGTTTCGCCCCATAAAGAAGACAAGAAACCTTTTACGCCAGCAGGAAGTCAGACAATCCAGTCCAACTGAGACGGCTCTAAAAGAGAAAAGTGTACGTCACTGGAAGCTCTTTTCCAATGGCTGGCCACCGTTTAGCATAAACGGCGACGCCAGCCAATGGAAAAGAGGGGTGGGGCTTAAACCCCGCTAGTGAAAGCTACCCAAAAACATAAAATCTCGCCAGCGAGACTGCGCATGTGCGCAGCCTACGCTAGCCGAGACCTAAAAGGGTGAACCGTTACTTAACTCAGACCTAGGTTGTGTAAAAAGGGAAAAATCCCTGCTCTTATATTCGCCATGTAAAGATGAAGGTGATATAGTGGATTACATGTCGTATATAGAGATGTTAATTTGATGTTGTTTTATCTGGGTCTATTGTTTGATACCTTTAGCTCAGAGAAAGCCCAGGCTAGCTTTAGATGTAATTGGGACAAAAAGATCTCAAAAGAATTGATTAATTTTTCTTCTAAATCCGACTCTTCTGATTAATAAGTGTAAGTGAATAAATTGGATGTAAATGCAAATAATAAACGTAAGTAAATAACAATACATGTGCTTCATAGCCGGTAGTGTACTTTGAACAGGTATAGAGACCCTTTTTAGTTTTAATGCACATAATAAAGCAAATAAAAGGTATTATGGGCTTCGAATTACAGTAACCTGATGACAAAGGTTAAACACATAAGATCATTTTTTTTAAAAATGATGAAGTAGCATGGAAAGAAACACTCATTGGCAAAGTTTTGGCCTAGTAGCCCAAGCCCTGAAGTCTGCTTCTTTTTATGTGGTCATGTGTGATCATGCAAACCACTGGCACTCACAGGGCAAGAGAGATAATGTCCGAAGTAGGATGATCCATTGTTCCATACTATGTTCTGTGATGGGTGGAGGCACATTATGAATGAAAGTTGAACAGACCAATGGCTAAAGAAGGTTGAACAAAATGCCTTCTATGTATGTGTGTATGTATGTATGTATGTATGTATGTAAGAATGTTATGTTTTTTTTATTACATGGCACTGTCTATAGGCCACACCTAAAAGAAAGTTTCCATAGCAGTAATATGATAAAGTGGTTCAACGTCTTGTACTCTGAAAGTCATTGCCAAACAGTGATCCTAGAGACTGCTTTTTCTACAAGATGTTTCCTCACATTAAGCAACAGTGAGTCTTTGTTTTACACCTTCTCTCCCCACAACTCCCACCCCTTCTACTCTTCCTGTCCTTCTTTGAAGGACCAAAGCATGCTTAGGAATATGGTGTTAGGTTGTGTGTTTGCTTTATTTTATAAACAAGTATTGGAAATGGTCCTTTCTGCAGGGCTATCCCAAACGTGTTGCCTTCCTCCTCCTCTTTTTCTGAACTTGGATTTGTTGGCTTTAGGACTCTGTGCACTTCTTCACTGCTAACCAGTGCTAAAGTGCTTGTGCCCTGTACTTAAAATATGGTAACATTGGCTTATGCATAATTTGCATATTTAGTTCACTTATAAGTCCCTAGTAATAGCACTATATGTGCCCAGGGCATAAAGAGACTACCAGGCAGGCCAGCACAAACGTCAAGTTGCAGAGAGGCAGTCCCTCTAACAGCCAAGCACAGCAAAGCAAGTAGTCCAAATGATGGTTCCTCTTGGCAGCACAGAAGTCCTCTGGCAATATGCAGGTTGCAGAGCCACCACCATCTGATTACAAGTCTCACGCATTGTTTAAAAACATGGGATCAGAGCCCCAGTACTTATACTCAAAAATGTCTCTGATGAAGGGGTGACTTCATAAGGAGCCCTTAGAAGTGTGAACAATCCCTTTCAACACATCCTTAGCTCCAGATGATCAGTAGGGGGAAATCAGCCATTTGAGTAAGGACAGAACACAACCTATACAAATGTAAAGTGTAAACCACCTCTACCTCTCCCAGCCCATGAAGACTATCAGTATGCAGATGAATGTAGATGTTTTCCCGGTCACACCCAGCCCTTTCTGTGATGTGGCTGTTTGGAAAGTATGCACCAAGTGTAACAGTCACCCAGCCCAGACGTGTATAGGAGTCAGGCTGCAAAGCACAAAGAGTCATAAACATAGAGAAATGCCCAGTGGCATTTCTAAAATAGTAATGAAAAATCCAACTACACTAGTAACTAGGATTCATCACCACTATTCTCAACATACCCAACATGGCAACGTCACTGCTTTCTGATCAGGAATTGCCACTTAAAAGTATATAAGGGAATTCCCAATGCTAGCTTGTGAGAGGAGTAGGCCTCACAGCAGTGACAAATGAAATAGGCTGTTTGTTGCTACCAGGATATGCCACACAAAGTTCTACTTTTTACTTACACTGCACCCTGCCTATAGGGCACCTAGGGCCTTCCTTAGGGGTGACCTATGTGTAATAAAAGGGGTGTTTAATACTTGGCAAGTAGTTTTAAATGGCAAGTCAAAGAAGAAGTAAACTGAGCACACTGGCCCTGCAGTGGCAGGCGTGAGTCAGGTTTGAAAAGCTACTTCTGTGGGTGACACAAGCAGTGCTGCAGGCCCACTAGTAGGATTTAATTTACAGGCCTTGTATACAGGGTATACCACTTTACAAGGGACTTATAAGTAACCTAAATAGGCAAAGACGTGTAGACCAATCATGCCATGAGAGTGCTAAAGCCAGCAAAAAGAAGGTCAGAAAAATAGGTGCAGGAAGGCAAAAGGTTTGGGGATAACCCTGCAAAAAGGGCCAGGTCCAACAGGTACCATGTTGCTTCTAAGATTAGGAGGAGAGGTGGGGGTGCCATATTACCTGCTCCAGAGATTGGGTTGTTCCCAACGGGCCACAAGTAAGGGACCAGTTGTGTACCGAGTGACCAACCACTGGTGGAAGCTTCCCAGTGTCAGCAGAGCTGGGTGGGGCAGTTGCCATAACCGTCCTACCAGCTTTGTCTTCTGGGAGTACCACTCCACAGCGGAGGGTACAGAGGCCCAAAAGTAGGGGAAGGAGTTGGAAACAGTCTACATTGGGAAGACCAGTGATTCAGGTGTTGCCAGCTTTGAGATCAGAGCACCTCAGGAATGATCCTGGTGTGGCCACTTCAGGCCTGGGGGGCTCCATGCACAGGGATGGAGGGCCGAGGACCTGTGCCAGGCAGACTCTTGCACAACACATGTAGAATGTGTTTCCCTTGGAGGGGTAATTGTACTTCTCTGGAAGTCCTGGCTTGCCATGCACATGTTCAGCCTAAGGGTACAGACCCTGGGTTGAAGGACCAATTGCCGGATACCACCCCTGAACTGGTGGCATGGAGAGTGGAAAAAGAATGCAAGTCACCTGGGGCTACTGCCCCCCACTCTGAGAAACGTCAGAGATTGGAGAGCTCTGGGTGGCATGTGGCCTGGCTCCTAACATTGAAAGCTGGCAGTAGCCTCTGTTGGTTTTTGTCCTTGTGGTCTGAGTTTTCCCTGGGTTGGGGACAGAAGTCAGACCTAAGGAGTGGAATGTGCCACCTCACCTTGGTGGCCATGGTGGTACTGTCTGCCCACTGGGATGCACCTGTGAGCAAATTAAAGTTAGTTGCTGCACATATGGGGTCCACAGGTGAGGAGAAGGGTTCCCCATGGGTCAGTTCAATGGGCCCAGAGAGTATAGACAGAGAGATCTAACTGGGTTCAGAGAGGCATAGAACTGGCAGGTGCCCCTGCAGTAAGGGGCCATTGTCCATGTTCTATCGCCCTAAGCAGGGAAGTCCATCAAGTTACTGATTAGTTTACCCAGGCTTTAGGCTGGAGGGGGGTTGTGCTGGAAATGGCCCTATCTGCAGGGTTACCCCAAACTGATTGCCTTCCTCCTCCACACTTTCTAACCCGGTTTTTGATGGCTTTAGGAATCTGTGCACTTTTTCACTAACGACCAGTGTTAAAGTGATTATGTTCTAGACTTAAAACACTGTAACATTGGCTTATCCACTATTGACGTATATAATTTACTTAAAAGTCCCCTAGAAATATATATGACATGTGTCAAGGCCTGTAAATTAAACGCTACTAATGGGCCTTCAGGATCGATTGTGCTACCCCAATTAAGTAGCCCTTTGAACATGTCTCAGGCCTTCCATTGCAGAGCCTGTGTGTGCAGTTTTGACCTGGCAAGTTTACCCTCTTGCCAGGCCCAAACCTTTCTCTTTATTACATATAATTCACCACTAAGGTAAGCCCTTGACAGCCCATGGGCAGGGTGCATTTAAAAAGTAGAACATGTACTTTTAAGTTTGACATGTACTAGTAGTGAAATACTCTTACATTTGTTTTTCACTACTGCAAGGTCTATCTTCCATAGGATAACATTGGGATTTCCTTATTACATTTATAAGTGGAATTTCGAATTGGGAAAAGGTGGAACAATCAAATTTGGTGTCTCTGAAATCATAATTTAAATTTTAAAAAACAACTTTTGGTGAAGTGTGTTTTTAAATTGTATTTTTGAAAATGCCACTTTTAGAAAGATGCAAAAAGAACAATTAATGGACAGAATGATGAAAAATGTCATACATTCACCCCAGTACAGAGATCTGGGCCTAAATCCATCGTTCTTTTGCTCCCCATGCCATTCCAGTTTATAACCAGCCATATGCAAGTCAGTCTGGCTGATGAGGGGTGTTACCCCAAAACCAGCCCCAGCATGCTTGTTTCAGGTCCAGGGAACACCTGACTTGGCAGTTCAGGCTGGACTGTTCCCATGAGGAACAGGGTCAAGACTCATTTGCATATGACTATGTCTAAATTGGGGTGGCGAAGTGAACTGAAGAATGATGATGGATTCAACCCAGATCTGTGACTGGGGTTGAGTCTCTGAAAATTTTCAATGCTCCGTCCATCATCACCTTGTGTTTGCTTTGTTTGCCCTAAGTTGGCAGGGTATTGCCAGACGTAGATCCCCTAGTAACTTTACCACTGAATTCAAGCTAACCTGGCTGATGGTGGGTGTTACCCCGAAACCGGTCCCAGGATATTTGTTTCCAGTCCAGGGAACACCATGGAAGTTCAGGCTGAACTGTTCCCATGAGGAACAGGGCAAGACTTATTTGGATATGGCTAGGTCTGAACAAGGGTGGTGAAGTGAGCTAAAGGACGATAATGGATTCAACCCAGATCTATGACTGGGGGTGAGTGTCTGAAATGTTTCAAGTCTCTGTCCATCATCTCCTTGAGTTTGCTTTGTTCGCCCTAAGTTGGCAGGGTATGCCCAGGCGTGGGTCTCTTGCTCACTTTGCCACTGGATTCAAGCTAGCCTGGCTGATGAGGGGTGTCACCCCGAAACCGGTCCCAGGATGCTTGTTTCCAGTCCAGAGAATACCTGGCTGGGCAGTTCGGGCTAGCCTGTTCCCATGAGGAACAGGGTCAAGACTGATATGCATATGGTTAGGTCAGAACTGGGGTGGCGAAGCGAGCTAAAGAATGATGATGGATTTAACCCAGATCTGTGACTGGGGGTGAGTGTCTGAAAAGTTTCAGCGCTCCGGCCATCATCTCCTTGTGTTTGGTTTGTTCGTCGTAAGTTGGCAGGATATGCCCAGACATTGGTCCCTTGCTCACTTTGCCACTGGATCCAAGCTAGCCTGGCTGATGAGGGGTGTTACCCCAAAACCGGTCCCAGGATGCTTGTTTCTGGCCCGGGGAAAACTTGGATTTGCAGTTCGGGCTGGACTGTTCCCATAAGGAACAGGGTCAAGACTGATTTGAATATGGCTATGTCTGAACCGGTGTAGCAATGTGAGCTAAAAAACAATGATGGATTCAACCCAGATCTGTGACTTGGGTTGACTGTCTGAAAAGGTTCAGTGCTTCTTCCATCGTCTCCTTGTGTTTAATTTTGGAAAGTTGGCATTTTCTTGCTGCAACCATTTGGAATAGAGGAAATTATACGAGGAAGAAGGAATGCTGTACTGCCAAGAGGGACTTCCACTTTGCTGAACTGCTTTACTGTGTTGGCCTGCTGCCTGCTACTTCTCACCTGGGAGTGAGAAGGACTAGACCTGCATCTCTACATCCCTGAACCTAAGTTCTCTCCCAGGGCTTGTTGGCTTGCCTCCTGTTTCTGAAGTCTCAGGTATATCAAAGATATCACTTTCATCTTCATCTCAGAACCTAGATTTTACGTGCTGTAAGTCTTGCTCTGACAAGCGACGTCAATCCAGTCCATGGCCCTTGGAATAGAGTTTAAAGTGCTGCATCTGCCAGAACCTGTGCCGATTGGAGCCGATACATATCCTACTGCGAGATCGGAATCGGCGCTCACCGTTGTTGCAGAAACTGCATTGATGTTGTTGCGCCGATCAGAACAGAAGCATCTCCAGTTGCGAGATCGACACATCACCACTGTTGCAGGGACAGGAGCGACACATCACACTCTGAACCACTGCATCGCCTCCAGGACCACTGCATGGAGAAGATCGACACAACGTCCTACAGTGTGGTTTAACCTGTTGCACTGCAATTGGATCCGCCGCACTCGGAACTGCCACTTCGCTCAACAGAACCGACGCATTGCCGGAGTTGCATGGAGAAATCCACCACAACACCCCAACTGCGTAGGGATCATCGACACATCTCTTGCTGCAGCATGGAGTAAGGTACTTCAGCATGTGTCCTGTAGCCAGCCTGCACTCCATCAAGAGCGTCCTGAACTCTTGACTTTGTCCCAGTCCAGCGCGACTAATTAACTTTTTAGGTGCTATTTGCTTCTTAGCGCTATTTTTTTTTTTTTTTTTTTTTTTTTTAAATTTTATTGAACAATAATTCGGTTACAAGCACGGGCCTACAACCACCAGGGCCGGCCGCTAGGTACAGAATGAAATATACATTTATCAAGGCTGCAGTCAGTTCCCGGGGCTCAGCCCCGTAGTGGCTCCGGATAGTTCTAAAGGAACAGGAGACTTAAGTCCAACAGACACAAAAACTAAAAGAAAAACAAAAGGCGAGGCATAAGGGCAAACAGTGCGGGTCGGGCTTCCTCCGGGGAACTTCAGTTCAGACCATTAGGCAGCCGGCAAAAGGAAGGAGTACCGGGAGGCTGGGGATGGGGGGGGGGGTCAAGGGAGATGAACGTCCATATGTAGTTATTCCAAAAGGTGCCAGGAACCGTCAAGGGTCAGGGGGACATGGCGATATCGGTGTCCACCAGGGGGGGCGTACAGATACCCCCGCGATACGCATTCCATTGCCCCCAGATTCTACCCCATGCCCCCGGCTTACCACGGGCCACATACACAGTCTTCTCCCTGAACATACACCAGTCCATATTCTCCTTCCATACTGACACGGTGGGCGGCCGCTGGGCGCCCCAAAGCTGCGCTATATCTCTCTTGGCAATCATGTTCCCCAGGGCCGCCCACCGAGTCTGAGCCGCACTGTAATCATTGGGCTCCCACACATTCAGGACACAGCGACGCACCTCCGGCAGCAGCACAACCCCAGTGACCTGTCCCATAACCGTATGGACCCGGCGCCAGTAGTCCGCCACCTCGCGGCACTCCCACAGGATATGGAGAAAGGTGGCGCTGAGCCCACAACCCCGCTTACAGAGCCCGTCGTCGGAAAATCCCATCGAGACCAAGCGAGGACCCGTCACATACACCCGGTGAAGAATCTTAAGCTGTACCAACCGGAGACGGGCTGGAATGGCGACCTCCTTGGGGGACGACAGTGCAGACTGCCAGTCCTCGTCGTCCAATTCCACCCCATCCCCCGTCCAAGCCTCCCGAAGGCGCACAAAGAGGTCAGCCCGATGATTGATCAGTTTTTTATAAATTAAAGAAATAGTACTGTCAGGGACATGTCCGTCAAGTATGCGGTCCTCGAGGGGCGAGGAAACCGGGATCTTGGTCCCCTCCCCAAAGACCGAGAGCAGGGCGTGTCGAACCTGGGCATAGCGGAAGAACTCCCTGTCCGTAAGCTCGTATTCGGCCTGAAGCACCGCGAAAGTCTTAACCGCGCCCTTATGCCACAGGTCTCCCACTTTGCTGATACCAATCGTGTCCCACTGGTCAAACCCCTTCGTAGTCCAGAGGCTGCCCAGGCGATCGGAGGCAAACAAAGGAGTAGCACATGTTAGTCGCTCACTCCAGCCCGTGGCCGCAGTAGCAGCCCTCCAGGTCCGCACCGCAATCTTAGTAGGACCCGTAAGGGTCCGGCCAGCCGAGCGGGAGTAAAGTGCCCTGTTATAGTTCCCGCCGGGAAGCAGGAACTTGTCCATCTCATACGCCGGATTCAAGCCAGGCACATACGTGGCATGGTTAATAGCCGAAAGCTGCGAGGCCCAATAATACCTGCGAATGTCGGGAAGCGCGATGCCCCCGTCGTACCAGGGGAGAGTAAGCTTAGCAAGAGCAATACGCGCCCGCCCGTCCCACACCAGTCTCCTCTGCAGGCTCTCCACCTCCCGAAAGTAGGCCACTGGGATGACGTCGAAGGAGTTCTGGAGTGCATAGAGGAACCTGGGAAGGGACATCATTTTGAACAGCGCGGCCCGACCCAGCGGGGACAGGGGCAACCTGCACCACCGGGCCGTGTCCTCTCGCAATCGCCGAAGTGGACGCAGGAGATTCTGCTCATAGCGAGCCACCGGGTCCAGCGAAACGTATATCCCCAGGTACTTAAAGCCGCTCAGAGATACTTGGATCGGAAGCCGAGGCGGCAGGAGAGGAGGACCACCGGAGATAGGATAGACGCAGGATTTAGACCAATTGATCGTGAGACCCGAGTTGTTCCCAAAGGAAGTCAGAACGTCAAAGAGGACGTTGAGCGACTGCCGCGGTGAGGTGAGATACAGGAGAATATCGTCCGCATACAGCGAGACCCGGTCTTCGAAGCCCGGGGCCCACCGGATCCCTCTAAGCGAGGGCTCCCAGCGGAGCCAAGCAGCGAGTGGCTCCAGGGCGAGAGCAAAGAGCAAAGGGGACAACGGGCATCCCTGCCTCGTGCCCCTGCCGAGGGCAAAGGGCCGAGAGACCCGCCCATTCACCACCACCTGAGCCATGGGTCCCGTGTAAAGAAGCTTCACCCAGCCAATAAATCCTTCCCCAAAGCCAAATTTAGCCAAGACAGCCCAGAGGAATGGCCACTCGATGGTGTCAAAAGCCATCGTGGCATCCAAAGAAACCAGCACGGCCGGTTCGGAGAGGAGCTCCGCCCTGGCAAGGGCGCCGTGAAGACGCCGTAAGTTAAGAGCGGTGTTGCGATGCGGGATGAAGCCGCATTGGTCCGGATGAATAAGATCGCACACGACGCTCAACAAACGATTGGCAAGGACTTTCGCCAGGATCTTAGGCTCTGCATTTAGCAGTGAAATAGGCCGGTAAGAAGTACAGCGGTCTCGCGGCTTGCCCTCCTTGGGGATCACGACTATCGTGGCCAAACGCTGGTCGGCCGGAAGGGAACCCGCCGTAAGAGACTCACGGAACATGCGACTGAGGAAGGGCGCAAGCTTATCAGGGCGCAATTTATATAGCTCAATGGGCAGACCGTTGGGACCCATAGCCTTGCCCGAGCGAAGGGAGCGGATCGCAGTCGCTATTTCATCCGCCGACAAGGGGGCGTCCAGCCGCTCACGGTCCTCAACGGACAGGCCGGGCAAGGCAATATCCCTCAGTAGAAGGCGAGAGTCGTCCTCATCCCTGTCAGTCACTGGGGAGTACACAGCCTGGAGGTGGTCGGCGAAACATTCCACAATCTCATCCGGCTCAGTCACACACACACCATCCGCAGCACGCAACTCCGGGACCACACGATTCACTCTCTCCTTCTTGTCCAGCCACGCGATCAACTTTCCCGCCTTGTCCCCGGCGTCGTACAGTCGACCCTGCTGCTCCCTATACATAGTTTTGGCCGCGTCAGTGACCAGGGACCTATATTCAAACTGTTTCAGGCTGAGGGCATGGAGCCCGTCCGGAGTGACATTCGCCTCCAAGGCCGACTCCAGCCCCGAGATGTCAGTCTCCAGCCTCACCACTGCCTCACTCTTGACCTTCTTAGCCACCACTATCTGGGAGAGGGCGTGTCCGCGGATCACGGTTTTAAAGGCTTCCCACAGGGACATTGCAGACGACACCGACCCCTCGTTATCAAGGAAGTATTGGTCCATAGCCTTAACCAGGCTGTCACGAGTCGTAGGGTCTCGCAGGTACCATGGGTTAATGGGAGCGATCCGCCCTGCAGACCGCGACCCGGTGTCAAAAAGAAGCCACAGCGGAGAATGGTCGGAGATACCCCGCGCCAGGTGCCTGACCTCTCGAATCCGACCAGTCTGCGCCGCGGGCATAAGGAAGTAGTCTAACCTAGAGAGACTCCCATGCGCCCCCGAGTGAAAGGTGAACTGACATTGGGTCGGATGCATTAATCTCCAACTATCCACCAGGCCGAAGGTCTCCAACATCCCACCCAGCCATGCCTGGGCAGCGGGGAGGGTCCTTTGTGGGTGACGATCCAGTTCACCCGAAACCACAGAATTAAAGTCCCCGCCCATGAGCAGGAGGCTGTCCGGAAGGTCAAGCAGCATTCGACCCAAGTCAGTGAAGGTGGAGTTCTGGAGGCCCGGGGGGACGTAGACTGAAACCAGGGTAAGGGGCTGCCCCTCCCACCTCCCAATCAAACACACATAGCGCCCTCTGTCATCCGAGACTATCTTAGTGATCTCCACCGGAAGTGAGGTTCGCAGGAGAATGCCCACCCCCCTGGAACCAGTTGTGAAACCAGAATGGGCCACGAGGCGGTATCCCCCCCTGTTCATTGCATGACAAACATTGCCAACCAGATGCGTCTCCTGGAGAAACACCACATCAGGAGTCAAACGACGCAAATATTGCAGTACTACACCCCGCTTGATACGGTCCCCCAACCCATTGACGTTCCATGACATAAGCCTCAACCCGTCCCCCCCATCCCCTCCAATAGATCAAGGGTCCCCCAGCCCGCAGCACAGTTCCCAGATGTGGACAAAAATCAATACCTCGCCCTGTAAACAAAAAACACACAGCAAAACAACCCCTCCTCCCCCCCAACCCCACCCCAAGTCCAACTCCCCCCACCCTGCACCCCTGCGGGCCAAAAAACCCCCCCAACTTGCAGTGTGCCTGTCGCCCCACTAACCCCATTCTACGAAAAGACCCCAGAGGAGGTAAGGGACCCGTCCCCGCCCGCCCCCCTCACTGGTCCTGGTGAAACACAATATACAAAAGAAATAAGACCCAACTGTACAGTGCAAAACGGCAAAATCAAGGACCAAAAGTCATTCTAAAGGGGACCCGTCACCAGCGGTGCCCGCAGAGGGTCCAGGACGGCCACCTCCGTCCGGCAGCGAGTCCAGCCAGTCACTTGCGACCACAGGAGAGTCAAAAAAGGCTGTCCGATCCCCATGTTCCACTCGGAGTTTTGCGGGGTAGAGCATCGAATACTTTAGGCCCAGCTCGCGGAGACGACGCTTCACCCCTTGGAATCCCATCCGCTGTTTCTGGACCAGTTGCGTGAAGTCCGGATAAAAATTGATGGTCGAGTTCTCGTGACGAACCGGGCCGTGGGTCCGTGAGGCCTGCAGAATAGCGTCACGGTCCCTGTAGTGGAACAGTTTGGCCACGATAGGCCTCGGGGGGGCCCCCGGCCGTGGCCGACCGCCCGGAACTCGATGGGCCCGCTCCACGGCAAAGAACTTACTTAGGCCAGCCGGGGACAACTGTTTCAGGATAAGTTCCTCGACCACGAGGTCAACCGGGCGGCTGTCGGAGGACTCCGGTACACCTATGACGCGGATGTTGTTGCGTCGGGCCCGTCCCTCGAAGTCCTCAAGCCGCCGGGCCATATGATCGTTGACCACCCTGATGTCTCCAAGCGCGGCCCGCAGATCCGACACCTCCGCACCGAGGGTGGAGGTCCGTGTATCGAGAGCCTGGACCCTCTCGTTAGTTTTGGAGAGGTCGGCCCGGATCAGGGTGACATCAATCGCGACAGTGTCGATCTTACGGGCCAGGGCCTCGTATTGCGTCGCGATGGTTTCCCTGATGCCATCAATGGCGCCCATAATGTCCTGCAGGGAAAGTTCCGTAGAGACGGTCGTGCCTCCCCCCGCAGTATCCGAGGGGAGGCCAGCAGCGCCAGGGGACCCCCTGCCCTGGGTGTAGCGGTCCATGTTATTGCTCTGGACCGCTCCCCCGCGGAGGGAAGCCTTGGTCTTGCGCCCCTCGGGAACCCCTTTGCCCCCCATGTGAACACGGTCACTCAAGGGGACCTCCAATCAAGAGGTGTAAGGGCACCAGCAAGAAGACCACAAAATGTCGGTATAGGGGGTCCGAGGCGATAGGCACTCTAGTGGCAGGTGGAGGAAAACCTCGTGCAGAGGCCCAGGAAGCACCTCGCCACCCCGAGCGCACCCGCCCGCTGGTCTCCTGAAGTCCAAAACCGAAACCGAAAGTGGTGGATCGGCAACTGGCACCGCGCTGAAGCCGCTGTTGTTCAATTGCAGCCCGGCCCCACGGGTCACCTTCACCCCGGTCACCTCCGTCGGGTGGGTCCCAAAAGTTCCGACGACGACAACTCAGGATTCCCAGGTCCGATTTGATTTTTGAAAAGAGATATATGCTCAGCTGGTCTTCATCTCCCAGATTCCATAAACCACGTCAGGATATTCTCAGGATAAATTCCGAGGAGCAGAAAGGGTCCGGGGAGCCCTGTGCTCACGCGACCATCTTGGATGCGCGCTAGGCTCCTCCTCCCTTAGCGCTATTTTTGCATTTAATCTTTTAAATGTCATATCTCAACTTCTACCGATTGGATTTTTGTCATTTTGGTCTTGTTTTGTTTATACAAATATTCTCTATTTTACTAAACTGGTGTGGAGTATTTTTGTGTTGTTATCACTGTGTGTTGTGTGCACAAATACTTTGCACAGTACCTCTTAAGTTAAGCCTGACTGCTCTGTGCCAATCTACCAGAGGGTGAGCACAGGTTCATTTAAAGTGTCTCTCTGACTTACCCTGACTAGGATTGTGGATCCTGCTTGGACAGGGTACATACTTCTGCCAACCAGAAACTCGATTTTTAACAAGAATATGTCAGTTTTCCCTTGGCCGCACTGGGAAAGAAGGACCAGCTGGCAATCATGGCAAGTACAGTTGAGGAGACAAGTTTCTGAGGAGGAAGAAGAAGGACAGTGGTGGAATCTGTTTTCGGTACCAGAGGTGGCAAACCGTCCCTCAGGGGCTGCAAGGTCAGACCACTACACTACTTTGGGAAGTTACGTATATGTACTTTAGAGAGGTACAGTCATCTTGAGTGAATAATGCTTTTGCCAATCAAATGCAAATAAAATGCAATTCAACTGTACAATTAATGTAATTGATCTTACTGGGCACCAGGCCAGGTGCACACGTAGAACAAGAATTGAGCTGCGCGGGGAGTGGTGGGGGTGGTGACACCTTCAGGGTCAGACTGGCCTATATGGCAATCTGACAGAAGCCGATGGGCTTGTCTGCCAGCTTAGAGTATGCTCTGGTTTTGTACCTGTTTGTGGGCCTGTTTTGTAGTCCGGTGGGCTGTTTTTTTGTTCATTTTTCAAATATTAGCACAAACATTGCTTGCAGCAAGCACACACACACACAGTCTGCCATACCTTGCAAAACACCTATACAGTACGCCTTCACAAATTTAAAACTAACCTAATTTGCAAATACGGGCCACTATATTATCTATTTAATTTGCTGGGCCTATTTTCTGTAACTATCCGACTCTGGCCGTTCTAATATTTCTGCCACTGAAGGGGCACCATTGTTAGTGGCAGTTGTTCAATATTCTGAAGTCCCCATCAAAAGTTGCCAGATTTTTGAGCAGCGATACCGGGAGTAGAATCGTCAATTTGTCACTTGAATGTGGACCGGGAATGCGGGGTCCTTTTCTGGTGGATTCCCCCTTTCCCAGTACAAAACAGTTGACATTTTCAGCCTGTTCATATTGGGCAGAAAATGTCAATGGGAAGGCTTGTGGGGGTAAGGAGGCGGACCTTCAAGAGGGTATTTGGGGCCTCACCCTCCCCCCCAATAAATGCACTTCCAATTCCAAGTTGGGCCCTGGGACTCTGAGTTGAGTTTGGTAGTGTCTGAGATGGTCTTCCTTGGGTAACTACTTTTCAAACAATAGCCGCTCTTGCCTTTGACACCCTTAACAGCCAAAGCTCCCCCCCTCCCAATGCCCTGCAAACCCCGCTCGACGCACCGTCTTTTTTAATTGGACATGCTGCACTGAGTCTCCCTGACTAAACTATGTTCCTGATGAGAGCAGGAGGATAGAGCTGCTCAGGCCAAGGTTACCTTATGCCAGGTGGTTGTTGTGCTCCTGCCCTTGTCCTTTGTCCCTGCAGCATTTCCACTAGGAACAACCAGACCCAGGTCTCAGACTGACAGGGTCTGAGGACACTGGCCTACTTGGGTTGGGCCAGGGCAATAGCCCGCCAGGCCTTCCTCCCACCAGGCCACTCAAGCTAATGCTTCATTCAGGGAGAAGTTCGCCACTCATAACGAGGGCCTGACTGGCAGGACTTCAAGGAATACTAGGACTGTGCAGGACCAGAGTGTGCAGTTTTATGAGAGTTGTGTCAGAGTTTATCTCCAGAGTTGATTAGCATGTCAACCAGATTAATGAAGCAAAAGCAAACTGTAATTTGACCACACATCGAGGTGAGGCTTTGTAGTTTATAAATCTGAAATGTCGATCATCACTTCCGTATCTGCTACCTTGGCACATTTCTCACTGATTCATCATCAACCTGTTCTTTTCTACAGTTCTTAGAATGCGAATGCCAGGGCGGACACCAGTCACGTTAAGGATCGCTCCAGGTCTCTGAGGCATAACCCAGCCTCCTTAAAACACACGTGAAAATTACAACCGGTCCTTGCAGCATCTTTAGAAAACAGTAATTTCCAAAACAGTATCGAAACTGGGAAGGAGACTGCCAGGCCGAGAAATACACAACGCTCTCACAATGACACACTACCTCTCTCTCACTTTCTCTATCTCTCACACACACTCCCACACACACATTCATGCAGATCAGCAGAGAACCCCATGAACACGCACTCACATGCATGCGACCGCACTCTCACACATACAGGGGGACACTCACAAACAGAATGGGCGCACACACTGCACTGCACTCCACTCTGCAAGAGTTGGGGCCAGATGTACGACGTGCAAAATAGCGCCTCACAAATTGCGAGTCATTTGCGACTCGCAATTTGCAAGCCGCTATTTTGCATGTACAACAGTGTGTTTAACACTGTTTGCGATTCTCAATGGGGTCGCAAATTGGGAGGCTCATGAATATTAATGAGCATCTCACAATTTGCGAGCGCATTGGGAATGACAGGCCCTCCCACGGATGGTGGCCTGCTGGGCTCAGCAGACCACCATGTATGGGACTGCTTTCAAATAAAGCAATTCTTTTTCAAAAATGCGGCCCGTTTTTGTTAAAGGAAAATGGGCTGCATTTAAAAAAATAAAAATGAAACGTTTTCGTTTCATTTTTTAAGGGCAGGTAGTGGTCCCAAGGACCACTGCCTGCCCTTTAAAAATATTTTTAGAGACAGTCACGATGTGGAAGGAGTCCCCTGGGACCCCTGGGACCCCTTCCAATTGCGACTCCATTACCACCTTCTTGAAGAGGGTGGTAATTTGCAAGTGTTTTACGACCACAATTGCGGTCACAAAACATTCATACATTGCTTTGCGGACGCTATTAGGAAGGGAACGCCCCTTCCTAATAGCGAGTCGCAATTCCTAAATAGCGAGTCGCAAATAAATTGCAATTTGCTATTTAGGAATTGTACATGTCCCTGGGCTACCCGTTTACGCATGCAATTTAGGGTCGTACATCTAGCCATCTAGCCCCTAGTGCATTATTATATGCAGTGCTATATGTGGGATGAATAAGGCTGGAGGGTTTTAATAGGAGTGTGGGCCAAGAGCTATGGCCTTTATAATAGACATGGCCTCTGAATCTGAATGTGTGTCCTAACATGTGGACGAGAATCCTACCCCCTCACAAATAATAAGCACCTTCTTGTAAGGAGAATAGATAGAATCAGTAAGCACCGTGGTATTTGGAGGTTAATATAAGCATTATTTTTCATTTCATATAAAATATGCGCTACTAGCAATAATATGCTTCACGCAGTACATGTAAAAATTAAATAGAACAATGCATTCAAATATACGAGATTTCGCTTTTCAGTTACCCACAGTGAAATCAGGACTTGTGCATATTCCATAACAATATGACTAGCCGGTTTGCACACACAGTGTATATAGATGCAACCACAACCCATGATTTGTTCTTGTGTTTTTTAACGTTGTGTATAGTACTACAACCTTGCTGTTAACTGAGCAAAGTAAATAATAGGTGTTGTTGTTATTACCAACCCCAGTGGCGCACATTTTATCCACCCAATAAAAATAGAAAGCTGTGTTGGCCTCATCGAGATTTGTATCTGTGATCTTGGGCTTGCCTACAGATTTTCACAGTAATTTTTAACGTGAATAAACTGAGCTGTCTTGGCGGTGATCACTATAACCCAGATGCAGCAGCTTGTAACCTAGCTCTGTGGATTAAGTCATCCAGTGCAGAGGTGTGCATATAGTAAGAGTCAGCTTCCAACAATAATAAAACAGCTTAGTTTGTCAGTGAACTTGCTGCAGTGCACTGAGTGTAATCTGCATGTCACAGGTTTGAATCCTTGATTACTCAGGGCCTCATTACGGTGTCTGTCGATAAGCCTCCGACCGCTTGTCGGAGGCTTACCGACTGCCATCGTAGGTTTACAGTCCAACCCCCTAATTTCAATGTCGCAGTTGGAGAATAAACCGGCTGGTCAATCCAACTGTGTTCCGCGGGTTCAAAGAGCCAGCTGGCCAGTCAGAAACCATCCATAATCCCTTCAGGACGGCACTTCTGTCATCGGGATTATGATGTCGGTTTCCGTTCCATGCCAGGCTTTCCGACATTGAAAGGCTGTCGCTAAGTGACTTTGGTAGCCTCTAGTAGGGCTTCCACCCCTCCATGGCCTACAGTTGTGGCAGTGAGGGGCACCTATGGTGCACCCCTGATAATCATGCACCGTATGGCAGACACCATGAGGTGCCAGCCAAACAGTGCAGGGATTTCCACAAACTCCCATCTCTCAATGGGAGCTTGTGCTAAGGGCGGTTTCTGCCCGCCGCACAAACTCCCATTGAGAAATGGGAGTTTGCGACCGCACCATGTGCGGACACATCGTAATAGGGTGTGCGGAACTGCTAACCTATGGTCGGTTGGTTCTCACACAGAAACGGTGCCGTAATAGGGGCCTCAGTCAATTGCTGTAGAGACTCTAGGGTAAAAGGAAGGTCACAATTTCCATTGTTGGTAAGATAGCTCGGTTAGCATGATGCAAAGACCTGCATACTTTGGGGACACCCTGCAGTACTAACTCAATTAAACTGAGTACAACTGAGTTGGTGTTAATTAACACTTGTAATCGAGCACCGAGAAAAAAAATATGTTTATTTTCTGTGCTATATGCATGGTTATTACTAGTAGAATTATTTTCCCAATCCTACAACTCTTTACATATTTTGCGCATTCAGGAGACATGTTATTTTTCTTACTACTCTGCGGTTCAGCACAGCGCTGACTGACGCTCTCCAAAATCAAGTTTTAAAAATTAGAAAAGGGTGTTAAGTGCCTGTAAGCAGGTGAGCCTGTGTTTTCTGTACTGCCAATACTGAGCACTGGCAGGACCCAGCCCTCCTAAAGCTATGCTAATATTTATTAGCCTGCCTCCATTACTAGCCAAGTCTGCCTCCTGGTGCCACATAACATAATATAGTCGCCGTATTTTAAAGGACGTGTTGTGCTTTGGTAGAAATCCGCACTGGTCTATGTGTATCAGTCGCAGTAACAATAGGAACAAGCAGCGTGCTAACACCTTACTTAGTATTTTATATTACGCATTTAATAATGACAATGGTCGGTATCTTGTGATATATTTTGGGTCCCTGCGTGGTTTTGGAAGTGTGGTCTCTAATGCCTGCATCGTGTTAGAGGGTAGGCTGCATATTTGTAAGGCTGTTCGGTGTAATCGTTCCAGGTGGGGATTAGTCGGGCTGAAAAGATGGCATAGAACTCCACTGGAAGCCCATCCAGGCCAGGTGTTTTATTATGTGGGAGCTCGGTGATGGCCTCCTTTAGCTCTGCTTTAGTGATTGGGGCCGCTAATGTTTAGGTCTCGCCTGACTCAGCGCATGCGCTGGTCTGGCGAGACTTATTGAGAGGGCTCCAAAAAGTGCTACCAGGCCAGCATAGAGCTACAGTGCATGTGCGCGGGCGCGCACGCCGTGCTTTACCGCAATTACTTTCACTTTCGCGGCCGCTTTGATGTTTGATCGCGATCACTTTCGCGGCCGCTTGGAATAGCCAATAGGTCTCGCTTTTGGGACCTTATAAGTATTTAGTTATGCAACTGTTGCATGGCTAAACACTTATATGGTCCCAAAGGCGAGACCTATTGGCTATGCCAATGCTTGTTTTGGTCTGTCTCCAATAGTTGTGGGTAATTAAGATTGTTCAAGAAATCATCCATTTCTTGACGTTCTGGGGAGGCATCGTATAGGGACTCATAGTAACTACAGAATGTTCTCTGGAGTGTGGGTCTCCGTTCTGTTTGCTCAGTGTGATGTTGATAGATACATTTATATATAAGACATACACTCCATCTCCCATAGCGTGAAAACAAGCCCACCTGCGGATCATGCGTGACAGTCTTTATATCACAGCAGTAGGCCCAGCATAACGCGTAAAAAAAGGACTCACGATGGAAAATAGGTAAATCAGGTAAATAATCCAATTAAACTGTATAATGGGAGTCAGCAAACAACGTAAAAATAAATGCACAGATCAGTCAGTTCAGCTTTCTAATGTTTGCATCCACAAGTTATTTTCACTGAACACAGTTCCCAGATCACTGATATATCAGGGACCACAGTGTCCATAATGCTTTGCAACTGAATGTTCATCTGTATATGTCCTTCAATATTATCTCTTTTGATGTTATATTCCCTTTGAAATGCCACATGTAAAAACATACCCTCTTTTTGCCTCAAAAGGATCAAATTCCATGTAGAGCAGAGCTGTATGGCATCACGTGTAATTTCCAAAGTAAAGCCACTCCTGTGACTGAACGGTATCGCTTCACAGTTCCTCACTCCCCGCCCATTTTTAAATTCCCATCATCACAGCGTGCAAGGGAAAACACCTTTACAAACCCAGGTTGACTCAGAAAGCGTCCAAAGCATATACCGGGGGTGCTTCTCGTGGCACAGCCTCGGCGGGCATCCTGTTTAATATGTAAACATGTGATGCTCAGGACGCCCAGCCTATCGGTTCGGGGTTGACAGCGAGCGTCAATTCATTTAATATTCCAAAAAGAAAACATGCACTCCATCTTCCATAGTGTGAAAACAAGCCCACCAGTCGAAGTGACAGTGTTTTAATTACAGCAGTAGGTCCAGCATAACATGTTTCAACTCCTCATGAGTCTTAATCATCTGCAATTATGGAGTGGTCAATTGTGTGTTTTTAAAAGCAAACACACAGAAAGTGAAGAAGGACACATTATAGAGATGGAGTACATCCACAGTAAACAAGCATTGGCATAGCCAATAGGTCTCACTTTTGGGACATTATAAGCATTTAGTTATGTAGCACAATATCCTTGGTGCAACAACATCAACTGTTGCATGGTTAAACACTTAAAAGGTCCCAAAGGCGAGACCTATTGGCTATGCTCGATGACTCAATTATGTGGTGTCCTTCTGAATTGTGTGGCATGATGTGGAATTCTGTGGTGTGGAATGGATGTATGTGGCGTGTAGTGTAATTGTGTTGAGTTGAATTATGTGGTTCAGTGTTAAATTATGTGATGTGGATTGGATGGATTAATGAATGAAAGGTTGGATGATGAGTGAAAGAGTAGCTGGATGTATGGGTGGAAGGCTGGATGGATGGACGTGTTGAATGGGTTGATAAATGGATGAGAGATGGATGGATGAGTGAGTGAAAGGATGGGTGTAAGGATGGATGAGTAAAAGATTGAATGAATGAGTAAAAGGGAGGACAGATGGATGGCTGGATGAAAGGGTGGACAGGTGGATGAGTGAATGGATGGAAGGCTGAGTGAAAGAGTGGATGGATGAGTGAAAGGTAAATGAATGGATGGATGGATAGATGTGTGAGTGAAATGGTGGATTGCGGGTGATTGAAAAGTTGGATGGATACATGCATGGATGAATGAGTAAAAGGATTGATGTAATGATGCATCTAATCACAGGCATTTACAAATGCAGTTTAGCACATTAAAGCCAGACAATTTGCCAAAAAAGGATTGGTTTCTTACTGGTTGCATATACAAGAAAAATAAATGAATATGATCCTGTGATGACAGAGTGTACTTTTCACTGGCAAAATTGTCCCTCGAGCATTTTAATGGAATCACTTTAAAGAAAATGGAATGATACACCTGAGGATTATTAATCACTAGCGGTATCTTGACATTTTTATTGTTGCCGGAAATTGTTAGAAGAAAGGAATGAGGCAGTATGTTGCACAATATAAACAATAATTGTAGTACTCACCTTTAAAAGCTGTTAGCTTTGCAAGAGCATGGTTGTATTGGCATTAGAAAATACATTAAATACAAATTGGCACTGGTAAGTCACAACATAGGATCATGTATGCACACATCTGGGTGGCCATCCCACAATGCTATTTATTAATAAAAAAGCATTGCAAAATTGTTGACCTTCTGTGCATATGTGTGTGTCTGCTGCGCGATGCAGTGGCAGTTGTTGTGACATATTCTTTGAAACTTTTGTGCACCATTCCAATATGGTGAATGAACATTTTAGAAGGGTAAATAGAAAAAAAATATGCATAGTGTTGTGCAAAGCAATAGAAGCAACCTCCCTGGAAGCCGTGTGATGCTGCTGGGGCAACACTGGAATTATTGAAAAAAAAATAAATAAAAAATAAAGTGCAAGCAGGAATCGGATGGGCAAGAATCACGATATGCAGGAAGCAAACGGACCAGTAGCAGTGTTATTCTGCTGGGCATTCGCACAATGATTTGTTGAAAAATGTATAACTATTTGAATTTCTTTTGTGTAATACCTGCTCATAATTGCTTCTAAGAAATGCGTTTTTTTTAGGTTATGAGTTTCAAATCTTGGCAAGTCAGAGTCCCTTCTCCATTCATCTGAGCTGGGTGAATTGAGAACCATGAATTGGGCAACAGTTATATAACATAGGGCAGTGAAAAACATGAGTTGGCCGTTATAAAGAGCTATATAAAACTCATGATATTATTGTTCCTTATTAATAATGTACCTTTTCATGTAGCTTTCTGATATATTTTCCATTAACAATTCTCTCAAATCTCGGAAACACTCTACCTTTGAATTGTGTGATCGTGGACACGCTGCCATGAAGTTAAGAAGGAGAGCATTGGGCCCATTGTTTGTACTCACACCCGATCCAAGCGCAGCCTTCTGGTGCCTAGCAATGCGGGCAGTGAATTAGTGTAGGAGAGAGGGCACGGGCCCAGGGACAGCCCTACCCCTCCTTCGAGAGCTGAAAGGGCAGCACACTGAGAGCAGGGATACTCTCGGTGGGAGCCGTCTGATGGCGACAGCTGCGTCTGGACTCTGGAGACAGGTGGGGGAGAGGATGAACTGTCCATTCATCCTCCTTCCCCTGGATTTGGCCCCTGGAAAGGACGCAAGACGACAGCTTCCTGTTTAAGAGCACTTCACAGACAGTACCTGCTGGAAGGGGACGCGGCAGACAGACAGACACGGTGAAAAGGAGGGCAAGACCGATGGGGAATGAAGGGACGCTGACGTCACGGAACATTGTCTGTTACTACGGAGGTTGGGATTGGGCACCAGAACCCTGTTGAAGCCACTTTTTCAACTTAAAAAATGAAATACATTTTTCAGCATCAGAAAGTTTCAAAGAGGAACATTGTGACACGTAATTCCATCTGAAAAGGCATTGAGCGGTATATCTTTTACGAGCATAATAAAAAATCCACATATGTGCAACATTCATCTGTCCTAAGAAAGGGTCAGTCGCTTCTGCGGGGGCAGTGACGTAGCAACACTGCCTTGCACTCTAAGTCAACAAGGAAAACAAAGAGTATGGCTCTTAGATTGGAAGCAGCCAGATGCATGACCAGAGATGCGCGGCCGCGAAACGGGCTCTGTGTTGGGGGAGGGGGAGGAGCGTTAAAGCCTAAAGCAAGCAAGCAAGACGGAGAGGCAGAGCGAGGCGCACGCGCTTGTGCGCATAACCGCACATTCTATGCCACCCCGGTAGGACTTTTGAAAGCCCACTCACTAAATTTCTCGCCAGAGCAGCGCATGCGCTGGCTCAGGCGAGACCTAAAAAAGGACTCACAATGGAAATGGGTCAACCAGGTAAATAGTCCAATAAACTGAATAATGGGAGTCAACGAACAATGTAAAAATAAATGCACTGTTTAGTCAGTTGAAGTTTCTAATGTTTGCATCCATAAGTTATTTTCACTGAACACAGTTTCCATCTCACTGATATTTCAGGGACCACAATGTCCATAATGCTTTGCAACTGAGGGCCTGTTTACGATGTCAGGCAGACTCACGTCCACCCAACATCTCTGTGGTCTCGATGCCGACCGACCTCCCGTCGTCAGTCCCGACACCGCCATTACAATGCGACCTCACATGGTGCGGTTGCATACTCCCATTTCTCGATGGGAGCTTGTGCTGCGGCCGTAAACCGGCAGTAGCACAAGCTCCCATGGAGAAAAGGGATATTCTGTTAATCCCTGCACTGATGGTGCCTGCCATGCGGTGCTGGGATTAGCAGCGGGCATGCAACTGGAGGCCATAGAGAAATGGGGGCCCTGCAAGGTGCCCCCAAAGCTGCTCTCCGACAGGCTTTCAATGTCAGAAATCACGGTGGGGCCTCCAACTGGCTAACGGGCTCCTTGAGCCTGTCGGAATACATCCAACAAAACCCAAGGGAAGGAAGGAAGCAAGCTGTTTTTGTGCTGAATAAAGTGCCTTTTCCTGAAGTCTGAGGCCCGGCGTTCTTCTTTCCTTGGAATTGAAGTTTTGTTGGATGTAAATTGGGGTGTTCCCCCCCATGAGCTGTGACTACCCTGCTGAGGTCGAGGCTCCTAGCGGATGAAGAAGGTAGGATGTTAATATGAAGGGAGCGTGACCCGCCCGCAATGTTTCCAACAAAAAAAGGCACAGAGAGGTCCAGCCAGGTATTTTGGTATGCACTGCGTGGCAAGGGAGAAGTAAGGACACCCGTCCTGTCTTCAAGGATTGCATGAAACATAGGCACTGCAATGAAATTGACATTTTATTAATGGCACTGTTATGATATTGAGCATGAATGCGAAAACTTTGAATTGACTACAGCACTCATTTTTAAACCCTGCAAAGTATCCGGTTATCAATGAAAATGAAATTCAAAAAGGAAATGCAGTGCTTTATGAAAAAACATGGAGACTGTGTTTTCAAGGTGCATTATGGGAGTTGTATCAAGTCAAGACTACATAGATACTTACGGAGTCTGACTGGGCGTTCAAATTACGTGGTAACGCAGCACACTCAGAGATGACGGCTCACATGTGAACAAGGCTACCACAGGACCTGAAACGCGTAAAAGAAGGAAGCAATCTGTTTTTGTGCTGAATAAAGTGCCTTTCCCTGAAGTCTGAGGTCCGGCATTCTTCTTTCCTTGGGATTGAAGTTTTGTTGGAGATTTCTATATATATATCTCCATAATTCCAATTATATATATATATATATATATATATATATATATATATATATGTATATATATATGTATATATATATATATATATATATATATATATATATATATATATATATAAATAAATAATTGGAATTATGGAGATATATATATATATACTGAGATAGATCGGCATGCGCTGCTGGAAGAGATAGTCCAAATCAATGAACTATTGGCGAAACTGGAACCAAGTGATTTTATTGCCAAAACAAGGAAAGATATTCAAGACAGATTGGCAAAACAGGAGGAAAAAATCAAAGTTCGAAAAGCACATAAGTTCCTGAGGGATAAATGCGACTTCGAAGGTCGCATTTTTACATTTGCCCACAAATATGAGAACGCAAAAAAAGTCATTTTTGAGAAGGGCTGGTACAGTGCTAAATCTCCCCAAGCGACAGTTGGGGCTATGATTGACAACACGGTGTTAGATAGTGACTCCTTGACTAGCGAGGTTTCATCTGACAATGAAAGTATCACCAGCATGGGAGCCAGCGGTCAAAAGAAGATTCTGAATTTGGGGGAAGAGGTTGATTTTTTAGCATTCGATCGACGCCAAACCCTGAGACCGCGGAATTTATACAACAAAATCCAGAACAAGGAAAAACGCACGAAGAAGGGAGCGTCGCAAGAAACAAAAGAGCGCCATTGAAAAAACCATATTGGCGCAGAAAGTGAACAAGCGGAGGAACAACTACTAAGCCTGGGACTATCTTTTTGTCCGGTAAGCAATTTTAACTATTCACAAACTAGGGTGGACATTTTCTGTTTAATTAGAAAGTTAAAACTAAAAAAGTTTTCTGCCATAAAGGAGGGGCTGAAAGAGGTGCAGACTAGCTGCATTGACAATGAAGACAGTGGAATAGTGCCCACCATTGAGTTAGAG
This sequence comes from Triturus cristatus, assembly GCF_964204655.1. Lineage (NCBI taxonomy): Eukaryota > Metazoa > Chordata > Amphibia > Caudata > Salamandridae > Triturus > Triturus cristatus. The sequence continues at coordinate 842,269,521 of NC_140580.1, read as the reverse complement.
GCATCAGACGCGACTGTATTGTGAGACTTGCTACATTTAAATAATGAGGCCGGTATGGGGATTGAAGTAGATGGAGAGTTATGCTCCACGCAGGAAGGGCTGCGTACCGAGAATATAATACAGTTGGGAGCCGGTATCAGTCCATTCAAATCCAAATCCAAGTTTATGCCCATTATGCCTAAGGACGCAATTGATATCTATCATGAAGTAGTAATAGAAGATATCAAGAAATTATACCACCGCACAAAACATAGAAAGCGTTATAAGAGTAAGAAGGAAATGGAATATGCCAAATTGATTAAAAAAATGGGCGGCAAACATGAGATCATCGTGACAAAATCTGATAAAGGGGGCAACATGGTCATTTGGCCCCAGAAAGATTATATTTTAGAGGCCAGTAGACACTTACATGACAAAGAATGCTATGGGAAGTCCTCCCATACTAAATATATTGTGGCAAGACAAACTCTGAAAAAGGAATTAATGGCCTGGAAAAGGGAAGGGGTGATATCGCTGGAGGAATTTAAATTCTTGAACATAGAGCATCCAGTTTTAGCAAAACTTTATTTCATCCCTAAAGTCCACAAAAAAACTACACCTGTTCCTGGTAGGCCAATTATATCAGCCATCAACAGTGTAGGTGAAACCATTACTCAATATGTGGACTTTTTTCTCCAGGATTTTGACAAGAAATTGCCTAGCTATGTGAAGGACACTGGCGTTTTTTTAAGAAAAGTACAAGGTATCACATGGTCTGAGGATTTACTTTTTATTACGTCGGACATTGAATCCTTGTACACCAGTTTTGAACATCCCACAGGTCTAATGGCCATTAAGTATTTTTTAGATTTTAGGCCAATTGAATTATATCAACAGAACAAGAAGCTTTTAAGTTTGATCTCATGGTGCTTACACAGTAATTATTTTTTATTTGGCAATTATATTTATCTATAGAAGAGAGGTGTTGCGATGGGGGCTTGCTTCTCCCCCAGCTATGCATGCTTACATGTAGGCTGGTGGGAGGAGCAGGTCCTCAAAGTTTTGTATGCCACCATTTTTAATGAACATGTTTTGTATTGGTTGCGTTACATTGATGATGTTTTTATTGTATGGCGAGGCAGTGAATCAAGTGCATCTGAATTCATTAAGCAGATAAATATCAATACTACAAACCTCAAATTTACCTCAAATATCAGTAAGAGCAGCATTGATTTCTTGGATGTCAGGGTTTACCAAAGTGAGGGGCAATTGTGTACCACTCTGTATAGAAAGGACACTGGCAACTTAACTTTACATGCCAGCAGTGCTCATCCAAAGCACATGATTGACAATATCCCATACGGAGAAATCTTTCGACTTAAAAGGATATGCAATAACAACGAGGATTTAAATAGATGCACTGAGGAGGCTTATCAAAGATTCAGACAAAGGGGCTACAGTGAGAGGATTCTTAGGTCGGCCATCAATAAAACCAAGGACCGATCTAGGGAATCCTTACTCACAAATAATGTAGAGGCAACAGTTGAGGACAAGAGAGAAAAGTACGTGCCATTGTCAAATGCCACTGGCCGATTGTCTTGACAGATGGCGTTTTGTCTGCTAGATTACCATCTCAACCTATTGTTACCTATAGGAAGGGCATCACAATGCGCACACAGATTGGGAAATCCTGCCCGGAGTTGGCAGCCGCTAAAACTTGGCTACAACCCAAGAATGGCTTTACAAAATGCTCTACCTGTAGAGCTTGCAAGTTTGGGAAGAATACTACACACTATTCTTCACCCTTTAGCCCAAACGAAATAGCCATCTGGGGTAATCTTTCATGTAGAACTGAGTTTGCGGTATACATCTTGACATGCACCTGCGGACTAAGATATGTGGGAAGCACCAAATTGCAGGTGCATGTGAGGATATTGCAACACTTATGTGCCATAGTGAACAACGACCCCACCTACCCTGTAGCTCGCCAATTTAAACAAACACACAACAATGATCTTAGTTGTTTGAGTTATTTTGTGGCAGCTGCTATTCCCAAATTACGTCGTGGAGGGGATCGTGAAAAAGCCCTGAGACAGTTGGAGTCTAAAATGATTTTAGAGCTAGATACCAAATTTCCATATGGCTTAAATAATACAGAAGATCTGTATAACTTTTTATAGATATCTGGTTGGGGTCAACCGATACTATGTTTTAGAAGTGGCCCCTATGTACCCACATTGTAATTCCTATATCCGTTTGTAAATAGGCATTAATCTGAGCAGCGGACGTTTTTACTTGGGTGCAATGAAGATTGGATTTTATTCAATTTTGTTTGCACTCAATTACTAGTGGCCTACATTTTGAGAACGTTTTTAGAATGTTTAAATACTTTTTATGGTTAGAACACTTAAGACATTTGCACTTTAATATTATCATTGATTTTCACATTTAATATGCACTTTACACATTTGCACTTTAGGTCCAGTCCGATGGAAGGTACTCTTGTGTCCTTATATTTTCAAGAGGGCGGATGGATTAGGTCCTAGAAGTGGTTGGGATTAACCTTGCATTTTAGCAGGTATTGGAGGCAGTTCTAGGTGATCAATACTAGTCACCTTTAATTAAGTGGAGAGTTCAAATGAATGTATATACACATAGTTTTAAGTATATTATGTGATGTAGTGGTGATATTTTGCACAAACTATGATGTTAAAGAATTGATCAATATATTTTAATATATTTATATATTTATTTATTTATATTATATTTATATTCTCCGATATTATAGATAAAAATGGAAATATTTATTGAAACGACCAAAGAAATCATTGGGACCTATCACTTTCTTACAGATAAAGAAAGAAAATAAAAAATAAAAACGAGGATGGTATTATATATATCTTATAGATACAACATTGATAAAGAAAGAAGAAGAAAAAGAAAAAAGAGAGAAAGGAAAAAAAACAGAGACAAAAAAGAAAGACTGGGTGTCCTGACAGACATGTGTATTTTGTCTATGTTTGTTGGTGGAGTTTGCTCACGTGGTTGAAGCATTTAAAAAAATGGTGTTTTCACTCTGTGTGTGAAGAAGGGCAAGTGGTGCCCGAAACGCGTAATCAGGAGGAAACAGCAATAAAATATTGATTTGCCTGCAGTTTGGTGTTTCGTCGTTCCTTTGTGGCGGAAGCGAACGCTAACAACGCTGTGAGCAGACAAAGGTTCTCTGGTGATTTTTATATATATATATATATATATATATATATATATATATATATTTATCTCTAAATGAACCTATAAGTTCAAGTCCAGTCACTGTAATTAGTCTGCACACGTATATATTTTTATATGTTATAAATGCAGGTATTTATACCAGTACAAAACGGATAGTGTTTTTTCTCTGTTTATGGTCACATGATCAACCATGAGCAAACCATGGTGATACACCTTTGAGCATTTAAAAAGAATCATGTTCACTGTGACCGCTGTGTGATCAAGGGCTCCCGAGCTCGAAACGCGTCACTACTGTAACTGGGCTGAATAAATTCCATCTCGCCGAATCTTTGTGGTCCGTCTCCTCCTTCGCCGGCTTTTGTTAGCTGGAGGTTGTTTTGGAGTTACACTTTGCCGAATATTGTTGCGGAAGTTGGTTTGCTTCCGATAACGGACCCCTCCCCGGAAGTTGGTGGCCGCCTTCAAACCATCTCTTGTATTATTCCGTAGTGGAACTCCGGTGGCCACCCCCTATAGCTGCCGAAAGACTGAAGAAACTGGAGCGAAAAGCGACCGACGACTGGGTCGGAGGACCTGTTGAAGATCGCGTGTTTTCAATGCGGTGAGTTTTATTAGGCATATGCATAGGTGGGGAGGTTTGATAACTGGCGTCAACAAACTGTAGCTGTATTCTATCTTCGCTACAACAAGGCATCCAGTAAGTTACAGCATGTCAGCGGAAACTGTCCGCGAACGAGAGGCGGCAGTAGAAGAGTTATTCGGCAATATGCTTGTGACGGCAACTAATGAGGATATTTTTCCTAGTACCAGTAATGGAGGGGAACCCAGTATCAGTACACTCAGTAAGGACCTAGAAAGGAATAAAAGACTTGAAATAACAAAATGGTGGGAACATCGATCACTGAGTAAATATGCTGAAGTAGGAAGAGTCCCTCGGGGGTTGCGCATTCTTTTGGCTCCCAGTTTCGACAAACCTAATCCCTCCATGTTAAAGGAATGGGGGAGAGTAATTTGGCAGCATCAATGAACTTGGTTCATATTTTAATAAAATATGCGGCCATCAATCGAATAGCAATCGTAGAAGAAATAGACAAACTAAACGGAGAAATTGAGAAAAGGGAGGAATCTGAGAACACGAAGAAAACGATGAATGCCATGAATGATAGACTGCGCAAGCATGAGGACAAAATAAAAAGCAGAAAGGCACATAAGTTTGCACAAGATCAGGCAGACTACAATAATGGCCAAATCTTTACTTTTGCCCGAAAATGTAATGCAGTCAAAAGACAAGAATACAGCAAGAAAGGACAGTCAACAGTTTCTCAACCTACCTTATCTCTCAACAAAAGATCTAGGGCCATATGTAGGTAGCCTAACATTTACCACTTCATAAATACCGAATTTTACCGATTCGGTATTTATGAAGTGGTAAATGATATGTAGGTAATCCATCGGTAATATTTACCGATTCGGAATGGGTCGGTAATTTAGCCAGGAGGCCCATAGGAATCAATGGGAAGCCAGTTACCATTACCGAATCGGTAAATACCGATTCGGTAATGGGGGAGCACAATCAAGGGTGGCAGGCTGATTCCTGCATGTGTGCACATGTGGCACACATACATGCTCTAAGGGCATGTATGTCTGCCACATTGCACACTTCAAAGTGCAAAAAAATGCTTTTTTCCAACTAATCGTCATTTACCACCAACTTTTAGTTGGTGGTAAATAACGAATCCCCACAACACTCACACACTCCCCCTACATATCATTTCAGGATTCGGTATTTACCGAATCGGTAAAATTACCGATTCGGTAATTTTACCGATTCGGTAAATTACCGAATCCTGAAATGTGCCCCCTACATACCAAAAGCCTGAATACCGGTCGGTAACGGGATATTTACCGAAAATCGGCCGTTACCGACCGGTATTGGGCTTCCTACATATGGCCCCTAATGTGGAAAATGAATTTTCTAGCATGGAAACAATCTCGACAACTAGCGAATCCAGCTTAGATTCAGATTTTACTAGGCAACAAGTTTCAACTAAATTAAATCTGGAACAAGAATTTGATTTTTTAGTAGAAGAAAGACTGCAAACATTGAGACCGACACAACAAAGGAAACAAACAGAAAAAGGAGAAATAAATGGAGACAAGATAGAAGACGCAAGCACAAACAAAAATCAGCAAAAAAAGAAGAAGAAAAACAATTGGCTAAGGAAGAAACAGTAAAAAATAATTCTATCATCAATTTTTTGACAATTACCTTAACAAAAGCAGAAGAACAATTATTAGCGCTTGGCCTAAATTATTGCCCCAAACAAAGTTTCAACTATGCCACCACTCGCATAGACATTTATTGCTTTATTAGGAAACTCAAATTAAAGAAATTCTTCGCTATGAAAACAGTGAAAGATGTTATTGAATCAGAAACTAGTATTAGAGATCATACTACAGAAGAGAATATATTATTATCTTCAGATGTTCCTACCTTACTAACTTTACAAGATCTTGACAATGCCACAAGCTCTCAACCCTCAGGACCAGATTCAGACTTAACAACACAACTGAGGCTCAACAAAATCAATATGGCACAAAAGGGAGCTGGCATAAGTCCGTTCAAAGCAAAATCCAACTTTATTCCACTAATGCCGAAGGATGCAGTAGATACTTTTCAAGATTGTGCAATCAATGATATTAACAAATTGTATCAGCATATCAAGGGCAAGAAAAGAAATAAAATCCAATATACAAAACTACAATATGCTAACCTTATGAAAAAATTAGGTGAGAACAATGAAATCGTGATTAAAAATTCAGACAAAGGCGGTAACCTGGTTATCTGGCCCAAGAATGAATATATTAGAGGCCAACAGACAATTAAATGATTGCAGCTGCTATGAAAAAACGATACACAAGAAATACACCGAAACAAAAGAGACTCTCTATAAGCAGCTTTCACAATGGTGCAGGGAGGGACTTATTTCATCTGAAGAATTCAAATTCATGAACAATGAATTTCCAGTTCTCCCTGTCCTATATCTAATCCCAAAAATCCATAAAGGAACAATACCGACACCTGGAAGAGCTATTATATCGGCCATCAAAAGTGCCGGAGAACAAGTGAGCCAATACATTGACTTCTTCTTGCAAGATCTAGTCAAACACCTACCAAGTTATGTAAGAGACACAAGTGACTTTTTGGAAAAGATTAAAGATCAATATTGGAATGAAGATATGCTGCTTATAACTTTCGTCGTTGAGTCTCTTTATACAAGCATAAATCACGCACATGGAGTAGCCGCAGTGAAACATTTTTTGGCCAACAGGACAGTTGAATATCATGAACATAATAAGGTTATTGTTGATCTCATTGAGTGGTGTTTAAATAATAATTTCTTTTTGTTTGGGAAGGAACTGTATAGACAACTCAGAGGAGTTGCGATGGGTTCCTGTTTCTCCCCCAGCTACGCGTGTTTACACGTAGGCTGGTGGGAGGAACAGGTCCTCAATATAGAACACAAAGAATGGGTAAATTAAAACATAATATGCTATTTAAGGTATATTGATGATATATTTATCCTGTGGCAAGGAGATATACAAGAAGCCATAAGCTTTGTGGAAACTATTCATTGCAACTCCCTCAACCTTCATTTCACATCACACATCAACAAAATGAGTGCAGAATTTTTAGATGTGAAAATGTACATTACAGATGAAAAAATCGAAACTACTCTATACAGAAAACCCACAGCTGGGAATGTAACGCTTCATGCGACTAGTTTGCATCCCAAGCACCTATTAGCTAGCATTCCCTACGGTGAGATATTGAGGCTTAAGGGAATATGTAGTCTAACTACGGATTTTGAATCTTGCCTAAATGATTTGATTAAGAGATCAAAGATAAGAGGATACACAGACAAAACATTACAACTAGCCATTGATAAAGCAAAATTAAGACCTAGAGAAAGTCTTTTTAAATCCAGGGAGTCAGGCGCGGTAGCAAAGGTGGCCACAAGGGAAGAAATCATTTCAAATGAAAGTCCCAGACTAATAACCACATTTAGTAATGAAGAAAGAAAAATCAGGGCTATTGTGAAGAAAAATTGGCCCATATTATTAACAGATGGAGTACTCAATTTAAGATTGCCCAGTACCCCTATTGTTACATTCAGGAGAGCTAAAAATATGGGTGCCCTTCTGGACAAAAATAGCCCTGAAATTAGACAAAATGTAATGTGGCTTCAACCTGCACATGGTTTACTTAAGTGCTCTAGCTGTAGAGCCTGCAAATTTGGAATTAATACAACTCACTATAAAACTCCCTTTAATATGCAGGAGGTGGCTATCAATGGAAGTTTTAACTGCAAGACCGAATTTGCGGTGAATGTCCTGACGTGCACCTGTGGCTTGAATTACATCGGCAGCACCAAGCTGCAGGTGCATGTCAGGATCCTGCAACACCTCCATGCTATTCTACATAATGACCCGACTTACCCAGTGGCACGTCATTTTAAAAGTACTCATAATAATGACGTTGCTTGTCTTAAATATTTTGTAGTAGGTTCAGTTCCTAAATCACGCAGACGGGGGAAACCGCGAGCTACAGCTGAGACAACTCGAAACAAAAATGATTTTAGAGTTTGATAGCAAGTGGCCCAATGGGTTGAACAACACGGAGGACCTGCACAATTTCAATTAATGCCTTCAGTTCCCATGTCTCTATGTACCGTCAAAGCTATCCCTATTTTTATTGGAATCTTTATCTTCTACATCGAATGAATCAAAAAATGGTACTTGTGTTTCCGCTTGACCTTGCTGATGCAGTACAACAAATGTAATTCTAGTTGTATTGCGATCTTAATATATAGGTTACCTAATATTAAGTATAAAATTAAAATGAAATTGACCTTTTTGCCTGAAACAACTTGCATAACTCCAAAGCTTGCCTTATAAAAACAATACACATTAAAAAAAAATCCTCTTTTTTTACCACTATTTTCTACCGATATGAAAATATGTTTGAATATTGTTTATATGATTTTAACAATATTTTCCAGAAATGGTTGTTTTATTGTTATCAATATTTATATTTATTTATTTATTCATTCGGTATGCACTTTAAAGAATATTTGCACTAATTTGCACAGTTTTGCACAGTGTATTGATAGCTGCTTTGTTATTAGCACTTTATAGACTATCTATCATTCAATGAATTTTAATCAAATATGCAATTTAGATGGATGCACTTAATTGGTTATATGTGTGCAAGGACCGGGCTAGATACCTTACTCCGATATTAGTTAATAACAACAAATTGGTTCAGTTTGGATCAAATAGAATGTGTAGAAAGAAAATAGAATTTTATGCAATAGAAATAATATAACATAAAATAATCGTTCTATCATTTATTCATATATGTATACAGACATAACCAAAAAAATCTCTAAATGAACCTATAAGTATAAGTCCAGTCACTGTAATTAGTCTGCACACGTATATATATTTTTATATATTATAAATGCAGGTATTTATACCAGTATAACATATTTTGAGATTGAACTCGATATATTTTTATAAATTCATTGCGAGCACTAGCTCAGGATACAAAACGGATAGTGTTTTTTCTCTGTTTATGGTCACATGATCAAACATGAGCAAACCATGGTGATACACCGTTAAGCATTTAAAAAGAATCATGTTCACTGTGACCGCTGTGTGATCAAGGGCTCCCGACCTCGAAACGCGTCACTGCTGTAACTGGGCTGAATAAATTCCATCTCGCCGAATCTTTGTGGTCCGTCTCCTCCTTCGCCGGCTTTTGTTAGCTGGAGGTTGTTTTGGAGTTATACTTTGCCGAATATATATATATAAACCTAGTCTTTCAGCAGATCCCATCCGCAGGAAGAAACGAGAGTGGACCCAAGATAAGTGCTATTTTTTGTTTTATTGCTCCAAAAACAGCTCTGATATATATGCATAGAAATATTGTGTGGATTAAAAAGCAGGATTCTTCGTTCCTGCACGACGAAGCCGCCCTGTCAGGGCCTAGGGCTCTGTAAACGAAGAAACTGTGGTTGATTTATGGAGAGGAGCCTGACCCGCCTGCCACCTTTTACAAAAGAACACGGGATTGCACCCAGAAGAAATTTCAGAAAGGAGGTGGGCAAGGGATGCTTGCAGAATATTCCATTCTGCTGGCTGGTGTCAATAGCATTCAAACACACACTCGGAGAGTGAAACTGCATGAAGCAAGTCCATGGCACTGATTTATTTTTAGCACACTTCTTTTCTCACATGAGTAAAAGTTTATAGACTGCAGTTTAGCAAAACATGAAAAACGATTTAAAAAGAATGCAGTTTAAAGAACAATTTTGAAAGTGTGTTCATCAGAAACGGACACAGTAATTGGTGGACTACAACAAATCGGGTAGTCTGACCTATGCTAAATAAGCATGTGACTCCTGCTTTGATGAAATGCCTACCTGTGACCAAGGCTTGAGAGAAAGCTGAAACGCGTAAGGATTATGGGCAAAGTGTTTATGGTGGACTGCCTGCCTGTCTCTGAAGTTTGAAATAAAGAGCTTGGAGTTGCCTTTTTCATCGGAGTCGTCGTATTTCTGTTTAGAAATATTGTGTGGATACATATATATGTATAGAGAGCGCGAAGACCCAGGAACAGGCACTGATGAGAGCCATTGGAGGCTTGAAACGCGTCTGCCTTAGCGTTTGTTGGGACTGCTGCACTACGCGCATTTTATTTCAATAAAGTCCTTGCCTCGAATTCCGGAGTGTGCTGTGCTTTTTCCTGAGTTGGAGGAGGCGTTGGACTCATGTTTTGTCAGCAGCAGGTCGCTGACTAACAGCACACCCTCTCGGTCTGGTGCACCGTGTTAAGACCAGCAACTCTCTTGGAATTATTGCATGAACTGCAAAAACACGGAGCCCCCCCGACCAGTTTTGACTGCCTACATGGTGTGATACACTGCATTTGGGGAGAGAGGAGGTGATATTTTCGCCTGAATAAGGAGTCGGGTGTAAGGCTTTTGGTCATCCTGCAGGGCTCTTGATCTGGAGTGTGGCCCTGATCCAGTATTTTGGGACATCACTTGATGGTGGAGTGTTTCTGTTTCTGAACAAACACCCCTCAGGACTGCATGTACCAGCATGCTTCAGTCAGGCAGGCTGAAAGCGCGAGTCACCCATTGGAGGAGAAGGTAATGACATCACAAAGGGGAGCGGTTTTCAACTCACCTGCACCTCGTTGAACACCACAGAGAGCGCGAAGACCCAGGAACAGGCACTGATGAGAGCCATTGGAGGCTTGAAACGCGTCTGCCTTAGCGTTTGTTGGGACTGCTGCACTACGCGCATTTTATTTCAATAAAGTCCTTGCCTCGAATTCCGGAGTGTGCTGTGCTTTTTCCTGAGTTGGAGGAGGCGTTGGACTCATGTTTTGTCAGCAGCAGGTCGCTGACTAACAGCACACCCTCTCGGTCTGGTGCACCGTGTTAAGACCAGCAACTCTCTTGGAATTATTGCATGAACTGCAAAAACACGGAGCCCCCCCGACCAGTTTTGACTGCCTACATGGTGTGATACACTGCATTTGGGGAGAGAGGAGGTGATATTTTCGCCTGAATAAGGAGTCGGGTGTAAGGCTTTTGGTCATCCTGCAGGGCTCTTGATCTGGAGTGTGGCCCTGATCCAGTATTTTGGGACATCACTTGATGGTGGAGTGTTTCTGTTACTGAACAAACACCCCTCAGGACTGCATGTACCAGCATGCTTCAGTCAGGCAGGCTGAAAGCGCGAGTCACCCATTGGAGGAGAAGGTAATGACATCACAAAGGGGAGCGGTTTTCAACTCACCTGCACCTCGTTGAACACCACAGAGAGCGCGAAGACCCAGGAACAGGCACTGATGAGAGCCATTGGAGGCTTGAAACGCGTCTGCCTTAGCGTTTGTTGGGACTGCTGCACTACGCGCATTTTATTTCAATAAAGTCCTTGCCTCGAATTCCGGAGTGTGCTGTGCTTTTTCCTGAGTTGGAGGAGGCATTGGACTCATGTTTTGTCAGCAGCAGGTCGCTGACTAACAGCACACCCTCTCGGTCTGGTGCACCGTGTTAAGACCAGCAACTCTCTTGGAATTATTGCATGAACTGCAAAAACACGGAGCCCCCCCGACCAGTTTTGACTGCCTACATGGTGTGATACACTGCATTTGGGGAGAGAGGAGGTGATATTTTCGCCTGAATAAGGAGTCGGGTGTAAGGCTTTTGGTCATCCTGCAGGGCTCTTGATCTGGAGTGTGGCCCTGATCCAGTATTTTGGGACATCACTTGATGGTGGAGTGTTTCTGTTACTGAACAAACTCCCCTCAGGACTGCATGTACCAGCATGCTTCAGTCAGGCAGGCTGAAAGCGCGAGTCACCCATTGGAGGAGAAGGTAATGACATCACAAAGGGGAGCGGTTTTCAACTCACCTGCACCTCGTTGAACACCACAGAGAGCGCGAAGACCCAGGAACAGGCACTGATGAGAGCCATTGGAGGCTTGAAACGCGTCTGCCTTAGCGTTTGTTGGGACTGCTGCACTACGCGCATTTTATTTCAATAAAGTCCTTGCCTCGAATTCCGGAGTGTGCTGTGCTTTTTCCTGAGTTGGAGGAGGCGTTGGACTCATGTTTTGTCAGCAGCAGGTCGCTGACTAACAGCACACCCTCTCGGTCTGGTGCACCGTGTTAAGACCAGCAACTCTCTTGGAATTATTGCATGAACTGCAAAAACACGGAGCCCCCCCGACCAGTTTTGACTGCCTACATGGTGTGATACACTGCATTTGGGGAGAGAGGAGGTGATATTTTCGCCTGAATAAGGAGTCGGGTGTAAGGCTTTTGGTCATCCTGCAGGGCTCTTGATCTGGAGTGTGGCCCTGATCCAGTATTTTGGGACATCACTTGATGGTGGAGTGTTTCTGTTACTGAACAAACACCCCTCAGGACTGCATGTACCAGCATGCTTCAGTCAGGCAGGCTGAAAACGCGAGTCACCCATTGGAGGAGAAGGTAATTACATCACAAAGGGGAGCGGTTTTCAACTCACCTGCACCTCGTTGAACACCACAGAGAGCGCGAAGACCCAGGAACAGGCACTGATGAGAGCCATTGGAGGCTTGAAACGCGTCTGCCTTAGCGTTTGTTGGGACTGCTGCACTACGCGCATTTTATTTCAATAAAGTCCTTGCCTCGAATTCCGGAGTGTGCTGTGCTTTTTCCTGAGTTGGAGGAGGCGTTGGACTCATGTTTTGTCAGCAGCAGGTCGCTGACTAACAGCACACCCTCTCGGTCTGGTGCACCGTGTTAAGACCAGCAACTCTCTTGGAATTATTGCATGAACTGCAAAAACACGGAGCCCCCCCGACCAGTTTTGACTGCCTACATGGTGTGATACACTGCATTTGGGGAGAGAGGAGGTGATATTTTCGCCTGAATAAGGAGTCGGGTGTAAGGCTTTTGGTCATCCTGCAGGGCTCTTGATCTGGAGTGTCGCCCTGATCCAGTATTTTGGGACATCACTTGATGGTGGAGTGTTTCTGTTACTGAACAAACACCCCTCAGGACTGCATGTACCAGCATGCTTCAGTCAGGCAGGCTGAAAGCGCGAGTCACCCATTGGAGGAGAAGGTAATGACATCACAAAGGGGAGCGGTTTTCAACTCACCTGCACCTCGTTGAACACCACAGAGAGCGCGAAGACCCAGGAACAGGCACTGATGAGAGCCATTGGAGGCTTGAAACGCGTCTGCCTTAGCGTTTGTTGGGACTGCCTCACTCCGCGCATTTTATTTCAATAAAGTCCTTACCTCGAATTCCGGAGTGTGCTGTGCTTTTTCCTGAGTTGGAGGAGGCGTTGGACTCATATATATATATATATATATATATATACATATATATATATATATATATATATATATACACACTTGAAGATGAAGGATCACAAGAAAACAACAGCCAGCCAGGGCAAACATCTGGATGCCAAAGATTGCAATGAGTCACAAAGAAATAAAATATCCAAGAAAGAAGTGACTCAAACAGATAGATTCACCAAAGAACAAAAATATATTTCCACTGCAACGTTTCAGCTCTATGGGTGAATGAGTGGATGTGTGTGTAAACCTAGGAATGAGTAAGTGGGTATTTAGTAACTGGTATTGGTGTGTCTATGGTTTCGAAAATGGTAGTCTGTATTTTAGAGTGGGTGTATCAAAGGTTATATTAGACTGTGAGGAGGTGCATCAGATTATCACATGGATGATGTCATCAGTGATGTAGTCAGTGATGTCATTTGAGATGTCATCAGTGATGTCACTGACCATGTCATGAATGATGTAATATGTGACGTCATCAGCTGTGCATTGCGGGGGAGCGAGTTATAGTTAGCTCAACTAACCATAACGGACGAATTTCTCTGGTTTTGTATGAGTCAAATGTCCAACTAACTATAACGTACCTGAAACCTGTGGATTTTTTCAGTGAATTTCTAAGGTTTTTTTAGATGGTAATTTCTAACTATAATGTCCCTGAAACCCATGTTTTTTAAGTGAATTTCAAAGATTTTTTAAATGCTAATTTCTAACTATAACGTACCTGAAACCTATGTTTTTTTCAGTGAATTTCAAAGGTTTTTTAAATGATAATTTCTAACTATGCCTACAGAGGTAGGACATGTGCAGCAAGAGGAAGAAGGGCACAGAAAGAAGCAAGAGAAATGCAGAAAGAGGCAACAGAAGTCCAGAAAGACGAAGGAAAGTGCAGAAAGAAGCAAGAGATGCAGAAAGAACCAAAAGATGTGCAAGAAAGAGGCCTTGTTGCAAAGTCATCCTGTGCCCCCAACATTTTGCTGACTGGTACTGGTGGTAACTGACTCTGACTAACCAGACAAGAGAAGTACTGAAAGAAGCAACATAGCTTTAGAAAGAAGTAAGAGAAGTGCAGAAGGAGGCAAGTGAGGTGCAGAAAGAAGCTAGAGCAGTGCAGAAATAACCAACAGAGGTGCAAAAAGAGGCAAGAGGGGTGAAGAAAAAGGTAGGAGAGGTGCACAAAGAGGCAAGAGAGGTACAGAAAGAGGCAGGAGGGTGAGAAAGAAGGAAGAGAAGTGCAGAAAGAGGCAAGAGAGTTGCACAGATGGAAGAGGGGTGCATAAAGAGGCAGGAGGGGTGCAGAAAGAAGCAACAGAGGTGTCGAAAGAGGCAAGAGAGGTGCAGAAAGAAGCAAATGAAGTGCAATAAGAGGCAACAGTGGTGCAGAAAGAAGCAGGAGAGGTGCTGAAACAAGCAAGAGAAGTGCAGAAAGAGACAAGAGAATTGCTGAAAGAAGCAACAGAGGTTTAAAAATAGCCAAGAGAAGTGCAAAAAGAGGCAAGTGAGGTGCAGAAAGGAGCAAATGCAGTGCAGAAAGAAAAAAACAGAGGTGCAAAAAGAGGCAAGAGGGATGCAGAAAGAGGTAGGAGAGGTGCACAAAGAGGCAAGAGAGGTACAGAAAGAGGCAGGAGGGGTGCAGAAAGAAGGAAGAGAACTGCAGAAAGAGGCAAGAGATTTGCTGAAACAAGCAACAGAGGTGTAGAAAGAAGCAAGAGAAGTGCAGAAAGAGGCACGTAAGGTGCAGAAAGAAGCAAGAGCAGTGCAGAAAGAACCAACAGAGGTGTAGAGAGAGGCAACAGAGTTGTACAAAGAGGGAAGAGGTGTGCACAAAGAGGCAAGAGGGGTACAGAAAGAGGCAGCAAGGGTGCAGGAAGAAGAAAGAAGTGTGCAGAAAGAAGTAACAGTGGTGCTGAAAAAGGCGCAAAGGGTGCAGCAAGAGAAAGAGAAGTGCAGAAAGAGGCAACAGGTACAGAAAGAGGCAAGAGAGGGGCAGAAACAGGCAGGAAAGGTGCAGAAAGACGGAACAGGGGTGCAGATAGAGGTAAGAGAGGTGCAGAAAGAGATAGGAGGGGTGCAGAAAGAGGCAAGAGATCAGCAGAAAAAAGCAACAGAGGTGCTGAAAGAGACATGTGAGGTGCAGAAAGGGGCAAGTGATCCGCAGAAAAAAGCAACAGAAGTGCTGAAAGAGGCAAGAGAGGTGCAGAAAGAAGCAAGAGAGGTGCATAAAGAGGCAATAGAAGTGCAGAAGGAAGCAACAGAGGTTCAAAAAGAAGTAAATGGGGTGCAGAAAGAGGCAAGAAAAGTGCAGAAAGAGGCAACAGAGGTACAGAAAGAGGCAAGAGAGGTGGGGTACTGTGATTAGCATGACCTCCCCTGTAAGTCCCTAGTACATAATAGGGCAGGGGGATTAAAACTACCTCTAACGTAGAGGTGCAGAAAGAGGCAGGAGGGGTACAGAAAGAAGCAACAGAGGTGCCAAAAGAGGCAAAAAAGGTGCAGAAAGAAGCAATTGAAGTGCAGAAAGAGGCAAGAGAGGTGCAGAAAGAGGCAAGAGAGGTACAGAAAGAGGCAGGAGGGGTGCAGAAAGAAGGAAGAGAAGTGCAGAAAGAGGCAAGAGAATTGTTGAAAGAAGCAACAGAGCTTTAGAAAGAAGCAACACTCACATTTAGCAATAAGTAACAGGTGACCATTCTAGGTTTGCAAAGGACCTTCCACCACGCTGTAACACTTGTCGCTGCATTTTTGGTAACGTTAGAGCCATTTGAGCTAAAAGCAAGGCTTTTTTTGTTCAAATCTGCAGATTAGGGAGCAGATGATGAATTATGTGGCTAATGCGGAAAATGTATATTTGTGCGAAAGTCAGTGCAGCCAAACAGTCGCATAATTCCAGTGGCCCTGCTCATAACTCTGACTAGGTCCAGAAGTGCTCCTCAGTGATTCCTTCTTTTTTTGTCTCATTGAGTTCATAGTTGAGCTTCTATGGAAAAGAGGAAGACTAAAACTGACATTACCACTCCACAACATAGACTACCATACAACATAATTACTCTCTATAACAAATAATCCCACTCTACATAATTCTTATAAAATAAATACCACATACTTTCTATCCACATAATTTCACTGCACAACTTACCACATAATTTCACTACAGACAACGTACATACACTCCACTCTGAAAAACATTTAAAAACTTTTACATTTACATTGCCAATAGCTCTAACTCACTTCTTTAACTAGTAGACATGTTTGCAGAGTGGCGGAGAAAGGGTGCTGGGCCTCCGACCAGCGCTCAGGAATTCCACTGCGTAGGACTTACAGGAGGTACCAGGAAGGCTTTTTGGCCCCCAAAGACCCTCAGGAGTGAATTGGACTTCTTCCCCCATCCCGTACTCTGCCAGGAGGTGCATTTGCAGAGTGGTGGAGAAAGGGGGGCATGGCCTCCAAAGTCGTTTTAGCAAACCCACTGTGTGGGACTTACTGGAGGCAACAAGAGGGGTAGTTTGTCCCCAAGGACATCCTTGGGGTCCAACTACTCCTCCTATTACCTCCAGTAAGTCCCACACAGCAGGATTGCTAAGTTGTCATAGCAGGCCACGCCCCCTTTCCCCACCACTCTGCAAAAACACTTCTTGGCACGCTGTTGGAAGGGGATTGAAGTCCCCTTCGCTGCTGGGGTTCCTAAGGGGCCAAATAGCCTACCTGATACCTCTAGTATGTCCCAGATAGTGGGATTGCTGATAGCTGGACACAGGCCATGTCCCCTTTCTCCACCACTCTGCAAACACCCCTCCTGGCATGTTCTAAGTTGGAGGATTAAGTCCCCTTGAATACTTAGGGTCCCTGTGGGCCAACTAGCCCACCTGTTACCTCCAGTAAGCCCCATATAGCTAGATTGCTGAGTGTGCTCAAAGGCCATGTCCCCTTTTTAGACGACTCTGCAAACACGACTCGTGGCGCACTGTTCCTCGGGGGATGAAGTCCACTTGTGTCCTGAGGTCCTCAGGACAAGAGAGGACCTCATCGCTCCACCAGCAGTGTGCGCCAAGTGGCGCGTGTGCAGAGTGGTGTAAAGAGGGGCGTGGCCTCGGACCACCTCTCAGCAATCCAGCTGTGTGGTGCTTACTGAAGGTATCTGGTGGGCTAGTTGGCCCCCAGGGACCCTCAGTAATTAAGGGAATTAATTCCCAACTTACAACGCGCTAGGGGGGGGCGCGTATGCACAGTGGTGCAGGGAGGGGGCTGGGGGTCTGGCAAGATGCCAGCTTTTTTTTTTTTTTTTTTAGAAGGGGGCTGTGTGGCCCCCCTTCTTTTAGCACTTTTGTGGCCCTGGGGACCCCATCTCCCAGGGCCTGACCCCTTTTTTATTTAAAAAAAAAAATTAGAAGGGGGCCGCATGGCCCCCCCTTCCGAGGCCAATTTCGGCCCCGGGGACCCCATCCCCCGGGGCATGGCCTCCTTTTAAAAAAATGTATTTATAGGTAAAGGGGCCGCGTGGCCCCCCTTCCCTGGGCCAATCCAGGCCCGGGGACCCCATCCCGCAGGACATGGCCTCCTTTTTAAAATTTATTTCTAGGGAAGGCGGGCCGCGTGGTCCCCATTCCTTGGGCCACTTTTGGCCCTGGGGACCCCATCCCCCGGGGCATGGCCTTTTGAAAAAACTAATATTTAATGAGAAGGAGGGACGTGTGGTCAGAGAGAAAATAGCGGACAAAAAGGAATTTGGGTCATCATACAGAAGGCCTGTACCTGTCCTGGCAGTTGAAGGAACAACAACAGTACTTCTGCCACCTCTTGCCGGTAAAAAGGAGAAAAGATTTGTCTCAATAGACCTAATCAAACCACACTATGTGGCCGATACTGAGTAGTAGGCCACGTGGACTCTGGACTAACAGACACCCTCCTCTTGCAACTATACAAGAAGTCCAAACTGAAAGACTCATCTTTCTTTTCTTCAAAGCATTCACTCAGCATCAGTAACAACTTTTTCCTAAAAGTCGAGTTCTACTACACTCTTCGAAGGAACCGCATATATTGATAAGGCCTCTGAAGACCGGTAAATATTTTCCTACATATTTGCGAAAATGTGACTTGTTCAGACTCGAGGCCCGTAGAGCGTACTCCTGAGTGATGCCGGCAGGACACAAACCACAGGCACATTTGGTGATAACTTGTAGGGTTGACTTCCGCCATCTCTAACTGAGGTCTTTGTGTGTTCAGACCCATAATGCATTCTGGGTGTCGAAGTCTTGTTGGCTTCGAATAAACTAATTGCACGAACACCCCCAATAACAATGGGAACAGGGAGCCCTGACAACATATCACTAACATAACATATCACGCTGTTCATTGAAGTGGGTGTTAGTTGTTTTGTCTTTCTCCGGCGGATCCTTGAACAACGAGGCCTAAAATCTCTTAAGGTTCTCAGGGCAAACAGTGATCAACTGATTGGGTTTTTCTTTGCACTGTGGGACTTGTAGTTTTGCTGATCCCAATACTTATTCGGACTACATATAAACAAATTGCGGACTGGACGAGTTGCTCACACATGGGCCTGGGAAACCTGAGAGCGCTGACAGGGTGGTTTGGGGAGGGTTTACAGCATATACCACTCACTGCGGCAGGTAGGAGTTCAGAGTCCTTCGTCAGTCTGTCTCCTCGAACACGAGCGGCTCCCTCGGGTGCTCCCGTGGAAGGTTCACTGGAAGCCCCAGCGCTGGGTGTGCGCCAGTCTCGTGAGGAACAGGGCGGTGTCTGCGCCTCCTCGGAGACCTGGCACCGGTGAGATGCAGCACCAGATAACTCTGCACTGTAAACACACGGCCAGGGGGTGCTGCTTTCTTTAAATGCACCCGCTGTCTTTGTAATCTTATTCTATATTGTTAACACTCGTTTATCCTGCGTGAAAATGAATTACAATTACTAACTTAACAGCGACAGTTCGCCCGAAGTATTTGTTTTTCACAACAACTGGGCGGTAGCAAGAATAAGACAACAAGCGCGGTCGCGCATGCCAGGTCGGCGGTGAAAATGAAAGCGCCGCGTTTGGAGCAAAAGTGCACCAGGGCCAGGGCGACCGACATCTGTTTCCAATTAACGCTACTGCGTGACGCGGGCCCGATAAATGGAAACAGATGGCGCTGCTGCTCGCTCCCGAGCTCCCTAGGCCAGGGGAGAGAGACGGCGGGACATGCACCCGCCTTTGGCCAATTGCGTGCTGTCTTTCTTAGAAAGCCGCACGCAAAGGCCAATAGCGGGTGATGAAAAAAAAGCACACGCATGAGCGTGTGGTCCGAATTTAAAGTCCTAACTAGAAGCCTAGCAGAGCAGCGCATGTGCGAGACCTAAAAAGGTGTATGAGAGCATAACATTAAACATAAAGGGCCCAATTCACAAAAGTAATCTGAGACAAAATCCTAACTTTAAGACTTTCGGTATTCACAAAGGGCATTTAACAGTAGTAAAGTTAGGAATCCCAACTTTACTACTCCTAAATGCCCTTTGTGAATACCGAAAGACCTAAAGCTAGGATTTTGTCTCAGACTACTTTTGTGAATCGGGCCTAATGTTCCTCACGAACTCCTAAAGTACCCTTTATTAGTGGATTGGGAGGTAAGGTAAAAACACTATAATAGGGTATTCAGATGTAATGGTCCTACGACCTTAAACTAGACACCAACATGTTTCAGCCCTGTCTAGTGGCCTAGAAAATGGTCCTGGACTTTCGTCAGGGTGGGATGCAATGAAATCACTTCCCCCCAAAGACGTGAGTGCACAATGGGAATGCAATTTGCATGTGGCACATTAAATAATTTTATTAGAACAAGTCTAATACTTGCCGCTGTTTCTTAAGAGGAATTACCCCACGTTAACAGGGCGTCAGCTCCCAATGGGGGCATGAGGGAGAGGCCTTGTAGTCACACATTTGTCAACGGTCCATCCCTGCTACAACCTACTTTGTGCTCTGCTCCCCTGCTTGTCCTCGCTATATTAAGAAAACGGTTTCTTTCCCTTCCCACCCACAATAGTGGGTTGGTTATAGATTGGACATAGGAACTCTCTGGGTCTTTTTCACTTAAGAGAGAACCAATCCCCCCTTGTTCCCTTTAACCTTTGAAAAAAATGCTGTTTTTCTAGAAGGGATACTAAGTTTCTTTTGGATATACATAATAGGGAGGATATGTCCCTTCCTACCTCTTTTGTGTGAACCTCTCTACCCTTCTAGAGCCCTTTTGGGTCCCTAACTTTGTAATATTTCCCAATGTATTCTAGCTCACGATTAAAATACCTTTCTAGTTTTATAGGTTTGTCCGTATATGCTAATGGCCATATATCTGGTTTGACGAGTATGGTGGTCCTGCTCAACTTCTTGTGGTAAGCCTCTTTGGTCCTACAGTTATCTTAGCACCAGAATCAAAAAGCATTTTTACACCTGCACCTGAAACTTTCACTGCTTCTATGGGTTTGTTTCTGTTTCCACCACCTATTTGCTTTACAATTGCTCCTCAATCAAAATCATTAGAAGTGGTCTCTTTCTTAATTTCAGTGTCTGATTCTTTCTTTATACCCCTTTGTTCTATACGTCTTTGCTTGATGCCAAGCTGGACATTCTTTTGTTATTGGCAAAGTGTGCAGTACCCCCACACCTACAACATTTATTTGTACCTTCTGTTCTTTTGCTTTTAATAGACGTTTTCATTTTTATTCTCTGTACTCTTTTACCATGCTCATTATCTCTTTTGGTCTAATTCATGCTCAATTTTCTTTTCGCTAGAAACAATACTTCAGTGAGATCTATTTAATCTTTTTGCCATAACTCATCTCTCAACTTTTCAATGTTGCAACCCAACATAAATTGAACCCTTTTCTTTTTTTCAAGTCTTTTATATAAATGTCGTACTCATTATGATAGGCTGACTCATTACTCAAGTCTGGGGGATGTCCTTCTGCTCCCAGACAAAGTAGAAGTATAGAGGTTTTCCTCGCAGCATTCGGAGAAATACTATGTGCTCTGAGATATTGACTGAATACTTTCTTCGACTTTGCCCATATCATTATGGGTTCTGGTAAAGTGAGAACAAAATGCAGAGTTGTAACATTTTGCATGTTTCTCAACTATACAGCACATTCAATGTCAACCAAGATTAGGAAGCCCGCTAATACGTAAAACAAGTCAAATATGACATCCACTACAAGAAAACTAAATGATGTAGTCACAAACCAAACTAAACTATTATACTTTATTGTTCTCATGCAGTCACCTACATATGATGAAGTAAAACAAAGGTGAGTATGGTTACTCACAACATACATTGACTAAACAGGACTTACATTCATACAACTATTCAGAATTTAGAGGTAAGTATGGTTAGATACTGATTACACATAAGTCAAGCAACTTCTGAGTCAATGCCTTCAGCTGTGTTTGTGATCCACTCACCAGTGTATGATCATTTACACCTAAGAATAATCTCTCTCATAAATGCTAGCGAGCAGGTGGGAGTTTCTGCATTATAATCCCAGGTACATTGTTTTTGGGAGAGAGGCTTTCATCCTAACTGGGAGCGCCACGTTTTTCGAACTGAGACACTAAGGGCCAAACTACGACTTTTGGCTGAGCGGTGGTCACACCACTGCTCCACAGAAGGTCGCTGCTGCCGGCCCATCAGATTACGACCAGTTTTGTGGTCTGGCAGGGGGGTGGCATGACAGTCCTGCTGCTGAGCGTCTTTCAAAGGCAAAGTCCATGTCATGCAGGAACCTGGGTGCATGCACACAGGGTGCCACATTTTGTGCCCCTCTGCATGCATCCCCAGGCTGAGGGGGCACAGGGGGTAGGGCCCCCTTTGTTTCAACACAGCCAGCCAGGAAAGACCTCCATGAAACCGCTGGCTGTCCTGAAACTTGTAATATGCATGGCGGTGCCGCAGTGGCATCACCTGCATATTAGATAGCCCCTGACCGCCGGGCCACCGACAGGGCTGGGGGTCCAATTACGGTCCAACCGCCCAAGTTGTAATTGGGCGGTCGGACCGCCAGTGCGGCAGTGGATCAACAGCCACCAAAGGTCTGGCGGTCCTCTGACCACCAGACTCGTAATTTGGCCCTAACTGTCCAATTTCCTAGTTGCTAATATTCATAGATTCTCCGTTCTATATTATCTGTGCATCAATTCTATTCTGTTCTTCTGAAAGTCATATTATGACATAGCATGTCAAACAATGACATCATATGTCCTTTTGACATATTGTGCTCACCTCACACAGATATTACTTTCTTTCAGATTACGCCCTGCATTTGCCTCATGGGGGCACATTCCACCACGCACACAAACTTTGTCCTTCATGAGACTGTGCTACCCAGAATCATCATTCACCGGCGTTCTACTTTAATGCTGCAACCTATTAAGGAACAATGAGAGTACTGTACTGTATGTACCAAAATGTTTCAATGTAATGCATAAAGTCCTGAAACCGTTTAGCTATAAAGGGGATTGAGGCAATAATGAACACACTACCTCACAGTAGGGACAGTTAAATGCTTACTTTAGTGCACAGAACCGGAAGCTCAACCCCCATAAACTCACAAAAGGGAAAAACTCCCACATTTTGGAAGCATTCTACAATGGTTCAGCACCTTAAGATATGTGAATCAAATAACTAGTGTTGGATAGGAGTTCAGCAAATTCACTACAGATAATTAGCACACACAATACATGTCTTTCAGTACACAATATACATTAAGCATATTGAATTTATAATCCTTTATTCTTTTTAACATTCGATTAAGAACTGTAGCCAACGCTTTTCGTCCTCACGGACTTCTTCAGGGCTCTAAGCAGATTCCTTCTCAGCTTAGATAAAAATTACTGTTGCATCTATCCTTTTGTACATGGTTTGAATGTAAAACCAGCTGTTTATCCTCTCAAAGACTGTGTAAGATTCAATAACTGTTGTGTGAAATCCGTGGTTCAAGAACATCTGAACAATGTCATCATACCCAGTATTCGAATTGGTGATTCAACTCCAATTAGTAATGTCCTATGGTTGAATGACAGATTTCCACGTTTCTACATGCACAGCATCCCGCAATGTGTAAATTGGGTGCTGAACCATTGTAGATTAATGCATAAGGTCCTCCTGCTGTAAAAGCCACTGAAAAATTGTGTTCCTGTGCAAAGTTGTAACTTTGATCGGTATGCACAACGGAAATGAGGAAAAAACTTGTGATATCTCATGTTCACCAGACAGATCAACTTGTAGGAAAATAATCCTTGGCATGTTTCAGTTTCTTCTCCTTTATTGTCTGAGTATTGATGTATCAGGTATTTGGGATTTTCTCCAGATTTCTTTCTTAAAAGTTAGGTTTCTTTATCCCTCGTTGACAGTGTTAAATTCTTTAATAATACTTCAGAAAGACAGCATCAGCCAAAGTGTTAAAACAGGACCTTTTGTGATTTATTCTTTAGACGTCTTATCCACTTAAGGTCTCCACAAGCTTCAAACAGTACTGGCTGCTCTTTATAAGATGCAGTGAACACATAACATCCAAATGTTCTACAACCACATTCTTAAGTGCATGCCAGGTTTTCTCACACATTTTTGAGTGCATGCCAGATGATCACACCTGCCCGCTGAGGCAACTCTGTTAAATTCTTGTGAGACATCAAGCTGAGAGATTTCTGTTGAAACGGCAACCAAAGTACACACTTCTTTGTGAAGTGTTTGCAGCGCCCCTTAACCCAGGCTATGAGAGACTGACAGCAGTCACAGCTGAGTCTATTGTAGGGGGTCAGAGGTCCATGGCCTGAAAATCTTTGGAGGGACAGACTCCCAGCTTCCTCCATGTAGAATCTGTTCAGTCTTCTCTAAATGGAGTCCATACTTGTATGCATGTGAATGTTGGTGCATGTGTGAATTTACATGTGTGCCTTGGCATATGAATAGTGGAGTTCATTGGACTCTCAGTGTGTGAGAGACTTGAGATTGTGGTCTGCTTTGTGTGATGTTGTTCAGGGTCCGTCATGGGCCTGTGTGCTTACATATTCATAGGGTTGCCACCAAGCCCTTTTATCCCAATCTGACATGTATTTCTAAGTACAAGCTAGTAAGGATATTGGGAAAAGCACTGAAAGCTCTTATGTTTTCCCTTCTAAAACTTAAATGCAAAACAGCAAACACATATAGAAACCAGCTCAAAAGTATTTGATAGCTGTCTAAATCGTTTCAGAATAATTATTAGCAAGCAGAGGGATAACTGGCGTGTTACAAAATAATCATGATGACTTCACAATAATTTTTACCTACCACCTGTTGGCTGTTCCAAATCAGTAAAACGTAAACATATGATTGGTATCTTTTTCATAGAAAGGTTGCAACCCTATATACACTGTCGGGGAGAAGGAGCGGTGTCTAGGTGAATGACAAGGGACGCACCTGAGGCAAGTGTGACTACTGGGGTCCCTAGAACCTTCCTCCCATGGGGCATTGAAGACCCCACATTGGGGTATCTAAGAACCACACGTTAGGTTAGAGGCAGACATAGATTGCCCTAACAAGGAGGCAATATATAGTATTATATTGCTATATAAGGAGCCCGTCTTTCATCCTGAAGAATGCTGCGGACTCATTAGAGCCATAGACAGAAACATGTCCAAACGGTAATAGTGGTGATGGGGTAATAGTTCTCCTAATCCCCACATTCCAGATTTTAATACCTAGTATTACACCCTATGATTAAATGCAACTTGGGGTATTACATTGGTTTTTAAATTCACTATTCACGCGTGGCCCCACTAAAATAATTAGAAGTGCCTCCCTGTCTTCAGTTGTAGGCCCATTCACTACCAAACCAGGTCTTTATAGAGCGAGGGCTGCCTATGGTGAAGCATGACACCTGGTGGTGTGGGAGGACAGCCTTTCACAACTTTTGAATTGCCCAGCACTCCTACTAAGCAGTACTATTAGGGACATGATAATGTAACGTAATTGACCATAACTTTAGGGTAGCTATAACTGTGTGTATATAGTATATTTGGAGGCCAGCTCACCCTAGAGACCCCGTAGCCTCAAGTTAACTCCCCATTATATTTTTGGGGGTTATGTGTTGCTATTGTAACCCTATATGTACACATTCTCTTGGTCTCATTCCCAAAACTATCTGGCTCTGTAGGTGGGGCCAGGAAGAACACCAGCCTCTAGAGGATAGCTGCAATTCCACAGCTCGTGTGACTCTCACTACAACTCCAGTTCCTGCCTAATTCTGAATTCTTTAACATGTGGACTCCTGCCTAAGGCCAATACACGTTTGACCTGAGGCAGGTCCAGCCAGCCCAGAAAATGCTGAAGTGATGCATGATCTGGCTGTGAGCTGACCACACTAAGGTCATGCACTCTCACATCTGGAGGCGCAGACAACCTGATTGGCAATACCTGACAAGCAAGGGATTATGAGTATGGACCTTTTTGCCTATCCAGTATTTTCATGTTTATCTCTGCATTCAAAGAGCAGCACCAATGTAGCTCTAAGGAATGGAAGATCCAGTAATACAATACAGTTTGGTTGCCATTCTTCCAATTCTAGACTGAGAGAAAGTCTGGGCAGAATCTGGAAGCAGTGTTGCTGCTGACCAGTGTGGAGAAGAAGACCTGCCTATTGTTTTGAGCTACTGGACTGCAACTACAAGGAGTGGCAAGCATCCAGCTGAGAGCAAGGCTCAGTGTTACTGTAGGGACCTGGGTGGGACCACCCAATGGACTGCACCTGCTAAAGGTAGTCCCAGACAGCTGGCCATGAAAGAAGATCTCCACCATTGCTTTGTCAACACTTCAACCAATGCCAAAGGAGAGCATGCCTCAGCCCTGGAAATACCAATGACATTGGACACCTGTGTCATAATCTCAGGTTGCCCCAAGGTCTTAGATATTCTCAGCTTTCCCACCTGAACCAAGGGCCTAGTTGGGGCTACAGTAGATCACTGATACCAGAACAATAGGATTTTCCACTCTGGACCAAGCAGTTTGGAAAATATTATTTTAGACCCCACATAAACTAAACAGATCAAGTCAACTTACTTGGCGGCTTTGTCTTGGCATCATCAGTGACCATAGTGGATTCTTCTGCCACTAGAAAACTGTGACCAAACTGATTCAAACCCCCTGAAACAGATAAACACCCTTAGGAACACCCAGAGTGAACGGACAGCCTGACCAGTTACCGTCCACAAGTAGAAGTACAGTAGCTACTAGACTGTGGGCTCCAGTTACTGTTCTCCAGCACCAGGGATAGGATACAAAGACCCAGTCACCTTACTTGATACCACAACGAAGTACCCAAAAGAGATTGTTGTCCTTCGAAGTTGGGATGGGCACTTAATTCTTTGGGCAGTGTGTCCACAGGTACTCTGGTCAGTACATCTGAGGTTTACTAACCGCTACAACAAAATAATCCTGAGCGCATACTGAAACCTTATTAAAAAAAACATCAAAATCATATGACTGCAGATGAACCCCTAAGAAACATGTTTTAACCACTAAAGTGGCATCTCCTACTGTATTTCAGTCCCCAAAATGCTGGAAAGTGATTGTTAGTTGTGGCTTCTATTACACCCCGGAGTGTCACAAGGTGGTCGCAAACATCTACAATAAACTGACATAGGCCGTACTGTCAAATGGTAACAGTTACTATAGCACTCAATGGGTCAGAGCTATGTTAATGGTGGGGTCGATCTCTCACTAGGAAGGTGCTAAAGACTTCAGGTTTACATTTTGTTTCCTAACTAAAAGTGTATATTATTGTTCTTAAAACCTTTTGCCTTTTGAAATTAAAGAACAGGCTGGATATTTCCCTTACTGAGTGTTGATAATGTGTGAATTGAATTCAGAGTGTCTAACCTCACACCACCTCCATGAGTATGCCTTTGACTGCTCCAACCAACAAGCTTGAGAAAGCTAAGTGTTAACAGTTCACTGTATTGTGGCCCCAGAACACCACTAGTAAATTTGTTACAGCCAATTCCCAATCACTGCTGACTTCTCTGAGACACCAAGTAAAGACCTCACACTGATTAAGCAGATGCCACTTCAAAAGGCTGATGGAAGTTGACTTCTAAAACCAACATCATAAGGACCCAAGAATTCCAAAACCTGAAAGCTGTGAGAATGAGCTTTAATTCAACTTGTTTACCATCGGATACTGCTTGATCAGGTTCTAAATTGCCCATTCCAAGTCTAATTACAAAAATGTAAATACCAAACAGAGATCAGAAGACAGTACAGATTAATTGGATCCATGTGTCAATGAGATGTAAATTATCTAAAAGGATATTCATGGTGTTGCTCATGTGCAGAACCTCAGCTACAAAGGGTTACAGTTGTGCAGTAATCATATATATCATCACACAGATTTGAAATATGGCTGAAATCCCAGCCTGTGGTCCAGATCAGAATGACCTTGACAGAAAGCTTTGATTGGCAGGTGTAGAATAACCTACCACTGCCAGTAATTACTAAAAGTCAGGTATCTAGCAATGCTATCCCTGGTTGGATTGTGATCTGAAAGGAAGACTTGCTCAGGCTACTATGTACATTAATGTTGATGCTCCTTGGGACAGCAACTAACTAAATGCAGATTTGTGTGCAGCCATACAGAGCCAGTATTTTAGTATCTTACTGTAAGAGGTTGCCCCTATTAGATTCATGTTTTACTATGCTGAACATCCACAGTTAAAGATGGCTAAAAAGTTGGTGCACCAAGAGGCATCCTCTCCCATGCACTCACCTTCAGCCTTCGCCCACTTCAGAATGGAATCCACTTCATTGCCCTGGGTGGTATTGCACCAACCCCGGACGGCAGCAGCATTCACCCCCACCGTACCTTCATTAGCTTTCACTCCACAGAGATAGGCAGTAGCTGTACCTGCACTGTCAGGCACCTGAGCATTAGTGTTGTATGTCTATAAGAAAACACAAGCAAGGGTTATAAGCACAGCTTTCAGCTTCCCAACAATGCATCACATTAAGAAGACATTTATGGGTCTGAGCTATAAACTGATGAGTACTAGGCATCCGGCCATGTCAGAGCAACACATAAAACACCAAAATCAAAGACGCTACAACTCTTTTTAAATTAATTTCAACACATAAAAAAATTACTTATCAAATCCATGTAGGATATTAGACCTATAGGTAAATGTCCACCTGAAGATAATAATTTTGCCTGAACGTGTGAGCCCAAGTCACAGACATACATGTATTGGTAAAATGGACCCTGTTGCGCCCAAGTCCAAGAGGATTCCATTTGCCTGGTGAACGTGTCTTGAGACTATGCTGGAATAGGACCCTGAGTCAAGGAATACACCTGATAAATGGCAGACCTGATCAATCTATTTACAGTAACAGGGAGAGCACAGAAATATCTCAAAGCTTCAAAGGCAAAAATGATGTTTTAAGTTCCCTGAAAGAACTGAGCTTTCTGTAGTACAATAATACTACTCTAGTTACTAGCTTCCGAGGTGTAGTTTCTCTTGGTCCTCGAGCTGTCAGTGATGAATAGGAAGTATCTGTAGTAGTGATGTCATTTACCACTAATGTTCCGCAATCTCAGGTACAACTGCTTTCAATTGAATAAAAGTTACTCCCTTTGTACGCTTGACTCTCCAATGTAGTAACGCCAGGCAGTCGAGGCTTACCCAAGGAGGGGGTAGTAGGTTTGGAATTCAGATATTGTATTGCACAGTTATGAAAAACATTGTCCACCGAGAAATAAAACCTTTAACAAGAATAGATTTTTCTTACACATGGGAAGGGTAGGTCAGTTGTCTGAAAGTCTCTTTACCTAATGCACGCATTACACACGTATCAACACCTGTCACACTGCTAGGGTCTTCTAGAATGCGAATCAAGATCCTGACCCAGAAGGGATCCTGCATAATAAGACTATTTACTCTGCTGGGAGACAGTAAATGTCAGGAGGACTCTGGGATTGCAATCCCTTTTGTCCCACTCCTGCGAGGTGGGTTCAGCTAACATTACAGATTGTATATAAAAGACTTTACAATAGGGGTTTGTGTCACAAAGGTGGTGTCCAACTGGCTGTGGAAGGACCCTGCCACAGAAGGGAGTTGTGAAAGTAATTACCTTCCCATCCAGCCACACTGCTTCCAACTTACATATCCTGTGGTCAAAGGTATATGACTGCAAACATAAGGCCACTTGACAGCACCTTATATAATTCAGCGACATTGATTGAGCACATGGTTTTAAATTTCTCTGCCACAGACTATGTAATATACTATTAACTACAACCGACAGAAAAATGTGTGACACTGTGATGAATCAATATATAATTTGTGGGAAAGGAGTCCATGTGTTGGCCAGATTATTAACTTTCAAGTTTATATAGGTCTGTGCCAGCCACCTAGAAACATTCGTTAGCAGGGGTCAAGCTTTAAATGTAATATTAACCAATGTGGGTCAGGTTCCTCCACCATGACGCTGTTTTAGCACAGCTTGCACTTTAAGTGGATTATTAACTCCTGAAGTTAGGAAGATCTGACGCCCTTCACTGCAAAGTTGATCATTATGAGCAAAGTTAGGGGGGTCCGTACTTGGAATAAAATACTACCCCAGCGGCCAGGAGACAGGGGTCTATAAATGAGTTATGGACATGAAGTAATAGCTATTTAAAGTTGAAGATATCTTCCGGTTCTAAAGATTCCGAGTGGATGGCACTGATCCTGCTAACAGCACCCTATCTAAAGGATGCTTGACTTGATGAGGTAGAAGGCACCACAGCAAGGACCAGGCAGGTTATGGGAGCTGTAATTCTTCAAAGTGCTAGACTGGGACTACAGTCCTTGGAAGTGGGGCAGCAGCCTATGCCTTCACAGTTAGTACATCTTTACACACAAGTTGGACCAGGTTTTACCACTTTTGGGAAGGTGCATATTTTGCTTGGCAGCCTTGTCCTGCTCCCAAAATGCAGAGCAGGGTAATATAACAAGGAAATAGTTAGGTATGTGTCCTGTATTCAGCACAGTGCCCAACTGACGGTGCACACTCTCCACAATCGAATCTCATCAACAAAGGCCCACACAGTATGAGCAGTGTTTGGATACAACATAATAGTGAGGAAGGAAGATACAACACACCTATCCCTTTGTTATAGAAACAAAAGGCACATAAGACAGGCCAAGGAAGGGAACACCAAATAATTAAATCATACACAATGTAATATGTAAAAATAAGATGATCCAGAATAAAACATTTGGAAGGACAGCAAATACTGTGTATGGGAAGTTTATCACCTGCTAAGTTTTACAGAAGGAGTTTCAACTCTGCCATTAAATTTCCCCTTTGCAGCAACAGTATCAGGCTCTGAAGGATCAATACACACACAATAATCAACACACCCACCCAACTCAATAGAAAGGCACACAACAAAGTACACTCGAACCTCTGAGAAGCCCCACTCTCCACTCTAGGCAAATACTGAGAGGGACACAACTAGATACCTACTTTCATCAAATAACTCTCACCTGACCAATGAGTTACTTTACACTTCACAACCAGCATGACATTCCAAACATGTCCATCTTGAGTCATCACACTGTGAGAACTTCACTTCACAGTTTAATCAGGTTGCCAAACTTGCAAAGCCTTTGGTGACCCAACCAGGCTTAGGAAGTCTGAATCAGTCCCCTTCCTTGAAATCTGAAACCACAACTTGTTTTCCTCATGCCTGTGCTTGATCCTCTCTTGTTTGAAAGCCATCTGTCCACAGTCACATCTTGCAACTCTTTTGGAACCAATCTCCTTCTTAAACCACTGTGGGTTCAACATAGTGACACATTTACTGCCTTTTAACCAGTGGAAGGGGTTCACATCAGTGAGGGTATGTGGGTGACACAATATAACCATATTTAATCGCTAACATACTTCCCAGTCAAGTCTACAACTGTGTCCTGTGTCTTATTCCACTTGCCGCATCAGATACAGCAGGACCTTGTGACTCCCCCAAACTCTTTTACCAATTACACACAATCATACAATCCTTATACACCACACACAATACCTATTCCAGTGGTCAAATCTAACACAAACACTGTAGTAACCTGTATTGTAATTATCTTGTAACTTTCTCCCTAGCTGCTCAGCCAGTGTGAATGTGCTGCATGGAATGTTGGTGTGGTGATGATAAATGGAATGTTTGGGTGCCTGAGAACCTAGTGTGACAGTTGGATTATGGGCTGAGCAGCAGGCAGACTACTCCTGGTGGGGCTGTTTCACATGAACTCTACAACTTGTATCTACAACTTAATAAATCTGCCTAAAGTACATCTCGGGTACTGGACTTCATTACTACACACACTCACAACTCATGTCTATCCCCTCTTTCACCCCACATACTTTTCTCCAGAACACATCACCACCTCTGTACTATTCAAATACCACTCACCAGAAGTACTGCACATACAAATCTTTCACAGAAAACCACTACATCAATATCTCCTCTCACTTCTTCACAAAACCAATAACTCACACAACTCAATATATTATATTCCTTACACATATATTTCCTTACTATGTATTCATGTATCTATTTTTTACTTTAGTCCTATTGTACACGAAAATAATTACTCTGTCGAAATCTTTTCTCTGTCCTACCATCAGCCAACACCTCTATCAATGTATCCTATATCTTCACTCTCTCTCAGCCCAAACCCTTCCTAGACTCCTCCCTCCTCTACACCTCCTGGCTCACCCCAAACATCAGTTTACTACCAGGAACTCACAAACAACCCTACTAAATTCTCCCTCATGTTATCTCTCCTTTGACTCATCTCAAACCTCGTTTTCTACTCCGATTCTCCTTCTCCCTAATCCCTTTCCACAGGCTCTTCCCTCCTCCATCTCTCCTTTTCTCATCTCAGATCTCAACTTACTACTACAATCTCCCAATTAACACTTTTGTTTTTCTTCTCTCTTCTATCCCTCCATTACTCTATTAAACCCAATTAACAGACTCACATGTCCTCCGCTCAAATTAACTCGTACCTCCCCATACTAATACTAATACTAATATTAATACTAATACTATACTCATATTTCCCTACACTAATTCACCAATAATGCTTTTGGGTTCCAGAGTAGCGTGCTGCTCACTGAAAAGCACTTTGACGCCTCGTTAGGGGTAGTAAACGCTATATAAATACAATTACAATTACCAACACTATGCAGTTCTTGAGAATTTCCACCAAATCTCCTTCTTTGAAATCTGAAACTACATATGCTCTCCTTGGTAATGCCTTTCTTGATATTCTCTTATTTAATTGCCACTTTAGAATCTATCTGTCCACAGTAACAATGTGTAACTCCTTTCGGACCAATCTCCTCCTTAAACCCCCATGGGTTCGCATTAGTGACAGGTTCTATGTCCTTGAGCTATCAGAAGGTTACTCACCTCAGTGAGGGTATTCGGTGTGACACAATATAACTAAATCTTAATGAGAACATGCTCTTTCCATCCATGCCCATAAGTGTGCGACCAAGCGGTCCAATCCTTCTTAAGAACACAATTGAACCTCTCTACTTGATCATTTTACTGATTCCAAAATATCAAAGGCAACCTCTTTCCAGCGTCACCCTGGCAAAAAGCATGAGTGAGAGGAGTCGGCCTGGCTTTAAGCATTCTATCACTATTACCGCACTACACGCATTCTCTCTTCCACCTTCTGCCATTTTATCCAGAAGTCACACATAAAAACAACCTGCCTGGTACATAAATTGAAGTAGTATATCACATCAATAATTTCAAAGCTCAGTAAGTTGCCATTAGATCCAGACCTGGACACCAAAGGTGCTCTCTCAATCTTCTTTTCATGGAAGGTAATCATGGGTGCCCTTCATGAGCAACACTTTACTGCAAATGGCTATAGAAGGCACAAATTTACCTGCTTTGAATAGTAAAATTCCTTCCACCTCCAGGTCAATGGCCCAATTCCAGTATGATAATGTCTCTGGAGGACTATTCATGCACTCTGTCTAGCTTTCACTACCCATTCCTTTGCACAGATATTCAAATCATCATTCTTTTTAAACTCTTTCAATTGTTTATAAGAAATAACTTTCACAACAGGAGAAATGATCTCTCCAAAAGGAGCCATAACTTCCATATCTTAGTTGATCTTATTCATAATGTCACTACCTTCTATCTACCTACTATCTTCATCTAAGGTTAACCCTAACAGACAATCGGCAGTCACTCTGAATTTTCCTGGTATATACTCTACAAGAAAACAATACACCTGCAATGTGGAAGTTACTTCACAATCTGGGCATTGGCATTCCAACATCCTCCTGCGGACAGGATGCCTATGGGAGATTTGAAGGTCAGTACGCAGAAACTAATGATTGCCCTACATATAATCATAGAAGTGCTCAACAGCCCACACACAGCCTACCAGTTCCTTCGAAATCACAGCATAGCTCTGCTCTGTGGCATTCAATGTTTCAGATGCAAATGGCACTTTCCATTCCGGTTTCCCAGCTCTCTGAGAGAGAACTGTTCCTAGCCCATATGAACTGGTGTCAACTGTTATCACATCTTCTTTGCTCACTAAGAAATGTTTGCAAGTTGGCGCATAAATAATGTCTGATTTTTTCAAGAGCCTACATTTGTGCAAGGAAACAAAGCTAATTTCCTTAAAAATTATCTCATAGGGTCCATTGTTCCTACAAAGCTAATTAGAGATCTACTGTAGCGCTCATATAATCCAGAAAATTACAGCATGTTCCTCGTTGTCAGTAACCCTGGACGTAGTTTGCATAGTAGCGCTATGCGTAGCTACGCGAAGTGCACTATGCACGCTACGCGTAGCTATGCGAACTGTGTAGTGCGGTAGGGAAATGCTGTTCGCACTGATTGCACAGTGCCGGATGCTTGTTCGCACTGTGCAATCATTGCAAACGGCATCTTGCACAGTGCAAGCAGTCGTTTTCTGCTGCTCCAGTAGATTTGTACTCGAGCGGCAGCTTTCTCAACGCGGACTGGTAGTATCTCATCGCGAGCGGTCGCGAGCATACACAACCACTCGCAATAATAAACCTGACCTCCCCGCATTGAGAATCTCACCGGGAGGTTTATTTTCGACGGAATGTAGATTTTGCTCGCTCGTGGTGCCCAACTTGACGTTGAGGGCCGCGAGCAAGCAAGAAATGCCCGCTACGCGTTTTTGCACTGTGCTACGTGCAATTCGCGTAGTGCGTAGAGGCGCAAACTATGCTCGCTTCACGTGCGTAGCGTAGTACTACGCCCAGGGTTAGTTGTCAGTAGGTGATGCATTCTGAATAGCTTCAACAATCAGGCCTTTGGCTGCTCTTCCTCTAGCCTCTATGTCCCAAATATTCCACTTTTTCTGGAACAGCTTGCACTTTTCACTCCTGATGGCAAAATACTTCTATTTCAGATATTTTCACACCTCCTTCATGTGCTCCCTATGTTCTTCCTCTGACTCGGAAAAACAAAACATAATCTTGGAAGCACTTCATATACATTTCAATGTCTCTAACAATGAGAAACATGGCCTTTGATATACTAAGGCCAAGTCAAAAAGCATCCTCCGTAACTGGTATGGGCCAAATGGAGTCAGGAAAGCAGTGAGATGTTTTGATTCTGGAGTCAGTAAGGCTTAGTGATACGCAGAGTGTTAAATCAAGGGTGGAGAACCACTGACCACTTCCAAACTAAAAACAAATTCATTAATGTTAGGCTTAGGGGGATTATGCATATTTAACGCACTGAGGTCTACACATATTTTCAATTTGTGGTCTGATTTTCTGGTTAAAACATTCAACCCCGCTCCTTGCACTCTACAGAACTCCTATGGAATCTTTGCTTCATAATGTGATTTTTTGTGAGAACCCCTTTAATAATAACCCAAGAATTTCAGAGAATACGGACATTGTTCCACCAACGACCTCCTCTTTCACTGCCTAAACAAAACAGTTAATTACCTGTAGGAGCACCTTTGGCAGCTTGAAGAATTTTCAGGATTCATTATCTATAAATTTTTCTGTCATCTAGTGGTTGGGGCTGGAATTGTCTCTAATCGTCTTTTTTTGTTTGTGACCTTATCGAGTCATTGAACATTTGGCGTTAGGTCCCTCCACGGATAACGTCAGACATATGCACCAAAAGCTCCTCTGCGTGGACCGCATCTTCAGATTCCTTTTTAGGTTTTGCCTGCACAGTGTGAAATCTATTGTTTTTAATATCAACTTAAAAGGGGCACACATCCCACCCCCTCTCTTTCCTGGCTTTTCATTGGCTCCTGTGCTTGCCACTTACTTTTCCTTCATTTCTCTTGGCTGTAGCATATTTTCTTGCATTTACCAATGCTTGTTCCTCATCCGCTTCTCTTATCAGTTTCCCATAGCCAAAATACTGTTAACATCCACTTTGGTGGAACAAATTTTTCATAAGACTTGCCTCTTTCTACTTTTTAGGTCGAGCATTCGAGACTTCTTGTATATACTTTAGCATATACTTATATGAGTATGCACTTTATGGGCTCTGGAGATCAGCCCTAGGACTGGTCTGCTTCCGCATAGGGACTTTTCTTTTCTGTTCAACTGTCTCTATTTAACTGTCTTAATAGAAAACGACCAGCAAAGGTCAGTAAGATACCAGAATTGCTTTCTGCTTAGGGTCTTTGTTTTTTTGGGGGGCAACTGCCTCTATTTAACTTTCTTGATAGAAAACGACCAGCAGAGGTCTGTAAAATACCAGAATCCATTTAGCATTCTCTAGATTCCAGTCAATAGAAATTGTCTTGCATGAGCACCCGTAGACAATAATATTTTTTTCAAATCTTGTATTTCCACCGAAGGCCCTGATTTTATATTAATAACAGAGCTTTGGACTATACCATTTCCAGCTGAAAGGCAATATTTCTCTCCATGTGTTCAGCGTGTCACGCAGTTTGGTGCTTACTTTCCCTCCATGTTAAAGAACAGTAGATGTTTCAGCACCCAGGCTAATGTGCTGCATAGCTACATACATATAAGGTCCGGAAGGCGATTGCATTGCAAATGCTTGTTATTTATCTTCTTAATTTCTTTCCTCAGCACCCAAGGTCAAGAAGAGGGACGTTTCTGAGGGTCTGGGAGAAGCTGGTCAACCAGTGCCGACCACCAGCGCTGCTGCTGAGGGCTCTGCTGATCCCGGTAAGTCCTTTTATGATTGTTGTGCACTACTAAATACATATAAGGTCCGAAAGGCGAGACTGATTGCATTGCAAATGCTGGATTGTCTTGCAGCAGATCTATATAGCGCAACTTATCACCTGGAGAGATCTTGGGCCAGATGTACGACGCTTGCAAATTGCGACTCGCAAATTGCGTCGCTTTGCGACTCGTAATATTTAAAAATGAAAAATTAATATTTTCATTTTTTAAGGGTAGGCAGTGGTCCCTTGGACCACTGCCTCCTCTTAAAAAATATGTACGCACCCATTCACAAAGGGGAAGTGGTCCCCTGGGGACTCCTTCCCGTTTACGAACGGTTTACCACCTACTTCAAGTAGGTGGTAAACTGCGAGTGTTTTGCAAATGCGGTCGCAAAACAATGGTACATACCATTAGGAAGGGGCACCCGCGGCACGCCGCTTCCTAATAGCGAGTCGCAAACGCAATTTAGCAAGGCTGTGACTCGCAAAATAGCATTGGGACATACCACCACCATGTTTGCGGTCGCAAAAGGGTTGAACAATGAATACCCTTTTGCAACCGCAAAAAATGGTTGTGCATCTGGTCCTAATTGATTTGCCCAGAATCACAGGATGCTGTGCAGCCAAGATTTGAACCGAGCATATTTTCTTGCTGTTATCAATGCTTGTTCCTCCTCTGCTTCTCCTATCAGTTCCCCATAGCCGAAATACTGCTATCATCCACTTTGGTGGAACAATTTTTTCATAAAGACTTGCCTCTTTCTGCTTTTACGTCTTGCAGCATATCTATATAGCGCAACTAATCACCTGGAGAGATTAGGTGAATTGCCCAGAATCACAGGATGTTGTGCAGCTGAGACTTGAACCGATATCCCCAGCTCTCGAGTCAGCAGTGCTGGCCACAGCGCCACATTCTCTACACTCCTGTGAGCTCTTTCCTTCATTCTGGCGGTGATTATTACTCATCATATAGGCGAAACCGATGTATTATCAATGTTTTTTTCCTTTGGAGGTCCTCATGTAGTTTTGGCTTCCTCTTCTGTGTGTTGATGTACCCTCCCTCCACCCCGTTTACAAATTCATGTTCTTTTCTGCAGTAGCAGACAGATTGCATGTGAATCCAGAAAAATCTTCAAGCTGCAGAACTACTCCCACTGATAAGTAACAAAGTCATTTTGTAACGTGAATCTTTTACGAATTCACATACTGTGCATTCATTCAGTAGTGGTATTCCTCACTCTAGCAGGTTGGATTGAAAAGAGTTTGTATTTGCAAACAGGTGTCAATGTTGGACTGGAAAGTCTATTGGACTGGAAAATACTTCCGGTCGACTCCTCCTTTTAACATTATGCTTAAGTTAGCATTTGCGGCACCATTTTGCACTTAGCTGCCAATATGTGCCATGATCGAAATGAAGCTGCCGTCTCATACTGTCTGCCTCAGCAGAAAAAGTAGCCTCAATTGTTTCTTTTTATTATTCAAGGTTCAGCTTCGTTGCACTAATGAATAGCTCTGTTCTGTGTTTGCATGCCTTTTTAGGTCTCGCGCCTAGCGTTGCAGTGCGTAGACCTCTTGTAAGGGGGTTCTGAAAGATGCTCACACACTCGTGTGTGTGAGCAGGCTTTCGCCACCCGCCATTGGCTTTAGCGTGATTTTTTTTTTTTAACGGCATGGAATTGGGCAAAGGCGGGCGCATGTCCCGCCTTTGCTCCGCTCATTCCCGTCCGTGTCGAAGACGTGCATCAGCGTGCGTCACAGACAACAGGCTCCGTCCCCCCCCCCGCTCCTATGTGGTGCACGCGCACCACTGGTTTAATCTTCCCAGCGCCCGCACACCATTCTCGGGACGCTGTTCTTTAATTTATGTTCAGATTGTCTCTCTCTGCCTTGTTTGCCCACCCCCTCCGCTTCCGAGATCGCTGCTGTTTTTTCTCTCCACCCGCAGGTCTCAGCGAGGCTCCCAAGCAGGAGGTAGGGGAAACAGCAGTGACGTTTCTGGCTCTCCAAATTTAGCCAAACCTAAAGGGAAAGGAGCGCAAGCAGGCAGAAGATGCCCAAGGAGGTGAACTGTGTGCAATGAGAAGTGGGTGCTGCTTGCTTCAGCGCAGCGCTTCCACTCGCAGTTCGTGGGACACTGTTCTTTAATTTATGTTAGGCGTATTTCCTGTGCCTTGTTTTCCCACCCCCAACACCCTTCTAAAATCGCTGTTGGGACGCTGTTCCCCTCTGCTGCTCCCTGCCTCTACGTTTAAAGATAAAATCAAACAAATAAAATCAAACTAGCATAAGCCAGGCGATTGTGTTTCTGTGTGTGGTACATTGTGTCAATTCAAGGGTGTGTGCCAGGACAAGTAGTATTCCCATTGGACACTGGGCTGAGGTTTGCAGCATGATTTTCAGTATACTCTGTTCCTGTTTTATCATCACATTTGCTGTAACAGATGTCGCTCCGAGCTTTGTTCCTGTTTTTGAGCACTTCACCCCATGCGCTAGTGTGTTTCAGGTTTCTGCCAGATGCTGCTAAGTTTTCTTTGTGCTGTGGAGCACCTTACACAAATGGGCAAAATTGAACATTTGGTATGCACCCCCGCCTGCACAAACTTTTTTTTAAATTTAAATCGAACTTTCACACATGTCGTCAGACGGTCTGGCATTAAGTGAATTTCATTTGTGGGCGCTATTTCTGTTTTTTTTATACGAGCACCAATTCCAGCATACTCCAGAAGCACTTCTGACTTGTGTTTCATTTTGAGGGCGGTACTTACAGGAATATTTTACCTGGCAAGTTTATAAGGTGCATTGTAAATCCTGAGGAGCACTGTTGGAATTCAGCGGTGGGTGTGCGTCATCTGGGTGGTGGTGAGCAACCCCTTGTTGGGACAAAAGGTAGCATGGACCCCACTCCCATCGGTTAATCGGCAAACAAGACTGCTTTGATGCCCTTTTTTCGTTTGGTGAAAGGGCGTCCCTACTTTCTACTGACAAGCCAGCCTCCACTCGCAAGCATACTATTATTAACATTGCTCCTATGTGTGTACATGCATTGACTGCTGTTAATCCAATTCTCTTTCCCGTACAAGTACTTATGTTCCCTCCCTCTGGGTTAACCTTCATCCTAGATCCAATGGAACACTTTGATACTATGTGGAAAACAAGATGCTGAGTCTGCCGTTTATGGTCATGCATATATGGGATAATGAGTGGGTTATATGAGATGACATAATTTTGTTGTGACATTTCTGGAAGAGTATGTAAAATTATGTTAGGGAAGCACTGGTGTAAAAAAGTTCAGTCCAGGACTTTGGATCGAGCAGAAAAGCTCTATCAAGCGTGGCCAAAAATTCAATGTAATGTGATAACACAGGGTGCGTGTTCTCTTGCGTGGATACAATGACATCACACCATACCATCTATGGTCATTAAGAGTTTTAAGAGAACCCAAATATGATAAGATTTGTCCCATGTCATCTGTACACCAGTTTTACGTTTCTGGACTTTGCTTTTACAGATAGTTTTACAATTTTATTGTTATCACATGTGCTAACACAATTGGCTCAAATAAAATGCATTAAGACTACAACCCCCAGACTTCACAGATTTATCAAATCAAATTCCAGCAATGGAACAGTGGTCCCAATGACATGGAGCCAATTTGTCGGCACATTCTAGCTTCTTCTGTTTGATAGTACATGTTTTATCATCTTTACCTCCTAGTTACACATCCTGTAAACTACATTAGACATTTATAATGTCAATGAAATCTCAAGCCGGTCTGGCTTGGAAATTTCATAAGATCCGGTTTGATGACTGAAAGCACGTTGCATTTCCGTCATGATTTAAAACAATTCACTTTCCTCCTTGTGTTAAGAAGGTGTTTCTCTTTAAAACAAAATTACCCTTCTGTGGCTAGACTATACAGATGGTGGCCAACCTCTTTTGTACTGCAGACATGCAGAGCAGCTCATACTCCTACCTTATTACAGCCTTTCACACTGTGGTATTGACTTGGGTGCCAGCAACACAACAATACAACCATGATTCAACCAGCCCACTGTATAACAATACGCAACATATTTACACTCCACATAATACCACTCAACAACACAATTAAACTCGACCTAATTACACTGTACTCGATACCACTTAAATACACTGAAGCCACATAATACACTCCACACCATGTCACATAATTCCACTCAATATAATTTCACTCAATGCCACACAGTTCCATGCCACACAATTCAACTCCACAAAATGCCATTCCACACCACGTAATTCCACACCAAACCACATTATTCAACTACACAACACAATTCCACTACACGCCACATATACGCAATTCACAACAGAGTTCCACATCGTGCCACATAATTCCACTCTACTACATGCTGCCAATTTGTGCCATGATCGAAATGAAGCTTCCGTCTCATACTGTCTGCCTCAGCAGAAAAAGTAGCCTCAATTGTTTCTTTTTATTATTCAAGGTTTAGCTTCGTTGCACTAATGAATAGCTCTGTTCTGTGTTTGCATGCCTTTTTTAATATGTAGCCCTGCTCCCACTCTCAGAGAGACGGGCATGGGCTGTGTACCGCCAAAGTTTTGCTTTCACCCCTCCTGTTTTGCTGAATTCGTTTTTGCTTGCTTTAGGACTCTGTGCACTCTACCACTGCTAACCAGTGCTAAAGTACTTGTGCTCTCTCCCTAAAACATGGTAATATAGCCTACACCTGATTGGCACTTTTAACTTACTGCTAAGTCCCTGGTATAGGTTATTTTATGTTTTGTGGATTTGTACAGTACACAATTCACCCGGGAGGGTATCCTAGACATGAAGCAAGAACGGTATGGGCTATGCCAGGGACAGGCCTAGGTGGAGAGCCAGGTCTTAAGTCCCTTGCGAAATTCAAGAACTGAGATGGAGGCTCTGATGTGCAGGAGAAGGTCATTCGAGGAGAGGTAGAAGGTACAACTGCTGATTATGGCTCTGTGTATATTGTGGGTGGTGGGGGGTTTGCAAACTGGAGCCCGGCTGAGGTGTCTGCTAGGATTTTGGAAGGTTATGAGGTTGTTGAGGTATGTGGGCCAATGTTGTGTCAGGCTTCCAATGTGTGCGTGAGGAATTTGAAGACTGCTTGTTTGTGGACTGGGAGCCAGTGGAGCTCTTTGAGGTGCGGAGTGATTTGAGTGTAGGGTAGGAAGTTGAGGGTGAACGTAGCCACTGGGTTTTGTATGGTCTGGAGTCTTCTGGCCATCTGAACGTTGATTACAGCATAGAGTGCATTTCCATAGTCCAGGTTGCTGGTGATGAAGGATTTGGTGACGGTTTTGTGAGTGTTGGTGGAGAGCCAATTAAAGATCTTCTTGAGCATCTTGGGTGTGTGGCACCACATGTACCTAGAGCCTGGAAATTAAACGCAACTAGTGAACCTGCAGCACTCATTGTGCCACATACTAAAGTATCACTTAAAACATGTTTCAGATATGCCATTGCAGATTGTTGTGCAGTTTTAAGCTGCCATTTCGACCTGGAAAAATAAACCTTTTGCCAGGCCTACGCCTTCCTTTTCAATACTTAGAAATCACTACTTAGCAGGGTGCATATCATTTAAAAAAGTATGCCATATGGGTTAAAGTTTTATATGTCCTGGTAGTGAAAAACTCCCAAAGTCGTTTATCACTACTATAAGGTCTATAACTTCAATTGCCCAACACTGTGTTAACTTATTATATTTAATAAGTACTAACTTTAGATTGGGAGCAGATAGAAATATGCTGTTCAGTCTCAAATGAATTGTAATTTAAAATCCTCTTTTATGGTAAAGTTGGATTTTAAGTCACAATTTTGACAATGCCTCTTTTAGAAAGTTGGTATTTTCTTATCCCAATCATTTTCACCTCCTTCCAGTGTCCTGGGTCACATGACTGTGAATGGATCTGATGCTGGGGTTTGTGTATTTCTCCCAGAGAGTGACACAAAGGGGAGTAAAGCCCATATGTACGAACCTAGTTTGCATTTCTTAACGGTCCGAATCGCTATTTCGGGCTGTTAAGAAATGCAAAATTGCCTTTCGGTAAGTACAAAAGACAAATGCAACGTCACAAAATGCTATTTCTACCCAGTAGAAATCGCATTTTGGGAATCGCAAAATAGAAAATCCCTATTTGCGATTCGGTAACCGCATGTACAGCGGATTTCCTAATTGCAACTAGTCGCAAAATGGCCATTTAGGAAATGCAATTACCATCTAATCCAATCTCATGGTAATCAGGTGCAAACATTAAAAAGGCACTGTGTACGTTGCCATGTACATCTCAACAGAAGTAGGGCTCCCTAGTCTGCCTGTAATCCATAGCTGAAAGATTTTTCTTAAATTCAACAGAAGAGGACCCTCTGTCATAACCCATAATTCACAACGTTTGCTAACTATGCATTTGGGCCTTCACGTATTAAGAGAATACACGTGTTACTTTCTTTCTCCCTGTCACGCTCACCAGCACTTTTCTTTAGTCATTTTGATACAGAAGTGTACAGAACTGCTGTTGCTTTAACAGACATGGACTATCACAGACATAGAAGTCTGCTGGAGTAGCAGTACCCTAGCTTCAAAAGACTTAGGGCCTTTTATGAGAAACTCACCCCCTGAAGTTACTAATGCTGGGGGTATTGGAAACTCTGTATCATGGACAACTGTGCTCAGGACGCAATTGTGGCCGCAATTATTGGAGGACACATTTTTCTGTTTGTTGGAGTTTATGCAATGTTCTGAAACTCCTGCTTTTATGTAATTTTCTCCTTGTCTGCCACTTGTCTGGTTATGTATGTTTTTTTATATGTTATATGTACCAGCTTATAATACTGAGCTTAGTTGATATGTTTCATTGAATAAATTTTGAATGTTTTTTCTATTAGGGCCCTTTTCTCCTTTTCTTCTTGTATCTCAATGTGTGCATTGTTATACATATAATTTGTGTTCCATTAACTGTTTTTATATTTACTGTGATAACTTGAACACTCTGAACCTTTGTTTGGAATAAGTACTGAATGCCCCTGGTTCAGGCGGTTTTGGCTGCCCTTGTGGTGGTTAATGATCAGGTAGCAACACCTAGCTTAATAGTAAAACAGCAGAAACACCCACACTAAGTGTAACCATAACATAATTTGACTTATAGCAGCAATAGGTGATTGAATAGCTGCATTATGTTTAAAGCATAGGTGATCGTCACATGAATACAAGGAACAAACAGTCAATAAAATAAAGGTGCAGACAAGACATCTTATGTCCCTGTGAGGGCGATGCCAGAGACCTATCACAGGCTTGTACAACCAGTACATGGCTGAGAACTAGACAGTGCTTGGTCCACAAGCTGCAGTATGTGTTTCTAAGTCTCCCATAGACCATATGATACAGCCTTTTAGAACTAATCATTTGGCAATCATTCTTGCTGATCCAATGGGTAGACTTAGAGATGTTCACCCTGGTTGGATCCAAGCTGTGTTGTTCTGGCTATTTTTCCATGTGGAGCAGATGTTCGGTGTCCATTT
Source organism: Triturus cristatus (assembly GCF_964204655.1). Lineage (NCBI taxonomy): Eukaryota > Metazoa > Chordata > Amphibia > Caudata > Salamandridae > Triturus > Triturus cristatus. The sequence continues at coordinate 842,225,613 of NC_140580.1, read as the reverse complement.
GTGACTCAGGAATATTGCCATGTGTTCTCTTGCCCCGTGGAACCAGTATAGCATTTCAAAATTCTTAACAGAAGCTTCTACCCTTATCAATGATACATGTACTAGTGCATGTCAGGGTGCCCTTTTCTTCCAGGGAATGTTTCTATGCTTAGTTGACTGACCAGGGAAAGGGAAATTCCAATGACATATCTAGGTTGCTTTGTTTCCAAAACACTTGGCAAAATATATGTGAGAAAAGCCTAAACGTTATAGGCCCTGAGCAAAAGCAGCCAATATGCACAAAGCATCAACTAAGCTAACTTAACCCTCGCATGAAAGCAAGTTTCTTGCACAGACGAAACCTTTCATGCTATGCTCCAGGGGCAGAGTCACTGAGTATTCCCTCAGAAATGAGGAATCACTGGGGAGATCAGTAATTCTGATGCCACTTTCACCACTAGTTTCATATTTCCGTAGGTATCTAACACAGAGACACAATATATATTGATATGAGCATAATAGATTGTTTTTTGTTATAAGTTGGCCCCTGACGAAGGGACTTCTTCATCACATAATGCATCGGACATTCATGTACCAATGTTTACTTTGAGTTAATGGACTGAATCATGCACAATCATCAGATTGAGATCACAATTGTGTATATATTCCCATTTATTTGTTGAACATTGTTTATATTGTATTCATGATCATGTGTTTTCATTATGATTTAATGACTGATACATAAATTGGATATTAAGGAGAATCAATGGTTTAATGTTTTCAATGTTTTGAGTGTTTGTCTCATATGAGACCTGGGTATTAGCACCCAGTGAATTGTGCACGGCACTATCAAGTTCATGTACTTGTAACAGTCTCTTGATTCGCTCACACTTGGTTTGACAGCAAGTGTAGTGCTGTAGCACCATTGTTTAGCACAGGTTTAACTAGCAACAAAGGAGTGCTCCTCCAACCCCCTAAATAATAAATAAACTTAAAACATACATTAATGGACTATAGTATTATCACAGTTGCCAATTCTTTACAGCGCATTATCAAAAAGAGAAATTGTTTGTGGAATACAGGACAATCTTACAGTAGACAGTCACAGGCTGGTGTTTGCTAGGGCCATTGCAAAAACCATGATACTGTATCAATTCTAAGTTGATACACAGGGAACAAATTTACAAAACTGCCTGAGTTTGGCAAAGTGATCAGTCTGTGTAGGATAACGTGTCACCTGTAAACATACCTCGACTAACCCAACAGAAATGATGGTCTGCAAAGACTCAGAGGGTGGACATAACATCACAGATTCACAGTGTGTGCCATCAAAGTATTCACCAGTTGGTCATGGATCTTCTAGGTGCAAAAATGTATTTGTTTAAGAATCATACATGCTGATAGAAAAACACCTTGTGAGGCTAATTGATGTAATGGTAACAGGCCCTTGCAATACCCACTGCTTTGAGAGACTTTGGAAATAATATTTCAGAACTTTGGTCTGCGAGAAATACTCAGGTCATCCTTTAGATGCAAACGAGGTTCTGTAAAAATGCAGTGCCACAAGTCTGTTGTTAGTCAGCCTGAAGACATCACCATTCTGCTTCCAGAATGTTCTGTTTCCTAAATTTAGAATTCCTATTAGGAAATCACAATTTTGTGATTTCCAAATTTGCGATTTTCTAATAGCGAATACAAATCCGAAGGAATCGCTATTAGGAAATTGCAGGTTTCATACATTCCACTTTGTGATTCCCAAATAGCAATTTGTACAGATAGCCTATTTGGGAATCACAATTTAGGAATTTCGTACATATGGGCCCATATGTGGGAAGGAAATGCAATCTTAGCAGAATGTTTGAGGGGGGGTTGTACCCTGTCCTACTTCCAGTTCAAAGGTCCCTGCCTCCAGCATCCACAAAGGAACTTGACATCAGCCATTTGTCAGCTCAGACAGTTTGGAGCCTGGACCAGGGAAGGGGAAGAACTTTCTGGAAACAGATTTAGGAGGTAGCATAGGAAATCCCCCCACACAAAGACTGGCACTTGTTTCCCTAGATTTTGAGAAGGCCTTCGACACATTGGGCTGGTCCTATTTGTTCCGTGTGCTACAGGACTTTGGCATAGGCTTCGAATTTATCAAATGGATCAAATTATTATAGATTGTCCTGCAGGTGAGGGTACGCACAGGACACTATATTTCGAGTTCCTTTTCTATTCTGAGGGGTACCAGGCAAGGTCGCTCCCTTTCACCCATCATTTTTTCTTTGGCTATGGAACCAATGGCTGCGGCGCTGTGGACCAGAGTTCCCACTTGGGGTATACCAGTTCATACGAATTGGCACGTGGTCTCTTTTTATGCAGATGACGTGCTCATTTATTTATGAAATCACACTGAATCCTTATCTGCCCAGTATGACCTGCTGGACACCTTTGGAGACCTCACTGGTCTCCAGATTAACTAGGGTAAATCTTGCATTTACCCGCTCCGGGATTTGAATCTCACAGAGAGGGCTGCATTGGGAAGCGACCGCCTTCCCTGACACTTTGACACCTTTCACTACTTAGAAATTAATGTGTACCACTCTGACAAAGATTTTTTAGATGACAACCATAGCAGGGCCTTGAATTCAACTTGGAACTTGATGGCCTTCTGGAGGGGACTACCTTTGTGAGCCGCTATAACCAAAATGCTTATTCTGCCGTGGTTTCTATACTTTTTCTTGACGGTCCCGGTCCTGCCTGCCTGAGCCTTCTTTAAGGAACTAAATGGGCCGGAGTCGGATCTGATTTGAGGACCAGCATGTAAGCGGGTATCTTTTCAGACATTACATCGTCCTGTGCAGGAGGGGGGACTGGGCACTTCAGATTTCGAGCTGTACTTCGCTGGGGATCCTGGGCACTCCAGATTTCGAACTGTACTTCTCTGGGGATCCAGGGCACTCCAGATTTCGAGCTGCACTGCACTGCAGTCCAACTGCAATGGCCAATGGGGTGGCTGGCGAAGGACTTCAATGAGATAAGAACCGGAAATCTACTCCATTGGCTATTACCAGCAGGCAGCCCAGCTAAACAGCTCCCTAGATTATTACGTGTGACCGAACAGGTATGGAATAGGTATATGCAACCCAAGCATGCAGCTCTCCCATATGCCTCAAAGATACCTCTCTGGGATCTCCCTGCATCCAGGCTGCACCGGAATGGACATGACGCCGGTCCCTGGCGGTAGGTGAGACTACTTCAATTAGGTGGCCTCTTTGAAGATGGCGTCCTGAAATCGTTTCAACAACTTCAAGACAGTTCCAGCCTGGGCTCCTTTCTCACTTATCATGCGCAAACGAGCATTATTAGACACACATGGACGATGGACAACACAGAGCCTTTACATCAGAGTCTGCCCCGCTTCCTTTCCCATGGAGTGGGAGAAAGGCTGTGTTGTCGCTGTATGCGGCTCTCCTAGCACCAGGCGTGTGCCGGACACTTAGAAAGGCAAGACAAGATGAGACACAGACTTGGGCACAGTTTTCTCAGATAAACAATGGACAATGGCTGTAGGCCACAACAAGCGGGTATCCCGTAAAGGGTGCCTTAAATTAACACATTTTAATTACCTCCATCAAACCTACTTCACTCCCCATCGCCTCGATGCGATGTTTCCAGGAACTCCTTCCATTTGCCCTAAGTGCGGATATTGGGAAGAGGATGTAGCCTTATGGCTAGAGCGGTCGACCTTGAAGCTGGTAAACCAGGTTCGAGTCTCGGCAACGACAACAAAGACTGGCACCAGGTATAATTATTGTACCGCCGGAGCCACTCTTCAGAACATTCCCGGACTTGTGGACATTTCAGAAGAAGTACTGCCCTGTTGTCAAAGAGCAGCCCTGCTGCTGGAGAACTGCCTTGCTGTCTGAGAAGGAAGACTGGACCTCCTTACTTCATCCAAGGCTAACTTGAGTGATTTCAAGGGTGAGTTAGTTGTGTGAGCTAAAGGGACACAACAAGCTCCAGAGGCTGTAATGCAACTGCCACGCTGACTTGTTGCGGATGGACCTGCCTGGACCTGCAATTGAACCTGCAAGATTCCTGCTGACCTCTTCTGGAGTGAGTTTCTGTTCCCCAGGTTCTGGACCCTTGGCATCTGTATGAGCTCAACCAAAGAAAAAAAGGTGAAATCCTAAGGTTTGGGCTCTTCGCGACTGCAAACAGTCCCTTCATGCGGAAACTCTGCCAACCCCCAACATAAAGCTCCAGTGAGACCTGCTCTTCGTGCCACAATGACCACCAGTGAAGACCAGCAACATGAGAACTGCACTTCGCGCTACAGCAACAACAGCCTGCAGTGACCGCCAACACAAAGCTCCAGCATCGACTGTCCACTACAGCCAACTGGCTCCTTACGTTACAGCAACAACCATCTGCAATAACAGGCCTGCTCTTCGCGCTACAGCAACAACGATCTGCAAAGCTCTTGGTGCTCCTCACTGCCTCCTCTACCACGACATTCACCCCAGTACAGAGATCTGGGCATAAATTAATCATTTTTTTGCTCAGCATGCCATTTCAGTTTGGACCTAGCAATATGCAAATCAGTCTTGACCCTGCGCCCAATGGGAACAGTCCAGCCCGAACTGCTAGGCCCAGATCTCTGTATTTGGGTGAATGTATGACATTGTTCTGCATTATGTCCATCAATTGTTCTTTTTGCATTTGCCACCCCATGTGGGACTGGTATGCCCAGACGTGGGTCACATGCTCTCTATATCACTGGAGTCAAGCTATCCTGCCTGATATGGGCTGAAAGCCCAAAACCGGTCCTAGGATGTTTGTTTCCAGTCTAGGGAGGACCTGGATTGGCAGTTCGGGCTGGACTATTCCCATTGGGCACAGGGTCAAGACTGATTTGCATATGGCTGGGTCCAAACTGGAATGGCTAGGGGGAGCAAAAAAACGATGGATTTAGGCCCAGATCTCTGTACTTGGGTGAATGTATGACATTGTTCTGCATTTTGTCCATCAATTGTTCTTTTGGCATAAATACTTTAGACATTGCCTGTAAGTTAAACCTGCCAAGCTACCAGAGGGATAAGCACAGGTTAATTTAGCAACTTTAGTCGTTCAGCTTTACAAGGGTTGTTTTTGCCTGAGTGAGGCTTCTGCACCCCTCGACCAATAACCCAATTTCTTACACCCTTACTCGAACACCAATCATAATACCTTCCCTTACACCACACCTTTCTTTCACCCTAACCCAACTCCTATTAGTCACCTAGCTTTAACCAATCCCATACCACATCACTAATTCCTACCCGTAGCGAAACCAAAAGCCTTATCCCTACACTAAACCGTACAGATTACCTTACTTCACCCCTCACACTATTACTTAATTTAACCCTCAACAAACATTGCATAAACCTAAGCTTGAACATCTCCCTAACCCCGCCTTCTACCCAGGCACATACATCACCTTTCTCTATATTTTAAAATTTTGAATATAACACTTTTGTCTCTAATTATTTCCTACTCTGCTTTTTTCATTCTCATTTTTCTACTGCAGACAAAGTTTGTTCACACCCTCAAACTAAGATGTTTTTAGGGGTTCATAAAATGATTACACAGCTCATTCTCAATTTACTCTAGTTAAAGAAAGACTACATCTGTGTCCACGGTGGAAATGGGGGGTAGGAACCCCAAAGATTGCATCCTGCACGTCTGCAGAGCTGCAATGGGGGCACCAGGGTGGAGAAGAAGAGAAAACGAGTAGCAGAGTTCTGCACTAATCTAGATGTCAACAGAAATGGGTCTTCAGAAATGGCTGCCTGTGATGCGCCCCAATCAGCAGTAAGCAGATCTGAAAGGGAATCATACAAAACAGCACATGGAATACAACTGCAGTGTCTAGCAATCCTCGAATTAGGCCTCAGAGAAGAAGCTCTGTGCACTTGGGTTCTCTGCCATCGGGTCATCAGTGGTGCTCCAGGCTCCAGTGGGGATCCAGACCACCAGCGAAGCGAACGCTAAACAAATAATTCAAAGACAAATGCAAAATACTCCAGAACAAATGTTGCCAGAGAAAATACACAAAAAGGCAGAAAGGCAACTCTCACAAAAGACAATTTGAGAAGGCGACCGGAGCGCCGCACTGTGGGAACGAGCTTTGGTCTACTAGGAATGTCGCAGTGTACCTGCCCGTCCCGGCTCACAAAGAGCTCTGTGCTCTTGGCCCTATTAATAAACTCCTGCGGCGAAAGGCTTTCCCAGTGGACCCTACTTACACTGAAGGTTTCCTGATAGGATAACTCCAAGTCACAGACTGTGAGCGATTTTCAACCTCTCTTTTTTCCTTGAACGCTGGATTCAAGGCGGCCCCCTTTCCAGCTGATCTAAATCTGGACAGCAACTGTGAAAACAACACCCCTACACCTTTCAAAGACAAAACACAAACTGATCGTGTGGACAGGGGATTATTTTACCCACATTAAAAAAGCTGCATTGACTTTTTGAGGTTAGGGACGGTTGAGGGAAAGGCTAGCAGCAGCCTATGGACCAGGCACCAACTAGATGTCTAATTTGGGGGGAAATGCCACTGAGGCCCACAGTGTAAGGTACAATGTGGGCGAAGCTTTGATCAGCGCAGTCTTCCTGGCTCGGGTTGGAACCCTCAGATGGCTCGTTGATGGCATGTCTAAATAAGCCATTTGAAAGTAAAGAAAACATGTTGAAATTAGTAGTCTGCTTACCTCAACTATTTCTGCCCACAGAAATATAAAACATGCAATTTTGTTTTATTTTTTAAACAGACTCGCGGACCTTGGGCTGCTTTTTAACAACTCTCGACAGGTGGTTAGTGAAGGTGAATCCATGCACTGTTCTCCACCCAGAAACCTGGATGCTAAGCCCAGGCTCGTGGCTCTCGGCGCTTCCCGCAGCAGGTACGAATGGACAGGGGGGTATTTCTAGCTCAACGCCAGTGGGATGGATGGAGTGAGATCGGCAGCTAAACAGTGTCCCACACAGTTTCTGTCGCGAGAATGAGCAGCCTGGGCGTGTCGCCAAAGGGGAACACGCGAGTGAAGGAAATCGAATGTCATAGAAAGAAATGGATACATTACTGCACATTTTACTATGGTTGACCAGTTAGTTGTATTGGGGAGTTGTAGGGTTGATAACATCATACTTATTTTCATAGATTGTACATAGAACCCATCTTTAAAGCAGGAATATACTCTGAAATCCACAATTTAAAAATGAAAAAATAGACTTTCATATCTCCAAACATGTATTCTGGTCACTCAAGACACAATTATTGGTGTTCCTGAACCGAACCAATGACGATCAATGGGGTGTCATGACATTGCTCACTCTATTTCTTAACTTGAGCTCTCTGTTAACAATACAAATAATTTTCAAATTACAATTGAGCCTGAAATGACTGGTCAAATTCTCTATCTTAAATCGTTGAATTGAAATAAACATACTTGCTTCTCTGTCTAATAAGACTATCAAAACAAGGTCAATTAAAATCACAGTCTACCTACCGGCTTCTACCAGACAAAGAGGAACAGATATTTAGGGCCTCATGTAGGTAAATAAATTTTACCGGTTCTTAAATACCGAGCCGTACCGAATCGGTAAATTAGAATCGGTAAGTTATATGTAGGTAAAAATTCGGTAACAGTTACCGATTCGGTAACATTCGGTAAATACGAATCGGAATTCACCGATTCGGTAAATACCGAGGTGATAATTACCGAATCGGAAAATACCGAGGTGGTATCTACCGAATCGGAAAATACCGAGGTGGTATCTACCGAATCGGAAAATACCGAATCGGTATGTACGGATTCGGTAAATAACATCACATGACTTGACGAAACAGCTAATACTGTGCAACGACAGCCCACCCAACCAGGAACTGCCCACACCCAGGCAGGTGTACACAATTAGCCGAAGTGGCCACACCCAAGCAGGTGTACATAATTAGCCGACCCTGGAGAGGCTTGGAGTGCAGAGGAGAGGCAGGGAGCAGTTGCATGTGCGAGCGGGAAACGAACAGCATGTCCAGCCAGAGAACACAGAAAGACGGAGGGGAAAGGAGGAGGAAGCTCAAATTCAGCCCCAAGGAACTCCAGGTGCTGGTGGAGGAGGTGGTGAAGCAGCACCAGAAGCTGTTTGGGAGGCAATCCCTGCAAGTGCCTGAGGCCGAAAAGCGCAACATATGGCTGGCCATCCAGGCGCAGGTCAATGCTGTGGGAGTGACCCACAGGGACATTGAGGTCCTCAAAAAGCGCTGGTATGACCTGAGGATTGTGACCAAGAGGAAGATGGGCGACATCCAGAAGGAGGCCAGCCAGACCGGAGGTGGAACCAACAGGGCACCTGCCCTCACCGAACTGGAGGAGCTGGTGGCGGCCACAATCGAGCAAGAGAGCGTCGTGGGTCTTGGGGACGCCGACAGCTCTGCCAGAGCCGCAACACAGCAAGGTAAGACGAAAGCACAGCAATGTAGCCTCCCCTACCCCTATCCCACATCCCCCATTGTGAAACGAGAATCACACTGCAGTCCACACGTGTCAGTGCAGACAGGCAATGCATTCCGGGAGATGTAGTCAGGGCAACACTAACCATGACGTAAATGTTACAGGGCAACAAGGCATGTCACGCACTCGAGGCACAAGGAGACAGAGGACAGATTGGAATGTGAAATGATTTATTGTGACGCTTGCAATGCAGCCCTTCGGGGACACTGAGCCAATGTTGTTTTTCTGTCCACAGATGTGACATCATGCAGTACAGGGCATGCTGCAGGGGAGACGGCACACCGGCCACAAAAATCACCTCTAGCCAGCACGAGTTCAGACCAGGGAGCAGGCCCACTGGCAGCCGCACCACCAACACAGCCAGCCTCGCCGCACACAGAGCCAGCATCACCTCACCGAGAGTCAGCATCACCACAACCACAGCCAGCATCGCCACTCATGTTCGAATCACCGGCCACATCTCCGCTTGCAGGTGTGAGAATGAGGAGGCGTCCAGCAGCCAGGCTACGAGCCTTCGACACCTCGTCAGACGACAGCATGGGCCCAGAAGACCGCACCGGGCCCCAGGAAGGGAGCCATCCCACTGTGCCCCACACCTCACAGGCAGCACAGACGGGAGCAAGAGGGCGCCGCAGGTCGCGTGTCCAGAGTCCACCAGCACCCACTGACGGCCATGGTGTCTTCTTGGGGCTCGAGGGCCAAATGTTGAAGCAACAGCGCCTGCAATCAAAGGCAGTTATGTCAGTCCAGAGGCACATGCGGGTGATGAAGACAAGCTTAGTCAACATGGACACAAACATTGGCGGCATGGCTGCGGGCATTCGGGACATGTCCCAGTCAATCCAGCAGTTGTGCAGCAAATTAGATGCTGACATCGAAGCACGGCGCCGGGAACGCCAGAGAAGGGACACTACCAGCAGGGCACTCAACCGTCTGGCAACTGCGACTTCCCTACTTTGCCGGCGCTCTGTGACGATGCAGGAGGGCCTAACACAGTGCTGCAGCGACCTGTCTCGGGGGATGGTGCAGGTGACAAGTGCACTAGGGGTGCTATTGACTAGTCAGGTATCGACAACTGCTGCAGGGGATGCTGCGGAGAGCATCGACACCAGCAGCAGCATCACACCCCCCGTCCCCGAAGCACGCAGGAGCAGCAGGCGGCTTGGGGTTGGCTCTAGTGAGGATGCACAGGCCGTGCAATCCACCACTGCAGCGCGTATGCGCAAACATTGATGTGGCCCTGCTTAGCCACTTCCCATTGGGTGACGTAACCCTGGACATACTCCTTGTATAGATGGTATATTGCCAGATTGGCCTGTTCATGTGTTCATGGCGTGGTGCCACATTAAACTACGTCATGACTTCTCACAACTCGCTGTGTCCCCTCACTTACTCAGAAATAGTTGCATGTGATCTCTCCCATCGATTGCAGTTGGCACTCTAGCTGCGCTGCCCTCTGGCTGGCCTGACTCATCCTCGTTGTCCTCAAAATATGTTAGTTCCACATCTGTACCTTTTTTCGTGGCAAGGTTGTGCAGCATTGCACAAGTGGCAATAATCTTGCAGCAGGTGATGGGTTTGTACTGGCGTGCGCCTCCGCTCTTGTGGAGGCAGCGGAACCTGCTCTTCAGTAGTCCAAACGTGCGCTCCACCACATTGCGTGTTGTTTTGTGGGCCACGTTGTATCGTCTCTCACTCTGGGTTGCTGGGTGTAGGTAGGGAGTGAGGATGAATGAACGGCATGCATATGCACTGTCGCCTGGATGAGTAAAAGGGAACCATCAGTTACATGCCTCTATACACTCTGATTTGCAGGTTTCAAGGGGCGTCACTGTTACTTACCCAGCAGGTATCCCTCTCCGAATTCGCCGGCACTCAGTCGTGTGTAGATCCCACTATTCTGGAAGATGTAAGAGTCGTGGGTGCTCCCAGGAAACTTGGCAACAATATCTGTGATGATGTTCCCTGCATCACAGATCACCTGCACATTGATGGAGTGGGTGGACTTCCTGTTCCTGTAGATGTGCTCTGTATCAGCTGGTGGACAGATTGGGATGTGTGTACCATCAATACAGCCGATGACATGGGGGAACTGTGCCATGTGATAAAAGTCTGTTTTTGTTTTCTGCAGTGCAGCCTGTGTGTTTGGGAAGCTTATGTAGTGGTGCATTCTCTGCATCATGGCATCCAGGAACTTCCTGAAGAAACGGGACAGGCAACTCTGGGATACACCACCCACCGCAGCTATCACCACCTGATAACTGCCGGATGCCAACAGATGTAGGCTGCAGAGCACCTGCACATGTGGGGGTATGGCGTGCGCCCTTCTTATTGGCTGGTCCAGGAGTGGGTGTAGGTCCCTGATTAAGTCCATGATGGTTTCGGGGTGTAGCCTGTACCTCTCATGTATCTCTGCATCAGTCAGCTGTAATAGTGTGATGCGCTGTCTGTAGATTTGTTCCTCCCGTCGCCACACCCTCAGTCCTGCTGCCTGTAGACGTAGGCGCCTTGCAATGACGTACATGGCGGCCATGTTGTCCACGCTGTTGCATTTTGGGATTGCTTATGTGCATTGTTGATGGTTACCACCTGCTTTCAATCCGTGTTAATTACCGACTCTTATTTACCGATTTTCCTGGATTTCTTAATTACCGACTGCTCCTACATGTCATTTTAAATTTTTACCACTTCATATTTACCACTTCATATTTACCGATTCGTTAATTATGTATTCGGTAAATATGAATCGGTATTTTAGAATTCGGTAACTATGAATCGGTATTTACCGCCTCATATTTACCGAAAAGTGGTTTTTGGACTCCTACATCTCACTTGTCTGAATACCGGTCGGTAACGGCATATTTACCGAAAATCGGCCGTTACCGACCGGTATTTCGCTACCTACATGAGGCCCTTAGTGTTTTCAGTGAATAACTGGAACCTTACTAATGGAGCGGTCTCAGCATTAAGTGAACAATTACTTCCTGTGTATGAACCACCTAGGGAAAATGTCCCCTCAACAAAAAAAACAACAGGCTGAGAGTGGGAATGTGAGGCACAGTAGTTGATGCAGCCAAGCTTCTACTCTTTAAGTTGCTCCTTCCGGTGTTTAATGCTGTTGCCTTAGTATTTGACAAAGCAAAAACCCTGCCCCTTGAACAGAAGAAACGTGCACATCATGGCATACAGTCTGCAGGGTAGGGTACTACTTCTCTGAAAAGTAGTGTTGTGTATGCCCTTTTACCCGCATGGCGCTCTCCCTAACTATGCCTTTGGCGGCACCGGTCAAGATCAAATAGGGAGTTTAAAATGCATAACTTGGGTATCTGAAAAAAGAAAACCCCTTCAAGAATATCTGTGTTGATGAGCTAACAATTAAAACATATTTTCATTATCAATGTTATACAATTTAATAAAATGTTGAGGAAGAACTCAAAAATCTCTGTGAATAGAAAGGTCCATTGTACGTCTTCTAAACCCGTTTTTTCAAAAAGCGCCACAAAGAACAAGCATAGCAATGCTATTACAACATTGCCTGTGAGATAATGACCATTGTGCCAGTCTAAACCATCTGGAGAGTGCAACCAGACCTTTATCCCCCTCCCTCCTTTCTTTAGTCACCTCCTATCCTGATCAGTTTTTTACTAGCAAGCCATATTGGGATGGAGAAAGGTATTTATACGTCATGCGGAAATATTTAGAGGAAAGACTACTTTAAGTACGGCAATTCTTCTCTGAGCATGGCTAAAATAGTCTTGGGGTGAGGCCTTGCCTCAAGCTCTGAGGACTGGGATGAGGAAGAGAATGGCTCAGGGTAGATTACCAGTAAGAAAGAAGTTCATTAGGCAGGTCACAATTTGCGATCCCCTGGATTTGACTGCAATGACCGGGATGGTGGCCTGCAAGGGACAGCAGACCCACCATCTTGCGATATCATTCTAAAACATATTTTTACCTAAGGCAGCCCATTATAGTGAAGGGGGAAAAAGATCCACTTTGGAAAGCTTCAGCGGAAGCAAGTAAGGGTCTCTTAGACCACTGCCTACACCACCTGAGACTGCCACCCTGATTCCCAAAGGGGAAAGAATTATCAGGAGGACCACTTCATTTGTACAAGTCAGTTACCACATTCTGTAACATGTCAGTAGCTTTTCAATGGTTTGTGACTGGAGCTGTGCTCGCAAACCATTGAAAAATAACATGCTGAAACGTTATTTGGAAGGATGCCCCTTTCACGTCCCTTCCAAATTGCCACTCGGTATGGGTCACAAAATCCATTTTACAAGTCTGAAAACATTTTCCAACTCGTAAAAACGGATTTTGTGCTTTACAAAAAGGGGGTTTGCAGTTGCAAACTCAATGGTTTTGACAAATCGCTTGAATAGAGAATTCTTCTAAAACTCTGTTAGAGGCAGTTTCTACCTGTTTATGACTCAAAGCAACACAATTTAAAATTGACTTACCTACTAGGAATGACAGGTAACCAGTTTCAAATGGTTGGCCCAGGATCTACTTCGGAGCATATGGGAATATCGACATACCGACTACTGACATCAATTCATCAATGTGCCTAGTGTAGTAGAAGTAATACCATGCTGCCACTGACCACTATCGGAGGGTTGATAAAATCTTGTCTAACCCTTAGCCTCCTGTTAGACTTGGCCCTTTTTGCAGGGTCATCCTAGTCTTTTGTCTGACCTGGTGTTGGTGATTTTAGGACTCTGGACACTTTAGCACTGCTGTCCAGTGTAAAGTGTGTGTGCTCTCTGTGGTAAACATGGTAAGATTGGACTACACCTGTTGGGCGTATTTAATTTACCTGTCAGTCCCCAGTAATGTGGTATCTCATATACTCGGGCCAGTAAATTAAATTCTACTGGTGGGCTTGCAGCGCTGCTTGCGCCACCCACCAAAGTGGCCTATTAAACATGTCTCAGGCCTCTGCCATTGCAGGTCCTGTGCGCGCAGTGTTACTGCTGCTGTGATGTGGCACCTAAAGTGTGTACCACGTCTGTGACCCCCCTTCTACTGCATATCAGTCACCCCTAAGGTAGGCCCACGCTAGCCCTATGGGCAGGGTGCATTGTAGGTAAAAGGTAGGACATGTACCTTAAGTGAGTGACATGTTCTGGTAGTGACAAAGAGCCATTTTGGTTTCTCACTGCTGTGAGGCTGCCCTCACATAGGAATGCATTGGGGATTCCCTGATAAGTGTTTCAGTGGTAATTCCTGATATGAGAGGAGCAGCATGGTCAAGTTCGGTATGTTTGGAATAGTAATAATAAATGCTGCTTATTGGTGTGCGCAGATTTATTATCACTATTTTAGAAATGCCACTTTTAGAAGTTGGCATTTCTGTGTGCTATGTATCTGCCTGTTTGATGTGCATTGCATGTCTGGCTCTGGAGTGACAGGGACTGGTGAGGTGTGTGGCTCCAGGGAGGGCAGGGTGAGTCAGCGCTAGGCTGAATGGGCAGATCTGCATTTGGAGTAGTGGGAGGAGTACTCCCTGACCCTGAATAGGTCTGTGCCTGCCTGGGTGAATGCTGGCTCTGCCCCCCTGTGGTGTGTATGATGACTGAGCCCCCACCTGACAAAGGAGGGTGTGAGCACTGTACACAAAGTGCTCCAGTACCCTGTAGAACCAGTTGAGACTGGTTACCCAAGACCTGCGCCAGGGCAGAACAAAGAGAAAGGGTGTATAAATATTGGGGCTGTGACCCCATATATGTTTGTGCTGTTTTGGGTGCTTACTGTGCCTGCTGGACTGCTGGGCCCCAGGAGGAACCGCCACAGGGGATTGCCCCTCTGCTGAAAGCCCTTTGAGCTGGCCTGCCTGGGTCCAGCTCTGCCCCTGATGGCCTTGGGCTACGTGTCCTGAGGAGTGCACTCGGTGCGAGGAAGGTCCCAAGGATCTTGAGGCCGGCAGCGCTGAGCTGCACATTGTCCCCATTGCTCTAGGACGAGAGGAGTGTGTGTGCCCTGCAGCGCTGGGCTGCAGCGTGTTCCAAGGGAATCCCAGCTTGGGGATTCCCCCACACTGCGTCGGAGTGAAGCGGGAGCCTACCCTGCATGTTGGCGCTTCCAGGAACGGAGCGGGAGCCCACCGCGCATTACTGCATTCCTTAGAGAGCGCCGCGTTTCACCAGAGAAACGGAGCAGGAGCCTACCCCGCTGTTTCGTGGCCGTGAAGCTGCAGAGACGTTGCTCCGTAATTAAGGGAGGCCAGGCAGCTGCTGCCTGGTTGCAGGCGTGGCACGGAAGAGAACGACACCGGAGGAAGTCAGGCAATCCTGCTACCTGGAGGTAGGAGGGGCTCTGTGCTGGTGAGAGCCCCGCGAATGGCCAGAGAACCGTGAAGAAGCCCCCAGACGACTCGGCGTGCACCACAGCACTGACAGAGACAGTGCACGGAAGGCCGGGCCCCCGTGTGCCGGTGGAAACACCGCGTGTGGCCACCAGAGGAGTCGGAGCCTTGCAGGCTCCATTTCCATCTCGTGGAGAGAGAGGCTGCTCCCCGGGGATCGACGGCCCCAGCAAGGAGACCGGAGGAGTCCCCGAACAGCCCCTGTTAGTGGGGCTGAAGCCTGGGTATTGTTGGTGCCAAGAGATGGCAAAAGGAGGAGCCCGGTGAATGGGGCTCCCTAGGCACTGTTAGTGCCAGCACTTTGTCTGCCACAGCTGCACCGCACAAGAGCGGGCAGCTGCAACGACGGGGCATTGTTGTAGGAGTCCCAGAGTGGAGCTCCAGAGGCACAGTGGTGCCGAAGCCAATTTTCTCAGCTGCACCGCAGGTGCACGGGCAGCTGCAATGAAGGGGCATTGCTTTCGATGCCAAGGAAGGGGTGAGATTCACCCCCCCACCCCCAGTGCATTGCGCTCATTGTTTGCGAAGGCAGCCGGAGGGCTAGTGGGAAGGCCCTATAACTCAGAGCCCTGCCTTTTGGGACAGAGGGCATTTGGGCCCCAGTGGAAGGCCAGTTGGACCGGGGTCATTTTGTGTCCTGATGTACTGGTAGGGCGAAAGGCCCTAACGTGAGGCATACTGTGTTTATGTCTAAAGGTGATGCCTAATGCTAATGCATAATGTGGTTGTGCAAAATGTCATGCTATGATGTTTATGCTTAGCATGATGCCTAATGTGATCCAGACATAATGCGTTTATGTTGCTGATGCCACGTACAGTATTTGGCCAGTAGTTACTGGTTGTGTTTTATTACTTGTGCTTTCTGGAGGTTCTGACCGTGGCCTGATTGGCCCGATCATATATATAATCCCCTGTAAATTACTACCTGGTGCCAGTTGGCACAGTGTATATGTGTGATTATGATCTAATGTGTTTATGGTAATAAAAAGGATATTTTTCATATAACCTTGTGTGGAGTTTTTCTAGTGGTGTGCCTAGTGTGTTGCTGCTGTGTGTGTGTGTTGCGCAAACGTTTTACACATTGCCTCTGGGATAAGCCTGACTGCTTGCGCCAAGCTACCAAGGGGGTGAGCAGGGGTTATTTTCAGCATGTAACTTCCTTGCCCTGACTAGAGTGATGGTTTCTGCCTGGCTTTGGTGCATGCCCTAGCCAACCAGATATCACATTTCTAACGCCTCCCAACTGCCCCCTATTTCCTGCTGAGGATCTAGAGGAGTTGTAAAGAGTGAACACCACATAAACAAAACACAGCTGAAAGAACCCTACCACTTACTGTTGCTGCAACTGCCTGTATGACCCCTAAAACCAGGGGTAGCAATAGCAGTGCCAAGAAAATCAAAGAGGAAGCCTGGGGGTTTCAGCAACTTCCAGTGCTTACTACTAGATTAGATTAATGATCAAGGGTCCAGATCATTAAAACAGCAAAACATCTAAGACTTGCAAACATTTCTCACATGCATCTAACTCAGTTACAAAACCTAATTTATGCCAGGGGAAACTAGGATTTTTATAGGTTCATAGGTTTTTGCAATACCCCAACAAGGGTGCCATGATCCCCAATGTAGGCAAGTAAAATGGGCTATCTACCTACAGAACTGTCCGGTGAGGAGTTAGGATGCTTAGGTGATTGTGCCCAATGTTTCTTTGAAGAAAAAAGTGTGACTATATGAACTTTGACCCTCCCTCTTCAATAGAAAAGGAGTAAAGAGCTAAATATCAATAACCAGCAATGATTTAGCCAGGAGGGACGAAAGCATAAAGTCTGTGCTTGGTATGAATGGAAGTATGTTGTGCAAGTAGGGGCAATTCCCCACTTGTCTGACCCAGAAGGCATTAGACAATCCATATGAATCCACAAAATACTGGTCCTGATGAAAGCCTCAGTATCTTCTAGGAAGCTGAAACATGTAGACCAAGAGGAAGGATATTTGGGTAATTAGACCCCACATAGTGTCCACATTTGTTTGTAACACTGACAAGGCAATATTCTGATAATAAAGTGTGTTGCAGTTATGCCTTAGGCAGTCTTTTAACTATTTACCGCTAAGATCCCTTGAAATATCTTTAAGTGTGCCCTGAAAGAGATCTGGTTGAATCCCGAGGTGGAAGTATTAGACTCCATCGTGAAAACTCTAGGATTTCCTGAAGGGTGAGAGTTCTATAGTAAAAATCACTCATGTGCCGCTACTGACCATACAGGTTAAACTCACAGTGAACTCCTTATTTTGATTCATATATGGTAGCAAAGTGCTGCCATAGTTAGGATGCAATTACATCTTTACAGACCTGGTCCCCACAGGAACTGCACCAACTGCACTAATTATATTCTCGGCCCTAGTTCTCTGGTTCAAGTGCAGCTGTAGTTGCCATAGCCATGTGTTTGCAGACTGTCCATATACATTTTCAGGGGTAGGGTTTAAACTTATGTGAACTTTTATCTGTTTCCATTTATATTGAAATTATTAATGCATCTGAAGACTTCACTTCCAACACACTAGCTTAAAAATGAGAGTGTTGTAAACATTCTGGAAAACATACTGATCCTTATCCATTGCCGGCTTAGGTGTAGGTTTTGAAGTCCATATAAGTATGGGAAATCCATTGCAAATTGTAAGGAGTGTCAGATTTGTGGGTGTTCACACCATTTGCATTGCCCACTCCACTTACGCTCACCGGTTAGGAGTTTGACTGTCATAAGTAACATTCAACCCACTCAGGCTCCAATTTAAGGGCAAATTCCCAGGCAAAGTAGTAAAGGAGTACCAGTCTTAGAAACATGTACACTGGAGGTTTCTTTTATTTTCCAGGAATGGATTATTGAATCGGTACAAGTTACGCATTTTGGAATAAGGGATTACACAATTATAACATCTTCTCAAGGTTCAAGCTGTAACATATTGTGCTTTTTCCCTGCATAGATTTTCCCAGAAAGCACCCAGTTAAATGTGTACACTGCTGGACCTGTGCAGTCATTTCTCTCAAGTTGCGAGAATAATATAAATATGAATGTCGTGAAGAAGGTGGACTATAAATATTCATTCCACAGAAACACATTGATGAAGAGTTAGCCACATAATCTACCAGCACCGCATGATTGCATATGAAAAAATAATTCATGACTGTACAGTGGCATTAATTAAGAGATATGTATTAGTTTAATGGCAAATCATTTTTGCCAGGCTGTAAATTTTTCCTTGTCGTTGTAATGTATGTTTTCATGCCGTTTTTATGGGTACTATAAAAATGTAAAATATTTGAATAGAGGTATTTAATTAAAAATATATAAATATATTGTTTTTATATATCTGTTATTCATATGTTTTTGAAGTATATGTTGGGGGTAAGTGATTGCATGTGGTTAGTACGGACTTGCACCTTAGGGAGCATTTTCTTTAGGTTTAGTTTACAAACCCTGTCCTCTTGGTTAGAGGGAGAGCTCTCATTTATTACTCAAGCATTTCAATTTAGTACATCAGATTAGATCACTGCATTGAGAGGCATTGAATAAAAGTGACAGTGTTTAACGCTCATGCCTCTTCCCACCTCCCCCACGACAACAATGCCATTAGTGGATTAAAAGGCAAGTCAGTTGTTATGTGCACCTTATATGTGGCCTACATTCCTGTCCGGAACATTAAAGTCTATTTAAATCAGACACAAGAGAGGTGCTTGTATGGCACACACCCTGAACTCGAGAATTTCGAGTGCTTTCAAATGCAGTAAGGAAAAGGCAAACACGATGTAATAAAATATTTACCTAGGATCACACAATTTGGTCAAGCGGGGAAGCAAGGAGGAAAAATCCCAGGTTTTCTGATTTGACATTGTGCCATTCAGCCACTGGATTGGTACCTCTATTCCTCTCCTGTTTTACTGTTTTCATCAAAGAGTAATGTTTTTTCCTAAATTCTTGGTGCGTTAGGTTCGAGCGCTGGTGGTAGGCAGGACCCCCATGAAAGTGTGGCTCGTTTTGGGCTCGAGGTTTCAAGAGGACCTCGAGCTGAGGCAGAGCCAGGTCATAAGTGTGTCGCCCACCTCTGTAACATCAGCTATAGAAATATCCTTCCAAACGAACATTGTAGCAAAAATTTACAAAAACACAATATTGGGAAGATAGGTATAAATTCGTAAGCATCGTTTTACTGTTAACTCCACGAAGGCGTACCTTGAATATACAATTATTGCCAAGGCACATATACAAGGCATTAAGTATTGTTTACCAATATATAATTACCTTGTCGGTATTTTGGTCGTCGATTATTTTGCTGCTGTATTATGTAGAACGATATGTAAAATTCGATTTTCCCATATTGTACCATTTTGACCAACAGGACTTGCCTTATGTTTTTTGCTGAACCCTCATATCACACCTGGGCCCTGCAGGAACCATAGAACTGAAGTTTCCACCTGGGTTGCCCAAGAGCGCGCAGAGTGACAGCAGAAGGCTGCGACTCCAAAAAAAGGAACCTCGACTCCGTATTCCAGGTCCGGACCACAAGGCCTGACCACTAACACGTCTCCCCCACAACTGAATTCTGTGCTATATATGAACATTGGCGCGCTTACTTTGCTTTTCCCGGATGCTTATTTCCACCCCTATGCTTTTTGGAAGATACTGAACTGCAAATATTTAGTTTTCGCTAATTTTAAAACGTACCTTTTTATGTTTGTCTTGTTCCCCACGGCTCCGGCTATCCCTTGACCACAGGCGCACACAGAAGCGATTATGCATCACTGACACTTCTGTTGATGCGCCTTCCTCGCGGGACTCGGTAATTCAGACAGTTTTAGCGCGGCCCCCTCCCCTGTTCTTCCACCAAAGAGCTGCCAATCAAATCATGCGTCTGAAAAACAGGTCAACCGATGCCCTTCTGTCAGGCAGCGGCCTTCTACAGACGCCATCTGCAAAGCTCCGCCAATGTATGTACCTACTCCTAAAACAGTCTCCTTTACTCTGCGGCGAAAGCAAGCTGATATATATCTATTAAAAAACGGTCTCAATATGAATAACAAGCATTGGCAAAGCCAGTAGGCCTAGTGTTGGCCACGAGCCTTTAAAGTTTGTCAATGGGGGTTGTGTTGTAATGATTTTTGCAAACTTTACGTCGCGAAAGTTGCCGGGCACTCATCAATCTTAAAAAAAATTGGTTAGGAGTAAAAATACTTTTTGGGGTTTCAAAAAGCACGCTTTGAGCTGGGCGGCTCCATGCTGCTGTATGTTGAAACTATGAATGACACAATAACAGGCCCATGGATGAAGAGGGCTGGCTGAAAGCCCCCATAAGTAATTTTATCACCATACAATTTTAGCAAAAAGATTTTTTCGGGGGCTAACACTAGCCACAATTATAATCAGGGCTTTAAGGGGGCCGGGTCTGAGCACCGGCAGTTTTTTTTTGGGGCCCTCGAAACGGGTCTCTATCGGGCTCTATTTTCGTGGCTACTAAAGGTAGTCCGTTCTTTATTTTTTTTTTTTTCGGACCCGTTTTGAGGGCCCAAAAAAAAACTGCTGGTGCTCAGACTCTGCCCACTGTTGCTGCACGGTTAGGCAGTGCTTTAAATGGAAAAAGAGAAGTGCCGGTACTCACCAAATTGATAGGGGTGAGCCTGGGAGGTGCGTGTCTGGGGGCGTGGCTTCAAGGCAGCCTTGTACACTATCAGCATTTTCTTCTTCAATGTTCAAAGTGCCTTTGGCCAAGTTCTGCCCATAGCTGCAGGGTGTAATTAGCGTTTGTTGTAACTATATATAGTGTGAACTTAGCCCGAGGGCATTAACATGAGAAGCAGAAGTTTTACGCGAAAGCAGCCATTTTTTTTTTTCAAGGCACTCTGACAGACAACGGATCCGCAAACTTTCCCTATAACTCACAGCGCGACAGTTCCAATGTCGAGACCTCTAGCTTAGAAAAACACAGGTGTCTTCCTGTCCTGTTGCGCTGTCAGGGTGTGAGCAGGGCCGGCCTGTTTTAACACCTCATTGTCCCTTTCTTCGCGCTCCTTTCACCGTCTCACCCCTGCTGATACACACACCAACAGACCCATCACCGTGAGGCAGCTAAACTATCGGTGATTTAGGTGAGCTGGGTAGGTCCCGAGGCGTTTGGGTTCAGGGGGCAGTCACTGCTTAGCTCAACTCAAAAAGGACCCCCTGCTGCCGCATTTCAGTCTCTATTAGCAAGGGCGCCAAATTTCTCTCCGCCTAAGGCGCTATCTTATCAAATGCCGGCTCGGAGTGTAGGGCTGCAGCCGCAACCTAGCGCCGGAATCCACTCGACATTAACTGTCAAGCACCCATAACCTAGAGAGTGACCACAGCATGCCACTAGGAGTACCGGTACTCTCTTAACACAAGGAGAAGTCCCGGTACTCATGATTTTCTTAAGCACACAGTGCTAGTTATTTTGATTTAGACCACGCCCCTATTCGGATAGGCCACGCCCCTTCAAGACATTAACCACGCCCCTTTTAGAGCACCCCCAGGTTTTTTTTCCCACTTAAAGCACTGATTATAATGAAGACTACAGTGCAAATCTCGAACAATGGATTTCCATCACGGTGCGTTTCACTCCAGAATGCGGCTGTGCTCGCCAGCCAATGCGCCTCTGTTGCAGAGCTACTGCTGAAATATTCCATCTACATAACACTGCAAATAGACAAGTCACCAAGGGAGCGCATCTGCACAGCTCCACTGATGCACTTCCATCAGAGGACGCGCTGTTTACGAACACATTGATAATTCCTTATTTTATTACATTTCACAGTGCACTTCTGTTGGTTCTAGGCGCTTCAAATAACAAGGGGTACTATTACCCGTTTGAATTGCATTTAATTTAAGTAGGCCTTTGCCAGCATACGAACTCGTGACTTGCAGATCAGCATGTTTTCAGCGTTCAGCATTGACTCACTGAGCTATCCAGATACAGCCACAGAAAAATCCCAAGTGATGCAGAAAATGACAACAAGTCCATCTGGTCTGCCAATTTCATGTCTAGTGTGGTCTGCCAATTTCATATCTAGTGCAGCGCTTAATACCCCTACTATGCATGCCATCATCTTCACTAAAACCCTTAGCTGGAATCTACTCCCAGATGATCCCTTTTTTTTATTTTATTGTTATATATTTATATAGCGCGAACTCGACCCGAAGGTACTGGAGCGCTTTACATGAGCACCGTATTTACATTATACATTCAGGTACGGGGAGATTAAGTGATTTTCCCAGAATCACAGGATGTGGACGCGACATCGAGGCTCGAACTCTGGTTTCCGGCACCAAAGTCGGCAGTCTAACCGACGGACCACATCCTCTCCCCAATCCCTTGAATGGTTCTTGACCTGTGTCCCCTTTGTCAAGCACTGGCAACATAAATAAGTCCGGCTTTGCCAAGCAGGTGCGAATTTATACATAAAAAAGTACCATTGAATATAATTTTAATACAAGAATATGTGTGCTTCTAAACAGACAAGTGCACATCACCGAAAATATGATTCATATTGGTGCAATAAAAAGTTACTATTAGCTTTAAATTAATATAACATGAAGATGTACTTTATACATTCACAATCAGCTAAAAATTGACAAGGGATAATGAACGGAAAGAAAAGAGCCCGGGTAAAGACAAATATTGCACAACCAGTCCTGCAAGTGCATTTTTTAGGCAGCTGTGCAGATGTGATCAGGAATTAATGTCATCATTCACAGGGCAAAGAGCCAATGGCTGAAGAGGCTGACTCACTGACCCAATACTGTATGCTGTGGTAGGTAAAAACAAACTGAATAACAATTGAGCAAAGCAATGGTTGAAGATCACTAATACAAAATGCCACTCTTTGTGTGTATTTATCCATATATTTCATTCCTAAATTCATTTGAGTACCTGAGGCTGGAGACATCTAAAGCGTTCTCTAGGCCAGGCCTAAAAAGTAGACGGCTGTGCTTACCTTCGACAGGGCAACAAAGGGAAACTTATCCATCTCCAACTGGTACTCCTCTCCCGGCTGATTCGCTAACTGCCCCTTCAAGATTCGGGTGGCGGTCACTGTCGAGATGCCCATTCCTGCAAAAAAATGCTATCAATTAAAATCTAGTTTAAAAGCAAAGGATAGTGTTACGCATGGACAGGGGCATGCCATACTGGCTAATTGCTTGCATGAACTTTGTATATCATTCAAAGTTGCACTGGCAGAGTGCCATTGTTGTGCCTCATATGTGACTCCAATTCATTCCTACATCACCTGAACATGCATTTCAACTGGATCTCATTCATACGTAACTACGTCATCAATGTATACACTTCCACAACTCTCATTCCCACGTCCATAATGTGAACACTTCCACAGACTCTCATTCCCACATAAGTAGTGCGTACACTTCCACAGACTCTCATTCCCACGTCAGTAATGCGTACACTTCCACAGACCCTCATTCCAACGCCAATAATGCGTACACTTCAACAGACTCGCATTCCCACATCAGTAATGTGCACACTTCCACAGACTCTCATGCCCACATCAGTTATACGTACACTTCAACCGGATCTCTGTTATTGGTACATGACTCATTCATGCACTTCCAACGAGAGGGCATGGGCTTACCCCGAATGTTACTCATTCCTGCATCACCCTTTAACTAAACTGTATAAACTCATAAATCACTGGAGAACTTGCTTTCCTCGAGTCTCATGTTTTCTTTCATCACTGGCACATGCACATCGACTGAGTCTTCTTCTTTCCAACACCATGTTTTGTGGTCCTCCGTAAGGTCCCATTCTTTCCAGCCTTGAACCAATTCGGATATATGAGGGCTTGTTGAAGGCATGTGCGTTGCCTATTTGTACGTTTGTGGTAGTTGAAATCGAGATGTCTTGTTGTTGGACCAAAGTATCCATGCGGCTAACGCTGAGGGGTTGGCTGGGTGTTTCGGGGTTGTGTATTATGTGTTGTTCACATACTCATTGTCGTCTATCCCCTACTCATCCTCAGTAATACAATTATCATCAGCGTTCCCATACTCCTCGTCAGTGATCTTATGCTTATCTTCAGTGATCATATACTAATCCTATCCTCACTAATCGCATACTCGTCCTCAGTGATCACATATTAATCTTATCCCGAGGGATCCCAAAGTCATTGTCACTGATCTCATACTCGTCCTCAGTGATCACATACTAATCTTATCCCCTGGGATCCCATATTAAACCTCAGTGATCCCTTACTAATCCCATACTCAGTGATGCCATACTCGTCCTCAGTAATCACATATGAATCCTATTCTCAGGGATCCCAAAGTCATTGTCACTGATCTCATACTCATCCTCAGTGATCACATACTTATCCTATCAAATGGGATTCAAAGCTGGTCAGCGATCCCAAACTCATTCTCAGGGACCACATACAAATCCTATCCGTTTGGATTCCAAACTCATCATCAGTGATCCCATGCTCGTTCTCACTGATCATCTGCAGTGATCCCATATTCGTCCTCAGTGATCCCATACTGGTCCACATCCAAGTCAAGTCAAGTCAAATGTAACTTTATTTGGCTGATTATAGCCATAAAAGTACAAATAACAAAACAGGACAGATCAATCTACAAACATATAATACATAGATGTAAAATCAGTTAAGATCCCCCGTTTTGTGATCCATAGACAAACATTAAAAAAAAAAAAAAGAATCATAAGACAATTAATGATCTTTATAAAGTCCTGCTCAACACGAAATTCATTATCTGCCGCTCCCATAAGAAACAATAAAATAAAATACACGCCATCGAGTAATGTGACAATTCATGCAAAAATGAGCACACCTCAGGGATCCATACAGGGAAAATGGCGACATAAATGAGAATACAGTCCACCATCACATAATTAGGCCTGGGAGTAAATAAATAAATAAGATAAAATTAACCCAACTTACATTTGTCATATTTACATTTAAAAACAAGAAATTCTTAGCAAATAAAACTAACACATACCAAAAAAAAGGTTTTTACGCAACATGATTCAAAACCATGTCCACAGAACAGCTCATAGGTGACCTATTCCTATACCTAATTGCTCCTGTTAGGAAACTTGCTATCCCAAAGCAGACCATAGGTGACGCTAGCATTTGTAAGTACACCAGCGCCGGTCTAACTTGTTCAAAATTACAACCTTTAAGCAGAGGGAGGATAAATTTTCTGCGCAGTGAATTGTAATATGCACAGAAAAAAATTGTATGAAGAGTGTCCTGGTCCGAGAAGTTGTCACAAGGGCAGGGATTTAATGTTCCTTCTTTAAAATACCCTTTAGGAAAAGCAAGAAGCCAGGGAACCATATTCAACCTAAATCTCGTCAAAACGAAGAGATGATACGGTTTATTTATGTAAAGTAAATAAGGTTGCATCTGTTGACCCAGGCTCATTGTGGCAAATCTTCTCACCATAGGTTTTTTCAATTCGTTCTCCTCCCTTAGTACTCTTCGTCTATCCAGAAACTGCAGCTTGAAGTCTCTAATGACCAGTTTACCCAATGCTGTAGGGCTCCGGAATAAATCGGGGCAGCCCAGGGTTTCCATTTGATCCTTGATATATCTTATCCACGGAATGTCTAACACCTTTTCCAAGGTGAGACAGTCTTTGATGATCAATTGATTTAGGTTTGGAGTTGGTTGTGCCCAAATTCTCAACCAACGCAGTAAAGGGGCAACCGCAATCTGATCAGAAATAAAACCCGCTCCTAATTCCTCGTGTATGTTAAAAATTGGCATGGATACAGGGACCGAAAGCAGTTTACGCAAAAAAATGTTTTCGGCCCCTTGGATTTCTCTGACATCTGTTTAACCCCAGATGTCGCACCCATAAGTTGCCATAGGAAGACATTTGGCATTGTAAATCTTCATAAGTGTAGGGAGTGGTATTGATCCTATTCTTTTTGCAAAGTCTAGAGCGGACCCTGATGCTCTAGCTAATACATTCTTTTTATGTGCACACTGCGTGGACCATGAGCGGTGGTCATCAAAAAGAACCGCTAAATAGGGAAAAGCGGGGACTTTTACTAACTCAACTCTCTTACAATGAAATGTAACCTTCACTGCCCTCCTTGAAACTATGGACATGGCATGCGACGTTTTAAAATTAGTAAATAAGTCCAACGACTCCATAAAATCTATAAAACAATTTAAAGCGTTTGCAGCCCCCTTGCAGTCCTGACCGCCAACACCGCATCATCGGCGTACAAAAATACGGGAATCATTTTTAGTACCAGCTCTAGGAATGTCTTTCCAGCAAGAAATCAGAGAATCTCCTAGCTTATTAATATAGAGGGTGAACAGCAAGGGGGCCAAGATGCACCCCTGCCGGACCCCTCTTTTTACAGCCCATGAATCAGTCAGGCTACCATCGTCATTAATCGCACTGCCGCTGTTGTATTTTCATGGATGGCTGCCAGAAATGAAAACCAGTCAACATCTAGCCCTATATCTTGAAGGATCAACCAAAGCTTTGACCTATTAACAAGGTTACGGTTAAATCCATAAAGGCCAGATGGAGGTCCCCTCGCTTTGTGACTGTATACTTCCCTATCACCAAATGAAGATTTAGGCATTGGCCCAGCGTACCTTTCCCCTGCCTAAAACCATATTGGATATCGGAAACTATAACTGCTTGATCGAGCCACTCTGTTACGCATGCCAAAACAACTTTCCCCATAATTTTGGCCGCAGAGTCAAGGAGCGAGATGGGCCTATAACAAGCCGGGTCATTCCTTCCTCCCTTTTTAAAGATCGGTATGATGACCGCCTTAGCCCAAGACGGGGGAAAACCAGACAAGCAGGCTGCGTTAAAAACATGAGTTAAAATCTTTGCCCATAGCTTAGGATCTGCCTTATAAAGATCAGCCAGTACTCCGTCAGGACCTGGAGCTTTCTCCCCTGAGGTTGATATAATCGCCTTATTGACTTCATCAATTGTAAAGACAAGAGGGTGGCATACTGAATCAATGACTGGCTTCCCTGGAGAAATCCCGGGTGTCACATCACTATACTCTTTCCCAAAATGTTGCATCCCACCTCTCAGCAGGAACTAAACAATCTGTACTGGAGTTTTGTGAACCATCAAACAATGGCCTATTTACGACGGACCAGAATCTAGAACTATTAGCCAGCACACTGACCTGGCTGAGCTCCTCCCAAGCCATCTCCCCCAATTGCCTTTTCCGACTCTCCACTGCAAGTTTATATGCCCTCCTTACATTTTTAACCCGTAAAGCTACCCTGGGTTTTTGCTTAAGTTCCTGCATGAGTTCCTTATGGGTAGTCATACAGGTTTCATCAAACCATTTTTTATATTTTGGGGGCCTCGGTCTACAAGATATAGTTAAACTAGAGGCAACCTGCTTTACAATTCGGTCAAAGGCATTAAGAACGGATAATGGTTGAGAGTCCTGGTCTGAGCAAACTCCTGCGCGCAATTAGTAATTAAACTATCAATGAAACTGTCAGGTGTGATCCTTTCCCACCTCATTCTACGTGCTTGATCTATGGGTGCAATATTAGCATTAGTAAGTTGGGTAATGGTCCTTATTTACAGCATGTATATTAAGGTCCAGTGATAGTGGATTGTGATCACTAAAGCATTTTTTTGTTGCACTTAGTGTACCTATTGTCGACAACAACGAAGAAGAAACCAAAATGTAATCAATTATGCTGTGACGGCCATGACCAACATATGTAGGTATGGGAACTATCCTGTCTGACTGCACAGGGCAAATCAAATTATGGGTTGATAAAAAACTTTCTAAAAAAATACGGGACGAGGTATGTTCAAAATGAGTTAGCCCCTGAAGGCCATAATCCTCCTCCAGCCTTGCTGAACAGTTAATAGGACAAACATGAATATTAAAATCTCCCAGGACTAATATGTCATAATGTGTTTCTGTATTGTCACCATAATCACCCAAAAAAGCAGTGAGAGCCCTAAGGTGCTGTAGCTCGTCAATTCTAGTGAAAGAATTATAAAAATTAACCACCAGAAGGGTTGATAAATTCTTCCCTGTCAATTCTACTCCTAAAATATGGGGAGAACATGATTCAATCAATTTTGATTTATAAGACAACTTAAGGTTAATCATCAGTAATAGCCCCCCCCCCCTTGCTCTGCCCATACTGGATGGTGTAGCGAGTTTACAAAAAGATATAAACCCATCCAGGTGGAAGTTTTCGTTTGCCTCCCATGTTTCCTGAAGGGCTATAATGTGATGTGTGGCAAGAAAAAGTTCCCAGGATGCATCACCCTTTTTTGCTCTTAAACCAGCTATATTCCATGTTAAAACTTTCATTATACCGCCATCAATTGTTGTTAGGGTAGTACTGGGTTCTACTATAACAACTGATGAGAAGTGTTGATTCAAGGGACAGGACAAAATAAAATTCGGTAAGCTAACCATGGGAACATGTATTACTTCATCCGGTGTTTCCACTAAATTATCTAAAATAACAGGTACTACATTCCTAACAGGTAATCAATCTTGAGCATCTAAACCGGAAAGTGCCTGAAACCTGTTAGACTAGGAAATGGAGAGAGCCGCCGATGACAAAGTTCTTAGAGAAGGCTTGTAGAAATATCCCAATGGCAAGGCCCAGATGGAAGTGACAGACTTAGGGCAAGGATCCTGTGCCCTTATTATCGTCTGAACAACCGTGGGATTTCGGAAATTAATGACCACACAGTCCCCCTCGAAGTTCTTTAATGATTGTCTCACCCACCCAACTCTGCGTACCATAATATTATTATTCTTCATGGGTACCCTAAAACCTTTATGTTTGGATAACCAATTTACGGTTTTATTACGCAATTGGGTCCAAGATTCAGTTTGATCTGATCTAAGCGGTGGGACACCAGCCAGAACCGAAACCTAAGGACATGCGGCCGGGGGTAGGTCTAATACATCTCCAGAACACTTAGCATTCAAAGGGTTCATCACAATGGGACCATCTCTATGATGATTACTAGCTCTAGTAATAAACTTGGCCTGGTCAATAGGTAATGATCTCGGAGGTCCCACAAGCTGAGACGGGATGTGATCGGATGGACAAAAAGAGTTAACCATACCGCCTGTCCCCAGACCTCCCAGGCCCAGCTGTGCGATATTCCCCCCTGGGCCAGATGCCATGCGAAATGGTCGAGGTATCGCAGGACTCACATTACCAATATTCGCATTAACTGGTCTGTGGGCCAATTCCCTATTGTTGACCCCCACGGGGCCGATAACTTCTGGCATTACCGGGGCCACAGCTGCTTTAACTGCCCCTCGTACCGCACAATGGCACCCACATGCCTCCTGATTAAGTGGCTCATTACTAGATTTTAAAAAGTGTGATAGTTTTTCCTCACTTGCCCCTAATTTACATTTAAAAAAGGCGCTAAAAGGGCAGTTAATAAAGTCTCCAGGTGCTTCCAGTGGTCAAGATCTCTTCCAATATCCACCATAGTGTGGGGGTCAGTATTTGAAAGAAGAGATGTACCACCATTGAGTTTGGGGGTCTGATTCTCGCATATCCCTACCGCTTGAAGTTTAGGTTTAGCTTCGGTCTTGTTCCTTGATGCCACACTTCCCCTTGTACATTTTGCAGGCGGCTCACCATTCCCTCCCTCACCATTCCCTCCTAACCTGGATTTAGAAGAGCATGCCACGCTTTCCCTTTCCCCTGCAGCTCTTTTGGATCTGGTAGCAGGATCGCCTTGGGATACACAGGTCGTTGTTGAGGTATGCGCTAGAGTTCGAACAGGGGGTGCAGGCGGTTCTATTTTCTCTGCAGATAGATTAACCAACGATTCCTGAGCTAAGCTCATTGTCGGGTTTTGAGCAAGTTCAAAAATGCTTAAATGATCCACCTCCAGAACCCCCAAATTGGAAGCTAAACAACCAACTGGGTCCCCAACAGGACTTACAACTGGTGCATCCAAGCTTAAGCTGTCCAATGTTTGCAGAGCGCCCATGGGAGATTTGACCAAAGTTATAGCCCCCAGGGATGACCTTTTTTGCCCTGCATAAGTGTCCAAAGAGAGCCGATTTTCGGTAAGTTGTATTTCACATGTCAAAACTGTCTCAGCCCTTGTTAAAAACACATCCAATGTACCCACAACCCCTCCCCCCCCCAGCCCGCAATCCTGTAGCCTTGCGTTTGGTCGTCATAACCAGTGCCTAAATATATGACACCACCTTCTAGACAGACAGACGTATCAAGGGAAATGTAACAGTGAAAGACCTTATGCTTCATCTGGAGTTCAAGGTGTCTCGCGCAGCTAAAGGGGGTGGCCCAGCCCTGCCTCCTCCTGGCTCGGACGGGTGCAGACGGGCCCGCCCTTGGCCAGGGCTTCGCCCGGCACCGCCCGCACGCGTCCCGTGCTGCGGGAGGCGGGGGGCGTAGAAATGCTGCCTCCAGGGGCACTGCACGACGTCAGAGGCAGGCGACAGGCAAAGGATGCTGGATCTTGTGGTCCCTGTCTCTGTGCGCCGTTCCCCTCATGGCTGGAGAGACCGGGTAGCTGGTTTGACGGCCGTTGCCCTCACAGCAGGTGAGCAGGAGTGTCTGAAGAGGGTGCCCCCCTTCCTGAAGTGACACCAGGTAAGTGAAATTACAATGCGCGTCCCCATAGATCCCATACTTGTCATGAGTGGTCACATACTCATTGTCAGAGATCACATATCCACTCCCAATGATCACATGCACATCCTAAACGATCCCACATTCATCCCTGGCGATCCTGCACTCATTCCTGCTGATCGCACACCCATCATCTGTGATACCACACTCATCCCTGGAGATCCTACACTCATTCCTGCTGATCGCACACTCATCATCTGTGATCCCACACTCATCCCTGGAGATCCTATACTCATTCCTGCTGATCGCACACTCATCAGCGGTGATCCCACACTCATCCCTGGAGATCCTATACTCATTCCTGCTGATCGCACACTCATCATCGGTGATCCCACACTCATCCCTGGAGATCCTACACTCATTCCTGCTGATCGCACACTCATCATCTGTGATCCCACACTCATCCCTGGAGATCCTATACTCATTCCTGCTGATCGCACACTCATCATCGGTGATCCCACACTCATCCCTGGAGATCCTATACTCATTCCTGCTGATCGCACACTCATCATCGGTGATCCCACACTTATCCCTGGAGAACCTATACTCATTCCTGCTGATCGCACACTCATCACTCAGAATCACATACCTGCTGTCAAGGATTGCATACATTGCCATTGTTGATGATTGAATACTGATTGACAACAATCATGCAGTAATTCCCTGAAAATGACTAAGCACTCATCAATGTTATTATATTAATTGTCAGTGGTGACACAGTAAACACTGGTGATAATATACTCGGTCAGTGATCGTATAGTCTTTAGCAGTGATTGCAAGCTCATTAGCAGCTATATATCAATCATCCTTGAATACATTTACAATCCTCAAGTGAGTCTCACTAACATTCCACAGTCAATGTAAGTGAGACTAACATTCGACAACATATGATCTAATTCACGGCGTGTGCTCTTCACCCATCAGCTACAACCCTCCCAAGCCCTGGAATGTTCTAATACCAGAGATTAACCATTTTAGCCACTAACCGTCTCCAAGGAACATGATGATGTTTTTGGCAATGTTGTTGTTCAGCTTCTGCAGTTTCAGGGCCTGTTTAAGGGTCTGCTGTGCCTGGTCCCTCCAGTACTGTGAACTTTTCTCTTTTTCTAGAACAAACATAAAATGACAATGTTTCAATGGTAATAGAAGGATAAGAGAAGGAGATAAAAGATGAGAATTTGATTACATATGTAGGTAGCACGTGAAATACATTAAATACAAAGAAAATAATAAAAAAATAATGCAAATGCCAGTATTTTCCAGTTGCTGCCCACTTCTAGTACTTGATAAAAGATAAGTGGGCAGAGACGAAGTACCAAGAGGCCATGGCAAGCGACTGGAGGGGGCACACCATTGGAAAAGATATTTCTCATGGGAAGGTTAATTAGTCAGTGGTCTCATAAAGTTCAGGGACAGGGGTGCAAGAGTACTGCAAAATAAGGGAAGGTCAAATCTGGGAGGCCATCAGTCTGGTGAGAATGCACTGAAACAGACAGATGGATGGACAAGTAAATGGCACTGAATCCCTGGTGAGGGTTAGAGAAGGTTGAAGCTAATGCACAAGTGAGGCTTTTGATGATCTAAGGTAATCTGTCCAGTCAGATGGTAAGAGAACTTCCTAGTGATGAGGTCTAGACGATCTCCTGTTCCTACACCCCAATTTACTAGCCAGATATGAATATTGGGCAGCCACATACCTGGGATGATGGCGAGCGTAAGAGTGACTTCAACGACCAGAAAAATTAGCAGAGGGTTCATCATGAAGGGTGATGTGTTGGGACCAAGATGTCGTCAATAGAGGAGCGTCTGACCAGAGGAATGGATCACACTGAGCCGATTAGTCGATTATTGCTTCTGAAAAATAAAGAAGACGAAGTTTAGAGTTTCATCCCTTGAAAGAGAGAACCAAGCAATGTCGACTGACAGGGAACCCTGTTTACAATCTCTATTTTGTCATTTTGCCTTTCTCCATAGCTATGTAACCTGGAAAGGGTGTAACAAGTGAAATTTGTACCGCATTTTCCAGAATACTCTTCTAACATTGCAGTCATGTGTATGCCTACAAACAACTTCTACAATACTGTTTAGACTGATAAATAGCAGAGGCACATTCTAAGTCAATAGAAACTCATGCTTCGATTACTTACTGGTAACGGCATTACTGCGAGTACCTTTTCACCATAAATAATTGTTTATAGAGATATGCGGCAGTTACAAAGAGGTAATCAGTGCTTCCAAAGAGGAAGAATTACTCTATGGGACTGATTCACAAATGCAAAACGGTATTAGACATATTAAGTACACGGTGCATGAATAATTAGGACTAAGTGTATTTTCCAGACTCTCATGCATGAAGTAAATGCACGAGCAGGTATATGTGGAATTCACGCACAATCGTGGCTCACACTCCTTGTTTTAAACCCACAGGTGCGTAATGCACACATTACACATCCGTATGCCTTTGAATATTGTAGAATGTAATTTTCTTTATCAGTATGCTCTTTTCATGCAAAAAAAAGTATATGTAAATGGAAGCCCTTCCTATCCATGTTGTAACAAAACTAGGCTGAAGCCGGAGGCGTAACCTAGGCCCCTGCCCACCCATTCAGTCTAAGGCTTATGATTATTTGAGATATATAAGATATGTGAGTCTCAGGGGCCCCAGCCTCAGCACATTCTGCATGGGAGTCCTGACATTTTGTGTTACGCTACTGTGCTTTCAGCATTACTGCGCTTCTAGGGTCACATAGATTTAGAAGACGTTAAGAGGTGATATAAGCACTGGCAATTTATGCCCATAGGCGTAGCTTCCATTCACAGAGCAGGTGGAGTAGCACTGGGCCCAGACATGAGGGGCCCCAGTGCTTAATTTGTAAAAAAAAATAAGTGCCAGGGCTCTCGCCAGAAGGCCACTGCAGCTCGCGTCACACCTTGTCCCTGCCAGTGCTGCCAATGTGAGTAACAACACAACTACTAATCATCGCACTCCCACAAGTGTAACAATTCAGACTATTCCAGTGCCCCAAAGCTATAAGATTGGCTTGGGCGGCAGCTGAAAGTCATTTTCAATGTCAATTGAATTAATAATTGATTGTTGTTGTGGTCATTTCTAAATTAGCCAGACACTGCCACCTTGTGTCAGGCTGTCACAAGCGCTCGTGTTGACAATTAAGTGCTGGTGCTAAGCACTGGAAACCACCGGCTCAAATTAAGCACTGAAGGGCCCTCTGAACCTTAGTTATTGCTGTTTTCACAGTTCAAACAGTGGTCGGGGTCCATTGCATTACTTACTCTAGGACCAATGGCACACTGACTACGCAATCTTTCTGTGAACAGTAATACATGTGCACTGCATTATTCCAGAATGTCTTCTTACACCAGGGTAGAGACACACAATTTTGCAACCACAGTCAGAATGCATTTGTGTAAACTGTACATATAATAGGAGATATTCACAATGACATTTTGATGTATGTAAAGTATATTCCTGCAGTACTCTTTTACATACTTCCAAATCATCTAAAATAGGATTGCAATAGGAATATTCAGGGAATAGCCATATACATTTGGATAAATAGAAAATAGCACTTTTACAAATAGGGAGTTGGACATTTTGCGACGATTCACTGAGGCGTGTAAGAGTCCGCAAAGGAGTACTCCAGTTATTCTCCTTTCCCTACTCATAATTGCTTAGTGAATCGGCCCCAAAGTGTACATTATACACAAACTGTATGCTTATCTTACACTTTAGTAAGTCACGTGCATGCAGCTCAACCCCAGAGAAGGTTCTGCAAACCTCCTATTACCCATCCTGAACCCCACTTGAATGGCTGACTGCACCCACAGATCTGAAATTAATTGGATGTGGAAATTATCTCACACAAGAACTCCAAGTATCGAACAATTGCCCGCATGCTTTGGCCACCTCTCCTCTCCCACATCATTCTCACATTGTCAGACTGGAAAAAAAAGATATGGCATTTGGCAGGACCTTTGTACAACAGCAAATGATAGCAAGCTTGGTTGCACAGGCAAATCCTTTGCTGGCACTGAGGCAAAACGAGCCCGATTCCAGCCTGCATTCCAGTTTTGTTTACGTTTGCACATTAAAAGCAGGCCGTTTGCCTGCGCCAGTGCTTGGTTTTCACTTCCTGCATATGTAATGTGATGGAAGCAGCATTGTCGATGAGATGAGGAAGTAATGTCATGCAGCACCATGCAGAAGTCAATATTGTGACATAGCAAACAACAACAGGATCATTCAAGGAAAAATATAGATTCAACTGTTAAAACAAAATAAACATTCTTATGAATGGATTTAATCGCTCCATCTTTCTGAAAAGTCCACCACCAGGGAGCTCACATGTGCCACAAAACCCTTACCAGATTTAAAATAATATGCATAAATCAGGGTTTTCATATCCACGTCTCTGCTCTACATATTGAGAAATTACTACTTTGATCTTAAAGAGGGTATTGGTCATGGTTTAAATCTCCTTTGTTTTCAGGTTTGGCCTAGAGAAAGCTCACATATATCAGTCAAAAAAAATCATTATCAATGATGGAGAATTTACAACCTGTCTATTGACCCTGAGAAGTTATTAGTTAAGGTGAACAGGTTTTGTTTTCTAATTCAGCCTTATCGCAAACCAAAGTCCTCCTGGCAATGAGATGGGTTTAACTTAACAAGTAGCGGGGAAAGCCCTGAAAAAAACAGGCAAAACTTCCTACAGTTTAAAATGTTAGGCCTCCACCTCTTTAGAGACAAGGAAAGCAATGATACCAGCTACCCCTTTGCCGCTGTGGTTGGTGGTTGACCATTCCCCCACGGCAGCCAATTCTCAAGCATGGTAATCTCTGCAAATAACCACAGAATACACAGACATGCACCCTACCCTCCAAAGAATCCACTGGGCAACAGTCTTGTTTTTTGTTTTTCTGAGGATGTCCCAGACGTGGATTTGTTTTACTTCGCAATGCCCTCATTTCTTGGTCCCTCTGTTCAAAGACACCAAATCCTTTGCACACTGAGGTTCAACAGAATAAGCAAAGACAAATCCGATGTTCTGGGCATTTATATGGTAAAAAAGCTTTCTCAAGCCGCAGTGCAAGCTTGTCTTAAACTGGAAAAGTACAGCAAAATCAGAGTCGAACAAGCTTCCCCCACAGACAGCACAGCTCCTCCATTGACAGTAGCAGTGCACACTTAGATATATATATGTATATATATATATATTATCTACTGGCGGTCGCCAGTAGATAGTTATAGTTAGGACCGTGTTTCCATAGGAATTCTCAAAATTCTATTTTGAATAACTTTGGCGCCGGTAGACGAATCTTCGCGAAATTTTCAAAACTAATGGGGCGCTCCGCTCAGCTCCTACCCTGAAAGTCTCTGGGGGATTCGTCAAGCGGGGGCCGAGAAAAAAGGGGGGTCCCAAAACGCGTTTTCCCCATGCATTTTCCCATAGGACCTTTAGTCGAAGGTACAGCCCGAACGGCTGAACAGAATTACTTGAAATTTGGCAGAGAGGTAGTCCTCAGGTCAGGGATGTGCTTTCTGCATATATGGAGTCAATCTGTTCAGTAGTTCCTGAGAAAATTGCAATTAAAAGCACATACATATCTATAGCCGCGCACCGTGCGCGCACCATGCGCGCACCCTAACGTGCGCGAGCGTAATTCTGATTGGTTGTTACATGTCAGTCAACGTTTGAATCGGTCGAAATCAGGAAGTGTCGGCCGCCATTTTGTTTGTTTTCAGTGCGAGAGTGGAAAAGGAAGGTGGTGAACATGAAAAGGGGGCAGGATAGAGAGTTCCTGACCCCCTAGCCTTTGTCAGGGGGTCCCTGAAGGACCCCGAAGGCAGAAAAAAAGATAAAAAAAAAAAAAATTTAAATCGCGGGTGTGCGCGCACCGTGCGCGCACGGTGAAAAATCATTAAAAAAAAAATTTTATACGTAGTTTATTGAAAAATAAATATATAAAAAAATAATAATAGATACATAACTTAGCATTTTTAAAAACGTACAAATTCACTGTAAAAACCATAGGTTTCACACACGTTATAGTTAGGAATTAGCATTTAAAAAACCTTGCAAATTCACTTAAAAAACCATAGGTTTCACACATGTTATAGTTAGGTGGATATTTCACTCGTAAAAAACCAATGAAATTCCACCGTTATAGTTAGTTCAGATAACTATAACTCGCGCGACCGCCACTCTATCACAAGGATGATGTCATCAGTGATGTCAAGAGTGATGCCACTGACCATGTCATGAGTGATGTAATATGTGACGTCATGAGCAGAGGATTGCGGGCGCTCAAGTTATAGTTATCTGAACTAACTATAACGGTGGAATTTCATTGGTTATCCACCTAACTATAACATGTGTGAAACCTATGGTTTTTTAAGTGAATTTGCAAGGTTTTTTAAATGCTAATTCCTAACTATAACGTGTGTGAAACCTACGGTTTTTTCAGTGAATATATATATATATATATATATATTCTCCAACAAAGAAAGGCACTGCACTCCAGAAGCTGCTGAAAATTTGTTTTTACTTCACAGAGTTACAGCACAATATCCACAACCACCATCACCGACATTTCGACCAAGAAATTGTGTTTTTCACGGTTCACGTGAGTCCTTCCTCACTTTCATCTTGGCCATATTAGCCCATTATGAGGCATTATGGGAACTGTATTTTTTCATCTTCGGAGCACAAATGTCTCGTTTCAATTCATGGGGTATTGTCTTGTTTATTCTAGTTACTTTCGTAGAGGCTCATTTCTGGGTATTCATTGTCCATTTAACTGTCTGATTTCATTATCCCACATTTCATTATTATGACAAATGTCCTTATTGTATCTCACAGTATGGCACGTTTGCTGGCACAGTTTGGGAACTCGTCTCCAACTGTTCTACATGTTATATTTGTTTTCTCTAGTTGTGTTTGGTTGATTGTCACTTAATTCATTCGAGCTTTGGGTTGAGTACCCCTTTTGGTGCAACCGCCATTTTACGGACTGTTCCAATACGGGTCGCTGGGCTTGTTATGCTGTGGTCAAAACGTCGGTGATGGTGGTGGTGGATATTGTGCTGTAACTTAATGAAGTAAAAACAGTTATTCAGCAGCTTCTGGAGTACAGTGCCTTTCTTTGTTGGAGAATCATTTGCGAGGTATTGTCCGACCTCGACACTTGCACCTGCTATGTAAAGAGCGCACTGTTTAAGGACTGTTTGATGAGGAATATATATATATATATATATATATATATATATATATATATATATTACCTACTGGCGGTCGCCAGTAGGTAGTTATAGTTAGGACCACGTTTCCATAGGAAAACCTCAACATTCTATTTTGAATAACTTTGGCGCCGGTCGACGAATCCTCGCGAATTTCTCAAAATAGGTGGGGCGCTATGCTCCGCTCCTACCCTGAAAGTCTCGGGGGGATTCGTCAAGCGGGGGCTGAGATAAAAGGGGGGTCCCAAAACGCGTTTTTCCCATGCATTTTTCCATAGGACCTTTAGAACGAGCTACAGCCCGAACGGCTGAACAGAATTACTAGAAATTTGGCAGAGAGGTAGTCCCTAGGTCAAGGAAGTGCCTTTTGTAGGTTTGGTGTAAATCTGTTCAGTAGATTCTGAGAAAATAGCCTTTAAATCAATATATATATCTGAGCCCGCTTACGGTACGCTTACCGTACGCTTACCGTACGCTTACCGTAAGCTTACGGTGGCGTGCGCGGGCGCGATTCTGATTGGCTCTTAGATCTTAGTAAACATTCGAATCGGCCGAAACCAGGAAGCGGCGTCCGCCATTTTGTCTCTCGCACTGAGTGTTGTTTATCAAACATGATGGCCAAAAACATGTTACGGGGCTGTTTTGACAACTCCCTCCCACATAGTCATGTTGAGGGAGTCCCCAAACATCCCCCAAGAGCAAAAACGGTTTTATTTTTTTTTCGGCAATTTCGCGGGGTACGCTTACCGTACGCTTACCGTACGCTTACCGTAAGCTTACCGTACGCTTACGGTAAAAAAATAAAAATAAAAAAAACACTATCCACACTTACCCCACCCCCTGTGCTTTTGGTGGCCGCAGGCCACCAAATGTGCAGGGCTTATTAATAGAGAAAAAAAACGTAATTTTGGCAACATGAAATTATAAAATCGAAATAAAAAAAACACTATCCACATTGACCTCACCCTCTGTGCTTTTGGTGGCCGAAGGCCACCAAATGTACAGGGCTTATTAAAGTTGATAAAAACCGTGCACGGAACGAACTGCGTTAAGTGGGCGCGCGCGCCACAAATGGCGTAAAGTAACTTAGCATTTAAAAAACCGTACAAATTCACTGAAAAAACCATAGGTTTCACACACGTTATAGTTAGGAAATAGCATTTAAAAAACCTTGCTAATTCACTGAAAAAACCATAGGTTTCACACATGTTATAGTTAGCTGGACATTTTACTGATAAAAAACCAATGAAATTCCCCCGTTATAGTTACTGTAGGCAACTATAACTCACGCGACCGTAATCCTCTGCTGATGACATATGTGTCTTTATGAAAAAAAAATATTTGTAATATATGTATAGCTAAAATTTAATGGAAGAAGATATGGGCAAATAAGTGTCTAAATACAGTATTAGCATCAGCAGAGGATTGCGGTCGCGTGAGTTATAGTTGCCTACTGTAACTATAACGGGGGAATTTCATTGGTTTTTTATCAGTAAAATGTCCAGCTAACTATAACATGTGTGAAACCTATGGTTTTTTCAGTGAATTATATATATATACACACACACACATACATACATACATACATATATATATATAAACATACATACATACATATGTATATATATATATATATTTTTACACATACATACCTACATACATACATATATATATATCTCAAATGGCAGCCCCAATGTAAGCTTTTCTTGCATAAAGGACATGCACAGTATGGGTAGAAGCATTTCAAACTTTCTTAAAGAAACAGTGTAAGTTCACCACAAGAAGCAGTGACTGGGCATTCTACCCCACACACTCAAGCACAAAGAGCAGGTACAGCAAGGCAAGTAGCAATGTCAAGGAGATTCCACCTTCCCTAGGGTGGGTATGATAGAGTGCATGAAGGGAGCTGTTTGTTGCAGTGGGTATATTGTGGGACAGAGCGCCCAGCGAACCATATGTTTGAAGAACCAAAGGAAGCTGGCATTGTATCTCCTTAAGGAAGAAGGAATGGTGCAAGCTGTGGTAAGCAACTGATGGAGTCAAGGCAGTCAGATTGGCTGCTGGTGAATATGCTAGAAGAAACATAGACTGAATGTTCCTGAAGTCAGTGGTTTGTGAATTGGCTTCTTAGGAAACATATCAAATGCTTATGGGTACTGCTCAATAGACCATATCTAAACACACTAATGTGTATAGTTAGTTATGCACTTAATTGAAGAAAGTGTACATTAGCCCTGATTGGACCATGGCAGCCCATCCTCTGAAAGGAGCCTCTTGGCCTACAGCAACAGTCGCAGAATAGCCAGTGTGTTCGTGAAGACAGGTTCAGGTGGGGGTTGTGGTGTCAGCTATAGAGACAGACTTACAAGAATGGGATGGCTTGTGAGGCAGATCCCATGCATGGCAGGGGAAGAAGTCCTCCCCTCTCCAGCGGGAATTTAAACCCGTTGTTGATGTCTTCTCTGCAAAGCACCTGTTTCAAGTCAGTTTTAATTTTGTATTCATATTTACAAAGCTTTATACATTTAGACCTATTTTACATTCTATTGCAGAGATATGGTCCACTAAGCGTGCTTTTTTGAGCAGTAATGATCCAATTCTAGCCTGGCCTCCTGCAGAATGGAGTGGCATGAACATGTCTATAAGAGCTGGTTTTGATTTCCCGTCCAGCCTCCCTTACACGCCCCTACCTCCTACCTACCACCTCTCACCACCCCCCAAAGAAATGCAGTGCACTGTTTGTAGCCATCTTCAATAGCGTCTATCAGGTCTAGGAGATGCCCAGTTGAGTGAAGTTTCCGCTCCTTGCAAAAGCCCTTGGAACTCATTAAATACATTTTTTAGACATTTCTGAGTGAAATTTGACAATGCCACTTAAATTTGGCCCACACAAAACCGGACAATTGACTCACCCAGCCATCCGACAGGTGACCCAACAGAGGAACGTGAAGACAGCAAAAAAGAGAGCGAGGCAGACGATGGTGGTCAGGAGGAGCTCCATAAAGTGGGAGAGAAACATGGCGGCAGCTGCTGTGGGAGGACAACCTAGGGACTCTCAAAAAACCTGCTTTCTCTGGAAGCGCGGGAGTCAATGCGCCTGACGAGGCCAACCTTCCCTGCAACTAAACAACTGTTGCCCCTTCAAGTGAGGACAGGGACACATACACGGAAACTTCCACAGCAACCCGCCTTTCGACAGCCACCAGAAGACAGTAAGCTCTTTATCTCAAGCAGCTAATTCCCAGGGATTAAGCAAGAGAGAGTGAAGCAAGGGGAAGCGTATGAGCGAGGTCAGCAGGCACCCAACCCTGCCATGACCCCCTTCTGGTCAGAAGTCCCTGTCTGCTTCATGTGTTTTCAAGTATTCCCTGACATATAGGGTGGCCAGGCTTTGAGGAGCAAAAACCTGGACACGCAAGACATAAAACAGGACTAAAGGCTGACAATGATCAAAACACACACACTCTCTCTCTCTCTCTCTCTCTCTCTCTTTCACTCTGTGACAGTGACCTTCAAACACTGAAAACGGTGTCAACACTCTTGTTCCGTTCAACTCCATATTTACAAGGCAACATTTAAATAATGTTATATTTCTAGGGCCACATTTACAAGAAAATGATGCAGCGTGTCGCCGCAAGCCATGTAGCTGCGCCGTGCTGCGTCATTTTCAAAGCACAGGGATGTGTCGTATTAGCTACAATACAACGCATCCCTGCGCTTTCCCCTTTGCCGGTGCACAATTGGCTGCCATGCACTAGTGCAGGCCCCCTTGTGTCATATCACAAGGTTGCCTGCGCTGCAGGGATGATTGTTTTTGTGCGGGAAGGAACACCTTCCTGCACAAAACCAATTATTAATGGCCTATTCCTCTTTCTAGTTGTGCTGCAGAATGGAGAAAGAGGAGAAAACGAGGAAAAATAAAATAATTTACTTCTCGTTGCGCTATTCTTATGCCTTCCCTCGGGAAGCATAGCATTCTGACGCATTCCCAGTATAGAAAATGTTGTAAATCTGGGAATGCGTCATATTCCATGGATGTTGCGTGGGAACACCCACAGCAACACCGATGGAACGCCCCTTCCACGCAGAGTAGTGCATGGAAGGGAACCATATTTACAAGGCCATGAAAAGTCAACCAGGGTCACTTTACACTGCCTTGTAAATATGGGCAAACCCATTGCGCCGCCGGTGCGCCAAAAAAAGTGTAGCACCGGCGGCGCAATGGGTTTGTAAATAAGCCCATAGAGCGCACGTTGACTAATGCTTTCTTGGCGTTTCTTGGCAAAGAGCATTAGCTACTATGACAGGACCTCTATCAAGTGCCACCCCTGCCCTCTTCCACCACCCCAGACTTTAGAGGCACCTGTGGAAAAGAGGTTTCATTTCTGCTTTGCAAGATGACTCCGATTTTGACAGCCCTCTGAAGATGGGGACTGTCCCAAGAAATCTGGTAGGTCTGGTCACCCTACCTAGGTGTGGAGGCGGTACCTTTCAACTTGGAGGAGGGTTTTAAAAGCCCAAGGCCGCTCATGTTGAATCTATCACTTTTCCCAGATTCCCTAATTTAACTGTAGAAGGCAAAGGCGGCATCAGGATAGAGAAAAACGGAAGGATGGAGGGACGGGGAAGGAAGAGAGAACGCTGTCAGAGTAGAGAAAAAGTGATCAGACGGAGAAGAGAAAGAGGAGAGATGGAGAGAAAATGGATGAATGGAAAGAGAGAGAGATTGCACGAGGAGACAGATGAAGTGGGGCTGGCTTGAGCATTTCTGCCAGGGCTACTTTTGGTTCCCCAGTCCGGCCCTAACAGATTCCATACCAAACCCTAATACTGCTCCCAATCTCCAAGAATTGGACGCGTTTGGGA
This sequence comes from Triturus cristatus, assembly GCF_964204655.1. Taxonomy (NCBI): domain Eukaryota; kingdom Metazoa; phylum Chordata; class Amphibia; order Caudata; family Salamandridae; genus Triturus; species Triturus cristatus. The sequence continues at coordinate 842,182,900 of NC_140580.1, read as the reverse complement.
CTGCAAGCCATCAAGCCCCTTGTAATCAGGGAACACTGTTTTGAGTCCTTAATTTTCATTGGACATCTTAATGTGTTCTGGAGGTTGCAGTCAGGTGTTGCTTCCATTGAGTCAATTGGAAAGGCACCAGTTAACTACATTTTGTAATGGACACTGTAAAAAATCTCGGGATATGGTTTGACCGAGGAATGACTTTCGAGAAACAAACTAAGGCCGTCGCTGGGGTTTGCTTCGGCCTCCTGCGGGGTCTTAAGCCATTGCTCGGGTTCTTTCCCCCCCCCCCCCGGTGCGGCAGACTATTGTCGAAGCGTCTGTTCTCTCTAGATTAGACTATGGGAACTGCCTCTATCTGGGAGCTACTAGGGCTAGCGTAAACCGCCTCCAGAGGGTCCAGAATGCAGCAGCACAAATTTTGGTTTCACTACCTAAGCATTGCTCAGTCGCCCAGGTGCTTCCTAAACTTCATTGGCTGCCGGTGTGTAAGCGGATACAGTTTAAAGCATTATGTATATCTCACAAGATTTTAGCAAAGATGGCTCCGACGGGCCTTTCACATTTGTTGGAGGCTTATGTATCGGAGCGCTCACTGCGTTCTGCTGAACAATCTTTAGTCTGTGCTCCGCGAGTGCGGAGGGCCAGGGCTGGGGGGCGCTCTTTCCGCTACCTGGCGGCCAAATTGTGGAACTCACTTCCGACTATTAGAATCATTCCTAACCATCTAGCTTTCCGTAAGGCTTTGAAGACTTGGCTTTTCCCCCTTTCAACCATTTAACTACTGTTTCTTGTTCTAGCTCTCGCTTCTGGTTCTTGCTGCTGCGCTGGGACGCCTCGTTGCTGTGGCAGCTATGCGCATTATAAATCTCCAAAGAAAGAAGAATACTGCAGGGCTGGAAATACAGTATTCTGATGACATGGAGATTAGTGGCAACCATAGAGCTTTCAACAGGCTATCACAAGACTCCTACTGTTAGGCAAAAACGGCAAACCTATGAGTTGTAGTTAATCAGTACGCCATAGATAATAGAGTCCCCTCAATTTAAACAATATCTAGCCAGAAAAGCTAAATAAAATAATTCTACTGTGAATTAATGCGGTGGTGCAAACAAGTAAAAGAATTGTGATGTGCGTTGACATGTTTCAATGTAAAAATGATATGTGTGTCCTCGGTAAAGTGTAAAGTGTCTAAACTGGTCGGTACCATGGAAATCAATTACGAATAACCAGAGGTCACCACCGCCAGATGGTGCCAAGAAAATGCCCAAAGAATTGCCGATTTATTAGCGGATGGGGACACTCAGGAAGTAAACATATTTTGCTAGGAGTGGAGAATATCCCTACACCATTCTTGGACTCACAGTTGCAAATTGTACTGCAACTTTTGTATAGCAATTATTACCCCTTTGTGGGGCACTGAAGCACTTGCCTATATGAGCAGCATGGGTGTTGTCTTTGGTTTTTGAACCTATGTGTGAAGTTTTTTTTGCGTGATGATCGCTGAGATGCGGTTATCATGTTATTGGACCCATCGCTTAGTAGTTTGATGGATGAAGAAGTGTGAGAGATGAGGTTTCCAGTTTACTCTTTTCAGTAAACTGACAGATTAGCGCAGCTCTGGAGGTCCCTTTATGGCATTTCTTATGATCACAGTCCACTTAGCTGGTTACTGCACTAGGAAGTCCATTTTTTTTTAAACTGTTTTTATTTGCAACAAAAAAGCATCGGTGCATAGCATTATACAATCGCAATGGTATATCCAAATCAAAACATTGGTATCATCTCATTCTATACAATGATCATAGAATACATCGACTAGCTGTCCCTGGATAACGCCCACTCCTCTACAGAGTATCGCACTGAACTAGAATAAACAATACAATGACATGATGAAATGGTCGGGACCAACGTGCACATTTGTTCTAGCTTGCCAGTGGGGAGGAGCCAACAGCAGCTGTTAACTGGTCCATCAGTGTTTGTCGCTCTCGTCGCAATTCCACCGTAGGGGAAATGCAGATGTCAGTATTTATTCCACTTCCCCCATTTATGGTCCCATTTCTGTGCGATGTTGCGCTTTGCGATGATCCAACCCATCGAGGCCCACGCCTGCTCCGCCTGTGAGAGGTCAGTGGCCTCCCATATATTAAGGAGGCAAAGTCTGGGAGAGGGTCTTAGAGGTTTATCACATGTCCTGGCTATTTGGCGGGTCACCTTTACCCAATTGTGCTGTATGTGTGGGCATTCCCAGAGTATGTGTGTAAAGGTGCCGGTTTGGTTGCAGTGTCGGAGACAGAGTGGATCTGGTCTCCTACCCAATCGAAACAATAGTTTGGCGTCAAAGTAAACCCGGTGAATGATTTTAAGTTGGACAAGTCGGAGTCGCATGGGGATTGCTACTTCCTTGGGGGAGGCCAGTGCTTCTCTCCAGTCCTCGTCGTCTATATACCCCACATCAGCCTCCCATCGCACACGTAATTTCTGCATCGGATCAGTCAGATTATTCACCAGTTTCTTATAGGTGAGGGAGATGGCCTTGCGGTCCATAGGATCTAGTAACAGCCGGTCCTCTAGGGAGGAAAAGTCAGGGAGTGGGATACCCTTCGGCAGAGCAGTGGAAATAGCATGACTGATCTGGAGATATCGAAAGGTCTCTGACGGTGCAAGTTGGTGCTTAGTCTGGAGGTCAGCAAAAGTAGCCAGTTTCCCCTTCACCCACATGTCCCCAACCGTGGAGATCCCAATAGTGTCCCATTTATCAAAGAGGGGTTCCTTTAGTTAAACGGTTGTGCCACCCCAGCTTTCTAGTGACTCCATGCCACACCTCAATCGTGCGGGCCGTAGGGCCAGTCAAGTTAAGTTTACGATGGTTGGTGTATAGCGCCCTATTATAGCCACCCTGCCCCATGAGCCAGTGGTCGGTACGAAAGTTGGGATTGCCATGTGGGCCGAACACCTATCTATTGATAGCAGTCAGTTGTGAAGCCTGATAGTAGAGTCGTATGTCCGGCAACCCTATACCCCCGTCGTACCATCCCATGGTGAGTTTGTTTATAGCTATTCGTGGTGGGCGGTCCTCACATAGTAATCCCCTCACCACGCCTTTGATTTGGAAGAAATATGAATCTGGGACCGGGTTAGGAGCATTTTGCAATGTATAAAGGAAGCACGGAAGGGCGAGCATCTTAAACAGGGACGCGCGTCCCAGGAGGGTGAGGGGCAGAGACCGCCAATGTTGCACGTCTGATTTTAAGCGTTGGAGGGGCACCAGCAAATTCCGCTCGAAGAAAAGATGAGCATCGGAAGTGACAAAAACGCCCAGTTACCAAAAACCTTGGGTTGCAACCGGTATCTAATAGCCCCGTGGATTGGATGGGGCCTCGCCCCATAGTACATAGATCTGGGATTTGGACCAGTTAATCCGATATCCCAAGTGTGCCCCGAATATGTGAAATATATGAAGTACCCTCCGCAACGAGCGTGCTGGGGAGGCCAGATAAAGCAGTATGTCATCCGCATAAAGCGAGATGCCATCCTCATGTTCATCTGTCCATTTTAGTCTCTGCAGACCTGGGTCTCCCCTTATCCAAACGGCAAGCGGCCCCAACACCAGAGCAAAAAGGAGCAGGGACAACGGGCAGCCCTGCCGCGTGCCCCGCCGGAGGGGTAAAGAGGCAGAACAATGATTGTTTACGGTGACGTGTGCTGTGGGTTGTGTGTACAGTAGTCTGATCCATCTAATCAACTTGGGTCCGAACCCCATGCAAGCCAATACGGCAAAGAGAAACTCTCATTCGATGGTGTCAAATGCCATGGTGGTATCTAGGGACAGTAGGGTTGCTTCCTCCTCAATGGTTCTAAGCCTACCCAAGGCTCCGTTCACCCGTCGCAGGTTCCTGGCCGTATTTTACCCGGCATGAAGCCAGACTGATCCGGATGGATCAGGTAAGTGACATAGGGAAGGAGTCGATTGGCTAGGAACTTGGCAAGGATTTTAGCTTCTACTGTAAGTAGGGAGATAGGGCGATACGATTTGCAGTCTAGGAAGTCTTGTTTGAGGGTTGTTTCAATTAAAGTTTTTGGTCCTGAGCAGGTATGGTTTTAGGTTGTACAAAATCCTTTGGACATATGTAGAAAAGCATCACATCCAGACTTAATGTAAGATGGCTTACTACTAACGACTGCTGTGATCTGCTGGTCACAACTTTGAATCTCAGCATGACCTATTCAGTCTTCCATTTTTTTTAGATCAATAAATTGAGTACCAGGGCAACTTGCCTCAGAGGGATGCTCTCCCTTGTTACTCCTTCAAATCCCATAGGATTGTGTTTTCGGTGGATGATTTCCACCAAAGAGCCCCACAATCTCCAGGATTCAATGACACAGTTACACATTCATTGGTACTGCTTTTTTTCTTCTTAGTAATCTGTAATTGGTGTTGGACGAATGTTTCCAAGCATAATGCCTTATTTCCAAACTCACCCTATTCTCAATAATACCGCCTCGTGCCTTCCACCTAAGTATACAACTAATTTTGGGATGTATGACGGAACTACGCATGCCATTACCACACATGCCTTTACAATGCACCTTTAACAACACATGTGCCTTTACAATGCATACCTTTATCATGCATGCCTTTGCAATAAAATTGTAAGTATTTAGCTCCTACACCACAGTTCCAATACACATTTTTGGAGTAGCCCAGGACTATCATCAGACTGAGCCTAGCTTCAGAATCAAGCTATCACTATTACTCCATCAGACTGGGCAACTGCTTCAAAGCCTAACTCACAGTGTTACCTCCTCAGACAAGGTTCCCTGCTTCACTGTTACACCCTAGCTTGCCATGTTACCCAACCATACAGAGTAGATCTCCCAACCTTTCAAAGCTATAACAAGAAGCATCCGACGTGGAGATGCTGGTCCGCTATGACGTTCTATCTTACACACCTCACGTTCCCAGATGCACAAGTAAAAGGGGAAAGACAAAGTACCCAGTGGCCTCTCTGGTGCTGCTCTGACCCTCAGTCAGAAGAGCTCTGTGTACCGCTGCACCACCGCCCAGCAATGACTGGGGATGAGAGTACCTACTGCTTTCAGACTCGGACTGACCTTTTATAGCTGTCAATCTTCAAAGGTCCATGTGTGGCTAGTTAGGCAAGTCACATTTTTTTAATAGAATTCCGAGCCTGTTAGTCTTATTAAACCCAGTATAAAACCAGGTCAAAATAAGACAACAAGCCCCAGAATTCTAAGAAGAAAAAAAACTACTGGACTAACTAGTCATCCATGGAAATGGGAAGCTTGGCAACTTTAGCCTTTAGGGTAGACAGTCAAGGAGAGAAGGGCTGGTCTGACAGGTCAGTGTGTTGGCCTATTTTAGGTCGAGCATTCGAGACCTCTTGTATATACTTTAGTATATACTTATATGCCTATGTACTTTGTGGGCTCTGGAGATCAGCCCTAGGACTTGTCTGATTCCTCTTAGGGACTTTTTTTCTTTTCAACTGCCTCTATTTAACTGTCTTGATAGAGAACGACCAGTAGAGGTCAGTAAAATACCAGAATTGCTTTCTGCTGAGGGACTTTCTTTTTTAAAAATTTTCCGGCAACTGCCTTCTATTTAACTTTCTTGATAGAAAACGATCAGCAGAGGTCAGTAAAATACCAGAATCACTTTAGCATTCTTTACATTCCAGTCCATAGAAACTGTTTTCCACGAGCACCCGTAGACAATAATATTTTTTTCAAATCTTATATTTTCAGTGATATGACCACCGAAGGCCCTCATTTTATATTAAAAACAGAGCTTTGGACTATACCATTTCCCCGCTAAAAGGCAATATTTCTCTCTATGTGTTCCCATAACTGGCGTGTCTAGCAGTTTGGTGCTTACTTTCCCTCCTTGTTAAAGAACATTAGATGTTTTAGCACCCAGGCTAATGTGCTGCATAGCTAAATACATATAAGATCCCAAAGGCGAGACCGATTGCATTGCAAATGCTTGTTTGGATATTTGTGAGTCTGTTTTATGGTATCGTGGACCCATTTTACTGTTGATTTCCCTAGTACTGCTAACATTGCCTGCAGCAAGCACAAAATCACGAAGCCTCTCAAACCTTGCAAAACACCTATACAGCATGTCTTTACAAATTCAAAACAGACCGACTTGCAGAATGTGGCCACTCTTCAGACCTGCCTGTGTCAGTATATGCAGTCTCGCTAGCAAGAGATACTGTGCTCTTCAAGGGGCTTGGAGCCCACCCATTGCTTACCATTCATGGGCTTTATTGTTACTCTCATTTGCTGCCTTCTAATTTGGCAGCGCAAGCCAGCTTCACTTCCTCTTCTTTTGGCTGGAGCACGGATCAAGTGCTGATTGCTTCATCTGGATTAGGGTCGTTTAGCTGCTGGCACTGTGATTGGTGTTCATTTTTATTTTTTATTTTCATGCTTCTTTCCCTCGCTCTTAGCTAACTGTGTTTCTTCTTCCCCACTCGCCCCATGCCGTGCTACTCCTTCCCCTCACACCCCTTTGTCCATTTGCCTTTTCCCCTCCCACCCATGTCCATGTTGCTTTTTACCCCTCTGTGTTGCTTCTTCCATCCCACCCCCATCTGTGTTGCTTATTTCACTCCCACACCCTCGTTGCCCTTGTTGCTTATTCCCCTCCCTGCCCCCATAGCTATAAAGAAAAAAAGCACTATGACGCACCCAGCACTGGCCCCTTCACAGTGCTTTTTTAAGTTTTACATTTCCAGTAACATCCACCCACCATACATCGCCCATAGGCAAGACCTATTGGCTTTGCAAATTCTTACTTTGCTATCTGATCTTCTTTGACAAGTTTCACAGCTCCATGCGTGATGTGCTGTGCCAGTCCAGTTTTTTTTCTCATTCTGGGACTTGTAGTCTTGTTTATTCCATTATAAAACAGGACTACAAGTCCCAGAATTCAAAGGAAACCAAGCATTGGCACAGCCAATAGGTCTCGCTTTTGGGACCTTATAAGTATTTAACTATGCAACTGGTGTGGTTGTGGTTGTGTGTGGTTGTGGTTGTGTGTGGTTGTGTGTGTGTTATTGTGTGTGTGTGTGTGTGTGTGGTTGTGTGTTTGTGTGTGGTTGTGTGTGTGCGGTTGTGTGTGTGTGTGTGGCTGTGTGTGTGTGTGGTTGTGTGTGGTTGTGGTTTTGTGTGTTGTTGTGTGTGGTTGTGTGTGTGAGTGGTTGTGGTTGTGTTTGTTTGTGGTTTTGTGTGTGTTTGTGGTTATGTGTGTGGTTGTGTGTGTGTGTTTGTGGTTGTGTGTGTGTTTGTGGTTGTGTGCAGTTGTGGTTGTGTGTAGTTGTGGTTGAGTGTGGTTGTGTGTGATTGTGTGTGATTGGGGTTGTGTGTATGTGGTTGTGTGGGGTTTGTGTGTGTGGTTGTGTGTGTGTGTGGTTGTGTGTGTGGGTGTGGGTGGTTGTGTGTGGGTGTGTGTGTGTGTGGTTGTGTTTGTGGTTGTGTGTGTAGTTGTGGTTGTGTGTGTGTGTGGTTGTGTGTGTGTGGTTGTGTGGGTGCGTGTGTGTGTGTGCTTGTGCTTGTGTGTGTGCTTGTGTGCAGGTGTGGGTGTGTTGTGTGTGGTTGTGGGTGTGTATGGTTGTGTGTGTGTGTGTGGTTGTGGTTGTTATTGTGTGTGGTTGTGGTTGTGTGTGGTTGTGGTTGTGTGTATGTGGTTGTGTGTGTGGTTCTGTGTGTGTGGTTCTGTGTGTGTATGTGCAGTTGTGGTTGTGTGTGTGGTTGTGTGGTTGTGTGGTTGTGGTTGTGTGTTGTGGTTGTGTGTGTAGCTGTGGTTGTGTGTGTAGTTGTGGTTGTGTGTGTAGTTGTGGTTGTGTGTGGTTGTGTGTTTGTGGTTGTGTGTGGCTGTGGTTGTGTGTGGTTGTGTGTGTGTGGTTGTGTGTGTGGCTGTGGTTGTGTGTGGCTGTGGTTGTGTGTGGTTGTGTGTGGTTGTGTGTGGTTGTGTGTGTGAGTGGTTGTGTTTGTGTTTGTTTGTGGTTGTGTGTGTGTTTGTGGTTGTGTGTGGTTGTGTGTGTGTGCAGGTGTGGTTGTGTGTAATTGTGGTTGTGTGTGTGGTTGTGTGTGGTTGTGTGTGTGTGTGTGGTTGTGGTTGTGTGTGTGGGTGTGTGTGGTTGTGTGTGTGGTTGTGTGTGTGTGTGGTTGTGTGTATGGGGGTGTGGGGGTATGGTTGTGTGTGTGGTTCTGGTTGTGTGTGGTTGTGTGTGGCTGTGTGTGATTGTAGTTATGTGTGTGTGGTTGTGTGTGCGTGTGTGTGGTTGTGTGTGTGGTTGTGTGTGCTTGTAGTTGTGTGTGTGTAGTTGTGGATGTGTGTGTGTGGTTGTGTGTGTGGCTGTGTGTGTGGTTGTGAGTGTGTGGTTGTGTGTGTGTGGTTGTGTGTGGTTGTTTGTGTGTGGTTGTGTGTGTGATTGTGGTTGTGTGTGTGTGGTTGTGGTTGTGTACGGTTGTGTGGTTGTGGTTGTGTGTAGTTGTGGTTGTGTGTGTGTGGTTGTGTGTTATTGTGTGTGTGGTTGTGTGTGTGTGTGTGTGTGGTTGTGTGTCTGTGTGGTTGTGTGTGTCTGTGTGGTTGTGTGTGTGGGTGTGTGGTTGTGTGTGTGTGGTGGTGTGTGTATGGTTGTGTGTGTGGTTGTGTGTGTGGTTGTGGTTGTGTGTGTGGTTGTGTGGGCGTGGGTGTAGGTGTGGGTGTGGCTGTGTGCATGGTTGTGGGTGTGTGGATGTGTGTGTGTGGTTGTGGGTGTGTGTGTGGTTGTGTGTGTGTGTGGTTGTGTGTGTGTGGTTGTGTGTGTGTGTGTTTGTGGTTGTGTTTGTGCTTGTGTGTGTGTGCTTGTGTGTGTTTGTGGTTGTGTGTGTGGTTGTGTGTGTGTGTGGTTGTGTGTGTGTAGGGCTGGGTGTGGTTGTGTGTGTGTGGTTGTGTGTGTGTTTGTGGTTGTGTTTGTGGTTGTGTGTGTAGTTGAGGTTGTATGTGTGTGTGGTTGTGTGTGTGTGGTTGTGTGTGTGTGTGTTTGTGGTTGTGTGTGTGCTTGTGTGTGTGTGCTTGTGTGTGTTTGTGGTTGTGTGTGGGTGTGGTTGTGTGTGTGGTTGTGTGTGTGTGTGTGTGTGGTTGTGTGTGTGTGTGTGTGTGTATGGGTGGGTGGGTGTGGTTGTGTGTGTGTGGTTGTGTGTGTGTTTGTGGTTGTGTTTGTGGTTGTGTGTGTAGTTGAGGTTGTGTGTGGTTGTGTGTGTGTGGTTGTGTGTGTGTGCTTGTGGTTGTGTGTGTGGTTGTATGTAGGTGTGGGTGTGGTTGTGTGTGGTTGTGGGTGTGTGTGTGTGGTTGTGTGTGTGTGTGTGTGTGGTTGTGGTTGTTATTGTGTGTGGTTGTGGTTGTGTGTGGTTGTGGTTGTGTGTATGTGGTTGTGTGTGTGGTTCTGTGTGTGTGGTTCTGTATGTGTGTGCGGTTGTGGTTGTGTGTGTGGATGTGGTTGTGTGTGTGGTTGTGTGGTTATGGTTGTGTGTTGTGGTTGTGTGTGTGTGTAGCTGTGGTTGTGTGTGTAGTTGTGGTTGTGTGTGTAGTTGTGGTTGTGTGTGTGTGGCTGTGTGTGTGGTTGTGTGTTTGTGGTTGTGTGTGGCTGTAGTTGTGTGTGGTTGTGTGTGTATGGTTGTGTGTGTGCTTGTGTGCTTGTGGTTGTGGTTGTGTGTAGGTGTGGGTGTGGTTCTGTGTGGTTGTGTGTGTGTGTGGTTGTGTGTGTGTGTGTGGTTGTTATTGTGTGTGGTTGTAGTTGTGTGTGGTTGTGGTTGTGTGTGTGGTTCTGTGTCTGTGGTTGTGTGTTTGTGGTTGTGTGTGGCTGTGGTTGTGTGTGGTCGTGTGTGTGTGGCTGTGGTAGTGTGTGGCTGTGGTTGTGTGTGATTGTGGTTGTGTGTGGTTGTGTGTGTAAGTGGTTGTGGTTATGTTTGTTTGTGTGTGTGTGTTTGTGGTTGTGTGTGTGTGTGGTTGTGGTTGTGTGTAGTTGTGGTTGTGTGTAGTTGTGGTTGTGTGTGTGGTTGTGTGTGGTTGTGTGTGTGTGTGGCTGTGTGTGTGTGTGGTTGTGGTTGTGTGTGGGGGTGTGTGGGGGTGTGTGGGGGTGTGTGATTGTGTGTGTGTGTGTGGTTGTGTCTATGGGGGTGTGAGGGTGTGGGGGTATGGTTGTGTGTGTGTGGTTCTGGTTGTGTGTGGTTGTGTGTAGCTGTGTGTGATTATAGTTATGTGTGTGTGGTTGTGTGTGTGGGTGTGTGTGCTTGTGGTTGTGTGTGTGTAGTTGTGTGTGTGTGTGTGTGTGTGTGGTTGTGTGTGTGGTTGTGTGTGTGTGGTTGTGAGTGTGTGGTTGTGTGTGTGTGTGGTTGTGTGTGGTTGTTTGTGTGTGGTTGTGTGTGTGATTGTGGTTGTGTGGGTGTGGTTGTGGTTGTGTATGATTGTGTGGCTGTGGTTGTGTGTAGTTGTGGTTGTGTGTGTGTGGTTGTGTGTTATTGTGTGTGTGGTTGTGTGTGTGTGTGTGTGGTTGTGTGTTATTGTGTGTGTGGTTGTGTGTGCTTGGTTGTGTGTCTGTGTGGTTGTGTGTGTCTGTGTGGTTGTGTGTGTGTGTGTGTGTGTAGTTGTGTGTCTGTGGGTGTGTGGTTGTGTGTGTGGTTGTGGTTGTGTGTGTGGTTGTGTGGGTGTGGGTGTAGGTGTGGGTGTGGCTGTGTTAGTGGTTGTAGGTGTGTGTGTGTGGTTGTGGATGGGTGTGTGTGGTTGTGGGGGTGTGTGTAGCTGTGTGTGTATGGTTGTGTGTGTGTGGTTGTGTGTGTGTGTGATTGGGGTTGTGTGTGTGGTTGTGTGTGTGTGCTTGTGTGTGTTTGTGGTTGTGTGTGGGTGTGGTTGTGTGTGTGGTTGTGTGGTTGTGTGTGTGTGTGGTTGTGGTTGTGTGTGGTTGTGTGTTTGTGTGGCTGTGTGTGTGGTTGTGGTTGTGTGTGTGGTTCTGAGTGGTTGTGGTTGTGGTTGTGTGTGTGGTTGTGGTTGTGTGTGGTTGTGGGTTGTTGTGGTTGTGTGTGTAGTTGTGGTTGTGTGTGTAGTTGTGTGTGTTATTGTGTGTGGTTGTGTGTGTGTGTGTGGTTGTGTGTTTGGTTGTGTGTGTGGTTGTGTATGTGTGGTTGTGTGTGTGTGCTTGTGGTTGTGTGTGTGTGGATGTGTGTTTGTGTGTGTAGTTGTGTGTGTGTGGTTAAAGTTTTAGTCACTACTCAAAATGAAATCCATTTGTTGTATTCTATCTATTGCATATTTCTATGTTTGCTTTTACCCACTCAATGCCCTTCTAGTGGAATGCTTCTGCACTATGATGTACTTCGGAATGTTGGGTGCTGGTTGAAGATAAACCACAGTTGTGATGGGGCTGAGCTGCCTGCTGGCTGCTCCTGGTGGGGCTTATTCCAGGATACTTATCATCTAACAATAAATCCTCTTGAAATACCTCAACCTGTCTGGACTACATTACTACATCTTTTTGGCGACGAGTTGATCTTACCTACGTGCTCAACTAAAGAAGTCAAGTTTCAAGAAGGCAACTAAAGAAGTCAAGTTTCAAGAAGGCAACCAAAGAAGTCGAGTTTCAAGAAGGCGAGTTATCCTAAATCTTCATCAATTTATATTTGCGTCAATTCAAGAACTCCATTTTCAAGAAGGCAAGAAATTTCAAATCTCATCAAAAAGTAAAGACTCTGGCTTCAGAGCCCCACCAGTGACCACCTCATCGGTCGCCCCAACCTGCATATGCCAGATTCTTCTTCAATTTTCATCAACTGCTGTGACTTTTCAACAACTTCAACATAATCTACACTATATTTCAATCTCAAGTAATTGGTTCCAGCGCTAAACGAATTATCAACATACAAATAACTATGCTTCACCAACTTTAATATCTACCATCCAAGAAATACAGTAAGGATTTTCCCAGATATTACAGAGTAATGAAAGCTGTCTACAAAGTAACGCGATAATTAATTCAAGACAGATGAAACCTGTTCAGATTTTGCCTTTAAGAAAAGATGTAAGTCATTATTCAAGCTGCTGCCACTAATGTATGAAGCTCAAATTAAAAAAAAATCATAGCCAGCCCAGCTGATGCCATCCAGTGATCCCGAGTTCTTGTTATGAAGAAAATAGTCAATTAAGAACTCTTGTACTCGATTTCATCCAATCTAACCGTGAGTTTATTGCTGGTGTGCCTGTATTTGTATGCGCGTGCTCTGTCTCACCGTTTGTCAGCGGAGGGATCCTTCTTTGATGCAGGCATTTTTAGACTGATGACGTTGTCGAACTTCCATGTGTCCCAGCGTAGTATCAATGCGTCATCATCACTCAGCGTCTTTGTGTTCCCTGGGAGGACTTTGAGGACGTCATTGCGCAAGTTTGCACAGCGTCAAGCAGCCATTTTGTGGTGGTGTTCCCATGGTTACGGGAACACAACCGAGCGCTAGAAATACGTTCTTTGGAGGTCTGCTTTACACAACGGAGCACAAGTAAAACGTTCTTAGGAGGTCTGCTTTTTATTTAAGCCGCTGCGCGTGTGATTCTACCTTATGGCATCCAGTGCAGTGTCTCCTTGTGACGTCTCCCCTTCGTCGGATCGTCTTCTCGATAGTGAGGTATTCGACTGCTCAGTGACAGTGAGTACCGACGCGCCGTCAGCCACCCGGCGTGACGCAAATAGCGTGCCGCCATTTTGAAGTTCTTCATGGTGTCCATTTCTTTTGCCAACCACACTACTTTGTCAGTGAGGTGTTTAGAACGCAGAACAGGTTCTGTCAACGGGACGACGTTGTAGACTCTACAAGGTTCATTGAGGAAGGTGGCTATAGTGGACTGTGGGTACCAATTCGTGTTCCGTTGGTGAGTGGCGTTTTGTCTGCCTTTGGACATTATAGTAACATTCCTTCGTTTCAAGTGTTCCAATGACTCAAAAGGTGCACACTCTGCATATTTCTGTTGCCTACGAGGGAGTCAGTGTCATCAAGTTTAATTTGTGTGATATGCATTTCGACAAACATTACTATATTATTATTGTTTTTTACCTTGTTTTATTTCATCTAGTGTCCACAAGTTTCGGTGATGGAAATTTCAAATTATCTCTATGATAGTTGTTTGAAACCGGTTATGGGGTTATGCCCTTTCAAAATTTCAAGGATGACATTTAAGGTTTAGCATTATATGTCTTGTCTTCAAGATTTCATTTATGCAATTATCAATCTACTATCCCTCTCAATGTTTCAATGTTTAAATGTATCAATCTACTTGCAGGTTCACTGTGATATTTAAACGCACTGTTTTACATTTCATTTACAGTTTGCAGGTTTGCTGGTTTTCAAAAATTAAATTTTTCAATTTTTCTCTAGTTTTCAATTTTGTGCATGGAAAGTTCCTAGTACAGAGTTTGCATAGTAAACGTTAACATGCGTGCAGCATTCTCTGTAGGGATTGCACATATCGATTTGTGTACTGAATTATCAATGTAGAGTTTGGATAGTAAACATTTACATGCGTGCAGTATTTTCCTGTAGGAATTGCACATATCAATTTATCTACTCAATTATCAATGTATACGCATGCGTCCAGCATTTCTTGGTAAGAAATGTGTATCTCTATCGATTTATCAATTTGCATGTGTTCTAGTTGTTTTCAAAAGGGCAACATTTCAATGTTTATCAATGTATATGCATGCATCCAGTATTTCTGGGTAAGAAATGTGTTTCTCTATTGTTTCATCAATTTGCATGTATTCTTGTTGTTTTCAAAGGGCAACATTTCAATGGTTTTCAATTTGATTGAGGTTGTCAATATGTGTTGTTGCTTCCTTTCAATTATTCAATGTTTTTCAATGTTTTCAAGGTTGTCGATTTGGGGTTTAACCCTTTCAAGGTTTCATTGGAATTTCTATCGAGCTGTTCATTTTTTCAATGTGTAGCCATATTACGAGGTTGTCTCTGTTTGGGTTTATATCTCTCTCAAATGTTCAATAATTTTCAATCTATTTTTTTGTAATGCTGTGTTGCAGGGCGGTGTGGGGGATCTTTTGTTTATTCCTCTGCCTCTCTGTTTGATATTTTCTATTCTCTTTTCCGTTATTTACTGAAGAAGGGAATAAGAGTACTGTTTTGTGTTCGTACCTTTAGGTGGTTTCCTCTAAGTATTTATATCTTCCTGTTTCTTTTGTGTATTCATTGGAGAAGGGAAGAAGAGTACCTATCCTCTCAGTTTAACTTTCTCATGTTTTATTGTTCTATTTTCTGCATCCTGTATTGCATTGTGTTCTCAGAGAAGGAATGTGTCTGATTTTATTCTATCATTTCTTTTCTGTGTTTTTCTGCATGCTGTGCATTGGCTTCTGTCGCATCTGTCTGGCCAGTGGGTGTGATAGAGGCTAATGATTGGTACGCTTTCTCCTTCAGGTGTTTCTATGTTTCTATGTTTAGTTTTCTGTTGTGGAAGGAAAGGAGGTATGTTGTATTCTATCTATTGCATATTTCTATGTTTGCTTTTACCCACTCAATGCCCTTCTAGTGGAATGCTTCTGCACTATGATGTACTTCGGAATGTTGGGTGCTGGTTGAAGATAAACCACAGTTGTGATGGGGCTGAGCTGCCTGCTGGCTGCTCCTGGTGGGGCTTATTCCAGGATACTTATCATCTAACAATAAATCCTCTTGAAATACCTCAACCTGTCTGGACTACATTACTACACCATTGTATCAGCATTGCCAGTGCTCCTTAATGTTTAATGCCCTAAATGAAACACAATGTTAAAAGCATCAAAGGGCTGGCCGAGAAGGGAGGGGGGAATGCGAGGAGCAGAGGGGAATGTGAGGAGCAGAGGAGCCTAAATGAAACTGACGAAAAGGAGCCAGAATGAAAGTTGTTGGAAGGCGTTCCCCGGGGAGGCTGCGGAATGCGTTCCTGACCACCCGGAGGCCCACCTTTCCCAGAGTTAGGCCGAGCAAGAGCGGGGAGGCCCTTCCTGGAAGGGTCTCGTACCTAGGATCGCACACGCTGCGCTTACTCTCTTCGGATAGAGGGACACCACACAGTAATTCTTTGTAAGACAATAGACTTTATCGTTAGTTGTCAGGGATCTTTATGATCCGGAAGGCAGGTGCAGAATTAGTGCCACAAGCGGCAGCGATCTCGTGATGAGGGGTAAGGGGTAGCGGGACAGTCTTTGAATCAGTGTCTCTGCGGAGTATCCGGCGCACAGCTCTCAATCCTCGAGCTGAGGGGATGTTGCTCTCTCGGCAATCTCTGCCGATTCTCTTGGAGGAGCGGGCCGCGAGTCACTCAGCAGGCACCGGAGGTTCGTAGTTCGGGGAGCCGCGACGGCGTCAGCAGGGCTCAGATGGTTCAGAGTTCGGGGAGCCGCGACAGCGTCAGCAGGGCTCAGATGGTTCAGAGTTCGGGGAGCCGCGACAGCGTCAGCAGGGCTCAGATGGTTCAGAGTTCGGGGAGCCACGACAGCGTCAGCAGGGCTCAGATGGTTCAGAGTTCTTCGGTTCGGGGAGCGATCGAGCCGCGACCCGGTCAGCAGGCTCTCGTCAGTCCAGGTCTTCTCTGCCTCCCGTCCCTTCCGCACCCCCTGTTATACTTCCCCTCCTCTTTGAAGTCCGGAGTCCTCGCCGAGAGGGGTCTGGGTGCCTGGGGCGGTGTGTCGGGGCTTCCTGTCGCTCGGCCCTTTGATCTGTTCAGGTGGGTCCGGGAGGGACTCCAGACGCCCAGCAGGCGAGGCGGCCGCTCACCGGGGGCCTGGTGGTCGATCGAAACCTCCCTCTGGGAAGAGACCAGAGGTGTGACAGGGTCGGCGCCTCTCGGTCTGGTTTGGGGGGTTTCGCTCTCCCTCGGCCGGGCATGCGTGTTGGGGATCTGGCCGGCCCTCGGGATGTTAGGCCATGGGGGCCGGAAGTCTGTGACATCGAGGATCGGTGCGGTTGCAGGGTAGCTTGCTGGTCGGAAGGGCCCACGCCACGAGGCCGGTCTCACAAAAGTGACAAAAAGGGAGGAGGGAGATGCGAGCGGAGCATCAAAGGGCTGGGCGAAAAGGGAGGGGGTGAATGCGAGGAGCAGAGGAGCCACAATGAAACTGACGAAAAGGGAGGAGGGAGATGCGAGCAGAGCATCAAAGGGCTGGGCGAGAAGGGAGGGGGGAATGCAGGGAGCAGCTGTGCACATGCACGCCATTGTGCACTCAAGCTTGTAGCCAGCAAAACCATGTGGGTAGCACTTTGAAAACTCACCTACTAAAGTCTCTTCGAGCAGCGCATGCGCGCTGACTCAGCGAGACCTAAAAACTGGACTGGAATAGCACATCACACATGGACCTAGGAAACTTGGCAGCTATGTCTGATTTACTAATGGTTCCCACTTTTATTTTAGTACAAGACTATAATTTTGGTCCCAGTCTGACCTTGTTGTGTTACCAGATACTGTTGTGCTCCCAAGCATTTACTATAAAATTAGCTATTTCTAGGCTCTCCAGCACGCAGGAGTGCAGATGGAGGCGCTTTCATACAGTATACTCCTCCCACAGCAGCCTGCAACATGAGATGGCTGCGCGTTTGGTGGAACAGTACCTGACAGTAAGGGTATTATTTTGGAGTCATCAGGCTCTACAACGGCAGACACTCTGATCCATATTTGATTCATGATTTTGCCTTTTATACTAAGAGTTTGAAGTTGACATGAGACCCTGACAAATGCAATGTATAAATGAAAAAATGTGCAATAAACAAATCTAAAAAATAATTAAGAGTTTGAAGTTGTATAACAGTATTGCAAAAATCAAAGGCCAGGGTATCATCTGGGTCAAAGGTCATGTGATGTAATTTCGGGAGATGTTATTATATGTTTTCAAAGAACATGTAATGTCGCTTCTGCTACCTCTAATTTGAGTGGAATAGTGGCAGTGAAAAGGCAAAGTACAACTCTAAAATGGGCAAAAAAGTGCGTGGACACCACATTTTCATTACACTGCTTTCACAGAAGAGATGGCTACTCAAACATATAACTAGAAGTGTCCAAAACATGAGCCCACTTCAAAGACGATGCAATTTACGCATAGAGGTGCATAAAAGCCAAAGCAAACAGAGGAGGTTCCATAGTGGCTGCTAAGTGTACACATCTTGTGAATATTTTGAAACACCCACATCCTGTGAACACCGCATCACCCAGAGAGAGTCAAGGAACAGGAGATCCTCTTTTTCAGTACCCGCCAGTGTTTGTTTCATATCATCCTCTGCATTTAGCTTGGCCACACTGTTCTCCCACAGGGCATTCTTTATGCTGATCTTAGGTCTGCAGATCAGACTATCAAATAATAGCAGCCCTTTCCTTCAGGGCTTCCTCCACCGGGAAGGATATGATTGAAAGGAGGAAAGGAAATGATCATGCATTATTCGAGGCTGGAGAGAGTATCTTGAATGCATGATGGACTCATTTCAACCCCCAGCAAAGTGAACAACACACACTTCCACCATATCAAGGCCAGACCAGGGTTCTCTAAAGTCCCTGATGGCCGCCCATTAAACCTGAAGAGCGGTTCCCTCTAGACCTGGCTTGAGGCCCTCTGGCAGATGAGAAAAGTTGTAAAATTCCAGACACAGAACTATTACCCATTGAGACTACAACTAGGACCAGCGGTTGTTTTACGTGTAAATCATGGAAAACCTATGGGAAGCCTTCACTTGAATTGCCTACTCGCTAAACAACCTCAATCGCGAGAGCCCAACACTCTCGATTTCAATCTGAGGAGAAATGCAGAACACCTACTCCTCCATGACCATTACAACAGGGGAACCAAGACATTCTCTTCCTGCCACAGATAGCCTCTTCCAAAGTCTCCAAAGAATATTGCGCAAAAAGAATTAATGAAACTAAGGCGTAAAAAGAGTCAAAAGCCAAGGCCAAAAGAGGGCACCCATTACCAGGCCCAGGAATGGAACCCGGAACTTAAAGAAAGTGAGGTGGGTGTTATAAGTATGCGAACAGACAATCACTGGACCCCTGAGCTATTCACCAATCGAGGGACAGATCATCTCTGAACATGCAGTGACTCAGTGAGAAGTGAAACCTCCTGCACAATGTTCCAACACCAAGTTGTCCATGTCCTTTATCGGGTCAGCTAAAACTTGCAGACAAATCGCCTCTGCCCAAGTGCCCGACAGTAAAGTGACCTTGACCAATACTCTTAAATAGGCCCATGCTGGTTCAGATAGGCTTTTTAGTCATATTGTCTGTTCAGGCAACAAACCCCCACTCTTAAGTCTCTGAGTCCCTGAGTCTCCAAGGGACAAATTGAGGCCTATAGAGAGGGTCAAAGTTTCTTCCGACTTGAAGAATGAGCCGCCCCTCACTGAAATCTATGCCCTTGGTTGGAGAGATTGCTAGAGTCACAATTGCTAGAGACAGAAGCACAAGAGCAGAACCATGAGCTATGTTTTCCTGCATAATCTACTATTATAGTGCCTCATATTATATACTGTCTCAGGACAAATCCTAGAATTATTAAGAGCATAGCTTACAGAACCCTAGGATGTGTCTCACCAGAAGGCAAGATGTAGCCTGCCCCAAGGTTCCACTGAGGTCATCATTGACTGGCAAAAACAAAGAAACACAACTAACACCTGAGATCATCGACAAATCATTCTTGCAACCTGAGCCACTGCCTAGAGACTTTTTCTGCTTTCAACAAGCCTGACAAGTGGCGTCAAACTTTCTGTCCAAACATGGATGAGTGACACTTCCACCAGGTCTGTCCTGGGCATTCTACCAAAGAAGGGAAATTCTTAAAGGAAATCACATGATACTTTGACTGATTTAGCAGAAATCAAGGGGTGACCAAAATATCACCCACTGCCTCGCTGAGTATATCACTAAGGCTGATAATAAACCATTCAATCATCAAAGTAGGGGAGTTCTACAATTCAAGTTGTCATGTAAAAGCACAAGCACTGGTGCAACCACCCTTGAAAACATAATTGGAGCGAATTGAAGACCAAAAGGAAAAAACCTTGTGTAGTACTGCGTGCGTTTGTAATGACGGAACCCTTGTGGCTCCTTATGGACTCCGTAGTAATCTGACATAAGTATCAGAGCGTAGTAAAGTGAAGGCAAGTTTAGAATGTTGGGTTCGGGGTTACATGTAGAATTATAAAGACATGTTATACAAAGCTCCGTGTGGGGCGTCGTCATCGGCCGGTCCCCGGGCTGTACAAGAGGAAAAAATATTGTCTAACTTAAAAATCTTTTGCTAAATATTGTTTGCCAAAATATGATCTATTAGGCTTTAGATTTTCTTTTATTAACAGCAATTAAGCAATATTGTTATGAACAATATTCTGGACAAGATATGTATGTCGTACAATATTCTGACAAGGGTATGATGGTATAGTACACAAATTTCAAGTCCATGATAGAACACTGCAGAAACCTCAGATGGGCCCCAGAATGGCCATATGGACATTAATACCCTTCAAATCCAATCAAGTTAGGTATTCCCCAGAAATATCCATGGTAGTGATACATCAGAGAGGGCCCATCTTGAAGCCTGTTGTGTATATGCAGAAGCTGAACACCTTCATCGGGTGGTTCTAAGGAAGACATGCCACAGCTTCTGGACAAGAAAGATGTGCCTTTGCAAATGACATTCCTGGCACAGAGTTAATGCACGGTCCCTTCCCAGGTAGTGAGAAAATGAGTCAATCTGCAACAGCAAGAATGCTACCCTCCTCCTGGCTCTCAGCATAATCATGAGCTATGACAGCAAGACTTCTCAAATCCTCCTCCAGTGGAGGGCTTCCTTTGAAAGCTCTCTCACAAATACCTTTAGGGTTGATGAGAAGCATCGAAAGGCCTGATGAAGAAAGAAAATATGTGAGGAGGAAAACTCAGAATAGAGCGAAGTTTGCACCTCCCCAGTAAAGTTTGGTTGTGGATCTGAACATTAAATTCCCTGTGAATCTTGAGTTCAAGCCAATGCTGGAAACTGATCACATTTACTCCAGGGACCCATAATTGATTGAGGTTCTACACCTTGATTGGGGTTCAAGGTGTAGAAACCGAAAAGGGCTGGAGTCATAAGGAGCAGGGCAGAAAAGCTGAGTCTAACAGTAAGCTTATAAATGTATCTTAACACCTTACCATGCAGAGATGTTTGTGTGGCAAGTAATCTTCAGGGAATAACAGCAAAAGTAAGATTACACTTGTGGCTAATGCAATTGCTGGGGAGATCTGTGTTTGTCTATTCACCGCTGTGACTCCAAGTAGCATAGCATGTTAATATACCTGCTACAAAGCACATCATGTAACATGAAGATCACAGATTTCTATTTTATGTACGTAGGTGAGTGATTTACTGATTTTTGACAAGAGACCCTTATGTGACTTGCGGATCATGAATTGTAATCCTTCCAAAATATCACAGTGAGCCTGTCATTATACTAAAGATGCTGAGGTTGTGTAGTAATTAAACCTTATTGGTAAAGACAAACTCAACCACTACATTAGGTTTTAGATCCTGACTTTTTGTTTCCCCCGACCATGCACTCTTAATATGAATTGTCTTTCAGTTAGGTATATATTTGACTCCTACACCTTGTAACCCTCATTGTCTTATGTAACATTTCCTGTAGATTGAATTACACACTTGTATGGTTTATTGTCTCTGTATAATGTGTGTCTAATGTAAAGTGCTCTGACACCCTACATTAGAGTGAGTAGAGCTATAAAGAAATTAAATTTAAAAAATGAATTAAGTGCTATTTAAATCATCATTTGTGTAATTACTCATACAGATACAGCTGACACTCTTCCAGTGCACGCATATCGCTCACATTCAGATCGAAAACCTGCCTCCAAATAATAGATTCCCTTAAATGTTTGTTAAGTGATAACAAGCAGTGTGCCTTTGATTTCCTCCATTGGATTGGCATCTAGGTGTTAGGCTGCAGATAGCGCCCAGCCAGGGTGATATTCAAACAAAAGAAGGGCTAATGGCCCTTTAAATTAAACTTTTGTTTTGGGCATTGCTTGAAGTGAAAATAAGAAAGACCCCTCACCAGCTACAGGTTGCTGCTCCAAACTAAAGCAATCAATTTGAGGGTGCTGCAGAATGTATCCCGGTGTCACCAAATCACACCAAGACAAATTCATCATATTACACTCAGGCCAGATAATATCCAGCTCAATAAAAGCTGACCGATCCAATATTGAGCTGGATCTCCTTCCTTTCCTGCATAGGCTCCTTCACAAAGAGAGAAAGTTTCTTGTTGAGAAATGGAAACTTCGCCAACCTGCCCTTCTGAACAACAGCAATCTTCCTCTCCTTCTTCCTAAGCCAATACCTGGCCACATCGGAAGGCCTTTCAGGCAAAATAGCCAATCTTGGACAGGAAGTGAGTGTTAAAATAAGTCTTGGTCAACAGGGCTGCATAATCCTCCACCTCATGCAATGGTGACGGGAGCATTTGAAGTCTTCAGATTGAGATGCCTATAGAGAAGGTACCTCCCTAAACAGTCAAGACAACCCCTTAGTAGGATCAGTGTACAGCATAATCAGATGTTTGGTCATGGGGAGTGATCAAATTCCCTTGAATAGAATGTAAGAACTCTGACTCTACCTTGTCTAACTGGAGAATAAATCTTAAAACTGAGCCCTTATCCAACTCTTGCTTTTTATGCAGTGTCATTTTTTCACTAAATGTATAATGGGAGCATCTCCAAGTAGGGGTGCTCACACCAGCGGAACAGACTCACACGGAGCTGGGGGTGAGGGAGGTTGGCTCCCCATGTGATCCAAATTCCCATATTATTATGCCAGCTACACTGGTATATCATCTAATGTATGAATTGCTAGAGAAGTCTGAGTCATCTTTCTCTCATACTCAGGGGAGTTCGGAACAAAGTTGTTTATGGGTCTGATGGTGAAGAGGACAGTGGAGGACCTTTCTATGTCTCTTCTTTGCAGCATACTTCCCGGGCTTCTTCTTCTTCGTACCTTCGCCAAAGTCTCCCTCATTAGGTCCTTGATGTTCTCTTTAAACGAAGAAGGAAGAGTAGAGGATTTCTTGGGCCTTTCAGGATCTTATTTTTAAAAACCTTTTTTGTTTGTTTTTAATTGTAATGCAAAAACCAATGGGCAAAACAGCAGAGTGAGTGATCACCATCCTTTCTTTTACTCGTCTCTAATATGGCACTTAAATGACCAACAACCTTAGAAAAGATGTGACTACCTAGAATTGTGACCCTGTTGGGCTCTTCCAGTGATTTGCTAGGACAAATCTCTCCCAGTTCAAGAGGGCCGACAGAGCATCAGGTCTCCTGTACACATCTTGTGTCTGGAACTCGCGCCACAATTGGATCTGCAAACTCCATCCCTCCTTCACTACACTTCAGTAAACATAAGACCTACTTCTTCAATCAAAATCTCATCTTTGTATAGCTCCACCATGGAGAGTCTGATGGGGGAATGCTCCCCGCACTGCCAATCTAGTCTTGTTACACTACTTACCTCTGCCCCACTGCTGCTGTATACAATTATTTTCTCCATCTTTGTAGCTTTATTGCTAATTCTCCTCTTCTTAAAACCACTTAAATACACAACTTGTTACTTTTTATTCATTTCTACTGTAGAATAGTTGCCCTCTGTCTACTTAGCGTCACAAAAAGATGATGGACGGAATGCTGAATATTGTCAAACATTCATGCCCAGTCACAGATCTGCGTAAAATATATTGTTTTTTGCTCACTGTGCCACCCCTGTTACAATGTTTGAGCAGCATAATCTGCATTATGGTGACAACCCCAATCTCAAACCATATTGTAGTAAAAGCATAATTCCTAGATATTAATAAGTTGTCAAACAGCTGAATATGCTAATGTAATTAAAAGGCCAGTCCTGTGTTTGTTCCATGTTTGTTTTTGATCACAAAGTCAACCGTCGGTACAAAATCTGGCACGCAACTGTATGTGAAAAATCAGCCTTTCTACAGTGGTTACAAGTTTTATGTGTTCAATAATGTTTAAATTAGCCACTCCGGAGCATATTAACCCCTTCGCTGCTAGGACTTCCCCCCCCCCCCCCCCCCCCCGTGCTAAGCCTTTTTTGGCTATTTGGGGTAGTTCACGCTTAGACCCCTGTAACTTTTTGACCACATAAGGTATCCATGCCAAATTTGCGTCCTTTTTTCCCAACATCATGGGGATTCTAAAGGTACCCAGGGTTTGTGTATTCCCCTGGAGGGGACCCAGAAATTAGCCAAAATACAGCTAAATTTCGGTTTTTGAGGGAAAAATGGGGAAAAAGGGCTACAGATGAAAGAGTATGTTTTTTTCCCTGCAAATGGTATAAAAAAAGGGGTCATGGTGTTGAAATCACCATCTTCCCAGCTTTCAGGGACAAGCAGACTTTTGTCAGAAACCCTAAATTTTTTACACAGTTTTGGCATTTTTCAGGGACATAGCCTATTGTTGCTATTTTTTGCGCTTTCAACCTCTTTCCAGTTAATGGTAGAAATAGGTATGAAAGCAATAACGGATCCTGGAAAGCTATACATTTTAGAAAAGTAGACAAAATTCTGAATTCAGCAAGGGGCCATTTGTGTAGATCCTTCAAGGTTTTTTTATAGAAACTAACCGTTGAATATAGGAATAATTGAAAATTAGTTGAAAAAAACAGCCATTTGTGTCAACGTTTTCACCTATAACTTCTTCTAATTATGACAGCTGTTTGAAAGAAATACACCATTACATCTGCTGGACCTTTCTAGCTGTGGGGATATATAGGAATGGAAGAACCCGACGAACCCAGAGCCAATAACTGAGCAGCGGCTTGCAATGTTTTTTTTGTTATGTACCGGGTATATAGCAATTCATTTGGGAAAATATATATATGGAAAAATTGGTATGAAAGACACCTATGTATTTCTGAAATTGGAACAAAATATAGAGTTTAGAAACAGTAGATATTTGCACATTTCCAAAATTGTGAGTACCCCTACTAGCATGAGAATTATAGGTCATTTTTCAAAATGACTTCTTTTTTACACATTGTCTTTCACTTGGAAGGCAGAAATGCATCGAAAGTCAACAGGTAATAACAGTTGCTCTACAATTCTGTTACCCTAAGTCTCCCAATAAAAACGGTACCTCATTTGTGTGGGTAGGCCTAGTGCCTGCGACAGGAAACGGCTCAAAACACAACGTCGACACACTTTATTTTTACAGTGAAAACAGTCACTTTTCTTTTGTAAAATGCCTAGCTGTAGATTTTGAACCCTAGCTCTGCCGGCACATAGGGAAACCTAGCAAATCTATACATTTTTTAAAACTAGACACCCAGGGGAATCCAGGATGGGGTGACTTGACTGGCTCGCACCAGGTTCTATTACCCAGAATCCCTTGCAAACCCAAATATTTGTATAAAAAAATATATATTTCCTCACATTTCTGTGGTGGAAAGTTCTGGAATCTTCGTGGAACCACAAAATTCCCCCCACCCCGCATTCCCCAAAGTCTTCCGAGAAAAAGGGTACCTCACTTGTGTGGGTAGGCCTAGTGCCCGCAACAGGAAACAGCCCAAAACGCAACGTGCACACCACATTTTCACAGTGAAAACGGGCCCTTTTTTTGCAAAGTGCCTAGCCGTAAATTTTTAACCCTAGCTCTGCCGGCACCTAGGGAAACCTAGCAAACCTATACATTTTTTTAAACTACATACCCAGGGATATCCAGGATGGGGTGACTTGACTGGCTCTCACCAGGTTCTGTTACCCAGAATCCCTTGCAAACCTAAAAATGTGTCCAAAAAACACATCTTCCTCACATTTCTGTGGTGGAAAGTTCTGGAATCTGCGTGGATCCACAAACTTCCCTCCACTCCGCATTCCCCAAAGTCTTCCGACTAAAAGGGTACCTCACTTGTGTGGGTAGGCCTAGTACCTGCAACAGGGAACGGCCCAAAACGCAACGTGCACACCACATTTTCACAGTGAAAACGGACCCTTTTTTTGCAAAGTGCCTAGCTGTAGAGTTTGAACCCTAGCTCTGCCGGCACCTAGGGAAACCTAGTAAACCTATACATTTTTTAAAACTAGACACCCAGGGGAATCCAGGATGGGGTGACTTGACTGGCTCTCACAAGGTTCTGTTACCCAGAATCCCTTTCAAACCTAAAAATGTGTCCAAAAAAACACATTTTCCTCACATTTCTGTGGTGGAAAGTTCTGGAATCTGCGTGGATCCACAAAATTCCACTCACTCCACATTCCGTAAAGTCTTCCAAGAAAAATGGTACCTCACTTGTATGGGTGGGTCAAGTACCCGCGACAGGCAATGGCCCAAAACCTATTGAGGCGACTTCAAAATGACCTACCACAAAACAACCTGGTTTTGCAAGGCGGGGGCCCATGAGTTTTTGGCCCTGGGCTCGGTGGCCATCTAGGGAAACCTACTAAACCTACACATTTCTGAAAACTAGACACCCCGGGGAGTCCAGCAGGGTATGGCTTGCATGGGTCCCCCAACATTTCCCTACCGAGAATCCCCTGCAAACTTCAGATTTTGTTGTAAAAAATCTATTTTTTCTCACATTTCTGTCTTATGACAGCTGGGTAAGAGCCCACATACGGCTCCGGTGCCCTTGGGAGCGGTGAGAGAGGCTCCCTCCAATCCTGGTGCTGCTTTCATGCTGCATGAACGCAGCACCAGGTTTGGTTACTGCACCTTCTGGGTCCCGCTGCCTTGAAGCCTGCTTGCCTGCCTGGACCCGAGTGAGGGGGACGTCACACTAGGATAGAAGGTAAGTATATATTTTTTATTTTATTTGTTTATAACGTGTTTATATCCCTTCCGCCCCACTATCCTCCTTGCATGCCAGCTGCCACTGCAAATGGTATAAAAAAAGGGGTCATGGTGTTGAAATCACCATCTTCCCAGCTTTCAGGGACAAGCAGACTTTTGTCAGAAAACCTAAATTTTTTACACAGTTTTGGCATTTTTCTGGGACATAGCCTATTGTTGCTATTTTTTGCGCTTTCAACCTCTTTCCAGTTAATGGTAGAAATAGGTATGAAAGCAATAACGGATCCTGGAAAGCTATACATTTTAGAAAAGTAGACAAAATTCTGAATTCAGCAAGGGGCCATTTGTGTAGATCCTTCAAGGTTTTTTTTATAGAAACTAACCGTTGAATATAGGAATAATTGAAAATTAGTTGAAAAAAACAGCGATTTGTGTCAACGTTTTCACCTATAACTTCTTCTAATTATGACAGCTGTTTGAAAGAAATACACCATTACATCTGCTGGACCTTTCTAGCTGTGGGGATATATAGGAATGGAAGAACCCGACGAACCCAGAGCCAATAACTGAGCAGCGGCTTGCAATGGTTTTTTTGTTATGTACCGGGTATATAGCAATTCATTTGGGAAAATATATATATGGAAAAATTGGTATGAAAGACACCTATGTATTTCTGAAATTGGAACAAAATATAGAGTTTAGAAACAGTAGATATTTGCACATTTCCAAAATTGTGAGTACCCCTACTAGCATGAGAATTATAGGTCATTTTTCAAAATGACTTCTTTTTTACACATTGTCTTTCACTTGGAAGGCAGAAATGCATCGAAAGTCAACAGGTAATAACAGTTGCTCTACAATTCTGTTACCCTAAGTCTCCCAATAAAAACGGTACCTCATTTGTGTGGGTAGGCCTAGTGCCTGCGACAGGAAACGGCTCAAAACACAACGTCGACACACTTTATTTTTACAGTGAAAACAGTCACTTTTCTTTTGTAAAATGCCTAGCTGTAGATTTTGAACCCTAGCTCTGCCGGCACATAGGGAAACCTAGCAAATCTATACATTTTTTAAAACTAGACACCCAGGGGAATCCAGGATGGGGTGACTTGACTGGCTCGCACCAGGTTCTATTACCCAGAATCCCTTGCAAACCCAAATATTTGTATAAAAAAATATATATTTCCTCACATTTCTGTGGTGGAAAGTTCTGGAATCTTCGTGGAACCACAAAATTCCCCCCACCCCGCATTCCCCAAAGTCTTCCGAGAAAAAGGGTACCTCACTTGTGTGGGTAGGCCTAGTGCCCGCAACAGGAAACAGCCCAAAACGCAAAGTGCACACCACATTTTCACAGTGAAAACGGGCCCTTTTTTTGCAAAGTGCCTAGCCGTAAATTTTTAACCCTAGCTCTGCCGGCACCTAGGGAAACCTAGCAAACCTATACATTTTTTTAAACTACATACCCAGGGATATCCAGGATGGGGTGACTTGACTGGCTCTCACCAGGTTCTGTTACCCAGAATCCCTTGCAAACCTAAAAATGTGTCCAAAAAACACATCTTCCTCACATTTCTGTGGTGGAAAGTTCTGGAATCTGCGTGGATCCACAAACTTCCCTCCACTCCGCATTCCCCAAAGTCTTCCGACTAAAAGGGTACCTCACTTGTGTGGGTAGGCCTAGTACCTGCAACAGGGAACGGCCCAAAACGCAACGTGCACACCACATTTTCACAGTGAAAACGGACCCTTTTTTTGCAAAGTGCCTAGCTGTAGAGTTTGAACCCTAGCTCTGCCGGCACCTAGGGAAACCTAGTAAACCTATACATTTTTTAAAACTAGACACCCAGGGGAATCCAGGATGGGGTGACTTGACTGGCTCTCACAAGGTTCTGTTACCCAGAATCCCTTTCAAACCTAAAAATGTGTCCAAAAAAACACATTTTCCTCACATTTCTGTGGTGGAAAGTTCTGGAATCTGCGTGGATCCACAAAATTCCACTCACTCCACATTCCGTAAAGTCTTCCAAGAAAAATGGTACCTCACTTGTATGGGTGGGTCAAGTACCCGCGACAGGCAATGGCCCAAAACCTATTGAGGCGACTTCAAAATGACCTACCACAAAACAACCTGGTTTTGCAAGGCGGGGGCCCATGAGTTTTTGGCCCTGGGCTCGGTGGCCATCTAGGGAAACCTACTAAACCTACACATTTCTGAAAACTAGACACCCGGGGGAGTCCAGCAGGGTATGGCTTGCATGGGTCCCCCAACATTTCCCTACCGAGAATCCCCTGCAAACTTCAGATTTTGTTGTAAAAAATCTATTTTTTCTCACATTTCTGTCTTATGACAGCTGGGTAAGAGCCCACATACGGCTCCGGTGCCCTTGGGAGCGGTGAGAGAGGCTCCCTCCAATCCTGGTGCTGCTTTCATGCTGCATGAACGCAGCACCAGGTTTGGTTACTGCAGCTTCTGGGTCCCGCTGCCTTGAAGCCTGCTTGCCTGCCTGGACCCGAGTGAGGGGGACGTCACACTAGGATAGAAGGTAAGTATATATTTTTTATTTTATTTGTTTATAACGTGTTTATATCCCTTCCGCCCCACTATCCTCCTTGCATGCCAGCTGCCACTGCAAATGGTATAAAAAAAGGGGTCATGGTGTTGAAATCACCATCTTCCCAGCTTTCAGGGACAAGCAGACTTTTGTCAGAAAACCTAAATTTTTTACACAGTTTTGGCATTTTTCTGGGACATAGCCTATTGTTGCTATTTTTTGCGCTTTCAACCTCTTTCCAGTTAATGGTAGAAATAGGTAT
This sequence comes from Triturus cristatus, assembly GCF_964204655.1. Classification (NCBI taxonomy): domain Eukaryota; kingdom Metazoa; phylum Chordata; class Amphibia; order Caudata; family Salamandridae; genus Triturus; species Triturus cristatus. Next base: position 842,154,216 of record NC_140580.1, on the reverse strand, counting down.
GAAAGCAATAACGGATCCTGGAAAGCTATACATTTTAGAAAAGTAGACAAAATTCTGAATTCAGCAAGGGGCCATTTGTGTAGATCCTTCAAGGTTTTTTTATAGAAACTAACCGTTGAATATAGGAAAAATTGAAAATTAGTTGAAAAAAACAGCCATTTGTGTCAACGTTTTCACCTATAACTTCTTCTAATTATGACAGCTGTTTGAAAGAAATACACCATTACATCTGCTGGACCTTTCTAGCTGTGGGGATATATAGGAATGGAAGAACCCGACGAACCCAGAGCCAATAACTGAGCAGCGGCTTGGAATGGTTTTTTTGTTATGTACCGGGTATATAGCAATTCATTTGGGAAAATATATATATGGAAAAATTGGTATGAAAGACACCTATGTATTTCTGAAATTGGAACAAAATATAGAGTTTAGAAACAGTAGATATTTGCACATTTCCAAAATTGTGAGTACCCCTACTAGCATGAGAATTATAGGTCATTTTTCAAAATGACTTCTTTTTTACACATTGTCTTTCACTTGGAAGGCAGAAATGCATCGAAAGTCAACAGGTAATAACAGTTGCTCTACAATTCTGTTACCCTAAGTCTCCCAATAAAAACGGTACCTCATTTGTGTGGGTAGGCCTAGTGCCCGCGACAGGAAACGGCTCAAAACACAACGTCGACACACTTTATTTTTACAGTGAAAACTGACCCTTTTTTTGTAAAGTGCCTAGCTGTAGATTTTGAACACTAGCTCTGCCGGCACATAGGGAAACCTAGCAAATCTATACATTTTTTAAAACTAGACACCCAGGGGAATCCAGGATGGGGTGACTTGACTGGCTCGCAACAGGTTCTATTACCCAGAATCCCTTGCAAACCCAAATATTAGTATAAAAAAAATATATTTCCTCACATTTCTGTGGTGGAAAGTTCTGGAATCTTCGTGGAACCACAAAATTCCCCCCACCCCGCATTCCCCAAAGTCTTCCGAGAAAAAGGGTACCTCACTTGTGTGGGTAGGCCTAGTGCCCGCAACAGGAAACAGCCCAAAACGCAACGTGCACACCACATTTTCACAGTGAAAACGGGCCCTTTTTTTGCAAAGTGCCTAGCCATAAATTTTTAACCCTAGCTCTGCCGGCACCTAGGGAAACCTAGCAAACCTATACATTTTTTTAAACTAGATACCCAGGGATATCCAGGATGGGGTGACTTGACTGGCTCTCACCAGGTTCTGTTACCCAGAATCCCTTGCAAACCTAAAAATGTGTCCAAAAAACCCATCTTCCTCACATTTCTGTGGTGGAAAGTTCTGGAATCTGCGTGGATCCACAAAATTCCCTCCACTCCGCATTCCCCAAAGTCTTCCGAGAACAAGGGTACCTCCCTTGTGTGGGCAGGCCTAGTACCTGCAACAGGGAACGGCCCAAAACGCAACGTGCACACCACATTTTCACAGTGAAAACGGACCCTTTTTTTGCAAAGTGCCTAGCTGTAGAGTTTGATCCCTAGCTCTGCCGGCACCTAGGGAAACCTAGTAAACCTATACATTTTTTAAAACTAGACACCCAGGGGAATCCAGGATGGGGTGACTTGACTGGCTCTCACAAGGTTCTGTTACCCAGAATCCCTTTCAAACCTAAAAATGTGTCCCAAAAAACACATTTTCCTCACATTTCTGTGGTGGAAAGTTCTGGAATCTGCGTGGATCCACAAAATTCCACCCACTCCACATTCCGTAAAGTCTTCCGAGAAAAATGCTACCTCACTTGTGTGGGTGGATCAAGTACCCGCGACAGGCAAGGGCCCAAAACCTATTGAGGCGACTTCAAAATGACCTATCGCAAAACAACCTGGTTTTGCAAGGGGGGGTCCCATGAGTTTTTGGCCCTGGGCTCGGCGGCCATCTAGGGAAACCTACTAAACCTACACATTTCTGAAAACTAGACACCCCGGGGAGTCCAGCAAGGTATGGCTTGCATGGGTCCCCCAACATTTCCCTACCGAGAATCCCCTGCAAACCTCAAATTTAGCTGAAAAAAACACTTTTTTCTCATATTTCTGTATGGGAAAGTTCTGGAATCTATGTGGATTCACAAATTTCCTTCTACACAGCATTCCCCTAAGTCTCCCGATAAAAATGGTACCTCACTCGTGTGGGTGGGTCAAGTACCCGCGACAGGCAAGGGCCCAAAACCTATTGAGGCAACATCAAAATTACCTAGCACAAAACAACCTGGTTTTGCAAGGGGGGGTCCCATGAGTTTTTGGCCTCGGGCTCTGCGGCCACCTAGGGAAACCTACCAAACCCACACATTTCTGAAAACTGGACACCCGGGGGAGTCCAGCAAGGTATGGCTTGCATGGGTCCCCCAACATTTCCCTACCCAGAATCCCCTGCAAACCAGATTTTGTTGAAAAAAATCTATTTTTTCTCACATTTCTGTCTTATGACAGCTGGGTAAGAGCCCACATACGGCTCCGGTGCCGTTGGGAGCGGTGAGAGAGGCTCCCTCCGATCCTGGTGCTGCTTTCATGCTGCATGAATGCAGCACCAGGTTTGGTTACTGCAGCTTCCGGGTCCCGCTGCGTTGAAGCCTGCTTGCCTGCCTGGACCCGAGTGAGGGGGACGTCACACTAGGATAGAAGGTAAGTATATATTTTTTATTTTATTTGTTTATAACGTGTTTATTTCCCTTCTGCCCCACTGTCCTCCTTGAGTGCCATCTGCCACTGCTTGGAAGTCTGTTTAGGTGAGGCCACATTCCTAAGTGTGCCCTCAAGCATGGGTTATCCCTGCCCCTCCCCCCCCCCCCCCCCCTAGTTGTCTGGATCTCAAATTTGGTTTTAGATTGGCTGTTTCTGTAACTATGTGTGTCTGTCTTTTTTATTTTACTTGCACTTTGTTCGATGACCGCGGCTTTAAGGCTTTGAACTGGACTGATGTTACTGGATGTTACCGTATGATCTGGATTTATTTTTTGTTTTATAATTCTTTTAAATGTTTTTATGTGTATGTTTTTTAGTTTAAAGACATTAGTGAGCAACTCATTTTCAATTAATGAATAATTACGAAACATTGTAAATATGCTGTATCATGAGCTTTTGCCCATTTTATTATAAAGGATTTTTGATTTGTGAGAAAATGGCCTCGGAGCTCGTTTCGCCCAGGGTCAAGGGGCTTACAGCCTGCATACAAAATATTCACAGCGAACTTGAGCGATGCAGGTTTCAGCATTGAACTATGGCCTTGACTTAGCTGCCATCCTTCAGAGGCTACATTGTGTTATTGTGCACCAACATGTCAACACAAAAGTAGCAACGCAACACTTATGCTAACAGCAGCATCCCTGCTGAGTCTTCCTGCTGGGCACAACAGACAGGAAGATTAGAAGTGTTGCTAATAGTTGGAGTTTCTCCCAAAACCAGGAAAAAATAACATGTTGCTCTCGTGAGAAAGAGCGAGTGCATATCTGTAACCTTAGCCCAAACCACCGTTTCAAATATGCACTTTTATCATTTTAGAAACTTCCTGTGAAGATTAGAACCATGTGTTCCTTGGGGCCTAGGGCGCCGTTGACAGACGTTTATTCGGTAAGCAAAAGCGCAGCCAGCCAATTGAGCCAGGGAAAGGCCTTCTTGGAGCGGTTACCTAGGTTACAGTTTCGCCCCGCCCCCAATTAACTTTACAGCTTATTCTCATCAGGAAGATGTACTTCCTAACAACGTTTCCCTCCGAGGGGTAGCGCACCATCCAGCTCTGATTTTAAACTCGGCTTAGCGACTTCCACCTCTGTGAATGACAACGGAGCTCACTCCGCCGGCCTGCCTGCACTGACCCCTACCTACCACAAGGGCCCGTCTTGCAGACATTGCGACACGCTCAATTTAGGTGGGATATTCAGATTAAAAAATATATATAGACGAAAAAGGTATTTTACGAGTTTTTTCAAACTTCTTCTGCTGTAGAGAACGTAAATCTGAGTGAGTTATGTTAATGAGTTTTATAATGTGAATCGCTATTTGAGAGTGCCCTACTCCCGTCTCCGTTAATTATGGATTTAATTAAAAGCAGCAGGGGGCTTTTGGGATCGAGGTTGAAAATGAGACCGGTTTAGTTTGTAAGGCGCATGCATGCATACTAACATTTTGAAACTTGAAAGAAGGAGATGGTTAAAAAATGAAAATCTGGGGACGTTACAATGCGGCCCCCGGGGGAAGTAAGACCAGCGGTCTAGTCTTCCCCCGGGGATTTCGCGCAATTGAAGGACAGGGGAGGAAGGGGTGGGATAAGGGGTGGGGTCGTCAGGTAGGGATTAAAAGGGGGAGGAAGAGGAAGTCCTTCCTCTTCCTTTCCCCAGCGCCTCAGGGTGGGTCAGTTAGTGGATTGTTGGAGTGGATCGTTGGGGGATCGTCGGGTTTGTGGTGCACTATTCGTGGATTTTTGTTTTTGAAGGTCTTGGTATCGGCGGGAGCTTCGGAACGGTGAGCGGGGGGCGCGGTTGTAGTGTGTTGAGCGGTTTGTGGCGGCCTCGTCAGGCGACGGTGGGCGGCCTGTGTGTGGCGGGTAGGGTCGGCGGGGGCGGTGTTTGCGGCGGAGCGTGAGTGGTTATGGAGGCGGGGGGGGCTCAGGTGCCGGACGATGCGGCGGTGCGGGCGGCGCTTCAGTTGTTGGGACGCGCGGGGAGGGCTGATTTGTTGCAGCCGGGCGTGTTGGACCAGGCGTGGGTGGGGATGTCTCGGACACCGCGTTCGGCGTCCGCAGGGTGGCGGCGGCCGTTGCGGCCTGTATGGAGAAACCGCCTCCTAAGAAGCACGCGGCGGGTGCGCGAGGGGGGGCTATTGTGAAACCCGGGGATAGGCGTCTGAGCCTCCCGGCCTTGGGGGCGGCGGCGGAGGTGCCTGATGGGGGGGGGGGGGTGGGGGGGGCGTGTATCGACGCGGGCGGTACTGTGGGGGCGCGGCTGGGCCGGGGGGGGGCCGGGGGCAGCGGGGGGCCTCATTTTTGGTGGACTACAGTGAGGACAGCGAGCCGGAGGGGGAGTCAGAGGAGCAGGTGGGGGATGATTTCGCCTTGTATCTTTCGGGGAGCGAGTCGGCCGGGGGTGAGGGCGGTGGGTGGGGGGACCAGGCTCTGGACACAGCGGGTGGGGGCAAAGGGAAGGGCGGGGGGGTAAGGGTAAGGGACCGGCTAAAGGAGTGGGGGGGCGGGGGTCAGGGCAGGTGACGCCTGGCCCCTCGGGGGGTGCAGGGCGCGGCCGCGGGGCACGGGGCGCGGGGGAGGGGCGGTGGGACGACCGTTGGGCGGAGATGTCGCTGGAGGAGCGTATCCGGGAACAGCGTCGGCTGATCGAGGAGACGGAGCGGCGATGGGAGGAGATGTGCGCGGCCAGGGAGGGGGAGCGGGCGGTGGACCGGGTGGCGGCGCGCGGGGGGGCTCGGGGCCGGCGCGGGGGCACGGGCGCTGGGTGTGGCTGGATGAGGCAGGGACGGACTTGACGTCGCAGAGACCTGGTGGCGCTGGGGCCCCCTCGGACTATGCCGGTCACGAGGGGGGGGGGGGGAATCCAAGCCAGCGCAGACTGCTGGTAGAGGCCGGGGAGGGCCGGCGGGGCGCATGACGGCCTCCAGACGCCGGGGCGAAGCAGTAGGGGGGTTCGAGGCGGCCTGCCCTCCATCGAGGGAGCGCGCATCATCGGCGCCGGAGTATGAGTTTGTTCAAGGAGAGAAAGGACAAGGCGTAAAGCGAGTGGTGCGTGAGGTGCGCGTGGAGCCCAGTGAGCCTGTGGTCGTCGAAGAGCTGGATTACGAGTCGGAGAGTGAGGAGTTGGAGGAAGGCGAAGTGCGTGAGGTGATGGGGACGGAGACAACGCGGAAGTTTGGTGTTTTCCAGGCCAACAAAGCCAGCTGCAGCAGGGCGCCAGTGGCGAGGGTGTCAGCCCCGGGTCCCGGCGGACGGGCGCAGGAGGTGCCACGCTGTTGGACTTGGCCCTTCTGGCAGATTCACCCCTGAACTTTTTTGCTTTTTATTGGTGACTTGGTGTGGTAATTGTTTGGTCTCTGCGCACTTTCCCTGTGTCCCAGGGTAAAGTGCGTGCGTGCTCTGAGTGCATGTGGTGAGATAGGCCTGCCCTCCCATAGGAATGCATGGGGACTGTATGTGACCCTAGTAGTTCCTGATGCGTGGGGTGTGCAAGCCCGAGTTTGGTATGTGCGGACTCGTGGGAGTGAATTCTGCGCGATGATGTGTGCGGCGTGCATGTACCTAGTGTGGAAGTGCCACTTCTAGAAGTGGGCACTTCTGTGTGCAGTGTGTCTGCCGCGTGATTGGCTGGTCATGTCATGTGACGGGCTAGGGATTCCCCAGAGTCAGGATGAGTCACCCAGTGGTGAATGGGGAGATCAGCAGCTAGATGGGTGGGAGGAGTACACCTGGGTCCTGAATAGGACAGGGTTTTCCACACACAATGCTGGCCCCGCCCCCTGCGGTGCGACTGACGACCCTAGCCCTGCCAATGAATAGAGTGAAGGGCTGAGCACATCAAGGGTGCTCCCCAACCAGCTGCGACTGGTTTTCCCCCTCACCCTGAACCCAGAACAAAGGGGTTTGCTGTATAAAAATGGGGCTGTGTCCCCACAGAAACTGTTCTCTGCCAGGATCTTACCTGAGGGGGGCTGCTGCTGCTGCTGCTGGACCAGAGGACCGCCACTTGGATTACCTCCCTGCCTGGAGGCCCAGTGAGCTGGCTCTGGGTCCAGCCTGGCCCCCCCCACCCCTGCTTGGCTGTATGCAGGGAAGGACCTTGCTGGACTGTGTTTTATCCTCCTAAGCGCTGGGAGCGCTTTATTTGTATCCCTGAGCGCCTGAAAGCGCTTTTTCTGGACTTATAGCGCTAGGAGCGCTCTATTGGGGCCCCCAGCATCAAGAAAGCGCTGTCCCGGAAAAGCGCCTGCCTGGGAGCCCGTAGCGCGGCGCTACGACAATCCAGGAGGGAACCCCGGCGTAGGGGTTCCCCCGTTTTGCTTGATCCTTGCGGGTGCCTACCCCGCTTATTTTATTATTATTTCCAGTGCGGGAGCCCACACCGCATACTGTGCCCGCCGCGGGTGCCCACCCCGCATGGTGTGCCCGGAGAACGGTGTGCCCCGTGGTACGACGCCGGAACTCTCAGGGCCGCCGCGCTGCCCGCGGCGACCCGGAAGCAGCCTGTGAAGCCCTGGATGTGGGCGGGTCCTCATCGCGGACCGGAAGCTGAGGGAGGCGGAGAGGTGCGTGTTACGGCCGGAGCTCCCGGCGTGTGAGGGAGCCCCGCAACCCCCCCCCCCAGTGGCCAGCCCAGGAGAGAAGACAGACCGGGGCTCTCGTGAGCGGAAAGAGAGCCCCGCAGCCCAGCGAGGTCGGAGCGCTGTGTGCTCCACTCGCGTCGTCGGCCGAGCAGGAAGACGACCCGCCAAACAGAGTCCGGTGAGTGGGGGCTGCTACCAGCCTGGTGAAAGGGGCTGTGTGGGCAGAGTTAGTCCAAGAGCCGTGAAGGCTCCAGCGGCGATGGAGATAGTTGTTTAGAGCCTGCGAGGCTCAGGGGCATTTGGTGCAAGAGCCGTGAGGCTCCAGTACAGAGCCCCGTAGGGCTCCAACGTCGGGGGCATTTCTTTTGCAACCAGAGCGGCCCCAGAAGACAGCGGGCCGCTCCCACGCATACGGGGGCATTTCTTCCGTGTTGTGAGTGGCCCCAGATGGCAGCGGGCCACTCCCACCTTGCCCCCATTATTTCTCGAGCCTAGAAGGCTCTAGGGGGCATTATCGGTTGTTTTACGCCCACGAGGCTCCAACGAAGGGGTTGAGTATTGGTTGAAAGCCCACGTGGTTCCTACATCGCTTTTGGGGCATTAGACATGCCCTGAGCCTGGTGAGGCTCCAGCGTTGGCCCCATCATCTGTCCAGAGTGCCACATTTGTCTTAAAAGGCACAGTGGTGCCCACGCTCCTTTTCCCAGCTGCCCAGCACTTAGTGGGCAGCTGCCACGTTTAGGCCCCCCTGACTTTGGGACACAGGGCGTCCTTGCCCCTTCAAGGCCAGTTGGCCTAGGGACTGCCACAGATAGTGGCTAATGTGAGTTTTTGCGCCATTGTTCCTTTCCTGCACCTCTGAATGCGTTTATGCGTCATGTGCTCTGCTTTACACCTCTGAATGTTATGCATCATGTGTTTCTGTGCTTAGACCCCTACAGGTATTGTGATACTTAGGTGGTTGTTTTCTCCCTAGTACAGGTGGTGCTAGTGAGGTCCTGATTCCCTGCGCAATATTTTCCTAAGGTGGTTAGGGTTGCGTAGGTGGTACTTACCTGATACCAGTAGTTACTGGTTGTGTGCTACATATGTTATTTTGTACTACAGTATTATTCCTATGTTCTAAAAAGTGCTAATTCCTGACAGTGGTCCAGGTGGCCCTGTCCCCTGTATATATAATCCCTTGTAAATTCTGCCCGTGCCTGTTGGCACATTGTAGAGTGTGTGTTTTTATCTAATGTGTTGTGTATAATACAAAGGCTATTTTTATAGAATACCTTGTGTGGAGTTTCCTTTGTGGTGGGCCTTGGGTGTTGTTGCTGGGTGCGCGCGCAAACGCTTTACACATCGCCTCAGGGATAAGCCTGTCTGCTCGTGCCAAGCTACCAAGGGGGTGAGCAGGGGTTATCTTTGGCGTGGACCTTCCTTGCCCTGACTAGAGTGGTGGTTTCTGTCTGGCTTTGGCGCAAGCCCTAGCCAACCAGAAATCCCATTTCTAACATTGGTGGCAGCGGTGGGATTCTGCGCACTTTCCCTGTGTCCCAGGGTAAAGTGCGTGCGTGCTCTGAGTGCATGTGGTGAGATAGGCCTGCCCTCCCATAGGAATGCATGGGGACTGTATGTGTCCCTAGTAGTTCCTGATGCGTGGGGTGTGCAAGCCCGAGTTTGGTATGTGCGGACTCGTGGGAGTGAATTCTGCGCGATGATGTGTGCGGCGTGCATGTACCTAGTGTGGAAGTGCCACTTCTAGAAGTGGGCACTTCTGTGTGCAGTGTGTCTGCCGCGTGATTGGCTGGTCATGTCATGTGACGGGCTAGGGATTCCCCAGAGTCAGGATGAGTCACCCAGTGGTGAATGGGGAGATCAGCAGCTAGATGGGTGGGAGGAGTACACCTGGGTCCTGAATAGGACAGGGTTTTCCACACACAATGCTGGCCCCGCCCCCTGCGGTGCGACTGACGACCCTAGCCCTGCCAATGAATAGAGTGAGGGGCTGAGCACATCAAGGGTGCTCCCCAACCAGCTGCGACTGGTTTTCCCCCTCACCCTGAACCCAGAACAAAGGGGTTTGCTGTATAAAAATGGGGCTGTGTCCCCACAGAAACTGTTCTCTGCCAGGATCTTACCTGAGGGGGGCTGCTGCTGCTGCTGGACCAGAGGACCGCCACTTTGATTACCTCCCTGCCTGGAGGCCCAGTGAGCTGGCTCTGGGTCCAGCCTGGCCCCCCCCACCCCTGCTTGGCTGTATGCAGGGAAGGACCTTGCTGGACTGTGTTTTATCCTCCTAAGCGCTGGGAGCGCTTTATTTGTATCCCTGAGCGCCTGAAAGCGCTTTTTCTGGACTTATAGCGCTAGGAGCGCTCTATTGGGGCCCCCAGCATCAAGAAAGCGCTGTCCCGGAAAAGCGCCTGCCTGGGAGCCCGTAGCGCGGCGCTACGACAATCCAGGAGGGAACCCCGGCGTAGGGGTTCCCCCGTTTTGCTTGATCCTTGCGGGTGCCTACCCCGCTTATTTTATTATTATTTCCAGTGCGGGAGCCCACACCGCATACTGTGCCCGCCGCGGGTGCCCACCCCGCATGGTGTGCCCGGAGAACGGTGTGCCCCGTGGTACGGCGCCGGAACTCTCAGGGCCGCCGCGATGCCCGCGGCGACCCGGAAGCAGCCTGTGAAGCCATGGATGTGGGCGGGTCCTCATCGCGGACCGGAAGCTGAGGGAGGCGGAGAGGTGCGTGTTACGGCCGGAGCTCCCGGCATGTGAGGGAGCCCCGCAACCCCCCCCCCAGTGGCCAGCCCAGGAGAGAAGACAGACCGGGGCTCTCGTGAGCGGAAAGAGAGCCCCGCAGCCCAGCGAGGTCGGAGCGCTGTGTGCTCCACTCGCGTCGTCGGCCGAGCAGGAAGACGACCCGCCACACAGAGTCCGGTGAGTGGGGGCTGCTACCAGCCTGGTGAAAGGGGCTGTGTGGGCAGAGTTAGTCCAAGAGCCGTGAAGGCTCCAGCGGCGATGGAGATAGTTGTTTAGAGCCTGCGAGGCTCAGGGGCATTTGGTGCAAGAGCCGTGAGGCTCCAGTACAGAGCCCCGTAGGGCTCCAACGTCGGGGGCATTTCTTTTGCAACCAGAGCGGCCCCGGAAGACAGCGGGCCGCTCCCACGCATACGGGGGCATTTCTTCCGTGTTGTGAGTGGCCCCAGATGGCAGCGGGCCACTCCCACCTTGCCCCCATTATTTCTCGAGCCTAGAAGGCTCTAGGGGGCATTTCCGGTTGTTTTACGCCCACGAGGCTCCAACGAAGGGGTTGAGTATTGGTTGAAAGCCCACGTGGTTCCTACATCGCTTTTGGGGCATTAGACATGCCCTGAGCCTGGTGAGGCTCCAGCGTTGGCCCCATCATCTGTCCAGAGTGCCACATTTGTCTTAAAAGGCACAGTGGTGCCCACGCTCCTTTTCCCAGCTGCCCAGCACTTAGTGGGCAGCTGCCACGTTTAGGCCCCCCTGACTTTGGGACACAGGGCGTCCTTGCCCCTTCAAGGCCAGTTGGCCTAGGGACTGCCACAGATAGTGGCTAATGTGAGTTTTTGCGCCATTGTTCCTTTCCTGCACCTCTGAATGCGTTTATGCGTCATGTGCTCTGCTTTACACCTCTGAATGTTATGCATCATGTGTTTCTGTGCTTAGACCCCTACAGGTATTGTGATACTTAGGTGGTTGTTTTCTCCCTAGTACAGGTGGTGCTAGTGAGGTCCTGATTCCCTGCGCAATATTTTCCTAAGGTGGTTAGGGTTGCGTAGGTGGTACTTACCTGATACCAGTAGTTACTGGTTGTGTGCTACATATGTTATTTTGTACTACAGTATTATTCCTATGTTCTAAAAAGTGCTAATTCCTGACAGTGGTCCAGGTGGCCCTGTCCCCTGTATATATAATCCCTTGTAAATTCTGCCCGTGCCTGTTGGCACATTGTAGAGTGTGTGTTTTTATCTAATGTGTTGTGTATAATACAAAGGCTATTTTTATAGAATACCTTGTGTGGAGTTTCCTTTGTGGTGGGCCTTGGGTGTTGTTGCTGGGTGCGCGCGCAAACGCTTTACACATCAACTCAGGGATAAGCCTGTCTGCTCGTGCCAAGCTACCAAGGGGGTGAGCAGGGGTTATCTTTGGCGTGGACCTTCCTTGCCCTGACTAGAGTGGTGGTTTCTGTCTGGCTTTGGCGCAAGCCCTAGCCAACCAGAAATCCCATTTCTAACACACGCACTCTGACAGGTGAGAGCGCATGGTGGGGAGTGTGGGATGAGGGGGCCGGGCAGGGGCGCCGGAAGTCTTGTAGGTCTGTGGGGGTGGGGGATGGGTCGGTGAGGGTGGTGGGAGAGTCGGCGCAGCCGAAGGTGCCGGCTAAGGCGGCGGCCCCACTGGGGGATGAGAAGCGGCTCGTGGGGGCCGGCGTTCAGACGGATAAGGAGGGGGAGAAGGAAGGGAAAGAGGAAGGGGGAGAAAAACATAAGAAGAAGCTGCCTTATATGGGTTTGGCGATGCCGTTGGGGTCCCATCTGTCCGAGAAGACGAGGGGCAGGATCTGGAAGCACGAGTATGTGGACGTTTTCAAACTGTTGCACCTGGAGATTCAGGCGAAAGAGGGGTCTAAAGAGGAGGAGTGGGAGTTGACGAGGCGGCCGCGGGTGCCGGTCAATATGGAGAATTGGACGTCGGCTTTCTTGATTTATGCCAGTATTTATTGTGAGAAGCATCAGGATAGGGCGATTGCGTTATTCAAATACATGGATATCATACGTAAAGCGCAGATGCACTTTGGGGGTTTCGCCTGGCTCAGTTACGACGAGGAATTTCGGGCTCGGATCAGCATCAACCCTGACAAGCCCTGGGGGGAAGTAGATCAGGAGTTGTGGGTCCAGTGGATGTCTTCCACGCAGTCCTCTGCGTCCACGCACGTGGCTAGTGGGCTTCCGGTGGCCTATCGGCCTTTTCAGTCACGTCCCGCCTCGGGGGGGGCGGGAGGGGGAGCCGGTGTAGCCGGGGGATGCGGGTGGGCAGGCTGCCGCTGCAGGCGCAACAGGACAGCCTGCTAAGAGTGGGGGAGCCACCACAGGGGCCTGTTGGAATTTCAACAAGGGGTTTTGCACCCGACACCCCTGCAGATTTAAACATGAGTGTTCTAAGTGCGGAGGCAGGCACCCGGTCACGCAATGTTTCACATTGGCCACCCCTTCCGAGCAGTGGCGGGTCACAAAGGGCAGGGGACAGGCTGGGCCAAAGGGCTCCTACGCCAGTTAGTGTGGAGGCCATGGGTCCTTGGCTCTCCCGCTACCCGGATCGGGCGGCGGCGTTGAGGCTGTTCTGGGGATTCACGGAAGGGTTTCGAGTGGGGTACCAAGGGCCGCGGGAGTGCAGATGGGCGGAGAACTTGCGGTCGGCGAAGGAGTTGCCGGGGGTGGTGGAGGCTAAATTGCGCAAGGAGGTGCTGGAAGGTCGAGTTGCCGGCCTGTTTGACACGTGGCCGCTACCTGAACTCATCATATCCCCTTTGGGGGTGGTTCCAAAAAAGGAACCTGGCGAGTTTCGCTTGATTCACCATTTGTCATGGCCTGAGGGACGGTCGGTGAATGATTTCATCGCGGAGGAGGATTCTCGGGTGCTGTATGCGTCGGTGGATGATGCGATTGGGTTGGTGAGGTTGTGTGGGCGGGGGGCGGAACTGGCCAAGTGCGACATCAAGTCGGCGTTTCGCCTTCTGCCCATTCACCCGGCGGATTTCTCGTTGTTGGGCATGCAGTTTGGGGGGGCCATCTTTGTGGACAAGGTTTTGCCCATGGGGTGCGCGATCTCCTGCGCTCTGTTCGTGACTTTCAGTTCCTTTTTGCAATGGGCCTTTACTGACAGGGCGGGGCACCGGCTGGTGTCCCACTACTTGGATGATTTCTTGTTCGTCGGCCGAGGTCGGTCGGGGGAGTGCGGGGCGGCTTTGCGCCACTTTCAGAGGATGGCGGGGGAGTTTGGTGTGCCGTTGGCGCCGGAGAAGACGGCTGCGCCCAGTTGTTGTCTGGCGTTTCTGGGAATTGAGTTGGATTCAGTGGAGTGGATGGCGCGCCTTCCCCAGCAGAAGGTGTCGGAGATGCAGGACTGTTTGAGCCAAGTTGTGTTGCAACGGAAGATCGATTTGAGGTCCGTCCAGCGTTTGTTGGGCTTGCTGAACTTTGCGTGCCGAGTGGTGCGGGCGGGCAGGACGTTTTGCAGGCGACTGGGGCTGGCCATGTCGGGGGCGGTGTTGCCTCATCACAGGGTGCGGATTTCGGTGGGTGTCCGGGCGGATCTGCGAGTGTGGCAGGGGTTCTTGAGTGACTTCAATGGGGTCTCCTTGGATTTTGCGGATGACAACATGGTATGGCAGGTGCAGATTTTTTCGGATGCGGCTGGGGCGCGCAGCTTTGGTGTGTTTTGGGACGGTCGGTGGTGTGCGGAGCAGTGGCCGGCGCACTGGTTGTCACAGGGCAGGAGTATCGCGTTTTTGGAGTTCTTTCCGCTGTTGGTGGCGCTGCAGGTGTGGGGACAGGAATTCCAGAACAGGTCGGTGCTTTTTCATGTGGACAACCGGACGGTGGTGGATTTGGTGAACCATCCGAGGGCAAGGGACCTGCGGGTGCTGCGCTTGCTGCGAAGTTTCATGCTGCTGTGCCTGCGCTTCAATGTGCTGTTTCGCGCGAAACATGTGCCGGGCGCTAGCAATGACATTGCGGATGCATTGTCTCGTTTGCAGTGGCAGCGTTTCCGAAGGTTGGCGCCCGGAGCGGACTTTGCCAAGATCAAGGTGCCGGAGGGTATCTGGAGCTGGGGGGAGTGAGAGTGGTGAATCTGGTGGAGCAGTCTGTTGCTGAGTCCACGCGGCGGACGTATCGTTTGGCATGGGTGGAGTTGGGTGTGTTCTTGGGTTGGTCGCAGGATGCGTGGCGGATGTCTCAGCGGGAGTGTGAGGAAGGTGTCATGCGGTATGTGTTGCACTGCATGGATAGAGGACTGTCGTCAGTGACGATTGCAGGAAAATTGGCGGGGATTTCTTTCTACCGGATGATTTATTTGGGGTTTGATCCGGCCAGGGGTGAGTTGCTGAGCAGGATGCTGAAGGGCTGGACCAGGGAGCGGGGAGGGCGGGGGGGGCGCCGTTGCGCGAGGCAATTACTTTTGAGCTGTTGGTAGGTATACTGGCGGAGTTAGGTAGTCTTTGTTACGACATGACTGAGTTGGCGTTGTTTCGTTTGTGCATGACGTGGATGTTCTTTGGGGCGTTCCGGGTTTCGGAATTGTTGGGGGGTAGGGGGGGCTGGGGATGAGGTTTGAGGAGGTTCGTTTGGATGGGGTGCGCCTGGGGATATGGCTGGGGCGCTCCAAGACGGATCAGGCTGGAAGAGGCACGTGGGTGTGGCTGAGCGAGTCGGGGGAGTTGGGAGTTTGCCCAGTGCGGGAGTGGCGCAGTTTTTGCGGGCAGAGCGGCCGGAGGGCGGGGGAGATTTTCTGTCATGCCTCCGGGAAGAGGGTCACGGCGTTCCAGCTGCTGGCGGTGTTGCGCATGGCATTGCGGCCCCTAGGCAGGGACCCGGCGGGGTATGGGACACATTCCTTTCGGATCGGCGCGGCGACGGCGGCGGCGCGGCTGGGTTGGTCCTGGGATAAGATCAGGAAGATTGGTAGATGGCGTTCGCGCTGCTGCGAGTGGTACGTTAGGAAGTAGGGCGGGGGGGGAGCGCGGCGGCTGTGTGAGCGTTTTGTGCGACTTTTCTTGTTTCTAACGCTCCCCTTTTTCTTTGTAGGTTGTGTTGGAGGTCCAGGAGCCAAGACGGTTACCTGGATAGTGGGACATTCATTTGTGCATTGGGCTGCTAAATTTTCTGACAGGCAGGTGTACGGGCGTAACCTGGGCCTGAGAAGCAGCAGTCATGAGGTGTTTTGGTGGGGCAGGAGTGGGATGCGCTGGGGGGAACTGTTGCCTTGGCTCACGAAGAAAGTCTCGCAGCAAGGGTGTCCGGATTTGCTCGTTATCCACCTGGGAGAGAACGATCTGGTGCGGCAATCGGCGGTGTCCTTGATTTATTTGATGCAACGGGACTTGGCAGCGATGAAACGCAATCTGGCTGGCGCTTGTATTGTGTGGACAGAATTCATTCCTCGAAGGATTGGGAGGGGGGCATTGAAGCCCGCTGCGGTGGAGCGAGCCCGCAGGAAATTGAATAGGGCAATGAGAGTTTTCTGTGAGGACTGTGGGATCAAGGTGCTGGCGCACCCTGGTCTGCGGCTCGAGGAGCCCTTGCTTTTCAGGGACGATGGCGTGCACCTTTCGCACATGGGAAACGCTTACTACATGATGGAGATGAGGGATTTTATCAGTGGGTTGTGGAATGAGTCGATCTGGTGTCTGAGGGGGTGAGGGCGAAAGGTGCACTTGTGCGGGGTGGGGCAGGTAACCGCCCTCCGGGGGTTCCCTGGTTGACGGATTGGGGAGGGGGGAGGAGTCCATGACGGGCATACTCACCCTTCCGGGGAGGGGGATACTGGGGAAACGTGGGGGTGCGTCAGACCAGGGTACGACGAATGGAGATGATGGTGGAGTTTTGGAAGAGAAGGAGGAAGCGAATGGAAGTGAGAAGGTTGCGGTGTGAAGTGGGGATGGAGTAGTTGGAGTCTTGGAGAGTATGGGATAGTGAGAAATGTTGTTGTTGGGGATTGTTGGGGATTTGTGTTATGTTTCTGGTTATGATTGTCCAACCCTGTCCTAATAAAATGGCCTTTTACGCTAAAAGTACCTTGCGTGGACTGATTATTGCGCGATGCGGCCCCCGGGGGAAGTAAGACCAGCGGTCTAGTCTTCCCCAGGGGATTTCGCGCAATTGAAGGACAGGGGAGGAAGGGGTGGGATAATGGGTGGGGTCGTCAGGTAGGGATTAAAAGGGGGAGGAAGAGGAAGTCCTTCCTCTTCCTTTCCCCAGCGCCTCAGGGTGGGTCAGTTAGTGGATCGTTGGCCACCCGCCCACCCGGCAAGTACGTGACTAGTTGGTGTTGTCATGTTTATCAGCGTGCCAGTTTAGGACGGGTTGTGTGTGTGTGGGGCGGATTGGGGAGGGGGGAGGAGTCCATGACGGGCATACTCACCCTTCCGGGGAGGGGGATACTGGGGAAACGTGGGGGTGCGTCAGACCAGGGTACGACGAATAGAGATGATGGTGGAGTTTTGGAAGAGAAGGAGGAAGCCAATGGAAGTGAGAAGGTTGCGGTGTGAAGTGGGGATGGAGTAGTTGGAGTCTTGGAGAGTATGGGATAGTGAGAAATGTTGTTGTTGGGGATTGTTGGGGATTTGTGTTATGTTTCTGGTTATGATTGTCCAACCCTGTCCTAATAAAATGGCCTTTTACGCTAAAAGTACCTTGCGTGGACTGATTATTGCGCGATACCGCTATAGTCGAACAATGAAACACAAGGCAATTTTAGGCGGGCCACAGCTGGGGTGACCAGGCGTCCCCGTTTTGCCACGACGGTCCCTGTTTTTAACCAGCTGTCCCAGCAAATTTCAAGAAATGTAGCTCATGTCCCGGTTTTTGGAGAGGGTCGACTGAAAACGGTGAGATGTGTTTTTATGTTTTACAAAGCAGGGATAGCTAGCAGTTGTTTCAAGAAAGCAATTTAATTAACGGGCAAGCTACTGGGTTTAAAAATTGCTTTTTATGTATGTTCTTACTGCCTGTCCTGTAATTCTCTGCTGAGGAGCGCTCTCATTCCTTGAAGTAAAATTGTATTACTTCTTTTTTTGTGAAATGTCCCTTTTTTTGGCATTAAAATTCTGGTCACCCTAGCCACAGCTAAACGCAAGCCAGTTTTGGCTGTAGAAATCGCGAGTCTCCCGTCGAAATCGGGTCAGTTGGCATGTGTGTAGGTGGGACCTTGTACTATAAGGAGATTTCAGGCCATAAGATCATTTTCAAAAACATATTTCGCAAAATTCAACTTTTAAAGGCATCGTTTAAAATAGCATCGCTCATTTGTAGCATCTTATTTTGACCAAAACATATTTTCATAAATTTCGACCAGCTCCCCATGACAACTTTTTTTACAATTATGCTTGTGTAAGAATTCTGTTTCTAATATTATACCTATTTCTCTTCACACATGTATAAATAAAATCTCCTTTGTTCTATAATGCTGGCATGTACCTGAACTCCCCAAGCAGCGATTGTCTGTGTGACAAACTCCTAGAGGTGGGGCAGGGACTGTAGGAAGCTGGCAGGAAATATTTGAAACTGACGATGGTAGCCACAGAGATCTTAAATTTCCCAGTTCCAAGCATGAGCAGCTTATCCAGTCGAGGTATTTATTTTCTTTGCATCCTGGGATTTGTAGTTCTGTTGATCTCATTATCAAATGAAGAAAACTCCTAGAATGCAAAGAAAAAAACCTGGCCTGGCTGAGCTACTCACTCATAGACCGGGAGAACATGAGAGCTCTGTAGCCAGTATTAGGGACTTACCCTGAAAAGCCATGTGAAGATTTGAGTTGGGGGAGCAGACCAAGAAAAGCCCACTGGTGGAGGTTAATGTCAGCTGCGGCTGGCATCTACGGGCGCAGGCGCACCTGCGTGCGCAAATGATATAAAAAATAAAACTTTCCTGAGCCGACATACCCTGCTCCGGACCTCTTCTGAGGAACTGGATGCTGGAGTGCAGGCACCAATCCTGGCGTGGCCCTCATTCTATGAGAGCAGCACCCTGATTGGAGGGAGCGGCCCCACTCGGCGCTCCTCAGCGCTCTGGAGGCCAGCACTTACTGTAACACAGCTGTCTTAAAACAGCTGGGTTATAGGTTTCAAGTTGCACATGTCTGGCTGTCCGTCACAAAACAGCCGGCCAAAGGGACATGCGCACTTGGAAAAGTGCACAAACAGCCCACCCTCCTTCCTGCTGCTGTCATTCATCTGCGGCCCCGCCCCCGTCCTGACGCTTGGTTCAGGATGGAAGGATGAAAAATACAATGGTGTGTTTTTATGAACTACCACGAATAAGCATGGGAATGAGTAAAATGAATTGACTAAAGAAAAAGAGATGAAAGGTGAAATATATTGGAGCAAAATATGGAATCATTGAAGACGTAAAATTTGATTTATTTGATTCATTCGTGCTGGAAAATAGGCTGTGCAGCCTCTATGGGGATCAGAACTGGTTCCCTCGTGTTCATTGTACTTATATACATGCCAATAGACCTGTCTCAGGCAGGAGACTTCCGATTTTTTTAAGCCAAAAATTGCTGTATTTTGGATTGTCTCCAAAGTGAAACTGCCTCTGCTTCAATAGAAGTCACTGGGGGAAGTACATTCTCCCAATTATATTTCGTCTTCTAAAATTTGGGCATGTATGGTATTGAGTTCTTTCTGCAGAAATGGAAGCTTTTTGCCTCAGTATGCTTTATGGGTGGTGCACTGGACCTTGAATTTAACCGTGGCACTCTAACATACTTTCATATAGGATTTGATATGATTCTGCTTGTGAAGGTTAACACGCATTCTGGCTGCTCGGCTCTGAAGTCTTTGGGGCCTGGGAATGAATCTCTTGGAGCGAACAGAATTGCTATCACAGTAGTCGAGGCATACCAGGACGAGGACTTGCTTTAACTCAACTTTGTGGTTGGAGTGGATGACAGGCCCAGTCTCAAAATCCACAATTTACTTAGAAACATGTTCTTTAAAATGCACCTTCAAGCCAGTCGCGGCCGGCATGACTCGCTGGTTGGGGAGCGGGCGTCACGTGGGGAGGGAGTCGCGCGCGGGGGGTAATTTTAAACAAATTAAAAAAATATATATATATATAACTTACCTTTGCGGACCCGCTATGTTCTGGTCTAGCGTCGCGCACTCTCCACACAGGAAGAAGCCAAGCAGGCAGCCTCCCTCCCCTCCCCTAAGCCAATCACAACGCTGCAATGGCAGCGTTGTGATTGGCTAGGACGCCGACCGCACAGGCGTCTATGGGGAGGCAGCCTGCAGGGTGAAAAAGGGTGAGTGTGCATGACTGGTTTGGTTGGCCCTGGGGCTGACCAAACAGTCAGCGCCCACAATAGTGGGCAAGCCACTCCTCCCCTGCCTGGAGAAGGACCACTCACCCGCCTGCCCCCAACCAAACCCTTCTGCTTTCTCTCAGTACGAGAAGCAGAAACAAAAAATGGTATTTATAATACCATTTTATGTTTCTGCTTCTCGCACTGCCAGAAACCAGTGGGGCGACGCTTCTCCGGCCCACATGGAGGAGCTGAGCTGCCCCTTCTTCAAGGTGAATTTCTTAAATTTCCTGAGGTGGGGTGGAGGCGCGATTGGAGGCTGTCCCCTGGGCAGCCAAGACCAGACCATACCCATCCTTCTCGCCACTGTACAGGGTAAAGCTGTAGAAGCGTCCCTACCCTCCCACCCAACCACGGGAATGTAGTACTAGCTTCCCCTACCTGCAAGGACAGAGTAGTGAAACGTCCACATGAAAAGGTAGTGGAAAGTAGTTGGGCAAATCTCAGCCTTGCCCCTCCCGCCCGCTGCAATCCTGAGGAAAGAGTAGTATGACATCTCCCTACTCACAAGAGAGTGATTACAATTTCTCAATTACTCGCAAGAGGAAAAAGTGAAACCTCCCTAATTCTGCCTTAGCTCTTGACTCAAGCAGTGGGTGCCATCTGACTCTCTCCTGCCCCCTAGCTCTAGGAAATGTAGTGAAAGTCATTTTCTTTCACTCCACCCAATCATCAATTGCCAATCTTGAACTAATGAGAATTTGTTCTAGAAGTGGTGCACATTCACACTGCTTCTAACAACACGAGAAAGTATGAGTGGGATTAGGTGAAGAAAGTGACCGTACCCAAGTAATCCTTAATGCAGGTGTGTTGCTTGAATTCAAAGGACAAACATATCACAGAAGGAAAAGGCTGTAAGTACTGGTATGGCAATACAAAAGTGATCTATGCAGGAGCTGGCAGGATAGCTCAGTGAGGTAAACGCTCTCCTTTTAAACATGTGGGGAACTGGAGGTCAGAAACTTTAATTCCAGCAAAGTCAACTCACCCTTCGATTAAAGATGAAAGAATTATTACCATTAAATTCGGTAATAGTAACGCTTGAGATTTGCAGCACTTTCAGATTTCAGTAGAGTGAAATGAAGTACAATATAAAAACAGACTTTAATGCCGCAATATTGGTACAGGTGATTACAATAATAACTTTGCCATTTTGTTTTTGTTACTAGTCTCCGTTTCATAGACAGGTGCATAACTTAAAGAGCAGACATTAAAGTCTCCTCCAGGTCTCACAGCCTGAGCCCCCTCACAGCTAGTTATAGGTCATAATTTCCACAACATGGTGCAGGATGTTATTTTTTCTAGCACCCAACAACAAATAAACTGTGTTTATGTTTCAGAATATATCAGAATTAGGAAAGTCAAATGAAGCACATATTTTTGGGTAATTCTGTAGTGTGGTGGAAACACATAATCGTTTGGGCGCAGTAAAACTGTATGGCAGTGCAAATGTAATGGTCATTTCAATTGAAAATGTGTTGTCTAATGGCAATGCACCATGCATATTTCACACTACATCACTCCACTTTACACCACTGCACTCTACAACACTACTCCACTCTACCCCATGCCACTACATTCTACAACACTCCATTCTATGACAAGCCACTCCCCTTTATGCCCCTCCACTCTAAGACACTCTACTCCAGGCCTGGCTACTGGAATCCACACTACTCCACTGTACGCCACTCACTCCACGACACAATACGCTACTCTGTGCCAATCTACTCTACGCCACTCTATGTCCCTCCACTCTACGCTCCTCCACTCCACACTACTTAGCACACCCCATGCCAATCTACCCCCTCCAGTCCAATCTATCCAAATTTGCCCCACTCCAATCTACTCCACTCCAAACTACCCCACCCACTCCACTCCAATCTACCCCACTTCACTCCAGTCCAATCTAACTCAATCTACCTCAATCCAACCCACTCCAACATTCCACTCTACGTCTCCCCACAACAATCTACCCCATTCCAATCTACCCCACCCTACTCTACTACAATCTATCCCACTCCACTCTACCTCAGTCTACTACACATCAATCTATCACAATCTACCCCACTCCAGCCCACTCCACTCCAATCTATCCAACTCCAATCTACCCCATTCCAATCTACGACAATCTACCCCAATCTACCCCACACCAATCTACCACACTCCACTCAAATCTACCCCACTCCAGTCCAATCTAACGTACTCCACCCCACTCCAATGTACCCCACCCCATCCCACCCAACTCCAATCTACCCCAACCCACTGCACCTCAATCTACCCCACTCCACTCCAATCTACCCCACTTCAATCTAATCTCCACTCCACTACAATTTATCCAACTCCATTCCAATCTACCCCAACCCACTCTACCTCAATCTATCCCACTCCAATCTATTCCATGTTACTAAAATCTACCTCACTCCACTCTAATCTCTTCCACTCCAATCCAGTCAATATACCCAACTCCATTCTACCCCAATCTATCCCACAACAATCTACTACAATCTACTCCACGTTACCAAAATCTTCCCCACTCCACTCTGCCCCACTCCAATACTCTCAATCTACTCCTACTCCACTTCTCCCCAATCTACCCCACTCTAGTCTACCACAAGCCACCCAAATCTACCCCACTCTGCCCCAATCCACCCCACTCCAAATTACCCCACCCAGCTCCACCACAATCTACCCTACTCTAAACTACCCCACCCCAATTTTCTCCACTCCAGTCCAATCTACCCCATGCTCTACAACGTGCCCCACTCCACTCCAATTTACCCCAATCCAATCTACCCCACTTCACCCCACTCCAATCTACCCCATGCCAGTCCGATCTACCCCACTCAACTCCACTAAATCTACCCCACCCCAGTTCTATCTCACTCTACCCCATGAGGACTGCAATGTACCCCATTCTTCCCCACTTCACGCCAATCTTCCCCACTCCACTCTACACTAATCTGCCCCACTCTACTCTACCCCATTGTACTCTACTCCAAGCTATCCCATTCCACTCTATCCCAGTCTACCCCACTCCAATCTGTCCAACTCCAATCTACCCCCACCCTACCCCATTCAACACTGCTAACTTGTAGCTATGCTGAACAGCAGGCACACTGGTGTACAACATGGCTAAAACACATTGCTAAAATCAATAGCTCTTCCATAAGCAAGGAATATTGGCTTGTTTAAATTGGTCTGTCAGTCCCCTGCCACTGGGTCCTTTGCTTCATCCAGTACAGGAATGCTGCAAGTTAATTTAACATATATATTTGCGGTAGGATGTGCGTGGATTGTGTATGCTGTGTGTGACAACACAGAAATACATTTTGTTTTCCTGCGCATGGGTGTTACATAAAATGCAGGTAGGAGAGAGCCTGACAGACAGCAACATAAATTGCAAGGTTCTTCCAGAGCACTCCGCAAGTAATTTGTAGTGGACCAGACTTCAGGGTTCGAAGGGTAGGAAACATGGGGTCACATCAAAAGGCAAGGAAAACTCTTGCCACTTTCCTGCTCCTTTCCTTCCTAGAAGTGTTGCCCACAACACTATCTGGCACATGCATCAACAAAGACTTTTGCGATTCCTTAATTGCGATTTTTAAGGAATCGCAATTAAGGAATTGTAAAAGCCTATGCATGTAGGAATCGCTATAAAAATAGCGATTCCTACAAATTCCTTAATTGCGACTCGCAAATTGCGAGTCGCAATTAAGGAATGCCGTCCCATTCATTCCTATGGGCCTCCAGGCCCATAGGAATTAATTGGAGATTGCATGAGCAATTTGCGAGTACCAGTAGGTACTCGCAAATTGCTCATGCAATTTCAAGGGTCAAAGGGTGTCAAAATGACACTCTATTGCACCCCTGAAATTGATCTGTGCACATATGTTGCACACACACATGCTCTAAGGGCATGTGTGTTCGCAACATGAAACTTTGAAAAATGCACAAAAGTGCATTTTTCAAAGTTTTTGCAAATTACCATGAAGTTCAACTTCATGGTAATTTGCTCCCCCTATTAGCGAAATCGCTAATTTTTTTACTTTAATGCATTGCATTTAAGGAATCTCAATTTGGGATTCCTTAAATGCAATCGCAATTTAAGGAATCGCAATTTAGAGATTCCTTAAATTGCGATTTTTGCATTTGGGATGATGCATCCCAAATGCAAAAATACCGGTCGCAAAGGGGCAGATTCTGAGAATCTGCCCGTTTGCGACTGGTTTTTACATTGATGCATGTGCCTGTATGTGAGGGCTTTGCGAAGAGGGGTCAAGGGGGTCCTGCCATTGTTTTGGATCTCCACTGTCAGCCCACCTCCCTGCTGACTCTAGAGCACAAGGACAGTGGCTTGGCCAATCTGAAACGAATAGCCAAAGTTGGGAACTGGCTGAAACCAGTCCCATATCTGGACTTGAGGAATACCCATTCTCAGTTTGCCACCTTGACAGAGACATCACAGGATCCCTCCCCTCCACTTTCCCAAGAGTGACGATGCAGTTTGCTGCAGATGGGCAGATCTAGAGGAAAGGATTTGTAGTGACATAAGTGAAGCAATGTTTTGCTGCCTTCCCTGTTTCATTTCAAAAGTCCTTGGTGCAGTCCATATGCCACCTTCTTCTCATTGTATCATTCTGACAGTCATGCTATGTTTTCCTGCCTACAGGCAGGCATAAGTCCTCTTGCAGAATTTAGTCTGTCATCAGTGGGTTACCTGTTCCAGGTGAGTGTGACCAGAGGGGCAGGGTGGTAGGGTGTGTGTTTGTTCATTTTGTGTGTGTGTTTGTGTCTAAGTGGTGGGAGGAATGTTTGAGTGCATGAATAATGAGACACTCCATAATGGATGCCTCACTGAATGTATGTAGCCAAAACACTGTTCCATAGTGATAGCTGTAGCCACAAACCATGCTGCCGCCACATTCCTGCCTCTACCTTTCCGCTGCTCTCCAACCTTCCCCTCTTTCTGTCAGCCATTGTAAGTCACTTACGGTATGTCTGGTCTTGAACGTACACCCATTTCAGTAGAGCAAGTAGATTTCACAATGTCCATCTTCCCTGTATCAACCCACTTTCTGGTCAGCCTTTCGCCCGGGAGAGGGGGACACCTGAACAAAGGACTGGCACTGGGGCTCGGCCACCTCAAAACACCTTCAGAAGAGAAATCAGCTACCTGCCGATCACATTCACCTTTCCTCCTGCAAGAACTGAAGGGCTGCAGAGCAAAACCCCCAAAAACTACTGATTGCCAGAAGACGTCTGGGTCACATAAACAAACACAGTGAAGTGCAATGCAGTCGCTGCAACCTTTCTCCATAACCGTGATGCTACTGAAG
This sequence comes from Triturus cristatus, assembly GCF_964204655.1. Taxonomy (NCBI): domain Eukaryota; kingdom Metazoa; phylum Chordata; class Amphibia; order Caudata; family Salamandridae; genus Triturus; species Triturus cristatus. The sequence continues at coordinate 842,129,489 of NC_140580.1, read as the reverse complement.
GGAGTCCTTCTGGTGTGAGAGAGGAGCTCAAGAACTGCTCTTTGATGCAGGTTGCTCAAGGAGCGCTTCCTCACATGTGACTGCCATCTCCTTTGTGATCCAAGACCCTGGTGTCGCGGACCGTTCCAAGAAGATTGATTGCAATCTGCTGCAAGCTTCACAGTGAATGTCAATGCAATAACCTTCCAACTCTTTGGTGTACACCATGGCTGGACTGCAGTTCGTGTTGCCCGACCAAATGCCCTACAACGAACTACGTCTGTGTTAATCAACACAGCAAAAAGATCCTTAAATTTAGAGCCCAACAGCGCAGCCAGAACATTACTGCTCCAAATGTTAATGGTTAAAATATTTATTTGATGCCATTGGTCATGCTGACATATGTCAATAAAAATGAATAACATCAAATTGTATTTTGTAATGTTCTGTGTGCCATCACTGTGCCGAATAGAAGAGTACTAGGAAGTGACATCAAGGGATACCACCCAAAAATCTGGCTCCCAGTTGATATCTTAAGCCTTTCTTTGTAAGTAAGCGATGGGAAACAAAATTGAAAGGTGGTAGAAAATTGTCAATATTTGAGAAGATAAGCTCTGAAAGATTCTCAAACTCAGAAAGTAAGGTTCTACCCACTGCCAAATTGTGAAATTTAGGAGTGTATAGAAAGTGGGAATCTTGGTATGCTTTACAGATAAATATTCAAATGTCCCTCGAGTAAACAGGGTATCATTTGTTCACTTCAATAATAATCCTAATAATTGTACAGCCCCGGCATTGCACGATATGTAGTGTTTTTCTTATAAGCTCCGACCATCCAAATGAATCAGTCTTCATTATGTAATAACCTGTATCTAAGACTACAAGGTAACCCCCTTTATCTTTTTAAAAGTCCTATGCTAATTTTTTTTTTATTCATCATTCATTTTTACTGAACTTAGGCTTGTAAGCATCAAACCAATGATCTCTTTTTAGACATCTCGCCAGATCATTCATTACACTCTTCAAAAACCTCAACCATCTTAAAACCCCTCAAAACTGCTGAAACTTGGGACCCGCATTTTGTTTCAAGCTAATATATACTTACAAAGCTGATGTACTAAGGGAGTATAATGTGTATTGCGGAAGCAAGGTTAATGTGTAGAACATTTTGCTTGCTAAGGTCTAAATAATGCTGGGAGTGTTCAGTTCTTTGGTTAACAAGGTTGATGTAAATTGAGCTGGGTCCTGCATTTTGTTTACAAGAGACACAAGATGGCAGTTCTGTACTGCCAATGCATTTAAAGGTCAAAGACCAGATGTGTCCTGTGCTTTTTTTATGAATGGCAACGTAAGAGTAAGGACCTAAATTAGAGTTCGGCAGATGGGTTACTCCCTAATAAATGTGACGAATATCCCGTCCGCCGTATTAGTTCATTATATCCACTGGCATTTGGAATATGGTGGGCGGGATAACGTGTAATCCATCCACGAAACCTAAATCAGGCCCTAAGTGAGAACTGTACTTTGCAGACAAATGCACGCCTAGGACTTAGTGTGTAATGTACTTTGTTCAAGACGGCTGAAGTAAGACCAGGCCTGTACCACACTTTGAGTATTAAAGCAAAAGTAAAACCAGACATGCCATGTCCTTGCTTAAAATGGACCAAGTTAAGGACATCTGTTTACGGTGCCTTGCTTATAACAAGAACACTAAAGGCAGGTGTGTAGCACTTGGCTTATGATGGTCAAAAGAACACTACTCTTTGCTTGTGAGAGGAAGTCAAGGTGTGTGTGCTGCACATTATATTTATAGTACAACGTAATGCCTGGTGTGTACTGTACCATCTTAAGATGCAATGCTTGCCCAGAGTCAATAGTCTACCTGCTATTCTTCTGCCCCTATTATAAAAATCTGCGGGCAAAGTGGATTGTGCCATTATGTAGATTGGTAGGACCTGAGCATTACTTGGAGGTCATGAGAATCTTAGCCACTGACACAAGTAGGGTGGTGGTATTTGGTCTGGCCAGATTCTGGCAAGCATTATGGATCAAACGTTCCAAATGTATTACATAGTTTCCTAAATCCTTGTCTGGGGCTATTTTTATTGGTTATAACTCTGCATTGCTTTTATCTATGCTGTGTTCTGTAATTTGTATACTGTTTTTATTGTTTGCATTATTTTTACATTGTATGGCACTTTGCACTTTATAAGATCCTTGCGATCGAAAATAAAGTATTTTGATGATGATGGTTGCAGTAAGGCTAAATCTGTACTGCACTTTGAATACAAAAGCTGCAGTAAGACCAAGTCTGTACTGCACATAGCTCACTGAGGCCGAAGCAGGGCCATGTAGGTACTTCAATTGGCAATTGGCTTATGAAGGCCAAGGCAAGATTAGGTGAGCACTGCATTTTTAGATATAGAGGCTGAAATGTGCAAGAGAAGCACTCTGACATTTTTCAGTAATTAATGTATTTCATTCTACAACAATACTCAACATAATCAATATAAAATGTATGCATTTTCATGTAGAAATGCTACCCCCCTGCCACCCTGCCCTGCCCTACCACCCCACAGCACTCCCTCTGCAAGCCGCCACTGGCCTTATTATTCTTTAAACTTACGGGGAGCTTAATGCGCAATGATGCAGTGACCCGTGACACTGTAGAATGTTCTCTGACTGATCTGTGGACCTGTTTTATGTGTTGACACACAGTGCTTTAAATGGGAAAAAGTCAGTGCAGGTACTCATTAAAATAAGTTAGCGGTGTGGCAAATGGGCGGGGCTAGGGGCGGGGCTAAGGGCAAGATATGATGATACATAATGACTTCTGTAACAGTTGCAGCACATTTCAAAACGCATGAGAAATGCGTTTATGTAAACAAATCAGGTTAACTCATTACACAAAATGAAAGCCAAACAGGATGATATGTTAACGTGTCCTTGTTTTGTCATATTTGCTGCTTCTTAATGCCATATGTTATTTGTTGTTGTTTGGCACATTACTACATATTGTCAAGCGTGCACACACACAGAGAGCGAAACAAGCTAAGATGAACACAAAAGCATTCCACCCATTCCCTTTAAAATATCTCCTGAGAGTGTCCTGATTCTCTCCCCGTTTCTCTCACACAAAAATAGGAACAGACAGGTCGGCAAGCACACAGACATATATATATGTATGTATAAACGATTATTAAAGTTAACAAGAAATGCACAAGATTTTTGGCTGTACACAAATTTGTGTTAAAATACCATTTCAAAGCCCATTCATGATTTCAGAACTCAACAAATTTCTGGTGTTTTTATGTGAAAAAGAGGTAATCCTAACTTCACCTGTCACCTCACTTCTATACATTCATCCCTCCCCCTACCCTCTATGTTAATCCTAACTTACCCTCAACCAAATCCATTTCCCAGTTGTCCTGGAGCTCATTCCTGGAGTGCTGAAGCATTCCCTGCGGTTCATTTCTCTACGGGAAGGGCTAATTTTACACCCATGGAGCCAGTATTCAGGTCAGTCACTGTTATCATGCAAAGGCAGCGATTAGTGATGAAAAAAAAACGGCTTTGGGGAAGGTAGAGGATTGTGTGACGCTACCGCACACTTTAGTATGGCCTGTGCATTTCTCACCACTGCAGTGTGTTCTACATCATTAAGTCAGTCAACATGGTCCAATAGTCCAAACCAGTTGTTTACTGGCATGTTAAGCTGGAGACCACCCAATGAAGGCTGAAGGTGCAAAGTGCAGCAGGGAGTGAATAATTGTCATTCAGGATTGAACCTTTGCTCTGTCTAAGGCTGATAGGGGGTTATTAAAATACCCCAGCTAATGGAGTACTAAGTCAGTGCCACCTTGCCTGATGAAAATGAAAACAGAATAACAATTGGTGGCCACAGCAGGGTTCCTGAAGTTGATGATTACGCAGCCACCTGGGCGGTCTTTCGTTCCCCTACCAATCCTACTTACTCGGCGGGTAAGAAGAATGTTGTAGGCTTTTGATATTTGATAGTTCCTGAACTTTCCCCACCCATATTTAGACACTCGTTCTTCAGATCCCCATGATACCCGATCTGTCAATCTCTCAATGGTGGAACTCCTGCCATCGCCACCACATGTGGGCAGGCTGGTGGTGGTAAATGAATTAACGGAAGGTTTTTAGTTTCTTTTTGGTGGTGCCTCCCTCCCCGTTTTCTTGGACTCCCATGGCGGCTGGGATTCCCTGTGATGAGATTAGATTCGTACTTGGCAGAACTTCAGTCTCCCGACCATTAATTTTAATTGGCAAATTGTAATATGGCCTGATTTTTTTTATTGGTGGTACTGTTCCCCTGCTCCTACTACCCATCCTGCATGGACGTTTAGTCAGACATGGGCCCCTGGGAAGTGGCTGCTAAATTTGTAGCCATCAAAGCCTTGCTAGGGCACTGTTTGGAGCTATTTTGATAAATGTATCGATCTTCTTCAGTTTAGCAGTTATAGGGGACAGCGATTAGTGATGAAAAAAAAATGGCTTTGGGGAAGGTAGAGGATTGTGTGACGCTGCCGCACACTTTAGTACGGCCAGTGCATTTCCCTAAATGGGACACGATTACCGACTGGCAGCCGCAGCCAATTTCACACGCCTGATGGAGGAAGGGGGCGGGGGTGGGCTTAACACTTTAAACCTAATAGCCATTGCGCACCTGATCGACAGTTCAGGGTCTATCTATACCCTGTCCTGCTGATCACAGCATGACGCAAGGCGAGCCCTCTCAGACCTCTACAGTCAGGGGCCATTCAAGTGAGAGTTGCTGTAATGTCCAGCAGAGCGATTGTGCAAAAGGCCACTGAGGGGCAAAGTGTCTTGCAAGCTCCTCGGAAGCAGGGCGGCATCTGCCCTGAGCTGGAGGAGATAAGTAACCTGAGCCTGCCGTGCTCTCAATCAGGGTATCGGTACTCTCCCTGCAAATGGGCCCAACTGTACGGCTTAAGGGCCTTTTCCTCCTGATGTCCCAGGGCCGACCTACTATGGGTCCTAAGCAACTGGCCAAGTACCCCTTGAGCACTTTACTCTTAGTGGTAGTGCTGGTCAAACAGTCCAAGGCTTCTCGGGGTGAGCACAGGCTCACAACTCAACATATGTTCAATAGCAGCAATAAATGATTGTCCAGTGAAATACTTCACTTTATTGCAAAAAGAGTATTTAAATTTGACTGCAAAGTGAAATACAGCATACACAAACAATACAAACAGTCCCCTGTGGTCAGGGTTCAGTTGTTTCAGTGGCAGTATCTTGAGTCCAACTTTGCTCTCACTAGCTGTAGTGGTTACTTACCATTCACTACAGGTGGCATTCAGGTGATGCCTCACTAGCAGTCTGAGTCTTAGGAGTCCCACTCCAACTCTTGTTAGAAAGGTCAAAAGTGTTCCAGTGCCGTAGCACAATCTGACAGACACGGTTTCCCTGGGGCCTTCTGGCCCTTCACTCTATCTTACCTGCATGAGAATGGATGGCCCGATCGAAGACTCTCCATTTCAGCGGCTTCTGTTTCTGATCCTCAGTCAGGGCTTGGGCCTGCCTGGGTCACCATGGTGGCCTTTCCTCACAACAATGGCATCCACCAAGCTGCAATCCTTGACTTCCTCCAGTTGCCCCCTCTGGCATGTAGGCTCACCACACCTGCTCTACACTCGGCGACAGCCCGATCAGCACAGCAGCAAATCCCCTCTTTGTGATGCCCCCTCTGTCTTATGGGGTTGCTGACTTGCACACAGGCGATGGCCCAAGCTAAATGGCAACCTCACGGTAGCCCCTTCTGGAATATGGGATCACCGACTTAAACACCGCACACAGGCGACGGCCTGATTTGGTACAGCGAACTTACAGCTAACTTCACGGCGGCCCCCTCTGGCATATGGGGTCACTGTTTTACACACTGCACATCAGCGACAGCCCGCATGGCATGGAAAACTTCACAGCAGCCCCCTCTGGCATATGGGGTTGCTGACTTACACACCCAGGCGGTGGCGTGACCGGTGCGGCAAACGTTGTGGCTAACTTCACGATTACCCCCTCTGGCATACAGGGTCGCCCACTTGAACCTACACATGGGCAATGACCCAAACGGTTCAGCAGCCATCTCCTCACACCTTGCTGCAGGGATCCACTCAATCGGATTCGCCACTGGGCCTTGTCCCTCCAACGTCCTCCTCTTCCTCACAGGGCACACTGGTCTTGGCAAGCAGACAGGCACTGATGCTCCAGGTTCCAGGGCAAGTGGTCTTGGATTTCCCTGGGCGATGTCCCCTCAACCAGCTGGGAGACTGGCAGACCTTAGCCACAAACCCTGGCAACAAGCAGATGTCTTGCAGAACTTTTGCTCCTCATACAGCCCATCTGGCTGCGCAACAGTTGACAATTTTGGGAACCTAGCACTCCCCTTCTTATACTCCATTTTCAGATCTCAAATATGATTTATGGTCTGAGTTATTGAAGTTTATTTTGGGGATCTGCTTCCTTTAAACCGCCCTTTCCTCTACCCTGCCCTTCCTCCAGAGCAGTCTCACAGCAGGAGTGGGTCCAAGTCTGATAGCCCCACAACACAGGCCATGGAAGTGACTAGAAGTTCACACCTGGATGCCAGTCACATTAATATGTGTATCTAAAGGTTATCCCAGGGCCTCAGACATACTCTATAATTATTTTACCAGCCCCATCTCTTTCCCGAGATGTGCCCAGGCCCCTTCCCAGTGACGTCTCTCTAAATCATAGAGCTCCCTTTGAAGTGTGGTGAAGAGCCTGGCTCTTCTTCCTCCAGTGTGTGTGCCCCACCCAGCTCACAGGAATGCAGCAATCCACAAATCTGGTAAGGGGGATTCCGCTACCTCGTCATGCTCTCCTAGTCAACCCTGGGTCTCCCAGAATTTAACTCCGAGTCTTTCATGGATTGTACCATTCGCAGTCACACACACATCCAGCGCATGCATACAACACACATGCACTGCACCTCACTACATGCTAACTTGATGTAGGCCAAGGGTGAGTTAAGCACGCAGCAGTGGAACTTTACATGAGGGAACTGGTAGGCCTCTCCCGTGACACAGGTAAAAAGGCCAATTCACAGCTACTGATCACTACACGGTATGCGCCCACCACTACGTTTGTGCTGCATAACTCCTGGCAAATGCAGTAGCTTTCCACCACTATGAGGGTAGCACTTTGAGTGGACCTGCAGGTCCAACAACATCGCAATCTGGGAGACAGGCTTATGGCGTGGCACACACATGATCAGTCTTCACCCATGACTACAAAAATAAGTACCAGGGATCCATAAATCAGTGCAGCTAGGGCACTCAGGGCAGGGTACACATACATCACCATGCAAGAGACTTTTCCGTCCCCACATTAGGGTGCTTGAGATTTGCTGGCGTATGTTTGAGTGGCTGTGTTGGAGAATATACACTGAGGTTAGTGGTATCATAAACTTGGTATTCGCTTTTTATTATCGTGTGTAGAGAAACCACATTGTATCCCAGACACATGAATTACAACACTCTTCGGTGTTTTTATCATATTTGGGGTTTGCTTCACTTTGCCCATAATCCACCATGTACTGTATATTTTGTGATTTTCAATAAAAGAAATTTCTTAACTCAAACACATCAAACATTACAAAAGAATTTGCACCTTTCTTCAGCTGACTAGTGCATACAGGCATTAATAGGTGAAAAGTTTGCCTACATGGTGTTATTATGCCAAATTAATAGATTGTGTGTGGGTGGGGGGGTTGTTTGCAGCAAAAAAACTTTTATAGAGAGTAGAAAATTATTAACTCTTTGTCATTAATAAGCTGTGTTTCATTGTTTATGCAAATTCATGCTTACAGCACAGATTCTCAAAGCAGCACTCCTACAAGAGGATACTCTGAGTGTAGAAGAATACCAAACATTTTGTTGCACATTAAGGTGTGATGTTTTAGTTAAAGTTCCTCATGGTGACATATTTACATAACAAATTGGTGATGCAGAGTACTGTTCTGCAGGGGGTTCTAAATGAAAAAAAGGTGCTGCCATTGGTCCTTCAAAATGACGAAGAGTAAACCCGATGTAAAAGATAAAACTGGGACGCCAGAACCAAAGAATGCCACATTTTATTACAAGAAGCATCACTGTTGACTGTGTTGTGCACAAATGATTTTGTTGAGAGCGCTAATAAAATGGTGTCTGTCTGTCCTTCCATAAGACAACCTCATTAATTGTTAGCGAATAACTTACAAGAGTTGCTGCATTTTTACTTTTCTTCCTTAATAAACCTTGGTATTTTCTATAGCTTTTGAATTCTTTTTATACCAATGTGTGCCTTAAAATATCAGAATTGCTCATTTTGCTACCAAATCTGTTGCATAATTTGCTTTTGATCACATAATACGCGACACAATCGTCCTCTCATTGCTTCATATTTTGTATTTCACTTGCCTCGCGGTTTAGTGTTGAGAGAACCCCCTGAGGTGATGCGTTTCTCCTCTTCTGCATACTTGCAGTGGCCCTAGTGATATCTGACGCTTCCCTCTGTCCGAGTGAGGGAGTTGTGATGATGGTGAAGGTGGTGTGAGTTAGTGCTCCGTGTGGTCCACAGTTGCTGGTCGAAGGAGGACACAGGTGAGAGAAACAGCATTCAAGTGGCATCTTTTATGCATCTGGTACCCTGCAACATCCTGTCCATGAGTGTGAAGTTGCCCATTCCGTTCCATGATACTAGATAAGATGGCGCATCCTCGCCCCACGAGGAGATGGCACCCTTTCAAGATGGCCTCTGTCTCCGTCCTCAACCACCCATCTCACGCCATTGTACATCAGTTTACCCCCACTATATCGTATGTGTTATATCTCATGAAAATAATATTGCATCCACTAGATTGTAAGGTAAATAGAAATATATATAACTACAATAGTTTAATAGCCTTAGGTAGATGATGTGAAGGTAAAAATAATAAAAATGTACATACTGCGACAATGCAGTGGTACGTTTTGTGATGTTGTTTTAATACCTTGTTATTGACCTTGATGTAGTCTCATACACCCTGACAACATGACTAACTCGGGTGGACCATCAGATAACAACACTTAATTAGGTGAGCCATGGGGAAGGAAGATGCTGGAAGAAAGCATGTGGAAAGAGGTTGCGTCACCTTAAAGATCTATTGTTGAAAGTGTCAGTACCATGAACCCTAGAAGAGGTGTGACCCCCCCAGCGAGAGCACGCCCCAGGGGATGCTGGCACCAGTTATCTGAGGACGTGACAGCCAGGCACATGCTGCAACAGTTCGTGTTATTGCGCCACAGACTTTGATGAAAGAAGACTGCTAGACAGAGGCTCTTGAAAGACACGTCTTTAAGTCTTCACAGTTGACTGAAGGTCTCAGCATTCGCGGTGCACAGGAGGGAACAAAGGCAGTGAACTCAGCTGATCCAAAAGGAAAATAAAAGGACATTCTTTGTTTTCCTAAGGGGAGGGGGAGGCAGATCTATCTCTCCCACTGCTGGCAAAAGGAGGACTGCACAATAGAGAGAACACATCCAGTCCAGGCCTTGTACAATGCAAGGACTCCACCACCGGCCTTGAACCTTTACAGCTGTCGTAAATAAGAAACTTTAAAGGCAGAAGAGTACTTGGAAGGACAGACGCGGGTACTTTCAGATGCCATACAGTCTGCATGGATAGAGTCGAAGCTTGCGGAGGGGGGACCTGTGTGGGTCATGACCTCACGCAGAGGGAAGCTGTGCTTAATTTGTTGCAGTAAAAGTGCCTGAGTCCAAGAGATTCCCAGGAGGTTACTGCTGCTGGCACCACTACAGGGCCTACCAGAGCTGCCAAATACCAGAATTAACACCTCCTCCTAACCATAACACTCCTACAAATGTGACAATTTGACCTATACCAGGTGACCTAAAGGTATAAGAATGGCCTGGGCGCACTAGAATATCAATAGGTAAACACTCTGCGCCTGTGCTCTTTTAAAAATAACAGACAATGCCTCCATGTGGCAGACTGTCATAAATATTTGCCAGTGTTAAGAAATAAGTGCCAGTGCCAAGCACCAGCACAAATTAAGACCTCACGGGGAACAAAGAGGTCCATAGAATCTTTTGAGTTCATGATAACAGGAAAAACAGTGGCCTGCTTTGGAGAGTGAGGTGATGGGGAAATGTGCTTAGTGAGGCAGTGGCTCCACATGGGTGGGCGGGTCATTTGATTAGAGCAAGGATACCCAATGTTAGTTGAAAAGGTCCTGATCCATGAAACATTTGTATTTTTAAAAGTTTTTTTGTGGGTTTACTGTAGCATTCTTATTCAAAGCGCTTCACAAAAAATAATGATTTAATGTTTACAAGACAAAGTCAAGAAAGATAAAGCTATATCCAAAAGAACAACCAAGATGGACAGTAAGAAAACATAAGGTACATTGGATGTTAAGAGTAACAACCAGTTGTAAGGAAGCTAATGGTCTAAAATATCATGCCCAGGCCCAAGTCTCACAACCTTCTACCAAATGAAAAGAGGAGGCCCAGCAAACCAAAGGACTGCAAGAAACTAAGGCAGATTAAACAGACCAACTGAAGACCAAAAGTTCAGCCATCAAGTACTGTACCGAAACGTCATATGATGGCAATAAGTGACGAGGAGAGGGGGGAAACAATGAAAAGCCCCTCGGCCTTCATGCGATACATGCTGTAAACAGGCTCCAAGCGACCAAGCCTCCCTCCAGCCTTCAGATTTTACAGCCTCCTGGTGGTACAAGTTTCAGACATTACTTACAATCAAGGGTGTCCCCTTTTCCTGCCCAAAACCTTAACCCAAATCAAAATTAAAAAGCATTGGCAAAGCCAGTAGGTCTCCCCTTTGAGACCTATTAGTTCAGCCTATCCCTTTTGTTCATGCTGTACAGCATCAACAAGAAGGCTGATCTTGTACAGCATGAACGACATGAGAATAAAACAAGCACTCGCAAAGCCAATAGGTGTTGCCTTTGGGACCTATTCCATTGGCAATGGATTTTAGCCATACTGTACAGCATTGACAAGGTGCTTGCAGTTTGGTGACAGCAGGCGAGATAATACGGCTGCTTGACCACATCACTTTGCATCTACAAAATGTGCCTACAAAATTATGACACAAAGGCATTTTTTTAATAAAATGTTCCGAGATGGAAAAGAAATAGAAGCAGCGCAAAAGCGCTTTTAAGGAAGATGGGCATGTTGTAATTTGCTGCCTAGCTCTCCACATAACACTAATACATTTAAAACAAGACTGTAGATGTGGGGAGGAATCAGCAACTGGGAGTGGGCAGCATTGAGAAGCGTAAAGGGGGAATAGCAATAACATGCGAGCATGCGGGTGAGATGTTTGGAAGCAACACTCGTGGAAGAAGACTTAAGTCAGAAATCAATGCGTGGGAGAAGCATGAGAGTGATCGCAACACATGGTTGTGGTAGAGAAGCACATGGGTGAGAGGCAGCAACATGAAGCATGCGGGGTGTGTTAGAGAAGTACACATGCACTCTTATAAAGTACTTAACCAATGTAGTGCCTGAAAGCAGTGGAAGTGCAAATTATGAGTCTATGCTCCAGGGGAGGGACAAACACAAGAAGAGGAAGTAAAGCCCACATAAACTTACGATTAAAAAGCAAGCTGCTGAAAGTGACACTAAAGCCAACAAATGGTAAGCAATGGGTTGGTTCTAAGCCCACTGTAAGCTGACAATTGGTCTTTTCACAATCCAAGATGGGTTGGTAAATAAAAAATAATAATAATAAAAAGTAACTGATTTTTTTTTTTTAATGGGGCGAAGGAAAAGCACACATGTAATAGAGACCAACACCGAGCCTCAAGGGAGAGAAGCGCACATGAGAGTGAGCAAGTCTGAGTGCAGGAGAGAAACATATGAATGAGAGAGAACCGCACGAGGCATAGGGGAGACTGGCACACAAGGGAGACAACTGTCATGGACTGCTAAAGTGAAGGAAAAAATAGTTCCCTAAAAGTGAGCGTTGGCAGGCCACATGTAAAGAGGATCTTTTCCAAGGGAACTGGACCAAGATGGACAATGCAAGCCATTCAATCAGAAGCAAGCCAATGAAAGTGACGAAATCAAACCAATGCAAGCAATGGGCAGGCTTTAAGCCCACTGTAAGTTCATGGTAAGCTCACAACAGGTTTTTCACCCAGACAGCTGCGCATTCAGGTATTCTCGAACTAAAACTGGGGGAAACAAAGGAAAGGCAAATTCCTCACCAGTTTTGAAACAGGGTATAGAAATGGCCCTGCCTGGCAATATTTCAAGACTAGGGACTACCAAGTGGCATCCTAGGGCACCAAGGAAGAAGTACACTGCGCTCAGTATGCAAGTATGCAACATCTGCAAGTTCACCATGAAACTCCATAATACCTGCAACCAGCAACCAGTTCCAGACTGCTGCAAGCAAGCAGAGTGCCAAAGCAGCAGAGCCAGACCGCAAACAAGCAACGCCTGCCAGTCTTCACAGCTATCCACATAAAATGCATATATAAAATTTAGATAGAACTTGCATAAATATTCAGTAGTTACACCGAAACTCTGGCATGGGTCTAGACTCAAAGGTGAGACTCCAGGTTTACGGTTCTAATCCCATTTAAGACTCTCAGGGCCCTCCAAGTGGCAGCCAAGAGATCTCCCTTCTACAGTACTGCTGCTGTCACTGGATGTAGGTGTCCAGGAGGTGGATCACCGGATGTGTCATGTTAATTGATTTTGTCGAATGTACTTACACCTAATGGCATTTTGTCATTGTGTACATCTCAACAGAGACCATCTTAATTACAGGTGCACAGGCTTGTGTAAACAGCCATGTTTGTTTACAGTAGTAGTCACAACTTGGAGCTATTAACTTCGAGTGGAATATTATTGAACTTTTGGTCAGCTGGGACAGGAAATGATCTGTCACCAAACTTTACCTAGTGAAACAGTGAATCATGGAAACATTTTACATCAAAGGACTTTTGGTGCTAGGTCATTGATGGCTTCATGCACTATCTCTTAGCATAAATCACACTGATACATTTTGAATAGTCTACATGGCATCTACAAGTCTAACCACTGGCATTCTCTCGGGGTACCATTTCAAACAACGTTCTTTTGCCCACCATGTCACCTCATTTCCAGTTCAGGGAGTCCCTGGCTTGGCAGTTCCAGCTAGACTGTTCCCACGAGGAGCAGGGTCAAGAGTGATTTACATATGGCTGGGTCCAAGCTAAGGTAGCTTGGTGAGCAAAACAATGCTGGGTTGGGGTGCTAACCCGAGCGATTGCCAGTGGTAAAACAAATTGCAAGCATTCCTCCCATCACCTTTTGTGTGTTTCCAGTACTGCCCTAAGTGGCATGGGAATGCCCAGACGTAGGCCCCATGCTCATTCTGTCACTGGAACTGAGTTTTACCTGGCTGATGAGCCCATAATTAGGGAGAAACCAGTCCTGGGTTGCTCCTGTTTCGGTTCAGGGAAGATCTAGCTTGGCAGTTGCAGCTGGACTGTTCCCATGAGGAACCGGGTAAAGACTGATTTGGATATGGTTGGGTCCAAGCTGAGGTGGCATGGTGAGCAAAAGAACGATGGGTTGGAATGCTGCCCCAAGCAATTGTCAGTGGTTAGACCTAGTGCAAGAATTCCTCCCACCTGCCACCATGCCACCCAACAATATGGAAGAGGTGTGGCGCAGCGGTCAGGGTCCCTGACTCCGGACCTGTGCGCTTTACAAATGTTGGTATTTCATTTCATTTCATGATGCAAATCATTATTGACCCAGCTCCAATAAGAACAGTCCAGCCCGAACAGCCAGGCCGGGTCCTCCCTGAACCAGAACACCAGCAGCCCAAGAAAGGTTTCACCCTGTTTGGGGCTCTTCAGTCTGGCGTAGCAATTACTTAATTTAAAAATAGAATATGCGCCGGGCCCAAAGTTTTGTACAGAAGCCTACAGCTGGTGCTATCGAAGTTCAGGGTGCCAAATACCAAGTCAGAATATTCATGATTCCACCTCATGCCTCTTCAATCTACCACCACAAACTCCCTGCCTCTCTTTTTCATTCTTGTTGGTTCTTATACATCCACGTTTCCTCCTTTTCACTTTTTTCGGTCTTTCTCGTCCTCCTTCTTTACCCCTTTTGAGTGCTGCTCTCTTATTACACTGGATCGAAGTCTGTTGAGGCAAACATGTGCCCGCCCCCAAAAATGGGTGCTGGTGGGCCCCACCTGCAACCACAGGCTCAAATTAAGCACTGCCCACATCTCTTTGACCCTGTCATAGTTACCTCAGTATCCTTCTTCCTCGCTTATCTCCAATTCTCTCTTTCACAGCTTCATTCTGACCTGAACCTCTACCTCTGTTTCTTGCCTCTCACTCCTGTTCACTCTCTTTGCCTTAAGCTACTGATTCTGCTACACTTGATATCCTACAACATAGCTGCTCATCACCTTCTTATTTCAATCTGTCTCTAGTCCCTTACTTATTTCCTGTCTCCTTCTTATCTGTCTTCTTCTACTCCCAGCTCATCTCCACTAAATCAGATCCTGTCTCAAGTCATCCCTTATCCCTCATTGTAAGACTTTGTATCTACCTCGATTTGTACATTTATTTCTTTACCACCATCAATTTATGTTCTTTCCATCCTGAACTTTTTATCTTTATTTTTTTTGTCTTTTTATCTAGCTTTCCTCTTTTAATTTATTTCATTTGTCTGTTCTTACCCTCCATTTTACCTTTCCATTCTTAACCCCTTCCATTCCATTTCGCCCGTTCTTTGCTTCTTCTTTCCATCTCAGTCTATTTCCATTTTCCTCTTTACTTCTCTATTCCTTCTAGCCCCATCTTCCCTTCTTTTTCCAAATTCCCTCTCCTTTTTTGTTTCCTGTGCAAAGTGAAAACTTTGCACATTTGGCACACAAATGCGTCCTCTTGGTTTTTAGACACAACATGTTTATTGTCCCATTTTAAGAAGGTCGCATGAATTTGTAATTTTGCACATCAAACCCTTGTTTTGATGCAGCAACAAATGGCACAGTGTATGTATATGTTCACCTAAAGAGATGATAGTGGTGATTCCGTATATACCTGCATACGGACCCCACTTCATTGTTTTAGACGCAACATGCATAAAATCTTATTTAAGATTTCTTTTCCCTGACAATATTTTTATATCGGACCGGACTACACTATCTGTCGTTTTAAACTTCATAATGGTGTGGAAAACCACAACATAAGGAAATAACGCCTCATGCGATGCCAAGTAAGCGCAAATTCAAAGTGCAAATAAGAACGTAATTGTAATGGTTTTAATTAACTACACAATAGAGTCGTTTCTTCTTTCTTTGCTTCCTTTTATTCACCTTTTCCTTTTCTTTCTTGCACAGTTACTTGATTTCTTCTACTCCCTTTTGTTCATATTTCTTCATTTTCTGTTCCTTCTTTTCTTGTCTTTATCCATTTCCCTTCTTTCACTTTTCTTTCCAATTGTTTAGTTATTTATTTATTATTCTCCTTCTTTCTTTTCAGCCAGCCATCTTCACAGTTTTTCATATTTAGCTTATTCTTTTCTCCTTCTCTTGTCTTCCGACCTTTAAGTTTTTGTCTACTCTTTCTTCTGCCATTTCTCAATACGTTAATTGAAATTTTCACCTTTCTGATTCTCTTCTCTTTATTTGTTCTTTTCTCTTTCTTATCCCAGCCAACCAATTATTAATCCAGACTTTTTCTTCATTCAGCTTTCTTTCATCCTCTTTCTCTTTTTAAGTCTACCTTTCTCTCCTTCATTCCTTCTTTCACATCCCATCTATTGTTTCCCATTGTTCTCCATATCTTCTTTTCCTTCCTTTTGTCTCCTGTTCGTTCCCTCTGTTACGTATGTATCACTCTATTATCTGTTTATTCTTTCTTTCTATTTCTTTATTTTAATTTCTCATTTTCTTTTTTTGCTTTTTCTATCTCTGCCATTCTTCCTTTCCTTTCTCTCTTTTCTTTTCCCTTGTCCCTCTCCTTTTCTTTCTGTACCGCCTCCCTCTTATTTGTCTTCTGTGCTCTTATTGTTTCCTACCTCTTCCTTTTTTATATTCTTTCACTTCCACTCCTTTTTCCTTCTCTCCGCTTTTACTGTATTTCTTACAGCCTTCCCATGTTTCAACTATTTCTCCCCGCCTTACTTGTGCTTTCAGCCCTTTCTCTTTCATTTTTCCTATTCGCCGTTTTCTCCTTTTTCAGTTTTACTGTCCTCTATTTGCAGCCATTACTCCCCACCACTCATCTTTATCATAATGAGCTACTGTCACAAGATTAATATGGCCCTGCTTACTGCCCTAGTGGCAACCCATCTAATACAGCTTCCATAGTAGAATGGGGGAGTTTGACAGCACTTCCTTGCTCCCACCTAATTTGAGTTGAAGGGCAGTGAACGACCCCTACACACACACACACACACACACACGTATTCATGAATGTAAATCATAGCTGCCAAAATAACATATGGAAAACATCCAAATGTGTATATAGCACACTAAAAATACAGCTGGATAATGTCAAAGTGTGATATTTGTACCTCTTTCTGTACAGACTCTCCTAACATCAGGTTCCTCATGTGAAATATACCTCTCTCTATCATGATGCTAACATGAACACCCAGGTGTGAAATGTGCACATCTATGTATATAATAACCCTGCCAAATGTATCCTCTAGTCGTGTAAATATTCACATCCCTTTATATAGACTTGTAAACAAAGCCAGGTGGCCCTCAGTAACCCTCACACAAAAATTAACGCATTCTGTATAAAGAAATCTAAAAAAAAAACACAAAAGGTGTGTTACTTGTGTTCTGGTTCAGGAAGGGCCTGGCATTTTGGGTGGGACTACTCCTATTGGAGCAGGGCCAAGACTAATTTGCATATAGCTGGGTCCAAACTGAGGTGGCATGGTGGGCAAAAGAATGATGAGTTGGAGTACTACCCCAAGCTATTGTCAGTGGATGGTTAGACAAATTGCAAGCGTTCCTTCCATCACCTTTTGTGTGTTTGATGTAATGGCCTAAGTGACCATCGGCATGCCCAGACGCGTGTCCTCTCCTCACTGCACCAATGTTACGAAGTTACACCCGTCTGAAGAGCCCCAATCAGGGCAAAACCCATCTTGGATTGCTTGTGTTCCAGTTCAGGACCGATCTGGCCTGGCAGTTCAGAATGCTACCTCGAGCGATTGCCAGTGATTAGACAAATTGCAAGCATTCCTCACATCATCATATGTGTGTTTAAAGAACACTGAAAACCAAGATAAGTAACTCCGGATAATCTCCAAGAGTAAATGGCACCCTTTCTGTATGAGGAGCTCCCACAACAATAGTCAGTGAACCCGAGTAACCTTTACATTTGAAATGTACCAGTCTCTGTATAAAAAGCACTGATAACAAAGATAAATGACCCTCAATAATCTCTAGGTGAAATATATATTTTTGCTGTACTCAGCCCTGCAAATAAGATCTGTGTCTATTGCTACTTCCAGGCTCAGGGACCACAATAGAAACAGGCCACCCTCTGCATCATGTTGTTTAAACGCCGGTTTGGGCCACTCCACTCCCGCATAGGCCTAGGGGTCATATGTGCTCACCTGGCCACCTTATGTAGGCTTTTATTATTTTGTCAGGACACGGAGACTGTGCCCCATGTTTTGTAATGATGGCCACACCAGAAAAGGCTTCTCTTGCAGCAGCAAGCCAAATAGATCTTTTAGGCTCAGCACCCAGTTTGCAGACCTGAAAAGGATGCTGGGAGGAAAAGCTTCCTTATCCAACGAGGTTCCTGTATTTTTTTTATTTGGCCCCACAGACAGTTCACAAAACCAGGTTCACGTGATGAGCATGTACTAAACGTCAAGATTTGGCTATAATGTAACTCTTCAAAGCTCACCCAACACATTGTTTTAAAACTGATTTCTCAAAAACTACTGAATGGATTTACACCAAAGCAAGCAAAGGCATTTCTCTGAGTGAAGTTCTAGTTTCATGCTAAATTTAGTGTGTTGAATTCAGCTTTTATTCTGTAATGGAGAGCAAAGTTTCCTAGTGGAGCTACAATGGGAACTTCATCTTTTTAATTCCCTCCTCTGTCCACACCCATATTCAATCAGCATAAGTGGATATGCAAACAGCATCACATGCCGAAACATACCCACTTTTGCGGTTTGGAAAGTGTTGTGCAGAATCGTTAAACAGTACAAAAAGTATAAGAAACCCAACAGTCGCCTTTTCAATGGAAACTCAGAGCTACCAATAATTACAGAGTTGCTGTTACCACGCTGGGAAAGGTTCTGCCTAGGCTCTGACCAGATTTGTATACTTGTCTGCTGAAGAGCTTCTCTTTGAACCATGAGCATCACAAAAAATTAAGAGAGCCTAGGTGAAAAACACCATCACATGTCACCTGTCCTACCAGAAATCAGGGACTGTCCAAATGAAAGCCACTGACATCACAGAAGCATTCAGAATAATAGGGCTATGATGTTAAGCACAAGTAAGCAGTCCAGGGTAGTTACCCAGTTTTACAGATATGCTCATGTGCATCACCCTAAGATTTCATCTTACACCCCGTCCCACCAGTGGGGCTGTGCCACAGAACAAAATGGCGTCGTCTGGTGTGATTCAGGGCCTCTGATGTTTCATCTGGTATGCGCAAGATTGCCAGGAAACACTCCTGCCCCTACGCCACCATTGGGAGGCATGTCTAGATGATCTCACTGAAGAGAGGATTAGCCAGGGGCTTTAGCCTCTCTCGGAGAGGTGACAATCAGGGCGCGGTTTCGTTTAGTGCAGCTGAAAATCCTACATAGATCATACATGTTCTGTAACGTCATGGTAAGGATGGGTAGAATATCCAAATCTTCTTGTCGGAGAAAATGCGGAAGTGAGGGTTCCTTCTTGCACATCGTTTGGGAATGCCCAATTGTCCAGGTCTTCTAGGGTAAGGTTGTAAATTGTACCAATATTGTAAGTGGAACAGCATTCATGCCTTCAGCCAAATTTTATCTGTTAAATGTTTGGGAGGCGACAGATTTAAATCGTATGGAACAAATATGGGTTGGTCCCCGGTATCATGATTGCTAAACGAAATATAGCTCGTTTGTGTGGAGCAGAAGAAGCACTGCACCTTAATGACTGGAAGAGAGACTTAGACTGATGGATGTTGCAGAAACAGTAACCTGGGGCTGCCCTAAAAAATGGGAGAAAATGTGGGGGAAATGGAAAACATATAGAGGAAGCCCATGTGCCGGTCCCACAGTACTGTTTCCCAGAACTGAAGAAAATGGCTGTTCTGCAACTGAGTAATATCACCCACACTGGCAGATTGAAGATTGGGGTAGTTGGGAGGTATGAGTGTACGGAACTGCACCTATGATGCTTGTCCGTATTTATGATGGTGTCCCTGCTGTGCATTGTGATATTAAGTGCCTAATAAAAGAGATGGCACAAAAAAAGATTACCAGGAAACAGCAACTTCCCTTCTAAACTCTGCCTCTCATGGCATTAAAGGCCAGCAAACAATGTCCCGCCACCGTACCTTGTAATTGTGTACTGTGTTGGCCAGTAGCCTGTAGAGGAGCTCAAGGTACTTTTGCCCGCCCTCTTAAAGCCAATGGAAGCTGTGGGACTGCAGAGACCTGCCTGTATACTTGGAGAAGGAATTTGACTGGTTGATCCTAGGAGATCCGTATGCAAGTTTTCCCCACTGACCCTAACTCTGAGACCCTATGCATTCCCTGGACACTAAACAAATTGACCACAACCAGCCAAATTGGAGACACAGGGTGTGAAAACTTCAATTTTTCTAGAATCTGCACCAGATATTTTTTATTTTTGTATGTGTTGATATTTGACCTGTGCTGTGGTCTAAGCTTTGCTGTTTAGGCATCAATCACAATGGTCAGGAGAAATAGTGATCCCTTCTTCCACTCAGTTCCACCCAGTGTAACAGTAGCTTGACCTGTACTGACTTGTCAATAAAAAACCATTGAGAGGTGCCAAATAGTAATCACTAACACACTGTAAAACAAAGGTTATCATGCAACAACCCGTCCAGTTGTAAATATGTTCAGTTATGTGATTCTGGATCAGAATCACTCCCTTAACTTGAGTGCGTGTAAGAGCCTGTGATCTCTATGAAAAATGACAGCCCTACTGCAGTTGCAAATCTACTAAATGGAAATTCATAATTTAGCCTACATTTATTTTGCATTGGCTGTGGGTAGATTCCAAGATCTTATTCACAGAAATTATATAGTTTTGACTGAAATGAAAAACTGCACTCACCCTGCAGTTTGCATGAAAACATCCAAGAGTAAATCAGGATCATAAAGGTATTAAGAAATCATTTTAGAAGCAAAATTCATTCTGAAGTTATCATCCTAGAATAATTCCCACTCGTTATGAAGTTGGCATGAAATAAAGTGTAATAAAAAGTTGATTATTCTAGAGTAATTAACACTCATCCGATAGTTGTTTTTGTAACGAGTCTTAAGTCGTCGCATTGAACTATTTTGCCCTTTTACCATATTTTAGGATAGTTTGGAGTGACTACACTAGATTATTACAGAAATAGCCCAGCTGGAGTCATTGGATGACTTGGTTCCAGGAAGATATTCCTTTTTGACCTGGGTGGGGAGTGGGGGTACATGGGGAGGGATGTCCTGCCCCTAAACTAGGACATTTTTCCCCACTGCATCACCCTGTTGGCCTCATCTTGCTTCAGGCACAAATTTGTGGTCCTGGCCTAGAGTTAATGCTCTGTACGAACATATCATCCAGCGTAGAGCAGGAAATAGGACGAAGAAGCACTTCTGTGAATGGCTGTAAGAGCTACGGAAACAGACATTGCCAGCAATCCCTCTTCTTATGTGTTCTTGTCAGGCCTCAACACCCGGCACCCTTCGTCTTTTTTAACATCCACTTGCAATGCAGAAACCTTAAGGAACTGGGCCACCAATATATATGAAGAATCAGAGTTGAAATCCTCCAGGCAACTTCTGAACAACTCCCTTGAGATCTAGGACTGCTTCCTGGGTCCACCTGGCAGACCATGATTCTTAATCAGATTTCTATATAAAGCTATATGTGCTCCATTGATTAAGACTACTTTTGAGGATGCGTTGCCCTTGTTGGTGCTCTCTAACCATTCTTCAGATAGTGAAGAATGGTTGGATTAGATAAATCCTGGCAAGATTTCCGAATCATGAAGTTAGCGTAACGAGCCATGTTAGCCAGTGAAATAGAATTCCACTGAGAACATGGCTCCTTACCTGAACCTCAGACTGGGCCAGTACAGTCCCCTCCTTATCTAGCACAAGGATACGCTCCTACATGAGACACGTACTCTACAAATAGTCATAACATCGCACGTCCAGGATGTGATCGCCTCATTGTTTATGTCTTCTTAAATTGTTTCTTTCCACTACATGCAAGTCCCCCACAATCCCCCAAAATGCAGTGAAATATCACAGGATCCCTTTGAGACCTTTTTGTACTATCGCTGACCATTTTGTTTTCCGCTGGGTGATGTTTATTTCTGTCTGTGGTAACTAAAGTCGAAAAACAACAACTAAAAACCGTACCCACCATACAAGTTAATTTGGATGACCATAGCTCATACTCACTCCCTTTTTCCTGTTCTCGCTCACTTCCTGTCCAACTAGAGAGCTGGTGGAGCTGTGCTTTGACTTTTTCTGTACCCATGAGACGCTTTGCCAAAAAGGTCCGCATGGTGTAAAATGTATCCACATGCTTGGACTTAGAGTAAGAATGTACCAGAACTGCCCTCTGCTGGAGGGCAGAAGATATTCTGCCTGGGAAGACTGCAGTTAGTGTGAAGGCCAACCAGTGCTTAATTTGAGCCGGTGATTTCCGGTGCTCATCACAAGCACTTAATTGTTAACACCAGTACTTTTGACAGTCTGCCATAAAGTGGTGCTGTGTGGGTAATTTAGAGCAGCACGGCAGATACAACGTGTGGTGCAAGCTGTAGTGACCTCTTGACGAGAGCCCCGGCACTTATTTGTTTTCAAATTAAGCACTGAGGCCAGCTAAAGTGCGTACAGATCAAAAGTGTGCATGGACCAGTCATAATGAAGGAAGTGCTTGCATAAAGACACAAACTGTGGAGAGATGGGCCATGGGCTTATTGGACTACACAGTCACCCATTAATCAGGGACCCAACTCTATTGTGAGATGTCTGACTCTGTCCCTTTCTGCTAAGAGAAGAGACAAATAAGGTTTGAGTAGAATTTTGATCTGTCTAAACAACAAGATGGAGATGCCGCTGCTGGTGAGAGTGGGCTCATGGGGCCGTCAGGTGGCAAGCAGCAATCTAAGGCAGCTGGCCCTCTGGAATGGGGGCCAACTGAGAAAAAACTGGAGCCCTGTGTTTTCTATGTACAATGGCTCCCACCTAGACATTGCCAATATTGACACTGATTTCACCCAGAGTCTGGAAGAAAGTGCAGGCCCTACCTCAGGAAGTCCAAGATGGCCACTCAAAAAGCCTCAGGAGGCACCAAAGGCCTCACAGAATCTTCACTGGCTCAAAAGCAAAGCTCAAGTGACTTTCAAGACAAATGAGCTGTTCTACCCAGGCTAGTGTTTATGTGGAGATGGTTCCGGCTACACCGCTGCTGCTCACATGGACATGCAGCCAGGAGTAGCAACAGCTCTTTTACTACACTTGGCTCTGCCGCAGGTACACGTGGGTTCAGGACCCAAGAAGCAAGTGGGAGGAACGCAGAAACTGGCGTCCAAGAACCCCTTTGTTATTCCCCCTCCTTCCCATTACAAGAGTACATTAGCATCAAATAAAAGGCAGTAGGAGACAGAACGTGGGTTGAGAACTTAAAATGGATGCCATCAGTGTGTCGGATGCTACTTGACGTCACTTCCTCTAGCTTCGGCATGTTGCTGAATTGACAAATATGGGTGCTAACCTCCTTGAGTTTGACAACTGTGACCTTGCTTCTTCCGCCATCTTTACACTGTACAGGCAAAGCCAGTGAATGTTTTGACTGTGACCAGAACCCAGCCCCGAAGCGAGGACCTCCGTAAAGAGCACGTGGTGGAATGCAGGAAGGCTTTTTAACTTATTTTTATAAGACCCTAAAATCCCCCTCTCCCTCCTGGCCAGTCTCAATGCCCCATGAGGCGAATCGGTTTGCAGTGTGTTTAGTATCAATAAATGAATCAGTTAACTGAAAGGCGAGTAGCCGGGAACCGCGCCATCTCAGCTGGGGAAATGTGGCAGGGCAAAGCGCCAAGGACGCCAAAGGGGGGGGGGGGGGGGGGGCAATGAGCTAGAAAGCAATTCTCAGAAATCCAAAGAGGACTGCGGTGTTCATACGATGGATATGGGGGTGCCGGAAGTATGACACCGTCCGCTCCAGATTCACTTGTGAATGATTAGGCCCTGGGACGTAGAACTGAGTAAACGGGGGTACGCCTGCCGGTAGCGCGAGCCCATTACACACACCTTTGCCAAGGCTGCGAAGACCAGTGCGTAGCTCAGTCGTTTTGGTGCTGCATCGATTTGGCAAAGAGGGGGCGGGCCTGCAGCATGCCAAGGAGTCAGGACTCGGACTCCCTTCAGCTGCTCGACTGCTCCTTAAGCCAGGATTTCCACTGGCAGCCAGGAGGCGTAGCTGTCATTGGTGCAGCAGGTGCAGTGCCACCGTGGCCTGGAAACCTGAGTGGCCCATTAAATCCCGATAACTGCTGTATTTTTTCTACCTCAAGAGCAGTCAAAGAAGCTATTTTCCTTGCTTGCCCCCTCGGCCCACAACATTTTCGTTATGCTACTGTGGGCCGCACCTCTTGGTTTCAGCAGGACTCACCATCACGTTCTCGTGCACTTCTAGCCAAATTCCCTCCCCCCCACCCCAGGCCTGGCTCCAGGAATTTTTATTTCGGTGGGCCAAGGGTGCATTTGGGGGGGCCACTGCGGGCTCGATTTGTCGCATATATGTCTGGGCAGGCCTGCTTCAGGGCCCTCCTTTATCTCTTCTTAGTCTTACAAGGCCCAGTAAAACGCACTCTTTTCCAAATCTCTTTCTAAATGTTATCACTCTCAAAAAGTGTTTTTTCCATGTAATGTTCCTTTGATGGGAAGAGGAGGTTTCTGAGGTGGGAGTATCGGGCAAGTGACACTTCTCGGGCTCCCTCTGTGCCAGCCTTCAGGGAGAATCCCTCTTCATTACTACCTCCACCTGACCCCGGACTCTGCAACGCAATCCCTTACAGGCTTGATCATCCACTGCTCCTCTCCAGTGCACCTTATCTCACAGCTGACTTTGGGCCCCAGCCCCATATCAGGTACCATTGGGCTCCACTTTCATTTTTCCCGGTAAAAACATTAGTAAAATCACCTTAAAACTTAAAACATTGAATATAGCAGTAAATATAATTAGCACGCACTTTAAAGTATGTTCCACAGTAGCCCTAACAACCCGACTGCTAATTAAATAAACAAAAACAGAAAGGCCATGACAGGGCCGGCTTCAGCGCTGATGCGAAAGAAAAATTGGCGCCACACCAATAACCTCTTTCTCCGTAAATACCTTTACTACCACCTTCCAACAGTGCCCCTCATCCCTCCATGGCCCCCCCTATTGACCTCCTCCTCGGATTCCCTCACTGCCATATGCCACAGGTGCCCCTCATCTCCCCATAGCCCCTCCCCCTTATGACCTCCTCCTCGGATTCCCTCACTGCCACCCTCCAACAGTGCCCCTCATCTTTACGTAGCCCCTCTCTAATATGCATTTCATTTGTTGTATAGCGCTACTCATATCAGTGTAGTGTGTGTCAGTACTTTACACCAAGCACACATTATACAGAGACAACGAATCATACAAGTATGTAAATCAGCCTACAGGGAGTGTCACATAAGCCAATGAGGATTACAAGGTGTAGGAATCACATGTCATCCATACTGGTGGGCAGTATATTTTAACAGGGTTTCGTCTGGGGAAACACAACTTTAGGATTTAAAGAGTATTCCATGGGGGTCAGCTTTACTGATAAAAATGTAAATCTGCCCAAACATACTCATTTTAGCAACATTAGAATAATGACAGACTGAGGAAGTTTTAACTGTATCACAAAACAAAAAAAGCGAAGTTCTAACTATACCATTCAGGGTTGCATGCAGCTCTTGGATGACAGTTCATTGGTCACTGTCCTATGTTAGGACTGTAACTTCTGAACTGCAAGGAACACAAAGATCTATGTGACAAAGGCAGTAACCCACTGAGCTTCCACATAAACTACCGTTCATCTACATTTAAAAACTACTATCAGACAAATGATTGCTCTCCAGCAGGATCATTAATCACCAGCGTTATCTGGGCATTTTGTATTATTGTTGTCCTGCTTTAAATGAAGCACACACGAAGAATGTGCCCTGCTGGCCCTCCGCCTATTTTAAAAAGAAAAACAACTAGTAACACAATCTCTTACCTACTCCATTAGTCAAACATTGTGTCGCAGACTGATGTGATAAGCAGCTGCAGGGGCCAGGAAAGGTGAATACGAATAAACAAACTTATTTTCTCCTGCGCTGCATAGAAAAAGAAATATCCACGTGACGCAGCAGGACAGTAGGCAAAGGTTACCGTTGCCAAACAAAGGATTTGTGCCTGTGCCATGTGGAGATGAAGGGGTGAAAAAACAAACAAAGCCTCGGTAACATGTAAATGGTCTTTTAAAGACCTGTGAAGTACTCGGGTGCGGCTGCGATAATCTCAAAAACTGTCTGTGTGTGTGCGCCCGGGAAGCTGTCTCAGCCCGTGCGCACACACACACAGACAGCCCTTTGAGCCCAATGCCGTTGCGCGCCTGCCTTCAAGCCCTCACTTCGAGGGCCAAGGCTCCTGTTTGGGTGGGCCAGGCTCATGTTTGGGTGGGCCTGGCCCACCCGGCCCACCCTCTAGAACCGGGCCTGCCCCACCCCAACCCTCCCCCATCGGGTAAAAGAGTGTACTCGGATTTATGGACCTCAATTAGCCTGCCCTTGTGGGTGACGAGGCTCACAAACTGTCCATTACCGTACCAAACGTAGGACCTACAAATAACTGTGACGTGGCATTGGCAGCTCTCAAAACAGAATTCGGAACGTAGTTGAATCGGACTGCAATTTTTTATACTGAGGCAGGTAAAATAGGGTCCAAAGAGCCCATTGATTCATCCCACACATTAGCCAGGCAGAGGCGTATCGCAAAGTGGCGGGGACCCCTGCAGAATGGAACGAGGGGCTCCCGAGTCTTCTATATCTTACAGATATTCAGCCTTCAGCAGAATTGGGGCACTCTGAAATGTTGGGGGCCCACTTGGAGGGTTAGGGCGACCCCCTGTGCCGCGGGTCCTGTGTTAAGCCCCTGTAGCCAGCACATGTGAGTTGGCAAACACCAATGAGCAATGAGGAAATTACACCTCAGATAATGTAGGAAAATTACTACCGAAAAACAAGACAAAATGACACTACCAGCCTTGCGCTTGCTAGGAAGGTCGCAGGAGTTGTCAGGAGCAAGGGCGTCACACATGAGGGCATCGTTGGCAGCACTTCGCTTAAAAACTGACCCAGTGGAAATGGTGAACGAGTGAGCAGAGCTGGGCAAGAGCCATCAATGAGCAGGGTGTCAACTAACTTTGGGCACTGGGGTGTCGCAATGCTACATATCCCCGCATGTCCTGCAAGAGGAAAACTGTTGGCCAGGCGAGAAGGTAAACCAGTAGAGCGTGCAGGGCGACACTAGACAATGATTAAGCAGGGGCTTCAGAAACCGAAGAGTCAGAAGAAAATGGAGACTTGGACACTGAGCATGCACACCGCAAATGAGCTCTTGTGGAAAGGAAAAAGTGCTGATCTCAGTAGCGGCCAAGATGAGAAGTAGTCATCCATGGAAAGCGCAGTCCGTTTAATTGCTGCGGAGGCAACAGCATGAGAGATCACTTACAGCCATGGCTACCATATTAGCAGCATTATCCCAATTGGCACTGCTGGCACGTTCACCACGAAGGTATCACACTGAAGTAAAATGATCACAGCCAGGTTTTTTGTCACAAGAGTTGTGGGCAACACTCAGGGGTTTATTTAAAAGTGACGCACCGGCGGCGTAAGGGGCTTGTAAAAATGCCCCTCATTCGTTTTCGAGTAGCTGAGTCTCTATATCTCATTGCATTCCTGTTCGGCGTCCAAGAGTGAAGTGTCAGCATCATGGCAGAAGTGTATGCCAACATCTTCACAGGAATTGGCTGCCTGAAGAGTAAAAATGTGAAGCTAAAAACTGACAAGTCAATTCAACCTGTAGCGCCAAGACAGTAGAATTCCTTTCATGCGAGAGATCAAGTAGAAAAAGAAGTGAACTAGCCAAAAAAAGGTGGAATTATCGAGAAGTTGATGTCCCAATTGCCTGGGTTTCGCAAATTGTGGTAGCACACAAACCCAAATAGCCTGGAGAAACCCGAGTATGTGTGGATTTGAAAATACCCAACAAAGCCATTCTGAGAGAGCTACAGATCACACACACGGTGGACGATCTTATTGCTGAATTAACTGTGCCACACGGTTCTCGAAGATTGACCTTAAAGCAGGCTATCACCGACTACACTTTCGCAACTCATTGGGGTGCAAAAAAGTTTTTCTCCACCAATGTTGGCTTTAGAAGATGGAAGCCCATCAGTGTTGGTGGTTCCAGTGCGGCTGAAGTATTCAAGATTTTAATTTGAAGAAACATTTACAAGACTGGACAGTTTTTAATAAACTTGATGAATCGTGATGACGTAGTTCAACAGGTAAAAAAAGTTGCAAAAAACAAATCAGTATGCGGAGAATGGCCAGAGAGAATTGCCTTAAGACAGGGGCTGCTGGTGTGCTGCTGTGAGAAAGGCCTTCATGGAGTAAACTGAAAACCAATTTGACTCCCAAATGTGTGTGGTCGTATCAAGAAAAGGGACCATGATGACAGCTAAACAAAGTGAGAGCATTACCAGACGAAATACAGTGCACGTCAAAAATGTTGATGGTTCTGTTGCTGTTCACAATTAAGAGAATATGGAGCCATCTGATATATAAAATAATGTTTGTGGCTTCCTGGGAATCTTCAATCTAGTCAAGATAAATAATTTCTGGGAGCTAAGCTTTGCAGGGCTGCTGTTAAAGGCCAGGACTGAGGTGCATTGTGGGTCCCAGCAATGAAACAGCATGTGGATCTGAAGGTTAACCGTATTCATTTATTCAATAGTAATGTTTAATTAAACTTAAACTGTTCCTGATTATCAAGGGTCTTGTTAGATCTCTATAAAACTAAATTCTCAAATAAATAAAAAGGAGAACAGTAACTTTGTATGAGTTTTGTCATTCTTCGAGATTTCTTCAGACTCATAACTCTGGCATCGTTTTTTCATGTGCATGTGATGGAAATGTGAAGTCACCCTCTCCTTCTAGGCTCCGCATTATTTCTTACAGAATTCACCAGTGCCCATGTGGTGACCTGCGTAGGTCTGTGTCAGAGGAAGGGAAGAGTGTAAAGGGAGGCTGCATTGTACAGGGGTAAATAGTGCAAGTTAGAAAGATTCACTTTTAAAATTGCCAGTGGCTCACTTGCCAGGGTATGGTCAATTAACAACAAGCACTTATTTCATTATTTTAAATGCAATCTTATTTTCCAGTTGCCATCTTACTAAAGATTGCAGCCATCCATTCAACCATCTATTCACGCTCTCTCCGTTCATCCACTAACTCATTTATCCATACGACCAATCATACAGCAGCTCACCCAACTACTCATCCAACCAGCCATTTACTCACTCATCCAACTAATCAGCCCCTATCCATCTAATCACCTATCTGCAGGTCGCTAGCCACCTATTCACCCACCTCCAATCTGTTGTCCACCTAAGTACTCACAACAAAACTAAATCTTTCAAAGAACAAATTTACTAGGATTGATTGTCTAAACGTGTGGATTTGTGTGCCCCGAAATGTCAATCTTTACTAAAAATTTAAATGAAAAGGAATGGTAGGGAATAGTAGGAGTTCGGTGGGATACCATAGCAAGTAAACATGAAAGAACAACGTACTCTGGGATCTAAAAACAAGTACAGGTGGCAACAAACATGCACACTTCCAACAGACACCTTGCACGCATCAAACACGGCACAGAGGTAGCATACTTTTAGCAGATCCACTGGAATTACGCTGAGTCTGCTGCGTTTTCCACATAGCTAAGGATTGGCAGCATTTGCCACATAATCCATCATCTGCTGCATAATCTGCAGTTTTTAACTAAAAAAATTGTATCTAGCTCAAACGGATCAATAGTTGCTAAAACATGGCAACGTGTTCCAGTGCTGTGGAAGGTTCCTTATAAAGGTTAACAGGTCATCTTTCAGTTGCTAATTGATATATTTGAGTGTTAAACTGGTGCTAATAATGTGAAGTATATTCCCAGACAATGATTACATGTGTAAAAAAGAAAAAGACAATTTAACGAATTCATGTCACAAAATGTGCCTTAGTATGCTGTATAATTTGTCTTTCCTTGCTGTATGATTTAGTCAAACTTGCCACATAATTTGGTCCTCCTCTGCTGCATAATACCAGTAGCCCTTTAATATTGGCTTTTGCAGTGCTCACAACAGAGCACATTGGACAGATCGCCTAACACACATCCAAAAGGGTCCAGGTATGTCATGTAGTTTGGCTATTGAACTACCCAACAGCACCCACCATCCACCCAATGATACTTAGTAGACAGCACCTTTTCAACCACACTTATGGTTTTCCGTTTTCTAAGAGGACAGGCTATAGAGTCCCTTGTAAAATTCTCAGGTGTACAACATAGCAACAGATCCACATAGTTGGCAAAATTCTGCCACCTCAACATATCTTCTCATACATCACACCAACATGTGTCGTATACCGATTCAGATACAGTTAGCTTAACCACATCATGCCTAGATTGAGCTAATCACTTACTATTCACCTACTCATTAAACATTTGCCTACTCGTCTATCTCACTCATTCATCCACCCAGTCCCCGATTCATCCACTTACCCAGGCGTCAGTTCACTAATTTACCCATCTATTCATCCACATATGAACACAATTGTGAGAAGTTGGCCTGGCATATGCTGTCCACTAGTTATAGTGGGCACCTTGCACCAGTCCAAACAACCCTTATTGATGATAGATTTAAAGACAACCTTTATTGAACGCTACCTAGTGGTAGCTATGGAGAGAAGCCTTCAGGCTAAGTCTTGATGGAGTGTAAAACAGCTTGGTTTACCAGATTATAACCTCTTGAATCACTAAATGAAAGGAGAACCACACAAGGTATATATAAAATATATGTATTTATTTCTAAACACTCAATAGTAATCTCTTTATGTGATTAGAGTCTAAAGATACACAATAATACAGGACTAAAACGACAGTAAATAGCACAATATACAATGGGGCCTAGGGGCGGACCACACCATATATTAAGAAAGTGGTATAAGAACCACGACTTGACTAGACACAGTGCCTTGAGCACGTAGAATCGCTGGGACCCCAAGGAACCACCCAAGGTAGTGACACAGGAGACCCACGGGGGACGTGTGCAGTGTGAGAACACAGGCACGAGCCCCGTACTATTTTATGGGGAAGTCACGGTTGGAATTTTAGAAGTTAAGGACACTTAGGAGAGGACTTTGAGAAAACCCCTTTAGACTTAGGGGGTTCTAGGGCCAGCACCCACGGGAGCACCGGAGTACTTGAGTTACCTCACCCAGGGAAGCCGAGTGCATCGGTGTCAAATGGTGTCGGGAATCGTCGTTGATTTCAATAGCGATCTGCAGAAAAGTGCTGCTGCCGGGAAGGAGAAAAGTGTCCGGTGTGATCCAAGCCTGGATCGAAGATCAGAAGAACCTAAAAGCAGAGGGGACAGAGTCTGGGTCACTTGCCAGTGACCAGGGGCACGACAGATGAATGCCCACCGATGTCGGGTAATTCAGGGGCAAAGAGGTGAAGCTTGACTCTGCAGCCACGAGTACCAGGCGGCGTCGACGATCACCAGGAGCTGGAATCGAGCTGTCCCATGAAGGATGTCTAGTGC
The DNA here is from genome assembly GCF_964204655.1 of Triturus cristatus. NCBI lineage: Eukaryota > Metazoa > Chordata > Amphibia > Caudata > Salamandridae > Triturus > Triturus cristatus. Next base: position 842,098,324 of record NC_140580.1, on the reverse strand, counting down.
TGCGGTGTCGGTGCCCGGATTGGACTTAACAAGCCTTGGCAACAGCAACCCATGCAGGAAGGGAAAAGATGCTTGCAGACCAGCAAGGTCCTGGGGACGCCTCAAGTGATGGGGAGTCAGGACACATCTGGAGCAACCAGGTAAGCCCAATTAAAGCTTAAGTTGCCTTCACAGGGACCCACCAGTCGACGGACCAGGGATCGCGAAGGGACCGAGAGAGAAAACACAAAGGGCCAGCTCACAGAACACTCGTGGAGTGTAGACGGGCAATCTTTGGTGCAAATGCTGCTCAGGGTCAGGGCTACAAGTAACCTAAAGCTCAGCTGCAGGAGTCGTTGGACAGCTGATGCTTCATCAACTGGTCGCGGTGTCCAGGTGTTCAGGTTGCACGAGGGATACAGGCTTCAGAATTGCTGAGGGCACAGATTAACCTCAGAGACCATGGAAACCCACCTCCTGTGTTGCAAAATTCTTTGGAGTCCGGCGGGAGCATCGGAGATGCAAACTGGACAGATGCGTCTTTGGTGCCTGCCTTGCAGGGGAGTAACTCCTTTACTCCAAGGGAGATTCTTCAGTCATCTAGTTCAATGTAGATCGTCGAAGTTCCAGGATTCAGTATCAGAGTTTTGTCCAGGTGTAATCTGAAGTCATGTTGCCAGGGGTTCCTATCTTATACCCAAGGAAGGGGTGGGACAAACTCTAGGGACCCGCCTATGGGAGGGTCAGGTAAGAAGGGTGGCTACACCCATTTCCTTTGTCAAGTTTCTCACCAGAGCAGGGGCTGGTAGCCCCTGCAACCGGTTTGAGCTGGACTATGCACAGGGAGACCAAATGTGCCCCCAGTGCAGACTTCAAAGCACTCTTGGAGTACACCCACCCAGCCCCAATACACTAAAGCCTGTCTGGGAGGTGGTGACACCTCCCTGTGACAGGAAACCTCTTTTCCAGGCCTCCCCTGCCGGAGTTTTGTCCAGCAGCTGGAGGGCAGACTCGTGTCTGTGGCTGGCAGCATCCATTTTGTGATGTCAGGGCTCTGTTGAGTGGTACCGGGTATACCGGTGCTGTCATGTTTCTCCCTCTTGAAGGGTGGGATCACACTCCCACACCAGTTGCTGGTGTGGGGGTATGATTCAAAGGTGATTGACACCAAACACGACATGTTTCCGTGCAGCCATCCCAAAGTTAGCATTTACCGTTTGGTTATAATGCACTTAAGAGTATATGGTTTGGCTGCATCACAAACAACCCCGGAATAAAGGTTCTGACGGCTGCAGAGGGGCTCTGCTCATGCATGGGTACCCTCTCACATAAAACCCAGCACCCTGCCTTCAGGATTAGTAAGGCCTGCCATAGGGGTGACTGATAGGTTTATATGTGCAGTGATATGGAGAGATATAGTGAACCTATATATCAGTAAGAGGTGCATGCACCACCTTACCCAGGCTGCAGTAGCAGTCCTGTGGTGTCATTTTGGAAGGCTTCCCAGGGGTGGCATAATACATGCTGCAGCCCCTGGTAGGCCTCTGGGGTACATATGCCCTGGGTACATAGTATACCATATACTAGGGACTTATAAGGGTACCCCAGAATCCAATCTGGAGTGTACCTAAAGTACTGGTAATCAATTTAGAGAGGAAGCAGCTAGGCTGGGGTCCTGGTTAGCAGGGCCCCAGCCAGACTAAAGTCGAAAAACAGTGAAACATCAGCAAAAAGTGGGGGTAACTATAAGAAGCGGATCCTACTCTCCTACAACAATCATCTACCTAATCCCGCAGTAATCAACTTACACAAACTAAGCATGTGTGGGGGTTCAATGAAAGGTTGCATCACATTTCAGTGCCAATATTGGGTGTGATGAGAACCCCAGGACACATTCCTTCCCCATTACCAATGCTCTAGTTACTCAACTAAATTTCTATAGCTGGTATTTCCAAAACTTGAATCGGTTCTCTAGAGGACAGTTCTGTGTCTGTGAGAGAAGCTTGCACTGCTGATGTCTGTACTGTTAACTGTTCTATGTACATGTGAGATGCTTGCAATGTTGCTATCTGTGCTGTAACTGTTCTATGTACACGAGAGACACTTGTAATGTTGCTGTTTGTGCTGTAACAGTTCTGTGCACGTGAAAGATGCTTCTACTGCTGCTGTCTATGTTCTGTGTTGGCGAAGCTTGCTCTACTTCTGTCGGTGCTGCACATGTTTTTATGTACACGAGGGAAGCTTGTACTGCTACTGTTTGTGCTGTAACAACTCTGTGTACCTGAGAGAAGCTTGCATTTCTCTGTCTGGGTGAATTCACAGCAGGCTACTGCACGGGCCCTGAGACAGTGGCAATTGCCCAAGAGCAAGTGATGCCTGAAGGCAGTAACGGAGCAGAGACAGTGTCATGGGGCCTAGTGCAAGGAGGGAAATGGGTCCCCTGGCTGCTGCGTAAATTATAAAATATAGCAACAATCACGGTCAGTGGGCCCCTCGAACCTTCTGGGCCCTAATACACTGCACCTGCTGCACCCTACAGGCCCCTGTCTGGAAGGCAATCTGGCAGTGCCAGAAGGACTGGTGTTTAGTGTGGCCACCATTTTCTTGGCTGTTTTATAGCCTGGTGGGCCCATATTTACTGTTGATCTTCCTGGTATCTCCTCAAAACTGCTTGCAGCAAGCACAAATACATGTAGTCCCCCATACCGTGCATAACCTCTGTAAGCATGTCTTTACAAATTCAAAACTATAAGGGGCACTTTTCTAGTTATCCAATTTGCTAATGAAAGCTACTTTTATATTAGCCCCTTTGTCTAGTTTGTGTCACAGCCCGACCTTGACATTGGGTCACTGTAAATAGATCTTGCTGGATCTGGGCCCAGCATTTAAAGCAGATAGATGCCACAACATGGTGGGAGAGGGAGGAAACCTCAACGCACACCTTTATACGCTAGAATAGACAAATTATACTTGCGAAAGGGTGTTGTTGTCATGAGCCGGACCTTTAGTTAGTCCTGGTTAGGTCGAGCCTTGGCAGCACATGCACTGCTCTGCAAGACATGCTGTATAAAGGTATGGACGTGAAGCTCCGCCCACTCTCCGCCCAGTTTTTTCATTGACTTGTGTCAGTGTCCATTGTAAACTGTGGCTTTTCATTAGTCAATAGGCTTAGTAGTCCCTCCTTAGTACCACATTTTCCCATTTTGTAACCTCCCATGAGGACACCCTCTGTAACGTGTGTTGTTGCTCGGTAGGCTATAATTATACTTCTTAAAAATGAGAGGGACCCTTTGAAAACCAAAGGACTAGGATTCAAACAGAAATTCTAAGTAAAATGTCCTCTGGGAGCATAATAGTAATCACAGCTTCCACGAAATTCCTGCACAGACACCACCGCCATTCATAAATCCACTTTTATTTAAAAAACGAATCCTTATTTCCAATTTTAGTATTTAATCGTTTTGTTCTTTCGATTTTCCGTATGGCAAACCATATGGAAAATCGAAGGCACACCGGCTCCCTGTACGAGTTCTGAGAGGGCCACAGAAATAAAACGACCCTAAAGAACAAAACGATTAAATACTAAAATTGGAATTAAGGATTCGTTTTTTAAATAAAAGAAAACAATCGTACATGAAGGGATTCCAGTGAATGGTCAGACAACACTAGTTGACCTTAGGTATAGAAAAAATGGTGAGCGTTTTTGAGAACTGGGCATGAAGAAATATAGCCCGAAGATATAAAGAAGCGTTTACTTTATAAAAGACATACTAGTGAAACAAATTCTTGTTTGCTGGCACGAGCAGTTGGATCCATGTAGCAGTGATCCACTAGTGCCTAACTCATAAAGAACCTGGAGTTATAAATATTTTATGCACCGAGAGCACTATTCTATGTTGTCTTGAAAAAGAAGGTTCAACTATTATTATATTTTCGAAACGCGTTGACGCCTGTCTGCCACAAACTCACCGTTCTCAATTCACCCCAAATGCTGATGAATTTGGAAACATTGGGGTGTTTTTTGATATAGCTTTGGCAGTGGTTGTGGTACCTAATGACAAAAATGTAATGTCTCTGTTATCTCTCGTGTTGTGTCTGTAACATTAATTTTGTGTCATTATTTGTTTTTATGTTTCACATCTGTGGTCTAGATGGAATGTTTTTTATTGTGTTTTATAATTTTAATAAAGTCAGCATATCAATGCATCACCTGTAAGTGTCTGTGCCCCCACGTACACTATTGGTGTTTACAGTGTTACCCTAGAATAAATGTGGAATAGTGGATTTATGAATGGCGGTGGTGCCTGTGCAGGAATTTCGTGGAAGTTGTAATTGCTATTAGTACTCCCAGAGGACATTTTACTTAGAATTTCGGCTTTAATTATAGCCTCTGAGCACTATTTTCTAAAAGAGCTTTGTCCTGCCTGCTATTGCCGGCAGGAAAAGGCATGCCACGCTCTCTCCTAATGCATTTGCATTGCAATAGGTCTTGCATTTGCGAGAGTTGAAGCTATTGGCATTGTAAATGGCAATGCCCTTTATTTATCTGTTTTTAAAAAAAATAAATTAAAAAGGCATTGTCATTTACAATGGCAAGAGCTCAAACTCTCGTAAATGCGAGACCTATTGCATTGCAAATGCTTGTTTTGCATCTAACAGAACCAAGAATGATGGTCAGGGTTTAAGTAGGCCAGGTCCCTCTGCGTCTCAAACCCAGCAGTAATTAAAAACAGGCCTTGAAACATGCCTCTATTGGGTTTTTAATAATGCCTTTGACTGTGATATTATTGATGTCAGTGATGTAGTTCATGTTTACATTTCACGTTTACTTAATCTCGCCTTCCCTAAGACTGTTTGCTTTTTCCAGGATGTTGTTTTTCTTTTGTCTTTTTTGTACAGCATATTATTCTTGAATAAAGCATACAGTGTACTGAGACAAGTGAGTTCAGGAAGTGAGCCATGATTGAGAGCTCTGGAGTTCAGCTCGAAGACAGTACGAGTTTCTCACTGTGCCTGCCAGTGAGTCATGAAGGGGTTCAGAATGGATGCCCATCTGATCATTGGCCTCTCAGCGGAGCACACAGAGCAACGGTCAGGTGTGCTAGTTGTGATTCTATGCAAAAGTGTGTGGTGGAGGTACATAGCCATTGAATTATTGGCAGAATTAAAGTGAAAGAGAATACTTTGCATGCAGATGTGTTTAGACTGTGTGCGCAGGGGTTGGTGAAGTTAAGGGGATGCAAGGAAGTACATGCAGCAGAGTAAAATGAGGGTGCTGAAGAGGAAAGAGTTGAGGTCTTGGAAGGTTTCAGAAAGATGTGGGGAGAAAAAGGGCAAAAATGTCTAATAGACAGGCGGCTGAGGAAAGGGTGAGAAGGGTTAGAAAGGAAGTGGTTGAGACACCCAAAGATCTCTTCCACAGACCTTAGAAATGTTCAATTCACAGTCTCATATTTTCAGAATGTAAACATTTTCAATTCTAATTAATCACAACAAAATAATTGTAACTCTTGTTTCTGATACTGCTAACCCGTACTGTCAAAGAAAATAGGTTTGGCTTCTTTTAGGTGTGTGTCCCTTGTGATATGCCTGGATATATTAACAACAAGCATTTGCAATGCAATAGGTCTCGCATTTACGAAAGTTTTAGCTATTGGCATTGTAAATGACAATGTCTTTTATTTATGTGTTGTTTTTAAACCAGATAAATAAAAGGCATTGTCATTCACAATAACAATAGCTTAAACTCTTGCAAATGCGAGGGCTATTGCATTGCAAATGCATTTGGCGCCCATGCTATTAAGGGTTCAAAAAAAGTGTTAGAAGAGAGCATGTCCTGCCTGCAACAGCAGGCAATACAAAGCTATTCGAGAAAATAGTGCTTGAAGGCTGTAATTAACCTCTTGAGTGCCCATGACGAGATGGTCTCGTCATGGGCCGCGGTTGCGCTGTGCCCATGACGAGACTATCTCGTCATGAACCCCGCCCGCTAATGAAAGGGCCGGCACAGGGCGGGGAAAGGGCGGGGTACTCAAGGGGTTAAAGCCTACCAAGTAATAACACACGTAACAATGGGAGTCCTCATGGGAGGTTTCAAAAGGAGACAAGGCGGTACTAAGGAGGGACTACTAAGCCTATTGACCATTGAAAAGCCATAGTTTACAGTGGACAATGACACATGCCAATGAAAAATGTGGGAGGAGCTTCAAGTCCATACCTGAATACAGCATGCCTTGCAGAGCAGCGCATGCGCTGCCCAGGCTCGACCTAAAAAACTCTTGGAGAGTCACCAAAATACTAATTGGGTGATACCCTATGGAAAGCATGGAATTTTAATGTGTGTGTATTAAGCCACGACCTCAATTAGATAGGCCACACTTTTTGAAAAGGGCTCTTAGTTGTAAGCCACGCCCACTATAAAGACCTGCCCCCACCACACACACTTTTTTCATCGCACTTAAAGGCCAGGTGATGGCATTGGTAGAGTCTGCTTAGAATGGGACTGGTGAAGCGCCATGTCCCAATGAAAAACAAAACTGGATGAAAGTCACCCTTTGACATGGGGTTGTTTGGGTCATATGCAGGGGGGGAACTGACATGAATAAAACCGCATGAATTTTTAAACCAAAAGAAAAAGACTTTAATGGTCTAACTTCGGAGCAAAATTACTCGACCTGCTCCTGAACAGAAATTCAGTGGATCAAATATGGCTCGTAATGATGTATTGTCTGACTAGAGGCAAATGTTGTTGCTCAAAATGACGTTTTTTTCTGTTTTCACTCAGTAGGTCATCATAAGATTGGATTGGGGAAATTTTAGGACAAATTAGTACAAAAAGATCACACACTTAAAGCAAAAATGATGAGTATTTCTGAACAGTGACCTTAGTAGTAAATCAGGAACACAGAAAAAGCCAATTTCAATGTGAAAAGTGGGAAATCACAATCCAGATATACTGAGGTAGGAAAACATGAGAAAAAAAACGAACAAACAAACTGACAAGAAACATGAGATTAAAAAAAACACTCATAGCAGATACCCTCCTTCCCGGGCAAAACTAGACGAACAAGAACCGCTACTTGGAGAGAATCAGCATATATAACTGCAGGCTAAACACACGTTGAGTGAAAACACATAGTTAAAAAAAACACAAAATGTGTACGCTCGGGAGAAAATCAAGACAAGAATAATGAGCAGAAGAAACGAAAAAACAATGTAGGAGAGAAATCAAAGAAGAAAAAATAGAAAAATAATAAAGGTTTCAGTTGAGATCTTAAGGGGAAGCCCCCCCCCCCCAAACAAACTAACAGAGACACTCTAAACAATCAAATCCGGATTAAGGTGAAATAATACAAAAAAATGGCACATTAGGGGAAAGATAGTGTTAAAATAACAGCGAGAATGCCAAAATGGAAACAAGCATACTCCTTAAGAAAAACAAAGATAGAATAGAAATTTCAAATTAAGCCTAATTCCAGGAACGAATTTAGGGGTCACACTAAACCTGGATTAAACAATATCGGGCACTTTGAAGAAGGAGAAAGTCGTAAATCGAAAAGTCAGGGGTGTAAACATAAAAATGTGCGTTTTGTCAAAAGCAAATTAGGAGTCCAAGGCAAAACGGACAGTAATTTAAAGTGACACTTGAAAATAAAACTGGAGAGACACAAATGTGACATGCCTAGTTGTGGTAGGATTAGAATTGTCAAATTAAATGTGTTCTTTAATCGCGAGACAAGGCTCAAAGAAAAAAAATGCGATTTGCCAACTGTGTCCTCAAAAAGTGTAAGCCTGTTTTCCCCAGCTCACCTCATTAGCAGTTTAAACACATCACCTGGCTCCCATGTGCCGCTACCCGTCTCGTCAAACTATTATTTAAACTTTGAAGCACTCCGGAGAAATGGTTATAAACCCCGAAGACGGCTGCACGCATAAGAGGCCAATGCTGGTCTAACCACGCCCCCGTGTGGTAAGCATGAAAGATGCATGTACAACATGTAAAGCAATACTAGAGAACGCCCACTGTCCGCGAGGCGATGCCGCTGAGCAGCACACACGAGGTACAGGATAGTGCTGCTGGGCACACAGGGGCAGTGCTGCTGAGAACGAACAGGGCATGGAGCAGTGCTGCTAAGAACCCACAGGGTATGGGGCAAAGCTGCTGAGAATAAACACGGTAGGGAGCAGTGCTGCTGAGAACGCACAGCCCGGACTGCCCTGCTGAGCACGTACATAAACAAGCAGTGCTGCTGAGCACAGTTACGCAACGAAACTTGCAAGTTACATATAGCCCCCACCCTTTTAAGCCGGCCGCCTGTGCACAGTCCACAGTGCCTCGGGGGGGGGGGGGGGGGGGCTCGCCTCCCCTCCACCACAAGAGCTGCGGGGGCTGAGCACACACGGCGCAGGGGGCAGTGCTGTCAAGCACACACGGGGCCCTGAGCGGAGCGGTGCAGCGGAATACACACGGGAAGGTGGTACTGAGGATATACAGGAGCGGGGCAGCCGTGCTGGGCACTAACAGCCAGAGCAATATAGAGGGCAAGGCACAAATGGGACACAGAAGGAGAAGGAAAGCAGTGGCAAATGGAGAAAAGCAGGGATGAAAAACAAGAGTGAGGTGACCGGAAGTGTAGAGCGGTAAAAGAAGGAAGCACCACGAGGACTCATAAAACCGCAGCCTTGATGTTCATCTCCCCTGGCATTCGGCAGTATCGGCACTTTTACACAACGAGCAGTGCTTCCAGCACACGCGGGGCTGTGCTGTCCAATACACGCAGGGCAAGGAGCGGTGCTGCTCAGCACACAGAGGGCAAGGGGCAGAGTTTGAACACACACGGGGCAGGGCTGATGAGCACACACGGGACAAGCGATAACACACCTGTCTGTCACACAGAGGAACAGGGGGAGTGTTTGTTTGACCCCTACTAGCGATAGTCAGAGCATGTGTGAGCAGCCACCACCTTGCATGTATACAACCCCCACACTCGCGCTCCCCCAGCCATGCCCCCCGCCCCCACCTCTAAAGCCAGCATGCCAACTCACCCACGTGAGGTTAGAGACCAACCAGAAACTTAGATTGTTAGAAAGCGTAATTACAGAACGATGCCAGAAGTGAAGAAGGGACCCCCCCTGTGTAACGCGGCCAGAGCTGCTTCTGTGAGCCCCCCTTCGCTCCTATGGGATTCACTCTGCTGCTAATATCAATCCCTCCAGTGTTCCTGTGAGATTTCCCATGCTGTTTCTGTGAGTCTCTCTGCGATCCTGTGAGGTTCCCTCTGCTGCTCCTACAATTCTCCAGTGTTCCTGTGAGCTTCCCTAGTCTGTGAGCTCCCCTGCGCTCCTGTGGGGTTCCCTCTGCTGCTCCTACGATTCCCTCCAGTGTTCATGTGAGCTTCCCTGTGCTGCTTCTGTGAGTTCCCCAGCTCTCCTGTGTGGTTCCCTCTTTCCCTCCTACGAATTCTCCAGTGTTCCTGTGAGTTTCCATATGCTGCTCCTGTGAGCCCCCCACCCCCGCGCTCTTGTGGGGTTTCCTCATTTTCTCCTATGAATTCTCCAGTGTTCCTGTGAGTTTCCCTATGCTGCTTCTGTGAATTCTCCAGTGTTCCTGTGAGTTTCCCTATGCTGCTCCTGTGAGCCCCCCCACCCCCGCGCTCTTGTAGGGTTTCCTCTTTTTCTCCTATGAATTCTCCAGTGTTCCTGTGAGTTTCCCTATGCTGCTTCTGTGAATTCTCCAGTGTTCCTGCGAGTTTCCCTATTCTGCTCCTGTGAGCCCCCCGCGCTCTTATGGGGTTTCCTCTTTTTCTCCTATGAATTCTCCAGTGTTCCTGTGAGTTTCCCTATGCTGCTTCTGTGAGCGCCCCCCCCACACCCCTGCGCTCTTGTGGGGTTTCCTCTTTTTCTCCTATGAATTCTCCAGTGTTCCTGTGAGGTTCCCTATGCTGCTTCTGTGGTGTTCCCTCTTTTCCTCCTATGAATTCTCCAGTGTTCCTGTGAGTTTCCCTATGCTGCTTCTGTGAATTCTACAGTTTTCCTGTGAGTTTCCATATGCTGCTTCTGTGCCCCCCTCTCCCCCCCCCCCCGCGCTCCTGTTGTGTTCCCTCTGCTGCTCCTACGAATGTTCCAGTGTTCCAGAGTTTTCCACCCCATGCTGCTTCTGTGAGCCCCCCGCGCTCCTGTGGTGTTCTCTCTGCTGCTCCTATGAATTCTCCCAGTGTTCATGCGAGTTTCTCGGCTGCCGTGAGTGCTCCGATGCTCCTCCTGTGCACTCCTCTATGCTGCGCCTTCAAATTCTCGTGGGCTGCTCCTCTGGGTTTCCCTACGCTGCTCCTGTGAGCTCTCTTGCCCAGAGATCCCGAGTTTTGCCCCTGCTGGTCCTGTGATCTCCCACGCGAGTCTCCCCGCTCTTGGTCCATCAGCTGCGCTGCAGTTAGTTGCCAGGTCCCCGGTGCCCATCTCTCCTGTGTCCTCGTGGTGCCCTGTGCCGCCTTACCTCTCCTGTGCTTCCCCTCTAGTTCTCCTGTGTGTCCACGCGCCGGTCTGTGATCTTCCTCCTCACTCCTGTTGCGTGCGCGAGGTCTCCAGTGCCCGTCTTGTGATAGGTCGTCCCCTGGTGCCGCTCTGGGTTCACTGGTGCCGCTTACTTGGATTTCCTCTTTCGGCACTTGTAAGTCTAAGTTCTCTCCTCCTGCCTTTTCCTGTGAGTACCATCCCCCCACCCCCATGCAGCAGGCTCCAATCAAAGCAACTTGAAGGGGGGTTAGCGGGACCCCTCCCACCCCCTCACAGAGGATAAAATCCCGCCTTCTCCCGAGCCGCAGACCCTCACCACCCCTTCCTTGGCTGCCAAGTTCACGCAGAGAATACAGTTTAAGAACCACTAACCCCAAAGCTGATTTTGGTCACAAATCGCCCTGAAGTAGATTTAATTAAATGCAATCTAGTTGCAAAAACATTAAAATAGCACTGTTCTAAAAAAATCACCACTTGGATTGCAGCACAGAAGGTGCCCCACACCATCACCCCTCCCCCCTGAAGGAAGTCTTAAGTGCTGGATAGTTCATATACAGAGAACCATCTTTAGAAAAAGAACAACTCTGGTATCCAAATGGGGTGAAAGAGCCTTAAACTTTGAAACATCAGCAGTAAATATCAGCAGACACATCACATAGTGCCTAGTAATTTCCTAGATTCAAAGAAACCTGAAAGGTAACTGGTGCTCACGTAAAGTGCAACTGCAAAAAAAGGTAGTGAGTGCTATATATACATTACAGGACCCCCTAATAAGGTGGGCAAGTCACTGGGGCAGGCAGACAAACTAAATAAATGTGACCCAGAGGTCACATTTATTTAGCTATGGAACTAAAAATACTTGACACCTAATCTGGGCTCGACCACTTCACCTAAATATGCTGAAAATAAACACCTTATTCTAAAGCTGGACGGGACCTAAAACAGAGTGACATTTCCCTGGGAAGCCCTTTGCCTTGCTATCAGAATCAGCGCCAAGCACTGCAGAAGTGAAAACTGTGGAACCAGGAGTCATGTTGTTCAACGCACTCCTCCAATATGGCCTATCTGTGTGCCATTGGGCAATCACTTCTTGAATGTATACCTCTGTTCGTTTAGAATCAACATACAATGCAAGTAAGCGAACGAAATAAGGGACGCATATACTCAATAAAATAGATTGTGGTAGTAAATGTAAACTTTGCAACCAGTAGCAGTGTCCTGCAGCCTTGAGTCTACTGCTTTGACAAACTGTTTGGTCCTGGGCACATCGTACTCTCCCTGTGTCTCTGTTCAGTGGTTTGACAATGCGTGAGCACATTCAAATGAGCACCAAGGGCACATTCCCAGACAGGAGCATCCATTCACCCACTCAGGGCTGTTTATTAGAGGTCTGCCGTTTGTCGCCTCGTCTAAGCTGAAGGAGCCCCTGGCCTTGCAAGGCGTAGGACCCCCTCAAGGGCCTCTGCTCCTCCCCCCTAGTCAGGGATAATCACCTCTTTTACAGAGAGCTGAAAGAGTGAAGATACTACGGTGAGAGGATTAAAAATGTCGAGGAACAAATATTGCGTCCCGCAGTTCTGTGCGGGCTGAGGGACGGGAACCGCCGCAGGACAAACCTGTAACATGCGAACGGTTGGTCGCCCTGGTAAAATCATGTCTTACCTCAACCAGCAGTCGGAAACGAAGTTTCCAAACTCGGGCTGCGTTGCGAGAAAGCTCTCTGTCCTCGCCCCTGTTCCTGTACTCTTTCCACATTCCTTGCCGGCACACATTTCTCCCCCAGCTGTCACCGGTCAGACTTCCTTCAGATGTCACAGGAGGGGACAAGAGTTCAAGGTATAGGGGAGGGAGGGGCAGATCGTGGGGGAGTCTCTAAATACACACTTGCCTTTAAGGTTGAACGACTGTTCATATATCACAATCTTTCGCGCTTGTTCTTTAATCTCCAAGCTACTGGCCCAGCTTGTTCGTGCCAGAGGATGGGGTTTTCGTTTAAAAGTGCCTACATTTGCAAACACTGGGGGGTAATTCGAATCCGGCAAGGAGCTCAGGTAGTGACCGAGAAGAAACTGAGCTGAACCCCAATTGGGTATCTACCCCAGGGAGACAGCACACCCTTTCATGCTCCGCTCTCCACAATGTGTTTTAATAATAGGTACCATGGACAAGCACCACTGCGCTGCCAATTCGGCGTTCTCAATTGATCAAATTGTTTGATCTTGAACAAATCATGTTGTCCCAAGGCCCTTATCCACTTATCTGCCACTTGTGAGAGCTTTGGAACAGTCTCAGACCAGGAAATGTGCTCCAAGGACATTAATTACAGGACAGGCACTTGCACCATTTTTATTCTCACACAAGTGTATATAATGGCTGGTTATATAATGTTCATTCCTATGGGCTGCACTCTGCCCCATCCTCAGGGCATGTATCATGGCTAGTTGTTTAATCTCTCGATCCTACAGGCTGTCTTTGTCATACTTAGGTGTATTCCCTAGTGCATAGACAATGGAAGTATGTATAAACATCCAGTCCCCTGCAGTGGCATCTTAAGGATTTACAGGGCATTGGGCAACATATATTTCAGGGCACTCTATATGGACCAACTTTACATTTACTATCCCCTTTCAGCTCATTAAAGCCCTCATGATGCCTAGCACTGTTGAATAATATGTTGAACCTTCAGATATGGGTATGCTCAAAATCAGCTGAAACCTCAAGCTAAATTATATCAAAAGAAAGCTTGAACACGCATTGATAAAGCCAATTTTAGCTCTACCCTAGACAGTGCATTTGCTGTCTGTAAGACCTGCTGTATCTCTTCTGTGGGCTTTTGGCACACCCATCGATTGCCATTGGTTGTTTTCTATGGCTTTCTGAAATGCTTGTTTTTATTGGTCTATGACTGCAATTTTCACTCCTATGTGTGACTCGTTATCTCCCATGGCGACTTCATTAATGGTTCCTTTTGGTTGTCCCACAGGAGAAGGCAGTGCTTGGCGGGGGCCGTGCTTCTCTCTTTAGCACTCTTGTTTCTTTAGTTTTTGGTGCTTCCCCTGTTGTCACTCTTCACCACTCCCCCTCCGCGTTCACGGTTCCTCATGGTCGTCCCGAAGGCGCAGCTCCCAGCTGCTCCTACTCATGTCTTCAGGGCTGCACAATCTCCAGCCATATAAGGCTGCCATCAGATGGGTTGTAGACAATGCTTTTAGTTTAATAGCACCCTCTGCCTCACCGTGCTCTGACCGGTGTGAATCTTGATCATCAGCGACTTGATATCCTGAAAGCTCCGGGGCCGCCCATAGTGCTGCATTGCTAAATCCTTATGAGGTCTCAAAGGCGAGACCAATTGTATTGCAAATGCTTCTTTAGTTTGGATCTAGTTTTATTTTTATCTGCAACAATAACATTTGTTGTGGAATGTGGAATTCAGTGTTTAACCAGCAACTTGATGCTCCCATTATAGGAAAACATGTAATGGGTTACTTGTTAGAGGTTTAATGGAGTGGTGCATAACATCACCAGAAAATCCACGACAGAACGAGCTCCCTAGGTTAGGTTTTAATTGTCAATCATTGCCATCCCACCATAGGGGATTTCCCATCTTGTTTAAAAATCACTTACACCCACTGGAAATTCCAGTGGCATTCTTCATCTTCCAGTCCTTTTCCCGATACTTGCTATCTGGGTGGGCTCCACGTTGAACCAAAAGGCAGCTATTTTGTTTTTATATGGGGGAGGGAAATTTGTTCAATAAAATTGCCTTCAAAGATATGCAATCTATATATTTATTATGGTATCTTGTGGCAAAATTAAAAAGAAAAAGGCGGTAACTTATTTGTATTTATTAGGACTCCGATATCTCAAAGGTCTACATGTTTCAGCCAAGTTTAGTGCCAAAGAAAGTCAGTTGGCTTTTTTCAGAACAGTGACCCTAAACCCACAGCACAAGTAATTAATCATTATAAAGAAAGATATCAGAGCACTCGCTAGAAGTCCCAAAAAGTAAGTCCATAAAGTAGGAATTCTTGTAGATGTTACAAACCCGTAGTTTATTTCAGATAGTAATCGGATATCTGTGATCATCTGTACATGCATATTGAAAAACAGCAGACAACAACCGACACGTGTTTGGTCACAAAATTACTTCTTCACGTCTTTAAATTTTGTATAAACATGATCATTTAGATATTACTCCTAATAATTTGAAAACACGTAACAAAGAAACAACATTTTTGTATTGTGATTAAGTGCCTAGGAAAGGAAGAAGCTCCAGCACCCGTGTTCAGTAAAAATAAGAAAAAATGTGGAATCAAAGTATCAGAAGACAAGTCCAAGAGAGAACTTCTAGTGGTGGCCAAAATGGTTATGATGAACAAACTTAAGTAGGTCATGTAGAGAGCCAAAGAGAGTATGGAGGAAGTTCGAAGTGCTGAGTTTGGAATATTACCCCACAGTTGATACCGTACATACCAAAACCAGCCAGGTGAGTAAAGTAGAAAGAAAAATAGGAAAAAGAATACTACTGACCTAACATGTGTAAAGTAATGACGGTAGACATTTATGTGTGAAGAGATCTGGAGAGCTAAGGTCTAAGAATGAAATTGTAACCCAAGTAGTAATAAAAGTTGTTTAATTTTAATTTTAGCGACAGTGGCCAGTGTTGTTGTGTTACAAAAATTTGACAAAACTCCTCCTACTCCTATTCACCTTTTGGGATCTCTACATGACCTACTTATGCTTGTTCATCTCAACAGTTTTTGGCTGCCACTAGAAGTTCTATCTTGGGCTGGTCTTCTGGTACTTTGATTCTACATTATTTTCTGAACACGGGTGCTGGAGCTTCCTCCCTTCCTAGGTGCACAATCACATTTTTTTGGGGGGTTTTGTTACATGTTTTTGAATTATTTTGATTCATATTTAAAGGATCATTTGTTCATACATAATTTACTAATCAAACAGGAAAGGGATTTGCCCGAAGCCTCCTACTACATCTGGGCAAAGAACAGCTGAAAAAAAGGAGGGGGGGGGGGATGATGTAAAGGAATAGATACCACACTATTTTCAGCAGGAAGAACACAAATTAATTCCTACTTGTTGGTGCTTAGTCCCTAAATAATATTTCACTTCTTTCATATTTCACATACCACATCCAAATCCAGGTAATAGCAATTATAAATGCTTCTTTAATTGATAATTTTGTCATTTCAGCATCTCAAACATTTACACAAAAGAACAAACAAATATTACACAGTTACAATTCCTTCCAGCCTATTCTCAATAAGAAAGAATGGTTACTACATGTTTTCGGGCAATCCAATATTGAGGAAGTCGAGTCTACACAGGAGGGGCTAGATCAACCCTCCACTCACTCCCAATAAGTGTGTTTCCAATTTCTTTTTGGAATACTAGTATTCTGTCGGAGTCCTCTGATCTGTACGGTCCATGCGTTTCCGCCCACAAATTCGGGCCTCATCAGGACATGGGCAAAAGGAAAATACACCACCGAACGTCTGGACCGGTCCCCAAAGACTCCTGGGATCTAATCACCATCACATGAAAATATATATATATTTTATTACAGATAAAGATCTGCCGAATTTCCATATAATTGTCGGGTCCCCACATTAACAATGGCTCCCAACATGGGAAGGGGGCCCGAATGAGTTACATCAAGGACCCCCCGGCGAGTCTGTGCGGAAACACCAGTAGTTCTGTCAGCTGAAGGCGGCTCCTAACAACCTCGTCTTCTTGGGGACTTTGAAAGTCGAGGTGCTGATACACTAGTTGGCAGGCTGGCAATCAAGAAGGCGAGGTTGTTAGGAGCCGCCTTCAGTTGACAGAACTACCGGTGTTCCTTGGTGTAACTCAATCGGCCCCCTTCCCCTGTTGGGAGCCATTGTCAACGTGGGGACCCGACAATTATCGGGAGATTCGGCAGATCTTTATCAATATTAAAATATATATACATTTTGATGTGATGGTGATTGGATCCCAAGAGTCTTTGGGGACCTTTCCAGATGTGCAGTGTTGTATTTTCCTTTTGCCTGTGTCCTGATGAGGCCCGAATTTGCAGACTAAAACGTGTCGACCCTACAGATCAGAGGAGTCCGACAGAATACTAGCATTCCAAAAAGAAATTGGATACACACCTATTTGACTGATTGGAGGGTTTATCTATCCCCACCTGTGTGTTCTGGACTACCTCAATGTCGGATTGCTCAAAAACATGTAGAAACCATTATTTTGTATTGAGAAAGGGTTGGAAGCAATTGTGACTGTATAATATTTGTTTTTTTCTTTTGTGTAAATGTTTGAGAACCTGAAATGACAAAATGAACTCCAATTAAAAAAACATTTATAATTGCTTTTACCTGGATTTGGATGTGGTAAGTGATATCCGAAAGAAGTGAAATAATATTTAGGGACTAAGGGGCACGTGCATCAAGCATTTGATGCATGTGCCAGGTTGGGCCAGGGTACAGTAGTGTAAAACAAAATGATAACAAGGAACGGGCTGAAGCAAGGATGTGTGTTGGCTCCTACCTTGTTCAACCTGTATTTGGCTGATATTTCTCCTAGGTTGAACGATATTAATTCTCATTCCCCGTCTGTGGCCGGTTTTAATTTCCCATTTACTCTATGCCGATGACCTTGTATTAATCAGTTACACAAAGGTGGGGCTGCAGAGACTAATAAACGAAACTAAACTGCTCTATACGCTTCATCTCACGGGTTAAAGGTAAACTTAAAGAAGTAAAAAGTAATGCTGGTGTCAAGGGGGTTAGCAGCGCAACCTCTATTGAGTATAGAAGGGTCCGTATTAGAATCAGTTTCAGAGTATAGATATCTGGGTGTCATACTAGATGCTAGGGGGTCGTGTAAGAATCAGTGGGCTGCACTACAGAGAAGAAATAACTCAGTAACTTCAGCATTCGCAACCCTAAAGAATAACTTAAAAAGCCTTTCCCTCAAACCATTACTAGAAGTAATATCAGTAAAACACGTTCCATCTCTGACATATGGTGTAGAGACTTTTGGAGGACGTGCTGGTAATATTATAGACAAGCTTGTGACAGGTACCTATCGTCGCTTGTTTCATCTCCCTCAGCAGACTTCACCAGCGCAAATTCGACTTGAATTTGGCTTAAGACAACAGAACCTAAACAGTTTAGGGGCATATTTGAAATTTTGCCACAAACTGAGACAGGATAATAACGCAACGCTGATGACAGTGATTTGGGAGGCGATAAGTGACAATAAACATAAGCAGACCAACGATTACTTCAAATTGGCTATAGATACGTTCAAGGCTGAACAATTATGGGCTTTACCCCTTTCACAGGTGGCATTTAACAAAGTGATAAATGGGTGTAGCAAAAAAATATCCTTGCTGCTGGATAAAGCAGTATTGACTAAAAGAGCCCATGCATGGACAGTGATGGCTTCATATGGTATGCTTAAAGCGCAGAGCTATCTAGGGGTTCTAAATAGCCAAAGGGCCAATTTGAAATTTATGAGTCTCCGGTTAGGCAATAGCCTATTCCGTGGTAACACCCCAACGTAGAAAAAGCCGATTGGTAATAGGATGTGTCGCCTCTGTAACTATAATAGAGAAAATATTTGTAATATCATCTGTAGTTGCCCAGGGCTATTAGTGGAACGTAGGAGGCTGCTGAGGCAGGATTTTAATAGTCAAATGACACGACCATGCCGACAAGCAGTCATTGCCAGCCTGCAGGGAGAAGGTTTACAATTCACGGGCAGATTTTTGAAGTTTATAGAAATAGCAGAGAGGAAATTGACTAATAGTGATCAATGAAGAGATTTTTTAGTATTTATGAATTGAGGAACTGTACTTTTATTTATGAGGTTTTTAAATAAGGGCTCGGGATTGGTTATGTATGAAAGGTAAGGAAACTGCATAAAGAGGCTTTATTGTATGAATTGTTAAAAAATGTGTATTAAAATGTTTTTTACTGTAAGTTTTTATTACCTGAACAATTCATTTTTCATTCATACTGGTCGCAAACGGGCCGATTCACAGAATCAGTCTGTTTGCAACCGGTAAAATGCTATTTGCGATGCATCAAGCCCAAAGGCATTCGCAAAACAGGTAATCACAATTTTTGCGATTACCTATGTTGCGAATGCAGTTAGGGAATCACAAATTGCGATTCCCTAATTGCAAATCAATATGCATTCGAAAATTGCGTTTTTACAAATTGGAATCGCAAATGACCATCAACTTAAAGTTGATAGTAAGTTACGCTTCCTTTGAAAAATGCACAAAAAATTAATTTTTCAAAGTTCAACGTGGTGTATACACATGCCCATGCATGTGCACCACATATGCATACTTACCTTTGTTGGGGGTGCATCAGGGTGGCCTTTTGGCCCCCTTGCACCCTTGAGAGTGCATGCACAATTTGCGATGACCTATTTGGTAATCGCAAATTGCGAATGCTGTCCCGTTCATTCCTTTCGGCCTTTAGGCCCATAGGAATGAATGGGAAGGCATTCCTTAATTGCGAATCGCAATTTGCGATTCACAATTAAGGAATGTGTAGGAATCGCAAATATTTTAGGGAAACCTACATGCATAAGGAATAGCGATTCCTTAATAGCGATTCCTTAAGAATCGCTGTTAAGGAATCGCTGTTCCTTAGCTTAATTCATGTGGCCCTAAGCACCTACAAGTAGGAATTAATTTGTTTTCTTCCTGCTGAAAATTGTGCGGTATCTATTCCTCTTCATCATTCCACCCCTTTTCAGTTAGACATAATTTACAGCCTTGAAGAAGTCACCTTGTGACGAAACACGTGTCGGCTGTTGTCTGCCGTTTTTCAATACGCATGTATAGATGATCACAGCTATCTGATTACTTTCTGGAATAAACTACAGACTTGTAACATCTACACAAATTCTTACTTTATGGTTTGACTTTTTTGGACTTCTAGCGAATGCTCAGATATTTTTGCTTATATTGTTTACATGGTTGTTTCCATAACCAGTGTGTGTTGGCACCCCTGGTAGTAGAGTGTTGGGTGTCAAGGTAGCACCAATCTAATTAACTGGTTTTAGATGATCTGTTACAAAATATTTTCCACATCAGTTGTTCTGAGAAGTGCGATCATTAACCACTACTACCAACGTGTCTGTAATTAGATAATTAATCATGTACAAATGGTGTTGCTGCAGTTTTGTGCTAGACAAATATATTATATGCACTTGTCTCCTAAAACGCTTGAATCACAAACAAACCCATATGAGGCACTTCATTTCACCTGCTCTAACTTCAACATCTCTCTTGACATCTCCTTCTTCACTATGTACCTCGTTTGTGCCTCACATAAAGTCATCTGTGGGCTGAAGGAGAGACAAAGATATGAAAAAACATATTACATGTTAATGACAATGCAAAAATCACAGTTGAAATCTCATGCTTTATGTATTGCCTTGTGACCACTGCACACAAACGTGTTTAGAAATAGTGCGCATGGACTGTATAGAAACACTACAATGTGTATTCCAGTAAAAAATCCTATGAATTAATTTTCCTTAAACATTTCCCACATTGTATTTGTGCTATACAGTGCAGCAGACATGCAGTGTGTGGAATATTTGGAAAGATGTAACCATTTATTCATGTTAGTGCTCACTTCATGAAGGCATTCTTTTTCTCAGCAAAGCACAGTCTAGCTATCTTAGTTGATTGGGCTTTGGGTCAAAACTGCAATTTGTCCAAGTTACGCCCAAGACATCCCCTTGAAGCAAAGTGGAGCATAGTAGCAGAAAGCACCATTTGCGCTGAGAAAAGACCATCTTTCCAGTGCAAAAGAATTTTTGAGCTGGAAACTAAATAGTCTTGCAAGGGTTTGCGCTGATTTGTGTCACGATGCCTGCCTTTGCCCTTCTCAAAATCCTCAGTAAATCTGTCCCTTAGTTTCTGTTAAGCATTCTCAGTTGTCAGAATAGCAAAACCTGCTTTTTTATGAGCTACAGTACTATGGCAGGAATTTCGACTTTCACATTTACTTTACTAGAGGGCTCCTTGGAAGGTGGGTGTCCTGGGCTATTGCCCACTTTGCCCATACCTTAAAACGTCTCTGGTCCTCAGAGTTCCTCTTTGCCACGCCAAGGTGGATTCTACCAGACATGCCTACTCACACGGTGCCACTGTGTGTCACACGTTATCGGCTCCCTTCACACGGTCACACTGTGAAGAGCCGATATCACACAGTGGCAGGCAAGGCGAGCTGGAAATCACTGCAAAGAGTGAATTTCCAGCTTCCCTTTTGAGGCTGTAAGCAGACAATGTCCATTAAGGGATGTAAAAACACCCAAGACACCAGCAGACGCTTCAGCAGCCTTTTGGTTTTTGCTTTTTTGAGCGGGGAGAGAGGGTCGATGGGGGCAAGCATGGAGGCATACAAGCCTCTCGGGTAATCCTCGGAACAAAGTCCCACCGCTCCAAGCCACGCCCCCCTCCCCACACAGCAAATTTTCTTTTCAAGTTGGCAGGTTTGTTCCACAGAGCAAATAGCATAGCTATTTGTATGGATTTCCTATTCTTATGGGATGCTCCCCGTCTATCGTGGGAGGACACCTCAGCATGTACCACACCTGCTTTTCCAAATTACACTTTCCTGTCAGTTGTCCCCTGCCACACCTGGCTGGACTTCACAGAGCTTGATGGTTCCTCATCTGCCCCTCTGCAGAGGACCCATTAGAGTACATACTATGCTGGCTCTAAAATGCTCATTTCCTGTATGTTGCTCCTCTGGTGCTCCTGGGTGAACTTCCCAGAGCATATATCATGACTGGTTGTATAATGCACATTCCTATAGAACAGTGGCGGCTGGGGCATAGGGGGTGCTGGAGTGGCACCCCACTAGCATCTACAGAATAAGAAACTGCTCACTGTAGTTCGGGCAACAGAAATGTAAGCAGACGAATTGACAGCTTTCACAATTCGTCTGTTTACTTTTCCAGGCCTGCATTTCACACAGCTGAAAGTGCGCATGTCAACTCACCCAGGGTAGGAGAGAACAGAAGTCCACATGGTCTGCACATGTGAGGGGCGCTTTTAATTTCAGCTCCCAACTCATATTGACAAACCATTGCATATGGTGCACATGCCCAGTGTAGTGCAGCATGTGTGAATATAGCAACTGCTCGGGCGGTGGCGTGTTTTTGACACCCTCGCCCCATGACCTGTCATGGCAGAATACAGCTGAGTAAAGAAGGGTCAGCCCCCAGTCGCATCCAGCCTTCTGATATGGCAGTCTGAAATCAGCTCCTGATTTCCAGATGCATGGCTTTGGAAGGCCCATAGAAGCAGAGGAGATAATTTATGATGAATCTAGCCTGCAGTAAATTGACTAGAAAGGTGGAATTCAGGTTAGTTTCATTTCATTTCATTTTAAGATTTTTCCTTGTTAATGGCAGAGCGCATGAAAAGTGTATGAAGTCTTTTTTAAAGTTACTTTTATTTTTTGTAATGTGTTGACATTGAGGGGTCGATTCCGATCCTGTATTTGTTAGTCCCGTATGACTCGTATCCGTAATATTTTCGTATAAGTCACGTTCGACCCGTGAAGTACGATTCGTACAGGAAAAATACATACGGATCTGCCCGATTCGTACGAATCGTATCTGGAAAAGTTGTACGAGACGGACCCGGACACTCTTCCGTACGAAGCCTAAAAATAGAGTCCGACCGTACAAGTACGATCCGGACCGGATTTCTGATTTACGAATCGTACAGAAAACGTCCCGTACACGGGGAATGACTTGTACATATGCAATGTCGGTGTACGCACCGTACATATGCAATGTTGTTGTATGCACCTATGTTGTATTACGCACCGTACATAGCAATGGCGGTGTACGCACCGTACATACGCAATGTCGGTGTACGCACCGTACATAGCAATGTCGGTGTACGCACCGTACATAGCAATGGCGGTGTACGCACCGTACATACGCAATGGCGGTGTACGCACCATACATACGCAATATCTGTGTACGCACCGTACATACGCAATGGCGGTGTACGCACCGTACATAGCAATGGCGGTGTACGCACCGTACATACATACACAGTGGCGGTGTACGCACCGTACATAGCAATGGCGGTGTACACACCGTACATAGCAATGTCCGTGTACGCACCGTGCATACACAACGCATGGGGGTATGTGCCTGTACAACTCGTACCACTGTACCGTACTGAACCACGGACACTGTAAAACAGCACAAGGAGGGTCTATTCGACTCGCACAACACCACAAAACACGTCTACAGTGCACAAAAAATGGAAATGACTGACCTGGACACATCCAAACAGGCAAACAGAGGGCCAAACTCACAACCACCCCTTATAACACACCCATCAAAAATTCAAACTGAGGCCCACCCACAAATGGACCAATAAAAAGGGCCCCCACACACAAACCATGAGCCTTTGCAACAGACTCACTGCAGCTAGAGAGCACACACCAACAACTGCAGCCATCCACCATAATATATACACCTTCACACAACCTCCTTCACACATACTCCTCTTCACATTCAGACCCACACCGTCACATGTAGACCCACACACCCACAACCATCCACACCCTCACCCCACACCATGCCCACAGACAAGAATCCAAAGTTCACAAGGGAGGAGCTGGACATCCTTGTCAATGAAGTCATCAGAGTCGAGCCACAGCTGTTTGGAACATTGGTCAGACAGACCAGCATAGCTGAAAAATCACGCCTGTGGCAGAGGATCGTCGATAGGGTGAATGCTGTTGCACCCATCAGAAGGACTAGGAATGAATGCGAAGCCAGGTGGTACGATCTGCGGAGGGCGGTAAAGCGCAAAATGAATGATGACTACGCCCAGAGCAACATCACTGAAGGTGGTGGGCCCCGCAGACCAGTACATTTCCATCCCTGAGAGGAGAAGGTGATGGCCCTGCTTCCGCCGGTGGGAGTACATGGACTGCAAGGACTTCCAGAGCCTGGTGAGTACACAAACAACTTAGGTATCATGGGGGTAATGGCATCCACACCCCAACTACACCAAATGCATGCAACTACCCCCTAGCCCTCACCGGCCAGAACCACAGTCAAAAATATCGCTAATGCCACTAACATGTGTAAGCCCCATTGAGAAAGCAAGGCCATGCTATGTCCCATGCACACGAAGCACCAACCCAAGAATGGATGTCCGGTATGCTGGGAGGGTGGGTGGCACAAAACACATTGTTGAACTCCAAATCAGACACAATTGCCCTCATCCCATATGGCCCAGGTACATACCCATGCACCATGCGCAATGCACAGGGATTGGGAAAGTACTGACAAGATAGCTCACACTCGGTCCGGGTGTAGGCAGCACAAGGCCCTCCTGAGACCAGTGCAAACACAAACACCAAGACAACAAGGTCAGATATCTAGGACAGGAACTCACACTCACTGTCATGGCAGCATGCTCCATGGGGGGACAGCTACATCACCTGGGAGCCCCAGGGACAAATCACACTACACACACCAGCAGGTCCTGTCACACACACCCCTTACACAAGCAGACACTCCCAGGACAGGCAATGGATTTATCCACTGTCACAATGGACATGTAACACAACAAGACCAATACATAGCCGAAGAAGCATCCAAGCCAAAAATCTACATGTCAAAGACTCAGGAGAACATATCAATCTGTCCCCCGCAACATACCCATCCACAAGTGAACATTGAGGAGAATCCTAGGCACATACAACTACCTGGAGGAACAGTGCCAACTTGAATGTGTATGAAACATGCATGTTGCATGAAACAGCATTAACATTGTCTGTCTCTCACACACAGGGCAACGTGATGAATCTACCCCTAACAATGGGGGTAAAGATTCACAGTCCCTGGCCCGGGAGGAACCTGATCCCACCGGCAGCGACGCCTCTCAACACTCCGTGGATGACCCCGACCGACCTGGACCCTCTGGTGTCCAAGCCCCTGCAGATCCTGGTCCAGGACCATCTGTGCCAACCACCACCCCCATTCCTGCCACATCCCAGGAGACACCGAGGAGCCCTGCCCGCAGTGAACAACTGAGCCAGTCTGACCAGGAGGGACAAGGTGCGGCGGGCACCCAGGAGGAGGCAGACACCGCAACTGCCATCCCTCAGGGGTCCCGTAGACCCGCTGTACCCACAACGGCAGGCCAGGCTCGTGTGGGCAGGGGTGGTGGGAGTGGAGGCAGGCGGAGGCGAGAACCTGACCAGCCAGCTGAAGGGACCGGTATGTCACACATACACAACATCATGGATGCATACCGGCGTGACACCAGGGAGTTCAGCCAGGTAGTGGTGACCCTCACAGAGATCAAGAACCAGCAGGCCGAGCAAAACGCCAGTCAACAAGAACACCAAGAACGGATGGAGGCAAGACTGGTTGAGCTCCTGGCGGTGCAAAGGGACATAAGCCATTCACTCCGTCGGACCACCGACAACATGGGCAACCCTCCCTGTGCGAAGACCAGCACCAGCACCAGCCACAGGGAGGGAGGAGGAGGAGGATTCGTCCGACGGCGCGTCCCAAGCATCGTCAAGGCCTGCATCTGAGGGTCCCCAGAGGAAGGTGGGTCGTCCACGGAAAAGACCGTGAGAGGCAGCGGACCATCCACATCTCCCAGGTCACCTGGCCTGGCACCTGGCCTTCACGTGCGACAGCATCACCTCATTGACTGACATCATCTGCCACATGGACCTGCTGGTCACAGTCTGACCAGTGATGCCAAACACTGTGGTCTGGACTCTGATGACTTCAAATGGCAAGGATCCCATCTCCCCCTGTGAACTTTGGATTCTATGTTCCCTACATTGCACCTTTTTCAGTGCACAAATCATGCCACAGAGCTATAATAAAAAAAAAAATATGTGAAATATTATGTTGCAGTCATTTAGCATGAGTCCACAACATACGTGTGGGGATATGTTAAAGTATGCCTGAGTGTGGCACTAACTAATCCATACACTTGGATCTGAGTCCGGTCGAGGATACACATGTGTCTCAATGTATCACCAAATACAGACATGGAGCCCAATACTCACCCATGATGGCCTCAAGCTGCTGAGGGGGGCTTGCAATACTGCTCAGACACACCAATTTGGAAGAGTGTCATGAAGGTGTAGAGGTCATGGGTCATGTTGACGTGCCCGGGGAGGGAGTCCCAGGTCTGTTTGGCGAGGTGTGAGAGCTATCTCCTGCATGCAGTTTTTATGTGGATGTGATGAATGGTGGCCAGGGCAAGGTGGGCTGCATGGAGTTGTGCCAACTGGGTGTTGGATGACAGACGTCCAAGGTTTGTTTTGGGTCTGGGGTTGTGGACTGCCTCCTGAGTGTGGTTGAGGAGTCTGAAGGTGATCCTGCAGCAGACAGTGAGCCATTGTAGCTATCTCAGGTGGATGGTGATGTGGCTGGGGCGGGGGATGTTGAAGAAGAGGTGTGCGGATGCACCCTGGATGTGGACAAGTTCTCCTGCAGTTTTGCTGTTGTTCTACGTAGAGGCCGGTGCTGTAGTTGACCCGGCTGGTGTCGTGGACCTGGGGGACGGTCTGTCTTGGCTTGGAGTGGATCTATCTGTGGATCATTTGTAGCATGCGGACGGTGTTGCAGCATGAGGTACAGATGGTGGTGAGTTGCATGGTAATTGTGAGCGATGGGTCCATGTTGAACACCAGCTTGCGTGCGTGGCCACTGGGTGCTGGTGCGGTGCCCCGACCACTGGGACACAAGGAGTTGACCCAGCTGTAAGGGGACAATCATCAGATGATGACCTCAGTCCTGTCCAAGTCCAGCCTCAGGTGGCTGATGTTTTGCCATTCATCAACGGATCTCATGCCTTCTTGAAGGTTGGATCTGGCAATGGCTGGGTCTTTGGTGAGGTTGAGGAGCAGCTGGGTGTCAATAGCATACAAGATGATGATGAGGTTGTGTGCGCATGTGATGGTGGAGAGGGGGGTCATGGAGA
This sequence comes from Triturus cristatus, assembly GCF_964204655.1. Classification (NCBI taxonomy): domain Eukaryota; kingdom Metazoa; phylum Chordata; class Amphibia; order Caudata; family Salamandridae; genus Triturus; species Triturus cristatus. The sequence continues at coordinate 842,071,806 of NC_140580.1, read as the reverse complement.
CATTGAAGATCGTCACGCTGAGAGAAGAACCCTGGGGCATGTGCCACATGACCCCAGTGTATTACATGCTGCAGGGTGGAGGCAGACTCCCTGGGCCTTGCTGGTGAGCTACTTTCTGATTTAATCCTGGGCCCTCCTCTGGAAACCAGTGTTGGAGATGTGTGAGCTGACAGTTTGTTAGCACATGGTGTACAATGCCGTTGAGAGGTCAAGGGGGTGGGCTCACCATTGTTGAGCAGGGCAAAGTTGCCGTTGGTGGTGGCAATGATGACGGTTGCAGTGGTGTGATTACTGTGGAAGATGGTCTGGTGCCGGTTGCCTGGAGCTGGTTGCATGGAGGAAATTTGTCAGTTGCTTGTTGAGTGTCTTCCTGATGACATTTGCTGGGTAGGGAAGCAGGGTGATGTACCAGGAGATCCTGCGGTACTGCCGTCCGTTGTTTAAGAAGGGCCTGGGTCTCTGCATGCCTCCAGCACCCATGGAATGTGGCAAACTCAAAGGAGACATTCATGACGCGCTGGACGTGGGCTTCAAGGATGGGGAATGATGTGGTTGAGATGTTGTGTGGGAAGGGGCCTGATGGAGAGCCAGAGTGGATGGTGCACATGAGCCAGGTGGTGTACTTGCTGCCGACGGGAGTCCAAAACCTGAGGGGGGTTTGTCCTGCGGATAATAGTGCTATCTGCCTCTGTGTGCCATGGCTGTTGTGTATGGCCATGAGCTAGCAGTGGTACAAAGTTGCAAGGGATGTGATCTGCCTTGCAAGGGTGGGGTGTCTTGGATGGAGATCTGCTGTCAGTTCACTCACAATGCTGATGAGCTCCTTGATGTCGTGTGTTTTGGTGTCTCGCCACTATCTGAAGGATCTCCACTTGTCCTTGCTGATGATATGGTGATGTCTGTATGTGGTATTTTCCAGTCCTGTAAGGTAAATGATGGCTCTTTGTGTTGCAAGGTTTGCACAAGAGTCCAGCTAGGTCTGTAGGAGTCCAGTAGGTCTGCCTTGTCCCAGGTGCCTTAACTGTTGTTGTGCGTCACAGGAAAGTCCGTCAAGTGTCCCACACAGCTTGTCTGTGGTGACTTACATCAAGCATCTTTGGGGTATCGTTAGCGGGGTGTGGGGCAGTGTGTTGCTTGTCGGAGACGTGGATTAAAATGTTGATGGACCAATGATGGATGGTGGTGTGGTCTCCTCCAGCCAGAAGTTACTGGCCCCCAGCCACATGTAGCCTGTGGAGGTGAGGGCATGCGTGCAGATGTACGTGTTGATGGCTTAGCGGAATTGTGGATGTAGGCCTGGAGATCTGTAGATGAGTGTTACTCTGAGGGTTGCCAGGGAGTTGCTGCAAACCCGGATTTGTGACTCTGAGGGTGTACTTGTGAATAAATTGCAAATCATCCTCCAGGATTGTTGGTAACGTCCCTGCGAGTGATCTTGTATCCGTCTGAGATGGCAATGAAGAAGCCGTGTGCTGAGGATGCTTATGTCCAGGTTACTGTCATGAAGGTGATGTGTGGGGCTGTTGTGTTGAGGAGGTAACAGAGTCCAATGGCGTGCTGGTGACCGGAGCGGGTGTAGAGTAGGAGGCATATGACCTGGTTGTTCGGACAGGGTCTGTTAGGCTGGCCAGCGCTGTGTAGGCAGTTGGAGTTGCACACTCAGCATGCGAAGGGGTCATGTGTGCGCTTAGGGGTTGCCTGATAGCAGGCGGATGATTGCTTGGAGGTTGGCTGCAGCATGAGCCTGTTGTGTGACGTGGGTCATGCAAAGACCAGAGGCTCGTGCACTGTGCACGTTGCAGGCGCAGACGGTCCTGCCTTTGGCACGGCGTTGTCGCAACAGTGGCAACGAAAAGCTGCTGGCTGCATTTAGAATGGGTGGAGGGGGAATGACTGAGCATTTTGGAGGCATGTGGATTGCAGAATCTGGGCACTCGGTGGGGCGGTGCCGCAGGTGAGGCAGCAGCAGGTGGAAGGGGTGAGAAATTAGGCAAAAAGTAGCACACAAAGACAAGGAGGTCAGAAAGGCACAGTGCAACAGGTGTATGTAAAGGAAGGAGTGTCAGGTTACTCATGGGTCACTACGAAAAAATGTATGAACAATCACCAAAAATGACGGCCACAGGGTCAGGCAACAAAATGCGGAGCTGCGCACAGGAGACACACCATCAGCATGCGTTCATGTCCCCTTGTGGGGAGCAACCTGCACAAATACATACACAACCAGGGACTTCATGCACAATAGATATTATTAGCCATGAAGAACTGCATGCATGTTGCGGAAGTACACATACACATATGCTCAATATTTGACAAGTATGCCATAGATGACGCATGCAAACTGGCAAGAGAGCTGCAGTGACAGAGATGAGGCACTTTGGATTGTGCTGAACACCTTTATTCCACATACACACACAAAGGGAAATGTATCCATGTGAACAGACTCACAGGTCAGTTGACAGAACATATGGGACATACGATGGACCCCCCCCCTTCACAACACGGATGATGTCAATCCCAATGAACTGGCACACAAGTTAAGGGGATGAGCCAAACACATCCTGCTGCACACGGAGAGGCTGCAATTCCCCATAGAGCCTGTTGTTGTGATGTCCCATACTATGTCCACCCGTAGCATCCGCAATGTTTCAGAGGCAAGGTTTACACACATTGATGCCTTCATCAGACGCCACACTCCACTACAGATGACTGTCAAGAAGGGTGACTATCATGTCATGGGAGTGTTGCTACATGTTATATGCTCCATTGTGAGAAGACATGTATGGATGTTACCACAACATGCACAGAAGCAGGCCCACACATCCCCACCACCAAAAAGCCTTGCTGCAATCCTTACCCAAACTGACATTTCCACATGTCCATGCATGTAACGCTGATTCAGCACACATTGCAATCCTCATGAGGAATAGCAGGAGGACAACGATGACACGAGCAGACAACAAGCGACAAAACCTGGGAATGACAGACACAAGAAGTCACCTAAAACAATTCTCGCCGCACACATGGACATTTACAAAACATGAACAATGTTGGACACATGTACATTTCAAAGAAAGTCTCTCTGCAAAACTGTGTGTCATGACATCATCACTAGAGTGACACATCAGAACACACATCAAAGTCACTTTGCATTCAGTCAGCGGGACACACACATTGCAACACATGCCACTCAATGCTACAAGCTTGCACACTCATACCCAGTGACTCACCATTATGAGAAGAAGTTGCGTATGAGCTGACTCGGATATCATCCTCCTCCTCCTCCTCCTCCTCCTCATCACTTGCCTCGTGACCAAGCCCTGGATCCTCCACGGGTGGATGTTCCTGCTCATCCAGATCCAGGATGAGTGGCACTGCCGTCTCAACGGCCATGTTGTGCAGCATGCAGCACACAATGAAGATTTGGCAGACCTTCTCCGGTGCATATGGGAGGGACCCGCCTGTCTTGTCAAGGCACCGGAATCAGCTCTTCAGGAGTCCAAACGTCCTCTCAATCACACGCCTGGTCTGCCCATGTGCATTGTTGTACTGTTGATCTACAGCTGTTCTTGGGTTGTGGAGAGGTGTCATTAGCCATGGCATGTTGGGATATCCAGAGTCCCCTACATGGAAACATCATGTAAATAAATGGGTCAGGAGATGCCGTAAGAGCCAAAGATACCGCAACACACAGGACAAACAGAGTATACCCACCAACAAGACATGCTCGTTCGTTGTGCAGCCGCAGCATCATTTGTGGCACCCTGCTATGCCTCATGATGTAGGCATCATGTGCTGATCCTGGAAAACGTGCACAGACATGGTAAATCAGCATGTTAGCAAGACACACCACAAGGGCATTTATTGAGTGGTAATGTTTTCTATTGCGATAGGCTTGCTCCTGTGCCTGTGGTGGTACCAAAGCCACATATGTCCCATCAATGGACCCAATTAAATGGGGCATCCCTCCCAGGGCATAGAAATCACTCTTGACCTCTGTCAACTCCTCAGGAGTAGGAAATTTGCTGAATTCATCAAGGTGCTCCAACATGTCTGCCAAAACATCACGCAGGACACGGCTGAACATTGTCTGTGACATCCCACCATCAGCTATGGTCAATTGAAACGTACCTGTGGCAAAAAAATGTAGGGCTGCCATCACCTTCATCTTGGGGGTCAGCGCAGAAGGATACCTGTGTCGCGGTTGGAGGTGTGGTGCCAGCTTGTCGGTCAAGTCCTCAATCAACTGTTGAGTGAATCTGTAACGTCGGATGCAGGCACGTTCCCTCATGGCAGCCAAGTCTGGCATTGGTCTTGGGACAGGCGGTGCCCTGCAAGACATTGTTTGGAAGAATGAAGATTGAGAGTCTGCCAACATCAATGTCAATGAACATAGCACATGCTAAACTGCTACTACACATCAGGTAACTATGGAGTCTGGTGTGTGCAATACATCCAGGACACATATGCCAGCTTGCTGGCACTCCTCCAAAAAGCCAGATACACCTGTTGATTGTCAAGTCTACATGAAATGCCCTGAAATGAGCTGGGGGCATGTCTGAGTGAACAGCCAGAGATATCACCGGAGTGACACACATCCACATAGCTGCATTGAAAGGATGTCATCTCATCCAGACAGTTGACTGCAAGGCACACGCACAGGTCACATGGAATGTCAAATGTACATATGACACACACTGCGATGAAGGGTACACGTGACACCAATTAAACACAGCCATTCAGACGACGCAGACATGTATGCCTGGGAAAATATTATGTCCAATGCACACAGACCCTTCAGCCGTGGGAATCCACATGTGGCATGGTGTGCGTAGATGTGTTCCATGCCCATCTCCACACAGACCCATTTTGGATGCACCAACAGCAGATGCAGTTGACGGAACACTGACATCAAGCTCACGGGAACACATGACACACATCTGACATAGTCACAAAGGGGCACGCTGATCATGACATGTCAGTTGATAGAGTGTCCCTGTCCCTGGCATCAGGAGACAGGTGCAGGTGTTGATGACTGTGCCATCCCACTGCTGCTGTGCATGACACAGTTGGACTACAGACACACATGTGTCAAGTGTCAAGGTGATGTGTGCCACATAGTGCCCCATCACACATGACTTGTGTCCACAGGTCATCCCACATCAATTGTGCAAATAGATGAGATGACCTGTGCAATTTCACTGGCTGCCACACCCAGGGCCTGCACATGACAGTATGCAATGACAAGTACGTGATGGACATCCTTGTGCGACTCGTAGCCCTCCATTCCTGGCATGTGTGCGCCTGTATTACCATTGTAAGCGTGTGAAATGCGTACCCGTACGTGTCAAACGCACTCTACTACAAGTGCGTACCCGTACGTGTGAACTAGTGCGTACCCGTACGTGTCAAACGCACTGTACTACAAGAGCGTACCCGTACATGTGAACTAGTGCGTACTCGTACATGTCAAACGCACTTTACTACAAGTGCGTACCCGTACGTGTGAACTAGTGCGTACCCGTACGTGTCAAACGCACTGTACTACAAGTGCGTACCCGTACGTGTGAACTAGTGCATACCCGTACGTGTCAAATGCACTCTACTACAAGTGCGTACCTGTACATGTGAACTAGTGCGTACCCGTACGTGTCAAACGCACTGTACTACAAGTGTGTACCCGTAAGTGTGAACTAGTGCGTTTGACACGTACGGGTACGCACCAGTCCACATGTACGGGTACTCACTAGTTCACATGTAGAGGTACGCATTTCACACGTACCCGTACGTGTGGACTGGTGCGTACCCATACGTGTGAACTAGTGCGTACCCGTACGTGTGAAACGCACCGTACCTGTGTGTGGATTTCAAAATTACATAGGGGGCACATAAGGGACAAGTATTAGGCCCTAAATGCATGCTGGTTGTCATGGAGACAGAGTTTTCAGTTTAAAAGTGTCGATCAGGTGTCCTGGAACAGTCAGTTGGCCACAAAATACAATGTTGCAAAGTGGGTGTTGACTTGACATGATGCTCAAAATTTGAACGATGCGAATGCTGTCATTGGTGTATGTTTAAAGGGATTGGAGTAAACGTACGATGCTAATGAGTCTGACCAATCACTATGTACTTCTCAAAATGAATGCCCCTCAGCAACACAGATATAAGGCAGCCAGAACCCATGAGAGGGCACTTGCCTGCACAACTTTCCAGTCGACCACACTGCTGCTGTCTCTGCTTCCTCTGGACCATGTCACGTACTGTGGAGAGGGCCCAGCCATTCACCCAGGAGGAGAATGAGGCCTTGCTGGACTGCCTCCTCCCACAGTACACCAAGCTGTATGGGAGACCAGGGGAGCAGGTGAGTGCTGAGTCCACTACCTTTGCCTATGCACCTGTTGTGTGACTGTCAATATTGTGTCCATGTGGGACAGACATGCAATGTTGTTTAGACTGGGTCCCGGGGGGGGGACATGCTGATGTCTCTCATGCAGAGCATGATGTAGTTCCTGTGTGCACTCCTCACTTGCATTGTGCTTACTGTGACTTTCACTGCATAGTGCATGACACATTCAGCCTGGCAAATCCTAGGTGTTTTTTTTCTCCTATTGTCCTGAGGTGATTCAGTGGTCCCCCCGGTGTGACAGGTGACTGTACCCACAGATGTGTATGAGTTGTGTGGACCTGTGGTGAGAGTGTCCAAATGATGTGTACGACCTCATGGACATTGATGTGTGTGAATGTTCCTTGTCATGTGGGTGAGTGTCTATGTGAAGTGTTGCACCACAGCTGCATGGAGGAGGCAACAGATCAACCCATCTGATGTGACAAGTAAGCCGTGCTGTGTGTCTGACTTGCAGAGCTAGCATGACACCTGTGACACCCCACTGGCAAGTGGCACATGTTCAGAGTGAGGGTTGTATCCGCTGTTGTCAATGACAGGCGAGTGATCTGTGCTTGGGTGTGTCTGTCTAGTATGCTGATGGTGCGTCAGTTTAGTGGGACGTGTGACTGCTTGGCACGTGCTGGCCAACAGCCTGCTGTTGCATGTGCTGCACAGTGTGTGGCATATTCAGTGAGTGTGTCGCACCCCTCATGCCAACCTGTTGACTTTCAATGCCATGTAGTGCATTGGGGCTTGCACACAGGCCAATTTCTTATTGTGTATGATGTAATTCCTGTCTGCATCCTATGCCCTGTTCAACATTTCAAAGATGTGCAAATGTGTGTCTCTGGAACATGGAGCAGGTGTATTGATGTTGTGTCACTTTGTCATCCTGACAGGTAACTGCCTATGAGAAGGGGGTGATCTGGAACAACATCGTCAGGGCCGTGAGATCTGAGGGGGAGCGTAGCCGGCAGCTGCCACAGGTCCGCAAGAGGTGGCAGGACATCCAGTGCTGGACCCGGCGGATTGCCCGGGTCCAGCTGGGGCTCGACCCTCCTCGCCCCCACGGCGGCCACCGACGCCTGACCCCCACATGAGACGTGTCCTGACGGTGGTCTTCCCTGAGCTCAATAGGCAGTTACAGGAAAGACTGCAGCAAGGAGGGGGTAGGTACATGGCTGTTTGTCGTGTTATGTGTCGCCAGCTTTTGGAAGTGCTCTGTAGCCTGGATACACTCCCAGAGTTTATATGTGCAGTGCATTTTTTGTTCCCCAATGTCACCTGGTGCTCTTTTTCATCCCTTCCCCTCCTTGACATGTGCCCCCTGGTCTGTGTGTAATCACATTTGCACATGGTCATCTAGGGTGCCAGTAAATCTAAGTGCACATTGCTTTCTGCATCATGTGGGAGGGTGGTCTGTGACTTGTGTTGGTACATGCCTGTGCCATGACCTGTTCACTATGTGGGGGGTCCATATTTGTTGGCACTGATGATGATTCTCAACATAGGAGTGTGAGCTTTCAAATGAACACCCTTGCAGCATGCATGACCAATGTTGTGGCCTCAAACATGATGTGCATGAGTGGGAGATATGCATAGTGCCATGACGGTTGAACATGGTACAGTCAAATCATTCCAGGACCACGGAGCAGTGTGCCCACTACAGTCCCCTGAGACACCCTGGCCTCCTAATCATGTGTGGCATCCAACACTGTGCACATTCTCTGTGGATTCAGCATAGGTCTGCCTCTGTGGCATTGTTCCCTGGCCTAGTTTTTATTTTGTAAATGTGTGCTACATGTGTCCACTGGACAGGGATACACCATTTTCCATGTGCATACTCACACTGGGCAGTGCCTGTGTGGTTATTCACAACAATCTGTTGATGGTTTTTTGTCACAAATATGTGTGGCCAGCCCCACGAGGTGATGTTGTGTAAATCAAGCAATATGTCCTGCACAGTCATTGTAACCCTGAATAAGAGGTGTCACTTCTTGATCTGTATCAATCACATTGACTCAGGTATGGGGGCGGGTGTGCGGGAGAGGCATGCATGTGCAACCCTGAATTTTCATTGCCAGGTCTGCCTTGTGTGTGAGACTTGGCTGTACAAAGAATCACCGTGCAGTGCCCCTGTGATGCTGGCCAGTGCTTAATGTTCGTGCTTTGCAGCCTGTGTCAGTTTTTTTAAAACATGAATCCTGCTCATACATTTTTGGCACCTGTGTGTGGTTCAGATGCAACGCAGTTTAGACTTTGTGTGCTGACATCTGTGTGTACATTCTGGCTTGCCATGAGGGTGTCCCCACAGTACAGCTAGGCTATTTTTCCACCCAATTGCAGGCCCATTAGCTTATGCATTGTCATCGGTGTGGACATGTGTGCCACTCCAGATGACAGGCAGTAGGTCATATGTGTAATGGGGTGACGGATGGCCATGTGACAGCTGACATAATTCAAGTTGTTACTCAAATAAAATTGTACATTGGCACTCACAGCACTTGTCAACAGTTCTTCATGTTTTAAATGTGGGAATTTTATGATTTGTGTTAAGAACAGTGATGTGCCTGCATGAAAGAAGTCTCCCAAGGAAGTGCACACCAAACGACATTTCCACTTTCATGGAACACGCTGGCACCTTTTTAAAGAAGCCACTGTTAGAATTACATGGTGTTGCAGATTCTCCATATACATGTTCCCACAGTGGTCTTGATTTTGTGAGACTCCTTTGTTGTTGGTGATACTAACTAACGAGTCTCAAGACATCAAGACCTCCGTGGGCCGATGTATATGTACTTTCTGCAACACCATTTATTTCTGACAGTGGCTTCTTAGAAAAGGTGCCAGCTTATACAATGACATTGTAAAGGTACTTTTGTGTGCACTGCCTTGTGCGACATATTTCATGCAGGCACATGAGTGTTGTTTTCACGAAAAGGCGAATTGGCACATTCAAAACATGTCGATTGTGGAAAGTATTGTGAGTCCCAAGGTAGAAACCTTTTTTCGTTTTGTGTTCCAAAGTACTTACAGGTCTCTGAGTGTGGTGACACATTGAGTATTGAGGTGTGTTAGTTTACCTTGGGTGCACCACTACTGTTTCTTTCTGGGTAAACAAGAGGTGGCATGACTTCATTGTATTGCTGTGCTCACCGGTTCATAGACACTAGCTTCTCAGTGTATTTCTCATTCAAGTTGTGGCCTTTTGTGTTCTTTTTTCCCTGGTGTCCAAGTGGCATAGTGGGTCTACCAACTGGGCAGTACAGGGCTTACATATGTGCGGAGTAATCTAGCTGTTACTCATGATGCATTGCCTGATATGCACTGTGACCAATTGTTCTTGTGCTCATGTGTCAGATGTATACAGGTGACTGATGCATTTCGGTTTCTTCTCCTTGCCCACAGCATCATCATCCGCAACCGAGGGAGACACCTGCATGGACCTGGAGGAGGGACCCAGCGACAGTGCCACCAGTGCTGGGGAGTCAGCAGGAGCCAGTGGCACAGAGGGCGAGGGGAGACAGTCGGGGGACCTGTCTGGAGGTGATACCAACTACAACGCCGACGGGTCCGAGGCTGACCTCCCTGAGGAGACGGAGGCTGCAACACCAACTGGCAGCATCCCCACATCTGTCCCCGCCTCCTCCATTACCATCTCCGCCCTCCCAGTTGCTCCCATCCCTTCTGTCCGTGTAGAGTCCCACCATGTCTCCTTCGGCCCAGGCACCGCACCCCCTGCCCCTGTCACCCCTGCTGCCCTCAGTGAAGAGTCTGTGGACATACTGTGGCAGTTGCAGGTTGGGCAGGCATCGATGCTGAATGTCCTCCATGGACACACTAAACTGCTCACACAGATGGTGTCATTCATGGAGGGCATGTCAGCAGCGATGTCTGACCAACGCAGGTTTCTGCGGTCCATGGACTCTTCCCTGACGGCAGCAGTTTCTCTCCTGCAGCGCTCCGTCCCCCCCCACCCCGGACCCATCCACACTGCCCTCTCCCATGTCTGCCCAACGCACACCCAGACAGTCACAGGCACGCACCCCACCAGACACATCCAGCACACCCCCAAGTAAGGCACAGCGCACACCTTCTGGCACACACACCCACAGGGTCTGGGGGCAGACGACATACACACAGCCACAGTCGCAGTCCGCAGTCCTCACAACCCTGTTCCTCCAAAACCACTCCCCTTAGCTCCCCTGCCAAACTCTCACCCAAGGACACCTATATGAGTGAGCTGGGCCTCGCCCCCACTGAGCCACCACCCCACAAGCGGGCGAGGAAGTCCCTGGGCACGGGTGTTGAGTCCCCACCATGTCCACCCCCTCCCCCAAGAGCGCTGCACCCCATCCCTCGCCCACCACACCCTCCGTTGGCCCTGGGGTATCTTCAGGTGCAGGGGTTAGGATGGAGGCCCTAGCAACAGTGTGCAGCGCCGAGCTCACCTCCACCTTTGGCGCTGCCCCAACCCCTGTGGTGGAGACGTCCACCCCTGCACCCACCACACCTACACATCCCCCTCCTGTCCCTGCGGTGCCTGGTCCTGCCACAGATGATGCCCCCCCGGTTGACAAACCTTGAGGTTCCTTTGTGCAGGCAAGGTAGGGGTGGACGCGGTCCCCTACGTCCACCCTTGGACTTGAGAAATGGACTGGCCATTGGCCTTTGTACATAGTCTCTTTTTAAATGATTTTGTGTTGGTGCTGAATAAAGCCTTTTCTTTTACTATCAACACTATTGCATTTCAGGTACTTGATGTTGGTGATGAGGCTCCTGGAGTTGGTGTTCTGGTATATGTGCTAGGGTTCTGAGAAATGTTTTTGTATGATGGTCATGAGGTGTACCATGGTATCTGTGTGCCATCACAATGTCTCTGCAAAGAATCATTGGTAGTGTGTGTTCATTTACTTTTGAGACACTGTCCCAAGGAGTGTTCCTTCCTCTGTGGCACCTGACATCTTCCCTGCAAACAGTTGCACAAATGTTGTGCTGACCTGTGTCCACATTTCCTTTGTTGGTGACGGATCCCTTCAACAATGGCCATGCCTGCTCACCGATGTCTCCTGCTGAATCGTCTGTGCCATCCTTGCTAGTCACTGTACTTGTGTTTTGAGTGTGTAGGAATGCCTTCAGGGACAAATTGGCCCTTTTCAGCACTATGCATGTGTGTAATCACTGCCTACTACACAAATGGTACTTGTTATGCAGGGTATTTGGGCACCTGACTCACAATTGTGGGCATTGTATCTGGTGGAATCGAACCCTATTCCTTCCATGAGAGAAAACATCTTGGTGGCTGGACCAGCACCTGAACATTCCTATCACTCCTGGGATGTGCGTGACAGTGTGTGTTCCCTTTGGCTATCTTAGTTTTGTAGGCAGTTACATGACTATACAGTCTTGTGGCATGATATCAGGGTGTGTATTGTGCTGCATCCGCCATGGGTGGGTATGCATGTGTTATTTGTCCTCACACCCACATGTGGTGTGTCATGCAGTGTGTGAAAGACATCCATCCTCCTGGGAGTGGGACACTGCTGTCAGGGATGTGTTGTCATAGCACTAAAATCATAGTCCAAAGTTAGGGATGCGTCCATAACACCATGTAGGTGTGGTCATCTGATAATGATGTACACACCCCCATTTATCTGTCCACTGCTGGGAGTCATATGCACCCACCCCTCATATGTCTGGACACTGCTGGGAGTCCTCTGCACCCACCCCTCATATGTCTGGACACTGCTGGGAGTCATATGCACCCACCCCTCATATGTCTAACACTGCTGGTAGTCATATGCACCCACCCCTCATAGCTCTGTCCACTGCTGGTAGTCATATGCACCCACCCCTCATATGTCTGGACACTGCTGGTAGTCCTCTGCACCCACCCCTCATATCTCTGTCCACTGCTGGGAGTCATATGCACCCACCCCTCATATGTCTGGACACTACTGGGAGTCCTCTGCACCCACCCCTCATATGTCTGGACACTGCTGGGAGTCATATGCACCCACCCCTCATATGTCTGGACACTGCTGTTAGTCATATGCACCCACCCTTCATATGTCTGGACACTGCTGGGAGTCATATGCACCCACCCCTCATATGTCTGGACACTGCTGGGAGTCATATGTACCCACCCCTCATATGTCTGGACACTGCTGGTAGTCATATGCACCCACCCCTAATATGTCTGGACACTGCTGGTAGTCATATGCACCCACCCCTCATATCTCTGTCCACTGCTGGGAGTCATATGCACCCACCCCCATATCTCAGGCCACTGCTGGTAGTCCTATGCACCCACCCCTCATATGTCTGGACACTGCTGGTAGTCATATGCACCCACCCCTCATATGTCTGGACACTGCTGGTAGTCGTATGCACCCACCCCTCATATGTCTGGACACTGCTGGTAGTCATATGCACCTACCCCTCATATGTCTGGACACTGCTGGGAGTCATATGCACCCACCCCTATATGTGTGGCCACTGCTGGTATTGATCTGAAGCCACCCCCATGTGGCTGGCCACTGCTGGGAATCCTCTGCACCCACCCACGCACCCCCTTGGAGCAGTACACTGCTGGCCTGGACCTACACACACACCAATATGAAGGTAACATGCTGGGCCAGTCCTCTAAGCCCACATTCCTGGTGTGTGTACGCCTCGTATCACAAATGTACTAGTGCCATAACGGGGTACGTGTAGTACGCACCGTACCGACGCATTCATTGCGTGTGTACGGTCCGTATCACTGTTCTACTGTGCCATAGGGGTACGTGTGGTACGCACCGTACCCGCGCATTCATTGCGTGTGTACTGTCTGAATCACTGTTCTACTATGCCGTAGGGGTACGTGTGGTACGCACCATACCCACGCATTCATTGTGTGTGTACGGTCCGTATCACTGTTCTACTGTACCGTAGGGGTACGTGTGGTATGCACCATACCGCTGCATTCATTGCATGTGTACGGTCCGTATCACTGTTCCACTATGCCGTAGGGGTACGTGTTGTACGCACCATACCCACGCATTCATTGCGTGTGTACGGTCCGTATCACTGTTCTACTGTGCCGTAGGGGTACGTGTGGTACGCACTGTACCGATGCATTCATTGCGTGTGTACGGTCCGTATCACTGTTCTACTGTGCCGTAGGGGTACGTGTGGTACGCACCGTACCCACGCATTCATTGCGTGTGTACGGTCCGTATCACTGTTCTGCTATGCCGTAGGGGTACTTGTGGTACGCACCGTACCCACGCATTTATTGCGTGTGTACGGTCCGTATCAGAGTTCTAATGGTGCAGTAGTGGTACGTGTGGTACGCACCGCACCCACGCATTCATTGCGTGTGTACGGTCCGTATCACAGTTCCACTGTGCCGTAGGGGTATGTGTGACACGCACCGTACACGTCCACTTCCGTTGTTGCGGTACGCAGGGTTGCTGGACACGCCCCCCCAAGTGACCAGCCCCTGGTGGTAATGTATGGCCTCCATATTATAGGTTTGGCTTTGAGTATGGGGTATGTTTCCTGCCCCTCACCCCCACCCTGGCCCCTGGGTGTTGCACTCACCTTCTGCAGCGTGTGCGTCGGGTGTGGTGCACCAGGTCGTAGGCCAAGAGGACCGGGATGACACGTACGACGGGGTTCATGGCGTGAACGTCGTGCATCGGGGCTCTGTTGCGTAGCGGTTCGCGTCAGACTCTGCTTTTCCGGCTGTGTTTGGCTCCCGTTAAAAAAGAGCCGTACGGAGTGACGTAGGGACGAATCGTACTTGCTGGGCTGTAAAACGCTGCTTACATACGTACGGACGTCGCGTACAAGCTGTTCCGGATCAGATTCGTAGGTTCGTTTGACCCGTACGGTCTTTTATACGAAACGTACGGAAATAGGCTTTCTGTACGAATCGTACTTCCTAGGTTGTACGGATAGTTTACCGGGTACGAGTTGTATGGGGAAAATGCTCCGTACGACGATTCGTATGGCCTTTTTACAGGATTGGAATCGGCCCCTGAGTGTCTGCAGTGACCCCACTTAACCTCTATAGAGAGCTAATCATATTTTTTTTTTTTTTTTTTGGAAACCGTTTCTTACAAAATTCAAAAAATATACAAAGATGGGCCTACAACCTTCAGGCCGGCCGCTAGCAAGTAAGAGGAGCATGTGATACAAACAATAGCGCGCATGCCGCGGCAAAGGGAAATGCACAGGAGTTAGTAGCGGTGGTAGCCACACCTTCCGGACCCCACATAACGGTTTCATTTTACTATAAATAACAACAAAAAACAAATCCACAAGGCAACCCACAATCGGAAACAGCAGCATGTGCTCCCCTAGAGGGGGGACCCTACCAATCCATAGGAGTATCAAGGGGGGGAAAAGGTCAAGACGGGGATTGGGTGGACTCAGTGCCCAGAACTGGGGAGATAAACTGGCTAAGGGGACGGGGCCGGTGACGGATCGGGCAATAACGGCGGGGTACAGATTCCCCCGCGGTAGGCGTTCCAGGGGCCCCATACATTCACCCATGTCCCAGGCTTACCTCTCGCAACATACACCACCTTTTCCCGAAACATGCACCAGTCCATGTTATCCTTCCATGCCGAGACAGTCGGCGACCTCTGGGAACCCCACAGTTGAGCAATGTCGCGTTTGGCCACCATATATCCCAGAGTCACCCACCGCGTCTGCGGCACCGGAGCTAATCATATTTAACTTTCTTTCTAAAAAGAGATTTTGTTGTTACTTTTTACTAGAGGTCGGCAAGCCACTGAAAGTCAAGTCAGGCTTAAGCCTGGTTCTGGCTCAGCTAGAGGCCCTGTTAGGTTTCATGTGGCCTCTGGTCCCCTCCCTGTACACGAGCTGTAGTATTATGGGACGAGCTGCTGACTATGGAACTCGGAACCAGGTTCAAGTCTCGGTGTCAGCTCAACCTCATGTGATTCTGGGCAAATCACTTAATCTTATCATGCATATAATACCTAATTTACAAACTACAGAAAAATTCACTAAGAGGTCAAAACAAATCTTAACATAAGGAAAGACAAATACATGCCCATTTGCCGACTGATTTGTACAGAGTGAAACCAGAAAACCTGGATAAATCGTGGCTTCCCACCTTAAATTGTGTCTTCTTAGGCAAATATTTTATTTCACTAAAACTCTTTTTACTTCATTATCGTGTTACGTAAGAAATCACTTTCTAATATGTGTGTACAGGCTACCAGTTGTACAAAATTACCACTTTTAATAGTGCAGTGCTACAATGTGCCCTATTAATATCAAAGCTTCAACATGTTATAGAATTACACTTTTTCGAACTTATAAGAGATTTTATTATATTTTACGTTGTTTATTGTGTGATTTACATAACATATATTTTCACAGCTTGGCTCGTGCACAGGCTGTGAGATCCAAGCCAACTCTCCCCGTTAAGTTGTTGTCTTGTCCACCTGTACTATGTAGCAATGCAGCGCTGAGAGGGTTGTCTTCTGACTCATGCAAAAAAACTATTGTTACGACATCAGACAGCTGAAGGGCTGAGTTGCTACTGCTATAACTGACCTAGTGAAGTGAATGATAAAGGGCAAAATGGTAGCATGATGCACTTAGTACAACCTAATGAAGCAGGTTAGTCCTTATATACCTAGAAAAGCCAAGGCATACTAGCATACCACAAGAATACTCGAATATGCCATTAGCGTCCTTTCAAAACCTCTAGATTTCAAGCTAATAAATGTGCGATTGGGATCAAAAGTGAACATTTTGCTCTATTATTTTACAAAATGTTTGCAGCGAAGAATCCTTGAAGTAGGTTGTCCTCTCTAGGTTTATGTGCTTGTTTATTCAAATTTGAAGAAGGTATTTACGCCGTACCACGTTCAAAGTTCACCAGCCACCACTGCTATAGAATGCTCCTCTGCTGCTCCTGGGTGAACTTCCCAGAGCAAGATGGGTCCTCATCTTCCCCTCTGCAGTGGACCCATTAGACCACATACTATGTTATCTCTATAATGCTCAATTCCTGCAGGTTGCTCCTCTGGTGCTCCTGATGAACTTCCCAGAGCATATATCATGGCTGGTTGTATAATGACCATTTGTGTGGGATGCTCCTCTATCGAAAATGGGTGGACACCAGTTCATACATTAATGCTATGAAGGGAGCACCTTCGAAGTGTTGCACCTTTTACTTTTCGGCACATTCCTATGTGATAATCAATGCGGTTTAAATCATTTGATACAGACCACTCCAAAAAATGCCAAGAATACGCAAACACAACCACGTCTTTTCTCATGCATCCAGAGCATGTAAATCTGTACACAGATTGAGAAGTGTCCACCATACATGGGTAACACATTAACACTTGACAAATGCTGCTCTGGCTGGCCTGGCCATTAGCTCAGACTGACTAATGCTGGATTGGGCATTAACTCAGCATGACAAATGCTGCTCTGGCTGGCCTGACCATTAGCTCAGACTGACTAATGCTGGATTGGGCATTAACTCAGCCTGACAAATGCTGCTCTGGCTGGCCTGGCCATTAGCTCAGACTGACTAATGCTGGATTGGGCATTAACTCACTTAAATACACTGGGCTAGCCAGGTGCATTCAAGGTGTTGGGGCTGGTCAGGCGCACTCAAAGAGTTGGGACTGGCAAAGTACATTCAAGGGGTTCGGGGTGGTCGAGTACATTCTTGCGGGTGAGGTGGTCAGGTGCACTCAAGGTGGTGGGGCTGGTCAGCTGCATTCAAGGGGTTGGGACTGGTTGGGTGCATTCAAGGGGCTGGGGCCGGTTGGGTGCATTCAAGGGGTTGGGACTGGCCTGGTGCATTCAAGGGGTTAGGGCGGGTTGGGTCGGGTCATTCAAGGGGTTGGGAGTGGTCGGGTGCATTTATGGGGTTGAGGCTGGTCGGATGCATTCGAGGGGTTGGGGTGGTTGACTGCATTCATGGTATATGGCCTGGCTTAGTATATTCAAGAGGTTGAGGGGTTCACGTACATTCAGGGGCTGGTGCTGGTTGGATGCATTCAAGTGGTTAGGACTGGCCGGGTGTGTTCGAGAGATTGGGGATGGTCAGGTACAGTCATGGGGTTGAGGCTAGTTGGAAGCATTCAAGGGGTTGGGGCTGGCTGGCTGGCTGCATTCAAGGGGCTAGTCTGATGCATTCAAGAGGTTGGGGCTGGTCGGGTGCATTCAATGGGGTTGGGGCAAGTCGATATATTCAAAGAGTTAGAGAAGGTGGGGTGCATTCATGGGGTGTCGGCTGGCTGAGTGCATTCAGGGGGTTGGGGGTAGTCAGGTGCATTCAGATGTTGTCGCTGGTTGGGTTCATTAAAAGGGTTTGGGCTGGTCAGGTGTATTGAATGGGTTTGGGCTGGTTGGGTGCATACAAAGGAGTTAACGTGGTCGGGTTCATTCAAGGAGCTGGGGCTGGTAAGGTGCATTCAAGGAGTTGAGTCTAGTGGGGTGCATTCAAGGGGATGGGGCTAGTCGGTGCATTCAATCGGTTGAGGATGGCCAGGTGCATTCAAGGAGTTGGAGCTGGTCAGGTGCTTTGAATGGGTTTGGGCTGGTCTGGTGATTGAAGGGGTTGGGGCTGGTAGGGTTTTTCAAGAGATTGAGGCTGGTCGGGTATTTCAAGGGGTTGGGGCTGGTTGGATGATTCAAGGGATTGGGGCGGGTCAGGCGATTAAAGGGGATGAGGCTGGTCAGGCATTTCAAGGGGTTAGGGTAGGTCGGGTGCATTCAAGGGGTTGTGTTTGGGGCTGGCAATGTGTATTCAAGTGGTTGGGGCTGGTCGGGTGCATTCAAGGGGTTTGGTAGTGGTCAAGTGCATTCAAGGGGTTGCAGCGGATCGGGTGGCTTCAAGGGGTGGAGCTTGTTGGCTGCATTCAAGGGGTTGGGGATGGTTGGGTGCATTCAAGGGATTAGAGCTTGTCATGTGCATGCAAGGTGTTCGGGATAGTCATATCTAGGTTAAGGACAGATTTCCTCCTGCTTTAGAGAAGCCTCAATCCAGAGTGCTAATTCATCCTTATTCGCCTATCTTTAAATTCCAGCAGATCCCACCTCCCTGTTAAGCTAAACAAATGATGGCTCCTCACAGGCGTCTCTACACTGTGCTTGTTCAGCAGCGTGCACAGCCATGGCCAGGGTGGGTTTGAAAGCACCTGCTGCAGAATCCCCTGTGTGTCCAGCAGTTTTCAGTGTGTCAAAATAACTCTGGTGATTAATGTTCCTGCTGGACAGAGATGAAGTTTTAACTAGTGGCTGTTTTGACTCCTCATAAAGTAGTGCAGAGGAGTAATATGCTGGCTGCAGAGAAGTATACCATGCAGATCACAGAACTGTAGTATATGTGGCTAGCTCAGTGGGTTATTGCTTTTGTCACAGATACTCTTTTGTTACGTCCAGTTCATAAACTGCAATCTTAATATGGCATAGTGAGCTACAGACTGTGCATCAAAGAGCTGCATGCAAACAGCATAGTACAGTCTTCATTATCCTAAAGTTGCTAAAAATGGTTTGTTTGGGTAGAAATGCATTCTCATTAGTAGAGCCAACCCCAATCACCGTGGTGAATTATAAAGCCTAAGTTTGCATTTGTCCAGACCAAGCACTCTTAAAATATAATGCCTACTATATCAGTGGCATGTGACTCCTACACCATGTCATCCTCATAGTCTTATGCAATATTCCCTATAGACTAATTTACACACTTATGGTTCATACCTGCCAACTTGAAGAACAATCTGTCATTGTGAGGAGGGGTCTGGGCCTCGTGCTGACAAGTACCTAGGAGGCTCTTTTGAACCCCACCCTGCCCCCAAGCCCCCCTCACCCCTAAAATAAAAGCTTGATGAGGCTGGTGTCAACGTCCTGGGATGTTTTCACACACCTTAATGGAAGTTGGCAGTTCAAAGCCTCTCAAAAAAAAGCTGGGAAACCACTATTTGCAGTGGTTTTCAGTTTGTTTTCCCCGCCACAGTGTGATATCAGCTCCTCACCGGGTGGGGTGACTAGCTGATGGGAGCCGGTATCAACCGTCACACTGTGGCACCGTGTGAGTTGGCAGGTATGATGATTCATTGTCTCTGTATAATGGGAGTGTGATGTAAAGTGCTCTGATACCCTACACTGCTATAAATAGCGCTATAAAATAAATACAATGTGTGTGAGAGAAGTGCTATGGAGAGATGAGGGACTGCTGGAGGGTGGTAGCGAGGGATTCCCTGGAGATGGCGATCATTGGGGGGGCACCAACAAAGATTGTCGTACCGTCGTCACCAGCAATAAAAGCCTAAAAGCCCGCCCTGTGCACAGCTGCACCAGGCGCACCCACCCCAGGCCTTGAAGCATCCTAGTCCGTCGCGGTGAACTTGACCCGCAACCTCCTGAGGGAGGAAGGCTTTTCAGCAAATCACTCTTGTTCTGGGCTGCTCAGGGTCGCCCCGCCCCCCTCAGCCGGCAGCACACGCGCCCCCTTGGCCGTGGCTCTCACAGTGCATTGTCCTCTCGGAAGAGCGGAAAGCGGACATTTGGCGTCCTGCAAAAGCTGGGTGTTGAACATGGGGCGCACACCTTAAAAAACAGTACAACCCGGCAGAAAAGCGAACGATTGTTTCCCAGAGTGTGAAAAGCAAACTATTACTGACTGCCCTAAATGTTCACCCGCCTCTACGAGACTGACCTGAACTGTCCCTGCGCCTGGCCTAAGGCTGAGTTATCGCCTGTTGGTTGCAGGTTTCAGGATTGCTCGATCTGCGTTAGGGTTGTAGCATCCTTATTGGGCCAAATTGTGTGAACTTGAACAAATAAAGGGGCATATTAACAAGGTGTGGCGATAATATTATTGCCGCTTTAGAGCCCGTTTTCGGACGAAAAGCGGCAATAATATTATCGCATTATCAACAAGGACACGCTAGCGCGGGTTTCCTTGCATTAGCGCCCCTTGTCAGCACGCCTCCCATCCCATCGCTAATGAGATGCAAAGGAGGCGTGCCTGACCAGACTCCCTTGGGTAAATATCGCTAACCCAGCTTCCTCATATTAACAACGAGGGTTAGCGATATTTAAAATCGCGTTAAGTATGCCTTAACGCAGGAATTTAACGTCTGTTAAATTCCTGATTAAGGCATACCTAACATGGGGGGTGGATTGTGTGGCTAAGACCACAGGCCCTATCACCATGGATATCACTGTTATCACTGGAATAATTATCGCAATAAAATTCCTCACGCTAAGAGCATTATCGCTGGCCGCTTGTTGATATGCCCCTACGTTATTTCCATGTGCGCCAAGCGCCTTACCTGTCAAAATTCTTCAAGTAGCCAGAGGTGATTCAGCTTGCTATGTGCACTGCCATATATATAGTCAATTCACTCAAAACCAACTGAAGTGAATACAACAAAATCCAGCTGCCAGCTCCTGGAATGCATTCCAAGCTGATTCTATGTCTTATTTTCTATGAATTTGCCACCTACACAGAGTGTCAGTGCTTGTTTAGTTTTTATTATGAACACCAAGTAATTGATGTACATTTGACATGAAACCTGAAAATGAATCAACACTAGGCAAGGAAAGAAAACAAACGTGCACGACAATACTTCCCTTAAGAACGTTCCCACTACTTATCAGTTTCGCTTTGGGTACCCAAAGACAACGTTTGGGCCCCATGAGGGCCCGATCATGATTTGGCCGCCAAAATCAGATGTAAATTGTGATTGCGCAATTTTTTTGCCCTTGAACATGTTGCGCAAATGAGTGTGGGTGCTTCATTTGTACTCCAGTACAGTTTGCGCACCCAGAAAAGGGGAATCCTGCGCAATTTGCACGCAATTACTACAACTGCTTAAAGCGCCGTTTATACAGTTTGCTCCACGGATTTGAGACACGTTTTTCAAGGTGCAAATCATGGGTGTAAACACCTGTAGTTTTTAACCAGATTGTAATCCCATTTTGGGTGAAAACAGGAGTTTACTCTTAAAACTGGATTATTGGGCCTATTTTGAATGCTGCCAATGTATAGCGCCGGAGAAGAAGGATACCCATAGGTAAAAATATCGAGTCACCTCATGGAATTTAACCAACTGAGTTAAGGGCAGAAACAGATCAGATGAGGGCTAGAACTGTGCTTTCACTGGTTGCATATTTCCCAATTCATTGTCCTCTTGTTTCCTTAGACCCGGCCAACTGGAATTATGTGGCAGACGATGGCCAAACTATGCAGCAAGGTTGACAAAATGATGCTGCAAGAAAAGCCAATTTATGAGGTGCAATGCAGTACATTTTGTATCAGTATTGCCTCATTATTTTGACAACTTTACATCTGGAAACAATGTCTAGGAAAATATTTCACTTGATTAGTACCAATTTAGTACACAAATACGGCAATAAGCAACTCAATTGTATTGTATTGTAATTGCATTTATTTAGTGCTTACTGCCCCAGACGAGGTGTCAAAGCACTTTTTCGGCAAGCAGCACACTACTCTGGAACCAAAAAAGGATTAGTGGTGAATTAATATAGTGAAATATGAAATTAATTCGAGCAGTGGCTATGTTAGTCTGTTATTTGGATTGAAAGGGATAGTGGAGGGATGGAGAAGAGAAGGGTTTGCATTTATGTAGCGGTTGCTCCCCTGATGAGGTGTAGCACTTTTTGGCGAGTAGCAGACTACTATTGAATCCAAAAAGAATAAGGGGGGAATTAGTGAAGGGAAATATGAAATTAATTTGATTTGAGCAGTGGACATGTTAGTCTGTTATTTGGATTGTAAAATGAATAGTTGATGGATAGAAGAAGGAACGGTCTGCAAAGTTTAATTCATTTTTTGGGGGAGTTCATAGCAGTAGGAGGGGATTTGGGATAAGAAAAAAGGAGGTGGAGGGGGAAGAGTTGGAGGGAATGAATTAGAATAGCTTGTTTGGGAGATATGAATAGTAAAAGAGGTATGAGATGATGCAAGGAGGGGTAGATGAGGGATGAGTCTAGAAAGGGTTATATTGGGGATCATAGTAGTGGTATCGGGTTTGGGATGAATGGGAGCATGGAGGTAGAGGATATATTGAGAGAGGTATAGGGTGAGAAATTGGGTAGTGCATTTGAGAATATTTAAGAGGGCCTCCGCTGAGTGGTATGCAGTGATTTCTAAACTTTAGAAACCACTGCATAATTTTCAATTCTGCCGGCGTAGCTTTTAATTTACCAGACAATTTTCTCAATTTGTATATAATTCTTCACTGAATGGAATGATGTACTTTCACTGTTTGGAAATTAGTTTATAGTCCACCTAAGACTATGAGCAGTAACTATTTCATTTTAGATAGTCACAGGTATGTTTTGACCTAAGCATCTGCTATGTTACCATACACCTGAATTGTTCAGACAAAAAAAGCAAATTTCATATACAGCTTTGCAATTCCTGATTATTAAGTAACCAAACAATTTGCTTAGCAGCTCGTGATTCCCATTACTTTTTTAATGGATATGGAAGCAGTAAGGCATTCACAGAAGGCTTCTGAATGAACTACAATTTATTGTTCAATAAAAAATGACAAAGCTAAATCCGTGGGTTATTGGTCACCAGGGTAAATTTATTCACTATTAGGACTCGATGAAGACTGGACAAAAATTAGATTCTATACGGGATAAAGTACTCCCTGATGTACACTAAATGGATACTGCAAGTCACCAAGGAGTTCCATAACTATATAGAGGAAATAGGCCAGTGGTCAAGTTCTTACATAAGGTTATGGAACTCTCCCTACAATGTACACCAAGGATCATCCCCGCCCACATAATACATGGTCACACAATCACCTTTCCAACAAACCACTCAAAACCTTGGTGAATAGCTATTTCATATGAAAGAACACACGTTTGCAGACATAAATAAGGAATAAAACCACTAGTGCAAAACTTAACACATCAAACAAACCTGTTATATATTTGCTGCAAACAGATATTAGAAAAAGTTCAATACAAGGGAGTTAAAAAAAAAGAAGCTGCAGTAGCTCGGAATGTGTAGAAAGATGCAGAAAGGTTCGAATATTTCTCTAAGGAGTGCAAAAAATAAACATTCTCTCTGCTTGTCATTGTTAGCTTATAAAATAGGAGCAGACGAAAAAAAGCAATGTTCCTTTTCGCTGCATTGAATAGCTGTTTCAATTATGCTCTGGGACCTAACCTGTCTTTCACCTCAGCTGCTGGCTCTGGCAGCAGGCACTGCAATGTCAGAACTCCATTGTAATAACTTATAATAGTCGGTTTTGACACCTTCTATTTATAAATCAGCCATTGAGTGAGTCATTAGTCGCTGATTATAAAAAAATCAGTATTGTGCCTTTATAAAGGGGTTACAGAATCCCGTGTATTATATACACATACACTTGCATGTAAAACTGAAAAGTCTTAAGACTGCATTTTCACATAACAATATCAGAAGCAGTAAAAAACAAAAACAAAAAATTAAAGATGAAGGATAGCGTTCCTTAAATGTAGACCCAGTCTAAATATTTTGCCACCACCCACGTAACTGCTAAATAAACTGACGCAAAACAACCAGAACTGGGTTGGATTGCATCTCCTGCAGGAGGATCGGCAGAAATAAAGAAACACACCGATCACATCAGAATGAGCAGGTGGACTGCTGTACAACATGGGCCAAAAAACACAATGACAAAGCCAATAGATTTTGCATAGGTGTTATCTATTGGCTTTGTCAAATCTTTTCTCCTAACTTGTTGCAAACAGTCTGAAGAAGCCAAACAGGGAAGGAGTAGGTGGATTGAAATGTGGAGCAAGGACTCCCGACTTCAGAAGTTCGAGTCTCGGCGTATGCTTAACATCCTGTTATTATGGGCAAATCACTATGCCTCTGCGCCTAAAAAACATTTTGGGGGAACTTGTGTAATGTAACTGGTACTCACATGAAGATCTCCAATACCATCAGTGTGAGTTCACACTAAAGCAAAAAAAATATATAGTAACTCAATCGCAGCAGATGGGCACCAATTAAGTTAAATTAATCTGTACTTGGTCGATGCTCCACGCAAAGAAACAAAGTAATGCAAAAGTGGTGCATCACATGCCATGCCAAATTAGAAGACAGCAAATAAAAGTGATAATGATGCCAACGAATGGTAAGTAATGGGCAAGCTAAACCCCTCCTTTTTTTTGATACACACAATAAATCGTTGGCAAGCGAAGCACATGCATGTTGCTTGCAGGAAAGACCTAAAAAGAGGACGATCAACATAGACTAATGTGCTTAACATGGACAGGAAGACAGACAAGGCCACCATGACAAAACCTGAAGACTGAACATTATCACTTCCGTTGAAAAGCCAAATACCATACCACTATATAACAAGCATTGGCATAGCCAATTGGTCTCGCCTTTGGGAACTTATAAGTGTTTAGCCAGAGATATTGATTTTATCTATGTCTTTAAGCTGTGCTGTACAGAAGTTTGCAGCATGCTGAAAAGTTATAATAAAGAAGTGTCAGAAGCATTTTTGTTACCTTAGATATGACCAAAAAAGCACTATGTACAACTAAACGACCATATTAAAAAAGTATTAAAAATAATGTCGAGTTTTTTTTGTCCTTTCAATGCTGGCAACTTGTATCTGCCTGTCCCAGTGGTTGCTTGTTGTGGTTTTTTGTGTTATGGGGGGCATAAATAACAGGAGGGTGAAGGTCAGTCAGTCAGTCAGTGAGGGTGAGTGAGAGAGTCAGTCAGTCAGTGAGAGTGAGAGAGTTAGTCGGTCATTGAGAGAGTGAGAGTCAGTGAGAGAGTCAGTCAGTGAGAGTGAGAGTCAGTTAGTGAGAGTGAACGAGAGTGAGAGAGTGAGTCAGTCAGTGAGTGAAAGAGAGTGAGTCAGTGAGATAGTCAATCAGTGAGAGTGAGTCAGTCTTTAAGCGAGAGTCAATCTTTAAGCGAGAGTCAGTCTTTTAGCGAGAGTCAGTCTTTTAGCAAGAGTCAGTCTTTTAGAGAGAGTCAGTCTTTTAGCGAGAGTTAGTCAGTCAGTGAGAGAGAGTGTCAGTCAGTGGCGTGTCAGTCAGTGAGAGAGAGTCAGTCAGTGAGAGAGAGAGTCAGTGAGAAAGTCTGTGAGAGAGAGGTCGTGAGATAGAGGTCGTGAGAGAGAGTCCGTGAGAGAGAGAGTCCGTGAGAGAGAGTCAGTCAGTGAGAGAGAGTCAGTCAGTGAGAGAGTCAGTCAGTGAGAGAGTGAGTCACTCAGTGAGATTGAGTCACTCAGTGAGAGAGAGTGTGAGAGTGAGTCTGTGAGAGTGAGTCTGTGAGAGTGAATCTGTGAGAGTGAGTCTGTGAGAGTGAATCTGTGAGAGTGAATCTGTGAGAGTGAATCTGTGAGAGTGAGTCTGTGAGAGGGAGTCTGTGAGAGGGAGTGAGAGGGAGTCTGTGAGAGGGGGTGAGAGAGTGTCTGTGAGAGTGTCTGTGAGAAAGTGTCTGTGAGAGTCTGTGAGAGTGTCTGTGAGAGTCTGTGAGAGAGTGTTTGTGAAAGTCTGTGAGAGAGAATCTGTGAGAGTCTGAGAGAGTGTCTGTGAGAGTCTGTGAGAGTGTCTGTGAGAGTCTGTGAGAGAGTGTCTGTGAGAGAGTGTCTGTGAGAGAGTCTGTGAGAGTCTTTGAGAGAGTGTCTGTGAGAGAGTCTGTGAGAGAGTGTCTGTGAGAGAGTCTGTGAGTCTGTGAGAGTGTCTGTGAGAGTCTGTCTGTGAGAGTGTCTGTGAGAGTGTCTGTGAGAGAGAGTCTGTGAGAGAGTGTCTGTGAGTCTGTGAGAGTCTTTGAGAGAGTGTCTGTGAGAGAGTCTGTGAGAGAGTGTCTGTGAGAGATTCTGTGAGTCTGTGAGAGTGTCTGTGAGAGTGTGTCTGTGAGAGTCTGTGAGTGTCTGTGAGAGTCTGTCTGTGAGAGTGTATGTGAGAGTCTGTGAGAGAGTGTCTGTGAAAGTCTGCGAGAGAGTGTCTCTGAGAGTGTCTGTGAGAGTCTGTGAGAGTGTCTGTGAGAGAGTCTGTGAGAGAGTGTCTGTGAGAGAGTGTCTATGAGAGAGTCTGTGAGAGTCTTTGAGAGAGTGTCTGTGAGAGTCTGTGAGAGAGTGTCTGTGAGAGAGTCTGTGAGTCTGCTGAGAGTGCCTGTGAGAGTCTGTCTGTGAGAGTCTGTGAGAGTGTCTGTGCGAGTCTGGGAGTGTCTGTGAGAGTCTGTCTGTGAGAGTGTCTGTGAGAGTGTCTGTGAGAGAGAGTCTGTGAGAGAGTGTCTGTGAGAGAGTGTCTGTGAGAGTCTTTGAGAGAGTGTCTGTGAGAGAGTCTGTGAGAGAGTGTCTGTGAGAGAGTCTGTGAGAGTGTCTGTGAGAGTGTGTCTCTGAGAGTCTGTGAGAGTCTGTGAGTGTTTGTGAAAGTCTGTCTGTGAGGGTGTCTGTGAGAGAGAGTCTGTGAGAGAGTGGCTGAGAGAGTGTCTGTGAGAGTGTCTGTGAGAGAGTGTCTGAGAGAGTGTCTGTGAGAGTGTCTGTGAGAGAGTGTCTGAGAGAGTCTGTGAGAGAGTGTCTGAGAGAGTCTGTGAGAGTGTGTCTGTGAGAGAGTGTCTGTGAGAGAGAGTCTGTGAGTGAGTGTCTGTGAGTGTCTATGACAGTGTCTGTGAGAGAGAGTCTGTGAGAGAGTCTGTGAGAGAGTGTCTGTGAGAGAGAGTCTGTGAGATAGTGTCTGTGAGTGTCTATGAGAGTGTCTATGAGAGTGTCTGTGAGAGTGTGAGAGAATGCATTATTAGTGAGTGACATTCGTATAGAGCGCTGGATAGTTTGAAAGCACACCTCGGAGGGTCTGATTGGGCGGATAAGAACTACAGGTGTGTGAGTTTAAGAGAGCGTTAAGTCGTGTGAAAACGGGACTAGCTGTATAGCGGTGCGACTGGTGCGGCAGCACTGGGTGCTGACCTAGAGGGGGGCCCCGACCTTAGTGGGGAGCTAGTTTAGAAATAAAGTGGTATTTAAAAGCACCTGGTGCAGAGTTCTTTGTGCGTCCAGCTTTCAGGCATCAATACAAAAGTCATGATAACTCTTGTAAGAGAGAGAGGAGTTTTATGCAGTGGCTGTTTTGACTCACCATAAATTAGGGCAAAGGGTTAACATGCCTGCTGCAAAGGACAGATCTGTATTTTATGTGGATAGATGAGTGGATTACTAAAAGCAGCCTTTACCTGCGCTTTAAAACCAAGTGAAATGTATTTGAGAGAGAGAGAGCTATGTAGAGGTGATGGGCACTTTGCAGGGTGGCAGGGAGGAAATCTGAGGAGAAGGAGGAGGTCATATTGGAGAGGGGCTGGGGGGCAAATAAGACTGTCGCACCAGGCGCCACCAGCGCTAAAACCACCTTTGGCAGGGTCTGCTCGTACACCAGTATCAGGCTTGATCACTCATAGACAGACTACATGGGTGTCGTGTAGACCATGTACGTGCACAATGCATCACACGGCATCGTGCAATTGCACACTGCCCTCGCCATACGTGAAGTCAAATTAACACAACATGCTGATGCACGTGGACCACTCACATGGCTCGAGCTAAAAGCAACCAATCAAATTATACAACAATGCCCCCTGCAGCCAATGCAGGCCCCATTCAGTATGAAGCCTATGGATTTCTGTGGTATATATAGGAGTCTCGAGGGCCCTCATTCTATTCTGCGGGGATGGGGGGACAGGGTGAGGCAACATTTCGTATTAAGTAACCATGGTGTTTTCATCGATCTTTGTGACTTATATGGACCCGTGATAAATTAAGAATTAACTTTTTTTTAGACCCGGCCTTCTGGTGATACAGTGCTACATTATACAACACACAACAATATTATGCACCCAACATTTTACACACATAGCAGCATGCAGAGTTCTTGTGGCTGTACGTCTACTCTACAGCTGAGAATATGCGTGATGGTTAAAATGTTTCCTAAAATAGCACTCAAAATGTACGCATCCAGTTTGTATGAATTTCGGGGCATTCCTAAAAAGAATACTAATGGACTGTGCTATGCCATCGGCGCAGGGCACAGCGTTCCCATGGATAACATGGATGCCACTGTTCACGTAGGCAACATGCGAACTGCGAGGAAGCAGCAAGCGTTGCATTTTGCATGGGTTTCCGTTGACAGCAAGGGATCCGTTTTCATTTAGCATTCAGGAAACACGTCAGAAACAAGCAACTCGTCACCAGCTTTTTTTGTTCAGTATGTGTGCTGTGAGGCCTTACACACGACAGGGAAGCGCTACACAAAAGCTGACAACCTAACACGACTTAACATATCCGCAAAATGGCATGCTGTAGATTACAAGGCACAAAATATGTAAACAGAAAAAGTTCATCTTCCCAACTTCTCACACTGCTACGTCATCAGCTGTATAACTATCAGCACATAACACAAGCATTGGCCGCGTGGCCGTAAAAGTAACGCCGCGCGGCTGCAAAATGAAATAAAAAAAAAAACACGAGTTGTGCGCACGAGCGCGTGCCACGGGAAAAAGTGCTGTGCACGTCACACGCGCTTGTGCGCGTAATAGCAAGCTGGTGGCCGGCCTGGGTAGCACTTTTAAACCACCTACAAAATTTCTCGCAAGAGCAGCGCATGCGCTGACTCTAGCGAGACCTAAAAAACACAAACTGCATCCTAATGACAGGGCGACCTAACACTTTCCCATTACTACTTTAAACCACATGTGGGTTGAATCCACATTTCAACCGATGTGCTGAATATTCATGCACATGGTTGTATCTCTCATTCTTTGCAATGCCTGCAATTATGTATTGAGTAAGAAATATGCAACACACCTACCTTGCTTCAAAAATTCATTCACAGGATACAATATTTTGCCCCCAAATAGGAGAACCTTCAACCAGAAATCCTTAAGTCACACTCCAGAAGGGCACCAAAGAAAGCATGTAGTAAAAATTGAGCAGTTTGCGACTAAAAGGGCTATATAAAGTACAAAGTAGCTTCCAAGTCTATGATTAAGAAAGCACTTTAGGCCAAGCAACGAGTATAACAAGCATTGGCATAGCAAATAGGTCTCGCTTTTGGGACCTTATAAGTATTGAGTTAAACAGCATAATATCCTTGGTACAACAACATTAACTGTTGCATGGTTAAACACTTATAAGGTCCCAAAGGCGAGACCTATTGGCTATGGTAATGCTTGTTTACTAGTGTTGCTTACTTTCCTTTAAAAAGTGATGCAGGTACCTACATTTGTGGAATTAGCATTTATAGACTGTGTTTAACATGGAGACTAGATTTGTCAGACTAAATGTGCAGTGTTGAGTGAATACCAGAAAGTCTAGGGGCGGGACCATAAAGGATCATGGGAGATTCTACTGTTGCAACAGAAAATATTGATTAAGGTATCATCACTATAAGCAGTAAACAAATGGAATTATCTTGTCACTAAGTTGTAACAATTTGTGCTTCCTCAAAAGCTTAATGTTGCAGTATGTTGGGTTTTCTAAAGAAATGTGAAATTGTGAATGTGACAATGATTAATGGTGGTTTCTCCCTGCTAGAGATAATCACATGCGATGATCAGTCAACAGACTTTGCTAGGTGCTGGGTATTAGATGACCCGGGTATTACGTATCCAACAATGCAACACTTAAAAAGCTTTCATTAAAATAGGTCCAGCGGTATTGATTGGATTATATTATGTTAATATTTCAAGCCAAATCCCCGGGAGGTACTCTCCTAATAACAACAAAAAACACGAAACATACACATGTGTGCGCTTGCACCTACTGCATTCTTCTTTAAAGCTTGACATTTTGATTAGTGAGAATGCAATGTCTTTTGTTCCAATTAAACTTGACTAAATGGCTCTTTCCTCGAGCACCAGCCACACCTCCAATTAGCCCTCTTCCGGGAACAAGGTGAGACACCAAAAAGCCACAGTACATCTTGAGAACTAAAGTAAATTTCCAAATGTAAAAGGACTATTACTCTCTACGCTATGCAAAAGAATAAAAAAAAATACTCAATCAATAAACTAAAGCATTCTCTGATGTAATAACAAAAGAAAGCCTACAAACATAATTATAGAAATTCAAATATGTTCCCAGGGTCAGAGACCGAGCGCACCATCGAAAGCCGCGGAAATACAAACAGAGTTAAATAATGTTCGACTCGTACTCACAAGAACAAAGTAGCAACAGCAGCAAAGTCACAATTCCAGCCTGAGAGCCAGCCATGCTTCCTCGCTTTTCCAAAAAAACACTTAAAATTGAAATAAAATAAGAAACAGAAGCAAAATCTTGAGCAGACCATGGCCAGGTTGTTTGATTGTCAAGCAATCGATGTTCGAGCGATGCGTTCGGCGGTCGCCCGGCGCCTCCCCGGCTAGGGAGGTGCAGATCCCAAGATGGCGGCGCTGGTGAAAGTACGGAAAGAGGTCGCACTGTGAGGCCACCACCAGCCACCGGGATGGAGCCCCGGGGGAGGGAGAGGTGGCGGACTCCCCGCCTGTGGCTGGCGGGATGTGCGAGAGATACTCGCGAGCGTTGCTGCAGGTGTCGGTCACGCAGGTATGCCAGGCATTAGGTTGGGACTCGGTGCAGCTCACTGCCTGCAACCAGTTGCAGTACAAAGGAATATGTATCTAAACTCTACAATAGCATTGTGCTTTAGCTGCTAGTGTGCCTTTTTACTAAAATGTTGTTAGCAGATATTAAACTGACCTTTGATTCTCAAAGTTCATAACTGTGCAGGTGAATTTCACACTAGTTGTCATAATGCAAGCCTGCTTTCAAATATGAATTTCCTTACACTTGCTTTTGCCCTGTGGAGTGTTTAGGGTTTCACTTAAGTGCCCGTTTGTCAGAGATCGTGACAACTGCTTGCATCATATTCACTTCTAAAACTGAATGATGGCTCAGTGAGGGATCTTGCACATTTGGCCGCCTGGTGAGAAAAAAAAATGAATCCCAATACAATCTGAGGCTTTGAAAAATGCTTGCCAATCATGTAGGACAGCCAAAATTTCAAAGGAACAGTGCACATTATGAAAGGTGATTGGCTTGGTGAATAGGTAAAGAGCAGCATGCTTCGAAAGGCCAGACTAACAAACGTTTCCAAGGGCCTGACAATCTTGCCCAAAATGAAGACAGCTCACGAGCAGAAAGCATGATTTTTAACAAGCAACACACGTGGTGTGAAGCACGCGAGTGGTGCGTGCGGTGCGCACGCTGGCCGCGCGGCCGTGAGAGTGAAACGGCCGCGCGGCGCGAAATGGAAAGGAAAAAAAGGCTGACGAAAGCCAGATGGCAGCTGTGCACGTCGCACGCTCTTGTGTGCGTAACAGCAAGCTGGTGGCCGGCTAAAGCCTCTGGGTAGCACTGTCAAAACCCGCTTACTAAATGTCTCGCTTGAGACAGCGCATGCGCTGGCTCATGCGAGACCGCGCACGCGCTGGCTCATGCGAGACCGCGCATGCGCTGGCTCAGGCGAGACCTAAAAAGCACTATATAAATGACAATACAATATTTTTAGAGTTACCAACAGCTCAAAATAAAATTCTTCCACGCACTCATTACAGGACTGATGGGGGAAGAGTTCAACTGTAACCCTCCTCCCACTCCGTTAATACGGAGCAGCAGGGCAGGAAGGATCGTTTTTCTGTTTTTATTCTTTTAATTTCCTGTATATTTTGCTGAATTTGTACATGCACTTTATTGTGGTTGTGTAATTGAGTGAATATAAGAGTTACTGAGTGATGAATAGATGCATGAGTGCAAGGATGAGTAACAGAATGCATGTATAACTTATTCTTTACCTAAACTCACCAATGACTAAGGAGACAATTGTATATATAAGCCAGACCTATTGACATTGCCAGTGCTTATCAACCTTCCAGTGGTAGCTAGTCGATTTTCCTAGTTGCACATCTCATCAGTCGGTTGCGCACACAAGCTAGAAACATGTGCATGCAAACATTTTGTTGCAGCACACGAGGAAGAATAATTAGAGGCAACATTCATGGTCGAAGCAGTTATTTGAATTTGCTAGCCTAGTGACCTAGGCTTAACTCCTGTCTCCACACTAGTGTGGTGGAGGTGCTTGATTCCATGGTTCCTCCTCTTGATTGAATTGACTACAGGTTCTTAGAAATTAAAAACGAGGGTAAAAAGGATAAAGTCCGGCATCTTAACTAGGAACCTTCTCACATAAAGCTGAGTCATCTTCTTCTGACAATAGTGTTTCTCAAGAGAAACCAGTGCAGATAGGCACAGTGAGTGGTTATTTGTCCAAAGCTGAAAAACAACAAAGAATTAGGTCCGATCGGGCTCTTGAGGGCCGTGGGATTTGTCCCGGACCTGTGCGGACTGGCTCGACTGGTCGCGGCCCGCGCCGCTCAGACCCTATGGAGCGCTGCGGGGGGAGGACTGTCGGGCCGCCTTACGCTGTGGCTAATTGTACTGTATTTACCTAAGGCAGCACTGTTCGGCCACCCTGTCGCTTTTTAGACGGGGGTGTGAGCCAGTGACCCCACGCCCTGTGGGATGATTCCCGAGACATTGTTATATGGCAGTAGTTGGTGGAGGGGGGTGGTGGGGGGGGACTGTTTCTCAACCTGTTTGGGGGGTTGGAGTGGGTGGGGAAGGGTTTTGGTTATTGTTGGTTGTTGCTCTCTCACTGCGGTTTCTTAGTGCACCACGAACTGGCGTCACACCCTTGCAGCAGGC
The DNA here is from genome assembly GCF_964204655.1 of Triturus cristatus. Taxonomy (NCBI): domain Eukaryota; kingdom Metazoa; phylum Chordata; class Amphibia; order Caudata; family Salamandridae; genus Triturus; species Triturus cristatus. The sequence continues at coordinate 842,038,677 of NC_140580.1, read as the reverse complement.
TGACTGTATAACATTGCTTATCCCGGGGACTGGGTGGCGGGGGGATCCCCGATGGCCCCTGGTCTGTGGGACGTTGATATCCTTGCCACCGTATGGGACACACACATATAAACCTCCCTGACCGAGTTGCGATGCCTTACATGGAATATCCGCGGTCTTAACGACCACCGCAAGATACGCCTGACTCAGACTTATCTGTCACGCCACCACATTGACATATGCTTCCTGCAGGAAACTCATTTGCCTCGAAGCGCCGGAGACAAGCTGCGAGGCGCTAGATGGGGCGAGGTACACACTTCGGGCTGCTCCAGCTATTCCCGGGGAGTGGCCATTCTTATCCGTAAAGGCCTTCCCTGGCAAACGTTTAAGGTAGATGCCGACACAGAGGGGCGCTACATCATACTGAGCGGGAAACTATTTCACATGCCGCTGACGTTAGTTAACACATATGGGCCCAACTCGGATGACCCTGGGTTTTTCCGCCACATCTGGCACTTGACACAATCACTGGGTGGTGCGGATTGCGTGTGGGGAGGGGATTTCAATGCCGTGCTGTCGCTAGACTTGGAAAGGGAGGGGGCAGCCCGCACTCATCATCCACAAGCTGCTAGCCTTATACGCGGCCTCATGGCTGATTATAACCTACTAGATTCGTGGAGGGTATTACATCCCGCGGTTAGGGAAGGCACCTGCTTCACCCCGCACAAAGGAGCCTGGTCCCGCCTAGACTTCTGGCTCTTGACCCCGCAGGCCCATGCATGGGTGTCTTCAGTTGCTCATAAGGCGCGCACCCTCTCAGACCACTCCCCTGTCGAGCTGACTTTGAAGGTCCCCAAGCCATACATCACGCCCTTCACGTGGCGCCTGCCGCCACAGGCCCTGTCGGACCCGGTGTTTCGAGAGGATATTCACCAACACATAACTGACTACTTTGAGCACAATGAGGGCTCCGTGACGTCGCTGGGCACCCTGTGGGACGCATTTAAGGTGGTGATAAGGGGCCACTGCATCGCGGGACAGGCCAAAGTCCTAAAGACCATAAGGGCTGCGCTCGGTAAATTAGAAGACCGTCTGCACTCATTGGAGGTGCAGTACTGCTCGGACCCCTCGGCTGCCACGTTGGCGGCCACTCGCACCACGCTCACTGAATATCAAGCGGAGGCTGAAAGAGAGCTCAAATTCCTGACTAAATATGCGACGGCCCGCCGTTATGGGGAAGGGGACCGCCCTGGCAGGACGCTTGCCCTCCTGCTGCGCTCGCAGCGGCCCTCGACATTTGTCTCCGCAGTGATGACTGGGGGAGGTGATACCGTATATACCCCCCCAGAAATACTAGATGCCTTCCGGACTTTTTACAAGGGTCTGTACAGGTCGCGGGCAGCCCACACCCAGGCGGAGCTGTCTGAATATTTTGATACCTTACAGCTTATATGGTTTAATGCACACCAGAAAGGTTATTTCGATCGACCATTTGAGGCAGAAGATGTGCGTGAGGCCATAGGGTCATTGGCTGCTGGTAAGGCGCCGGGGCCGGACGGCCTCCCGGCGCAGTTCTACAAGGAATATGTGGATCTCCTGGCCCCCCGCCTGCTGGCGGTATATGCGGAGGCGGTTGAGACGGGTATGCTCCCGGACTCCATGAGGGAGGCTGTCATCATCACCCTCCTGAAACCAGATAAAGATGCCCAGCAGTGCGACTCTTATAGGCCACTATCATTAAACAACACTGACGCCAAGATCTTTGCGAAAATGCTTGCAACTCGCCTGCAGCCGGTGTTACCCCTGATGATCCGCCCGGATCAGTCGGGCTTTATACCGGGCCGCTCAACGTCCCATAACCTCCGCACCCTCTTCGGAGTACTGCACTATTTGGCCCCGCATGTTAAGGCTGCGGCTGTGCTACTGGACGCCACCAAAGCGTTTGACTCCCTGGAATGGGGATTCCTGTTCCCTCTGCTGCAGCGCATGGGGGTAAGCGAGGCCTTTATCGGCTACATACGACTACTTTATAAAGACATTACTGCCAGGGTGAGGGTCAATGGGTTGATCTCTGAGCCTTTTGCCATTCGGAGAGGCACGAGACAGGGCTGCCCCCTGTCACCTCTGCTTTTTACCATCGCCACTGAACCTCTGGCTGCCCGCATTAGACAACATCATGCGGCCAGGGGCATTGGCTTCTCCACAAGGGCTCTGACCATATCGCTATATGCTGATGATGTTACACTGTATGTTTCTGATCCTCAGGTCAACCTCTCCCCTTTGACACAAGAACTACTGGATTATGGACGGTTGTCAGGTGTCAATATCAATTGGGAGAAATCAGTCATTCTGCCCTTGACCACCGGGACTCCCCGCTTTACCCCGGACTGCCCGCTGAAATGGGCGACTGGGCCGGTGCGATACCTGGGGATCTGGGTGAGCACAGATATGCAGCAGATATGGACAGAAAACTATGGGCGGGTGACCGGCTGGGTGGAGGAGAGGGTTGGTCGCTGGAAGCATTTGCCCCTTTCGCTGGCTGGCAGGATTGCTGTGGCTAAAATGGTGATCCTGCCTAAACTCCTCTACTTATTTGTGAATATCCCGCTGCCCCTGAACGCACACTTCCTGCGACGACTGCGCTCATTGATGGTGGAGCTGGCCTGGGGGGGTAAGCAGCCGAGGGTGTTCTGGGAGACCCTCACTCTCCCACAGAGACAGGGTGGCCTGGCTGCGCCGGACTTCTCCTTATATGCATACTGCGCACAGGCACAGTTCTTGCACTACTGGGCACACCCCACACCGTTTCAACCGCACGTGGCGATCGAGACCGACAGGGCGGCACCGCTGCCGCTGACTGTTGCCCTATATGCGCCGCACGTCCGAAGGTGCACAGAAATCGACCCGGTACACGCGCTCAGGTGGGCCTGGAATGGTTTGAGATGCAGGGCCGGATTAGATATGCTTTATACCCGCTCGGTGCCCCTGCGCGGGAACCCGATGTGGCCGTCGCTGCGGGCTATGCGAACCGGGAGGCGGGCCGCGGAGCTGGGCCTCCACACTGGAGGCGATCTATTTCCGGGTGACGCCTTCCTAACGCTGGAGCAGATGTGTGGATCGGAGGCACCGACGATACTAGACACGCTACTGTATTACCAGCTCCGCCATTCAAGCCGGAGGCTGTTCCCCACTTTCCCGGCGCCACCGCCGGATCTGCTTGCTTTGGAGAATGTGTTGTCTGTGGATTCTGGCCGCAAGCTGGTCTCCAGATTGTATGTGCGAATGCAGGCTAACCACCCCGTGATGCTTCCGGCGGCGCGGGGCATGTGGACGGCGGAATTGGGAGCGGAAATTTCTGATATACACTGGGATCTGTGCTGTAGGCAGCTTGAGCTTCTATCCCCTAACTACAGGCTGCGCCTGATCCACTTCAAGTACATACACATGCTTTACCGCACACCAAGGCGGTTGCACCGCATGGGACTAAGGGATACCGATGAATGCTGGCGCTGTCATGCACCGGGGGCCACCTTTATACACATGGCGTGGGGCTGTACTGCAATAGCGTTGTTCTGGACAAGGGTGCTGGAGATAATATGTACTATCACTTGCCTACTGATCCCCTGCACACCCCAGGTTGCATTGCTGGGGATTTTGCACATGATTGAGCCCAAACACCGTAAACTGCCAGCAATGCTATTATTATTGGCTAAGAGACAGGTTGCTATGCATTGGGGGGCGGGCACGTCACCTAGCATTAAGGTATGGGTTTACTGCCAAACCCAGTTAGCCCTGTACTGGGAGCTTATGCCGATGCGGTCCAGGCCCAGGGACATCTGGGAGCCCTTCGTACACTGGCTGGAGCAAACCCCGCTACAAATGCTGTAACACGTTGCTCTCCCCTCGGATGGGAGGGGAACGTTAATATTTGCTGCTACTCGTGGGGCGGGTTGGCGGCTGTCGAGGCGGGATACCTGGATGGGCAGATGTGGCGGATTGCCGGTTGGTTGAAGAGTAGATTGCCATGTAATACTGACTTGATGTCCTTTACATTCCGTACCCTGTGCCTTGTTGGGAGGGGAACTTGTCGTCACTGTCTGCGATGCGTCCATAGCAGTGTGAAGCAATGTTTTAAGTTTGTTATTGAAAATGTCAATGAAAAGAATTTAAAAAAAAAAAAAAAAAAAAAGAATTAGGTCCGATCTATGTCTTTATTGTGGTGACTCAGGTCATCTGATTCAAGAATGCCCAGCCGGACATTAAGAGGATTCGGGAAATGACAGAGCTCGTTTCTTGTAAGGAAGGTAGGGATTGGTGTTGGTTCAAATTATTCTTCTACCAATCATATTTTCCTTTTAAAAATATGTTTATGCAGGAATGGTGATTGAAGTTCCAGCTCTCTTGGTTAGTGGAGCTTCTGGAATGCATATTCAATCAATCAATCAATCAGTGACATTTATAGAGCGCACTACATACCCGTAGGGTCTCAAGGCGCTGGGGGTGGGGGGGTGCCGCTACTGCTCGAACAGCCATGTCTTCAGCTTCTTCCTGAAGGAGAGGTGGTCTTGGGTCAGGCGCAGGTCGGTCGGGAGGGAGTTCCAGGTCTTGGCGGCCAGGTAGGAGAAGGACCTTCCTCCTGTGGTCGCTCTTCGGATGCGGGGGGTGGCGGCGAGGGCGAGGTTGGCTGATCGGAGGTGGCGTTTGGGAGCGTAGAAGTTGACTCGGCTGTTGAGGTAGCTCGGGCCTTGGTCGTGTAGGGCTTTGTGTGCGTGGGTGAGGAGGCGGAAGGTGATTCTTTTGTTGACGGGGAGCCAGTGAAGGTCTCTCAGATGTCCGGAGATGTGGCTGGTTCGTGGGATGTCGAGGATGAGTCTGGCTGAGGCGTTCTGGATCCGCTGGAGTCTCTTCTGGAGCTTGGCGGTGGTACCGGCGTAGAGGGCGTTGCCGTAGTCCAGTCGGCTGGTGACGAGGGCCTGGGTGACGGTCCTCCTGGTCTCGGTGGGGATCCACCAGAAGATCTTCCGTAGCATGCGTAGGATGTTGAAGCACGCCGAGGAGACGGCGTTGACTTGCCTGGTCATGGAGAGGGAGGAGTCCAGGATGAAGCCCAGGTTGCGTGCATGGTCTGTCGGTTTGAGTGCGGTGCCCAGGGCGGGAGGCCACCAGGAGTCGTCCCAGGCGGAGGGTGAGGAGCCCAGGATGAGGACCTCCGTCTTGTCCGAGTTCAGCTTCAGGCGGCTGGTCGTCATCCACTCGGCTACGTCCTTCATCCCTTCGTGTAGGTTGGCTCTGGCGGCGGCGGGGTCGTTGGTCAGGGAGAGGATCAGCTGGGTGTCGTCGGCGTAGGAGATTATGTTGAGGTGGTGTTGCCGTGCGATGGCCGCGAGGGGGCTCATGTAGACGTTGAAGAGGGTGGGGCTCAGCGAGGATCCTTGAGGGACGCCGCAGATGACATCGGTGGCCTCTGACTTGTACGGTGGTAGACGGACTTTCTGTGTTCTTCCGTCGAGGAAGGAGATGATCCATTCCAGCGCCTTGTCCTGGATTCCGACGTTGCTGAGGCGCTGTACTAGGGTGCGGTGGCAGACAGTGTCGAATGCTGCGGAGAGGTCTAGGAGGATGAGGGCCGCTGTTTCTCCGTTGTCCATCAGGGCTCGAATGTCATCGGTGGCGGCGATGAGGGCGGTCTCGGTGCTGTGATTGGCTCGGAAGCCGGACTGTGAGGGGTCGAGGGATCCATTCGTTTCGAGGAAGGCGGCCATCTGCTTGTTGACGGTCTTCTCGATGACTTTGGCTGGAAACGGGAGGAGCGAGATGGGGCGGTAGTTCTTGAGTTCGGTGGGGTCCGCTGTGGGTTTCTTGAGTAGCGCGCTGAGTTCGTCGTGCTTCCAGCTCTCAGGGAAGGTGGCGGTGTCGAAGGATGTGTTGATGATGTCTCGCAGGTGGGGTGCGATGACAGCGTCAGCCTTGTTGAAGACGTGATGAGGGCAGGGGTCGGTCGGTGATCCGGAGTGGATGGAGTTCATCGTGCGGATGGTGTCTTCGGTGCTGATCGGAGTCCAGGCTTGGAGGGTGGTGGTGAGGGGTGGTTGTTCGGTCTTGGTGTGCGTTGGTTGGTTGCTGAAGCTGTTGTGTATGTCCGCGATCTTGTTGTGGAAGTATGAGGCGAGGGAGTTGCAGAGGTCTTGCGATGGGGTGATGTCGTTGTTTTCTGCGCTGGGGTTGGAGAGCTCTTTCACGATGTTGAAGAGTTCCTTGCAGATGTGTGCGTTGTTGTCCAGCCGGTCCTTGAAAGCAGTTTTCTTGGCGGCGCGGATCAGCTGGTGGTGTTTCCGGGTGGCCAGCTTGAATGTGGTCCTGTTGTCCGGTGTGGGATCCCTTCTCCAGACTTTCTCGAGGGCTCGGCAGTTCTTCTTGGAGCTCTTGAGTTCGTCGGTGAACCACGGGGCTTTCTTGCTGCCGGGTCTGCTGGGCGGGGTCCTCAGCGGGGCGAGTTCGTCCGCGCAGTTGCTGATCCACTGTGTGAGGTTGTTGGCGGCCTGGCTGGGGTTCGCTGAGCTGGCAGGGGGGTGCTGGCTCAGGGAGGTGGCGAGCTGGTCAGCTGTGATCTTGTTCCAGCTTCTGCGGGCGGCCTGTTGCTGGTGGTGGTGGGTCGTCGTTCTCTTGAAGGTGAAGTGGACGCAGCTGTGGTCCGTCCATTGGAGCTCTGTGGCGTGGCTGAAGACGATGTCTTTGCAGGATGAGAAGACGGCGTCGAGTGTGTGTCCGGCGAGGTGGGTGGGGGTGGATACCAGCTGCTTGAGTCCAAGATTGGCGAGGTTGTCGAGCAGGGTGCTGGTGTTGCGGTCGTTGTTGTTCTCCAGGTGGAAGTTGAGGTCCCCCAGGAGGATGTAGTCGGCGGAGGGGAGGGCATGCGGGCTGACGAAGTCGGCGATGTCCTCGCTGAATTGTGTGCGTGGTCCCGGGGGTCGGTAGATCAGGGTGCCTCTGAGGGTGGTGTTTGGGTCGGTGTGGATCTGGAAGTGCAGGTGTTAGGCGGTGGTCAGGGAGTTGTCGGTGCTGGTCGTGAGACGGATGGTGTTCCTGTGGATGATGGCGATGCCTCCTCCCATCTGGTTGGCGTTTCACGATGATTGCATTAGAAAAAAATATCGTTGCTGAAGAAGGACCCTGAACATATTCAAACTGTTGACGGCGTGCATTTTGGCCTCAGTCCTGTAATGGGAATGATCAAGCCCTTACTAGTTCCAGTCAAAGCCCATGAAGATAAGCTATACTTGATTTAATTTCAGCACTAAAGTATTCTGTAATTGTGGTTGACATTAGCTCTACAGCCATAATCCTTACATAAACCAGATCACCTGTACTTTTTTCTGTGTCCTCTCATTTTTGCCAAGAACATAATTTCTCTTTAGACGATTTTTGAGCACCAACCAAAGGCTACTCTCAAAATTGTTCTCCAGCTTCAACGATGGCCAATTGAAACTCAGATTTAATTCATTACCAGGATTATGCTGAAGCTTTTGAGAAGCCTAGTTCCATCTCTTTGTCCTCTTATCAGGAGTTCGACTGTGCTATTGCAACTGAACCTCAAACACTTATTACATTCAACAGAATATATTATTCCCTCTCAAGAAAGAAGGAGACTTTAAAATAATAACTCTGTTAGAATCATAAAAATGGGCTAATAGTTCTTTCTACTTCCACAGATTGAGCTTCGATGTTTTTCGTGCCAGAGAAGACCCACAACCTATGATCTTGGATTAATTACTGAACTATAAACATGGTTACTACTAAGGATCAGTGCCTACTGACCTTAAAGATAGTTTGAAGAGTGTATAAGGGTGCCATCAACTTTACTAGGTTTGACCTCAGTGGTGCATATCATCTGCTTTACAAAACATGGAGATAAGTGGCAAACAGTTTTCCAGACTCCCTTTGAGCACTTTGAGTGACTAGTGATGCCCTTTTGGCTATGTAATGACCTGCCATTTTCTGAAGATTCTTGGGTCACATTCTTCCAGACATTCCTAACCACTATGTGGTAATATATTTGGATGGCACCTTATTAGTGCCAGTACTATGGGAGACCATAGGAATCATGTATCAACAGTTTTATCAAGACTTCAGCAAAGTTATCTTTCTTGAAAACAACAGAAGTGCAAATTTGACAGAGAGAGAGCAGATTGAATAACTAGGTTTTCTCTTGAAACCTGAAGATATATCCATGGATCCTAGATTAATTTATGCAATTCTTGAGTAGACCACTCATACAAGTGTCAACGATACACCATGTTTCTATGGATCTGCAAATTTGTATGCACAATTTATTGCATATTTTTCTATACTTATCAGCAATATTAATAGAATTCTCAAGATAGAAGGAATCTGTTGGGATCATTTGGCCGAAGTCTTTCCAAGAACTCAAATGTTTCTGTACACAGGCTCCTATTTAACATCCAGATTTTTCTAAGAATTTATTGTAGGAATCAATGCATCAGAAAAGGCAATAGGTGCTGTTCTTCTACAGAAACATGATGGTGATATTTTAGAATATCCCATTTGCAACCTTTCTTACACCTTAATCTCAAGTAAGCATATCTATTATTTTCTACCTGGATACTTTTGTACATCCAGCAAACTTGCACAGAGTGGAAACATCTTATCAAAACCTTTCAAAGTGTCAAAGTTCGAAGTAAACACTTACTGGCACATGCATCAACAATGCCATTTGCGATTCCTTATTAGCAAAAAATAAGGATTCGCTAATAAGGAATAGCAAAAGGCTATGCATGTAGAAATCGCTTAAAAATAGCGATTTCTAAACATTCCTTGATTGCGACTCGCAAATTGCGACTCGCTATTAAGGAATACCTCCCCATTCATTCCTATGGCCCTAGAGGCCCATAGGAATGAATGTGAAGACCTTCTCAATTTGCGATTCTCAATTAGAGAATCGCAAATTGCTCATGCAATTTCAAGGGTGTTGCACCCCTGAAATCTGCATATGAGTACATCTTGCACACACACATGCCCCAAGGGCATGTGTGTGTGTAAAATGGAACTTTGAAAAATGCACTTTAGTGCATTTTTCAACGATTTTGCAAATTACCATGAAGTTCAACTTCATGGTAATTTTCTCCCCCTATTAGCGAAATCGCTATTTTTTTTACATTAGTGCATTGCATTTAAGGAATCTCAATTTGAGATTCCTTAAATGCAATCGCAATTTAAGTAATCGCAATTTAGAGATTACTAAAATTGCGATTTTTCCATTTGGGATGATGCATCCCAAATGCAAAAATACCGGTCGCAAAGGGGCAGATTCTTAGAATCTGCCCGTTTGCGACCGGTTTTTGCTTTGCTGCATGTGGGCCTACATCTTTTAGTGTCTATGAAACTTCCAATGCTAAAACAGTTGTCAAGCCCAGTGAGTTTATTTCTTTTCTCAGTATGACGTCTTCATTACCTGTATACCAGGCACCAAAAAAAAGTACTTGCTGATGTCTGTCTTGTCAGTATATTCTATAATACAGCAAAATTAAATACCAAGTCATCAAATCATGTAAGTAGTTCAATCTTTCCTCAATAAGGTAAAAAAGGCTCCTGAAGACCATGATCCATTAGAATAGGAATATTTATAGATCCATAACCATTGATTCATTGTGATGGTTTTTCTTTTCTCTTACAGCTTAATTGAGCCTTACCAAAGAACTCCAAGAGGATATCTTTAAAATGTGTCATGATTCTACTGTATTTGGACATGGTAGGGTTGCTTCCTCTTTAGACTTGATGCTGCATTGTGGTCTTCAGCAAAGACAGATTTCACTGATCAGAGTTGATTGTCCCCATGTCTAGTGTGTGTCTAGGCAAATAGTCAACATGATAAAACAAGTATTTTCTTCCTCTTTCGTACCTCCTGAACCAAGGCACACCATATCAACCAATTTTATTGATGATCCTCTCCCATCTAAATGATCCTGAGACATAATTGGTACAGTTGACACTTTTTCTAAAATGGCTAATTTTTCCCTGTCAAAGCTCAACATTTTATCTCAAAGATTTTTATCTACGTGGATGGCTTCCTGTCATAGTCTTGGATTGAGACCGTCAGTTAATCACAAGTTTTGAAAGCTCTTGTATTCAGCTCTAGCTTTCAGAGGATGGTGTTTTCAGAGTTTCACCCTCACCCTAATAGATAAATCGAAAAAACCATTGTTTGGAGCAATTTTATAGCAATGCAGTGCTAAGAAATTGGCTACAATACCTACCAGAGTTTGCTTACAACAACACTAAGCATACTGCTACCACGATGTCAGTGTTCTTTTGTCTACAAACGTATCACGTTTAAACCTTTGCAGTTCCTCCTCAAATAGATCCAGTATTCCTTACTGCTGCAGATTATTAACATTATTTGAAAGAACAATGCCACATTGTATCAGTGAACCTTCATACAGCAAATATACCCATGCAAAAAGGTACTAATCACCACAGAAATCTATGACCAAAGTTCATTCCTGGAAATCATATTGGGGTTTCTTCTCAACTTCTTCCAGCTCTTTTATCGACCTTAAAACTGATGCCTCATATTTGATCTTTGTGTCTTCAGACAAATAAACCCAGTGATTTAAGGGGCTACCTCTTACTTGGAGAATATATCCACTCCCCTAAGTTTCTCTACGAATGCCTATTGTCCCTGGCCCTTTTCACAGAGATGTTCCTGCTCCCTCATCCATCATGGTAAGAAGACACTCAGAATTCAAAGTAGAAGACATTTGTGACTTTTGTCCTTTTCGAGTAAGAATTAAGGCCCTGATTATGAGTCTGGCGGTCTACCGACTGCCAGACTGGTGGTGGTGCAGCAATGGCGGTCCACCATCTGCCGCATTACGACTTTTAAAGTCAATGTAGCGGTGGATCGTCAGCTACGCCAGGGAACAGTCGCTCCCTGGTTGTGGCGCGGGAGTGCCACACCGCAATATGCTGAGCGGGGAATGGCGCAATCCCACTCAGTATACTACGAGTTCCAGTACAGCCAGCCTTTTCATTGCACAGCCCCACCCTAAAAAGTCTGGCGGTCCAGGAACAAAGGGGACCCTGCATGACCCCACCGCCATGGGGATACATTCAGGGGGGCACAACATGGGCCCCCCTGTCTGTACCCCCACAAAGTTCCAGCAAGGCATGGACATCCACGTCCATGCTCTACTGGAGCTTTTTTGCTGTTCCCATTGCGGTGCCCGATTTCCAGGCACAGCCATGGGAATAGCAAAGTCCACTGACCGTATTACGAGTTATACATTTCCAACTCATAATACGGTTAGCAGTCCTTGGCCGGTCTTGCACGGGTTTGGCGCAGCGGAGGTGGCATTGCGCCGGCTCCGCTGTGCTAAACTCATAATCAGGCCCCAAGTTCTTCATAAATTTGAAAGGTTCCCCATCAAGCAAATGATTGATAGCGGTAGCCCCTTCTGTTGATCCTCCTTTTTAGCTAAAATATTTTTTCAAGCCTTAACTGACAAACTTGGAGCTCCAGGGAGGGAGTATGCTGTAGTATGCTGTGTCAGTTCACACCACCACTGTTCTCCCAAGGAGAGTACTATCACCTTGCTGTTAAAGAGGCCAAGTGCCACATTTGCTAAGGACTTGTGTTGCCCTTCGTCACGCAAGGCAAAGCACGGCAATGCAAGCCCTTAACTGGATTTAATAAGCTACGCAGAGTAGCTCTGATGGTTTAGTAATTCATAGAAAATGACAGGCAGCACACATCCCTGACTTGCATTTCCCTTGCGGCAGGGAGGCATTCCATGGGTGGAGTGTGGGCATTCCCATGCATCCACAAATGGATTTTGGTGCATTCCCAGATTGACAAAGAGTTGTTGGAAATGTGTCAAAATGGTACACCTCCCAGACCCAGGCGTTATGAGGAGAAATATCTTTATTTATCATTGTTACTTCCTTTTTATACGTGTGATGTATTGGTGCTAGTGCACCAGCACAAGGAGGCAGCAGAAAGGTGCCATCATTTTGTAAATATTGTGCATTTCTGATGCCTCTCTTTCAAGGAACACAGTGCAGCAAGTTGCCTGCTGTGTTGGGTGAAATGTTAGTAAATCTGCTCCCAAGTCTTTTGAATTCAGTGTGGATCTTCCCTGTTGTGTTCCCACAGGGTCGGGGTCAAGTGGTCCTTTGTCCTTTTCCACCCTTGCCTCCAAGGCAGTTTAGCCACCATTTTCATGCTGGGGTGGCGAAGAAGACTGTGGCAGCTCCATGAAAGTCCAGTAATCAGGATACTTGGTCTTCACATGCGTCCCACCTTCTTTTTGATTGCCTTTTCATTACCAAGGACAGTCCTCTGCTTAGTCCCATAGCTCGTCTACATCTGAAGATCATTTTAATATGTCTTGTGGCACTTTGCACGCTTCTTCTCCTGGATCTGGCCATCTTACTCTGAAACGTGATAGGAAGTGGAAGGTGTTGTTTGTCCCATACTAACATGTTCACTCACGCACTATCTGTTAATTGTTTTATCCTAAAGTATAATGGCTGGGACATTTACTTTATGTCACGTCCTGTTTCTTCAACTCCTTAACTTCCTGTTCTTTTCTTATTTACGCAGCCTGAATCTGATATTCCATGAGACAGAAATGCTCTTGTGACATATTATTGTCGTGCTCCTCTCACCTTGCAACTTCAGATTGTAATCTCTGATCTTTGCTATTTTTCACATTCTTAGTTTCCTCTCTTCACTTGAATTCCACCTCAGAGTTGACAGTTCCCTCTTCCAGTCTGGTTATAGTGACTTTTGTGTTTGATAGTACTCTATCAACTGTCTCCAATTTTTCAAACCTTTTCAAGGAGAGCTTTATCCTTCTATTCTGTAATCATTCTTGTTAGGAGTAAGTGCTACTAAACACATTACATTCAGAACCAAGGCAAATAAGGCAAGAGAAGAAGGTGCCACCATTGTGTCCAACTATTGCATCCCATGGTATCTGACAAATGATTTAGTGGAGTTTGTATGAGAGTTTCTATTTACAGTAGGAGGGTTGGTTTCCTTCAATGGGCACCATACAAGAATGCTCAGGCTGTGATAATCATGCAGCAAGGAGCACCTGGTGGTTGTCTGTACAGACAGGCCATAATATATTTGTTTCTCTTATGTAATGTGCAAGTGTTGCTATATCTCAGGGTGCAGCTATCCATGCATCACTGCCTCTTTGCTCGGTACCTCACCATATAACCTCATTCTCAAACCCTACCTTTCCTGACCCATAGCACCTTATCATCCTTACTCATGTGACAGACGTACAGTTACATCTCACAAAACAGACCACACATTAATTTGTTTGGGAAAAACTGTTGCAAGTTTATTTAGAATGCATTCTTAATTGATGTAACTTGCAGGCGATCCGAGTGTTCAGACTGACAGCTGACACCTATCCTGAAATCAGTTCAAAGCCACCAGAAATCACAGTGATTGCAGTATGTGCCATTTAGCATTGAGACCACGGCCCATGCAATTCTTATGTTGCTGCACCAGTTTCAAACACGGAGCAAACTATGACCTGTAAGGGACTGTCTCTCGTTGCCTGTGTCTGCATCAGGAGCCTCCTCTAAATAAGAACTGGTCCTACTCTGATGGAGGTAGCCTGACCCAGACCTTCTATGACCCAGTGCCTTGCTGCCTTAATATCTCTCCTGTTGCTGTGTCCACTCTCAGGGTCAGATTGTCTGTTCATCAATTTGACCCATGGCCAAATGGCCTCAGCTGGGTTAGTTGAGGGCCACTTTTTAGGTCTCACCATGCTTTAGAGCCATTTTGTTATCAAAAGGAGATTTGGAGCCTTGACAATGTTTACCATTCGTTGGCTCCATTGTCTTTCTTATTTGCCAGCTCATTATTGGTCAGCGCAAGCTGGTTTCACTCTCTCTATGGTTGTTTCTCCCTTCCATGGAGCATGGACCAAGTATTGACTGATTCTTTATAACTGGTGTCCTTCCTCTGCAAATGCTAGGATTGAGGCACTTTATTTAATCTTCCCATTTGTCGTTGTTGTTGCTTGCTTCCCCTATCTTCACTGTTACTTCACCATTCCATCCTACCATCTCCTGTTTCATTGTCTTAATCTTATTTTCCTTTGGACCATGCCCCATCTTGTGTCGTTGCTTGGCTCTTCATTGCTTGCCCCAACATTCATGTTCCTTTTCCCTGCGGAACACCAAGCCCCCCCTTTTGTTCCTTGTCCCAGGCCACAAAACCCACAACCATCTCCCTTCCACCCATTGGTGCTTACAGTGTCTCATCCTTCCTGCTTCCACCTTCCTCTCTGCCATCTCCCACCTGTTGTTGTTTGTCCCATCCCACCCCACTCCTCCCGTCAACAAAACAAATCTTGATAAAAGTCAAATCACATACTTGAGAGCTATTTGGCTTTATCAATGTGTTCTTTAACCATGTTGTATGGAAGCACAGCTGCTGTGCAACATGGTTGAAAGTTTAAAACAAAGCGCCATTTTGTGGCAAGCATTGACCAAAATTGACCAAGCCAATAGATCTTGCATAGGCGAGAACGATTGGCTTTGCCAATGCTTGTTTCATGAGAGTCGGCCCAGGGAAATGGGACTGCACAAAGGCAAGACCCTTTATGATACATGTGGCACCATTGAAAGCTTGGGCAGGCATAGAATGAAGTGTGCTGGCCCTGCTCTGGTCATGACGTGGGCTTCTCTCTGTAACAGTGAGGCTTTCATAGACTGCTCCTTCTCAGTAGCTCATCAACACACACTACCTAGTTGGCGGGTGGTGCTTGTACTGGATTGGATATCTGCGCCGAAATAATTTTCCTGGTCATTTTTGGGTGTGGGAATTGGAGGAAAAGGTGAATTCCAAATTAACGTATATACAGGAGCGTACTTTTGCATGGTGCAATAGGTGCAGTGGCACCAGGGCCCACTAATCCACAATTATTGCTAACTGTTGCTGCCTAATTAGTGGTTGGGGGTCAATTATTTTAACTGCCCTGGGCCCAATATCATCCTTGCAATGCAATGTCCAAGGCTACGGTGGTGGCCGGTAGGACATAAGGACTGCTACAACACTAAACTCTCAGATTTCCCAGGTCCGTGCCTGAGTAGCTTATCCAGTCGAGCATTTTGAGATTCCATTATTAAATCAGAACTGTAAGTCCCAGAATTGGAATAAAAATATTGGCCTAGATAAACCACTGAAGCGTGGACTTGGGAAACTGGAGAGCTCTGGGCCCAAACAAATTACCATGCAGGGGCGAATCTGTAAGTAAGTAAGTAAGGGTTTTATATAGCGCTCGATTGCCTAGGTGTCTTGGTGCTGGAGAAAACACAGAAGAAAGGAAGAGTCCGTA
Organism: Triturus cristatus; assembly: GCF_964204655.1. Taxonomy (NCBI): domain Eukaryota; kingdom Metazoa; phylum Chordata; class Amphibia; order Caudata; family Salamandridae; genus Triturus; species Triturus cristatus. Next base: position 842,023,315 of record NC_140580.1, on the reverse strand, counting down.
AGATAAGATCAGCTGCTAAGCTAGAAAAAGCCATGTTTTTAATAAACCTCGGAACTTAGACCGAACTGATTGAGATCTAATATCCAAGGACAGCCTGTTCCAGAGTTTGGGAGCCAGATAGGAGAGGCATCTACCACCCCATCTGGCCTTACTCCATTTTGGGATTCTAACCAAAGCCTGATTGGCAGACCTTAATAGACGCCCTGGACAGTACCATTGGAATAAATTGCGGTATGCCATAGGATCACCTCCATACAAGGATTTGTGGACCAGACACAAAGCCTTGAATTCAATACGCTGCTTAACAGGGATCCAGTGGAGACTCCTAATGGCCCCAGAGATGTGATTGAATTTAGGAATATTGAGTAATGTCCGGGCAGCAGTGTTCTTAAGAGATTGCAACTTCGTTAACTGCCGTTTGTCAACCCCGGGCATTGCAATAATCGATCCGGAATAACACAAGCACTACCGCCACCGTTTTCCTCGGTTCCATTGGAAGAAATGCTAAAATCTTCTATAGGATCTTTTGTGTAAACTAACAGGCTGAGGTGACCTGATTAATCTGAGCAGAGAAATTAAGCTGTGTGTCCCAGACCACACCCAGATTTCTCATCTTGTCCACTGATGACGGACAGTCTCCTGCCCCCGTTGGCCACCAGGCTGCATTCCAAATTGGAGGGCCATTACCAAACTCCATGATTTCAGTCTTTTGTGTGTTTAGTTTAAAATAGATGGTGTCCATCCATTGTATGATGCAATCAAGTCAACTATGAAACCTTGCTAATGGCACCTCATTCCCTGAAGATATAGACTATGATTTGAGTGTCGTTGGCATATGACACAAGTGAGAAGCCAAAGTCTCTAACTAGTATGGCCAATGGGGTCCCGTAAATATTAAAAAGTGTGGGTGAGAGCGCCGACCCCTGTGGGACTCCACAAGGGAGATGAAATATATCCGACATTAGGTTGCAGCAAGTTCAGTGACACCAGGTTGAGGCCTGAGGGATCCATCAAACCATAATTATTGCTATGTGTTGATACGCAACCAGTTGTTGGGGCAAATTTCCGTTCCATGTACTCGGGCCATAGCTCAAAGACCCATAGCACTCTTTGCATGCCATTGTTCCCGCATAAGTGGATAGGATGGGAGACAACAAGTATTGAACTCTCAAGTTTCCCAGGTCCATGAGAGAGTAGTGCCTCACTCTGAGTTTTTCTTTGCTTCACAAGATTGTAGTCCTTTTACCTCACTATTAATTCAGAACTGCAACTCCCAAAGTTTTATGAAAAATCCTGAACCTCATGAGCTACTCACACTAGGGCATGGGGCCATTGAGAGCTCTCCCAGTAAGGGATTAAACGTCCAGCATCACTGGGAGGGGTACGATAAGGGAAGGCAGGGAGGCTCCATCAGTAGAAAAGCTCCTGGAGATTTTTATCACCTCCTTGTAAGGAGGAAATGCGGTAGCAGGACACCAGGCCTTTATTAAGGATGTTTCACACCTCATCATGACCACATGCCGAATGTCCAGTTATAGGGATCCGCCAGGAGATTTGGGAAGATTAATTGCTGATTGCAGAGAGGCAGTTCTCCTCTTGGACACTTCTTTGCACAGTACCAGCACAGTAGCCATCACCTGTGACCTGAAGGAGTCAGAGTAAGACTGAAAAATTACTAGCCAACACCCAAGACCAAAAGGAGGCCAGCATACTGAGGCTCCAGGCACAAAGCTCTAGCCAGCTTCTCAGTGCCCACCTTGCCCAGAAGGAATGCAGGCCTAGGACAAAAGACTTCAATGACTCATTCACTGACCAGTGCCTTTAAGATCCCAAGTCTTCAACTACCCCTTACTCCAGAATCAGAGAGGACCAGCCAACTGTCCATCATGAAAGAATCCAATCCTGGTGTGTCCTTTGACTGCTACTCCGAGTGAAGAAGCAAGGAACAGGTGAGAACTAATGTTTTCATTCACCTTGTCCAGGCTCTTTTGGCACAAAAAAATAAGTTTGTTCTCTACCGTTCCAGCCAAAACTGTATTTTAGGATGTAGCCCAGAACATAGCAACGTTACTCAGTTCAGTTCAAAGACTTTATTTTGTTAAAAAACATTGATAACCATAAAAGTACATAAGACACATATTAAACACAATTTTCACAATATAAAAACAAGTGAGCTATGTATAGATTGTTAGAAAAACTCATAAACTCAATGCCTTTAAAACATTATCGTTTTTCTTAAATTAAAAGCGCTTCTAAGAAATACAGAGACAGATGCTACCGTGAATATATCTTCAAGTTTCCGAATTATTAGAAAGGCAGGGCGGCATTGTCTAAAATTCATATACTTTAAAATTGGCTTAATCCACCTTTCCCTAGGTACTGCATAATATTTACAAAAGAATAAAATGTGAATATCCGATTGGGTGGATAAATTATCACAGGGGCATTTGCTTATTCCTGCTGACCAATCATTGTTGACAGGAAAACTCAGTGTTCTAAAAAGAATCCCAAATCTAAAACGTACCAACAAAAACCTTTCATGTTCCGTTAACCACAGGGTTAGGTATGGTTGAATAGCCTGCAAGGTTAAGGTCAGTTGATGAGACATCACTGTTTTTTTAGTCAACTCAGTTTGATCTCTTAGATTCACAAGATACGTAACACATAGCCTTTTCAATTCCTTTCTCGGGAACTTCACCATTGACTCGGGATCATCATAAAAATCGGGGTGATTAATATAGCCACAAAAGCTTTTAATATATCTCAGCCATTTTATTCGATGAGCACCCTCCAATTTTAGAGCGTCCCCCAATATGAGACGATTCAGATGACACTCATTTGTAGTCCAAACCCGGTGCCACAAAAGAACCGGCTGGATTTTAATGGTATCCTCAAAATGTAACATGCCAAGTTCAGCGTGGCAGTTATGAGTGGATGTACTCACTGGCGTGGTTAGGAGATATTTCAAAAAGCTATTCTCTGTCAACTGTAAACTAATTACATTTGAGATGCCCCATATTCCCGCACCATAGGTTGCCACTGCCACACAACTAGTTTTGTAAATGCGCAAAAGCTCATTTACTGGTTTCTTTCCCATCTTTTTACTAAAAAGTTTAAGGGCCTTTATAGACTTGGTGAACAACACTTTCTCCACTTAACTGCAGTATTCCACTGGCCTGTGCACTCAAACAAAATTCCTAGGGAAAGGTAGAGATGTGATCTAATGGCTTAGAGTCTATAAACATGGTTTTTTTCCTCTGTTTTGTTTTAGTGCCACAGTTCATAGCAAAGGTTTTGGTGCAATTTACCTTCAGATCCAAACCGGTCATGAAGGTGGAAAAAGAAGTAATCATAGATTGCATTGCTACGGGGGTCCTAGCCATCAGAACGGCATCATCAGCATAGATTAATGCCGGTATATGACGTTGTGATGCCGTGGGCATATCTACACAATCCTTCAGCAAGATATCCTCTAACTCGTTGATATAGATTAGGAACAAAAACGGGGCAAGGACACACCCTTGTCTTACTCCCCTTGCAATGTTAAACATTCTAGTGCACTCTCCATTTAGGCCATATCTGATTGTTGCCCTAGCCCCATTGTACAGCTCCCTTAAAAAACAAATAATATTATCCTCTACTCCCAATCGTATTAAAATTAACCATAATTTACTGTGATTAACACAGTCAAAGGAGGAGGTTAAGTCCACAAAGGTTAAAAACAATCTCCCACCCTTGCCTTGGTATACTTTTCCAATAATATAAATAAGTTAAGTCCTTGGTCTACTGTCCCTACCCCTCCTCTAAAACCATATTGCAGGTCACTAATGATCTTGTGCTCATCTGCCCATGACTGCAGCCTGTCTAAGATAACTCTACCCACAATTTTAACAATTGAATCTAGCAGAGATATAGGGCGATAGCACTTACAGCTTGCCCTATCGCCCTTTTTAAAAATAGGTACTATAATTGATTCGTACCAAGTATTAGGGAGGCCCACCGAGCAAGCTGCATTGAGGAATGTTGTTAATAATGGTGCCCATAATGTTAAGTTATTTTTAAAAACATCTACCGGTACACCATCTGGTCCCGGTGCCTTGCCCCCCTGACTCGAACTAATGCCCTTCGTCACCTCACCCAATGTAAAAAAAAGGTTCAAACCTTTAGTTTTTGTAAATACTTTGGGCGTGTCCTGCTCACTCGCTTCCCTCAGGGGGTCTGCAGGACTATAAAGGGACTCAAAATAACTCACCCATTCCTCCTCGGCAATGGCAATCTCAACCCCCGCCTTAGTATCATCCTTAAAGTATGGTGCGTTAACTGCCCTCCAGAAAGCTGTCATGTCCCTCCGTTCAGAAGCTCCTAAAAGGTCCTCCCATGCTTCCTTCTTTATTTTAGCCCTCCTATTCTTGATGGCCAATTTATAGGATTTCCGATACTCCCTGATCTGTTTCTTGTCTTTGACATGCCCGTTCAATGCCCGTTTGAGTTTAGAGTGTGCTTTAGTGCACTCTTGATCAAACCATCCCTTCTTTTTACTATTATTGTGTATTTTCGAGCTGATCCACAAATTTTCCTTTATACATATTATAATTGATTTAAAGTTATTAAAAACTTCAATATCATTGGACGCCATGGCCAGACAGGTATTAAAGCATGTATTACGGGCCTTAATTAGATTACAAAGAAACTCGGCAGGTACAATTTTAGACCACTTTAAGGCATATCCGTTCTGCCTGGATATAGTAATGTCTCTTGACTGCAACCTGGGAATGCTATCAGTAATGGCACGAGGGTCTATAATTTCCACCCTAATTGGGAAATGATCACTAAGGGATATTTCTAATTTACTATAGTTACCAACACTTCCCCTAAAACACGAGGAAATCAAAACGTAGTCAATAACAGACGAGAACCCTCTACCACAAAAAGTTGCAGAGAACGGAACCTCTGGGTGGCATAATTGGTTTGCAAACCCTAAATCATTCATAAAGAGGATCTCATTCAGGGCATCACCCACCCCATTATGATCGAAGTGTGTCGATATGGACTCCCTGTCCAGGGTTAATCCACAATTTCCTTATGGCAACAAACTCCTTTCGTTCATTGCAGATTATAGAGTTAATTTCAGAATTTAGCTTATTAAATACTGAGGCTAAGTCAGCCGAGGGAACATTATTATATAAATTAATGACCAGAATACAGAGAGTTTTGGTCATATGTAGACCAACAATATAGTAATAACAGTTATTATAAAGAACCTCAATACTATTACATTTAAAACAATTAGAGACATATGTGCAGAGCCCACCCTTGGCTCTGCCATGTAATGAGCCTATTGCCGAGGTAAAAACTGTTTTAAAACCATTCAAATGATACACATCTTTTGCCCACGTTTCTTGCAGGCATATGACATCTTGACCTTCAATTAAATTGAGCCAAAGCGGATTATCCGACTTGGCCCTAAATCCGGCAATTATTCAAAAAGTGATAGTCCAATTATCCTTAATCCTATCATATTTAGCGTGTCTTGTGTTAATGATCTTTGTTATGCTATTATCTGTTTTTCCCTTTCTCACATGTTGATCCCCCATTTGTGCAACTTCCAACCTTTCTATATGTATATGATCAATCATGTCCAGGATCTGTCCTTCTCCCTCTTCAAGATCCTCCTTTCCCAGACTGGCCTTTACTAGAGGGGAGTCGCTTTTTACTACACTGGTGTCAAATGCCTGTACCCGTGCTGGTCAGTCCACCCCCCCTAAACCCGACAAAGAGTCAAATCTATTGTAGGTTGGAACATTGAATAGATTCCCTGTCTGTCGATAATCATGAGAGTTATATGGCATGGAACCTCCCTGCATCGTTGGTGCCCTATGGGCATTAAATCGGTTTCCAGTATATGGGTGCCTCTCTTCGTGTCGTGTGAAATATGGTCTCTGGCTATCAACAACAACAAATGGGGCCGGTGGATAGAAATAACTTAAATCCAAAGAGAAAATTCCACCAGAGTTTTCATAGTTTGGAAAACCGCTAATAAATTGTGCTACGCGTGGATCTCTAACATTTATAATGATACAGTCGCCACTAATGTCTTTTGCTTTAGGTCCCAGCCAGTTCGCTCTACGAACGTTAATAATTTCCCCACACAGATCAGGTCTAAGGGGCCCATTTTTTCCTAGCCAGTACATGACCTTGTTCTTTAATTCATGCGAAGTTTCAACCCTGTTGTTTTTACACTCCGGCACCCCTGCGAGCACAATTACATAAGGATAAGAGTCCGGGGGAAAATCAACTCTCTTTCTGTGTCCTTTGCTTCTAGTTTCCATTATTTTATCTAATTCTAATGCCATGTTATCTGGGATCTTGATTGTACATGTTTTGAGGCTTACTAGTTTGGTTTCTTTACCAGCCTTACCGTCCTGCTGGGAATCGTTAACTTTTATCTTACCACCTTCTTGGGTTGACGAATTTTTACTACCTTGTCCCAGTTTAGCACTGACTGATGGCTTTTGTCTATTTTTAGGTGATGCGAGTGAGTTGTTTATTATAGGTTTGTCCCCCAGTTTTTTCAACAGGGCTGAATTATCCCGTGTCATTTTCTCCAATGTTTCTAGCTGTATGCCTATCCTTCTTATATGTTCCAGCAATGGGAAAATTAAGGACCTAACTAAGTGTTCAATATTGTCCAATGAACATACGGTGCTACTACCATGTGTGGACGGGCTTTCCGTTATGTCAGCAATAGGCCTTGTATGTTTTGAACCAGTATTTTCTACCTGTATCGATGTTTTATTCCTATACGTGACCCCCTTGTCGTGCCGCATAGGGAAAGCACTTTTACTCTTCTTAGTACGCGAGCCTTTATGCTGCTTACCACCACGTTTGCGTTTTAAATAGGGGCATTATCCTCTACTAGGTCAGAATGAATACGATCTAATAGTGGCTCGCTACTAGTTAGCAGGAGGCTTTGCCACCGGCCCGGCTCCGCAATTGGATAGGCCATATAGGAGTCTAGGCTTGCGTCAATGCCACTTATATCAAGTATAGTTGAGAGATCACGTTGTTGGGATGATATTAGAACATTCTGGGTCAGTGGTTGTTCAGGGGACAGAACTGTGGCAATTTTCCCCAATGATGATTTCCTCATAAACACAGGATCAAGGGATAATCGCCGTTCAGTTAAGGCTATCTCCTTCTCCAGAGCGGTGACTGCTTTAGTAAAGAAAGCATCTATAGTTCCAACTAGTCCACCTCCAACACCCGTAATAGACAGTTTGGTTTTCGATGCCATATTTATGAAGTCTGGAGTCGGATAGTTATATATACATATCATACAACTGAAATGGAAAAGATAATAAACACATATAGATGAAGTCTTGCGAATGATGTCTAGCTACGAGTGAAAAGATAAAGAGGGCGGCCCAGTCCAGTCTTAATCGGGCTCAGACGGGCTTGGAAGGGCCCGCCCTTGGCCCGGGCTTTGCCCGGCGCGTCCCGCGCTCCATCCCGCGACGCGGGGGACACGCTGTAATTTGTGCGCCAGATGGCGCGGATTGCTCGTAGGCGGCTTCCGGCCGCAAAGGCTCCTGGTACTTGTGGTCCCCTCCCTAACTGCGGCCGTGCTCTGCTGGTAACGAGCTTCGGCGGCAGGGGGAGACCAGATGATTAAGGTGCGGGCATTAACAATAGCTGCAAGACAAGCAGTCAAAAGTTTGCTGGCTCGGATATTACACCCACTGCTGCAGGCTCACTAGAAGGCGCACAATGCAGATATTCAAAGCTTCTCCCGCTCCACCGGGGACACGCTGTAATTTATGCGCCAGATGGCGCGGATTCCTCGTAGGCGGCTTCCGGCCGCAAAGGCTCCTGGTACTTGTGGTCCCCTCCCTAACTGCGGCCGTGCTCTGCTGGTAACGAGCTTCGGCGGCAGGGGGAGACCAGATGATTAAGGTGCGGGCATTAACAATAGCTGCAAGACAAGCAGTCAAAAGGTTGCTGGCTCGGATATTACACCCACTGCTTCAGGCTCACTAGAAGGTGCACAATGCAGATATTCAAAGCTTCCCCCGCTCCACCGGGGACACGCTGTAATTTATGCGCCAGATGGTGCGGATTCCTCGTAGGCGGCTTCCGGCCGCAAAGGCTCCTGGTACTTGTGGTCCCCTCCCTAACTGCGGCCGTGCTCTGCTGGTAACGAGCTTCGGCGGCAGGGGGAGACCAGATGATTAAGGTGCGGGCATTAACAATAGCTGCAAGACAAGCAGTCAAAAGGTTGCTGGCTCGGATATTACACCCACTGCTGCAGGCTCACTAGAAGGTGCACAATGCAGATATTCAAAGCTTCCCCCGTACCACCGGGGACATGCTGTAATTTATGTGCCAGATGGCGCGGATTCCTCGTAGGCGGCTTCCGGCCGCAAAGGCTCCTGGTACTTGTGGTCCCCTCCCTAACTGCGGCCGTGCTCTGCTGGTAACGAGCTTCGGCGGCAGGGGGAGACCAGATGATTAAGGTGCGGGCATTAACAATAGCTGCAAGACAAGCAGTCAAAAGGTTGCTGGCTCGGATATTACACCCACTGCTGCAGGCTCACTAGAAGGTGCACAATGCAGATATTCAAAGCTTCCCCCGCTCCACCGGGGAACGCTGTAATTTATGCGCCAGATGGCGCGGATTCCTCGTAGGCGGCTTCCGGCCACAAAGGCTCCTGGTACTTGCGGTCCCCTCCCTAACTGCGGCCGTGCTCTGCTGGTAACGAGCTTCGGCGGCAGGGGGAGACCAGATGATTAAGGTGCGGGCATTAACAATAGCTGCAAGACAAGCAGTCAAAAGGTTGCTGGATCGGATATTACACCCACTGCTGCAGGCTCACTAGAAGGCGCACAATGCAGATATTCAGAGAGGACCAGCCAACTGTCCATCATGAAAGAATCCAATCCTGGTGCGTCCTTTGACTGCTACTCCGAGTGAAGAAGCAAGGAACAGGTGAGAACTAATGTTTTCATGCACCTTGTCCAGGCTCTTTTGGCACAAAAAAATAAGTTGGTTCTCTACCGTTCCAGCCCAAACTGTATTTTAGGATGTAGCCCAGAACATAGCAAAGTTACTCATTTCTGCGAGCAAAAGAAATGTTGTTCAGTAGTTATGTCTTTTGTTGTATCCTTTTTTAATTATTTTGAGCTCTTATTTTATGTTAATGAGGATATTAGTAACTGTGTGCACCATTCCCGTCTTGCATTAGATGAGGAATGTCAAACAGATCCATGTCATATTTTCAGCAAATGCACACCAGAGGCATTCAATCTAGAGTGAACTCAGATACATAGTCCGCATTTATGCTTCAATTCTGTCATCTACCCAGTCCTGCTAGAACTATGATGGGAATTTAAACCAAACGAGTAGAAAAAGCACATACAAAATTCAGAGACATTAAACAATGTTGCATCTTGGTGGCTATGGGACAGGTTTAACTTTAAACCAACACAGATCCCAGCGGTCCTTGTTTTATCACTTTCAAAGGCTGGGTCAGGTCTTTCAGCAATGGAATGTGTGACCTAAAGGTAATACACAGACCTCTGGAGCTGGTACACTAACCCATTGTACAACCCTGCTGCAGTTATGGCCTACAGGCAACACACTTCTAATCAGCACATGCATGACTCACTGAGCTACTTTACAAGTATCTGAGCCTTTGGACGCCTAGCTACACACACACCCGAGGGGCAGGTACATCAACTCACTGAGATTGGGACCCAGGAGCCACAGATTACACACAGATTTCAGCAGCAGGAATATTTACTTACTGAGCTATGTTCCGGTGGATTGAAACACATGAGAACATATCTTACACAGGTGTCTATAGCATGCATGTGTGCTATTTGATGGAGTGGAAAAGAAAAATGCCCGTAGGAGGGCTTGCGACAAGCATCCATGCCCTAGAGCATGAGTGAGTACGTCTCACAAGTTCTTGTTACTTGATGTAACTTGGGGAGAGGATGTGGCCTTTCAGCTAGACGGTCGACCTTGAATCTCGGGGAACCGGGTTTGAGTCTCGGCAACGACGCTCAACATCCTGTGATTCTGGGCAAATCACTTAATCTCCCCGTGCCTAACAACTATGAATGTGTCTGTCTGTAATGAAACTGGTGCTGATGTAAAGCGCTCTGATACCTGACCTGCCCGCGGTACAGACGTCTGTCTCCCTTAAAGACATGGCTCACCTCATCGACTCCTGTGGGTTGGCCTCGTAGCACACAGCACAGACATGTTTTGGCAACACGACCTCAGGGGCTGGAGAGCCTGATACGCCATGAACACCACCGCCTTTCTCCGAGGTCAAGCAGAAATGCCTCGGAGAAACGCAGCGGCATTTTCGGATTCGGGGGCGTGTTTTTCTTTCTCTCCTCTTGCCATTGGCTGGAATGTTTACATTCCAGAGGAGAGAAAGAAAGTAAAAAACACGCCCCCGAATCCGAAAAAGACGGGGCTTCTTTGGAGAGACAAAGCTCTTCTCCAATGGCTGACCAGCATTTAAGAGGCCAGCCAATGGAGAAGAGGGAAGAAGAGGGGCGGGTTAAAGCCCCACTTCTAAAACATTAAATCTCGCGAGCAAGACTGCACAAGCGCAGCCATCGCTAGCCGAGACCTAAAAAGCACAAAAAAACCAGAGTAGGATGGAAGCAGGCTGAACACTTGAAACATAATGTTAGGTTGAGGAGTTTTTTAAAATACTTGCCTCCTACAATAAGGACTTCATGGTTCTACCCAGTCTGTATGGAGATCTGCAGTGTGAGGGCATATTTAGAGGAAACACTGCGTCTTCACAAGACTTTGAAAGGCCAAGTGGTTCTTGGTATTTTGAATAAAGGTGAACAAGATATTCCCGAGTGTGGTTTCCATCAGAGAGAGGGATCTCTAACAAGATCTGGAGCTTGGCGCCTCCACAGATCTAGCATTTTAGAAGTCAGGTAAAATTGAGCTACCCACAATACAGATTCATTGACCAGATTTAACCACCAATGGCCTGGATAACAAGAACATCTGTTAGTCAGCACCAAGATTCCCATTCGCGAACATGCACCTGGGCAATTGTAATTTGTTTATGACTTTTTTTGTCTTGTTGCTGTTTTATACAGATTATATAGCGTGAACTCGACCTAAAGGTATCAGAGTGCTTTACATGAGCATTAGTTGAGTTACAGACGAACACATTCTGGGGCAGATTTACAGGCCCCTTGCGACACATTTACGGCGCCGTTGCGTCACTTCTGTGATGCAGTAGTGGTGTAAACCATGCGCCATGTTGCGCCTTATTTACAACGTGACGCATCTAGGGAGATGCGTCACGTTGTAAAGCCCTGAGCCACATTAAACCTGCGTCAGGTTTAATATATGCAGGGTGGGCGTTCCGTCGGAAAAAGCCTTGGAAAAGTGACGCAGTGAAATGTACAAGATTTCACTGAGTCACTTTTCCGATGACGCTGCGTCAAAACCCTGCGCCTGCTTGAAGCAGGCGTAAGGCGTGACGCAGCATGTTAGGTATGGGCAGCCCCTGAGCATTGCTGGTGTTGCGTCGCCCTTGCGACACGACTGCAGCAATGCGCCACCCTTACGCCATCAGATGCGTCACGTATCTGTTTATCCTTGCGCCACGATGCGCCGCACTGTAAATGCGGCGCACCTGTGGTGGCGCAAGGGTAAACTTGCGTGACGCATCTTACCTGGCGCATCCCTGCTGATATGCAGGGATGCACCAGTCCTCGTAAATCTGCCCCTCTGTGTTTTTTAGGTACCGGGAGATTAGGTGATTTGCCCCGAATCACAGGATGTTGAGCCAACGCCGAGACCCGAACCTGGTTTCCCAGCTCCAAAGCCGACAGCTCTGGCCGTTAGGCCACATCCTCTCCCATATTTTATGTTTTAATTTCGTGCTAATGTGTTTAGTCAATGAAGTCCCTTTTTTCCTTATTTTGGCCTAGGCCCTAGACCAGAATGCATCCTACAAAACAAACATTGCGTAGATTTATTGTCCTATAAAGTTTCTTGTTTCTCTCGTGTATAGCACCGATTCAATTGGAATTTGCGGAACATTCTGGAATAGGCTAGAATACAGGGATCAAGTCCAGAATATAAAATGTATTTCTTTACTCTTTGTCATAACAGGTTCTTTTCTCTGAAGAAGCCTCCATTGTGAATCATCAAGAGTAGAAGAATTTCAAATCCGCTCTTTTTCATCATTAACAGAGGTGTAACTTGGGGCGGCGGGAGGGGGGTGGGGGATGGGGTGTTGCAGTTTGGGGTGCAACCCCGCTAAAAATGTATTCTGTAGTAAATAGTTGGGTGCAAGAGCTTTCAGTCTGGTATGGCGAGGTGCCGGTCGGATTTCAACTAGGAGGTCTACATAAACACTGACAAAAACACACACGCACACTCTCTCATCTGTTTTCAAGGCCCTAAAAATGCTGGTTCAGTGAAAAATATTGTGTTTCATGTACTTCTAACAATATGAACTGCCCCTTAAACCTCCCCCCACACCCTGTTTCTCATATAATGTATTTTCACAAGCTATACCAGCGCGATTGTTGTGAAATATGAAGTTCACCCCCCCCCCCCCCCCAATCTTTCTGACCAAGCTGCACCCCTGGTCATTAAATGTTCTATTCCAAGAGATCTCAACCTAACCCCTTTCCACTTGGTTTTGTATTAGATTTCTGTGATAATTAGAGGTCAGGACAGAGTTGGTTGTAAGTGTGTCGCTTCCTTGTGCAAGGCATTGAGGCTGTGAGCCAGTATTCAGTTTTCAGAGTTACATTGTTTCCAGTCTTGTACTGGCCATAGAAGCTTTAAAACGCTACATGTATAACACATTTCTCTGCAAAATTAGCCTGCTGATGCTAAGCAAGGTTGCAATCTTGTGTGTGGGCCACTTTTTTGAGGGTGCTCAAGGTGTGTTTTTATTCCTAATCCGACCCTGACTGTCATCCAGGTTTTCCCCCACCATGTCTCTCCACCCATGCCTTAGTATCTCCCCTCTCATGTTTCGGCACACCCATGTGCCCCCCCTCTGCAGATGTGCCTCCAAACCCACATGTTCACCACCCATATATGCCCACACACAACATACGTGTGTCCTGAGCTCAAGCATCATGGCGTGGTATAACGAGTAGGAAACCTGGTGCTAAAATTTCCAAGTCTGCAATTTCACCCTTTTGTTCTTTGATTTAGGGAAAAGAATATGAGTTGAGCCTTACTTCATCCAAAGGACCTTAAACTGCAATTCTGGAGCTTCCTGGGCCATCTTTAGTGATGTCTGTGACAGGGAAGACCCTAAAATGTCAACACCCATAGTCTTGAGGGGTCCCTTCTCGGCCTCTTACTTTAAGTCCTACGTGGTGGCAACTTACTTGCAGTTCCTGGGTACACTGGCTGACCAAGGTAGAATCTAGTGGCCCGCGCCTAAATTCAGTTCATTGACTTATGTCAATAGGGGTCTCTTCTGCTTATTTTATTTATGTAAATTTATTTATATTGTGGGCACATTGCTAATCGCAAAGATCGTTATGTGTGTGAAAGGTTAAGTGACAACAATGGTCTCCAAAGGTGTGGTGGTCAGGGTTATGTTCTCGTGCTGGTCCATTTGCACTGGAATGTCTGCACAATAAGAATGTTGAATTCTTTTTTGTAACAGATGGTTGCCTAGGCTTTGTATTTCTTTCCAAGATAAGAGGGCTGCCCAGGGAAACGACATGGGCAGAACCTATATATACATTGCAGGTAGGTAGATGTGGATTTAACAATAGTAAATCTATACTTACCTCTATATAATTACCTGCACTATATAATGGTAGTGGACATTCTGGAGTTGATATTTTTGTAGGATGATATTAATTATTCGATAATGTGGTCGAATACTTGAGTGCGGCTACTTCTTATTCATTGTTGATAAGTTCGGTGGTTATTTTCTATTGTGATTTCATACTGTTTTGTTGACTTTTTCCGGTGCATTAATTTTAGGTGTTGTGAAAGTGGTGTTCTTTTAACTACTGTGAACACTTGAAACACATTTAGCCTTAACTAGAACCTGCTGCTGCCATTTTTCTGGCTCATGCCAACATTGCCCACAGGCTGTGCTTGTCTTTGACATTGAGAAGTGCTGTGCATGGGATTAGCTGAAAATAATGAAATACACCTCGAACTATTTGGCAGCCACTGAAAGAATGAAAACATGGGATACTGGTCCTTTCAAGGAAGGCTACCAGAAGTAGGCCCCCCAAGAAATGTTTCCACCCTTCATTTTTCCTTTCCACATCTTTTCACCTTCCTTTTATCTTTCTTTATTCCCTTTTTATTTTCGTTCCTTACATTGTTCTTTCCCTCCTGATTTCTTTTTTACTTCATCTTTCTTTCCTTCTTCTCATTTTACATTCCTCTCCTCTGTGAAAACCTAGGGTCTGATTTAGGGTTTGGCGAGCAGAGAAAAGGCATACAGGGTGGTGGTGGAGTTCACATCTGCCACCTGCCTATGCTTCACCTGCTAAATTTAGAGTTGCCCACTAGCCCAGCAAATATCTCCATATTTGGGCAGGAATCACCATCATGGCAGTGGCGCTGAAACAATTTTTAAAGTGAGGAGTCTGCTATTAATGTCATATCACTGAAGTCGCAAGGACTGTGAAAATCGAAGCATCATTGAAAAAAAAGTGTAGCAAATGTGCCACGCCCATTCAGCAGGACAGTGGTAAGGGTGTGGTATGCTGGTGGTGCATTTTGGAGCACTGGTGAGGTAGTGCATTATTATCTGCAGACAGCATATTTTCCATTGAAACGGCCACTAAGGGGCTGATTACGTTGTCGGGCAGACTTGTGTCTGGCCAACACCGTATCGGTCTGGAACCGCCGAAACATAGGTCGGGGGTTCCAACATCCCAATGTTGGATGCGACCACCCATAGGGTGGTCGGAAACATCCATTTCATTATGGCAGCTTGTGCAGTGGGCAGAAAAGTATAGTGAAATGGATGTTTGAAAAATCCCTGCACAGTGCCTGCATACGGTGTGGGATGTTTAGGGGGGCCAGGGGGGAGGGGCATTTTCCAACAGCCTTTCCATGTCGGGAAGGCCAACATGAAATGGCTGTCGGAAACCAACATCATAATCCCGATGGCGGGACCACCGTCAATAAGGGATTATTATGTTGTCTTTCCGACACACAGACAAGCTCCTTGAGCCTGTCGGAAGCAACGCGAACGGTCCTTCCACCCGATGCCTCAGTTCGTCGCACCATTATGTGGCGGGCGGACCGCAGGGGCAGATGTCAGTGGGTCCAACATTGGCCTGCCATAGTCAGAATCAGCCCCATAATGTGTGTAGCCATGCAGTTTTACTTGAAAAACTGTATAGTGCAAAAATGATAATGTGTGGAAATCAGGTTTTAGCGAATATTTATCATTTGCGCATCACCAAGTAGAATGTCCTGATTTCTTTTGATCCTATTCAAATCTTTTTACCACAATTCAGAATTACAAAAAGTGCTTCATTTGTGCTTTCATAATGGCTGAAATAATTTTAAATATGTGTATACTTTATTTACAGATATGTAAACATTCTTGCGTGTTAAAAAAATTGACAGCCTTTCATGTCCTGTCCCCCAGAAGGATTGTCACCTAGATCACTCTTACAAAATCCTCTCACTTGACAGCAGGAGAAATAAAAGTAAACTCCAGTTTCTGAAAAGGCAGAAATGTGTCAGAAGACATAGACTGCAGCAATTTGTCAGAATGCAGTCTTGCATTTGACTTTTGTCTTTGAACAAGCATCTAATGTGACAAGATAAACATACAATTTAAAGGCATCTTTATTGCCCATTTATGTTTGGAGCTCCAGCATAATTATTTCTGCGATTGCTACAGCACCTCCAGCACCCCTACTTCCAGCACCCATATGTCATGGCCGTTCTTTTCAATGTAGGAACAGTTTCGCAGACAGCTCGATCAAACATGACAGCTGGCAGTCAAACCTTTCTAAAGTTTTTATATTTTCAAAAAACAAACTCCTTTGTTTAAAAAAAATAAAAAACGAATGACCTCCATACCATGGATTTTTCCCCCCGTGGTCTGAGGTTCATTTTTATGTTTTTTACTGTCCCAACCATCATGATGCTCCTGGTGATGAAAGGCAGTAAAAAAAAAGCAATTTGGCTGCCCACTCTAAATAGGTCAGACATAATGGCTAACCTCCAATGGGATGTACTCCCCCAGGCCGTCGGAGGAAGGAAGGTTTACGCTGAAGGAGTAAACTTTACTCAGCGCTAACCGGGTAGCTGGCCCACCTCTAAATTAGGCAAACAGACCAAGAATTTGGTGGAGAGGATACTACATCGCCATTGCGATGACGTACGCTCTCCTCCAAACTCTAAATCAGTCCAATACATTTGGCATTATCATGTTCATATAGACCTATGTAGCAGGATGTTTACACACATAACCCAGAATTTATCAGTAATTTTACTCAAATATGGATATTGTTTATAGTCTGTATTGTGTACATGAATGCTATATTCTCCTCAAGGACGTCCAGCACTTCCTCTGGGATCCTGCCACCTTCTAAGTAGATATATTTTTGCTGAGAGTAACACATTTCTGTCACATGACTTAGCTACATTGACTTGCATTATTGAAAAACAAACATGTGCCAGTCCAATGTTTTCATTTATTTTAGCTTCAAACCTTCTAGTGAGATCCTGGTCAGTTGAAAGGACAATTGTCTTTGATGTCTTACTCTGCTTCCAGCTATTTTATATTACATGCTAGTCTGACATATTGAGGCCGATTCCGATTCCGGCCGCAAAACGAACCGACCGACACAGACCCAGACCGAATACCGACTGACAGGCGCCGTACGACCCGTGCAGTACGATGCAACGCGAGGGAATTACAACCGACACGTACGGAATACAAGCCGTACGACCGAGCCGGAGGGAAAATAGTGATCCGGCCGGAAAACCGACGCAATTTTTACCGACCGACACGGACCCAGAATGAACCCGACCGACCCGTACCCGCGATGTATGATTAGTGCAGTACGATGCAATGCGTGTAAAACCAGACCGACTCGCACGGAGACCAATCCGCACTTCCGACACGCACAGACAACCCGGCACACAAGCAATAGAGACCGCCGCGAACGACGCGTACCAAACACAGAAGACAGGCAGCGTGAACGAGGAGGAGAAGCCCGCTCGAGACAACAGCAGCGTCCGTTTCCGTCACATGAACGTCTCCTTCATGCCTACAAAACACAAAGTAAAAAAGACAAAAAAAGGACCAAACAAGCAATGACTAAGCCAATAAATACCCCCAATTTTTTTTGGGACAAAGACACACCCACAACTCCAACTATATAAAGGACTACAATCACTACCATCATCCCTTGCAAAAAGGAGACACAGCCAGCAGCAAACACCAGTACACAGCAACCACAGACACACTCACAACTCACCCATCACACAACTCACACACCATCAGCACCTCATACAAAAGCACACACACATACACACAGCAAAACCAACACCAAACCAACATCACTTGCACCCTCACACACACATCCCCCACCACCACCACCCTTCACCATGCCTCCAAAGAAGAATCCAAAGTTCACAGATAGTGAGTTAGAAGTGCTGGCAGACGAGATCACAAGAGTAGAGCCACATTTGTTTGGTACATTGGTTCAAAGGACCCCCATCTCACAGAAAACCAAAATGTAGGCGAGGATTGTGGACAAGGTGAACGCACAAGCACCAACGTTGCGCACAAAGGACGATATCCCAAACCGGTGGTATGACGTGCGCAGGAGGATCAAGAAACTCACCGAGAAAGATCCCGCCTTGAATCAGCGCACCGGCGGTGGCCCTCCTGTCAAACCAGTCTACCTCAGGACCTGGGAGGAGAAAGTGCGGGACATCCTACCATCAGAGAGCGTCCATGGCCCAACAGACATCCCAGAGCCTGGTGAGTACACAAACAACATACCCAAGATTGTGTGGCAAGGGGACAGTGAAACCATGCACCACAAGCAAAGCTACACTAACCAATAGATAATCAATCCAAGATGTGTATGCCAGTCACACAAACACAATACCTGCCATCTCATAGTGACTGGGGACTGTGTCATGACATGCACCAACCTACAAACAAATAGAGCAAGCCAGTGGCACTAAGCCAAATACACCCAGCCAGACAGTTTGACACCACAAACACACCACCTCACAGTGCAGCTGACTGTCAGGAAGGAATAGTGGGGATGCAGGTGAAGTGAGTGTAGCCAAAAGCATGATGGGGCCTGTAGTCACAGATAATGCCCCCCCTCCTGATTGGCCCATCAAGACCCCTCTGAAACATGTCCACATCACAGGGAGTGGAAAATGACTGACAAGATGGCTGACACTGGGTCCTGCTGTGGGGAGCACAAGGCCCTGTTAGGTCTTGTGTGCAAATCAGAAGCAGGACACCACTGACTGACATCTAAAAGACAACTTGCACGCCCTACAATGGAAGCACGTTTCATGATGGAAAGGAGGACTGACAGCCCTGACCATACTACTCAGCATGGGGAGACACCCCCCCCCCAACACAAACTCCACACAACTCACCGGGTACAATGCATTGACACACACCTCATTGAAATATCAGCAAAATATACCCCGTACTGGGTGCTGCTGTGTGAAGCACTGGGGCTCACTTGGGACTTGTAGCCAAACAAACACCAGGATTTCACAGTCAGCCATCTTGCCATTGCTGTCACACCCCCTCACAGGGAAGCAGAGTCAAGAGGGAGGAAGCATGAGCATGCTGGGAAGGGGGGTGTAGCCAATAGTCTGATGGGTGTCGCATTCACAGACAACCTACACCCACCCACATGGCCCAGCAAGATCAAACTGAAACATACTCGCCTCACAGGGAGTGGGAAGGGACTGACAAGATGTCTGACACTGGGCTCTGTTGTGGGGAGCACAAGACCATGCTGGCAAATGGCCAACATCATACATCAGGACTACACAGTCAGCCATCTTGCCATTGCTGTCACACCCCCTCACAGGGAAGCAGAGTCAAGAGGGAGGAAGCATGGGTATGCTGGGAAGGGGGGTGTAGCCAAGAGTCTGATGGGACTCGCAGTCACAGACAACGTACACCCACCCACCTGGCCCAGCAAGATCAAACTGAACCATACTCGCCTCACAGGGAGTGGGAAGGGACTGACAATATGTTTGACACTGGGCTCTGTTGTGGGGAGCACAAGGCCATGCTGGGACTTGTAGCCAAACAAACACCAGGATTTCACAGTCAGCCATCTTGCCATTGCTGTCACACCCCCTCACAGGGTAGCAGAGTCAAGAGGGAGGAAACATGGGCATGCTGGGAAGGGGGGTGTAGCCAAGAGTATGATGGGAGTCACAGTCACAGACAACCTACACCCACCCACATGGCCCAGCAAATTCAAACTGAAAGATACTCGCCTCACAGGGAGTGAGAAGGGACTGACAAGATGTCTGACACTGGGCTCTGTTGTGGGGAGCCCATGGCCATGCTGGCAAATGGCCAACAACAATATCAAACTCTGTCTGTGACAAGCTGGGAAAAAGCAGTGTACAGGCAGGCATCTGTTTGAAAAGTAGAAAATGTCATGTTTGTGAACCAACGATGCATGTAGAAACATAAATCATATTGTGTGTCTCTTCCAAACACAGGTCGTGCTGGGCACCCAGCACAAAATGACGAGGATACCCAGTCCCAGACTCTGGTGGACACTGAGCTCTCTGGTCTGACTCTTTCACTGTCCTCTTCGGATGACGACGACCAACCTGGCCCCTCCGGTGTGAGCCATCATGCAGCACCAGCAGCAGCAACATCTGCCCCACCTGTACCCACGCCTCCAGCATCTGGACACCTACAGGGCACCCCCGCCAACACGGACAGACCAAGGACAATCAACACCCACAGCACAGGGACACAGGGCCCCCCGGAAGCTACAGCCAACACCACCAGCAACACCACCCAAGGGGTCCCAGTGTCACCTGTGCGTACCGCCGCTGGTCCTACCTGTGTGGAGAGGGGTACTGGGAGGGGTGCGAGGCACAGGGCATGCCTTGCAGAGGGGTCTGGACTGCATGATGACCCCCAACTAGCACGCATCTTAGATGCGTACCAGGATAGCACCGGAGGATTTGGCCAAGTAGTGGGGATCCTCAAGGACATGCAACACGAGCAGGTCGCCCACCATGCCCGCATAGAGGCCAAGTGGGATGACATCACTGCGGTGCATCGGGACATACTACAATGCCTCCGCCAGATCAACACAAACCTGTCCACACCCCCCTGTGTGCCCACAACATCTGTCTGTCGCAACACCATCTGCCAGCGCCACAAGGAGGGCGGAGGACTCTGGCGGAAAATCCCCTGCACCGCAGAGGCCTGCACATGAGGATCCCCCCCAACCGGAAGAAGAGGGGTCGTCCGAAGAAGGACATGTGAGAGGCAGATGTCCCAGCACATCCCCCAGGGCCTCCAAACCTGTTCTGGACAATGTTCTTTTTGCGCAACCCGTTCACCTTGTCCAATCGCACACAACTCGCCCACATTACATGGAGGGTTCATGTTGGGCCAATGTAGCAGACGACTGTGGACTTTACTCTGGACATTTCATCTACCAGCACTTCCAACTCCAATGTGAACTTTGAATTCCCAAACCACTGTACAGCACCCACCATCCTGTGCACTTTACTCACACATGTTTGTAAATAAACTCACCAGTACACCATACTTGCCTCTGTTGTGATTCCAACTTGTCATGTTCACGGAGATGTCGATCTGCTACACAACACAGTGCATGCCAAATACTGCAACAATGTGACCAATGTAAGGTGAGTCATGGGGATGTGACACATGTGAGGGAGACACACCACTATGGCAACACAAAACATACTCACCATGGCCATGTTACTCATCACACACAATGATGTTGACCTGAAACACATTGGCATGCACAGACACAACACCAAGCACAGTCAGTGGTAACAAGTCCACAGGTGAGGTAAGCAGATGTCACTCAGATGTGGGAAGACAGACAACGCACATAACAAAGCGTACCACAGGTTCATTACACATCAGCAACACGTTTATTCCACACTAGTTGCACGGTAATTCTACGTAACAGTGGACACATGCTCACAATGTGTTGGAGAATGGAAGTCCAGGGATTTGTGGTACATCAGTTGATGGGAATTGTCAACTTCCACACTGGCGTTGGCTTCTGGGTGTTGGGGGTCAGTGTTGACCACACAACAGGCAAAGAACCCTGGGAAGGACAGACAAGATACAGTCAAAAGCACAGAAGAACAGGAGAGAAATGCAATACACATGCACAAAACATGTTGCAAAACACCTACACAAACACTAGTTAGCAGTACTACCCTATTGTGGAGTACACACCACCTGAATGGACACATCACAGCACGCATCCATTCAAGTGGCACACAGACACACTCAGACAGCAACAGAGCTGGCTTAACACATTCCAGGCTACCTCCATACATTCACATAACAACACTGGAAACTCACATTCAGGTGAAGAAGTTGTTGATGAGCTGGGAGCGGACGTCACCATCATCTTCATCGTCACTGTCATCTTGGCCCAGGCCGGGATCCTCCACAGGTGCCGGACGTTGGTCGTCGTCATCGTCATCCTGGATGAGAGGCACCTCCTTCCACACCGCCATGTTGTGTAGCATGCAGCCGACCAGTATTATTTTGCACACCTTTGCAGGCTCAAATGGGATGGCCCCTCCGGTCTTGTCCAGGCAGCGAAAGCGGCTTTTCAGGAGGCCGAATGTCCGCTTAATCACCCTCCTGCTCCGACCATGTGCCTCATTGTAGCGCAGCTCGGCTGGTGTCACAGGGTTCCTGAGGGGTGTCAGCAACCACGGCATGTTGGGGTATCCAGAGTCACCTACACACACAAAAATGAACAAGTAGCTGAGTTTTGTAGGAGTGCGGAATACAACACTGACAAACACACACAATGAGAAACAGTCAGTACACACCGACAAGCCAGGCACGCTGAGCTGGCATCTGTGACATCAGCGTTGCAATGTGACTACTCCTCATAATGTAGGCATCGTGTGCCGAACCAGGGAACCGTGCACACACATGTGTGATCAACATGTCAGCAAGACAGACCACCAGAGCATTAATCGAATGGTAGTGCTTCCTGTTCCTGTATGCCTGCTCATGTGCCTGTGGTGGTATCAGGGCAACATGTGTCCCGTCAATGGATCCAATGACGTTTGGCATCCTCCCCAGTGTATAAAAGGCATCCTTAATTTCAGGGAGTTCATCTTGGCTCAGGAACTTGATATACAGGTCGAGGAATTGCAACATCCCCTCCAAGACATTGCGTAGCACCCGACTAAACATCGTTTGCGACATACCACCAGCAGTAGCCACAGTGTACTGGAAGGTACTGGTAGCAAAGAAGTGCAGGGCTGCCATCACCTTCACCTCTGGGGTCAGTGCTGTAGGGTATGTCAGGCCAGGTAGCAGATGTGGCGCCAACTGCTCTGCCAACTCCTCAATCAGTGGCCTGGTGAAGCGGTACCGTCTGATGCTGTCGCGTTCCTGCATGGTTGCAAGGTCTGGGAACGGACGATGGACAGCTGGTGCCCTGCAGTACAGAGATGCACAAAGGAAGATTGTCAGTACATCCACGAATGTGACCATGACCACGATCACTATCACATGCTTGTTCATGACATTACACAATGTACTGAGGTGTGTGCTGTTGGTCATGGACACATATGTCACCTAGGAGACCACCACCTCACATCTCAATTCCACATGTCCACATGAGTGCCATGTAGTGCAATGGGCTAATCATCTGGCTATGTCACCCAACCTATGTGCTGCTGCAACGTTAAAAAAAACCCACACCAGTGACAAATGAGACTCATGTCTCCCAGGCATCACAGATCTTTGCCATGCAGAAACCCAGGCTCCCTGTATTGCCACGTCAACACAGCAATGGACATGGCGTAGCCCGTACACACCATAAGGCAAGCGTAAGTCCCACAAATAGTGGCCACTGTTGTTCCTGCCGGCCCTACATGTTCGTCTATTAGACACACACCCCATCAAGGTTGATGCATATACCACATGGATGTGGAGACTGTCACCCATTGGTAACATGTGATCAGACACATCTGAGACACAACATGCACACAGACTGTGGGTGCACATCAGTATTGGGGCTAAGGGTCTCACTGTGACGTACATGCCATCACCCCCAGGACTCAGGGTGTATGTGACATGTCTTAAACATATCCAACCTGACACTGTGGCCTTCACTCATGCCCATTACTGTCCAATTGCTCATCACAGTGGTAATATGCACAACACTCAAAGGACTCTGCCCCCATGTACAAGATAACAGCCTGGGAGTGGCTGCACAAAGTGCCAGACAAAAAAACAGCTGTGGCCCCCTCAAACACCCAGGGAATGCAGCCTTACATGCCATGGGACACTGTGTGGCCAATGCTATAGTGTTGCAGGTGTGCGCAGGTGTCCATGGCCAGTATATGTGTGTTGCATCAGTATAATAGTCACAATAATGAGGTCCAACGCGGGTGACAATGCGTACGCATTGCACGGTTCATGACCGAGCCGTGCGTACACTTTGTCATTGAATCCAATGAGGTCCGGTGCTCTGTGGAAAATAAATTGCGTATCAGAGCGGCTATCAGGAAAAGGGGAGAAAAAAGGGGGGGGGGGAAGGGGGGAGGGGGGGCAATTTCCACAGAGCACCTCTGAAATAGGCAACCCAGGTCCTGAAGATGATCCTAAATTGACAGGATCGAAACGCCGTCGACCTTTACCCACCAGCCCAAACATCCTTGGCGCATGCCGAACTGGTTCACTGAAATAATGAAAAATACCAATTATACCTTTGAGTAAATTGTTATGTGAACCTTTTAGCTGTATATATTGTACTTCCTTTTGCGCCGCCTGCTGTGGTTTATTCACGTTGTCACTTGCGCCGTTGTTTCACAAGCACGAGCACTTTTGTACACTCTCTACACTATGGTTGCCTGAGTATTTTTACTCTGCTGTGCTCTTATTATTATTGTGTAAATATTCCTTGATCTTCTGAATATATGACGCCGATTGGCGCTTTGCAAAACATCTTTGAGCCTCCTCTCTTTTTTGCTTTTTGTAATGTCTTGTACATACCAACCTAAATAATTCCAATATATTCCTGCTGAGATATTGTTGCTATCATACAGTATTTACCCAAATCTCAGTTGGGTTTACGGGTATTACTCCTGTGTTTGTTCTACATTGTGAGCAGCTGCCTAGCTGCGAGAGTAGGTCCTTTGACCCCCATCTCCAACTAATTACAGTTGTTTCTATCAGTATTTCTTTCCTGATTGAATATGTCAAGAGAGGCCCCAAATTACACTGAAGATTATATTCAACGTATCTTGAGCGGCCCTTCCCTCCTTTCCAATTCCGGTCCCCCCCTCTCCACGCACACCCCGACCACCAGTTCCTCAAAGATCCTGCTTGACAGACTTGAGAAACTAAAGAAAAAACAAATTCGTACTACCCTCCAAGCCCGGATGCTCACGAAGTACCTCAAAGCGGGGATCATTCCATTGGGCCTACAAATACGTAACGTTCCGGCCATCTTCACCCAGGATCCTAAATTCCGTACCGGTTTCAGTCATTTGGCCACCACTTGCTCCCGTCATTGGATGGTTCTGGGGATTGACACAGCCATAGAACACAGCCAAAAAGAACTAGAAGAAATTGCCGAGATTGAAAAACTCATTCTGGGGGATACCTCTTTATCTGAAGCAAAAAACCTACTTGACAAAATCAACTCGACCATAGCCATTTTCAATACTTTTGAACTTAACAAGAAAATCACCAAAATCCAAAGAGACATAAAATATTACAGCATAGACAAAACCTATCCATACCTGAAAGACGAATTCTATAACACTCCCTATAACCCACCCAGGACACGCAACTGGGGTAGATTCAGGAATAATCAACATATCACCTTCTCAGATTCTTCCAACACCTCAATTGAAGATTCAGATCCAAACGAAGAGCCCAGTACCTCTAGAAACCAACACAATCTCCCATCCCTGCTGCCACCTGGTTTTTTAGAACAGGGCCGCGGACGCGGCCAGAACCGTCCACGCACAAGGAACAACTACCAAAATCAATACTCCGGCGAAAGACAAACCAGAAACAAATTCTACCGATGGGGCCCTCAACAATAAGTACCACTGACGACATCATTAATAACGCTGTCCACATCATTGAACCAAACAACCTTGTAGCGAATTCCACCCCGGATCTGATTCCTATATTCAACCTTTCCAAGCACACTCTCTCTGAAGAAGAAACCCGTTTGCTCAGCAGAGGTTTGAGTTTTGTACCCACGGAACGTAGTAACTTTCTCGATCTTCACACACACCTACTACAGTTTTTCAGACGGATCAGACTACGGCAATTCTTTGCAGAAAGACCCAACCCTTTTCAAACTGACCTTCCACGTTTTCACCCCCCTTCCTCCTTCCATCCCCCCTCACACACAATGCCTCCGGAGATACTGTCTTTTGAGCGATTGGTGCTCCATGAGGTTGCAGGCATACAGAAGAAGTTTGAATATGTTCCCTACAATCTCCCGCTGGTTGAAAAACAGGCCTTACTCAGCCTTAAAAACAAATCTGAATTAACCATTAAACCGGCAGACAAAGGAGGTGGAATTGTCATCATGGACAATGAAAAATACGACTTCGAAATCAAACGACAACTTTCCAATGCGGCCCATTACCACAAGCTCACATGCGATCCCCTTCCAGACATAAAAAAGAAGATACACCGCATTACCAAAGAAGCTCAAACTAACAATATCATTACCTCCAAAGAATTTGCCTTCCTTAACAATGCCCATCCACGCACACCTGTGATCTACGTCTTACCCAAAATCCACAAGGACCTTCAAAATCCCCCTGGCAGACCCATTGTGTCCGGTTGCGGTTCCATTCTGGAACCCCTGGGGAAATTCATAGACTCCATTATCAAAGAATTTGTCCCGCTCACTGATACTTTCATTCGAGACAGCATGGATCTCATTAAGACCATCGAAGACAGACCCTTTGACGTGGATACAGAATTGATGGCCGGTTTGGCTATAGAATCTCTATACACAAACATCCCACACGAAGAAGGACTCCTAACTATTTTCGAACTACTGGAAAACAGACCGAAACCTACCCGGATCCCCACAGAATTTGTCATGGACCTACTACGCATCGCCCTAGAAAACAACTATTTTCTATACAAAGATGACTTCTATCTACAAATCAAAGGCGTATCAATGGGTGCATGTTTTGCCCCGAATTTTGCCATTCTCTTTGTTCATAAACTTGAGACTTCACTTATACTTTCACCTACCAACCCATTTAGACATCAAATTTCCCTGTGGCGTAGATACATCGACGATGTTCTCCTACTTTGGAGAGGTTGCACCACCACTTTGAATTCCTTTGTTGATTGGTTGAACAACTCCCAAACCCATCTGAAATTCACATGTGAACAGACTACTAATGACCTGCCGTTCCTAGATCTGAACATACATGCGGAAGATGGTCTAATCGGGACATCATTATACCGGAAGCCTACCGAAAGAAACACACTGCTACACTACTCAAGCTACCACCCACGTGGCCTCAGGGACGGACTACCATATGGACAATTTCTTCACATCCGGAGAAACTGTAAATGGCGTAGAGACTATTTTAAAGAATCTGAAATCCTATGCAAGAGACTCACAGACAGGGGCTACCCACGCAGATTAGTCTCAAGGGCTCGTAAGAGGGCTTGGTACTGCCATCGCGATCTTTTGCTGACGCCTCAGCCCAAAAAAACTAATTCCCGGATTCCATTTGTTTCCCAGTTTAGCCCTAGCAGTAACCAAGTCAAAAAAATCATCACACGGAACTGGACACTCTTGCGAACGAATAAATCTTTTCAGGAACCGCCCCTTTTTTCATACAAACGTGGCAACAATTTATCCAACCATCTGGTTCATGCCATCACTTGGCCCAACAACACGACCACTACAAATACCATCACTTCCAGCTGGGGTTTACAACCCATACTGGGTCATTACAAATGTCAATCATGTAGTGTTTGTGATCTTACAACCAACACCAAGGATTTTAAATTCAACAATCAATCGCATGCTCTGAAAACATTCACCAACTGTCGCTCACAGAATGTGATTTATGCCATCGAGTGCCCTTGCCATCTCATCTACATTGGACAAACAACACAGATGATTAAACAAAGAATCATCCAACATAAGAGCCGTATAAATTGTAAAACCATTACTGCACCACTGGTCTCACACTACTTGGAACGAAATCACAAAGCTCTGGACATGAAATGGCAAGTCATTGACCAGCCCCGCCTGCCTCCCAGAGGGGGCAATCTCCAAGCCCTCCTCAATAAAAGTGAATGCAAATGGATAACTCGCTGCAACTCAGTACACCAGGGCCTGAACACAATCGATGAGTGGAACAGTACCATCCACTACACCACCTGATCCAGTGCCCAAAATTGGCCACCTCATACCTGATCCAGTGCCCTTATTTGGCCACCCCAGACTCTTGCCTCACCTCCTTGTGTTGTCCGGCCTGATTAACTATGATGTTCACTTCTCTTTAATGTCAATTATTATTCATCCCTATGTATAACCCCTTGATTATACACTAGACACTTGTCCCGAATGCCAATTGTTATTCATTCCAATGTATAAACCTGTTTGTTGTTTTTGACCATATTGGTTGTAATATCCTTATATCATGTCTCCCCTTCTTCCCTTTTTCCCCAATGCCAAGTTCACATTCCTTCCAAAACAAACCGCCTTCGGTTATTTAATTGTTCGCAATGTTGAAATTGTCCCTTATCAAAGTTTTTTTCTTGCCGTTCATACATTCATGTTTCATCCAAATTGTTTTCCTTCCAGACGGATTGTGGTCTCCATCCTTATCCCCGTGCTTAATCCAGCCTGCATCTATTTATAAATTGGTTGTTGTCGACTCTTATCTGACCAACTACTTGCATTGATCCCCTTACCGTTATCTCCCACTCTCCATCCGTGGCTTCCCTCCCTTCCACTCTCGTGCCCTCTTTCCCTTCTTTTCCAATACATTTTCCCACCCTGTCTTCTTTGGCCAATTCCACCGACCCTTGGTGTTCCTCCGTCTCCCAGGCCCCTCCCTCCCTGTCCGCCCCATCCCACCCGTTCGCATTCCTTTTCCTCCCCACTTAGCGTCCTTAGTAACCGTTCCGCTGACACACCCCCTTAGTTTCCACTTCTGCCGACTCACGCTGTTCAACTTTTCCATTTCCTTCTGCCCCGCGCGTCCTTAGCAACCTCACCCTCGACACACCCATAGTCACCTGTTCCTCCTCCCTCCGCTCCTCACATCCAATGGACGACCTCCCCGTTTCCGCCAACCCCTCCCTCTTATAGGAGCCTTCACAGGTTGCACTGCAGACACTGATCGTCTCCTCGGTGAGCACACGTCCGTGGCTCCCCCGTTCCCTTTTGGATTTTTTTCCTTCTCCGGATTCATCGCATACCCACTGCTCCTATCAGACGCCACCGCGACTCCTGCTCACACCACTTCTGGTAAGCCTCCCCGCCCCCGTTTGCGCTCCCTTCCAGATCCCGTGCTTTTCACGCTAGTTACTTACTGCCGTTGATTCCTCCTTAGGTGGTGTCCCGAACCCCTGCATTCGTTGCCCGGCCCGCTTACCCTCTTCCCCCTGGTGAGTTTCCAGCTTCTTTTCTCCCCTTCTCCCTTGGTTCCCTTCACAATTACCCAGACCCCATTTCTCTGGTCTTCTACAGACTTCGAGGCCAAGCCACTCTGCATTACCTGCCTTCACTGCTGAATTGCTCGCAGCATAACAACACCCCCTTCTCACGGTTGCGCTCACCACTCTTGCGCCAGGTATGCTTTTACACCTACCGTGACCCGCCTCCTTCCCTTTCCCCCCCCCTTTCCCTCCCCCCTCTTCCCTTCCTTCCCTTTCTCCCCACCCCCTCCCCCCTTCCCCCCCCCTTTTTTTCTCCCCTTTTCCTGATAGCCGCTCTGATACGCAATTTATTTTCCACAGAGCACCTCTGAAATAGGCAACCCAGGTCCTGAAGATGATCCTAAATTGACAGGATCGAAACGCCGTCGACCTTTACCCACCAGCCCAAACATCCTTGGCGCATGCCGAACTGGGTCACTGAAATAATGAAAAATACCAATTATACCTTTGAGTAAATTGTTATGTGAACCTTTTAGCTGTATATATTGTACTTCCTTTTGCGCCGCCTGCTGTGGTTTATTCACGTTGTCACTTGCGCCGTTGTTTCACAAGCACGAGCACTTTTGTACACTCTCTACACTATGGTTGCCTGAGTATTTTTACTCTGCTGTGCTCTTATTATTATTGTGTAAATATTCCTTGATCTTCTGAATATATGACGCCGATTGGCGCTTTGCAAAACATCTTTGAGCCTCCTCTCTTTTTTGCTTTTTGTAATGTCTTGTACATACCAACCTAAATAATTCCAATATATTCCTGCTGAGATATTGTTGCTATCATACCACAGTTGTGACAGCACTCACCACTTCAGTCATCTCCACTGCAGTTGCAAGTGTCTCGCCTGCATCCCCCACCTCTTCACTGCCTCCTTCTGCTGCGCCCTGATCCTGTCCCTGCGGTGCCTGGCCTGCCCCCATGTATGCCCCTCCGAGGGGAAGACCTCGGTCCTTAGCAGTGCGTGTGACAGTTGTCACTCTAGTTTACACCTTGGCATTTTGACATGGACTGGCCATTGGCCTTTTGGTTGCACAGACGTTTCGAATTTCATATACTGAATTTGTCACTCTAGTTCACTCCTTGCCATTTGGATATGGACTTGCCCTTGGCCTTTTGTTGGAACAGACGTTTCACTTTTCATATGCTGAATAAAGCTTTTTTCTTTGTCCCTGTGAACTTGATTTAGCTGTACATCATGTTGATGTTGTTTTACATGCCCTTGCACCTGTAATGCTTGGTTTACAATGTTGAATACTGATGTGTTGATGTGAGGTACTCCCTGTGGTCCATGAGATATGTATCCTATGCTGGTGGGTATCCATGTCATCCTTTGAAGCTACCTGGGTGTGTCTGGATCAACTATTTGTGGACATCTCTCTGTCATGTGCTTCCCATTGTCCAACTTGTCACTTCCACATACTTCGTGCTCATCACTACTGGCCCTATAGGTGTGGGCATCGTTGTAATAGGAGCAACTGGGTCCTCTGTGCAACTTTCTAGACATATGTTTTGGGTATGTGCAGATGACTTAGGGGAGACTCCCGTACCCAGGCTGTTGTGACCAGAGCCTTCATTGTGGGGTAACTGATGGCTGACTGACCAAGTGTTCTGCAGACATGAGTGGGACTTGCTGTGAATATGTTTGGCACAGCTGGGCTCCCACAGGAGTTGTATCCCCTCAAGTTAGTGTGTTGTCCAGTGACATGGCCTGGGCCCATGGTGTGTGTTGTATGTGCATGTGTGTGTATCCACATCCCTGTTCAAACACAGAAAGTGTTCCCTTGATATGTTCCTGTTGTTGATGCTTGCTCAGTGGTACTGGGTTCATCCCAGTACTTTTCCAATGGGCTCCCAGATGTGTGGGTGCATGACACACTACTGTTAATTGGTGTATCATCATTGGTATTTGTCAGTTCTGAGTGGTGATGATGTTGTCAGACACAGATGGGACACAGTCAGGGTTCCTCAAGGCACTTGTTTGTTCGCAAAATCATGCAGTTGTCCCTAGGTGGTAGTTTTCAGTGATTGAGACATTTGTATGTGTGTGTGACTGCTCCCACTTATCGGGTTCCCGGCAGCGATGCTGGCATGTGTGCCTGGTGTTTCTCCTTGGCATCTGCATAGTCCTGGGACTGTGGCAGGGATTCTGATGGTTACATGACCTTTGAGGTCATGACCATCTACAGCATACTATGCAGTGTGTCTGCCATTCCCCAGGGTTGTAAACAGTCCTTGTGTGATGTGTGTGTGCACCTTAGTTCCTGCCAACATTCCCGTGTTTGTCATGGGTGCATGTGCAATGTCACCTGTCCATGTGGACTTCACAGATACACATTGTTGCAGTTCAGGTGTGTGGTGTTGAGGGTAGACTGATGTGAATGTTTGCATGGATGGTCCCCTAGCTCCCGTTTGTCCATGGATGAGGGGCCATGCTGAGTGATTTGTGTTTGTGTATGTGTGATGTACGTTTGTGGCACAGGACACATGTCTGGGTTTCCCAGTTTGTACAACATCTGCCTTTGTCATCACAGTGGAGGTGTCATGCATGCTTGTGTCACCCCACTGTCTGGTCCCTGGGGGTAGTGGTGTTGTGTGTCAGTCTCTTGCTGTGTTAGTTGGTGTTCATTCCAGCTTGTGTCACATGTGTCTGTTGTGCTTCCTCTCATCTCACAACGCCTGATTGCCCACAGAGGGTGTCCCAATGATGGTTTACTTTTGTATGACACTGTGTACACATCTGTGTCACTGTGGTTCAGCCCCCCTCATGTGTTGTGTAGTTGCCTGGGGATACTATGACACACACACACATGCTGTGTCCGATGTGCAG
Source organism: Triturus cristatus (assembly GCF_964204655.1). Classification (NCBI taxonomy): domain Eukaryota; kingdom Metazoa; phylum Chordata; class Amphibia; order Caudata; family Salamandridae; genus Triturus; species Triturus cristatus. The sequence continues at coordinate 841,991,539 of NC_140580.1, read as the reverse complement.
TGTGAGTTTGCCTGTTTGTGCATCTGCAGCAGTGCATTGGAATTGCTGTTGTGGGCCTTGGTCTGGATGCTGTTTCTGTGATTTTGCATGCTGTTCCTGTGAGTCATATCACATCATTGTGCACATTCATCCTGGTTGTTGGGTGCCATTGCTGGCATGGAATGTGAGTTTGTGAGCAGACACCTACAGTCTACACATGTTGTTTTGATTGGTGTGTCTATTTTCGAGATGTGTGAATGCTTGGTGATGCTCACTTCTGCTGTTGTGACATTGTACGCTGTGTGCATTGTCAGCCCCCATGTGTGGTGCTTGTCTGCACATGGCCGAGAGTGTTATCTTTTCACTGCACTTTTAGCCTCACCACATCTCTGTGTGTATGGGACACAACCACTAGTTTGCCCCAGACGTGTTTGATGTGTTGGGAGCAGGGATCATACATGCTGTTTGGTATTTGCAGCTTTGACCATGATGACACTTACCTTTTGGTCACTGTGATGAGGGGGGTTTGGTCCCCATCACCACAATGCTCCACATCTGCTGCATTTTGTGAGCCCCCACTTAACTTCTGCTCTACACAGTGAGGGGGTGTTTTTTTTACATTGCCACAGTGCTATGGTGATGCTTGCCTTGTGTATGTCACACTCATGTGTTTGTCACACATGTGCTGTTACTTACATTGTATGCTCGTAGCCATAATCACTGTTGTGGGCATTTGTCACAGACTACACACTGTTGTCATGATGTCATGGGGGATGTATTTTGCGGACATTCCTGATGTTTGCGTATGCTGGATGTGTTGCACATCACCCATCCTATGGGTGTGGGTGGCAGGGGTGATGGACAACATAGTCCCTATGGGTGGGGGTGGCTGTAGTGATGAGCAACAGGTCCCCTGTGAGTGGGGGTGGCAGGGGTGATGGGCAACAGGTCCCCTGTGAGTGGGGGTGGTGGGGGTGGCAGGGGTGATGGGCAACAGGTCCCCTGTGAGTGGGGGTGGCAGGGGTGATGGGCAACATGAGCACTATGGGTGTGGGTGGCAGGCGTGATGCGCAACATAACCACTATTTAGTGTGGGTGGCAGGGGTGATGGGCAACATAGTCCCTATGGGTGGGGGTGGCAGTAGGGATGGGCAACAGGTCCCCTGTGAGTGGGGGTGGCAGGGGTGATGGGCAACAGGTCCCCTGTGAGTGGGGGTGGCAGGGGTGATGGGCAACATAAGCACTATGGGTGTGGGTGGCAGGGGTGATGGGCAACATAGTCCCTATGGATGGGGGTGGCAGGGGTGATGGGCAACAGGTCCCCTGTGAGTGGGGGTGACAGGGGTGATGGGCAACAGGTCCCCTGTGAGTGGGGGCGGCGGGGGTGATGGGAAACAGGTCCCCTGTGAGTGGGGGTGGCAGGGGTGATGGGCATCAGGTCCCCTGTGAGTGGGGGTGACAGGGGTGATGGGCAACAGGTCCCCTGTGAGTGGGGGTGGCAGGGGTGATGGGCAACATGAGCACTATGGGTGTGGGTGGCAGGGGTGATGGGCAACATAGTCCCTATGGGTGGGGGTGGCAGTAGTGATGGGCAATAGGTCCCCTGTGAGTGGGGGTGGCAGGGGTGATGGGCAACAGGTCCCCTGTGAGTGGGGGTGGCAGGGGTGATGGGCAACAAGTCCCCTGTGAGTGGGGGTCGCAGGGGTGATGGGCAACAGGTCCCCTATGGGTGTGGGTGGCATGGATGATGGGCAACATAAGCCCTGTGAGTGGGGGTGGCAGGGTGATGGGCAACATAAGCCCTGTGAGTGGGGGTGGCAGGGGTGATGGGCAACAGGTCCCCTGTGAGTGGGGGTGGCAGGGGTGATGGGCAACATAAGCACTATGGGTGTGGTTGGCAGGGGTGATGGGCAACATAGTCCCTATGGGTGGGGGTGGCAGTGGTGATGGGCAACAGGTCCCCTGTGAGTGAGGCTGGCAGGGGTGATGGGCAACAGGTCCTCTGTGAGTGGGGGTGGCAGGGGTGATGGGCAACAGGTCCCCTGTGAGTGGGTGTGGCAGGGGTGATGGGCAACATGTCCCCTATGGGTGTGGGTGGCAGGGGTGATGGGCAACATAAGCCCTGTGAGTGGGGGTGGCAGGGGTGATGGGCAACAGGTCCCCTGTGAGTGGGGGTGGCAGGGGTGATGGGCAACATAAGCACTATGGGTGTGGGTGGCAGGGGTGATGGGCAACATAGTCCCTATGGGTGAGGGTGGCAGTAGTGATGGGCAACAGGCCCCCTATGGGTGGGGGTGTTAGTGGTGCTGGCCATCCAACCCCTATGGTGGGCTGTTGTTAGTGGCCAGGATGTGGATCCCCTGTGTGTGTGTGTCATTTTGCGTGTACGTGTCGTTTGTTGGTGTTGTAGGTGTCTGACTTACCGTCTGCGCCATCGGCGTCGGTCCCTGATCCGGTCATAGATGTAGAGTACTGGTATGACCTGCGCGATGGGATTTATGATGTGTTCGTGTCGTACACGCTGCTTGTTGCTCCGTCTCGTACCCGCTGCAAGCTGGTCCGTCTCGTAGCCGTGTATTGATTTGTGGCGTGAATCGTAGCTGATATGCTTGTTTTCCGGATGCTGTGACATGCCGTACGTGACGACCCGTCCGGTGCGTAGGAAGTACGCATCGTACTTGTCATGCCGGAAACTGCTATGGATACTGATTCCGGGCGACTCGGTTCCTCTTTAGGAGTTACGGCTCGGACGGAGAATGGGGCTTGATTCACAGCCTATGTGTCGGTCGTGTTTTTGGCAGTTATGGGTGGGGGTGGCAGTGGTGATGGGCAACAGGTCCCCTGTGAGTGGGGGTGGCAGGGGTGATGGGCAACAGGTCCTCTGTGAGTGGGGGTGGCAGGGGTGATGGGCAACAGGTCCCCTGTGAGTGGGTGTGGCAGGGGTGATGGGCAACAGGTCCCCTATGGGTGTGGGTGGCAGGGGTGATGGGCAACATAAGCCCTGTGAGTGGAGGTGGCAGGGGTGATGGGCAGCAGGTCCCCTGTGAGTGGGGGTGGCAGGGGTGATGGGCAACATAAGCACTATGGGTGTGGGTGGCAGGGGTGATGGGCAACATAGTCCCTATGGGTGAGGGTGGCAGTAGTGATGGGCAACAGGCCCCCTATGGGTGGGGGTGTTAGTGGTGCTGGCCATCCAACCCCTATGGTGGGCTGTTGTTAGTGGCCAGGATGTGGATCCCCTGTGTGTGTGTGTCATTTTGCGTGTACGTGTCATTTGTTGGTGTTGTAGGTGTCTGACTTACCGTCTGCGCCATCGGCGTCGGTCTCTGATCCGGTCATAGATGTAGAGTACTGGTATGACCTGCGCGATGGGATTCATGATGTGTTCGTGTCGTACACGCTGCTTGTTGCTCCGTCTCGTACACGCTGCAAGCTGGTCCGTCTCGTAGCCGTGTATTGATTTGTGGCGTGAATCGTAGCTGATATGCTTGTTTTCCGGATGCTGTGACGTGCCGTACGTGACGACCCGTCCGGCGCGTAGGAAGTACGCATCGTACTTGTCATGCCGGAAACTGCTATGGATACTGCTTCCGGGCGACTCGGTTCCTCTTTAGGAGTTACGGCTCGGACGGAGAATGGGGCTTGATTCACAGCCTACGTGTCGGTCGTGTTTTTGGCAGTTATGCGCATCGGAACTTACTCTACAGGACGGACCGGCCCGGTACGTGTCGGTCGCACGGTAAGGCTACGGACAGCTGTCCGTCCGGCCATCGGAATCGGCCCCATTTAGTTGTATTTTGAACACCTCATTTGCACTCTCAATCCACTTGCCTGCATTTTCCCCACAACTTTCATCATTTCTCTTTCTATTTGTAACCATGTTTGGTTCCTTCTTCCACCCCTTAGCTCCCACCCTACAGCCGTGTCATGGTATATTCTCCCTTACTGTTTTACTTATTAGCTTCGGCTTTCTGATTCAGGAGTGACAGTTAAGAGTCAAGAAAGGCAATGAAAAATAATTTAATCTGGGCAGTGACATCTGAATTTAAGCTGATAATAGCGGATGCCTCAGTACACCCTTTGTGAAGGCACTTTTCTAGGTACAATGTGCACAGCTATGGCACTTGCATATGCTCCTGATGAGAATTATGTGATCAATATTAAAACCTCATGTGCATTGGGTATAAATTTAGGACATGCCTGCAATTGGAAAACTTCTCTCCGCCTTTGATTTCAGGATGTCCCCTGGTCAGTTGATCCTGTAACTCAGACAATTTATTTTTTTTGTCTATAAATACAACCAAAACTTGAAGTAAACTTTCTTCAACGTCACAGGGTATGTCAGCTAGGAACCATTAAGACCAAGCCTGGTAGTAGTGACCGAAGCAGGAGGAGGACCTCCATTGAATCCCCGGGTACCAGGCTAAGAGGGAGGATTCTCCACCATCAGCTTGGGTGAAGGATGGCCCAGCTTTTGGCGTGCTAAAACAGGTCAAAGAGTCTAATGAGGTTTATTTTGAAATGTGTGTCTGTTCGTGATTCTTGATTACGTACAAGGTATTTTTCATTAATTTGATTATGATTGATGAATCATCTGGTCAGATACAAGGAATAAAACAGTTGCGCAGAAACAGGTGGAGTCCCAGTAACTAGGCGATAGTGGTGTGAGGGAAACCCACGTTATTAGAGCAGATGACACAAAAGTGATGGCAAGAGTTACCTGGGTTCCAAGTACAGACCCTAAATTATGAGTGTGTTGAAGCTGTACACTAATTTGGCCACCCAGGCCTTCAATGAGCTTCAACTGGCTGCCACTGGAGTTGTTTCGATTGAAAGGGGCAGGGCTGGTCTTTGGCATAGGTGAGCTTGGCCCCGGCCCAGGGCGCCAGTCTTCAGAGGGCCACATAGAGCTGTCTGCATTAAGTCCCTCTTACTTAGGTTCAATGATTCAGTTTGAAAAGCTTTTAATCATTTGTCAAACGTGCTGCAGGTGCTCTTTTTAACACGCCATTGGACCGCTTCCTTGTTCTTCGATCTCCCTTTCACCCCCTGCTGCCACACCCAAAAATAACTTGCCACCAGTGTGCCGAGACCTGAGCTGTTAGTGATTCAGGTGAGTTAGAGGAGGTGCGGAGATGTTTGCGTTCAGAGGTCAGTCACTGTTGTGATGTTATCAGGCAGTAACGGACCTGTGAACACAAACATGCCCCTGCTGCCTCTTTTAATTCACCAGCAGCAGTGAGGGTGCCAAACGTCTTTCTGCCCATGGCGCTGTCCAACCAATGGCCGACTCTGGCAAGGGGTCAGTAGACAACTGTGACCGCACTGTCTTGACTTCCCTCACAGGCATCTGGCGGAGAAGAACTGTCAGAACCTTCCTTCCCTTCCCACTCTCCTTACCCACCCCCTTCACAGGGATGAGCTGGGGAACAATGTGGTAGACCAACTAAGCCCTTCTCTTGTTGCAAACATAGATGTAGTATAGGAACATGAGGGCTGAAAAGTCAAAACTGAGTAAGGCTCCACATAAAGAGACTGCTGCTCATGTAATTTGCTACTAGTATGGTAAGGGCATGTGCGGGTATACATAGAATTTGGAAAAGTGCACAAATGGCTCTAGACCCTTCTGGAAGAAGGTACCTTTGATATTGACTCTTACAAAAAGTCTGAAAGAGTCCAAGAATCAACCCACTCCAGAAAGGTGATAAGACTTCCTAAATTGCTATGAGGAAGTTCTAAACCACCTGTAGAAATGCCATGCGTGAATTCTCAAAGATAACCAAGAGAAACACATTTATGAAATTACTAATTTGAGAGATAAGGTACAAGCTTGTGCCCCCCTTGAACCACCTACTTCATATTTTTTTGTCTACAGGAGTAAAGATTTCTCTGAAGAAACTCATGAAGGGAAGAGGCCAAATTATATTTCCTAAACTTTCTGTTTTCAGCAGGAAACTCTGGACGTGCTCCATTGGTTGCATGCAGAAATGGCGTGGCACCTGCTGAAGTGCCAGCTAACGGGGTGCAGGCAGAGTCTGCACAGTGGTGTGACAAGTGGCAGCGTGACAAGTGGCAGCATGACTAATAGCAGTGGCACAAGTGTACTAGTGAGAAGAGCTGCTGACATAACAACATCACACTTGCCACCTTTAGTGTGGTCTCTTATGGTGCCCCACCACAGTCTTATTATTACCGAGGACAGTCAGAGACCGACAGAGCTGGAGACCATGGATGTGTTCATCAACACAAATGAAAGTTTCCCTTTTCCAGAGGTGAGGATAACAATGAGTCCAGTTGCCTTTCCCATGTTCAACCCAATGCCCTTCTCCATTTACAACCATACATCGAATCAGGAGACGGGGGTCATGTTAACATTCACGTCCCACAGTCCCCATCAGATCTTCTAAAGTTTACTGTTCAATATCCCAAAATACAAGAAAATCCACAGAATTTCAGGGAGGAATTATTGATTGCTTTTACATTTTATACCACTAACTGGGCTGATGTGATTCCATTGTTGTGCGTCATTATTTCTGGAGAAGTGAAGGATTGGTTAGTAATAACAGTCAACTGTCCACAACAGTCATCTTGGGATAATTGTGCTTTGATTGTTGCTAGATATCCCTTTTTCTAAATGCTATTACTGAAGTTTGTGGTACAAAAACAGATTGGACCAAGATTGATAATAGTAAGCAAAAAATAGAGAAGCCACAGCTGATTTATTTGATCATATGAAAGAAGTATTTCATCATTGCTATGATATTGTAAATGCTCCCCAAATAGCCTAATAAACAGTAGGAGTAGCTTTCATTCAAGAGTTACTGCTAAAGCTACAAGACAAATTGAGGGTTCTGGGCCAGATGTACCAATCTTTTTAGCAGTAAAGTTTTATTGACTCCTAAAACAGGTTTAGAAATGGATTACAAACTGCAACTTAGAAGGGGCGTATTGTGGGTGTCCCTTCCAAACAGTAATTCATACTCAAATGTTACAATGATATTAGGGAACGTATTTTCCTCAGTGACATATATTGAAGCAGAGGCAATTTTAAGCAGGTGACAGCTAAAATAAAGCCACTTTTGACTCCAAAAACTCGTGAGCCTCCTGCCTGAATCAGGCCTGTTAGAATGTTAGAATGTATGAAACCCACTCGAACCAACCTTTTCAGGCACCACTTCCTCACGCTTATCCTTATGAGATGACCGTTCAAATAATCTCAATGGATTGTTTATTAATTTTTATTTTTTATTTATGTTATTTGAAAGGTTTTATATAGCGCTGGCTAGACCCGTGGGCATCAGAGCGCTTTACAGGAGCAGACACAGTACTGTTTCTGTGCTACTCCCTATTGACACAACACCCCATCTCCCACCAGCCCTCCTTTAAGGGAGATCGCAACTTTCCACTTACCAGTTAAAGAATGCTGTCGCTCTCTAGAAATTAGACTGCCTCTTTAGGATGATAAAGTGAGTACAGAAGAGTAACAGAAATACAGAGTTCTGCTTCTTGTATTCATCGGGTGCGCTATGCTGCTGTTCTCCTGTTAGGTCTTCTGTTACAAGGAGCTCCTCTACTATTGTTACTGCCTGATCAATACTGACTCTTCATGTATGTGAATTAATACCTGATAGATATTATGAATTTAATGATCGGTACCCAGGTTTATTTTCTTCTCTCTCCATCTGCATCATTTTGAAACAAGATTGACCTTTCTAGCCCATAAAATGTATTTTGCTCTGAGCTTCTGAACTCCGAAGCAAAATACTCCAAATCGAAGTTTTATTTAGAGTTGAGGCCCACAGAGAGTGCCACTCTTTCACCTCAATTTCTAAGTTGACTTAAGTTAGTGGATTTGTAGAGCATGACTTACCACCGGTGAGGGTATTCAGGTGCTAGTTAGGTGAAAACTGAGTCTAGCAGTGGTTGGTAGACCCAGGTCTTCAGCTTCGTTTGGGACTCCAGCAGCGACAAGTAGCCGGCAAAACCTACTCCTATCACCTAAAATATAGGCCTTCCTTTGAAATCTCTTGACGTCCCCATGACACATCACTCATTATATGTGGAGGGGCAAAGCATTTCTAAAGAAATTGATAACAAACATCCTCTTTTAAGGTTATTTGCAGTTTGCATTTAAGTTCAAGGTATTCTAAAGAATGTACTGAGGCAGTCCTACCTCTCCACACAAAACAACAGTGCTTATCTTGACAATTATCAGCACATTTTGCAACTTATAAAACTTTCTGCTCTGATGTCACCTTCTATATCCTTTGTTCTTTATAAAGTTAATAACATCTAATCTGTGTATGCATTCCGTATTTCGAAGATCACAATCTCTCCTTTAAAAGTCACACTCTGCAACCAAACAAGTCCTAATCTCCTGTAGCTTATTTATTATTATTGCCAACCAATGCATGACATTCTTATATCACCCTCACCCCCTAAAGATCACATCTAATTCCTGTGAATGTAATCTACCACATAGAAACTGGAGTAAAGGTATGTGATGTTTCCTGTAGAACACAATATTAATCCCAATAACCAACAATAACTACCAAAAGCACACCAACCCTGGGACCTGGTGCAGCCTGCTGCCCAGTGTAAAAGCACAACAATGCCTTTGTAAGGGCTATATAATGAAATAACAAAACAATAAATAACCCACAATAAAAACAAATCATATAATACTCAGAAGTCAGACAGTCAATTGTAGTTCATACAGGTTGCTTAATAATTCCTTTTTCCTACTTGACATTTTTACACTCCCATGAAACAAAACTGCCAAGGGTCATATCGATCACCCAATATACACCAGTATAATGCAATAAACCACCCACCACGGGCCGAACAGGCACAGAAAATTGATGACATACTGCTGTCCAACAAAAGGCTTTAACTGAATCCCAAACTGCATGTCCTAACTAGGAACATACTTCAGCCGCTTTTTGGTATCTCACAATGCCAATCAGATTTTGAGATGGTATTAAAAAAGTCCATCCACTAGATCTCTCCACCTCTTCTCCCTTTAACCTATGCCTGATCAAGACCATAAACCTTAAACTAAATATCTCAGAATGTACAAACAAGTACAGAAACCAGCTAAGTGGTCTATAAACATAGGAAATGCCACAAATGGGCCTGCAGAGCTGCTTATAGCTGCCAGCTTACTTAAATCGATAAACTGATAAATCTATCTCTTACACTTCCTCATCCATCACACTGTTAAGCGCTAGGTCCCATAACACAGTAATCCCACCCCTGTGGTCCTTGCACACAACAAGGAAACACTTCCCACACAGGATCAAAACAAAGACAACACACCTCCAGCCAAACACTCTACACAGTTTAGCATGCTACCCATGTAGGCAAGCACTTCATCTCCCCACATAGTGGTAGTACGCATTATATAAATCTTTACAATACAATACAATGATTATCAACCATAATAGCATTTGCAAACTATTGAAAAGTTTCCAACCACAACATGGGGTGGTAACTAGAGGCGGGCGAGCCAGAGAACCCATTATATGTGCCAAACCAGAGTCAAGTCTGGGGCGTGAGCCAAGCCAGCAAAAAAATGACTGCAAATACTGAAAAAATAAATTTTAAATTACAGAAATTATGGAGGTTGTGGCAAATAAATTTACAGATCAGCCAAAACTTCTCTAAAAATGTAAAAGTAAATATTTCTTAACTAAACATTTTTGTTTTGGATTTCATTAACAACAGCTGTAGTTTGCTTTTATTAAGGTAAGTATTTCAATAGGTGAAGGTTTTAGGTATAGCGTCTTACTACATGTCACCAGGATAACTGATCAGCTGCTCACTGGATGGGTCCTGCAATACTCGGGTCTGTCCCAATTCCCACACCCAGCTAGCCCGGGATACCAATGTCCTGGTTTTTGTTTGTCATGGGATGATGCAGACCCATAGACTTCTGAAGTCCCTCTTGGAAGAGAGATGAATTTGCTTAGAGGAGCACAAACAATAATGTGTGCAAATCGGGTTTTAGAAAACATTTATCATCAACTAAAGTTCCCTGATATGCTCCGATCTTTTAAAAATCTTTGCTTCCAACACAATTCCGAAATACAAAAAAGCACCTTGTTTGTGCTTTCGGATTGTTGATATGTTTTGAAATATTGGTACAGTTCATTTACAGATATTTAAATGTTTTTGTGTGAAAAAAAATGACACCCTACAGCATTTCCTTTCACATACCCCTGAGGTTTACCAGACTATACAAAACACTTCATGTTGTGCTGCCTTGAGAGGCAGGATTTTGCCCTCCAATTGTTGATACATGATCATTGTGCTAAATAGCAGTTGATTGCCTGTTACTCAGTTCATCTCAGTGCTGTTGGGGAATGGCTGTCTCTGTGTTTTTGTGTTGTTCCAACGGTCCCATCTCCGAGGCCAGACTGGGAACAGCAATATAGGTTAGTTGGACAAAAAGTTATGGAGGCATAAGAACAAACTATCCCAAATAATTTAAAAAATGCATAGCACTTGGGGGGTGAAGACAAAAGGGTCAATGAGCAGACCCATGATTCTTCCTTCTACCCGTGCAGGTTCTCCAATGTATTTGATCTGCAATAATCTGATGATGTGACCATCTAACATTACAAACAATAGTTTTACTGTCTCTACATATTCTGTTCCGAGGTTTAGCTGCACTGCCCACCAGTCCGACCAAATTCTGCCAAAATCCGGAGCCGGGACACTGGATACTCAAGAAGGTCTGCCAACAAAAGTCCTCACTTCTGCTGTAATGGTGATGTCCAATCCAACTCATCACCAATACCACCATCAAGTGCTGAGGGCTGCCTGCTAGGACCCACACATCACACTGCAAATTGACTTTGGAACCAAAAAACACCTAAAGAGCTGACAGTATAACTCCTGTCCATGCAAGTGCATCACAAAGACGTCATCAAGATGCAGGCACTTCACTGGTCAACTACTACAGCCTGAAATCCCAGTAGTGGGAAGCCTCCCATTTATTTACCTGATCCCTCTGTAGGCATGACCCTCCTTTTGCACTGCAACCTAGTTTGGTTGGATCATCTTGAGTCATGAAGGGGTGGGCATTGTGCTTCAAGAAGTGCATCGAGCCTACTGCCCAGATCCTGAACATTCTATCTGCAAATACAATCCTTTCCTGCAAGTCTTGGAACAGTACCGGTGATAACAATTCCTTTTAAATGGGATGAACAATGCACGGATTTACACTTGCATGGACACTTCATTCCAGAATGTGAAAATGATACCACCTGTGTTACTCTCACTATTCTAACAAATTCCTACACACTCAACAGATCTTGCTTTCTGCTGTATTTATTTTTTCTGGAAACACAGGTACTGATCTACAAAGTCAGAATTAGCAGCATCTTTATGAGACAGGGTGAATGCATCTCTTCCTAAATGCGTCGACCCATTTCTTTCTCCAGTGGTTACTTAATTTGAGATCCAAAAGACAATCTTTACCTCTGGTGTAGTGTTTACCAACAGTGGTACATCTGATCAAATTAGAACTTATCATACACTGGTTTCTACTAAACCTACGGGTCAGTTGATGGAGGTTGAATTGGAGGCACGTCGAACCAGCTGCATGTCTGAACAATAAGGGAGGCACTGAGCATAGTGATAGCAAAGAACAATAGTTACCCTAAAGATGTGGGCTTCTTTCTGTTCACTATCTATAATTTACACAGATGTCAAAATATTCAGTAGGGTGATAGCCCGAAGAAGTTTGAAAACAATGACTATATTAGTTCACCAGTTGTGTTTCATCCCTCAGAGGTACATGACATTCATCTTGCTCTGGCTTGCCCATGTGAAATACCATTTAAAATGTGATGGCCAAGACTACACAGGGACTCTTGACAATGATGAACTTTGGCCCGTACATAATGCAAAGGATCAAAATACAACATACCTGCCAATGGTCAGGGTAAAGAGAGAGGGCGTAATTTCTGAGAGGTAGGAACTGGGTTGAGACACGAGGTAGGGCTGGCTTCTGTCATCTCTTTTGTTCACGCTTATTAAAGAACTACTAGCTAGTTTAATGAGAATGTGAATAGAGACATTTAGGTGAGAGGCATAAAGCATTTTATGTCAATGATACCCTTGTCTATATGAGAACCTATGAAGAAGCAGGTTCATGCATGCTTGCCTGAAATTTTGGGAAAAAATGAAGCGTCGTTAGGGCTATGAAGAAACACTGCAAAGTTGTGTCCATTTCCGATAGTCATCATAGCCCACCAACCATTTGGGCATTTACCCGATTTGGGATTAATGTCACAAACTGAGTCCTTAAAGTACTTTGGTACTTGGGAATATACACCACCAATTCATGCAAGAAGGATGTTGAACTAAACATTGGCAAGATTGTTCAAGGAATGGACAGCTTTCTTCTCTTTTGTACGCAACGTCCACTAACCCTAATGGGTCATGGGAAGTTCACAAAAATGACGATGTTCCCCAGACTCATTTACACATTCCTGGGGGTAGAGGGGTTGTTTACTAGAAAAATAATCCACAAGATAGACAGCTGTTCTCTCTGGTGTGGGCGGGAACCCACCCCGGATTAAATTGAGCACCATTAAACTCCTGTTTTAACAGGGTGGAGAGGTCCTCCTAGATTTTGGGTGCTACTATTTTGCCTCTCAGCTACACCATCTTTCTAGTGGCTCGATGAAATAAGCATCCAGAGAAGGTGTTGCAGCAAAAAATTATAAAACTGGTCCCCTTTGGGTCAGAAGCAGAAATATGGGCTCATCCACATTTCTGTAGCATTAAGCGAGGGGTGGTGTTAGATCTGGGGGTCTCTAGTTGGCAGAGGTAAGCACCTTAGACCAAATAGGGACCCTTGCTTCTAGTCAGGGAACAGGGACACACACGGTAGATAACCCCTGCTCACCCTCTAGGTAGCTTGGCTCGAGCAGACAGGCTTATCCCCAAGGCAATGTGTAAAGTATTTGCACGTAACAACTACAATGACCCCCCTAGTACACCACAAACGTAGACCACACAGGTAAGTATATCAAAAATATATCTTTATCTAGTTTCAGCAGTGTAAATCAAGTATCAACGGGTTGCACATTACTCGCTTTCTCGGGTTGTCAGGATCGTAAGAAGATAGTCTCTAGTCTCTTGTGTGACTTCGTATTCAAAGAAAAAGAAATACGTTCGTAGGCTCTCAGTGTTTAAATAGCCACGTTCCTCTAGCGGTGCCACTGCGCTTATAACTAAAGCGCTCCTCTCAGGCTGCTCGGTGCAGGGCTTTCACAGCTCCCGAGCGATGGACCAATCCGGCTGCGGCTCCCTCGACGAGCCCCCAGTGACGATGTCGACGTCACCGGAGTCAGCCACTCGCAGCGCGGCTCTTCCGACCAAGCCTCCTACCAACAGCCAATCAGGTCACGGCCTCCTCGTTCTCTTCTCCGCGGCTTCGCAGAGCGGGGAAGTGCAGCTTTCGATCAGTTTCTGGCCCCCGGGCCGCGGCGGTGTATCGCGGGCAGGGTATTCCACGGCGCCCCGTTTCAGCGGGTCGATCGTGACGCCGCCAAGCCTCACAGCGGCTTAGTTAGCACGGGGGTCGCCCTCAATCCTGCAGTCACAGCAATACACGTGCCGATGAGCACGTCAATCTTCTCAGGGCGGCAAACGGTGTCAGGCCAAAATCAGGGCGGCACTCTCCAGCAAAACAGAGAGTAGCCAGCGCACTTCCCGGGGCAGATGTTTAGACGCTTGGTAGAACAGTCCACGGTCCTTGCAGCACACAGCAGCACAGAGAGGACACAGCAGAGTCTTAAAATCTTGGCAACCTTTCTATCCCTGGGTTGCAAAACAGGAGGCCAGCTCTTCTCAGGCCCTTGGAGATTCAGAGTTGAAGACACAGCACACAGCAAAGTCTTGTTAGGTCAAGTAGGCAGGGGCACAGCACACAGCAAGGCCCCTTCTCCTCCTCAGCTTCAGTTGCACAGCAGAACAGGTCAGCCCTTAGAGCACACAGCAAGGCAATCTTCCTTCAGCAGTCCGTCTTTCAGCAGAGGTTCCTCTTGATTGTAGAATCTAAAAATCTGTTGTCAGGGGTCCTTTACTTATACCCCTAAAAGTCTTTGAAGTCTTTGTGCAAGTGGGCCCTGAGCCCGGTCTGATCCAGTTCTGGGTGTTGCTGGAGCACTTTGTTTTCCTGGCTTCTTCTTTCCTTTCAGAGTGAGGGTCAGAGTCGTCAGCCACCCAGCAGGAGGTGGAGCCAGCACTGTGGCAGGCAGGCACATCCCTATTCACTCCCAGGTGCTATCTCCTCCCTCCACTCTACTTGCAAATGTCGTCATTCAGCAAAGGGCTGACTCAGCCAACCTTCTGGGGGATCCCCAGCCCCTGTCACTCTCAAACCAGACAGTCAATCCACAAGCATGCCCAGGCACACAGAAGGGTCAGACAAGAGAACAGCCACTCTCTAAAAAGTACTATTCTCCAACTCAGGATTTAAAAACAACCTCTCCTAAAAGATGTGTTATTAAATGCTGAGCTCAGGGATATCAAACACTCATGTCTTATCTTGTTCCTATGAGAAGATAGGCTGATAGCCATTGGCACCAGCCTCCCCCATGTTAGCCTATCGAGCAAGATAACCTTGCAGCAGTGAACACACAAAATGGCCGCTGTTCACTACCAGAGCATGGTACCTGCACTAGTACATGCTCTACCTTTCACATACACTGCACCCTGCCCAGGGGGGTACCTTGGGCCTTCCATAGGGATGACTGATGTGCACAAAAAGGGAAGGGTTAGGCCCGGCCAGTGTGGACACTGGCCAGGGGGACATGGCAGTCCGGGGACTGCAGGCAGGCCTGCGGCGGCAGGCCTGAGACACCATTTTAGGGCTACACAGGTGGGTGGCGCAATCAGCGCTGCAGACCCACTAGTAGCATCTGTCATCACCAGCCCTGGCACACACAGTGCACTTTACTAGGGACTTCATGGTGATACAGATATGCCAATCAGGTATATCCAATCAATATGATATTTTACACAGGGAGCACTTACACTCTGGCACTGATTAGGAGTGGCAGAGCGTCCAAAGCATCTAAACCAGCAAAAGCGAAATCCAGCACAGCATCAAAAATCCAGGTAGTAGAGGCAAAAGATAGGGGAAAAACCCACGCCAAGGATGTCAGGTCTAACAGGTGGAGTCTGCAGGGTGGGGGGTAAAATATTAGGAGACCCGTATGAGGGAGATGGCTTCATAAATTTGAAGAAACCAGGCTGATATTTGCACTTGTAGGGGGGACAGTTCCTAATGTTTACAAGAGTCACAAGGGTGCATGGCTTACATGGAAAGGGATCCAACAAGTCCCTTCATATCCATCACAATGAAACCCTTAATTAACATGACATAGGTTGAGAGACCTACCTCAAATATTTATAGAAAAATTATTGATTAAATTGAAAAGTTGAGTGCACCGTTTTATGTCAACACTAACAACACGCAACTTCTCCTCAAACAGACACCTCACCATACACTTTTGTACGCTCTCCATCAAACTCTAATTCAGCCCCTTGAATTTTGCATTATCATGTTCATATAGTTCTATGTAGCAGGATTCTACTGATTACACACAGAACCAAGAATGTATTTGTAATTTTACTCAAATATGGATATTGGTTTTGGATGTCTAAAATTTCCCACAGGACTAAATATGTTTCCTGCTTGTCATGAATTTTGTGAGCCTGGAAACTATAGGGCTTACGGTTGTACCTTTGCACATTTCCTAGCAGCAAAGCCTCGCTCTCAAACTTGGCAAGTGGAAATGGGAGTTCAGGATAATAATGAAGCCTGTATTGTGAACATAAATTATATATTTTCTTCAAGGACATCCCACAATTCCTCTGGGATCCTGCCATCTTCTAATTAGATACATTTTTGCTGAGAGTCACAGATTTCTGTCAAAGGATTTAGCTACATTGACTTTTACTATGGAAAGATATATATACATATACAAATACATACATATATACAAGACCCGGTTGGGTTGAAACGCGTAGGTGGTGGCAGTGGGGTAATTTGCATGTTTGCAAATTAAATATTGAAGCATATATTCCCTTGGTGTGCTGTGAATCCTTGTTTGGATATCTTGGTGACTAATTATTACGAGGGGCAGTCCACCCTCGATACCAGCAACCTCTGTGTGATAGAGCGTGTTACCACGGGCTAATTGGTGGTGTATATATAAATATATATATATGTATACACATATATATATATACACACACACACACACACACAACAGTCCAATTTCTTAATGTATTTAGTTTTAAACTTTCTAGCGAGAGCCCTGGTCAGTTGGAATGACAATTGTCTTTTAGATCTTACTGTGCTTTGAGCTATTTTATATTACATGCTAGTCCAACATATTGGTTTGTATTGTGAACACTTCTTTTGCACTCTCACTCCATTTGCCTCCAATTTCCCTACAACTTTCATCATTTCTCCTTATCTTTGTAACCATGTCTGGTTCCTTCTTCCACCCCTTGGCCCCCTTCCTACAGCCGTGTCATAGTATATTCTTCCTAGCTGTGTTATTTATCAGCTTCTGCCTTCTGACCCAGGAGTGACAGTTCAAAGTCAAGAAGAGCCATACAAAATAATTTCATCTGTCCAGTGACATCTGTACTTAAGCTGATATAGTGGGTGCCTCGGTACACCCTTTTTGTCTTTTGGGTCCTGATACATGAAGTGGTGAATTAACTTGCCCAGGTGACAAGTATTTATATTTTTGTTACTTGTGAAGGCCATTTTCTAGGTAAAATGTGCACAGCTATGGCACCTGCATACATTCTTCTCGAGTATTATCTGTTTAGTATAAGAAACTCATTTGCATTAGGGTATAAATGTGGGCCCTGCGTATACTCGGAAATCTTGTCTCCACCGTTGATTTCAGGGTATAAAACAATTAGAATGTTCATGAAAAAACATAAATATCCAGTGCCCGCAGACACTTTCTTTGCTGCTCCTTAACAAGATAAGTACATCTAATTATGTCTTTGTATTTACGTTTGAGCATTTTAAGTGTTTTATTAGGATTTGTTTCTATTTAACAAAATATATGTATATAATTGAGTTTCTGTGTACCCCTCCAATTTGCGGTCGGGCTACGTAGGTATACCTATTTTCCTTTAGTTTCTAAATATTGTCCCCAGTTATATTTAAAAAAAAATAATAGAAAACATTTTTAGGATTGTAAATCCTTACCAATAGTTCAGGGATTATACGATGTTTTCGATCGTGTTTTGATTTAATTTACTGCTCCTGCCTACCCTCAAGGAATATACTTAAAAGAGGAAGGACAAGGGTGCGATCGCGTTAGCTTTGCATGGCTGCTGCACCCTTTGTCTACATTAGAGGGATTTTGGTTTCTATCCCTTAAACGGATTGCCTAATCTACAGATATTGTAGTCTGCAGGCATCGTGTCCTTTAACGCGTAACCAGGCTACGCTTGCGGTACCTGTAAACCATTTGTACACGGACACTCGTAGCCTGGCGGCATCGCGTCTTTCAACGCATCGCCAGGCTGCGCTGCTGTTCTATAGAAACCGCTCCCAAGCCGTGCAGCTGCAGCAGCCATCCTTCCTTTCTGTTTCCAATAACTTCGCCGTGTTGCCTGGAAACTGCTCGCAAGCCTCATTGGTTACTTCTGCGGCAGTTTGAAGGCACCGGCAATTCCCCTTTACTTGTGATCACAATACCTGTAGTTCCACTTGCTGGTGAGAGGTGGAATTTATTTTTGATAATATTGGTTGCTTAAATCTGTTATCATTGTGGCCAATATTTTTGGGCAGCTATAAACAGCTATTGAGACAGGGTTTACCCCTATAATTATATTTTGAAATTGTATCATATGCTACTTATGAAGGGCACAAAACCCTAACCTCATGTAGTGACTGAGTTCATGGGGGATTCTATTAAAAGATTTTTAGAGCAGGAGCTTAGGTCCACCGTGAGGGAGGCGGTGGACGCCGTATTGGCTAAGAGGAAGAGGGACAACCCCTGCAGAGTAAAATTATTTTTACTTCAGATGGAGACTCCCCTTCTACCGCTGAACCCCATAGAGGGGGCAAGGTTTCCCACAAGAGGAAGCATATTTAGAAGGCGTTAAGCCATGCCTACGGCGCAGGCAGCCTTTGTGCTACAATAGAGAGTGGTGTTCTTAGCAGCACAAAGGAAGAGGGCCACCTTGATGGGACACAAAGAAAGGTTGTCCGTAGTGGCATGATTGTAAGAAGTGACCTTCATGGCACAAAGGATTTACGAAGCAGTCTAAACTCCTCTGCAGAGAATATTGAGTATAATAATTTGGTTTTGGATGAATTTATATTTGATCCTCAAGACAGCTATGATGTTTTGGGGGGACTTGACAAGGATATGGATCAAGCCTCTTCCTCCCATGGGGTTAAGGATCTCTTCAGGGGTGAAATGTTTAACCCCACTATGATTAAACATTTGCGTAGCGCGGAATGCTGGCCTATGGACCTGGTTGCAGAGTACCTTAAGCATTAAATCTGGAAGTCTTTAGACAAAGAAACACATAATTTACTTCACATTGAGAGCCCTAGGCCCTCTACAGAGGACAAAATATGTAATACGCCCAACCTCGGCCCAGAATAATACTTTTCTGATTAAGTTCGGCAAGGACCCTAGAAAGGGTACTGAGAAATGTTTAAAACATTTAAAAGGACAAAGTCTTCAATATTCTGGTCTCTCTTGCACATATCCTTGATATGGCAGAAGTTGCCAGGGGCAAGAATGGTAGGGTAAATAATTACCTTTTGAGGGGTTGGGCACAATGTGTCATTTGAATGTTAAGTAATGCCAATGCCTGCCTGATTACAGAAAGACGGAAGGGAGTGTTGACTTGATGAATCCTAAGTTGGCTGATCTGTCCTCTCGAGAAGACATGGGGGATCCTAAACGACTCCTTTTTGGGGAAAATTTTGTTAAGCCTTTAGGGAAATATATTTCCATCTTTTCAGCCTTCAGTCTTTAAATGACTGGCTATTTTTGAACAGGCTGACAGGAGAGGACTGGCTGTCAGACGTGGCTCCTTGAGGTCCCAGTTTTATCCACAAGAGCAAAGAAGCTATGGCAACTATGGCAGGGGTTACCACCCCAATTCAAACTTCTATCCTCAGAGAATTCAAGAAGCAGTGGAGGAAGGTCTAGGACTACAAGTTCAGCATCTAAAGTTGAGCAGTATAGCTTCTTCCCTTGTAAGAGTAGGGGGAAGGTTGAATTTTTTTTCTCACGATTGGCAAAAGTTTACAAAGGACACCTTGGTGTTGGAAACTGTCTAGCTTCAGGACAGATTTTTGGGAGTTTACAGTTCAAGTGGGAAAACCCAAAGAGTTGGTGTTGATTGCAGGGAAGGTGTCTCTGATATATTCAGAAGTAACCCAGATGTTGGACAAAGAGGCGCTAATTCATGTTCCAGATCAGGAGGCATAAGGGGCCTTTGGAGCACTGTTTTTCTAGTAAAAAAGAAGGGCAAAGGTTGGCGTCCTGTCATAAGCTTAAGAGAGTTGAACGAATCTCTAAACTGCAGACACTTCAAGATGGAGGGTATCTATCTTTTACTGGACATCTTAAATGCCAGAGAATGGTTAGTGAAGTTAGACCTAAAAAATGCTCACTTCACGATAACCATGTATGGGGAAAGTCAGAAATATCTTTGCTTCACATTAAAGAGCGTTATTTATCAGTTCCTCTGCCTTCCCTTCGGGCTGTCCTCAGATCAGTGGTGTTTTACCGAGGTGCTTCGTTCTTTGGTAACCTTCCTTAGACAGAGAGAAGTTCATCTAATAATTATCTACACAATATCTTTATTATGTTTCAGGACAGGTTGGAGCTTCTGAATCATTTGGCATGGACGATAGAGCTTCTAGAGAACGTGGGTTTCATAGTGAATACAGAGAAGTTTGTCATGGTTCCCACCCAAAACATAGAGTTTTTGGGGGTCCAGGTAGATACTATTCTATCTCATTTGATTCTCCCGCAGAAGAAAGTGACAAAGATAGAGAAGGAGGTGAGACCAGTTTTGTCCAAAGAATCAATCTTCCTAACAGACCTGGCGAGAGTTATTTGACTTTTGTCTTCCTCCATTCTGTCTATTTCTCATGGCCCACTACATTACAGGGTCCTCCAGAGATTAAACACTTTGGGACTAAGAAAAGGCTTATGGGACAAGGATTCTTTTCCCCTATCAAAACATGCACAAGAGGATCTGGAATGGTGGTTATGTTATGTTACTTGCAGTTTTAGAGCGCACGGTTCCCCGAGTGTGTCCTGGCGGCAGCTGCTGTTTTTCTGATTACAGAGTGTGTATTGACCTATTCGGCAAATAGCCAAGTTTTCAACCCTTTCCTGAATGTCAACAGCTCTGTGGCATTCCTGAGATGGAACGGAAGCTCATTTCATGCCTGAGCGGCACTGAGGTGAGAAATATCGAAGCTTGGAATGGCAAGGCCATCTTCGGGAATGCTCCCGACTTGGTCGTAGAAACAGATGCCAGAAACTGGGCTGATGAGTTCAGCTGAACGATTTAGAGACAGGTGGAAGACGGCTAAAGGAGGAACAGTCCATTCACATAAACTGTTGAGATGAAATGAAATGTTGGCTGGTCTGAATGCTTAAAGGAGTTTCAGGGAGTTATTGACAAATTCCATCACACTGTTTCGATTAGAGAATTTCACAGCAGTTTCTTATATAAACAGCTTGGGAGGTGTGAGGTCAAAAGCTTTGGCAGATTTGGTGAGACAAGTTTGGTACAC
The DNA here is from genome assembly GCF_964204655.1 of Triturus cristatus. Taxonomy (NCBI): domain Eukaryota; kingdom Metazoa; phylum Chordata; class Amphibia; order Caudata; family Salamandridae; genus Triturus; species Triturus cristatus. The sequence goes on along the minus strand of NC_140580.1, from coordinate 841,970,727 downwards.
AAGATTGTGTTAAGATTGTAGAATATTCCAGGCCTTCAGAATGTAAGGGCGGACTAGAATCCGGCACTCCAGTGATTGGAAGTTAGGCCCAGAGGTTTTCGCTTTGATACAAGACTCAGAGACAGCAGCTGTGGACATTTATCTGCAGCACTAGGGCAGAAGAGGGGCTATGCCTTTCCCCCTATCTCCATGATTTAGACAGAATTGTGGAAAGTGAGGTTGGAGGCCTGCAGCACTATCCTAGTGACTCCTTTTTGGAGGTCTCAGGTTTAGTTCCCAGAGGTGATGAAACTTGCAGAAGAAATTCCACGACTAGTCTCGGTATCCTTGGGTCTTCTACAGGATTAACACAGAGGAGACATATTTTGGTTTAAGAGGGGAAGATGAACCTTCTTGTATGGAAAATTTCAGGGGTTCAAGCAGATATTCTGCCCTTTCAGGAGAAGCCAAGGGTTTACTGGATGATTCATGGGCCCCGGGAACAAGAAAAAGGTAAAGAGTTGTTTGGAAGAAATTATGTTGTTGGTGCATGAAAAGGGATCTGGATCATGTGGAAGCTCCTGTAAACCAGGTAGCCAATTATCTAGCAGGTCTCTTTAAATCAGGTGTTTCATATAGGATGATAAATTGCTATATATCTGCTATTTCTTCAGGTCATGCATTGATTAATAATTTGGCAATTGGGAGTAATCCTTTATTAAGAAGAGTAAAGAAAGGTGTGAGATTAAGAAGACCCCCAGGGATCGTTATGAGTCCCTCTGGGACGTCAGTTTGATTTTCAAGCTCTTTACTTCTTGGCCAGCCAATGTTTACGTTTCTCTTCAACAAATATCCATGAAGTTAGTAACCTTGCTATGTTGGATTTCCTTTAGAAGAGTCTCAGACATTAGAGCTCTAGAGTCATCTAGCAGGTTCTATTCACGAGAAGGTGTGCACTTTGACGTTTGGAAAAGAATGAAGGCAGTGTCGGATTCAGTCTTCTATCCTCTTTTCCATGATTGAGAAAAATTATGCATGGTAAGTTGTATGAGATCCTGAAGTTCAGAGGGCATGGTGTTGATCAGATGCTTTTATCCTATGAAAAACCTTATAACCCTGTATCTACATCACCATTAGCCAGAAGGGTACGTATGGTTATGAGAGAAGCTGGTGTGGATCTTTCCAGGTTTAGTGCCCATTCTTCTAGAGGTGCAATAGCTAGTAAGGTTTTTTTTGGGCAGGTGGTTCGCTACCTGAAATACTTAAAACAGCAGATTGTTCAAAAGCGAATACTTTTGCAAAGTATTATTTGAGACCACTACAGCATCATAATAGTGTAACTATGGATGGCTTTAAACATGCATAATGGTAGCCTTGGGTATTGTAATAAATGGCTTTTCTCCAATTAACATGCAGAGAGAATCTTGATTTGATTAAAGACAACGGAGGCTACTAACATTATCCCACCCTCCTCACCCTTGAGGAGAGGTGCTAGGATTGTGAGTACCAACGTATGGTGAATATCATTAATGATTTTGTGGACATGTTTAAAGAAAATGTATCTCTCTTTAGCATTTTTCTTTTTTTTTTTTTGTCCTCAATTGTCGATATGCAAAAACAATCAGGAAAAGAGTCCATTTCTACTAGGACAGGGGGCACCCAATCTCTCCGTAAGGAGGAGATGTTTTGAACATCCCAGGTAACCTAAGGGAAATATCCCCCCCGCCCGGTCAAAAGGGACTGACTTCACTGACACAGGTAAAGATTGTGGTGCTGACACAGATAAGCAAAAACCTGTAAAGCATATTATTAATCATAGGACCAGATGTTTTGAAAAAAGGGAAGAAACAGATAAAAACATAAACAAAAGAACCAAAGTCCAATACTAAATTCGGAATTCTAATTAATGGCGAACATGACTAAAATCTATCTAATTTCTATGTGTTTCTAACCATTAATCCCATAATTCCCAGAATCTTGTCTTCTTGCTTAACCTAATCGCTCGATCAAGAGTTGCCACCCTTTGTACTGAAAGGATCCATTCCACCTCTGTCGGGGGAAATGGAAGTATCCATTTAATACACAATTCCCTTCTTGCCAGAAGTATTAAAACAAAAATAATAGATTTTTGAATGTTAGTAAAGTTCCCATTATCTGCTGCTCCTGTTAAAACCCAAAAAATGACAATGTCTAAGCTCACCTCTAGTTCTTGCTCTAGGACCTCTGATATAATCTTACCCACTTCCTCCCAGAAGGACTGGATCGAGGGGCACTGCCAAAATATATGTGCTTCATTTGCGTTTTCTTCACCGCATTTAAGGCATTTTCTTACTGTCCGGCTTCCCATCTTTGATAACCTCCATGGTGTCCAGTATGCCTTGTGGACAGTAAAGAGATGATTTTCTAAATAAGCCATTGATACTTGCCATCATAATTCATGATCTTTCTCCGGCAGTTCCCTCTTCTAGCTTTCCATCGGTACATTCTGCGGCCCTTCTGCTTCCTGAATAAACAGCCAGTACCACTCTGCGATTTCTTTCTGTACCTTGGGTCGTAATTTTATCCTTGATTCAGCCTCAGAATTCCCCTCACCCTTTTCTTCTAATGTTTTTGCCCAGCTGGCTAGTTGGTAATATTTGAATTTAGAAACAGTGTTATTAGTTGCCTCAGACAATCTCTGCCATGAAATTAAATTGGAATTTTCCAGGAGTTGACCCCAGTACTTAATCCCGCTCTTTCGTAGCGGGGTTGCTAGTGAGTCCAAAAGACAAGCCGGCGTACCCGGGTGTAGTGAATCAGCCACTTTTGTGGTCTGACACCCTATGATGACCTTCAACCACCACCATTCTGTACTGACTTAAGTGTGTTATGTTACCTTAGCCTTAGTGTAGGATGGGTTTGCATATGCCTGCATTTCTTCTGTCTTTTAGTGGAATAGTTTTTCCAAGAATAGAAGGTATGGGATGTTGAGGTGAAGTCTTGTGGGTGGTGGTGCACATATGTGCTCAATGTTGTATACTGAGGGATTAAGTGTATAATGTTATTTGGGTTAGGTGAATTATGACTTTGACCTATTGGCTTTGACGTAGTCTAATGTTATTCTGCCTTCTGACTTTACCTTGCTTCAAACTTTTCTGTGTGCACAGTGGTGCTTGTAAGTTGTGTGGATGAGAATTATAGGTGCGGACTATTGCCTTTGACAGGGCCTCATGTCTGACTCTGCCTTGCTGCTGCGTGCACAGCCGTGCTTGCAAGTTGTTTGGGTTATTAACATTCAAGGTCTTGGTGTTTTCCTGAGCGATTGTTTTTGTTTAGTGTACTGTGGAAGGCCTTGTGAGAGCTTCGTCAAGACAGAGGCTGGAAGAAGTGCGAATGGAGGAAGAGACTTGAGAGCTCCTTACTGCCATGGAGATGCTTGCTTGGAACTTGGCCAGTTCTGGTAAAATTCCTCTGGCGGTGGGAGGAGGTCTTTCACGAATCTTCTAGTGTGTTTATAGCTGAGGGTTGCAGGCTGAGAAACTGGGAGTTTGGATTCCGAGCGAGGGCAGACGTGTCTATCTCGGATTGAACCCTGGCTTGCTGAGCTCTGATCCCCGGCTGTAATTCCCCAGGTCAGAAGTGGGCAGTGTATGCACCAGGTGATGTATTGAGTTGTGTGGTTCTTTGATCATTGGAGGTGTTTTCTTTGTGGTGTGGGAGGTGCACATCCAGAGTACTCCTCTGCTCTCTATATATGTATATCTTTCTGATCTCTTGCAGGATGTCCAGTGTACCTTATCTTATATCAGTTATTGCTTGTTTATTAATCAGTATTATAGTTTGCTCAGTTATTGATTCATGCCTTTAGATTATGAGTTTGCTACATATATTTGAATCTTATGCATTTGGTATCTGAGACAGCTTTTGTTTAGAGAGTATTATGTAATAAACCCAAGCATTATTCTAAAAGTGATAGAGTCTTTGCATTTTGTTATTTGCCTCCCAGGTGGGAGTGCAGGGATTGGGTGTGGCTTATTGGTGAGAAGCTACATTCAAAACACCGGGGAATCCCAGATCGGGGCAGAAACACCGTAGTATGGTATTTGTAAAGTAAGTCTTGTGTAGTACCAAATCTTGGCTGCATTCTGAAGAAATTTTAGTTTAACTTTTTTTTTTAAATTTAGCATTTTGTTTATAACTCAGGGGTTTACAGTTGGGAGTGAATATTTCCTTACATTGATTGTGATTTTTTTGTTTTAGACAGTGCTTTATACAATTCAACAGGAGACCATGAAGTGGCTTATTTCCTGTTTCATCACAGCCTAAAGAGGAGGATTTCTTGGTGCAGTGGATATTTACGTGTTTTCATAGAACATTCTAAATGCTTTATGACGTATTACTATTCTTTAAAGCGCTGCATGTTGGGGCCACAATAAAAGGTTGTTGCGTAATGTTTGCCTCTGTTGTCCTTAATGAAATCGAGATTCTCTTTGCATGTTAATTGGAGAATCGCCAATCTCCACCATCAACTTGCATGGAGGCAGGTTCAATTGTAGGGTCGCTGGATGCAAGTCGGTCTGTGATTATTGGATTACGTAAAACATATTTTTTCATTAATTTGACTATGGTTAAAAAAATCGTCTGGTCAGGTGATGACGGGATAAAACTGTTGCGCAGAAACAGGCAGAGTACCGGAAACTAGGCAATAGTGGTGATGGAGCAAGATTTCACAAAACGAAACTTGCTCGGAGCAACACCCCCATAGTACGTACTAACAGTAAGTAGAAATAGAAATGAACATGCACTTTTCACACACACACACAAGGGAAAAAGCTTTGCGCAAACCGACACTAATGTGAAATAATATATAAAGGATTAAAACCTATCATTCAGTGAGCTTGAAAAGATAAAAGAAAAATACATGTTTAGGCTGCATGCGCAATTCGTAGATGTATGTTGCATTTTGCTTCAGAATACTAATTAATACCGCTTTTCCGCTCAAAACTTATGCTAGGTAATGTTAACTGGGAATAGTACACAGGGGGGTACTGAGTGAAAATTACATTGTCATATAATTAATAAATGTTTATTTGCATTTACTGTAGTATGTTGGACTCAAACCCCATCTTGATTAATGTCATTTCAGTTGGGAGGGGGAAGAAATGAGGAGCGCAACAGAGCTGACAGAGGCAAACCAGACATGCTGTGCTCAGCAGCAAGCGTGCCCGAATTGAAGGGCATGAGTCTGGAACATTTGCCAGTTTGCCAAGAACATGGTTGACCATGGGATCGGATGTCTTTTCCGCAGAAGATGCTCAAATATTGATTTAACTTTAGCAAATTGTATCATTTGAATGTAGTATGAATAAAGAACTTGAAAACCTGTGAGAACGGAAATTATGACAAAGACATGTCTAATGTTTGGGGTTAAGTCACTGTGGGGTGATAAAACCACCTACTGAGATGGCCAATCACCTGTTAGAAAATGAAAGTTGTTGCACTTTAGGTGGGATGAGTATGGAGATTGTAAAGTATAATTGGGGGGCCTTTAGGGGTGTGGTTTAGATTTGCAGGGAGGAAGAGAAGAAGGGTGGATGCGTTGCTGATCGTCGGTTTGCAGAGAGGCCGAGCTGCTCCTGTCCTTAAACCTGTCTGCTTTGTTCCCTGATCCTATCTAAGGGGACCCTCACCATTCCCTAGGTCAAGGGGGTGGTTTTCCCACAGACCTACTAGGTTTGTATAATCGTACATGCAAATGTATAACTCTGAAACTCTTGTCTCTTCACCTATCCATTCCGTCATAATATTGTTTTTTGCATAATAATTGCTGAAACTTTTGTTGTGATTTGTGACCTGTTTTGATGTGAGAAAAGAATGTGTTTTAGTTGCATTTATGACGACTTCTCTCCTTTGATGAATTCATGGTTTGCATTCATACAACTATGCATATGAACATTTTAGAACTGAGACCAAATATTAAGATAAAAACTTCCTTAATTTTACCGTGAGTCTGTGGTTCATTCAAATAAACTGATTAAATAAGTTCGATGTGTCATATCATTGCCATCAACTTTTCAACTAATTGGTCCATCGACCAAGTGGAAGGATAGATGATATATAGGTTAGAAATATATACTGAAGAAGGTGACTATGAAACAATAAACATTATTGAAAACTGAAATCACTGAAACAAAATTGACCCCAGCGCATCAGGGATATGTGTGAATGTGTATGGGCCATTTGTTTGAGATAGTTGTAAGTATTGATCCCTGATCAGATATTAGTTTGCACTGGATCAATTTTTCTGGTAGCAGAGAGGATGGTTAATTATTGATAAGTTTGGTAATGATTACTGATTATTGATTATATGTTCTTAACACAAAATGTTAGTGTCAAGTTCTATGTTGTCTAGAAGTACAGGTACAGAGTGCCTGAGGAATCCCGGGAATTTAGCCTAAGGTAGGCAGAGGAAGAGTGTGGATAAAGAAATCACACTGCAGAAGTACTTTGTCTGTTAGAAATAATACTGAAAAGCTAGACAGGGCTGTCGGTGTTATATTTAGGGAAATTTCGTATAAGGATAGAGTGTTTTCGAAAATTAGCGAAGGGTCCATTTCTGAAACTCTAGCCTTATCCCCAAGGGAGTAACAAGACCTCTTTTCACGCCAAAAAGTCCTCTTGTGAAACTTTGGCCTTATCCCTAGAGGAGTAATACGTCCATCTGAAGCTTGTTAGAGAAGTAAGATAATGCTGGTCGTTATTATTGCTTGCAGTGAAAGGAAAATTCTTGAAAGAAAGTGAAAACTGTCTCTTTCTTAGTTGAACAGACAAAGTAGCATTGTTTTGTCATCTTTTTGGTTAAAAGGGCTTAGAAAGGGGACGTGGCCTGGCATCTGCCAAGATGGCAGCTTAGGGAGAGAGCTCTGCCGAGGCCGTGACAAAAGCCCATGATATTCGGTATTACTCCTTAAAGTTGCAGTGTTACATGTACCTGTAGGGTAGCGGGAAGCCAAACGCTGCGGTCTGTGGTCCGAAGTAGGGAGCTGCGCCCTGTACCTGCGGAGTTAGACGACGGCAAAGTTGGAGGAGCGGACGTGCGTGAAGGCCTCCGGAGCGGCTGGGCGGTGCTCGAGTAGCACGTAGCCGGATGTCAGAACATCCTGGTGCACCCGACCGATGTGCGGTCGTGTGTGTCCTGTGGCGCTCGATGTGGGCCTCGAAGATCCGGTGCCGTGTTGCCGTACCTGCCTGGTAACAATTGAGGCGCAGGGTGGTGTTGGGTGGCTGCGGAAATATTGTGTGACTAGTGGGAGCGGCGGCACCCTGTGCCGGCCTTGAGAGGTGGATCGAGTCCCCCACGCACGGATTACTGTCTCCGGTGACGTCTGGGATAATTGCGAGGGGCGGCCCCGGTATAGTGATTGTGTCGGGGGTGCCCTTCGCTACTGGGATATCGCCCTAGTGTGACCAGGGCCCGTGAGAAAAGATGATCCGGCATTGTTCAGCCACACCCGCCCGGTGGGACTGAGGTACCGGGCGGCATTTACTGGCCGCGGATCGCGGCGAGTGGCAGAGGGAAGTGTAATTGGCGGCCTCATTGCATCGGACTGGAGCGGGTGGGGCGGAGAAGCCTCCCGGCACAGATTGCGGATCCCTTCAACGCTCACAACATTCACGGAGGACGGCCTGATTGCTGAGCGGCGTCCTTCGCTAATACTACAATAACTGGCTGGGCCCACGTGTGGGAGTGTGTGGTCAGTGGGGCGGCGACCCCATCCAGCAGCCTACATGTTAGCAATCAGCTGTTGCGCCCAGGGCCCCCCACGTAAGACTGGCCCTACCACTTCATTTCTTGTGAGATCACTCTATGGCCTTCACCCCCGAGTGGCAGCCAGTGTGATCTGCGGGGCGGTGGCCCCATGTAAGGGACTGCGCAGGAGTGTGTGACTTGCGGCCTCCACACCCCGCGCTACTTTTGGGACAGCTTTGGTGATATTGGCATCAGGCGGGGCCCAACTGCGAATCTGGCCCATGTGGCGCCCCTGAGTCCGTGCCCCGGCAACCTCCTCCAGTCAAATAAGTTGGACAAGTACGCGGTCCTGAAACAGCCACCTACGGAGGAGAGCACTGCAGGTGGCCAGAATGAAGCCCTGGAACCGTCTCTAAGCTCAATTATGGCGGCCATTCAGGTTTTGGGAGCGACGCTGGAAACAAAGATTGATAAAGGTTCAATTGAAATGAATCTGCTCAGAGCTGACATGAACAAGACTTCGAAGCGAGTTACAGTGGCGGAGACTAATATAGCGGAGCTTCATTTTACCACCTGTAAACTGGAGGAGAAAGTCCAACAACTGGTTCATCAACACCGCCAAGTGGCCCTGAAGCTGGAGGACCAGGAGGGGCGGGCACTCCGGAACAACATCCGTGTGGTGGGGGTTCCGGAGGGAGAAGAAGGCCCCAGTATGGACCTTTTCCTTGAAGACTTAATATTGAACCATCTCAAGCCCAAACGGCTATCCACCTTTTTTACTGTAGAGAGGGCTCATAGGGTCCGGTCCCTCCACCGACACCAGGGACTCCCCCCCACAACAATCATTGCCATCATCCTTATTTATAGGGACCGGGATACCATTTTGCAAGCTGCTCGACTACATGGCGACCTCCATATGAGAACACGACTGTGAGATTTTTCCCGGATTTTACTTTTAAGGTGCAACAGGAGCGTCGCATCTTTGATGGAGTGAAGCGAGCCCTAAGGGAAAGGGGCATCGAATACATGATGTTCTTTCCAGTGAAACTCAAAATCATTGCTAATGGGAGGTCCTGTTTTTTCACTACTCTATCGGCAGTGCAGGATTGGCTGGATGAGGGGCGCCCACATAAAGACAATCATCGTATGGTGGATGGCTGGAGAGATACTCGTGAGCGCTCACCAGGCTCCTCAAGTCGGCGTGAGGGAATGGGCACTCGAGATCAGCTTTGCACTGGGGTTGGTGGACCTATGGAGACTACATAATTCTGCGGCCAGGCAATCTACTCATATCTCCGTGGTAGCGGGAGTGGTCACGCTTAGATTATATTTGTACACATGCTGCCTGGACTGGCCTCTTTCAGGCATGTTGTCTCAGGGCCCGTGGAATCTCTCATTCCTCCCCGGTGGAAGTACTAATACGGGACCCGGTGATAGTTATAGTTATAGTTAGTTTATAGTTTATAAAGCGCGTGAATCACCCCCGCAGGGGTCTCTCAGCGCTGGACACCGAGTGCAAAAGTGGTAAAGTATGGTCATTCTGAGAAGAGAGTGGTCTTAAGAGCCTTTCTGAAGCCGAGATAGTCGGGACATTGTCTGAGTGGGAGAGGCAATTGATTCCATACCGAAGGAGCTTGGTAGGAAAAAGATCTTCCTCCCAAACGTATTCTCTTAATCCTCGGAACAAGAAGCAGCGCTTTGGATCCAGACCTCAAATCACGGTTTGGAATATACCTATGGAGCCTTTCAGTCAGGTAGGGAGGACCGGGACCCCACAGTGCTTTGTGGGTCAAGCAGCAAAGTTTGAACTTCACACGCTTCCTCACTGGCAGCCAGTGCAGTTGCCGGAGTAGCGGAATAGAAGCAGATCTGCTAGGAGCTTTCATAACCAGTCGTGCAGCGGTGTTTTGCACCACTTGCAGACGGTTAAAAGCAGATTCATTGGCAGCAACCAGTAATGCATTACAATAATCCAGCCTGTTCAATACCAAGGCCTGGACCAGAGTCCTACGAAAAGGGTCTGGAAGAAATGGCAAGGCTTTCTTCAGAAGGCGCAAGGTGAAGAAACATGTGCTGACGGTGCGAGAAACATGCTCCTTCATAGACAGTGCCTGATCCAGACGGATGCCCAGATTTTTTGCTGTCTGCTTAGGTAATGGAACAGGCCCCAACTCAGTAGGCCACCAGGTGGGAGACCACGAAATGGTAGCGTCTCCAAAGAGAATAATTTCTGTTTTACTGGTGTTGAGCTGTAAAAAATTACTACTCATCCACTCAGAGATGGCAAGCATACCATGTGAGAAACGGGTTTGAGCAGAAGATGCAAATTTGTCAAATGGAAAGATTAGTTGAGTATCATCCGCATAAGAAATGGGGATGAACCCAAGAGATCTTAGAAGAGAGGCAAGGGGAGCCACATAAATATTAAACAGTATAGGGCTCAAGCATGAGCCCTGCGGTGATGGCCCTACCTCCACGTTTAGACCCCTTTCTATTTGAAGACGATATCCTGTTGTATGCCCACAGACCCAGACAGATCTTCCATAGACTTATCCATATTATTCAATCGTTTGGGCAATACTCTGGATATCATGTAAACTGGGATAAGTCCTTGGTATTCACCTTGGCGGGGGAGCCTCCGGCTCTGACGTCAGCGTGCAAGGAGCTGCTCCATAAAGATCTATTTAAATACTTGGGCATCTGGATTACCAAAACGAAAGAGGTGTTTATGCAGTTGAACGTACACTCACAGCTAGAACGGTTGAAAGGGGATGTTGTTCATTGGCGGCGTCTGCCGGTCTCCCTTATGGGACGAGCGGTTTTATTCAAGATGATGGCTCTACCGCGTCTATTGAATGCCATACAAAACACTCCATTCCAGATTCCAGAAGATTTCTTTTGTGAGGTTGAGTCCGAACAGCGAACACTAATATGGGGGCGAGGCTGCCCTAGGATGACTTTGAAGAAATTGCAGAAGGGGTCTACGAAGGAGGACTGGCGGTACCGGACATAAGAAAGTACTACTGGGCAGCCCAGCTGGTTAATGTTAATGGGTGGGTTTTCTCACCAATTGAGGAACCGGCCTACCGGGTTGACCGTCATGCTATGTACAGGGGTAGCTTTCTTTCGGTCCTGTACGGGGGAAGAGGGATGATTTTGTTCCTCCCGACCCACACACAGGCCGTGGTCATGACCTGGCGGAAGGCAACTAAAATAATTGGATGGGAGACCCGGTTGTCTGAGCAAACCCCCCTCTGGGAGTGAGATTTTCTGAGTGAGGTCAGGCACCTGAAAGTGCTCCACTGTTGGAGCAGCATTTGCATTGACCTCCTGGGAGATATTTGGAAAAAAGGGAAAACGGTTTCGTTTTATAGTCTCCAAGTAGAATTCCAAATGAAAACGACTGAGCACTTTCGGTATTTACAGTTGAGGCATGCACTTCATTGTCGCATAAAAGAAGGAGTCTCGCTGCCGGAGTACACACCACTTGAAGACAGACTCCTCCTTGACCCAATGATTGATAAAGCAATATCCCTTACGTACAAAAAACTTATAAATAATACCCCTGACTCATTGAGACCCCTGCGGGTGGCCTGGGAATCGGACGTGGGTCTCCTGGAGGATGAGGATTGGGGGGAGGCCCTACAGAGCCCTAGAGAGATAGCAGTGAGAGCGAGAATTAGGCTGATCCAGCTAAGTATTCTACATAGATCCTACGTCTCGCGATCAGTACAATACAGCATGGGCCATTGTATGTCAGCACTGTGTGTACGGGGCAGTGGGGAGACAAGAACGTTCTTTCATATATTGTGGGACTGTCCCAAGATTCAGACATTCTGGAGGGAGGTGGCTCGTGTAATGACAGCGGTAGTGGGTGAGCAGGTACCAGTCAAGTCATGATGGCATATCCTGGGGGAGACAGGAGAGATAGTATGGCCTAAATGGGCCACAACCTGGCTTGCCCTAGCGGGAGCGGTGGCAAATCAAAATATCGCCCGAGCATGGGGTGCCAGCATAGCCCCAACATTGAAGTCCTGGGAAAACGATTAAGACTGGTTCCAGCGGGCTGAACAGACAGTATACCAGAGCAGGGGATGTCCACATAAAAGGGAGAATATATGGGGGGCCTGAATGAACTACAGAACTGATCAGTCCCCAATATCATAAGAAACTCTTGACATTTTAAGGTCCACGTTGTATGGCTGTACTCTCTGTTCTCTCTGTATTTGTGTATGCCGGCCTCCATACTATGTATACTGTACTGACTTCTGAAGCAGATTTTTATTGTGTTGCTTCTTTTTTGGTTAATAAAAATAAAAATTATTTTTCTTTAAAAAAAAGGGTTTAGAAAAATATCGCCATGATAATTTGTAAAGGTAGGGTCAGTAGAAGGAGTAATACTGACGACCCAAAAAGGCCGCGCTGACATTGGTCAGGCAGGCAGAACATACTGAGCTCTGATTGGACGGTTGGTGTGAGACACACTGGTATAGGTTGAAAGCTGACAAATAGAAAATATAGAATTACAGAAGGTTTTTCTTGGTTATCTTGAGGAAGTACATTAGTGTAAAGAGAATTAAAAAAATTAAGTTGTTACAGAAGATAAAGAGTTTTTTCAAAAAGGACAAACCAATTGTGACTAGAGAGGCAATTCCTATTCCGCCCTCGAAAAAGCCTGCTTCATTTATGATGTTAGAGCGAGGTTATCATGCATTTATATGGTTAGAGAATTGGGTGAACTATACGAAGGATGATGGTGTTATAGCTTTTCCATAACATGGTACTTTCTTTTTTTTAAACAAATTTTATTTGTCAAAATAGCACATATGATGCAGATCTCTGAATCCCAGAGACAGCTGCCGCATGTAAGATACAAAAAATTTACTTTGACCGTTTTACTCATTTAAAACAGGAGAATATGAGAGGCAATACAAATACAATTGATCCCTGCAAACACCAAACAACTCCCCCTCCCTTCCCACCCCCCAGTGCACTGTCTCCTTATTCCGGAACAACATATCGCTAAGCCAGACTGCCATTGCTCCACACATAAGCTCAATGTCCACAATACCATATCCTGATGTGGAATTGCGAGCGACCCATAAGAAAGTGCAGGGAACGGGAGAGGCCAACAGGTTACTCTGGATCTCGGCCCCGGCCCCCCTGCGGCGGCTCCAGCTCCAGGCCTCGATAATCCGCCTAGCGCCTCCAGAACTTATAGTGCTCCGAGGGCACCCTCTAGCTTCAAAGATGGGGATCTCAAGGCCCATACAAAAGTCCAGACCTTTTTTCCCAAATCGAGACCGAGGGGGCAACCCCCGCCTTTCAGGCTCTAGCTATATCTCTCTTCGCTAAGGTAAAGCCTAGGAGCATAAGATGGCGCTTATAGATGTTGCCCCGATCCTCTCCATCACATGGAGGCGGACACGCTTCGGTGAATTAGGGAGCTCCCACCCCAATACTTCAGAGAGACAAGCCAGAACCCCCCTCCAGAATCATGTGAGCGCTGTGCAGTGCCAAATAGTGTGTAGCAGGGTCCCCTCCTCTTGCCTGCAATGGAGACACACAGGGGAAGCCACCAAGCCCACCCTCCAGAGCCTAACCCTGGTAAAATAGACCCTGTGGAGGTATTTAAATTGAATAAGCACCAGGCTCACCGCAATAGCCAGCCGTCCCGTGCGGGGAAGACAAAGCTTCTGTCCAGTCCTCTTCCTCCACCTGACCCACATCTCCATCCCAGGCCTCCCTCAGACGCTGCAATGAGGGGGAACAATGCGTAACCAGGGAGTGATACATTTTAGAGATCTTATGGTCTAGGAGGGCCCCCATAAAAACCTTAGCCTCTACTGGGCTGTACTCCGGCAGCGAGGCCAGACCCTCCAAGCTGCGGGAGATGGCATGCCTAAATTGCAAATATTTGAAGAATTGAGTCTTTGGCATCTGGAAATCCATCTGAGTGTCCTGAAAGGATTTTAAAATTGTGCCCCGCATGACGTCCCCTAGTGTAGAAATCCCAATGTTGTCCCAATCACGAAACCCGGAGAGACTCAGCAATTGCGGAAAACGGCCATTGTACCATAATGGGGTCTCCTGAGTCAATATATTCCACCAGCCCATCCTCCGCAATGCCTGCCTCCAAAGCTGAAAAACAATCTGCGTGGCAGACGGAAGGAGACGCCGCAACCGAGCAGAATAAAGGAGAGTTTGTCACCCATGCAGCGCTGCCCCACGGCGTAGGCTGGGTCCGCTCTGTCTCCATACCACCACTCGTTTAAGACAAGTAGATGCGATGCAACATAATAAGACCGGATATCGGAGGTTGCCAGTCCCCCGCAATACGTAGATAGGAAGCACATCCGGACCGCCACCCTTACCGCTCCACCATCCCAAAGGAACTGCCCCAGGACAGAGTTCACCTGCCGGAACCACTGTGGGGGAATCGGGTAGGGATGATTTTGTAGTTGATACAATAGTCACGGGAGCGAAACCATCTTAAAAATGGCTGACCGGCCATAGATGGACAGGGGCATGTGTGACCAGGTCTTAATATCCTCACGCACACGCTCCCATACAGGTGCAAGATTTCGCTCCCAGGTCGTGGTGGGAGAATCGGACAAATACACCCCCAAATATTTCATGCCCCCATACACCACCTGTACCGGTGATGCCCAAGCACCGAGCTCGCCCCAACCTCCCAATACCCACAGGGTAGACTTCCGAGGGTTCATATATAGACCCGACATTTCCCCAAAGATCTGCATGATACGCATCAACCGGGGGCCCATGCGTTCCAGGTCGGTAAGGAAAAACAATACATCGTCCGCATAGAGGGCGATGCGATCGGATAGTCCGTGCGCCCATTCAAAACCGGACACATGAGCGTCCATACGCACCCAAGCAGCCAAGGGTTCCATTGCTAGAGTAAAAAGATATGGGGAAAGCGGACACCCCTGTCTGGTGCCCCGCTCAATAGAAAATGCAGAGGAAACGAAGCCTGCAACTCGCACCGATGCCATCAAGTCAATCTACAACAGGGTTAGGTAGGACAGGAAACGCGGTCCGAAGTTCAGCCGCCGCAGGAGCGCAAATAGATAGACCCAACTCAAGGAATCGAACGCCCTGTCCATATCCACCAGCAGAAGCGCTGCCCGTTCCCCCAGGCCCTAGACCGTCGCGACTGCCACATGTGCCCATCTAATATTATGGCAGGTTGCACGCTGGGGCATGAACCCAGCCTGGTCCGGATGTACAAGTAGGGCAATATGGGTGCGGAGGCGGTTCTCCAATGCCTTAGTTAATATCTTAGCCTCCACGTTCAGGAGGGAGATAGGGCGATACGAGGTGTGGTGTGCCGGCGGTCTACCGGGCTTGTGGAAAACTACTATCTCCGCATGCCTCCAGTCACTGGGCAGACACCCCCGGTCCCTGGCCCCCTCCACCACCCTGCGGTAGTGGGGTCCGAGCTGCAGAAAATATTTCTTAAAAAATTCACACAGAAAGCCATTAGGGCCTGGAGCCTTGCCCGAGTTTAGATCTCCCAGGGCCGCCCCCAGTTCTTCATCAGTAAGTGGGCCCTCCAGTTCTTCCCTAACGTCATCTGAAAGTGCCTTCGGTGGGAGATCATCTAGGAAATGATCAATGACTTCCACTGGCAGGCATTCCATGGGGGCATATAGCTGAGCATAATACTCTGCAAAACTACGTGCAATAGCCGATGCGCCAGCCAAAGGTAGCCCATCCGACCTCCAGAATGGCCTGGGGGCGAAGCAAACCCTGACACAATCGATGCAACATTTTGCCAGATTTGTCTCCCCACTGGTAGATCCTACTACGAGTAGCCAGCCAAGCCTGGCAACCCTCATCCAAGAGGATATGAGAATATTCCTGCTGCGCTAGCAGTAACTGATGTCGACTCAGCCACCCTCCCTCTTCCAAGCCCCGCGCCTCCAACTCGGGAATAGTTCTTCCGCACGGACCAGGGCCTCTCTACGCAGTTGTCCGGCAGCAGCGCAAAATGAAATGTCCACCCCCCGAATGGTGGGCTTCAAGGCCTCCCAAGGAGTCCCAGCCCCCGAGACCGAACCCAAATTAATGGCATAATATTGATCAATGGCATCATCCATTTGGTCCCTGCAATCTTCCTTCTGAAGATTCCAGACTGATAGGCTCCATCGGAATGGCCCGCAGGCCCCCCCGGCTCGATAGTAAGTGCCACCAGAGAGTGATCAGAAAGTCCCCGCGGGAGAATGTCCGCCGCCATCACCCTGTTGTCAAAGACCCGTGGAATAAACAGATAATCTAGGCGGGAAAAGGAACCATGGACTGCCGAGAGATACGTGTAGCCCTGTGTATTACCATGCATCCTACGCCAGGGGTCGACCCAATCCAGGCTCATCACTAAGGAGTATAAATTAGTAGGGTGGCGGGCCTCAGGTAAACACCCGGTCCTCCATCTGTCTCTGGCCACATCCATCACATCGTTCCAATCCCCTCCAACTACCGCTTGGCCCTCAGGTATATCCGCCCACAGGGTCATAATTTTCTCCACTAACCCCCAGGAAAGAGGCGGGGGGGCATAGACACTCCCCAGAACCAAGATCTCACCACCTACAGTGCCCTGCACAAAAATGTATCTGCTCTGAAGGTCCCCCAGGTCTTAACATGTGTATACGCAACGCTACGGTGTATTAAAATAGCAACCCCTCTGGATACCCCTTACAAACCCGGAATGAAAGACCTTAGTAAATCCAAAACACTGGAATCATAATGCCTTAGTCTCCACGAGGTGGGTCTCCTGCAACAACAATACATCTGCGTGGGCGTGCTTGGTCCACTTCAATATAGCCCCCCGCTTCATCTTGTCGAGTGCCCCTCTAACATTCCAGCTAAGGACTCTAACACCAGGGGCCTCTTGTGTGCTAACAGACACTCCTACTCCGTGCAGGCCCTATACAGTACAATGGCAGCATCAAAGATCTTTTGTATAATGCAACAGAGTCCAGAACACAGGTAGACAGTGCAGCAACCCCACAAACCCCCTCCCAAAACACAACACAACAACACACACCCCCACCCTGTACCTCCAGAACAGTGAAGTACCTGTTGCGGCAGGCAGAGCAGGCTGACCCCAACAGGAGGTCCCACCCCTCACCAGCCAATGGATCCCCAATTCACAGCCCATTGTTTATTGGCCTCCTCTCCTTCTGTGGAGCCCCACGGAGAGACTGGCCATCATACACCCTTCTCCGGTCCATAAAGAATGTACAAATTCGGAAAATTGCATGGGCAACCTGGTGTCAGTCCACCGAAACATGCGGCCGAGAAACGGACACCTTCCGGGCCGCGGCACCTGCAGACTGTGAGCGATGCCTGGACTTGGAGCCCCTTTCCCCTCTCCCCCTCGGCCCGTGCTGATTCCGGGCAGGCTCGCCCGAAGAGGAGTCGGATTCTGTTCTTGAGGGAGAGTGATGACGCAGCCGCACAGTTTCATCTGTCCAGTGGAACACCTCCTCCGGTGTGCCAAAGAAGTGGGTGCGGGACCGGTATACCACACGCAGCCTGGCTGGATAAAGCAAGGCGTAGGAGAGCCTGAGTTCACGGAGGCGGGCCTTGGCGGCCAGGAATGACTGCTGCCGCTGCAGCACTAGCTTAGTGTAGTCTGGAAAGATTAAGATGCATGAGAACAGCGGTTCCCTAGCTCGGCCCTGTTTCAGGATAGTGTCCCTGTCATGGTAATTGAGGAGCTTAGCGATGAGAGGCCGTGGACAGGCGCCCGGGGGGGCTTCTGCATCAGGACCCTATCTGCATGCTCCATCACAAAGCAAGTTGATAGTTCCCCGGGGGGAGCCAGCCCTCAAGCCAGTCCGTAAGAAATCGCTCCATATTCCCCTTTTCGCAGTCCTCCGGAAAGCCAACAAAGCACAGGTTGTTGCGTCGCGCCCTCCCCTCCGCGGCCTCCACTCTCGATGCCAGGCCCCGTTGTGTAGTCTCGAGGACGATACCTTCTGTTGCAGCATGGCGACCACATCCTCCATGCCCGAGATCCTTGTCTCCGTCTCTGTGATGCGGGTGACCGCATTCCTCAGGTCCTGGCGCAGGAGCATTACATCAGCCGACCTCCCCGATCTTGGCTACGAGGGCGTCTCTGGACTGGGTAATGGTGGCCAGTAGGGCCTCGTTGTCTGGCACCGCATTTTGAGACCGCCGCCGGAGCCCCCTAGCCCGTGAATTTGTCTATAGTGTTCTGTTTAGACGAGCCGCCACCGGGCTTATCCCTGGTCATAGTGGCCTAGTCACTGCCACCAACCCCGGCCGAAAACCCCCCAGGAGGTGGCTATGCAGCTGTTCCAATGGAAGTCGGGGTCCCACTCTTAATGGCATCTAGATGGAGGCAGACCACCCCCCAAACCTCCGCTCGTCTGACCGGCCCAGCGAAGCCCCCCAGAGGCACCCCCGATACGTGATTCCCTCACCAGCGGCCCGATACGACCACCGAGCCCCTGATGGAACAACCCCCAAAGAGATCAAAAATGGGGGGGGAGAGGAAGCACTGGGGCCCCAACGAAGGACTCAAGGGCGCTGACCCCAGCGACGCTCCCCACCGCGACCCGACTGGGCTGCCGTGCCAATCCCAGGATGAGAGCCCCCTACAGGTACCCTTGTACTGTCCGGCTGACAGCCGGCCAAAAGGACTGGACAAACCGTGGAGGCCGGGAGAGGTAGCTCAATGGATCACTCCTGCCTCGTGGAGACGCCGGTGGGCCGCCACTCAGGGTCTTACCCCACTCAATGATGCTCACACCGGATCCCTGTGTTGCTGCAGGGGTGCAGGCTCCCCCCCGGTGTGGCCCAACAAGACCACCAGACCCCCAGTGGGCTCAAACACTCAGAGGAGGAGGAGGGGGGAGAGAGATGAAGCGGCGAGAGGCGCCGTCCGCCATCGGGCCACCCTCCCAGACAGCGCGGTCGTACTCACTAATTAGGAAGGACTCCGGCAGTCCCGGTGCCCCCTCCCCACCAGGAACCACACGGGCTGCTACTGGCATGAAACTGCGGCTCCAAGATGGCTACCGGCCGCACCCCCCACTCCAGCTACCTCCGCCACTCCGCCCGCGACCCGATCAGGCCGCCGACAATAGCTGCACCCCACAGGGGACCGGAGGGCCACCAATATATCGGGACAAGCCCCGCTCAGGATGTCTCCACCAAGGCCCACACGTCTGTCCACACAGGGCGCACTCCCTTAGTTGCTGCAGCGGCGGGCAGGCAATGCGGCAGGAAAACCAGGCGACACCGAGGCTCAGGATGGGGCTGCGTCGCAAGTAGGCCGCAGCTGCCGCCAATCGCTGCACCTCCGCCCCTGAGTTGTCTGCGGCTCCCAAACCGGCGCCGGAGGTAGTCCTCAGCAAGCGATAGTGGCGGGACAGCCCAGGAACCAAATAGAAGACTTGAGAGGCAGGATACATAAAGGATTAAGATGAGGCTCGACGGAGTGCGCTCAGCTCACGTCCGCCATGCTGGCCCACCAACATAACATGGTACGTTTAATGTAGGAATATTGCAGAATTTGAGAAATTGAATAAATTCACTAGAACCTAAGCCACAGTATGAAGCTTTGGAGGAATGGGAAGTTGAGGCATTTGAAAGTGACAGACATAGAAATGGTATTGGAAGATACAGAAGTTGGAGACATGGTTATCCTTTTGAAGGCAGAGCAGAAAAATAAAAAAGATGGAGAAGAGCTGTGTTAA
The DNA here is from genome assembly GCF_964204655.1 of Triturus cristatus. NCBI lineage: Eukaryota > Metazoa > Chordata > Amphibia > Caudata > Salamandridae > Triturus > Triturus cristatus. The sequence continues at coordinate 841,951,269 of NC_140580.1, read as the reverse complement.
CGGAAGGATTGTATCCAGTTTTAACAGTTGATGAACAGATTGGAGGTAAATGTAAGGAGAAAAAGAAAAATCTAGAGACTTCAAGTGTAGGGGGTGATGTGAATGATTCTGAGGACAATGAATTGTTTGAGGTTATCATGAACAAAAGACCTCCACCTTATGAAGACAATTTAGGGGAAATAACTCCAAGTGCACCGCAAATGGGAACCCCATTAACCCCACAACTTTCAGATATAGCGAAGGTAATACAGGAGAATGAGTTAAATCTGCTGAATAAGGCAATATTAGAACAGGTTCAGAAAATGAATGTTATGTTATGTTATCTTATTGTGTTTTATAACGCGCACAGCTACTCCTGGGAGTGTCCTGGCGCGGGCCTGCAAGGTCAGGATAGCAAAGATAAAGATTAGAACAAGAAAATTTTGAGCAGCTGCTTGAACTGACCCAGCTCTAGAGTAGCACGCAGAGAAAGAGGCAGCGAATCCCAAGCCGTGGCTGCCCTAAAGGCCAGAGATCTGCCCCCCATTCGTTGAAGACGCACACGAGGAATTAGTGCAAGCAGCTGAGACGACGATCTCAAATGCCTGGATGGCAGGTAGAAAGCAAAACGCTTTCTAAGATAAGGGGGTCCGCTATCATACAAAGCGCGATGCGCTAAGACCAAGGCCTTAAACTCCACACGTTTCCTAACCGGGAGCCAGTGCAACATACGCAGGTAATGCCCAATACTCTTCCTAATAGGAATGTTCAACACCAGCCGAGCTGCCGCATTCTGAACCACCTGCAGCTTTTTAAACATATAGTCAGGAAGGCCCAGATACAGCCCATTAGCATAGTCTACCCGAGATAGGATCAGTGCCCGGACCACTGTTTCCTTTGCTGGTCTCGGTAGTAATGGCAATAATTTCTTGAGAGACCTTAGTATCCCAAAGCAACTCCCCGTCAGTTCTTTGATCTGGGTTGAAAAGGACAGCTGCTCGTCAAACCAGACCCCCAAATTTTTGACTGGGAGGCCCGTACAAGATGGTAAGGGATAATCAGGTGGCCAAAGAGAATCCCTAAAACAAGGAGGAAATTTACCGTAAAGTAGAATTTCAGTCTTATCCTCGTTGCATTTCAATTGAGTGGCAGAAAGCAATTGGAAAACGGCTGTCAGACACTCCTGCACTCTTGATGTGGAAAATTCCGATTTGCCCCAGGTGAACAGGAGCTGAGTGTCATCGGCGTAAGCAACGATCTTGGCACCTCGTTCCTCTGCCAATTGGACCAAAGGAGTAACATATATATTAAAAAGCAGGGGGCTCAAGGAAGACCCCTGCAGAACTCCTGTGGTAACAGATTGAAGAGGAGACAAGAAAGGCGGAAGCCAGACCTGTTACGAGCGCCCCGCAAGAAAGGATTCCAGTCACTTCCAGGCTGTCCAGTGATACCAATATCCGCTAGCCGAGCCAAAAGCAGTGCATGAGGAACAGTGTCGAACGCAGTCGACAAATCCAGCATTATAAGAGCTGCACTTCCGCCCGAGTCCAAACATTCTCGAATAGCTTCCGAGACCTCGACCAAGGCGGACTCAGTACTATAGGCGGCTCTAAATCCTGATTGTGCTGGATGTAGTAAACTAAAACCCTCAACAAAATCAGTAAGCTGTTTGTTGACTGCCTTTTCGCAAATTTTCTCCAAACAGGGGAGCAAAGAAATAGGGCGATAATTCGCCGGATCCCCCGAGTCGAGGGATGGCTTGTTTAGCAGCTGAATGATTTTTGCCTGTTTCCACTCCGACGGGACGACTGCCTCTTTGAGGGAAATGTTAATGAGTATGTTGACCTCATAATTAACCGAATCGGCAATGGAGGCCAGAAGCCTGGACGAACACGGATCCGATGGAGACCCAGATTTTATAGATGTCAGTATTTTGAGGGACTCCGACAGATCAACAGAGGCAAAGGCTGACAACGAAGAAGCAGCAGTAGGACCCACAGCCGAATGAAGGCTCTGGCCAACAAACGTCGCCTGAATGGCCCGAATCTTATCGATGAGAAAGTTAGATAGCTTTTCGCACCAGGCAGCTGAGACCGGGAGTTTAGTAACCATGGCTTCGGGGGCCATGAAACTCTGGACAATAGAAAATATCTCCTTGGAATTATTGCTGGCGGACTCGATCCGTTCGGCATAATAAAAACATTTGGCCTTTCTAATGGCCAGGTAGTAAACCTTCTGGGCTTCTCTAAGTACCTTCTTGGCCACTGGGCAAAAGTCAGCGCGCCAGCGACGTTCAAGCTTTTTGCAATGCTATTTAAGCATTTTCAAATCAGCTAAGAACCAAGGTTTCGAGGGAGAATTCCTGTAGCGGCGACGACATATCGGGGGGAATCAGTTGAGTATAAATGCAGAAGCATTGACAATACCGGTAACTATCGGTCCTGTAGTTACGTTATACGGAGAAAGACAAAATGTATCCAAAGAGCATGCTGTAGCTATCCCAGGAAACAGTAACAGGAATGGAATAAATGATGATGGTCAGCCAAATGAAAATAATATGCTGTAAGATCTTACAGTTTGTGAGTTGATAACTGAAACCCCCCAAAGAAACATGGCCTGCAGCGAGCGGCAGGGGAGTGCCTCCAATTAAAGGCGGATTGCCACCAGAGTCAGCGTTTATTCAGAGCAGGCAGCAAGTTTTCAAAATAATTGAGATTACAAAGTCATGACAGCAAGCTGGGATGAGGAAAGACGTGATAAGAACAAGCGCAGACAAGCGCGGTGGCGAAGGTGAAAGCGATCGCGCTGGGTTAATTGGTAACCTGGAATGCAGCTGGCACTCTGCCCGCCGCTGCTCACTTCGCTCGCTCCCGAGACCCATAGGCCATGGGAGTGATCGTTTACAGAAAAGGAGGGACATACCCCCGCCTTTAAAATGTGTGGGTGTGAACAAAATCCCACAGAGAAGTCTGTAGGAAGTTCGGAGTGCTTACAAGAAGCCTCTCCATAGATCAGCACATGCGCACTGCGCTAGGCTCGACCTAAAAAGGAGTCAGAAAGGTGACACCAGAAAGAATAAAAGTGATTAAACAAATGAAACCACCCAGAACCCAATAGGAAATACTAATGTTTTCGGGAATGGATGGATACTGTCGACAATGGATCGGTGGCTTTTCACTGATTGCAAAACCTCCACAGATGTTAACAAGAAAGGAGGTGAAAGATCAGATTGTTTTGGATGATGAAGGCATGGAAGCATTTATTAAATTGAGAAACAGTCTTTACAGAGCACCTGCACTGGGAATGCCAGACTATGCAAAGGAGTTTGCAATGTACTGCAGTGAGAGAGATGGATGTGCACTCTCAGTTCTAACACAGAAACATGAAATGGCACCACGCCATGTAGCATACTTTTCTGCTACTTTGGATTCAGTGGCTGAAGCATTAGCAGGGTGTTTAAAAGAAGTAGCTGCCACTTGTGTGAGTCTAGAACAAAGGGAAGCGATTGTGATGGGATATCCGGTCAAGGTGTATGTGCCACATTCAGTTGAGATTCTTTTGAGATTCTTTTGACCAGAACAAGGACTCAATATTTGACTTTTAGTCGGCTGACTAGGTATGAAAGAATAATTTTGGATGCTAAAAATTTGACTGTGGTGAGGTGCACAACATTAAATCCCTCCACTTTGTTACCAAATTCTCGGTGTGAGAAAGTGAGAAATGAAGTGGTTCATGATTGTTTGGATGTGACAGAACTGTGCACGAAGCCCAGGCCAGATATAGAGGATACTCAATTGGAAGAATCAGACTGCGAGATATTTGTTGATGGGTCATGTTTGAGAAACGAGAAAGGTGAACTATGTACTGCCTATGCTGTATGAACCATAGCAGGGGTTCTAGAAGCATCCCGTTTAAAGGGAGTCAATTCGGCCCAAATTGCTGAGCTAATAGCTCTGATTAGAACGTGCAAAATTGCCAAAAGCCTAAAGGTAACCACATTTGTTGATAGTAGATATGGGTTTGGGATTGTACATGACTTCAGTCAACTATGGATGCAAAGGGGATTCCTGACTTCTTCAGGTTCTCTAATCAGAAATGGCAAAATTGTAAAAGAATTATTGGATGCTTTGCAATTGCCCAAAAGAATTGCAGTGGTCTAATGTGCTGCACATACATCAGGAGACGATTATGTGATGAAAGGTAATAGATATGCAGATCAAATAACACGATTCTGTGCACAAAATACAATGGCTATAAACAGATCAATTGAAACAGGAAATACCGAATGCCATCTTATGTACACGACCACATTTGAAACTTGAGAGGAAGTGAGGCAGATGCCGGAAGAAGCAAGTGATGAGGAAAAGGAAAGGTGGAGAAATACAGGATGTAGAAAAAGAGCAGAAGACAAAGTGTGGGTCTATTACGATGAAAGACCAGTCTTGCCAGATTCTTTACTTTCTCACATGGCCAGGGTGTACCATTGTCTTGCACATATTGGAAGAGATGCAATGATTAGACTCTTCAAGTAGACATGGTATAATCCGAAGTTCAGGGTCATTGCAGAGAGCCTTTGCCAGAGGTGCATTGTTTGTCAGCAGCAAAATCCAGGCAGAAAGACAATTGTTAGTTTGGGTACCATTGGAAAGGCAGGAGGACCATTTACCCGACTGCAAATGGATTTTGTGGACCTTCCCCCTTGCAACGGGCTGAAATACGTGCTAGTTATTGTCTGTTTATTCTCTCGCTGGGTGGAAGCATATCCCACCAGTAGGAATGACAGTTTAACTGTAGCTAAGCTGCTTTTGAGAGAACTGATCCCTAGGTTTGGATTTCCAGTCACTTTGGAGTCTGATAGGGGAACACACTTTAATAATGAGGTAATTCGAATAATTTGTGCAGCATTTAACTTTGGGCAGAAGCTGCATTGTGCCTATTGACCTGAAGCATCTGGAGTGGTCGAACAGATAAATGGCACCATAAAATCTAGGTTAGGGAAAGTGTGTGCATCAACATCACTGAAATGGCCTGACTCTTTACCCCTTGTATTGATGAGTCTGAGAAGCATTTCCGACAAAAAGACTGACTTGAGTCCACATGAGGTCCTAATGGGAAGAGCAATAAGACCAGCATTTGTACCAGCGCACAAACTGATGAATATATCTGATGATCTGGTACTTAACTATTGGAAAGGATTGGCTGACCTGGTGCGTTCTGTGTCTCACCAGGTTGTAGAAGAAGCCACAACAACACAGAGAAATCAAGCTCATGATTTGAGTCCTGGTGAGTGGGTTCTTGTCAAGAAGTACATGCGGAAAACATGTCTTGAACCCAGGTGGAATGGCCCCTATCAAGTCATTTTGGTGACAACGACAGCAGTAAAGTGTTTTGGCTTGCCAAACTGGATTCATGCAAGCCACACCAGACAAGTCCGAAGTCCACTTGAAAAAACCAAAGGAGCCGCAACTGGTAAATCAAAGTCAAAGACCAGTGGCTGAAGTGTGTGAAGCTGAAGAATCTAAAACAACAGATTCTGACGAACAAACTGATGATGAACAGCCGAGCACAAGTCAAGTAAAGTGGGCAACTGATGCTGGGTCTCGAGAGATTGCTGTTGAACCAGAAGGAAGTGAAGTTGTTGAGGAAAAGGAAGAAAGTGAATTCACTGCAGTGCCAAGTGACAGTGAGATCACTGTTGGGCCAGAACCAGGGGGAGATACAGATGACCTGGAAGTGAATGAAGTCACTGTTGAAACAACCGAACAAGAAGTTCCTGAAAGTCAAGGTGAAGAACTAATAAAAGCAAGGCCAAGTGAAACAATCTATGAAACAGATGAGAAAGGTGAAAGGGTAGTCGCTAAGAAACCAAGGAAAGGTGATAATTGTCAAAGTGGGGCAAAAAGACAAAAATACAGATTTGTGAGAAGATCAAAGAAAAGACCAGAACAAATTAATGAGGTCTCAAGTCAAACTGAACAAGAAGAGTCAGGGGAAGAGTTAGTGCGAAAAACGAAGAGAGTAAGAATCCCAAACAGAAAATACAAAGCACCTGAGTGGACTTACATTATTCTTGAAGAACTTGAGAAGTGAAAACAAAGACAGTTCAAATACTGAGTAGATTGATGAAAGCGATTTGAGACCACCCTAAAAGAACTGAAGAGAACTTTAAATTGATAAGTTTGACAGAAAAAAAAGAAGAAATCCAAGATTTAGAAGAACCAAAGAAAAGAAAAATTTAAGAAAAACGGGGTAAAGAAGAAAGCCTTGAAGTGTAGGATTACACTACTGTTTTTGTAAATATTTTTGACTAGCATTAGAGAAATTAGACTTAGATATCTGCAGATTTTTTTTTTTTAAAGAATTTAAAATGACTGAAGTAGAGGTGACTGAACATCCAAAACCTAGTCTAAAACATAGGTGTATTAAAGCTTGCTTATGTAGTATATTCTTTCTAATGTTTATATGGATATTATTAACTATAATCGTACCTATTCTAATATAACTAATAATGGAAATAGTGTTAATAATGTAACAAGTGATCGAACGAATGATATCACTAAAGGAACACTGATTACTAATGAAGGACAATTGGATGGAAATAGTTTCCATCATGATAAGTCCATTAACGATTTCTCATGAAATGTTTTCACTAAATTACTGTATGAGTACACTCATCAGAGGGGGTGACTTATCACCACCTTCCTTTAACATATGGTGTGTCATGTAGCGTACTAACGAGCCTGTTTTATGTAACAGGTAAGGGAGAGTATCAGTACTCCAATATAGATTTAGTATTTTCAGAAATACCAGTAATAAAAGAGTTAAATAAGATTTTGAGCGCTAAAAAGGCACGTTATATGGGAGAATTTTTCCACATTACTAAAGCTTTAGATATAGAATATGCATATAAGAATAATCTGACTTGTAGTTTGCGGATTGAGGAAAATATTTTTATTGAGATGGTGGAAATTAGAAGGGAACATTTTCAAAAGAAAGCTGCTGAACAGAAGTTCCGATTACCACCGTGGGCTTTTAGAGAAGGAAATTATGAAAGAGTAGAGACATACGCTGCAATGTCCCTGGATTGGCAACAAAAGGGGGAAATATGTCTGCTTAGAACTAAAACTAACTATAACAACTATTTTATTGGTAGTAGTGAATGTGAAAATATCTTTCAGATTACTGGAGGCTGGGGATTGAAGGGTGGAACTGATCCTGTTTTCCCAGGAATTTACTATGTGTGTGGAACGAAAGCCTATTATAGACTGCCTGCACACTAGTATGGCAGCTGTTATTTTGCAATTGTCTTCCCTAAGGTCTATCATATAGACCGAACCAATAGAAAATTAAGTGAAGTAAAGCAAGGACTAATACTTAACAAAAGAGCTAGTTTTTCGGAAATCGTAGGTGATATTTTTAGTGCACTGATACCATCAGTAGGAGTCATTCTAAATTCTCACAAAATTTGAAAATTGTTTCCCATTGTTGATCGATTATCAACAGATACTGCTGGAGGGTTTTTAACAATAGATACTGAAATGGTTGCCATCAGATCAATGGTTTTAAAAAATTGACTTGCTCTGAATATTCTATTGGCAAAAGAGGGTGGAGTCTGTGGTAGGCTGAAGGTCCAACATTGTTGCACATATATTCCCAATAAAAGTCAGGGAATAGAGGGATATATTAAAAACATTACAGAATTACATAAAGATCTGACGCCACTGGAGGTTGACGGTGTTTGGGAGAGACTGGGTAAGAGTTTCTCCTCAGTAGGTAAATGGTTTTCTGCTTTTGGAAGTAGCTTATTAGGAAAGATATTAATACGACTTGCTTCCATAGCAATGATAGCTCTAATGATAATAACAACTTATAAATGTTGTAAGAATAAGAGAGGAAGGAATGAAGTGACAGAAACAGAAAGTAAACAAAGGGCGAAAAAGAGAAAGAGAGAAGAAATAGAATTAGAAGAAATGAAAGGAGAATACTATAACATGATGAAAAGTTTAGATGAAAATGCTATAAAAAGAGAGAAGAACACTGAGTTTTAAATAAGATGGCACACGGTATGGTAGAGCCCATCAAAGGGGGGATTGATGGAGCAAGATTTCACAAAGCGAAACTTGCTCGGAGCAACACCCCCATAATACGTACTAACAGTAAGTAGAAATAGAAATTAACTTGCACTTTACACACACACACGGGAAAAAGCTTTGCGCAAACCGACACTAATGTGAAATAATATATAAAGGACTGAAACCTATAATTCAGTGAGCTTGAAAAGATAAAAGAAAAATCCATGTTTAGGCCGTATGTGCAATACGTAGATGCATGTTGAATGTTGCATTTTGCTTCAGTATACTCATAAATGCCACTTTTCCACTCAAAGCCAGGTATTGTTAACTGGGAATAGAACACGGGAGGGAGGTACATTGTCATATAATTAATAAATGTTTATTTGCATTTACTGTAGGATGCTGGACTCGAACCCCATCTTGGTTAATTTAGTTTGGAATGGGAAGGGGAAGAAATGAGGAGCGCAACAGAGCTGACAGAAGCAAACCAGACATGCTGTGCTCAGCAACAAACAAGCGTGCCCGAATTGAAGGGCATGAGTCCCGGAACATTTGTCAGTTTTCCAAGAACATGGTTGACTGTGGGATCGGATGTCTTTTCCGCAGAAGATGCTCAAATATTGAATTAACTTTATCAAATTGTATCATTTGAATGTAGTATGAATAAAGAACTTGAAAACTTGTGGGAACGGAAATTATGACAAAGAAATGTCTAATGTTTGGGGTGAAGTCACTGTAGGGTGATAGAACCACCTACTGAGATGGCCAATCAGCTGTTAGAAAATATGAGTTGTTCCACTTTAGGTGGGATGGGTATGGAGATTGTATAGTATAATTGGGGTGCCTTTAGGGGTGTGGTTTAGATTTGAAGGGAGGAAGAGAAGAAGGGTGGATCCGTCGCTGATTGTCGGTTTGCAGAGAGGCCGAGCTGCTCCTGTCCTTAAACCTGTCTACTTTGTTCCCTGATCCTATCTCGGGGGACCCTCACCATTCCCTAGGTCAGGTGGGTGGTTTTCCCACAGACCTACTAGGTTTGTATAATCGTACATGCAAATGTATTACTCTGAAACTCTTGTCTCTTCACCTATCCACTCCGTCATAATATTGTTTTTTGCATAATAATTGCTGAAACTTTTGTTTCTTAATCTATCCCCTCCAGTAAATGGCTACTGTATATGTTGATGTGAGAAAAACAATTGTGTTTTAGTTGCATTTACGACGACTTCTCTCCTTTGATTAATTCATTGTTTGTATTTGAACCACTTTGCATATGAGCATTATATAACTAAGAAGACATATTAAGATAAAAACTTTATTAAGTTTACCGTGAGTTTGTGGTTTATTCAAATAAACTGATTAAATAAGTTAGATGTGTCATATCATTGCCATCAACTCTGCAACTAATTGCTCCATCGACCAAATGGAAGGATAGTTGATATGTAGGTTAGAAATATATACTGAAGATGGTGACTATGAAACAATAAACGTTATTGAAAACTGAAATCACTGAAACAAAATTGACCCCAGTGCATCAGGGATATAGGTGAATGTGTATGGGCCATTTGTTTGAGATAGTTGTAAGTATTGATCCTTGATCAGATATTAGTCTGCGCTGGATCAGTGGTGTGAGGGAAACCAATGTTATTACAGCAGAAGACACAAACGTGATGTCAAGGGTTGAATGTGCTCCCAGTACAGACCCTAAATGATGAATGTGTTGAAAGACATACTGATTCTGCCACCTATGCTTTAAGTGAGTTCCAACTGGCTGTGACTGGAGGTGTTCCGATTGAAAGAGATAGGACTGGCTTTTGGCCTGGGCAGGTTGGCACAGAACCAGGGTTCCAGTCTTCAAAGGGGCACATGGAGCTCTATGCATTAAAGTTATGCAAACCGTGACATCCTCTCACGTATCTTGAACGATTCAGTTTGAAGAGCCTAAAATCATTTGTTAAACATGCCTCTGGTGCCATGTTAACATGCCCTTGGACTTCTTCCTTGTCCGTCCATCTCCCTTGCACCCCCAACACAGCACCCAAAAATAACTTGGTACCAGTGTGAAGAGACCTGAGCTGTGAGCGATTCAGGTGAGTTACTGGAGGTGTGGAGATGTTTGAATTTAGAGGCCAGTCACTACTGTGATGTTATCAGTGAGGAGCAGACCTGTGACTACAAAAGTGCCCCTGCTGCCTTTTTTAATTCTCCAGCAGAAGTGAGGGTGCCAAATGTTTATCTGCCCATGGAGCAACCTTAGCAAAGGCCTGGCAAGGGTCTGGTAGACAACTGTGAACACACTGTCTTGACTTCCCCCAGAGGTGGAGAACAGCTGTTAGACCCTCCCTTTCCCTTACCTCTCCCCTTTCGCACCTCCTTCACAGGCATGAGCTGTGGCACAAGGTGGCAGACTAAATAAGTTCTTCTCCTGTTGCAACTGTGAATGTAGTATAGGAACGTAGGAGCTGAAGAATCAAGACTGATTAAGGCCCCTCATAGAGGGACTCTTACCCATGCTATGTACTACTAGTAGGGTAAGAGCATGAGCAGGTATACAAAGAATCGGAAAAGTGCAATAATGACGCTAGACCTTTCTGAAAAAAGGTACCTTTGATATTGACTCTTAGGAAAAGTCTGAAAGAATCCAAGAATCAACCCACTCCAGAAAGATGGTCTGCCTTCCTAAATTGCTATGAGAAAGTCCCAAAACACCTGTAGAAATCGCAGGTGTGAATTCTCAGACACCCAAGAGTACCAGATTTATGAAATTACTAATTTGATAGATATGGTACATGCTTGTGTCCCACTTGAACCACCTCCTCCATACTTTTTTACCTAAATTAGTAAATATTTTCCTGATGAAACTCAGGGCCAAATGTATCAAAAAAGCATTCTGCGATTCCAAAATAGCGATTACTGCCGAATCGCTATTCGGTAATCGCGAAATGCAATGAAGGAAAAAATTCACAAAAAATTGTGAATCCTTAATATTCTCATACACAAATATAGATTCCCAATTAGCGATTCTGTAATAGCGAATTTGCAAAATAAAAAATCTCAAAATTGCGAATCTGCTATTCCGATGCAGTGTGATGACCTCACAACCAGGATGTAAGTTTCCCCATGCTGTTTCTGAGTGTCTGAGAATGTATAGGAGGCTGAGAGCAGGAGCACACCATTCAGGAGAACATCCAGAGTGCAGAGACAGGTACAAATACACAGCATGGCTTCACAGGAGAAGGTAAAGGAGGCTACAGGGCGCAAGAGAAAGTAAAAGTTCAGTGAAAAAGAATTGGAGGTCCTGATTGAGGAAATGGTGAAGAGCAACTGTTTGGGAAAACATCCCTCCACATCCCTGAGTCAGCGAAGAGGAAGATCTGGCTGGACATCCAAGCCCAAGTCAATGCAATAGGGGTCACACGGCACTCCACAGAAGACGTACGCAAGCTCTGGTATGTCTTGCGCTCAAGGACAACAGAGAAGGTGGCAAGCAGGCTTTCAGATGTCAAGAAGACTGGTGGAGGGCTATCAACACAGCCGGAGTCCTCCCCCCTTGAGGACTTGGTGGAGTCAACCCTACAGCCTGAATCCATCCATGGTGTAGCAGACATTGACAGCTCAGCCACAGCCAACACAAGCAAAGGTAGGATGGATGCTAAATACACCTGCCCCATGACTCATCAAAAACCCCACTAATAAGTAACAAAATGAAAAAAGTTAAATTCCCACTCCAGTCCACCTTTTAGTTACCACCCAGCAATGCATCTTGGGAGATGCAGTCAGACGCATAGGATAGGAGAACAATGATTCTAAGCAACATAGCCGCAGTTGACATCCACCAGTAAATAACCAATTAAAACACACCATTTTAGTATACCAACTCAAGTACATTTCATTTTCATATAACATAAAGCGGGACACATAATAAGTAGTTTTCTTATAGTCACAAATGAACCTGTGTCACAGGGTGAAGACACACCAATAGGTGAGCCAGAGGAGATCCAGGAACAGTCAGGGGAAGAAGAGACAGAAAGCACAACACCAACAACACCTGCACGAAGACCATGCAAGGACACTTTGGCTCCACTACAGGAGTTGGAGGTAGAAGGGGAAGACATCCAAGAAGAGCCACAGTAAAAGGCCAGATGAACAGGCACATCCTAAAAGTGATCAGTCCCACTTGCGGGCATAGCAACACCAATCGCAGGAGACGCAGAGAAAGAGCACACAGTGCTGCTGAGGAAGGAGAGGGATCCTCTGTATTTGCTGGGCTGGAGGGCACTATGGTGAAGGTGCAGCAGCTGCAATTGAACAGCATGCGGTCGATGCAAATGCAGATGGTGTGTCTGAATCACAACATGGCTGACATTAGGGACAGCATCAGGGAGATGAATATCACAGTGGCAGAGGGCCATAGGTAAATGCAGAAAGCCTCAGGGACATGACAACAGCGAATAAAGATCTCTGTACAACCAAGCAGAGGGAGCATTCCGTCAAACACCGTGAAAAGCACCACCTATGTATCCATTTGGATGGTTATACAAAGGCAGTTAACCGTCTGAGCAATGCCACAGCTGTCCTGTCTAGACGCACTGTGTCCATGCAGGTGGAAATGGCTCACTGCAGTAATATATTGCCAGGGCATTGGTGCAGGTCACCACTGTTGTTGAACAGCTACAGACAGCTACTATAGCTGGGACAAGTATACTGGGTGCAGGGAACAGTGAGGAGGCCTCCAGCCTCAGCTGCATTACTGCACTGGTGACTGAGCCCAGACGGCGGAGTGCAAGGCAAGGTACAGCATCCGAGCCCTCATCAAGGGAGGCCAGTGTACACAGTGACTGCTATAGTGCTGTGCGTGGCCGTAAAAAGTAGTCAGTGGTGTGACTGAGGCATGCCAATGGGTGAGGTAACCCATTGCATATGATGATGAGTGCTGAATGTTGTGCATGATCAGTATAAATGCCATGCTGACCTACAAAATTCACACACAAGAAAGGAGTTGACTGCTGAGTGCACACAGTTTACCTGATGTTAAGGTGAATAAAAACACAGTCATGAAGTGCATTGCCTCATCATTACTCACCTAGAAATAGTTGTGTGTTATTTCATCCCGTCTCTGTCTGCCATCTGCTGCACCTACACCACCTGCTGCTCTGCGAGGTGGAAGTGGTTCATCCTCTTCATCAGACTCCCAATCTGTGAGGTCCAATGGTATGCCATTGGTTGTTGCTAGGTTGTGCAGCATGGCACAAGTGGTCACAATGTAGCAAGAGATCACTGGCCTATACTGCCGTGCACCTCCACTTTTGTGTAGGCAGCAGAACCTACTCTTCAGTAGGCCAAATGTCTGCTCTATTACATTGCGTGTCGACTTGCGTGCAGCACTGTATTTACTTTCACTTTGAGTTGCAGGATTAAGGTTTGGTGTGAATACGAAGGAGCGCACAGCATATGCACTGTCACCTACAGGATGAAAGGCAATAGATGAATCACTGTCCTATTTCTATAGATACAAGAAGTCTATCAGAGTGAGTTACATGCGTTTACCTAGCAGGTGTACTTCGCCGAATTCACCCCCAGTGAGACGTGTGTATATTCTACTGTGTGTGAATATGAATGAAGTGTGCTTACTACAAGGATATTTGGACACTATGTCAGTTATTATGTGTGATGCATTACATATGACCTGGATGTTGAGGGAATTAAAGGATTTCCTGTTCCTAAACACATGCTCATTGGCTGAGAGGGGACAGATGGCTACATGTGTCCTATCAATGCACCCAATTACATGTGGGAATTGGGCTATCTGGTAGTAATCCAATTTGGTCTGCGGCAATATCTGTTGTGTAGTGGGAAATCTGATGTGATGGTGTATCCTCTGTACCATTGCATCCAAGAAAGCATTTAAGAAGCGTGAAATGCAACTTTGGGGCACCCCTCCTGCTGCAGCTATCACCCCCTGGTAGCTCCCTGATGCTAGTAGGTGCAGTGAACATAGTACCTGCACATGTGTAGGAAGGGAAACATCCACATGCCATTACCCCGCGGTCTTTACTCTGCAAAACTGTTACAATGAATTCCCCAAAGTAACGCTCTCTGGAGTTAGAATAGTAATTGCGTTTGAATGGGAAATGCGTTGTAACAGATTGTGTTGTAAAGCCCTGTGTTGTAAATGTTTTTGCTGAGTAAAAAATGTTGGGTAAAGTGTCTTATGTGGCAGGGATTGGCTTGGGTCCTGCGGATCTGATGCTCCAGTATTGGATGTAGGTCAGCTATCAGGTCTAGTATTGTTGCTGAGTCTAGTCTATATTTGTCATGAATTTCTTCCTCTGTCTGCAGAAACAGGGTTATGCGCTCTCTGTAAATGCGTTCATGTCTCCGCCTCCTTCTCTGGGCTGCTGCTTGAATCCGCATCCTCCTCGCTATGACATACAGCGCTGCCATTGGGAAACATTCTGAGTCCCTCTGCCCTGTTTAAATAGTTTGCACCTAGTTACCACCTGCCTTGAGTTGGTGGTAATTGTATGACTAGTGGCAGCATGACACATGGCAGCATGACTGACAGCAGTGGCACAAGCGTAAGACTGAGACGAGATGCTGACACAACAACATCATACTTGCCACCTTTAGTGCGGTCTCTAATGGTGTCCTACCACAGTCCTTTTATCACTTGGGACAGTCAGAGACCGACAGAGCTAGAGACCATGTATGTGTTCACCAACACAAATTTAAGGTTCCCTTTTCCAGTGTTGAATATACCAATGAGTCCAGTTGCCTTTCTCATGTTCAGCCCAATGGCCTTCTGCATTTACAACTGTAGACCGCCCCAGAAGAAAGGGGCCATGTTAACATTCATGTCTCATAGTCCCCATCAGATCTTCTTAATTTTACTATTCAATATCCAAAAATACCCAGAATTTCAGGGAGGAATTATAGATTGCTTTTAAATGTTATAACACTAACTGGGCTGATGTGATTCAAATGTTGTGCGTAATTATTCCTGGAGAAGTGAAGGACTTGTTAGTAAAAACAAAAGTCAACGGTCCACAACACTCATCTTGGGATAATGGTTCTGTGGTTGTTGCTAGATATCCCTTTTTAGGTCAAGCATTCAAGACCTGTTGCAATTTCTTATGTTGGCTTTTAGCAATCCCCCAACTTTTGATTTGTTTGTTACAGTGTCCTTCAAAAATCCTTGCTTGTCAGTAGTCGGTTTTGCCACGTTGTCCCTTCTTTCTCTCTTCCGTTCCTTACATGCAGCAGGGACCAAGTACTGTCTCATCACACTACAGTTCTTTGTCTGTTCTCTGGGGGACTACTTTTTTTCTTGGTTTCCTGCTCTGTTTCTGTTTGCCTGTGTGTAGTTTCTGCACCATAGCTGATTACATTTAAATATAGTTTTCCTCCCTCCCACCTCCTCCTAATTCCACAGCTGTATTGGGGTACGTCTTTCGCCATGCCTCCCTCTTCATTGTTTATAATTTTTAAGCTTTTAGCAATTTTTACTGTCGACCGTAATTTGGGCTTTTTTTATTAGGATGTTAGTTGGTTTTGGGGTTTGTATTAAGGAGGATTGGGTTTGTTCCTCTTGTGAAAGTTGCTGCTTCTGCAGCGCGCTCTGTGTACAGGCAGCATGCTTTAAAGGCGCGCGCACTAGGCACCTGGTGATCTGTAACTTTTAATTACTTAAAACACTTTAACTTTTAATTACTCCACGCGGCGCTTGCTTTCACTTTGAAATATTCAACGCCAGGGCAGACTTCACTTTAAAATACTAAGTCTGATGCCTGCCTTCACTTCTACATCTAAGCGCTACGGCTGCCTTCACTTAGCCCACATTCACTTTTACATCTAAGCGTCACAGCCGCCTTCACTTTTTAAATATTAGGCGCGACACCCACCTTCACTTTTAAATTCTAAAAGCATCCAAGACATTCCGCGCTTTAACTCACATTCCATTCAAAGATGGCCATGAGCTTTCCTGCCTCTTAATCAAGCCCCTTGATTAGAAATCTAAGATTCCCTTATGATGCGGGTGTTCTGTCGTTTGTAGCTCCCCTTCTGTATGTGCTTCCCCCTCGTTTGTGTGCATGCCTATCATCAAATGCATGCGCACTATGCTTTTAGTCTTAAATACAGATATTTTTATGCTCCCTTTAGTGCGCAGGCGTGTCATAGTAGTCTGGGGCTGGGCAGGGAGTCCAGTAGCTCGCAAGCCTCTCCGAGTGTGTGGAAGCACTCCCATCGGCCAGGAGAGCAGAGCGGGCGCTAATGGCGTGCTAGCGCCATGTTCGGGAGGCCTCCCCAGAGCGGTGTGCAGACCATGGCCACCTCCATGAAAGGCGTCTCAATACCTTGGTGGTCACCGCCGCAGTGCGCTGCGTGGTTGCTGCTGTGGGTAAGCAGGTGGCGGTAACCTGAGGTGAAGGCAGATGAGGTAGACTGCTAAGTGTGCAGGAGAGAGGGGCTCGTCGGTACCTTAACTTTTGATCCGTTTTAGATATAAACATATTTTTGTTAAAATCGGAAGATAAGTGGCAGATGATGAATCATGAGGCAACTGTGACAGCCATAATGATATAGAAAACGCTGGGGCTGCAAAATCGCATAATTTCTGTAGCTCTGGCCATAGCTCATACTGACTGACAGATCTCAGATGGTTGTAAAGGATCTAGCAGGAGACCCGAAATGTGGAAAACCACTCTGGTGAATCTTTTCTAATGAACCATTTCTACATTTTTTCCGAATTAATTGTGACATGACCAGTTGGTTGAACCAACCTAGTGATTGCCTTTCTCTGCAATGGCTCACACAGATCTTTCTCCCTTTTCTTGCAGTGACTCACATGTAAGCCCCACTTTTGTGTGCACAATTCAATACCAGTTTCGGGGTCTTGTCCTTTTTTTATGTTCTTTTCTTTTTTTGCAGTGACTCACATGTAATCCTTACACTTGTGTGTACATTTCATTGAAGCTTTTCTAGGCCTCGTACTTTTTTATTTTTTTTGTTGCAGTGACTCCCGTGTAAGTCCAACATTTGTGTGCACATTTCATTACTGCTTTTCTGTGCCTCACACTTTTTTTTAATTTTTTGTTGCAGACGAGGTGGTTTGGTGCCTTTTTTGCCCCCAGCTTTCTCCCGTTGTCGTGCCTTGTTTACCACCGCCCTTCCTCCCGTTGTCCATGCCTTCTCCCTCCCCCTCCCCCTCCCCCAAATGCAATAGGTCTCGCATTTACGTGAGTTTGAGCTATTGGCATTGTAGAGGCAATGCCTTTTATTTATGTTTTGTTTTTTAAAACATAATTAAAACGCATTGTCATTTACAATGCCAATAGCTTAAACTCACTTAAATGTGAGACCTATTGCATTGCAAATGCTTCTTTTAAATGCTACTACTGAGTACAAAAACAGATTGGACCAAGATTAATATGGTAAGCCACATCTGGTTTATTTGATCATTTAAAAGAAGTATTTGATCATCGTTATGATATTGTAAATGCTCCCCAAATAGCCCAATAAACAGAAGAAGTGGCTTTCATTCAAGAGGTATTGCTAAAGACATTTTATCAGTAGGGTTTTACTGACTCCTAAAATAGGTTTAGAAATTGATTACAAATTGCAATTTAGAATGGGCGTGTTGTGGGTGTCCCTTCCAAACTGTAATTTGTACTCCAATGTTTCCATGATATCAGGGAAGGCATTATCTTCATTGACATGTATTGAAGCAGAGGCAATATTAGGCAGGAGACGGCTAAAATAAAGCCATTTTTTGCTCAAAAAATTGGATGACTCCAGCCTGAATCATGTCTTTTGGCATGTATGACATCCACCCGAACCAACCTTCTCAAGCAGCACTGCCTCACGCTTATCCTTATGAGATGAATGTTCGGATGATCTCCAAAGATTGTTTCAGTGTCACTCCCTACTGTCACAATCCCACTTCCTTCACCAGCCCTCGATTGAGAGAGTCGTAAACTTTCCACTTACCACTTAAAAAATATTCTCTCTCTCTAGAAATTAGGCTGCCCCCTTTACTCCTAACAGACCACCTTTTATCACTAGCAAACATATAATCAGCCTTCCATCATTTGTCCAACCAACACCCTCCTCTTCCTTATACCATAATAACACAAACACTTAACACATACACTGCATGACACCATACTTTTTAACTCTTGCAACAAACCAGTCTAAGACAAACACTCCTACCTCTACTTCAATCCCTCCTACACACAACATACACTCTACTCATAAACACATCACCACCTCCTCTACCTTACAACTAGGCCTGGGCTAAAATTCCGTTCCGCTCGCGGAAATTGCGATAATTTGAAATGTACGCGTTCCGCGGAGAGCGTGAAAATGTCAAAATTTCCGCAATCCGCATCTTACCGGAATTTTTTTTCTTGCTCGCGCTATCGCCTTACCTGAATCCCCGCGTTCGCTGACAAGTTTTCCCGATCCGGTCGCGTTCTCCACGAGATGTTGGATTGTTGGTAGCCATTTGCGCTGTCTCGCGACAGTTCGCGCCCGCATTAACGTCATTTGTCGCGCGATCACGTCATTCGTCACGCGATCATGTCTTTCTTCTCGCGATCATGCACCGCGAGAGTATGAGATGATTGAGATCTCGCGCCCGTGAGCAACCGCATGGGTAAGTTGGCGAGACGCGATCACGCAGAAAATACCGCGAACGGGCGGGAAAAATACTTCCGCTTCTTCGCGATATTTCTGCCTGTTTGGGGAGATTTTAAACATTTTCGCAATAGTTTGCGAAAGTGAGTTTCGCTAATTCCGCCCACCCCTACTTACAACCTCCTCTCACAAACAATACTATACTATCAAATCCATTGCATGAAACAGATACACCAGCAGCCCTTTTCACTACTCCTCAAAAACAAAACATATCACACACACTAGCACAACAAGATCTTCAAAGCCCAACACCTCATAATACTTACCATCACAAAATACAAACATACACCCAGCTTTCAAACCACACAAAGGGACAAACTCCAATGCCAAGCTTTCTCTCTTCCACCACACCTAACACACATACAGCAACACAGCAACTCTCTTCTAACCGCTTCTCATCCATTGGACAATTTAGAAACTTACTACATGACCCACATGCTGCACCACCACCCCTGACTCATACACCTTCCACCCGAAACACACGTAAACAATATAAGAGACGTGCCACACCTACCAACTTCGCTTCCCCATGTCTACTGCACAACAATGTTACACCACGAAAACAACACAGTACAGCAACTCACTCTCAAACACCTTCTCCACCACATACACACGCAGACCCATCAAAATAACTTCTTAGCATGCTGGATGAGTAACATGATACAGAACAGCTACACCATTGCTATTCTAATACAGCTAATGCTGGCACTAAAAACACACCTGCTACAAACCCACACAATACTGATTACTCTTCTACGAAACAAAGTCTCACTATCACCAAAGTCCATTCTCTAAACTGTCTACTAATAAATGCACGATCCCTCTCTAAAAACAAACATCACATCTCCGACCTTCTCACAGATGCAAAACCAGACATACTATTCATAACTGAATCATGGTTGGGAGATGATATGGCTCCAGTCCTGCATGAAGCCATTCCTCCAGGCTATCATACGATCACCCATAACCGTATAGGCAAAAAACGAGGTTGTCTAGCTGTTGTTTTCAGGCAAACATTACATATCACTAAAGTTGACAACATCACCATAAAGAATTGTGAGGCTCTAATCACCAGATGCAATCCTACACCGTCTTCCTCCTGTAACTTCCTGCTCCTTTACAGACCTTCACCTAGCAAGGCGACATTCCCAGACGCACTTCTAGACGCAGTTTCAAACATGATAACAATATACTCCAACCCTTGCGTTCTGGGTGACCTCAACATTTGGTTTGACAAACCCAATATGATCCATCCCCAAAAAATAATCACTGGCCTAGACGCACTGAATCTGCATCAGATTGTCCACAAACTGACACACATTGCTGGACATATCCTAGATGTTATTTTTGCTAATACGGAACTAGTTACCTTTCAAACTTTAACTCCGGTCACATGGTCAGACCACCACTTGCTTGCTTTCCAACATAAAAAACACTAAGCGACTCACCTAAAACTACCTTAATCAATCAATCAATCATAGCATTTATAAAGCGCACTACATACCCGTGAGGGTCTCAAGGCGCTAACCTTACATCCATCCACCTATCGGTCGTGGAACAAACTCAATTTGGAACACTTAGAAACACAACTAACATCCAGTACAAATCTGGAAACAATAAATTCTTCCACAGCAGGCTCACTGTTGCTGATCCATTCGGCGCTTCTCACTTGGTGCGGTGCCTTTGGCTGAGCCTCGCCAGTAATTAATTTCCCAAACACCTTCTAAAAGAGGATAAGTAGGTCGCACTCTCGGATAAGGTGAAATGTAACTTTTTTATTTAAATCATTTTTGTCAGGTTCTCAAAAAAGCCACACCGACGCTTTTCGTTCTCAACTGAGAACTTGATCACGGTACAAGTGACAATGTTGCCAACAGCCAATAAAAAACATTTTAAACATCATGGGACATTATTTTGGCATTAACTATCATCTTGCATTGTGGGAGAGGTAGTGCAAAAATGTTCTGTGACATTTTCAAGTGAGTATTATCAGAATAAGAAAGGAGTGTGAAAGTGCAGGTTTTGAAATTCTTAAATGAAAGTAAAGGTTAGAGGAGAGAGCAGCAGAGTTGATGAAATTAGGAAAGAATAAAAGGAGAAAGGGGAGGATGAGTCCCCGCTAGTGTGTTTCCTCATTCTCACCCTTTTTTCTCATGGTAATTCATGATATGTTTTTAGATTTATGCGCGGCAATTTGCATTTGCATTCATCACTTTTAACGGGTAATTTTGATAAATCTCTGCTGTTCAACAAATAATTATTTTGTTCATCATTCAGCCCTCCAGTGGGCATTGCCATATCAACATTATATTCTTTTTTTCTTATTGTAATATCTCCGAAACCTTGCTAACTCCCCTCATTATCAATACACCGATTCATCTGCACGATGAAGTGAAGGAAGAAATTGAAATGAAATTTACAGAAAATAAGTTTTAGAGAGGCATACACCTTTTGTCATTTTGCTGTAACGAAAACAATAGCACAATTCAACTGAACATCATGTCAGGTTATAGGTGGACATATAATTCCTCACTTTGATTGAGTCCAAACGGTGTATATGTTCGGAAAGCAGTGGAGTAAACTCGGGCGGCCTGCGAGCCTCGGTAGCGCCCCCCCTCCCAAGCAGGTAGTGAAAAATCTGGGGGTGTGGATGGACTCGTCCCTTAGCTTCCGAGTTCAAACCAAAAAGGTGGCAGGGACCTGCTTCTGCCTACTGCGGGGGCTCAGACCCTTATTGGGTTTCTTTGATGCACCCACACGGAAGGTCATCATTCAGACATCAATAATGTCAACATTGGACTATGCCTACTCTTTGTATTTGGGGTCCAATAAGGCTGAAATTCTTAGGCTACAAAGGGCACAGAACGTGGCTGCAAGAATCCTTCTCGGTTTGCGCAGGGCCTGCCCGGTGTCAGACACCAATCGTTGACTTCACTGGTTGCCTGTGGCCAGGCGAATTGAATTCAAGGCTCTCTGCATAACTTTCAAGGCCTTAAAATTTACCACCCCCAGTATTCTGGCTAACCTGCTTTTGCCATATGTTCCTCGACGGCATCTCCGCTACCTGGGCAAACACCTGGTTGGTGGTTCCCAGGACACGGAGAGTCCGTGCTGGAGGCCGCTCTTTTTGCAGTAGGGCGGCCCTCCTCTGGAACTCATTGCCTGCTCACATCCGCGGCCGAAACAACTACCTGGAATTCAGGAAGGCCATTAAAACTCACCTTTTTCCTGCACCATAGACCTACTCTCTGCTCCATCCGAATGTGTCAGTTGCTCTGCTGTCAGCGCCGGGACGCCCCTTTGCTGGGGCACCTGTTGCGCTTTACAAGTTGTGGTAACATAACATAACTAGCAAGATCAAGCTTTGTCATTATAAAAACGCTGCAACAAATTTTCCCTCATTTGGGATTTCCACACAAGGTCCATGCTACCATCTCCCTTGTTCTGTCCAAACTCCATTACACCAATAGCCTCTACTTCGGATCACCTTTAACAACCATGAAAAGGCTACAACGGATCCAGAACTCGGCTGCCAGACTACTCTTGCATGAAATGAAATAAAATGAAATGAAAAGAAGAGTTGTAGAGCGCTACAGTTGCCCTGAGGCGTCCAGGCGCTAGAAATCAAGAACACATCTTCCAGTGAGATAGAACCAACAAGGGATAGACTTATCAAAGAGGAAAGTTTTAAGTTGTTTCCGGAAGGTCAACAAATTAGGATTAAATCTAAGGTGCAAGGGAAGTGAGTTCCATAGCCTGGGTGCGTTGTGTGTAAAGGATCGGCCTCCAGCTCTGGATCTCTTAATCTTAGGAACTTTTGCTTAAAAAGCCTGAGAGGAGCGAAGTTCTTTTTTTGGATAGTAGAGAGTAATCAGAACATGATTGATTGCAGGGCCAGCTTTCCAATAGGCTTGGTGAGCAATGCACATGGATTTAAACTTGATTCTCTCTCTAACGGGGAGCCAGTGCAAGGCTCTTAGTCCAGGCTCTATTCGAGTTCTGCGGGGGATTCCAAGAAGTGTGCGCGCAGCGCAGTTCTGGATCCGCTGCAGTTTGTTCAAGCAGTACTCAGTTGCCCCCAAATATAGGGCATTGCAGAAATCGATGCGGGACTGAATTAGGCCTTGAATGACTACCTGTTTGGCCTCAAAAGGTAACAGTGGAAGAATCTTTTTTAGCATCCTAATGAGGCCAAAACAGATTGCTGAAGTTTTAGTGGCCTGAGTATTAAAAGTCAGGGACTTGTCCAGCCATACCCCCAGGCTTTTTATGTTTTCTCTAGGTGAGGGGGGGTCGCCTAGACTGACTGGCCATATCTGCTCCAAATTGGAGGGGGTCGGTGGGCCTAGGATCAAGAGCTCAGTTTTATCTCCGTTGAGCTTCAAGCATGATTCCGTCATCCAGTTCTTCACCTGCTCTGGGCAGGTTGTGAGGTTAGTCTGTTGTTGATGGCAGTTCTTGTGTGCAAGCGAGACCACCAGCTGGGTGTCGTCCGCATAAGTAATGATCTTAATACCATGTGGACGCACAATCCCAGCCAGCGGCCTCATGTAGGCATTAAAAAGCGTGGGGCTCAGGGAAGAGCCCTGTGGAACCCCACAGCCCAACGGCTTGCTGACGGAAACAGAAGCTCCCTCGTACACCCGAAAGGTTCGTTCACTCAAGAAAGACCCAAGCCAGGCCAATTCTTCTCCAGATATTCCCAGGCCACAAAGGCGGCGCAGGAGGATCCTGTGGTTCACCGTGTCGAAGGTGGCGCTCAGATCAAGAAGGATCACTGCCACTGATCCTCCCCGATCTAAGACCCGCCTTGCTTCCTCAGTGACCGCCATCAGAGCCGTCTCCGTTCCATGCTTGGGTCGGAAGCCTGTCTGAGTGATGTCGAGTAATTGATTACTTTAAAAAAAACTAGTTAGAGAGGCGTTAATACGTTTTTCTAGTACTTTGCTTGCCCAAGGGAGCAGTGAAATCGGACGGTAATTGCCGAGATCGCCAGGGTTGAGGGTGGGCTTTTTCAAAAGTGCTCGTACCCTGGCATGTTTCCAGTTAGATGGTACGACGCCCGTCGTTATGGAGGAGCTCAATAACTCCATTAACGTGGGAAGGATGACCTGGTCGGCCAGGACCAGCGTGCTAGGTGGAGCAGGGTCACATGGGGACCCAGATTTAATCTGATGCATCAGTGACTTAAGTGTTTCTGGGTCTAACAGGGGATAATGATCCAAGGTGTATTGAGGAAGTTCCTCTGCTTCGCCCGCTAGACACCGTCCTTGGGAATGGGGATCGGAGTGACAATCAGGAAAAGATAGATACATTTTGTTGACTTTACGAAAAAAGAATTCAGCCAGATTGTTACATTGGGCGAGTGGGTTGTGGTTAGCTGCCAGGGAAGATTGAAGCTTAATTAGATTTTTTACTGTCTGATACATTTCTTTTGGCTTAGATTTAGCCGACATTATTCTGTCATTGTAATAGGCCGATTGAGTCACTTTTATTGCTACTTTGTAAGCTTTAATGGCTTCCCTGTAGGTCGCTTTGTCCGTAGTTCCATAGTTCAAGCGCCACTTTCGTTCCAGCCTCTTGCATAAACATTTTTTCCCTCTGAGCTCTTCCGAGTACCAGGGCGCTGTGTTACGGTGTCTTTTTGGGTTAGAGGTGCGAAGGGGTACTATTAAGTCTAATGATTTTGTGATCCAGTTATCATATTCGTTATTATCTAAAGAAGGATCACCGGTAAGCGTGGGTCTAGTGGTTGTGAGAATGTTGGTCCAACGGGTCATACATAGTTTGGACCAATCTCTCATTTTACGCGGAGTGGGGGAGGGGCGAGCAGATTTATGGATGGTCCAGATAAGGGGGATCAAAAAATGATCAGTCCAGGGGAGGGGGCTTGCCGTGCCTACTTTAAGGTGTGCACAGTTAGTGAATACCGGGTCCAGCAAATGGCCTCTAATAAGTGTAGGAGATGAGACCAGTTGTTGTAGTTCCACTGCCGCTAAACTTGCCGTCATCTCTGTGGCGACACTATCAAGAGTATTATCAAAATGTATGTTAAGATCGCCTAATAGGGTAAAGTTTGCTGGGGAGGTGATCAACTCGGCCACGGCAGAGGGAAGCGCTGTCTGGAATTGGTTAAGGGACCCAGGAGGACGATAAATAAGAATGCCGGAAAAACTGTCATTCGGCGTAAAATCAATGACAAATCGCAGGCTTTCACAGTCTGCGATGGTTTCCAGGCGGCAGCTGCAGGTGAATGTATCTTTATAAATGATAGCAAGCCCTCCGCCTTTCCCAAGAGCACGGTCTAGGCGGGCTATCTGGTAGCCTGGTATGAGTGCTTGTACCAAGTCCGGGTCTGAGTCTTGGGTCAGCCATGTTTCGGTTAGGAAAACAATATCAGGCATATGTTCCTCTAGCAGCATTGATATTTCTAAGCTGTGTTTAGATAGAGATCTGCAGTTTAAGAGGAACATATGATAATCCTGGTGTTCGTTGATATTGGGGGGGTTGACGAGGTCTATGTTATCGTGGGGGCAAACACGGGGGATCTCCAGGGGGTGAAACTGATGGCAACAGCTAGCGGTTATGGAGGGCTTTAGGTGTTGCAAAGACTCTGCACTATAGTGTTTCCTAGGTCCCGAAAATGATACAGGGGGGATGGCCACTAGCCCCGTCCTGGCGCGGACGAGCGCAGACGGGCTCGTCCGGGGGATATGCGTCACCTAAATTTCTAAGTTAAGTTAGTGGATTTGTAGAGCTACCCTAGTGCTAGTTAGGTAAAAACCTTGCCACAGGAACGTCACTTTTTACGATGTTCCTCTGGCGATAGGGGCTTCTCCTTATTTATAAGGCGTTGTTAAGCCAGTTAACATGACCTAACGCCACCTTGTAAATGAGGCACCCTTTCATGCTATACTTAGTGTGAAAGGGGTGGGCAATGAGTGTTGCAGTGGGTGTCCTGCTGCAGCACCCATTGATGTTGACGCTTCCCCATATTTACAATGGTGGTGTAAATATGGGGCAGCGCCAAAATTAAGACCAGGAAAGACCTGGTCTTAACATGGCGAAACAAGGAGAAAAGCTTTATTTCTCCTTGTTTTTTCTGTTTCTATGTGAGCTGCATTGTGCAGCACACATAGAAACAGCAAAACGCCATGAATGATTGTTATGTGCCTAAAGGTGTCCCTTGCAGCACATATTGGAGTGACAAATCGCCATTTGTGATCGTTTATATGCATGAAAGGACACCTTCCTGCACATAAACAATCATTGCCCCCAACGCAGGCACCCTTGCACTATGGTGCAAGGCTGCCAGCGTTGGCGCTAGGCACCTTAATTTAGCGCCAGTGCAGGGGGAAATAATAATAATACTGACATTTGTAAAGAACGAACAGCTACCTCCAACAGAGGTGTCCCGGCGCTATAGTAACAGGCGGCCCGCACAGGTGGCACAAACAGCAAAATGCAGGGGTGCACAGTATCTTTGTAAATGTGGTGCATCCTTGCGTTTTCAGAATGGTGGAGCATGGCGTTAGCAAGTTTTGCTTAACGCCATGCTCCGTCTAGCAGTGGTCGGTTGATAGACGAGAGTGCTAGTCAAAGAGCCAGGTCTTCAGCTTCTTTCAGACCTCAAACAGCATAGAGCAGCCAGCAAAACCTACTCCTATCACCTACAATATAGCCCTTCCTTTGCTTGAAATCTCTTGACATCCCCATGACACATCACTCATTATATGGGGAGTAACAAAGCATTACTGAAAGAATTGATAGCTAACTCCCTCTTCTAAGGTTATTTGCAGTGTGCATTTGAATTACAGTTATGCTAAAGAATGTACTAAGACAGTTGCACCTTTCCACACAACAGTGCTTATCTTTATAATTATAAACACATTTTGTAACTTTTAAAACCTTCTACACTGATGCCACCTCTACGTCCTTTGTTCTTTGCAATGGTAGTAACATTGCGTCTCCGTATGCGTTCCTCACCTTATTTCAAAGATCATAATCTCTCCTTTAAAAAGTCACACGCTGCACACTAGCACTATCTAATCTCCTGTAGCTCTTTATTATTACCGCTAACCAATGCATGCAATTCCCATATCTCCTTCACCCACTAAAGATCACATCTAATTCATACTAAGGTAATCTATCACATAGAAACTGGAGTAAAGGCATGGAATGTTTCCTGTAGAGAACAACACTAATCCCAATAACCAACAATAACTACCAAAAACCATTGACCATGGAGCAGCCTCGGATGCCCAGTGTAAAAGCACAACAATGAATCGGAAGAGTTAGTAAGCGCTATATAATGAAATGACAATGCATTACATAACCCAAATTGAAACTAATCATATAACACTCAGCAGTCAGACAGTTGATTGTAGTTGATTGTAGCTCATACAGTTTGCTTAATAATTCCTTTTTTCTGCTTTCACATAGCACATTCACATAGGACAAAAGTCCCAAGGGTCATATGGTCACCCAATACTACACCAGTCCGTAGCAAAAAAACACCTACCACCAATTGATTAGGCACAGAATAACTGAAGAGATCTGTGACATTCCGCGGGCCAAGAGAGGATTTTAATTTAGTCCAACACTGCAGGTCCCAACTAGGAACATCCTACAGCAACTTCTTGGCATCTCACAATGACAATCTGATTTTGGGATGATATTAACAAAGTCCAGCCACTAGATCTCTCTCCACTTCTCTCTTAAACATATGCCTGCTCAAGGCCATGAACTTTAAGCAAAATATCTCAGAATGTACAAACAAGTACAGATACCAGATAATTTGACTATGAACATAAGACATGCCAGACATGGACCTGCAGAGCTACTCAAAGCTGTCAGTTTACTAAAAACCAGAAACTGTGTGCCTACCTCTCACACTTCCTCACCAATAACTATGCTAAATGCTACATCCCATAACACGATAACCACACCTCGGTGGTCCTCACACACAACATGGAAACACTTCCCACACAGGATCAAAACAAAGATAATACACTGCAACCTAACACGCTACACAGTTTAGTGTGCTACCCATGTAGGCAAGCGCCTCAACTCCCCACTTAGTGGCAGTGAGTGCAATATAAATATTGAAATACAATATAATACAATCATTGCCAACTATAATAGCAATCGCAAACTATTGAAAAGTTAGGGCTCTCCACGTTGAGGTGGTCACTAGAGGTGGGTGAGCCAGAGAACTCATATGTGCCAAACCAGAGCCGAGCGTGGGTTCTGAGCCAAGTCAGCAAAAAAATGAATTCTGAAAAAATACATTGTAAATGACAGAAATTATAGAGGTTGTGGTAAATAAATTTACAGATCAGCCAAGCCTTCTCGAAAATGTAAAAGTAAATATTTCTTTACTAAACATGTGTTTCAGCTTTCATTAACAACAGCTGCAGTTTGCTTTTTATTAAGATCAGTATTTCAATAGGTGAAGGTTTTAGGTGGAGCTTCTTTCTACATGTCACCAGTCTTACTGAGCAGCTGCTCACTGGATGTGTCCTGCATTTCTCGGGTTTGTCCCAATTCCCACACCCAGCTAGGCCGGGATACCAATGCCCAGATTATTGTCTGTCATTGGATGCTGCAGTCCCATTGACTTCAGAAGTTCCTCTGAGAAGAGAGATGAATTTGCTTAGAAGGGCTCATCAAAGGATGTAAAACAAACAGGCTGACAGTGATGTCCTGAGTGCATGGTGGGTCTCCAGATCTGCCTGTGAACATGTCTTGTGCGGACGAGCATGCAAGGGTACAAATATGCTGGCATGGCAACCGGAAGAGAATAGCTACCCAACAAAGAGTTTCCTTTTTGCAGCAGGTCTATCTTTAGAGGTGATTATAACTGAGTGTTAGCCCTTGTAGGGATACTGCCTAAAAGAGCAGGGAAGTGACTGTAGAACAGCTGGATGTTGGCCTAAAGCTCTAAGGGGCAGTTTAACTAAGACTTCATGCACCAGATTGAGGCAAAGCAGGTTGCTGCCGTGCGTTAATTGCAATGGCGGTGGATCAATTTTTGGAGTGGGGTTGCGGCCATCAATCTTACATCACTGAAGTCACAGGGATTGTGAAAAATCCAGCGTCACACAAGAACAAGTATAGCAAATGAGGCACACTAATTCAGCAGTGGTAAGGTCTGATATGTAGCCAGTGGTGCATACTGGAGCACACTGTTGCACATATATTACTAAAGCATGGTGTGGTAGTACACTGTCATTTAAAAGCTGCATATTTTCCATTGAAATGGCAGTTTTACTAATAAAACTATATAGTGCACAAACGACATTGTGTGCAAATCAGGTTTCAGAAAATATTTACTATTTGCACATCCCCAAGTGAAGTCTTTTGATTTGTTTTGATCCTTTTAAAATATTTGCTTCCATCACAATTCCAAATTTAAAAAATAGAGCCTCATTTTTGCTTTCCTAATTGCTGATATGTTGCGAAATATTTGTGCAGTTTATTTACAGGTATTTAAATGTTTTTTGTGTAAGAACAAAATGAAACATTGCAGCCTTTCCTTTCACATACCCCTGCTTTGGGTTCACCAGAATACACTAAACCCTTCATGTTGTGCTGTCTTGAGAGGCAGGATCTTGCCCTTGGATTGTTGGTACATGGTCATGGTGCTAAAAGCAGCTGATTACCTGTTACTCAGTTCATCTCAATGCTGCTAGGGAATGGCTGCCTCTGTGTTTTTGCGCTAGTCCAACAGACACATCACCCACCCAGTTGAAGTCCTGAAAGCTTTGCCCTTGTGCCATTCCTCACTGTCGCTGTACCTCATGCTGTGGTTGCAATATCATTGACATCTCAAGCTCAGCACCTTACTAGGCTCAGATTCAAGTATGAAACATGGTTGCCCTCTCCTTCACACATCCCTTTGGTATGATGTCCTCTACTGAACCCAGCTTCACTGATCCCTGTATCTCTTGATGGAGAACCACATCATTATGTCCTTACCACTGCCTGTCTTACAAAACCTGTGGTTGATCTCACTGATAAGCCTTTAACAAATTGTGATCTTGTGTGTTATGTTGATGGTTCTTGCCTCAGAAATGATAGGGGGTTAGGGGGGCATTGGTTACTGGTTAGACTGCCTGCACTTTACACACATTTGTTCAGAGTTAATGTTTACCACAGGTACACCCTGCTCAAGCTGAAGAACTGATTGCTCTTGCTTGTGCACTAGCTACCTAGAAAACTATAACTAATATTAACTGATTTGAAGTGCGTGTTGAGGGTTACTCATAATTTCTGTCTACCTTGGATGCAACAAGAGTTTTTTACATAAACAGTGACCCTAATTAAAAATTGTGCTTATGATTGCTTGATGCTCTCCAAATGCTCATTAAAGTACCGGGTGTTTAGAGGGATGTCCATCAGTCTACCGAAATTGAAGTGTCCACAGGTAGCACTTGTTGGCCTATTCCCACATTCTGAAGCGATGCTGTATGTGTCTCAAACTGAAGGTGAAAAGACTTTCTGGGCAAAACCACTGATGTTAGAAACACCCCAATGGGTTGCTGTAAGAGATCAATAGTAAAATGGTTGTCCCCAGGATACAACTCTGCCTATTCATTGGTAGTGCACATGTTAGGATGGTATGATCCACTCCACTGACACCCAGTGATTAGTGCCTTATTTATCTTCCATTGCTTAATAGTACTACCATGCTATCTCTGCCACCCATTCTGCCCATGGCGGCTTTTCATTCAGATGCAAATTGACTTCATCCAATTGCCCTGTTGTTGTCCTTCTGCTTATGTTCTGGTGCTCGTGTGTATGGTCTCAGGTTGGATCAAAGCCTCCCCTGTGTCCAAGTAAACGCTATCTCTTTTTCCGAGTCCCACTCAATATAAGAAGTGACAAATGAACTCACTGTGTGTCCTCTGTAGTCCAAGAACTACACACACCTCCAGAGATCCAACAGCATTTAGGTTGTGCAGAAAACCCTGAATCCTCATGGAAAGTTATGCGCAACAATGAAACTCTAAAAAACATAGGGCATTATTTACAAAGAATTAATGCAGCGCGGTGCCGCAAGCCATTTTGCTGTGCTGTGCTGCGTTAATTCAGAAGCACAGGGATGCGTCATATCCCCTTGCTCTCACCTGCGCTGGCGCACAATTAGCCGCCATACGCCGACTCAGCCACCGTTGATGCCTGCGTCGCGGAGATGATTGTTTATGTGCAGGAAGGTGTTCCTTCCTGCACATAAATAATCTGAAATGGTGTTTTGGAACTTTTATGTGTGCTGCATTAGCACACATAGAAGATGCAAAACGTACATTTTTAATGATTGTTTTTGTGCAGGAAGGGACACCTTCCTGCACATAAACAGTCACAAGAGGTGATTTCCTCGTTCTATGTTTGCTGCAGAATGCAGCACGCATAGAAAGAGGACAAAAAACGAGGAGAGATGAATACATTTCTCCTCGTTGCGCCTCTCTACGCCTCACACGGGGAGGCGTATCATTCAGACACATATCCAGATTTACGATTTCTCGTAAATCTGGAAATGTGTCAGGTTCCATGTGTGTTGCGTGGAAACACCCACAGCAACAGCCATGAAATGCCCCTTTCACACAAAGTGCTGCATGTAAAGGGGCTGTATTTACAAGGATAGGAAAAGCCACACAGGGTGGCTTTTCGCGTCCTTGTAAAGATGGTGCAGGAAAATGTGCAGCCGGTGCATCACAAAAAGTGACGCATCGGTGGCGCAAGGAGCTTTTAAATAAGCCCTTCAATGAAATGTGAAGATGGAGCTTAAATGGCCAAAAGCCCAACACTTAGCACTTCTGTCAATTCAGGCCACCCGAGCCAGAGGCCTATTTTGTGTCATGCAATAACTTAATGAGCAGGCCCATGGTTCTTCCTTCTACCCCTCCAGTGTCTCCTATTTAATTTGATCTGCAGTTATCTGATGATGGGACTGGTGAAAAATGAAAGCGATAATTTTACTGTCTCGACACATTCTGTTACCAGGTTCAAGCTGCACTGTCCACCATTCCGGCCAGAGTATGCCAAAATCTGCAGCCTGGAAACTGGATACACAACAAGGTCAACCAACTAAAGTCCTCACTTCTGCTGTAATGGTGATGTCCATTCCAGCTCCACCTTATCACCCATAGCACCATTAGGTGCTGAGGACTGCCTGCCAGGGCCCACACATCACGCTGCAAACTGACTTTGGAACTAAAAAACATCAGGGGCCATATTATGGATGCTGCACATTTTCCTAGTTTGCGCTGGGCTCACTCCATGAGCGCAATCCAGGAAAATGCAGGGAAAGGGCAGCGCATTCATGTGAAAAATGGAGCAGCTTCCGCTCCGTGTTTTCACAGTGCAGGTGGCAACCCGCCTGCACTTTTAAAATGGATTAGAGATCCCCTTGCAGGCACTGTATGTGCGTCAGCGCTTTCAGTATTACAGAAGGGAAGGCACAGGCTTTGGCAGCCCCTTCTGTAATACCAAAGAGGCCCAGGGGCCTCAAAGCAGGTGCAAACCTGGTCTTAACATGGCAAAACGAGGAGAAATGCTTTATTTCTCCTCGTTTTTCCTGTGCAGAAAGGTGTCCCCTGCAGCACATATAGGAGTTACAAATCGCCATTTGTGATTCTTTATGTGCATGAAAGGACATCTTCCCGCACATAAACAATCATTGCCCCTAACGCAGGCATCCTTGCACTATGGTGCATGGGTGCCTGCGTTGGTGCTAGGCACCTTAATTTAGCGCCAGTGCTGGGAGAAATGCAGGGGTGCACAGTATCTTTGTAAATGTGATGCATCCTTGCATTTTCAGAATGGCGGAGCATGGCGTTTTGTTTAACGCCACACTCCGTCACTTTGTTGTGCATATGCTCCTTGGTCTAGCAGTGGTCGGTTGAGAGACGAGAGTGCTAGTCATAGAGCCAGGTCTTCAGCTTCTTTCAGAACTCAAACAGCATAGAGCAGCCAGCAAAACCTACTCCTATCACCTACAATATAGCCCTTCCTTTGCTTGAAATCTCTTGACATCCCCATGACACATCACTCATTATATTGGGAGTAACAAAGCATTACTGAAAGAATTGAGAGCTAACTCCCTCTTCTAAGCTTATTTGCAGTTTGCATTTGAATTACAGTTATGCTAAAGAATGTACTAAGGCAGTCGCACCATGCTTTCCACACAACAGTGCTTATCTTTACAATTACAAACACATTCTGCAACTTTTAACCCCTTGGCTGCGGCAGGAATTCCGCCGCAGCGCTGGGGGGGTTTGGGGGCACTAATGTGGTGCCGTGCTCATGACGGAACCACTCCGTCATGAGTCACGGTTGAGCTGTGCTCATGACGGAGTGGTTCCGTCAGGAATCCGCCCACTGCGCTAATCGCCAGCACAGGCGGGGAATTAGCGCCACGTGGGAAGAGCGGCCGCCAACGACCGCGGCATGACGGAACCACTCCGTCATGAGCACACGGCACCCGTGGCTCATGACAGAGTGGTTCCGTCATGAGCAGGGAAGGGGTTAAAACCTTCTACACTGATGCCACCTCCGATGTCCTTTGTTCTTTGGAATGGTAGTAACATTGCTTCTCCGTATGCGTTCCTCACCTTATTTCAAAGATCACAATCTCTCCTTTAAAAGTCACACGCTGCACACTAGCAATATCTAATCTCCTGTAGCTCTTTATTATTACAGCTAACCAATGCATGCAATTTCCATATCTCCCTCACCCACTAAAGATCACATCTAATTCATACTAAGGTAATCTATCACATAGAAACTGGAGTAAAGTCATGGAATGTTTCCTGTAGAGCACAACACTAATCCCAATAACCAACAATAACTATCAAAAACCATTGACCATGGAGCAGCCTGCTGCCCAGTGTAAAAGCACAACAATGCCTCTTAAGGGTTAGTAAGTGCTATATAATGAAATTACAATGCATTACATAACCTGAGCTAAAACTAATCATATAACACTCCGCAGTCAGACAGCTTTCCTCTTTTAAACTCACATAGGACAAAAGTGTCAAGGGTCCTAATGGTCACCCAATACTAGACCAGTCCATAGCAATAAACCACGAACCACCAATTGATTAGGCACAGAATAGCTGAAGAGACCTGCGGCATTCTGCTGGCCAACAGTGGATTTTAATTTAGTCCAACACTGCAGGTCCCAACTAGGAACATCCTAGAGCAACCTCTTGGCATCTCACAATGACAATCTGATTTTGGGCTGATAGTACTAACAAAGTCCAACCACTAAATATCTCCCCCACTTCTCCATTTAACATATACCTGCTCAAGACCATAAACTTTAAACAAAATATCTCAGAATGCACAAACAAGTACAGAAACCAGCTAAGTGGACTTGAACATAAGACATGCCAAAAATGGACCTGCTGAGCTACTCAAAGCTGCCAGCTTACTAAAAACCAGAAACTGTGTGCCTACCTCTCACACTTCCTCACCCATAACTATGCTAAATGCTACATCCCATAACACGATAACCACACCTCGGTGGTCCTCACACACAACATGGAAACACTTCCCACACAGGATCAAAACAAAGATAATACACTTCCAACCAAACACTCTACACAGTTTAGTGTGCTACCCATGTAGACAAGCGCATCAACTCCCCATGTAGTGATAGTGAGCATCATATAAATGTTGCAGTACAATACAATATAATAATTGCCAACTATAATAGCAATCGCAAACTATTGAAAAGTTAGAGCTCCCCACGTTGAGGTGGTCACTAGAGGTGGGCGAGCCAGAGAACTCACATGTGCCAAACCAGAGCCGAGCGTGGGTTCTGAGCCAAGTCAGCAAAAAAATGACAATGTGAATACTGAAAAAATACATTGTAAATGACAGAAATTCTGGAGGTTGTTGTAAATAAATTAAAAGATCAGCCAAGCCTTCTCGAAAATGCTAAAAGTAAATATTTCTTTACTAAACATGTGTTTCAGCTTTCATTAACAACAGCTGTAGTCTGCTTTTTATTAAGATCAGTATTTCAATATGTGAAGGTTTTAGGTGGAGCTTCTTTCTACATGTCACCAGTCTTACTGAGCAGCTGCTCACTGGATGTGTCCTGCATTTCTCGGATCTGTCCCAATTCCCACACCCAGCTAGGCCGGGATACCAATGCCCAGATTATTGTCTGTCATTGGATGCTGCAGTCCCATTGACTTCAGAAGTCCCTCTGAGAAGAGAGATGAATTTGCTTAGAACGGCTCATCAAAGGATGTAAAACAAACAGGCTGACAGTGATGTCCTGAGTGCATGGTGGGTCTCCAGATCTGCCTGTGAACATGTCTTGTGAGGACGAGCATGCAATGGTCCAAATATGCTGGCATGGCAACCGGAAGAGAATAGCTACCCAACAAAGTTTCCTTTTTGCAGAAGGTCTATCTTTAGAGGTGACTATAACTGAGTGTAACCCCTTGTAGTGATACTGCCTAAAAGAGCAGGGAAGTGACTGTAGAACAGCTGGATGTTGGCCTAAAGCTCTAAGGGGCAGTTTTACTAAGACTTCATGCACCAGATTGAGGCAAAGCAAGTTGCTGCACTGCGTTAATTGCAATGGTGCTGGAACAATTTTTGGAGTGGGGTTGCGGTCATCAATCTTACATCACTGAAGTCACAGGGATTGTGAAAAATCCAGCGTCACACAAGAACAAGTATAGCAAATGAGGCACACTAATTCAGCAGTGGTAAGGTGTGGTATGTAGCCAGTGGTGCAGACTGGAGCACACTGTTGCACATATATTACTAAACCATGGTGTGGTAGTACATTGTCATTTACAAGCTGCATATCTTCCATTGAAATGGCAACACAATTCGCACTGACATGCAGTTTTACTGATAAAACTATAGAGTGCACAAATGACAATGTGTGCAAATCAGGTTTCAGAAAATATTTACTATTTGCACATCCCCAAGTGAAGTCTTTTGATTTGTTTTGATCCTTTTAAAATATTTGCTTCCATCACAATTCCAAATTTTAGAAATAGAGCCTCATTTGTGCTTTCCTAATTGCTGATATGTTTTGAAATATTTATTTACAGGTATTCAAATGTTTTTTGTGTAAGAACAATATGACACCTACAGCCTTTCCTTTCACATACCCCTGCTTTGGGTTCACCAGAATACACCAAAACCCTTCATGTTGTGCTGCCTTGAGAGGCAGGATCTTGCCTTGGTTTGTTGGTACAGGATCATGGTGCTAAAAGCAGCTGATTACCTGGTACTCAGTTCATCTCAATGCTGTTGGGGAACGGCGCCTCTGTGTTTTTGCGCTATTCCAACTAACCCTGGGTGGACAACTACGCCACGCTCGCGAAGTTTGCATAGTTTGTGCTACTTCGCGCTACACGAATTGCACGTAGCGTAGTTGGCATATTTTGCTCGCTCGCGGTCCTCAACGTCAAGTTGGCGACCGCGAGCGAGCAAAATGACATCCCGGCGAGACTTTTTCCTCGTTCGCGATCAGCAACATCAAGATGCCGTTCGCGAGTGTGGAAAATAAACCTCCCAGCGAGATTCTCAACGCGGGGAGGTCAGGTTTCTCATTGCTAGTGGTCGCGTATGCTCGCGACCGCTCGCGATGAGAAACTACCAGTCTGCGTTGAGAAAGCTGACGCTGGAGTAAAAATCTACTTGAGCCGCAGAAAACGACCGCTTGCACTGTGCATGATGCCGTTTGCAATGATTGCACAGTGCGGACAAGCATCTGGCACTGTGCAATCATCGCGAACAGCGTACTATGCAGTTCGTGTAGCGCTAAGCGTATCTCGCGTAGTGCGAAGTGCACTTCGCGTAGCTACGCGTAGCACTAATCCGCGAACTACTCCCAGGGTTAATTCCAACAGACACATCACCCACCCAGTTGAAGTCCTGAAAGCTTTGCCCTTGTGCCATTCCTCACTGTTGCTGTACCTCATGCTGTGGTAGCATTATCATTGACATCTCAAGCTCAGCACCTTACTAGGCTCATATTCAAGTATGAAACATGGTTGCCCTCTCCTTCACACATCTCTTTGGCATGATGTCTTGTACTGAACCCGG
This sequence comes from Triturus cristatus, assembly GCF_964204655.1. NCBI lineage: Eukaryota > Metazoa > Chordata > Amphibia > Caudata > Salamandridae > Triturus > Triturus cristatus. The sequence continues at coordinate 841,914,442 of NC_140580.1, read as the reverse complement.
CTTTACTCATCCCCATATCTCTTGATGGAGAACCACATCATTATGTCCTTACCAAACCTGGGGTCGATCTCCCTGATAAGCCTTTAACAAATGGTGATCTTGCATGTTATGCTGATGGTTCTTGCTTCAGAAATGACAGTGGGGGTTATAAGTTGCTGGTTAGACTGCCTGAACTTTACACAAAATTGTTCGGAGTCGATGTTTACCACAAGTACACCCTGCTCAAGCAGCAAAACTGACTACTCTTGCTTGTGTACTAGCTACCTAGAAAACTATAACTATCTTCACTGATTCAAAGTGCGTGTTCAGGGTTTCCCATAATTTTAGGCTACTTTGGATGCAACAAGGGTTTTTTCATGTGGAGTGACCCTAATTAAAAACTATGCCTATGTTTGCTTGATGCTCTCTAAATGCCCATTAAAGTGCCTGTTGTTTAGCGTGCTGCTCATAAGTCTACCAAAGATGAAGTATCCACAGGTAACACTTGCTGGCCTGTACCCACATTCTGAAGCGATGCTGTATGTGTCTCAAACTGAAGGTGAAAAGATTTTCTGGGCAAAACCACTGATGTTAGAAACACCCGAAGGGTTGCTGTAAGAGAATAATGGTAAAATGGTTGTCCCCAGGATACAACTCTGCCTATACTCTGGGTTTTCTAGTTAGGATGGTATGATCCACTCCACTGACACCTAGTGATCAGTGCCTTATTTCGCTTCCATTACTTAATAGTGCTGTCATACTTCCCAAATTGCTTAACAGTACTGTCATAGTATCTCCGCTACACATTCTGCCAAACAGGGACTTTTCCTTCACATGTCAATAGACTTTACCAAATGCCCTGATGTTGTTCTTGTGTGTATGGTCTCAGGGGGGATCAAATCCTCCCCTGTGCCCGAGTAGGTGATACCTCTTTCTCTGAGTCCCACTCAATATCAGATGATGGGTTTCATTGTCTCAACATATTCTGTTCCCAGGTTCAAGCTGCACTGCCCACCATTCCGGACAGACTCTGTCAAAATCTGCAGCCCGCAAATTGGATACACAACACGGTCGGCCAACAAAATTTCTCACTCCTGCTATAATGGTGATGTCCATTCCAGCTCCAGCTTATCACCAATACCACCATCAAGTGCTGAGGACTGCCTGCCAGGGCCCACACATCACGCTGCAAACCAACTTCGGAACTAAAAAACACCAGGGGCCATATTATGGATGCGCCGCATTTTCCTGGATGGCGCTAGGTGCACCTTTCAAAAGGTGCGGCCAACACTATCCAGAAAATGAGCCGTATTTTGGTGAATGTGCTGCCTCCAGGGAAGCTGCGAACTTGCGCTGCCCCTGTGAAAAATGGAAGTGGCTACCCACCTGCACTTTTAAAGTGGATTAGAGATGCCCTTGAAGGCGGGTGCAGATGTCTGGGAGTCTATGGGACTCCCTGTCCATACGTCAGAGGGCTGCAATCAGCGGTACAGTACGCCACCATTTGGGTGGCGCACTCTTTGTGTACCTCCTGAAAGCTTCTTTGCCTCTGCGCCCGCTTCAGTAATCCAGTATGGGCATAGAGGCAAAGGGAGTCCCTGATTTGCATGGGGCTGCGTTCCCATGAAAATGAGGGAACGCCTTCATGAGGAAGCGCTGGCACTGTATGTGTGCCGGCACTTTCAGTATTACAGACGGGGCGCACAAGCTTCTGCGGCTCCTACTGAAATATCAAAGTGCCCCAGGAGTGCGCAAAGTGGGCATAAAAGCCTGTTGCGCCCCTGGGGCACTTTCATAATACGGCCTCAGATCAGCTGACAGAAAAATCCTGTCCATGCAAGTTCATCACAAAGACATCATCGCAATGTAGCCCCTTCTCTGTCAACCACTACGGCCTGCCATCCCAGTGGTGGGAAGCCTCCCAGTAACCTGATCCCTCTGTAGCTATGACTGGCCTTCTTCACTGCAAGGTAGGTTGGTTGGATCATCTTGCGGCTGAGTCATGAGGAGGTGGACATTGGTCCTAAAGAAATTAACCGCATGGAGCCTACTGCCCATTTCCTGAACAAACATTCTACCTGAAAAGACAATTCTTTCCTGCAGGTTTTGGAACAGTGCAAGCAGGATCTGAACCTCACTTCATACTGGTTGTACTCTCAGGTACTCACTGACTAGAATGGGGGGGGTTGATAACAATTCCCTTGGAGTGGAACGAGCAATGCAATGATTTACACCTGCATGGGCACTTTTACCCAGAATGTGAAAATTATACTATCTGTGTTACCTCACTATTTTAACTATTTCTTTCCCAATCTACAGATCTTACCCTGTGCTGTATTTCGTTTTTAACTGAAAATAAAGGTACTCATCTACAAATTCAGAAATAGCAGCATCTGAGAGTGAATGTATCTGTTCATAAATGCATCAGCCTGTTTCCTTCCCTTGTGGTTAACCAAGTTGAGATGCAAATGACAATCTTTCCATCTGGTGTACTGTTTACCCACAGTGGAACATCTAATCAAACTAGAACTTACAATACAGTGGCTTCTACTCAACATTTGTATCAGGTGATGAAGGTTGGTGTGGACGCACATCAAACCCGCTATATGGCTGAAGAATAAGGGAGGCACCAAGCATAGTGAAAGCAAAGAATGATAGGTTCCCTAAAGATGCGGGCTCCTTATGTTCACTATCTTTGATTTACACAGATGTCAAAATATTCAGTAAGGTGATAGCCCAAAGAATTTCAAAAACAATTTCTGTATTAAGGCTGCCCAAACCAGTCATGCGCACGTCCCTGTTCTCCATGCAGGCTGCATTACAGCCAGCATTGAGAACATGCCCACCCTACCAGCCCCTTGCTGAGCGTCGTACGAGCGCTGTGTCAGGGCGCTCAGACCAATCACATCTCTGTGATTGCCGCGTTGTGATTGGCTTAGTGGAGGGAGCCTGGCTGCCTGCTTCCTGTTCCTGTCGGAGGCTGGAGAGCAGGAGTAGAGAAGATGCGGGACCCAGCCTCAAAGTACATTAAAAAAAAGAAAATTGATTCCGTTCTCCCCTCACCCCGTGCTCCCCATCCCAGCGCGCCCGCTACGCCACCCGCGAGTCATACCGGCTGCAACTGGGAGAGGGTATTGAAATGGTTTTAAATTCCTGAATGGGGTTTGAAGACGTTCTACGTGTTATAGCAATGCATAATAAGGTAGAACACTTTGATAGGGAATCTAAAGGTATTGATCATTTGTGTGGGTCTGAGGTTTCTGTTCCATGGTAAGCAAGACCTCATCATACCAAGCTGTCCACTAATACCAAACCAGATAGCATAGACTAACATCTTTCATGTCACTACACTCCTGGTTTTAGTTAAACATTGGCAAATATATGGTAGCATGTGTTTTCATATCTGAACATGCCTTATCTTTTAACAGTGGCAAGATTTTTATAAGATACCGCAAGTCCAACTTTGGCTGCAGGCTTTCCAGAAGATTATACCATTGCCAGACGTGTTAAACTAGGCACCATGGGTGGTGGTATCACAATATTATATAGAAATATCTTAAAATTCCAATTATACTTTTATAACTCCATTTTGAGCACCCAGCTAGCAGGAGCAGCCCATGTAGGTAAGAGCAGTGAGGCCGGGTTGGGGGGGAATTCGACAGACGACCATGAGGGGAAAATTGAATAAATAATTAATTTTACCTCGTCGTCATCGGTCAAAATCCCCCACCCGTCCCGCCGTCCAAAGGCTCTTACCTGCACGGATCGCGGCTGCCAGCTAGTAACAAGTTATTAAACCTTACAAAATGAATTATATTAATTTTGATTTATAGAACTCCGAATCTCTTTAGAGGTTGTCATCTTGGACATAGTATTACCACTAATGACCTCTGGTGGAATATCATTATAACAGGAGACCTAAATTTATAATTTCAGGACCCTCAAAACATTACAGTCAAATGTGTGTTGCAGACCTGAAAGGGTTACAATTTGAACAATTTCTGTAGTACCAACTCATGAGGGAGTTCACATTTAGGACTGGCTTCTAAATGTGAACGTTGTACCGCAAAATGCCCCTGCTCGATCACTAAATGTATCGAAAAGAATATCTCTTAACAAGAAACTGAGAGGCATAAGGCATCTGCCAGATGATATTGTTGCTCCATTGAGTATATGAACAATAAGATCTGTGCAACTTACTTCCAAGCCCAGTATAATTGTAGATATCTATAATAATAAATACATCGGTGCTCAAGAAAATTTCTCACTGAAAACCCATACAAAAAAACTAAGACGAAGCTAATAAGAGTTTGCCTTCAAAAATAGAGGTTCTTATTTTTCCGCTAAATTGGAGCCGACCTTGATAGTGCTGGCCATATACATTCAGTAGAGGACGATGGAGAAACATTCCAAAGAGCCAACATACTGATATGGTTACTGTTGCTATGTGCTTTACATGGTGAATGAAGTGATGACCTTCAGAATTGATTAATACCATTGAATACAGGCTAGTGAAAATGAAGCGTATTCAGACCTCCACGTATACCACACTTTTCTCCACATCTTATTTTTTGCATATTCAGTGAAAAGCAAAGTGTGAGGAAAGGAGGGTAGAGGGAACAGGGATGATTTTTTACTGACCCTAATTTATTTCTAACAATTCCCTTCTGCAATCGCTACTTTAGTCTGATGATGTGTTGCATTACAATTTGGACTGATCAGTCTTTCTACTTGTTTACTGAACACTATGGGGTCTATTAGGATGACGGGTGGATGGCCACCGCCGGTCTGGCGGAGCAACCGCCGGACCGGCGGCGGTCATCCGCCTGCCATCGAAAACCGGAAAACCGCCGGTCTGATTATCATCGCGGTTGTGACCGCCGAGGTGTGATTTCCTGCCTGCCACTTTTCTGACGGTTGCAGTCCACCCGCTTGCCTGGCGGGTGGAGCTGGAGCGCTACAATTGTTGCGATCTGGGCCAAGCACCCCCGGCACGATTATGATGCTGGCGGTAGCCAGCCTTTCCGCTGCGGTGGAACCGCCATGGAAAAGAATACGGAAACATGTTCCGGGGGCCCATTGCGGGCCTCCAATGTGTTTTCGGGGTGTGTGGGTGCACTGGGGGGGGGTACCCATGGTACCCCCTACATGTCCCTGTACCAGGTGGCAGGCACTGTGCAGTGCCTGCCACTCAGTGCAGGGATATGCAGGACATGCTCTTTTTGACATCGCGGAGGTGCTGCTGGCAGCAGCGACTGCCGCAATGTTAATCGCCAGAATCCAACTGCTGCGGTCGGATTTCGACTGCGGAGCATCCTAATTGGACCGGCGGTTATGCCGCGGTCCTTGCTGGCGGTCTTTTCACAGTACCATGGTGGTCGGGGAGATTTTCCGACTGCCATCCTAATGGGCCCCTATGTCTGATTAAAAGAAAGCAACGGATACAAAAGATATGCAATTTCCATCTTTGACCTGCAAGACTGTAGATATCAGTTAATCTGTTGATTTTGGTAGTCAAGAATATTGCTCTTCTTCAAAGCGTGTAATAAGAAAAAATAAAAAAGCTAATACATGACATTCTTCAGCAGTAAAGGTTAATATAACCAAAGAGTCAGATGTTTGTACAAACAGGAAAATCATTGTTCAGATACAACATTTAAAGAAATGAACAAGCAGCGTGATGAGTGTAGGAGAGCTAATTATACACTGAGAAAAGAGCTTCTGTAATCAACAAGTACAGGGTGTGAGAACCTCACCCAGAAAAAGTTTAGTTTTGAGAGCTTTAGAAACTCAAACGGCTGACCAGAACAATGAACAAGATTCAGAATTACTTTGGTTGGATGATGGGATTCAAGGCCTTATAATTAGGAAAAATTAAGCTGAAATAAAAGATGCAGCCCTGCCTACTGCAGTGGTACAATATGTAAAATCAATAGATTATAAACTTTTTTGGAGTTTTGAGTGGCGAGCTAAGAGGAAGTTAAATGTATTATCTAAGCCATGAATCTGACCAGCAATGAGGAATAACATTGTCTCTTTGTGTTGAATCACTGCTATTCTGTGAAGTGTCACGGGTCAGGGGTAACATCATTGATATTTAATATCTGCAACCACTCCATCAGTATCAACTGGGGACAACGTTTCACAACTACACAGATGAAACTCATGCTCACAGAATGTATCGATATGCAGGCCATAAAACTCACTTTTGCAACAAGTTGAGCTTAGATGAACCTAAGTTGGTTGATTCCAAAATACATCTAAAACCAAGCTTTTGCAATGGCAGATCCTAATAAACAGGTATAAACAACATATGTACCTGACTTTTTTGGTTGGGAGCTTTGGCGTCAGCCTAGTTGAAGAAGTAAAGTAAATACAATTAGGTTCTTTTTGACTTGACAATTCCCATTGGTGGAATTAGGCCAAAGTAGAAAACACCTCCTGTTTCACAGACAAGTTTTTTCACCACTGCTATGAGAATTGTCTGCTCTAAAATTGATATACTAATATGCCATCAAGGCTAGGACTTCTAAAAAAAAAATAATAATGCTGCATGTGTTGCAGTATTCAGTAGTCTATGCTGTTGCAGGCTGATGGAGGTGAGAACAAATTTCTTCTATTTTCTGGGGATTGTAATGGTTGTCAGTGCAGGCAACAAATACATTTGAAGTTTTGACAATTGGTCCCAGGACACATTATGGCCATGCATATGATGACTTAAGAAACAGACTTAAAATGTATAGTCCTACTCTCAAGAGATGCTAGTGTGGTAAATGTTTGGCCCCACACGAACGAAGAAATCCCAGACTGGCAGGAAGTCCTTCTGTCTCTATGCAGCAAACTGTCCAACTTATTTCTCCTTACAATCTGAAAGGTCACCAATCTTTGGTTTATAAGGGCTTTATGAATTTAGTGGAAACCTTTTTGCTCAAAAACCTTTTCCCCTGTCAAGTCTATGTTTAGTGCTTTACAAGAAACCAAGGATTATGACTGAGGGGAGAAAAAAACAGGATAGGACACAGGGGAGACATGAGTGAGAAGGAGAGAGAGTGATGACAGAGGAGGGAGAGAAGAGGAGAGTTTGGAGCGGAGAAGAAAAGCGAGGTGAGAGGCAAATGCAGAGGATCAATGGGAGAAGGGAGATTGGAGGAAATTGGCAAAATCCAGCAAATGGTAAAGATAGAAAGGAGGGACAAATGAGAGGAGACAGGAAAGAGAATTTGATTGTGCTTTTGATTATCTATAATTCAGGTTCCTGGCCTATGACTTCTACTTTGCGTTGTTATTTTCGCATAGTGCTTTATTATAATGCGGTGGTGGTGTCTATGAAGATTTGTGATATTTTTAAACCTATTTTCACTCATTTGTGATTAATTGTAAATGTATTCATATATAATTTATGACCCCGGACGCGGCATTGAAGCACTCTTTCTGCAAGTTGCACTCTACTCCAGAACGTGTACTAACAGAGAGTATAGGCCTCTTGAGGAAAGGATTTCACAACATTGCCATTTTGTTTGCAAGTGTAACCTTCTCGTGTAAGGTTTCATGCAAGTGTAATTCCCAAGCATTGCTTAGGACGTTTTTCTACCTTGCAACATTAAAAAACACGTTTTAGTCAGCTACAGACAAATGGAGATCATCATTCTGGGACACTGTAAAGGACAAATGAGCACTGCCCATGGGCCTTGGGCTGCCAAGAATGAGCAGGGGACACTCTGCAGGTATTGTAGGGAGTGAGGGGGTAGTTTGGGCCACATTCCTCATTATGGCAGAATATAATGTAGGGTTTCGAGACTAGTCTTCCACAATGTTAAGTATATATTTAAGATGTACTGTTCTATTGCTTGCCTTTTCTAATATTCTAATAATCAAGGCCATATTGCTACACATTTACTATTTGCTAGGATAGTGCATTATAAATACATCTGAGGTATAACGCTGTTTTAGTTACAACTTCTAAAAGCCTGTTGGGGACCCCCATATACAAATCCCTGCTGAGTCTGTTGCGATTTTCTTACTGACCTACACTTGGTGGTATCCTATATGGTGCCCTTGAAATATCTTGAAATATCTCTCCCTTTTGCCACGTTGAGAATATAGGAACTACTTAACAATGAGTGGGCCAAGAGAAATCTACTGGGTCATCCAAACATCTTTCTGAGAGGAGAGGGCAGCCCAAAGAGAAAGACGTACAAGAAGAGACAGTTTCATGTTTCATGTTTTTAATTTTGCTACCAACCAATTTTGTTGGCCAAAAACACAGAAGGAATGAAAAAGTTCCCGAATTGTCATGTAGTAGGGTTTAACTATTGCAAGTCCATGGGTATTGAGACCTCTATAATGTAGGTCATTCATTGTTAAAAACCTACGCCAAAAGACCTAGGTGCCGATCACGATCCTGTAAAAACCGGGTACGAACCGTCGGACGGAGTATATTCTCCATCCGACGCGTACCCGGTCGAAAAAATATACAAACATGGAATTACGATGCGCACGGAAATACCATTTCCATACGAATCGTACAAAACCCCGACCGACAAAAATAAACATACAAATGGGATCCGGGAAAGCGCCGACGTGACGTCGGGACGCACGCAGCCTGCCATTCACGAACCAGGAATTACGATTCGCACCGACGTCATCCCGCGCGGTGAATATTTTCCGGCAGCCAAAAACTGCCGGGAAATCAGGACGACGCGAACAAGGAGTACCTGCACGCGACGGACAGACATGGACCCGAACCTACGTGTCATCCCGGCCCTCATAGCAGTCGACCTCCTCTACAGGTTACGCCGCAGACGCCGCAGAAGGTCAGAACAACAAAGGGAGGGGGAAAGGGGGGGGCAGGACCAGGGGCAGGCCACAAAACCCCCACCAAAGTCACACAGCACACATGCCCTGGACATACCTGACCCCCAGGCCCTGGTCACTAAGAGGGGGTGGGGGCATGTCCAGCAAAGCCAGCGTCCGCCACAACGGAAGTGCTTGACGACGCGAACCGGCAACACAACAATACAGGTACGTCCCGTACCCACGCCTTAAGAGCATGGGTATGAGTCGTACCACGCCCACACCTACGTCATCCCAACAATGGCGGGACGGCTGTACCCACGTGGCAAAGGCCTGGGTACGGCCCGAACTAGCATCACATAGCGTGGGGACGGATATGTACGGACCGTACCCCCACCCCCGTATGCATGGAGCGTACCCCCAACCCCAACAGTGCAAGTACGACCCGTACTCTCACCCGCGTACGTATGGAGCGTACCCCCCACCCCAACAGTGTAAGTACGACCCGTACCCTCACCCGCGTACGTATGGAGCGTACCCCCACCCCAACAGTGTAACCCTCACCCGCGTACGTATGGAGCATACCCCCCACCCCAACAGTGTAAGTACGACCCGTACCCTCACCCATGTACGTATGGAGCATACCCCCACCCCAACAGTGTAAGTACGACCCGTACCCTCACCCACGTACGTATGGAGCGTACCCCCCACCCCAACAGTGTAAGTATGACCTGTACCCACACCCGCGTACGTATGGAGCGTACCCCCAATACCAACAGTTTAAGTACGACCCGTACCCTCACCCGTGTACGTATGGAGCGTACCCCCACCCCAACCGTGTATGTACGGACCGTACCCCCACCTCGTATGCATGTAGCGAACCCACACCCGTGTATGTTCTAAGCGTACATATCCTGAAATAGGAGGGGTGGGTGCAGAGTCCTCCCAGCAGTGCCCAGACACAGGAGGGGTGTGTGCCTATCACTCCCAGCAGTGCCCAGAGACAGGAGGGGTGTGTGCAGAGTCCTCCCAGCAGCGCCCAGTCACAAGAGTGGTGTGTGCAGAGTCCTCCCAGCAGTGCCCAGTCACAAGAGTGGTGTGTGCAGAGTCCTCCCAGCAGTGCCCAGACGCAGGAGGGGTGGGTGCAGAGTCCTCCCAGCAGTGCCCAGAGACAGGAGGGGTGGATGTAGAGTCCTCCCAGCAGTGCCCAGACACAGGAGGGGTGTGTGCCTATCACTCCCAGCAGTGCCCAGACACAGGAGGGGTGGGTGCAGAGTCCTCCCAGCAGTGCCCAAACGCAGGAGGGGTGGGTGCAGAGTCCTCCCAGCAGTGCCCAGAGACAGGAGGGGTGGGTGTAGAGTCCTCCCAGCAGTGCCCAGACACAGGAGGGGTGTGTGCCTATCACTCCCAGCAGTGCCCAGACACAGGAGGGGTGGGTGCAGAGTCCTCCCAGCAGTGCCCAGATGCAGGAGGGGTGGGTGCAGAGTCCTCCCAGCAGTGCCCAGACACAGAAGGGGTGGGTGCAGAGTCCTGCCAGCAGTGCCCAGAGACAGGAGGGGTGTGTGCAGAGTCCTCCCAGCAGTGCCCAGATACAGGAGGGGTGTGTGCCTATCACTCCCAGCAGTGCCCAGAGACAGGAGGGGTGTGTGCAGAGTCCTCCCAGCAGTGCCCAGACACAGGAGGGGTGGGTGCAGAGTCCTCCCAGCAGTGCCCAGACACAGGAGGGGTGTGTGCAGAGTCCTCCCAGCAGTGCCCAGAGACAGGACGGGTGGGTGCAGAGTCCTCCCAGCAGTGCCCAGAGACAGGAGGGGTGGGTGTAGAGTCCTTCCAGCAGTGCCCAGAAACAGGAGGGGTGGGTGCCTAACACTCACAGCAGTGCCCCTGCAAAGAAAAGGGTGGAGTACCCACAGATCCAATGCCCACAAATGTCAGTCAGGTGCACAAAGATCCTGCAGTACATGTACCACATGTGTGCGAGGCTGGAAGTATACATATGCATAGCGCCTAAAAGAATACATGTCCACATGAAGTCATGGCAACAGTCTACATACACAAGTACAGTGACCACAAAGGACGCCACGAATGATGCAGGTGGAGACATCGCTCAGCATGCATGGGCCAAGTCTAACGAGTCCGTCACACACCCAGCCAATGTAGACACAGCTCAGCACCACATATTGGAAAGAGCCTGCAGGGAAGAAGTCAGGTTACACAGAGGAAGGAACACACCTTGGGACGATGTCACCATGCAGTAACTGCTTACATGAACAAAGTTATGTAGCCAACAGCTTGTGATGGCACACAGATACCAGGATCCACCCTACGACCAGCACAAGACGACAATTCCCACACACCCAACACATAATCACCACCCAAAATAATGGGGCAGGTCGACCAACAGCAATACCAGACAGACAGTAGTGTAAAATAAATTGCTTTAATCAGCATCCAAAAATATGTTTGTCCCTTGAAAGTTCAAAAAGTACAATGCCCATAGGGCAAACCAAAGTTCCAATCCAGGTGGGGGACACAGTCAGACTCCTTCGTCTTCCAGAGCGGGGAGGGCATCATGTGGGGGGGAAGGACCAGGCACCGCAGGGACATGAGGGCGAAGGGTAGGCGTCGTGGGTGCAGGGATGGAGGACTCCACCACAGGGGGGGGGTCAGGGCCAAAGGCGGAGGCCAGGATGGCGCTTCACACCTTCGCAAGGTCCTCCAGCGACTCCCCTGCACCCGAAGGAACCACAGGCCCCAAGGAGGGGGGGGGGGCGGAGGGATGGGTCGCAGCGCCACTGGGGGAGGGTGTGGACGGGGGGGGACTCAACCACCCTGACCGGGGACTCCCTTGACCGCTTGCGGGGTGATGTCACAGTGGGGCTCAGGGACAGAGCGGCCATGAAGGAGTCTTTGCCGGATATGTGGCCAGGAGAGCTGAGGGGAGGGGATTTGGAGGGAGTGGATTTGGTGGAATGCGGACTCCCACTCTGGGTGTGCCAGGAGGTGTGCATATGACCTTCCCTGCTGGTGTGGTGCCTGTGTCTGTTGTGGTGGGTGCATGCTGACGTCTGGGTGTACGTGGGACAGGCATGGGAGTGGGAAGTGTGGATGGGTCAGGGGTAGGGGGTTGGACGTAGCGCTGCAGGAGACCCACTGCTGCAGTCAGTGTCGAGTCAATGGACCTCAGCACGTTGCGTTGGTCAGCCTGCGATGAAAAAATGCCCTCCAAGTATGCCTCCATGTTGTTCAGCACTTGGCTGTGGCCATGGAGGACATTAAGCATCGCAGCCTGACCAACCTGCAACTGCCGCTGGATGTCCACAGACTCGGCATTGGCGGCAGCAGTGGAGACAGGGGCAGGGGGTGCGGTGCCTGGCAGGAAGGAGACATGTGGTGACCGGGCACGCTGGGAAGGGACACGAGCAAGTAGGAGGTGGCTGATGGCAATGGAGGGGGTGGGCTGAGATGTTGTGCTGCTGTCAGCTGCTGGTGCAGCCTCCGCCCACTCGGAGAGATCATCCTCGGACCCGTCAGCTTCATATTCTGTCGTGCCAGTGGACAGGTCCTCGGCCTCACTCTCCTCCGCCTCAGTTCCACTCAATGTGCCAGCCACGATGTCAACGCTGGCACTGGTGCTCGGTCCCTCCGCTCCGTCTGTGCTCATGTCTCCCTCCGTGTCCCCCGACGATGCTGTGGGCAAGGTGAAGAGACAGCAATTAATCATACACCTGTATACATATGTCACATGAGTCCAATCTACATAGGTTACAGTGCATAGCCTGAAAAGAAAGATCAGTAACATCTACAAAACAAGGTACAGATGTAGGGCATGCAACACACACCACAGTTGGTTGACCCACCATGCCACTGAAAAACCATGGAGAGCATGATACAATAGCAAATGACATGAAATGGAGTTTGACAGAGGAGCCAGGCCCTGGGGACAATCCAGCACTGCATCTGCACCACACAGCGTTGCCGAAAATAGGGATGAGCAGGGACCATATCCATGAACTTGAGGCACATGCTGCATAGGTAATACTGAAAACATGCCCACCATCACTGCACCTTGAGTGTATGTCCAGACAAACATCACACACTGGCCAGACCTAGCAAGGAGATTTCAGGTTTTGACATGTAGGCTTTGCCCGCACCAACCACCCCCTACATGAGACAATTTGTTGAGACACAGGAAGCACTTACATCTCTTAGTCTGGGTGAAATACACAGGGGCTGCATAAATGCAAGATTGGACGCCAAATACCCAAGGTGCGCCTGTCCAAATAATCATGTACAAATGGTCATCATCAGATGATTGTAACAAGACACACAGGCACTGGCCCCCGTGAGTATGAACAAGGAAAATCAGGTCAGGCTGTACAGTGGACACTTGTACTACATTTTACGTCAATATACATGGTGCCAGGGGACAATGGCACAGAGCACAACCTATGCTGTAGACACTGAGAGTGTCCACGTTTTGTGATGACACACATGACACCTAGGAAAATATGCCCCAGGGGACAGTAGTGGCCACACAACTCCATGGTCCTGAATGGGAATGACTGCATCACACGCCACCATCCCTGCACTATGCGTATCGCACACTCATGCACATCATGTCACAGGCCACAACATAGGACATGCGTGCTGTAAGGCATGACACTTGAGAGACTAACTCCCATGTCTGGACTCAGCATCAGTGCCAACTGACATGGAACCCACATGTACTGAACTGGACAGGGCACAGGCAAGGTCCCAAAACCTGTTACACACCACCCCCACACATGATGCTACAGGCATAGTTCACGTGGAGAAAGCGCCAGCCTACATTACCTTGTGAAGGAGTGACTACACACAGACCAGGGAACACATTGCAAGGAGGGGAAGGGAGGCAGGAGAGTAACGCTATACTGTGGGTAACTGGATCTGCACAGCACCTTTAAACCCTGGCAGTGTATCCATGCAACTGTGCACTTACAAATGCTGGTGACACACAACAAACACACATGTACCTACCCCCTTCCTGCTGCTGCTTCTCCTGTAAGCGCCTGTCCAAGTCTGGAAAGACCACCGCCAGCACACGCTTGTAGATGTGGGTCAGACGGCGGCGCCCGCGGTTCTTATGGGTCTCAGGTGAGTCCCCCAGCAGGACCCGTGCGATCCTCCGCGTCCAGCACCGGATATCCTGCCAGCGTTTCCTCACCTGTGCCAGGCGCCGCTTGCGACCGTCCGTCCTCCTCACGGCACTGACGGCGTTCATCCATATCTGCTTCTTGGCAGAGGCGCCTACCTGTGAGGATGAACAAGTGACACTACATCAATACACCAGGCACATGTCACAGAGAGACATATTAGAACAAATTTGTTGTTTACAACAAGGCATAGTATGCATCCAACACATTGCACCTTTGTCATAGGGTCATGATCCTCTGGGGAAGGGCAAAAGCAGTACGTGCCATTGAAAGGACACAGGTGGAATGAGGGCAACGACACAATAAATGATCCATGCTCACACTGTGCATCAGAAGGTACACCAGGATAATGTGCAGCACCTCTAAGCAGTCACATGCCACAGGCCACTGACGCTACCGCAGCAGAGTACACAGACACACACAGGTACAGGACTTTCAACTGCCATTGCCAAATGCAGCGACAAACCTCACTCTGCACATGTGCCACTAGACGGGGGGGGGGCTCACAGGTGTGGGGCTGGCTCTGCACGTCAGACACACAGCACTGCTCCCTGCTCACATCACATGGGCAGGGTATATCCATCCCTCATGCAGCCCGGGTGCCACACTCCACATATGCACCCACCCACATGACAGGGGACTTACACATGTCCAGGGTACGAACACATCATGTGGACACTCTCAGCACAGGTACACAGAACTAACACACATCTGTGGGTACAGTCACCTGTCACACTGGGCCGACCACATAATCAAATGAGGACTGTAGAGGCTACATTCCCAGGAGGACAAGACAGGCAGAATGTGGCATGCACCATGCAGTGATTGTCACAGTAAACACAATGCAAGTGAGGACGGCAGACATGCACCACAGCATGCACTGGCTGGGAGACATCAGGCATTCCCCCCCCCTGGGCCCCCCCCTACAGTACATAGCATGTGTGTCACACGTGGACACAATGCCAGAAGTCACAGTCACAAACAAGGGACACAGTCTGTGCTAGTGGACTCTGCACTCACCTGATACCCTGGTCGCCCATACAGCAGGGGGTACAGTCACATCCAGCAAAGCCAGGTTCTCCTCCAGGGTGAAAGGCTGTGACCTCTCCACAGACCTTGACATGGTTCCAGGAATCAGTAGCAGCAGCTGGGTCGTCGAATCGAAAGATGTGCAGGCAAGTGCTCCCTCATGGGACCTGGCTGCCTTATATCTGCCTTGCTGGCCTGTTTCATGCACAGGAGTACAGAGTGATTGGTCACTCACATTTGCATCCTATGTTTCCTCCAATCCCTTCAAACCTAGCACAGTCAGTGGGTTCTTATTGTGTTTTTTTCTTGAGCATGATGTCAACTCCAGAACCACATTGCAACAAAGTAGATTCATTCAAACTGACTACTGCTGTGCACCTGCTGAAAAAAATTCAAACTTTAAACTTGGTCTCCATGACAACCAGCATGCATGTAGGCCTTTATACTTGTCCCTCATGTGTCCCCTATGTAATTTGGAGTTTCACACACAGGTACGGTGCGTACCGGGGCCCTAGGGCACCACAAATGCATAGCAACGGCCCGTACAGGCGTGTGTACGGTCCGTATCACTATGGGTGTGCTCGCGTATGCGTACCCATGGTGAAAGTGAGCATACGCACGCGTGTACGGTCCGTACCACTATGGGTACACATACGCGAGAACACCCATAGTGATAGTGAGCGTACAGGCGTGTGTACGGTCCGTACCACTATGAGTACGCATACGCGAGAACACCCATAGTGAAAGTGAGCGTACGCACGCGTGTACGCTCACTATCACTATGGGTGTTCTCGCGTATGCGTACTCATAGTGGTACGGACCGTACACGCGTGCGTACGCTCACTTTCACTATGGGTGTTCTCGCGTATGCGTACTCATATTGGTACGGACCGTACACATGCCTGTACGCTCACTATCACTATGGGTGTTCTCGCGTATGCGTACTCAATGTGGTACGGACCGTACACACGTGCGTACGCTCACTTTCACTATGGGTGTTCTCGCATATGCGTACTCATAGTGGTACGGACCGTACACACGCGTGTACGCTCACTATCACTATGGGTGTTCTCGCGTATGCGTACTCATAGTGGTACGGACCGTACACATGTGCGTACGCTCACTTTCACTATGGGTGTTCTCGCGTATGCGTACTCATAGTGGTACGGACCGTACACACGCCTGGACGCTCACTATCACTATGGGTGTTCTCGCGTATGCGTACTCATAGTGGTACGGACCGTACACACGCGTGTACTCTCACTATCACTATGGGTGTTCTCGCGTATGCGTACTCATAGTGGTAGGGACCGTACACATGCCTGTACGCTCACTATCACTATGGGTGTTCTCGCGTATGCGTACCCATAGTGATACGGACCGTACACGCGTGTGTACGCTCACTATCACTATGGGTACACATACGGCAGCACTCCCATAGTGATAGGGAACGTACACAGGCCCTCTGAGCGAAAGTACGGTGCCTTTCACACATCACAGTGGTGACAGGCAGCACACAGGAAGGAATAGGGCTGACATACTTGTCCATGGATGGACATCAAGGCATTGTCTGGGCAGTACCACATGTGTGGGGCACAGGTGTGAAAGGCTGTGATGTGGCACATTACTCCTGAGTCGAGAAGGCACCAGATGTATGATGAGATGTGTACAGATGTTATGTGTGACGGTGCAATGTGTGCCAGGCATGCCCTTCACTCCTATGACATGTGTGCATGTCGTACTGCACACTTGGGATGAGCGTCACTGGCATGGCACAGTCAACAACACACGCAAGTGTCCCCTGATGCCCGCTACAGGGGTTACCACACCAGACATGTGACTACCCACGGTGCACGATGTGACTATGTAATGTATGTGTGGGGGGTTCCCATTAGCTTGATGTTGGTGCTCCCTCAAAAGCATCAGCTGTTGCAGCAACCAACATGTGTCTGTGTGTAGATGGACATGGCACACTGTTACGCACACCAGGCCACATGTGGTATCGGATGTGAGGTGCGTATGTATGCATGGGACACGGAGTAGCGTAACAAGGACATGTCTGCATCCTCTCTATGAATGTGTGGTGAGTCATTACATATACACCTTATTGGCAAGGTGTGTGGGCTGTCCTAGTGTAATGTCATGTGACCTGTGGCTCTAGTGTTCCGCTACCAGTCTCTGAAATCGACATCCTACTTCTGCTGATGTGTTGATGTATGTCACTCCTGTGTTGCATCTGGCTGTTCACTTACACTGGGACACAGCTAATCCCATGCCATGGCATGTGGAGCTTCACAATCTCCGTGTGTAGCTGGGTCTTGGTAGGAGTGTCACCTGGCAGCCATACGTGTCCAGGGCATGTGGCACATACCTGACTCCGTATGTCGCATATGTGTATTGACAGATTAACATGTGCTCAGCACCAAAAAATTGTTGTTGTAGTGCACTCACTCTTCCTTGTCACTTCCAAATTACTGCAGAGCGCCGCCTCTTCCCCGAGCAATTCCGGACTTGGCTGACATGCGGGAGAATGACTGTATCCGGTGCTACCGCTTCCCCCAACCGTTGATTGAGGAGTTGACGGCGAGGCTGGCACCACACCTGCAACCGCTGCACAGGTATCCTACGGCACTGACACCCAAGCTGAAGGTAATGGCAGCCCTACATTTTCTTGCCACGGGTACCTTTCAAAATACCATAGCTCATGTTGGTGGCATGTCCCAGAGCATGTTCTGCCGTGTGCTGCATGATTTCTTAGAGGCCATGTTGCTTCACCTGGATGAGTTCATCCATTTCCCAACCCCTGAAATGTTGACTGGGGTCAAGCGTGGATTCTATGCCCTGGGAGGGATGCCCCATGTCATTGGGTCCATAGATGGGACACATGTGGCTTTGGTACCACCACAGGCACAGGAGGTAGCGTACAGGAATCGCAAGCACTACCACTCCATCAATGCCCTTGTGGTGTGTCTGTCCAACATGGTGATTTCACATGTCTGTGCTCGTTTTCCAGGATCAGCACACGATGCCTACATCATGAGGCATAGCAGGGTGCCTGAAATGATGACGCAGCTGCGCAACGAACGAGCATGTGTTGTTGGTGGGTACACTCTGTCTGTCCTGTATTTTACGTAGACTTCCAGCACGACCGCTTCTCCTGTCCTACTTATGTCCATGTGCTTTCCATGTAGGGGACGCTAGCTATCCCAACATGCCATGGCTGATCACACCTCTCCGCAACCCCATCACGCATGCCCAGCTCCGCTACAACACTGCCCATGGCCGGACAAGGCGAGTGATAGAGAGGACATTTGGCCTCCTGAAGAGCCGATTCAGATGCCTCCACAAGACCGGCCGCGCCCTCCCATATGCCCCGGCGAAGGTCTGCAAAATCTTCATGGTCTGCTGCATGCTGCACAACATGGCAGTTGAGAAAGCTGTGCCACTCATCCTGGATCAAGATGATCAGGACCATCCACCCGTGGAGGACCAAGGTCTTGGCAATGGGGCTAGTGATGTGGAGGATGTGGTTCCGCAAGAGGACACGTCATCGTGTGCTGACTCAGCGTTACACGCACGACAAGTTTGGAAGTCTCCTTAGGGTAAGGGATGCATCAGGGGTGTATTGTGTGTGGCAGTTGTTTACGATGTGTGCACACTGCCCCTGTCGATGTTTGGTTCCTCTGCAGACATGTCGCATCACCATGGGACACATGACATGCAGCTGGGTACACCTGAATGGATGGTCAGACTTGTTGACAGTCATCAGTGATGGGATTGTGGATTGTGATGATGGCATCAATGTGTGTTACACTGCCCTCGGACACATACGGTTTGCATTGGCTTGACATGGTGTGGGACTTCCACATCAGCGGATCAATGGTGTATGGCAGCCTCTCCGTGAGCAGCAGGGGGTGTTTAGCTGTTAGCCGACACTTGTGTGCCAGTTCCATGGCTATCACGCATTTGTGCTGCAGAAGGGGGGTTCCAGTGTTGGACCCACATGTTACTCCACATGACCTGTTCATGTGTACTCCGAGTTGCCTCAGCATTCCCAAATACATGAATAATAAAGGTGTCCCTATGCCTCCAAGGTGCCTATTCTCAGTCAATACTGGTGTGTTGCCACGGTGCATACGGCATGTCTGGCATGGTTTTCCGTGATAGTGGCTATGTGTCTATGTGTCGAGTAGCAAGATGCAAGCTGTTTGTGTGGGATTAGACTGTGTATTGTGCATGATGTCCATGACTGTGTGGGTATTGTGACATGTGCCATCCCCATGCATCCAACGTTGGCCAGGCCACCATTCTCTGCATCCACCTGACTCAAGCTTGCAGGACATGGTTCTGCCACCTGTCCACACATACCTGGGTGCCCCCCAGGACACTCCACATGATCCCTGACCACCGCGCATGGCTGTCGCTGTACTCAATATGTCTGTCGGCACGGTTGTGCGGCCACCCCCTCAGCTGGTTGGGCCCATCACGGGTGTGTATGGTGCTCCATGTCCGTCTTGCCTAATACATTGTGACCCATGTGTGTCCTGTGCCAGACTCAGGCCCCAGGGTGTGGATGGTTGAAGTCAAATGAGAACTCAGGCATGGTTAGACTTTACAAGACACATGTAAGGTAATAATGCAAAATATAGGCATCATCTCTCTATCGTGTGACTTTTTATTTTGGTTGGGGTACGGGGGGGGTATGACATGAGGGGCTTTCCGGGTGTGTGGAATCCAAAGTTCACTAGGGGAGTTGGTGTCCTTGCCATTGAAAATCCTCAGAGTCCATGCCACAGTCTTTGTCAACATTGGTCAGACAGTGACCAGCAAGTCTTTTGCTGCTGTGCTGCTGTTGGTCCAGTGGGCTAGGTGCCAGGCCAGGTGTCCTGGGAGATGGTGCTGTTGCGCTGACCCTCATGGTCTTTTCCGTGGACGACCCGCCCTCCTGCGGGGACCCTCAGAAGCAGGCCGTGACAATGTTTGGGATGCTCCATCGGATGACTCCTCCTCCTCCTGATCCCTCCCTGTGGGTGGTGATGTTCTACGCCTGGTGGCACAGGGAGGGTTGCCCATGTTGTCGGCTATCCGACGGAGTGTACTGTGAATTCCCGTGAACACCGTCACGAGCTCAGCCTGTCTGTCCTCCATCCGCCCTTGGTGTCGCAGTAGACAGGCATGTTGCTCCGCATGTTGCTGGGCCTGCTGGGTCTTGATCTCCTCTAGGATGGACACAACCTGGGCCATGCCCGTGGTGTCCTGCCGGTATGTGTCCAGGATGTTTCGGACATGGGAATATACCGGTTCCGCAGCCAACCGGTCAGGCTCGCACCTCCGCCGTCCTCCACTCCCACCACCCCTGCCCACTTGCACCTGGCCTGCCCTTGTGGGCACATCGGGTCTCCGGGACCCCTGAGGGGTGGCATTGGCGTTGTCACCTGCCTCCTCCTGGGTGCCCGGTACACCGTGTCCCTCCTGGCCAGCCTGGCTGCATTGTGGTGGTGGGGCAGGGATCCGGGGTGTCTCCTGGGATGTGGCAGGAGTGGGGGTGGTGGTTGGCCCAGTTGTACCTGACGCAGGTGCTGCAGGTCGTTGGACACCAGAGGGGCCAGGTTGGTCGGGGTCGGGTTCGTCCACAGAGTGGTGAGAGTCGTCGCTGCCGGTGGCTCCGTCATCCCACCGAGCCGGGTCCTGTGAATCTTCCCCCCAGTGTTGGGGGGTGATCCACGACGTTGACCTGTGTGTGAGAGAGACAATGTTATTTTTGTTCCATGCAACATCCATGTTTCATTGGTTTCTAAGTTGGCACATTTCCTCTGGGAATTTGGATATGTCTTGCATTCTACTCACAGTGCACTTGTGCATGGGTATGTCCCTTGGCCACAGCTTTTGCGACTTTACCTATGTGTGGCACAGTCTTACTTGCTGTGTCAATTGTGACTGCAGTCAGCAGTGGAGTGAGCAGGTGTGGCGAGCCATGCATTGGCGCCTTCCATCTTGCACTGTACGTGGGCACATGGAGTTGTTCCACACACTTAGATAATGCAGGTAGCTGGCGTTGTGCTCGTGCACAGGTTGAGACATGGCCCAGTGTTTAGCCATGGAGAAGAGGGGGGATTCAGGCACTGGCCACCCTTGTCTACATGCACGCAGTCCACCTGCTGACGAGCAGACATTCCCACACCCCCCAAGGCTGAATTGGTCTCCCTGTGTGTCCCTTTCTCACTCCCTCTCTGCCCCCCTCTCCCTCCCTCTGTGTGTCAGCCTCCTCCCTCTGTCCGTCTCCCTGTGTCTCCCTCCCTCTCTCTCCCCCTCTCCCTCCCTCTGTGTGTCACCCTCTGTCACCTCAGCCCAGCTTCCTAGGCACATACTTTTTGCAGATCTTTGAATGGCCCTTGGCTTGTTGATGTGAGTTTGTTTCTGATCTCCAGGCACCCATTGGGTGTAGTGTCTGTGTCTGCGCTGCTGCTGTGGTGGTGTGTGCTGCCACTCTTTCACAGTGTTGGCTGTTCATTAGCTGCTGTCATGTGCAAAAACGTGCCGTCACCCCCATGTGTTAATGCAAGGCGTCCGCCATTTGCTGGCAAGTCTTTCCTGTGTGGGGACACACTGTTTGTCTGGCTGCGACCTAGGCCATATGGGCAGGGGGCATTGTTGTCTGCTTCTGAGTTGCACTATGTGATTTTGGTGGCCCACACTCCTGCCATCCGGGTTACCGTGTCTTGTGTTGGTGTTTTCTGTGGCCTGTGACTTGGGATTGTCCAGCTGGGTGCATGGGGCATGGTGGCGCTAGTGGCATGTGCGTGTTTATGGAGTGTGGTTGAGTCATGCGATAGCTTGGGGTGGTTGCGTGCCTGATTGTGAGTTTGGTTGTGGATGACGATCCCCCCATGTGAGGTGAGTTGTTTGTGTACTCACCCGGGTCTCGGAGTCCTTCTAATCCGTCCACTGACACCACCGGCAGTATGGCCATCACCCTCTCCTCCCAGGGATGGTATTGTACGGGTCTGCGGGGCGGCCCTCCTCCAGTGATGTTGGCCTGGTTGTTGTCGTCGGTCATTTTGGCTCGGACCCTCCTCCGCAGATCGTACCACCTGGCTTGGCATTCATGCCTGGTCCTTCCGGTGGCCGCAACAGCATTCACAGCATCAACAATCCTCTGCCACATGGCTGTTTTTTCGGTCATGCAGGTCTGTCTGACCAATGTTCCAAAGAGGTGTGGCTCGACTCTGAGGATTTCGTCGACAAGGACCTCCAACTCTCGGCTAGTGAACTTTGGATTCTTGTTAGTGGGCATGGTGAGGGGTGTGGGTGTGGATGGGGGGGTGTGGATGGTTGTGGGTGTGTGGGTGTGGTTGTGCAGGTGTGTGTGTGAATGTGATGAGGGGGTGTTTGTGAAGGTGTGTGTGTGAAGGTGTGCAAGTGTAAGGTGTAGTAAAGGTTCTAGTATGGTGCTGTAGGTTGTCTGTGGGGTCTGGCAGCAGTGAGTCTGTTGCAAAGGCTCATGGTTTGTGTGTCTGGGCCCTTTTTATTGGTCCATTGGTGGGTGTGGCTGTGTTTGAAGTTTGGGTGGGTGTGTTATAAGGAGTGGTTGTGTTTTGGGCCTCTGTTTGGGATTTTGGCAGTTGCAGGTCAGTGAATGTGTTGTTTTTGTGCTTGTTGGACATGTTTTGTGGCTTTGTGCCATTCGAATGGTGTATTCTTGTGTTGTTTTGCTTTGTCCTGGTTGTGTACATGCGTTTTTAGCGTGTGTACGGTGTGTACTTGGGGAATTTTGTTGTACAGTGCTGTCCTTGTGTCTGGCTTGGTACGACTCGTACATGCGCGATGTTGTGTGAAGGTGCTGGTGTTGGGGCCTGAGGTGCGCTCCGTACTTAGAATGTTGGGGTGGGGGTACGCTCCATGCATACGCGGGTGAGGGTATGGGTCGTACATACACTGTTGGGGTGGGGGTACGCTCCATATGTACGCGGGTGAGGGTACGGGTCGTACATACACTGTTGGGGTGGGGGTACGCTCCATACGTACGCGGGTGAGGGTACGGTCCGTACATACACGTTTGGGGTGGGGGTACGCTCCATGCATACGCGGGTGGGGGTACGGGTCGTACATACACGGTTGGGGTGAGGGTACGGTCCGTACATACACGGTTGGGGTGGGGGTACGCTCCATGCATACGCGGGTGGGGGTACGGGTCGTACTTACACTGTTGGGGTTGTGGGTACGCTCCATACGTACGCGGGTGTGGGTATGGGTCATACTTACACTGTTGGGGTGGGGGGTACGCTCCATACGTACGCGGGTGAGGGTATGGGTGGTACTTACACTGTTGGGGTGGGGGTACGCTCCATACGTACGCGGGTGAGGGTACAGTCCGTACATACACGGTTGGGGTGGGGGTACGCTCCATGCATACGCGGGTGGGGGTACGGGTCGTACATACACGGTTGGGGTGGGGGTACGGTTCATACATACATGGTTGGGGTGGGGGTACGCTCCATGCATACGCGGGTGGGGGTACGGGTTGTACATACACTGTTGGGGTGGGGGTACGCTCCATACGTACGCGGGTGGGGGTACGTGTCATACATACACGGTTGGGGTGGGGGTACGGTTCGTACATACACTGTTGGGGTGAGGGTACGGGTCGTACTTACACTGTTGGGGTGGGGGTACGCTCCATACGTACGCGGGTGAGGGTACGGTCTGTACATACACGGCTGGGGTGGGGGTACGCTCCATACATACGCGGGTGGGGGTACGGGTCGTACATACACTGTTGGGGTGGGGGTACGCTCCATACGTACGCGGGTGAGGGTACGGTCCGTACATACACGGTTGGGGTGGGGGTATGCTCCATGCATACGCGGGTGGGGGTACGGGTCGTACATACACGGTTGGGGTGGGGGTATGGTTCGTACATACACGGTTGGGGTGGGGGTACGCTCCATACGTACGCGGGTGGCGGTACGTGTCGTACATACACTGTTGGGGTGGGGGTATGGTTCATACATACACTGTTGGGGTGGGGGTACGCTCCATGCATACGCGGGTGAGGGTATGGGTCGTACATTCACGGTTGGGCTGGGGGTACGCTCCATACATTCACAGGTGGGGGTATGTCTCGTACATACACGGGTGTACATACACGGGTGGGGATTCGACTCGTACATAGGAGGGCTGGGGGGGTGTTGGGCGCGTATGCGGGCACATGTCTCCTTGGTTGCTATGGGAGTTCGGTGCGGACGGTGTTTTTTCCATACGGTTGTAACATCGGACACACGGGATGGATCGTAATTCCGCGGTCGGACTTCACTTTTCACATTTGTACGGTAAATCGTCCGGGGACGTGTCGGACACATTTTCCGACCCGAGGACGTGTGGGGAATTATTCCCAATGCGATTCGTATGGACTTTTTCCCATGCAAATCGTGATTGGCAGTTTGTACGGCACTTGTACGATTCGTACGGTAAAAAGACCGGATACGAGTCGTACGGGGAATTTTTTTACCGGATCGTAATCGGCACCCTAATGTAGGAAGATCTTTGACTATTTCTCCATACGAAAGGCTGGTTCTAATTTTACACAAGGTTCATTAGATGACTTTATTGCTCAAGGGCTCTGAGAGTGGTATGTAGAATAATTATTTGCCTCAACTGTTGGAAGCAAGAACAATGGTATTCCATTATTGTTTGCAAACACCTTGACTGTAAGGCTTCGGTTTGGAACAAGGGCAACGCAATGGAGTTATTCAGGACATGATACCTACAAAGCCTCTAACTTCCATATTTTAAATGTATATGTAGCACAGGGAAGGCGTCCAGTCAGGGCATTTGTGTATGGAAGCTGCTTAGCTCAAATAATCCCGAGACACATTTGTCTATGTCATGGTTTGACTTTAACCTGAGTAAGTTTTCAACACATATTCCTAATCGTGTGTGGTGCGGTGCTGAGGTGGGGTTTGACTTTGTGAATGCTATGTGTGCCTTCAGTTAGGGGAACATATCAGGGCCAGCCACAATTGCAGTGTGTGTGATGACATCACAGAGGGTCCGATTCCGATTTTGGCCGGAAGGGCTCCGAACGATGGTCGGAGCCCTTCCGACCGAGTCGGAACGTGTCGGCCGGATTTCTTTCCGACCGAGCCATTCCGATGGGCTCGGTCGG
Organism: Triturus cristatus; assembly: GCF_964204655.1. Taxonomy (NCBI): domain Eukaryota; kingdom Metazoa; phylum Chordata; class Amphibia; order Caudata; family Salamandridae; genus Triturus; species Triturus cristatus. Next base: position 841,889,284 of record NC_140580.1, on the reverse strand, counting down.
AAACGAATCAGACTCGGCATTCCGGATGGCCATCCGGAAATCCCTCAGTACTTCCGCCTCTTTACGACCAAGGGAGTACGGTGGCAGTTTTTCACTGCCTTTTTGTACCGGTCTTTCCGGCACATAAAGGCAGTCAGAAACTGTCTTTGGGGGCCCCCAGTAGGGCCCCCCTGGGTGTGAGGCTGCCGAATGGTGGCCTGGGGGCCCCTATGGTGCCCCTCTGTGGATCCCTGCACCCGGTGGCAGGCACCTTGGGGTGCTGGCCACAGGGTGCAGGGATGAATAGCACCCCTGCTTTTCACACTGCAAGCATGCATTCCGCTCGGAATGCATGCTCCCATTGTGAAGTATACGAGTGCAACAAAACCCTGTTCGGTCGCATCGTACTTGGAGGGCTGTAACCGATGACAGCAGGTTGGTCGGTTACGGCTCCTGACCGATGTCGGGCAGACCTGAGTCCACCCGTCATCGGAATCGGCCCCAGAATGTTGAGTCTGTTGCTGACTAAAGGTGTCTGTGTGTGAACGTTAGGTTGAGACGTCGAAAGGGAGCCATGTTCCTTCAGGACCTGAAGATCTTTCATTTAAAAGATTCCAACGGTAGATGTTAAGTTTACAAATGTACCCAGAGCCCCTCTTATGTCTATTCTGTGGAAGACCCTCCTCTTTTTTCAACAATTTTTATTAGTGGCTCTCCTGATTTTTTGACTAAGATATACTAACTCCTTAACTTCAGTATGGGGCTGAGCCACCCTACAGTCGCAGGAGTGAAGGTGAACAAGCAGAGTCCTAGAGGCATATTTACAAGATTTGTGGCAAAGGGCAGTGCAGCAAGTTACTATGTTACAGGGAAAGGGGAGGAATTAACTGTATTTATCCAATACGGCACCTTCCTGCAGTGCCGGATTAAACCCTGTGGAGGGTCCTAGGCAGTTGAAATTTCACCCCCCCGCAAATTATTTCCTGATACACAATGCACCAGATTTTTTTACAAACTGGCAGCTGCCAGTAGATGAGCTTTCAAGAGACAAACTGTTATGTGAATCTCATGTCTCTGGTTTATGTACTTTAAATTGTTAATGGGTCCATGTCATTAATGGATTATTTTCTTGATAGAGTCTTTAATGTAAAATGTTAGGTTCTTTGAGTTGATTAATTTTTTTCTATCATTTGAAAATAATATTTAAGAAAGCTTGTTTGTAATTTTCGTTCAAGATCAAATCAATATTATTTTGACCCATTATCGTGGGCACCTTAAAGGAGTGGGGCCCATAAAGCCGGTGCCTACTTTGCCTACTTGGTAATCTGGGCTGCATTCCTGTCCTTTCTCCCTGTGCTGGCACTGGTTTGGCAGCCTAGTGCCAAAGGAGGCACCCTTGCACCATGGTGCAAGGGTGCCTAGGTTGTTGACATGGGTGCAGAAACAGATTATCGAGTAAAAAATATCGAATTGCACAAATATTGTGGCAAAAATATCGACAGACAAATTCTCGTGGTCAAGAATATCTATTTTAGGTAAGTAATATCAATTGAAAAAACATTGAAGTGTTTAATATCATTTGCAAAAATTTTGGTGCCGATTACGATCCGGTAAAAACCGGGTACGAACCGTCGGTCGGAGCGTATTCTCCGTCCGACTCGTACCCGGTTGTAAAACATTACAAACATGGAATTACGATTCGCACGGAAACACCATTTCCGTACGAATCGTAAAAAACACCGACCGACGAAAATATTCATACGAATGTGATCCGGGAATGCTGCGACGTGACATCGGGACGCTTCCAGGCAGCGTTTCACGACCCAGGAAGTACGATTCGAACCGACAGCAGTCCGGACGGCAATATTTTTACGGCACCCAAAAAGTGCCGGAAAAGCGAAGTACGGCGCGAAACGACCAGAGGAGGTGGCCCGGTAAGCGCCGTACCCCCCCCCCAGCCCCCGCATGTACGCGCCGTACCCCCCCCAAGCCCCCGCATGTACGCGCCGTACCCCCCCCAGCCCCCGCATGTACGCGCCGTACCCCCCCCAGCCCCCGCATGTACGCGCCGTACCCCCCCAGCCCCTGCATGTATGCGCCGTACCCCCCCAGCCCCCGCATGTACGCGCCGTACCCCCCCAGCCCCCGCATGTACGCGCCGTACCCCCCCCAGCACCCACATGTACGCGCCGTACCCCCGTGTATGTACACCCGAGTAGGTGTCGAACCCCCCCGTGTATGTACACCCGAGTACGTGTCGAACCCCCCCGTGTATGTACACCCGAGTACGTGTCGAACCCCCTGTGTATGTACACCCGAGTACGTGTCGAACCCCCCGTGTATGTACACCCGAGTACGTGTCGAACCCCCCGTGTATGTACACCCGAGTACGTGTCGAACCCCCCGTGTATGTACACCCGAGTACGTGTCGAACCCCCCCGTGTATGTACACCCGAGTACGTGTCGAACCCCCCGTGTATGTACACCCGAGTACGTGTCGAACCCCCCGTGTATGTACACCCGAGTACGTGTCGAACCCCCCGTGTATGTACACCCGAGTACGTGTCGAACCCCTGTGTATGTACACCCGAGTACGCGCTGGGGGTACGCACCGTACATACACGGGTGGGGGTACGACTCGAACGTACTCGGGTGTACATACACGAGGGGTTCGACACGTACTCGGGTGTACATACACGGGGGTTCGACATGTACTCGGGTGTACATACACGGGGGGTTCGACACGTACAGTTCGACACGTACTCGGGTGTACATACACGGGGGGTTCGACACGTACTCGGGTGTACATACACGGGGGGTACGGCGCGTACATGCGGGGGCTGGGGGGGGTACGGCGCGTACATGCGGGGGCTGGGGTGGGTACGGCGCGTACATGCGGGGGCTGGGGGGGGTACGGCGCGTACATGCGGCGGCTGGGGGGGGTACGGCGCGTACATGCGGGGGCTGGGGGGGTACGGCGCATACATTCGGGGGCTGGGGGGGGTACGGCGCGTACATGCGGGGGCTGGGGGGGTACGGCGCGTACATGCAGGGGCTGGGGGGGGTACGGCGCGTACATGCGGGGGCTGGGGGGGGTACGGCGCGTACATGCGGGGGCTGGGGGGGGGTACGGCGCGTACCGGGCACCTGTTTGGACGTCTCCATGGTTGCTATAGGAGTTCGGTGCGGACGGTCTTTTAACCATACGGTTGTACGTTCGGACGCCCGGGACGGATCGTGATTCCCCGGTCGGACTTCGCTTTTCACGTTTGTACGGTAAATCGTCCGAGGACGTGTCGGACACTTTTTCCGACCCGAGGACGTGTGGGGAATTATTCCCAATGCGACTCGTATGGGCTTTTTACCATGCGAATCGTGATTGCCAGTTTGTATTTTGTGTTTTTAGTTCCGTAGCGGGTTGTGGGTTTATAGCGAAATAGGGTGGGAAGTAATTTAATTATATAAAATGTGTTGATTATTTTTAGTAGTTATTAAAAACAAAATCGGGGAAATTTGCATTTTTAGTTCGTAGTGGGTTGTGGGTTTATAGAGGAATAGAGTGGGAAGTAATTTAATTATATAAAATGTATTGAATATTTTTTATTTATAAATATTTGTTTAATTGTGATGTTATAGTGTTAAATGTGTAAATTAATTTATTATTAATTATTTAATAATTAGGGGCCGATTCCGAGCCAGGTCGGAAGGGCACTGAACACGATCCGGCTAGAAAAACCACGAGCCGTACGCGTGTTTTCCGCCCAACTCGTACAGCTGTACGAGCGAGCAAGTACGATGCGAGCTACGTGAAATTCACTGACCGAGTCGTTTCCGGGTCCGAACCGCTCCGTACGTCTCGGCCATAAGCTAACCGTGGCATGCAATGTATGTGATTTACGACCGAGCCAGTACGATGCACGCGTCGGACAGCCTGTGCGAGCCGGAGTATCCGGCTCGCAAAACGTCTGGGTGGTTGCCTTTGGGGGCCGCGTCGGAGCCCCTGACACCCGCAGCCCTACGACTCGGGCACAGGGGGAGACCCAAGGGTCCCCCCAACACAGGCATGTACGATGCGGATGGCACCGACGCGTACCCACTGTAGGGAGCGCCCTTGTGCGAGACGTACCCATTCAGTCAATGGGAGCCCATGTACGCGTCGTACGACCGGCTCCCATTGACTTCTATGGGAGTCCGACCGAACCGAGTCCAGCAGCATACGGCCGCATCGTATTCGCTCGGTCGGACTGCAGGACTCCGGCTCGGTCGGAAAACACTCCGGATCCGGCCCGGTCGGAGTGCTTTCCAACCTGGATCAGAATCGGCACCAATGTTGTTAATTCATCTAAATTAATTAATTAGTAATTCATGATGGTAATTGCGTAATTAATTGTAGGTGTGTGTTGTGGTGTTTATAGGTGTAAATGGTGGGAAGGGTGGGAAGTAATTTATTTTTTATTGCTGAATTATTAATTAGTCAATTAATTTAAATTAATTAACTAGTAATTAATTATGGTAATTGTGCAATTAATTGTAGGCGTGTATTGTGGATATTATAGTGTTAAAGAATATGTACTCACTGAATGTTTATTATCTGTTTTTTATTAATAATAGTGTTTTAATTCATTATTAATTATGTTAATTACGAAAATAAATGTAAATAAAAATGTTGAAGTCTTTTCTTATTGGTGTGGTGCTATAGGGTAGGAAATAAAATAAATACATTTATTTTTTAAATAATTTGTTTATTTATTAATATTTGCTCCTTTTAAATAAATATTGTTTATAAATGTATTTATTAATTTATTTTATATATTTGTACCTTTTTGTTATATGTTATTAACATAATATGTGTTCTTTTTATATGTTTAATATATTTAATCATATATTTTTAAATATTGTTTATTTAATTTTAAGATGACTTAATTTTTTTCAATTGTTTAAATGTTAGTACTTTTTGTTTCTCTGATATCCAACACTTTCCCTACTGTTGTACTCACTGGATTAGGAATAGTAATTTTTACCCCTCCACTATCCAGCACTTTCCCTACTGTTGCACTCATTAGAGTGGGAATAATAGTTTTTATCTCTCCGCTATCCAGCACTGTCCCTACTGTTGCATTCACTGTAGTGGTAATAGTAAGGTTTACCCCTCCGCTATCCAGCACTTTCCCTACTGTTGCACTCATTAGAGTGGGAAAAATATTTTTTATCTCTCCGCTACCCAGCACTTTTCCTACTGTTGCACTCATTGGAGTGGGAATAGTAATGTTTACCCCTCCGTTATCCAGCACTTTTCCTACTGTTGCACTCACTGGAGTGGGAATAGTAATTGTTACCCCTCCCCTATCCAGTACTTGCCCTCCTGTTGCACTCATTGGAGTGGGAATAGTAATTTTTACCCCTCTGCTATTCAGAACTTTCCCTACTGTTGCACTCACTGGAGTGGGAATAGTAATTTTTCCCCCTCCGCTATCCAGCACTTTCCCTACTGTTGCACTCACTGGAGAGGGAATAATAATTTTACCCCCTCCGCTTTCAGGCACTTTCCCAACTGTTGCACTCACTGTAGTGGGAATAGTAATTTTTACCCCTTTGGTATCCAGCACTGTCCCTACTGTTGCACTCACTGGAGTTGGAATAGTAAATGTAATTCTTCCGCTATACAACATTTACCCTACTTTTGCACTCACTGGAGTGGTAATAGTAAATTTTACCCCTCCGCTATCCAACACTTTCCTTACTGTTGCACTTACTGGAGTTGGAATGGTAAATTTTATTATTTTGCTATCCAACATTTTCCCTTCTGGTGTATTTATTGTATTGCGAAATGTACGTTTTAATAGTTGAATATTTTAATTAATTATAGAAAGTTTTTTTAATGTTACATTTTTGATATATATGTATATTTTATTTTTATATAATTTAAAAGTTTAAAAATTAAATAAAGATAATAGTTAATACATTATTTTAAAGTAAATATATGTATACGTATAAAATATTATGTTTGCATGTTTATATATTTTTTAATTACGTTTATTTTTAATATCTAGTTAAAATGTATATTAAATTTAATTAATTTTGTTAAAAAGAATATTAATATTTTATATATTTAATATAGATTATTTTATTTGATTTATATTTGTAAATCAATGTTTTTTACATCTATATTTTTAACTTCAATATTTTTGATTAGATAGTTTTGTACTTACCTGTTTAAGTATAGGAAGTCGATATTATTGCATTCTATATATTTTTTTAAAATATTTTTGACATCGATGTTTTTAGCATCGGTATTCTATCAGTGAACCGTTGACAGGATTGTTTTTATGCAAGAGGGGATACCTTCCTGCACAAAATCAATCCTGAGAGGCTTTGCAGAATGCAGCACACATAGAAAGAGAAAAGAAACAAGGAGAAATAAAGATATTTCTTCTCGTTACGCCTCACCTGGGAAGGCATACCTTCCATGTGCAGAGTAATGCAACACACGGATTTGCGCTGCATTGTATTACTCCATATTTTTTAAGCCATTCAAAGTCATGCAAAGTTACTTTGCGTGACTTCATAAATATGACTTAGAGGTTTGCGTCGTGCATGTACCACATTGACTGGTGTAAGCATGATGCAAAGCTCTCATAAATATGCCCATAGTTTATAAGCACAGATGGAATTTTTAAACCCCTAGGCGCTAGCAAGAAGGAAGCAAGTAGGATTGACAGATAAGATTTGGAGGGGGGGCAAGTGCGGTCCCTTCAAAATCGTTACTTGGTACATGACTAAAGAGGTATTTAGCCCCTATAAATTGTCTCTATATTTCTCGGAGGGGAAAATGTCCAAGCAAAAGAAAAGGGAAACATTTAGAAGTTTAGATCTTTGGAATCGAGAGCCTCTTTAATAGGGCCAGTGCTTAATTGTAAAAGAATATGTGCTGAGTGCCAAAGTTTTGTACAAAAGCCTACGCCCAGCACTATCGACAGTCCCGGAGCCAAATACTATTCGAAGGCTGTGCAGGCTTGATTCCACCTCATGCCTCCCTAATCTACCACCAGACACTCACTGCCTCTTTGTCATATTCTTGCTGCATCTCTTTCATCCCTGATTTCTCTATTTGTCACTGTTGTTCCGTCTTTATTTCCTCTTTCTTTCCCCATTTTGTATTTTTCTCCCTCTTGCTCTAAGTAATTGCAGGTCCACAAAAATGAGTGCCAGTGGGCTCCACCTACAACCACAGGCTCAAATAAAGGATTGCAAAAGGCCTTTAGTGTATGGTAAAACCAGTCTGAACTATTAGTTGAAGACTGAACTATTGTCTGGGATTAGCTCATTAGATCGGCAAGAGATATGGGACAACACCCTAACCCAGGAAAATGTTAATTCTCACATTGAAGGAAAGAGAAAGTCTGCTAGTCTCTGAGGGCCTGACACACAAAGGAAAACTTACACATTTGTGTAAGTTTGCGATTGTTTGCTATTCATAAAAGTATTTACGAGTAATAGCTTTGCGAGTGCGGAGTCTCCACACATAAAAGATAGGTCTTTTTATGTGCGGAGACTCCGCACTCGTAAAGAGTACACTCGTAAATCCCTTTGTGAATAGCAAACAATCGTAAAATTTACAGTGTAAGTTTACCTTTGTGAATCAGGCCCTGTAGTGTTCCAGGTTAGGTTCCAAAAAAATGTTTTGCCATTGTGTTGTTCTCTATATTACAGACACAACTGGTATGCAATGTTGAATAATTTCATGTGTTCACTGTTCATGTGTGTAAACTGTAAAGTTGTCAGCCCTCTATCTCGCATGTGAATGGATGTAACTCTGGCTGAGGGTTTTACACAATTCATCACATGGCTGTGTGAAATGTAGATTTCAGTACTGAGAAAGGGCATACGAGGATATATTGGGAAGACACATTTACTATTTCACAGAAGCAATACTGTTTAACTTTTGCACTATTTATACATACATAGGTTTATCTGTTCAAACAGAGAATAGAATGCTTTACACCTATGCAGTTTTATTTCATTCATTTTATAGCATTTGTAAAGTGGGTCATGCCCCTGTAAGTACCCTGTCACTAGGAAGTCTCTGCTGAGGAAGATTGGAAGGAGCTGCCATTGCAGATAAGCGCAGTGGGGCGGGCGGGGGGGACTCCACAGACGACGAGGAAAAATTAAATAATTAATTATTTTCCCCTCGTCATTGTCTGTCGCGTTCCCCCTCACACACTGCCCCACCGCTCCTACCTGAAGGACAGCTCTTGAAAATTGGGCTCGCTGGAAGCTACCTATTACATTTGGGAAAAATACTTTTTCCGAGATTTTCTTTTTTTTTTATTTCAATATAATTTTTATTGTTTTTTACAACATTAACATATATTGTATAATCGTCAACGCTTTAATGTTACAGGGTGGCAGCCCAAACTGGCTGTGTTAGTGGTAGTACAGTTACAGATTATATATGCTTGGCTGTCCCCTATCCACTGTTCCAGTAAGAGGAAAGGAATGAGTGAAGGGGGAAAGAAATAGGAATTAAGGTAGAGAGAAGAGGAGGGAGCATACCAGAAGTTTATTTTCTTCTCGATAGTGTCTTGATCCAGTGGGGGTGTGATTTCGAGCCGATTGTTTCATTTTGTTAGTGCTATTCATGGGGGATCGTATGGGTCTAGGAGCTCGTCCAAGGACGCCCACATTCCCCTGCAGGGTTGTCTCCATGGTGAGTTTCTCAGGGCAGTGTTGTCAGCGCCTCTAAGGTACGTCACCCAGTTGAGCCAACCCTTGAAAGTTGCCTTGGAAGTGTCTTTCCATTTGGTGAGTACTATTTTAACTGCCGCTGTTAGTAGGAGGTCCAGTAGGTCTCTGTCCTGTTGTGAGTCTAACTCTGTTGTCATAAATGCGGTGGTAAGGGTAGCAAAGTCTGCTTTTAGTGTGCATCCTAGTGTGTTATTTATGAAGGTGAAAATCTTCTCCCAAATTTTTTTAACTTTGGGACAGTGGAAGATAAGGTGTGCCAGGTCCCCCCTCTCCTTGTCGCAGTTCCAGCACTGGTCATTATCCCTCAGGCCCAGAGTCGCCAGGCGAGCCGGGGTCCAGTAAGTTTTGTGTAGGAGCCAGAATTTTGTCTGTGCTTAAACCGGGGAGATTTTGTTTTGCGTGGGGGAGGACCAGAGGATGTGGAGTTCTTTCTCGCTGAGTGTGGAACCGACTTGTTTCTCCCAGTATGTGATTGTTTTGTCATTGAGTTTGGTGGAGCTGGGTCGTAGTAGTCTGTATAGGTGTGATACCTGATGGCCTATTCTGTTGAGATTTGCCATGTATTGGATGATTGAGGGCTTGTGCTTAGTGAGTTTCGCTTTGGACAGGGCTGTTCTGATTTTGAGGAAGTTGTACAGTTCTATGTCTGGTAGATTGCGCTTTGTTTTTAGCATGCTGAAGGTGGAGGGGCTTTGCGCCTCTTCCAGCTGAGCTGGGTAGGAGATTCATAATCTTTGCTTTTCTATGTATCTATGGATAGAGGTTTTCCCCTGTATTTTATCTTTGTGTTTGCCCACAGTGATTCCCACATTGAGTTTTTTACGCTGTGTTCCATTTTTTGGTCTATTTTAAGCAGGGCATTTCTTGTGTTTTTCGGTATTGGGTTTGCGACCTGTGTCTGTTTGTTGGCTGTGAGGAGAGCTATTGGCTCAAGGTTGTTTAGTATGGCTCTCTCAATTGTAAGCCAAACCGGCGTATAGTCCTGGCTAGGCAGGACCCAGTACGCCCCCTGTTTCTCTAAAAAGGCAGTTTGGAATGTTTTGAAGTCTGCCACATTTAGTCCTCCCAGTTTTTTGTCTAGCCTTAATTTTTTAAGGCTTATCCTCGCTTTTTTATCCCGCCATAGGAATTTATTTATCTTGTCAATTTTGCCGTGGAACTCGTCCGTGAGTATAAGAGGGAGCATACCCGACAGGTAGTTGACCATTGGAGTGATCATCATCTTTACTGTCTCTATCCTCCCCCACCATGTTATAAATTTGGGCGACCAGGCCTCCAACAGCGTCTTTGTCTTTTCTAACATTAACTTTCATTTTGGTCGAGTGTGCTTTTGAGGTCTTTGCTGAAATGTATGCCTAGGTATTTGATGAAACCGACTTGCCAGGCTAGGCCCGAGTTCCCCAGTATATCTCTAGTGGTGTGGATGTTAAGTGGCTTGCATTCCGACTTATCCTTGTTTAGCTTGTAGCCAGAGTGGATTGAATACTTTCCTATGGTCTCCATGAGTGCCGTGATGGAGGAGTTGGGACTCTGTGACTATGAGAATGTCGTCCGCGTACGCGGCTAGTTTGACTATGACCTCATTGATGGTGATCCCTCTCATCTCCTCATTGGCCCCGGTATCCCTGATCAGAGGTTCCAAGGCCAGCAGAAACAGCGAGGGGGACAAGGGGCAGCCCTGTCTTGTCCATCGTTGTAGGGTGAAGGGTTCTGAGACTGCCCCATTGACTACTATTCGAGCTCTGGGGTTTTCGTATAAAGCCATTACTTTTCCGTGTATACAATTCTCCCAAGTTGTATGCCCACATGCACTGCTCTAGGAAGTACCAGGATACCCTTTCAAACGCTTTCTCGGCGTCTAGTGTGATAGTCACCGCTGGTTCGTCAATCTTGGTGGCCCGTTCCAGTATGTGGCACAGGAGTCTGGTGTTATGATGTGACATGCAGGTCTTTAGAAATCCTACCTGTGAGTTGCTTATCAATTGTAGTAGTACCGTGTTTAGCCTTGAGGCCAGGATTTTGGCGTACACCTTGCAGTCTACATTGATTAGTGAGATGGGCCTATAGTTTTGGGGCAGCTGTGTGTCTTTGCCTTCCTTCGGGATAACTATTATGTTTGCCTCCGCCATGGTTTGTGAGACCGCTCCCACACCCTCGCAGTGGTTGAACACTTTTTTCATAGTTGGGTGCAGGTGTGTTAGGCATGTTTTATAGGAAGTGGCCTTGTACACGTCTGGCCCCGGTGCCTTGTTGTCTTTAAGAGACTTAACCGCCATCGCATTTTCTGCTGAGCTTATTTCCTGTCCCAGTGTCTGTGCTTCTTCATTCGTTATCTTTGGGAGGTTTAGTCTGTCTAGGTATCCTGTACAGCCAACCTGGTCAAGAGATTAGTCCTTTCTGTAGAGTTCTTGATAGAACTCACTGAATGTTCGTAGGATCTCCTTGTGTCTTGTGTGTGTGTTGTTTTGTGAGTCGGTGATTGATAAGATGGTGTGCTGTCTTTGTTTGTGTTTCAGTTAAGAGACCAGGATCATCCCTGCTTTGTTCGCCTCGCAGAGGTTAATTGCCTTATATTTGTTTATCCACAGTCCGGCCCTCTCGCTCAAGATTTTGATGTATTCGTATTTTTTCTTTGTAAGCTCTGTTAGGGCGCTACTGTTCTTTGTGTCTGTGATGTGGATTGATTATAACCTTTGGATGTCCTTTTCTAGTTGGGCCAAATGCGAATTAGCATTTTTGTTCATTTTGGCCTTGATTTCTATTATTGTGCCCCTGATTGTTGCCTTGAGTGCGTCCCATATGGTCTTGGGGTCAGTGTCCAGTGTATCATTAAGTCTAACATATTCTTTAATGGCTTCTTCTATTTTGTTTTTGTTATCCTGATCTGCCAAGATGTCGCTATTGAACCTCCATCTACTTGGGAGGTCCTCGTTATGTCGTCCGCACATCAGTAGGCTGATGCACGAGTGGTTCGAGATAGTTCTCGTCGCAATGTCAGTGTGTTCTATTAAGTGAGTGTGTGTGCTTGTGATTAGTATGTAGTCTATCCTGCTGTATGAGTTGTGCGGGTTGGAGTAGAAGGTGTAGTCTCTAGTGTCAGGGTGTTGTAGTCGCCAAGGATCTTTGAGGTTGAATCTGGTGGATATGTTCTTTAGTATGCTGTGTGCGTTTGGGGGGAGTGAGTGGCACTGTGATTGTCTGTCGAGTGTGTAGTCTAGCGCTATATTAAAGTTGCCTGCCATCACTGTTAGGTCATTTTGGGGAATTGCCTCCAGTCTCTTTGAGACTCCCTCCCAGAATTCGGTGTTGTCTGTATTAGGGCTGTAAATTTTCACTACATGCATGGTTTCCTCTCCCCTTTTCAGTTGCGTTACCAGTAGCCTCCCTGCTTCGTCGCATTGCTGGTCCTCGACTGTTATCTTGGAGTTCTTATTTAACAGAGTGATCACCCCCTACTTTTTACCTTGTGCAGGAGAACAGGCCACCTGCCCGATCCACCTCGCTCTAACTCGTTCGGCATCTTCTAGAGATAGCCTGGTCTCCTGCAGCAGGAACACGTCCCCTTTTGTCTTTGCTAGGTAGTCTAGGATTTTTTTCCTCTTGACTGGGTGGTTGAGGCCCTTTACATTTAGGGAGACTATCTTTAAGTTAGACGCCAAGGAGTTTGTGTTGTTTTGTGACATTTGCTACAATGGGTGTTCGCCGTTCTCCCTTGCCCCCCTTGTGGTGTGCTCATGCCCTTCCTTCTTGCTTGGGTTTTCTGCCTAGTAGGTGGGTAATATCTATGTCTCCCCCTGCTGGGTCTTCTGTTCCTCCCACCAGATCTTGGTTTCATGTTCCTTCTTGTATGTAGGAAAGTAGCTAGAAGGGTTAAGATAGGATAGAAGACAGTGGATAGAATCAGAGTGTATATACAAGACAGACAATACAGACATAACAGACACTCCCTCCCCCTCTTCTCCCCCTCACGCCCCACCCCCCCTGTTCCAAACCATCGTATTCTGGACTTGCGACGGCAAGATCCCCATTCCGTCCCCCCTGGGAGACTTTGACTCCTTATGCTAGTGTTACTAATACTGTTCTCCCCCCCCCTTCTGCCCCGCTCTCTGCTGTCCCTACATAACATATGTGCGTTTCACCTTGTTTTCCCTTTGGCTATTTCATTCCCCTTGGTTCTTCTCCCCCGTTCCCAGCCCTCCTGGTGCCCACATCTATGCCAACAAAAATGATATACTGTTAATTTAGTCTCTCTTGACTCCCCTCGTCTGGTGATACGCTCGCCTTTGTCTTTGTTTCTCCTCTCAGCATCCTAAGGTAGATAAAGTTGTTGTTTCTTTGGTAAAAAGTAATCCGTTTTGAGGTAGATATGCTAGGTCATTTTGTTTAGTCCTGAGGTAGACATTTTGTTTAATCCTGAGGTAGATTCATGTGTACTGAGGTAGATACGGTTTCTGATCCTAAGTGTAGACTTTTGATATTTGTTCCTCCCGATCACTCCACTCTCGGTTCCGGCAAAGCTCTTCCCTTGCTCGTTTCTGCTTGTGAGGTTTCCATGTCTTGTTGCAATGGTCCTTGTAGATATCTGGACAGCTCTGTTGGATCTTCGAAGACGTGCGTTTTCCCTTTGTCACTTATTCTGAATCTTGTAGGGTCCACAAATGCGAATAAGATGTTCTCCCTCCTTAGTTTGTCTCGCCGGGCCAGGAACCCTTTTCTTATGTCTACTGTGGGCTTGAAGTAATCCTGTGTGAGGATTATTCTATGTCCGTTCCATTGCATATTTTGGCTTTTCCTTGCCACCCCAAATATAGACTCTGTATGTTGTGATCGGAGTGGCTTGCATATTATTGGGCGTGCGCTCCCCTATTCCTAGCTTTGAAGGCTGGTATTCTGTATGCTTTGTCTAGCTCAAAAGGGTGGTCAGATTTGATTTTCGTAATTTTGGGGATCATGTCTTCGAAAAGGGCCATGCAAGACCCTGTATTGTCTTCTTTCCCCTCCGGGACACCTAGGATTCTTATGTTCCCCCTTCTGTTACGGTCATCCAGTTCCGCCGTCTGCCTTTGGAGTGTTGCCGTTATCTTGGTTAGTGCCAAAAGGGCTTTATTTGTCTGTTGGTCCCCGTCTTCAATGTCGCTAACCCTCTGCTCCACCACCGTCAGTCTGTTGTTTGCCGCGTGGATGTCTGCTTTGACTGCGGCCAGTTCTAGTTGGATTGCATCTGTAGTTTGTTTTGTTGATTTGGCTAGGTCATGGACCTCCGCCAGTTTTTTCAGAATCATGTCCAGTGTGCTATTGATATCTGGTCTTTGTTTGATGGGAGAGTCTGTTAGCGTGTCTCCCTTGTTTTTTTTTGACTGCTGCGTGATTTTTCCTTCATTCCCAGCCATGATTGGCAGTCCTCTCTTGGCTTGCTGTAGCTCGAATCTTCTGCCCCCTTTCTGCGTTATGGGTTGGTATCTCTGCACTTGTGAGAGATCGCTTTGAGCCCTTTTGGTTTTCACTTTCAGCGGCGCTTGTTGTATGGCTTTGCCATGTTGCTTTGTGGGGCTTGCTTGTGTCCTTCTTTCCTGGATAGGTTGTGGTATATTGAGGGCCTTATCTTGATCTCGTTGTTGTTGTCTTCGTGATGCTCTTGTTGACGCCACCCCTCCTGTTTGCGGTATTTGTCCGCCGCCCGTCTACCGATGTAAACTGACCTTCGCTGGGGGTATTTGCACCTTTAGGGCAGTTATGTGCTTCCCGTATGCTCTTTGTAAGTTGCAGTCTGTAGCGGTTGTCTGTTTTTGCGATGATCAGATTCTGCCGTGGTCCGTGCTCGTGGACAGTGTTCTCTCCCACCCCCGCCGCGGCAGTTGTTCGGGCTCTGTTCGATCGTGCTCTGTAATGACTGCAACAGCGATGGTGGCCGTCACCAGTTGCGTAACTCCCTGCTTCTATGTGCTTGATTGGTGTTACTGGGCCTGACCCGTTTACCTTCCCGTACTGCTGTTGTAACAGTCTTTATCCTTGTGAGCTGGCCCTCCACGCTTGGGGTATGTCCCTGTGTTCGCCACTGAGTTGGTTCTTTTGTACCCCTTCCAGACTGTAGGCCTGTAGCACTGGGGTTTGGTTCCTAAGAGGCGGGCCTTCAGGTCCGCTGGTCTTTAATACTTTAGTGCTTCATTGCAACCTTGTTTTTCGCTCCCCCTGGCTGCCCGGCGTGACCACTGTGCCCACCTGGGGTCCCTCGGTGCGCTGTGATTCTGGACTCCCCTACCGCACGCACATGATTGTTCACCTTGCGTTCTGGGTGGCTAGTGTACTTCTTGGCCCCCGTTATTCTCCTCCTTGTGGTCGGCTGTTCGTCAGTGCATTGCTTGCCCCTTCCAAAACTGGTGCCCTTTGGACTATGTGCCGCTCCGCTTCTCTCGCTCGATGTGCCTCCCTGTGTGCCTCTTTTCTTGTCTGTCTGTCCCTCGTTACCGATACCGAGGGCAGCACTGCTCATCTTCAAGAACTGCACTCCTTATCTTGTCGCCCTGTTTTGGGCTTGCGCTGCCTTTCTTGAGCGTCTTCTTTCCGTTTTTTTTTTTTTTAGAAAATGGCGGCCCCCACCGATCAGTTTCGGTTTCTCCTCTTTGCTTTGCCCCAGGCGTGCCACCGGAGGGGGTCGCTTGCAGGGGTTTCCCTTTCTCGGAACCAAGCTGTCAGTGTCCTTTGTCTTTTGTGCGTCCCTGTCTACCACTTGTGTCTCGCGGGCCCCACACTGCACTGCATCAAGTTCCTTTGTGCTCCGGAGTTCGCGCTGCTCTCCTTTCTGCAACTAAGATGGCGGCCCACACTAATCAGTTCCAGTTTCGGTTCTTCTTTCCCAGGGGTAGGGACGGCTCTCCTCTCCTACACGTCCCGGGGGTGTCACGGGGGGTTGTAGCGGGAGGCTACTGCTCTGACCTTGTTGTTAAATGCGCCGAGTGAAACCAGGCATTCTGACTCTCTTTTCTGGACACAGCGGCAGCGACGGCGGCAGTGCCCTCATATCTTGGGCGCCATCTTGGGGTTCCTCTGCACCTCGGTGGTTCCTTGGAGGTTTTTCCGGGGTTTTCACTTTTTCCCCTCGCTGCAGGTTTGCGCCACCCGGTCCATCATATTCCCGGGCCCTTCCGATGTACTTTGGGGGTGTTCTTTCCTCCTTTAGTGTGGTGCTTGTTTGTTCATTTGCTCGCTCGCTCCCAGGGTGTGACGGAGCGACGGATTCAGGCAACTTTACCCATTGCCATCCAAGCCACGCCCCCGAGATTTTCTAAATTGAAGTAGTAAGGGCTTTGAGTGAAGCTCGAAAGGCAAAGAATACCAGAGTTTCGTAGCCGTCACAGACAAGGCACGGCCACCAAACATGCTGCTGCAGAAGAACCTTGGCACAATCAGTAAAAGGGCAGCTTTGGATATAGCCTTTCAAGCACAGACATAGAGATGAGGACGTCATTTAGGGGTTGCCAGTGGTTGCAACTGCGATCCTGCCTTGCTCACTGTGACCCCGGGCATTGCCTTTTCGACCCCTCTCTTAGAGGTGGCAAAATCAGTGCCAAGAAGACAGTGGTGTCTTCACCTTCCTTGTTTTCACCTCATTTTCAAATTACAATAACTGAATAATTGTATATTATTATGCTCACTACTAGTGTAATAAAAACTGGAGTATCAGGTAAGCAAAAAATGTTTTAAGTGCATGTTGTGTGCATGCTTGTGGGTGGGAGTGTGTTTGTGTGAGAGGAATGTTTATGTTCAAGCACATGGAGAGTGTGTATGTGAGTGAATGTAGCAGTTAGTTATAGGAGTGGCAATAAATGAGATCAAATGTCATTAAGTGAGTCTGGTGAATCAAAATGATGGAGTGAGGATAAGAGTGAGTGCAAGTCAGTGTGGCTGTGAGTTAATCAGTGTAGGAATTAGTAACAATGTGCGTGTGAGTGTAAGACTGAGTGCAAGAGAGTCAGAATAAGGGCCTTATTATGAGTTCGTACTTGGGGTGGCTGTCCAACCACTGCCACACTGTCGGTCCACCCGCCGACACACTGGTGGTCCCCCGCCACATTATGAGTGTGGCGGTTGTACCGCCACAAGACTGATGGCTCCGCCGGGATCAAGAATCCCACTGTGCCAGCGGTCTGGAAATGGCCAGAAATATGCTGGCGGTGCCTTGCCAGCACCGCCGAACATATTCCGATTTTAATGTCTACCACCCATTTCATGGCAATGAACCCACCATGAAAAGGGTGGCGGGCATGCAAAGAAGGAGACCCTAAGAGGGCCCCCAGCCGCTTCTGGGCAAGGGAGTGTATGCAGGGGGGCACATGTAGTGCCCCCCTGGAATTGCAACCCTGTTCCTACGCAATGTGCATGCACGACATGGTGCATGCCACATCGAGCAGGAACGTGCTGCAGGTGCTGTCACGGTGGCAGTCTGCTGTGAAGGCTATCCTATGAGACCGCCACAGACCCACCGCCCGCCATGTATCACACTCATAATCCAAAGGGCGCACTATGGGCTTGGCGGCCCTCCTGTCGACATGGTGTGGCAAGCCGACAGGAGGACCGTAATAAGGCCCTAAACGAACGCAAGTTTTTTATTTTAATTTTAATTTTTAGAGTTTTCTATAGCGCGGACCAGACCCAGGGTAGGGTATCAGAGCGCTTTACAATGAGTACACAGAACTAATAAAACAAGAATCAAAGTAAAGCAATACATAAACTCAGCATGTTTTATCAAAGATCGAAGGGGCACAGGCGTCAAAGTTGTTCTGAGCAACAGGGAGTCCTTAGTGGGGGGGAAAGGCAAGTATGAGGGTGTAGAACTGGAATTGAGTGAGAATGGTTGACTTGGAGTGAGTATGTGATAATGAGCTTGAGTTAGCGAATGTAAATTTGCTTGAGTGGGAATGTGGAATGCTTGCAAGTCTGCTTCTGGCTCTTGCAAAATTCTAGTGTTGGAATACTGGAGGCAAATATAAGTAGACAGGGACCTGGCATTCTAGGGATAATACTTGATATATGTGACATCCATGATAAAAGTCTGGCATAGGCATGCTGGAGGTAATTATTGGTATGGACACCCATGACAAACTGCTTGCTCTAACACACTTGATGTCTTTCTTGGCATAAAATATGAAAGCTGTGGCATATAGGAGGGAAACACTCCTACGAGTGTTTGGTGTTCTTGAGCCCACAATAGACCGCCAGTTTAGAGGCTCCTTGTGCACTTCGCTCTCCTGAAAGTCCAGGACCTTTACGGCCACAAAGGACTGAAACATGTCGGCACCAGGGTCTTAGGACCATAATACTCCAACAAGACCCGTTTTTTAGATATTTTTAATTACCCAGACAGACCCAAGAATAAAGGGAAACCGGGAATCTGCCTGAGGTATTTTATTTTTAACCCCCTTGTCTTTTGTCTATCTAAAGAGCTCCCAACACTGTGGTTGAGCCCACCCCGACTTTTAGGGGTCGGGGTGACCCGATGATGAAGCATGACACCACTAGGGTGTGTGAGGGTAATTAAAACAAAAAAAGTTTTTTCCCCACATTCATGGTTGGGTTAGGTACAACTTTTCACTAGAGAGTTTTCTTCCCCCACCCCCTCCTTCTTTTGTCCCCTACCTCGGGCATAGCTAGTTCACTAGCACCACTGACTACTAGAGGGTCAATTGGAGTATTTTTTGTGATTAGTATACTACTTAGGGAGGATATACTCCGGTTGAAATTACCTCTCAAACCCCCTAGGCACTGGGATACTTCCCAGCACCTTCACGTGTTGATATAATTTGAGCAGCGCACAGCTGTGGGTTAAAAAACTCAATTTGAGATCCGAGTGGATCCACATACACTTCAGAATAAGCATAGCACCTGCGTTTTCAGTATCTTGCAACTACTGTTGTTGTACCCTCTCAGCACATACACATCGCACACTTGCAATGGCTGAACAACTAGGGATTGGCTATACAGATGACGTTGCATCTGCCATTTTAGCAGGCCCATCCCCATTACCGGATACTAACATCGGCCAAAGCCTATCCCAAGCACAGAACTGGGATGAACTAAAAGAACTTAAGCGCTGCCAGATGAGAATCCTTCTACACGGAGCCATCATGAGAGAATACCTCCGGGGTAATGCAGCACCAACCGGTCTGTTGGTCACGAATGCACCCAGGATATTCCTGGATGACCCCCAATTTAAAAAGGAGTGGTCACTGATCGCATGGCGCTATTTGAGGGATTGGCTAATCCTGATTATCAATACGGCCAAGCACCTCTCAGATGCGATGCTAATCAAAATTAAAACCAGCGAGGACCATCTACTCACAGAAATCAAGTTGACTCTCTATAAAAAGAAACTTGAGGAAGTCAACAAAGAAATCACGGAACATAAGGATTACCTCATGCAGAACAAAATCACAAAGCTACAAAAAGACCTTAAGAAATTCAGCCATGAGAAAGTATACCCCTATATAAAGGACGACTACAAAGGGCAGGAACTCTCTGATACTGGATCATCGCGGAGTGGCCAGTCCGGATCATCAGACTCAGAACAAGATGACTGGTCAAGCGATGGCTCTTACAGGAGTTGGCACAATAAACCAAGAAGACCACGGCTAGGGGGTTATAACCAGAGATACGGACACCCACAGATGTATCCAAGGCCAGGCCCATTTGGCCCGGTCCTATACCACGGCCCACCACAATATCCGGCGGGTCCCTACTTCCAACCTGAATTCAATCAACATTTTTTAGGACAGGGCGGAAGGAGAGGCAAACGAGGTCGACGGGGCAACAGAAGAATACAATGGGAGGAAGGCAGGCCAGGACCGAACATGAGAAGCAACTCCAGGGATCAACAACAGCCGGGGACAAGCGCAAAGAGGGACTAGTAGTGAACCTCACGGACACCACCCTCACTAATGATGAGATGGCGGTCTTGGAAAATGGCCTTGGATTCGTCCCTACAACCCATCTAGACAAGTTCCAGTTGCGATGCAAGCTGGGAGAATTCTTCAGGAAAATTAGGCTCAAAACATTCTTTCACGATAAAGAAGAAATTGCCAACAATGGTAACTATACTGACTTGAGACTCAAATCTATCTTCTACCCGCCATCAAATATGATGCCCCCAGAGGTACTCGCTTTTGAGGAAGCAGTAGTGAAAGAAGTTGAAGAACTCCAACCTCATAAGAATACTTTTAACAACTTAAGTAACAAGGAACGGACGGCCCTTGCAAAACTGAAGAACAGGACAGAATTAATTGTAAAACCTGCTGACAAAGGGGGAGCGACAGTGATTCAAAGCATAAATGCCTACAGGACAGCATGTCTCACCCTTTTGGCCAACAACAAGTTTTATATAAGGATCAATCGAGACCCCACACAATGACTCAGAAAAACCATCTCCACACTGACATCAGACGCCCTTGAGATGGAATGGATCACCAAGAAGGAACATGGGTCTCTTAATCAAGAGGATCCATGGATACCTCTGCTCTACACCATTCCAAAAATCCATAAAGGGAAAGTACCCCCTCCAGGCAGACCCATTGTCTCCGGAATAGGGTCGGTCCTTGAGCCTATGTCCAAAAATACCGACTGGTTCTTACGCCCGTTGGTCAGACGCATAACATCGTATGTACAGGACACCAAACATCTTCTCAATCTCTTGACGAACGTCGAGTACGACCCGAGGGAAAACTTCTTGGTATGCCTAGATGTTGAGGCATTGTATACCAGTATACCCCAGACGGAAAGCATTGAAGTTATAGAGGAACTTCTCAAAAAACAGGATTGGCAGTGGACTGCACCCATCAAGTGGGTTATCACTCTGATACGATTGGCACTCACAGATAACTTTTTCAAATTCGAAAACCAATTATACCTAAAAGTCCATGGCACTTCAATGGGCAGTACATTTGCTCCTAGCATTGCATGTCTATACATGAGCCACTTCGAGGACCTGCATATATGGACCACAAATCCATACACCAACAACATCTGTAAATGGTACCGATACATTGATGACATTCTTGTGGTCTGGAAAGGTGACAACCAGAGCCTTAAGGACTTTACCGACTGGATCAATGGGTTAAACCCACATCTACGATTTACACTGAACAAAGATAGAGAAACAATCTCATTCTTAGATGTCAATGTAACTGCTAGGAACGGCACACTAAGTAGCTCTCTTTACACAAAACAGACCGACAGGAACAGCCTGTTGAGGGAGAACTTACCAGTGGGTCAATTCCTACGAATACGCAGTAATTGCTCGGAACTCCAAGATTACAGGAAAGAAGCACAGGTATTAACAGAGAAACTAAAAGAAAAGAACTATCCTCTAAAAATCATCGAAAAAGCCAAGAAGAGAGCACGGAATACCCCAAGAGAGGCTCTCCTTGAAACTCAAGGAAAGGACACAACCACAACAAATGATCTGTGGCACCACATTTAATTCATCTTCGAATGATGTGAAAAAAATAATTAACAAAAATTGGCCCACACTCACATCAAATAAATTGATATATGAGAAACCTATGTTCTCATTCAAAAGGAACCAAAGTCTGAGGGACACCCTAATCCATACAGAAACATACAAACCGAAAGACGACAATCAGTTGACATTATGGAACACTCCGCCAGTCACAGGGCATTTTCCATGTGGGTCATGTGTGGCTTGTGAAATCACGGAACATACCAAGAGCCTAGGACTAGGACTACATACACACAAATCGTAATTCAGAGTCAGTAATCTATCTCATCAAGTGCCCCTGTGAACTGTCATACGTGGGCATGACCAGTCGCAAAGTCAAAATTCGTATAAGTGAACATAGAAGCACGATAAGACGTGCAGTCACAGTCACTAGATTACCAGCACACTATGTGGTGAAACAGCACAGAGACACAAACATATGATGGACAGTAATTGAAAAAGTGAAGGGCACTGGCAACCTACAGAAAAGACTCCTAGACAGGGAACAACGCTGAGTATACCGCTTGAAAACCCATGAGAATGGACTTAATGATGGTATCCCCTGGAGCCAACTTAACAAATGAACGCAGTATGACTCCACGGTCTACTAGTATCCAGAATTGAGTCACCCATTATCTGAGCCCTATCCAGTACAAGTATAAAAGCACTCTTATCGACATACACACTACAGGCGATAAACCATCCCTTTACAACATTTACAGGATTTCTCTTTTACATATGAAAACAATTGTTTAGGTCCCCCCACTTTAGCCGGCAGTATACCATAGTATGTTTTACCGTCCTGCCACAGTATTATATTTATAGACCTAAGGCAGTGGGTTTAGCCTTATTACCCCCATAATGTTGGACAACCATATGTATGATTTGTTTCTCCCCTTACATCTTTGTCCCGTGAATATGAGCACCTTTACCACGACCTTAATATAACAACGAAAAAAACTGGTTAGGCATAAAGCCCGTCACTTTCACTTGTGCCGGCCGGCATTGACACCGATCTGGAGTCAAGCCTGGTCACACGAGCCTTGAACTACTGAGGCTTACCCTAAGAACTACAAGCCCCAGTCAGCTGAACCGGCAGCGACGCACACGTCGTGACATCACTTCCTACCGGCACACCGGAGGTGGGTCTCCGATGCTCCGCTGTTTTATCGCGCTAAAACAGCATTTAAGCTCTGAACCGGCGACTCGGGCTGCACGAGCCGAGGACCGGAACCTAAATAGGTTGAGATGCTGGGTAAATGTTCAAATTGAAGTAAGTGCAACAACTACGTGCTGACACTCGGCTTTTCCATTCCTACAAGTGTTTGGTGTTTATGAGCCCACACTAGACCGCCAGTTTAGAGGCTTCTTGTGCACTTCGCTCTCCCGCCTACAATATATATATTTTTTCTCAATACCACCCTCAGGACCACCCACATTATCACTCCGGTCCTGTGTGAAGCGGACAAAATTCCCTGAATTGGATAAAGTATTATTAGGACATGGTAGTGTGCGTGAGGTTTGTGTATGATTGTGTGTATACATGCACGTTTTTTTAAATAATATAAACAGTAATGAGAGGTTATACGCTATAGTGCAATTGAGACTTTTTTCACTTGGTGCACGCTATTGATAATAAGTCAGACTAACATGCAGATAGTGTTAGTATGCGATTAAATTTGCCACTTTCACAAAATACCTGTCACATAAAACCAATATGTCACAGTGAATTGAAGCTAAGTGGCACAATGAGGGGATGAGACATCTATCCAGAGGCTTGCACATCAGTGACGACATCCTTACCTACGTGGTATCCACTTTGCACCACATTGATAGTAGGCACAGCAGCAACTCTGTTTGTGGTTTTTATGTTACATGGTGTCTGTCCCTGTTTTAACTTTTCAGATGGAGTCTGGCAGATGACACACACTTACATATTACACACCCCGAGGAGCAGCTACTCTGCCCTCGCATCACTGAGAGGATAGGGACCTCCCATCCTTTAAGTTCCATCACATAGGGGGTCACCAATTGCCCTGAAGAAAGTCCAGGCCCTTTACGACCACAAAGGACTGAAACATGTCGGCACCAGGGTTTTAGGACCATGATACTCCAACAAGACCCGTTTTTTAGATATTTTTAACTACCCAGACAGACCCAAGAATAAAGGGAAACCGGGAATCTGCCTGAGGAATTTTATTTTTAAACCCCCTGGTCTTTTGTCTATCTAAAGAGCTCCCAACACTGTGGTTGAGCCCACACCGACTTTTAGGGGTCGTGGTGACCCGATGATGAAGCATGACACCACTAGGGTGTGTGAGGGTAATTAAAACAAAAAAAGTTTCTTCCCCACATTCATGGTTGGGTTAGGTACAACCTTTCACTAGAGAGTGTCCTTCCCCCCACCCCTTCTTCTTTTGTCGCCTACCTCGGGCATAGCTAGTTCACTAGCACCACTGACCACTAGATGGTCAATTGGAGTATTTTTTGTGATTGGGAAACAGACATGACAAAATGCTTTCAATATCAGACTAGAGGTAAATTTGACATAAGGGTCACCATGGTACACGGATAACATTAATAGCAAAATTCCAGGGACTGGAATATTATATGTAGTTGTTGGCATAAGGGGGGATTCATGGCCTATAGTGGGCACCCTTTGCAAAATGCTGGCCCAGGCCCAATGGAGGCCATTTTTAGCGTATGGCAGTACCCATAGCAAATTTTGAAAAAAGTGGTGTCAACTCCTCTGGTACATCAGTTTTCATTGGCTTTGCACACAATGAAAGGACTTATATATTTAATAAGTGCCCTTTCATAACCCATGCCCTTTCATAGCCCAAAGCTTTATAGAAGATTTATGTGAAACGTTTGTTTTGAAATGCACTAGTTGAACAATTTTCAAAATTTTCATGTGTGGAGAACCTCTCACCCCCAAACCCTTTCAAAGGAGCTCTGGTTCATTCACTTTGCTCAGTACAATTTAGGACAAGTATTGTATTAAATACACCCCACCACTTTCAAAGGTTTTGGCAGCACCCTAATATGTGTGGATCCAAAAGAGACATTTGTGTTATTTTTTTATATTAATCACATATATATAATTAAACTTATTCTGTTGTCCTCAAATTGATTTAAAAACCAGACACAGGGGCTCTTTACAATGGCGGAGGGACCGCCACCCCCAGCCATGCGGTGGCGGGCCCTCCGCCATCTGACAGTAATTTTTCCCCCGCAAGATTATGATGGTGGGGAGAATCCTCGGGGAATCGTGGCAGACGCAAAGACCGTCCGCCACGGTTCCGCAAGGCGGTCCTTTTCCACCCACCTTGCTGAAGCAAAATATAGGGCAGCATTGTGGCGGTGCCTTGCAGGCACCACCATAGGTATTACGATATCCCTTCCTGCCGGTCTTTTCACGGCAGTCATCCCACCACGAAAAGACAGGCGGAAACTGATTAGGGGGCACGTAGCGGGCCCCCCTTGTGTTGGTGGGAGGTAGCTGTGCACTAGGGGGTACCCATGGTACCCCCCTATATTTCAATGCACCAAATGGCAGGCACCGTGTGGTGCCTGTCACGTAGTGCAGTGAAATACAATACGTGCATTTTAGACATTGCTGCGGGTGCTGAAGTCAGCAGCACCCGCCGCTATGTTAAATTGCAAAATGCGACCGCCATGGTGGCGTCACATCCTAATTTAGTATGCGGGACCGCCACATGTGTTTTGGACGGTCCCGGTTTACCACAGGATGGCAGATGGACTCCACTCCGTCCGGCATCCTAATGAGCCCCTAAGTAACCAAAAGATGGCTCTGATTCATAGCCAGTCAGCGAAGAGCAGGAGTAACAGGATCGATATGGTGAGGATTACAGACTAGCCTGCCAAATGTATTTTGGGCCAACTGTTGCTTCTTAATGTCCTTGTCTGGAAGATCTAAAAAAAAAGTGAGTAATGGTTCTCAAACCTAGAGACAATAAATGTATTAACAATCTGCATGGTGTGGGGCTATGAAATCAGATACAGAACTTTTCTTAACATGCTCTCTTAGATGGAACAGTTTTTCACCACATCTTTAATATGCTCCCTCATATTATGCTATGCATCAAATTTTATACCGACATTATTAATAGACGACATTGCTGCTGATTTCTCCCCTAGGCTAGAGGACCAGAACATTATAGTGTCTACAGCCATAGGTTTTGATCAGGCTAACATTTCTCTGTTCAATTTTAACTGATTATGTTTTTCCATGATTCAATCTGTTGGAGACTGCAGAACACATTTCTGAGGCTCTGAGATTTGTCCTCGTCAATGAAAATAAATTGGCATAGCATTGGCATACATAAGCAATTCTAATTAGAACAATTGAATTATACAGGCTAATGGAACCCTGTGGAAGTTGCAAAGAATTGGAGACAGGACTGAATCCTGTGGCACCTGGCAGACAATAAGTTTTCCTTTGATCCAGAAATACAAGACCTTGAAAGTGCTGTCCATCATAAAGCACTGCAGCTATCTTAATGCCGCCCCCTTCACTCCTGCCTCCTCAAAGGGCTTTAACAAGATACAGTATCGAAGGCAGCTGATTTATCAAGTAACACTGCGGCTGCTAGAATAACCTGGTCAGCACAGCGCCATAACATTCTAGTGCTAATGTTACCACAACCATGTCTGAAACCCTCTGGCAACAGATATAACAAATTCTTGGCATCAACATTGGCAGAAAATTGACGGAAAACAGCACACTGAAGTATTTTTGTAAGTAGCAGCAGCTTGGAGACCAGTCTATAGTTCGCTATTTTAGTTGAGTCCGATCCTTTTTAATAATTTAATAATCTAGGCTGATTTTAGGCCATCGCGCCCTGACCTGTGTATTTACAATGTTTAAATGATCTTCTTAATCACTGAGGGATTAGTTAAATCAAATTTTACATTTTTTGGCTGGCAGTGGAACTGCACTAGAGCCAGTGGCCCTATTATATTTTAGCGAAATCATTCGGAATACTTTAGGTTTTCTTAGACTCATTCAGTTCTTTTACAAGTCCATTGAAGGTATTTGGCACCAAAAAGATCTTGTTAACAAAGTAGCAGGTTTTGGCAGCTTTTGTGGCATTCTAATCTTTATTATTCATGCTTAGCCACTTTGATTTTGCAGCTCTTGAATAATCTCAACTCCATACCCTTTCTAGGCAGGGGTGGCTCGTTCGCTAAGGCGAAGGAGCGTTGCCCACTGCTTTTCGCAGTAAAAACAAAAGGAAAGATACAATAATGATAACTCGACATTATTATCATTTTACTTGTTCCTGCTGCTGTGTCTTGGTGGGGTGGGGTGGGTCTGCTTTGCTCTCAGATCAGGGGTAAGAGTGGCGGGCCCTCTCGGGCCGGCCAATCATTCATGCTCACTATGCATGTTCTCCAAGTAGGCTGCATTACAGCCTGGGTGGAGAACGTGCCCAGGTTCCCATTCCCTGGCTGAGCACCGAACCACGGCGCTCAGACCAATAACAATGTCGCATTGAAGCGTTGTAATTGGCAATGGGGAGCCTGGGTGCCCAGGTGCTTCCTGCTTCCTGTTTTTTAACCCCCCTGCTTACCCCCTTCCCCACTGATGCTTCCCAGGAGCAGCTGCCACTGTTTCTAGGTGTAATAATGTCTCACACATTCCCTAAAAACAGTTGTTATAGGGTTTATTTGTCATGGTTCAATTAGCTTGGACAGGACTTTATGAAATTTACCATAGTTGTTGACCAGTAAGCCATTACAGTTCTCCTTAGTCTCAATTTTGTGTAGCAATATTAGAACTGACACTGTATTATTGTTAAAATAGTTCCAGATCCAGAATAAAACCATACTTTTCACATTGCGCAAACCTTGAGCCTGGCAGGATAGTGACCAGCTAAATGGAAAAATTCAGTGATCAGACTATGGAATGCGTATGGGAGGGGAGGCTGGCAGGCAGGGTTAGCGCTAAAAAAAATGTAAAGAATGTGACCCGCTCTATGAGTGCATTCAGATTCTAGAAAATCGTCATAGTATTATCATCAAAATAAAATTCATATCTCCCAAGATATATTGTGAATCTTGATGGTGTTGACATTTGAGACATGGGTCATGAAGAGATCCAGTGCTGTTGACTGATTTCCTTACCGCAGACAATAGCATAAGAGAAAATTCCATTAATGATGGATCGAATCTGATATCTTCAGAAGCAAGGTCTCCAAAGAATGATCCACGCCTTCAAACAGCTAAGAGCATTTAAAAGTTTCTTTAACCATAACCACCAGACTTCTGCCTCTTTTCTCTTCATTAGAGACCGCAAATAAAGTATAGGCGTGGGGAGTTAATTCATTTATTATTATGCAACAATGATCCTGTAACCAAGTTTCTTGTAAAATTATGTCAGGGTGATGGAATGCAGCTGAACATGCACTCACAAGTCTGCCTCTGATCACATTAGGGGGACTTGTCAAAATGTTTGTCATGTTATGCAGATTTGTAGAGCGCACAATCAGCCAGTAGGTTACCCTGGTTGCTGAGCAGGTGTGAGTCTAGGCACACCTAGGGCCTAGTGGGGTTGCTCAAAAAGCCAGGTCCTCAGTTTCTTGTGGAATTCAAGAAGTGAGGAGGCACAGGTCGTTCCATGCTTTAGGAGCAAGACTAAACCACAACATTTGGTTTTCTGTATGCGTGAGATTTGTGCAAGGAGGAGTCCAGAGGTGCTTAGAAGGTTTGTGAAAGCATTGACGACTGTTGAGGTATACTGGGTCAGTGTTATGTAGTGCCTTGAAAGTGTTGGTGAGGGGTTTGAATTGTGCTCCTTTGTGGATGGGGAGCCAGTGGAGCTCCCTGAGGTGCAGTGTAATGCGAGTGCAACGTGGAAGTTTGAGAGCGATTCTGGCTGCCGTGTTCTAAATGGTCTGCTTCCTTCTGGTGAGATTTTTGTTGATCCTGGTATATAGGGTGTACCCACAATCCAGCTTTCTCATAACCATAGCCTGCGTGACAGTTTTCTGAGGGCAGATTGGCAGCCATTTGAAAAGCTTCCTCAGCAGTTTCAGGGTATTGAAGCATGAGGAGATGACAGCATTGGCTTGGACAGTCAAATTTGCTTTGATGATGATCCCGAGGTTCTAGGTGTGGGTGGTGAGGGCTGAGTGTTGGTCCTAGCTCCGTTGACCACCAGGTGGAGTCCTATGGTGGTGTGCTCTCCCCAAAGATCCCGATTTTGATCTTAGTGTTAAGCTTTAGATAGCTGGTCTTCATCCAGTGGGCGATTTCAGTCATGCAGGCATTGCAGGTATTGCGCATCTTGCCCGTGAGGGAGAGAATGAATTGTGTGTCATTGGCATAGGAGCGGACATTGATATTGTGATACCAGATGATGCTGGCTAGCGAGGTGCTGTATGGTTTGAAAAGCGACCGGTTCAGGGAAGATCCTTGCGGAACTCCACAGATGAGGTGAAGCCCTGTGGCAAACACCTGGCTGCACACGGCCAAGGACTCTGTGCAGCATGGGGTTAGTTGTCTGTGGAGAGTTGGACGCAGGGCCTGGCTGTAAGCCAGGTCATGTGGTCAACACCACGCTGCGCGCAATGAAAGGCTGTGCACAGCATGGGGTTGACTGCTGCGGGGAGCTTGGCTGCCTCTGGGTAGGTTGCACACAGGACCTGGGCCTGTAGCCAACACCCTGCTGTGCACTGGCAAAGCCCGTGTGCAGAGTGGGGTTGCCTGCTTGTGGGGTGGTTTGACAAAGGCCATGAGCTGCGGGGGTTGGCATAACATATTATAATAAAATAGTGCTTTAAGTTAAAAAAAAACTAGAAATTCACTGAATAAACCAAAGATTAAGGTAACGTTATAATTAGGTCTGATAAACAGTTCTGTTTTTGTTTAAAAAAAACTTTGAAATTCACTGGAAAAAAAGAAGTGTTAAAGTAACCTTATGGTTAGGAGAATATTGTCAGTGATAAAAACTAATGTTTTGAACAAAAAAAAAACACAGAACTTCACCAGTTATAGTTAGCAGAGCTAACGATAACTTGCGCCCCTGCCATGCACTGCTTATGACCTCACATATTACATCACTTGTGATATGTTCTATGGCCTCATTTATGACATCACTAATAACATCTCAAATGACATTATGGATGACATCATGCAAGCTTCTTTTGTACACATTGCTCTATAGACAGGTATAGCATTAGAGCTCTTAAAGTAAGCACAAAATAGCCCAGAATAATATGAAACATCATTACTGCTATCATACATGCGTCCCCACATAGGTAGAGCAAGCTTGTGTTATGTGAAACATTGAACCTATACCATACAGTTCATGGGTAGCCAAGTTCATGTTGGCTATGAACTAAAGATGGAAGGGTAACCTATCCTGCACACAGTGTTCAATCTGCATACAACGGTTCAGGGAAAGCCAAGATACTCCCTATACTCAACCCTGCTACATAACTAATACCCTGCTATGGACAGTCTTTGCCTGTATCAAACTTCTGACAGTCACCGACCCTATATTGAGAAATGAAGTGGATATGAGTAGAAAAGTGGGTACAGTTAACACTGTTTACTCTTTGTAGGGAGTTTACTCTGCACCACACTGTTTGTAGACAGTAAAACTCTCATGAGAAATACACCACAGAGTATTAAAAAGTATCTACTAAGAACAGTGTACACTCTAAGCAAACCTTGTGCAAAGAGTGACTATTGACTTAAAATAGACACGGTCTGAAGGTACTATAGATCATAATACCTGGTGCCTTCATACTGTGTTGAAAACTTTACAGATAACCCATCTTCTAAAGCAAAACAAGCACATGTACATAGGTTAGTACTCGGTGCACAGTCTTCTTGTTATGTAGAATTTGTTATGCTGAGACAAATCTGTCTAATAACACAAGGCTGCCTACAATACATAGCATGTTTTACATATAATCTTTGCTCTGTTGTAAACTTTTTCTGCAGAGCCACAAAACGTGTGTGGAACATGCTGAACACAAGTTGTCAACTGTCACCTGCACACAGAGTTCGGGCTTGATTTACATCTTGGCAGATTGAGTCCCGCCGTGGCCTTTTCGGTGGTCTTCCCGCCCGCTAGCTTAGCTGTTCACAAACCCTATTGAGATGTTACCGGGTCCCTAGAAGAAAGACTGCCGCAGTCCTACCACCACTGCCAAGAAATCAAATTGATGGAGGAATAGGCAAATGAGGCTGTTAGAGGGAGGACCGTCAGTTTACCAGACGGGCCAATCTCGATGTGCCTTCTTGCCGACGTGACTGTGGCGGTAAAAATTCCACACCTGAGTTGGCGGAATGAAAGGGATTTAAAGGCAGCAAATCAAAATTTCTCACTTACACACTTCCTGTTCTGCCATGGATATGATCGTCTAAGGGGGTCCTTACGATGGTGGAAGGCCCGCCACCGCCAGCTGTGCAGTGGTAAGCCCTCCTCCAATGAACGTGGATTCACAAAGACCACCAGCCACGGAACAGCCACAGGCAATCGTTCCGATTGCCTAGCGGAGCGGCCTGCATCCCTAAAATGGTGGCGGTGCATAGCAGGCACCATCCGCCAAATTAGGATGCTGGCCTCGGCCAGCCTTTCCATGGCTGCAAAACCGCCATGGAAAGGCTGGCGGGGATTGGTTTTGGGGGCCTGTTGCGGGCCACCCCTGTGTTGGGGGGAGGTTTTTGGTGCACTGCGGGGGTACCCATGTTGCCCCCCTACATTTCACTGCACTAAGTGGCAGGCACTGTGTGGTGCCTGCCACATAGTGCAGTGATATACACAACATGCATTTTTAACATCACGGCGGGTGCTGCTGACTGCAATGTTAAATTGCAAGATGCGACCGCCATGGTGGTGGTCACATCCTAATTTGGAGTGCGGGAGCGCCGCATGGATGGCGGCCGGTCCCGATCCCCACTACGATGGCGGGCGGACTCGAGTCCGCCTGCCATCGCAATCGGCCCCTAAGTCCTGCCGCTGCTACTTAATGGCGAACAAAACCAACACCATTGTGTACGCAATCAATGGTAAGCTCTACTTTTACCTATTACCTATTGACTTGTCTGTTAACATATGCACAGGACTCGTGCATTTATAAATCTTTCTTACAAGCAATATCATATCAATGTGCACTGGATATGTCTGTAATGTTGAGGTTTAAGAACTTTAAAGAAACACACCTGTATGATCACACTGTATGTATAAATTTGGTGCAAGCTGCCTTCAATGAACACCTGCACAAAAAAGAATATCTATATAAAGATAAAAAATACAGTTGTGTTCAAAGAAATTTAAAAAAATGCTCACATTAAAAACATATGCAACACACATCATAGGGGTAAGTGCAATGTAACAAGATGTAGACATTGTACTAGACAAGGCATACCCTTTACCTTTGAAATTAACTGTAAAATCAATGTCAGTCACAAATTAGTATCCAACACATACATCCATGTAATATTTCCCCTTGTCTAGTGCAAGATCTGTACTGTATCCAATTTCAATAGTCAAAAAATATTTCATACTGATCAGTAATCAAGGATGAAACAAACACACCTGTCGTAACACGCCGAAGTAAAATTTGTAACATTAGTTAGTTAAGTAAGATCAAAGCACAGGTGCACCACACACAAAGATTCGATCAATAGGTACAGTTATAAAAGTCCATATCCAACAACGAAATTTCTTCAGTTTTTTTCTTTTTATCCCATTTTCATTTTATGAAGAACAAACAGAGTCCAGTTCTTGTGTCTCAACAAACAGTACAGCCGACGCATTTCGTCCTTATGCGCGTTTGTTTCTTAGGTTTCTTGTGCCTCGGTTCTACCGAGGCACAAGATGGCTGCCAACACTTCTTGATTTGGAGTGTTGACAGCCAATTAGAATACAGCTCGTGCGCGGCAGGGTGCGTGCTGGGTGCGCATAGGGTGCGCGGATCCTCCGAGGCCATAGTATGTACTTTCAAATGTCATTTTCTCAGGAACTACTGAACAGATTTGCACCATTTAAGCAAAAAGCACAAGTCCGAACTAAGGACTACCTCTTTGCCAAATTCGGTGTAATTCCGTTCAGCAGTTCGGGCTGTAGCTGCGGCTAAAGGTCCTATGGGAAATTGCTTTGGGAAAATGCATTTTGGGACCCCCCTTTTTTCTCGGCCCCCGCTTGATGAATCACTGTGAAACTTTCAGGATAGGAGCGGACCGGAGCTGGCCAAAAGTTTTGAACATTTATTCCAAATAGAATGTTGCGGATTTCCTATGGGAAATAGGTCCTAACTATATCTACCTACTGGCGACCGCCACAGTAGGTGATATATATATATGCCACAAAATTGCGCCGGTGAATGAGCCACAGACTCTGCAGGGCGGGTCAGTGCTATGGTACCGGTGCTCCCTCGTATAAAATCCAACAACTCCAAACTTCCCTTTCAAGTAAGGAACACTGACACCTTGCTGCAGGTTCAAAACGAAGCTTTAATTTCATGTAGAAAGCTTGCACAGGTCCAAAAATCCCAACGCGTTTCTCCTCCATAAGAGGCTTGATCACGGGTAAAATCTCTGCTTCCGCCTTGCCTCGTGATTTAACACTGCGGTTTGGTTTCCTCCCAGAGTGCAATTATAAACAGGTGTGTCCTTTATTTTTTCCATGAAAAGCAGCAGCATGTTGAAACTTTATTGTTCTCTTTCACACATATGCTGCCAAATGTCTTTAAATGGGGACGGTCTGTTACTGCGTATAAAGCATTTTGAACAATAAAGTGAAGCCTGGATAAGCCAAAATGGCCCTTGAATATTCGGTGTTTGGGCAGCAGGTGTGAAGCCAACTGTCCAGCCCGATCAAAGTTGGACCTAAATCGTAGGGGCTAAACCAATTATGAGACCGTGCATTCATTACAGCCAGCCAGAGAGGAGTTGTCGCTCTCAGACGAGCATCGACAGACAGAACCGACCACAGGATGCTAGAGATGGGCATATCTTTTGTAGAAGGAGTATAGATTGGCCATACCATTGGCACATTCATTTCTGTCGTGTTGCACTTATCAGGCCACATACTAACATCCTGTAAGTGGCATGATCCAGACCCATTGGAAAAACAAGCTCTTTCTTAGCTACTTTCTCTTGTTTGCAAAGTGAAGCAGGAGAGTTGCACTTGGTTTTTCAAGGTATTCTGCATGGAGGGTAGGATTCTGGAGAGCAGCTCAGAGGGAACATACATGTAGAACAGCAGACATCAGCACTGCCAACCACTACACTACAACTGTAGGAGCTGCATACCATCTCAGAATACACAGACCCTGTGTTACCCTGTATACAAAGCTTACAATCAGGGTGAATTGGGGTCCATTCTTGACTTACTTCATGCATTAACCAGGTAGAGACAGCAGACACCTAGAGCACAGGGGTGCAGTTAAAAATGTTTGTATCCTAAGAACTACCACACACCATGAGTAGTGTCATGGCTATGGTAGTCACCAATGTTTAAAGCACACTGATGGTTAGCAGCATCAGAATCGAAGTGGAGCACTTGAACAGGAGACTCAAGACACAGGTCTACTACACCAGGGACTTCTGACCCTACAAGCACCCAGAGGCAAGTTTACAAGTAATTATTACATTTGCTTGGTTACTTAAACCTTTGCAAATTTAAACAGACAATAAAATACAAGAAATGCACATAAATTTAAAAGGATGTATCAACTTACATCAGGTTATTTTAGCCAGTGTTGACAAGTTTAAAGGAATGTATTAAAACCATCTGTGCGGCTGAAATACAAGCTGCTCTATAAAGTGCAAACTGGAAGGTTCTGACGTGTATTCCCGTCCTCAGCCACAGTACAATATAATACACACAAAGTACTCAGTGTGCAAATCTGAGTCCCATGCCCGGCTGCATTGCATAGAATGCAAACCCCATAAAGACTAAAAAAAAGTGCGTTCTATCTTGTATCTAGATTTTTTACTGCTATCGACAAGCTTGAATAAATACATTAAAACCATCATATACAGCTAAAGTGCAAACAGCTCTATGTAGTACAAGATGGCAGAGTTATGACTTGTATTCCCGCCCGCGTTCACAGTACTAGAGTATGACCTGCCAAATGCGTGGGTCTGGCCATCCTTTGGTCAAGACCAAGGATTTCTAGGATGCCCATCAGGTGCTCGGTGTACAAGTCTGGTTCTAATGACGGGTACTGCCCTAGATAACATGAAGTGCGGCTGTGACTAGTCTACTGCCGGAGGGAGCTCTGCTAAATAATTTCACCGTATTAACTGATTTTAACCTCATTGCCTAATTTTAACTTGTTAATATGAGTACTTATAACTACTATTTGAATCTGTTGATGTAGGACTTCATTGCTTAGCACTTTAATGATTTCATCTAAGTTGGTTGTTCACCTCTATCGCTCACGCGCTACTGTTCTTTGGCCAGCACTCCGGCTTCCTGCCCCACCCCCCTCCTTCTCTGAGAAGGTAGGCACTCGGGTGTCTCCCGAAAGTGCTGCCATTTGTTCCTTCCATACAGCGGTCTAGTTGCTGGCTAGGCACACTCTATTTAATGTGCCCGCCACTGCGGACGAGCAGCGTACTGTGACTAGTCTACTGCAGAGCTCTGCTAAAATGTTTTACCGTACTGACTAATTTTAACCTCATTTCCTAATTTTAACTTGTTATTATGAAAACGTATAATACTTGTCATGTAAATGAATTTGAATCTGTTGATGTAGGACTTCATTGCTTAGGACTTTAATGATTTAATCTAAGTTGGTTGCTCACCTCTTTCGCTCATGTGCTACTGTTGTGTGGCCAGCACTCCAGTTTCCTGCCCCCCCCTGCTTCTCCGAGAAGGTAGGCGCTCGGGGTGTCTCCCGTAAGTGCAGCCCTTTTTTCCTTCCATACTCCACAGGCAAGCCTGTCGGCACCTGTATGTGCCCGTCCGCATCTGGATCGCAGTCAGTGCTAGAAACGCTAGCCAAATTGACCCAGGTCAGTTTTATATAAGAGAAACTCTTCTTGAGCTTAATAACCACCAACATAAATGCAATAATCACTTATAGCCAAACACATGGAAGGGCCCAGTCACCTGTAGGGTGTGTAAACATGAATTTAGATCTTCCTTCAACAAACCTAACAAAATTGACTATACTGTAAACCAACTACTAGGAGGTTTAATTAACGCTAGTTCCCTATGCAAAAATGCACAAGATATCCTTGATATGATTATTGACCGAAATCTGGACTGCCTCTTTGTCACTGAAACCTGGCTTAAAGAATGGTGCAATCCAAACATTGTCCAAGCCCTCCCCCGAGGGTATCATATATATAGAAAAGACAGGCTCGATCAATTAGGTGGATGTCTGGTTATAATATGCCCTAACATATTCAAATATTCCACGTTCGAACTTATAGGGTCAAAGGTGCAGAAAGTCTTGGATTCTGCTTTCAATTTGATAGCTCTGTTTTCTTCTGTGAGCTTTGATTTACCGCCCCCCAGGTACGAGTCTCAGCATTCGAGACACAATTGGTGACACACTAAGTCCCTTAATTATTAGATACTCTAATTTCACCCTACTTGGAGATTTTAATCTTCATTTAGACTCGCAGAATGCTCCAGGAGTCAACAATTTTTTAGAAATCCTAGAAACCCTTGGTCTTGACCAAAGGATAACCAGCCCCACACATTTGGCAGGTCATGCTCTCGACGGGATTTGTTCAAATCTTGCCACCTTAAAAGTCGACTCCCCAGTCGTGTTAGCTTGGTCTGATCCCAAATTCATTCTCTTTGTCATTAGACGCCACTGTACTGATACCCATGGAGGTCCCCTTCTGACCACACACAAAATACAATGTTAGCTAACTTGAAAATTCCATACAGAAGCAGCTGTTGGTAGACCCCTCCTGACAGGCATTGTAGGCAGCTTGAACGTACATTGTGGAGAAGCTACAAACAATAAGACCTTACCTCTTTTAAAACCGTTCTCAAATCCTATCACCAACAAATCAAATTAGAAAATAAATCTTACTTCACCAATCTACTTAGACTGGTGGACTCTGATCAAGAATTTTTTTTTAAAATTGTGAAATCTTTTACACATCCCAAAGTATACTTGAACAATAGATTCCGACTTCACAGACTAAATGTGATCACATTTAGGATTTAAAAAAAAAGAAAATTCAAATTTTAAAAGAAAACTTTATGATGACCCCTCCCTCTGGCACTGAATTACATGCTGAGGGCCTGGATGATAGGCCTTCTGTCTTTCAAGACATCAGTATGGAACAGTCACGCCAAGCCATTCTCTCCTGGCAGTCACGATCTCCGTTCAACCCATGCCCCTCAGAGGTATTGCATGCTATTATCGACATCATCAATCCAACTATTATTATGATAATAAACTCTTCACTCGCACGAGCAGAAGTATTGTCGACCTGGAAATTTGCAGCAGTCAAACCCCTCCAAAAGGCCATTATCTGATACCAAGATCCTCTCTAAACTTGGTCCCATCTCACTTCTACCCTGTCTCAGTAAAATCACTAAGAAACTAATTAACACGCAACTGACTTCCTTCTTAGAACTGGCTCACATCTTGCATTCAAGCCAATCAGGTTTCAGGCCTATGCATTCCACAGAGTTCGCCCTACTACATACCACTGAAACCCTTAAATTTGCCTTAGACAAGGGGAAAAATGCGGTACTAATCTTATTAGACCTTTTGGCCGCATTCAATACGGTCTCCCATGATGTTCTGGGGGACCGGCTTAAAATTTATGGTATCTCCCACTTGGCCCTAGCATGGCTGAAATCCTTTCTTTTCAATCGAAGACAAATAGTTAACCTTGACCACTATCAATCAGCAGAGAAGCTCATAACCTCAGGGATCCCAAAGGACTCCGCTTTGAGCCCTGTACATTTTAACATATACATGGCCCCCCTGATAAACCTGATATCATCTTTCAATATTGAAACTATTTCCTATTCAGATGATACTCAGTTAATCCTAGTATTAAATAAAAACTCAACGACAGCGGAAGAAAATTTGCCACACTGCCTCACAGTGGTATTCCACTGGAAGAAATCTAACCATCTGAAGTGTAACAGAGTTTATGTTGCTTGGAAAAACCAACACTTTCTCAACCAGCTTTTGGTGGCCAAAAGATATTCCCCCTCCTCCCAATACAGTAGACGTAGTGAAGAATCTGGGAGTACAATTTGACACTTCACTATCCTTCCATCAACAAGCGCTCTCAGTGGCCGGCATCTGTTTCCATCTTATAAAATCTCTAAAAACGTTTTTTGACTCACTACCCTGTGTGGCGAGAAAGTCAGTAGCAGTGGCCCTCATTACATCCAGATTGGACTACTGTAACAGCCTTTATGCAGGGATTTACAAGTCGGTCCTGAAAAAACTGCAGATAGTCCAAAATGCTGCCGCTTGCCTAGTCCTTAAATGGTTGCGTGGCACCTCAGCCTCAGCTGCCTTAAAATCTTTACACTGGCTGCCTATTCGCAAAAGAATCATTTTCAAGATTATAATCAGCTGGACCCAAGTATCTGAGGGCCAGACTTAGACCTTAGGTCATGCAGTCACCACTAAGATCTTCAGCAGCCAACCTCCTCTCATCCCCCTGCTTCAGTTACATCTCTAAAGGTGGTAAATCTGTGCAGTAATAGGAACTAAAGCTTGGAATTCCATACCCATCAATCTTTGGTTCTCTCAGACTGAACCAACTTTTCAGAAATACTTGATAACCTGGATTTTCTGAGCCCCAGACGCTCTAGTTTTCTCGCTCATCTGATCCCGTAGTCCTCCTGCTGTTTGTCTATGTACCGGTTCGATACAGCGCCATGATGCTCCCTGGAGTGACAGTTGCGCTCTACAAAAACTATTAAACATACATACATACATACATACATACATACAAGTGCAGCCACCCGTAAATCCAGTAAAGTGGATGTGTGCTATTAAAATTTTTATCAGACCCTTGTCGTTGTTAAAACTCCCTATTAATATAGATGCCCAGCCAGTTAAGTTGGTAGCAGAAAAAGCTTCAGTGCAGCTGTGTGGCTTTGGTATATGCACCCCCATAATACAGCATGCGCTCTGAAGCTGCGGCAGTCGAACGGTGTTTGTAGTCCTGGTGGGGATCAGAGTCAGAGCAACATTGTTTCACTGGGTGGTCTACTAACATGTCTAAAGGTCAGTGGGTTACGATGCAGTGCTCGTCTACTCGTTAGCTCAAGAAGAGTTTAGCACTTGTCTGTACTGTGCTGCCATTATTGTTTCCACCTGTGTAGGAAACTTTACAATCCAGCAGTTCAGCTGTAGGTTCCATAGTGCAACTAAGGCCAGCACATCCTGCCTCCAAGTGTGTAGACCTCTATGACTGAAAGCAGCTCTTAATAGATGCCTCCGTTCCCCATTTGTCTCTTGCAGGAGCATACTAAATGTGGCAGATCTTCTTTGACATGAGCAGCAGTCATTCAGAGTGCAATTTCACTGCCAGGTGGAAGGGGTAGTAGGGCAGGTAGCAACCTTATAGGATACCTCAAAAACATCTCCTTGACTGTGTGAGTATACCCTGTGTGGATGCATGGCGGAGTTGCTGCAGTGTTGCAAGTGTTTAGAGTCATCCAGGCGTGAGCTCTGCATGCAAAAGCGGCATTATCTTTAATGAGAGAGCTTTTATTGTTTTGCTAGCCATTTTTTTGAAGACCGGATGGCTGGTGGGGGTTTCTCAGCGCTGGGTTAGCCAAGCAATTGATGGAGATTTTTGGAGACAATCTGGCAGCTGAAGTGTCACTGTTCTGCAGCTCCTGCCATAGGTGATAGTTCAAGGTGTTGGAGTCTGCCTTCCTGATTTTATTCCGACAAGTTATGAAGGCCCCTCGTCTGGCTAGAGTCTGTCTTTGCATGCCAAATTTGAGACAAATTTGGGCCAGAGAGGTGTAGCTCGGGACAGTGAAGAATATTCTGTATGCTCTAGTCATTGTACTGCTCAGTATGGTGGCGTCCCTTCCTCTCAGCAGGCAGCTCCCATATGTTAAGGTAGGTATTCTTTTCTTTTTATTGTTGATCATCATAGATTTCAGGTTGATGTTCAGACCATTTTCAGTTGAGAACTCCAATGTGGTGTTGAGCAGACGTTGCAGCCCCACCTGAGTATGACTCACCAAGACCAAGTCATCGGTACATAAGAGACTAGGCAGTGTCTTACCACCCAGTTTTGGGGTATGGGTGTTACAAGTGTCTAACGTTTGTGTCAAATCTGTCAAGAAGAGGCTGAACAGGGTTAGTACCAGAACACACCCTTGCTTCAGCCCTGTAGTTGTAGGAATTTGTCTGGTGGGATGTGTTCCTCTGCCCAATTTAACCTGGACCCATGTGTCAGTGTGCAGCAAAATGATCAAATTCAGTAGGGTCTAAGGAATGTTCCAGCGATCCAGTTTGCCCCAGAGTTTGCCCTTGTTGATGTGATCAAAGGTTGCTCTATAATCAATGAAACAAAGGTGCAATTGCATCCTGGAACTTTTTGCCGCGCCGATCAAGAGAGATAGGGTTAAGATGTTGGTTGTGGGGGTCCGTCAGCTTAGAAAATCCAGTCAGGTTTGGCAGAATTATGGCCTTGTTGGATGCCCAGATGGTTAGTTCTTCAAGCAATATCCCAGCAAACTCTTTAGCCTCTATGTCAATGTGTGCCACCAGGTGGTAGTTTTTTGCCAGAGATTTGTCTGCATTCTTAAAGATGGGCAAAATTATGGAGCCTTTCAATGATGCTGTTAGTTCACCCTCAGTCCTGATTTATGAAAAGACTGGTTTGAGGGCCTCCACCCAATGCTCCACTTCATGCTTGAAGAGAGCGGGGGATGCCATTTGGACCCGGGGCTCCTTCTCTACTGCTCTTTGTCATTTAATGTCTAATTAGCTTTCATGTGTCGATATCAGAGCTTTTGGAAAGCCTGCTGTAGGTTGAGGTAACGCTGATGTTTGACGGGCTGCCTTCAGTTCTGTGTTATTAGAGGTTACTTGCGGGAGTCCTACCGCGGCCTGATTAAGGGAGCAGCTAACCAACTGCAGATTGAAGTGGTTGTAGAGAAAGTTTGCCCAGGTTTCCTCAGATATGTGTGATGATATTCCTCCATGGGCTGGGCGCAGTCACTTGTTGCCTGTCCCTCAGAAGCATGCACTTTTTTGTATCTGATAAATTGGCCCAGATCTGGTATTTCTGTTTTCTTTTTATGACCCACTTCAGCTTTCTGAGCGCAGTTTTTTGTTGTCTTAACACTGTTTGTAGATTGGGATCTGCTGGCATGCGATGTAAAGATTTTGGTGTTTTATTTGCTGCCCTTTTAAGTGATTTTAATTGTGTTAGTTGTGCCTGGGGTATGCTACCCTGTTTCCCTGTATGATTATTGTGGGGCCCTGTATTCACTGCTGAAACAAGACTGTCCGCAAGCCCTTTAGTGAAACTCTCCCAATTTGTTAGAGCATTAGTAGATGATGTCTTTAGATGTTGTAATAGTTCCTTAACTTTTGCTGACAGGTCATTTATCGTAGATGGGAAACATTTGATTCTCTTGTAGTTGATGGTAAACGCAGAGCCAGGTGCCTCTGCTGTGCGACAGACTGCAAAGGGAGTTGTGTGGCAGGTCACCTTTGCTGAAGATGGTCACTGTTTGCCATGTTCCCTAGATGTTATGAGTAGACTCTGTGAAGCAGCAACAAAATCATGAAGGTATAATCCAAAGTTGAGCTAGTTGTGGTTGAGAGAAGGATGCTGTTGGCGAGTTATCCCCTGATTTGATTTGAGAGAACTTCATGACATCCTGTAAATTAATGGGTTCACCGAGCCACATCTCCTGGAGAAGGATGATGTCTAAAGATTATATGTATTGAACAATTTGGAGTCAAATGTGTGACTAGCGAGGCAATTGATGTTCCAAGAGTAGAGACGTAGATGGCATTGTCTATCCTTGACAGGTGCTCCATTGTCTACATTTTGTCATAGACCCTGGAGAGCGCAATTTATTGTGTGCGAGATCCATCAAAGCTTGGCAAAGTACAGTCACCTACTAGTGGGACAGGGTCAATCTCATGGTTTGTGCAGTAAATTCATGGGCCATATGCAGATAAAACCATGACTTAGCCACAGAACTCTCACATCTTGTGTCAGCACTCCAGTGTGCTAAATATATGCTCATAGAACATCAGGGGCTACAAAAACTTAAACTCCTTGATTGAATATTTACAGTATGTTCAAACTAATGATATAGTTTGCCTACAAGAGACTTGGCAAGTGAGCTCAAACCCTTGGATTGACTATATGAGCACTTAGATCGACTAAGAGTAGTCAGCCTTCAGGTGGCATCTCAATATATGTACACAACAAATTGGCCCTAACCACGGCTGTCTTGGCATAATTAAGAGGCACGATGTTTATAATAAAGCTTTCAACGTCGTATGGCTAAACGTTTTTACTTAATACTGCGGTGCTTGCAAAGATCTACATAAACCCAAATCTAGGCAAGAAAAGAGATGCAATGGAGTATCTAATTGCCACTTTAGGTTGATTAAGACCTGCCAACCTAAGGAGCATCTGTCCATTAGCGGGTGATTTTGAGGCTAACCAGTCATCTGTAATGAATGATCAAGAATGGCTTGATGTTGAGGCCAAGCATTGGAATATTCTGCCGATATAGATATAATTCCTCCAACTACATGTACTAAGTTGAGCAGCACACTAACTACTGCCCTGAACACCTTAGG
Source organism: Triturus cristatus (assembly GCF_964204655.1). NCBI lineage: Eukaryota > Metazoa > Chordata > Amphibia > Caudata > Salamandridae > Triturus > Triturus cristatus. Next base: position 841,847,287 of record NC_140580.1, on the reverse strand, counting down.
TCTTGGGCCATTGAATGGCAGAAGTATAAGCGACCAAACTGCAGCATATACACATATGTCGCATCAAAGATTGGCCACGCTTGACTATTTATAATCCAGCATTTTCATCACACAGTAAATTTTTTAAATCAGCCACATGCCATTTTATCTTACTGCTTTTCCCCTGAATGTTGTACCTTTTCAGAGAGAACTCAAGAACACTCAGCGTGAGTATGGTTTGGGTATGAAGGTGGCTGAGTGTTCTTGAGTGAATGTTGTACAATGGAATCTGATTTTTTCAATAAATTCTACAGTTAGGTTACCTATTTATGAATGCACTAACTATTTTGTATTGAAAACATATATAAAAAAAACAATAAAACAAGTAATGAATACATTATCTTGAATGCCTTTAATATTTATCTCAATGGTCCAGCCAGAGTGGTCTATATAATATATGACGTATAGCATATTTTAAAGTGAATAGGTCGAGTTTATCTTTTGTGAATTTTGGTCTCTTCCCCTGTTTCTCTACCTACATCCTTTCTCAGGGGTCCCCATTTCTTATAGTGGTTGGATCTTGTGCATTGCCAATGCTATGAGGGTCTATTCCAGCTACCTATTAGCTCGCTGCAGGCCCAAATCCGGATAGAGTTAAATTTGGTGGGCCAAAATGACCTACTTTATGCTTTCTTCATTTCTTTGTGTGCTAAGCTAGCACTAGCTGAGCCGGGGTCAATGAAACAGCTTCTTTGGAGCATCATCCAAGATAAGGAATCTGAAATGCACCATTTTTGCAAGACCGCAATTGACCAGCTCGCAACTGATGATCTTATTCAAGTTTCTTTACCACCAAGAAAGCTGGCCAAAGTACTTCACAAACAAGCCAGGCTGCTGTCAGCTCATGATGACTTGCAAGTCATATGCACAAACGCGCATGCACATTTCATCATGGATTTTTATCACCCTTTAACACTGCCGTCATACCTAATGCACCCATCTAAACCTACTGACAAAACACAACTACTTCATCTACGGTTCGGCCTGATACTGCTAAAAGCTTGTAAGTATGGACGTCTGACCGCTGAACAGGATAATTTGTGTAGGAGCCTCTTTGTCAACTCCTGTGCCTGTGTCCTTATCTCTCTTGTCTCAGGCGTTACTGGCTTCTACTTATCTTTAGACAACTGAATATTAGGTACTGCAAAGCTGCTGTTGAAGAATGTCTTAAGGGGAAGTAATGGCAGTTTTTTCATCTGTTTTTTTAGATTTATGAAACTTGTAACCATGATGCTGAGTGCTGTGGGCTAGACAGTTATTGCCATGTTCATTTATAACATATATTTTTTAAATTATTGTTTTAGCTGTACAATAATGGATCAATTCTGGTTAAGATGTCAGCTTCACTTTGGCGTATTTATTTATTAGTTGCCTGTCTTATTAGACTTTGACGTGAGTGGAACTGGAACTTGTATTTTATAGGTAGGTTGTTTGCACCTATTATTATACAGGTGTAATTTTCTGATTGTCCATTTTTTATATTTTGAATTGGTAAGTTTGCACAAATTTCGGCTGCTGACTCTTCTGGGCTCTTTTGCTATCTGTTTTAGCTGCTACTTTCCATCTGCAATGTTCTGATAATTGGCAGCTACTTATGCACAGCAGTTGCCAGTACAGTCTGACCCCTATAATTGCACTTTATGATTTATCGTTGACCTGAGCCAGCTGTGTATTTTCTTCTTCTGGTGTTTTAAATATGCTTTCAAAGGTTTGTGAATGACATGCAATATTGCATGAATGTTTTTATTGTTTTCTTCAGTTCTCACAATTGTCAATTGGGTCCCAAAAGGTGTGTGCTCTTTATATTTTGGTACATTATTGTTTGTTAAATTGCATCAGTAGTCTGGTGTTCGAGGTTCCTATATATTGTATTGTATTGTACTGTATTCTCTTTTTAATCTACGTTTTACAATGATTTTCACTAATCGTGCAACTAAATAAATAAACTAATCTTACAGTCTGTGTAGGAACAATTTTGCAACTTAGGGTGGAGCAATTTCATTAATACTATGGTAAATTTCATGAACTGGAGTGACGTTTATGAGCATTTGTCATGGCGTATGAGGAAAAATATAATGGTATATGTTGGCACGCGCTATGGGTGCGAGGAAAATGACATTAGTTACATATAGCAATTATGACTAATTGGAGGCAAGATCATAGCTCATGTGAGTCGTGTTCATATCCCATCAGATGATATTGCATTGGCTTACATAGTGTAATTTCACAGATTCTGTGGCAGCAACTTCATTGCCCACGTGGGGACAAATTCATGGATCATTTCAGGCTTTTTTGTGGATCATGTCCAAAATAGTTAATGCAATGTATAAGTGAAAATTATAAAAGACTAACTTGGCAACATTTTATATAGGAGGCACATAAGAACTAATTGATGGCTTATGGGTAATAATTATATGTCAGCAGTGAACGTCATTTTGGTTTGACTATTGGGGACATTGCACAGAATTCTAGGGCAGTTTCACTTGGACTGTTGGGGCAAGATCGGCCTGACTGTGGGAGCAATCCCATCACACCTGTCGACTGAATTAAATAATTGGTTGTAAAAGTAATTTCACAATGAATACAATGATGGTTCATTGGTTCCTGGTGAATTTCATTATGGTTGTCCAAGTAATGTCATGTTGATTTTGGGCAAGCATGTCTCAATGCATTTCTCCTCCACAGATGATGTATATTTTTGCACCCTGCCCTCATTATCTTTTGATACAGACAAAGCATGTTCTCTTCCATAATGAGTAGATAAAAATGTGAAATTCATCCGTTGTATGGATTTATTTCCTATTATTGATGAAAGTATAATAGTTAGAGATACTTCAATCTCTTAGTTATGGAGGAGCCAACAGGCAAGTTCACTTGTTTGTTGTGTGCACTATAACATTTATCAATATTAGTATTTTCTAGGAGGCTGCAGTCCATAGAATTCCATAAAAATCAGATTCACAGTCATATTCCCAAATTCCCAATTCAAACTGTGAAGTGAACAACTTCTGCTCCCAATTTTGTAGGTTGGGGAACATGGGGCACAGAAAGGCAGAGAGATTTTTCTAAGATCACGCAGTTTGGTCAGGTCAGGGAAGCTCAGATTCTAGCATAGTATAGTTGTCCTGTTTCCACAACAGTAAGTGCATTTGTTTGCTCTTTCTAGACGAAACCAGTAGGTAGCATAAGAAATCAACATGGGACTTTGGTATGCTTTTTAAACTCCGATTGAGCCAAAGTATGCTATGCAGTGTTACAGTTCATAAATGAGATATTAAACTTTTAGAGACTTTTGTAAAAAACAAAAACAAATGTAAAGTTAGTTAACAACCATAAATTTAGATTTTGCAACATAATTGTTAAGATAGTGTTAAATAGATTAGACACAAGGCATTGAGAATCAAACATCAACAGCGACATGGAGTAACAACCTTCTTAGCATAACACACATAAGGGTTGTACAGTCACACCATGGCTGCCATCCAGAGTGTAACTAGACTCTAACTTTGGGAGGAGAATAAGATTACCAACAGAGGAGGTGGAGCAATTTAAGAGTATAAGTCAAAATTACTTTCAAGGGCTCCCTTCACTGCATAATATTAAAGATAATTTTTTGGACAATGTGCGTATATAATAACATGTACAAAGTCTTTGGATTCCCCCAAGAAGATTTATGGGCAAAATCCCACATCTTGGTTTTACTACAAAATAGATCAATAGCCCTCACAGGATGTTCTACTTTTGGGGTCAATCAGCAGCAGTTAGTGTACTCTAAGAGATTCACAGCAAGCAGTGGTGGTCTCAACCTAATAAGTATACCTGGACACCTTCTCCTACTCCCCTCAAAGAAAGGATTGGCAAGGTTTGGGATAGTGGAGCAAACTAGGCATCTTTCTTTTGTTTATGTTCTATTTGTAATGATTTTGCTAGCACACAATACCGGTGCACTCTAAAGTACAGTATGCTGCCTACATAGGTCTCAGCCTAATAGGACTATTTGGGTACTTGTCCTCCTTCTCCTCCTCCAAGAGTTGGAAAAGTGTTGGAACGTGGTGTGGTTTAAGCATATTGCTTTAGTTTGTCTTCTGTTTATACTGTGCGTATCACATCTAAATACTTTTATGATGCCATATGCCGCATAGGATGATGGCATAAGAGACAATTCTCTTGCTGTCAGGCTGCAAGATGTCTCACATCTAGGCTCTGTACATACAGAATGCTGTTGCAACTGTACTGTGTGGGACTATGTAAGAATGTTGTTGCAGCTGTACTGTGTGGTACTATGTAAGAATGTGGTTTCAGCTGTACTGTGTTTTACTATGTAAGAATGTGGTTGCAGCTGTACTGCATGGTACTATGTAAGAATGTGGTTGCAGCTGTATTGTGTGGTACTATGTAAGAATGTTGTTCCTGCTGTACTGTGTGTGGTATAATGTAAGAATGTGGTTGCAGTTGTACTGTGTGATACCATGTAAGAATGTTGTTGCAGCCGTACTGTGAGGTACTATGTAAGAATGTGGTTGCAGCTGTACTGTGTTTTACTATGTAAGAATGTGGTTGCAGCTGTACTGCATGGTACTATGTAAGAATGTGGTTGCAGCTGTATTGTGTGGTACTATGTAGGAATTTGGTTGCAGCTGTACTGTGTGATACTATGTAAGAATGTTGTTGCAGATGTATTGTGTGATCTCATGTATGAATGTTGTTGCAGCTGTACTGTGTGGTACTATGTAAGATGTGGTTGCAGCTGTACTGTGAGGTACTATGTAAGAATGTGGTTGCAGCTGTACTGTGTGGTACTATGTAGGAATGTTGTTGCAACTGTACTGTGTGGTACTATGTAAGAATGTGTTTGCAGCTGTATTTTGTGGGACTATGTAAGAATGTTGTTGCAACTGTACTTATGTGGTACTATGTAAGAATGTGGTTGCAGCTGTACTGTGTGGTACTATGTAGGAATGTTGTTGCAACTTTGCTGTGTGGTACGATGGAAGAATGTGGTTGCAGCTGTACTGTGTGGTACTATGTAAGAATGTGGTTGTAGCTGTACTGTGTGGTACTATGTAAGAATGTGGTGGTAGCTGTACTGTACGGTACTATACTTAACCCTGCACACAAGCTCCCATGAAATAGTCTTGGTTTTGATATGTTTGGTACTAACCATTGGGTGAAAAGTAGCCCACGTTTAGAAAGATGTTGGCTCTAGAAAAACACAGAAATGAAGCTCAAAATATAAGCTTTATGATGCCTCCACAGAACCAATATCTAAACTTTCAACACATCCATGAAGGCCAGTAGCAAGAGATGTGAAGAATACGTCAAATTATACTTTTCTGTAAAATTATTATAAATGTTTTTACAGATGGCATGGTGAGTGTATTTCACCACAAATCCTATGTAATGCGAAGGCATCATGAAGTTACAAAACAATTAATATCTAAGTCATATGTTCAATGCTTGGCCAGTTTTGCTTTGGACATTTGGAAATGAATTGCAATGCATTTTGTTTCAAATCTTAATGCAAAGAAGGCCTTTACATAAAAAAAAACTTTAGCTGCTTTGTAACAGCTGAGAAGATAAGTTAAGGAAAAGGCATTATGTGCATGAACTAAAGAACCATACCTACATGCAGTGCTCGATTTCAAGAAACTGGGCATGCCTTGAATACTCCTGTGAGGGACAGATAACAAACTTCATCCAGTACCACCCTCTGCTCTTGTCTGCTTAAAAGCCGCAGAATTGTTAGCAACAACGGGCAAATCACATTTGCCAACATATTATGTCTGTCTTCAAGTGATATTCCACATTCCTGTGTGTATTTATTTTTTCCATAAAGTATACAATAAACTTTATCTACCTACCATACTACCATACACTTGTGAATGCAGCTCTGCCTTAATCTCGTTTCGTGTGATGTCTCTTCATTTTGTCTACACATGGGGCCTGATGTGGGGTTTTAGGTGAAAGCAGCAATAAGCTGCATTGCAATAATGCCCTCTCGACTCTTCTGTTTTGCTTAGCCACCTTTCCATTTTGGAGGGTGTAGCCTGAGCCAGGACCCCAATGGGCAGTCCTATATGTTCCATAATACATGAAATAGACTTTTTGGGGGAATGCACAGTCTTAGTTTCACAAAGTGTTTGGAGGAGGAGTGGTGGGGGTAACTCAAAACAGGACTTAAAGTGCTTTTGGCCAAAAGGTGGCAATGCAATTACGGTAAAGAATGAGTTGTCAGCATACCAGGATCTATTGCACTGCCACAAGAGGGGCTGAAAAACAGGTATCATGGCAATCACAATCTCAAACTCATTACATTTTCAAAGACAGAGTGCAAGCAGGAAGCATGGTCTCCCGGACAGTAAATACCTGCACTTAGCATTGTTGTTTTCAAGCACAGACCCTCATTCTAATCAAACGCCTTGCTGTTCACTCCTTAATACATGGATAAAGACCTGATTTCTCTACCCATGAGAGTATGTGTGCTCCCAGAAGCCCAGCTATTGCTCCCTTAGATAGATGTAACCAGAGGAGAAGATAGATAGTCTATTCATCCCAGTGGCTGTCTCTGGCCTACCCTAATATCTCTTGAACAGTGCACTGTGATATCCAGGTCTCTCATTCTTGGAATTCTCTGATATAAACTTCTTCCACACTCCTGTTTTCTTGTGCTGTGTCCTGCTACTAATTATTTCTCTTTTTCTTCCATTTCTCCAGCTCTTTGTCAGGTGCCTAATTACTGGCTGCTGAACAAAAAGCACTATTACTCTCTCTGATTAGGCACCTGTGTGTTGAGAAAGGCCACCCGATTTACAAGTGTCTTTTCTCATTCATTTTGTCTTATTTAATTTCCTCTCTCATGGTTCCACTTTTCTAACACCCCACAACTCACTATTGTAAATGGGCATTTCGATATCTTAAACGTCTATACCTTGAAGCAACCGAACGTCCAAGTTCACATTTTCCTTAATTTAAACCACTTCTGTGCTTCTCTTGATCTCTTACAGCCTCTTTCGCTTGATTTTGCAATGTATCTCTCTTTCTAGATTTGTTTAAGGAAGTGCGAAGAAGAAGGATTGACAATGGAAAGGGATGAGGACTGATGGATCACTGAGAGTAACGTCTCCTACTTTGGGGAGAGTTATAATGTCATCTTGTTGTGGATGTGCAATTGAGATGGCAATAACCAAATTGATGGCTTCATTACCATGTTCTGCGGTTCATAGCATACTTTTTAAAAAATGAGGGGCAGTGCATGGAGCAGGAAGGAGATTTAGAGGCTGCCTTCTAATACTATTATCGCAAAAGCAGTTCAAAATAGCAAATTTAAAGTCAATTTAGACAGTGAATAATCATAACATGAGATTTTTAAGAACATGCACAAGGGATTGGGGATATTTCCCACGCAAATGATATGAGATTAATGGAAAATGGTTGGTTTTATAGCATACAGGGGCTACATTACTGGTATGAGCCTTATACAATATAAAGACATTTAGCTTTTTGCATGTAATAAAAACGACCCAAGGTAAATCCAGAGAAATGTGTGGTTTGAGTTTTTTCCGCTGGAGAGGCATTCTCACCAGGTACACAGCCTATCTGTATTGGCCCATTTATGTCCCTTTTCTCTTTCTCCCTTTGTTGGTTCCACCATGCTCCTACTTCTCTTAATTGTCCTTCCATGACTTCCGCCCATAACCCTCAAGGAACAACTTAGAATTGCTTTGTAATAAACAGAAGAAGCACACAAACTTACCTTTGAATACTACCCAACATTCTGCAGATAAAAATGGCAAAAAACAAGCCAGGAAAACTCTGCAAGAAAATGCACAATTCCACAAAGCCCCAGTCAGCCCTGGATATCCTGATATCCTGAGCACCATAGAAAACTATCAGAAATGCTATGACTTTTGCAAAGACACAATAAAAAAACATTGCCATCAAATTCTGTCATCACATTAAGATGCCCAGCACTCCAAATCCACTAAGAAATGATCATTCTTCAAGAAGATAATGCTTGCAGACATGAAGAATACAATTTCTGAATTTCAGCTCTCCTCTCATTTCTCATATTTATGCCTTCAGAAATGGCGAACGACATATGTGGGCTCTTCTGCTACATAAACTGACACAATCAAGAACTCCTTGTCTCAAGAACTTATCCTAGACTTCTGCACAATCAACTTAATCAGTCCTCATCTCAGAAAGCCTGGTATAGATCCAGAAGACCTAAAAAAGTTCATTCAATATCAAAACTATACTTCCTAGTGAAAGTATGTTAAAGCTGTCACTAAAAATCTGCTTTCAAGAAACCGAGCTTCTCAATGATCTCCAGAATTAATACCATGGTGCACTAGAGAGACTGAGATGCTACACACAAAAGATTTCCTTCTCATCTTTGACAATGGGGGTGTCTTGTATTCCACATCCTTTTACATCTGCTTGCAGCTTTCAAAATGGCCAACCACACCTCCCTCCTGAAAATCATGGAAGAAAAGACAGGGGTCAGAAGCACAGTTCTACTATTTACACACATCGGCTTGGTAAGAGTTGTGAGTAGAGAACAGTCTCTTCCCATACACTACTATACACACCTATTATCAGAGAGAGGGGTGTTAGCAGGGATCACCGTCCCTCCCCACTCACTACTACAAACACCCATCATAAGAGAGAGGTGTAAACAGAGAGGCTAGTCTCTCTGAATATACCCTACTATTCACACCCGTCATCTGAGACAGAGATCTGAAAGCAAAGGCCATTCCATCCATGCACCCTACCACGCACACCTGTCATCCAAGAGAGGGCTCTCAGTGGAAAGACCAGTTTTTATCCACACACCACAGCACATAGACTTGTCATCTGAGAAAGGGGTTTAAAAGGAAAGGCCAGTCATCCACACACCCTACTAAGCACACCCGTAATCTGAGAGAGATGTCTCAGCGGAGAGGCCAGTCTCTCTCCACAGCACCTACCACACACACCCATCATCTGAGAGAAAGGCCTGGAAGGAGAGGGATGTCCCTCTCCACTCACTACTATGCACTCTCGTCATCTCAAAAAGAGGTCTGAGAAGAAAGGGCGGTCTCTCCCTACATACTACTATGCACTCCTGCTTTTTTAGAGAGACATCTGAAAGGAGAAGCCAGTCCCACAGACACACCCAACTATGTGCAACTGTTATGCAATAGAGGGATCTCAGCAGAGAGGCCAGCCCCTGCATACCCCTACTACGCATAGTTCTTATTTGAAAGCAGAGGGTAGTCCCTCCTCATACTCCAGTATGCAGTATGCACACCCATTAACCAACAGAGGATTTTTAGTGGAGAGGTTAATGCTTCCCCTATACTACTATTTCCCTACAGTTTTTTTGAGATCCCGTGAGAGTCTCGCAAGAGTAGAGTGCAAGCTTCAGGGAATGAGGCTTGCTGCATGAGGCTAGTGCAATCATTTGTGATACCTGCATGGCAAATTGCTGGGCTTGTCCTGATCCAGCGACCCATTTGTGAGACTCCCATGGAAAATTACAGGGCCTGCCACGAGGTGTTTTATGAACCTGCAAGAGTATTGCGAGATCGTATGGGGTGAAGTTTAAAAAATGGGCACCGGCTCAACCAATAGTTACCATTCTTATTACATGGTTGAAGAAATGCTGTGTTGTGATTGGGTGGAGAAAAAGAGATACCTCAGTTTATCCTTTGTGCTTTGGAGGAGAAGAAAGACTGTTTGAGTTCTGCTCAGCAGAAGTTAATTCATGTAGAGCTTAAAGAGACTGGTGTCTTCATCTGTATTTAAGAAAGAATTTCAAGTTCAGGTAGTTAGTAATATATTTAATAAACTTTGCTGTGGAATGTCAGTAAGTGTAGTAATGTTGGTAAAGTTATTCTACACAAAGTTTACAGAGTGAAAAGCTGTTTGCAGAGGTGTAGATTTCTCAATGTAGTTTTTGAAAGGTAGACATTAGAGTGTAAATCAATATCAGCAAGTTTTGCAGATTGTATTAAAAAAATGATGCGCACAAACTGTATGCACTTGTAAGTAAAGGAAGCAGTGTTTCTCAAACTATAAAAGAAAGACTGTAGAATGTGTTAATACAAGCCCTAATGTTATTACGAACCTCACCGTGCATATTATTTAGCCCTATGAAGTGTTTGAGTGTTGATAATGCTATTTCTAGTGTGAAACACTGTGGTGAGTGTTAGCAAAGGTGTGTGAAGATGATTGTGTTACTTTATAAACTTATATGGAAGCAGAGTTCATGGCATATTATATTTAATTGCGAAAATATGAAAACAGATTGGTTGATGGTGTGGAATGTTCAGGAGAAAGGAATAACACATTACTGGTGCTAGATATAAATATGTGATTGTGAGTGAAAAATGTAACAAAGCTTAAACAGTATAGTGATGTATCACTGTTGTCAATTATTGATCGCTATGTAACTTTTAACGTTTGGGTTACTTTGTCTTTTTTAGGAGGACAATTGAAACTTGTCTCTGAGGAAAAATTATCTGCGTACGTTATGAGGAACAAAGAGTCTTGTTAAGACAAGCAGGATTATTGTGCTGTTCAGCAATAAGCATCTCTTCAGGCACAGTGTATTCAGGTTGGAAGGATGTGGAAGCACCTGAATAGTTGTCCATTTCAGCAGAATGATCTAACTCTGCATGAGCTATGCTTTTATAAAAACTGTAATGTAGAGATATGCTACTTTCCTGAGACTATTTTGCCACCTAGCCTGCCATGAAACAGTAGGAAACTGAATACTCTTTGGCAGGTGTTGGGGGCTACAAGATAGGGAAAAAAGTGCTACCTACATCAAAATCCAATAGTCAAATTAAGCAAAAAGGGGGGAGACATTAGTGCCTGCTGATGAGCGTCAGAGAAAAATGTTTTATAATACTAAAGTTGATTGTTTTTTTGCTTTATATTTGTTGAGGTAGTTTGATGATATATAGTTGTAGTTTTGTATTGTTGTTAAATTGTTTTTTGTAATAAAAAAGTTTAAAGTTACTTTTGATTTCTTTGTTTAAGGCTTATTATAAATTTCAATTTTACTATCGTACTGCAATATTGCCTAAAACTGGCAGTTCTTAACAGTGAGGAGACTCCATTTTATACTCTACTATGGACATTCATCACTAGGACTAGAGGAATGTGCAGAGAGAGCAGTCTCTAGCCAAAGCCTACTTTGCACTGTGCTACTCTGGGGAGATGTCTCAGCTGAAAAGGCATTGTATTTCCATATCATAGTCTGTATATTTGTATGCTAGACTTCACAGCAGAGAGGTAATTTCATCCCCAAAATGTACTTCTACATCTGTTATCTTAGGAAGAGCGGTGATCAGAGAGTTAAGCCTAATTTCACCCCCTACCTTGCGCATCCATCATCCAAGACACAGGTCACAGGAGAGATGCAAGTCTCCCCCACAGTACTAAGTAGACGTATTATGCTAGCGAGATGTGTCAGCAAACAGGGCACTTCCTCCCGACAGATTACTATGCATACTGTGGAAATGTGGATTTTCCTGATCAGTTATGTCCCCTATCTTGGACCCCAACGATTCTATGTGCATGTCACAAGTACATGTGTGTTCCCTCCAGTTCCAGTTTCCAAGACGCAAACATATGTGTGTCTACCGTCGACATGTTCTCTGTCAGATCCGCCATCAATGGGCTGGATATTCAATTCCTAAGTATGAAAAGCCACCGACTTTATATGGCTAAGGTACTCCATTTTTACAGTTCAGGCAAGTAGGCCCGATTCTTTCCTCAAAGCCTTTCCCTGCTCTCTGTCTCTGACAGTTTCAGCTTGAGCTCGCATCTGTATCCATGAACTTTGTCCTACTCCCTGTGCAGCTAACGGTGCCTGCCTCGGCCAGTTTTCGCCTGCCTGCCAAGAAGCTGTATTTCACCTTCGAATTATCTAGTTTGCTCTTCAGCCGATGCATTCCTGTCTAGTGATTTAGGTAAACATTTCCTTTAGCTCACAAGCAAAGGACTCAGCCTTTCCGTCCTCCTGCAAGTGATTCATAGCCCTGTTGCCATGGAAAGTTTTCTGCCCCTCGCTTCTCATATAGACACTTAGACGCTTGTACACGCACATACAGTTAGTATAGAATAGATTCTGTCAGAGAGTCCTTCCTTGTGGATAACATAGTTCTCTAAACATAGGATGTTAGATATGATTTGGGATTAGGTTGACATGACCCCCTAGACTTCTCGTCTCCACATGTAGAGCTAAATGTCAAGTCCCCTTCACCCCCTAGTTGCACGTCAATCACACGTCATGCTGCTGCGCACGCATCCATGTTAAGTATTATCGTATAGATCCACCTATGTAAGATAATGAGAGCCAATCATGTTTCTTTTTGCTCCTTATTACGCCTAGTTTCAATTACGTATCACTATGTTAATTTATCTTATCAATTGTTACGCCTTTCTGCACTTGTTTCATTGTAAATGTATGACCTATAAAAGTTACTTCTTGTCAATAAAGTATTGTACTTCACTTCCTGAACCCTCGTGGTGACGGAACCTGAAGGCCGCGACTCGAGTCGGCCATTTTGGATGGAATAAAGCCCATTTAGAAACCTCTTATACCACGGATTCTGCCTCTTGTTATTCTGAGCTATTTTACTTTATTTTAAGGATTCCGTATGAAATTCAGTTTCGGTAAAAAGAATATTTACCACATAATGGCGCCCGAACAGGGACACTTTCTCATCTCACGCGCCGGCGGTGCGTTGCAGGCCCGGTCTCCTGCCACAGCTGGACGGACCATAAACGCGTACCAGCAGGATTTCCTGTAAGCTCCCTCCGGTCAAGCGGGGGCGACTGAGGCTGCGATCAACCCAGACGAGGCGGTGAGAAGTGCGAAGTATCCCGACCAGAGCCTAGCTGAGAGAGCAAGATCCGAGGTATACAGAAGCCCACCAGGTTTTTCGAAATCCCGATGTCCAGAGGGTCCGCTATCCGCAGTCATCGAGTCCTGTCCATTCTCTGAGGCCTTCCGTTTCAAGGAGCTACTCGGTGAGTACCATCGCCGAGGAGGCGTGTTGACGCGCACATAGGTTGTGCCGGTCAAGACGGATTTGGGTACACAAATCCGGTCTGCACTGTTTAGCAGTGTATATGTACTGTTTAGCAGTATATCAAGTATTCCGAAGTATTCAGTTATTGTCAAGAATTCAGCGTGGTGATTAGTTAGGCAGACTGTCATCATTGTCGGTTATTGTTAAAATGTTTAATGTTTAATGTTTAAAGTGTTCAAATGTCTTGCATATTGTGGTATGAATGATTGTTCTTTGTTCGCTGTTCATTATTGTGTTTTTCGTATTAAGTGAATTCAAGAGTAAGTATCAGATCAGTTGTCAATATGCCGCTCTTCTCGAAGTTAAGACAGATTACTACCAGAAAAGGGGTGCTTGAAGAAGCAGTTCCTATTCCTCCTAGGGACACTCCAGGGCATTTTATGTACCACAAGCATGGCTTAGATGCCATATTGTTTCTTGATCTATGGGTAGATTATACCAAGGGATTGCCGGAAAGTCAAAGGTGGCCCGCAGCGGGAACCTGGGATGCAGAGTGCATCATGAAAGTGGAGGAAGAGTTATGGAAAAGAAAGGTCAGACAGTCACAGAAAGGCGCTGTTGAGTTATGGCGTAAAGAATCTCATAGACGTACAGAAAAAGCACGTAGACAAGAAGAGAGGAGTAAAGAAAGTTCAAATAAAGTTCAAGAAGATCTATTAATTGAGGAAGGTATCCGAGTGAAGTCAGAACAAGTAAATAGACAAAGAAATGCTCTTATGAATGGTATGTATCCCCTTCTAGCCGAAGGACTACCAAAGGCTGTTCCAGGGATGCCAAAAGACTTGCCACCCCCGTTATTTCCAATTAAGGTACATCAAAAAGGGCATCCCAGAACCGCAGAAGATGTTTTTCTTTCCTCATATCTAGACGACACAGCTCCCGAGTATGCTAACGCCACACTACATAGACCGTCTGGCGGAGGGGTTCAACGTCAGGATCAGGTATCCGACCCCGTGCAACAGCAAGTCCCGATACAAGCTTCGGCAAGCACATCTGTCCCCGCAGTCGATTCTACAGTGGTATCGACACCCATAGTTGCTGTGTCACGTTCAACGAACCCATTCACACCCGACGCCCCAGATGGGGCCACGGGAGGTGCTAGCAATACCTTTACACCACCCAGAATAAATAAACTTGTCTTTCAAGAATCAGCGCATTCACGTACACCTAAATTCGTAAGTGAACGTACGCTTAAGGAACTCCTTGTAAATTGTAGATATGACCCGGTGGTTGGTAAAGAGGACGAAATGGTCCTGGCATCATTACGCATCAGGCGAGCCGCAGAGTATTTAGCAAGGTTACCAGGAATGACTACGCATCTAGATAACATATACCATTTTGTTCAAACAGGACGAGATCCAGGATGTATTAACAGAGCTATGGAATTCCAGAAAGTAGAGATACAGGGGGAACTGTTACGTTTCCTCATAAACTGTGTGATCAGAAATCAAGACCGTCCGGGGGTAGACCCGAATGCAATGCTTATTCTTACAAGATGGAGCCAGAATATATCAGAAGGGAGACACGATAAGCAAAATTGTATAATAGCCATGTGCCGAAAAATCCGTAGAGAAATAGAGCGTATTCATGAAGAAAGATTGGGAACAGACGAGTTCGAGCAAGATGAAGTGTCCGAATCAGGGAATTCCGCAAGACAGTCAGAGACCATAGCCTATGTAGGCAGAGGAAGATCCTGTGATAATGCTAGATGTTTTTCTGATCCCATACACTCTGTATGCCCAAATAATAGCAGAACGTATCCGACGCCTGTAATAAATCTGAAGTCTCCTGAACATTTGTTTCAAGCCGCAGATAAAATACTACGAGAACGAAGGGGTTACCACCTCCTCGATTCCATGGATGAGCAAGAATTAGCCAGATCAGCTGTTCACTGGATTGACAGTCCTGAAATATACGGTGATGAGACCGTAGCACACACGTTTTTTAATCTCAGTGCAGATAAACAACGTTTAGCTGGAATCTATATGATTCAGCAACTCCTTATATTATATAAGAGCCAACATGCTGACCCTGGTCCTTTACCTGATATATTAACGGAACTACTCACGAACAGATGGAGAGGTTCTAGTAACAAGCTAATTAAAGAGATATTAGTGTCACGTAAACAGTATGTCCTTTTTGTAAATCCGGATTCTCTCTCGCTGCCCCACAGAGAAAGAACGCCGTACTATATGGATAGACAAAATCCTTTACGAGAAGTGCACCCAATAAAAGGCGAAGACAATGAGTTTCACCGTGTATTTGTTTACACACCCATATCAAAAATGGAATTATTAGAAATGAAGAAAGTAGTACCTAGTCATGACAAAGACCCAGCGGGTTTCCACCGAGAAATTAAAGACATGTTAATAATGGGAGAGTACACCTTTCCTGATATTATGACGATATTAAAGGTGCTTTTGCCTGCTGGCATCTATGAAAAACTGAAAGAAAAAGAGTGGGAAGTGGGAGACCAAAAGATAGACTGGACAGCATTAGCAGAGGAAGAAAGGGCCCGAACTGCAGGTTCAGGGCTCGGGGATAAAGTTAAACTGTTACCAGGTTTACTAGTACAGGTACTGCCACGTCTATTAACTACAAAAAAGGAAGATTGGGGTGCAATCACAGCCTGCAAACAAAAGCAAGATGAAGACACAAGCGATTATTATGCTCGATTTGAAAAATGTTTTGGTATAAACAGTGGTATAAAAGCAAGTAGTGACTCATATCCACATTTATTTGTGACAAAATTAGTGGAAAATGCATTGCCTCCAGTGAAGAATAGAATATTGAAATTCGAGAGTACCTGGCAAAGTAACACTCCGTCACAAATGCTACAAATGTTACAGTATCATCACAATAGAATTAGGGATGAACAAGAACACGAGCATAGACGCATGAAGGATACAAAAATGAAAATGCTAGTTTCTCAGACAGTACCAGCAGAGGGTCACAAAAAGGGTGTGACACATTCTGGTGATTCTGCAGCTCCTGTAAAAGGAACCTGCAATTACTGTAAGCAACTAGGCCATTATGTACACGATTGTCCAGTCCTGAAACGTAATATAGCTACAGGTATTGCAAAAGAGAGACCACGATTAGTTAGACAAGATCAGAATGAACAAGGAGCTATGCAGCATGGACAGTCCATGCCAGTTCAGCAACAGTCCATGCCAGTTCAGCAACAGTCCATGCCAGCCTCACAGCAGCCCATACAGTTTGTGCCAGCTGCACCTCCGTTGCCTGCTACTGCCACACAAACCACAACACGACAAATGTATCAGACTGCACAATATGAATATCCTGAGTATCAGCGTTACGCATGAACAAGCCTAGAGAGGGAAGTTGACTTACCGCTCATCGAGATTCCTGTAGATCAAGAAGGACCGTATGTACATAGTGAATTGTTAGGTCAAGATAGAAAATTCTTACTCGATACAGGGGCAAGTCGAACAACTATAAAACGTAGTGAAGTTCCAGGGGCACCCCTCTCAGGCTCTCAAAATGTTTCCCTTGGTTTTTCAGGAAAACCTATTGTTAATGAAGTATCACAGCCTCTCCCACTTACGATAGGACCTTTGACACGAACTACAGATTTATTGCTTACTAAATCATGCCCAGAAAATCTGTTAGGAATTAAAACTCTGAAAGCACTAGGAGCCATAATATGTTGTTCTCCGGAAGGAGTAAGGTTGTTTCTACGTGATTTTAAAGGTCACTATGTGTCTAGGGACATGGATCCCCGACTACAGACTTTACCAGTACATCTATGGGCACAAGGCCCTACGGATGTTGGCTGCATGAACATTACACCATACCGAGTCACATTGAAAGCAGGAGTGGTACTACCACGAATGCGACAATACAAGTTACCACATGATGCTGTAGTGGCTTTGCTGAAAATCATTGATGAGCTAATTGCCCAGGGAGTAGTTGTAGAAACAGACTCCAATGTATGTAATTCACCGATAATTCCGATTCTTAAACGAACTGATCCTACTGCCCCACCAGTATACCGATTGGTTATTGATTTGCGTGAACTAAACAAGTGCATTGTACCACAATTTCCTGTGGTCCCTGATATATCATCATTATTGACAGCAATTGATTCCGAAGCAACATTCTTTACTGTAATTGATCTCAAGAATGCCTTTTTCAGCGTCCCAATAGATCCGGAAAGCCAATATTTGTTCGGATTCAGTTTAAATGGGCGCAGCTTTAAATTCTCACGCGCTCCCCAAGGATTCACAGAAAGCCCCAGCATCTACAGCCAAGCACTGAAACGAGAACTTGACAGTATCCACATGCCAGTCAATACTGCACTGCTTCAATATGTCGATGATCTGCTGATCACCGCGAGAAGCGAACCTGAATGTGAAAAGGCTTCTCTGACAGTTTTACATTTTCTAGCCGACAAGGGGCACAAGGTGTCTCCTTCTAAGCTGCAATTCTGTGTCCAGCGAGTTATTTATCTTGGTCACTCGCTGTCCAAGGAGGGAAGGCAGCTTACACCAGATCGCATCCAGTTAATTGCTAACATGTCAATACCCCAGACACAAAAGGAAGTGCGGGCTTTTATAGGCCTCACTTCATATTGTAGGCAGTGGATCCCTCAGTACGCATTTCTAGCAAAACCACTCATTCAGCTAACCACACAGGAGGCAGCCACATCGACTGTTCTCCCTTGGACTCAGGAACATACACAAGCTTTTGAAAGCCTAAAGGAAGCTTTATGTCAAGCACCTGTTTTAGCAACACCATGTTATAGCAAACATTTTACACTTTTTGTTACAGAACGTGAAGGTACTGCCTTGTCAGTACTCACTCAGGATCAAGCAGGATCACGCAAGCCATGTGCTTATTTTTCCAGTACATTAGATCCCGTAGCTCAGGCTTTGCCTGCATGCCTGAAATCAGTGGCGGCGACAGCTTTAGCAATCAGACAAAGCGATGCCATAGTATTAGGACATCCATTGACAGTACAAGTACCACATGCAGTAGAGGTTCTTGTGAACCGAACACAAACACAACACTTGACCATAGCAAGACTTACCGGTTATGAACTGACATTGTTTCAACCACACATAGAGATCCGACGGTGTAATACATTGAATCCTGCTACACTATTACCTGTAATTGGAACAGACCCACTAGCTCATGATTGTGTTGAAATCATTGAAATAAAGACGAAACCTAGACAAGACTTGACAGACGTTCCATTGTTAGATCCAGACCTGACGTTGTATGTAGACGGATCGTGCATGAGAACAAGTACAGGAGATTTAGTGGCCGCGTATGCAGTCACAACAGACACTGAAGTTATTGAGACAAATTGTATAGATACTTTGTCAGCCCAAGCAGCAGAACTTATTGCTCTAACACAAGCCTGTATTCAAGCCACAAATAAGAAAGTTAATGTATACACTGACTCACGTTATGCATTCGGAGTTGTACACGACTTCGGCGTACTGTGGCGAGAGAGAGGTTATTTAACCTCCCATGGTGCCCACATTCAGCACGGACCCCTCATTCATGCCTTGTTAGACGCAATACATCTACCTACTGCTATATCGATTATGAAATGTAAAGCACACACGAAGGTTACTGATATCATTTCTCAAGGCAATGATTTAGCTGACAGAACAGCTAAACAGACTGCTCAGAATCGCACATTAGACATGACAAAGCCAATAGTTCAGACACCAACACAGTGTATGACAATTAAGGATCCCGCACTTGACGTAATTGACATACAGACACATGCTACTGCAGAAGAATTAAAGAAATGGACTGAACTAGGAGGGATCCAGACAGATCAGGGATGGATGACGAAGGAGAAATCTGTATGGTTTCTTCCTGACTCTATGGTCCAAGCCATTATAGCTACAATTCACAGCCCGGCGCATTTAGGAGAAAAAGCTATGCTAGATAGCATTCAACACATTTGGTTCAATAAACATTTACGAGCAGCAGCTAAACAAAAGGTCCGTACCTGTATGATATGTTGTCAGTTCAACCCGGGAAAAAGTGTTCCCGTAGAACAGGGTGGATTCCAGACTCCTGATCATCCTTTTGAAGTGCTCCAAATGGATTATATCCAGATGGAACGATGTCGAGGATTCAAATATGTTCTTGTAGTTGTCTGCGCTCTCTCCCGATGGACTGAGGCGTACCCAGTATCAGATTACACGGCCCCGACTACTGCCAAACAGTTAGTTCGAGAATTCTTCCCACGGTACGGGCTACCACGTGTTGTATATTCAGATAACGGCCAGCCTTTCTCATCCGAATTAATGAAACATGTCTCACTTTTGTTGGGATATCAGTGGAAGTTCCACTGTGTCCGACACCCCGAGGCAGCAGGTCTCGTGGAACGACATAATCAAATTTTGAAAATCAGATTGTCTAAAATATGTAAGGAGAAAGGTGTTGACTGGATAGTAGCCTTACCAGTTGCACTATTTTACATAAGAATGGTAGCACACTCTCGAACAGGGCTATCCCCGTATGAGGTGATCTTCGGAAGGCCACCAAATATGTGGGGGACGCCTGTACCACGTAAAATAACTGATGTTAATTGTAATATGCTGACAGATTACCTGGCTTCCTTGATGTCTGCACTACAATCTTGTCGTTCACAGGTAGCTGCAGCTTTTCCTGACAACACTGAGGTGAAACCCCATGACGTTGCTCCGGGGGATCTGGTGTTTGTGAGGAATTTCGATCGGAAAACCCAATTGGAGCCCAGGTGGAAAACACCGAAGCTAGTCCTGCTGACCACAAGAACAGCCGTGAAAGTGGAGGGCCGCAAAGGATGGATACATTCCAGTCACGTTAAGAAATTTCATGGACTATCCTCGGATATAGACACTGTGCCCTGCACTCCCTCACAGACTGATTCAAAACTTCCCTTTGTTGAAAGGAATGACTCTCAGAACTATAAATTAAAACTTAGGCCCAAACAGTCGAGCAATTTGATTGTTTAAGTCCTCTCCAAGGTGAAGCGGTTGAATTGTCTCTGACATGTATCCCTTGGACCTGAGTAGAGAAAATACCAGAGAAATGTTGAAACGACAGGCGTATTGTAAATCACTGCGTAGCTACTGTGTGAGGACGTTATTAATTCTGTTTTTATTGAGTGTTTTAATAATCATTACGAGTGTGATTTTGCACATATATCATCCTATTTCTAGACATGTTTATAATATTACTGCTGAACATTCTTTTAGTGACCTACCGCCACATGAATTATCTTATAGACTTGCGCTGCGCAATAACACCTTCATTAGTATGTTACATCATTCCCATCAGACTAGTAATGCCACCAATTGTTGGGTGTGTGGCCGACTCCCTCCCTATCAGAATAACAAAGGAGTTCTGCCTTTCTTTCCACATCCGTTCACACACAATGGCTCCTGTGGAGCATGGTTTAGTTTACTAAATTCCATAGACCCAGACACAGCAGTTTATCAACAACATTGGATATGGGGAAATCTGAATCTAGTTTTATTCAAAGTCTGTCACCCTAATAAGGAGGGTCACCCCAGTAGAACAGGAACTGATTTAGAAAATGAAGTGTATAAATTAGGTAATTTTACGCCTAACCTCATGATTTTGAACGTCAAATCCGAAGTTGAATTAATTCTGCCCACTATGTCAGTATTTCCAGTTAAGGGTGAATTATGTGTGAGAAAAGTTGGTTCCATACACATGGGCCATAGCAAATGCGTTACTACAGTAGAATATAGTGATCAAGGGAAATCTTCATTTAGAGCTTCTCGCCATTCTTACTTTATATGTGGTCAGACGGCATATATGCGTCTGCCTCTAGATTGGGATGGTACCTGTTACATAGCATTCCTTTTGCCACCTGTTTTCCTAGCTCCCCCTGATTATTATCGAAATGTTCATTTAGTACACAAAAGAGAGCGTAGAGATCTCCCAGTTGTCGATTATACTGAGACGGCATGGGACAAGTATGTAGATTTCAATAAAGGTATCTTTCCCTATATAGGTACAATATCAAATAGTAAGCTGATACGCAGACTCACCAAGACTCTTGAAGCTGTAGTAAACGAGACTATAGCCGCCCTAGGCAATCTGACAGAGGAACAATCAGTGATGAGAATTGTTGTTCTCCAGAATCGTCTTGTCCTTGACGTCATCCTGGCCGATAGGGGCGGAGCTTGCAGGGTCATCGGATCCAGCTGCTGCATATTCATACCAGAAAATTCGCCATCTGTATATAAAGCTATAACACGCCTTCATAAGATTGTAAGCCAGATACACGAGAATCCAGGCACTTGGACGTGGTCCGGGTGGTTTTGGAGTGTGATATCAGCCTGGGGATGGAGAGTTCTATCCTTCCTAGGTATTGGCCTTCTTATGCTCTTCAGTTGTTGTTTATGCCTGCAATGTGGACCAGCGATTTGTGGTCTGTGTGCCACATCATGCATTCCATATCAAAGTTCTCGTTCAAAATGCCGGAAAAAGAAGGAAGAAGAAATGATGCTCCATGAGCAAATCGATGGAATAATGAAGATTGATATCTCTTGAAGGGCAAGTAGGGGACAAGGAGGGAATGTGGAAATGTGGATTTTCCTGATCAGTTATGTCCCCTATCTTGGACCCCAACGATTCTATGTGCATGTCACAAGTACATGTGTGTTCCCTCCAGTTCCAGTTTCCAAGACGCAAACATATGTGTGTCTACCGTCGACATGTTCTCTGTCAGATCCGCCATCAATGGGCTGGATATTCAATTCCTAAGTATGAAAAGCCACCGACTTTATATGGCTAAGGTACTCCATTTTTACAGTTCAGGCAAGTAGGCCCGATTCTTTCCTCAAAGCCTTTCCCTGCTCTCTGTCTCTGACAGTTTCAGCTTGAGCTCGCATCTGTATCCATGAACTTTGTCCTACTCCCTGTGCAGCTAACGGTGCCTGCCTCGGCCAGTTTTCGCCTGCCTGCCAAGAAGCTGTATTTCACCTTCGAATTATCTAGTTTGCTCTTCAGCCGATGCATTCCTGTCTAGTGATTTAGGTAAACATTTCCTTTAGCTCACAAGCAAAGGACTCAGCCTTTCCGTCCTCCTGCAAGTGATTCATAGCCCTGTTGCCATGGAAAGTTTTCTGCCCCTCGCTTCTCATATAGACACTTAGACGCTTGTACACGCACATACAGTTAGTATAGAATAGATTCTGTCAGAGAGTCCTTCCTTGTGGATAACATAGTTCTCTAAACATAGGATGTTAGATATGATTTGGGATTAGGTTGACATGACCCCCTAGACTTCTCGTCTCCACATGTAGAGCTAAATGTCAAGTCCCCTTCACCCCCTAGTTGCACGTCAATCACACGTCATGCTGCTGCGCACGCATCCATGTTAAGTATTATCGTATAGATCCACCTATGTAAGATAATGAGAGCCAATCATGTTTCTTTTTGCTCCTTATTACGCCTAGTTTCAATTACGTATCACTATGTTAATTTATCTTATCAATTGTTACGCCTTTCTGCACTTGTTTCATTGTAAATGTATGACCTATAAAAGTTACTTCTTGTCAATAAAGTATTGTACTTCACTTCCTGAACCCTCGTGGTGACGGAACCTGAAGGCCGCGACTCGAGTCGGCCATTTTGGATGGAATAAAGCCCATTTAGAAACCTCTTATACCACGGATTCTGCCTCTTGTTATTCTGAGCTATTTTACTTTATTTTAAGGATTCCGTATGAAATTCAGTTTCGGTAAAAAGAATATTTACCACAATACCTGTCAGCATGAGAAGAGTTAAGAGCAAAGAGATAGCTTTTTCTGAAAGCCTATTACAGACACCTCTCATCCTGGTAAAATGTGTTGACAGGCCCCTCCCTTTTCAGACACCACTGTATATCCCTGTTGCTTTCAAAAGAAGCGTCAGTAGAGAGGCCACAGGTTGCCCACACCGTACTTCTCATTCATTTTATCCTAGAAATAGGTGTTAGTGGAGAGGACAATGTTTTCCTACACACTACTGTATATTTTGGCATGCTGGGGGGAGCTGTGACTGGACAGTCACATCTATTCCAACACCCTTATATGTATGGTTAGTTCTAGGGGTGGGTGGTAAACTCTGTTCCGCAGGTAAAGTATGCAGGGATTTGTCACTCCATGTTCCACATGGAAGTGTAGAGGTTGGCAAAAACTCCACCACCCCTTGGCAGAGTGAAGTTTACTGGTGCACTACACATAGCTTTGTAAACAGTGACAGAAACAGACCCAAAAATAGC
Source organism: Triturus cristatus (assembly GCF_964204655.1). NCBI lineage: Eukaryota > Metazoa > Chordata > Amphibia > Caudata > Salamandridae > Triturus > Triturus cristatus. The sequence continues at coordinate 841,823,890 of NC_140580.1, read as the reverse complement.
AAAATGGAGGTGAGCTGCAAAGGGCGCCCAGGACGAGATCATAAAGATAGTCTGGCGCCCAAGATCACCGAGAGGGAACGTCCAACCTCACCACTCTATTAGTGAAGAGGATAAACCATTCAGTGGCAGGGAATGCCTAGAGGAAAGGCCATTGAGTGTCAGTTATCAGGTGTTGCCACTCCCTGCCTCAGTTTCATCTTCATGCCCTGGTGCACTCTTCCAGCTCCTCCACATGCCTGAAACCGACTGCTGGTTTGATGCGCCTCAGTGGAGTCCCGACCCTCGGGCTATGGACACCAGCGACCTACACGAGCTACAAGAGTTTTTTGATAATTCTGCGGAATTCCATGGAGTGAAACTCCTTGAGCTCCGCAAAGTCTAGTTTTTTGTGGAGAGGTTAGTACTTGTTATACTTACTATGGAGTAATAAGGTCTTGCATGTGAGGTGTGTACCTTCCCCACCCTACTATGCATACTCCTAAGCCTGCGGAAATGTGTGAGTGGAAAGGCAGTGTCTCTTTACACCCCTATTCTACACACTGGGGACCTTCGTGCAAGGCGTCACTGGAGAGGTCAGTCTCTTCCTATATCTACTATACAAAATTGTTAGGCTGTGGATAGGTGTCAGTGAGATCAGTGTCTCCTTACACCCTACTGTGCACTGTTATTATACTGCGTAAAAGTCTGCTCTTTTCCCCACACCCTACTAATGGAGACTATAAGGCATAAATACTGTAATAAAGAAAAATTTAAATTCTTCCTCTAAAAAAAGGTTTACGATCTAGCGAGACTCTCAATGGGTCATAACAAAAGTAGTGATTGAACTTTTTTTAATAATAATAAATGGACTTGAAGCAAATAGATGAGTATCAATGTGTGCTATGTACCAATGTTCGTCTAATGCAGATAAAACATGTGGGTTTTTTCATAAATCTAAGTGATTCATTTTTCCCCACAATAATATAATGAATTGCATTTCATTAATCTAATCACACTGTTACTATTCTGGTGTATATAAATTATACATATTACATAAGGATATATTCAGTGTAAATGCAAAGTCCATTATAAAAAGTATGATCTCGCAAGAGGCTCACAAGATCAAACCAGGAAGCACTGCCCCCTCAGACTGCACACAAGGGATTACCTCCTTGGCTCTCACGAGAGTCCAATGAGAGCTTTGGAGAAGTGAAAAAAGTGAAACATAGTAAAAACAACATAAATAATGAAACTATAGGGTAGCTCTGAAAAGAGACGTTTTTGTTAACAGTTTTCAACAATTTGTGTTTTCAAACGATTTTAATATTATTTTTTTTTAATGGGTACAAATAACATACAACTTAAACTGGTAAATAAACGCCAACAACATCTCTATAAAAACCAAAAGGAGAAAAACTTTCAAAAAACCATTTTAAAAAAGTACTGCCTAAGGAGGCTTCTAATGGGCAGGCAGACCTGCTTGTCTCTGATGAAAAAATGATCTGCGTATACAAGCAGCAAAATAGCGCTTTCTTTAAAAAAGCAGGGTTATTGTCCGCTTGTGCACTTAGAAACTGTGTGTGAACCCATCGCAATCCTTCGAAGAGCGTTAAAATATTATCGCTTCATATATTTTATAGAACAATTCATAATAATTTTTTCTAAACTAATCTACATCTCTAATGTCTTAATTTGTTCAGAATTACATGAAACCACTGTTATGAACTTAATGGCAAACGCATGATCTTGTGGGTCGATCATGAGAGCCGAACCGCAAGTAGAGCCCACTCAGGGTCCATGCCGGGGATTGTGCGTTTGACTCCGCGAGCGTCTCACAAGATCATAAACATATTTTTGCTTTATGTACTTAAGGGAACAAATCATAATCAATTTTGCTAATATAATCAACTTCTGTAATCCGTTACTTCACAATTACAGGAAAGCACTATTCTTTACAAATGTACGATCTAGTGAGAGGGTCGCAAGGGCCGACCAGAAAGTACATCCCCCTTATAGTCGACAAAGGGGATTGTGGGCCCGATCCACAGAACAAACTTAAGACAAAATCCTAAACTTAGTACCATTTTTGTATTCACAGAATGCACTTACTACTTCTGGTATTCACAGAATGAACTTACTCCTTTTGCTATTCGAAGAATGAACTTACTACTTTTGCTATTCACAGAATGGACTTACGACTACTAACTTTACGTCTGCACTCGGGCCGGAATTTCCGCCTCCGGAGCGGAAATCCCGCACACGGAGCGGGAAGTCCGCTTACGGGCCGGAAAGTCCGCTTACAGGCCCGAAAGTCCGCTTACGGGCCGGAAAGTCCGCTTACAGGCCGGAATGTCCGCTCACGGGCCGGAAAATCCGCTCCCTGGCCGGAAGCTCAGATTTGGGGCAAGACTACATTAACTGTGGCCATTGATCATTTGAGCCAAGGATAAACACCTGTCCAAGTCCCTACCATCCCCCACGATGCATCAGCTGACACACTCCAGCCAATCCCAGCCAACAGCTCCAGTTTGCCATGATGTGCTAGTGCCTACCATCCCCCACCATGATCCAGCTGAATCCAATTAACACCAAATGACCAGCAGCAAAAAACATTTAAAAGCAGCACACAGTGAATGAACAGGTTTGGCCAAAGCAAGTTTGTGTTTGCATGCTGACACTGGCTGAGAACAATGGAGATACTGAAAAGGAAGAGGAATTTCACAGCAGAGGAGACCACCATGCTTGTGTAGTTCATAGTGAGGCACCACAAACGCCTCTATGGACTCCCACCCTACAGCACCAGTGGGGCACAGAAGGCAGCCCTGTGGCAGCAATTATCCACTGCTGTCACAGCATTGGGGGAGGAGAGGCGCACAGTCCAGGACATCAAAAAAAAGTGGCGGATGAGCGGCTGAGGGTGAAGGAGAAATACTCCCGAATTGAATTACATCGGATCCTCCCTGCTGCATACTCTGGACCCCGCATCCGCCTCACCCCACTGGAGGAGGATATCCTGACCACGATACACCCCCACTTGGTCCATGGGCTGCCTGTTAGTGACGTCCGCTACGTGGTACCAGGTAAGTGGGATGAAAAGGAAAAGTGCATGAAAAGATTGTCTGTGTTTCACTGTCATTGTGAATAAGGAAGTAGTCCAAAGTGTATATAAAAATCATAGCCAGTCAGAGACTCATGTGTCACCCTCTGTATGTATCACCACAAGTCCCACAATCCTTAGCGATGGAAATGGCAAATCCCACCCCCACTTTAGAAAACATGGGCACTGTACTGTTGCAGTAATACACCAGCCTGCTAAGTAGCAATTGACAAATCTCAGCAGAGATGCGCCAGTATCAAAGCGACACGCAATCCAACTCTTGTGCAACCGCGGATGCGTCACATTTACAATGCGGTGCACTGTGGCGCAGGGATAGACAGATGTGTGTCGCATTTGATGGTATTAGGGGGTGCTTTGCTGGAGTAGTGTCGCAAGTGTGACGCAACTCCAACAATGTCCATGGACCGCCTACACCTAACTTTCTGTGCCACTCATTACATGTGCCTCAAGCAGGCGTAAGTTTGCATAGCACCACCCTATGAAAAGTGACTCCGTGAAATCTCGTCGATTACAATGCATCACATGTACGAAGAATGACCAAAGAAACGCACACCCTACCTACATCACAGCTGATGCATGTTTAATGTTGCGCAGGACTGCACAACGTGACGCATCCCCATAGATGCATTACGTTGTGAATACGTCTAAATGTGTCACCTGTATTACCCCACCGCTGTGTCACAGAAGTGACGCAACTGCAGTGTAAATGTATTACAAGGGGCGTGTAAACCTGCCACTAAATATCAAAGAAGTAAATCACCCTGTGCCAGCTTAAAGCACAAAGCAGAAGGTGAGAGAATCATCAGATCCAAAAGTCAGACACCTATTCTGTTGTACATTTACCACCCTGCCACGCCATTACGTCCCCAATGCACCACTGCTCTTACCTGCCCAGTCTGCGGCAGTACTGCACAATACTGTTAGCATGCAGAAGAAATGGGGAAATCACAGAAAAGTCCCACAAGCACATTTCCCATTTGTTTACTTTTCTCTCTTCTCACCCATTGACACATTCAGCCAGAGCACAGACAACTGCCGCAGCAGAGGTCCCTGCATCTACTGGGAGGAATCGCCACCGCACAGAGATAGGCATGCCACCCTCACCGACTGGTAAGTCAAAGTGGCCAGGAGATGGTCAAAAAGCATACATTGTCAGGAGTGACAGAGGGACATATAGTGGCCACATATGAAAGTCAACCAGAGATGAAAAAATAGCTGCATTACTACTGGAGTTGTCAATGGACATCCACCTTCAGCAAATTATATTTGCGAACAGCAAAAGACAACATATTAAATGTCTTGGCTCATCAAACCTTCGTAATTGCGGAACATGACATGTTTTGCAGCAACAGCCCCAGACCTGGGAATCCAATCCTGTTATCGAGTGCCACAGCTAGTCAAAAGGGTGTCCCCACTATGTCGAAATGGTGTCTGTAGACGTAATCAATAAATCTAATTTGCAGAAATATGGCAATGATGAACAAGAAGTGAGATACCAGGGTCAGTAGTATTGACAATGCATACACTGTCCAACTTTGAATGTTTCCAATATAGATCAAATTCCCAGTCCACACAGCTGGTCATGTACCACTTACATTGGCTGGCTTTTGTGTTGTCCATCAACAAAACACGATAGTGGACCTCACATCATGATCCGTAGACATGTCATTGTGATATAGGTTGCATCCAGGTAGTGGGCACATTCGAAGCTATGTGGGAGCAATCATGATATTAAGTATAACACACTTCAGCAACGCTGGTGCCCACAACTGCTTTTGCTCATCTTTTGTGCCAGAAATCTAGTGCATCACATGTGGCTGCAGGAATGGAAAGTAGCAAAACACACTTATCATTGTAGGAACAACGAGGTCCTCCCATAATCTAAGACACACACTGACTTTGGCTACAAGGTTGGCTGTGACATCTGTTCAGGGCCCACACACTGTTCTGGTGCTGGGCCAAGGGAAGTAAACCCAAGAATAAATCAGGCTGAATGCTCATTAAATGTGCCTTTCACCTCCGCCGTATGTTGTATGTGTTGTACAACACTGTTGTCCTGCATCACAAAATGCTCACATATGGCATTTGAACCCATGCAAGATCAGACCCTGGTGGCTAATGAAAGGATGACCCCAAATGTATGCCAAGTGAGTGCAGAATGGACATACAATAGTACAATGAGTCATATGAAGTGACCAAAACACAACCGGCTTGCAATTCAATGATCGGAAACACCATGATGAAAATGGCATGGCTGAGGCCAACACTGATGCCAGTTGTGTACCTTTGAGATGGATGTAGGGGCTGCTAAGGTGAATCTTCATGCAGTTACACCTGCAAAATGACTTGGCTGAAGAGCGACACTCTAATCCAGTGCAGGCGGAAGGCATCAAAGCTTCTCAGCCTATCCGCAATGTGTGATCATAACCAAATGTTGCATTCTGCTTGCCTCCTCTCCTACCGTATTCACATGTATAGGTGAGTGTTTGACATATGAGGTTTGGATGTCTGCTGTACAAGACACCAATCGTCGTCAGCTAAGTAGTACCATGATGTTGGAAATAGAGTACGCAAAGAGAGGACACTCAAAGGATGGACATAAGAAATCTGTGTTCTCTCATTCAAAAATGAGCTGAGTGACTTCATGCGTAGGGAAGCACAAATGAGCAACATCATGTCCCTGACTATTGCACATCTCACACATGAAACCCTTTCTGACTTGTCAACAGACAACATTAGACTCTGGAAATATGTCAGTCTGAATGGCAAAGGTGAAAGCAGTGTAATGCGGAGGATTCCGGGGGGTCATTTATCCCTTCCTATCAGTAACCTTCTCATGCAAGTGTGTCTGGTGATGTGTCATCTTATTGATGTCAGTGATGTGTGGAGGTAATGGCTGGCAACTGCTGCATGTGAGCAGGTGCCCACATGTAAAGTTCATGAGCTAAACATGCTGCACATTGTACGTGATTACCCACAAATGGTCATTGAGAATGACATGTTGCCTCAGAGCTACCATCTATGGTTGAAAAATATAGACCTGTATGTCTCATCACAGCTGCTGACAGGATGACACCACAGCAGCGGACACCATCCCGGGGACTGCATGGCATCCTGGCTGCAGCAGTGCAACCCTCGTGCACCCGTCCTTCAGGTAATTCTAGCATGAGGTGTGTCTGTTGATGTGTCATCTTCTTGATGTCAGTGCTGTGTGGAGGAAACGGCTGGCAACTGCTGCATGTGAGCAGGTGCCCACATGTAAAGTTCAGGAGCTAAACATGCTGCACATTGTTCGTGATTACCCACAAATGGTCATTGAGAATGGCATGTTGGCTCAGAGCTACCATCTGTGGTTGAAAAATATAGACCTGTATGTCTCATCACAGCTGCTGACAGGATGACACCACAGCAGCGGACACCATCCGGGGGACTGCATGACATCCTGGCTGCAGCGTTGAAACCATCGCGCACCCGTCCTTCAGGTAATTCTAGCATGAGGTGTGTCTGTTGATGTGTCATCTTATTGATGTCAGTGCTGTGTGGAGGAAACGGCTGGCAACTGCTGCATGTGAGCAGGTGCCCACATGTAAAGTTCATGAGCTAAACATGCTGCACATTGTTCGTGATTACCCACAAATGGTCATTGAGAATGACATGTTGGCTCAGAGCTACCATCTGTGGTTGAAAAATATAGACCTGTATGTCTTATCACAGCTGCTGACAGGATGACACCACAGCAAAAACCAAAGGAAATGATACACGGAGTGTTGAACATTGCAAGCACTCACCCCCAGTCAACTGATCTGGGTTTAATCCATCACCGTTCTTTACCCCACTCTGCCACCCCAGTTCAGACATGGCCATATGCAAATCAGTCTGACCCTGTGCCTCATGGGAATAGTCCAGCCCGAACTGCCAAGCCATGTCTTCCCTGGACCGGAAACAAGCTTCCTAGGACCGGTTTCTGGCATTTCAGCCGTCTTCAGCCAGGCTTGCTTGAATCCAGTGGCAAAGTGAGCAAGGGACTCACGTCTGAGCATACCCTGCCAATTTATGTCGAACAAAGCAAAAACCAAAGGAAATGATGGACGGAGTGTTGAACATTGCAAGTACTCACCCCCAGTCAACTGATCTGGGTTTAATCCATCACCGTTCTTTAGTTAAGTTGGCAGGGTATGCTCAGACGTGAGTCCCTTGCTTCACTTTGCCACTGGATTCAAGCAAACCTGGCTGAAGACGGCTAAAATGACAGAAACCGGTCCTAGAAAGCATGTAATCAGCAGTTGTTGTTTAAAAAGTGAAATACAAATCAGGAGTGTCATGTGCCTGTCTGTCAATTAGTGATGCAGATCATTGAGAATGTTGTCACTTCCCTCTACAGCTGCTGGATCAGGGACAGCTATGCCTACAAAAGCTGTGAGGAGACGGGTCAAGCAGGTGACAATAGGGGGAACAGCAAGGGACAGAAAGTTGTGGCTGGAGCTGGTGAGTTTGCTTGTATCATGTACATCTCTGTGTAACACCTCAGTGCTATGGTGTGAGCTGTCATTTGTGGTGGTACCCTACACAGGTCACATGATCCTCATCTGTTGATGCAAAGTACAGTTAATACAAACCATTGTGTTGCACCACATGTTTTACCAGGTCAATCCCTAATACGGTTGCAACCTCTGTTCCAGGGGATGCTGAGGATGAGGATGACAGGCCTATGACCAGTGCGGGCCGACGGGGAATCAGAGGGCAGAATCCCCTGATCCTCCAAGCAGTGATGTCAGCAGCAAGCACTGCTCAAGAGGAGGAGGATGAATTTCCTGACGACGTCTACTTGGTGGATGATGATGACAACATGTCTGATGAGGATACAGATGCCAATGTGGGCTTTCGTGCCAGATTGGCAACATCGGTCAGGGCATCACATCCTCTGCCAAGCAACGTTCGTCAGCCTCCTCCCAAGCATAGCATGGCCTGTCACCAGCATCGAACAAACCAGCCACAGCTCCCACGCATCACAACACAGACATCACTCCCTCACATCCCTCACGTCCAGGACCAACATGGTGGTTCCCCTACCCGCTCTTCCCTAGACAGTGTATCCCTGCCATCCTCTCCACCATCTGGGGGAAGTACCAGCCCTGTTGTGGTGGCGGTATCCCCTGGGCACCATTCTCCTGCCCACAGGCTCCCACCTGCCACCCCCTCCCATGCTGTTGGACCTGCTCGTCACATCCATGGCAGACAGATGCAGAGAGGGCCTGAACCTGGCTGTGATGGCCAGTGGGAGCAGGACTTCTACCAACAGCAGGACATTAGTGCCATAGGGGCTACCCTGTCGGACATGTCGGAGTCCCTGCAGGACATGGTCCACTTCCCTCAGGTGGTGGACAGGCTGAGCCAAGTTTTGGATAGGATGAATAGGACTTGGCAGGACATGTCCAGAAATATGTGAGACATGCTATCCATCCAAAGGGAAGAGGGTGCAAGACACCATGCCTTGGCCATGAAGATGATGGAGGGCATATTGAAAGTGATCCAAAGTCTCCCTTCACGGTCAACGCAGGGAGGGGAGCCATCATATCTGCCCACAGGACAGCACATCCCCACACCTGTACCAACTGCACAGCAACAGAGCAAAGGGAGACATCCACACCAGCGGGCTGAACTGGCACTCCCACCACCAACCCCTGTAGAGGCACTCCCGCCACCTGCACAACCACCACCAACCCCTGTACAGGCACTCCCGCCACCTGCACAACCACCACCAACACCTGTACAGGCACTGCCACCACCTGCACAACCACCACCAACCCCTGTACAGGCACCGCCACCACCTGCACAACCACCACCAACCCCTGTACAGGCACTCACGCCACCTGCACAACCACCACCAACACCTGTACAGGCACTCCCGCCACCTGCACAACCACCACCAACACCTGTACAGGCACTGCCACCACCTGCCCAACCACCACCAACCCATGTACAGGCACTCCCACCACGTGCACAACCTGCCCTTGTCCAGGCACAACCATCAAATGTGCATACACCATCGGCCCCAGCACATGTAGATGACCCTGAACAATCCCTTGGACAATACCCACCACCACGTAGGTGACAAGCCAGACCTGACCACTCTGAGCGGTCATCCCCCCCCCAAATTGCGATGTCGCAAGCATGATCGCCGGTGACAGGAACCCAGGACAATGTAACCACGTGAATGTGTGTTGACCAAATAAAGACCTACAAAAAAAGAGATTCTGTTGTGTATCATGTCCTGTGTAACGATGTATGTGGCCTCGAGATGTGAGAAGGTATGTGTGTGTGTGACACAGTTACCAGTGTAACCCATCATTGCAACAAGCCATTATGTGCATAGCAGATGACTCACCAATTATGTGTCCATAGTCTGAACCAGACATTCCAAATGAAGTCAAACAAGTGGAAGTAATTAGAATTCCTAATTGAAATTTATGAAGGTACAAAAGAACAACCGTCCGTTTGGAAGGGAGAAAGGAAAACAAATGATGGTCTTGATGCAGAGGGAGAAGGGAACCTGGATTGGGGTGGGGCAAAAAAAATATAACACGTCAGGGAGCGTCAGGGAAAACAGTCTATTTACAAGGGGAAATGGAAATAATAGTTCACGTCAACGTCTCCGTCAAAAGTCAAGTGTCCTTCTGGTCATCTTCTAGGACCACAATGTCCAGATCCTCTGAGTCTGATGCAGGCACACGTCTGGCGGGTGCAGGAACAGGCACCACTTGTGTTCGTGACACACGAGGAGTATGGGGGGAAACAGTGTGGGGCAACGGACAGGGAGAGACATTGACAGTGTTATGGGAAGGGATTTGGGAGACACTAGACGACATGGCTCTGGTCAGTGAATTGATGCTGGTGGTGAGGGTGTCCAGAGATCGGAGAATGTCCGCTCGCATCATGCGTACCTCCATACACACTTGTAGCATGATGCGAGCGGACATGTCTGGCTGACCCTCACACATCCACATCAAGTCCACTGGCACAGCCACAGGAGGAACAACACCGGGAGGGGCCTGGGTGTTACAGGAGGGATGTGGTGCCTGAGGTCCGGAGCCAATGATGTCATCGAGCTGGCAGCTACGATGATGGGGACTGGTTTCAAGGGATGCAGCTGGAGCCCCCAATGGAATGGGGGACTCTAGAGGTAGGGAGGGGCTGGTGGCAGGCCCAGATTGTGTGTTGGCCTGCCCCGAGGATACCTCTTCAGGGCCCACAGGTGAAGAGTCTTGGGGAGAGTAGCTCTCAACCACATCATGGGCAGAGGTGTCATGTTCACCCCCCCCCCACTTCAATGTCCGCAGCCTCCACCCGCGATGTAGCACCAGCATCAGGGTGTCCCTTGTCAGTCCGGGTGGGCGCAATCCCCTTGCCTCTTAATGTTGAGGGTCCCTCCTCATCCTCCTCTTCCTCGCTGGTGGAAAGAGGGTGTAGCCGCCGCCGCACTGGTGGCCTTGCGCTCTGGACCTGGTCCTGCTGCCCTTCCGTTTCTCCAGCTGTGCCTGCTGAAATGTAAGCAAAATCCGAATGTTATGGTTGTGTCATGCAGGACGAGACACATACATAGAGGAGCCAAGGTCAGACTTTTATTCCTCTGATCACACTCTATAGTTGTCAGTGTCTATGAGCTGACATTACGTGTATGTTCACTGTCATTTACTGGATTGAGTCTGACATGGCCATCTCACGTGGATGTTTGTGGCTTACACAACTGTATTGGCCAACCCTCAACCTGGCATTCTGGTGATCTGTGTGTCCTGCCACTGCTACACGTGCAGGTTCCAGAAGAAGGCCACCAATGGAGAACATGAAGAGTCCTGATTTATTGGATTTTTGCCATTTATAGGGAGTCGCAGCTATGGAAGGTCTAGACAAGTGTCATCTGCTTTGTAGCATTGTATGGGACAAGACAAGTGGTGAATGTGGGTCAATCAATCAATCAATCAAGAAATTTGGATAGCGCGCTACTCACCCGGAGGGTCTCAAGGTGCTTGGGGGGAGGGTTGCTACTGCTCGAACAGCCAGGTCTTGAGTTGCCTCCTGAAGGAGAGGTGGTCTTGGGTACGACGGAGGTGGATGGGAAGGGAGTTCCAAGTCTTGGCTACCAGGTAGGAGAAGGATCTTCCTCCCATGGTGGCTCTTCGAATGCGTGGAACCGCTGCGAGGGCGTGACTGGTCGATCGCAGTTGGCGGGTGGGAGTGTAGAAGGTCAGGCGGTTGTTGAGGTACCTGGGGCCCAGGTCGTGGAGGGCCTTGTGTGTGTGGGTGAGGAGACGGAACGTGATTCTCTTGCTGACGGGGAGCCAGTGCAGGTCTCTCAGGTGTCCGGAGATGTGGCTGTGTCGGGGGATGTCCAGGATGAGTCGTGCGGAGGCGTTCTGGATGCGTTGGAGTCTTTTCTGTAGTTTGGCTGTGGTTCCGGTGTAGAGGGTGTTACCGTAGTCCAGTCGGCTGGTGATGAGTGCTTGGGTGACCGTCTTCCTGGTTTCGGTGGGGATCCATCGGAAGATCTTTCGGAGCATGCGTAGGATGTTGAAACACGATGATGAGACGGCGTTGACTTGTCTGGTCATCGAGAGGGAGGAGTCCAGGATGAAGCCCAGGTTGCGTGCATGGTCCGTTGGTTTGGGTGCGCTGCCTAGGGCCGGGGGCCACCAGGAGTCGTCCCAGGCAGAGGGTGATGATCCAAGGATGAGGACTTCCGTCTTGTCTGAGTTCAGTTTCAGGCGGCTGTTCTTCATCCACTCGGCCACTTCTTTCATCCCTTCGTGTAGGTTGGTTCTGGCGGTGGCAGGGTCGTTGGTGAGGGAGAGGATCAGCTGGGTGTCGTCGGCATAGGAGATGATGTTGAGGTTGTGTTGGAGTGCGATGGCTGCAAGGGTGCTCATGTAGACGTTGAAGAGGGTGGGGCTGAGTGATGATCCTTGTGGTACGCCCCAGATGACTTCGGTGGCCTCGGATCTGAACGGGGGGAGGCGGACTCTCTGGGTTCTTCCGGCGAGGAACGAGATGATCCACTCCAGTGCCTTCTCTTGGATACCGACGTTGCTGAGGCGTTGTACTAGGGTGCGGTGGCAGACAGTATCGAATGCTGCGGAGAGGTCCAGGAGGATGAGGGCCTCTGTTTCCCAGTTGTTGAGCAGGGTTCGGATGTCATCAGTGGCTGCGATGAGGGCGGTCTCGGTGCTGTGGTTGGCTCGGAATCCGGACTGTGAGTGGTCGAGGGATCCGTTCGTCTCGAGGAAGGCGGCAAGCTGTCTGTTGACGGTCTTCTCAATGACTTTGGCTGGAAACGGGAGGAGCGAGATGGGGCGGTAGTTCTTGAGGTCGGTGGGGTCTGCTGAAGGTTTCTTCAAGAGGGCGCTGAGTTTGGCATGCTTCCAGCTTTCCGGGAAGGTGGCGGTGTTGAAGGAGCAGTTGATGACGCCCCGGAGATGGGGTGCGATGACAGAGTCGGCCTTGTTGAATACGTGGTGGGGGCATGGGTCGGTTGGTGATCTGGAGTGGATGGTGTTCATGCGGATGGTGTCTTCATTGCTGACCGGGGTCTAGGCGCGGAGGGTGATGGTGGGGGGCGTTGGTTCTGTGGTAGGGTGCGTGGACTGGTCGTCGAAGCTGTTGTGTATGTCTGCGATCTTGCTGTGGAAGAATGAGGCGAGTGAGTCGCAGAGGTCTTGTGAGGGAGTGATGTCGTTGTTTCCGGCGCTGGGGTTGGAGAGCTCTTTGATGATGCTGAAGAGTTCCTTGCTGTTGTGTGCGTTGTTGTCTAGTCGATCCTTGAATGCTGACTTCTTGGTGGTGTGGATTAGCTAGTGGTGTTTGTGGGTGGCGTGCTTGAGGGTGGTCATGTTGTCTGTGGTCGGGTTTTTTCGCCAAGCTTTCTTGAGGGTGCGGCAGTTCTTCTTGGAGTTCTTGAGGTCGTCGTTGAACCAGGAGGCATTCTTGCTTCCGGGCCTGCTGGGATGGTTTTTCAGGGGTGCGAGGTCATCAGCGCAGTTGGTGATCCACTGTGTGAGTTTGTTGGCTGCTTGGTTGGGGTCCGTTGATCTGGCGGGAGGGTTCTGGTTCAGTGATGTGGTGAGCTGGTCGGTGGTGATCTTGTTCCAGCTCCTGCGGGGAACCTGTTGCGGGAGGTGGTGGGTCGTGGTCTTTCTGAGGCTGAAGTGGACGCAGCTGTGGTCTGTCCAGTGGAGTCCGGTGGAGTGGCTGAAGGAGATGTACTTGCTGGAGGAGAAGATTGGGTCGAGCGTGTGTCCGGGGTAGTGGGTGGGGGTGTTCACCAGTTGCTTGAGTCCGAGGTTGGCGAGGTTGTCCAGCAGGGTGGTGGTGTTATTGTCGTAATTGTTCTCCAGGTGGAAGTTGAGGTCCCCTAGGAGAATGTAGTCGGCGGAGGGGAGGGCATGTGGGCTGATGAAGTCTGCGATGTCTTCGCTGAATTGTGTGCGGGGTCCTGGGGGTCTGTAGATGAGGGTGCCTCTGAGTGTGTTCTTGGGGTCGGTGTGTATCTGGAAGTGAAGGTGTTCGGCGGCTGTGAGGATGTCGTCGGAGCTGGTCGTGATGCGGATGGTGTTCTTGTGGACGATGGCGATGCCTCCTCCTGTCTGGTTGACGCGGTCCCTTCGGGTGATCTTGTATCCGTCCGGGATGGCTATGGCGATGTTGGGCGCTGAGGAGGCGGTCATCCAGGTTTCCGTGAGGAAGGCGACGTCCGGAGATGTGGTGTCGAGCAGGTTCCATAGTTCCACGGCGTGTCTGTGGACGGAGCGGGTGTTGAGCAGGATGCACTTCAGGTGGTTGCTGTTGGTGCTCGGATTGGCGGGTGCGGGTGCAGTGCAGGTCCGGATGCAGGAGAACTTGCAGGGTTGGCAGGTGAAGGGTCCGTGGGTGCGTCCTGGGGTGGCTCGGTGGCAGCCGAGGAGTCGGCCGGTGTTGAGTGCGCTGAGGGTGGCAGCGTCGTACGTCCGGCGGGTGGGCTGGCGTCTGCGGGGGCCAGGCGGTCTGGCGCTGGGCGCGGTCCAGGCGTGGACGGGCGTAGACGGGCTTGCCTTTGGCGTGCCTTCAGCGCACCATTGGCGCAGCCGCTGCGCGTGAACGCTGCGCGCGCGCACGCGCTGACTCTGCCATAAATGAAGTGTGCGGGGCGGAGCGAGGGAGGAGCAGCTGGGAGGCGGGAGCGGGGTGGCGAGTGGGGAGGGGAGCGGTGATGCAGGAGGGAATGGGGGTGGGGCCACGGGGGAGCAGTGGCAGGGAGCGGGTGGGTCAGCGGTAGAAAACGGCGGTGGGGCACAGGAATGATCAGGGGCACAACGATGCAAACGATCACAAAACAAATGCAGGCTCACAAAACAATACTGAGGTCAGGGGGCGGGGGCAGAACAATACGGCGCAACACTGGGAGCGAGGACAGGGGCACAGGGGTACAACAGTTGATGATGCAAATGAAAGGAAAACAGTTACAGGCACAATACTGGTACAACAGTAGACAATGTAAATGAGCAGTGAACAATTACAGGGGCAGATACAAACTTGGCGGCGGCGGCGGCGGCGGCAAGCGGATCCCGGGCACACTCGGGGTGGGCCACGCGGCGGGAGGAGCAACCGGCTCTGACCAGGTCAGGTCAGGTCACAGCTCCCCGCCTCGCGGACACCACCTTTTGTGTTCAGAGGGAGGGAGGAGCAGCTGGGAGGCGGGAGCGGGGTGGTGAGTGGGGAGGGGAGCAGTGATGCAGGAGGGAACGGGGGTGGGGCCGCGGGGGAGCAGCGGCGGGGTGGGTCAGAGGTAGAAAATGGCAGTGGGGCACAGGAACGATCAGGGGCACAACGATGCAAACGATCACAAAACAAATGCAGGATCACAAAACAATACTGAGGTCAGGGGGCAGGGGGCAGAAACAATACGGCGCAACACTGGGAGCGAGCACAGGGGTACAGCAGTTGACGATGCAAATGAAAGGAAAACAGTTACAGGCACAATACTGGTACAACAGTAGACGATGTAAATGAGCAGTGAACAATTACAGGGGCAGATACAAACTTGGCGGCGGCAAGCGGATCCCGGGCACACTCGGGGTGGGCCACGCGGCGGGAGGAGCGACCGGCTCTGACCAGGTCAGGTCACACATCCACAGGGGCTCTGGGCTATTTCTGTAGCTACATTGTGAGTCTAGCCTTTTGCTGTCCCCACACATGATCTGGCAATCCAGTGGCACATATTGGCTTTGGTGACTGATATGGTAATGCAGTACACCGCTGAACAGTGGGGGATTGTTGTGACAGCTACCTGTACATGTGAAATGTCAAACAGGCCACTGAGGGTGAAACGTCTGTCAGTGGACCCACCTTGCAAGTTTTGAAGCGCTTAAGAGTGATGCAAGGATGTCAAAGTCTGTCTTGACTCCATCGCACATGATGATTTGTCACAATTGGAACCCAAACTCTACAAAAGCAATGCATGTCATAGCATCCTATACCCTTTGGCCTGCCATGCGCACACTGGACAGTGTCTGTACCATTGCTCATCCAATGCACACATGATTTCCTAGTGCCAATTGTAGTGGTGCGGGAAGAGCAGATTTCAGTATAAATGCACAATTGTGGCTCATTTAGCCAGTTGTCATGACGAAACTACAACTCCCAAAATGCACTCTGCCCTGTACAGTCCATATGCCACAGTGTGCCTTTTTAAGCTTGGTGACTGCTGCATGGCCACAGAATCTGTGAATGGAGGCATCGGACACACAATGGTACATCACTGTTTCACTCACATCATACTCCCAGACACATTTAGCATATGATGCACTTACCATGTCCCTGCTGCTCTCGCTCCTCCAGCTGAGCATGGAGGGTCGGCCAAGCTGCTCGCAGGACCCTCCTGTACAGTGGGGAGAGGCGAGGACGATGCACATGGTGCTGGGAAGACAGGCCCACCAGCTCCTCAGCCTTGTGCCGGGACCACCGTTTTAGGTCCTCCCAGCGCTTGCGGCATGCCCTCGCACTCCTGGTGTGGACTCCCACTGCACTGCAGCGCTCACCGATCTTGGCCCACAGCCTGGCCCGGGCTGCATTGCTCAGCTGGTGTTCAGGGTCCCCATATAGCTGAGGATATTTGGCCAGCACCCCCTCAGCCAAGATGTCTAACTCACTTTCAGTGAAAGGGGGTGCCTTGTCTTCGTAACCCTCAGCCATTATGGTGAAAATAAGGATGATAAGAGCAGCAGGATGTCAGAGGATCTGATCTGTGATAGAGGATGACTCAGAATGAACACAAAATGGCTGCCAACTATTTCCTGTGATGTATTTCCTGCCTCCCACTTCCTGTAAAACATTTCCTGTATGAAAGAATGTGTTCCGGGTTATTTTCGGAGTTTACGGCCCGTAAGCGCAGTTTCCGGTTCCGGAGCGGAGGGTCCGCACACGCGCCTTATGCTCCGTAGGCGGGACTTCCGCTTTCGGGCCGTAAACTCCGAAAAGGACCCGGAACATATTCTTTCATACAGGATATGTTTTACAGGGAGTGGGAGGCAGGAAATACATCACAGGAAATAGTTGGCAGCCATTTTGTATTCATCCAGATCCATCCACAATCAGGAATCAAATCTACTGCCATCCTGCTGTTCTGTTGTGAATAAAAAGAAATGACAGTGCATGTGAGAATTATGAAAATGTAACAAGAGGGGGTAGAGACCATCTAATGAAATTTCTGCACTTATGGGGGGGGGGGGAGCTGACACAACATCAAACCCCTCTTTCAGTTTCTCCTACTTTGCATTATGGTACATGTAGTCCATATTGGGTGCTCATTAGCAGCGTTGTGTGATGTGTTACGTAACATTGGGGTGGAGCAGTGTGGATTTATCACAGACGCATGGTGTCTGATTCACCCATGACATCATTCACGTTGTGGGTGCATCATTTGTGGGGGTCACGTCTGTTGAGGGCACAGGCCCGACAATGCTATGGTTATGGCCTTTTCTGATTAAGTGACCCATCCTCATGAGGTCCGGCTAGGTCTCATAGTACATGTATCATTTTCCATCTGCGTCAATTGATTCTTTAGGGACATCCACTACACTGATCGCTGACATGGGCACATGAGCTGAAGCACGCTCAACCTTTTGACTACTGTCAACAGCTGGGATTGACATGCAGTTAGAGTGGCTTGCAAAGTTGTCTCAGGAAGGAATTTATTGACACAGTCGTGTATATCCAAGTTTCATCATTGGCAACAGACAGCAATCCACATTTAGTCCATTCCACTACAGGTTGCTCATGTGAAAAATGTGGCAACGAGCTGCTCACGGACTTGCATGCCCTGACCTCGGTTATGTGCCATGGCCCGGTTTCCCAGATTCAGAGCTAGCCGAGGTTCCAGTGGTATGTGTAAGCCATGCGTTAAGGCAATGTTGTGCAAGACACAACAGGCTAATATGATCTTGCACACGACTTCTGGGGAGTACTGCAGCACCCCCCCCCCCCACCCCCGCCCCCCTGTACGGTTGAGACATCTGAATCGCGACTTCAACAGACCAAAAGTGCGCTCTATGATGGCTCGAGTCCGTATGTGTGCCCTATTGTACCTACGCTGTGGTACAGTGTTTGCACGCCTGTAAGGGGTGAGGAGATGTGGGGTGAGTGCATACCCAGCGTCACCTGAGGAGAGGAGTAAGGGCAGTTGGTTACATTTCCCTCTTTGAATTGCACAGGACATGATCTATACTGTATTACATGCAGTATCTGTTGGGCCATGTATGTAGCTTTATGATTCTTATTGTACAATGGTTAATGTTCGGGGGCATTCAGACATTTCAAAAACACATTTTCCTTATTTCTAACGCTTGGTACTTACCCAGTAGCCACATGTTGCCAAATTCTCCCGCAGCCATCCGCCGGGCAAGAGGTGACATGCAGAATATGAAGCTGTCATGGGTACTGCCTGGGAACACCACATGCACATTAATGAACCTCCCCCTGGCATCACAGACAGCTTGCACGTTGATGGAATGCCATTGGTGTCTGTTGCAGAAGATGTGTGCAATGTGGCAGGGTGGCTGAAGGGCCATATGGGTACAATCAATTGCACCCAGCACACGTGGGAATTGTGCAATGAGATAGAAATCTTGTGCTGCCCTTTGTCTCAGGGCCAGTGTACGTGGCATTTGTATGTGGTTGTGGGATCTTGCAGTGATGCATCTCAGTACCTGATGCAGGCACCATGACTGGCTCGCCTGGGATATGCCCACATGGTCACTGGAGACCCTTTGGAAAGACCCAGTGGCAAAGAAATGGAGCGCAGAAAGGATCTTGAGATATGCTGGTATTGCATGTGAGCAGCAGGTCACAGAGTCAAGTTCCTGCTCCCACTCACATACCATATCCAAGATGACTTCTGGAGGGAAACGGTACCTGGCCCTTACATCTTGGCTGGACATTCCAAATAGGTTGATCCTCTGTCTGAAGATCCTCTCTGCTCTCCTCCTCCTCCTCCTCAAGTAGTTTTGCCGCATGGCAAGGGGCAGTGCAACAAACACATTCAGTGACATGTTGTAAGGGTTTGTGTGTGTGTCTGCTCTGCAGTTATACATGCTGTCGAGCTAGGATTGGCTGGAGTGTGTCAGCTGATGCATGGTGGGGGATGGTAGGGACTTGGACATGTGTTTATCCTTGGCTCAAATGATCAATGGCCACAGTTAATGTAGTCTTGCCCCAAATCTGAACTTCCAGCCCGGGAGCGGACTTTCCGGCCCGTAAGCGGAACATCCGCCCCATGAGCAGAACATCCGGCCCATGAGCGGACTTCCCGCTCCGGGTGCGGGATTTCCGCTCCGGAGGTGGAAACTCCGGCCCGAGTGCGGACGTAAAGTTAGTAGTCGTAAGTCCATTCTGTGAATAGCAAAAGTAGTAAGTTCATTCTGTGAATAGCAAAAGGAGTAAGTTCATTCTGTGAATACCAGAAGTAGTAAGTGCCTTCTGTGAATACCAAAATGCTACTAAGTTTAGTATTTTGTCTTAAGTTTGTTCTGTGAATCGGGCCCTGTGTGTTTGACTCCTGTGAGCATCTCATGAGAGTCACCGCCTTTTTAAAAAAAAGGAAATGAATATTACAACCATATTTTAATGACTTGCTGTATAGAGGTTAACATTAAATAATAATTGAACACATGAAAAAGAACTCTAAACAGTATATAAAAAAAAATATAAAACTCTTATGAATAATCACACACTTAAAAAATAGATTTATATAATGAAATTTAAAGCTATGCAATATTTCAAAAAGACTGATTACTCCCTTTCTGAATTATAATTATGACTTTAAAGTAAAAACACATAAAAAGCCAATGAAAAGTATGCCATTACTATATGTTCTGCTTGATTTTCCCGGCCTTCTTGTGAGGAACAATGATGGAATGTGACTTCAGTCTCTTATCATTCAAGTCTAAGGGTTAGATTAGTGAATGGAGCCTATTTACTAGGCACTTCGACATGATTCTGTGCTCTTCCCCATAGATCAGGGCTTGCACACATAGCCTAGGGGATAGATTCGTTAGTATTAGGGATAACCTGTCCTGTAGTGAGGGTATTTCATGGAGCCGTGCTGAATTCAGGCCTGGTAGGCCTCAAACGGGAGAGACTCCATCTTTCTTTCTGCTCCGGCAGCTTGGGATGCTTCTAGGTCAAATGTAATGTTTTAGTTATGAGGTGTTATTCGCTTGGAGAGAACCGGTTCAGGCCGGCCCTTATCGAAGGATTGTATTTTTCTTCATGCCGAAGACACTACATCAGGCCGGCCGGCTGGGAAAGTGTCCTTGGTACGGGGAGGTACAAGAATTTGGTGGGCGGCAGGTTACGGGCCGGAATTTTCCATGAGGAAACGCACCTCTATATTAGTGAAAGTCTGAGGCAGTTACATGTTCAGTCCGTAGGCGGCATCTAGCCGTTAGCCTTAAAGCTATTACTTATTCCAGGGAAGACAGACGCCATCTTGAAGGCGGAGAAGAACCGAGAGACAGATACTCTCCTAGCAGAATAACCAGAGAGGAGAGAGTAGCCGATAAGGAAGAGGTCCCAGTGACTCGGAGAAGGGTGAAGAGAACAGCGCAAAGTGGTGCAGACATGTATCCGTGACTGCGGAGGTGTGACTTCCAGGCGAGCCGAGGCACAGACGAGAAGGGAACCTAGATGACCACTGAGTGCAGGCTACACACTACTAAGGTGATGTCGACCCTTTCTTATTAGAGTGTACAACTTAATCTTTCACTTTTCTTTGCAGGTTATGTGTTATATTGTAATGTTATGTGATTGCGTATGTAATGAGTAATAAAGTACCCAGTTTGTAGTGAACCAACATGTGCTGCGTGTTCTTGTATGAGAGGGTAGCCTATTCTTCTAGTCAGCTGCGGCTGCATGAACAGATGTTAACCCTGATCAGGTAAGTGGTAACTGAATAAGGGAAAGAGGAGCCCCTCGAACCAGAGAACAGGCTATGCTCCAACTGGCAGTCCTTGTGTGATCGGATGAATAGTGAGACTGATTCCCTTTTTGTATGTTATGGTGATCATAGGATGAACTGTTGTATGAGACTGCCGTCTGGGTAGTGAGGTCTGGATTCGTATGGGATCGCGAGGCCGCCACTTGTGATACTGTCGTATGGGCAGAGAGGTCTGGATTCGTATGGGATCGCGAGGCCGCCGATTGTGCTGAGACTGCCGTCTGGGTAGAGAGGTCTGGATTCGTATGGGATCGCGAGGCCGTCACTTGTGATACTGTCGTATGGGCAGAGAGGTCTGGATTCGTATGGGATCGCGAGGCCGCCGATTGTGCTGAGACTGCCGTCTGGGTAGAGAGGTCTGGATTCGTATGGGATCGCGAGGCCGCCACTTGTGATACTGTCGTATGGGCAGAGAGGTCTGGATTCGTATGGGATCGCGAGGCCGCCGATTGTGCTGAGACTGCCGTCTGGGTAGAGAGGTCTGGATTCGTATGGGATCGCGAGGCCGCCACTTGTGATACTGTCGTATGGGCAGAGAGGTCTGGATTCGTATGGGATCGCGAGGCCGCCGATTGTGCTGAGACTGCCGTCTGGGTAGAGAGGTCTGGATCCGTATGGGATCGCGAGGCCGCCACTTGTGATACTGTTGTATGGGCAGAGAGGTCTGGATTCGTATGGGATCGCGAGGCCGCCGATTGTGCTGAGACTGCCGTCTGGGTTGAGAGGTCTGGATTCGTATGGGATCGCGAGGCCGCCACTTGTGATACTGTCGTATGGGCAGAGAGGTCTGGATTCGTATGGGATCGCGAGGCCGCCGATTGTGCTGAGACTACCGTCTGGGTAGAGAGGTCTGGATTCGTATGGGATCGCGAGGCCGCCACTTGTGATACTGTCATCTGGGTAGAGAGGTTTGTATTCGTATGGGATCGCGAGGCCGCCACTTGTGATACTGTCGTATGGGCAGAGAGGTCTGGATTCGTATGGGATCGCGAGGCCGCCGATTGTGTTGAGACTGCCGTCTGGGTAGAGAGGTCTGGATCCGTATGGGATCGCGAGGCCGCCGATTATAAGAGGTCGTGGTATGTATAGTAGGAATTCCCTGTCCTTAGGTGATAGATATATGTGGTTGCACTATTGTAAATAGGTTCTAGGGAGGGGGTAACGTTCTGGCTGGGTTAGTGAGGCTCTGATGAGCGGGTTCTATCTGATCCGAAAACCCAAGCAGAACATTTGGCGTCACGAACCGTTTACGAAACCTGTGTGCGTTGTGGTTGTATCGTGTTTGCTTTCGGCGCGTGCGTGGTTTCGTTTGTATATTATTTGTATATAATTGTGTGTAGTTTTCTTTTCTCTTTCTTCTTTTTCTTTTTCTCTTTTTCTTTCTTTTCCGAGATGTTTTCTAGAAAGTCGAAATCTACTTTTAAGTTGCCCGTTGATATTCCCGGCTGGGATTCAACGCCTTAGGAAGCCTTAGCCCGTGAGTGGGCTGATTCTACTGGTTTGAGTGAGAATTGGAATTCTTTTTTGGAGCTGGCGGAGCCGGCTAATGTGATTACTTGTTTACAGAAGGCGCCGGTATCTAAGGGTGATGAGCTTCCCGTTTTGGGGCGCAGAGGTTGGATTGTTCTGTCTGCGTACAGGATTCTGCATGAGAGGTTGTTGAAGTTACAGAAATTGCATAAGGATTTGGAAGCGAACTTTGTTGAGATTCAGAATGCTCATACTTTGTTGCGATGTCAAAATAAGTTGCTTGCTGATAAACTTGAGACGTACCAAACTATTGCCGAGAGGGCGGCTGTGCGAATTGCTTGTTATAAATACAAGAATCGGCGTGGTCGGGTTTCGACGCGAAAGGTGCGTCTGGTCGTGGCGAAAGCCGGGCTGGATTGGAATCCTGATGAATGGGATGGTAATATCTGGAACTCGAGTGATTCTCCTTCCTCGGGTGAGGAGTCTGCCAAGAGCGAGTCCTCTCGCTCCGGCCGTGATTGTAAGTCTGCTTCTTGCGCCTCTGATGGTGCACCCCGTGATTGCGCTCGTCCTTCGAACGGGGTCGATGCTTCTTACACTGATTGTTCCTCTACGTGTACTGGTCGAGCTCCTTGTGATGCTCGTCCCGCGGTCTCGGTGCATCCAGTTTTTCGGCGGAAGTTGCAGCAGGCTCCCGGTGCTCCGAATGGTATTGCTTTAGACTCTTTGGAGGATTTTACTCAACAAGAAATTAGTGATATTTTGCAGCGATTTCGGCAGCGAGCTGGTGAGACCTTACTCACATGGATGGTGCGCCTTTATGAACTGGGCGCTGCTGGCATTATATTGGATGCTGGCGATTGTTTGAAGTTTTGTTCCTTGAGTTCGGATTCTAATGTACAGGATCATTTTCGTAACTTTAATGTTGGTGGTCAAATTTCTTTGCTTCAATTGGCGACTGAGGGTTGTAATCAAAAATATCCTACTGAGTCTGACTGGCCTGTGAATGACAAACCGTGGTATACTTTGCGCGATGCTGCGCAACGTCTCAAAGAGGAGGTGATGAAAACGGCAATTTTTCTAAATACTGCTGACAGGTTGCTTGATGGTTTCTTGACATCTTCTGTGCGGAATCGTATTATTCGTTCTTCCCCTGTTGCTTATAAGCAGGTCATGATGACTTTATTGATTAATCAGACTGGTAACATGTTATCTGTGGTGCTGGAATCGGTACGCCAACTCGGTGAGTTGGGTGAGTGGTTTAAACCTGAACGGCAGTCCCGGCCTGACACTCGTACTCCTGGTGACAATAAACTTACTAGACGTGATATGTTTTTTGGTCTTATGGCCGATGGTGTGCGGAAGGAGGACATTGATGGTGAGACTACTTCTCGTTTGTGGGAAATGTTTCGCAAACGTGGCTTGGATCGAAAGGAGGGTGCCCGGCGTGTTCGGACAACTGAGTGTGATCGTGGTTTTTCTGACGGTAGCGGTGATGACGACCGCCGTGGGCGCTCTGATCGTCGTGATGATCGACGTTATGTACGTGATTTGTCCCCCCGTCGTGAGAGAGACAGGGAGAGAGAGGGGGAAAGAGAGAGGGGGAGAGATGATTATGTTAACAGCAGACGTAGAGATGATAGGGATCAATCCCCTGAGTTGAGAAGGAGAGAGGATCGACACATATTGGCCGATCGAAACCCGCAGTACAATGCAGAGAACAGGAATCCATTTCGTAATGGAGATGGATATGAACAGGAGGTATCGATACCTGGGAAACGTGAGAGTCTTTATCCTGATTTATCCTGGTACACAGAACGCAGTAAAAATGACTAGGAAATAGGTCAAGCTCCAGTACACAGATGGGCTCACAGAGATAATAGACCCTATGTAGATATCGATATTTATTGGAGACATCGTAATATCCAAAGGGCCCGAGCATTGGTAGATACAGGAGCGGAGGCCACTCTTATTCATGGAAAATCAAAGAAGTTTAAAGGTCAGCCTTTTACAATTACCGGATTAGGTGGAATGGAAACTCCCGCAGTTCAAACTTTACTTGAAATGAGAATAGGTAGAATTCCTAGAAAAGAATACTCTGTATTAGTGGTGCCACTCTTAGAATTCATAATTGGAATTGATATTTTGAAAGGAATGACTTTGCACTTAGATGATGGATGTTACCAATTTGGAACTAAACATTATACATCGTCCAGGCCTGTACGGGTTGGTCGTTTAAGAATGCCCCCCATAAAAGTTCCCCAGGCGACAAAAGTGGTTCGTCAGAAGCAGTATCGTATTCCAGGTGGTCATGAAGAGATTAGTACCACTATTCAGGAGTTGGTGGATGCAGGAGTTATAACCCCAGTTACTTCTGCTTGGAATAATCCTGTTTGGCCTGTACGTAAGAGTGATAATTCTTGGCGCATGACTGTTGATTATCGAGAATTGAATAGACACACACCCTCTTTGACTGTTGCAGTACCGGATGTTATTACCCTAATTGAAAGAATCCAAAAACATCCAGGTACATGGTATGCGTCCATTGATATTGCTAATGCTTTCTTTTCGATTCCGATTGCCCCTGAGTGTCAGGAACAATTCAGTTTTACGTGGAACGGGCGTCAGATGACGTTTAGAAGTCTTCCCCAGGGCTATGTGCATAGTCCTACGATATGTCACCGGCTGGTGGCAGAGCATTTGGCTGAGGTACCGGTTCATCCGCAAATTCAGATATGTCACTATATTGATGATATTTTGATCCAAGGCGAAACACAAGAGGAAGTTCAGACCCAATTGGATAGAGTCATTGAGTGCTTGCGTGAGAAAGGTTGGGAAATCAACCCGGATAAATTACAAGGTCCGTCCCAGGCTGTGAAATTTTTGGGCATTAATTGGCATGAGGGGCACCGAGAAGTGATCCCTCAGGTTAAACAGAAAATTCTTGATTTTGCAGTTCCGAGGAATAGGAAAGAAGCCCAAAGCTTCATTGGCTTGTTTGGTTTTTGGCGCCAGCATATTCCTCATTTAAGTCAAATATTGGCCCCTTTGTACCAGGTCACTCGTAAAAAGAATGCATTTGAATGGGATAAACCACAGCAAGATGCGTTCAGTCTGGCAAAAGAAGCAATTCAGCATGCTCTGGATTTATGGCCTGTATGTGATGGTGATGTGGATTTGAATGTGTCTGTACAAGGCCTTTATGCGAATTGGAGTTTGTGGCAGAAACAAGGCAGGAGTAGAGTACCGTTAGGTTTCTGGACCAAAAAGTTACCTGATGCTGGTGAGCGTTATACACCTTTTGAGAAACAGTTACTTGCATGTTATTGGGCTCTGGTGGATACCGAGCAATTGACTTTGGGACATGATATAGTTTTGCGACCTGAAATTCCTATCATGCAGTGGGTTATGAGTTCGCCGAAAACTCACCGAATTGGACACGCTCAAGAGGCGAGTGTGATTAAATGGAAATGGTATATACAAGACAGGGCACGTGTGGGACAAAAAGGAGTTGCATCTTTGCATGAGCAGGTGGCACGGGCGCCATCAACTGAGACTGAGAGTGAATGTTCCGTACCTTTAGTACAGGAGTCTCCTGTTAAGTGGGGTAGACCTTTTGATGATTTGTCCGCAGAGGACAGAAACCATGTCTGGTTTACGGATGGTTCAGCAAGGTTCATAGGGACGAAACGGCATTGGAAGGCGGTGTCCTATAATCCGATCACACAAAAATTGCTGAGTACAACTGGTGAGGGTAAGAGCAGTCAATTTGCTGAACTCTATGCTGTTTATCAAGTTCTGAAACAAGAGTTACCTGGCACATGTCATATTTTCACCGA
Organism: Triturus cristatus; assembly: GCF_964204655.1. Classification (NCBI taxonomy): domain Eukaryota; kingdom Metazoa; phylum Chordata; class Amphibia; order Caudata; family Salamandridae; genus Triturus; species Triturus cristatus. Next base: position 841,797,966 of record NC_140580.1, on the reverse strand, counting down.
TTCTTGGTCTACTGCCAATGGGCTGGCAGTTTGGTTACCGACTTGGCATTCCCATAGTTGGAGAATCCATTCAAAAGAACTGTGGGGAAAAGAATTATGGCAGGAGATTTGGGAAATGCTCCCACAGAGTACTGTTACAATCTTCCATGTGGATGCTCATACCCCGATAGACTCTCTTGACAAATTCTTTCATAACATTGCAGATGAGAAATCTAAAATTGCTGAGGCAGTGGTGGACAGGCAAGATTCTGATATTGCGGGATTGGCGAAATGGGCCCACCAGAAAGCAGGACACTTTGGAGAGAAAGCCACTAGCAGGTGGGCTGCTGATCGAGGAATTTATATTCCCCTAGATTTAATCAAAAATGTTATTCTACATTGTCCCATTTGTCAGCATATCAGGCAGCGCAAAGTGCCCCAAACTGTTAAAGGTCATTTACATCGCGGGAAATTGCCCGCTCAAATTTGGCAGATTGATTACATCGGTCCACTTCCTATGAGTAGGAATTGTCAATATGTTTGCACTATTGTTGATACATACAGTGGCCTGTTGGTGGCCCTTCCCTGTAAGCAAGCTACCCAATTGAATACTATTAAAACATTGGAATTGATTATGATGTATTATGGTGTGCCATTCCAAATTCAATCTGATAATGCATCCCATTTTCGTGGAACATTGGTACAGGAATTCTGTGTGGAAAACAATATTGAATGGGTGTTTCATATACCATATTATCCACAGGCCTCGGGTCTTGTGGAGAGGTTGAATGGCCTGCTGAAAGATCAGTTACGTAAATTAACAGATGACAAGTATAAGAATTGGCGAGACTTTTTGCCTCAAGCGTTATTGATTTTGAATAACCGTCCTTTTCTAAATGCTGAATCCCCACTTATGCGTTTGTTTCCTCCGAATGTTGATGCTAAGCCCAATGAAATCAGAGAGACTGTGATGTACTGGGAAATTACTCCCGGTGCTTTGGCTCCATGTAGAGTGACCCCAGGGTCGGCAGGTTTAGACTTGCATGCCATGGATGACACCGTTATAAAAAGTAAGGATCGAGTCATCATTGAAACTGGTGTTGGTGTTCATATACCACTGGAAATTTCGAATTAATCGCCCCTAGATCGGGGCTGGCTGTAAAAGGCATTCAGGTGCTTGGAGGAATCATTGATAGTGATTATCAGGGAGAGATTAAGGTGCTCCTGCTGAATAGCAGTGAGGTTGACTTACTGATACATCAAACTGACCGAGTGGCCCAATTGCTAATAATGCCTGTTTTCAGTGGTGAGATCACAAAAGGCACTGCCCCAACGTTGCTAACTGTACGAGGCCAGAAAGGTTTTGGCTCCACAGATAATCCTGGGGCCAGAGTTTGGGTGCAGTCGCCTAAGAATCCCCCTGAACAAGCAGAAGTCATTGCAACCGGTCAAGACAACACCATTTTAGTTATGAGACCAGGGAAAGATAGCTGGGAAGCAGTCCCGGCTGACAAATGTTACTTACGAGAATGAATAATGCTTGTATTTGATTCTCTTTCAGATCATTCTTTGGACTGTTGCTGCAGGATGTGTCGGCGTTGGACTCCTTTTGGGCTGGTACGACGAGAGAGGAGGGATCCCATCAACCCGGGCTGAGTTGAGAACCCGAGTGTCGCGTTCCTTCGCTGCGTGGGATTCGTCGTCGAACTTTTGGATTACATTAGCCAAACAAGTGATTAAAGCCCCTCATTTCTGCTTGACACCGATGAGATCGGTGACTGACATTCTAGCGACTTGTTTAGTTGCTGTCCCTGCTTCATTGGAGACTTTGACTCATATTTTTAATATATCGAATGCTCGCCCCAATGTTCTTCTGGGCGATTTCGCTGCCCATGAGTATTGCCCCTTGTGTACTGTACTGTCAGACCCGATACCCCCCATCCAGTCCCAAATAGTTACCTATAATATCACACAGGGTGATTTGTGTTTTTTCCTTACTTGTGATCCTAGTGCGATTTCTGAATGTATGCGTTTAAGATTGAAAGGTGCCACTTCATTCACCGCTCATGAACGAACTTTGTGCCTTCAAAGGACACCGAAAACATGTACTTCTGTTCAGAATAACATGACTTGCAAGAGTTTGGTAGTTACCCCCAGTCATTATCGCACGATGTTACTACCTGCCGGCTGGCTTTTCTCATGTGGTAATACTTCCTGGCCATATATTCCCGCAAATATTTCTGGAGGCCCTTGTGCCATTACTAGACTGAGCTTGTTAATGTTTTCATCACATCCGAATGCCAACTCTCGTGTGATTCGAGATACAGTGAGGTTACAGGAGGATTGTGACTCATCTTTGCATTTATATTCCAAGTCTGAATACCTTAGCCTGGCTATTTCAATTGTTGGTGTTCCTGCTTTGGCAGTTTATAATGCCAAATCTATTGGGAAAATGGCCTGCTGGATGGTAAAATCCATCAATCATACTTCTACAGTCCTGTCTGACATGCTATTAGACGCCCAGGGTGAACGTAGGGCTATCTTGCAAAATCGAGCGGCCATTGATTATCTTTTGCTTAAACATGGACACGATTGTTCTGATTTTGAGGGTCTTTGTTGTTTTAACTTGTCGGATCATACAAAATCCATTCAAGCTCACATTGATAAACTACATGACTTGACAGAAGAAGTTAGAAAACACATTGACCAGGGCTGGTTTGACTGGCTCTTTAATTGGTTACCTGATTTGCATATGTTACGTCAGATATTAGGAGGTATTCTGATTACTATCGGCATTTTGATTTCTATCTGTTGCTTTATTCAGTGTATTCCTTCACTACTTCAATTCTGCACACCTGGTACTAGACATAGATTAGTTAGTCTTGTTTCATATTATTCTTCCACAGATATTAGTTCTGTTTAATGAATGTATAATAGACTGAAGTCAAGGGTGAAATGTTCTGCTTGATTTTCCCGGCCTTCTTGTGAGGAACAATGATGGAATGTGACTTCAGTCTCTTATCATTCAAGTCTAAGGGTTAGAGTAGTGAATGGAGCCTATTTACTAGGCACTTCGACATGATTCTGTGCTCTTCCCCATAGATCAGGGCTTGCACACATAGCCTAGGGGATAGATTCGTTAGTATTAGGGATAACCTGTCCTGTAGTGAGGGTATTTCATGGAGCCGTGCTGAATTCAGGCCTGGTAGGCCTCAAACGGGAGAGACTCCATCTTTCTTTCTGCTCCGGCAGCTTGGGATGCTTCTAGGTCAAATGTAATGTTTTAGTTATGAGGTGTTATTCGCTTGGAGAGAACCGGTTCAGGCCGGCCCTTATCGAAGGATTGTATTTTTCTTCATGCCGAAGACACTACATCAGGCCGGCCGGCTGGGAAAGTGTCCTTGGTACGGGGAGGTACAAGAATTTGGTGGGCGGCAGGTTACGGGCCGGAATTTTCCATGAGGAAACGCACCTCTATATTAGTGAAAGTCTGAGGCAGTTACATGTTCAGTCCGTAGGCGGCATCTAGCCGTTAGCAGTAAAGCTATTACTTATTCCAGGGAAGACAGACGCCATCTTGAAGGCGGAGAAGAACCGAGAGACAGATACTCTCCTAGCAGAATAACCAGAGAGGAGAGAGTAGCCGATAAGGAAGAGGTCCCAGTGACTCGGAGAAGGGTGAAGAGAACAGCGCATAGTGGTGCAGACATGTATCCGTGACTGCGGAGGTGTGACTTCCAGGCGAGCCGAGGCACAGACGAGAAGGGAACCTAGATGACCACTGAGTGCAGGCTACACACTACTAAGGTGATGTCGACCCTTTCTTATTAGAGTGTACAACTTAATCTTTCACTTTTCTTTGCAGGTTATGTGTTATATTGTAATGTTATGTGATTGCGTATGTAATGAGTAATAAAGTACCCAGTTTGTAGTGAACCAACATGTGCTGCGTGTTCTTGTATGAGAGGGTAGCCTATTCTTCTAGTCAGCTGCGGCTGCATGAACAGATGTTAACCCTGATCAGGTAAGTGGTAACTGAATAAGGGAAAGAGGAGCCCCTCGAACCAGAGAACAGGCTATGCTCGAACTGGCAGTCCTTGTGTGATCGGATGAATAGTGAGACTGATTCCCTTTTTGTATGTTATGGTGATCATAGGATGAACTGTTGTATGAGACTGCCGTCTGGGTAGAGAGGTCTGGATTCGTATGGGATCGCGAGGCCGCCACTTGTGATACTGTCGTATGGGCAGAGAGGTCTGGATTCGTATGGGATCGCGAGGCCGCCGATTGTGCTGAGACTGCCGTCTGGGTAGAGAGGTCTGGATTCGTATGGGATCGCGAGGCCGCCACTTGTGATACTGTCGTATGGGCAGAGAGGTCTGGATTCGTATGGGATCGCGAGGCCGCCGATTGTGCTGAGACTGCCGTCTGGGTAGAGAGGTCTGGATTCGTATGGGATCGCGAGGCCGCCACTTGTGATACTGTCGTATGGGCAGAGAGGTCTGGATTCGTATGGGATCGCGAGGCCGCCGATTGTGCTGAGACTGCCGTCTGGGTAGAGAGGTCTGGATTCGTATGGGATCGCGAGGCCGCCACTTGTGATACTGTCGTATGGGCAGAGAGGTCTGGATTCGTATGGGATCGCGAGGCCGCCGATTGTGCTGAGACTGCCGTCTGGGTAGAGAGGTCTGGATTCGTATGGGATCGCGAGGCCGCCACTTGTGATACTGTCGTATGGGCAGAGAGGTCTGGATTCGTATGGGATCGCGAGGCCGCCGATTGTGCTGAGACTACCGTCTGGGTAGAGAGGTCTGGATTCGTATGGGATCGCGAGGCCGCCACTTGTGATACTGTCGTATGGGCAGAGAGGTCTGGATTCGTATGGGATCGCGAGGCCGCCAATTGTGCTGAGACTACCGTCTGGGTAGAGAGGTCTGGATTCGTATGGGATCGCGAGGCCGCCACTTGTGATACTGTCGTATGGGCAGAGAGGTCTGGATTCGTATGGGATCGCGAGGCCGCCGATTGTGCTGAGACTGCCGTCTGGGTAGAGAGGTCTGGATCCGTATGGGATCGCGAGGCCGCCGATTATAAGAGGTCGTGGTATGTATAGTAGGAATTCCCTGTCCTTAGGTGATAGATATATGTGGTTGCACTATTGTAAATAGGTTCTAGGGAGGGGGTAACGTTCTGGCTGGGTTAGTGAGGCTCTGATGAGCGGGTTCTATCTGATCCGAAAACCCAAGCAGAACACTATATTAATGAACTTGCTGGGAAAATGTCTCAATATTAAAGTCAGAAGAACTACGATAGACAATCTCAATACAAATATTGTTGTGTTACTCTGTTTTACACTCAAACATAATTTTTTAGAAACATTTTCCAAAGTGTGCAGCCTTTCCTGGTAAGTTACAATATGAAAGCAATTTCCTTTCAGAATAATGTCCACACACAGGATGTATTATTCAGTTATTCTACACTACATAAACTTTAAAAAAAATTAACTTTAAAGAAAAGTAGAAAATAACTGGAAAAAACAAAGTTAGCGTAATATTATATTTAGGTGTGATAAAAGGGAACATCTGGCATTACAACACAATCAATTACAACGTAAACAATTACAACGCATGCTTTTACATCGCAGTTTTTACAATGCAACTACCATTACATCGCATGATTTTACAATGCATACCATTTCAACGCATTTTTGAAAACTACCATTACTTGGCATTCCATTACAACGCAATCCATTACAACACATACCATTACAATGCATAATAGTTTTAGTACAACAGTAGGGTAAGAGTTGGATAGCGTAGGGGTAAAAATTACTATTCCCCCTCCAGTGAGTGCAACAGTAGGGAAAGTGTTGGATAGTGTAGGGGTAAAAATTACTATTCCCAACTACCCCAAAACCAAAACCCATACCCACCCTAAAACATAAAATTCCCCATTACTAACCTTATAATTAGTTGTGATGGCATTCGTTGTAATGGCATGTGTTGTAATGGCATGCGCTGTAATGACATGCATTGAAATGGCATGCATTGTAACGGCACGCGATGTAAAGGCACTTGCATTGTAAAAGTTGCGTTGTAAAGGCATTGCGATGTGTTGTAATGGACGTTTCCCGATAAAAAGATTTGTTTTTGCTTTTTAAAAAACAAGTTTGAAATTCACAACATAACGTTACAGTTAGGTGAATTTCTCAGTGACAATGTTAATGTTTTAAAAAGTTTTTAAAAAGCACAGAAATTCGCCAGTTATAGTTACCAGCACTAACTATAACTTGCACCCCCGTCATCCACTGCTTATGACCTCACATACCACATCACTTGTGACAATTTCTATGACATAATTTATGAAATTACTGATGACATCTCAGATGACATCATTGATGACATCACTGATGAAATCATCCAAGCTTCCCCTTCACACATATTGCTCCATAAATTAGAATGATATTAGAGGCCTGACAGTAAGCACAAAATAGATTACTACTCAGGGCCCGAGTCCGATCTCGTTGGGAAAGCCCTACGGCTGACTCGCGCCCATAGACCTTTCCGAGCGACTCGGGCTCCTGGGCTCCGAGCCACCGAGTACGATGCAATTCAGTGCTAACGGGCTTGGGTCGCTTGGAGCCCCATTCAAGTGAATGGGAGCCTGTTGTACAGAGCGTACATAGGATCCCATTGACGAAAAAGGCACGTTTCGGAAAAGGGCACCCCCTGTCGCGGGGTCGCCTCGGTGCACCCCGCACCATGCATGCAATGGAAGGGGGGACCCCTGGGTCCCTCCACTGGCTGAGCCGTAGGGCCCTGGGTGAAGGGGGTCCGCCGCAGACCCCCAAAGTCCACTTCCCGGAGCTTTTTGAATTGGAGGCCCGACTCGCTCCGGCTGCTCGAAACGCGCAGCGCAATCGCTCACTCAGAAATCGTACGCATTGTGCTGTAGGCAGCAGCCATTTTGGAGTTGCTCGGAAGGCATCACTGACGGGTACGAGTCGGTCATAGCGTGAGGCTTAAAATGAATCATACTTGCTCGCTCGTACAGCAGTATGAGTCTGTCGAAAATCGGGTCCACAAATCAGACTCGAACTTGACGGATGCAATTCGTAGCCCTTCCGAGCAAGATCGGAATCGTGCCCTTAGTGGTGTAACACAGGCCCCCACACCCAAGCTCCAGGGGGCCCCCTCAGCACAGTACTCTGGCCGGAGAGCTCCCGATTGAGTCCAGTGGGGCCCCTCCACGTATATTGCAAGCGAGCCCCCTCAAGTTTCGTTACGCCAGTGTTACTATTGCCACCACAATAACATCTCACTTAGATGTTGAAAACAAGCATTTTATGCAACTTTGAGCCTATAGCATACACTTAACAGGTAGCATAGATCAAATTAACAATCAACCACAGATGTACGAGAGACACTCATTGACTGCAGTGTTTAATATCTACACAATTATTGACAGAGAATCAAAATGTCGGTTTAAAACCAAATGCTCTACTATGGACTGCTTTTATCTGTTTCAAACCCATGACACTCACCAAACCTACATTGAAAAATGATGTTGATATGAGCCAAAAAGAAAGTACTATAAACAGTTTTGTTCTCTATAGAGAGTTTACTCTCTATCACACTGTTTGCGGACAGCGAAACTCTCATGAGAATTGCACCACAGAGTATTAAAACAATCTACTAAGAACAGTGAACACTTTCTGCAACAGTTGACACGAAAACACTATTTTGAAAAATAACAACAATCTGAAGGTGCTAAAGAACATACCACCTGCACCCTTCATACTGTGGAAAGAACTTTACAGATAGCCAATCTTCTGCAGCAAAACAAGCACATGTACATAGGTTATTACCTGGTGCACACAGTCTTCTATGTTAAGTAGAAATTGTCATTCTGAGACGATTCTCTCCAATAACTCAAGGCAGCTTAAGGAAGTTTGAGGAATCTTTCTTCTGTAGGAAACTTTTTCTTTAGAACCAAAAACCCTGACTGAAGCACAATGAACACAAGTCAAATGTCACCTGCACACAGATTCACTCTTAAGTTAAAAATGTATAATGGGTTCAATATCTCTACAAAGCTATGGTGAAATAGGATTACATGCATTTTGTAAACACTTACACGCATTAGCTGAATCCAAGCTGTACAAAATTAGGTAGAAAGGTAATATGACAACTACCCACCACTATTTGAACTATAAAACAAAATGGCACACTCATTGGATGATGCCATCAGTGCTGTCATTAATGATGTCATTTGAGATTTCATCAGTGATATCATATATGATGTCAAAGAACCTGTCATGAGTGATGTTGTATGTGAGGTCATAAGCAGTGCATGGCAGGGACATACGTTATAACTAGTGCTGCTAACTATGACTGGTGAGTTTCTGTGGTGGCCAATGACTTTACAAACTGGTGAGGCTTAAAAGTATTAAACCAGTTCAAATTAGCAAGCGAGCTTAACTAACATAAGGAGAGTATTGGGGTAACGTTGAGGAACAGAGGGACAAATTATGCATTTTAAAGCTAATTTTGTACAGAAAACAATAAGGACATTCCTCATAGGCATTAGGCAATCACAATCACATTTTGCCCTGTCTGGGGTGTGATGAAGAGAGAAGGGTAGCTTGGACAGAAGGGCACTGGAGAGGTGGGGAATACCACGTATAATGAGAAGTACACAAATAAGAGAAAGCATGCACTCCCACTGGTGCAGAAATAATCCCTTTAAAATGTACCCAAAGGCCTGACCTCGTGTCACACTTATCACAGGGTCGTACCTCAATTCAGGGTACATTCATTACCACTGGGTATGCAGATTTGCCTGAGAGTGGCACTTTGTCTTCAAGAAGCAAGAAAACCCTATGAGAAAACCTTTAGAAGAAACATAACATTTGATTCCCTAATGTACAGTAGAGGCGAGCAAGCCACTTAAAGCTCAAGCCAGGCGAGGGGCGTGGCCAACTGCCGAACATGGCGGTCGCCTCCTGAGGGAGCTCCGGGCCACGATATCCTGACTGATAGCCGTTTTTTGCGCCACTAGCAGAACACCGAAGGCGGGCGCTGCTGTGGGAAGCCGGTGTCGGCATTTGGAGTTGCGGTCTGACCCCTGCGAGGCCCCGGTGGGAGATCCTCCGCTACAGGGCCTGCAGGACAGCGGGGGGCTGCGGAGGCCTGGGCCGGCGCTGTGGTGTGGTCTGCCAAGCTGAAAGCAACGCCATGGGACGACGGAGAGCTCCTCGCCAGAAGGGTGTCACTGGCGCTGTGGTGCTCCGTCGGAGTCGAACAGGGGCGGCGGAGTGACGCCCTGGACCGGACATTACCCTGGAGGTGAGCGGCTGCAGACCTAGTGCGTGTGGCCCGGGGTTGAGACTGCGCGAGCCCCGGGGACGCGGTGTGGCCTGCTGCGGTGCCTCCCCATAAGCAGAGGGGACTGTAAGTCATACATGAAGAACGGCTGACACTGTAAGGGGGAGAGGGCCCTGCGGCGATGAGGGGTGCGAAGTTTGTCGACTCCTACGGAGGTGACGCTGCCTGGCTGCTGCAGGAGGACTGTTAGACGCATGGTGATGTGGAGCAGACCGGGGCTGCAATAGGGCTGGGAGCGGTGTGGAGACCGGCCTATGAGGTGTGGCAGTGGCGCACATGACGGTGTGGAGTGCGCTGGGACATCATCTGCTGGAGACTGCTGGGGACTGCCCAGGAAGCGCGAGGAGATCCTACCCCCCCTGCCCACTGAGACAGCCGGGATCTGCGCAAGCGAACAGCGCTGGGAGGCTGAGGTGAGGGAAAACTGGGTGCTGCATAGAGCGGTGAAGTCAGGGTGAGTGGCTCCAGAGCCATAGTAGGGGTCTACACGGTCCCTGTGCCGGGAGAGGCCCCCAGCGACTCCATGATGGGGCGGCTGAAAGGCAAGCAGCCTGACGGCGACACTGGCCTGGATCATGTCCCGCACACTGCGGCATCCATGGACGCCTCCCAGCTGTCCAGCTGTATTCCGCCCACTAACACCACAAAGACTTCGGAGAAATTGGATTTAATATTGCGGGAAGTGCGTGATTCAAGAAAGGCCATAGAAACGCAAATTGGTGTCCTCATGGCCAGTCTGTCGCTGCTCCGTGCCGACCACGCCAAACTAGCCGACAGAGTAAAGAACCACGTGATGGAGTTGGAGGTCCTCTCCCCTCAGCAGACCCAAAACACCGCCCATATTAAACAGATGCAGACCGAAGTGGCCACCCTGATGGAACGTGTGGAGGACGCGGAGGGGAGAGCGGCGAGGAACAATATATGTGTAATTGGTATGCCGAGGAGAAGTGAAGGGAATGACGCTGCCTGATACATGGAGGGATGGCTCAGGGAACACGTCACCTCTGTGGGTCTTTCGGAGCAATTTTGCATTGAGCGGTCACACAGGATCCCTAGGGGTTGCCCGAAACCGGGGGACCCAGCCGAGACCACTCATTATCAAATTACTGAACTATAGGGACCGGGACGTGCTCCTGCAGAAATCAAGAGATTTGCCCCAAATTAATACTAAGGTCTCGTTATACCCAGACTACACACTCATGGTGCAGAAACAGCGCTCCTCCTTCCTGCCAGTTAAAAGGAAATTACGTGAACTGAATTTACAATACGCCCTCCTTTTCCCGGCGAGATGAAAGATCATCCACAAACGGAAGACATATTTCTTCGAGAACCCTGGGGATGTGGAGGAATGGTTGGAGGTGATGGAACCGGGGAAGCAATCGAGGAGGGCGTCTCAGGCTTCGAATTCAACTGCCCGTGATGGACCGACACCTGGACAACGCAGCTCGCGCAGACTGCGCAAAAGGAATACGCAACTCCGACCAACAACCCAGCAAATGCAGAACGGCAAAGAGAAGGCGATCCTCACAGTTTCTTCCTTCCGAACCACAACAGATTGGCGAACTGACCACCTCCGAAGTGGACACTCAGAGATCGGACTCTGAGGGGAGTGTAGCCCTGTTCCCCTCCGTGACACCGCAGACGGCAGACGGTCTGATTCCTTAGCTGGATGAACTGTATGGTGTATCCGGAACTGGACAGTAATGAAACCAGCCACTGTATCCTCAATATCTCAATTGTTATGACGGCCCGGGGGCTGTTTGAGTACCATTATTCATCTGAATAAGAGTGTGCACTGTATGGGTAGGTGTGGCCATGTACCCCAACATGCAAAGGCTCTGCATGAATGCAATTTCGATTTCTATGGTTTGCGTTTAGTTGGGTGGTCCGGTATAGTTCTTCGACCGGACCGTGTATTGGGCATTATTGGGGAGGGAAATGGTCCTGTTCTGCACGTTTTCCTGGGTGGGCCCTGCACCAAACACGTTGCACTGACCACATGGCGGTCAGATCTGGGTAGACAATGCATACACAGAATAAATATACCATAATCACGTAGAACGTTCGGGGCCTGGGCTCGGTCCAAAAACGCCATAGGATACATCTGCAGTTACTGAGACGCAAGGCGCAGATAGCGTTCCTGCAAGAGTCTCATATGGTTGAGCAGGAAGTGGGGAGACTCCGTAAGAAGTGGAAGGGCCAGATTTTCTCTACCACATACTCCGGATTTGCATGCGGCGCTACAATTTGGATCAGACATGGAGTCCCCTTTGCGTCAGTGGAGAAGCGGGTGGATCAACAGGGGAGGTACACTAGTGCGGGGCACTTTAGATGGCCAGCCAGTAGTCCTAGGCTCTATATATGCACCAAATTCGGAGCAGGAGAAGTTCCTGAGCACACTATCCGTGGCGCTGAGGGGGTGGGAGAGTTACCCTTGGATAATTGGTGGGGTCTGTAATGCAGTAATGAATGTTGTACTAGATAGATCGCATCCTCCCCTCCATGGGATGGGGGTTTGTAAGCAGGCGGATGCGTTATGTGGATGGGCTGAGGGTTGGGGGTTGTATGACGTGTGGCGGATGAGACACCCAACACATAGGGAGTACTCCTTTTATTCACCGGTTCACATGCTACACCAGAATTGACAGACTGTTTTGTTCCAATAGAATTGCGATGCAGGTGCTCACTGCTACACACTTGGCAAAGTCCTTCTCCGATCACAACCCACTGGAGTTAGTGATTAGCTGGGGTAGGGTTCCCACTCCGGTGCCAACTTGGCAACTATAACCACAAATGCTGGAGGGCTCAGTGTTCCATTCTACTATAGCAGACACTATTCACAGAAAATAGTAACACGGCGTCAAATAGGTTGATCGAATGGGATGCCTTCAAAACGGTGGTCCGTGGGAGGGCGATAGGTGCAACGGTAGGGGCACGACAGGAAGTTCATAGGTCCCTTATGGATGTAGAAGAGGAGCTGGGCAGGCTTGAACAGGAAGCTGCGAGAGACGTGAATAAGAGGGCCCCCTTGCAGGAGGCCAGGATCAGACACGCTGAACTACTGGAGTCGCTCCGGGTCATAGACCATCAAAAATACACGCAGCTGTGTCACACGGAGGCGGACAAGGCAAGGACCCTGTTGGCCAAATTAATATGGGATGACCCCCTTAATGTCGTTATTAACGAAGTCACTACCCCCTCAGGTGATTCAGTATATACCCAAGGAGACATTAATGAGGCCTTCAGACAATACTATGCAGAACTATATAGTGAACCAATGGGGGACGAAGGGACACATATAGACGACTTTATGTCTGCCATACCATGCCCTCAGCTATCAGTAGATGGGCAGAAAGGATTAGTGGGCCCCATCACTAAGTGAGAAATCTCCACCGCCATCAAGGGACTCCCCTGTAATAAAACCCCTGGGATGGACGGCCTGCTAGCTGAATTTTACGCTACTTACGCGGATATCCTGGTGCTCCAGCTGGAAATCTTATACAATGAGGCACTAGAAAAGGGCTACCTGCCCCTCACCACAGCGCAGGCGCTATTGGTGTCACTCCCAAAACCAGGTAGGGGCCACACTGACATGGCTAGTTATCGCCCGTTGTTATTGTTGGCGACGGAGTATAAGATCCTTAGTAAAGTACTAGCTAACAGACTAATGCCGACATTGCATAAGCTGATCCATATCGATCAGACGGGTTTTTGCCTGCGCGTAGCATGTCCTTAAACATTAGGAAACTGCATCACCTGCTCACAGAGGTCCCACACCGATATGATTATGCGGGTTGTGTGTCATTAGATATGCGCCAAGCTTTCGACACTATTAAGTGGGAATACATATTCAGGGCCCTGAGGAGATTTGGGCTGCCGGAGGGGTATGTCAGTTGGATCCGTCTCTTGTATGACGCCCCTACGGCGAGAGCGAGGATGGGTGGGCATATATCGGCGGAGTACCAGATACGTAGGGGGACGAGGCAGGGGTGCCCGCTTTCCCCACTTATATTTATACTGGCACTTGAACCACTAGCATTGAAGATCCGAGTGGAACGGGATGACATGGAGATAAGAGTGGGTAACACCACACATTTGTTGTCAGCATATGCGGATGATATTATCCTCTACTTGCGTGATCTCCGCAACCCTATGGGTGATATGGCTGCAACGTTTGAACGATTTGAACGGATATCAGGTCTCGCTATCAACCCGTCAAAATCGACGGTATTCTTCTTTAAAGAACAAGCGCCCTTGCCGGATTTGCAGTTTGGCACGATGCAATTTAAGGTTGCGCCCCACGCGTTTAAGTATCTCGGCATCAATGTATATCGGACACAGACCGACGTGCTGGAGGGTAACCTGAACAGAGCCCTGAGGGCCCTTCATGCCAGCATTGCCTTCTGGACCACTCTGCCATTGTCAGTAGCGGGTAGGGCGGCGGTCGCAAAGATGGTGGTCCTCCCGCAGCTCCTCTACTATTTTACGAATATACCACTCATGCTCCCGAGCGCCACCTTCAACTTAATGAATACATTACTCATTGACCTCATTTGGGGGTTGGGTAGGCGGAGAATCAGTCTGAAACGCTTACAGCGCAGCACGTCTGGAGGGGGCTTGGGAGTACCTGATCTTAGAGCGTACTTCTACGCCTGCCAACTACAGTGGCTGTCCTTCTGGACAGCGGGGCGGAACTTACAAGAAATAGGGATGACTGAGCAAGACATAGGGCATGGGGTGCTACACACCCTCGTACTGCCCAAGAGCCCACTGCGGGATCTCCCCCCCCCTTCTGCGCACGGCATTGCAATGCTGGAGGGCAGCTTTACAGTATACTGGAGTCTCCCCTGCGTATGCCGGGAATATACCTCTGCTTGGTATTCCATTGCAGGGTGGACGCCTGACGACGCGCAGACACATGCCATGGTCAGATGCGGCGGTCACTACGGTGGCAGATCTCTTTTGTGACGGGGTGTTGATGGACCATGATAACTTTGTGAGAGAATCGGGGGCGCCGGCCCATTTATATTTATTACATGCAGCGCTATTGCAATATGAACGCATTGGGCCCCGCAAAGGCAAGAACCCCCCACAAATGATCTGGTGAAAACCCTGTATTACATGGGAAGGGGCCGGCACCTCATTAAATGGCTGTATGTAGGGCTGCGCTCCCACGCACAGATTGACCTGACCCCATTGCGTAATGTCTGGGAGGGAGACATAGGTAGGGCTCTTGAGGATAAGGAATGGGAGAGAGTACTGGGACACCCCAAAAAGGTGTCGAGGAACGCAAAGTTTAAGTATATTCAAACCGTGATTTTGCACAGAGCGTATCTGACACCACGTAAACTGGACAAAATGTTCCCGACTACACGGCACCACTGCCGCAGATGTAAGGCGGACGGAGCTGATCTGATACACATGCTATGGTCATGCCCCCGGATTGGAGGGTACTGGGACTCGGTTAGGAACCACACGGCGGAGATCACGCAGAGGGAGATTCCGGCTACTAAAGAGGGTTGTATTCTGGGACTGAGGAGAGGAACCTCCAATTATAAAGTGCAGTATAGATTTGTTAATATGGCACTCCTGTTGGCAGTACGGGCGATCACCAAGTGGTGGAGATCAAAAACGCCACCCACAGTATATGCATGGCACAGTGAAGTGGTTCGCTGGGGGGGGGCAGAGAGTGCTGCGTTGAGGCGGAAGGAGGCGAGAGGGCTGCGGAAGACACCGATTGAATGGACTGGGATATAATGATGGAAACGTGTAGGTCTTTGGACGTGGTTTTTGATCCTATGGTTGGTAACACGCAATGAGGGGTCTGGAGCCGGGATTCTGGCCCTGGTCATAAGTAGAGCGCAATATACCCGTAGTAGGTTGACATCATGGTAGTGCAAATGGCTAACCTTTGGAATTTTCTTTTCCTTGTTTTGTTGAGGATTTGTGTGCATGCAGAACTGGAGGGTGTGGGGAGGGAACAGCACAGTTGTGGGTTTGTTTAGTATTTGTTGATGTTAGGCAGGGATACAACCAGACACGGGAGCGTGCAGCTGATGCAGAAAGCTCAAATGTCACCACATTGATGGTAATTTAAGTGGACAACAGCTATGTTTTTGTGGGATTCTAATGCATATTGCACTGCAAAGTATCAGATATAGTAATGTAGATAAGAGTACAGTAATCACAGCAGTAGGCTATATGTAATAATGTATGGGAACTGTAGAAGTAACTCTGCAATGCTATGCTAATATGTGGTACATGAAAACTAATAAAAACAATAAAACTTTGTTTTTAAAAAAAAGCTCAAGCCAGGTTCAATCTGGACCCCTCAAACCCATATCGAGCTGAACTTTAATGTGGCTTCTTCTGTCTGACCCCCTACCCGCTGACTTCATGCACAAAGACTTAGAAATAAAGCAGCAACGTCTGATGTAAAAAAAAAAGGAGAGATACCATTTTGTGGCTGAATTACACAACATAAAAGCAGAAAACCTAGGCTGAACACCGGCTTCCCCGTTTGGTCAACTTGTGTAATCCTAGACAAATATTTTATTTCAAGTGACCTCCTTTTTCTTCACTATCACATGTGAAAGAGCATTCAAATATATGAGTTCAGAAGGCCTGCTGTACAAACCCCTCTATTCTATTATAAGAATCTAGGCCTCAAATAGGCCGCACTTGACAACTGACTTGCCTGTTAGGGCTTAGTTTCTAAATGTAATCTTTAAAAACGATCCCTTTTATGAAACGCCTCTCAATGTTATGATATAATCTGAGTACTGTGGAGACACGATTCCTGTGTTAAAGAAATACCCTTCTTTGAATTCTGAAGAATCTTTATCGTGTTTTTATGTGCTACCTACTGCTTGATTTACATGCCATCTATTTTTAAGAATTAGAGCTCTGCTCTTAGAGGCAAGCCAGAGCCTTGGGTCAACTCCCTGTTAGTTTGTTGCCTTGGCCGACCTATAATTTCCAGTAGCAAATGCTTATACTTCCATGATTTAAAAAACAAAAAGAAAAAAAGCAGCTACATCACTGTTGAAATTAAACTAAAATTTCAAATGTATTGGTTGCAGTAAGTAGACGGGATCCCTGTAACTGGTGAGAGCTTTGCCTTCATGCAGAAGGCATGTTTATAAAGGAAGCCCACGTGGCACATATTTTCAGAGAAAAATGCTCCAGGAACCTTACTTTACATAGAGAAGCTGCGTACACAAGTAATTCTTCCAGAGTCTGATAAAACAAAAACCAACACCTGGGTGCTCATAAGGAGAGCTCTTTTGGCAGCTAATGTTTTGATTGTATGTGCCACTTGATCAGTAAACAGCCAACAAACACATGGACTACATGTGTTGCGTGCTGAATTATCCCTGAATTTGGAGCTGCGCAGACAGTTTCGTTGGCAGCCCCCTCCCCCAGCTTTCATTATCCAATTAGGAAGCATAAGTAGTAGTCCATACGCTAAGGGAGTGGTTCACTTGTTGCCACCCACTGCTCCTTACCCTGTATGTGAATCGAGCTCTAAGGACCCCCACGTGGGCCACAACATAAACACCCCATTAAAATCTAACCTCTACCCCTTTGTGTGGCCACACCCATTAGGCCTTTAAAAAAATTACTTTTCTTTAAAAAATAGTTTATTTCTGTTTTTTAAAGATTATTTGAGAGTTGGCAGGGGTCCCCCGGACTTCTGCCTACTAACCCAAAAACTTTTTTATATCCAGTAAGGGGAAGGGGTACCCGTTTACAAATGGGATAAAAACTCAGCTCGGGAGACTAACCTTTAAATGTTTTGCGACTGGAACAGGGTCGCAAAACATTGCTCCACTGCTTACTGATTTAGTATTTAGGAGGGAAACCCATTTCCCACCACTTTCAAATACCAACTTTGGTGGTGATTAGGTTGGTGGGCGGACTTAACCTTAGCGGTAACGGGACCGCCCACCTGCCATACGGCAGTCGCATCAGGCATTTTAACATTGCGCCGGGTGCTGCTGGCTGCAGCGCCCGCCTCAATGGTAAAATGCCATGTTGTGAATTGCCATTCACAACGCGGCAGGCACCGCGCGCTGCCTGCCACCTTATGCATGGCAATGTAGCAGGTATCAAAGGTACCCCCCAAGTGCAGCCCCCACCACAACGGGCCCCCAAAGCAAATCCCCGCCAGCCTTTCCATGGCGGCATCACCGCCATGGAAAGACTTTAAAAGACACACATCATAATACGGATGGTGATGCCTGCTAGGCACCACCACCATATATGTGCCCCAGCTACGCCCGGCCGGGAATCGTAACGATTGCCGACCGGCGGAAAAGCGGCGGACGGACTTTCCGTCTGCCACGTTACCCACTGCCAGTGTAATCTGCCGGTGGGTAAATCAGGTCACACCGGGCCGGTGGTGGCGATACACCCGCCATCGTAATCAGCCACTTTGTATGGGTCATAAAAGTTTAACAACTTCAAAAATAGGATTGTTACATAGAAAAAGCATTTTTGCAGTCGCAAATCTCAAATCTATCAACCATAAAAAATGCTTTGTACATACAGACCTACATTATGTGACACTTAAGCAAAGGCAGCTTCAGGAGACAATACAGGAAATATGGTGAGGCCCAAGGGAATGTTAATGTCACTACAGAGTTATTCATGCCTACCGTTTTCACTCTCATCCCCAGGACCCTAAGAGCCTGAGATAGAGTTTGGTGGAGAGGGCACTCCGTCGCAACTTTGATGGAGTATGGAGTATCAAAACCCTCAGTCGCCCACCTAATTTAAAGGCAGGCTGTCCTTCACTATGTTGATAACAGAGCTACCCCGGCTCCATCGCTGAGACAGTTTTCTGACAACCCGACGTAACAAGAGCCGTCGGAGTTTTGGCAATTTAATGAAAAGCAGACCTACTGGCTTTGTCAAAGTATCAGAATATCATTATATAAAGGGCATGTTTTTTGTCTTTATCAGGGGTCAGGACATTAATATTTATAAAGCAGACCTATCACCTTTCTCAAAGTTGAATACATTTGTTATTAATACATGCATGACAACACCATTAATAGTAATTATCATCACAAAAAGGTGTGGGTCATTCTTTAACAGTCCCCAGAACACATAATGCAGCCATTGGAACAACCACAAGATGTCCACATAATGCAGCTGAAAGCATACAGCCTCACCTTGGAGTAGTTTAAAAAAATTGCAAGTTCTCCTGAGGTCATGTATTTAATGAGGTTAACTGATAGAATATCAACGCCCAAAATATCCCAATACACAAATATCGAGTCATAAATATCAATTTCAAAAATATCGACATCCTATATTTATGATGGTATCAAAAAGTCAAAAAACAAATATCGATGTGAAAAATATTGATGTACAAAATATCATTTTTAAATATATGTAAAAAATAATGTTAAATATACTTAATAATAAAATTAACTTAAAAAAAATATTTGGATTTAATATACATTTTAACAAACAAATAAATATATTTTAAAACTTAAATTTTGCACTCTATTGAGTGCAACAGTAGGGAAAGTATTGGATAGCGGATGGATAAAAGTAACTATTCCCACTCCAGTGAGTGCAACAGTAGGGAAAATGTTGGATAGCGAAGGGGTCAAAAATACTATTCTCACTCCAGTAAGTGCAACAAAAGGGACAGTGTTGGATAGCGGAGGGGTAAAAATTACTATTCCCGCTCCAGTGAGTGCAACAGTACAGAAAGTGTTGAATAGCGGAGGGGTAAAAATTACTATTCCCACTCCAGTGAATGCAGCAGTAGGGAAAGTGTTGAATAGCGGTGGGGTAAAAATTACTATTCCCACTCCAGTGAGTGCAACAGTAGGGAAAGTGTTGGATAGCGGAGGGGTAAAAATTACTATTCCCACTCCAGTGAGTGCAACAGTAGGGAAAGTGTTGGATAGCGGAGGGGTAAAAATCACTATTCCCACTCCGGTGAGTGCAACAGTAGGAAAAGTGCTGGATAGCGGAGGGGTAAAACTTAAATAAACAATTACCATAAATATTTATGAATTGATGAATTAATATTAATGATCAACTAATTATTAATTAATTAAACTTCAATAACTTTCCAACCTCTACTCCAATAAACACCACAACCCACACCTTAAAAATAATTACACAATTTCCATAACTAACTTAACATTAATACATTAATATCAGTTAACAACAACTTATTAATGATTTTTTTTAAAGATATTACTTTCCACCCTTTACCACTTTAAACCCCACAACCCACATCTACAATTAATTACACAATTGCCATATTTAAATTTCAAGTCATTAATTAGCATTAATTAACACATAATTATGAATTCATTATAAATACATTACTTCCCACCCTATCCCCCTATAAACCCACAACCCACTACAGAACTAAAAAACGCGAAATGTAATTAAAATAAAATTAATAACTACTAAAAATGTAACACATATATTAAAAACCAAAAGCAATACTTAGACCAAAAAATAGTTTTAAAATGCATACTAAAATACATAACACTAATTAAAACATCAATATTTTAGACAACTATATTTTTTCTAACGATTTTGATGACTTAGATATTTAAAAAAATGATATTTCTTACCTCTAAGTCGATATTCTTGACCACCATATTCTTGCTGTCGATATTTCGGCATCACGATCTTTCCAACTCGATATTTGTGTATGTCAACAGTTAAAACTCAATATTCTGTCTGTGCACCATTTAATGATCCAGGGGACTCATTATAAGGTTTTTTTTAATGCTTCTGGGGTACTGCTGTGCTCTCTACAGCCCCCACAACAATTAAATAAATCATTTATGGTGCCCCTTCCACTCCCACAATAAATAGAAAATTTAAAAATAAAGCCCTCACTGGGCATTATGGGGTGCTGCTCTCTAGAACAGTAAATATTTTATGATCTGCTTTGCCACCCTTTCACCTTTTGTGGCCTCTACAAGTGTTCTTTTAATAAGTATTTATATCTGGGTACCCCATTCTCACCCGGTGCACCCGTACTTAGGCCTAATATTGGAAGTCACAAGGAGGGGTGCAGGGGAGGCCTGTGGCCCCAACATCTACCTGGCCAGCACTTTTAATGGTGTGCAGGCACGGGAGTGTCCGCCCTTTTTAAAAAAACATTTTTTCTGTTATTGGTGGGCACCTGGCACCACAAAACTTTTTTGTTGGGGCCTGAGGGGTAGGCTCTTGGACCCCATGCCCGCCCTAACTTCCTAGTGCTGGTGGGACCATGCTTTTGTTTTTTGGTGGGTGCCCCAGTAACTCACAATATTGGCTCATGCTGTGGTCCATGGAGGGGTGCCCAAGGCTTCAGTGTCTTCACCTGCTCCCCAGCTGGCAGCCTTCTTCAGGTCTTGTGATCAAGAGAAGGGAGCTAGAAGGAGCAGTCATCCATCCATTCTTCTCCTAGTTATATATCATGAATCATAAGGGAATGGATCACTTGTAACTGGAAATAGGGGTCTTTCGGGTCGTTTCCTGAACCACTAATACCTAAATAGGTATTATGAGAACCCTCAATCACGTATTTTTTGATGGTATTGGCGGTGTATCTTGATTCTCCGCCTTTTAAATACGTTTAAGCATTATCATCGGGTCTCTTGTGTGTTATGCTTCCTCCACCTGGAGGGAACCGCTAATTCGCAGTAGTGATCAGAAATATTGGTGCAAAAAAGGTGCAAAATAACGTGAAAAGTTAACGTTAAAATGTCTTACCAGTACTACCTTCAAAAAGCAAAATTTATTCTGTCAGGTGTATTGGTAGACTTCTAAAAAATGGTGGTGCAGGAGGTCAGATTATGTAACCCCAGCACTTTAAAGTGTCCAAAACAAAAATGGTCGACATGTTTCTGCCCCTCTAGCGCCCCTGGAGGGGGTCGTTGGGCATTCCTGAGGACCTAGTGAATGTGTGAACCGGTGTTCTCCAGTTCAAAGAATGAGGTTTATGATGATTTTCATAAACAATATCTTAAGGTTATTCTGTTCCTTTTGGGCGCATCCGTTTTGCCTCCTTTTGCGGGCTTTGCACAACTTGTGCTGACGCTGGCTTGCAGGGCTCGTACTATTTAAAAGGCGGAGAATCAAGATACACCGCCAATACCATCAAAAAATACGTGATTGAGGGTTCTCATAATACCTATTTAGGTATTAGTGGTTCAGGAAACGACCCGAAAGACCCCTATTTCCAGTTACAAGTGATCCATTCCCTTATGATTCATGAGCCTTCTTCAGGTGCCGGCTGGAGCCTGCTTCACTTATTTGTTCCCGCCCGGCTGGGAGCTTCTGTTGTTTCCAACCTGTGCTATTGCAGACAGGGTACAACACGGAGTGTCCTGGGGGGTACAACACGGAGTGTCCTGGGGATGGGTTCCCAGGGCACTGTCTAGCCTCAGGCCCAGATTATGGGGTTCCCAGGACCATGAAGTGGCTCGGAAAGGTGGCCCACTTCCACACCATAAAAAAAAATAAGTTGTCGGGCCTCAGGGGATAGGGACCCCAGGGCCATTAAGTGGATCAGTGAGTAGGGCCCTCCACACCAAATAAATAAATAATGCACCGTGCCATGGGCCATCAGGGATGTGGTCCCTGAGACCATTATGTGGGCTTGAGGAGGTGGACACATATGCCCCCTTCCCAATAAATTTACATTTAAAAAAAGACATCCATAGGACCACAGTGATGGGGCACTCAGAGCCAAATTTGACTGAAATAGAGGGGTCAACACATGCCTTTTAAAAAAAAACATAAGTAAACCAACCCCCACCACCACTCCTGGGGTGTGACCACCATGGGAGGATTAAAGTGGAAAACAAAGGCCCGGCATGTTTTTTTTTTTGTGGTTTTGTGATAAAAAAACTTTATTTTTTAAATTTCGGCCCCAGGGGACCGTCCATCTGGGAACCCCCTCCACCTCCTCCCCCTGCCAGGCCTAGGGGCCTACCCTATGCCCCAATATGTTTTTTGTTTGTGTTTTTCCAGGACCGGCGGGGCTGAGTTCCAGAGTATTAAAACGGCTGCCAAACATCTGTGTTAATGTTGACAGTACCCAATAAGATTGTTATCTTTTGATCTGCCAGTTTGGAGGTACTCCAGTGCAACTGGATATCTACAGCAAATCACGAAAAAGCACATTTTCTGGGTAAAGGTCTAGTTTTCTGTCAAATTTTGTGTAATTCCGTTCAGATTTTTGGCTGCAGCGCTGTTCAGTTTTCCTATGGAAAAGAGCATATGGAAAACGTGTTTTGGGAACCCCTTTCTCTTGGCCCCCACTTGATAGATCACCCGAAAATGTTCCATGGAGGAGCTGAGGTGGATGAACCTTTTATTGGGAAAGTTTTGTGACGATTCATCAAACAATGCCAAAGTAATTAGCAAAACACTGTGATTATATATATATATATATATATTAATCTTGTTCCTTGCTAATAAATAGTTGTGAAACCCATCGGCTGGAGGAGTCGGATCCGCTGTTGTGCGACTGGCTGCGTAGGTCAAACAGCCTCTTTTCCCCTGACAGACGGTCAGCATGGGGTACAGCAGAGACCGATCGGATCTATGAGGCATAACACACTCAGAGTTTAAGTACTCAGACCAGAGGATTGGTGAGTAACACCACAATCCACTACACTCACAGCATACTTTAGGGTGTGTGCTGATATTTACACCCACGTGGCTGCCTTTTTGGTCACTCACTAATTTGGTCCTGACGAAAGCCTTATGATCTAATCCAAAGGCTGAAACTAGTAGACCTAAAATCAAAGGGATACCGAGGTACATACTAGACCTCTTAGAGATCCCGATGTTGTTTTTACATATATCCTAGGACCCTCTCATTAAAACTTTCATAAGGGTTATTCCTAGAGACATTTTTAACTCATAACTGCACTTCACATATCACTTCACTTTCTTTCACAAACAACCTGCTCCGCTGTAACTCAGGCGTTGAAGCACAGCTGGATTACATTAGGTGATCCAGCTGGGCCCCGATGATGAAGCATGCCACCTACCAGGTAGGTGGGTGAGGGGTTTCCTAAAAACTACCTACAGTTGTTTGCACTCCTTTCTATTGAAGGTAGTGGCAAGGATCTTTTGACCACAGTTACCTCATAAAAGGACTTGTCCCTTTTGTTTATGCACAATTCAGATGTCCATCCTGATCTTAGATCCAGGTTGTGAACCTCAGAGTGAAAGGGCAGCCTAGGCCTTTGTGCACAAGCTGGATCAGCATGAGAATGTAGCAAAATAAATCAGAATACCAGGTACTACATAATGTTGGATCACTCAGGGCAGGGTTACATTCATGTTTAACTGTTCAAGTAAACGTGCACCTGAGTAACTGTGTGCACAGCCGTATTTATATCAACAATTTCAATTGCAACTTTACATTTGAATAGAAGCAAATTACATACAAATAATCATCAGTCCATTTGTTTTCTTTCTTGTTGTATTAAATGTTTCTTTAAATACACAAAATCTCATGTGGTTTTTCCATTTTATCACTTATTTCAAGTATACAATAAAGCAATCATAATACAAAGTAACATAAGGAATCAATGTTTCTTGACTTGACTCCATCTTTATCCATATGTTGCCCTATGCATTTCGGGACATCCAGGGTCCCTTCTTCAGATGCCTCTAAAAAATGTAAACAAAAATATAAACATTATCAGAAATCGCTACCTACAACTTCTATGACTACCAATAGCTCCCTACATCACCGTGAGTCAACTGCAGGCCCTCACTACGACCTCAACCATGTGAACATTTGCTGGTGATTAATGTCCGCATTGATTATCAACAATCAGCAAAACTAATATGTAAGCATCCATGAACTCACCAACTCTCCAACCAATTACCATACATTCAAATTTGAAGTTACTCACTTTAAAGACGGAGTCTTCGGTTACTACCAATAAGACCACAACCTTAAAAGTGAAAAATCTGTGTGAAATATATAAACCAAATGAGTAAATTATCACTGTTTCTCTGCCCATGCACCTGGCCAAACATACACCAAACCATCATACCTCGCATTTCTTGCTAAATACCCAGAGTGTGTCTTTAAACTGCACCTACAACACAAAACAATCAAATAATGCTAAAATCTAGCGAAAAATAATTCTTTAACATAGTGTACTCATACTCTACAAGAAATTCTCTAGTAGAGCTTACCCAGTTGGGTTCAAAATTATCCGCGCCCAGGAGAACTGGTTTTGTTCTTCACCGATTTCACACAGAGTGTTAAATTAACATGTACGAGAAAAGGTGCTTTAACAGCGCTCGCCAACCATGCTCCTTCTAAACCAAAACCTTGTGCGAAATCTGAACGAATGCGGCGGCTATCTTAGACTTGTACTAATTCCTTGTGTATAATAAATTCACACAATGCTAAGTTAATACTGCATTCCTTTTACTGAATGCTCACTGGGTGACCCTCACCCCAAAAAAAAACTCTTGACAACTACACTATTAGTTTTGCGTAAAATTATTCTGGAAATTCTATGTTGGCCATCTTAAAATAAGATAAATCTTTATCACATCTTAGATCTTGTGACTCAAAAAACAGAGTTGAAAAATCATTGTGAAATAAGCACAGTTCTTGTGAGTGCTCTAAATCAACCACTGGTGCTCACCTAGGTTCCCATGCCCAATCGCATCTAGTGCTTACAGGATGTCACATCAACACACAAGAATTTATGGATTCCTATGTGGGGCATCTTGAAGTGAATATGAATGTCATTTGTGTTACACAGGTTCTAAGTTCAATCATAATAAACAAAGTTGTAATACACAAACAAACATAAGGATATATAAAAAAATAAACATATACACATTAAAGCTTGTGCTGATTACAATACAGAAGTATCTTTACACCAACAACTCAAGTTAGAACACAATGAATGCATGGAGTAAACATGTAAGCTGCCTGAAATTCATTCAGTCCAATGTGTGACC
Organism: Triturus cristatus; assembly: GCF_964204655.1. Classification (NCBI taxonomy): domain Eukaryota; kingdom Metazoa; phylum Chordata; class Amphibia; order Caudata; family Salamandridae; genus Triturus; species Triturus cristatus. Next base: position 841,772,617 of record NC_140580.1, on the reverse strand, counting down.
ATACATTATACAACCCAATTTTTCATATGATTTTGAATCTAACACTCCCCATTGGAGTAACTATGGGGCATATCAACAACAACCGGCGATAATTATCACTCGTAAATGCGACAATATCCCAGCAGGATATACTGAAATTATTTAAAAAGGTATGTACAAGACATTACAAGGAACAAAAGAGAGGAAACTCAAAGTTATTTTTTCAAAAGCGCCAATCGGCGTCATATATTTGGATAGATCAAAAGAGCACAATAGGGTATCAAATACTCTGGCAACCCTAGTGAAAAAGTGTACAAGGTGCTCGTGCTAGTGAAACAACGGCGCTAGTGACAACATGAAAAAACAACACAACAGCCGGCGCATGAAGGCAATATATACAATACAGGGTCCATATAACAATTTACTCGATAGTAAGATTGGTAATTTTCTTTTTCAAATGAACCAGGTTTGTGTGCGCCAAGAACGTTTAGGCTGGTGGGTAATGGTCAACGGCGTTTCGATCCTGCCAATTTAAGGATCATCATCAGGACCTGGGTTGCTTAAATTGGGAGTGCTCTGTAAAGAAATAATTAACGAATCAGAGCGGCGGCCAGGAGACAAGAAAAGGGGAGAGTGTGGGCAAGACAATGCCAAGAGGGATGAGGCATGTAAAGGAAAGAGGGGGGAGGGGGGGGGGGGGGAGGGGAAGAACGGAGAAAAGGGGAGAAAGGGAGGCGGGACGGGGAAAAGGGAAAAGATAGAAGTGGAACAGGCAATGACTAGAAGCCTACCTTGTGCATGGGGAGAGGGCTGAGTGTTCAGCAATAGGTGAATATGAATGTGGAGGGCATGGGGAGGATGTCTCCCTCGGAAAGCTGTGGAAAGGGAAGGATAAGAGAAAAGTTAGAAGGAGGGGTGGAAGTAAAAATACAGAGGAAACGGAGGCGGCAAGGCTAGATGGACTCACCGAAGTAAAAAGGAACTTCGCGGGAAAAGCAACCGATGCAGGGGGAGGACCGGTATGCAGCCTAAGAAAGGGGGTAGAGAGGGGGGCAGAACGTTACCGGCTGTACAGTGGGGATGTGACTACGAACGATCAAATGACTATTAGAAGCTTACCCAAAGTAGAATGGAGCCGCAGTCAAGGATCTGGTCGCGTAGTTGAATGGCGATCAACAGCAATTCAGGAGTGAATCCAGAACGGGAGAGAGGACTAGAGGAGCCAACCACATGTGCACCACCTAGGTCGATTAGTGACAGTGAGACGAGCAACGGAGCTGCCTAAATGAAGGCAGACTGGGCGTGACGCGGAGCCGTCGTCTATTGGACGGTGCTAACGGGAGGCGGGGAATGAGTCAGCGTTCTGGTAACAAAGGTGGTGGGAATGCAGCCCGGTTGCTAAGGACGCTAAATGGACGGGAAAAAGGTAGAAGAAAGGGAAGAGTTGGACGGGGTCGCTGGGGATAGAACCAGCATGGTGACGGACAGGGAAAAAGGCAGAAAGGGGGGCAGACATTCGGATTCGAAGAAACTGCAAGTGGCGCAGAGATTACTTCAGAGAATCGGAAGTCCTATGCAAGAAACTTACAAACAGAGGTTACCCACGAAAATTGGTCTCACGGGCACGAAAGAGGGCATGGTACTGCCACCGTGATCTTTTACTTACACCTCAACCTAAGAAAACCAATTCCAGGATTCCATTTGTCTCTCAGTTCAGTCCGAGTAGTAACCAGGTCAAGAAAATTATTACTCGTAATTGGACATTGCTGCGGACTAACAAATCCTTCCAAGAACCGCCACTCTTCTCATACAAACGTGGCAACAATTTATCGAACCATCTTGTCCACGCCATCACCTGGCCCAATAAATCGACCACCACCAATACCATCACCTCGAGTTGGGGTTTACCACCCATACTGGGCCACTACAAATGTCAATCTTGTAGCGTATGCGAATTAACAACCAACACTAAAGATTTTAAGTTCAACAACCAATCACATACCCTGAACACATTTACCAACTGCCACTCACAAAATGTGATCTATGCCATCGAATGCCCTTGTCATCTAGTCTATATTGGACAAACTACTCAGATGATTAAGAAAAGGATCATCCAACACAAGAGCAGAATTAACTGTAAAACCATTACAGCACCTTTGGTCTCACACTATCTGGAACAAAATCATGATGCTCTGGACATGAAATGGCAAGTTATTGAGCAGCCCCGCCTGCCACCCAGAGGTGGAAACCTTCAAGCTCTCCTTGACAAAAGTGAATGCAAATGGATAACTCGTTGTAACTCCGTACACCATGGCTTGAACACGATTGATGAGTGGAATGGTACCATTCATTACACTACCTGATATGCAACCCTTCCTATACACCTTCCATACCATACCTTGTTACTCTACCCTCCCGGATCCTTTGTCCGATGTCCTTACAGACCCTGAAATCCCTTGCCCTCTGTCTCTGAATGGTAGTTCATATTTTTAACCTTGTTGTTTTTCTACTAATGAATTGATTTCTATTTCCATGATGTTTGTTCCTGCATTATTGTTTACATAACTGTGGTGGTGTTAAGGTCAGTCTTTACCTCCTCTTGTTCCTTCCCTTTATCCGCAAAACCAATCTCTCCTTTCCCCCCCCCCCCCTTTTCTTCCCCCTTGTCTGCCCCCCTTTCTGCCTTTTTCCCTGTCCGTCACCATGCTGGTTCTATCCCCAGCGACCCCGTCCAACTCTTCCCTTTCTTCTACCTTTTTCCCGTCCATTTAGCGTCCTTAGCAACCGGGCTGCATTCCCACCACCTTTGTTACCAGAACGCTGACTCATTCCCCGCCTCCCGTTAGCACCGTCCAATAGACGACGGCTCCGCGTCACGCCCAGTCTGCCTTCATTTAGGCAGCTCCGTTGCTCGTCTCACTGTCACTAATCGACCTAGGTGGTGCACATGTAGTTGGCTCCTCTAGTCCTCTCTCCCGTTCTGGATTCACTCCTGAATTGCTGTTGATCGCCATTCAACTACGCGACCAGATCCTTGACTGCGGCTCCATTCTACTTTGGGTAAGCTTCTAATAGTCATTTGATCGTTCGTAGTCACATCCCCACTGTACAGCCGGTAACGTTCTGCCCCCCTCTCTACCCCCTTTCTTAGGCTGCATACCGGTCCTCCCCCTGCATCGGTTGCTTTTCCCGCAAAGTTCCTTTTTACTTCGGTGAGTCCATCTAGCCTTGCCGCCTCCGTTTCCTCTGTATTTTTACTTCCACCCCTCCTTCTAACTTTTCTCTTATCCTTCCCTTTCCACAGCTTTCCGAGGGAGACATCCTCCCCATGCCCTCCACATTCATATTCACCTATTGCTGAACACTCAGCCCTCTCCCCATGCACAAGGTAGGCTTCTAGTCATTGCCTGTTCCACTTCTATCTTTTCCCTTTTCCCCGTCCCGCCTCCCTTTCTCCCCTTTTCTCCGTTCTTCCCCTCCCCCCCCCCCATCCCCCCTCTTTCCTTTACATGCCTCATCCCTCTTGGCATTGTCTTGCCCACACTCTCCCCTTTTCTTGTCTCCTGGCCGCCGCTCTGATTCGTTAATTATTTCTTTACAGAGCACTCCCAATTTAAGCAACCCAGGTCCTGATGATGATCCTTAAATTGGCAGGATCGAAACGCCGTTGACCATTACCCACCAGCCTAAACGTTCTTGGCGCACACAAACCTGGTTCATTTGAAAAAGAAAATTACCAATCTTACTATCGAGTAAATTGTTATATGGACCCTCTATTGTATATATTGCCTTCATGCGCCGGCTGTTGTGTTGTTTTTTCACGTTGTCACTAGCGCCGTTGTTTCACTAGCACGAGCACCTTGTACACTTTTTCACTAGGGTTGCCAGAGTATTTGATACCCTATTGTGCTCTTTTGATCTATCCAAATATATGACGCCGATTGGCGCTTTTGAAAAAATAACTTTGAGTTTCCTCTCTTTTGTTCCTTGTAATGTCTTGTACATACCTTTTTAAATAATTTCAGTATATCCTGCTGGGATATTGTCGCATTTACAGATAATTATCACTCAGCGCTCTTAGCGTGAGGATAATTATCGCCGGCTAGCGTGAATTTTTATCGCTGAGATAGCGTGCTATTAGCAACGCTTATCTCAATAGCGATAAAAATCTACACGCTAACAGGCTAACGTAAGATTATCGCTGGAAACCCAGCGATAATCACACGTTACCTTGTTGATAGGGACAGGCAAACTTAGCCATGATATCCTCCTTCCATAGGATGTCATGGCTAAGTCTGAAAATTAGCAGACGTAAAAAAGCAGCGTTAACCGCGGTCAGCGCTGCTTTTTTTGTCTCTAACAGGGTTAGCGACATTCTTGATAATAGGAGAAATGTCGCTTAGCGACATTTCTCCTATTATTTTACTCTGGAACGCCCCCTTTGCATCTCATTAGAGATGCAAGGGGAAGCGTAGAGTAAAAGGGTGCTAACATGCAAATTTGCGTGTTAGCACCCTGTTGTTGATAGGGTGCTAGTTTTATCTCTGCTTTTTTGGCTTTTAAAGCCAAAAAAGCAGAGATAAAGCCCTTGTTGATATGCCCCCAAGTATGTTCTGAATGCATGAACACCTGACTACTGTAAATTCAATTAACTTTCACAACAGCGATCTTGACTGTGACTAACTAGTGAGTTTTGTGTGTCGAATTGCGTCACAAAAAACAACTCATGCCTAGTTTATCATTTAATCCCAGGGGCATCATGGTGTCTAGTTTTTAATCCACTGGATTTCTTTTTGTAAATGTGTCTTCCACTGATACCTCCTTAGGTTTCAAAACTTCTAGAACCAAAAAACGAAATTGGGCAATGTTGTGACACTGTTCCAACCAATGTACAACTAGATTGGAATTAGCACATCTCCCCTAGCCTCATTTTCCTGAATTGGTTTTCTATTGAAGTTTGCAGTTCTTACAAAATAGCATGTATCAGTCACAAAACCTTGCAATCTGGTACCCCAAAATACCTGTGGCAAAAATGAACCACCTGTTGCACTCTTTCTATGCTCCTGGAACTCCTCATGTTCAAGAAACAAAGAATTGTTGCACAATTGTTCTCAGGGAGCACTCCAAAGAGTTGGTACTCTATTCTCAGCGATGTAAACAAATGTTTACAGATGTTAAAAATAGACCAGAAGCAATAATGTCTAAGATGATTTCTTCAAGGGTGATCTTCCACTGGATTACCAAAGCTCTTACGACCCTGATGGTTCTGTTAAGCATGGCCTAATATTGTACATTGTTTGATTTTGTATTGTTTTTGGCAACCTGTTAAAAGGAAAATTAAACTGTAACTTCCTAATATTGGCAGAATCTGCAATCCTGCTTTCTCCTAAGGACTAATGTTCATACGAATGCCAGCTTTCTATTGCGAATATACTGCCTTTTCCTCTTGTAAAACACTCCTAAATCCTCCTTTATTCCTAACTGCAATAAAAAACTACAAATAATTACAGGAAAACAAAGACTGGAAAAATACACCATGAAGAAAGCCTACAAAGGTTATAACCCCAGCCATTTGAAGGCTGCAAAGACTTCTACATCAATAGGAGATGCCTACAATGACTTCTAAACGCTGGCCCAAAATGACTGCAAGCAAGTATTGATGATGCCAATATGTCTGGATTATTAATAAAAGTGACTTTTGTGACACTGATGTGTGTAGACACTCATTAAGCCATTTACATGCAATCTGTAACTCGTGCAGCAATTCATCAATCCACTGACTCATCATTCCATTTGACACAACCTCAATAAAACACACACAAACTCAACAACATATGCAAGATAAATTAAAAGAATACAAGTAGAAAAATGAAACATGCTGTCGCTAAACAGGGCAGGTATATGTTTGCAATAGCAACATTAAGCACAGCAGCAGGTGTTGATCTTGCAAAGGTATTTTAAATATTCTCTCATTGTTTTAAAGTTCACGCATAGCTGCCAAATTTAGTACCAACATGTTGGCAATCTTTGAACGGTAAAACGATATGTATACACTATGGAAACAGCATTCCTTAATGATCTACTGGTTTACAGGAAGTGCCCAAGTGAAATTCAGTGCACTGTAAAAGAAATGAACTCCAGGCAAGTAAATCCATTGCCACTGCCTTGAGAGCTGCAGTAGCCTCTTCAGAAACTTTAAAATATAAGAGGAGAAACAAATAAATTAATGTGGAACTATAAAAGGAGAAAAAGCAAAACTAAAGAATTGGCCACCTAGCCCTGATACTGAAGCACACACATTTTCAAGTGGATGTACACACATGATAAGAATATGCAATCATTCACAGGGCAAAAGAGCCAATGACTTATGCAGACTGAGCCATTATCCTTTGCAGTTCGCTGGCATGGATGAAAGCATAGTGTGAATGATACTCAGATATACCAATGGCAGAACGGAGTAGACCCAAAGGCCACTTAACTATCTAGATGAATATATATATTAATAAATATATATGAGAAGAAAGAGGGTGCCCCCAGGTGAGCCGCACACACAGGAGGTAAGCATGGATTCAGGGGGAGTAGGGAGAGTCCATCGCGTCCCCGACGCGTTTCGAGCAGACGCTCTTCATCAAGGGGTTCAGCTCTACAAACCACCAGCGAGGCATCACTTCCAGACCTTCTTTTATTTCTATTAACAAGCACGCTCAGGTGAGCCTATAGCAGGAATTCTGGGACTGGAAGTCCAAACGCCGTTACCCAAGTGGGCCGCATGGCAGGCTGCAGTGTAGATAGTTCGTATGGTTGCTCAGCCAGGTACTCCCTCTAATACCACCACACAATTCCCGCTCCGTATTCACCAAAGTTATCAGCAACGGATCCGCTCTCATCAGCGGCAGTGCAGCTCGCGACCGGGCCGGCCGCATGTATGAGAAGAAAGAGGGTGCCCCCAGGTGAGCCGCACACACAGGAGGTAAGCATGGATTCAGGGGGAGTAGGGAGAGTCCATCGCGTCCCCGACGCGTTTCGAGCAGACGCTCTTCATCAAGGGGTTCAGCTCTACAAACCACCAGCGAGGCATCACTTCCAGACCTTCTTTTATTTCTATTAACAAGCACGCTCAGGTGAGCCTATAGCAGGAATTCTGGGACTGGAAGTCCAAACGCCGTTACCCAAGTGGGCCGCATGGCAGGCTGCAGTGTAGATAGTTCGTATGGTTGCTCAGCCAGGTACTCCCTCTAATACCACCACACAATTCCCGCTCCGTATTCACCAAAGTTATCAGCAACGGATCCGCTCTCATCAGCGGCAGTGCAGCTCGCGACCGGGCCGGCCGCATGTATGAGAAGAAAGAGGGTGCCCCCAGGTGAGCCGCACACACAGGAGGTAAGCATGGATTCAGGGGGAGTAGGGAGAGTCCATCGCGTCCCCGACGCGTTTCGAGCAGACGCTCTTCATCAAGGGGTTCAGCTCTACAAACCACCAGCGAGGCATCACTTCCAGACCTTCTTTTATTTCTATTAACAAGCACGCTCAGGTGAGCCTATAGCAGGAATTCTGGGACTGGAAGTCCAAACGCCGTTACCCAAGTGGGCCGCATGGCAGGCTGCAGTGTAGATAGTTCGTATGGTTGCTCAGCCAGGTACTCCCTCTAATACCACCACACAATTCCCGCTCCGTATTCACCAAAGTTATCAGCAACGGATCCGCTCTCATCAGCGGCAGTGCAGCTCGCGACCGGGCCGGCCGCATGTATGAGAAGAAAGAGGGTGCCCCCAGGTGAGCCGCACACACAGGAGGTAAGCATGGATTCAGGGGGAGTAGGGAGTATTGTACATTGTTTGATTTTGTATTGTTTTTGGCAACCTGTTAAAAGGAAAATTAAACTGTAACTTCCTAATATTGGCAGAATCTGCAATCCTGCTTTCTCCTAAGGACTAATGTTCATACGAATGCCAGCTTTCTATTGCGAATATACTGCCTTTTCCTCTTGTAAAACACTCCTAAATCCTCCTTTATTCCTAACTGCAATAAAAAACTACAAATAATTACAGGAAAACAAAGGCTGGAAAAATACACCATGAAGAAAGCCTACAAAGGTTATAACCCCAGCCATTTGAAGGCTGCAAAGACTTCTACATCAATAGGAGATGCCTACAATGACTTCTAAACGCTGGCCCAAAATGACTGCAAGCAAGTATTGATGATGCCAATATGTCTGGATTATTAATAAAAGTGACTTTTGTGACACTGATGTGTGTAGACACTCATTAAGCCATTTACATGCAATCTGTAACTCGTGCAGCAATTCATCAATCCACTGACTCATCATTCCATTTGACACAACCTCAATAAAATACACACAAACTCAACAACATATGCAAGATAAATTAAAAGAATACAAGTAGAAAAATGAAACATGCTGTCGCTAAACAGGGCAGGTATATGTTTGCAATAGCAACATTAAGCACAGCAGCAGGTGTTGATCTTGCAAAGGTATTTTAAATATTCTCTCATTGTTTTAAAGTTCACGCATAGCTGCCAAATTTAGTACCAACATGTTGGCAATCTTTGAACGGTAAAACGATATGTATACACTATGGAAACAGCATTCCTTAATGATCTACTGGTTTACAGGAAGTGCCCAAGTGAAATTCAGTGCACTGTAAAAGAAATGAACTCCAGGCAAGTAAATCCATTGCCACTGCCTTGAGAGCTGCAGTAGCCTCTTCAGAAACTTTAAAATATAAGAGGAGAAACAAATAAATTAATGTGGAACTATAAAAGGAGAAAAAGCAAAACTAAAGAATTGGCCACCTAGCCCTGATACTGAAGCACACACATTTTCAAGTGGATGTACACACATGATAAGAATATGCAATCATTCACAGGGCAAAAGAGCCAATGACTTATGCAGACTGAGCCATTATCCTTTGCAGTTCGCTGGCATGGATGAAAGCATAGTGTGAATGATACTCAGATATACCAATGGCAGAACGGAGTAGACCCAAAGGCCACTTAACTATCTAGATGAATATATATATTAATAAATATATATGTATATACATATGGATGTATGAATTATTTATTGATATTTTTTTATTACAAGATCCTGGGAGACATAAGAAGAGATTCTAGCAAGAAGTATTACCGTGCAGGTCTTACCCCCTAGAATTTGTCAGAGGCAGTAACTAACACAATCCGCCCCTTAAAGCCTGTTGATATTAACATATGCTTTTCACAATTAATATGTCAAGCATTATGTGTTTATTATAACTTTTAATAATAAACTGATCAGATATATGGCAACAGAAACATGATTTCCTTGTGAACCAATCAGGCCTGTAGCTGTTATCAATGGATTATGACTATATTCAGTGGAAGCCTCTTACAAAGAGCATAAGCTTTCCCACAAGGCAACCATTAGGCATACAGATACAATTACATAGTATACAAAATTACAGTTGCAAAGCAAAATGCTATCTCTCCTATGAGGGCCTAACAAAGATTCTAAAAGTATAAATGCTTTATGCCCATGGTTTGTCAGAGGAGGTAACCAACACCAAAACCCTTGCCTACTAAATGAGATTACATTTACCAAAAAACTATCCATAGGCTTTAATTCAGAGTAATAACAATCCACTCTTAAATGCCTATTTACTTCAACATATGCTTTTCACAATAAATACGTCAGGATTAGTGCCTTTATCGTAACTTCCAATAAACATTTGCATATATTCTTTATCACAGGCTTGTCACCATAACCAACTTAAGGCCATTGTACTAAGCCTAAGCTTCGCACAAGGCAAGCATCTAGCATACAGTCATAAAAGTACAAATGTATACATAATGACTTTTAGCAAAGCAAAATGCTGTCTCTGGTATGAGTAAAAAGAACAAATGATGGAGGGAACAATGAACAAATCAAACATTCACCCGCAGTCACAGATCTGGGTTTAATCAATTGGTTTTTTGCTGACCACGCCACCCCAGTTGGGACCCAGCCATACGCAAATCAGTCTTGACCCTGCTCCCCATGGGAACAGTCCAGCCCGAACTGCCAGGCCAGGTCCTTTCTAGACCGGAAACAAGCATCCTGGGACCGGTTTCATATACGGCAATACACAGACCAAGTCAAATTCTGAAAACACATAACATAGCTTAACATCAGCCAGGATAGCTTTAATCCAGCGGCACAGTGAGCCCGGGACCTACGTCTCAGCATACCCTTTCAACTTAGGGAGACAAAGGTGTAGTAAAAAGTAGTTTGAGGGTGCTACCACTGGGTGGCATCATTTGACAAGAAAAAAAATTAGTTGGTGAAAGGGGAGTACGGAAATAGGCAATGATAGATTGCTTGGCACACTGAGCACCGTTCTTACAACCGTGGGATGCATACAAAGGTTGTTAAACTCTATCTTAAGATTTCTGTGACAGCAACCAAATCCTTCTAAAAATGAAGTCAAAAGATGATAATATCCACTAAGAAATAGCTTAATGAACAGTTAAATAGTTTAATTAGAGAATTACAAGAAGTCTGAAAACACTACGTATCCCCAAATGTCTGCAAATTGAAATAAATTACGCAAAACGGTGTCTACTATGGCTGCATTCTTGCAAAAGATGACTAATCTCCCAAGTGAAATGCCTTTGTAGACCACTAAATTGTTCCCTGCGATGTCTGCAAAATGTGAGGGTCTCATTTAAAGCCTGGTGGTCAGGTCGTTGGTCAGCCATGTCAGCAGTCTATGGATTTTGCTACCTTGACACAGGACTATCCACCATGTTTCAAGATCTCAATTTTTCTGGCAGGGATCTCTTTGACTGCGATGGAGCCACTGATGTGGAAGCTGCATCAAAGGTATTGATCCTTTGCTAAGGGGCACCCAGATTTAATGTGCGTGTTCTGCAAATATATTTATTTTCTGAAAACATATTCTCAAAGCAGGAGTTTGTTTTCAGAAAACAAACAAAAAACAATGGTCTCAGAAAACTCTCCCCTGCAGTTGGTTATTAATGTGCATTTACCCTTACACAGGGCTGATATGCCTCACTTACAGGGCCCAAGTAAGGAAAATGATTGATGTTATTCCGGCTCAGTGGCGGACAGAACACTATTAACACAACAATATTTTACTCCAACTGACCATGTCGTGGTCTTTAATATTCCCTAAAGATGGATTTATTCGATGAGCTGGGGAACTTATAACTTCACCCCTAGGTGAGCAAGGAAGCAATTCCTTTTAGTTTTTATTACCCTCACACACCCTAGTGGTGTCATGCTTCATCATCGGGTCACCCCGACGCCTAAAAGTCGGGGTGGGCTCGACCACAGTGTTGGGAGCGCTTTGAAGAAGTTGCAAACCAGGGAGGCTATAAGATAAAAAACCTCAGGCAGATCCCCGGTTTCCCTTTATTCTTGGGTCTGTCTGGGTTGATTAAAAATAATAAGTAGGGTTATGTATAGGAATATTATGGTCCTATGACCCTAGTGCCAACATGTTCCAGTCCACTGTGGCCTTAAAGGTCCAGGACTTTCATCAGGGCAAATGTAACCACCCTGGGATACAGAAGGTGGAATTCCCTATTCTGTTTTATTAATGGACAAGGGTAGAGTAGCTACTCCTTGTATGGGAGACGGATTAAATAATCTGTCTTGCGTTATGAATCCATCTGTAAGAAAAAACACAAAGAAACACATATCCAATTCATATAAATCGGTTTTCATCAAGGTATTTCCATAGTGACGTGTTTCAATTTCGTGTTTGAAATCAAGAGCCACACCTATAAGTGCCTAGTGGTCAAAAGGCATAATAGTGTGCAGCTGTATCCAAGTCTGTGTCACTCACAATTAGTGGCTCTGTACAGTTAATTGGCGTGTCTGGTATATTGTGCGGTGGCGAATATGCTCGCATTCTATATAGAACCAATCCGTGACCGTGGATGCTATCAATGTAAAACAGACTCTCATAAAATACTCCCATACATACCTCACACACACCTTATCTGTGGTAAACCACAGTACTTAAAAACATGCGTGACTCTTAACCTCTATGGGTAACAGTGCAAGTAACATTCATTCCTGCATCCTTGCTTACCCGCATTTCGAACGGAATTCGTTTCTCAGGGGATGGAAGGGCTAATGGAGTAGCTCTGTAGTCACACCCTAACGTTAGCCCCAGGGAAAATATAAAGCGAACAGTTGTCACATGCTTATGAGGTTTAGGGCATCCGGGATCTAAAATCATTGATGCTAACTCTTTTTTTTCTATTTAAAGAGATTCATCCTAGTATCCCAGACTTACTTCGTCAAGAGTCCTGCTCCGCTTCGCCACCTATTAGGACCCGATCCCCGGCGTTTCGCGCCGTGTTACGGGTCTAGGAAGGTTTATACTTCCGTGTTGATGTAGCTATTGACGGGATAGGTCCGCGTCAGCACGTGATCGGGGAAGTTCCCCGCACAAGATTGGTCAGACGTGACCTCTAACCCAATGTGGAAGCCAATGGGAAGCAGGGGCTTGTCAGAGGAACGGTACATCGCTCGCTAATGGAACCGTGGTTCCGATTGTACACAAATGTAGATGTCTACATGAACACTCGTAAATTATGCATTTAAATTCCTAAAACGAGTATATGTTTTATTATATTAGTAAATAGATCGAGACATAGTTTAGGATGTATTTTCTCTGCGCATGCGCAGGCTGGTGTCCCGATCAGTTTCGTCGTCTGCTTGGAGATCTAAAGCAACGTTCGTAACACGGGGCTCATATGATATCCGTGATAATCTTTTGACATCACTTACTCATAATTCTAAGACCAGTCTTGAATAGAATGTAAGAGGGAGTGTATATTCACTGATGGATAATGGTGTCTGAGGAGTGTTACGTTACTTTAGTGTACATGCTGCATATATAGGATGGTTGACTATTTTAAAGTCTAAGGTAATCAGTGTCTCACATTATGTGGTAACTACGGACCCCACTAGGGAGATGGTAGTTTGTAGAGGGTTCCCCACAGATTTCAGGTGGACACTTAGAATTATTCCCGTGCTAATCGAGATTACTGTGCTCCATCTATTTATTCAATTGGTTCCAAGGGATACCATCATTAAGACCCGTCTCGTGGGTCTTTAGGCGATACACCCATCGTTGTTCACGTTCTAGAAGTTTTTGCTGCAAGTTATTACCCAACGTGGTAACCTTTTCTAATACTGTCCACTTCAGCTCTGTGTCCTTATGTGTTTTCTCTTGATAATGGGCAGTAAGCCTTGTGGCAGTGACAGATCTGCGTATAGTGCTTCTGTGTTCGCTAATGCGGACTTTGATCATACGACTTGTCATACCAATGTACATGAGTCCGCAGGGGCATTTTATCATGTAGACTACAGACTCGGAGTTACAATTGGTGTGCGATCTCTGCTCCCATGGAAAATTAAGTCCCAGTTCCAAAGTTTTAGTGTGTTCAGTGAAGGGGCAGGCCACACATGACCCACACGGATAGTGTCCCATTACTGGTGGTAATCCCCATAGTGTCTGTTGATTAGTTTGTTTAGGGATGAAGGAGTTAGTGTGTACCAGTGCATTTCTCAAATTGGAATTTTTTCTAAATGAGAACATGGGTTTTTCAAAGGATAGCCTGTTCGATGTCAATATTGACCATTTCTTATTTATTATTTTTTTCAGGTCATTGGATGATGAGTTATATGTTGTTACACATATAAGTTGGTCTGATTGTTCCTTAGTGTGTGTCTCTAACAGTGCTTCCCTTGGTGTGTTGCGTGCTCTTTTGTTAGCCCTTTGTATGATTTTGTTCGGGTACATCTTCTGTTGTAATTTTTCGCTCAGAATGGTTGCCTCTTTTTTGTATGTTTGAAGGTTGGAACAGTTCCTACGAATCCTCAAGAATTGGCCTACTGGTAAATTCTCTCTTAAGGATCGTGGGTGGGCACTATCAAATCTCAATAGACTGTTCCTGTCCGTTGGCTTTGTATATAGCGAACTTTCCAGTGTGCCATCTTTAGCTGTGAACGTAACATCTAAGAACGAGATACTTTCTTTGTTTACATTCATAGTGAAGTGGAGATGTGGGTTTAGGGAATTAATCCACATTTTGAAGTTCTCAAGACTGGTTAGATCACCTCTCCAGATCATGAGGACATCATCGATGTACCTATACCATTTACAGATATGTATACTGTATGGATTTTGAGTCCAGATGTGAAGGTCCTCAAAATAACTGACGTACAGGCATGCCAGACTAGGGGCAAATGTGCTCCCCATCGATGTCCCATGTATTTGTAAGTATAGTTGATCTTCAAAGGTGAAAAAGTTCTCTGTCAATGCCAAGTGTATGAGGGTGATCACCCAGTCAATGGGTGCTGCCCATCCCCAATCTTCCTTCCTGAGTATCTCTTGGATCACTCTGATGCTTTCCGCCTGAGGTATGTTTGTGTATAACGCTTCTACGTCTAAACATACCAACAGATTAACGGCTGGATCGTATTCAACCTGTGTCAAGAGATTAAAGAGGTGTTTGGTGTCTTGAACATATGATCTAATCTTCTTGACCAAGGGACGTAAGAACCAGTCAGTATATTTTGACAGAGGTTCCAGAATGGAACCTATCCCTGAGACGATAGATCTCCCCGGGGGAGGGTTCTTCCCTTTGTGTATTTTAGGGATGGTATAGAACAAGGGAATTCTGGGGTTCTCCTGGTTCAGAAATTCATGTTCTTTCTTCGTAATCCATTCTTTTGTTAGGGCATCAGTTGTTAGTGTCATGATAGTTGTTTTTATCCGTTGTGTGGGATCCCGGTTGATTTTTTTGTAGTATTTCGTATCAGCCAGTAGATTCAGACATGCTGTTCTGTAAGCATTAGTACTTTGTATCACGGTAGCCCCGCCCTTATCCGCTGGTTTGATGATAATGTCCGTTCTTGATTGTAGGGTGGTTAGAGCTGCACGTTCTTTTTTGCTCAGATTGTTAAATCCGTTTCTTTTGGGTTGAAGTAATTCAACTTCTTTGCTGACTGCTTCCTCAAAGGATAATACTTCCGGAGGCATCGTGTTGGTGGGGGGGAGAAAAGAAGATTTTGGTCTTAACCCCGTGTAATTGTTGTCTTCAGCTGGTCTTTCTTTGTCTTGAAAGAAGGTTTTTAATCGTATTTTTCGAAAGAATTCCCCTAACTCGCATCGCAGACGGAATTTGTCCAGATAAGTAGTGGGAACGAATCCGAGGCCTTTATTCAGAATCGTTTGCTCGTCTGTGGTGAGGATGACATCCGTAAGGTTTACAATTAGTCCCTCGTGTTGCTTGTACTCGGCTGTTGTTCCCTGCTGCTGCTCCTGGTATTGATTGAGCTCCGTTCTTCTTCCCACTGGATTCGTTTTCCCCTTCTTCCTCGTCTCCCTCTTCTTCCGCCCTGACCTAAAAAATGTTGGTTGAAGTCCGGCTGGTAGTATGGTCCTGTTGGGAATTGAGGGGGGCCCTGATATTGGACTGGTCCAAAAGGGCCTGGCCAAGGAAACATCTGTTGATGTCCGTATCTTGGGTTGTAGTTACCCCTGCGGGGTCTTCTTGCCCTGCCACGCCAGCTCTTATTTGACCCATCACTCGACCAGTCATCATACTCTGAATCAGATGATCCTGTTTGTTCACTTCTTGTGGATCCTGAGTCAGATGGGACTTGGCTTTTATAGTCATCTTTAATATAAGGATATACCTTCTCATGGCTGAATTTCTTCAGATCTTTCTGCAGTTTGTTTATCTTATTTTGCATCAGATACTCTTTATGTTCATTTACTTCTTTGTTTACTTCTTCGAGTTTCTTTTTATAGAGAGTTAACTTGATCTCTGTCAGTAAAGAGTCCTCACTGATCTTTATTTTTATCAGTAGGGCCTCTGACAGACGTTTGGCTGTGTTGATTATTAAAATAAGCCAATCACGTGAGCATCTCCAAGCAATAAGAGACCATTCTTTTTTAAATTGGGGATCATCAAGGAAGATTCTTGGGGCGTTAGTCACCAGTAAGCCCGTAGGTGCCACATTACCACGGAGATATTCCGTCATTATTGCCCCGTGTAGCAATATTTTCATCTGACATCGTTTTAATTCTTTCAGCTCATCCCAGTTTTGAGCTTGGGTCAAAGTCTGGTTAATATTAGTGTCTGACAACAATGATGGACCCGCTAAGATTGCGGAAGCGTCTTCATCCGAAAAGCCAATACCGAATAGTTCGGCCATCCTGGGTATCCGGTGTATAAAGTATTATAAGGTGGGCAAGTGTATGTAGTGGGAGAAATAATGTGAGAACCTGCAAATCCACCGAAGTGATTCCCTTTGCAGATATTCTCTGTGTGGAAACCCTACAGCTGTGCGCTGCGCTAAACTTATTTTACACAGGGGCTATTTGAGAACAAAATTCTCGTGCCCAAAGGGTAGAGAGGATCTAGGTCAGAGTAACACCTCCCAATATCAATATTAACACAACAATATTTTACTCCAACTGACCATGTCGTGGTCTTTAATATTCCCTAAAGATGGATTTATTCGATGAGCTGGGGAACTTATAACTTCACCCCTAGGTGAGCAAGGAAGCAATTCCTTTTAGTTTTTATTACCCTCACACACCCTAGTGGTGTCATGCTTCATCATCGGGTCACCCCGACGCCTAAAAGTCGGGGTGGGCTCGACCACAGTGTTGGGAGCGCTTTGAAGAAGTTGCAAACCAGGGAGGCTATAAGATAAAAAACCTCAGGCAGATCCCCGGTTTCCCTTTATTCTTGGGTCTGTCTGGGTTGATTAAAAATAATAAGTAGGGTTATGTATAGGAATATTATGGTCCTATGACCCTAGTGCCAACATGTTTCAGTCCACTGTGGCCTTAAAGGTCCAGGACTTTCATCAGGGCAAATGTAACCACCCTGGGATACAGAAGGTGGAATTCCCTATTCTGTTTTATTAATGGACAAGGGTAGAGTAGCTACTCCTTGTATGGGAGACGGATTAAATAATCTGTCTTGCGTTATGAATCCATCTGTAAGAAAAAACACAAAGAAACACATATCCAATTCATATAAATCGGTTTTCATCAAGGTATTTCCATAGTGACGTGTTTCAATTTCGTGTTTGAAATCAAGAGCCACACCTATAAGTGCCTAGTGGTCAAAAGGCATAATAGTGTGCAGCTGTATCCAAGTCTGTGTCACTCACAATTAGTGGCTCTGTACAGTTAATTGGCGTGTCTGGTATATTGTGCGGTGGCGAATATGCTCGCATTCTATATAGAACCAATCCGTGACCGTGGATGCTATCAATGTAAAACAGACTCTCATAAAATACTCCCATACATACCTCACACACACCTTATCTGTGGTAAACCACAGTACTTAAAAACATGCGTGACTCTTAACCTCTATGGGTAACAGTGCAAGTAACATTCATTCCTGCATCCTTGCTTACCCGCATTTCGAACGGAATTCGTTTCTCAGGGGATGGAAGGGCTAATGGAGTAGCTCTGTAGTCACACCCTAACGTTAGCCCCAGGGAAAATATAAAGCGAACAGTTGTCACATGCTTATGAGGTTTAGGGCATCCGGGATCTAAAATCATTGATGCTAACTCTTTTTTTTCTATTTAAAGAGATTCATCCTAGTATCCCAGACTTACTTCGTCAAGAGTCCTGCTCCGCTTCGCCACCTATTAGGACCCGATCCCCGGCGTTTCGCGCCGTGTTACGGGTCTAGGAAGGTTTATACTTCCGTGTTGATGTAGCTATTGACGGGATAGGTCCGCGTCAGCACGTGATCGGGGAAGTTCCCCGCACAAGATTGGTCAGACGTGACCTCTAACCCAATGTGGAAGCCAATGGGAAGCAGGGGCTTGTCAGAGGAACGGTACATCGCTCGCTAATGGAACCGTGGTTCCGATTGTACACAAATGTAGATGTCTACATGAACACTCGTAAATTATGCATTTAAATTCCTAAAACGAGTATATGTTTTATTATATTAGTAAATAGATCGAGACATAGTTTAGGATGTATTTTCTCTGCGCATGCGCAGGCTGGTGTCCCGATCAGTTTCGTCGTCTGCTTGGAGATCTAAAGCAACGTTCGTAACACGGGGCTCATATGATATCCGTGATAATCTTTTGACATCACTTACTCATAATTCTAAGACCAGTCTTGAATAGAATGTAAGAGGGAGTGTATATTCACTGATGGATAATGGTGTCTGAGGAGTGTTACGTTACTTTAGTGTACATGCTGCATATATAGGATGGTTGACTATTTTAAAGTCTAAGGTAATCAGTGTCTCACATTATGTGGTAACTACGGACCCCACTAGGGAGATGGTAGTTTGTAGAGGGTTCCCCACAGATTTCAGGTGGACACTTAGAATTATTCCCGTGCTAATCGAGATTACTGTGCTCCATCTATTTATTCAATTGGTTCCAAGGGATACCATCATTAAGACCCGTCTCGTGGGTCTTTAGGCGATACACCCATCGTTGTTCACGTTCTAGAAGTTTTTGCTGCAAGTTATTACCCAACGTGGTAACCTTTTCTAATACTGTCCACTTCAGCTCTGTGTCCTTATGTGTTTTCTCTTGATAATGGGCAGTAAGCCTTGTGGCTGTGACAGATCTGCGTATAGTGCTTCTGTGTTCGCTAATGCGGACTTTGATCATACGACTTGTCATACCAATGTACATGAGTCTGCAGGGGCATTTTATCATGTAGACTACAGACTCGGAGTTACAATTGGTGTGCGATCTCTGCTCCCATGGAAAATTAAGTCCCAGTTCCAAAGTTTTAGTGTGTTCAGTGAAGGGGCAGGCCACACATGACCCACACGGATAGTGTCCCATTACTGGTGGTAATCCCCATAGTGTCTGTTGATTAGTTTGTTTAGGGATGAAGGAGTTAGTGTGTACCAGTGCATTTCTCAAATTGGAATTTTTTCTAAATGAGAACATGGGTTTTTCAAAGGATAGCCTGTTCGATGTCAATATTGACCATTTCTTATTTATTATTTTTTTCAGGTCATTGGATGATGAGTTATATGTTGTTACACATATAAGTTGGTCTGATTGTTCCTTAGTGTGTGTCTCTAACAGTGCTTCCCTTGGTGTGTTGCGTGCTCTTTTGTTAGCCCTTTGTATGATTTTGTTCGGGTACATCTTCTGTTGTAATTTTTCGCTCAGAATGGTTGCCTCTTTTTTGTATGTTTGAAGGTTGGAACAGTTCCTACGAATCCTCAAGAATTGGCCTACTGGTAAATTCTCTCTTAAGGATCGTGGGTGGGCACTATCAAATCTCAATAGACTGTTCCTGTCCGTTGGCTTTGTATATAGCGAACTTTCCAGTGTGCCATCTTTAGCTGTGAACGTAACATCTAAGAACGAGATACTTTCTTTGTTTACATTCATAGTGAAGTGGAGATGTGGGTTTAGGGAATTAATCCACATTTTGAAGTTCTCAAGACTGGTTAGATCACCTCTCCAGATCATGAGGACATCATCGATGTACCTATACCATTTACAGATATGTATACTGTATGGATTTTGAGTCCAGATGTGAAGGTCCTCAAAATAACTGACGTACAGGCATGCCAGACTAGGGGCAAATGTGCTCCCCATCGATGTCCCATGTATTTGTAAGTATAGTTGATCTTCAAAGGTGAAAAAGTTCTCTGTCAATGCCAAGTGTATGAGGGTGATCACCCAGTCAATGGGTGCTGCCCATCCCCAATCTTCCTTCCTGAGTATCTCTTGGATCACTCTGATGCTTTCCGCCTGAGGTATGTTTGTGTATAACGCTTCTACGTCTAAACATACCAACAGATTAACGGCTGGATCGTATTCAACCTGTGTCAAGAGATTAAAGAGGTGTTTGGTGTCTTGAACATATGATCTAATCTTCTTGACCAAGGGACGTAAGAACCAGTCAGTATATTTTGACAGAGGTTCCAGAATGGAACCTATCCCTGAGACGATAGATCTCCCCGGGGGAGGGTTCTTCCCTTTGTGTATTTTAGGGATGGTATAGAACAAGGGAATTCTGGGGTTCTCCTGGTTCAGAAATTCATGTTCTTTCTTCGTAATCCATTCTTTTGTTAGGGCATCAGTTGTTAGTGTCATGATAGTTGTTTTTATCCGTTGTGTGGGATCCCGGTTGATTTTTTTGTAGTATTTCGTATCAGCCAGTAGATTCAGACATGCTGTTCTGTAAGCATTAGTACTTTGTATCACGGTAGCCCCGCCCTTATCCGCTGGTTTGATGATAATGTCCGTTCTTGATTGTAGGGTGGTTAGAGCTGCACGTTCTTTTTTGCTCAGATTGTTAAATCCGTTTCTTTTGGGTTGAAGTAATTCAACTTCTTTGCTGACTGCTTCCTCAAAGGATAATACTTCCGGAGGCATCGTGTTGGTGGGGGGGAGAAAAGAAGATTTTGGTCTTAACCCCGTGTAATTGTTGTCTTCAGCTGGTCTTTCTTTGTCTTGAAAGAAGGTTTTTAATCGTATTTTTCGAAAGAATTCCCCTAACTCGCATCGCAGACGGAATTTGTCCAGATAAGTAGTGGGAACGAATCCGAGGCCTTTATTCAGAATCGTTTGCTCGTCTGTGGTGAGGATGACATCCGTAAGGTTTACAATTAGTCCCTCGTGTTGCTTGTACTCGGCTGTTGTTCCCTGCTGCTGCTCCTGGTATTGATTGAGCTCCGTTCTTCTTCCCACTGGATTCGTTTTCCCCTTCTTCCTCGTCTCCCTCTTCTTCCGCCCTGACCTAAAAAATGTTGGTTGAAGTCCGGCTGGTAGTATGGTCCTGTTGGGAATTGAGGGGGGCCCTGATATTGGACTGGTCCAAAAGGGCCTGGCCAAGGAAACATCTGTTGATGTCCGTATCTTGGGTTGTAGTTACCCCTGCGGGGTCTTCTTGCCCTGCCACGCCAGCTCTTATTTGACCCATCACTCGACCAGTCATCATACTCTGAATCAGATGATCCTGTTTGTTCACTTCTTGTGGATCCTGAGTCAGATGGGACTTGGCTTTTATAGTCATCTTTAATATAAGGATATACCTTCTCATGGCTGAATTTCTTCAGATCTTTCTGCAGTTTGTTTATCTTATTTTGCATCAGATACTCTTTATGTTCATTTACTTCTTTGTTTACTTCTTCGAGTTTCTTTTTATAGAGAGTTAACTTGATCTCTGTCAGTAAAGAGTCCTCACTGATCTTTATTTTTATCAGTAGGGCCTCTGACAGACGTTTGGCTGTGTTGATTATTAAAATAAGCCAATCACGTGAGCATCTCCAAGCAATAAGAGACCATTCTTTTTTAAATTGGGGATCATCAAGGAAGATTCTTGGGGCGTTAGTCACCAGTAAGCCCGTAGGTGCCACATTACCACGGAGATATTCCGTCATTATTGCCCCGTGTAGCAATATTTTCATCTGACATCGTTTTAATTCTTTCAGCTCATCCCAGTTTTGAGCTTGGGTCAAAGTCTGGTTAATATTAGTGTCTGACAACAATGATGGACCCGCTAAGATTGCGGAAGCGTCTTCATCCGAAAAGCCAATACCGAATAGTTCGGCCATCCTGGGTATCCGGTGTATAAAGTATTATAAGGTGGGCAAGTGTATGTAGTGGGAGAAATAATGTGAGAACCTGCAAATCCACCGAAGTGATTCCCTTTGCAGATATTCTCTGTGTGGAAACCCTACAGCTGTGCGCTGCGCTAAACTTATTTTACACAGGGGCTATTTGAGAACAAAATTCTCGTGCCCAAAGGGTAGAGAGGATCTAGGTCAGAGTAACACCTCCCAATATCAATATTAACACAACAATATTTTACTCCAACTGACCATGTCGTGGTCTTTAATATTCCCTAAAGATGGATTTATTCGATGAGCTGGGGAACTTATAACTTCACCCCTAGGTGAGCAAGGAAGCAATTCCTTTTAGTTTTTATTACCCTCACACACCCTAGTGGTGTCATGCTTCATCATCGGGTCACCCCGACGCCTAAAAGTCGGGGTGGGCTCGACCACAGTGTTGGGAGCGCTTTGAAGAAGTTGCAAACCAGGGAGGCTATAAGATAAAAAACCTCAGGCAGATCCCCGGTTTCCCTTTATTCTTGGGTCTGTCTGGGTTGATTAAAAATAATAAGTAGGGTTATGTATAGGAATATTATGGTCCTATGACCCTAGTGCCAACATGTTTCAGTCCACTGTGGCCTTAAAGGTCCAGGACTTTCATCAGGGCAAATGTAACCACCCTGGGATACAGAAGGTGGAATTCCCTATTCTGTTTTATTAATGGACAAGGGTAGAGTAGCTACTCCTTGTATGGGAGACGGATTAAATAATCTGTCTTGCGTTATGAATCCATCTGTAAGAAAAAACACAAAGAAACACATATCCAATTCATATAAATCGGTTTTCATCAAGGTATTTCCATAGTGACGTGTTTCAATTTCGTGTTTGAAATCAAGAGCCACACCTATAAGTGCCTAGTGGTCAAAAGGCATAATAGTGTGCAGCTGTATCCAAGTCTGTGTCACTCACAATTAGTGGCTCTGTACAGTTAATTGGCGTGTCTGGTATATTGTGCGGTGGCGAATATGCTCGCATTCTATATAGAACCAATCCGTGACCGTGGATGCTATCAATGTAAAACAGACTCTCATAAAATACTCCCATACATACCTCACACACACCTTATCTGTGGTAAACCACAGTACTTAAAAACATGCGTGACTCTTAACCTCTATGGGTAACAGTGCAAGTAACATTCATTCCTGCATCCTTGCTTACCCGCATTTCGAACGGAATTCGTTTCTCAGGGGATGGAAGGGCTAATGGAGTAGCTCTGTAGTCACACCCTAACGTTAGCCCCAGGGAAAATATAAAGCGAACAGTTGTCACATGCTTATGAGGTTTAGGGCATCCGGGATCTAAAATCATTGATGCTAACTCTTTTTTTTCTATTTAAAGAGATTCATCCTAGTATAGTAGGATGAATCTCTTTAAATAGAAAAAAAAGAGTTAGCATCAATGATTTTAGATCCCGGATGCCCTAAACCTCATAAGCATGTGACAACTGTTCGCTTTATATTTTCCCTGGGGCTAACGTTAGGGTGTGACTACAGAGCTACTCCATTAGCCCTTCCATCCCCTGAGAAACGAATTCCGTTCGAAATGCGGGTAAGCAAGGATGCAGGAATGAATGTTACTTGCACTGTTACCCATAGAGGTTAAGAGTCACGCATGTTTTTAAGTACTGTGGTTTACCACAGATAAGGTGTGTGTGAGGTATGTATGGGAGTATTTTATGAGAGTCTGTTTTACATTGATAGCATCCACGGTCACGGATTGGTTCTATATAGAATGCGAGCATATTCGCCACCGCACAATATACCAGACACGCCAATTAACTGTACAGAGCCACTAATTGTGAGTGACACAGACTTGGATACAGCTGCACACTATTATGCCTTTTGACCACTAGGCACTTATAGGTGTGGCTCTTGATTTCAAACACGAAATTGAAACACGTCACTATGTTAATACCTTGATGAAAACCGATTTATATGAATTGGATATGTGTTTCTTTGTGTTTTTTCTTACAGATGGATTCATAACGCAAGACAGATTATTTAATCCGTCTCCCATACAAGGAGTAGCTACTCTACCCTTGTCCATTAATAAAACAGAATAGGGAATTCCACCTTCTGTATCCCAGGGTGGTTACATTTGCCCTGATGAAAGTCCTGGACCTTTAAGGCCACAGTGGACTGAAACATGTTGGCACTAGGGTCATAGGACCATAATATTCCTATACATAACCCTACTTATTATTTTTAATCAACCCAGACAGACCCAAGAATAAAGGGAAACCGGGGATCTGCCTGAGGTTTTTTATCTTATAGCCTCCCTGGTTTGCAACTTCTTCAAAGCGCTCCCAACACTGTGGTCGAGCCCACCCCGACTTTTAGGTGTCGGGGTGACCCGATGATGAAGCATGACACCACTAGGGTGTGTGAGGGTAATAAAAACTAAAAGGAATTGCTTCCTTGCTCACCTAGGGGTGAAGTTATAAGTTCCCCAGCTCATCGAATAAATCCATCTTTAGGGAATATTAAAGACCACGACATGGTCAGTTGGAGTAAAATATTGTTGTGTTAATATTGATATTGGGAGGTGTTACTCTGACCTAGATCCTCTCTACCCTTTGGGCACGAGAATTTTGTTCTCAAATAGCCCCTGTGTAAAATAAGGACAGAACACTATGTCAAATGTCACAAAAGTTAAATACAAACACATACATTCAAAAACTTAGCTTTGCTTTCCTATTGTGATCGGTGTAAGCCAACCCAGAACACTTCCCGGGTAAACTGTGTGTGAATATGAAAGTGGAGGCTAAAGGCTTGCATGATATTTCAGGCCAACATAACGAGTAAATAATATTATGTGTATCAACAAAATCCTGAATTGGATAAAATGGTTCTTATTGTGGTCAATGGGAGGAATCCTCTAGAAACTTCCAGAAGCTTCTAGAATCCAGGAGAAACTTTCTCAGTCGCAATCTTGGGTCCAAAAATATATAAATCCTCACCCTTACCTGCCATTCCTTGCTAGGCAATCAAGTCTGAGAGAGACTAGAGACGGCGACTAAATGTGACATCTAGAAGATTCAACCCATTTGCCTGATTCACCTTGCCACATCCAGTGGATCTCGGGCCATCAGGAACAATCTAGAAGAAAAGACAACAAAGAACAGATATTTTTAAAGCAAGTGCAAACTGTAAAAGCTGAGAGTTAATTGTGCAAATTCAAACCAAATACAATAATTTGGGTAATGCATTCTAGAGACCTGGAGCAGAGTACAGCGAACCGGTTCTAATAAAAAGCTGACTAAGAGGAAATGTTCAACTAAGACAATTTTTATAACAAGGTTGACAATGGATGATTTCAAGTATCTTTGTGAATAATCAGCAGGATGTTTAAGCTTGAGAAAAGACACTTAACCAACGTCATGAAAACTGAATCAAAGAGCTGGTTACCAAACTAAAACTGAACTATGGGAAAATTAGATAATACGAACAGTGTGGGATTCATTAATGTGTGACTAGGTAAATGTATGATAACAAATAGATGTTTCGATACTAAACCAAGATGTTTCTAATTATCCAGTTACATACCATCCCCGAAAGACGTGAAGAAGCAGACGTTTGATAGACCCTAAGATAGCCTATCTGGTCGTGATGGTTATGCCAGAGAAGTAGTCTTTCTTTTCTCACCGACCCCAACCTCCTGGTGTGCAAATCAACAGTAGGAAACCTAAGACTGCTCTCCCAGTTGTGCACAAAAGGGTGAAGGAGGACATGTATCACTCCCTCTGGGCCACAAATACAAGTTAGTGAACATTGAACAAACACGGATTAGAAATCATGATAGCGTCAAGGGTTTATACCAGCAGAGCTATCTGGGTAAATCATGCTCTTTTCTCAACTTTGAATAGAAGAGGAGAGCCATTAGTTTTGCAGGTATGGAGATGCAACTCTACTAAACTATAAATGACCTCATTACTCCAACATTTAAATGACTACAAAGTCTGCTAAACTCCACCTTGTGATGCCAATACAGGCTAAATAATCCAACCAAGAGATATCTACAAAAGCAGCCACACTCCAGCGTACGATGTCTGAAAAGTCTGCAAAAGTCTTCCAAAGGGCATCTGCAAAGTTAGCCTAACCTTGAGGTGTCTTCAAAATCAGTTAAATTACACCATTAAAGGCTTACAGATGGTGCTAAATTCCAGCATAAAAGGCCATAGTGGTTGCTAAATCCACCATAGGATGTGAACAAAGGTTTCTAATCAACCTGAGAAGTATGCCAATCCTGCTGAATGCCAACATGAAATCCACAAATGGTAGTAAACTCAATCCAAAAAGGAGGAATAACTTCACCATGAGTTCCCGACAAAGCCTCCAGAACAGATAGTGGGGTGAGCTGCTAAACTCCTTTGTGAAAACCAGCCCAGGTGCCACAAATTCATCCTGTAGTACTTGCTGCAAGTGTACGTTGAATTGAATTGAATTTAAAGTGCTGTGCTTTCCAGCAAGGGTAACTTCTATCGTGTGGCTAAAATGCATTTGACGTGCAGACTAGTTATTCATTACTCTATTAAGAAAATACCATAAAACCATGAGCCCAAGTTATTCATTGTACCTACCATCTGCAGTACCTAGAAACACATGAGACTCATACACTGTCAGTTATCGGCAACTGAAATTCCTTATGAAAACAGTGACCCTTGTGATTGAAATCCTGTATGATTACAAAAGCACTTGGCACCATACAAATGGCAGAAATTAGCTATTTGCATGCTGATAACATAATATATAAGTAATTGCCTTTTTGAATATTTTCTGTAGGTTATGTTAATGGACCTTGTAGACAGTACATATGCTAAAGCTGAAAACCAAGTCCTCAACCCTATCTTGTCAGAAATCCTGTACTGGTGTCACTGTAACTGTAATTCAAGTCACTGAGAGATATTCTATTTATTATTATTTTCCCTTTCAAAATGTATTTTTATGGGAGGCGCTCGGGAGCGCCAACAAGATGGACACCAGTCCGTAGCTCTTCGTCCGCCCTAGCCACCATTGTGAGATTTTCTGCGGATCCCCTTCTCCTGCTATATTATGGCAAGCGGTCCCGGCATCGGAGCAGTGAGGGAGTGGCTCGTGAGTTTATTTTTACCGCTTACTAGTCTTTTATGCCGCATTCTTGACTGCTGCTACTCCTCAAATGGCACCGGCTCAGCCGCTATTTTCTCCTGCAAATTAGATTTGACACATACCACGTCTATCTGTTCCTGCATTTTTCTACATCACTTTTCTCTGAATATTGATGTGTCATCTTTAAGGAGTTCTTTGACTGGGGCTCTTTGATTTGTAATGCTGCCATAATGACCATATTTATCAGTATATAATACATAATATTACGATGTACCGCTGCTGTGATTGCTCATGCATGGCTGTCCATGGTTGTCACAGCAGTTTGCAGTTCACCTCTCAGTTTAGGCTCTGTTTACAGATTTTGTTGACACGTTTGACGATCATTTACACCAGATATACTACTTTCATTATTTCCTGAGCAGCAAGTTATTCTGACTTCTTCATAATGGATAACCAGGTTCTCTCTACTTTTAAATATTTTGCTTCACCTGCCCCTATATCAATCCTCGTAAGGAATTGACTGGCAATGTTAATCAGGGGGCTAAGAAATATCCAGCTTCCCCTACAAAATCTCTGCTCTCTCTAACGTTGGAGGATATCATGGACAAAATTAAGAATTTAAAATGTTTTGTGGTGAAGACGACTGCAATCCTTAAACGAATTGAAGAAAATGGTCTACTTTGGGGTCCAGAATTTCAGAGGATGAACAGAGAATTAGTGACACGTTATGGCCAAACTTAATTTGTTGTCTGAAGAAATTCTGTCTCTTAAAAAGCAAACTGAAGATTTAAAAGACCGCATCAGACGGAATAACCTGATAATTTTTTGGATTCCATAAGGCACTGAAGGCTCTAACACAATAGCGTTTCTAATCATTTCTATTCTCAAAATTTTCACATTACATGATGTCAATATGCTCAACATACGATCCCATTGAGTTATTTCTACGTCTACTTCCAAGAACAATTTATTTCAATTGTCCAAGAGGTATCATTGCCTTCATCGTACAGTACTCAGATCTTATGAAGGTCCTCTAGGTTGCAAAGTAATGAAGACCAATGCTCTGGTCAGATCAGGAGATATTCTTCACTCAAGATAAGGCTCAATCAACTACTAATAGACTAAAGGAGTTTTGGGATTCGCACCCGGCTTTATGATAGATGAATGACAACTTTTGCCTCATCCACCCTTGTTTCTTCAAGATCACTTACGTATACTTTTGACAACACAGAGGATTTGAAAAAATGTGTCCACTTCCAATAAAGGGGAGGTGATGGATCCTGCCAAGATTTGATTACTCTTGTTGCAAATGGATTAGCTAAAGCCATTCTTTCTTATATCATTTCATTAATTGAACACATTTTTCTCCTTTATTATTTACTGATATTTAACATTTTATTTTTCCTTTATAGTTACATTATTTGTCCATGACAATTGGATTGCTGTGTTCTGTGTTTCCATGTCCTTCTGTTCTTTTTATGCATTTCGGATATTAATCTCAAAACTGTTATTTTTAATTCAACGCTTTTTTTGTTAAACACTGCACAAGGCACATTTGTCGAAGCTATGTTCTGCTTAATCCCTAAGAGTGCTCAAGACCTCTCTTTATGTCGAAATTACAGACCCATCTCCCTGATTACCATAGATTACAAGATCTTCACAAAAATCTTGGCTCTGTGTTTTAATCGAGTCATCCCTGATTTAATTGGAATGGAACAATCTGCATTTATTAAGGGTAGATCTATTACTGATAATTCTAGAACTTTTTTCAACATTATTCACCAGACATCCAAGTGTCACGACATTCATGCAGTCATCACACTTGACGCTGAAAAAGCCTTTCACCGTGTTCATTGGGATTTTATGCTCCCAGCATTGCAAAGGGGATGATGCAATGGCACAGTCTAACTCTCAAATTCTCAAATATATTAGTTTGCTCTATTCCACACCTACATAATCTCTAACCCTTGACTAATCTCTTTTAAAGGTAAATATTTCATTTCCTGAGAACTTTGGGAGCAATCGCACTCTATTTTGCAAATATATTGTATTTTGGATTTTATCAAGTTGTAAAATGAATATATGACTAAATATCAGCTTCAGAGTGCTATACCTATAACATTCAAAGATTTTCAGCACAATATTGATTTAAAAATACTGGGAAACAGAAATGTCTGAAATTAAATATTGTGACACACAAATATAGTAATACAGATATCGTTAACAAGAATATCATTTTTTTTAGGTAAGTAATATCATTGTTGATAAGATGTATGTTTTTATTAATGTTGACACTAATATAGTGTTTAACAATAGTGTTTTTGCATTATTTGAATGTGTTTTAGTTTATATAATCGTTTTATGTGTTATATATGAACTGTTTTTAAAAAAGCTTCAATTTTAAGTGATTTAGAATTTTTCATCATTTTTAATTATAACCAAGTTGTAGCAGGTTGTTGGATTTGTAGGGAGATAGGGTGGGTTGTTAATTAGGTAGAAAACAATTAATAATTATTTCATACATTTTATTTAATTATATGAATGATATTTATTATGTAATTTATGTAACACTGATTTATTTTCATTCTATGTTATTCATGGGCTGTTAGGTATGTGGGGGTATAAGATAGGAAGTTAATTAAGTACTAATTAATTAACAATGTATTATTAATTATTAATTAATTACTTAATTGTTTTAGAATTATGTAAAATATGGAATATTTATTTATTTTACTTATAGTTTAGTTGTGGGATGCTAGGTTTGTAGGCGTATAGGATGGGAAGTTAATTAAGTAATAATTAACTATTAATTATTATTTGTACATTTATTATTTAATTGTTTTTTATATGTACCAATGGCAAGCATATGCTCCAAATTAAAGATGTAAATTTCCATGTATTTACCACCAGATATGAGCAAACAAAATCACTCAAATCTGCCACTACAAACTCTCACAGAGACCGCTCACCTCTATCAGCCATCTCCTCTCCTATCAGAACCAACATTGCCAATGATAGTTTAGCAAAAATTCCCACAACTGTAGTGATGACCATGATAAATACAATCACCAAAGACATACCACCACAATTCTAATTCATGTCCTCTGTACTCAGGGCTTTAAGTGGGATGAAAAAAATGGGGGGTCTCTCAGCGGGACGTGGCTGATGTAATGCATGAGAAAAGTAAGCAGCAACTATGGCTTGTATATTATATTGAGAAAGCTTCCACTTAAAGCCCTGGTGACCCCACGACAATGTTGCTGCTCCTGAGTTTCAAAAAGATGCGGAAATCCAGAGAGAAAAAGACTATATTTAAAGGATTTCCCTTACCCTACAACGCTCACCTGGCATGACGTCATGGCGTAACTTCCCCACTAGTGAGAAGTGAGCAGTGTGAGCAGGCGCACACCGATGTGCCTGCTGTCACTGCAGTCCGGAAAAAAAACAGGGCACAAAATAGAGCCCGATAGAGACCCATTTCGAGCCCCCCTTTAAAAAACTGCCAGTGCTCAGCACCGGTGAGACCAGGCTCACTTAAAGCCCTGTCTGTACTTCTAACAACAACAGCTCTGCCAGTGATACTATATCAATGACTGATACTAATCTGAAGAATGATGGCAAGGTGGATTATTGGCTCAGATACGTAACTCAACTAACTCCACCATAGGTGTATCAGAGGCAACATCAGACAAAGATACAACAGAAAACCACCCACTGTATTTACACTGGAATCCATGATAGTGGCTCAGAGTCTTTGAACCAAGTGAAGATAGCACACTTGAGCCCAATATCACAGCTACCAAAGAACCATTTTTTACTACATTAATGCTCTGCTCTCCTCCAACTATGTCAGCAGTGCCTAATTTGAGCCAGGGGTTACAGGAGAGTCACGATGGCACTACTTTTTGAGACTGGAATTTAGTTTTCCTCATCAGACTTTGGCCCAGAGCAAGAGAGAGAAAAATACGCCTGGTGAAATAATAAGGAAGATAAAGACATAGAAACCATGACAACGAGAAAAAGAAGGGATGCAAAAGAACCTGCAAGAATGAATGAAATAAACAGCCAGGAAGTATCTGGTAGTCAATTTAAGAGGCATTAGATAGGATCAAGTCTACACAGCCTTGGTATTAGGCACCCTAATATTTAAAGAAAACTATTCATAATAACATGTGACAAATCATATGAGTTAGCGCCTTGACACCCTTGGGTGAATGTTTTTGCTCTTTATAAATTTATTTTTCATTTCATTTTTCATATGGCATGAGGATTTTATGCCGCATTTATTATGCTGACTGATATTTCGCCGCCTGCACAACAGTGCCTAAATAAACAGCGCTAGAGTTGTAGGTGGTGAAATACTGGTGGGCAGGGTGGGCAGGGCAGCGGATATACCAGGGGGGCACCCCTGGAAAAAACACTGCAATTTCTGTGGGGCGCACACCTGGCATCCAGAGTGTGTCGATGTTAACCCCAGATTGAAATGTCCACAAATTAAATCACAGACATCTGCTGCTCCTCCAGGTATAGTCCATAGCAGCGACGACCTTCAAACATAAAACCAGAAGATCAGCATATTCCCCTACCAGGATAACACCCTATGCATCATGATACTCCTTAGGACCCATCTCTAAAACTGACTTAAAATTAGCCCTATCACACACCCAGGCTCCAGCCTAGTCCTCAGACCCCATCTCACCTTCCCTTGTCCAAACACATGATGGATGCCCTCACACCCATATGGCTGGAAATTATTTCACTTCCTCCTTTGCATGAGGCAATATTCCCAAAACCGTCAAGTGGGCTATATTTCCCTTCTACCAAAAAACTTAATGCAGACCCGGTAAGTCTTGATAATTAGTAACTCATCCCAGGACTAGCAATCTCCCTTAAATTCATGGAGAAATGTGGTGGCTCTCAGTTGGAAACTTTTACTACTGCAAACCGCCTAATTGGGATGTACCTTTCTGAATTTAGATCTGATCACAGCACAGAAACCTCCATGGTTAAAAGAACTTACCTCCCTTTCATGAGGGAAAACACAGTGTGTAGTCAGTGCTAAATTTGTAAAGGAATATTTACCAGTGCCCAAAGTTTAGTTCAGAATCCCGTGGCCTGCAATATCAAAAGAGTGCTGAATGCCAAGGCTGCTATGTCTTGATTCCACCTCATTGTAGTGTATTGTAATTGCATTTATATAGTGCTTACTACCCCTGACGAGGCGTTGAACCACTTTTTTGGCGAGTAGCACCCTACTCCGGAACCCATAAAGTATTAGTGGTGAATTAGTATAGTGAAATATGAAATTAATTTGAGTGGTGGACAAGTTAGTCTGTTATTTGGATTGGACAGGTTAGTAGAGGGATAGAAGAGGGAATGATTTAGAAATATTTTTTGTTTGTTTGTTTTGGAGCTCATAGCAGTAGGGGGAGGCTTTGGATGAGTAAAAGGGAGGTGGAAGAGTCAAAGGGAAGGGTTTAGAAAGGCTTGTTTTGGGGAATCGGAATAGTAAAAGAAGTATGAGATGATGCAAGGAGGGGTAGAGTAGGAAGGAGTCTCGAAAGGTGTTGCAGGGATTCTGCTCATGCACAGAACTATGCGCAGGAAACCAGGACCTCAGTGAATTGCGGTGTACCAAAAACTCAACTCAGTACCCGGAACCCCTATCCGACTAGCATCAGTGTCTCATTCGCTCTCCGTATCATCTCGAAGCTACCAATGATTAGACAACCCAGAACATGCGACTTAGAGTATTCTCAGGAATGGTGGGAATCAGAAATACCTGTTCGTTATTATTCTCATATCAGTCCACAACAAGAGTAATCGGAGACATAGTAAAATTTAAAATGTTTCTTTTATAAACTACGTGTCCTAAGATGCGGAACTTTGGCTAACATAAGCAGACAAATGATTAAGAATAAAACCATCAGCATTGTTACAATACCATAGAAAATGAAGGGAGAAATCATGTTACAAATGATAGTGGAATAAAACCATCCTCCCTTCACTAGTAAGCTAGTATTATTATACTAATAGAAGGTCTCTAGGTTTGAATGGGGAACCTCATACCGTAAAGATCAGCTTAGGTGAACCACATCACAGGACCAGCTTTACTCTGTGTCTGGAAAAAGTCTTCTCCAAAGTGTGTCTCATGCATGCAAACTGCACTATTAACCCCTTCTGTGCCACGCCCTTTCCCCCTCCTGTGCCGGGCGTTTTATTAGTGGGTGGGGTTCATGACGAGATAGTCTCGTCATGGGCACAGCGCGACCGTGCTCCATGACGAGACTATCTCGTCATGGGCACTGAAGAGGTTAAAGGCGCTCGAATTTCAGATATTTGCAGCTGGTTGTGTGTTATGGCTAGAGCGTGGGACGATCAACCTGAATTCAAAAGCATACATTGTTTGTTAGCCCTGACAGTGTCTGCACACAATGTTCAGACCAAGGTCACGGTGTACATCTAGGGATATGAACAACAGACCGTTCTCGTGTGAAGAAAAGGCAAGCAAGCAATTTTCATATAATAACATCTATCAGCAGTGTCGTGTGCAAAAGCAGCAAAAGTTGCAAGATGGCGTTTTAACTTCTAAGCCGCTTATGCCAACATAGCAATGTGTGTACCTGAACCTCCGTCTCCACTACAAAGGGTTATTTTGGGGATCATAGTATTGGTATGGGGCTTGGGATGAATGAAAGAGTGGAGGTAGAGGATATATTGATAGAGGTATTGATCCCAGGGCTTGGGCGTGCTGCCGAGCTCTTTGCCAGGGCCGGTTTTCGGCTTCTTTTGTTACAGGGACGATTTTGCAACTATGCTGCAAAAACAGCCCTGTAACAAAAACGGCCCCCAGGGGCCCAAAACCGGCCCCCACCTATGCGGCCCACCGGGGGATTGCCCGGTGCCCGCTACGGCCAGTCCGGCCCTGTTTGAGATGAGTCAGAGAATTGAGGTAGAAGCTATATTGAAAGCGGTATGGGGTGAAAAATAGGATAGTGCATTGGATATGCTGAAATAGAAGTAAAGTAATAAATATATAGATCCATAAGTTCATGGAAGGTATATAGATGCATAAAGGAAGGTAGTATATGTAGATTAAAGATGCAAAAGATGCATTAAATAAACTCCAGCTTTCAAGTGCTGTACTTTATATTAATTTTATTGTATGCATCTTTACTCCACCAGCACACTCCATGCCTCTTTATCTCGCTCTTTTAGCTTATTAATCATAGCTGCTTTTTAGTTGCCACTGGTTTTCCATCATACTCTTCCCTCTTATTCTCCCCGTTTGTGTTTTTCTTTCTCTTGCACTGGATCGAATTGTTGAGAATAAATGAGCGAAAAAAAGAGTGTCTTTGGGTCCCACCTCCAACCACTAGCTCAAATTAAGCACTGTGTGTACTCCGCTACAATTTGCATCATTCAATAATATTGATCAATACATCCTCCTACGCACCTTATATAACAGGATGGGCACTATAGGTACAGTACCAAACTGGTTATACGTGTCTGACAGAACACTACTTTTTAAAACCCATAACTCTGCACAAGCTTCAAATCTGAAATACCACAATAATTCATCCTTGAATACATGGTCATATCCCTAATTTTACCTCTTTAAAACATACAAGAATGTAATAGTCAAGCAGAAACAGCACTTTGTGAAGCAAATCTATTCTATTCGCGAAAGCTCCCTGCAACAAAAAGAGTCCATTCTCAAACGCACCTTCTCAGGGAACCTTACCAAGGTCTGGAGTGTCCTTCTGATCCGTGTAAACACGCTCTGTCCTCTCCTCTAACCTTTAATATAAAGAGCTCTGTCACCCACAGGGGTCTAGCAGTACTATATCAAAAGTTATTAAATAATAAAACCCTCTCACCAGCCCTGTGTCCAGTTTAATTTACCACTTTCTCATGCTGGAACAAAGAACAACAGCGGTCATTGTTGCTGCCCCATGAATGCAAATACCAAGGGGGCAGCTCAGCAGAAAATAAACTACCGCCTGCCAATGACACAATAAAACATATTACGGGGGTGTACCTGTGACGTTTTCTCCTGAGCCCCGCTGCTTCTCTTTTCTCAAGGACAGGTCCTTTTAGCGTATGGCTGTATTTTGCACCGTGCATGTGATTTGGGGTTCAGACCTCGTTCTTTCAAGAATGCTCATGGGAGGGGGTTCAATCTTGGGCAATACTTGTGTGGGTATGAGTGGCGGGGGGGGGGGGGGGGCTCTGACTTTCTCCCCGACTTCCCATGCACTACTGTGTGCTTCAAAGTAGGTGACGAGGACCCTTCAGACGTGCTAGCAAAATCCAAAATTCAAATGAATTGTACTGGTTTGACAAGAGCCCAGTACTGCCAAAGCTCATCCATGCCACGCACTCAATGTGAAAACACAGGACGGATGCATCGGTCCTTTTCTGTTTTGACACAAAGGTAAAAACAAGCACTAAGATGGTTTTTTAAATAATTGCCTGAGGTTACGCTTCGTGAGTAAGTTACTGACACCATGTTATATGTCAGTTAGCTCTTTAAATTGCCTCTTTGTTCCCCTGAGAATGGAATGCAGTTTTACTTCTTTGCTTTTTCTTGTGAATTGTACTGTCCTTATCAAAGACCGTCAGAGTGTGTTTGTCCGAGTCAGTGCGCTTTGTACAGTGTGGGAGGAAATGCTTCGGTGTCTGCCTTTCCCTTGTCTCGCTCTTGCAGAGTCTGGTCTCTCATATAAACAATGTGAAAACAGCAGGACGGATGCATTGGTCCTTTTCTGTTTTGACACAGAGGTATAAACAAGCATAGATATGGTTTTAAAATAATTGCCTGAGGTTACACTTCATGTATGACCTACATGCTGGATGTTAAGTGTCAGGCAGGCAGCTATTTAAATCGCCTCTTTGTTCCCCTGAGAGTGGAATGCAGTTTTACTCATTCTCAGTTTCTTGTGCATCCTACTTTACTTACCAAACAACTTCAGAAAGAATGTTTCTCTGAGTCAGTGCGCTTTGTACTGTGTGGGAGGAAATGCATCAGTTTCTGCTTTTCCCTTGTCAGCTAAGGGCAGAGTGTGGCCTCTCTGGGGTCCCTCTTGTGTTAATGTCTACCTGTTCCAGTCTGCAGTCTGTGGTCCCTCTGTCCGCATCTCTTGAGTGTCTGTCTGTGGTATCCAACCCTCACAGATGTGAGATAGCCTGCTTGGCTCTCCATGCCACTGAAGTCAAGATATCCTGGCTGATGAGGGGTGAAACCCCGAAACCGGTCCTAGGATGCTTGTTTCCAGACCAGGGAGGACCTGGCCTGGCAGTTCGGGCTGGACTGTTCCCATTGGGTGCAGGGTCAAGGCTGATTTGCATATTGCTGGATTCAAACTGGAAAGGCATGGTGAGCAAAAAACGATGGATTTAGGCCCAGATCTCTGCACCGGGGTGAACGTATGACATTGTTCTGAATTTTGTCCATCAATTGTTCTTTTGGCTTTAGTTCCTGGGCACAGATGTACAACACTGGGCCCCGTGTTCCCTCTAGCTGCCCTTCCCAGAGAGAGGTACATTTGCCTTTCAGGGCTTGCTGTAGTATTTGAGTCTGATGTCCTCCTGTGAAGTGGCAGTGATGCAAACAGCCATGTGGATGATGTCCTCATAGCCTGGAGCGGGTCCTAAGTAGAACCCTAGAATACTGTGGGACAACTTTAGTTTTTGTTCACTGACAGTGTCATGTGTTTGTGTTACGTTCATTGCTTATGCAGAACTGCTAGAAAATATTTGTGTGCGTGTTTATTCCTGTCTTGGTAGTTTTGAGTCGCTGTTGGTCACTAGCCATCACCCATCTGGATAACTGGTAGAATTTTACTGTGAAATACTTTTTTGATTGTTTTATTGGAAGAATAAATCTTCACAGTGGTTTCTATATAGTGCAAAAAACATGCCATGTTTTCCCATACGTATGTATGCCTATGTCAGTATAATAATGAACAACTAGAATTTATTTGATTGATTCTGAGCCCTAAATGTAGTTTTTTTTTCAGGGTAACCTGCAAACCCTTGTTTCACAGCAGGTTGCTGGGAGATCCAGGTTCCTTTGCTGGTCTTCCAGAGTGGGAGTCTATGTCACCAGTTCATTGTCGTGAAACAGACATGTTATTTATCTGCGTTGCGCCTGTAGCCGTGGGTTGGAGACCTTCTCAAGCGGGTTGGCACTGAAGTGTATGCTTAACAGCTTTTTACTGATGTTGCCCCACTGCCTTAGTCCCCACTTCAGTTTACAAGCACCAGTGGGCCTGTAGCTGATCATCTGCTTCCAATTCAGAGATGAATACATTGATTTTATGATTTCATTGCTTGTTCCAGATATCCCAGTTTTTACACGTTTGTTGCACATTGTCTTTAAGGCAAAGATATGGGCACACAGCCAGTTTATTTGTGGTACAAACCATGAGCGCGGAAACTTTTATGTCTGATCTATGCCAAGAGATTTTCAGATGATGAATCGACACTCTCTTCTGCTCCATCAGCAGCTCGTAGAGGGACACGTCATGGCTGAAAGAGCTCTTTAGCCAGACCTAATTGTGAACTCCATTCTTACCATGCTTCTGTCGTGATTTTGGTGTATAGGTACTTTGAGTGAGAGCAAGTACAGATACATGACCAGGGCTTCTGGGCGACCTTGGGGTCCTTGTCAGTGTTCTGCAGGTATTCAGTAGGTTACTTCGTATAATATTCTGTATGCTTATCAATGGGGAGTCGGGGTAGCTTTTAGGGCTTTGGGGGAATCGGGGTACTTTTTGGGGTCGGGTCGTTTTTAGAGCTGGGGCGGGTTCGTTTTTAGGTCTCAAGGGAGGGCGGAATAGTTTTTAGGGCTCGGGGCAGGGTAGTTTTTATGGATTGGGGTGGTTAGGGCAGATTTTAGGGCTCAGGACGAGGGTGTGAACTTTACCACACATATTCCTTTACCAGTCATGCCTTTACCATGAAATTGGTTGGTAAAGGAATGTGTTGTTCAGAAGCATTCCTGGTTACGGCAGAGTTGTAAAAGCACACGTGGTAGTGGGCGGGATTGGCAGGGCACAGTGTGTCCCATCTTCTTTAATCCTATAGATTCCGTTCCCCTACTTTTTTATTTTTAACATGCGTCCCTGGACGTCAGAAATATCCAACCAAGGCCTACAGAGAGGGCTCGGCATTAGTGGCTGTTCGGGGACGGGCGGGGAGCAGAGAAGGAAAAGATCTCCATCTCTTGCTTCCTGCACAGACAAGACAAGGACAATGTCTGCTTCTGCTCTGACGCTAACAGCGCCCCTCCCCATTCCCCCCTCTCTTTCTTACTCTTATTCCCTCTCTTTCTGTCTAGCTCGTCCTCACTTACCGAAAACCGTGACTCAAGAAATGCTTCACACCCTCTCTTTCTTCCTGTCGTCCATTTGTTCCCCTGTGAAATGGATGCAAAAAAAATAAAAAATACACTTTTTCTGGAAATGCTGTTTTTGACATTTTTTTATTCCAAAGTGCAGCCTCAGAAATAAGCGGTTCAAAATATGAAAAATAAATAAATAAAGCAAGAGAGAGTGTTCTTAAAGTGGCCAGATTGGTTTCATTCAAACCCAAACACATTAGCGTCACTTTACAGAGTTTAGCAGTGGAGCGCTACTTTTGTTTTCTTTTCTTTCTTTGAACAGCATGGTATTAAGTTTTAA
This sequence comes from Triturus cristatus, assembly GCF_964204655.1. Classification (NCBI taxonomy): domain Eukaryota; kingdom Metazoa; phylum Chordata; class Amphibia; order Caudata; family Salamandridae; genus Triturus; species Triturus cristatus. Next base: position 841,734,201 of record NC_140580.1, on the reverse strand, counting down.
ATTCTGAGTTGTGTTACTCCAGATCAATCACTATTAAAAACTATACTGCCTACTAGTATAGTTGTCATGTGACTCCTACACCTTGTAGTCCTTTGTCTTAGGTAACATTTCCTATACAGTGATTTACACACGTAAAATTGATTGTCTGTGTATATTGCTGACGACAAACTCCATGGCTCGGAAACAAATGGCTTGTGCTTCTACTTTTAAGCATATTTGGGACATTCTGTGATTAGAAACATAACCCACTTTGTGAATTTATTTTAGTGTCAATAACTCATATTAATCGTTAAATAATCATGTGTATCCATTGGTTGAATTAAATAACATAATAAGCTGTAACTGGTCAGTGAAATGCCAAACAAATACTAAAGATTGGGATGTTTTGCGCATCCTGGCCACACCTCTAACTCCGCCCACTGATCCAATCCTCAGGTTATTCCCGCCCTCTGATTCTCCGCCCACAGTTCCCCTACTATGTTTTTCCCACTTCGACCACTGCGTTTAGCCATGCGTGCCTCTATCATACAACCTTCCCAGCACAAGTGCATTCAGTGACTTAAGTGAACATCCGGGTTCTTTATTCGAACTCTGTGATGTTCACAAGCAGCTCTTATGGAAAGAAGGAGCATTGGGTGATGCTGTAAGGAGGCTCGTCCCGGGTACAAGTTATGAATCTCCTGGGTAGATCACAACCACATAGGAGCAAATCAAAATGAAGCATTTTGGTAGTGTACAACTGCCTGATGCACAATTAGAGATGATTTGCTCCAACTTGGGCTTGCTTGCTCCCGCGGCATAAATACTTCTGGGGGATGGATTACCGGCCCACTTGGAACGTGGTGAACTTAATTTCCAAGTGCGATCCATGGTATTCACCCTCAAAGTCCTCTGATCCCCAGCCATTCAGATATCATTCCAGCATGCATCTCTACCATTCACAAACCTGACGTTTCAGCGTCCTATTGGCACTTACGTATGTAAGCACTACTATAAGATAGCGGTGACACGATTTGGGCACAACACCAGACTTTTAATTTATAGGATACATGGCTTACCAATCACCTTATAACCATGTGAATCTAATTCAGTAGTAGTTATTTACTTCTCTTCTCTGCGCTTTGGGGCCTTGTGGGATGTATGAAGCACTGCACAAATGGACGCGTACCTCTGTAACAATCCATGTAATACCATATATCTACTGAAAAGTGCTTTGGCACCTTCTGTAATGTTTGCGCTACATAAAAATGCAAGATAAAGAAATACAAATGTTACAATACAATGCATTGCTAGAGCTGGGGGTCTAATAGCTGCATAGAAACAATAAGAGCAGGCCTTACATAGAGCTGTGCGTGGCAGAGCGCGTGCGGTTCGTTCACAAGCAATAACTCGGGAAACTAGCCCCGAACACAAAGCTTCACCCAACAGAGGTGAGTTACCCATCGCTGTACCAGAGACCTCAGGTTTTGATTGGGCCTGATCCAGATTAAACAAAGGCCCTCGCTAATTGACCGCCGTAAACAGTTCGGTAAATTCGATTGTCTTTTACATCCGGTCGGGCTCCTGGCTGGGGACAGAGGTTAAAACTAGTGCGTTTTCTTTTGGTTTCGTTTGTTTTCTTCCTTTGACAAATATCCGTTTTTATCAGCCATGGGCCTTATCACGAAGCGCATATGTGAGTGAGTTGGTCCCAACTGATTAAATGTCGCACGGATTAGACTGTTTACTTTCCTCATCCTTCCCTTTTTCTCCGTCAGCTCGCTTTGTCTTCCTCGGCACTTGTATCTGTGTTGGAGAAAAGCAAGTGACGTATATAGAAGGGAAAAAACGCGGGATAGACACGAGGGAGCACTGACGGAAGGCGCGTGAGGCAAAGGTAATTCTGATAGGGCCAGTCAAGAGCAGACCTGGCATGGGGCTCAATGCAGGGGCATAGGTTAACGCAGGGGGGCCAACCCTCTAGGGGTCCGGAATTCAGCTGAAGGCCAATGCATATCTGTAAAATATTGGAGACTCGGGGACCCCTCGTCGCATTATGCAGGGGCCAGTTGATTTTGGAAATACACAGGGTATCCATCCACCATGGAGACATTTTAAGGGTCACAGCGATGGGAGGGGACGGTGCGCAGCATCTCAGCATTGCCACCTCACAGGAAGGGAAGAGAAGCACACGTTGTGAATTCTAAGACACTCATTGCGAGTTGGCCATTAAATTCTAATGTTTGGGGCAACTCCTGTTAATCCTGACAATTAATCGCATCCTCTTTGATACAGTTCGAAAAATCTAACCTGCAGAAATGTTTTGAGGAAAAATGGCTGGTAAATATCAGGGTGTGTGTGATTTTTTTGCGTAATTTGCTTACATTAAATAATGTAAAATTTTAGGATACTTCATGTGTAATTATACAAAAAAGCAAATCCATTATTTAGTGCTATATTTTAGTGCAAAATGTCTCCTCGCATTGTGATTTTCGTAGTAAAAAAAAAACAAAAAACACTGGTGTTACAAGCAGCAGCCACATGTGTTCTGGCCATTTGCGTTATTCCTGCGCACTTGCAGTAAACTTTCACTGTGAACACTGAATAACTATGCAACTTGGCATAATGGCGTGATTTTGTGAATTTCACATAACTAGTGTGACGCAAAATTCACGAAATTATGTCGGTATAATTTAAATTTCACCTGGCTTAATATATGTATATATATATATATGGGGCAATGTGGCGAATTTGAAGGTATTTATCACATCCGATAAATACAGATTCAGAGGAGTCCGATTTTACCCTGAGTGACAAATTTCATTTACTACGAATGGCCTGAGATCTTCCTAGAGGTGTTAAAAAAAGAGCTTTCCTGATGGATGATTGATTATCTGTGATCAAATTCAATGGTTTGAGATCATATTAAGTCTTGGCAGGACTGCAATGCCCCACCGAGGGAAATGGTACATTTAAATATTTGCTCTCCAAGTAAAAACTATTTTGTGAAGTAGATAATTCACTGACTGATGCATTGAATTAATTTGCAGATGACCCCGGTATAACCAGGGTGTCCAAGTTATTGGTTGATTTATTGATTGGGGAATTCATTCATTCATTCACAGAGCCGATTAAATGTTTTAAGGATTTGAGATATTTTCTTGTTTGCAAAGGTGCTTCGTGAGTTACTTTTTAATCGTGTTTCACAATTGTGGATAACAATTTGTTAACTTTCACACAACGTTTCAACATTCAGCCATGGACAATGGTAAACAGTATCTCAAACCAGCTGCTGGACAGCCACATGCATTTTCACCCCTAGGTGCTACAATTATAGCTGTCTTGGTAACCACACAAAATGATGGCAAATCAATAGCCATTTGTGTTGGAAAGGATAAGGCGATGAGTGGGTGGTGGGTGCCAAGACTGGTGCTCTAGTTTGTTAAGAAGTCTATACACTGGTGACTCTTGAGTTGTTTTCATTGATTGTGCGAGGAAGTAATACCAGATTTTAGATGTGGAGATGCCGCGGCCATACTGGCGGTTGAGGACTGGAAGGTGGACCTAGATTGATGCCAGAGGGCGGAACAGGTAGTCGACGTAGCCCCAAGAAATGTGTGGGGCTACTGGAGAGCCTACATGGGTTATAGCTTATGGGATAAGCACGAGGGTAATCGTATGGTAAAAGAAGATAAGGTGTACAATGCTAATCGATTTAAATGGCCGTAAACCTGCCAAATGTATAAGTTTAGACTCTGTAACAAATGGATTGGGAGGCACCAAGGCAAATAATGTGCTGTAACCTCATTATACCACTACAGAAAGATTTCTTAAGCCTGCTGTTTTGTTTATCAATAAAAAGATTTTAAAAAATAGATGTGGAGATGAACTTCTGAAATTCTTTCTCTTTTTCTCTGTTTGCGTACTTCCAGTTATGGGTTGTGCTTGTACCACCCGATGTGAAAAAAGAGTGTTGTAGGCAGTGCTGGAATTGAAAAAAATGTACTCCAGAAATCCATAAATTGGGTGTCAAGGTGTGGTACAGGAAAGGGTGAGGAGTCACGTGGGGCGGAGCTTGAAAAGCAGCATCTGACAGTCAGCTTCTACAATTTATTTTTTAAATCTGCTGCTAAGAAATTGGCATCAAGGACACGTGACAGTGTTCTAGATTGCTTAGTAGGTCACAAAGAGGCTCCATTTTAAATTATCTTACAGAGTTAAGACACCTGCTACAGATATTATTGTGTGGCCAGCAATTTTGAGGGGATATAATAGAGGTAAAATAACACAAGGGGTTAACACAGTTCTGGGAGAATTGTTTTTTGTCCAGTTACAGCTTTGACTCATAAAGAAGCACAGAGCGCTAATGTGCCTGCTGCAACACATCCTGTAACATGCAGCTCACATTTTTATTTTATTTAGACAGGTAAGAGGGCTACTGCTTTTGACACTGAGGTAATTTTGTTACTTCCTTTTCATAAACTGTAAGCCTTCTACGGTGCTTAATTTGAGAAGGTGGTTGCCGGTGGGGCCGGTACTTACTTTTCCTCATCGGACATTTTGTGAGAAAAAGAGAGGGTAAACACACACAGGGAAACGAAGCAGAAAGAGAAAGATAGAGAAAACCGTCACAAATAGGGAAAGCACGAACCTGCAAAAGTGAGATAAAGGGGCAGGAATTGTCTGGTAGTCGATTAAATAGACATGAAGTGGATTCCAGATTACGCAGCCTCAGTATTCAGTGCATTGGTGCCAGCCACAGGCATCTGAGCAGAGCTTTGGGCACTGGTACTTATTCATCTACACATTAAGCACCGGCCTCCTTATACAGCACAGTGATCTGTTTACCAGAATCAAGGAGATGTGTGCAAACTGGAAGCCATGGGTTTAGATCCTTAAGGGTTTTTAGGTCTTGCCTACGCTGCGCGCATGCTCTGCTCTAGGAGGGCCTTTAGCCATCGGTCTGCTCCTTTTCAAGCACACTCGTACTTGTGGTGGCGTCCACCTTGCAGGAGCGAGCAGCGGCGTGCGTGCTAATCGGCCGCTGCTCGCTTTCGCAAGGCGAATGCCACCACAAGCTGCGTTTTTTGTTTTTTTCAGTCCCCCCCACTCACTCTCTCTTTCGCTCGCACTCTGTCTCAAGCTCTCTCTCTCTTTCTTGTAGAAGGTTGCACAGAGACAGCAATTCCTCTTACAATGTTCTTTATAATGACAATTAACAATAGCCTCAATATAAGGCAGACACTACTGAGCCCTAAAATATCACATTATAAGTTTTCCCTCGTGCACAGCTCTCTCTCCAAAGTGTCCCATCACATTAATTGCATTATGTTTGCATGTTACTTTCCTACTACCAGCTGCAGGGCATAAAGTGCATTGAATAACTCAAGCAGTGTCAGTACTTTATCTGGCACAGGCTGCGCTTTTTTTTTCATTCCTCCCTCACTCACTTTCTATTTTGCTTGCACTCGCACCACCACCACCACCACCACCACGTCCACCACCACCATCACATCTGCCACCACGTCCACCATTACCATGTCCCCACCACCACATCCACCACCACGTCCACCATCATGTCCACCACCACATCCACCCCACCACGTCCACCACCAAGTCCACCACCACCAGGTCCACCGCCACATCCACCACCATGTCCACCACCACATCCACCACCACCGCATCCACCACCATGTCCACCACCACCACATCCACCATGTCAACCACCAACCCGTCCACCATGTCCACCACGTCCACCCCCACGTTCACCACCACCATCACGTCCACCACCACCACATCCACCTTATCCACCACCACTACCACGTCCACCATGTCCACCATGTCCACCACATCCACCACCACGTTCACACCACCACCACGTCCACCACCACCACATCCACCACCACCACGTCCACCATCACCACCACATCCACCACCACCACCACATCCACCACATCCACCACATCCTCCACCACCACTACATCCACCACCACGTCCACCACCACCACCACCACATCCACCACCACCGCCACATCCACAACCACCAACACGTCCACCACCACGTCCACCACCACTATGTCCACCGCCAACACAACGTCCACCACCATGTCCACCACCAACACCACGTCCACCACATCCACCAGAACACCACCACCACGTCCACCACCATCATGTCCACCACCATCATCTCCACCACCACCACTTCCACCACCACCACATCCACCACCACGTCCACCACCACCACGTCCACCACCACCATGTCCACCACCACCACCACAATGTCCACCACCACCACCACATCCATCACCCCATGTCCACCACCACCACATCCACCACCACCACATCCACCACCATCACGTCCACCACCAAGTCCACCACCACCATGTCCACCACCACCACGTCCACCACCACCACCACTACCACCACGTCCACCACATCCACCACCATGTCCACCGCCAACACCATGGCCACCACCACCACCATGTCCAACACCACGTACACCACCACCACATCCACCAGAACACCACCACCACGTCCACCACCATCACGTCCACCACCACCACATCCACCACCACCATGTCCACCACCACAATGTCCACCACCACCACCACATCCATCACCACCATGTTCACCACCACCACATCCACCACTACCACGTCCACCACCACCATGTCCACCACCACCACGTCCACCACCATCACGTCCACCACCATCATGTCCACCACCACCACTTCCACCACCACGTCCACCACCACCATGTCCACCACCACCATGTCCACCACCACAATGTCCACCACCACCACCACATCCATCACCACCATGTCCACCACCACCACATCCACCACCACCATGTCCACCACCACCACGTCCACCACCACATCCACCACCATGTCTACCACCACCACTTCTACCACCACCACGTCCACCACCACGTCCACCACCACCACCATGTCCACCACCACCACCAAAATGTCCACCACCACCACTACATCCATCACCACCATGTCCACCACCACCACATCCACCACCACCACATCCACCACGTCCACCACCACGTCCACCACCACGTCCACCACCACCATGTCCACCACCACCACGTCCACCACCACATCCACCACCACGTCCACCACCACCACATCCACCACCATTTCCACCACCACATCCATCACCACATACACCACCAGCACCACCACCACATCCACTACCACCACGTCCACCACATCCACCACCACGTCCACCATGTCCACCACCACCACGTCCACCACCACATCCACCACCCCCACATCCACCACCACCTCCACGTCCACCACCACCATGTCCACCACCACCATGTCCACCACCACCACCATATGCACCACGTCCACCACCACCATGTCCACCACCACTACGTCCACCACCACGTCCACCACCATGTCCACCACCACCACGTCCACCACCACCATGTCCACCACCATGTCCACCACCACGTCCACCACCACCACATCCACCACCGCCACGTCTACCACCACCATGTCCACCACCACCACATTCACCACCACCATGTCCACCACCATGTTCACCACCACCATGTCCACCACCACATCCACCACCACCACATCCACCATGATGTCCACCACCACCACCAGCACCACCACCACATCCATCACCATGTCCACCATCACCATGTCCACTATCACCACGTCCACCACCACCACATCCACCACCACCACATTCACCACCATGTCCACCACCACCATGTCCACCACCACGTCCACCACCACCATGTCCACAACCATGTCCACCACCACCACATCCACCACATCTACCACCACGTCCACCACCATCACGTCCACTACCACCACCACATCCACCACCACCACCACCTCCACCACTACCACCACCACAATGTCCACCACCACGTCCACCACCACCATGTCCACCATGTCCACCACCACCATGTCCACCACCATATCCACCACCACCATGTCCACCACCACCACATCCACCACCACCACATCCACCACCACATCCACCACCATGTCCACCACCATGTCTACCACCACATCCACCACCACCACCTCCACCACAACCTCCACCACCACCACATCCACCACCATGTCCACCACCATGTCCACCACCACCACATCCACCACCACCACATCCACCACCACATCCACCACCATGTCCACCACCATGTCCACCACCACATCCACCACCACCACCTCCACCACCACCTCCATCACCACTACCACCACGTCCACCACCACCACCACAATGTCCACCACCACCACCACATCCATCACCACCATGTCCACCACCACCACATCCACCACCACCACGTCCACCATGTCCACCACCACCATGTCCACCACGTCCACCCCCACGTTCACCACCACCATCACGTCCACCACCACCACGTCCACCGTATCCACCACCACTACCACGTCCACCATGTCCACCATGTCCACCATGTCCACCACATCCACCACCACATTCACATCACCACCACGTCCACCACCACCACATCCACCACCACCACGTCCACCATCACCACCACATCCACCACCACATCCACCACATCCACCACATCCTCCACCACCACTACATCCACCACCATGTCCACCACCACCACCACCACATCCACCACCACCGCCACATCCACAACCACCAACACGTCCACCACCACGTCCACCACCACTACGTCCACCACCAACACAACGTCCACCACCACCACCATGTCCACCACCAACACCACGTCCACCACATCCACCAGAACACCACCACCACGTCCACCACCATCACGTCCACCACCATCATCTCCACCACCACCACATCCACCACCACCACATCCACCACCACGTCCACCACCACCACGTCCACCACCACCATGTCCACCACCAGCACCACAATGTCCACCACCACCACCACATACATCACCCCATGTCCACCACCACCACATCCACCACCACCACATCCACCACCATCACGTCCACCACCAAGTCCACCACCACCATGTCCACCACCACCACGTCCACCACCACCACCACTACCACCACGTCCACCACATCCACCACCACGTCCACCGCCAACACCATGGCCACCACCACCACCATGTCCAACACCATGTCCACCACCACCACAACCACCAGAACACCACCACCACGTCCACCACCATCACATCCACCACCACCACATCCACCACCACCATGTCCACCACCACCACCACAATGTCCACCACCACCACCACATCCATCACCACAATGTTCACCACCACCACATCCACCACCACCACGTCCACCACCACCACCACGTCCACCACCATCACGTCCACCACCATCATGTCCACCACCACCACTTCCACCACCACGTCCACCACCACCATGTCCACCACCACCATGTCCACCACCACCACCACAATGTCCACCACCACCACCACATCCATCACCACCATGTCCACCACCACCACATCCACCACCACCATGTCCACCACCACCACGTCCACCACCACATCCACCACCACCATGTCTACCACCACCACTTCCACCACCACCACGTCCACCACCACGTCCACCACCACCACCATGTCCACCACCACCACCACAATGTCCACCACCACCACCACATCCATCACCACCATGTCCACCACCACCACATCCACCACCACCACATCCACCACGTCCACCACCATGTCCACCACCACCATGTCCACCACCACCACGTCCACCACCACCACCACCACTTCCACCACCACATCCACCACCACGTCCACCACCACCACATTCACCACCATTTCCACCACCACATCCACCACCACGTCCACCACCACCACCACCACCACTACCACCACGTCCACCACATCCACCACCACGTCCACCGCCAACACCATGGCCACCACCACCACCATGTCCAACACCACGTCCACCACCACCACAACCACCAGAACACCACCACCACGTCCACCACCATCACATCCACCACCACCACATCCACCACCACCATGTCCACCACCACCACCACAATGTCCACCACCACCACCACATCCATCACCACAATGTTCACCACCACCACATCCACCACCACCATGTCCACCACCACCATGTCCACCACCACCACGTCCACCACCATCACGTCCACCACCATCACGTCCACCACCACCACTTCCACGTCCACCACCACCATGTCCACCACCACCATGTCCACCACCACCACCACAATGTCCACCACCACATCCATCACCACCATGTCCACCACCACCACATCCACCACCACCATGTCCACCACCACCACGTCCACCACCACATCCACCACCACCATGTCTACCACCACCACTTCCACCACCACCACGTCCACCACCATGTCCACCACCACCACCATGTCCACCACCACCACCACAATGTCCACCACCACCACCACATCCATCACCACCATGTCCACCACCACCACATCCACCACCACCACATCCACCACGTCCACCACCACGTCCACCACCACGTCCACCACCACCATGTCCACCACCACCACGTCCACCACCACCACCACCACATCCACCACCACATCCACCACCACGTCCACCACCACCACATTCACCACCATTTCCACCACCACATCCACCACCACGTCCACCACCAGCACCACCACCACATCCACTACCACCACGTCCACCACATCCACCACCACGTCCACCATGTGCACCACCACCACGTCCACCACCACATCCACCATCCCCACATCCACCACCACCTCCACGTCCACCACCACCATGTCCACCACCACCATGTCCACCACCACCACCACATGCACCACGTCCACCACCACCATGTCCACCACCACTACGTCCACCACCACGTCCACCATCACGTCCACCACCACCACGTCCACCACCACCATGTCCACCACCATGTCCACCACCACATCCACCAACACCACATCCACCACCGCCACGTCTACCACCACCATGTCCACCACCACCACATTCACTACCACCATGTCCACCACCATGTTCACCACCACCATGTCCACCACCACATCCACCACCACCACATCCACCATGATGTCCACCACCACCACCAGCACTACCACCACATCCATCACCATGTCCACCATCACCATGTCCACCATCACCACGTCCACCACCACCACATCCACCACCACCACATTCACCACCATGTCCACCACCACCATGTCCACCACCACGTCCACCACCACCACGTCCACAAACATGTCCACCACCATCACATCCACCACCACCACATCCACCACCACGTCCACCACCATCACGTCCACTACCACCACCACATCCACCACCACCACCACCTCCACCACTACCACCACATCCACCACCACAATGTCCACCACCACGTCCACCACCACCATGTCCACCATGTCCACCACCACCATGTCCACCACCATATCCACCACCACCATGTCCACCACCACCACCACATCCACCACCATGTCCACCACCATGTCTACCACCACATCCACCACCACCACCTCCACCACAACCTCCACCACCACCACATCCACCACCATGTCCACCACCATGTCCACCATCACCACATCCACCACCACCACATCCACCACCACATCCACCACCATGTCCACCATCATGTCTACCACCACATCCACCACCACCACCTCCACCACCACCTCCTCCACCACTACCACCACGTCCACCACCACCACAATGTCCACCACCACCACCACATCCATCACCACCATGTCCACCACCACCACATCCACCACCACCACGTCCACCACCACCATGTCCACCACCACCACTTCCACCACCATCACGTCCACCACCATCATGTCCACCACCACCACTTCCACCACCACCACGTCCACCACCACGTCCACCACCACCATGTCCACCACCACCATGTCCACCACCACCACCACAATGTCCACCACCACCACCACATCCATCCCCACCACATCCACCACCACCACATCCACCACCACCACGTCCACCACCACGTCCACCACCACCATGTCTACCACCACCACTTCCACCACCACCATGTCCACCACCATGTCCACCACCACCACATCCACCACCACCATGTCCACCACCACAATGTCCACCACCACCACCACATCCATCACCACCATGTCCACCACCACATCCACCACCACCACGTCCACCACCATATCCACCACCACGTCCACCACCACTCTGTCCACCACCACCACGTCCACCACCACCACCACCACATCCACCACCATTTCCACCACCACATCCACCACCACGTCCACCACCAGCACCACCACCACGTCCACGTCCACCACATCCACCACCACATCCACCACCACCATGTCCACCACCACGTCCACCACCACATCCACCACCCCCACATCCACCACCACCTCCACGTCCACCACCACCATGTCCACCACCACCATGTCCACCACCACCACCACATGCACCACGTCCACCACCACCATCTCCACCACCACTACGTCCACCACCACGTCCACCACCACGTCCACCACCACCACATCCACCACCACCATGTCCACCACCATGTCCACCACCACGTCCACCAACACCACATCCACCACCGCCACGTCCACCACCACCATGTCCACCACCACCATGTCCACCACCACCACATTCACCACCACCATGTCCACCACCATGTTCACCACCACCATGTCCACCACCACATCCACCACCACCACATCCACCACGATGTCCACCAGCAGCACCACCACCACATCAATCAACATGTCCACCATCCCCATGTCCACCATCACCACATCCACCACCACCACATCCACCACCACCACATTCACCACCATGTCCACCACCACCATGTCCACCATCACGCCCACCACTACCACCACCACATCCACCACCACCACGTCCACAACCATGTCCACCACCACCACGTCCACCACCACCACATCCACCACCACGTCCACCACCATCACGTCCACTACCACCACCACATCCACCACCACCACCACCTCCACCACCACAATGTCCACCACCACGTCCACCACCACCATGTCCACCATGTCCACCATGTCCACCACCACCATGTCCACCACCATATCCACCACCACCATGTCCACCACCACCACATCCACCACCACCACATCCACCACCACATCCACCAACATGTTACCACCACATCCACCACCACCACCTCCACCACCACCTCCACCACCACCACCACGTCCACCACCACATCCACCACCACCACATCCACCACCATGTCCACCACCACCACGTTCACCACCACGTCCACCACCAAGTCCACAACCACATCCACCACCACCACCTCCACATCTACCACCACCATGTCCACCACCACCATGTCCACCATCACCATGTCCACCACCACGTCCACCACCATGTCCACCACCAACACCATGTCCACCACCACCACATCCTCCACCACCACCATGTCCTCCACCACCACCACATCCACCATGTCCACCACCACGTCCACTACCACCACATCCACCACATCTACCACTACCACCATGTCCACCACCACCACGTCCACCACCAAGTCCACCACCACCATGTCCACCACCATCACGTCCACCACCACGTCCACCACCATGTCCACCACCACGTCCACCACGTTCACCACCACCACCACATCCACCACGTCCACCACCACGTCCACCACCACCACATCCACCACCACCACATGCACATCCACCACCACCACCATGTCCACCACCACCAGGTCCACCACCACATCCACCATGTCCACCACCACCACATCCACCACCAGGTCCACCACTACCACATCCACCACGTCCTCCACCACCACCACGTCCACCACCACGTCCACCACCACATCCACCACCACCACATCCACCACCACCACCATGTCCACCACCAGGTCCACCACCACAACTATGTCCACCACCACCACCTGTGACAGGTAAAGTGTCACTGGAGTGCAGGGGTAATAGGAGTGTCAACCCCAGCTGTACATGGGACATTTAGGGATGCATTGGATGCAATAAGACGGGAATAGGGGCTAGAAGTATTACACCATACCCAAGAAACATTTTGAAGAGGTGCAATGTCACAGGGGCTTCAGTAAAAGCACTCGCAGCATCTCTACCTCACAGTGGCATACCTGCACGAGCCACTCGCTCAAAACAAGCATTGGCATAGCCAATAGGTCTCGCCTTTGGGACCTTATAAGTGTTTAGCCATGCAACACTTGATGTTGTTGCACCAAGGATATTGTGCTGGATAACTAAACACTTATAAGGTCCCAAAGGCGAGACCTATTCACTATGCCAATGCTTGTTCTCAATCTGTTATTATTCAAAAATTGCAAAGAAGGGTTAGATTGGGAGGTAATAAAGTCTTGCTAGTACAGACACCCACAATCACTGAGTTCTGTTTTACATCTTGACTTTGTGTTTCTCCAGACCAGTCACTCTTGAAATGTAATGTATGCAAGTGCAATTTGATTCATACTCCCTAAAACCCTCATTGTCCTATGTAACTTTTCCTGTATATTGATTTACCCACTTGTATGATATATTGTGCCTCTGTGTGTGAGATGTAAAGAACTCTAACACCTACTCTACACAGGGATCTGTAGTGCTATACAATATTTAAATAAAAAAGAGTGGGTGCCATTTAAATCAATATTTGTATAACTAGTCTTATATATATATATATATATATATATATATATATATATATATATCTCAATAAACAAATTGCCATCAGCATTTGCCAAAGCACTCGACATTGCTCTGACCCTCCAGTCATTATTCACAAGCATGCCTTCCTGTTTCTCCATTTAGTTTGCCTGACGCGTTTCAGGGTAGGAAGCCCGTCTTCAGAGGCTGCAGCAATAAACACTCAGAAATCGCTTTACCCTTCATTTCCGGCTTTTTTAATTAACAAGCCCCCCAGTGGGCGTCTGCTGAGTGCATCGTCATACTGGTGATTAATGGGACTTGTAGTCCGTAAAGCGAAAGTGCATTGTTCCTTTAAGTAAGTCCGAGTGTAAATTTGCCATTGTGCATTTTTAAAATTACCTTTAGTAGGTTGTGTCACATTCCAGCATGCTGTGTTGATAATAGAGCGCTGTGCCACAGAGTCTGAATTCGTTTCAGGCTCAAGCCTCGCACTGCTGAATATCTTTTCTCTTCCAGCAGGCGATGGTGCTTTGGCCACGACCAGGCCGCCGTGCAGAAATCAATAAACAAATTGCCATCAGCATTTGCCAAAGCACTCGACATTGCTCTGACCCTCCAGTCATTATTCACAAGCATGCCTTCCTGTTTCTCCATTTAGTTTGCCTGACGCGTTTCAGGGTAGGAACCCCGTCTTCAGAGGCTGCAGAAATAAACACTCAGAAATCGCTTTACCCTTCATTTCCGGCTTTTTTAATTAACAAGCCCCCCAGTGGGCGTCTGCTGAGTGCATCGTCATACTGGTGATTAATGGGACTTGTAGTCCGTAAAGCGAAAGTGCATTGTTCCTTTAAGTAAGTCCGAGTGTAAATTTGCCATTGTGCATTTTTAAAATTACCTTTAGTAGGTTGTGTCACATTCCAGCATGCTGTGTTGATAATAGAGCGCTGTGCCACAGAGTCCGAATTTGTTTCAGGCTCAAGCCTCGCACTGCTGAATATCTTTTCTCTTCCAGCAGGCGATGGTGCTTTGGCCACGACCAGGCCGCCGTGCAGAAATCAATAAACAAATTGCCATCAGCATTTGCCAAAGCACTCGACATTGCTCTGACCCTCCAGTCATTATTCACAAGCATGCCTTCCTGTTTCTCCATTTAGTTTGCCTGACGCGTTTCAGGGTAGGAACCCCGTCTTCAGAGGCTGCAGAAATAAACACTCAGAAATCGCTTTACCCTTTATTTCCGGCTTTTTTAATTAACAAGCCCCCCAGTGGGCGTCTGCTGAGTGCATCGTCATACTGGTGATTAATGGGACTTGTAGTCCGTAAAGCGAAAGTGCATTGTTCCTTTAAGTAAGTCCGAGTGTAAATTTGCCATTGTGCATTTTTAAAATTACCTTTAGTAGGTTGTGTCACATTCCAGCATGCTGTGTTGATAATAGAGCGCTGTGCCACAGAGTCCGAATTCGTTTCAGGCTCAAGCCTCGCACTGCTGAATATCTTTTCTCTTCCAGCAGGCGATGGTGCTTTGGCCACGACCAGGCCGCCGTGCAGAAATCAATAAAAAATTGCCATCAGCATTTGCCAAAGCACTCGACATTGCTCTGACCCTCCAGTCATTATTCACAAGCATGCCTTCCTGTTTCTCCATTTAGTTTGCCTGACGCGTTTCAGGGTAGGGACCCCGTCTTCAGAGGCTGCAGAAATAAACACTCAGAAATCGCTTTACCCTTCATTTCCGGCTTTTTTAATTAACAAGCCCCCCAGTGGGCGTCTGCTGAGTGCATCGTCATACTGGTGATTAATGGGACTTGTAGTCCGTAAAGCGAAAGTGCATTGTTCCTTTAAGTAAGTCCGAGTGTAAATTTGCTATTGTGCATTTTTAAAATTACCTTTAGTAGGTTGTGTCACATTCCAGCATGCTGTGTTGATAATAGAGCGCTGTGCCACAGAGTCCGAATTCGTTTCAGGCTCAAGCCTCGCACTGCTGAATATCTTTTCTCTTCCAGCAGGCGATGGTGCTTTGGCCACGACCAGGCCGCCGTGCAGAAATCAATAAAAAATTGCCATCAGCATTTGCCAAAGCACTCGACATTGCTCTGACCCTCCAGTCATTATTCACAAGCATGCCTTCCTGTTTCTCCATTTAGTTTGCCTGACGCGTTTCAGGGTAGGAACCCCGTCTTCAGAGGCTGCAGCAATAAACACTCAGAAATCGCTTTACCCTTCATTTCCGGCTTTTTTAATTAACAAGCCCCCCAGTGGGCGTCTGCTGAGTGCATCGTCATACTGGTGATTAATGGGACTTGTAGTCCGTAAAGCGAAAGTGCATTGTTCCTTTAAGTAAGTCCGAGTGTAAATTTGCCATTGTGCATTTTTAAAATTACCTTTAGTAGGTTGTGTCACATTCCAGCATGCTGTGTTGATAATAGAGCGCTGTGCCACAGAGTCCGAATTCGTTTCAGGCTCAAGCCTCGCACTGCTGAATATCTTTTCTCTTCCAGCAGGCGATGGTGCTTTGGCCACGACCAGGCCGCCGTGCAGAAATCAATAAACAAATTGCCATCAGCATTTGCCAAAGCACTCGACATTGCTCTGACCCTCCAGTCATTATTCACAAGCATGCCTTCCTGTTTCTCCATTTAGTTTGCCTGACGCGTTTCAGGGTAGGAACCCCGTCTTCAGAGGCTGCAGAAATAAACACTCAGAAATCGCTTTACCCTTCATTTCCGGCTTTTTTAATTAACAAGCCCCCCAGTGGGCGTCTGCTGAGTGCATCGTCATACTGGTGATTAATGGGACTTGTAGTCCGTAAAGCGAAAGTGCATTGTTCCTTTAAGTAAGTCCGAGTGTAAATTTGCTATTGTGCATTTTTAAAATTACCTTTAGTAGGTTGTGTCACATTCCAGCATGCTGTGTTGATAATAGAGCGCTGTGCCACAGAGTCCGAATTCGTTTCAGGCTCAAGCCTCGCACTGCTGAATATCTTTTCTCTTCCAGCAGGCGATGGTGCTTTGGCCACGACCAGGCCGCCGTGCAGAAATCAATAAACAAATTGCCATCAGCATTTGCCAAAGCACTCGACATTGCTCTGACCCTCCAGTCATTATTCACAAGCATGCCTTCCTGTTTCTCCATTTAGTTTGCCTGACGCGTTTCAGGGTAGGGACCCCGTCTTCAGAGGCTGCAGAAATAAACACTCAGAAATCGCTTTACCCTTCATTTCCGGCTTTTTTAATTAACAAGCCCCCCAGTGGGCGTCTGCTGAGTGCATCGTCATACTGGTGATTAATGGGACTTGTAGTCCGTAAAGCGAAAGTGCATTGTTCCTTTAAGTAAGTCCGAGTGTAAATTTGCCATTGTGCATTTTTAAAATTACCTTTAGTAGGTTGTGTCACATTCCAGCATGCTGTGTTGATAATAGAGCGCTGTGCCACAGAGTCCGAATTCGTTTCAGGCTCAAGCCTCGCACTGCTGAATATCTTTTCTCTTCCAGCAGGCGATGGTGCTTTGGCCACGACCAGGCCGCCGTGCAGAAATCAATAAAAAATTGCCATCAGCATTTGCCAAAGCACTCGACATTGCTCTGACCCTCCAGTCATTATTCACAAGCATGCCTTCCTGTTTCTCCATTTAGTTTGCCTGACGCGTTTCAGGGTAGGAAGCCCGTCTTCAGAGGCTGCAGAAATAAACACTCAGAAATCGCTTTACCCTTCATTTCCGGCTTTTTTAATTAACAAGCCCCCCAGTGGGCGTCTGCTGAGTGCATCGTCATACTGGTGATTAATGGGACTTGTAGTCCGTAAAGCGAAAGTGCATTGTTCCTTTAAGTAAGTCCGAGTGTAAATTTGCCATTGTGCATTTTTAAAATTACCTTTAGTAGGTTGTGTCACATTCCAGCATGCTGTGTTGATAATAGAGCGCTGTGCCACAGAGTCCGAATTCGTTTCAGGCTCAAGCCTCGCACTGCTGAATATCTTTTCTCTTCCAGCAGGCGATGGTGCTTTGGCCACGACCAGGCCGCCGTGCAGAAATCAATAAACAAATTGCCATCAGCATTTGCCAAAGCACTCGACATTGCTCTGACCCTCCAGTCATTATTCACAAGCATGCCTTCCTGTTTCTCCATTTAGTTTGCCTGACGCGTTTCAGGGTAGGAACCCCGTCTTCAGAGGCTGCAGAAATAAACACTCAGAAATCGCTTTACCCTTCATTTCCGGCTTTTTTAATTAACAAGCCCCCCAGTGGGCGTCTGCTGAGTGCATCGTCATACTGGTGATTAATGGGACTTGTAGTCCGTAAAGCGAAAGTGCATTGTTCCTTTAAGTAAGTCCGAGTGTAAATTTGCCATTGTGCATTTTTAAAATTACCTTTAGTAGGTTGTGTCACATTCCAGCATGCTGTGTTGATAATAGAGCGCTGTGCCACAGAGTCCGAATTCGTTTCAGGCTCAAGCCTCGCACTGCTGAATATCTTTTCTCTTCCAGCAGGCGATGGTGCTTTGGCCACGACCAGGCCGCCGTGCAGAAATCAATAAAAAATTGCCATCAGCATTTGCCAAAGCACTCGACATTGCTCTGACCCTCCAGTCATTATTCACAAGCATGCCTTCCTGTTTCTCCATTTAGTTTGCCTGACGCGTTTCAGGGTAGGAAGCCCGTCTTCAGAGGCTGCAGAAATAAACACTCAGAAATCGCTTTACCCTTCATTTCCGGCTTTTTTAATTAACAAGCCCCCCAGTGGGCGTCTGCTGAGTGCATCGTCATACTGGTGATTAATGGGACTTGTAGTCCGTAAAGCGAAAGTGCATTGTTCCTTTAAGTAAGTCCGAGTGTAAATTTGCTATTGTGCATTTTTAAAATTACCTTTAGTAGGTTGTGTCACATTCCAGCATGCTGTGTTGATAATAGAGCGCTGTGCCACAGAGTCCGAATTCGTTTCAGGCTCAAGCCTCGCACTGCTGAATGTCTTTTCTCTTCCAGCAGGCGATGGTGCTTTGGCCACGACCAGGCCGCCGTGCAGAAATCAATAAAAAATTGCCATCAGCATTTGCCAAAGCACTCGACATTGCTCTGACCCTCCAGTCATTATTCACAAGCATGCCTTCCTGTTTCTCCATTTAGTTTGCCTGACGCGTTTCAGGGTAGGAAGCACGTCTTCAGAGGCTGCAGAAATAAACACTCAGAAATCGCTTTACCCTTCATTTCCGGCTTTTTTAATTAACAAGCCCCCCAGTGGGCGTCTGCTGAGTGCATCGTCATACTGGTGATTAATGGGACTTGTAGTCCGTAAAGCGAAAGTGCATTGTTCCTTTAAGTAAGTCCGAGTGTAAATTTGCCATTGTGCATTTTTAAAATTACCTTTAGTAGGTTGTGTCACATTCCAGCATGCTGTGTTGATAATAGAGCGCTGTGCCACAGAGTCCGAATTCGTTTCAGGCTCAAGCCTCGCACTGCTGAATATCTTTTCTCTTCCAGCAGGCGATGGTGCTTTGGCCACGACCAGGCCGCCGTGCAGAAATCAATAAACAAATTGCCATCAGCATTTGCCAAAGCACTCGACATTGCTCTGACCCTCCAGTCATTATTCACAAGCATGCCTTCCTGTTTCTCCATTTAGTTTGCCTGACGCGTTTCAGGGTAGGGACCCCGTCTTCAGAGGCTGCAGAAATAAACACTCAGAAATCGCTTTACCCTTCATTTCCGGCTTTTTTAATTAACAAGCCCCCCAGTGGGCGTCTGCTGAGTGCATCGTCATACTGGTGATTAATGGGACTTGTAGTCCGTAAAGCGAAAGTGCATTGTTCCTTTAAGTAAGTCCGAGTGTAAATTTGCCATTGTGCATTTTTAAAATTACCTTTAGTAGGTTGTGTCACATTCCAGCATGCTGTGTTGATAATAGAGCGCTGTGCCACAGAGTCCGAATTCGTTTCAGGCTCAAGCCTCGCACTGCTGAATATCTTTTCTCTTCCAGCAGGCGATGGTGCTTTGGCCACGACCAGGCCGCCGTGCAGAAATCAATAAAAAATTGCCATCAGCATTTGCCAAAGCACTCGACATTGCTCTGACCCTCCAGTCATTATTCACAAGCATGCCTTCCTGTTTCTCCATTTAGTTTGCCTGACGCGTTTCAGGGTAGGAACCCCGTCTTCAGAGGCTGCAGCAATAAACACTCAGAAATCGCTTTACCCTTCATTTCCGGCTTTTTTAATTAACAAGCCCCCCAGTGGGCGTCTGCTGAGTGCATCGTCATACTGGTGATTAATGGGACTTGTAGTCCGTAAAGCGAAAGTGCATTGTTCCTTTAAGTAAGTCCGAGTGTAAATTTGCCATTGTGCATTTTTAAAATTACCTTTAGTAGGTTGTGTCACATTCCAGCATGCTGTGTTGATAATAGAGCGCTGTGCCACAGAGTCCGAATTCGTTTCAGGCTCAAGCCTCGCACTGCTGAATATCTTTTCTCTTCCAGCAGGCGATGGTGCTTTGGCCACGACCAGGCCGCCGTGCAGAAATCAATAAACAAATTGCCATCAGCATTTGCCAAAGCACTCGACATTGCTCTGACCCTCCAGTCATTATTCACAAGCATGCCTTCCTGTTTCTCCATTTAGTTTGCCTGACGCGTTTCAGGGTAGGAACCCCGTCTTCAGAGGCTGCAGAAATAAACACTCAGAAATCGCTTTACCCTTCATTTCCGGCTTTTTTAATTAACAAGCCCCCCAGTGGGCGTCTGCTGAGTGCATCGTCATACTGGTGATTAATGGGACTTGTAGTCCGTAAAGCGAAAGTGCATTGTTCCTTTAAGTAAGTCCGAGTGTAAATTTGCCATTGTGCATTTTTAAAATTACCTTTAGTAGGTTGTGTCACATTCCAGCATGCTGTGTTGATAATAGAGCGCTGTGCCACAGAGTCCGAATTCGTTTCAGTCTCAAGCCTCGCACTGCTGAATATCTTTTCTCTTCCAGCAGGCGATGGTGCTTTGGCCACGACCAGGCCGCCGTGCAGAAATCAATAAACAAATTGCCATCAGCATTTGCCAAAGCACTCGACATTGCTCTGACCCTCCAGTCATTATTCACAAGCATGCCTTCCTGTTTCTCCATTTAGTTTGCCTGACGCGTTTCAGGGTAGGAAGCCCGTCTTCAGAGGCTGCAGAAATAAACACTCAGAAATCGCTTTACCCTTCATTTCCGGCTTTTTTAATTAACAAGCCCCCCAGTGGGCGTCTGCTGAGTGCATCGTCATACTGGTGATTAATGGGACTTGTAGTCCGTAAAGCGAAAGTGCATTGTTCCTTTAAGTAAGTCCGAGTGTAAATTTGCCATTGTGCATTTTTAAAATTACCTTTAGTAGGTTGTGTCACATTCCAGCATGCTGTGTTGATAATAGAGCGCTGTGCCACAGAGTCCGAATTCGTTTCAGGCTCAAGCCTCGCACTGCTGAATATCTTTTCTCTTCCAGCAGGCGATGGTGCTTTGGCCACGACCAGGCCGCCGTGCAGAAATCAATAAACAAATTGCCATCAGCATTTGCCAAAGCACTCGACATTGCTCTGACCCTCCAGTCATTATTCACAAGCATGCCTTCCTGTTTCTCCATTTAGTTTGCCTGACGCGTTTCAGGGTAGGAACCCCGTCTTCAGAGGCTGCAGCAATAAACACTCAGAAATCGCTTTACCCTTCATTTCCGGCTTTTTTAATTAACAAGCCCCCCAGTGGGCGTCTGCTGAGTGCATCGTCATACTGGTGATTAATGGGACTTGTAGTCCGTAAAGCGAAAGTGCATTGTTCCTTTAAGTAAGTCCGAGTGTAAATTTGCCATTGTGCATTTTTAAAATTACCTTTAGTAGGTTGTGTCACATTCCAGCATGCTGTGTTGATAATAGAGCGCTGTGCCACAGAGTCCGAATTCGTTTCAGGCTCAAGCCTCGCACTGCTGAATATCTTTTCTCTTCCAGCAGGCGATGGTGCTTTGGCCACGACCAGGCCGCCGTGCAGAAATCAATAAACAAATTGCCATCAGCATTTGCCAAAGCACTCGACATTGCTCTGACCCTCCAGTCATTATTCACAAGCATGCCTTCCTGTTTCTCCATTTAGTTTGCCTGACGCGTTTCAGGGTAGGAAGCCCGTCTTCAGAGGCTGCAGAAATAAACACTCAGAAATCGCTTTACCCTTCATTTCCGGCTTTTTTAATTAACAAGCCCCCCAGTGGGCGTCTGCTGAGTGCATCGTCATACTGGTGATTAATGGGACTTGTAGTCCGTAAAGCGAAAGTGCATTGTTCCTTTAAGTAAGTCCGAGTGTAAATTTGCCATTGTGCATTTTTAAAATTACCTTTAGTAGGTTGTGTCACATTCCAGCATGCTGTGTTGATAATAGAGCGCTGTGCCACAGAGTCCGAATTCGTTTCAGGCTCAAGCCTCGCACTGCTGAATATCTTTTCTCTTCCAGCAGGCGATGGTGCTTTGGCCACGACCAGGCCGCCGTGCAGAAATCAATAAACAAATTGCCATCAGCATTTGCCAAAGCACTCGACATTGCTCTGACCCTCCAGTCATTATTCACAAGCATGCCTTCCTGTTTCTCCATTTAGTTTGCCTGACGCGTTTCAGGGTAGGAAGCCCGTCTTCAGAGGCTGCAGAAATAAACACTCAGAAATCGCTTTACCCTTCATTTCCGGCTTTTTTAATTAACAAGCCCCCCAGTGGGCGTCTGCTGAGTGCATCGCCATACTGGTGATTAATGGGACTTGTAGTCCGTAAAGCGAAAGTGCATTGTTCCTTTAAGTAAGTCCGAGTGTAAATTTGCCATTGTGCATTTTTAAAATTACCTTTAGTAGGTTGTGTCACATTCCAGCATGCTGTGTTGATAATAGAGCGCTGTGCCACAGAGTCCGAATTCGTTTCAGGCTCAAGCCTCGCACTGCTGAATATCTTTTCTCTTCCAGCAGGCGATGGTGCTTTGGCCACGACCAGGCCGCCGTGCAGAAATCAATAAACAAATTGCCATCAGCATTTGCCAAAGCACTCGACATTGCTCTGACCCTCCAGTCATTATTCACAAGCATGCCTTCCTGTTTCTCCATTTAGTTTGCCTGACGCGTTTCAGGGTAGGAACCCCGTCTTCAGAGGCTGCAGAAATAAACACTCAGAAATCGCTTTACCCTTCATTTCCGGCTTTTTTAATTAACAAGCCCCCCAGTGGGCGTCTGCTGAGTGCATCGTCATACTGGTGATTAATGGGACTTGTAGTCCGTAAAGCGAAAGTGCATTGTTCCTTTAAGTAAGTCCGAGTGTAAATTTGCCATTGTGCATTTTTAAAATTACCTTTAGTAGGTTGTGTCACATTCCAGCATGCTGTGTTCAAATCAGGCCTTTGTTTTGGGGCCAGGTGGATGTTAAAATAAGAAAGCTCCCTCCCTTCCTACACCTTGCTTTGACAAATGCAATGCGAACAAAACTCAGGACAAATTCAGCATGTTTCTCTGGGAAATAACAAGTGGAACCGGGGCCCAGTGGTATCCCCCTACATTCCACTACTGATTATAGGGTAGGTTTACTGTTGTGGTGGATGATTTTGTGGGTGAAGAAGGCTCTACTGTGATATGGAGCTGGGCTAACAACTTCAGGGGAGGCGGCCTCCATACGTTTGCTCTAGTGTGATGTTTTGGTGGGTCATGTGGGGTCTGGTAGGTGGAGCCCCTGTTCCCTCAAAGCTAACCTAAACCAAAGGGCAGCTTCTCTCTCACTAGCTGTAGTCGGTTTCCGCATAGACTGTGCCTTTTGGTGGGTTTGAGACAGAAAGTCTCCTTCATGGCTGTAGAGAGCTGCCATAAGTTGTTTTCATGAATAGCGTGTGTCCATTTTTTGCTTTTCTCCAGTCAGCCCAATAGTCATGTAAGCCCAATAAAGATTTTCACAGTTTAGTGGACTGAGACCCCATAGCTGTGCTCTGACGTCATGGAGGCACCCAAAGTTTACCACTTTTGAATAGAGTGACTACTGCCTCTCCATCTTGGATTTGTGAGACTGTCATTGGTGGAGGCATGATTGATGCCAAAAGGACCAGCGTTTTTCACTGTTGCCTTCAGCAGAACAGGCCTACTGACCCTTCTGGGTAAAGGTTATTCAATGTTCCCTTAACTAGGTCTTTCACTTCCAGCCGTGTGGGCAATGGGTGGAAGGTGTGCATGTACAGTGTATATGTAAGGTTTGAGTGTGAGATATATATGCATGTTTGTTAAACTGTATGGTGGAATCTATTTTGGATTTCATGTGTGTGTGAAAACTTTAAATGGTGGAGGGCTTTGCACAAGCCTGGCCAGGCCAATGCTGGCATCAGAGTTCACTCAATGTGCGTTACCTCCAAAGTATTTTAGTGAAAGATGATAAAGTGTTTCTATTTGTAGGAGAGTCAGGACCTCTTCCCTTTAAAGTTTTCCACACGACCTCCTCCAGAATATCCTCAGTGCCTCCTCCTTTTCCCACTTGACCTGCATCTGCAAGAGCTCTTTTTGCAAGAGATGTTTCCAGTTGTAAGGGAACTTCTATAGCCTGAATGCTCGGTGTTGCGGTCTCTACCCGCCATTAAACGCCTGCTCCAGTGTGAAAGGCCCGAGCCAAAGGCGACTACCTTTAACAAGGGAGCGGGCCTTTAATGGCTGGTAGAGCCCGCTACGGAGTGCTTAAGACTGTTAGAACATTCCTCTCCTAGAGGGCAGAATGTTCTTATTTGTAAAAACAAAGGCCTCTCAGAGCGAGGGGGTTTAAATACCTTCGGGCTCCGAGAGGTCTTTGTTCACAGCAACAGCTGTGAAATGAAACAAACATTGGAATGTTGCTCTCCAGGCTTCTACTAGCCAGTTGAAGCCCGGAGCACTCCATTGTCTTCAATGGAGTGCTCAACATTCCAATGTTCTAGGAAACGATTCAACTGTACTGATTGGAACAAGCTCAGGAGAGCCTTCTATTGTACTTGGGACTGGCCTGAGCCGATCATAGTGTGGCCATGCAGTCTTTGATTAGATTGCAGTCAAGCTAATTGTCAGCTATTAATATACGAACACAGCTCCTTGACCAGCAAGTTGTTCAATGATACTCCCTGATCCATGGAGGCGTGGCACACCTGTGTGGCAGAGACACTTGTACTCTGGAGGCGGCATTTCACTAGTTACTCTTCTCGTTCATACAACTGTGACTACACTTAGACGAAAAACTCAAAAAGAATAGCTGCCGTGTCACTCTGTGGCAAGAGAGCAATTGCCTGTGGAGAGAAGATACTGTGCTGTGCCTTGTCAGGGGGGGTGCTTGTTTGCCGATTAACCAGATTCTAACACAAGCAAGAAAACCTCTGGAAGCCGTCATTAGACTGCAGCAGCTCTAGAGCATGAAGCCTCCCCATCCATCTGCTTGAGGATGTTGTTAATTTATCTGCCAGCATCCCCTCTGGGCCCTGTGGAAGAGTTTACCTGCAATATCTGTTGGTGAGCTGTATTCGTCCCTTATCCACCCATGCTTAACCTGTGTGCGCCCTTCCGTTGCCTAAACTAAGTCTGAAGGACCACCTTGGCTCCCCCGTCCTACTGCTGTCAGAGATGTAGCTGGGGGTGGGTGCACACATTCTGGAAGTGTCAACCACATCTAAATTCATCGTGAGGTTCTGGAGATACATACTTTTGAACCCGTCCCTCTCCCCAGCTTTGTCTTGACTGGAGCACTGATGACTCTGGGCCTGTGGGCACCTCTGACAGCAAACATTCCTACTGTGACTGGTGGTTTAAAAGACACAAAGATTTTTCAATATCCTGCGTCCTGTAAGAGAATTCTAGTGTGCATGCCCTGGAAGCAGCTATAGTTCCACCACCATCACCTTTGCGCTATTGGACTTAGATAAACTGTGCCCATCCACCAGGTACTGCATGCACACTTTACTCCCTTAGTAACTATTTGGTTTACGAGGATTAGGATGGGATAGCGGGGCCATTTTGAGAGGTTTAAGGACATATTTTAACAGGTTTCATAGCATGCATTGAGTCTACGTAATAACATTGAATCTTTAAACAGTAGCACAAATCTTGCTAAATACACAAAGAGATACATTCCTGTTTGAAGTTTAGAAACGGACTGCTGGCCACGTTAAATGTTCTAGTGAAAGGCTGAGATGATTGTCCATTGCACTTTTGACTCTTTGGACATGTGCTCACAAGCATGCTGTGTAAACAGTTCCCACTGAAGTAGAAGGTAACCTATCTGTGAGCCTTGGTTCTGTGCCCACGAAGTTGAAACTGATCTTGGACACCTCCAAGACTTAACATTGGCCACAGACTCCAACAATATAGGATATTGTAGGATTTAGTACATAGGTGCTATAATGTTTTGGATCCGATCTGTGACTAGTAGGGAGCTAGAAAGTTCTGTTTTTCTTTGTATATCCCTATTTCATGTGTAATATTTAGTACTTAATGCATATTAGAATGTTGGGATGTTGGGAGCTCCATTGAAAACAGTGGTGTGCTCTGGGCTTCCAATGGCTGGTAGAAGCCTGGAGCTCCAACGTTCCAATGTTTGTTCGCAGCTACTGCTGTGAACAAAGGCTCACAGAGCCCTTGGGGATTTAAATCCCCTCAGGCTCTGTGAGGATTTTGTTTTGCAAATTAGAACATTCTGCCCTCCGAAGCGGGCTCTACCGGCTATTAAAGGCCCGCTCCCTTATTAACAGCCCTCGCCGAACGCTGAAGCGGCCTTTAATAGCCAGTAGAGCTTGCGACGGATGGCTCTAAGACTATATTAAGAAACGTTTTTGGTCAAAGTTAACCACTGACTGGACATTCAGGTATTAAGGGGTTTGATTGTCCAGCATAATTGACTCGTTGTACTCCTTTGGTGAGCCTTAGACTACTCTGCCTTGTTACCCTTGAGATTCATGTGCTAACGGGGAGTACTTGGTAATTCAAGCTGAGGTTCGAGGTGAGTCCAGCACTCCAGTGGTAATCAGCTCCAGTTGTCACAATTGAAGCCCAATAACCAAGGATTGCACTAGGACCATCCAAACCAGAACCTAGATGTTCTACCTTTCATGCAATAGACAACTACATGAAAAATGAGAGCTGCACCTTATGTAAGTGATAGAAAAGTGCACAGCACCAGATTCACAAGGCGTCCGCCAATGATGTCAGTGGTGCTAAAAAAAAGCTGTTGTATGCAACACTCAGCCTTGCACTATGGAGCAAAACAGAGCCAGCGGTGTCTAGAGAAGGACTTATACTCGAGGCACACCAGCTAATACAGGTTCCTACACAAAGACAACCACGCAGGGGTTTGCCGCAGATGAGGTATGATTAAGTGTAAAATACACATTATGTGTCTGTATATTGCGTGATATACCGCTTGGCAACTGCTTAGTTTCACTGGGGGTAGAGATTTGACACTAAGCCGGGTCAGGCTTTGTTAGTTGACCTAACTTGCATCAAAACCTAGGGTCTTTTGCTCTATTATTCCTTGACAACCCTCCATTGCTTATGCTACCAGCAGTTGTAAAGCAGTGTGAGAGTCAACGTTAGGAGCTAAAATACTTTAGTATCGGAAAGATCATCAATGCTGTTGTTTGCACGGCTTTGTATCAAGCACACACCCACGCAAGCCAGTGATAAATCAGGACTTAGATCTCAAGATGAGAGGACCTATTAAGGTTGTTGGAAAGGGAATTATCCCTATCCAATGCAAGGTGAGGAATATACATGTTTAAGTCTACCCTTCACCTTTTCAGACATCCACGCCCATCCACCTTACAACAGTTCAACTACTCTACCAACATTTCAAAATCACTACCGTACCTCACCAGGACAAAAAGAAGTAAACTTGTGTGTGCCTAGCTGAACAAGAAGTTGTTTAAGGCAGTCCAGGTGCAAGGCCTAAAAACAAGATGGTGTATGTATGAACCTTTCACCACTCTCTATATGTTTCGGTGCCCTTTGAAGGCCCCACAGGGGCACATTCATCAGGATTTGTGGCAAAGCATGTAAACCCTTGTTTAAGGAAGGATGCTGTCAGAGGGTCATAGTGTGCTGGATTTTGAGTCCTCTGTCTCCAGCAATGTTCTGTGCAGTGCAATAGCTTTGCTGCCCTGGATACTTTGGGGCTGGCTGCACGATCTGGCTACTCCAGAAGCTTATCTGTACATCTCTTTAAATTGTGTCCAGCTACACTGGATGTGCATATGATCACCTCTGACTATACTTTAAAAGGCGGCTTGGGTCCTTTACTCATTCGAGGGGCCGTGTCTGTTAAAAACAGTGCTTACACCGTAAGAGTGGCATGCAATTAGGAACAAGCATTGGCAAAGCTAATAGGACTCGCCTTTTGACTTTGCCAGTGCTGACCTACTGGCTTTGCCCATCTGTTTTTCACCAGTGCTGTTTTGCAGTAGCAAAAAGGAAAAAACACATGCTTCGTTGCCCCTGCTGAACAGTATGGACCAAAAAAATTTGATGATGTGCATGTCATTATGCAGGCACAAGTATGGCCCATGACAGGAGGTGGCCCAGCTTGAGTGTGCATGTGTGACCACGCATGCGCATGGATACAGCATGACGTGGGGGCAATTGTTTTTAAATTTACCATTTCAAGAAAGTAGATTCCCATGTAGATCAGTAGGTTTACAAAAAAGGAATAAAATATGCATGAAAGCGCCTTTTAAGAAAGGAGCAAATTGAACCTTCCTAGCCACGCACCGAGCAGCAATTGTACCTTCTGAGCCGTACTTGCAACGGAACTGGGACGGATTCCCCCCCCCCCCCCCCCCTCGCGTGTGGCAGCCCGGGCTGAGACAGCTTCCCGGGTACACACACAGCCGCACCAGGGCACTTCACAGGTCTTTAAAAGACCATTTGCATGCTAATGAGGCCTCGCTGTTGTTTCACCCCTTCTAAGAGCCCCTGCAGCTCCACTCTGCCTATTGCTTAAAAGATTCAGCCCCCCCCCCCCGAAATTTTTTCTTAGCCCCCCCCCCACCCCAAATTTGGTTCTAGTTGCTCCTCTGGGAGATAGCCATTGTGTAATTAACTTAATGTAATTACCATCAGTATATTTACATTGCCTCGTCCCTACCAGTCCCGGGCACCTGGCTTGTCATGTTCGCGACATAATGACGACGAAGTTTGATTTTCAAGCATATCTGTAAAATGCAATAATGTGAGGAGTCGCTCTTTGGCCCACCGGATCGATGTTGTAACACAAATAATTACTAGGGTTTGCTACACCAGTGAGTGGATCAGGAATTCAGGATGGACGGGTGAGCAACTGAAGCACGGGTGAGGAAGCGGCCCGGCTGCAGCGCCAGCGCCGGAAAAGACGCACAGGAAGGCGCGGTGGACGGGAACACGACAGAGATACGGGGAAGTTCACGTGAAGGGCCGAGCGCCGCTGCGTCCCCAGCGAGGCAACAAACACACATTAGTTCTGACCAAAGCGGTCATTTTCACAATCAGTGGTGACGTCAGGTGCATCAGGAAGCACGAGATCGCTCGATCCAAGCCCGAGATAGCACAAGAAGACATCGTTTTAAGGCCAGACAGCTAGAAGCAAACACAGTAAGTGTAATATACATTAATCAAAAACAGACAATGTCGACTGAGGGCAGAAAAATCAATTTCTCCTCAACACACCTTTGAGCTGTGGAGTGAGAAATGGGGGGTACAGGCAAGTAAAAGCCTTGTCCTCCCACCAGGGTCTTTGGGCAAGTGGTGCAGGCCATGGGTCTTCTGAACAGGGGTTGGCTAGGGGTGCAAGGAGGGCGGGGTTTTGAATCCTGAAGAGGCATTGTCGTCAGGGGGAGTCCCTATTTAGGATAAGTACATGTACAGGCACATGCATCAAGCTAGGATTTTGCGAGTCCTTAATTGCGAATATTAAGGATTCGCAATTAAGGATTTGCAATATCCTATGCATGTAGGAATCGCTATAATAATAGCGATTCCTACACATTCTTTATTTGCGAGTCGCAAATTGCGAGTCACAAATAAGGAATAACTTCCCCATTCATTCCTATGGACCTACAGGCCCATAGGAATGAATGGGAAATTGCAAGCGCAATTTGCGAGTACCAATAGGTCCTCGCAAATTGCGCATGCAATTTTAGGGTGCAAGAGTGTCAAAAGGACACTCTGTTGCACCCCTGAAATTGATCTGTGCACATATGTTGCACACACACATGCCCTAAGGGCATGTGTGTGCGCAACATGAAACTTTAAATAATGCACATAAGTGCATTTTTCAAAGGTTTTGCAAGTTACCATGAAGAAATCGCAATTTTTTTTACTTTAATGCATTGCATTTAAGGAATCTCAATTTGCGATTCCTTAAATGCAATCGCAATTTAAGTAATCGCAATCTAGAGATTACTTAAATTGTGATTTTTGCATTTGGGATGATGCATCCCAAATGCAAAAATTCCGGTCGCAAAAGGGCAGATTCTGAGAATCTGCCCGTTTGCGACCGTTTTTTCTTTTGATGCAAGTGCCTGGTAGTGTTTAATTTAAGCAGGTGGTTTTCGGTGCTTGGCTCTGGCACTGACTTGTCAACATGGGCGCTGGTGACAGTCTGCCACATAGTGGGGCTGTCTGGATAATTTAGAGTTGACCACAACAACAGTTAATTATTAATTCAATATATATTCAAAATTACAACTACCTCCCGCCCAAGCCATTCTTATTGCTTCAGGGGCCTGAAATAGTCTGGATTATCACACTTGTAGGAGTGTGATGGTTAGTTGTTGTGTTGTTTCTATCATTGGCAGCACGGCAGAGGCAATGTGTGGGGCAAGCTGCAATGGCCTCCTGACGAGAGCCCTGGCACTTATGTTTTTTTACAAATTAATCACTGAGTACACGCTGCCCACAAGGAGGCAGGTAGGGAGTAGGGCTGTGTTTTTGGGCAGTGCACTCACCCACCCTATCCGCAGGGTTTTGGGGGTGGTTCTGGCTTCGGTCATCGAACACACTAGGTGTGTTTGTTTTGTTTAGTACATTGTATAGGGAAAGGGGTTGTCACTTATGAGTAGGTGCTGGTAGGTTGTACACTGCAGAGAAGGATAAACACAGGGTTGGTTTTGCTCACTGTACAGGTGGACGATGTTCAAGAATACTATGCACTAGTGAGGTTTCTAAGTTTAGTCTGTAAGGCTGTGATGCTTGCCTATCTCACCAAAGCAAGCTTTTTCACACACCTACGGAGTCAGTAGTCATTTGGGATGCGCCATCTCGCCCGAAGAGGGCATTGAATGGACTGGGTCCGGTTCTGAAAAAGGGACTTCGAACACGACGGACGGACTGCCTGTTTATTCCACTGTGTATTTTTCTGGTGGGCTGGAGCAAATGGAGGGCGGTTTTTTAGGGGATGTAGAGAGCCGCTTCTGGCACCACTTTCCCCAGCTTCCCCAGGTAATTATAGCAGGCAGGGTGGGTGCTTTAGACCAGAGAGAGGAAAAAGAGAAAGGAAAGAGAAAATGAGACAGAGAGAGAGTGAAATGAGAGAAGAGGAAGGGAGCAGGCTGGTGTGAACACTTGTGCCAGGGCTGTTTTTTGGTTCTTTGGTTCCCAGTCTGGCCCTGACTTTGAAACAGGCCCCAATCTGGCAATATATTTATGCCTTTAACTTCACAGGCAATCACTCTGATTGGTTTTGAAACAGTGACTGTAGGCACACTAGTAATCTATGTCAACAATGAGGCCCCTGTTTACATTTCATGTTTGTTTCATCATGACATTCCCCACGAGTGTTTTGCTTTTTCCAGATGTATTTCTAAAGTTTCTTTTTTCAAGCAACATATGACACTTATGTGGCGCTTACTGTGATCAGAGGTGCCTAAAGTGTCTGGGTGAATTCTGGTTGTGGGTGGGTGTTTACCTGAAAAGGCATGATTGGGAGTTTTGGAGTTGAGACTGAAGACAGTGTAAGCTTCTCACAGTGCCTGTCAGTGGGTCCTAACAGTGGTTGGACTGCGTGCATATCCAGTCATTGGCGTCTCTGCACAGTGCAAAGGGTGATGGTCACTTGTGTGCCAACTAAAATTGCTGAAAAGTGCTTACAGGGGGATGGGTGGGTTGAGTCTGTGTATAGGAGTGATAAAAAAGGGGAAATGAAAGTAAATACGTGCAGAATGAGACAGTGAGAAGATGTGCTGAAGAGGAAAGAGATGACACGAGATATGCAGATGGAGGATTTACAAAATGTTTGGGAACCAAAGGACATAAGATTCTAACAAGTGTTAAACTTTAGAGGAAACTGACATGGGGAGAAGTCCAGGAGTGAATGAGACTCTCCGAAGATCACTACCCCTTCCACAGACCTAAGTATTATCTAATTCATGATATCATATATACAGAATTAAAATGCTTCCCTTCTAATCACTCACAACATACTTGGTCATTCGAACAAGTGATGGCAAAGTCAACAGGTCTGGCGTGTTTCAAGCATATGCCTTTTGTTGTGTTATTTGTCTGGATGCAAGACCAGAAAATTCACAGAGAGGCACCCAGTGCTGTGGAGGTGGCACTCTGTGTGAAGCACAGGATTTTAGTTTACATGTTCCAAGCCATGCTCTTAATTACATAGGCCACGCCTCTTGGAAGCAATTCCTAGTTATACGTCTTTGGCCACGCCTCCTTACCTTCTTCATCCCATTTAAAACACTGCTGGGTACCTTATCCAGCAACTGAGGGCCTAAATGAAAAATCAGGATCAATGATCTGAACAATTTGATATAAGCCAGTGGAGAAACAGATGAATGCATACGTTGTTTACCATGAAACAAGTAGCAGGCAGCAAGTGCCACATTCAAAGTAATCAGAGATCTACCTGTTGAGGAAGCAGCTGCCTATCACAGCATGCATAAGGCGCTGAATGCTAAATTCCTTGAAAAGAAAAATGTGACGTATGAAAAATATACCCTCAAACTCTCATTGCAAGAGCGAGGAGAGACAATGGATGACTCCATCTTCAAAGCCTAGTGCGGTATATAGAGTTCAGCAAATCCTCAGATGATGATGCAATGAACCTGCAAATCATAGAGGAATGTTAATCTGAATCCCTGCGATGCAAGCTTCTAAAGAAAAGCTACAAACATGGTGAAATACAGGAGATGACCCCCCAATCAATGACCAGGCTGAAACACAGACCGAGACATAGGCCAAGAAAACTGAAGCGGCCAAGCAGAGCAAAGACAAAATACATGCAGAAATCAAAGGAGTTATCCGGATCCTAAAAATGTTGATCATAAACCAATGGGATACATTTGAAAGAAATCAACAGTCACCACAGTGGCGTAGCAAGGAGGAAGCGGCAGGCTCCCCCGAGCTCTTACCGGCCATCTCGGGGTAGCAATCAACCCCCCGCTTCCTCCCGCCCTTCAGTGCGGCCGTCATGGGCACTGGGCGCAACAGTCCAGGGAATCCACCAGCACCCCCGCCCTTCAAGGTGGCCTCCATGGGGCGGCAAATGCAGGGACCACCCTGGGCGGTCTAAGGTCTAGCTACACCACTGAGTCACCGCAAAGAAAAGACGGACTGCTAATGATGCGAGCAAAAATATCCCAATGAAGGCAAATGTCCTGCCAGGGTACATATGTGCCACAGCTGTGGGAAAGACAATCACTGTGAGTTAGTGTGCAACACTAATAGAGGAAAATGTTCAAGAAGAACCAGAGACAAGAAACACAGCTATGCCAGAGCAGTACGAGAATGGAACATCAGCTTCTCTCAATCACGTACAACATCTAGAGCAACCTATGCATCAGCGAAAATTAGATTGGCATCACTACACTCATACAGAAGCACCTCATCGTGCTTCTGAGATAGTGACAAGTATGAGTTCATGGTTTTAACATGAGACAGTCAGGAAAATGACCCATGCTCAACCACTGAATGGGATATCATCATACCACGTTCATCCTTGACTGCGGGGCATCATTGAACTCCCTCTGCGTGACTGAATGCAGGAAGATGACACCCAACCCAGGTCAAAGACCTGCAGACATGAGAGTATTCCCATGGGTGATTTACAACCCATTACTATGCCTAGAGGCGCTCCAGACGAAATTCGAAAACAAAGACAGGGCAATAGAGGCAGACGTACATGCCATGATGGCCTGGTAGCATCTGATTGTTTACGCAACATTTTCGTACCGCAGACGCATGTAACTGGTTGCTATACTGTACATAATCCAGGATGAGCCATCGCTTGCCCAGGCATATACAAAGCTATTCCAAGGATTTGGAAAAATGAATAATTGTCAATTTTGCCTTCACATAGATGAAAATATAAATTTTTCAACTTTGCTTTTAACTTGTCACAAGCAGTAATAGATGAACTTTTAGATTTCTTTTAAGCAGACATTCTTGAGGATTCAAAAGGGCCAAATCCATGGGTATACCACTGGTTGTAGTGCCAAAGTGAGATGCCGAAGGCAAAGTGTTACTGTGCATTGATATGTAACTATCCAGCACAGTGGCTGAGAGAGTAAGACTCCTGGGAGCACACATTTTCAACATGATTACAACATGATTACACTACTAAACACAAGATACTGTCAAACCTGTCAAACCTGGATCTTAACAAAGGCTATCATCAGCTGGAGCTTCACAGATACTCATGATATATCACAATGTTGAGCAAGCATCTTGGCTTATTTCGTTACAAAGATTGTTAGAGTATCATCAGTGGCTGGAATCTTTCAAGAAGCAATTCGAAAGGTAAGCAGACCAATCATCAACATCTTCATCTAGAGTAGTGACTTTCTAGTATTTGGAGCCACACAAAACAAACACGATTGAATACTGAGACTGGACTTCCATGCCCTACAGGAAGCCAACCTAATAATCAATGCCGACAAATGCAAACATCTGAGGTTTTTATGAACCTGTCATCTGAGGTTTTTAGGGACCTGTCATCAGAGGTTTTTAGGGACATGTCTTTTCAGACTAGGGCATGCAGCCTCACCCAGAAATATCAAACCGCTAAAGAACTCCCCAACCCCTCAAGATGTCAGTGACGTCAGATCCTTCCTCACATTGTCACATACTGCACACAATAAGTCAACAACAGACAAAACAAAGAAAGGCAATCAACTGAATGGCAGAGCGTGATCAAGCATGTGAGTCGATCAAGAAGAGAATCAGTGGATCTGACCACATGGCATACTTTGATGCACACAACTCACCTAAGAAGCCAGCCAGATGGCCTAGGAGCCTTATTAGCACAACATCAGCAAGGTTTGGAAATGTTAGTAAGTCTGGCGTCTGCTAGCCTTTTGGCTTTGCCAGTGCTTGTTTTATTTTGCTATTTTAAAAAAAACATCTCTGTTGTCGCTGCTACCCCACACCAATATTGAAAATTTTGGGGGAGAAAAGCAAAAGCAATTTTGGTTTTAAAAGCACACATTGCCATAGCAGTCTGTGTACTTAGGGAAACTGGAACTACTTTTTGTGTGGATGTGTTCCCTATGAAAGAGCAAAAAACCATCACTCAGAGTGAAGTTAACCATGCCTCAAGTAGGCTGGCCCATTGACCCATGCTGTATGCTGTCCTTGGTGGAAAAAACATGTGAATGACAGAACAACAGACCAACTGAAAGCCTCAATCAGTAACTATATTACATATTCAGTTTTACTTTTATCAAAAGTTCATACCTAAAAAGAAGATGGCCCTCTTAGACTGAGTCATATTCTAGCAGAAGCAAACCAGGCGTCGAGAGAGCACACTCACAACCTATCATCTATTTGTTTATGGTAAACAATTTACAATGTGACAGACCCATCAAGCATTACTAACAATATTTGGCAATTTCAAGCGAAGATGCTGCCCAGAATTGAGTGATGGGTAATATGTCTGTATGGATACACTTATGTCTTAACACTCATGCCACTGAAAGAAAACAATCTAGCCTATTGCTTGTCCTGTCATCCCTAAAAAATATTTAGATTTTGCAATCAAACAGGCATCAGCACCCTCAGTACAGCTGAAGTCAATCACCAAAGTAACACTAATGGATCCCTCACTTTGTGGAGTGAAAAGAAGAGTTAACAAACATCACTGGTCTCACATCAAACTTCATGAACCTGATCCTGAGTTTCTCATGAAAGAACTGTCAGTGTTCTAGCATTTGAATGAAGAATTGGCAGTAGCCACCTGTGCTGTCCTCCTCGGAGGGATAGGAATTGTCACCCCAAAATTCTATGCCAGCCAGTCATCTATCCACCTTAAGAAGGACATTGAGGCACAGTGGCTGTGGCCACCAAAAGGGCCCCGAGGGAGCAAGTGTTTTTTCTGATGCTCAACCAAACTGTAGAAGACATGCTAAAAGAATGAAACAATTGGCAAGTAACTAGCGAAGTAGACAATTCACCACCATTACAAATGTCAGAACTATCGAACAACACATGGTACCACATCATGATTGAATTCTTTGGTCCACGGAAGTCAGGAAAATACTTAATGGTCATCTCGGATCAGCTGTTATCAATATGTGTTGTCATGCTAGTTCAATGCCCAGCGAGATGTTTTCAGCATGGAGCATTCCTCAAATAATAAAAACAACCAATGGGCCTTCATTCATTGAATATTATGACTTCGAACACATTGTGGAAAATCAAGCACCCTTCGGCCATAGATGAATGTAATGATGGAAAACCTTATGTTGACAATGTATAAAACCATACTACAGGCAGACCAAGACAAAACACCCATCAAGCAAGCAGGGTTGTAGCTTAGTCAGTTCGATTTATGGGAATGAATGCAGAGTGGAGAGGTGAGATGAGCAATGTTGATGATGGACTGTTTCTAAGAGAGTGAAAACAAATCTTAAATTCATTTTCCCCTACTGCAAGGCCTGCTTCTCCCAAAGGATAACATTGAAGTTGCCTTATTACATTTAATAAGGGGAAACCTCCAAATGGGAATAGGTAAACAGTGCTTGTTTGGTGTCTTTGGAATTGTAATGAAAAATCATCTTTTATGGTGAAGTCGGATTTTCTATTAACATTTTGAAAATACCACTTTTAGAGAGTTGTCATTTTCCTGCCTTAGCCATTTATTGCCTGCTGCCTGTCTCTGGGTCACATGATTAGGTGTAGTTGGCAGTTGGTCATTGTGTATTCCTCCTTGACAACCACACACAACAGAGAGCTTAGGTTTGCTTCAATGGGCTAATACTGACAGGATGGGAGGGCGAAGATAGGTATAACCCCACTTGCGCCGGAATAGGCTGTAACCTGCCTTTACACAAAGGACTGCAGATCACCTGTTTTTACTCCAGATCCATGGGGTGCAGGAAACCTGTGAAATTTAAGGGAAACCTCCAAATGCTTCTCCCACTTCAGAGGAGGCACCAAGTCTAAATATTGGACCTCAGACACCAACTCTTCAGTACACTCCTGGACTTGTGGATATAACAGAAGAAGGACTGTTGCGCTGCTTTCTTGCCAGAAGAACTGCCGCCCTGCTACCATGCTGCCTGCTGCCCTGCTTGCTGAGAAGATTTGTCCTGCACCCTTCATCCCAGGCTGAAGTGACTCCAAGGGTCAATCAGCTGGCCTCCAGTTTTGAGCTACAGGGACATACAGGGGTTATTACTTAGTCCCGCATTGTTAAATGAACATGTTACACCTCTAGTCAGACTGATTTGCACTTTTAGGTTTTCCATAGTTTGATTCGCAGATGATACCCAAAGTGTTGTGGCTATTTCAAGTGACATTCAGAAGGAAGCACATAGGTTTCATAATTGTATGAAAGAAATAGGAAAATGGGTGAAAAATAATTGTCTGTTTTGCAATTTTGTATCCTTCTGGTCCCCTTCTTGGTGACCTCAGGAGTTAGGCATTCTACCGTCCCCTTCTAGAAAGGCAAAACACTCAGGAATGCTTTTTGATAATAAACTGAGTTTCTCAGATCAAATTAATCAGAACCCTTCCTATTATTTTTACATTTTGAGAATACTGAAACAAATCTTTCCTTGCATTCCTTTTGAGCTGAAGAAAACAGTAATAGTTGCCTTGGTCTTATCAAGGATTGACTAATGCAATGCTCTTTATGTCAATTTCCAACACCAACTTATGAATAAACTCCAAACTCTTCAAAATGCAGATGCTTGGCTTCTTCTTCGCATTCCTAAGTTACAGTCGGTATTCCAAGCTTTACCTAAGTTACATTGGCTTCCTATAAAAAAACAGTCTGTTTTTAAGGCTTTGTGTGTTTCTCATAAGGATCTACATAATCGTGGTCCTAAATATAATACATTTAGATTCCAGTTGTATGTTCCCAACCTGATTTTTTTTAAATTAATATGTTCCATTAGGGGTCATAGTTCCATGGCAGTTGCTAGCGATTGATAATGGCATTAGTGAACTTTATAAAAATGCAATTCATTCATAACAAGCTCCATGGGCTCCCTGCAACTGCCCAGCATACCTGCCGCCTGGACCTACTTGAGCCCTGCTGCCCTCTGATGAAGTGCATTCCTGACCACTGGCGGTGTCCTCAGGTCCTGGACCCTTGGTGTGGCTTAGTTGAGCTTCTCTGAAGTTTTTGGGCTTTTCGCAAATGCAAACATGCATGTTCACACCAAGACAATGCCACCCGTGCCAACTGCCAAAGCAAAGTTCTGGCATACGAACTGTCTGTGACTCTGACAGGCTCTTCACGATGCAGTAACGACCATTAATAATGCCCGGCCAGTCCTTCACACTACTTTGACAGACACTTGCAACACTTTCTTTGCTCCTTGGGAGCCCTTCTACCGCTAACGGAACTCTTGGTGCTAGACTGAGAAGGCAACTCTTTCAGTGGGAATAACCTAGTCCCTGTATACGGCCTGTGCTTCATCGTGGTCGGCCTGAACTTGTGACTTTCTCCTAGTCTATCATGACCAGATAGTCATGAGTGGCACTTTGTGATCCTAGGTGTTATTTTCATAGAAGTCTTTAAAACTGCAGGTCTCCAGTTCTACTGATTGGGTTTTTGTCATTTTGGTGTATGGTTTTGCATGTGTTGTGTCTTCAATTATTACTATTTGAAGTGCTGCATAAATACTTTGCACCTTGCCTCCTCAAGGTTAGGCCTGACTGTTCTATGCCAAGCTGCCAGAGGGTTGAACACAGGCTAAGATGGGGTTGCTTGTGACATCACCCTGACAAAGATTGTGGTTACTACTTGGATGGGTTCCGCCCACCTCAACCAGTAACCAATTTTCTGGCACTACATTTGGTGGTAAACAGGTCCCTATATATTAAGCTCTAGATACGAAAGATGAGCATGTTAAAATCTCTTTGTGAGATGAGAATGATGGGAAAAACTGACACAGACATAGCAGATCTGACTCAGGGGTCCCTAGTCCAACTGCCAAACCAAGAATGCATTTGAGGGGTGCCACACCTTAAATACCCACCCCACCCCCGGGAAGCAACACCCCTACATATCACACCTGCGCCTGGTAGTTCTGGTAACTCATGGCTGCGGTCATCTATAAGACAACAGTCTGGAGTCCCTGTCCGGGGGTCACTTATTCTAAATGTATCTTTATTGCGCGCACTCTTTTTCATCTCTGCTACAAGAAGATCTGGTTGTCAAATTGGTGCATGTGGACAGGGCTCCAGATTTCTAGTCCTCACCTCTTACTAATTATTTTATCAAGTGACTGATGGTACTAAGCCAGAGTCTCAAATCGCAGAGGGCGCGCATGTGAGCCAAGTCATGGTCCAGCTTGGCTGTAAGAGTCCATGCACAATCTAAACCATAAAAATGGTTGGCATGTTTATTGTGCGGAAAAAAAAGCGTGAAAGTATGTAATATTAGTGTATTTCTGTAACATGCAGAAGCATTTCACCTTTTTACAATCAATTATACCACTGCATAGAGGAGAGACATTCTCAAAAAGTAATAGTTTTCAGAAATATGTATGACTTGTCTGCGACATTGCCAATGCCATTAATGAACTAAGAGA
Organism: Triturus cristatus; assembly: GCF_964204655.1. Lineage (NCBI taxonomy): Eukaryota > Metazoa > Chordata > Amphibia > Caudata > Salamandridae > Triturus > Triturus cristatus. Next base: position 841,693,631 of record NC_140580.1, on the reverse strand, counting down.
CAATTCAGTAGTCAGATAAGCCCATGGCCCAAATTCTTATTATAGAAGGAGCAACATTATAGTCTGTTAAATTAAGCATAAGAGGTTCTTGTTTGGGCACATCCTGAACTCAAGTATTTAAATGTGCACTCATTTGTGATGATAAAGAAAAAGGAAGCTCTGGGAAATAAAATATTTGCATACTGACACACAATTTGGACAAGCAGGGAAAACAGTATTTATTCCTGCATATATGGGTGCACATTTTAAAATTCGGCCACCAGATGCGTATCTCTGTCACTCTCCTGTTTGCATCAAAGGTCACTATTGTGTCATTCACTTTTGGTTCACAAAGAGAACAAGCATTTGCAATGCATTAGGTCTCGCATTTACTAGAGTTTGAGCTATTGGCATTGTAGATTACAATGCCTTATATTAATGTGTTGGTTTAAAAAAAAAAAAAAAAAAAGGCATCGTCATTTACAATGCCAATAGCATAAACTCTCGCAAAAGCGAGACCTATTGGCTATGTCAACGCTTGTTCTGGTTAGTCGTAAATCCATTTTCTCACAGATAACGTTACGCAGATCTTCGAGGGGTGTTTGCACACCGGGAACGTGGTCCTGGGGTACCTTATGCGCGGGTGCTGACAAGCCTGGGGTGCCCGCCGGGACCCAGCATCGGTAGGATGCTGAGGAGGTGGCCAAGCCATGGCGCACAATAACTGGCGCATCCCTGCTGATATGCGCCACATATTGTAAATCTGCCCCGCAGTTTCGAAGGAAATCCTGCAGGTACTGAAAGGAAGTTGAAGTTAAAGTTATTATTGATTTATAAAGCCAATGCACATTATAGATAAATGTAGGCACGTACTGATATTCAAATTGAAAAGGCCAGCGATGTAATCAGTTGTTATGTTTTGGATTCAGTTTGGGAATTAAACTTTAAAAGTGCAGCCCCTTGGTGCCTTCAGCGCTAAACGAGCACCGATGTTTCTGCTGCTGAATAAACATACGGCACGCAGGGTTAGTAGAGATAACAAGCTCATCAGTCATCGCTTACTTTATAGCATGTTTATCTCGTGTGAATTAATTCAGATTAAAATAAAAACCCGTTTAACGTGGTCATTGTATTTCACCTAAATCGTTTAGCTCAAACACAAATTTCACATGTTCTCTATGCTCTGAGAACATTAGCTAGGCTGTAAGAATCCCTGACCGCGAATTTATCACTGGTGCGTGCTGCTCGATAAACAGATGATTCTTGTCCTGTTTATATTTTTATTCGAGGTGGCCATCCTTACCACCGCACGCATAGTTTGTTAATGAAGCTAAAGCGTTAAAACCCGCTATCAGAGGACGGAAGATAAATACACAGACAGTGCTTGCAGCTGCACGATCTGTTTGCCTGCTCTCAGTGTCCTGTTAAGAAGTTCAGATCTCCTTATACAGTTACATGTAGATGATATACTAACCCTTCTTCCCTCATGGGCCCACTCAGTGAAAGTTGGTCCAGCAGTTCTTACCCAATGGAACCCCAACATACATATGGTATTCTGTTACCCATTTTTGTTGGTCATTGCTGGGGGCGCGAAACTACGTAGAACTATTGTTTCTTTGTTTGTTTTCATGGCTTGGCCCCGTCAATTAAAAGGGTGTTTTTTCCTTGCACATTTATGAAGAGTAGGGGGCTTTGTCAACTGAATTATCACTTCTGAAACTTGCAGATCACGAGTCCGAATCCTGGCACGGCAGCCACAGCATTCCATCCTTCGCATATGGAGAAATGAGCGCCATTAAATGGTGTACCGCCTAGATGCGACAGAACTGCGGTTTGTATTGTTAATAGAATTTAGTGCATATTCGCACACAAGCTCAAGCTTGCTATGAAGCGCAATGGAAAAACAAGCAATTATTTATATGCCCAGAACGCATTTCTGCATGTGTGGTAGCCTATGCCACACTTTCAATAGTGCCGGAAATAACGTATTTTCATATTAGAGGCATTTCTTATCTCTTCAATCCGGTGTCACATGTAAGTGCATCTATAGACATGGGTAGATAAAGTTAAGGGATGTGGCATAACGGCCAGAGCTGTCGACTTTGGCGCCGGGGAACCAAGTTCGAGTCTCGGCGTCGGTTCAAGATCCTGTGATTCTGGGCAAATCACTTAATCTCCCCCGTGCCTACCAAAAAATGAATGTGTCCTTGTGTAATGTAACTAACTGGTGGTCATGTAAAGCGCTCCAATACCTTAGGTTCGAGTTTGCGCTACACGAAACTGCACACAAAAAGGTGGCTTTAGAGTGGATGTCGTACGCCAGTGAAAATATACGGGGCAGGTTATTTCGAGCAAATGTAATACCAAACATGCATTCAGGCATTTACAAAACCAAAGTAAATTCGAGTTTATTACCACAATGCCGCAAAATTTATAGGCGAAAACTCTTTTTTGTACTGCTTCGCGGACTTCAGATAACAAATAATTTACACATTAAAACAAGACTACTAATACAAAGTGTAGTGGGGAGGGTTAAAACAAAACTACTAATACAAAGTGTAGTGGGGAGGGTTTTGTAAGTGAGAACTAATTGAAGCATTCAGAAAAGATAACTAATTCAAATGATAACATTTTTTCACATGAAAGTAAAATGAACTAGTCTCCAGAGCGAAGAAAGAGAGTGCTTAAAACAAAGTTTCCAGAAGAGTTAGTTGTCTAAGTCCTGAATGTGTTTTACGCTGCTGTTCATGCTATCTTGGCCACTGGAATTGATTTGCTTGTCTCCGTCCAAATTCCAACATGCCGGATAGTGTCACTTTTTTTGAGTGCAGTTTCGTGTAGCGCAAACTTGAACCTAAGGTATTGGAGCGCTTTACATGGGGGGCGGGGTCAGCCCATCAGGGAGAGAGCAATAAAAACTCATATACTTTAACGAAGGGCTGAAGCAAAAGAAAGAAAAAAGTGGCTCCCCAGATGTGATCAGTGGAAGGGTACAAATAATCCAGTCAAAACTATGGTGAAGAAGACATGCTCCCGGAGAGGGAAACACACAAGAAGAAGAAGGAAAGCCACTGAATAAGATGCAAGCAAATGGGAGTGACAAGAAAGTCAACCAATGATAAGCAGTGGGCTCACCCTATGCATTTGTATTTTCCACAATAGTTCTCACCTATAAAAGCTGTCTATAGGCGAGACTTAAAAATGGACGTCTTGGAGTGCACTGCGCATTTCTACATTAGCCCATATATATTCAGATTTGCTTGAACTAATGCAATTGAATGCAAACTGGATGCAAACTCTGCGTCACCACACTTGTTGGTTAAAACGCAAGAGTTTAATACGCTCACACAAGAGTTTAACAGACCCATTCTCTGTGTGGCACAAAGAAGGGGATGGGTTTCAAATTATACCTAACACAATCAACAGAAGAAGATAGCAGAGTGTACCTCTTTAACGCCCATTGACAGATGGGCAGAACTCTCCTACTTGAGTGCTGTTGTAACAGAGCACACAAAACACTGATGGATGGAATGCTTGAATGAATCTCAGCTGCCGCTAATCACTCGCGCCACATCTCAAACCATCGTTATTTTGCACACCATGCCACCTCTGTTTGAACCCGGCTATATGCAAATCAGTCTTGACCGTGCTCCATTAGGAAAAGTCCATCCCGAACTGTCAAGCCGGGTCCTCCCCAAACTGGAACACAAGCAACAGAAGACTTGTTTCGCCCTAGTTATGGGCTCATCAGCTGTGTACGGCTTGGTTCCAGTGGTACAGTGTGCATGGGAGGCATGTCTGGGCATACCCGTTCTGCTTAGGGCAACACAATAAGCATACAAGACGGTGATGGATGGAATTCTTGAATTAATCTCAGCCACTGGTAATCACTATCGACCACATCCCACTCCATCGTTATTTTGCACACTAGGCCACCTAAGTAGAACGAGTAGAGGTGTGAGAAATGTGCATAATTCCTTTTGCGTTCGTACACGAAATGGTAGAACAACTACTTGGAATTACTTGAAATGGAAATCCAGCTATATTTTCGTGCAAAATGTGTCCTCGTGTGATGCTTTTTTACACCCAAAAAAGTAGAACAAAAATGAAGTGTTACAAACAACAGACACTCACGTCCTGGTCATTCATTGTTTCCGTGCTCCTGCAATGGGATTTTTGCATGAACAGTCTTTAATTACGTGACCAGGCGTAAGGTTTAATATCGGGAATTTCCTATAGCATGCATAACGTTAAACGCCTGATATACGTGTAATTATGCCGGTGTAAAGAAAATTTCACGAGGGCCTAGTGTTGGGGTAGGGCATATTCCTTGTGCGTGACTATTTTTAAAGTATTTTTGTGTGCTAAAAGCATGGCATTAGGGTGCAATGTTCTGAGTAATGTACAGAGTTTTCTGGTCGTGCAGACAGTAAATACAAATTAGTTACATTGTCTCTTAATCCTTCATTTAAGTTAAGACATATTAATTTAACCCGTGTGACATACTTTTTATACTTTGTAAATATACTTTATTTCATTTAAAATCAAAAATGGTGATTTCCCAAAAAGCACTGCATTCTGCAACAGAAAATGTCAGCCTCCTTATTATTGGCATTCACACCATATATCATATATATGGCACCTGGCATGACACTTACTTAGAGCAGAGCAAACATAAATGTGTGGAAAAATGAATATTATGGAGCTCTTACTGTTTGCAAGTGGTTTTGCACTTCAGGCATCACAAGGGGTATAGAAAGATTTCTGTAAAAATACCAATAACCTAAGTATAGCAGTAAGATAGCTTTTTTGATGTAGTTTCACATGATCTACTAAAAAAGGCTATCACAGCAAGTAAAACAGATGTCACATTACCACCAGCAAAACAATGGGGCAGAAATGACTGATATAAATGTGGACAATCATTCAGTAACAATGTTATCGCATGTTTGGCTCATTTTTATCCAGTGATATTAAATCAGAGCCTTATTGACCAGAGGAACAGTCATATCCACTATTAGGCTTTACCGCCCAATTTAGTTCCCAATAATAATAAATAAACAAACATTACAACTTCAAATACACATAGGGGCATATTTATCAAGTAGTTGCATCACCCTTGCGCCACGCAATGGGGTGCAAGTATAACGCAACTACTAAACGAGATTTATCAAGTCACACAAGGCCACCTTGCGTGGCCATACATGGCTTGATAAATCTACAGTAACGCAACGCAGGGCAAATTGCGGCATTACCTTACTCTGCCTCAGGGAGGCATTCCATGGGTGGAGCGTGAGTGTTCCCACACATCCACCCATGGATTTTGGCGCATTCCCAGATTTACCAATACTGGTAAACCTGAGAATGCGTCAAAATGTTATGACTCACCAGGTGAGGTGTAACGAGGAGAAATATCTTTAGTTCTCCTCGTTATTTACTCTTTCTAAGTGTGCTGCATAGAAGAGCAAAAAACCTCAGAGGATTGTTTTTGTGCAGGAAGGTGCCCCTTCCTGCACAAAAAAATCTGCACCACGGTGCAAGGGTGACTGCGTTGTCGCTAGGCAGCATATTGTGCAGCAGTGCATGGAAAGACAGGAATGCACCGTATAACGTGAAGTACGACAGACTCCTGCCCTTTCCCTATCACGCAGCACAGCAAGGTGCTTTGCTGAGCTGCGCGATTTGTTGATAAATGCGCCCCATAGTACGGTACACAATATATATACATATGTCACAGCTCACTGGGGGGGGGGGTAGCTTGGAGAGTTGGTTAGTGGCAGTCTGGGATAAGTTCACCTTCCGACATCAGGAGTTTGCACCAATCTTTTTCCTTATCCTCACAGGGTCGCTCACTAGGGTGCAGTTAAGGCAGTTGGGCAGAGGGTGCTACGTATTATGTGCGCTAATTAGCATCTGAACAAGAATGACTGTTTTGCTGTATTTGAGATAGGGTTGTCAGGTCTCTTCATGTCAGCAGGATACTGTTGTTATTTGACTATGGCCTCTGCAGAGTAATTTGCATGCTTGGTCTTTCCCCACTGTTTCAAGAAGCTCGGTTCTGATGGGAGGCATTGAGGGTTCTTATTTCATTTCAGCACCAGAGTGGTGTGTTGCTTCTGCTGGTCAGGTCACACATTCAACTCATGCAGGATTTATCCGGCACATAGCGTCTTCCTGTGGTTTATTATTTTTCAAAAAAACTGCATTCTTGGTCGCCTTACATTTCCAGGCTCAGCTCTTGGGATGGTCATGAGTCTGATGTGGTTCAATGTATAAAATTGCACAGACCAGGCACACATTAGTTCTCTTTCCGTGGCTCTGTTGGGAAACTTATTTGAAAAATATTCAATGTGTTCTTGAGCTGTCTATCAGATATGTCTTTTTTCGGGTTTTGGAGGATTAAAGATGGCCAGGACTGCGAGCTGGTACACCACTGCCAAGGGAAGAACGCATTTTTCACATTGCTTTTTGCAGTAGCAGAAATAGAAAAAGAAAATAGAAAAAGAGGAGATCTTGGGCGGGAAAGACACCTCTGAGACACAATCTAGTCTGTCATTAATACATACCAACTTAAATCGTGAAACATGATCAAGGCATCTTCATCAATCAAAACTGAGTCAGAGGTCAGTTGAAATTTCTAGTCATTTTATTGTACAAAGAAGTCTTTTTGTTGAAGAACACGGTCTATAAAATTATAATTTTACCAGGTTTTAGCTACAAGATATAGTAAAAAACAACGCTTCTCCAAAATGCACCACAGAACTCCACTATTCTCCCCGACTCTCTTGAAGCTAGGTTTGACATATACAGTCCACTCATTCTTTAAGTAGCACTTGGAGTATTGTCAACTATATCAATTCAGTGAAGTGATGCCGATAGCTAGCACCCTGCTCTTAAAAGTGCTCCAACACCACTGGTTTATGGTGCTCTCGGCCTGTCAATATTGTATATTCTTTGACAACTTCACTTTATTATAAAATATTAGCCTCATTTTTCTGTCTGATTTACAATGTTATTTCTCTCGAAATATGTTTTAATTAGTCAATTATGAATGTAGCTGTTTATTGAGAATATGCAACCAAAAGGTACTCTGGAAACAACAATGGAACCTTTTTTTGTGTAATCCAACTGATATGCTTTCTGTTGTGTTTATGAATAGTAAAATGCTGTCATGTTCTGAAATCCCTAATGTTTAGAATGGAAGGTCTTCACCCACCCTTAGGTGGCATGCTTCATCTTAGGGTTGTTGCATTGATAAGCGTACAGATTATTATATGAAGTAACCTAAAGAAAACCTCCAGAACACTGGCAGGGGCCCAAAGATCACCCAGAAGCCCTGGTCATATATCTGTACTTGCACTCACTCGAAGTACCTTTACATCAAAATCACGACATGAGCACAGTAAGGATGGAGTTCACAATTAGGTCTGACTAAAGAAGGCGGCAGCACAAGAACCTAGGGCAGAGAGCAAGAATGAATGAGTGGAGAGAGCTGATCCTCTGTTATCCAAATGATCTCAGGCACCCAGAAGTGTTTCAAGGGAAAGCAGCCGCTGTCCTGCTTGAAAGTACAGACAAGATCCAGAAAACTCCGGCTCCGACGGACAAAGTGGTATTTCCCTTATGCTCATGGCTCCATGTGCATGGACACTTGGAAACTATCACGTAGAATCTTCCTCACTGGGTGCAAGAGTGCCACATCGTTTAAAAAAAATAGCACAATCAAGCAACAAACAATTCCAACTCAAAGCTCAACTAAGAAAGCCCCTACGAACAGTGCATTACCAACTTGTAGGCAAACCTAGATGGGCTAAAGAAAAGCCACGTAATAGGAAAGGGGCACTCATTCTCAATTAACCAGTACTATTCAACGCAATAGGCAAGGTAAAGAGGATTCCATTTTGGTCAACCAGCTAGAAATCATTGATCAGGGCTGGTGTCATGCTGTACCTGCTGCAATAAGTTCCTCACCATACATAGCTCTTCCTCTTGTGGTTGGCATGGTCAGTCCCTCCATGGCTGACACGTGAAATACTGTAGGTGCAGTGGGAGATCTAGCTTTATCCCACCAACCCACAAGGAAAAACTGCAATTTAGACATCATCAAATTATCTTCAACCACAGATTTGGAGGCCTCTCCGGCCCTTCAAAAAAGTGGCCATACCTCAGCTCCCCCGAGAACCTTCAACTCCACATCGATGGGGCAGCATGGTCACATTATACAGACTACAGCACAAGTTCATCATCTCTTTGAGAGAGCAGGGGACAAGAAGACAGGGCATGATGAGCCCTTGGCTGATCCCATTCAATCCTATCTATCCCGCAAGGATCCCAGTTCCACCAAAGGAGATCACTTAGCACTTCATTCACTGACTTAGAGACAGATGGTTACACACACAAAAGGATGTTAGAAGCATGGAATGGCCCCTAATCTCAGAGCGGATTTGTCAAAGTAAGGGGTCCTGGTTTATCTAGGAGTTTATCAATGGAGGTCACATTGAGGTCCATTAATACAACCTTTCTTGCAGCTACAAATGCCTTAACATGGCAGTCACATAAACTGGAACTTCAAATAGATCTGATGAAAGTGCTTGCTGTTCCATTCCCATAATGGAATCTAAAACAAATAATTTAGACAGCATGCTCAGGTCATTTAAATCCATTGGTGGGAACAAGTAATGTGCCTGCAACCCTATAGTGGAAAAACTCTGTACCCTCCCTGACATTCTGTCAAGCCTGGCGGAGAACTTCAGGAATACCAAACTGCCAAGAGAGGAGGTTACATGTATAAGCAAAGTGAATGGCCCATCAGAAATAATTAAGAGTGATCAGGCACACCAAAAGCAAACCAAAAGCAAATCCCCCTGGTCTCGCCGTTAGACTTTGCAATCTCAAATAGTAAGTCTCCAGGGCTAAGGGCAGACCAAACTCATCAGGCAAGCTCAATATCTCATAAGCCCCTCACAAGAAGGCAATAGAAAAAACTGAAGAAAAAAAGGAGAAATCCTCATGGACTGTCAAAAGGGAAAAATCTTCAAGATTCAGAGGAGCAAATCAGTCCTTGGTGTACCTAATGTTGAGACCGGCCGTATCGGCCGTATCGGCCGGTCTCAACGCTAGGTACACCATGGACTGATTTGCTCCTCTGAATCTTCACGATTTTTCCCTTTCGACCATTTGAAGGAAGGGAGTCCTAACCGTGAGTAGATGGTTAGGTTCTAAAAGTGACCAAGGGCAGGGTACACATTAGCGAGTGTACACCCCCCGGGTCACATTCACTGGTCCTGACGAAAACCCGGTAATAACAACGGATGGTTGAAACATGTAGACCTTTTATCACTTTTTATTCACTTGAAGATACTCTAGGTCAATCTAACCTATCAAGGTATCTATATCATTTTTTAACATTGTCCAAATTGCCCTAGAATAAATTATTTGGATTGGGTTAAATTTGGCCAATTTTTAACCTAAATTTTCTATTCACCTTCACACAAAAACCAGCTCCACTGTAGTCAGGTGTCGCAGCACACCTGGATGGCACTCGGCTGTCTAGGCGGGACCCCGATGATGAAGCATGTCACCAACCAGGTTGGTGAGTGAGGGGTCTTCTTAAGAAAGATAATCTCTTTCCTCTGCTCTATGTTCCAATACCCCAAAGACAGTTTTCTGTCGATTGGGAGTACTCCTTTGCTTTGTTTGGACTTGGAAATCACCATCAACGGCGAGCCGAGTATTGAATGAGAAAACCACTTTCACTGACTAGGGCATGAAATAAGAAACATAGACCCTGAAAAGTACCCCTATATATTGAACACCCACAAGCTGACGGGCAGCAAGAGATGCTCCTCCAGCATTCTTTTTTTTTTTTTAATATATATTTTTGTTTTTGGGAGATAGCTCATATATTCATAGTACATAAGTAGGAAACAGGAAGAAATTCATTAATAACAATAACTGCATATTTACACAATTACGGCCGATGTTTAAAAACCATACATAGTTCAAAAACTTAAAAGGTTTATAATGTATGATAATTCACATAATTAATTATACAGTCTAATTTAGCATTAATTTAAAAGCATATCCAATCCGAGAGCATAACAACCCGCTATTGTAGTTTAACCCGGATTTTCCCACAAGGCCTTAAACTTCTTATAGGAGCCTGTTCTTAAAGCGTACTTTCTTTCATGCTCTTTAATCCTCTTTAATTTACTAAATAGCTGTGTGGGAGTGGGAATGTCATTCGATCTCCACTTTTGTAAGATCAATGATCGAGCAGCTAGAACCAGGATAAATATCTGTTTGTTCTGCAACGTGGTTGCTGTAAACCCTGTGGAATATCCTAAAACTATTGTCTGGTTATCTAGTGTCTGGGGGACTTTCAAAATATCATGAAAGTATCTGTTGATGCTTTCCCAGAATCCATCTAGTTTTGGACATTCACAGATAAAATGAGTCCAGTTCCCCCCTCCCTGTAAATTGCATCGAAAGCAGTTTGATGAGATCTGGGGATTGATTTTGTGCAGGAAATCTGGAGTGCGGCCAGCAGCCACTTAGAATAAAACTGCATCCGCTTAAAGTTAGCCGCTTTCAGCAGCGTGCTATTAAACTTTTTAATCTGATTCAAGTCCGTACTGGAAATATGCAGCCCTTTCTGGTTTGCCCATTTTTTAAACTTTTTGACACAATGTATCTGCCCCTCGGGTCCGTAACAGAGAGACCCAGCTGCTTATTGACATTCAGTGTGTATGATTTACTAGTTGCTCTTCGAGATCGCTGGCATCACAAATATGTGTAGAGTTAAGTTCCGATAGAAAACCTTTAACCCTAATAAATGACCATTGCATAATGACTTTACTATGTTTAAGACTTGGTTCTATTTCAGACCAGGTCATCCAACCTCCCAACAAAACATCTCCTATTTTACTGAAACCCTGGTTTTTCCAATAGGACATAATTTCTGTTTCTAATAATAAATCTTGCCCTACGTGGATATCCGAGAGGAGGGCTTCTCCATTTATAGTGGGGATCGAATAATGTTTATATAGCTGTTTTTTTTCCGTTTATTACTCCATTGAAGGGTTTTATACCTTAGTTTTTTAGGGGTTTTTATTAATCTTATAAAATCTCGGTTTAGATATTCCTTATAGATTAAATGTATAAAAAAAATTCTTTACCTATTGATATTTAAAACCTTCGTAGTTCTGTATGTGGTGTGTGCAAAATTAGCATAGTAGTACTCTTTCAAATCAGGAAGAGCTAGTCCCCCTTCTGACGCTCGTCTAAAAAGCGTATCCATTGAAAGCCTGGTCGCTTTATTTGCCCATATGAATGTTGAAAAAAGACCTAGGGCTTCCTTAAAAAAGTTCATTTGGACTGCATTAGGAATAGCTAAAAAGAGGAAGTTACATAAAGGCACTATCATCGTTCAGATTATGGCTACTCCGCCTATTATTGAAACTGGGAGGTCTTTCCACTTTGACAGTTTATTCTTTATTTTATTTATTAGGGGGATATAATTTAAGACATAAAGGTCGTTAATGTTTTCTGTTAAGTATATCCCTAAATACCTCTTAGACCGCGTATTAATCAATGGAGCTAAGTCCACCAGTAGCGAATCATGTGTGCAATTGCAAAGCAGAATCTCTGTTTTAGATGTATTGATTTTATCGGCCCCAACAGATTGAAATTCCTTAAATACATTTAAAATTTGCATTTGCACTTCCCTTTCAGGTTTTAAAAAAAGGGCTATGTCGTCAGCATATAGTTTAATATTAGTCATACCAGGCATTGGGGATGTTGTGTTGCTTAAAGTACGGATGGCTGTGGCCAAGAGCTCTATAAAGCAAGCAAAAAGCAGAGGAGAAAGAGGGCAATCTTGTCTGGTCCCCCTGACTACTCTGCAGGCCCCCACCCTCTTGGCATTCACTATTATTTGAGCTGTGGCCCCATCATAGAATTTTGAAATAACTGTAACCAACTCAGGAGAAAAAACACATTTTGCTAGTGAATAGAAAAGGCTTTTCCAACACACAAGGTCAAAAGCCTTTTCGGCATCTAAAAACATGATCTGAGATGGAATTTTATTTTGTGTAAAATATTCCAGTGATTCAATTAAAAAAGTGCTGTTAAAAGATAGTTGTCGCCCTGCGACAAAGTCACATTGGTCTTTATGAATTATTGACCCTATACAGTTGCTAATTCTATTGGCTATTAATTTAGCTATGATTTTATAATCTGAGTTCAGAAAACTGATAGGTCAATATGAGTTTACATCCTCTTCATCTTTTTCCTTTTAAAAAAAACTAATGACCACAACGGTGCGGAGAGAGGATGCTATTTCCCCACTGTGTAAAATATGATTGCCCAATATCACAAGTTCGTTATTCAAACTTGCGCAATTTAAAAAAAATAAAAAAATCGGAATCCCATCTTCTCCGCAGGCTTTGCCATTGGCCATTGATTGGACCACTCCTTCCATTTCTTGTACTGAAGCATCAACCATTAAGTTCATACGTTGGTCTGAAGTTAGTTCTGGGATTTGTAATTCATTAAAAAAAGGTCTAACTTCCTACTATCTACCTCTTGTCTAGTGGAATGGATGGATTCGTAATGCCTGCCAAACTCGCTGTATATTGTGCTTTCGTCTATGGTGCGGCTCTTAGTGAGCATGTTAGTCAATGCATGCACCCTGTTCTGAGCTTGTTTATCCTTTATTTGCCAGGCTAGAAGTCTACCTGTAAACTCACTCTCTTCATACACTTTCTGTAGATAAGCAGAATTAGAAGCATAAACTTTGGTGTAATAATAATAATCTTGCATTTCCTGGCGAGCTTGGTCTAATGCCCGTTTATTCCTGGTACTTTTAACCTTTAGATATTGCTAATTTGTGAGCTTAACTTTAGCTTCAAGATGATTACTCTCTAATAGTTGTGCCCGCCTAGCAGCAATCTGTTTGGATGATATGACCCCGTGGATTGTGGCCTTAAAGGCCTCCCACACATTCTCTAGCGAGGCAGTGCCCTTATTAATACCAAAAAAACCTCTATTTCCCCTGAATTTCCCTACACCAATGTTAGTTACTGAAGACGTACTGATTTTCAGTATCTGGATAACTGTAAAAGTTACAGTGCAGAATATAGTGCGTAGCGCATAGTTGCATACTATAGGGTCAAAGACAGTGTCTCTGAAGAAGGTAACAATTAAAGTGACAGTGAAATAAATGTTTAGTAAAAACAAGCCTTTGATTTCCCGAAAACGCACTGCTCTTTGTTCCTCAGAGGGCTCTATCGAATTTCTTAAAGCCTTCCTGTGCAAATCCTGACATTGGCAATCGTCTACAATGCAACTAATATTCAATACAGTACTAAGAAGAGTTTTAACCAAATAAAACATCTATACACCAGAGGTCCTAGAGCATTGGGCATAAAGTGCAGTATAGTGCCTAAAATGCATACAAAAATTACAAAATGACCTAAAAATCTCACTTGATTGTTGTAGATAATCAATAAACAATAGTCTCAATAAGTTAGCACTAAGGTGTAAACCAGCACCAGAGTACATTGCAGTACTACCGAGAACTCTCACCCGATTGATATAGATGTTGTAAATTTTCCTTCCATTCCATCTTATAAAGATTTCTAGATTTTTCATCTCATGCACACCCTTGAATTTAAAAGAGCTATCTCCTTTTTTCCCCTTTGCTTCGTCTTCGCTTCGTCTTCGCACCCTGTGCACCCCCCACACCCTTCGGGCGTTCTCCTCCCTGTCCTCGTGGAGGAGTAGCCCCCTTCTCCTCCTGTCCTCTTCCCCCTGTGATTATTGGGTGCCATGTAGCTGCACCCCTTCCCTTTTGCGCTTCTTATGCTAGGGGCAGAATAGCCTCCTCTGCCCTGGTGGCCCCCGACCCGCTTTATACTTTATTTTGAGAGCATTATCATTTTTTTTGTTGTTAATATTTTTATTGAACTTTTGATTAAATAAAGTAAAACAAAACAAAAGAAAAAATTAACAAGCAGTACAAACAATAAGAACAAAGCATAGACACAGTCCAAACATAAACAGCCTCCTGTAACAGGTCCTATACATACATACAAAGCATATGCCATAGATTTAATCAAGCAATAATAGATAAAAAGAATTTAGAATGGAAACAAAAGAGTGGTCCCACCAGCTAAGCAAGCCGTAGCGCCCTATCCTGTGTATCGCCGTTTAGGGGGGAAAGAGAGAGAGGGGGCAAGGGCGCGCAGCACATATCATAGGGTGTACAGTCCCATCGAACCCTAAGAAGTGGCAGTAGCCCCCGACCGGGATGTATCCTCTCCCTGCTCAGCAGCAGCTGAAGTTGGTTTCCGGTCCAAATACAGGGCCCAAAAGTTTTTAGGTCTGTTACGAGGTGGCAATAATTCGCTGTAATTTTCAGTTTGTGTACAACAGTAAAGCATATCTCTAGTCCACTGAGTCAGAGCCGGCGTAGGGCCGCGAAGCCAACAGACAGCTACACATCTCTTCACGAGTAGCAGCGCCATATCAACAAGGCGTCTATGTTTCTTGGGGAGTGGCTGTGAGTAGCCTAGTAGAGCGAGGAGCGGATCCGGGGACAGAGACATGTCCGTAACGCGATTAATTTCTAAGAATATATCACCCCAGAAGTGGGCAATCCCCGGGCAGGTCCAGGCCACACGCAGAAAGTCAGCTGTAGGCTCTCCGCATCGATCACACCGGGGGCTGTCACGTAGACCAAAGCGGTGTAATCGCTCCGGGGTATGGTAAACCCGATTGAGAAATTTAAAGTGGACCAATCTATGGCGCCCATTGAGTGAGATTCGTTTAGTGCTCAGGCAACAGTATCGCCACTTATCATCGGTCAAATCTATTTGCAGATCTCGTTGCCATGCTAGCCGTGGCTTCGCGTATGCACTGTCTCTAGCAGTTAATGTGGAGTGGTAGATTCTAGAGACCAATTTAGCCGATGACTGAGCTTTAATAATGGCGGTCAATATCGGGAGCTCTGGAGGTTCCGCCATGTCCGCTCCTAATATTTCCTTAAGGGCGTGTCTAACCCTATGGAATTGAAATAGTGCAAGGGGAGTACAGACTGTATCCCCCTCAGTGACATCCCTCAGGGAACGGGCGGTACCGCCCTCAAAGAGGTCACCCATGGTATGTAAATTGAGTGACTGCAGTGCCAGGAGAACACCTCTGTCCCTACATGGCGCCAGCCAACTGCACCAGTCCAAACTGGTCAATGGAGCATACAGAAGATTACCGGCATGAGCAGCCAGTATAGAGTGCCAAGCGTGTACGACCGAATTAAGAGAGTCCATTATGCCCGTACGCCTGTCACAAGGCGAAAACAGCAAGGCGGGCAGAGGCCTGGGATCGGCGACGATAGTCTCAATCAACAAGTGGGGTATATCCGAGGGTCCATGTATCCAATATTGTGCGTATGAGGATTGGGCGGCTCTATAGTACAAATCCAAGTCAGGGGCACCAAGGCCACCCATCGCATATGGTAACGTCAATATCCTCCAGGCAACGCGAGGTTGCTTGCCCCTCCATGCCAGGCGCACCAATAGAGAGTGAAGGCGACTGAAAAATGCCCTGGACAGAACCATGGGTATGTTCATAAATAGAAAGAGAAACCGCGGTAGGACTATCATTTTCATGAGTGTCACTCTGCCCATCAGAGAGAGCGGAAGAGCAATCCATCTGTCCACATCGTCCTCCAGTTTGGAGATCGCAGCACCATAATTTTCCCGCAGAACACCCTCCGAGTCAGTATGTAGTCGGATACCCAGGTATCGTACCGCCTCTGTGGACCATAAAAGGGGGTATTCCGGCTCAAAGCGAACCGTGGCTGGAGTAAGAGGAAACATGATAGACTTGTTCCAATTGACCCCTATGCCTGAAAGAGAACCGAAGAGGACCACCTCCCTTAATACCGGAGACAGATGGGTCTCGGGCTCCCTAACATAAATTAGCGTATCATCCGCATACGTTGATACGATTAGGTGATAGTTTGGGAATCGAATGCCCCTATGGCTGTGATACTCACGGAGTGCACAAGCCAGGGGTTCCGCCGTCAGGGCATACAATATTGGTGAGAGAGGGCATCCTTGCCTCGTGCCCCTAAAAATATGTATGGGATCGGTGACCAAGGACCCAATACGAATGCGTGCCGTGGGGGAGGAGTAGAGTGTCGCAAGTAATTGCAGGAAAACTGGCCCCACTCCCATACGGCTCAGGACGTGCCGCATGAAAGGCCACTCAACAGAGTCGAAGGCCTTCCCCATGTCTAAGAATACCGCGACCGCCGGGACCTCCGAGCGGGTATGTTGTAAAGCTGCGAAGACAGTTCGCAGGTTATAGGTTAAGTTACGGCTGGGAACAAAGCGAGCCTGCTCAGGCGCAACCAGGGTGGCATATTTCCCGAGATGTTTTATCTCTGCATCAGCTTCCTTATGGTAGTCTCGTAGGGTTTGCGCCAGGTCCCGGTCAAGTTCCTCACTGTGTACCTGTCTACGAGAGGATTCAAGGTCCTTCAGTTTCCGCTCTAAAGCAGTCAGTCTGGTGCGTATCGACTTTAGCACCCCCGCATGTTTGGATATGGTCACCCCCCTGATATATACTTTAAAGGCTTCCCAAACTGTCAGAAAGGAGTCAACTGAACCTATGTTCGTCTCGAAAAAGGCCTTAATGGACGTTGCGATCTCCTCCTTAAAAACAGAATCAAGAAGGGAGAATGGAGGAAAGCGCCATGCAAATGGTGGGATGCGTTTCTTTGGGGAGGCCAGCGTAAGAAGCAATGGAGAATGATCAGAGAAGGTGCGGGGGAGGACCGTGCATGCCCGAATCTGGTGAGTCAATTGTTGTGAAGCAAACCAGTAGTCAATTCTCGTATGTATGTTGTGAGGTGCAGAATAGTGCGTGTATCCACCCTGCTGAGTGTGTCTACGGCGCCATACGTCATGCATGTCCAACTTCCTCAGGGACGACTCTACCAGTCTGGCAGAGGCCGACGGGTGTCTGTCCGGGCCATTGGACCTATCCAGAGCAGGGTGCATGACAAAATTAAAATCCCCGCCCCACAGAATATTGTCCAAAGCGTATAGTTGGGACATCGCCACTAAGTTAGCATAAAAGTCAGGGTGGTCATAGTTAGGGCCATAAACATTGAAAATGAAAAGCTCGAGCCCCTTACCACAGCACTTAGACAAAACAAATCTACCCTCTTTGTCCGTATCCAGGGGCGTCAATGAGAGCGCAACCCTCGGATTCACCCACGTCATGACCCCCCTGGCGTGTGATGTGAAGCCCGCAGCATGTATATTACCCATCAACCCTTTGGTACGCAGTATGGGGCTATCCGGGTGAAGGTGGGTCTCCTGCAGGAGGGCCACATCCACGTGGTGCCTATTCAAGTAGCTTAATATTTTGCGAACTTTACGGAAATCATTAAGGCCGCGGACATTCCAGGTCAACAAAACCAGCGAGTCTAGGGGGCTATTGCAATGAAACTTAGCTGTGTCACTCATATGTGGTAAGACAATAATAAAAGGACGAAGAGAGTGCAATCCAGACGGTGTCGTGCCTTAACAATAAACCAAATAAAAATGCAACGAAAATAAAACCATGAACCTTCCCATCACTAACCTGCGCCCCCAATCGTGCCCAATCATACAGACAGCATCCAAAGTAGGCGTCAGCCTGCCAGGGGCATAAAAACCCATGTCAACATCCCACAATAGCAAGCCACGCAACAAAACAAAAATCAGACCCTTCTCGCCCCCCTCCCACGCCTGCCCAACCCCAACTAGGCTGCGGAACCAACCCACCCACCCAATGAAAAGAAACCCCACCCAAATCAAAACATCCAGAAACATCCCAGGTGTACTACACACGGGGGGGAGGTAGCCCGCTCAACAGAAAAAGAGAAAAAGAAAAGTGTGATCAATTAGCTCACTGCTCCGCTCCCCGCCATAATGCAAACGTGCAGCTGTGAATAAATGCAGCAGAGCGCATGTCCCCCGGGGTCTAAAGGGGGGCGAAATAAGCAAGTCGCATACCTAATACAAATCAAGCAGCAAGCACATAGCAACAAATATAAAGGAGAACAGTCATGGCCCCCAATAATAAGACTTCGGTGATCTGAAACACATAGGTGGATGAAACACTCAACAATAAATGACAACAGTTCCTGTCTTCCAAAGCAGGTCAGCCCTGCTCATCCAAGGGACCCCCGGTCGTTTCGTCCAAGAGCCAGCGGTCCGGCAGTGCCCGCCCCTCCCTCGCCCAATCCTTCAAAGCTTTTTGCAGGATTTTCGGATCAGTAAATATATGTGAGTGGCCCTGCCGATTCACTCTTAACTTAGCAGGATAGAGCATGGCATAATCCGCACCCATCTCCCGAAGCTGTCTCTTCATGGGTGCGAACAAGCGCCTCGCCTCCTGAACTCTAGCAGTGAAGTCTGGAAAGAGTGAAATTGTCGACCCCTCGAATCGAAGCGGTTGTTTCTCGCGGGCAAGTTTAAGAGCGACATCACGGTCCCTATAGTTCAGGAGTTTAGCTATGACTGGCCTGGGAGAGGCGCCCGGCGCCGGCCTGGGGCCAAGAGAGCGGTGCGCCCTCTCCACCACAAACATGTTTGAAAAGGAGGAGTCACCCAACAGTGTTTTCAAAAGCTTTTCTATGAAGAGCTCCATGCTCCCTGTGGGTGCCGTCTCCGGCAGGCCCGTGATGCGGAGATTGCAGCGCCGAGAGCGGGCCTCCAAGTCTTCTGTCTTGTCCTGGAGGAGCTGCACCACCCTGCCCAGCTGTTTGTGTTCCGCATCAAGAGCGGTCTGCGCCTCCTCCGTCTCCGTCAGCCTGCGCTCCGAGCTGTCCAGACGCTCTGCATGTTTGTCCAATCTGTCCGCCATGCGGTCCATTCTGTAGGTCAGCGCATCCATTTTGGCCCCCAAAGAGGTTATCCCACCCTGGAGGTTCTTTTCCATGGAGAGCAAGAGGCCGCGAATATCCCGGTGTTGTTCGTCTGGGTTCTGGTCTTGGTCCACGACATCTCCCTCCGTCGCGGCTCCGCCAGGCTTCGGGCGCCTAGGGTCAAATGACAATTTGGGTTGCGACTTATCCGTGCGTCCCATCGTATCTTCGTGTAGGGCCCGGCGCCCTAAGGAGTACCCTGCCCTCACCCCCCTCCTATCCATATGGGGGGGGTCGCCCCAAAGCAATCTGGTAGTAGTAGCTGGCCGGTGGGTGGTCAAGGGCCTCAAATAGTGGTTAGCACCCCCTTTCCTGCCTTCGTCGTTATGGAGAGTGTCTGATGTGCCGCAGTGTGTCTATCGCTCCCCCGCCAGACAGTAATGCAAACGTAAAGATGGCGGAGTTAGCCAGTCCCCGTGTGGTCAATTCGTCGCGGGCCCCCGGGATCAGTGTGGGCCAACAGGTCAATGCATGGCCTAACGCGCCCCCTCCTACTGGTACGCGCCAAGCAGGTCACGGAGGCGCTCAGGAGGGCAAGGGATTCAGCTCGGGCAGCAGTTCGCGGCAGGGGATCCGCAGAAGCCAGCAATTCAGGGGAAGGGGGGGCGCCTCGTGTGTCAGTTCGCTGCGTAGGAAAGCAGCAGGGCTCACCGGCAGGCCTCGCCGTCAGCAGGGGGCACTCACCGGCATCGCATCAGGTGGCTGGAAGGCAGTCACGGCAGCGCGGCCTCAGCTCCCCTCAAAGCACCGGCTCTCAGGTTATTGCAGGGCCGTCTCGCAGATCCCTCCAGGCGGCCGGCCCCACCCCTCTCGATCGGCAGGGACGCAGCAGACCGGTGAACGCAGGCACGGGAAACAGGGTCTCAGAGACACCAGGCTGGTCTCACCGCCGCCGGGCCTCCGCAGCGGGACCTCGGCGAGGGCTGCACGTTGCCTCCCCGGCCTGGGAGGGGAAGGAAAATAGCCGCACGTCAGCCTCCGCGCAGTGCCAGCGTCCAGGGCCCAGTTAGCCCGGTATCCGCGGTGGGCTGAATCATCACTCAGGGGGCAGGTAGGCGAGTCGCTCTTCCCGCCACCGGCTCCGCGACACCCCAGGGGGCCCTAGGTCACCGTTTCCCGGTGCAAGTGGAACACAGCTGCAGGATATTGAGCGGATAATGTGGCGGGCTATCGGAGCGCTCAGTTCAGGCGGCCATCTTGGTCGCGCGCTAGCTCCGCCCCCCTTGAGAGCATTATCATTACTGAATTCCCTGCTCTATCTAGTATGTTTAACTTCCCTTACTCATAACTTCCTCTCTCACAGGCGCCCTTTCTTTATTTGAAATGTGCTGAAGTAATTCTTGCGCTTTCACAACATTATCAAATATGTGGAACTTTCCTTTTGCAAGAACCTTCAGGTTTGATTGCTGAAAAATGGATGCCTGCGCTCCATTGGATCTGAACATGTCAATCATTCTTACGAACTCATGATGTCTCTTTGCTGCCATAGCTGACATGTCCAAGAAGATTCTAAAATTCGGCACTTCTTGCATCGATAATGTTCTTTTCGCGATAGCTTTGGTTAGAATCTTCTCCTTTACTCGAAAATCCGCAAAGTTCAATAGGATAGTGCAAGGGAATCTCACATTAGGGGGCTTCTGGAAGGGAACTCTGTGGGCTCTTGTAATAGTCAGGTCTCCCTCGAGTTCAGGAGTTGCCTTCTTCAGGAGAGTCTCGACCCACTCACATACATGCGGACCTTCATCGGCTTCTGGCACACCTACCAGACACAAGTTAGATCTTCTATTGAAGTTCTCCATGTCCTGCAACTTGGATTCGAGAATTTTCGCATTATGCTTGAATCGGGCTATTTCCTGATCGTAGGTTGAGGATTTATCTTCCATATTGGAAACCCGCTCTTCCACTTCATCCAGACGTTCTGGAATTTTCCCTATTGATTCTTCTATCTGGGAGAGCCTGGCATTTAGTGAAGCAATTTCTACCGCCTGCGAGATCCCGAGCTCCTTGATTTCAGAAAGAATTACTACAGACATACTCTGAATAGCAGGGTCAGTTTGTTTCGAGTTTCGAGAGGCTTCATTATTA
Organism: Triturus cristatus; assembly: GCF_964204655.1. Taxonomy (NCBI): domain Eukaryota; kingdom Metazoa; phylum Chordata; class Amphibia; order Caudata; family Salamandridae; genus Triturus; species Triturus cristatus. The sequence goes on along the minus strand of NC_140580.1, from coordinate 841,672,585 downwards.
CCATTCTCTGAGGGTTCAGATTTGCGGGCTGGTGTTGAGTTGTAGGTCCCTCTGCATCTTCTAATTGAAGAGTACTGGAGAATATAGGGACAGAAGCTTGTGGTACAGAAATTTGCAGCGTGGTTGGGGTCTGGCTGACAGGGGTAGCCGCTGTTGTCGTAAAGTGGTACTTAAGGAAAAGAAGAAACTGCTTGCAACAAGCTGGGGTGGAAAAAGACTCCATTGCTGGCGTTTTCTGGGAGGAGACAGTGCTGGTATATACTACTTCTGTCTTCGGCTCAAGGGAGCTTTGCACCTGGAATTGGAAAGTCTCAGGTGCTGCCTGACTGGTGCCATTAATCGCTTTTCCAAGCATGGTGACCTGTCCTACAGGGGACTGTGCTTTCTCCTGGGCAATAAGCTGTTGGACTTTCAAGTCCATTCTTTGTTGAGCGTTTCGCAAAACACGCGTGCTGCCTGCCGTCTTCTCCATGCCTGGTTTGGTACGCGGCTTCCAGTGTGTTTCTGGCAGCTGATTATTGGTCTTAGTGCCTGCTAAAGGGTTTGTGGTTGCTTTCCTTTGTTTTACTGGGCGCATACTTCTGTGCCCCGCACCCTCTTGATGGCTTTCTTCACCCACTTCTTCTAAGCCTGTGTTCCTATTAGCTTCTACTCACTTTAAGATGCACCATTAAATTACACCTCATTGTATGTATTTTTTTTGTGTGAAAAGTTAGTAGTGCTTTTGAGATAGAGGGTAGGTAACCAGCCCTATGCTTCCTCTGCTCCTTCCCCCTTCTTCAGATTTATCCCCAGTCCAATTTTTTATATGTCAGAGGCTGTAGTCTATGCCCGTCTCTCCTTAATTCACTTTAATAGATTCTTGCTCCTGAAAAACTTCTGCAAAACAGAGCCCAAGGCCCTTTCTTGTTGCTCACCTCTTCCCTTCCACACTGCCTCTCAGCCTGCACCAGGTGAAGCGCACTAGCCGCGACGCATGTGGGTAGCGTCCAGTGTTTCTAGTCCTCCAGCATTTTTAAGAGAGCCCATGGTGCACTAGATCGAACTCTTCAAGACAACCTACAAAGTTTGGGAGGCAACATTAGATGCGCTGAGGAAAGACGTAGAGTACCCCTGTTTCCTCAGCCAACACCAGAGAAAGGCTGGATCGCAACCACGCTATCAGACAGGCATTACAACTGTACATAGCATAAGTTACATTTCCAAGAGCAGAAAGATAAACGCGATAACATCTATTCCCCACTGCCTCACAATAATCTCATGGAACGGTGCCAGTGTAAGGAGGATACTCACCCCCCAAGATATAACTAAATTGTTTGAAGAAGCTGATATAATTTGCCTACAAAAGGTTTGGGCAAGGATGCCTGTACAAATAGCAAGATTCTCTGGATTGCATCATGCGACTCTTATGACTAGCAATTTTGGTCGCCCCTCTGGGGCCTTGCCATCTATACAGCTACAAGTGCAAAGTTGGAGGTACATGACATAGAGCCAGAATGTCCGCCGATGCAGGCAGTTAGAATCAAGGGTTACAAGGTGGATAACTGGTCAAGATCCCTCCTGCTGATCAATGTATATCTAAACCAACTTTATCGTGGGAACAAGGTCAACCAGACTGCTTTTTGTGAGGATCTTGGCGCCTTAATTTGCAAATTCCTCTCACATGAAATATTGATTACAATAGACTTTAATATGAATAAGCTGGACGACCTGCCTGATACAAACCCAAGGGTCAACCCTTATGCAACTGGTGACGTAGCCAGTTGGCTGCTATCTAACAACCTGGTACCCATGCTAACAGCCACCGCGTCCACTTGCAACCTCCCACCAATGTATAAGGAGATCTCCACCATAGACTATACCTTTGCAAGTCCCCTTCTGACGCAACTATTTCTGGCACACACGTGTTGACTAACACAGCAAGTGACCACAACCCAGCAATCATCCAGCTTGACTTGGAGTATCATTGCGCCGCTCATTAAAAACTCTGGGCCTTCCAACTGGTGAGGAAAAGAACACTCTAATAAGGAGACTCAAATGGAATAGGTTCTCCATGTCTCACTTTAACAACTGTAAAACATCCACACTCCAACTGCTGACTCGGTCGGGTTGCCTGCCCTAAGACTAGGATTTAATAACAGAACTATTATACTTTGCCTTAAGGGCACAAAATAACTGTGTGCTCTGGACAGTGAGGAAGCAAGTGAGTAATACCCACCCGTGGTATACAAGAGGCATATGCTTAGCAATGGCATTGTGGTAATGGTCAAGGGTGGTTATGACTGTTGTAATGAATGTTTCCCACACCAGAGAACTTGAGAAAAGTAAAACATTGCTTAATAATGCAGCAAGAAGATACACTCGACAAAAATACCAGATTGCCAATCTTCGGCTAAGTAAAATGAGAAAAGCTCACCGTGCCTTCTTGTTGAATATTACAGCAAGGAATGCAGAATCAGAATGGCTCTATGTGCATTCACTCTCAAACTGTAAAAATCAAAACAAATGTTGGAAATACATCAATGAGCTAAGCAACAGTCCCATTGTTAGCGAGAATGGCGACACCCTAGAAAAATTGATTGAGCACGTCATCACACTTTACTCGAAGCTGACACAAGGCCACAAAAATACTGGTTTTAGGAACTGACCATCAGAATCAGACGAAATACATATTCAAGTATGGTCTTCAAAAAGGCAGCTGCGTGTGAAGTCACCAAATCGCTCAGAACAAGCCGTGCGACCGGGCTCAATGACCGACCAGACTTCCTCTTTAAGTCAGATGTTGACTTTTGGATGGATTTACCAACCCCCTTTACACTGCTTGCTTTCAATCAGCTTAAGTTCCTCCCTCATGGAAAGGACGAATCCTTCACCTGATATACAAAAAAAGGTGACCTTACGATCCCAAGCAACTATCACTTGATCACACTACTAGACTTGGAGGCCAAAGCCTATCCTCAAAATTCTACTGAGGGAGTTGGAGCATGGGCATTCAGGGTCAAGAGTATCCCCTTCTAGAGAACAGTAGACCACACTGGATAACATGGTAGCCCTGTCTTACCTGGCTGACCGCGCCTTTCGACTGTCCAGGCCACCCTTATTTGCTTGTTTTGTTGATTACTCAGCGGCATTCTGTTGTCTATAGATCGAAATAAACCATGGGCAAAATTATTAGATTGGGGAATTCCTTTCATTCTGCTGAAAGCAATTATTTTGCTCTATACAAATACATAGGTCCAAATCAAAATGGAAGAGAGAACTCGGTCACACATCAAATTACAACTATTAGGTGCTTAAAACAAGGTTGCGTCCTTGCACTCATGTTGTTCAAACTTTACACCGCTGATTTAGGACGCTCACTTGACAAGGCTAAAACTTTTCCTCCTAGGATTGACTCAAGTAGCTTCCCAATAATTCAATATGCGGATCAATTGCTGATTCTCGAACAGACTAAAGTAGGCATGCAACGTGCAATCGGCACATCAAACAAATATGGTGAAGATAATAAGCTGCTGCTTAATGTCAATAAAACTAAGATAATGACCTTTGGGAGGTATAAGAATGAAGCAAAGCTCCGATGGAAGATGGAAAGTCTAACCATTGTGCAAACAACAAGCCATCTAGGAGTATGGCTTTCAGACACTCGCAAGCTCAGATAAAACACACCGTAAGGAAGTTTGATGGGGTCACATTTGCACTAAATTAAACTCTCATCTATTTGCCGCTTCAGCTGAAGCTATCACTCGAGCTATATGGGCCAAGCTAATACCAACACTCTCATATGGTCACAAAGTCTAGCCAGGGAAGCTCGCTACCACTTTACACAGATTACAATGCTCTACTTACAGGAGACTATTCCACCTCCCAAAATTACTCTGTCTGGAATTGGTCTCGCTAAGCAAGATCTGGAATGCAATGCATCCTTTCTTAAATATTATCATTTGGTACAGCAAGCCAAGTCATGCACTGTGAAGACTGCCCGCAAGAGGTCTTCCACAAGTCAGACAATCCTTGGTCACAGAATCTAAAGCAGGTGACCATAGACTTAAAAGTGTAGGCAGATGCTTTAGCCGCCGCTTCAATAACCTACTCAGGGTTATAAGCCATCCTGACAAAACAGGCCCAATCGCTCTTGAAGCAAGCAGACCTTACCTGGGGCCAGGCATGCAGTTTCACCCCACCCCCCCAATTTTTAAATAATATGAACAAATGGGAATGCAATCATCCTTATAAGCTGCACTCAGATGAGACTCGAAATTCTCCGCACAATAATGATGGTCCTACCTATCACCAAATTTTGCACCAGTTTGGGATCGGACTATATGATTGGCCTTTGCAGATTAAGCAACTACAAGACAGAGACTATGCTACATCTAGTTTGCTGCTGCTGCCTGGAATTCCTTTATGTACAACACGTTACTGAAGCCAATGTTTTTAAAAATCTGGGGGCATATTATCAAGAACGGCGTTAAAATTATTGCCGCATTAGCGGCAGGAAACTGCCACTAAAGCGGCGATAATGGGCTTGATAATATGCCCTTGAGAGTTCCAATAGAAGCCCATGTTCTGGTGTGAACCTGGGCTTCTATTGGAATTCTCAAGGGCATATTTTCAAGCCCATTATCGCCGCTTTAGCTGCAGTTTCCTGCCGCTAAAAAGGCGATAATTTTAACGCTGTTCTTGATAATATGCCCCCTGGTTATTTTCACCTGCAAGAACGCTTAGAACTTTTGTATGGCAACTGATATTCTGATGAACTTGGCCTGTCTCGACAAGTTTATGGTTTTAATTTCCACTTCCAATACTCAGCGGGTTCTGGCTGCAGGTTCATCTTAAACAAGGTCGCGGCCACTCTATGTGTTATAGTCTTCGTTTATGGTTTTACATGTTTTTAAACAAAACTTGCTTACACCACGGGAATTTGGCCCGTTCAAAACCGCAAAATTACTCAGCCCCATGTACAAGCCATATTTTGCAAGTCTAGTAGCGACTCACAAAATGTGGTTTGCGACTTGCTATTAGAAAGGAGCGTGCCAAGGGCGTCCCTTCCTAATAGCGAGCCTGACTGCAATGTATAATTGTTTTGCGACTGAAAAATGCTCGCAGTTTACCACCCTTTATCAAAAGGGTGGCAAGCCATTCGCAAACGAGAAGAGTTCCCCAGGGGACCCCTTTCCCTTTGTGAATGGGTGCAAAAATATTTTTTAAGAGCAAGTAGTGGACCCAGGGACCACTGCCTGCCCTTAAAAAATGAAACTGAAAAGTTTAATTTTTGTTTTTTAGGTGCATCCCGTTTTCCTTTAGGTAAAACGGGCTGTATTTAAAAAAAAGAACTGCTTTATTAAAAAAGCAGTCACAGACACGCTGGTCTGCTGACCCCAGCAGGCCACCATCTCTGTGAGTGCTAGCCAATCCCAATGGGGTCGCAATGTTGAATAATCATGAGGCATGCAATTTGCGAACCCATTGGGAATCGCAAACAGTGTCTCAGACACTGTTGTACATTCACTTTTGCGAGTCGCAAATTGTGAGTCGCAATTCAACGCAATTTGCGACTCGCAAATGTGAATGTTCGTACATCTGGCCCTTGGATTCCAATCACATGTAAAAAAAAAACACCAACAGACAATCTTATTGCACAGATAGTGCAATAAGATTGCCTGTTGGTGATTTTATTAGTCTTTTAATGTGTATGTACCACTTTTAACAAATTGACACATTGAAGACGGTTGCTCTCACTGTCTGGCTAAAGAGAGTCTTCAGCCATTGACTTGTCTCTCTACGCGCAGTTCAATCGGCTGAAGAGAGTGTAGGTTCACCATCTGAAAATCTTTTGACAAAATCAGACATAAAGCTTGGCCGTGCTCATGGTTTATACCACGAGTAAACTGACTTTGTAGACAAATATTCGCCTTAAAGACAATGTGCAACAAACATGTTAAATCTGGGATGGCTGGAACAAGCAATGAACTCATAAAATCGATGTTTTCATCTATGAATTGTAAGATGAAGTGGGGACTTAGGCAGTGGTGCAACATCAGTAAAAAGTTGTTAAACATATACTTCAGAGCCAACTCACTTGAGAAGACCTCCAGCCCATGGCTACAGGCGCGTGCAGAGAAATAACATGTCTGTTACTCAGAAATGAACTGGTAACATAGCCTCTTACTATGGAAGACCTGCAAAGGAACCTGGATCTCCCAGGAACCTACTGTAAAACCGGAGGTTTTGCAGGTCACCCTGAAAGGAACCTAAATTTAGGGCTAAAAATCAATCAAATAAAGTCTAAGGCTTTGATTACGAGTACGGCAGTCTTGGGACCGCCGTACCATCATTGAAAGTCCGAGCGCCAGATTACAAGCAGTGAGCTCGGAACACAACAAGATAGCCCCACTGCCAGGATCTCGGGTCCAACGGCGGTGGGGAAAACGGCTACGGAGGCAGTGCCGGCATTGGCACTGCCATGGGGATCACAAACTGCCTTTCCGCTTAGCTTTTCATGGCAGGGACCCTGCCATGAAAAGGTCCGCAGAAAGGCAGGGAAGGAGCCACATAAAAGGGCCTAGGGAAATTAGGCTCATTGGGAATTGTGGCTGGGAGCACATGTTGTGCCCCCCTATGCCTGCACTGTCATGCGTGCACTGTCTGCCATGCACGACATGGTTCATGGCAACAGTGGACCCGACATGCAAGTGGCACTGCAATGCGGCGGCATGTGCTTCAGGCTCTCTCTGTGATCCGAAGCATGCCGCCACTGTAGCTCCGCCACCGCAACACCACCAGCCCTGTGGCAACCTTGTAAAGCGTGGGTCAGGATCCTGCCGACATGATGGCGTTCTCCCGAAAGCCACCCCTGTGGGCTGGAAGACCGTTCACACAAGTCATAATCGGCCCCTAACTCTTCATTAATAATGTTGACATAGGCACAAATAATTATTGGAATACATCACACGCTTTCTGAACTAAGTAGAAACTACTGTGAAAATGTAATCTTCAAATAAAACAACTGGAAAAAGTATTTCACAGTAAAGTTCTGACAATTTAGTTCATATATATGTGATGTCTGGTGACGAACAGTAACGCAAAACTACCAAGACAGGAGCAAACGCGAATGGCAAATACCGAATCTATGTATACTACCTCAACCATCTAACGCTCAACAACTGTATATTGTAAAGTGCTCTGATACCCCCGTGGGTAACGTTCGCGCTATATAAAACTTTTATAAATAAAAAATAAATAAATAGAAATCCTTTTCTAGCAGTTCTGCATAGGCAATGAACGTGACACAAACACATGACACTGTCAGTGAACAAAAACTAAAGTTGTCCCACAGTATTCTAGGGTTCTACTTAGGACCCGCTCCAGGCTATGAGGACATCATCCACATGGCTGTTTGCATCATTGCCACTTCCCAGGAGGACATCAGACTCAAATACTACAGCAAGCCCTGAAAGGCAAATGTACCTCTCTCTGGGAAGGGCAGCTAGAGGGAACACGGGGCCCAGTGTTGTACATCTGTGCCCAGGAACTAAAGCCAAAAGAACAATTGATGGGCAGCATGCAGAACAATGTCATACATTCACCCCTGTGCAGAGATCTGGGCCTAATTCAATCTTTTTTTGCTCACCATGCCTTTCTAGTTTGAATCCAACCATATGCAAATCAGTCTTGACCCTGCACCCAATGGGAACAGTTCGGCCCGAATTACCAGGCCAGGCCCTCCCTGGACTCTAAACAAGCATCCTAGGACCGGTTTCGGGGTTTCACCCCTCATCAGCCAGGATATCTTGACTCCAGTGGCATGGAGAGCCAAGCAGGCTATCTCACATCTGTGAGGGTTGGATACCACAGACAGACACTCAAGAGATGCGGACAGAGGGACCACAGACTGCAGACTGGAACAGGTAGACATTAACACAAGAGGGACCCCAGAGAGGCCACACTCTGCCCTTAGCTGACAAGGGAAAAGCAGAAACTGATGCATTTCCTCCCACACAGTACAAATCACACTGACTCAGAGAAACATTCTTTCTGAAGTTGTTTGGTAAGTGAAGTAAAATTCACAAGGAACAGCGAATGAGTAAAACTGCATCCCACTCTCAGGGGAACAAAGAGGCGATTTAAACAGCTGCCTGCCTGACACTTAACATCCTGCATGTAGGTCATACATGAAGTGCAGCCTCAGGCAATTATTTTAAAACCATATCTATGCTTGTTTTTACCTTTGTGTCAAAACAGAAAAAGACCAATGCATCCGTCCTGCCGTTTTCACATTGTTTATATGAGAGACCAGACTCTGCAAGAGCGAGACAAGGGAAAGGCAGACACTGAAGCATTTCCTCCCTCACTGTACAAAGCGCACTGACTCGGACAAACACACTCTATGACGGTCTTTGATAAGGACAGTAACATTCACAAGAAAAAGCAAAGAAGTAAAACTGCATTCCATTCTCAGGGGAACAAAGAGGCAATTTAAAGAGCTAACTGACATGTAACATGGTGTCAGTAACTTACTCACGAAGCGTAACCTCAGGCAATTATTTAAAAACACATCTTTGTGCTTGTTTTCACCTTTGTGTCAAAACAGAAAAGGACCGATGCATCAGCCCTGCTGTTTTCACATTGAGTGCATGGCATGTATGAGCTTTGGCAGTACTGGGCAGCTTGTCAAACCAGTACAATTCATTTGAATTTTGGATTTTGCTAGCAAGTTTGAAGGGTCATCGTCACCTACTTTGAAGCACACAATTCAATTCAATTCATAAGTCTTTATTATCGATAATTTCATCAAAAAAGACAATTTACAAGATAAAAATGCAACCAAGCAAATATTAAAACTGTTACTACAATTCACAATAAAATCACAGGAAACCATTTGAAGCACACAGTAGTGCATGGGAACTCGGGGAGAAAGTCAGAGCCCCCCCCCCCACCCCCCCGCCACTCATACCCACACAAGTATTGCCCAAGATTGAACCCCCTCCCAGGAGCATTCTTGAAAGAACGAGATCTGAACCCCAAATCACATGCACGGTGCAAAATGTAGCCGTACGTTAAAAGGACCTGTCCTTGAGAAAAGAGAAGCAGCTGGGCTCAGGAGAAAACGTCACAGGTACACCCCCGTAATATGTTTTGTTGTGTCATTGGCAGGCGGTAGTTTATTTTCTGCTGAGCTGCCCCCTTGGTATTTGCATTCATGGGGCAGCAACAATGACCGCTGTTGTTCTTTGTTCCAGCATGAGAAAGTGGTAAATTAAACTGGACACAGGGCTGGTGAGAGGGTTTTATTATTTAATAACTTTTGATATGGTACTGCTAGAACCCTGTGGGTGACAGAGCTCCTTATATTAAAGGTTAGAGGAGAGGACAGAGCATGTTTACATGGATCAGAAGGACACTCCAGACCTTGGTAAGGTTCCCTGAGAAGGTGCGTTTGAGAATGGACTCTTTTTTTATAGGAAGGAGTTTTAGTAAGTAAGATAGTTGTTGTTCATGGCGTTCTTTTTTGCATAACAATTCCAATTTTTGTATCAGGGAAATGTATGTTTACGACCTACCGCTACCTCACCTGAACCTTATTTTCAATCTTACCTCCACCTGACACCTTTCTCACCTCAACTTCACAAAGGTCCACCTCTACCTGCCCTCCAATTTCGCAAATCCTCACCCTCAGCTGCGCTTCACTCAGGGGCGGCTCCTTCACTATGACGAAGGAGTGTCGCCCCACTGATGCTACCCAGTAGAGGCAACAATTTTCTTATCATTTTCTTTTTCACTGTTGCCTCTGCTGGGTAGCCGAGTCACCGGGTGGGGCGGGGCTGGGCTATCCTCCTGAGCTTCAGGTGCGCATAATGGGTTGGCTGGCAGTTTTAGTCTGGCCACCATGTATCCACCCGGCTGTGTTGTGCAGCCAGGTGGAGAAATGCTCTCAGGTACTGTCTGAGCGACAAACCAGGCTGCTCAGACCAATCCCAGTGCTGCTCTCTTGCTGGGATGGCAGCAGCGCTAGAATTGACATCCGGGAGTGTGCCTAGTGTACACCAGTCCAGGATCGGGAGAGGAGAAAGGCCGAGCAGACGCAGAGCAAGCAAGGTAAGTCATAAATCTTTTTAAATGTTTTTTTATGTAGTTATGTCTCCCTTGCCCCCCTCTTTAGTCACATCAGGAGCTGCCCCTACTAATTTTACTGCAACCTAAACTCATCACAATCAACCATGATGTAATCTATGCTAAACCTACCCTAACCTCATGTCAACTTCACATTGCCTATCCCCACCACAGGCTCACACTCGGCATACCTCAACCCTGTGGTGTTGTGGGCACTAGGCCCACATACCGCTAAAAGCACGACACAGACACGTGCACCCATGCCCTTTTATTAGCAGAGTCATGTCACTCGTGACGCCTGTGGTGGATGGGTGTGGGGTGCATGTGTGTCCACTCCCCCGAGGGAATGGCTGATCAACTAAGTGTTTGCTGAGACACTAGAACGTGTCCAGCATGACACTACGAACCCCACCTAACCGCAGACTCACCTCTACTCACTGCAACCTGATGAGTAACAGACATGACAGTGCAAGGCTTTACCTCGCATGTCCTACCCCTTGGGCATTCCAAAAAAGCCCTTATCTCCCTTTCCCTCTACCTGCCCCTAAACACTGAAATACCCATACTTTCTTTTACCTGCATTGCCTCTTACTCTTACACATCCCTTACTACTACCCGCCACCAAGCGCTAAAATCCCTTACCTCCTTTTACCACACACCACACCCAAACCCTTAAAACCCCTTACCTTCCTTTACCTTTACCGCCTCTTACTCATCCCTTAAATTTAAAGCTCCTTTTTCTTAAAAAACATAATAATTATATATTTATATATTTTAAAACATATATAATTTACCACTGTGGTAAACTACTGAAAGGTAAAGTACCCAAAAGGGGGCTGTGTGGTACCTCCTGCGGGGTAAAGACTGCATACCCAACCTGACATCTACCACATCTCAACTTCCCTTTGACCCCACCTCTTCTTCAACCTCAGCTCAGTTTCACCATCAACTCACCTCAATACTTCTCTGTCGATATACACGTTTTGGATGACAACCTTTGGATGAGGAGTAATTCTATGTCATTTTGAAACATCAAATTTAATGATAGAGACCTTGGTTTAAGTCTCTTCATCAAGAGTAGGAAATCTGCTAAACAGGAGGACAGTGTTAGAGAGGAAAATACATTTAAACCTTTGATGACAGGAGAAAACGATTTTGACACTTTCTGAAAGACAATTAATCAACGTGCACTAGCTATAAGTTTCAGAAAACATGCCAGAACAAGAGAATCTTAGTTACGGCATAGTAAAAGCATGCAGAAAAGATGTAGTCTAGATTATATCATTTGTGTAAATAATAAAGTCTGTGATCTAGTAATTGACGAAGAACGGTATTTCATCAATAGTGTGTAAATGGTGAATTCTCATGTAACGGAATTTGCCGCTACTCATTCTTCATTTTCATTTATGAGTGTTAAACTAACAAGAATTTATCAAATCTTTTGATATATTATGATAAAATCTGATTAAGATAGTCAGTTTTATTTCAAACAAATCTTTTATATGTGTAAACGTGTGCACCAAAATGACAACAGAAAAGTAGGTGTTGAACATTCCTAATTAATGATGCATTCATGAAACTTTCATAGATTGTATTTTGCACATTTACTAATGTTATACACATAAAAAGAATTTAATACATTAGGATTTTAAACATATTTAAATGTCAGTACCTATGAAAAGTAGTAATACATCATACTGACATGGATTATTTGTAACCATACTTAATGATTTCAAGTGCATCAGAATTATACTAGAATCATGACGTCTTTATATTTCCTATGAATGTATACTTAATAATTCTATATATTTTATGTTATATTCGCTCACTTTAAAGTAGGCCTGACTGTATATGTGAAGTCTCTTGGCTCGCTGATTATTCTGTTCATGAGAGAATTCCTCAAAATGACCAATAACGTGAAACAATGTTTTCTTTCCTGAGTTCTCATGTACTATACAAGATGCTACATGTTTTAATACAATTATGAACAGCTGCCTGGAAAACCGTCCTCTTGAACTTGATTGTGTGCTCTTGCTAAAGGAATATTGTTCCAGCATTTCACATATTGGATTGAGGACTGCGTAATTGTCCCACCTATTTCTCTACATTTTGTGTCTCCTTTATGTCGCCTGACACCCATCTTATAAAAACTGACCAATGGACTGAGTGGTCTGACCAAATGACGGGATCTCAAGTGGTGTCGCCCCAGAACTTTAAGAATACAATATAGCCCAATTTACTGTCAGGGGGTCTGAGCGGCTGCTGCGGCTGAGCTAGTGCTGTACTGGAGCTGGATGGTGATAGATGGACTGCTGGATATTTCCTTACTTATGGAATTCTTTGCGGAACTTTCCTTGACAATCTTAACTTGCCCGATGCGAACATACCTTGCTTCCTTTCTGAACTGACGCACACGCTGTGTGCGCTCAATGGTCTCTTCCTTCTTGTGAGACTTCTTGAACTGGCATATCCATGTCCCTTCCTAAACTATTGCACTTTGACAACTTATCTCAAATGTCTTTTAAGAATTTAACTAAATTGTCTTATAACCTGATTTACTGATGCACTCGTTTACCTTAACTTCTGATAAAATATACAAAACTTTCATATTGACTCCACTATCATGATTATTTCCATTCAAGTGAATGTGCATTCCTAATTTAGGGTTACTGGTGACCATAGGAGATCGTAGTTAGAGAGATCTCAGAACATCAAATACTAATGCTAATTCTGTAAAGCTTTAGCGGAGCTCTTAGGGTGTATGATTTTTGCTCGCTAACGTTTCTTTACGAGATTTGGGATTGCTGTGATAATCCTTTATCTTTACAGTATCGTTTTGAAAGTAATCTACGTGAGTCTGATCACTAGTTTGTAGTTCAGTTATCCAATTCCTGGTCCTCATTGGATGACTGTTGAGACCCTTTGTATTCAACCCCTCTCAGTACTAAACAAGATCCATCGGAGGACCAAGTGAGAGAGAGGTATGAATCACTGGCAGGGGAAAGACAAGAAAAGCTCATGATGGGCCTAGTAACGCTACAATCAACAGTATGGACATTATGCAGATATATGTAAGCGATTGCAAACACGCTAAATAAGAAGCTTGCCTATGCTTTCAGAGCAAGGCTGCACTGCATATTTACTAAACCTATTGTAATAATAAAAATAAATATAACAATAATAATAAAAAATAATAACAATTTTGATTATGACAATTACTATTATTATCATTATGATTATTATTATCAATAATAATAATGATAATAATAATAATAATAATATTATATGACCTGGAAACACAGGTGGGGCAGGGGAGAAAGGCACTAGATAGAGGCAGATAATGGAATCAGACACTTGGAATCAGACACTTGACAACAAAGTTCGAAGACGTTAGAGAAGTGCAATCACCCGTACACGGGCAGAAAATAAAGTGCGTCTGTGCCGGCACGCGGCGCTATACAAAGCAACATGAATGAATTAATACAGTAAACAGAGCCTTATTTCAGCAAATTTAAATATCTGATTCATATCGGCACACAGCCAAACCTGCAGGTGCACTTTTTGCAGGTAGAGAACCGGAGTCGGCTGGGGTGAAGAATATGTGCAAGTGCTTGCACATTGATCTATATATAACAAACAAGCAGCAGAATAACAAAAAGGTTTGGCTTTTATATAGTAAAACATGTAAATATAGGCTTTCACACATGCTGTGCTAAAGGTGGTGGTGGTGGTAATGGCACACACTTGCGTCCTTAAACTAATATTTTGATTCCTACTCTAATGCATTAATAAAAATATAATTATATTTCTTTCTATATAAAATACATGTATGATGTAAAAACTTGAATGTGTGAATCATTTATTGAACTCCAAGCAGTCAGTGCTTAATTTGTGCTGGTGTTTTCCAGTGCTTGGTACCGACACCTATTTGTGAACACGTTACATGTTTATGAGAAACCACCACATGGTGGCGCTGTGTGTGTATTTTTAAGCAGCGTTCATTGGTGCAGCATTAAATATGTAATATAGCTTTAAAAATACTTGAACCTGCATTTAAAATGTGAGGTGGGTTGTGCCAGCTGCAGTGGACCAGTGAGTGATATCTTGGGCCCTGGCACTTCATTTTTTACAAATTAAGCACTGCAAGCAGTCTATATGTACTCTCATGGAGTGCTGAAAGAAAAAGAAAATAAGTCATTGCCTCAATGTGAGGGGTGGGAGGAGACAAGCCTGCCAAGCAAAAGGATGGGACAGAAGCTATGGATCAGGGACCATACAAAGAGAAGAAGAGAAATTCGAGCCATTGAATAGGAAGCAAGAAAACGAGAGTGACAATAAAGCCAAACATTGGTAAGCAGTGGGCAGGCTCTAAGCCCACTTTAAGCTTTTGATAAGCCCACAATAAGTCTTTCGCAGACAGACAGCTTGCTCTTCTGGTAGGCGAAACCTAAACGATAACTTGTTCTGTGTGCTTCAGCAACAATGAGGAAGAATCCAACAACATAGAGCAATAAACGCAACAATGCTGCCCTCTGCTGTTCAGGTCTCACAGCTGCAGACTTGTACCAGACGATGGGTGAGAGCAGAGGTTGAGTATTATATTCTATCAGGCGAAAATTGTAATAAAAATGCGGAAAATGCAGCAGAAGACCAACTCTGAATTGCAAACAAACTATTTTTGGAATTTTACAAAATGATGTGCAGCAACATTAGGCAGGCACATGCGACGAAGTCAGTGTGTTCTGTTGTTTTTCCTTTTTTACATAGCACGTACTTTTTCATTGTAAAGTAATGAGTATATATATATTTATTTATTTATTTAAATGAACGTGACTTTTGCAGGTGGGTGTGGGTATGGACTGGACGGGTAGCTGGATGAAAATGTGTATGTGTAGGGAAATGTACAGGAAGAATTTTTGATGGGTAATGAAATGTAGAACAGTTCAGTTCATAAGTGTGGATGCGTAGACGCACGTGGTGGTGGAACTGAGGATGGGTAGACAAATGTGAAACAATGTCTGAGGAATGGGATGCCGGGTTTTACCTCCCAGTGGCCTTCATGCCCGACTCTTTTTCAAATCCCTTGAAAGTCATAGGAAGATCAAAGTGAGTAAATCCGTCTCCATCCGTTACTCATGCAGACTGCATCTTCTCTATTTTGTTCATAGCACCTATAGTATATATGTACGAGAAGAAGTTTTATCAAATACCTGCAGTTTATCAAACGCCTGTACAAAATGTTATTTGACATGCAGGAGCCTTGAATAGACTCAGGGTTAAACACGTCTTGACTTTCTATAGTTAACTATGGGCTAATTTAAGGTTTGGCAGATGGAGTAAAGGCAGACACAGTGGCAGACAACTTTATGTGTGCCACCCTGCCTTTACTCTGCTCACCAAATTGGGGGATGTCTGCCAGCCGGAGAATATCTCTATACATTGGCAAGAAATGCTGTCAGAACGGTTCCTATCAATATTGGAAAAGTTTGATGGACGGCTCAATCAGACATGACAGCAGACCGTCAAAGTTTTGCAAAGTTTTACTCTATTCCAAAAACAAACTCCCTAAGCAGTAATTTTGTTTAATAAAACTAAAGGCCCTCAGATATGGGAGCTTTCTCTCATGGTTTTGGTCATTTTTTAGGTCTCACCTGAGCCAGCGCTCATGCACTGCCCTACGAGGCTTTTAGTAAGGGCTTTAAACTCGAAACACACGCTTGTGCGTGTGCTTTTTTTTTTATCTCCCGCTATTGGCCTTTGCATGTGTCTTTCTAAGAAAGACAGCACGCAATTGGTCCAAGGCGGGTGCATGTCCCGCCTTCTTTCTCCCCTGGCCTAGGGTGCTCGGGAGCGAGCATCAGCGCCATCTGTTTCCAATTATCGCGTCCGCGTCTCGCGTTCGCGTTAATTGGAAACAGATGGAGATCGTGCTGGCTCTGGTGCACTTTTGCTACAAACGCGGCGCTTTCACTTTCGCCGGCGACCTGGCACGCGCGGCCGTGCTTGTTAATGGGGGCAGTACTGGCACTTCTCGGTGTGTTTCAATGTCGAGGCGCTGCCCACTTTCAATTAATTACTCTGCTAGCCATGCCACCCGTTCATTTACGCGCACACCCATGTATGCACTCACCAGAGACATTACTAGAGGTAAGGACGCGTAGAGAACTCTGCTCCTGCACACTTTCACTGATTGTAATAAACAAAAAATAACAATCAAGCTATTTAACAGCCATGTTTTGTATTTATCAACCATTACAGCATTCATATTATGGGTCTGTGCACACAGCACATCTGCAGTTGTTACGGCAGACTGCTATCACTGAGTTTTGGAGGACTGGTTCCCGTGAGCCCATTGATTCATTGTGTGACCTTCGGCATTTGTTTTCTTCCTCCATCTTGCCATCTCATTTACAAACTGGTAGGTTGCGGGCAGGGAACCTGAAGCAAAGTCACGATACTTTGATGTGTGAAAGCTGAGAAGTCAACACTTACTTTCCTTACCGGTTTAGTATACCGAGCTCTGAGATGCGACACCCTGATTTAGAGCTCGGTTACACCCACTCCACGCGCACCCTTTAGGGAACAACGAAGGATGACGTGGGTGTGGGCAGCTTATGCATTGCACGAAGATCACACATAGTTTCAGACTGCCGTTACTTTTTAACTTCGCAACAGTAATTTTTAAAGCCGATTAAAAAAAAATATAGTATTAGATCTATATTGGTGGCACTTTGTTTTTTACTCAGATTGCAACTGATGGATATATTGTGTACCCTAGCAAGATTGTGAATGTCCATAAATGACGTGAGCTTCATTTAAAGACCTGCTGCTGAGTTATCTGCCAACGTAACCAATCTGTGCTATATGTGAATTTTAGTGAAAGTATTCTATAAAAGGATGTTCTGTTGTATTATGGGATATTGTAAAATTATGTGAGGTTGTATGTTTGGTTTTCGACTTTTTACTGTTTGAAAGACAGCGTCTCAAGTAAACAAATATATCGATGCTGGTACTCCCCCCACTCCACCCCGGTGTCAGCTGTCTTTAGACACAACTTTCGATACTGGCTGATACGTGTTAATTCGTGCACTGATGCCCCACACCCTGCTGGCTGGGTGCACAACCACTCACAGCACAGCATGGAGGTCAATGCCATTCACCAAAACAACCACGCGTACTGTAACGCAGGCAATGGCAGCGCACTAAAGCGTCCCTTGGTGTAGTGCTGCACACAGTCTTCAATTCATTGTAGAGCTAGGGATGTGGCTTCACTGCAACTCAACATATAGCTGTGAGACAGGGTACTATGGTGCTTTGTGTTACACCACACAGCACTAGACGGCAGAGCACTGCAGCACCCCTCCCAGTGCAGTGCTGTATATCATCCTAAGCTCTGTCAGTCGATCTCGGAATGAGAATTCACTACAACCTAGCTCAGAGCTGTGAGACAGGGCACAATCACCAATGCGCATTAGCGCTTTATATTGCGACACACAGCGCTTGTGGCAGCGCACTGCAGCATCCCCAGTGCAGTGCTGTGCATCATGCCCATTTCTTTGTCAAGTTGGGAATAGCGCTTCACTACAACCCAGCCCACAGCAGTGGGGCCGGGCAAGATCACCAATGCACTCTTGTGCTGCAACACAGCACTAGACGGCAGCATGGGGCATACGCGTCACCACTATACAAAGAATACGTGCAGCACAGGAACGAGCACTTAAAGTAACCGTCACTCTCAGAGCAGGCACAGCGTTTACTGCATCGGCACAGACTTCTTGTTGAGCGCAGCATCTGGGTCTGATGCAAAGGTCACATATAGCACAGACGTCATCACGTGGGTTGAGAAGCGCTACAACAAGAGACAGGCGAGAGAGGCACTTTCAAATGAAACAACAGTGATGCATGGAGGGAAAGCAGGGTGTGCCGCAGCTCTGGCACATATTTCAAAGGTAAAAACAAGCAGAATGTCGAGAATGCACCACAATGCTGCAAGAAGACCCTCCTTGACAAAGCCAGGCGCTCTGGCAGGCGTACAATGAATAGTTCTTAATCTGCAGTGCACAGGGAAGGTGCCAGGCTGGCAGCAGCAGTGGATGCCTTCCCTTACTCGCAGGACAGCGACAGCCGGTGCAGCGATAGTGCAGTACACATTCAAACACGCACAACAGGGGCAGCAGCAGTACAAATTTACACACGCAGAACAGGGGCAGCAGCAGTGCAGAACACATTTACACAGAACAGCGGCAGCAGCAGTGCAGTACACATTTAAACACGCAGAACAGGGGCAGCAGCAGTGCAGTACACATTTACACACTCGGAACAGGGGCAGCAGCAGTGCAGTACACATTTACACAGAACAGCGGCAGCAGCAGTGTAGTACACATTTAAACACGCAGAACAGGGGCAGCAGCAGTGCAGTACACATTTACACATGCAGAACAGGGGCAGCAGCAGTACACATTTACACACACACAACAGGGGCAGCAGCACTACACAAACATCATTCACCACCACCATTTTGCCTCCGCGCACCACCTAAGCATCACTTCAGTCTGCCCCTGGAATCTGGCATCTGTTGATTCTCCCCTAGTGTCCGTCCGCTGCTCGTGTTCTAATTAAATTACTGTTTTCCAACCTCCACTCCCCCGTTATTTATGACCCGCTCGCCATAATTTTTTTTTTATAACAAACAAGCATGAGAACAGGCAGGAAGAAGTTGCCAGCAGTTCAAGTACAAAAAAACTAGAAGACATTTTTTATGTTAAAATCTTTTTTAATCAATTTTTCAGTTGTATATAATGTGGTCTTCGTTTGTATAAAGGTCACAAAAATGCTTAACACTTTTTATTATAACTTTTCAACATAATGCACAGTAGCCACAATGCTCTACAACATAGCCAAATGTTCTGGCTAAACACATAAGGTCCCAAAGGCGAGACCTATTGGCTATGCCAATGCTTGTTTGTTTTTACTGTCCCTCATACCAGATAACTGACAGTGATGGATAGTATAAACAAGCCATCCAATTTCCTGCTCTAAATAGGTCAGACGATTTGATGGCTTACCTCCGATGGCCTGTAAGGGAGCCGGAGCAGGCGTCGGAGCCGAAATAGGCTCCGTCCCTGACATACTGTTGGTCCACTCTGCTTTTACTTGGGTGGGCAGACCGAAAGTTTGGTGGAGAGGGTACTCCATCACCGTTGAGACAGAGCACACTCTCTGTCAAACTCTGAATTGGGCCCTCAATAAAATTATCACTTGAACACTCAGTAGACCTGCTAAAAATGTACACTTCTGCCAGATGTGCACAAATGTTTCTTCCTTTGTTGCACAGCACCAGCAGTTGTTGGACGCTGCTGGCTAAGTCTTATGAAGATGCTGCAAAGCCATTTACCATGATGGCATTAGTCTGTAAGAAAGTTCTATTTGCATCACATCTACAACTTTATGGGATGGTACAGCACAGATTCTCCCACTTTTTACTTTTTGTGTCATTTTTTTATCCTAAAGAGCAGCAGTCTTGGTAATCCCATACTCTTCCATACCTCTCTCCTTCAACACCTTATATATCTTCCAGATCAGACCCCAGTTCCCCAAGTATTGCATAACCACTTTCTAACATTCTGTTTATTCTTGAGGGCTGCCTGGGTCTAAAACCCAGTGGCAGTTCTGAACATTTTGCAATCTGTTCCATTCCACAGACCCAGATTTTACCTCACAGGTCTAAAACAATGTAAATAACCTTCTATCAAACATATCAAATATAGTCTGTGCTCCCCCACCTCCATTCCTCAAAATGGGCCCCTGAGATAGCAAGAAGCAAAGCTAGGACTGCAGTGTGTGGGGCGTGCAAGGACAGAAGGAGGTCAATTTGGCATTAGTGTTACATTCTCATTTATGTATTGCAGTTAGCATGTTTAACTTTTATTATACTTGATAAATTGTTCTCACTGTATGTTTCATGAGATGAGCTCTGTATACATTTGTATTAGATTCTATGTTCCATTTGGATTGTTATCATTTTGTATTCCACACTGTTGGCTTCAGATTATTCTGGAGATGAGCCTGGGAACATATACTAGCTGTGCTGTCAATAAACCGTTTTCATATATTTGGATTCATTTACTTTTTAACAATTAGTTGATCTGGGGTCTGAAATTGCAATCACTGTTTTCATAAGAGTAGAGTCAGGTAAAGGTTTTTCAGTTGATGAGCCTTTAGCAACCATGCTACATCACGTGGCGTTCTATTTGTAAGTAAACATATAGGAAACAAATACAAAGTGGATCAATGCAATAACAATGTGTGACCAGAAGACAATATATATTCAAAAATATATAATTTTATTTGTTTTTTATATAAAAAGATTTCTTAGAAAAATATTTTCACTATCAAATCAATACAGTTTACTGAAGTATAACAACAAAGTGGCTTAACCAAACAATGTCTCATTTAGCCAATAGAAATGGTACATATACAAATTGTAAATGATTGCAACCATTGTTTATAAACAATGGTTGCAATCATTTACAATTTTTATATGTACCATTTAAATAAAATAATTTATTTTGGAATATTTATTGTCTTCTGGTCACACATTGTTGTTAGCATAGATCCACTTTGTATTCGTTTCGTATATGTTTACTGACAAATAATGTCTTTACCCTGATGTAGGAAACCCATTTCAGGGGTACCCCCTTTTCTCACAAATATGTTCTACCTATCACTGCCTGATCCCTTTCTACTCTTTTCTTGTCTATTTCCTGAGTGGTTCATTGCACTGGGAACCTAGGGATAGTGGTTTACACTGACATATATATAAAAGTGATGGCTGTAATGCTTGAATTATTCTCTGCCACTGGCAATTACTTAGGGCAGCATTCTAGGCCATTGTTGTAAGAAATGGGGTTATTAGTTGCAAAAGATGTGAGTTATGCGCACATAATAAGTCTGCATTTGTGTTTTTACTGAGAATCAAGTACCCCGCTGTAGCACTTGACTCACTCAGAGTAGTGTAGCAAAACAGTCCAAGGCCTACTCAGCGGAGGTGGTATGGGCGAGCAATCCCAATATGCTCACACAAAAACAACACTCATTAAATCATTGTCTAGACAGTGCTTTTCCTTTTATAAAAAGAACATTACTTTTATTACACACACACTGCTAAATACTATGCATTAAGTTACAGATACATACATCAGGTAGATGAAAAATACCTTTGGTGACACCCTTATATCACATCTCACCCCTAATGGGTCCTAAACCCCAAAATCACAATGCACCCACCTATACCAGATGCAACATCACAATATAACGGGGTGTTATTTTAAACAAATCAAGCCTACCTCAGGGTGACACCACATTGACAAAAACAGCCACATGCCATACCCTAACCTTTTATCACCATTTAAATCAGAAACAATACTAATAATCATAAACCTTCACTATTATAGCAAACATTCTCTCAATCACCTTAGTGTTAATAAAACATCTTATGACAAACTACTTGTAGCCATAGGACCAACCACTAGGAGTCCCCATACTCATGAGCCAAAGAACAAAAGCTCTATCTCTTGTAATGCTTCCATTTATGGTGAACGTCTCCTGTGGTCAGGGATGTAATCCCCTGTGAGAAGTTGGGTGACTTTTTTAATACACATTCCCGGGCGCTTCTTTACCTCTTGCAGCCCCACAAGACAAGTGCCTACCACTAGCATTGGTCCTGCCCCTCCTTGAGGCACCACAAGCAAAAGGAATATTTAAATCTGTCCTAGCTGGGCATTATAGGACACTTCAGCCAGTAGCAGTGAATATGGAATGAGGCGGTCTCTCCTCTCTATTTTTTCCATTGCGGCCATGCGCGGTTTGCTTTTATTTTTTCCTATATAAGGAATGTCTCTGTCCCATCTGGGTCACCCACACTCACAGGGGTCATTAAAGCCCATCTCCTGGGCCGAGCACAGGAGGTAGCATCTCTCCTGCTCCAGCCTGGGATCCTCGCAGGCAAGGGGACTAGAGATTGGCACAATCTGCCCCCAGAAAGTGGGGGCCAGGAACGCCCCAGCCAAGTACTTCTTACGGTCTCCTTTGTTGTCCTGGCCCCAGAAGCGATGTTCCTGGGCTTGCTAATAATGCACTGCCACCCATGGAGTTGAAGATCCCAGGTGCAATACGATTTCAAGGGAGGGGACCCCATGCACACCCACTCCCCCAGAAACTAATTAATTATGGATACATTGACCTCAAAGTCATTGCCCAGCACCGAAGGTACTTTCTAAAATATATAGCAGAGCACGATGTGCCTGTTTTTGTCATTGCAATTTCAAACTAGGGAAATCCTATGGCATAACTCTGGCCCTGTTGGGCCAATTCTCTTCATGCTGGCCTCCCATTGCTCCTGGTGTCAGGTCAGGTAGCCAGGAAAGTTTTCATTAGGCCTCCTGGCCTCTAAAAAGGCAAATTTTGTGGCCTTTCTGGTTCCTTACACCAACCTTGTCCTCTGCATGGAACCTGGGCTCCTCTATTGCTGGTGGGGGCATTTTGCACAGCTCCGTAGCCAGCAGATCATTCTCCTTGTTTCATTGCCTAGGCCCAAAGCCTCCTGGCTGTCTTGCAAAGCACCTATGGATGGGCTGTTGAGTCCAGGTCTTTCCCCTAACTAGTCCTCAGGGGGGCATAAGGGAGCCAGCACCACGAGCAGTAGAGAGACACATTCTAGTCCTGGGGGTAAGCTGGAATCAAAGTCCTTAGTTTGTCCTTGCACCAGTTGGCTTCTCTTTCCAGCTTGGCATCATTAATGCCATCACCCCCAGATTCAGGGTCTTCTCTACTAAAAAGCCACATATTCAATCGAACCCTGTTTCAATCCTCCTGCACATAATTCCGGGGGAATTCAACATGGTTTCTTCAAGATTTCTCTCGTAAGAGTTCCTCTGAGGGCCTCAACTCCTACCCTAGTTATCCTCACTGTCAGAACCATCCTCACCCAAACTACAAAAGCATGTTCCTACTGTGTTGGCTCCAGAGGTCTGTACCTCCCTCTTTATTCTAGTGGGCCAGGGCTGTCTTAGTTTATGTGCAGTGTGACAAGTTAATTATCAGATGCAGTTTTCCTCTCCATACCTTCCATTACCAGATGTTGAGTCATTCATTGATAATTGTTCCTTTTATGTAGGAAGGCCATTGGTCCCTGTGCTGGGAACAGAGTACTTAACTTGGCTCAGTATGGGAGGACAAAGTAATTGAGCTCAGCCAGAAAAATATGACAATTCCTGAAGTCCCATAAGATGTGGATGTAGTGTGTTGTGAACTGCAAATGTAAATTTGGTGTGCATGTTTTACCCCAGTTTGATCCTTTTCTGGATTGTGCCGGCAAAGCTGATTTTGCGTCTATGTATAATACAGTGAAAGCACCCCAGATTTTTCAGTAAGACCTACACTATGAATATCCACTTATAATAGAAATCAAACTCAAGGTCAGCACCAATCCTTGCAGAGTCCCTTCTGTGACAGTCTATCGGTGTACAGATACCACACTATGCACAATTGTAGTCTCACATGTGAGGCCCGCGTGTTCTCATGCAACCAGCTCAGTTCCTTTTACTCTGGCTGTGACCCAGCAAGCATATATGTAAAAGCGGACACTGGTGGTTAACATGCTTGCTCAGTCCAATTACAGTGAATTTATTGTGAGTAAGACTCGTGTTGTGAGGCGCAGACACACAGTGAAGGTCATAAAACCAGATAGTGAAAGGCAAAACATCCTGGTGGATTAAATGGGTGGAACCCATTTACTACAACCATGTTTGGAGTCAGCCATATGTAAATCAGTCTTGACCCTGCTCCAGTAGGAACAGTTTGGCCTGAAAAACCAGGCCAGGTCCTCCCTAAATCAGAACACACCAACCCATGACAAGTTTCCCCTTGAGTAGCATGGGTGCAAAATAATGATGGACTGGGATGTGTTCCAGAGTAATTAACAGTGGCTGCGATTAGTTCCATCATTCTATCAATCACTTTTTGCATGCTTCAGTGCGATGCCCCAAGTGCAATGGTTTATGTTGTACACCACCAATTAAATCAATGGGACAAAAACACTGTAGATCAGATCTCTACACATATAGGGGAACTTTCTTTTAATTCCCCTTACTACCCCTTAAGACATAGCTTGTCATAATAGGACTACACTGAATCTGATAAATTTCTCTAATAATCAACATGGTCTGAGAGATGGCACGCCTATGAAACACATGGTGGATTACCTCCAACAAAAAATAGATATATACAGACACGTGCTTCTACTGGGTGGCAACTTTAACGGCATATTCAGCTGCTTCCCTTTCACAACCTTGTGGATACTCAACAAGATATACCCTAGGTTCTGTAAAATCTAACTATCACATTTACTAGACTGGATAGTCTCATTAGGCAATGGGCATAAATCTAGAACCTACGGGCCTTAATTAATGCCTTCACTATTAAATACCCCCCTAGTCTCTCCAAAAATGCATCAAACAGACTTAAACATCGTCTCCCCAAAACTCGCCCGAAACACTTATCTCAGACCCAACTTCTGCTCTAGCAAGGGAACATTAACAAATGGCCTCAGCTTCTACACAAAATGATGTGCACAATAGAGGAATGTCATATGTTCCATGCTTTGAATCACCTACACCAGGAAAACACCTTATGGTCTTAGACTGTCTCTCCTTCACCCTTCTGCAGGGCGGATGTCACCATATCTCTATACAACAACGGGAACATTCTAATTCAATCCTCGAATGACAAACTAGCAATAGTGGATGAGATCTTCCCTAATCTCAAGAAGGTGGTGAACAATAAGAACTCACATCCCTTCCAAAGTAACCCTAGCTACCCTGGCTCACCTTTTAATGCCCATGTTTACCCCACCATCAATCAGCCAACTCTCCGTCGCCATTGCTTGCTATCCCACCTTCTCTTCTACCATATTCACTCCAGAGTCCTCATCTCCGGCTGGCCCTGAGAATCAATCCGTGACTTGCCGACCCAATGCACATGCTCCCCCTGCCTCTACTAGGGCAAGCATAGATTCCCTCATCCCTGGACCCTTTCCCTCACATTCACTCTTCTTCCCGTCCTCCAAACTCTCCAGAAAGGTTCTCCCACATACTCCCACAGCATCCCCCTGTGCCCGGAAGTTCTACTTGTCCGAATCTATACCCCCTAACTTGACTAACCCAATGCTGCCCAGGTCCCCATCCTCCCTTCTCCCCCTCCCCCTGACCCCATTTTTTTCACTCAGTCAGTAAGACCTTCCTGACCCACAAATACTCCAGCCCCCTAATAATGGCTTCTCCTCTTAACTTGGCCTCTCATGTGGCCGCTCCTCTCAATTGGGCCTCACCCCCTCATCACATAACTACCTGTCACCACGCCTCTTGGGAATCGCACCTTTATGAGATCTCACTTAGCCTTCTCCATCTCAAGGACGAACTCCAGAGACTTACATCCATCACCTCAGAGCTACTGCTCACTCATAGACCAAATAGTACCTTGGTGAATTGGACCGGCCCCCAAACGGGCATGCTACCTTCCCATGTCTTTCACACTTCTCATTTTAGCTTAAAAACAATACCCTTCCCCAATGGCTCCTCTCAAACCATGAGATTTTTTAATGATGGTCTATCTGAGAGGTATAAGCGACCTCCTCCTCTTTTACTCCCACACGAAAAATACCAATAGGGCCTGTCAGGGTCAAATCCAAACCATTCAGGCTAACCCTTACAGAAAACCTGGTTACAATCACATAGCTATAAACAATGACAACCTCACACGTATTAACATCTCTCTGGCTGCGACTTTCCACGCACATAGTCAAATGAAATGTATGCTCCTCAACTGCAGATCGGCTATTAAACATGTGCCTGAAATTTATGACCTCATCCTCACAAATGAGCTCGATATTGTTGTCCTCATGGAAACTTGGTTAAACAGCTCATCTCCTCCTATTTTAGACTTAATACTCCACCCTAGTCATGGCATCATTCGACTAGATAGACCTAAGAAACCTGATTGGGGAATAGCCTGCATCTACTGCAACACCTTCTCTGTGTTTCAGTCAGAAACTGCCACCCTGCCTGCCTGTGAATATCTTTGCATCAACATCGCTAGCAATAATAGTCTCATTCATAAACTACAAGCATTCCACCACCCTCCTGGAGACAATTGGCCATTTATTGAACAAATCATGGAAGTCATCACATCCAACGATGACCCTAAATGACCCAAATCTTCCTCGGGGACTTTAACCGCCACTGGAATTACCTGAATAACCACGCAGTGACCTGCCTTAAATCCTTTCAATCAGATCACGAGTTGACCCAAATCTGTGACAGCCCTACTCACAACAAGGGTGAGACACTGGTCCTTATCATTTAGAAGTTGGACAAGATCACATTGGAGTCCATTGGCACCTGTGACTAGACAGACCATTACCGTATCACCTTCCTTATCAATGTGGTGGTGACCCCGAAGAAAACAAAAAAATGGAAAAGGAGTGTCAGAAACATAAATCCCAACAACTTATCTACCCGCTGTAACAACGCCTTGACTCCTCCGATTGACATGGTTGATGTCCATGACCTCACAGACTTCAACAGTACCTCCATTTTGGACATCCCTGACTCTATTGCCCCCCTTCAACAAAAAGCATATCCACCAAAGTATCTAAATCTTGGTTCAATGACAACTTGAACTCTGAAAAACGCAATCTAAGATTAGCCTGGAAATCCTCGCTCTCCATGGAACTTCTAAAACGCTTAAGATGAGTGAGAAACACTTACAACAGAAGAATCAGAAATAAGGAGGCCAACTTCTTTAGAACCCAGCTTGAGCAAGCTAGAAATCGACCCAAAAACCTTTTCAAAATCGTCAAGCAGCAATCACTCAACGTACCAAACCCGCTTGGCTTTGGGTCCATCACTCTTCCAGACTGTTAAGAGTTGGCTTCCTTTTACTTGGGAAAAACTAAAACCATTGAAAAGGAACTGCAATCAGTGAGCGATCTATTTCCGGCTGCCTCGCACATCTCTCCACACACTTCCCAGACCATTGATTGGATTGGTCCCCCTGGACAGGTCCTCAAAAACAACGCCTCTTGGCACACTTTCACACCCCTCAATGAAAGTGAAATTTACATTATTTTTGCTTTAAACCTATCAAATCACTTCATCGACCCTTTACATCTGAAGATCTTCAAAGAGATTAAAGCAGCTATTCTCCCCTTATAGTCTAAGATTGTAAATGCCTCGCTACGTCAAGGCACTATCACTAAAAGTAGGGCAGGTAACCCCCATTTTAAAAACACCTAGTGCAGATTGCTCAGATCTCAACAGCTTCTGCCCTATCTCCAACATCCACACTCTGGCAAAGCTTCTGGAAAAATGTGTCCAGATCCAACTCTGCAACCGCATAGATAAATTGACCAACACCAATCCACCTTCCGTCAAAGTCACAGAACTAAATCAGCACTCACACACATTGTGGAGGACATATTAAAAATGCTGTACTTGAATGAATCATGTCCTCTGATACTACTTGACTTATCTGCTTTCGACACTGTTCAACACAACAGTCTGCTAAACCTACATGTGTGGAGAATGGACTTATCAGGGGTTCGTACTGCAATGGTCTACTTCATTCCTACACAACAGATCCCAAAGAGTCAAGGTGAATCAATCCCTCTCTAAGCCCTCCACTGTCACTCTTGGGGCTCCACAGAGATCTGCCCTCTCACCCATTCCCTTTAATTTATTCCTGGAACCTCTGGCAGACTCCTTGAAATCTACTAACGTTCATTATCACATGTATGCAGATGACACTCAATAATATCTGAAAATCTCCTCCACGGAAGACATCATATCCCTTAACTCTACTTTATAAAACATTAGCTCACTGGCAACTATCTCAAGCTCAATGCTGCCAAAACGAAATTCCTCCTCATTACTACTCTGAACCACATTCCCAAGATCGACCTTTGGATAAAGCATTTAACAGTCTCAAATGGTCTCCTCACATTATAGACTCTACCAGATCCTTTGGAATTGCACTAGACAAATACCTGAATATGCAGGATCACATCAGTACTGTCACCAAAGAAGCAAATTACCAGATAAACATTTTAAGGAAACTTAAACTCTTTCTCCAACAGGACGACCTTAAGCATGCGGTCCAAGCTCTTGCGTTGCCCAGGCTGGACTACAGAAGTGCCACACTATGCAGCCTACCTAGATACAAGCTGGCCCGTCTTAGGGCCTCTGGTAACTCTGAAGCCAGACTTATCTCCAAAACAAAAAGAAATAATCACATCTCCCCTTCTCTCAAATCAGTGAACTGGCTCCCTTATGAGGCAAGAATACAACTAAAGATTGCGTGCATGACTCCTAAGGACCTACATTTCAATACCCCCAGGTAGTTAGCACAAAAGCTAGAACGATCAGGGGATGCAGATCTTCACAAAGTGCTGGCTCCCTGCTACTGAAACCACTGTTTTTCCATAAAAGGAAAACATGCTATAGAGACTTTTAGGGTGTTGCTCCGAAGATTTGGAACTCTCTGCCTCCAGACGTTAGTGAAAACATTTCTAATGAACAAGTTCTTGCCCTAAGATAACACCTTGTGTTTATTGATTGTATTCATGCCTGCTATTCATTTATTGTCTTTGACCACTACATTGCTGACTCCCTATAGAGGTCAAGCTTATTATTTTGTTTATCTTCAACGTCTTTTTCTTCGCTCGTATTTGTGA
The DNA here is from genome assembly GCF_964204655.1 of Triturus cristatus. Classification (NCBI taxonomy): domain Eukaryota; kingdom Metazoa; phylum Chordata; class Amphibia; order Caudata; family Salamandridae; genus Triturus; species Triturus cristatus. The sequence continues at coordinate 841,643,688 of NC_140580.1, read as the reverse complement.
CTAGTTTTGTTTTCACACCTATATCCTACCTCCCCTTGAGTGAAAGCACTCTGATACCCTTTAGGGCCATGTTCGCGCTATACAAAATTTTATAAATAAATAAATGATAAGCAAGCCCCAAGTGGGAGCAAAATATATCACTCTTAACTACATTAACCTGTGTCTGTACTAGATCTCCCAATCAAGTTAAAGGAAAGAGAAGCGCAGATTTGTATTTCTGCAGGTTAATTTCTGGATGACAGAAAACTTTAAAATGTTGTGAACATGTAGATTTGTCCTATATGTTTGATCCTTTTTCCTTAGTTTAACATTTGAACTAAGTCAGAAGGAAATCAATTTTTTTGGACATCATACTATTTGTTGCGAACAGGCATCTTAACCACAAACCACTGAAGGCAACAGTGTACTATAAGCTTCAAGAGCGCATCCGCACAAACTGAAAAAAAGCATAACTTATGGTGAACCAATTTGTAAATGCTTCAAACAAAGAGGATATGTAGAAACAACTTTGTGCCAAGCTGAAAAAAGAACGGAGCAATAGTCTAGAAGCGACTTGTTCACTAAACATAAAAAAGAGCATGGAAGGGGATAAGATTTGTTTTGCAATAAAATACAGATTGAATATCCCACAAATTCTGGAACTCCTCGGGAATATTAATGACTGATGAGATTGTAATAATCTTTTTATATAGGAGGGGATCGTGAAGCCAAACTTAGACGCCTGGAAACTAATTTCATACTAGAGTTTGATTGTAAACAGCTGGGTGGCCTCAACACTAGTGAGGATCTCTATACCTATTTATGATTTTACCTTGATTACTTCTAAACAGTGTCTGTCTCAATAAATACCATTATAGAATTATGTAAGGTGATCCTCTTGATATTTATACCAACTGATGAAATTTTCTTCACACATTTGCAGTATTAGATATGAATTTTATGACTCCCCCTTGTTTTGGGTTTTTTAGGTAGCAATGTATTTATATATATAGATATTTATCACTATTAACAGTCGGTTTTATGGATCATATGTTAAGGATTTGTATTTTAAACAAACCAAGAATTATTTAAGCTTCTATTATGGGATCAACTGTGAATTAACTGTGATATTTATAGTATATTTATGAAATGCTCCTTGTACATTTGCACTGGCTACTATTTTGCACCTTGCTGTGGTATATAATTCCTGCACTTTAAATTCACATTAATGCACTTTTTCATTAGCACATCGTCACTTTAATTGTTCGTAGACAATTGTCTGCATGTCATTGATCCCATAGAACAGGGAAAGTCAAGTGGGAAGGCAGATAGGAAGCAATTGCATTGCTGTACCATTCAGCTCCATACAGGAACCATTATTCAGTTCCTATATTTATACGTTTCTAACTTATATATTACAGTTATAGGGTGACGATTTACACAATGTATTTGGTTCTGTTCCATTGGTGTAGTAGGGTTTTGCACTATGTGAACTGTAGCCATAATTATGTACATCAGGAATCATGCATTTATGCAGATATTAGGAGAATGTATATATTATATATATATATATATATTTTTTTTTTTTTTTATTTTTTTTTATGTGTATGATGTTTAAGCCATGAGCTATTTTAGCGTGATCTTCTCACATCGCGAACATGTAGTATTCAAACAAGAAATTACCTGTTGCATTCTATTTTCTATGTCTATGGTCATATCTATTGCACTTGCACTTTAAAAGGCGGTAGCACAGTCTGGGCTGTGTCATGTGATCAAGGTCGTTATACGACTGAAACGTGTCATGGCGGACTAGATGGTGGCAATAAACTAAAGATTAAAGCACAAAATATTGGGTCCACGCTCTTTTTGTTTCCGAAGGATTCATTGGAGTATATGCGAGGTTCTATATATATATATGGAAACTAGGTCCTAACTATAACTATCTACTGGCGACCGCTAGTAAATAATATATATATATATATATATATATTTATATATTCCAAATGAACTTTGCTCCCAAAGTGAAGGCGCCACACTCAATCGTGTATCACTCCTTTTATTTGCAGGAAAGGTAGAATCGACAACCTCGCTAGTTCCAGGTTAAAACTTGCCAAAACAGTCCCAAACATGTTTCGGGCATCCTTCCGCCCTTTTTCAATGGTCTTGGCTCGTAGAGAGATAACGCAGCAATGTTTTACATCGCACTTCGCGATGGTTCATTTATAGTACCGCCCTTCAATGGCATCGACAGTATTGCATGATGGTTGTAGTAGTTTAATCCGAGTTGGTGCCGCTATGTTCTCTTCGTGTAGACTTGAAATACCTCGATGGTTTAGCTGGTAACACGCCAAAACAGTCTACACGAAGAGAACATAGCGGCACCAACTCGGATTAAACTACTACAACCATCATGCAATACTGTCGATGCCATTGAAGGGCGGTACTATAAATAAACCATCGCGAAGTGCGATGTAAAACATTGCTGCGTTATCTCTCTACGAGCCAAGACCATTGAAAAAGGGCGGAAGGATGCCCGAAACATGTTTGGGACTGTTTTGGCAAGTTTTAACCTGGAACTAGCGAGGTTGTCGATTCTACCTTTCCTGCAAATAAAAGGAGTGATACACGATTGAGTGTGGCGCCTTCACTTTGGGAGCAAAGTTCATTTGGAATATTAGCGGCCCGCTCTGGTCACTAAGGTGACCCGCCGCTGACAGTGCGGCTCCTGCGCCGTGACTTACATGGTGCGAACAGGATCAACGTGTCCAATTTTGCATGAAATACAAATCAGCAGAACCACAGCCAGGCGTGTTACCAGCTAAACCATCAAGGTATTTCAAGTCTACACGAAGAGAACATAGCGGCACCAACTCGGATTAAACTACTACAACCATCATGCAATACTGTCGATGTCATTGAAGGGCGGTACTATAAATGAACCATCGCGAAGTGCGATGTAAAACATTGCTGCGTTATCTCTCTACGAGCCAAGACCATTGAAAAAGGGCGGAAGGATGCCCGAAACATGTTTGGGACTGTTTTGGCAAGTTTTAACCTGGAACTAGCGAGGTTGTCGATTCTACCTTTCCTGCAAATAAAAGGAGTGATACACGATTGAGTGTGGCGCCTTCACTTTGGGAGCAAAGTTCATTTGGAATATTAGCGGCCCGCTCTGGTCACTAAGGTGACCCGCCGCTGACAGTGCGGCTCCTGCGCCGTGACTTACATGGTGCGAACAGGATCAACGTGTCCAATTTTGCATGAAATACAAATCAGCAGAACCACAGCCAGGCGTGTTACCAGCTAAACCATCAAGGTATTTCAAGTCTACACGAAGAGAACATAGCGGCACCAACTCGGATTAAACTACTACAACCATCATGCAATACTGTCGATGTCATTGAAGGGCGGTACTATAAATGAACCATCGCGAAGTGCGATGTAAAACATTGCTGCGTTATCTCTCTACGAGCCAAGACCATTGAAAAAGGGCGGAAGGATGCCCGAAACGTGTTTGGGACTGTTTTGGCAAGTTTTAACCTGGAACTAGCGAGGTTGTCGATTCTACCTTTCCTGCAAATAAAAGGAGTGATACACGATTGAGTGTGGCGCCTTCACTTTGGGAGCAAAGTTCATTTGGAATATTAGCGGCCCGCACTGGTCGCGAAGGTGCCCCGCCGCTGACAGTGCGGCTCCTGCGCCGTGACTTACATGGTGCGAACAGGATCAACGTGTCCAATTTTGCAGGAAATACAAATCAGCAGAACCACAGCCAGGCGTGTTACCAGCTAAACCATCGAGGTATTTCAAGTCTACACGAAGAGAACATAGCGGCACCAACTCGGATTAAACTACTACAACCATCATGCAATACTGTCGATGCCATTGAAGGGCGGTACAATAAATGAACCATCGCGAAGTGCGATGTAAAACATTGCTGCGTTATCTCTCTACGAGCCAAGACCATTGAAAAAGGGCGGAAGGATGCCCGAAACATGCTTGGGACTGTTTTGGCAAGTTTTAACCTGGAACTAGCGAGGTTGTCGATTCTACCTTTCCTGCAAATAAAAGGAGTGATACACGATTGAGTGTGGCGCCTTCACTTTGGGAGCAAAGTTCATTTGGAATATATATATATATATATATATATATATATATATATATATATATATATATATATATATTATTTACTAGCGGTCGCCAGTAGATAGTTATAGTTAGGACCTAGTTTCCATAGGAAAAGCGTTTTTTCTTTTCCCAATAACTTTGGTGCCGGTTGACGAATCTTAGCGAAATTTTCAAAACTTGTGGCACGCTCTGGTCAGCTCCTATCGTGAAAGTGTCGGGGTGATTCGCCAAGTGGGGGCTGAGAAAAAAGGGGGGGTCCCAAAACGTGTTTTAACCATGTTATTTCCCATAGGAAATTTTAGACACGACTACAGCCCGAACTGCTGAACCGAATTACACCAAATTTGGCTAAAAGGTAGCCCTTGGTTCAGAAAGAGACCTTTTTTTTAAATGGTGTAAATCCGTTCAGTAGTTCCTGAGAAATTGCAATGTTCAACACTCCGTCCATCATTTCCTTTGGTCTTATTTTGAAAGGCTTCCCAGGGGTGACACAATACATGCTGCAGCCCCTGGTAGGCCTCTGGGGTACCTATGCCCTTGGTACATAGTATACCATATACTAGGGACTTATAAGGGTACCCCAGAATCCAATCTGGAGTGTACCTATAGTACTTGTAATCAATTTAAGGGAGAAAGCAGATAGGCTGGTGTCCTGAATAGCAGGATCCCAGCCAGACTAAGTGGAAAACCAGCAAAACACCAGGAAAAGGTCCACCTTCCTACACAGATCACAAAGTGCACATAATGTAAATAGGTCAGTGGGCTACTGCTTTTTTTGTCAGAGATATCCTTTTGTTACTTGCAGTTTATAAGTTAAAATCCTAACATACACCAGTGAGCTATTAACTTTCATCTAAGAGCTGCATACAATCTGCAAGGTATAAATTAGAGATTTATGTTTTTCCCCCCAGTCTTTGATTATCCTAATGTTGCAAAAAGTGTTCTTTTGGACAGAAATCAATTCTGATTATTAAAGAGAACCCCCAACCATGGTATTACGTTTTAAAATTCTGAGTTTGTTTCTCCAGACCAATGACTATTAAACTATACCGCCTAGTAGTATGGTTGTCATGTGACTCCTACACCTTCTAGTCCTTAGTCTTATGTAACATTTTCTATCCAGTGATTTACACACATATTGATTGTTTCTGAGTAATATGTGTGATATAAAGTGCTCTGACACCCTACACTGGTATGAGTGGCGCTGTAAATCAAATTAAATGCATCTGAGAGAGAGTGTGGTTATGGAGACTTGAGGGGCACTGGTAAAGGGTGGTAGTGAGGGAATCCATGACAGAGGTGGCCATTAGAGGGTAATAACAAACATTAATGCACAGGGCACCACCAGTGCTAAGACAGGCCCTGCCCTTGATGCCAGTCTGCCTCAACCATAGGTACCTCCATTGGCCTTGTTTCAGAAGTAGTAGCTGCAACTCACCAGGGATTGGCAATGCAGAATTTGGCACGCACACCAAACTAAGTTCGCAGCTTCACAGTCTCTCTGCTTCATTCACAAGCACTTTTAACATGTGCTGCTTGCTGTGGGGTCACTGGAATTAAATATGCAGCAAAGGAGGACAAAATTATGCCACAGTGTTGACTAAATTATGCATTTTAAAAAAGGCTGCAGCGTAATGCAGTATATTTTCAGATATTTTATTATTTTGACGTGTACACATGCTAACAGTCTGTGGAAAGATTTTGCCTTATTAGTGTGAGAAAGTGCCATCTTTCTTGCATGGTGTGCCCCCACTTTTTGCTGAATTGCTGAATGTACTTTTACTGAGTGTACCCTGGGCTCCTGCCAACCAGATGCCCAGGGCCTATGTTCCTTCCTTAAACCACACAAACTCCAAATTGGCAAACCCTGGCCACATGTCAGCCCCTAGTAAATGGTACCCTAGGTACCCAGGGCCTTGTGACCAGGGAAGGCCTCTGAGGGCTGCAGCACTCATTTGTGCCACCTTTAGAGGCCCTGAACCCTTACACACACACACTGCCTTTGCAGGCTGAGTGTCTGGGTGCAGGACAAAATGAAGAGTCGACATGACACACCTCTCTGTGTGCCATACCCATCACCCACACTGCTATGGCATATATCAGCCACCCCTCTGGCTGGGTGCCTTATGCCCAAGGTGTGGGCACAGGAGCAGGAGCCCTGTGCCCCTACAGTACCCAGGTCCATTCCTGGGCACTGTAAGTGCAGTGCTGCCATTTAAGAGTACATGGTGCTGAGAGCTCGTCAAACACGAGCTCCACAGCACCATAATGGCAACACTAAAGACTGGGAAGTTTGGTATCAAACTTCTCAGCACATTAAACCCACCCTGATGCCAGTTTGGGATTTAATGTACCAAGCACCCCAGAGGGCATCTTAGAAATGCCCCCTTACAACTAACCTACAATCCACGTCTGCTCTGAGGCTGCCCAGGCTGCCACACAGCAGACACGTTGCTGGACCCCTGGGTGGGGGAGCCCCTGCTCTCCCGGGCCTGCAACAATGCACATCCTGGGTGAGGTGATAAATCTCCTCCCCCAGGATGAGCAAAGGGAAGCTTCAAAGGCATGCTGCCTCTTGGAGTTTCCCCAGGCCACTGCAACCTCCCACTCTGGCGGGAAGCTTGGCCGGAAACCCCATACAAGGACAGGGGATGTGCCAGCCTGCCCACCCCACCCCTCAGGTGGGGGAGGCGAGGTGAAGCACATCTCCGGGCTCTCGCCATCTTTAAGATGGGAGGCCCTACCCTATCAGGATTAGGCTACTGCCCCGTTCCCACAGGAGAAAGGCAGGATAGGGGGTGTACCCACCCCAGGACAAGGACCCATTGGTCCCTGGCCTTCACCTACCTGTAACGCCCCTAAATCTAGTATTTAGGGGCACCCTGAACCTTCCTTCCCCAGATTCCAGATTCAAAAGACTACAAGAAGAGCAAGAAGAACAAAGACCTGCCCTGCAGCTGCTAAAAAGGGAAGAAGACACCAACTGCTTTGGCCCCACCCCTACCGGCCTGTCGACTCCCGAACCTGCACCAGCGCGGCATCTCTCGTGGCCAGCAACCTCACCAACCCCAGAGAACCTGGCTACCTTTTGGCTCTGAGCCCCTGGGACTCCCATGAGTAGAGGCTCTACTCAGAAACCTATTTCTAACCCCTGGCAGCAGCCCGGAACCGCGAACCCAGCACACTCTGCACCAGCCAAGCCTGGCCAGTGCCGGAGTGGCCAAAGACCCTGAGGACGACCCCACGGCGACTGTGACCCCGAGTCCGGCACCCAAGGACCCCCCTCGACATTCCGGAAGAAGCCTGCAGCCTCGGAACAAGGTGCCCCCCCCAACCGCGATCATCAGAGGGTAAGATTTCCCGACACCAAAAGGCACCCCTGCACGCGGCGCCCTGCGGCCCCCTGTGCCCAATCCCGGGGTACCCACCTAACCTACAACTACCCAACTTACCTCTCGAAGTTGTGGTGCCACCTGAAGCATCCTCGTCCCCGAGCTTGCAGCCTTTTTCCTAACCGGAACCTTCCCATTGATTTCCATTGAGCGCCCGACGGCTCAAAAGCACCCTGCACCCAGCCGCCCGAGTGGCCCTGGCAGTGCAATCTCTACACTAGCCTACTTCCCCACTTGCCCTGAGTGAGTGACCAGGAGCCCAGCTCCCACAGCCGCGTGGCCTGCTAGTCAGCAGCCACCAAACCAGGCCCCCCTATTCCTCATAGGCTAACATTGGGCCTAACTCTCTCTGCACCCGGCCGTCCTGAAACCGCTGAGGGTGAACTGACTGTACCTACCTGACACTGGGAGACCCCTGAGCCTATGCCCAGAACTTCAACTCTGCCAGTCGAGAACTTACCCTTAAACCGCTAACTTCATTTTCCTCATAGGGTAACATTGACTGGCTTTTTCTTGGAAATTCTTCTAAGTGTGAACTTTTCAAAACTCAAACTATTCACCAAAAATCAGCAGAGTACCAAAAACGAATTTACTCACCTGCTCTTAGGTGAGCTCCCAGTGCTGGATCTTGGTGCCCAGCACTGACTCTGAAAAGTACCCACAACTATACTTACCTTTAACTCATTTTTCTTCCATAGGAAACCATTGACTGCTTTTCTATGAAATTTCTTCTAAGTGTTGATTTCTGCAATTTCTAAATATTCCTCAAAAATCGTATAACATCTGAAAACGTAATTACTTACCTGTTTTGGATAAATGTCCCAGTACTGAGTCTAGCCACCCAGTACTGGATTACAAAAGTAACGATAACCTACTGTACCTGTAACCTATATTTCCTTCCATAGGGAATCATTGATTGTTTGCTCTGAAATATTTTCTAAGTGCTCACTTTTGAAATAGCTAAATATTAGTTAAAAATCACTACAGTACCAAAGTCGACTTTCAACAGCTGATTCTGAGAACTGACCCAGGACTCGATATAGGATCCAAGCCTGGAATTACAAAAGTAATCTAAAAAGTAATCTGTTGCATATAATTTGAATTTAGCATTGAGCTCAATGTATTGTGTTTAGAAATAGAGTTGCCTACTGCAACTATTTGTAACTGTTTACTAAAAAGTCTATTGCATATACAAAAGTATTTTTATGAAACATCTCCTGTTGAGAAAGTATATTTTAATTCCAAGTGTTGGTTCTAAAATAAAACAAGCATATATTTTTTATATACAAACCATTGGCCTAGAGTTCAGTTATTGAGTGTGTGGAACTATTTGCTGACTGAGTGTGTACAACAAATGCTTTGCACGTCCTCTGATACTGCCTTACTGCTCGACCAGGCTACCACTTTGGAGAGTGTGGGCCCGATTCACAGAACAAACTTAAGACTGAATCCTAAACTTAGTACCATTCTGGTATTCACAGAATGCACCTAGTACTTCTGCTATTCACAGAATGAACTTACTACTTTTGCTATTCACAGAATGAACTTAGTACTTTTGCTATTCACAGAATGGATTTACGACTACTAAACTTACGTCCGCACTCGGGCCGGAAATTCCGGCCCGGAGGCGGAGCTTCCGGCCCGGAGGCGGGGCTTCCGGGCCGGAGGCGGAGCTTCCGGGCCGGAGGCGGAGCTTCCGGCCCGGAGGTGGGGATTCCAGCCGATTTAGCTATGGCCGAAATCCCCACCTCCGGGCCGGAAGCTCCGCCTCCGGCCCGGAAGCCCCGCCTCCGGGCCGGAAGCTCCGCCTCCGGGCCGGAATTTCCGGCCCGAGTGCGGACGTAAGTTTAGGAGTCGTAAATCCATTCTGTGAATAGCAAAAGTACTAAGTTCATTCTGTGAATAGCAAAAGTAGTAAGTTAATTCTGTGAATAGCAGAAGTACTAGGTGCATTCTGTGAATACCAGAATGGTACTAAGTTTAGGATTTAGTCTTAAGTTTGTTCTGTGAATCGGGCCCTAAGGTTATATCTAACTTTAACCTCTGTTAAACCCTTGGGGTCTGTGGACTCTGTACACCCTGTACCTATTAAGGAACAGTATATACAGAGCCACTTTCTCACATTGGTGGATCAGCGGTGGGATACAAACTTGCATTTGTTGGACTACTTGGTTACCATCTGACCACACGACAGAACTCCTAAAAATTGCCTTTAGAATTCTGATTGGTCTTTCCAAAATTACTAAAAGTCTTGCTAGGGCCTTGCTTAAGTCCCATTAGAATTCTAGAAAAATAAAAGTCACTATAGTCAGGGTAGAGGGTTAGAACTGTCAGGTTAGAATGTCTCAAACAAACCCAGCTATTAGTGATAATAATAACATGGACCTGGTGGAGGAGCTCGACCTCACACCTTACTTACACTTGTCTTTCAAGGAATTGAGGTCCTTATGCAAACTTAAAAAATTACAAATGGGCCTGCATCCAACCAAACTAGGGCTCCAGGAGCTCTTGGCTGAGTATGCTAAGGACCACCCATCTGAACATGGTGATGGCCAGTCAGATGAGGAAAGGGAAGCAGAGGAGGTTGACAACAACCCCCCTGGGCTATTCCCTAGGGAGGAGAGGGCACCCATAACTTCCCTCTCAAGAATTAGCATCTGGGAACCTAGAGACTACACAGGTGGCTCTGGTCCCAGAGAGAACACTGGGGGACCCCCCAGTGAAGAGGACAGCCTTGTGAGGCTGGCCAAAAGATTAGAGCTAGAGTCCAGGCTCCTGGCTCTAGAAAAAGAAAGGAGAGAGATGGGTTTAGCACCCATCAATGGTGGCAGCAATAATAAAAATAAGGATAGGGAGGAAACTTCTGACCTTAAAATCCCCAAAGGGATTGTCCCTAAATTTGAGGAAGGTGATGATATCACCAAATGGTTCACAGCCTTTGAGAGGGCTTGTGATATCAGAAAAGTGAAGAAACCTCTCTGGGGGGCACTCCTGTGGGAACTCCTGTGGGAACTGTTCTCTGGTAACTGCAGAGACAGGCTTCTGACCCTTTCTGGGCCAGAGGCAGGATCCTATGACCTCATGAAGAAAGCTCTGATTGAGGGATTTGGATTCACCACTGAGGAGTATATAATTAGATTCAGGGGGGCTCACAAAACCCAGACCCAGTCCTGGATTGATTTTGTAGATTTCTCAGTGAAGACACTGGATGGTCGGTTAGCTGGACATGGTGTGCAGGATTTTAATGGATTGTACAATTTATTCATGAAGGAACATATTTTAAGTAACTGCACAAATGAAAAGTTGCATCAGCATTTGGTAGACCTAGGTCTAATTTCTCCCCAAGAATTGGGAAAGAAGGCAGACCACTGGGTCAAGACTAGGGTGACTAAGACAACCACTGGGGGTGACCAAAAGAAAGGGGTCCCAAAGCCTCCCCAGGGGAAAGGTGGTGAGAAACCCCAAGATAAAAAGTTTGAGTCTTCCAAAGGGCCCCAAAAACCTGTTCAGGTGGGTGGGACCCAAACTACTCCCTATGTGCCCCAACCATATAGGGGGAAGAACTTTGATCCCTTAAACTCCTGGTGTAATACCTGCAAGAAGCAAGGACACTTAACTGTAGCTTGCCCCTAAAACAAAGCCCCTAAGGCACCCAGTACAGCTACTCCTGGGGCGGCAAGCATACAAATGGGATCAGAGGTGTACCCTGAGCAAATCTGGGAACACACTGAAGCCAGTCTAGTCTCCTTGGGAGAAGTGGAGTTTGCCACTGTAGCTGTGTGGCCACCCAACTTAAAGAAATACTTGCAGTACCCCTGGGTGAATGGAACTAGGGTAGAAGCTCTGAGGGATACAGGTGCCGGTGTCACTATGGTGAAAGACACACTGGTTTCCCCTGAGCAATACTTGATTGGGAAGTCTTACCCAGTCACCAACGCTGACAGTGTCACCACTAGTCATCCCATGGCCATGGTAACATTAGGCTGGGGGGGGTTTACTGGCCTGAAACAGGTAGTGGTCTCTCCAAAGTTGCCAGCTGCCTGTCTGCTTGGAAATGATCTGGAAACCTCAGCCTGGGCTGAGGTTGAACTGAAGGCCCATGCAGCCATGCTGGGCATCCCTGAATTGGTGTGTGTGCAAACCAGAGCACAGAGCAAGAGGAAGGGTGAAAAAGTAGGTCTGGAACCTGGAATAATGGCCCAGCCAACCAAGAGAAAAGGAAAGAAGACTGGGGAACCAGCTTCTACACAGCAAACCATTCAGGACCCCTCTCCCCAGGGAGAGGATTTGGATACCCCTGAGGGAACTGAGTCCGAGGAGCTTGACCCTTACCAGGTTGAACTCTTGGGCCCAGGGGGACCCTCTAGGGAAGAGCTGTGCCAGGGTCAGCGAGACTGTCCCACTCTTGAAAGCCTGAGGCAGCAAGCAGTTTCAGAAGCCAGGGGAGATGTCAGTGGTACCCACAGAGCTTATTGGGAAGAGGGATTACTGTATGCTGAGGCAAGAAACCCCACTCCTGGAGCCACCAGGAGGGTGGTAGTGCCACAGAAGTACAGGGAGTTCCTCCTAACTTTGGCTCATGACATCCCCCTAGCTGGACATCTGGGCCAATCCAAAACTTGGGAAAGGCTAGTGAGTCACTTCTACTGGCCCCAGATGCACCAAAAGGTGAAGGAGTTTGTCAGCTCCTGTGTCACCTGTCAGGCCAGTGGCAAGACAGGTGGCCACCCAAAGGCCCCCCTCATTCCACTACCAGTGGTGGGGGTCCCCTTTAAAAGGGTAGGAGTGGACATTGTGGGTCCACTTGAGCCACCCACCACCTCAGGGAACAAGTTTATTCTAATGGTAGCGGATCATGCCACTAGGTACCCTGAAGCAATTCCCCTTAGGACTACTACAGCTCCTGCAGTAGCCAAGGCCCTCCTGGGTGTCTTCACCAGGGTGGGTTTTCCTAAGGAGGTGGTTTCAGACAGAGGTTCCAACTTCATGTCTGCTTACCTAACACACATGTGGAAGGAGTGTGGGGTGCAGTATAAGTTTACTACCCCCTACCACCCACAAACCAATGGCCTTGTTGAGAGATTCAACAAGACATTGAAAGGTATGATCATGGGGCTCCCTGAAAAACTCAAAAGGAGATGGGATGTCCTGTTACCATGCCTGCTTTTCGCTTACAGAGAAGTGCCACAGAAGGGAGTAGGTTTCTCACCCTTTGAACTTCTGTTTGGTCATCCTGTAAGGGGACCACTTTGTCTTGTAAAAGAGGACTGGGAGAGGCCTCTTCAAGAACCCAAACAAGACATAGTGTACTATGTGCTTGGCCTAAGGTCCAGAATGGCTGAGTACATGGAAAAGGCATCCAAGAACCTTGAGGCCAGCCAGGAGCTCCAGAAGCACTGGTATGACCAAAAAGCTGCACTGGTTGAATTTCAACCTGGGCAACAGGTGTGGCTTTTGGAGCCAGTGGCACCAAGGGCTCTCCAAGATAAATGGAGTGGCCCTTACCCTATCCTAGAAAGAAAGAGTGAGGTCACCTATCTAGTTGACCTGGGCACTAGCAGGACACCCAAGAGGGTCATCCATGTGAACCGCCTCAAGCTCTACAATGACAGGGCTGACATCACCATGCTGATGGTGACTGATGAGGAGCAGGAAGCAGAGAGTGAACCTCTCCCTGACCTCCTCTCTTACAGCCCAAAGGATGGGTCAGTGGATGGTGTGATCTTATCAGACACCCTCTCTGCCCAACAGCAAACTGACTGCAAGCAAGTCTTGCAGCAGTATGCTAGCCTCTTCTCCCTGACCCCTGGTCTGACCAACTGGTGTACCCATGATGTGGACACTGGTGACAATGCACCTGTCAAAAACAAAATCTATCGACAGTCCGACCAGGTCAAGGAGAGCATCAAAGCTGAGGTCAGCAAGATGCTGGAGTTAGGGGTCATTGAACCCTCTGAGAGCCCCTGGGCCAGCCCAGTGGTTCTAGTCCCCAAACCTCATCAACAGGGTGAAAAGAGAGAGATGAGGTTCTGTGTGGACTATAGAGGGCTCAACTCTGTCACCAAGACAGATGCTCACCCTATCCCAAGAGCAGATGAACTGATAGATAAATTAGGGGCTGCCCAATTCCTCAGTACCTTTGACTTAAATGCAGAGTACTGGCAGATTGGCATGGCCCCAGGAGCAAAAGAGAAAACAGCATTCTCCACCCCTGATGGGCATTATCAGTTTACTGTGATGCCCTTTGGGTTAAAGAATGCCCCTGCCACTTTCCAGAGGCTGGTGAACCATGTCCTGGCTGGGCTGGAGTCCTTTAGTGCAGCTTATCTTGATGATATTGCTGTCTTTAGCTCCACCTGGCAGGATCACCTGATCCACCTTGGGAAAGTTTTAGAGGCCCTGCACAATGCAGGCCTCACTATCAAGGCATCCAAATGCCAGATAGGGCAGGGCGCTGTGGTGTACTTGGGCCACCTTGTAGGTGGAGGCCAGGTACAGCCCTTACAACCTAAGATCCAGGCCATCATGGACTGGATAGCTCCAACAACCCAGACCCAAGTCAGGGCATTCCTTGGCTTGACTGGATACTACAGGAGGTTTGTGAAGGGGTATGGGTCCATTGTGACTCCCCTCACAGAACTCACCTCAAAGAAAATGCCCAAGAAAGTGAACTGGACAGTTAGTTGCCAAAAGGCTTTTGACACCCTGAAAGAAGCAATGTGCTCAGCACCAATTCTAAAAGCTCCAGATTATGCCAAGCAGTTCATAGTGCAGACTGATGCCTCTGAGCTAGGGATAGGAGCGGTCCTATCCCAGACCAATGATGAAGGCCAAGACCAACCTGTTGCTTTTATAAGCAGGAGGCTACTCCCCAGAGAGCAGCGTTGGAGTGCCATTGAGAGGGAGGCCTTTGCTGTGGTTTGGTCCCTGAAGAAGTTGAGGCCATATCTGTTTGGTACTCACTTCCTGGTTCAAACTGACCACAGACCTCTCAGATGGCTAATGCAGATGAAAGGGGAAAATCCAAAGCTATTAAGGTGGTCCATCTCCCTACAGGAAATGGACTTTGAAGTGGAACATAGACCAGGGACTGCCCATGCCCATGCAGATGGACTTTCCAGGTTCTTCCACTTAGACAATGAAGACTCCATAGGACAAGGTTAGTCTCATCACCTTTCGTTTGGGGGGGGTTGAGTGAGAAAGTGCCATCTTTCTTGCATGGTGTGCCCCCACTTTTTGCTAAATTGCTGAATGTACTTTTACTGAGTGTACCCTGGGCTCCTGCCAACCAGATGCCCGGGGCCTATGTTCCTTCCTTAAACCACACAAACTCCAAATTGGCAAACCCTGGCCACATGTCAGCCCCTAGTAAATGGTACCCTAGGTACCCAGGGCCTTGTGACCAGGGAAGGCCTCTGAGGGCTGCAGCACTCATTTGTGCCACCCTTAGAGGCCCTGTACCCTTACACACACACACTGCCTTTGCAGGCAGAGTGTCTGGGTGCAGGACAAAATGAAGAGTGGACATGACACACCTCTTTGTGTGCCATACCCATCACCTACACTGCCATGGCATATATCAGCCACCCCTCTGGCTGGGTGCCTTATGCCCATGGTGTGGGCACAGGAGCAGGAGCCCTGTGCCCCTACAGTACCCAGGTCCATTCCTGGGCACTGTAAGTGCAGTGCTGCCATTTAAGAGTACATGGTGCTGAGAGCTCGTCAAACACGAGCTCCACAGCACCATAATGGCAACACTAAAGATTGGGAAGTTTGGTATCAAACTTCTCAGCACATTAAACCCACCCTGATGCCAGTTTGGGATTTAATATACCAAGCACCCCAGAGGGCATCTTAGAGATGCCCCCTTACAACTAACCTACAATCCACGTCTGCTCTGAGGCTGCCCAGGCTGCCACACAGCAGACACGTTGCTGGACCCCTGGGTGGGGGAGCCCCTGCTCTCCCAGGCCTGCAACAATGCACATCCTGGGTGAGGTGATAAATCTCCTCCCCCAGGATGAGCAAAGGGAAGCTTCAAAGGCATGCCGCCTCTTGGAGTTTCCCCAGGCCACTGCAACCCCCCACTCTGGCGGGAAGCTTGGCCGGAAACCCCATACAAGGACAGGGGATGTGCCAGCCTGCCCACCCCACCCCTCAGGTGGGGGAGGCGAGGTGAAGCACATCTCCGGGCTCTCGCCATCTTGAAGATGGGAGGCCCTACCCTATCAGGATTAGGCTACTGCCCCCCTCCCACAGGAGAGAGGCAGGATAGGGGGTGTACCCACCCCAGGACAAGGACTCATTGGTCCCTGGCCTTCACCTACCTGTAACGCCCCTAAATCTAGTATTTAGGGGCACCCTGAACCTTCCTTCCCCAGATTCCAGATTCAAAAGACTACAAGAAGAGCAAGAAGAACAAAGACCTGCCCTGCAGCTGCTAAAAAGGGAAGAAGACACCAACTGCTTTGGCCCCAGCCCTACCGGCCTCTCGACTCCCGAACCTGCACCAGCGCGGCATCTCTCGTGGCCAGCAACCTCACCAACCCCTGAGGACCTGGCTACCTTTTGGCTCTGAGCCCCTGGGACTCCCATGAGTAGAGGCTCTACTCAGAAACCTATTTCTAACCCCTGGCAGCAGCCCGGAACCGCGAACCCAGCACACTCTGCACCAGCCAAGCCTGGCCAGTGCCGGAGTGGACAAAGACCCTGAGGACGGCCCCACGGCGACTGTGACCCCGAGTCCGGCACCCAAGGACCCCCCTCGACATTCCGGAAGAAGCCTGCAGCCTCGGAACAAGGTGCCCCCCCCAACCGCGATCATCAGAGGGTAAGATTTCCCGACACCAAAAGGCACCCCTGCACGCGGCGCCCTGCGGCCCCCTGTGCCCAATCCCGGGGTACCCACCTAACCTACAACTACCCAACTTACCTCTCGAAGTTGTGGTGCCACCTGAAGCATCCTCGTCCCCGAGCTTGCAGCCTTTTTCCTAACCGGAACCTTCCCATTGATTTCCATTGAGCGCCCGACGGCTCAAAAGCACCCTGCACCCAGCCGCCCGAGTGGCCCTGGCAGTGCAATCTCTACACTAGCCTACTTCCCCACTTGCCCTGAGTGAGTGACCAGGAGCCCAGCTCCCACAGCCGCGTGGCCTGCTAGTCAGCAGCCACCAAACCAGGCCCCCCTATTCCTCATAGGCTAACATTGGGCCTAACTCTCTCTGCACCCGGCCGTCCTGAAACCGCTGAGGGTGAACTGACTGTACCTACCTGACACTGGGAGACCCCTGAGCCTATGCCCAGAACTTCAACTCTGCCAGTCGAGAACTTACCCTTAAACCGCTAACTTCATTTTCCTCATAGGGTAACATTGACTGGCTTTTTCTTGGAAATTCTTCTAAGTGTGAACTTTTCAAAACTCAAACTATTCACCAAAAATCAGCAGAGTACCAAAAACGAATTTACTCACCTGCTCTTAGGTGAGCTCCCAGTGCTGGATCTTGGTGCCCAGCACTGACTCTGAAAAGTACCCACAACTATACTTACCTTTAACTCATTTTTCTTCCATAGGAAACCATTGACTGCTTTTCTATGAAATTTCTTCTAAGTGTTGATTTCTGCAATTTCTAAATATTCCTCAAAAATCGTATAACATCTGAAAACGTAATTACTTACCTGTTTTGGATAAATGTCCCAGTACTGAGTCTAGCCACCCAGTACTGGATTACAAAAGTAACGATAACCTACTGTACCTGTAACCTATATTTCCTTCCATAGGGAATCATTGATTGTTTGCTCTGAAATATTTTCTAAGTGCTCACTTTTGAAATAGCTAAATATTAGTTAAAAATCACTACAGTACCAAAGTCGACTTTCAACAGCTGATTCTGAGAACTGACCCAGGACTCGATCTAGGATCCAAGCCTGGAATTACAAAAGTAATCTAAAAAGTAATCTGTTGCATATAATTTGAATTTAGCATTGAGCTCAACGTATTGTGTTTAGAAATAGAGTTGCCTACTGCAACTATTTGTAACTGTTTACTAAAAAGTCTATTGCATATACAAAAGTATTTTTATGAAACATCTCCTGTCGAGAAAGTATATTTTAATTCCAAGTGTTGGTTCTAAAATAAAACAAGCATATATTTTTTATATACAAACCATTGGCCTAGAGTTCAGTTATTGAGTGTGTGGAACTATTTGCTGACTGAGTGTGTACAACAAATGCTTTACACGTCCTCTGATACTGCCTTACTGCTCGACCAGGCCACCACTTTGGAGAGTAAGGTTATATCTAACTTTAACCTCTGTTAAACCCTTGGGGTCTGTGGACTCTGTACATCCTGTACCTATTAAGGAACAGTATATACAGAGCCACTTTCTCACAATTAGCACCAGTGTAACATACAAATGCAACAGTGAGAAAGATGATCAGTCAACCTTTGCAATAAGCCATCCACTCCGCAGCAAAACAAGTCACATTTTTTGTTAACTTTTGATACATTTGAGCTATAAACAATTTATTAGTTTAAATGGTCAGATCATGCAGCAGATCTTGCATTAGGAGGCAAATATGGCAGAGCCAGAGTTATATAGAAAACATTTGCAAACTAGGATATTTTGCCATTCATGTTTGAACTGCTGTTGTGGAAAAAGGGAGAAGTGCTGATGATAAACACCATGGCTCTGCGAAAAATTGCTTGTGCTTCCACATTTTATCGTATTTGGGACATTCTGTGATTAGAAGCATATCCCACTTTGTGAATGTGTTTTAATGTCAAAAACTCATTATACACTTATATAATCATGTGTATCCATTGGTTGATTAAACTGGGCAGTGAAATGCCAAACAAATACTAAAAATTGGGATATTTGCGCATTCTGGCCACACCTCTGGCTCCGCCCACTGAGCCAATTCTTGGGTTATTCCCGCCCTCTGGTTCTCCGCCCACAGTTCCCCTACCTTTTTTCCCCCCACTGCGACCACTGATCAGAGGAAGTGGCATCTGTAACAGATCCAAACTTGAGGCATTTTCATGACTTATGCAACAGGCTGTAGAGCATTTATAAATCCGTACCTTACTGTTTCGTCTCATTCTTTACGTATTAGCACTTCAAATTTAAGAACATGCCTGGATTTGAATCGACCACTTTTGCGCAGCCCACGGGACACTAAATTAGTATTTTCTCCAGTACCAATCCCTTTTCTAACCACCAGATGGCAGCATTGAACTGTACAAACGAGAGAACTGAACAGATCAGGACAGCGAGACCGCCTTGTGTAACAGCTGTCATTGCGTGCCTATAATGAACACAGGAATCACAGCTCATCTTGTTCTAAGCGCAGGAAGAGGAAGGTCTGGCGCTGGTGACACACGCCACAAAGGGTGTGATAGCCTACGCGCTGACGTAGGGAATACTACTGCTCCTACGCAAGAGCCGTACCCGGAAGAGTGCTTGTTTGTTAATCGACCTTGCTTGTTCTGATATTTTGCCTCAATTTGATTTAAAATGCATTTAAATCTATTTCGAAGGTCACATGCGTGTGAAGAGGACACCGGTGCGGGGCGCAGGAAGGATTCATTCGCTCCTCCCTACCGGTATAATAATGGAGGAGGATGTCATGTCTGGAAACCTTCATGTCTGGGAACCTTTTATGCCAGCACAGGGTTGTGAGCGAGCGTTGGCGTAGCAAAGATGGCAGAGGCCCTGATGCAAGCACGGAACATTTCCCAGTTACATAGTAAAAGCAGCTCAAACTGGGATGCAGTGTGTCAGGGGCGTCGTATGGCAGGGGCGTCGTGAACTCCCCGCTTTAGCAACTACAGCGTGGGTGGGGCTCTTTAGAGTCTCTTCTGTCGGCAGCTCTGTATGCAAAATCTCATAATTAACACTATGAAGGCGTACAGACCACGTCCATAGAAGAGAAGCTGGAGCTAGGAAGAAGGAAAGATGGATAAATAGAAAAGGAGAAGAAGGAAGGAAGGATGCAGAGTAAAGGGATGGATAGGTGTATGGTCGCATGAAAGGATGGTAGAGTAAAGGGATGGATGAAGTAAATGATATGCTGTTCCTGTTTAGTTAAAAATGAGGCAGTTGAAGGGATCTGGAATACTTTAGTCAAGAATGATTCAGAGGTGGAAATCCGTTTTATTGGAATTTAGGGCCCTCACACACCCAAATGGGTGTCATGCTTCATCATCGGGCTGCTCCTCGTCGGGTCGGCGCTGCAATACCCGACGGGCTCCCAATAAGGGGCACTTTGGCGGAGATCTTTTTTCCAATAGCCGTTTGGTGCCGTGGGGGTGAGGGGCCAAGCGAGTGAAGATTTAAAAAAATGTGTGTGTAAGAATAGTGAATTAAAACAGGGTTGGGAGTACCAACAACGATAATTTTAATGAGTGGGTCTCCTACCCTGAGGAAAAACAAAACAAAAGGCGCAAGGCTGAGATTTATGTCTCATATGGGGCGCTCTTTTGTGTGACTGGTCAACATGTTTCTCGCCTAATCCTAAATCTAGGGGCGATTTGTCAGGACCAAAAAAACTGTATGTAAACTATCTTCACCTAGGGTAGCGATGTGGTAAAAAAAAACACTATTATCCACCCTGACTACTATTTATGTAAAGTACGTAGTGCTGAATCTACCTGATAATGCAGGATCTACCTGTTTAGGAAAGAAATCGACATATCTGTTAATTAATGCACAACAATCATTATAGCTGTATTAACTCTCCTATCCCTTGTACAACTGACTCACAACACAAAAGTGATATTTAAAACCAGACAAAAACAAGGTGCCCCGTGATGTGATTCACACTGGTGATATCTTGTGAACACGGGCATCTCAAGTGAAGAATAAAGTTGCAGAAATCAAATGTATAACTCACCCAATTTGGATTGTTAAAACGCTTCCTCAATACCCGGCAGATTGAACATATTAAACTTCCTCATGTGCTCAGGGTGATATATGAGAAAAAGAAGTATGTCATTCATGTTGCCGGAACTTATATTCCCGATATGTTTTATGGGAAGCGTTGTCGCCGTGTGAGTAAATCAAATCAGGCACGGTATTAACCATAGGATTGGTTCAGATCAGAGGGATCCCCTGCAGGTTATTTACATGCCGTAAGATGTGTATGGACTAAAATATATTTAACCCAACTGGAAAACAACAATATGATTTTCTAGAACAATACACCAATGTTGAAGGTGCATTCTACCCAGAATGCATCAAGTTACTCAAGTGTAAGGATTCAAAGGAAGACAAAAAAAACATGATCAATAGAAAATATGAATAAATCAGAACCATTAGGAAGTAATCTGAAGGTATTCAATGGAATTGTTTTGTTAGCTTATCTGTGGCAGTACAGACAAGGTCCAACCGCATGCAAAGCAGTCTTGGTCCCTTCCCAAAAGGCACAGTCCAGACCAAAAAGCTAGTTCATGTCTCCCTTTTAATTGGGAAGACAATCCAACACGTGTTTGGCCCTGTTGGACCTTACCGGTGAGGTACAGCTCGAGGTCAGGCCCACGTTTAGGTGCACCTCAACATCACAAAAGCCCAGGATAAAGTGGAGGGGCTAGCTTGGAAACGTTTTGATGAAGAATTCAAAGTGAGGATGTGTGAAGGTTAAGAGAGGTTGTGTAGGACCTGTCGGACAGGTATCTATGGCTGCAACAAATATCTCAGGTACAATTGTTCCACACGGCCAATGGCTTGCTGATGCTGTATAGGATTTTTCTACGCTGCCTTGCTCAGGTCAGGCAGCAGAGTAGGAGCCATGGAGTTAAAGAAAACATCAGCTTGGTATTTTACACAGGAGTATGATTTTGAGTAACATGCAGAGTTAGACATTATTAAAAAGCATTTTAGCAAATGCTTCACTCTTCAGTATCCCTCCAATAGACCAGCAGAGAAGCTGTGATGGTGTGCAATAATTTACAAGTCAAAGATCACACACATGTTAAGCTGCAGGAGCAGAAGGAAAGCTGATCATGAGTTGGATATGAAAAGGGCAGCAAATTTGCATCAGGCCTTTGAAGTAGGATTTCAGCTCTGTTACAAACAGCGTAGAATTGGGAGATGGGTGGATATTTTGAGACCGACTAAAGAAATTGGACAGGAAAGTGGCAGAAGGCAGGGTGACTGGACCATTTGACCACTGGCCCTTGGATAATTTAAGTGTGTCACCACTGGGTGGTGCCAAAGGAATCGGAGGTGAATTATAAATTGATACATCACCACTTCTAGCTGAAGAGAGGACTCCTAAATTACTTTATTTGGCAGGAGGAATGCTTATTGGCCTATGTAAGCTTGAATAACACCTGGGTCAAGACCCTAGGGTTGGCCAGCCAGGGGATTAAGGACTAAGGTGCACATGCATCAACATCCCGAAAAGCGATTCCTTAATAGCGAGAAATAAAGAATCGGTAATAAGGAATCGCATTTCGGAATGCATGAACAGATTCGGTAAATCTCAGCGATTCCTTAAAAATCGCTAATAATTACCGATTACACAATAGCAATTACTGAAAATACCAATTAGCAATTCGCGAATTCGGTATTACCGAATTCGGTATTAGCGAGTTCGGTATTAGCGATTTCGCTAAAAACAGGTCGCTCCAGGAGCGGGCTGATGACATCACAACTAGGAAGTCAAGCAGCCCCACCCTCATTCACTGCCCTGAGGAGCTCACAGGAGGAGGCAGAGCACACAGGCTGAGGCAAGAGAATCCTCTCTCTGAAACCATCCACCCTACCCTCATCCAGGATGGACAAGGATGCACCAGGCACTGCAGACACGCCCAGGAAGAGGAAGAGAAAGTTCTCTGACAGGGAACTTGAGCACTTGATCGAGGGGGTGAGCAGCAAGCATGGCAGGCTGTTTGGCAAGCTGTCACTCAAGGTGCCCGAAGCTGAGAAGAGGAAAATTTGGCTTCGCATCAGGGAGAGGATGAATGCTGTGGGAGTGACGCACCGCAGCATCGACGACCTCAAGAAGAGGTGGTATGACCTCAGGAAGAGGGCAAAGGAAAGAATTGCTGAAAGGGTCAAGGAGGCAGCTGGCACAGGAGGGGGGCCATCCACAGTACCTGCAAACACTGCCCTGGAGGAGCTTGTCGAGGGGACCATTGAGCCAGAGGCGGTTGTCGGAGTAACGCAGATGGACACCTCCGGCGCAGCCACCACTGAACAAGGTAAGATGCATGCCTGCGGCCATACGCTGCGTATCGTATACCCATCCCCATCCCCCCAGGTCAATCACAGTGTGCAGGCAGAAGTGCATAACACATATGCCCTCACATCAGTATTGCATCATGGAAGTCGTAGTCATGTCAGCAAAGTGTGCATGTATAGTCACAAATGCAAAATAAATGAGATCAGCAGTACAGGGCCAACATAGAGTCAAATAATGTAATTCATTGTAGGACATAAATGCAGAATGACAAACAGATGTAGTCACAAAATAAACTAACAATACACTGTTTCATACACAGATGCATCTCCTGGGGATTCCGATGATAGTGAGCGCCTCATCATCTCCGAAACACCGGCAGATTCCGATGGCGACACTCCGCAGGAAGGTCAATCCCCACCACCACCAGCAACAATACCACCACCACCACCAGCGACAATACCACCACCACCAACACCTGCAACAAAACCACCAAGACGCAGGGCACATGTCCCCTCCCTGCAGGTGATGGATGCATGCCCTAGTCCTGCACCCACAAGTGGGCAAAGTCATACAGGTGTCACACCGCCAGCACCACCACCAGCACGTGGCAGAGTCACACAGCGGTGCAGGTCCATGCGCAGTACTGCCGAGGGAGCCGAGCAGGCAAGGAACATTTATGGTGGAGTCGAGGCTCAGATGCTGCGTGTTCAGCGCCTGCAGGGGAGACACATGGGGACAATGAACCTCAACATTTCACGTCTCGCAAAACATATGTGCACTCTAACTGACGCAGTGCGGCACATGACCACAGTTGTGGCAGAGGGCAATAAGGACATTAGTCAAAACCTCCAGGAGCTCACCCGTGCCATCCGAGCAGGACGACACAGCGAGCGCCGGAGGCATAGGCAGAACTTGCTCCGTTCCACAGCATCGACCAGGGCCATCACAAAGCTCTGCAACAGCACTGCTGTGTTGTCCCGCCGCTCCGTGTCACTGCAGGTGGACCTCGGACATTACTGTGGTGACGTGGCGAAGGCCTTAGGCCAGGTGACCACTGCAGTGGAACACTTGCAGTCAGGGACATTCAGTGGCAGCAACTTGGGAGGGGAGGATGGCAGTGAGGCTGCATCCAGTGTGAGCAGCGTCTCGGTGATGGAGACCTGCACCAGGAGGCGCAGTTCGCGCTGCTCCACAGCCACAGAGACACAGCGTGGTGAGGTGGAGGAGAAACGCGATAGGAGGCTGAGCGTTCGTGGGAAGCGCCACTAGACATTCTGTCCTGCATCCCTGACCATGGTGGGGTAACCATGGCCCACTTTAATTTTGCATTTGCACTCCCGTGAATCCAACGGTCATGTTTTTGCCCACAATGTGTGGGGGAACTCTAATTTGCATGTCAGTGTAACATTACATACATAAGTGCTCCTGTGAATTAAACAGTAGCACTACTAATGATATCGTCATGGCTCATTCTTACCTGGCTCTGAGATGATGTTGTGTGATGTATGTCCGCCTCCTTTGACCTTCAGCTGTGTTTGGAACGTGTGACTGTCGGTGTTGTGCGGGTGGTTGATCATCCCGGTAGTTGTCATTCCTGTCCACCTCTATGGGTATCCCCCTTCTGGTTGCAATGTTGTGCAGCATGGCACATACTGCTACAATCCTGCAGCAGGTGTCTGTTTTATATTGCAAAGCACCACCAGTCTTATGTAAGATCCGGAAGCGAGTCTTCAGGATCCTGAATGTCCTCTCAATCACATTTCTGGTGCTTATGTGGGCCGCGTTTTAGCGTTGCTCCTGTGGTGTTGCTGGGTTGATGTAGGGGGTGAGGATATATTCCCGCAGGGCGTATGCACTGTCACCTACAGGATGGAAGCAAAGGCTTAGCGTCAGTCATGATGATACATGTGTGATGCAGATGTTATGAATAGGTATGTTTACGTACCAAGCAGGAGTCCCTCTCCAAATTCTCCATTGAGCAGACGCCTGTGGATGCCACTGTGTCTGAATATATAGGAGTCGTGTGTGCTCCCTGGAAATTGTGCCACTATGTCCGTGATGATGTGCTTGGCATCGCACACGACCTGCACGTTGATGGAGTGATAGGACTTCCTGTTACGGAAGATGTACTCATTGGCTGAGGGTGGACAGATGGGGACATGCGTGCAGTCAATGCATCCTATGACATGGGGGAATTAGGCCACCTGGTAGAATACCTGTTTGGTGTGGTCCATCTGCTGGGGGGGTTGTGGGGAAGCTGATGTGGGTATGTATCATTGTCAGCATGGCATCAATGAATTTACGTAAGAAGCGTGATAGTGCGCTTTGTGATACGCCTCCCGCTACCGCTATGACCCCCTGGAAACTTCCAGACCCCAGTAGGTGCAGGCTGCATAGGACCTGGACGTGCGCAGGAATGGCATTGGTCCGACGTGTCTGGTGCTGCAGTAGTGTTTCCAGGTCAGCTATTAGGCGCATTATCATTGCACGATTGAGACGGTACTTGTCGTATACCTCATCCTCATTTTGGCCAAGCAATGTAATGCGCACTCTGAATACTCTCTCCTGGATCCTTCTCCTGCGCTGTGCTGCTGCATTTATTCTCATCCTCCTTGCAAGCACGTAGAGGGCTGCCATTTTGTGAAAGGAAACAGGGTCTCCAGGCCCAATTTGTATGGCTTTCTGATTGATTGCATCTTTGGAACACTTGTGAGTTTTTCAGATTTTTTTTATTTTTTCTGCAACTTTACCCCCTGGTTCTGATTCCCCTTAATCTGCTCATGCTAAATAGCGATTTTGGGGATTTTCGGTATTTGCGACTTTTGATGCATTCATTAGCGATTCTTTATTTGCGATTAGCTAATGTCAGGCGCTATTTGTAATTTCGGTATTTCCGAATCTTTATTTTGCGATTCTTTATTTTAACGGGGATGTTTTTTGTGATTCTTTATTTTAACGGGGATTTATTTTGCGATTCTTTATTTTTTCGCTATTGGTGTTGATGCATTGGGATTCGTTGTTTGCCATTCGCTAACGGGTGATTTTAGCGATTCGGTATTTTTGCGAGGTGATTTTTGCTTGATGGATGTGCCAGTAAGACGTCTGTGGCAGGAAAGTACCCTTTTTCAGTTATCAATGTTTTTCAGAAATGTTCTGGTTTACAGGAAACTCTCAAAAAGAATCTATTACCCTCCTGATACTTAATGCTAGAAGTTATGAAAATACGTTTCTCACAATCCACTTATATAGTCGATTGGAAGACCTGAAATCAGCAACCTTTCAACCATCTGGGGGCTGTGAGTCTGCAGTCAGACCTACCTCCTGTACTTATCTAGTAGTAAGTTTGGAGTAGGGACCTGTACCCTACAACATTTCTGATGTTGTGGCCATGCAACCAGATACAGCAGTTCGCAAGAAGCGTTGTACCAACAAAGCTGGGCTTCCAAAGGCTAACAGAGCCAGACGAGGCTATACTCACTCACACCCAGGGCCAGATGAGTGAGCATCTGACTTCAGGATGTTGGCCTCTAGACCAGCCACGTATTCTCCTTTACCACTTTCCCCAACGTTTGGAGCCTGATTTCCTATGTGTGCTAGTCTTTCTGCTTACTTGTATAAATGGCTGTCGGTTAAAAATGACGATACCTACCGTCAAACTTTTAACATGTTTTTCTCTTTTCAAAAACAAAATCTCAAAGCAGGATTTTGTTTTTGGAAAAAAACGAATGACCCTAACACCAAGTGAGTTTTCTCCCATAGTGTCTGGGTCATTTACACATTTTTAATCTCCCTTACCGCCACGTTTTTCAGGGCAATCAGGGAGACTAAAAACTGGCCATTTGACCACCCTCTCTAAATCGGGCAGACTGCCGAACTGCAAAACCTCCAACTCAGCTTACTCCGTTGGGCCGTCAAAGGAGTATGTCAGTGACTGAGACGAAGTAGCCTTTGTCTCTGATGTACTTAAGGTTCGCCCGTCTGTAATTTGGTGAAGAGGGTACTCTATCGTCATTGGGACAGTACACCCTCTCGCCAAACTCCACATCAGACATTAACGTTTTCAAGGTTAAGTAATAAAACAGAATGTGGCACGCTTTTGCATCAGTAGCAAGCAGTAGGATGAAGGTTGTGGTTATTTGGCACCAGAGAGGAAGGAAAGATTGTCATGAACTGTGGCTTTCCTCTCCATACTCTGCCAGTGCACAGGCATCATATTTTGAGTGTACTCAAGTTAGCTCCAGTCACAGGAAGGAAAGGCTGTAGCAGTACAAGGAACACTGGTGCCCTTCTGGCAAAAGGCTTTGTATCTTTGAGGGACGTGCAATGCGATGGCGCTAAGCATGAACTACATTGTCCATGAACTCTGAACTTTCCCACTGTTTCAAAACAGCAGCTGCCATCTTTGATGTTGTGTATAAGTTTCCTCATGGTCAACCGTGTCTTTGCTAGGCAATTGAGATGTTTAGTTGCCGCAGCCATTTTCTTGCTATTCAACACCCAATACAACTTTAGGAGAGTTGTTTCCACATACGCCTCCCCTTCTGCAACTGGTGACTGTGTTGATAGAAGTATTCTAAGGATCCAATCGTATGAGGAAAGTGAATTTGAACAGCTATATTAGGAGGCTATTGGATTCTGTAAGCCACAAAGTAGTAATGTAATACCAATTCATGTGGTATATTTCATCGATGTCCTAACCAGAACTTTATGGGCATTAACAGTCTTATCTATTCTGTATAACCTCTATGAAGTTCATGCCCAGCAGTTGTGATTCCTGATGGAGTTTGGCCACCCTCTCAAAGCGCTAAGAGACCTGCGGGTGATTATGTGCCCTACAAATGTCAGTTAACATAACATAACTTATGGGTCAGTGGCGAACTCCGGCGTCTCTGTTTCTCCTCTCTTATCCCATTCCACTATTCCTGTGTCTGCTGCTCACTAACGTGTCGCAACTGTGTAGGGTCAGCTGTGGATACATCGCTCCCATTGCATCCCAACTACGAGGTCAGTGCTTTCTGATTCAATAGTAAACAAATCAATGTTTTGCATCAAATTGAACACCATTAAAATAGAATTGTAACCAGGAAAGGATAAGCTGTGGACAATTTTGCTGTTGACTGAAGAGGCTTTGAATGTTAAGGTGCAAGGACCATTGTGTTGTTCATGAATAATCAGAAGGTCAAAGATGAGAAGTTTTTGAATATGTTGTGGGGTTTTGGATTTCATCGGTGACTCATTAAATTTAGGGCCACATACATCCTAGGTTTGTACAGTAACTATGCAGATGTGTTAGCTCATTCACAGTGCGAGACATTTTGTGAGCTGACATTGGCAACAGACAGGCGCAAAACCCACAAGCAGCTAAACTATGAAATGTAGAAAGGTGACACCATACCAGCTGATTGATGGATGATAGTTTTGGATTTTGTTTAGCAAGCTAAATCAATTAGTCAATCATTTGACTTAAAGTATTAATTTGATAGATAACCGACAAAACATAATCACAGGTAGCACTTTCCATCTTTTATTTCAGAAGTTATAACTGAACAGTAACAGCAGCTGGTACAAGGTGGAGCAGCCAACACTTGCTTCATCTCAGAGGACTTTATAATGTCCATGAAGTTGTACTGATGCAAAACCACAATATGTTAATTGTGTAAGACCACTGAAGAGCGTTATGTGCCAGAGAACCATCTGCTTTATGTCGTGGTAATTCAAGCATCTCTAGTAATTGGTTAATGAAATAAATCTTCCTAGGAAGGAATGTTGATTGGATTTAGGGGACTTTGTATGTGGTAGAGATGAACCCGGGTTTGTTTGTCCTGGATGCTTTTGGAGCTTCTCAGTTGTGGGGAGGTTTGGAGGAACGGACTGTGATTCAGACTTGAGAGATTTAAGAAAGATCAAAACAGAAGGTAAGATATAGTATTTTAGGGGGCAGTGGGGGCGTGTTAGCTTTTAAAATAAGGAAGTGTATTTCCACAAATTTACCTGATCCAAGTTGCCCCAAGTGGGTGATCACAGTAGGAGAACTTGCCTTCCTCTGGGAAGTTCATGGGAGAAAGGGGTTCTACCCAAGACACTTTTGGAAACACGGGACTACTTAGTGCATTTCATAGTTCACTTTTCACATACATTTACTATAAAGCAATAGGTGCTGACTGGGCACTTGCGTCATATTTCAGTACTTTCATAATGTGCAATGTGTCTCTGTCCTTGCCCAACCATGGTAGATATTCACCCATCTCAAGAAAGATTTGGAAAAATGGTGGCAAAGTGACACAGTTTTCTCCACAATTCCCCAAGAAAAGTCTAATAAGCCATGGATGACAAATGGCCAATCCTCTGTCTTTACTTCTGCCATTTAATTCATTTCATTTTTCCATCCTGCCTCTTCTAAGCAGAGTCTCAGGCATGAGTTGAAACTGGCAGCCACCCAGAGTTAAAGTGGAAAAAGAAATATTACACAGATCTCATAATCCCAGGAAGTACACAGCAGAGTTCAATAAGTTTTACAGGAGCAGAATGCAATATCATCACTCATGTTAAGAGACTACAGATTTCGACAGCAGACCAGATACACCTTCTTACAAGCTAAGATCTTAGGCGGCAGTTGTGATTATAACTCAAATATCAGCTTTAAATATATGTTAGTAAATGCAGTCCTATAGTTTCCAAACATTAACTTATCAGTTTACACCAGTAAACATACTTAATTACGAAACACGTTTTATTTTTGAAAAAATAAACTTCATTCTTCAAAACAAAAAAGCCTATCATGTTTTTAGGCTATACGCTATTTTTGCCCTGAAATGCTACCTTTACTCTTTAATATGTACATGGTGCTGAAACTATATTGTTTCATTCTCATCAAGTACACACAAGTACTATTGGCACATATGAGTCAAATCTGTTGTGTATGCCCAAATATTACCATTGCATACAATGCATTAGCACAATATGCCAAGAATTACTACCATTATCCCAGGAGCAGCATCAACCTATGTGTAGACACCACCATGCCATGGATGCCCACAGTATTCCAGGAATTTCCTTCAGTAAACCAGTGGGCACTATCATCCCATGAATGCTCAATATATGTCATAGTTTACCACTATTATGTAAGAGGCAGCATTATTCCAAGGGCGGGAACATCCTGCCATTAATGAACATAATATGCCAAGAATTTCAACCTTGATGCCAGGACCAGTACGGCTCATGGGGTGGATATTATCATACCATCGATGCCCACAACATACCTGTAATTACCACCATTATGCCAAGGCCACCATCATACCAGGAATGATCAAAAACACTCTCAGGGTCAGATGTACGAAGTATTTTACCTCTCGCAAACAGTCCATCGGGCTGTTTGCGACTGGTACAATGCATTTTGTCCTGCACAGAAGGCAAAATGTGACTCGTTAACTTGTTAATGAGTCGCATTTTGCTTTTGCGATTCGGTATTGGGAAGGGGCGTGTTTCGAGCATCCCTTGCTAATTCCCAATAGAACTGGTATGTATGAATGTTTTGCAA
Source organism: Triturus cristatus (assembly GCF_964204655.1). Taxonomy (NCBI): domain Eukaryota; kingdom Metazoa; phylum Chordata; class Amphibia; order Caudata; family Salamandridae; genus Triturus; species Triturus cristatus. The sequence continues at coordinate 841,613,469 of NC_140580.1, read as the reverse complement.
CCGGGAATGTGGTCGCAAAACATTTGCAGTTACTGTTAACTCATTCGCGAACAGGAAGGACCCCTTCCCCTTTGTGAATGTGGGCGTTAATATTGTTCCACGGACCACTGCCTACTCTTAAAAAATGAAAAGGTAGCTTTTCATTTCTATTTTTTAAATGCATCCCGTTTTCCTTTAATGAAAACGGGCAGCATTACAAAAAAAAATATTGCTTTATTTAAAAAGCAATCACAGACATGGTGGTCTGCTGACCTCAGCAGGCCACCATCACAATGGGTCGCAAATGGTGGCCTGGATCATGAATATTGATGGGAGAGGTCCATGTGCAACCTTCTGCGAACTGCTAACAGTGTCAAACACACTGTTGTACATCGCAGTTTGCGATTTTATAATAGCGAATCACTAAAATTCACTATTGGGAAATCACAAACGCGATTTTGTACATCTGGCCCTTGGTCTAAAAGCATACCCACATGACATTGCACATACACAAACATACAAATATAGCAACATTCAAAACTTTTTATATATAAGCACTACTTTGCATTGACCAGCTGCAAAATATTTTGTTTAGGCTGCCTAACCTCTGCTTCACGATCGTCCGCTCAGTGCCCTGTTTTGGTTGCAGTGCATGGAAGTGTCAGGGTCATGTGAGATTGACAGTAAAGGCGATATAATACAGCCAATTGCCAAATAGCTCAATCAAGCCCATAGTGACTAGCTATGTTAAAGGCGCGTGCTGCCAATCTTTCAAAGCAGGGACTGCCATTGATTTTGGAGTGGAGAAGCACAATGTCTTTATTGGGAGTTAGTCTGTCTTTGTCCTCGTGGCATTATGTTATCAATGTTCCTTGCATGGAACGCAGAATGGATAATGACGGCAGTTGCTGCCAGGTGGACTGTGATGCTGGTCGTAATTAAAGGAGCTGCTTACAATACCTATTGCTGTCTTCCTTTCACTGGCGACGGGCTGGTCCAGTATCCAGTCTCCCTCTTCGTGAGTTGCTGGACGTTGTGGTGGTTTTTCCTGTTCGAAGCAACATTGAAAGTCAACGCTTTCTGAATTGAGCTCCGCTGAGCTCTGAAGTCTCAAAGCTAGTCTTTCACACGCGCTCTGTGCCTTCCCGAAGAATTTCATCCTGGTGAGACAATTTTGATTTATTGTTCCTCCTCGCTTTTGTCATTTCCCTGCTGTGGCGCGCGAGCTTTCTCCAGCCACTTTCGGCGCGTGCATCGACGCGCGGCGTCACAACGACCGGCTTACGGATCAGCCTGCGGCGTTAGCGTTGTCTTGACAACAGGGTTACCATTACCATTGGCGCACAGAATTTGATTTCGGCTGCCGTGCGCATGAAGTCTAGCGCAAAGTTTTAACAGATTATAAACGGAAGCCTGTTCCCCATGGTGCGCAGGATGAAAGTGAGACGATAATGGTGTGTAAACATCAGTTTTAAAACGAACAAACTGTACTCGTCAAGACAAGAGCGAGGTTAACATTCAATTGCTTAGCCTGCATACGTGTGAAGTAGAGCGCCACAAGCGATGTTATCTCACTGAAATCTACCGTCTTCTGTGCATGTAATTAAATGAACCATGAAGTGAATACTCAATCCCAAAGGAAATCGTTGGTACACAATTCAACACTATTGTTGCTTCAGTGTTACGCTCACTACGCGTGTCGGTATAGAGAAAAAAAAAAGACTTTTAAACATTTGGTTGTGATTTTTTTTTGTGTGGCAGCAACTGACCCACGCAAGGTCACCAAATGGATAGAGTAATTGCACCACCTCCGTTTTTACAGTCTCCTGGTTCTCCTCCCATTCTGTGGCAACAATGGAAGGAGACGTTTGAGGCATATCTTGAGGTGATTGATGGCGATACCTTCACCTCTAAAAAGGAAAAAAGACTTACTTGTTTACAATTTAGGTGCTGAAGGCAGGTCTATTTTAAAAACTTTACCTCTTGAGCTGGTAAGAACGTGTATTAGTGGAGGTGACGATGGTGATTCACTAATTGTTGATGACTATGCTTCACTAATAAAAACCCTAGATAAAAGATTCAACCCTAAGCGTAATATAGTACTGGAGTGTCATAAATGTTTGCAACGTGCACAAATGCCTTGAGAATCCATAGACGATTTTGTTGCTGCACTTAAAATCTTAGCTGTCACTTGCAATTACAGGGAGTTTCGAGATGAAATAATTTGTGATCAGTTGATTGAACGCACATGCGATAAGAAAGTCCAAGAAAAACTTTTATCCTCTGAAGATCCGGATTTAGAGTCTGCTCTTATTTTAGCGAGGAGCATTGAGCATTCTCAATTCTGTATGAAAGAGTTGAGTGCACCTGCCCCATCTACATCTTCGACGGAAATCAAGCTAGTCAGTACAAAACCTTCTACCAAACCAACCAAGGGTGCCAATATGAATGTTCCTCGTGCCCCACCAGCACCCTAATTTGTCTAAAATCAAAACTGAAGGACAAAATCTTTCCTGTTATGGATGTGGTAGTAGGTCTCATTTATGCAATTTCAAGTTTTGTTTTGCCATAAATCAAACTTGTTTCAAGTGTGGGAAGAAGGGACATCTGGCACGCATGTGCAAAGCGACTGTTCTCCACAAGAAACCGTCACGCACCGTGAAAGCTATTGAAGAGGACAGTGTGCAGTATGAAGAAGATGATGGAAGTTATGAACTATTGATGTTATCTTCTTCATCTATACAATCTGAGGGTGTGGTAGAAATTGCTTCCATTGCAGAATCCCAAAAAAGAAAATCTCTTGTGTGCACCATAAGTTTGAACGGTAAAAACATTACGTTTCTTGCTGATTCTGGTTCCCCTTTTACCCTCATTAATGTCAAGGATTTTGAAAGTTTGGGTGACATTTCTGTAGCGCACTCAAGCATAAAAATCTTTGCTTATGGTGGCAAAAGAGTAGAAGTTTTAGGCAAATTTATGGGCAATTTAGAATTCAAAGGCGATTGTACTTATGGTACTGAATTCATTGTGAAGGAAGGTGCCAATTTGTTGGGATGGCAGGAACAAGGGGAGCTTGGAATCATTCTTGATCCCAATCATACTGATATGGTTTTATCCAAACGTGAAGCTAAACAATATTATGCTGGTCTCCCTGATGTTTTCCCTGTGCATACTGTTACAGCCAATTTGTCTGTTGAGAATGATTGGATTCAAAGCTACCCCAAGGTTTTTAGTGGGAAGTTGGGCAAACTCAAAGGATTTCAACACCGTATCGTTCTTAAAGAAGGTGCTAGAGCTGTCGCACACAAAGTGCGTAGGGTACCGCTTAGCATGCGCAGTGAATTGAGACAAGAATTGGAGCGGTTGTGTGCCATGGGAGTGATTGAATCCATTGAGGGGTCAGAGTGGTTGTCACCCATTGTTTTAGCGCGCAAAGCAGATAAATCTCTTAGAATGTGTGTGGACTCGCGCGATCTGAATGCTTGCATATGGGTGGACCGCCAACCTCTGCCCAACATCAATGAGATGTTGTCAACTTTGGAGGGTGCGAAGTATTTTTCTTCACTTGACATATCCTCCGCTTACCATCAAATCGAATTGTGCAAAGACTCGAGACATCTCACATCATTTGTGACTCCTGATGGGGCATTCCGCTATTTACGTATGCCGTTTGGTTTGGCATCAGCTTCCGCAGTGTTCCAGCGCCTCATGGGAAACTTGTTTAAGAACACTGCGGGAGTCGTGTTCTTTCAGGACGACATTCTTATTCATGGAAAAACCGTACAAGAGCACAATGTCAGAGTCAAGCAAGTATTAGAAATTGTTAAGTCTAGTGGGCTAACATTAAGGAAAGACAAATGTAAATTTCTTCAGGAAGGGGTGGATTATCTGGGTCATCACATTTCTGCAAGAGGAGTTGAACCCAAGATGAAGCTTCTAGATGCCATCCAAAATGCACCTGAACCTCAGAACAAAGACCAACTACGTTCCTTCCTGGGGTTAGTTGAGTACTACGCAAAATTTGTAGCTAATTTTTCTGATAGAACTGTGTGTCTGCGTGGTCTTCTGAAGAAAAATGAGAAATATTTAAGGTCTGAACAATGTGCGTGTGATTTCAAGTTGTTGAAAGAAGCAATTGTGCAGGCACGTCCACTCAAACTGTTCAACATCAACGATCGATGCATTGTCTCCACCGATGCTAGCAATGTGGGTCTTGGGGCTGTTCTCATGCAAAAAAGATCGGACAATAGGGAAGAAATCATTGCTTTTGCCTCCAGAACGCTCCGGGGTGCCGAAGGGACCTATTCCACTATTGAAAAGGAAGCTTTAGCTCTATGGTGGGGAGTGCAGTATTTCCGCAATTTTTTTGTGGGGCAATGATTTTGTTCTCAGGACTAACCACAAACCTTTGGTGGATCTTTTTACCACCAAGGGTGGGGGAAGGGCCACGCCTGGCATTGCCAAATGGCAGTACAGACTCAATGAATTTAATTACCGTCTAGAGTATGTGGCTGGTGTAAAAAAATGTGTGGCTGATTGCTTATCAAGGTTGCCTCTTACTGAGAATGTTTTCGAACCTGAAAGTGATCGTTTAGAAATGGTGTGTGCTGTCAGCACTATAGCTGATACTGGAGCCGCCTTATCTGAAGTTGATTGGAAGCTTGCCATCTCTGAGGATGTTGAGATTAGTAAGGTGATAAATTTCGTAGCTCAGGGCTGGCTCAATAGTACTGTTCTTCCTTCCGAGTTAATTCCTTTCAGGAGGGTCAGTGATGAGTTGTCCCTGGTTGATGGAATTTTGCGCAGGGGTGGATTACTGGTCGTTCCCTTATCGCTACGTAAAAAAGTTTTGGATTTAGCCCACGAAGGTCATTTAGGCATTCGTGCCATGAAGCGGAGGGTAAGGGAAGACTTTTGGTGGCCGGGTGTTGATAGGTCCATTGAAGTCTGTGTTCGTGATTGTGGTGCATGCGTATTGAGCGACAAAACTCAAGTGACCTGTCCATCTTCTATCAGTCCCATTCCTGTCATAGAATCACCTTGGTGCAAACTAGCTTTTGATGTGGCAGGTCCATTCAGTGGCCTTGGGAGGTCTCCTAAGTATGCTCTGGTTTTAATTGACTATATGTCTAAATGTCTAAATGGCCAGAAGTTAGGTTTGTGGAAGGAATCAATTCCGCTACTATTATCAATTTTTTCAAAGATGTTTTTCTTCGGGAGGGATTCCCGGAGGAATTGGTAACTGACAATGGCACTCAGCTGGTGTCTGCTGAGATGCAGGATTTTCTCAAAACGCATGGCATCAAACATATTCTCACCTCTCTTTATCATCCTTGTAGTAACGGTCTAGTTGAACGCCTTAACCGGGTGATCAAGGACCAATTACAGTTGGCCTCCATAAATGGTTTTCACTGGAAGGTAGCAATCTCTGACATGCTATGGGCAATGAGAACTACTCCTCACTCTAGTACTGGAATGTCTCCCTTCACTTTGCTTAGAGGTAGAGTAGCAGGTTCCAAGCTGAATAAAGACTGGATGTTAAGGAAGGAAGTGGATTTACAAAAATTAGGGAAGGTGGCAGACGTCGGAGCTGCGGTTCAAGCCAAGTATGCATCTGATCGTGCCAGAGTATCTCCGGTGTGCCAAGGAGACTTGGTAAGGACTAAGAAACCTGTGCTTGTTTGCAAGGGTTTTTCTCGGTTTTCTGCTCCTGTTAAAGTCAGAGAGGTGAGAGATCATGTTGTTGTGCTGGAAAATGGGAAAGTTTGGAACAAGTCTGCTGTCTCGGTGGTGCCTAAGTCAAAAGTTGAGTTTGTGAAAAACAAATTTGGTGATAGCACTCCTTGTGTGGGTGAATTCTGCGCCTAGCAATAACGTTGTTCCCCGACAAAGTCTTTTAAGAACTAGGTCTCCTCCCGCCAAATTTCAGGATTATATTAGATTTTAGTTTCCCCTTATTTTGTGATTAGTTTTGTTATCTTTATGTATGGGTGGGTGATAGTATTTACTTATGTGGTGGGAGGGCAGTATTTTCAGGATGGGTTTTAGCAATTGTTTATGTAATGTGAGGGGGTGGTGTTTTCAAGTGAAGGGAGGGGGGTGTGTTTGGAGTTAGTCTGTCTTTGTCCTCATGGCATTATGTTATCAATGTTCCTTGCATGGAACGCAGAATGGATAATGACGGCAGTTGCTGCCGGGTTGACTGTGATGCTTGTCGTAATTAAAGGAGCTGCTTACAATACGTATTGCTGTCTTCCTTTCAGTCTTGCTGAAAATCTGCAGGCATTAATGTTATTGATGTTTCTAAACGAAACATTCTGTGTGATGGGGGTCCTTGGTTGCATAGACTAGAGATCAGAGAAGACAGGTCACCCTATGAGGGCTAAGTGGCTGGGGATTTAGTGCGCTCTAGAGACCAATAACCACGGAGGGATTAGGAGGGCTGGTAGGCCTAGGAGATGAATAACGACTAGTAGATCCAGGAGAGGAAAGTGGGCTGGTAGGTCTTGGTTAGGGAAGGATCCTTTGAAAGATCCCACAAGTTTAAGATGACGAGTAGTGAAAGGGTGAAAAGGAGCAAGGGTTGGAAGGCCAAGGTATGTAGCATTTTGCGGGGAAGTGGAAACATGAAGAGACTGTATGTATTATTTCACCTTTATGGGCAATTTGTAAGGTGATTTCGCTAGTTGCAGCAGTTTGCAGGCTCAGATATTTAACATTTAAGTACAAACAGAGCTCTTGACTGTCATTGATTGTGCCTTTGCAGGCAAGGTGGCCATGGGGGTATAAAAGGCAGAGTTTTCCCCCTGTTTATGCTTCCACGCCTAGGAGAGACTAGGCTGGTAGGTCCTTTTAATTGATGGGGCAGAGTAGGATTGTTCCTTCTGCCCATGCTTAAGTTGTGGGTCCACATTGTTTTGGCTAATGAGACAGTTCAATTCAGCCTTTTCATTGTCAATCACCTCTTTGCTTCAGTCTGCCCGCATACCTTCTCCCCAATTTTACATGGTTTCTAAGGCAGTTAAGTCCAAGTGGGCACAGCAATATTGTAGGACCAGATTATAGGACCAGACAATGAAAGCAAAGGATGGCTGATTCAGGAGGGTAAAGAAGCTCTTCTAGATCCCAGCTATGGAAGGACATACTGGTGGAGCTTGGAGAGCTGAGGAGGATTGATTGGTCAGGAGAGTGGACAGAATGGATAATAGTTTAGGAGCAGAAGGTCCACAGATGGCCATGGGTCCTTAGCCCTAAGCAGATGGGATTTTAGAGGAATCGAAATAGGAACATGTATATCAATTTAGGGTACATTACAATCTGATATTACTGATGGAATCATTGCTAGGAAGCACAGACCTTTCACATTACAAGATCCTTTTATGCACAATTTTCGACTCTGTTGCTGATTGTATTTTCCAGCAGTTCAAATCAGGCCTTGAAATGCTGAGGCAGACCCAATAAATGGGGTCTGCTTGCAACTTCCACACTAGCCAGGGATCTATTATTAACTAAGCCCACTAGATGACATCTAACAACAAGTGACGGCTCCTCCGCTGAGGCGGAGTAGCGTCGCCCCAAACGAAAAATAAAATGTTAATAACATAACGTTATTATCATTTTATTATTACGGTACTTGCCCAGTTCGTTTTTTTTAAGGGGCTGGGGGGCTGGGCTATCAGCCAGCAGAGGTAGGAGTGGAATGATGCCCTTAGGTGCATATGACGATTTGGCCGGCCATCTTGGGCCGGCCAAACCATCATGCCCACTTTGCATGTTCTCCACCCAGGCTGCATTACAGCCTGGGTGGAGAACGTGCCCAGGCTTCCACTCCCTTGCTGAGCACCGGACCACAACATTCAGACCAATCACGACACTGCTATTAACAGCGTCATGATTGGCTGGGACAGACTGGAAGCCTGGGTGCTTCTTGTTGCAGCATCCTCGATGGAAGAATGGAGTCGAGGCAGAGGCCAGGTAAGTGCTGTTTTCTTTCATTCTTTTACCCACCCCACAACCAAAGCCCCATAGCAGCCACCACTGCCAACAACCGCGCTCCCAACAGGTCTGTAATTATTCCCACTCGCTGCAAGGCTTCTCTGAAGGCTCCACTCTGAGTGGAGGGTTTCTCAACAACACACTCTCACTGGAATGTTTCCAACAATCAGCCTCACTCTGTGGCTTCCAACAACAACACCCACTACAGTGCTTCTTAAAACCACCACCATTAAAAGTTTTCCAACAACACTCTCTAGAAGGCTTCTAACAACCACCCTCACGAAAGAGCTTCCAACAACACATCCACTAAAGTACTTTTAGCATCCTAGTTCTCAAGAGGACCTCCAGCAATAACACTCGCTGGAAGACTGCCTAAGGCCATGCTCAACAGAGGGTTTGCAGCAACCTCGCTCATTGGCAGACTTCATGCCCCATTCACTAGAGAGCTTCCAACAGCCATGCACTAGAGATCCTCCGACATCCACCCTCCGTAAAGAACATCCAACAGCACATTTGCAATAGTGAGCTTGCAACAATCACATTAACTGAGGGGGGATGCATGATTCAAACAATCACTAAAAGATTTCTACCAACACTCACTAGAGATATTCTAAAACCGTCATTGATGAGAGTTTACGACAGCCACGCTCACTTACGGGCTACGGACAACACCACTCCACAGTGGGCTTTCAACAACAATGCATATTCAAGGGCTTCCAACAACCCCACACCCTTTAACAACGCCCTCGGTACCCCTGAGGGAGATGGTTAGTTACTGCAGCCAGGAACAACACCACTCCACAGTGGGCTTTCACCAACAATGCTTATTCAAGGGCTTCCAACAACTCCACACCCAAGAGAGCATTTAACAACACCCTCAGTACCCCTGAGGGAGATGTTTAGTTACTGCAGCCAGGAATAACACCACTCCACAGAGGGCTTCCACCAACAATGCACTTCAGTGGGACTGGAACAAGGAGTGCCGGAGGTGCTGCACAGGGCCGGAGTGGCGTGCCGGCATCAGACGTTTCCCCGGAAGGCTCGAAGGGTGGGGGCCGGCTTTGTTACTGGGGGCCAGTTTTGCAGCCACAGTAACAAAAGCGGCAGCGCATCACAGTTCTGCGTGCCTCCCCCACACATACTTTCCCCCAAGGGGCTGGTTCAACAAACAGGCCAGGGCTGCTTTGGGTTCCCAGCCCGCCCCTGGTGCTGCCGCACCCCCCACAAAACCTCTCTGTTCTTCAGCTCGAAATGAGCTATTAAGAAGCCTTTATTTTGTTTGTTGGACAACCTGTCCGGCAAATTTCGGCCAAATCACTTATCATGAACATATTGGTTTACTTTTCTTTTTAATGACAGCAAAGACAAAGCATTTTCCAACTTGCATTTTGTGGCACACTTACCGGGGCAGTCATGCGAAAGGAGAAGGCTACAGTAAGCCAGGCCTTTTTCAAACGTGTACATGAAAACATCTGTTTCTGTTAGATACTGCTCTATCTCAAAATCTATATCTGTATAATGTAAAGTTAAAATGAGGCAGTTGTCTGTTGAAGCCGCAATGTAATGGGAACCAGGGTTTTAATACAGTGAAGACAAAGCAAAGCGCAACCATCTGACTTTGTGTGATGCACACGAGTAAACCCCTCCAAATGTTTTTTCTCTATTTTTAAAAGCCCTAATTTCATCTGAAATTAATACAATTGCAAACCTTAAAAGCCCTATTTTGTGACATAATGGGCAAATCCAATTTATTATTGCTTTATGAAGCCTTTTAGCTTCAATTGTACATTTCACCTATGATTTTAAATGACAGCCAAATGGCAAATAAAGAAAATAGTGTGTATATGTATATATCAATATATATATATTTTAACACACATCAATAACAAGATACAACCACTTAAACAAATGCTACGGAAGAGCCAATTTACCATGACCAAAACGCTCGCGGTAAACGCAGTGGTGTAATTAAAATGTGCCAACACACGCTATATTGATGTTGCATTACTTCATACTTCCCAAAACATGTCAAATAGAGGTATGAAGCCCAACAGAAGCAAGGCTTGCTCTTTCAGGGATCACCTCCCAATTTAGCACGTGCTCTAAATGAGATGTATTTCTTTTAACATTGTGACCTAGCATGTTCTATTATAGCCTTAGAGCCTGGCCATTAAAGGCCCGCTACAGCGTTAAAGGCCCGAGCCGAAGGCTATTAGAACACTCCGCCATTACAGAGATTTTTAAACAAAGGCCTCACGGAACCCTAGGGTGTTGGAAATACCCTCGGGCTCATGTAAGGCGTTTGTTCACAGCAACAGTTGTGAAACAAACATTGGAATGTTGATGCTTTGGGCTTTCACCAGGTATTAGGAGCCTGGAGCACTCTGTTGTCTTCAATGGAGTGCTCAACATTCCAATATTCTAATTACGGGGAGATTGTATGTCTAAGGAACTGAGCCAATTTTTGTTGCAATAACATGGTTCGTAAGATCTGGTTTTGACATAAAGCACTGTAAATTGGGAAACGTGGTTAAGGCCTTATTCTTCCCCAAATAAAACTGAGTTTACAGTCCAGTGGTTGTTCTGGTAATTCAATTACAATTTTTTAATTTTAATGATGAAGTTGTTGTCTTAGACATTTTGTCAACCTACAGCAATAGGATTTGGCCGCATACTTGTGAAAATGTACCAGAAATGGACCACATGATCTCACAGCTTCATTACACTCTCCTGCTGAACGAGTTTGTCTCCACCTGCTCTTTATATGTGCTTGATTTTTTCACATACACAATGACTTATATGAGGTGGCATTGAAGATCAGCACCCCACTTAAAAAAATTGTAACAGCACCAAAGTGCATATTCACGGGCGTCCAACAACTCCATGCCGCAGAGAGCTTTTAACAACACCAACATGTGCTTTCACTCAGTGGTTACCATCATGTGCTTTAACGCCACAGCCAGCACTGGTCTTTCACTCACTGGCTGCCAACATGCATATTCACTTAATGTCTGCCAACAAGCAATTTCACCCAAAGACCTCTGACAAAGGCAATCACCAGAACACGCAAAACAACAACGCTCACTACAGAGCTCCTAACAGCCTCACTTATTAGCAGTATTTTAATTTAATAACACCGTTCATTTAAGGGCATATTCACTTAATGTCTGCCAAGAAGCGATTTCACCCAAAGACCTCTAACAAAGGCAATCACCAGAACGCGCAAAACAACCGCACTCACAACAGAGCTCCTAACAGCCTCACTTATTAGCAGTATTTTAATTTAATAACACCGTTCATTTAAGGGCATGTTCACTTAATGTCTGCCAACAAGCGATTTCACCCAAAGACCTCTAACAAAGGCAATCACCAGAACGCGCAAAACAACAACGCTCACTACAGAGCTCCTAACAGCCTCACTTATTAGCAGTATTTTAATTTAATAACACCGTTCATTTAAGAGCATGTTCACTTAATGTCTGCCAACAAGCGATTTCCCTCCAATGCCTCTAATAAAGACAATCACCAGAATGCGCAAACCAACCGCACTCACTACAGAGGTTCAAACAACCTCACTTACTAGAAGTATTTGAAGTTAATAACACCGTTCAGTAAAAGGCTTTCAACAACTCGCTCAAAGCAGGCATTTACCGTATTGCTAAAAGCATGATGACATTGAAGAGAACTACTCAAGATTTGACCTTTTAAAAAGTCTGGTTAAACTGGACATTTAACAACACTGATTAAATTGAACATTTAATAAGCATGCTGAGTGACACATTTTGAATTCTCCTACTTAGATAAGAGGTTTCACAAAAATTAGGTGACGGGGGTATTAATTATGTCTTCTTATGAATTTTACAGGTGCCTGCACGCTGCAAAGGAAGCTTCAGGGCGTTGGATCGAATTTCAAAAACACAACACACCCCATTCAGGACAATGTCCACTCACGCATTGAAGCCCCTCGTGAATGAATGCAATGGCACATGTTTCCCGTGCCCCGGTGGAGCAAAAACAAAGTCAGAATCCAGAATGTAAATGTAAAAGGAAGCAAGTGGGCAAAATGCGGCACTTCTCACCACCGGCAGGGCGCGAGGAAGTACTTGTAGACAGACCCTGGTCCTCTCAACAAGGAATGTCTCAGCTGAGGACATGGCAGGCTTGTACTGACCTTGTACTGACCTTGAGGGGCAGAACTGTAGGTAGATGATAAGTGGATATGGAGGTTATAAACGCAAATGATGAGAAGGCTGAGGACAGCGGCAATCTGTTACCATACATGGCCTTTACCAGGGTGTTGGGGCTACATTTGATGGAAGCAACAAAGAAAAACTTTTGAAAAGGTGAATTTGTGAATGTGCTGGTTGCAGAGGGTAGAGTATGAAAAAGGGTTGAAAGAAGAAGAATGGGAACTGGCATGGAGGTTTGCAGTGGTGGTGACAGTAGAGAACTTGCATTTTGAATGTGTGTGTGTGTATTATTTATATACATAATTGTATGGACTAAAATATATTTAACCCAACTGGAAAACAACAATATGATTTTCTAGAACAATACACCAATGTTTAAGGTGCATTCTACCCAGAATGCATCAAGTACTCAAGTGTAAGGATTCAAAGGAAGACAAAAAAAACATGATCAATAGAAAATATGAATAAATCAGAACCATTAGGAAGTAATCTGAAGGTATTCAATGGAATTGTTTTGTTAGCTTATCTGTGGCAGTACAGACAAGGTCCAACCGCATGCAAAGCAGTCTTGGCCCCTTCCCAAAAGGCACAGTCCAGACCAAAAAGCTAGTTCTTGTCTCCCTTTTAATTGGGAAGACAATCCAACACGTGTTTGGCCCTGCTGGACCTTACCGGTGAGGTACAGCTTGAGGTCAGGTCCACGTTTAGGTGCACCCCAACATCACGAAAGCCCAGGATAATGTGGAGGGGCTAGCTTGGAAACGTTTTGATGAAGAATTTAGAGTGAGGATGTGTGAAGGTTAAGAGAGGTTGTGTAGGACCTGTCGGACAGGTATCTATGGCTGCAACAAATATCTCTGGTACAATTGTTCCACACGGCCAATGGATTGCTGATGCTGTATAGGATTTTTCTACGCTGCCTTGCTCAGGTCAGGCACCGGAGTAGGAGCCATGGAGAAAACATCAGCTTGGTATTTTACACAGGAGTATGATTTTGAGTAACATGCAGAGTTAGACATTATTAAAGAGCATATTAGCAAATGCTTCACTCTTCAGTATCCCTCCAATAGACCAGCAGAGAAGCTGTGATGGCGTGCAAGAATTTACGAGTCAAAGATCACACACCTGTTAAGCTGCAGGAGCAGAAGGAAATCTGATCATCTGTTGGATATGAAAAGGGCAGCAAATTTGCATCAGGCCTTTGAAGTAGGATTTCAGCTCTGTTACAAACAGCCTAGAATTGGGAGATGGGTGGATATTTTGAGACTGACTAAAGAAATTGGACAGGAAAGTGCCAGAAGGCAGGGTGACTGGATCCTTTGACCACTGGCCCTTGGATAATTTAAGTGTGTCACCACTGGTTGGTTCCAAAGGAATCAGAGGTGAATTATAAATTGTTACATCACCACTTCTAACTGAAGAGAGGACTCCTAAATTACTTTATTTGGCAGGAGGAATGCTTATTGGCCTATGTAAGCTTGAATAACACCTGGGTCAAGACCCTAGGGTTGGCCAGCCAGGGGATTAAGGACTAAGACATCTGTGGCAGGAAAGTACCCTTTTTCAGTTATCAATGTTTTTCAGAAATGTTCTGGTTTACAGGAAACTCTCAAATGGAATCTTCAATCTATTACCCTCCTGATACTTAATGATAGATGTTATAAAAATACGTTTCCCACAATCCACTTATATAGTCGACTGGAAGACCTGGAATCAGCAACCTTTCAACCATCTGGGGGCTGTGAGTCTGCAGTCACACCTTCCTCCTGTACTTATCTAGTAGTAAGTTTGGAGTAGGGACCTGTACCTTACAACATTTCTGATGTTGTGGCCATGCAACTAGATACAGCAGTTCGCAAGAAGCGTTGTACCAACAAAGCTGGGCTTCCAAAGGCTAACAGAGCCAGACTGAGGCTACACTCACCCAGGGCCAGATGAGTGAGCATCTGACTTCAGGATGTTGGCCTCTAGACCAGCCACGTATTCTCCTTTACCAGTTTCCCCAACGTTTGGAGCCTGATTCCCTTTGTGTGCTAGTCTTTCTGCTTACTTGTATAAATGGCTGTCGGTTAAAAATGACGGTACCTACCGTCAAACTTTTAACAAGTTTTTCTCTTTTCAAAAACAAAATCCCAAAGCAGGATTTTGTTTTTGGAAAAAAACGAATGACCCTAACACCAAGTGAGTTTTCTCCCATAGTGTCTGGGTCATTTACACATTTTTAATGTCCCTTACCTCCACGGTTTTCAGGGCAATCAGGGGGCCATTTGACCACCCTCTCTAAATCGGGCAGACTGCTGAACTGCAAAACCTCCAACTCAGCTTACTCCGTCGGGCCGTCAAAGGAGTATGTCAGTGACTGAGACGAAGAAGCCTTTGTCTCTGATGTACTTAAGGTTCGCCCGTCTGTAATTTGGTGAAGAGGGTACTCTATCGTCATTGGGACAGTGCACCCTCTCGCCAAACTCCACATCAGACTTTAACGTTTTCAAGGTTAAGTAATCAAACAGAATGTGGCACGCTTCTGCATCTGTACCAAGCAGTAGGATGAAGGTTGTGGTTATTTGGCACCAGAGATGAAGGAAAGATTGTCATGAACCGTGGCTTTCCTCTCCATATTCTGCCAGTGCACAGGCATCATATTTTGAGTGCACTCAAGTTAGCTTGAGTCAAAGGAAGGAAAGGCTGTAGCAGTACAAGGAACATTGGTGCCCTTCTGGCAAAAGGCTTTGTATCTTTGAGGGACGTGCAATGCGATGGCGCTAAGCATGAACTACATTGTCCATGATTTCTGAACTCTCCCACTGTTTCAAAACAGCAGCTGCCATCTTTGATGTTGTGTATAAGTTTCCTCACGGTCAACAGTGTCTTTGCTAGGCAATTGAGATGTTTAGTTGCTGCAGCCATTTTCTTGCTATTCAATACCCAATACAACTTTAGGAGAGTTGTTTCCACATACGCCTCCCCTTCTGCAACTGGTGACTGTGTTGATAGAAGTATACTAAGGATCCAATCGTATGAGGAAAGTGAATTTGAACAGCTATATTAGGAGGCTTTTGGATTCTGTAAGCCACCAAGTAGTAATGTAATACCAATTCATGTGGTATATTTCATCGATGTCCTAACCAGAACTTTATGGGCATTAATCTATTCTGTATAACCTCTATGAAGGTCATGCCCAGCAGTTGTGATTCCTGATGGAGTTTGGCCACCCTCTCAAAGCGCTAAGAGACCTGCGGGTGATTATGCGCCCTACAAATGTCAGTTAACATAATATAACATAACTTATGAGTCAGTGGCAAACTCCGGCGTCTCTGTTTCTCCTCCCTTATCCCATTCCACTATTCCTGTGTCTGCTGCTCACTAACGTGTCGCAACTGTGTAGGGTCAGCTGTGGATACATCGCTCCCATTGCATCCCAACTACGAGGTCAGTTCTTTCTGATTTAATAGTAAACAAATCAATGTTTTGCACCAAGTTGAACCCCATTAAAATAGAATTGTAACCAGGAAAGGATAAACTGTGGACAATTTTGCTGTTGACTGAAGAGGCTTTGAATGTTAAGGTGCAAGGACCATTGTGTTGTTCATGAATAATCAGAAGGTCAAAGATGAGAAGTTTTTGAATATGTTGTGGGGTTTTGGATTTCATCTGTGACTCATTAAATTTAGGGCCACATACATCCCTAGGTTTGTACAGTAACTATGCAGATGTGTTAGCTCATTCACAGTGCGAGACATTTTGTGAGCTGACATTGGCAACAGACAGGCGCAAAACCCACAAGCAGCTAAACTATGAAATGTAGAAAGGTGACACCATACCAGCTGATTGATGGATAATAGTTTTGGATTTTGTTTAGCAAGCTTAATCAATTAGTCAATCATTTGACTTAAAGTACTAATTTGATAGATAACCGACAAAACATAATCACAGGTAGCACTTTCCATCTTTTATTTCAGAAGTTATAACTGAACAGTAACAGCAGCTGGTACAAGGTGGAGCAGCCAACACTTGCTTCATCTCAGAGGACTTTATAATGTCCATGAAGTTGTACTGATGCAAAAACACAATATGTTAATTGTGTAAGACCACTGAAGAGCGTTATGTGCCAGAGAACCATCTGCTTTATGTCGTGGTAATTCAAGCATCTCTAGTAATAGGTTAATGAAATAAATCTTCCTAGGAAGGAATGTTGATTGGATTTAGGGGACTTTTTATCTGGTAGAGATGAACCAGGGTTTGTTTGTCCTGGATGCTTTTGGAGCTTCGAAGTTGTGGGGAGGTTTGGAGGAATGGACTGTGATTGAGACTTGAGAGATTTAAGAAAGATCCTAACAGAAGGTAAGATATAGTATTTTAGGGGGCAGTGGGGGTGGGGCACATGAGCTTTTAAAATAAGGAAGTGTATTTCCACAAATGTACCTGATCCAAGTTGCCCCAAGATAGTGATCACATTAGGAGAGCTTGCCTTCCTCTGGGAAGTTCATGGGGGAAAGGGGTTCTACCCAAGACACTTTTGGAAACACAGGACTACTTAGTGCATTTCATAGTTCACTTTTCATATACATTTACTATAAAGCAATAGGTGCTGACTGGGCACTTGCATCATATTTCAGTACTTTCATAATGTGCAATGTGTCTCTGACCTTGCCCAACCATGGTAGATATTCACCCATCTCAAGAACGATTTGGAAAAATGGTGGCAAAGTGACACATTTTTCTCCACAATTTCCCAAGAAAAAGTCTAATAAGCCATGGATGACAAATGGCCAATCCCCTGTCTTTACTTCTGCCATTTAATTCATTTCATGTTTCCATCCTGCCTCTTCTAAGCAGAGTCTCAGGCATGAGTTGTGACTGGCAGTCACCTTGGAAGAGTTAAAGTGGAAAAATAAATATTACACAGATCTCATAATCTCAGGAAGTACACAGCAGAGTTCAATACGTTTTACAGGAGTAGAATGTAATATCTTCACTCATGTTAAGAGACTTTACAGGTTTGGACAGCAGGCCAGATACACCTTCTTACAAGCTAAGATCTTAGGCAGCAGTTGTGATTATAACTCAAATATCAGCTATAAATATATGTTAGTAAATGCAGTCCTATAGTTTCCAAACATTAACTTATCAGTTTACACTAGTAAACATACTTTATTAAGAAACATTTTTGAAACAATAAACTTCATTCTTCAAAATACAAAAGCCTATCATGTTTTTAGGCTATACACTATTTTTGCCCTGAAATGCTACCTTTACTCTTTAATATGTACATGGTGCTGAAACTATATGGTTTCATTCTCATTAAGTACACACAAGTACTACTGGCACATATGAGTCAAATCTGTTGTGTATGCCCAAATATTACCATTGCATACAATGCATTAGCACAATATGCCAAGAATTACTACCATTATCCCAGGAGCAGCATCAACCTATGTGTAGACACCACCATGCCATGGATTCCCACAGAATTCCAGGAATTTCCTTCAGTAAACCAGTGGGCACTATCATCCCATGAATGCTCAATATATGTCATAGTTTACCACTATTATGTAAGAGGTAGCATTATTCCAAGGGCGGGAACATCCTGCCATTAATGACCAAAATATGCCAAGAATTACAACCTTGATGCCAGGACCAGTACTGCTCATGGGGTGGATTTTATCATAACATCGATGCCCACAACATACCTGTAATTACCACCATTATGCCAAGGCCACCATCATACCAGGAATGATCAAAAACACTCTCAGGGTCAGATGTACGAAGTATTTTAACTCTCGCAAACAGTCCATCGGGCTGTTTGCGACTGGTACAATGCATTTTGTCATGTACAGAAGGCAAAATGTGACTCGTTAACTTGTTAATGAGTCGCATTTTGCTTTTGCGATTCGGTATTAGGAAGGGGCGTGTTTCGAGCATCCCTTTCTAATTCCAAATAGCACTGGTATGTATGAATGTTTTGCGACCGGGAATGTAGTCGCAAAACATTTGCAGTTACTGTTAACCCATTCGCGAACAGGAAGGACCCCTTCCCCTTTGTGAATGTGGGCGTTAATATTGTTCCACGGACCACTGCCTACTCTTAAAAAATGAAAAGATAGCTTTTCATTTCTATTTTTTAAATGCATCCCGTTTTCCTTTAACGAAAACGGGCAGCATTATAAAAAAAATATTGCTTTATTTAAAAAGCAATCACAGACATGGTGGTCTCCTGACCCCAGCAGGCCACCATCACAATGGGTCGCAAATGGTGGCCTGAATCATGAATATTGATGAGAGAGGTCCATGTGCAACCTTCTGCGAACTGCTAACAGTGTCAAACACACTGTTGTACATTGCAGTTTGCGATTTTATAATAGCGAATCACTAAAATTCACTATTAGGAAATCACAATTGCGATTTTGTCCATCTGGCCCTTGGTCTAAAAGCATACACACATGAACTTGCACATACACAAACACAAATATAGCAACATTCAAAACTTTTTATATATAAGCACTACTTTTCATTGACCAGCTGCAAAATGTTTTGTTTAGGCTGCCTAACCTCTGCTTCACGATCGTCAGCTCAGGGCCCTGTTTTGGTTGCAGTGCATGGAAGTGTCAGGCTCATGTGAGATTGACAGCAAAGGCGATATAATACAGCCAATTGCCAAATAGCTCAATCAAGCCCATAGTGACTGGCTATGTTAAAGGCGCGTGCTGCCAATCTTTCAAAGCAGGGACTGCCATTGATTTTGGAGTGGAGAAGCACAATGTCTTGCTGAAAATCTGCAGGCATTAATGTTATTGATGTTTCTAAATGAAACATTCTGTGTGATGGGGGTCCTTGGTTGCATAGACTGGAGATGAGAGAAGACAGGTCACCCCATGAGGGCTAAGTGGCTGGGGATTAAGTGCGCTCTAGAGACCAATAACCACGGAGGGATTAGGAGGGCTGGTAGGCCTAGGAGATGAATAACGACTAGTAGATCCAGGAGAGGAAAGTGGGCTGGTAGGTCTTGGTTAGGGAAGGATCCATTGAAAGATCCCACAAGTTTAAGATGACGAGTAGTGAAAGGGTGAAAAGGAGCAAGGGTTGGAAGGCCAAGGTATGTAGCATTTTGCGGGGAAGTGGAGACATGAAGAGAATGTATGTATTATTTCACTGTTATGGGCAATTTGTAAGGTGATTTTGCTAGTTGCAGCAGTTTGCAGGTTCAGATATTTAACATTTAAGTACAAACAGAGCTCTTGTCTGTCATTGATTGTGCCTTTGCAGGCAAGGTGGCCATGGGGGTATAAAAGGCAGAGTTTTCTCCCTGTTTATGCTTCCACGCTTAGGAGAAACTAGGCTGGTAGGTCCTTTTAATTGATGGGACAGAGTAGGATTGTTCCTTCTGCCCATGCTTAACTTGTGGGTCCACATTGTTTTGGCTAATGAGACAGTTCAATTCAGCCTTTTCATTGTCAATCACCTCTTTGCTTCAGTCTGCCCGCATACCTTCTCCCCAATTTAACATGGTTTCTAAGGCAGTTAAGTTCAAGTGGGCACAGCAATATTGTATGACCAGATTATAGGACCAGACAATGAAAGCAAAGGATGGCTGATTCAGGAGGGTAAAGAAGCTCTTCTAGATCCCAGCTATGGAAGGACATACTGGTAGAGCTTGGAGAGCTGAGGAGGACTGATTGGTCAGGAGAGTGGACAGAATGGATAATACTTTAGGAGCAGAAGGTCCACAGATGGTCATGGGTCCTTAGCCCTAAGCAGATGGGATTGTAGAGGGATCGTAATAGGAACATGTATATCAATTTAGGGTACATTGCAATCTGATATTACTGATGGAATCATTGCTAGGCAGCACAGACCTTTCACATTACAAGATCCTTTATGCACAATTTTCGAATCTGTTGCTGATTGTATTTTCCAGCAGTTCAACTCAGGCCAATAAATGGGGTCTGCTTGCAACATCCACACTAGCCAGGGATCTGTTATTAACTAAGCCACGAGATGACATCCAACAACAAGTGACGGCTCCTCCGCTGAGGCGGAGGAGCGTCGCCCCAAACGAAAAATAAAATGATAATAACATAACGTTATTATCATTTTATTTTTACGGTACTTGCCCAGTTCGTTTTTTTTAAGGGGCTGGGCTGTCAGCCAACAGAGGTAGGAGTGGAATGATGCCCTTAAGTGCACATGACAATTTGGCCGGCCATCTCGGGCCGGCCAAACCATCATGCCCACTTTGCATGTTCTCCACCCAGGCTGCATTACAGCCTGGGTGGAGAACGTGCCCAGGCTTCCACTCCCTTGCTGAGCACCGAACCACAGCGTTCAGACCAATGACGACACAGCGACTCCCTCGCCACCTTCTTTCGCCGGAAAATCACCAACATCCATGCCAGTTTCAAACCCCGGACGACCCCCGCAGACCTCGCCGCACCGGACCCACCGCACCCCACCGCCCACGACACCCTGACAACCTGGGCCAACGTGAGCATCGAGGACACAATCAAGACCATGGGAACAATCCACACTGGATCCATGTCCGACCCTCTCCCACACCACATCTTCATCAAAGCCAGCAACTCCATCGCACCCCACCTGCACAAAATCATCAACCTCTCCTTCGAAACCGCCACCTTCCCTGAGAACTGGAAGCACGCAGAGATCAACGCCCTACTGAAGAAACCCATAGCAAATCCGAGCGACCTCAAGAACTTCCGACCCATCTCCCTGCTTCCGTTCCCAGCAAACGTCATCGAGAAGATAGTTAACACCCAGCTCACCCGTCACCTCGAAGACAACAACTTCCTGGACCCGTCCCAATCATGATTCCGCAGCAACCACAGCACCAAGACCGCCCTCATCGCCACCACAGACGACATCAGGATCCTTCTAGACAACGGCGAGACGGCGGCCCTCATCCTCCTGGATCTCTCCGCCGCCTTCGACACCGTCTGCCACCGCACACTACGCACGCGACTCCAAGACGCAGGGATCCGGGAGAAGGCCTGGACCACCTCCTTCCTCTCCGGCAGAACTCAGAGAGTCCCCCTCCCCCCGTTCCAGTCCGATGCTGCCGAGATCATCTGCGGCGTCCCTCAAGGATCCTTCCTCAGCCCGACGCTGTTCAACGTCTACATGGAACAACTAGCACGCATCGCCAGACAGCACGACCTCAACATAATCTCCTATGCCGACGACACGCAGCTGATTCTCTCCCTCACCAAGGACCCTCTCACTTAATGTCTGCCAACAAGCGATTTCCCTCCAATGCCTCCAACAAAGACATTCACCAGAAGATGCAACCCAACCGCACTCACTACAGAGCTCCTAACAGCCTCACTTACTAGAAGTATAACATCGTTCACTAAAGGGCTTCCAACAAGCGCGTTCACTTAATGTCTGCCAACAAGCGATTTCCCTCCAATGCCTCTAACAAAGGCAATCACCAGAACGCGCAAAACAACCACGCTCATTACAGAGCTCCTAACAGCCTCACTTATTATAAGTATCTTAATTTAATAACACCGTTAATTAAGGGCTCCCAACATGGATTTTCACTTCATGTCTGACAACAAGCAATTTCACTCCAAGGCCTCTAACGAAGACAATCACCAGAACATGCAACCCAACCGCACTCACTACAGAGCTCCTAACAGCCTCACTTACTAGAAGTATTTGAAGTTAATAACACTGTTCAGTAAAAGGCTCTCAACAACTCGCTCAAAGCAGGCATTTACCGTATTGCTAAAAGCATGATGACATTGAAGAGAACTACTCAAGATTTGACCTTTTAAAAAGTCTGGTTAAACTGGACATTTAACAACACTGATTAAATTGAACATTTAATAAGCATGCTGAGTGACGCATTTTGAATTCTCCTACTTAGATAAGAGGTTTCACAAAAATTAGGTGACTGAGGGCATTAATCATGTCTTCTTATGAATTTTACAGGTGCCTGCACGCTGCAAAGGAAGCTTCTGGGCGTTGGATCGAATTTCAAAAACACAACACACCCCATTCAGGACAATGTCCACTCACGCATTGAAGCCCCTCGTAAATGAATGGAATGGCACATGTTTCCCGTGCCCCGGTGGAGCAAAAACAAAGTCAGAATCCAGAATGTAAATGTAAAAGGAAGCAAGTGGGCAAAATGCGGCACTTCTCACCACCGGCAGGGCGCGAGGAAGTACTTGTAGACAGACCCTGGTCCTCTCAACAAGGAATGTCTCAGCTGAGGACATGGCAGACTTGTACTGACCTTGTACTGACCTTGAGGGGCAGAACTGTAGGTAGATGATAAGTGGATATGGAGGTTATAAACGCAAATGATGAGAAGGCTGAGGACAGCGGCAATCTGTTACCATACATGACCTTTACCAGGGTGTTGGGGCTACATTTGATGGAAGCAACAAAGAAAAACTTTTGAAAAGGTGAATTTGTGAATGTGCTGGTTGCAGAGGGTAGAGTATGAAAAAGGGTTGAAAGAACAAGAATGGGAACTGGCATGGAGGTTTGCAGTGGTGGTGACAGTAGAGAACTTGCTTTTTGAATGTGTGTGTGTGTTATTTATATACATAATTGTATGGACTAAAATATATTTAACCCAACTGGAAAACAACAATATGATTTTCTAGAACAATACACCAATGTTTAAGGTGCATTCTACCCAGAATGCATCAAGTACTCAAGTATAAGGATTCAAAGGAAGACAAAAAAAACATGATCAATAGAAAATATGACTAAATCAGAACCATTAGGAAGTAATCTGAAGGTATTCAATGGAATTGTTTTGTTAGCTTATCTGTGGCAGTACAGACAAGGTCCAACCGCATGCAAAGCAGTCTTGGCCCCTTCCCAAAAGGCACAGTCCAGACCAAAAAGCTAGTTCATGTCTCCCCTTTAATTGGGAAGACAATCCAACGTGTGTTTGGGCCTGTTGGACCTTACCGGTGAGGTACAGCTCGAGGTCAGGTCCACGTTTAGGTGCACCCCAACATCACGAAATCCCAGGATAATGTGGAGGAGCTAGCTTGGAAACGTTTTGATGAAGAATTTAGAGTGAGGATGTGTGAAGGTTAAGAGAGGTTGTGTAGGACCTGTCGGACAGGTATCTGTGGCTGCAACAAATATCTCAGGTACAATTGTTCCACACGGCCAATGGATTGCTGATGCTGTATAGGATTTTTCTACGCTGCCTTGCTCAGGTCAGGCACCAGAGTAGGAGCCATGGAGTTAAAGAAAACATCAGCTTGGTATTTTACACAGGAGTATGATTTTGAGTAATATGCAGAGTTAGACATTATTAAAGAGCATATTAGCAAATGCTTCACTCTTCAGTATCCCTCCAATAGACTAGCAGAGAAGCTGTGATGGCGTGCAAGAATGTACCAGTCAAAGATCACACACCTGTTAAGGTGCAGGAGCAGAAGGAAAGTTGATCATGAGTTGGATATGAAAAGGGAGCAAATTTGCATCAGGCCTTTGAAGTAGGATTTCAGCTCTGTTAGAAACAGCGTAGAATTGGGAGATGGGTGGATATTTTGAGACTGACTTAAGAAATTGGACAGGAAAGTGGCAGAAGGCAGGGTGACTGGACCCTTTGACCACTGGCCCTTGGATAATTTAAGTGTGTCACCACTGGGTGGTGCCAAAGGAATCAGAGGTGAATTATAAATTGATACATCACCACTTCTAGCTGAAGAGAGGACTCCTAAATTACTTTATTTGGCAGGAGGAATGCTTATTGGCCTATGTAAGCTTGAATAACACCTGGGTCAAGACCCTAGGGTTGGCCAGCCAGGGGATCAGGGAATAAGACGTCTGCGGCAGGAAAGTACCCTTTTTCAGTTATCAATGTTTTTCAGAAATGTTCTGGTTTACAGGAAACTCTCAAATAGAATCTTCAATCTATTACCCTCCTGATACTTAATGATAGATGTTATGAAAATACGTTTCCCACAATCCACTTATATAGTCGACTGGAAGACCTGGAATCAGCAACCTTTCAACCATCTGGGGGCTGTGAGTCTGCAGTCACACCTTCCTCCTGTACTTATCTAGTAGTAAGTTTGGAGTAGGGACCTGTACCCTACAACATTTCTGATGTTGTGGCCATGCAACTAGATACAGCAGTTCGCAAGAAGCGTTGTACCAACAAAGCTGGGCTTCCAAAGGCTAACAGAGCCAGACTGAGGCTACACTCACCCAGGGCCAAATGAGTGAGCATCTGACTTCAGGATGTTGGCCTCTAGACCAGCCACGTATTCTCCTTTACCAGTTTCCCCAACGTTTGGAGCCTGATTCCCTTTGTGTGCTAGTCTTTCTGCTTAGTTGTATAAATGGCTGTCGGTTAAAAATGACGGTACCTACCGTCAAACTTTTAACAAGTTTTTCTCTTTTCAAAAACAAAATCTCAAAGCAGGATTTTGTTTTTGGAAAAAAACCAATGACCCTAACACCAAGTAAGTTTTCTCCCATAGTGTCTGGGTCATTTACACATTTTTAATGTCCCTTACTGCCACGTTTTTCAGGGCAATCAGGGGGCCATTTGACCACCCTCTCTAAATCGGGCAGACTGCCGAATTGCAAAACCTCCGACTCAGCTTATTCTGTTGGCTCCGTCAAAGGAGTATGTCAGTGACTGAGACGAAGAAGCCTTTGTCTCTGATGTACTTAAGGTTCGCCCGTCTGTAATTTGGTGAAGAGGGTACTCTATCGTCATTGGGACAGTGCACCCTCTCGCCAAACTCCACATCAGACTTTAACGTTTTCAAGGTTAAGTAATCAAACAGAATGTGGCACGCTTTTGCATCAGTAGCAAGCAGTAGGATGAAGGTTGTGGTTATTTGGCACCAGAGAGGAAGGAAAGATTGTCATGAACCCTGGCTTTCCTCTCCATACTCTGCCAGTGCACAGGCATCATATTTTGAGTGCACTCAAGTTGGCTCCAGTCAAAGGAAGGAAAGGCTGTAGCAGTACAAGGAACATTGGTGCCCTTCTGGCAAAAGGCTTTGTATCTTTGAGTGACGTGCAATGCGATGGCGCTAAGCATGAACTACATTGTCCATGATTTCTGAACTCTCTCACTGTTTCAAAACAGCAGCTGCCATCTTTGATGTTGTGTATAAGTTTCCTCACGGTCAACAGTGTCTTTGCTAGGCAATTGAGATGTTTAGTTGCTGCAGCCATTTTCTTGCTATTCAACACCCAATACAACTGAAGGAGAGTTGTTTCCACATACGCCTCCCCTTCTGCAACTGGTGACTGTGTTGATAGAAGTATTCTAAGGATCCAATCGTATGAGGAAAGTGAATTTGAACAGCTATATTAGGAGGCTATTGGATTCTGTAAGCCACCAAGTAGTAATGTAATAGCAATTCATGTGGTATATTTCATCGATGTCCTAACCAGAACTTTATGGGCATTAATCTATTCTGTATAACCTCTATGAAGGTCATGCCCAGCAGTTGTGATTCCTGATGGAGTTTGGCCACCCTCTCAAAGCGCTAAGAGACCCGCCGGTGATTATGCGCCCTACAAATGTCAGTTAACATAATATAACATAACTTATGGGTCAGTGGCGAACTCCGGCGTCTCTGTTTCTCCTCTCTTATCCCATTCCACTATTCCTGTGTCTGCTGCTCACTAACGTGTCGCAACTGTGTAGGGTCAGCTGTGGATACATCGCTCCCATTGCATCCCAACTACGAGGTCAGTGCTTTCTGATTCAATAGTAAACAAATCAATGTTTTGCATCAAATTGAACACCATTAAAATAGAATTGTAACCAGGAAAGGATAAGCTGTGGACAATTTTGCTGTTGACTGAAGAGGCTTTGAATGTTAAGGTGCAAGGACCATTGTGTTGTTCATGAATAATCAGAAGGTCAAAGATGAGAAGTTTTTGAATATGTTGTGGGGTTTTGGATTTCATCGGTGACTCATTAAATTTAGGGCCACATACATCCTAGGTTTGTACAGTAACTATGCAGATGTGTTAGCTCATTCACAGTGCGAGACATTTTGTGAGCTGACATTGGCAACAGACAGGCGCAAAAGCCACAAGCAGCTAAACTATGAAATGTAGAAAGGTGACACCATACCAGCTGATTGATGGATGATAGTTTTGGATTTTGTTTAGCAAGCTAAATCAATTAGTCAATCATTTGACTTAATGTATTAATTTGATAGATAACCGACAAAACATAATCACAGGTAGCACTTTCCATCTTTTATTTCAGAAGTTATAACTGAACAGTAACAGAGCTGGTACAAGGTGGAGCAGCCAACACTTGCTTCATCTCAGAGGACTTTATAAAGTCCATGAAGTTGTACTGATGCAAAAACACAATATGTTAATTGTGTAAGACCACTGAAGAGCGTTATGTGCCAGAGAACCATCTGCTTTATTTCGTGGTAATTCAAGCATCTCTAGTAATTGGTTAATGAAATAACTCTTACCAGGAAGGAATGTTGATTGGATTTAGGGGACTTTTTATGTGGTAGAGATGAACCAGGGTTTGGTTGTCCTGGATGCTTTTGGAGCTTCACAGTTGGGGGAAGGTTTGGAGGAACAGACTGTGATTCAGACTTGAGAGATTTAAGAAAGATCAAAACAGAAGGTAAGATATAGTATTTTAGGTGGCAATGGGGGCGTGTGAGCTTTTAAAATAAGGAAGTGTATTTCCACAAATTTACCTGATCCAAGTTGCCCCAAGTGAGTGATCACAGTAGGAGAGCTCGCCTTCCTCTGGGAAGTTCATGGGGGAAAGGGGTTCTACCCAAGACACCTTTGGAAACACAGGACTACTTAGTGCATTTCATAGTTCACTTTTCATATACATGTAATATAAAGCAATAGGTGCTGACTGGGCACTTGCGTCATATTTTAGTACTTTCATAATGTGCAATGTGTCTTTGACCTTGCCCAACCATGGTAGATATTCACCCATCACAAGAACGATTTGGAAAAATGGTGGCAAAGTGACACATTTTTCTCCACAATTTCCCAAGAAAAAGTCTAATAAGCCATGGATGACAAATGGCCAATCCTCTGTCTTTACTTCTGCCATTTAATTCATTTCATTTTTCGATCCTGCCTCTTCTAAGCAGAGTCTCAGGCATGAGTTGTGACTGGCAGTCACCTTGGAAGAGTTAAAGTGGAAAAAGAAATATTGCACAGATCTCATAATCCCAGGAAGTACACAGCAGAGTTCAATACGTTTTACAGGAGTAGAATGCAATATCTTCACTCATGTTAAGAGACTTTACAGGTTTGGACAGCAGGCCAGATACACCTTCTTACAAGCTAAGATCTTAGGCGGCAGTTGTGATTATAACTCAAATATCAGCTTTAAATATATGTTAGTAAATGCAGTCCTATAGTTTCCAAACATTAGCTTATCAGTTTACACCAGTAAACATACTTTATTACGAAACACGTGTTCTTTTTGAAAAAATAAACTTCATTCTTCAAAATACAAAAGCCTATCATGTTTTTAGGCTATACGCTATTTTTGCCCTGAAATGCTACCTTTACTCTTTGATATGTACATGGTGCTGAAACTATATTGTTTCATTCTCATCAAGTACACACAAGTACTATTGGCACATATGAGTCAAATCTGTTGTGTATGCCCAAATATTACCATTGCATACAATGCATTAGCACAATATGCCAAGAATTACTACCATTATCCCAGGAGCAGCATCAACCTATGTGTAGACACCACCATGCCATGGATGCCCACAGTATTCTAGGAATTTCCTTCAGTAAACCAGTGGGCACTATCATCCCATGAATGCTCAATATATGTCATAGTTTACCACTATTATGTAAGAGGCAGCATTATTCCAAGGGCGGGAACATCCTGCCATTATTGACCAAAATATGCCTAGAATTACAACCTTGATGCCAGGACCAGTACTGCTCATGGGGTGGATATTATCATACCATCGATGCCCACAACATACCTGTAATTACCACCATTATGCCAAGGCCACCATCATACCAGGAATGATCAAAAACACACTCAGGGTCAGATGTACAAAGTATTTTACCTCTCGCAAACAGTCCATCGGGCTGTTTGCGACTGGTACAATGCATTTTGTCATGTACAGAAGGCAAAATGTGACTCGTCAACTTGTTAATGAGTCGCATTTTGCTTTTGCGATTCGGTATTAGGAAAGGGTGTGTTTCGAGCATCCCTTTCTAATTCCAAATAGCACTGGTATGTATAAATGTTTTGCGACCGGGAATGTGGTCGCGAAACATTTGCAGTTACTGTTAACCCATTCGCGAACAGGAAGGACCCCTTCCCCTTTGTGAATGTGGGCGTTAATATTGTTCCACGGACCACTGCCTACTCTTAAAAAATGAAAAGGTAGCTTTTCATTTCTATTTTTTAAATGCATCACGTTTTCCTTTAACAAAAACGGGCAGCATTACAAAAAAAAATATTGCTTTATTTAAAAAGCAATCACAGACATGGTGGTCTGCTGACCCCAGCAGGCCACCATCACAATGGGTCGCAAATGGTGGCCTGGATCATGAATATTGATGAGAGAGGTCCATGTGCAACCTTCTGCGAACTGCTAACAGTGTCAAACACACTGTTGTACATCGCAGTTTGCGATTTTATAATAGCGAATCACTAAAATTCACTATTAGGAAATCACAACCGCAATTTTGTACATCTGGCCCTGGGTCTAAAAGCATACACACATGAATTTGCACATACACAAACATACAAATATAGCAACATTCAAATTTTTTTATATATAAGCACTACTTTGCATTGACGAGCTGCAAAATGTTTTGTTTAGGCTGCCTAACCTCTGCTTCACGATCATCCGCTCAGGGCCCTGTTTTGGTTGCAGTGCATGGAAGTGTCAGGGTCATGTGAGATTGACAGCAAAGGCGATGTAATACAGCCAATTGCCAAATAGCTCAATCAAGCCCATAGTGACTGGCTATGTTAAAGGCGCGTGCTGCCAATCTTTCAAAGCAGGGACTGCCATTGATTTTGGAGTGGAGAAGCACAATGTCTTGCTGAAAATCTGCAGGCATTAATGTTATTGATGTTTCTAAACGAAACATTCTGTGTGATGGGGGTCCTTGGTTGCATAGACTGGAGATGAGAGAAGACAGGTCACCCCATGAGGGCTAAGTGGCTGGGGATTAAGTGCGCTCTAGAGACCAATAACCACGGAGGGATTAGGAGGGCTGGTAGGCCTAGGAGATGAATAACGACTAGTAGATCCAGGAGAGGAAAGTGGGCTGGTAGGTCTTGGTTAGGGAAGGATCCTTTGAAAGATCCCACAAGTTTAAGATGACGAGTAGTGAAAGGGTGAAAAGGAGCAAGGGTTGGAAGGCCAAGGTATGTAGCATTTTGCGGGGAAGTGGAGACATGAAGAGAATGTATGTATTATTTCACTGTTATGGGCAATTTGTAAGGTGATTTTGCTAGTTGCAGCAGTTTGCAGGTTCAGATATTTAACATTTAAGTACAAACAGAGCTCTTGTCTGTCATTGATTGTGCCTTTGCAGGCAAGGTGGCCATGGGGGTATAAAAGGCAGAGTTTTCTCCCTGTTTATGCTTCCACGCTTAGGAGAAACTAGGCTGGTAGGTCCTTTTAATTGATGGGACAGAGTAGGATTGTTCCTTCTGCCCATGCTTAAGTTGTGGGTTCACATTGTTTTGGCTAATGAGACAGTTCCATTCAGCCTTTTCATTGTCAATCACCTCTTTGCTTCAGTCTGCCCGCATACCTTCTCCCCAATTTTACATGGTTTCTAAGGCAGTTAAGTCCAAGTGGGCACAGCAATATTGTAGGACCAGATTATAGTACCAGACAATGAAAGCAAAGGATGGCTGATTCAGGAGGGTGAAGAAGCTCTTCTAGATCCCAGCTATGGAAGGACATACTGGTGGAGCTTGGAGAGCTGAGGAGGATTGATTGGTCAGGAGAGTGGACAGAATGGATAATACTTTAGGAGCAGAAGGTCCACAGATGGTCATGGGTC
The DNA here is from genome assembly GCF_964204655.1 of Triturus cristatus. NCBI lineage: Eukaryota > Metazoa > Chordata > Amphibia > Caudata > Salamandridae > Triturus > Triturus cristatus. The sequence continues at coordinate 841,583,284 of NC_140580.1, read as the reverse complement.
CTTAGCCCTAAGCAGATGGGATTTTAGAGGGATCGGAATAGGAACATGTATATCAATTTAGGGTACATTGCAATCTGATATTACTGATGGAATCATTGCTAGGAAGCACAGACCTTTCACATTAAAAGATCCTTTATGCACAATTTTCGAATCTGTTGCTGATTGTATTTTCCAGCAGTTCAACTCAGGCCAATAAATGGGGTCTGCTTGCAACATCCACACTAGCCAGGGATCTGTTATTAACTAAGCCACGAGATGACATCCAACAGCAAGTGACGGCTCCTCCGCTGAGGCGGAGGAGCGTCGCCCCAAACGAAAAATAAAATTATAATAACATAACGTTATTATCATTTTATTTTTACGGTACTTGCCCAGTTCGTTTTTTTTAAGGGGCTGGGCTGTCAGCCAACAGAGGTAGGAGTGGAATGATGCCCTTAAGTGCACATGACAATTTGGCCGGCCATCTCGGGCCGGCCAAACCATCATGCCCACTTTGCATGTTCTCCACCCAGGCTGCATTACAGCCTGGGTGGAGAACGTGCCCAGGCTTCCACTCCCTTGCTGAGCACCGAACCACAGCGTTCAGACCAATGACGACACAGCGACTCCCTCGCCACCTTCTTTCGCCGGAAAATCACCAACATCCATGCCAGTTTCAAACCCCGGACGACCCCCGCAGACCTCGCCGCACCGGACCCACCGCACCCCACCGCCCACGACACCCTGACAACCTGGGCCAACGTGAGCATCGAGGACACAATCAAGACCATGGGAACAATCCACTCTGGATCCCCGTCCGACCCTCTCCCACACCACATCTTCAACAAAGCCAGCAACTCCATCGCACCCCACCTGCACAAAATCATCAACCTCTCCTTCGAAACCGCCACCTTTCCTGAGAACTGGAAGCACGCAGAGATCAACGCCCTACTGAAGAAACCCATAGCTAATCCGAGCGACCTCAAGAACTTCCGACCCATCTCCCTGCTTCCGTTCCCAGCAAACGTCATCGAGAAGATAGTTAACACCCAGCTCACCCGTCACCTCGAAGACAACAACTTCCTGGACCCGTCCCAATCATGATTCCGCAGCAACCACAGCACCAAGACCGCCCTCATCGCCACCACAGACGACATCAGGATCCTTCTAGACAACGGCGAGACGGCGGCCCTCATTCTCCTGGATCTCTCCGCCGCCTTCGACACCGTCTGCCACCGCACACTACGCACGCGACTCCAAGACGCAGGGATCCGGGAGAAGGCCTTGGACTGGACCACCTCCTTCCTCTCCGGCAGAACTCAGAGAGTCCCCCTCCCCCCGTTCCAGTCCGATGCTGCCGAGATCATCTGCGGCGTCCCTCAAGGATCCTTCCTCAGCCCGACGCTGTTCAACGTCTACATGGAACAACTAGCACGCATCACCAGACAGCACGACCTCAACATAATCTCCTATGCCGACGACACGCAGCTGATTCTCTCCCTCACCAAGGACCCTCTCACTTAATGTCTGCCAACAAGCGATTTCCCTCCAATGCCTCCAACAAAGACATTCACCAGAAGATGCAACCCAACCGCACTCACTACAGAGCTCCTAACAGCCTCACTTACTAGAAGTATAACATCGTTCACTAAAGGGCTTCCAACAAGCGCGTTCACTTAATGTCTGCCAACAAGCGATTTCCCTCCAATGCCTCTAACAAAGGCAATCACCAGAACGCGCAAAACAACCACGCTCATTACAGAGCTCCTAACAGCCTCACTTATTATAAGTATCTTAATTTAATAACACCGTTAATTAAGGGCTCCCAACATGGATTTTCACTTCATGTCTGACAACAAGCAATTTCACTCCAAGGCCTCTAACGAAGACAATCACCAGAACATGCAACCCAACCGCACTCACTACAGAGCTCCTAACAGCCTCACTTACTAGAAGTATTTGAAGTTAATAACACTGTTCAGTAAAAGGCTCTCAACAACTCGCTCAAAGCAGGCATTTACCGTATTGCTAAAAGCATGATGACATTGAAGAGAACTACTCAAGATTTGACCTTTTAAAAAGTCTGGTTAAACTGGACATTTAACAACACTGATTAAATTCAACATTTAATAAGCATGCTAAGTGACGCATTTTGAATTCTCCTACTTAGATAAGAGGTTTCACAAAAATTAGGTGACTGAGGGCATTAATTATGTCTTCTTATGAATTTTACAGGTGCCTGCACGCCACAAAGGAAGCTTCAGGGCGTTGGATCGAATTTCAAAAACACAACACACCCCATTCAGGACAATGTCCACTCACGCATTGAAGCCCCTCGTAAATGAATGGAATGGCACATGTGTGCCCGTGCCCCGGTGGAGCAAAAACAAAGTCAGAATCCAGAATGTAAATGTAAAAGGAAGCAAGTGGGCAAAATGCGGCACTTCTCACCACCGGCAGGGCGCGAGGAAGTACTTGTAGACAGACCCTGGTCCTCTCAACAAGGAATGTCTCAGCTGAGGACATGGCAGACTTGTACTGACCTTGTACTGACCTTGAGGGGCAGAACTGTAGGTAGATGATAAGTGGATATGGCGGTTATAAACGCAAATGATGATAAGGCTGAGGACAGCGGCAATCTGTTACCATACATGGCCTTTACCAGGGTGTTGGGGCTACATTTGATGGAAGCAACAAAGAAAAACTTTTGAAACGGTGAATTTGTGGATGTGCTGATTGCATAGGGTAGAGTATGAAAAAGGGTTGAAAGAACAAGAATGGGAACTGGCATGGAGGTTTGCAGTGGTGGTGACAGTAGAGAACTTGCATTTTGAATGTGTGTGTGTGTTATTTATATACATAATTGTATGGACTAAAATATATTTAACCCAACTGGAAAACAACAATATGATTTTCTAGAACAATACACCAATGTTTAAGGTGCATTCTACCCAGAATGCATCAAGTACTCAAGTATAAGGATTCAAAGGAAGACAAAAAAAACATGATCAATAGAAAATATGACTAAATCAGAACCATTAAGAAGTAATCTGAAGGTATTCAATGGAATTGTTTTGTTAGCTTATCTGTGGCAGTACAGACAAGGTCCAACCGCATGCAAAGCAGTCTTGGCCCCTTCCCAAAAGGCACAGTCCAGACCAAAAAGCTAGTTCATGTCTCCCCTTTAATTGGGAAGACAATCCAACGTGTGTTTGGGCCTGCTGGACCTTACCGGTGAGGTACAGCTCGAGGTCAGGCCCACGTTTAGGTGCACCTCAACATCACAAAATCCCAGGATAATGTGGAGGGGCTAGCTTGGAAACGTTTTGATGAAGAATTTAGAGTGAGGATGTGTGAAGGTTAAGAGAGGTTGTGTAGGACCTGTTGAACAGGTATCTATGGCTGCAACAAATATCTCAGGTACAATTGTTCCACACGGCCAATGGCTTGCTGATGCTGTATAGGATTTTTCTACGCTGCCTTGCTCAGGTCAGGCACCGGAGTAGGAGCCATGGAGTTAAAGAAAACATCAGCTTGGTATTTTACACAGGAGTATGATTTTGAGTAATATGCAGAGTTAGACATTATTAAAGAGCATATTAGCAAATGCTTCACTCTTCAGTATCCCTCCAATAGACCAGCAGAGAAGCTGTGATGGCGTGCAAGAATGTACGAGTCAAAGATCACACACCTGTTAAGCTGCAGGAGCAGAAGGAAAGTTGATCATGAGTTGGATATGAAAAGGGAGCAAATTTGCATCAGGCCTTTGAAGTAGGATTTCAGCTCTGTTAGAAACAGCGTAGAATTGAGAGATGGGTGGATATTTTGAGACTGACTTAAGAAATTGGACAGGAAAGTGGCAGAAGGCAGGGTGACTGGACCCTTTGACCACTGGCCCTTGGATAATTTAAGTGTGTCACCACTGGGTGGTGCCAAAGGAATCAGAGGTGAATTATAAATTGATACATCACCACTTCTAGCTGAAGAGAGGACTCCTAAATTACTTTATTTGGCAGGAGGAATGCTTATTGGCCTATGTAAGCTTGAATAACACCTGGGTCAAGACCCTAGGGTTGGCCAGCCAGGGGATCAGGGAATAAGACGTCTGCGGCAGGAAAGTACCCTTTTTCAGTTATCAATGTTTTTCAGAAATGTTCTGGTTTACAGGAAACTCTCAAATAGAATCTTCAATCTATTACCCTCCTGATACTTAATGATAGATGTTATGAAAATACGTTTCCCACAATCCACTTATATAGTCGACTGGAAGACCTGGAATCAGCAACCTTTCAACCATCTGGGGGCTGTGAGTCTGCAGTCAGACCTACCTCCTGTACTTATCTAGTAGTAAGTTTGGAGTAGGGACCTGTACCCTACAACATTTCTGATGTTGTGGCCATGCAACTAGATACAGCAGTTCGTAAGAAGCGTTGTACCAACAAAGCTGGGCTTCCAAAGGCTAACAGAGCCAGACTGAGGCTACACTCACTCACACCCAGGGCCAGATGAGTGAGCATCTGACTTCAGGGTGATGGCCTCTAGACCAGCCACGTATTCTCCTTTACCAGTTTCCCCAATGTTTGGAGCCTGATTCCCTTTGTGTACTAGTCTTTCTGCTTAGTTGTATAAATGGCTGTCGGTTAAAAATGACGGTACCTACCATCAAACTTTTAACATGTTTTTCTCTTTTCAAAAACAAAATCTCAAAGCAGGATTTTGTTTTTGGAAAAAAACCAATGACCCTAACACCAAGTGAGTTTTCTCCCATAGTGTCTGGGTCATTTACACATTTTTAATGTCCCTTACTGCTACGTTTTTCAGGGCAATCAGGGGGCCATTTGACCACCCTCTCTAAATCGGGCAGACTGCCGAATTGCAAAACCTCCGACTCAGCTTACTCTGTTGGCTCCGTCAAAGGAGTATGTCAGTGACTGAGACGAAGAAGCCTTTGTCTCTGATGTACTTAAGGTTCGCCCATCTGTAATTTGGTGAAGAGGGTACTCTATCGTCATTGGGACAGTGCACCCTCTCGCCAAACTCCACATCAGACTTTAACGTTTTCAAGGTTAAGTAATCAAACAGAATGTGGCACGCTTTTGCATCAGTAGCAAGCAGTAGGATGAAGGTTGTGGTTATTTGGCACCAGAGAGGAAGGAAAGATTGTCATGAACCCTGGCTTTCCTCTCCATACTCTGCAAGTGCACAGGCATCATATTTTGAGTGCACTCAAGTTAGCTCCAGTCAAAGGAAGGAAAGGCTGTAGCAGTACAAGGAACATTGGTGCCCTTCTGGCAAAAGGCTTTGTATCTTTGAGGGACGTGCAATGCGATGGCGCTAAGCATGAACTACATTGTCCATGATTTCTGAACTCTCTCACTGTTTCAAAACAGCAGCTGCCATCTTTGATGTTGTGTATAAGTTTCCTCACGGTCAACAGTGTCTTTGCTAGGCAATTGAGATGTTTAGTTGCTGCAGCCATTTTCTTGCTATTCAACACCCAATACAACTTAAGGAGAGTTGTTTCCACATACGCCTCCCCTTCTGCAACTGGTGACTGTGTTGATAGAAGTATTCTAAGGATCCAATCGTATGAGGAAAGTGAATTTGAACAGCTATATTAGGAGGCTATTGGATTCTGTAAGCCACCAAGTAGTAATGTAATACCAATTCATGTGGTATATTTCATCGATGTCCTAACCAGAACTTTATGGGCATTAACAGTCTTATCTATTCTGTATAACCTCTATGAAGGTCATGCCCAGCAGTTGTGATTCCTGATGGAGTTTGGCCACCCTCTCAAAGCGCTAAGAGACCCGCCGGTGATTATGCGTCTTACAAATGTCAGTTAACATAACATAACATAACTTATGAGTCAGTGGCGAACTCCGGCGTCTCTGTTTCTCCTCTCTTATCCCATTCCACTATTCCTGTGTCTGCTGCTCACTAACGTGTCGCAACTGTGTAGGGTCAGCTGTGGATACATCGCTCCCATTGCATCCCAACTACGAGGTCAGTGCTTTCTGATTCAATAGTAAACAAATCAATGTTTTGGATCAAGTTGAACCCCATTAAAATAGAATTGTAACCAGGAAAGGATAAGCTGAGGACAATTTTGCTGTTGACTGAAGAGGCTTTGAATGTTAAGGTGCAAGGACCATTGTGTTGTTCATGAATAATCAGAAGGTCAAAGATGAGAAGTTTTTGAATATGTTGTGGGGTTGTGGATTTCATCGGTGACTCATTAAATTTAGTGCCACATACATCCTAGGTTTGTACAGTAACTATGCAGATGTGTTAGCTCATTCACAGTGCGAGACATTTTGTGAGCTGACATTGGCAACAGACAGGCGCAAAACCCACAAGTAGCAAAACTATGAAATGTAGAAAGGTGACACCATACCAGCTGATTGATGGATGATAGTTTTGGATTTTGTTTAGCAAGCTAAATCAATTAGTCAATCATTTGACTTAAAGTATTAATTTGATAGATAACCGACAAAACATAATCACAGGTAGCACTTTCCATCTTTTATTTCAGAAGTTATAACTGAACAGTAACAGCAGCTGGTACAAGGTGGAGCAGCCAACACTTGCTTCATCTCAGAGGACTTTATAATGTCCATGAAGTTGTACTGATGCAAAACCACAATATGTTATTTGTGTAAGACCACTGAAGAGCGTTATGTGCCAGAGAAACATCTGCTTTATGTCGTGGTAATTCAAGCATCTCTAGTAATAGGTTAATGAAATAAATCTTCCTAGGAAGGAATGTTGATTGGATTTAGGGGACTTTTTATGTGGTAGAGATGAACCCGGGTTTGTTTGTCCTGGATGCTTTTGGAGCTTCGCAGTTGGGGGGAGGTTTGGAGGAATGGACTGTGATTCAGACTTGAGAGATTTAAGAAAGATCAAAACAGAAGGTAAGATACAGTATTTTAGGGGGCAGTGGGGGCGGGGCGTGTGAGCTTTTAAAATAAGGAAGTGTATTTCCACAAATTTAACTGATCCAAGTTGCCCCAAGTGAGTGATCACAGTAGGAGAGCTTGCCTTCCTCTGGGAAGTTCATGGGGGAAAGGGGTTCTACCCAAGACACCTTTGGAAACACAGGACTACTTAGTGCATTTCATAGTTCAATTTTCACATACATTTACTATAAAGCAATAGGTGCTGACTGGGCACTTGCATCATATTTCAGTACTTTCATAATGTGCAATGTGTCTCTGACCTTGCCCAACCATGGTAGATATTCACCCATCTCAAGAAAGATTTGGAAAAATGGTGGCAAAGTAACACATTTTTCTCCACAATTTCCCAAGAAAAAGTCTAATAAGCCATGGATGACAAATGGCCAATCCTCTGTCTTTACTTCTGCCATTTAATTCATTTCATGTTTCCATCCTGCCTCTTCTAAGCAGAGTCTCAGGCATGAGTTGTGACTGGAAGTCACTTTGGAAGAGTTAAAGTGGAAAAATACATATTACACAGATCTCATAATCCCAGGAAGTACACAGCAGAGTTCAATAAGTTTTACAGGAGTAGAATGCAATATCATCACTCATGTTAAGAGACTTTACAGGTTTGGACAGCAGACCAGATACACCTTCTTACAAGCTAAGATCTTAGGCGGCAGTTGTGATTATAACTCAAATATCAGCTTTAAATATATGTCACTAAATGCAGTCCTATAGTTTCCAAACATTAACTTATCAGTTTACACCAGTAAACATACTTTATTACGAAACACGTGTTCTTTTTGAAAAAATAAACTTAATTCGTCAAAATAAAAAGGCCTATCATGTTTTTAGGCTATACGCTATTTTTGCCCTGAAATGCTACCTTTACTCTTTAATATGTACATGGTGCTGAAACTATATTGTTTCATTCTCATCAAGTACACACAAGTACTATTGGCACATATGAGTCAAATCTGTTGTGTATGCCCAAATATTACCATTGCATACAATGCATTAGCACAATATGCCAAGAATTACTACCATCCTTCGCTCGGGCAAGGCTATGGGTCCTAACGGTCTGCCCATTGAACTATACAAATTGCGTCCTGATAAGCTTGCGCCCTTCCTCAGCCGCATGTTCCGCGACTCTCTTGCGGCGGGTTCCCTTCCGGCCGACCAGCGCTTGGCCACTATAGTCGTTATCCCCAAGGAGGGCAGGCCGCGAGACCGCTGTACTTCTTACCGGCCTATTTCACTGCTCAATGCGGAGCCTAAAATCCTGGCGAAAGTCCTGGCCAATCGATTGTTGAGTGTCGTGTGCGACCTTATTCATCCGGACCAATGCGGCTTTATCCCGCACCGCAACACCGCTCTTAACTTGCGGCGTCTTCATGGTGCCCTTGCCAGGGCGGAGTTCCTCTCCGAACCGGCCGTGCTGGTTTCTTTGGATGCCACGATGGCCTTTGACACTATTGAGTGGCCATTCCTCTGGGCCGTCTTGGATAAATTCGGATTTGGAGAGGGATTTATTGGCTGGGTGAGGCTCCTTTACACGGGACCCATGGCTCAAGTGGTGGTGAATGGGCGGGTCTCTCGGCCCTTTGCCCTCGGCAGGGGCACGAGACAGGGGTGCCCGTTGTCCCCGTTGCTTTTTGCTCTCGCCCTGGAGCCACTCGCTGCCTGGCTCCGTTGGGAGCCCTCGCTTAGAGGGATCCGGTGGGGCCCGGGCTTCGAAGATCGGGTCTCGCTGTATGCGGACGACATTCTCCTGTATCTCACCTCACCGCGGCAGTCACTCAACGTCCTCTTTGACGTTCTGACCTCCTTTGGGAACAATTCGGGTCTCACGATCAACTGGTCTAAATCCTGCGTTTATCCCATCTCTGGTGGTCCTCCTCTCCTGCCGCCTCGGCTCCCGATTCAAATATCTCTGAGCGGCTTTAAGTACCTGGGGATATACGTTTCGCTGGACCCGGTGGCTCGCTATGAGCAGAATCTCCTGCGTCCACTTCGGCGACTGCGGGAGGACACGGCCCGGTGGTGCAGGCTCCCCCTGTCCCCGCTGGGTCGGGCCGCGCTGTTTAAAATGATGTCCCTTCCCAGGTTCCTCTATGCACTCCAGAACTCCTTCGACGTTATCCCAGTGGCCTACTTTCGGGAGGTGGAGAGCCTGCAGAGGAGACTGGTGTGGGACGGGCGGGCGCGTATTGCTCTTGCCAAGCTCGCTCTCCCCTGGTATGACGGGGGCATCGCGCTTCCTGACATTCGCAGGTACTATTGGGCCTCGCAGCTATCTGCCATTAACCACGCCACGTATGCGCCCGGCTTGAATCCGGCGTATGAGATGGACAAGTTCCTGCTTCCCGGCGGGAACTACAACAGGGCACTTTATTCCCGCCTGGCTGGTCGGACCCTTACGGGTCCTACTAAGATTGCGGTGCGGACCTGGAGGGCTGCCACTGCGGCCATGGGCTGGAGTGAGCGATTAACATGTGCTACTCCCTTGTTTGCCTCCGACCGCCTGGGCAGCTTGTGGACCACGAAGGGGTTTGACCAGTGGGACACGATTGGTATCAGCAAAGTGGGAGACCTGTGGCATAAGGGCGCGGTAAAGACTTTCGCGGTGCTCCAGGCCGAATACGAGCTGACCGACAGGGAGTTCTTCCGCTACGCCCAGGTTCGACACGCCCTGCTCTCGGTCTTCGGGGAGGGGACCAAGATCCCTGTTTCCTCGCCCCTCGAGGACCGCATACTTGACGGACATGTCCCTGATAGTACTATTTCTTTAATTTATAAAAAATTAATTAATCACCGGGCGGACCTTTTTGTGCGCCTTCGGGAGACTTGGACTGGGGATGGGGTGGAATTGGACGACGAAGATTGGCAGTCTGCACTGTCGTCCCCCAAGGAGGTTGCCATTCCGGCTCGTCTCCGGTTGGTACAGCTCAAGATTCTCCACCGGGTGTATGTGACGGGTCCGCGCTTGGTCTCGATGGGATTTTCCGGCGACGGGCTCTGTAGGCGAGGGTGTGGGCTCAGCGCCACCTTTCTTCATATCCTTTGGGAGTGCCGCGAGGTGGCGGACTACTGGCGCCGGGTCCACACGGTTATGGGACAGGTTACTGGGGTTGTGCTGCTGCCGGAGGTGCGTCGCTGTGTCCTGAATGTGTGGGAGCCCAATGACTACAGCGCGGCTCAGACTCGGTGGGCGGCCCTAGGGAACATGATTGCCAAGAGGGACATAGCGCAACTTTGGGGCGCTCAACGGCCGCCCACCGTGTCAGTATGGAAGGAGAATATGGACTGGTGTATGTTTAGGGAGAAGACTGTGTATGTGGCCCGTGGCAAGCCGGGGGCATGGGGTAGAATTTGGGGGCAATGGAACGCGTATCGCGGAGGCATCTGTACGCCCCCCCTGGTAGACACTGATACCGCCATGTCCCCCTGACCCTTGATGGTTCCTGGCGCCTTTCGGAACAACTACATATGGACGTTCATCTCCCTTAACCCCCTCCCCCCCCCCTCCGTCCCCGGCCTCCCGGTACTCCTCTCTTTAGCGGTTTGCTCAATTGTCCTGACTGGAGTCTCCCGGGGGGAGCCTGACCAGCACTGGTTTCCCTCATAACTCGCCTGTTGTTTTTTATTGTTTGTTTTTTTTGTTTTTGTGATTGTTGGACTTATGCTTCCTGTTCCTCGAGAACTATCTGGAGCCACTGCGGGGCAGTGCCCTGGGAACTGATTGTAGCCTTGATATGTGTAGATTTCCTTCTGTACCTAGCGGCCGGCCCGGGTGGTTGTAGGCCCGTACTTGTAACCGAATTATTGCTCAATAAAAACTTTTTCAAAAAAAAAAAAAGAATTACTACCATTATCCCAGGAGCAGCATCAACCTATGTGTAGACACCACCATGCCATGGATGGCCACAGTATTCCAGGAATTTCCTTCAGTAAACCAGTGGGCACTATCATCCCATGAATGCTCAATATATGTCACATAGTTTACCACTATTATGTAAGAGGCAGCATTATTCCAAGGGCGGGAACATCCTGCCATTAATGACCATAATATGCCTCGAATTACAACCTTGATGCCAGGACCAGTACTGCTCATGGGGTGGATATTATCATACCATCGATGCCCACAACATACCTGTAATTACCACCATTATGCCAAGGCCACCATCATACAAGGAATGATCAAAAACACTCTCAGGGTCAGATGTACAAAGTATTTTACCTCTCGCAAACAGTCCATCGGGCTGTTTGCGACTGGTACAATGCATTTTGTCATGTACAGAAGGTAAAATGTGACTCGTTAACTTGTTAATGAGTCGTATTTTGCTTTTGTGATTCTGTATTAGGAAGGGGCGTGTTTCGAGCATCCCTTTCTAATTCCAAATAGCACTGGTATGTATAAATGTTTTGCGACCGGGAATGTGGTCGCAAAACATTTGCCGTTACCACCAACTTCAAGTTGGTGGTAACCCATTCGCGAACAGGAAGGACGCCTTCCCCTTGGTGAATGTGGGCGTTAATATTTTTCCACGGACCACTGCCTACTCTTAAAAATTGAAAAGGTAGCTTTTCATTTCTATTTTTTAAATGCATCCCGTTTTCCTTTAACGAAAACGGGCAGCAGTACAAAAAAAATATTGCTTTATTTAAAAAGCAATCACAGACATGGTGGTCTGCTGACCCCAGCAGGCCACCATCACAATGGGTCGCAAATGGTGGCCTGGATCATGAATATTGATGAGAGAGATCCATGTGCAACCTTCTGCGAACTGCTAACAGTGTCAAACACACTGTTGTACATTGCAGTTTGCGATTTTATAATAGCGAATCACTAAAATTCACTATTAGGAAATCACAAACGCAATTTTGTACATCTGGCCCTTGGTCTAAAAGCATACACACATGAACTTGCACATACACAAACATACAAATATAGCAACATTCAAAACTTTTTATATATAAGCACTACTTTGCATTGACCAGCTGCAAAATGTTTTGTTTAGGCTGCCTAACCTCTGCTTCACGATCGTCAGCTCAGGGCCCTGTTTTGGTTGCAGTGCATGGAAGTGTCAGGCTCATGTGAGATTGACAGCAAAGGCGATATAATACAGCCAATTGCCAAATAGCTCAATCAAGCCCATAGTGACTGGCTATGTTAAAGGCGCGTGCTGCCAATCTTTCAAAGCAGGGACTGCCATTGATTTTGGAGTGGAGAAGCACAATGTCTTGCTGAAAATCTGCAGGCATTAATGTTATTGATGTTTCTAAACGAAACATTCTGTGTGATGGGGGTCCTTGGTTGCATAGACTAGAGATCAGAGAAGACAGGTCACCCCATGAGGGCTAAGTGGCTGGGGATTAAGTGCGCTCTAGAGACCAATAACCACGGAGGGATTAGGAGGGCTGGTAGGCCTAGGAGATGAATAACGACTAGTAGATCCAGGAGAGGAAAGTGGGCTGGTAGGTCTTGGTTAGGGAAGGATCCATTGAAAGATCCCACAAGTTTAAGATGACGAGTAGTGAAAGGGTGAAAAGGAGCAAGGGTTGGAAGGCCAAGGTATGTAGCATTTTGCGGGGAAGTGGAGACATGAAGAGAATGTATGTATTATTTCACTGTTATGGGCAATTTGTAAGGTGATTTCGCTAGTTGCAGCAGTTTGCAGGCTCAGATATTTAACATTTAAGTACAAACAGAGCTCTTGTCTGTCATTGATTGTGCCTTTGCAGGCAAGGTGGCCATGGGGGTATAAAAGGCAGAGTTTTCCCCCTGTTTATGCTTCCACGCCTAGGAGAAACTAGGCTGGTAGGTCCTTTTAATTGATGGGACAGAGTAGGATTGTTCCTTCTGCCCATGCTTAAGTTGTGGGTTCACATTGTTTTGGCTAATGAGACAGTTCCATTCAGCCTTTTCATTGTCAATCACCTCTTTGCTTCAGTCTGCCCGCATACCTTCTCCCCAATTTAACATGGTTTCTAAGGCAGTCAAGTCCAAGTGGGCACAGCAATATTGTATGACCAGATTATAGGACCAGACAATGAAAGCAAAGGATGGCTGATTCAGGAGGGTGAAGCAGCTCTTCTAAATCCCAGCTATGGAAGGACATACTGGTAGAGCTTGGAGAGCTGAGGAGGATTGATTGGTCAGGAGAGTGGACAGAATGGATAATACTTTAGGAGCAGAAGGTCCACAGATGGTCATGGGTCCTTATCTCTAAGCAGATGGGATTTTAGAGGGATCGGAATAGAAACATGTATGTCAATTTAGGGTACATTGCAATCTGATATTACTGATGGAATCATTGCTAGGAAGCACAGACCTTTCACATTACAAGATCCTTTTATACACAATTTTCGAATCTGTTGCTGATTGTATTTTCCAGCAGTTCAACTCAGGCCAATAAATGGGGTCTGCTTGCAACATCCACACTAGCCAGGGATCTGTTATTAACTAAGCCCACTAGATGACATCCAACAACAAGTGACAGCTCCTCCGCTGAGGCGGAGGAGCGTCGCCCCAAACAAAAAATAAAATGATAATAACATAACGTTATTATAATTTTATTTTTACAGTACTTGCCCAGTTCGTTTTTTTTAAGGGGCTGGGGGGGCTGGGCTGTCAGCCAGCAGAGGTAGGAGTGGAATGGTGCCCTTAAGTGCACATGACGATTTGGCCGGCCATCTTGGGCCAAACCATCATGCCCACTTTGCATGTTCTCCACCCAGGCTGCATTACAGTCTGGGTGGAGAACATGCTCAGGCTTCCACTACCTTGCTGAGCACCGAACCCCAGCGTTCAGACCAATCACGACGCTGCTATTAACAGCGTCGTGATTGGCTGGGACAGACTGGAAGCCTGGGTGCTTCCTGTTGCAGCATCCTCGATGGAAGAATGGAGTTGAGGCAGAGGCCAGGTAAGTGCTGTTTTCTTTCATTTTTTTACTCACCCCCACAACAAAAGCCCCATAGCAGCCACCACTACCAACAACCACGCTCACAACAGGTCTGTAATTATTCCCACTCGCTCCAAGGCTTCTCTGAAGGCTCCACTCTGAGTGGAGGGTTTCTCAACAACACACTCTCACTGGAATGTTTCCAACAATCAGCCTCACTCTGTGGCTTCCAACAACAACACCCACTAGAGTGCTTTTTTAAAGCCACCACCATTAAAAGTCTTCCAACAACACTCTCTAGAAGGCTTCTAACAACCACACTCACGAAAGAGCTTCCAACAATACATCCACTAAAGTACTTTTAGCATCCCAGTTCTCAAGAGGACCTCCAGCAATAACACTCGCTGGAAGACTGCCTAAGGCCATGCTCAACAGAGGGTTTGCAGCCACCTTGATCATTGGCAGACTTCATGCCCCATTCACTAGAGAGCTTCCAACAGCCATGCACTAGAGATCCTCCGACATCCACCCTCCGTAAAGAACATCCAACAGCACATTCGCACTAGTGAGCTTGCAACAATGGCATTAACTGAGGAGGGATGGATGATTCTAACAATCACTAAAAGATTTCTACCAACACTCACTAGAGATATTCTAAAACCGTCATTGATGAGAGTTTATGACAGCCACGCTCACTTACGGGCTACGAACAACACCACTCCACAGTGGGCTTTCACCAACAATGCATATTCAAGGGCTTCCAACAACTCCACACCCAAGAGAGCATTTAACAACACCCTTGGTACCCCTGAGGGAGATGCTTAGTTATTGCAGCCAGGAACAACACCACTCCACAGAGGGCTTCCACCAACAATGCATATTCAAGGGCTTCCAACAACTCCACACCCTTTAACAAAACCCTTGGTACCCCTGAGGGAGATGCTTAGTTATTGCAGCCAGGAACAACACCACTCCACAGAGGGCTTCCACCAACAATGCATATTCAAGGGCTTCCAACAACTCCACACCCTTTAACAAAACCCTTGGTACCCCTGAGGGAGATGCTTAGTTATTGCAGCCAGGAACAACACCACTCCACAGAAGGCTTCCACCAACAATGCATATTCAAGGGCTTCCAACAACTCCACACCCTTTAACGACACCCTTGGTACCCCTGAGGGAGATGCTTAGTTATTGCAGCCAGGAACAACACCACTCCACAGAGGGCTTCCACCAACAATGCATATTCAAGGGCTTCCAACAACTCCACACCCAAGAGAGCATTTAACAACACCCTTGGTACCACTGAGGGAGATGCTTAGTTATTGCAGCCAGGAACAACACCACTCCACAGAGGGCTTCCACCAACAATGCATATTCAAGGGCTTCCAACAACTCCACACCCAAGAGAGCATTTAACAACACCCTTGGTACCACTGAGGGAGATGCTTAGTTATTGCAGCCAGGAACAACACCACTCCACAGAGGGCTTCCACCAACAATGCATATTCAAGGGCTTCCAACAACTACACACCCTTTAACAACACCCTTGGTAGCCCTGAGGGAGATGTTTAGTTACTGCAGCCAGGAACAACACCACTCCACAGAGCGCTTCCACCAACAATGCACTTCAGTGGTACTGGAACTAGGCGTGTCGGAGGTGCTGCACGGGGCCGGAGTGGCGTGCCGGCATCGGACGTTTTCCCGGAAGGCTCAAAGGGTGGGTGCCGGCTTTGTTACCGGGGGACGGTTTTGCAGCCGCAGTAACAAAAGCGGCAGCGCATCACAGTTCTGCGTGCCCCCCCACACACACTTTCCCCGAAGGTGCTGGTTCGACAAACAGACCAGAGCTGCTTTGGGTTCCCAGCCCGCCCCTAGTGCTGCCGCACCCCCACAAAACCTCTCTGTTCTTCAGCTTGAGATGAGCTATTAAGAAGCCTTTATTTTGTTTGTTGGACAACCTGTCTGGCAAATTTCGGCCAAATCACTTACATGAACATATTTGTTTACTTTTCTTTTGATTGACAGCAAAGACAAAGCATTTTCCAACTTGCATTTTGTGGCACACTTACCAGGGCAGACATGTGAAAGGAGAAGGCTACAGTAAGCCAGGCCTTTTTCAAACGTGTGCATGAAAACATCTGTTTCTGTTTGATACTGCTCTATCTCAAAATCTATATCTGAATAATGTAAAGTAAAAATGAGGCACGTTGTCTGTTAAAGCCGCAATGTAATGGGAACCAGGGTTTTAATACAATGAAGACAAAGCAAAGCGCAACCATCTGACTTTGTGTGATGCACACGAGTAAACCCTCCGAATGTTTTTTCTCTATTTTTAAAAGCCCTAATTTCATCTGAAATTAATACAATTGCAAACCTTAAAAGCTCTATTTTGTGACATAATGGGCAAGTCCAATGCATTATTGCTTTATGAAGACTTTTAGCTTCAATTTTACATTTCACCTATGATTTTAAATAACAGCCAATTGGCAAATAAAGCTCTTGGGGAGCCGAAACGTTATGGCGACAATTCTGCGAACAAGCGAATAAATTTGCACTAAGGAATCTGGTCCGTGTCTGTGATCTCTTGGTTTGAGGCTACAACGATTCAGCCACGCCTGGGGAGCATTACTTGTTGGATATATATATATATATATATATATATATATATATATATATATATATCTATATATATATATATATATATATATATATATTTTAACACACATCAATAACAAGATACAACCACTTAAACAAATGCTATGGCAGAGCCAATTTACCATGACCAAAACGCTGGTGGTAAACGTAGTGGTGGAATTAAAATGTGCCAACACACGCTATATCGATGTTGCGTCACTTCATACTTCCCAAAACATGTCAAATAGAGGCATGAAGCCCAACAGAAGCAAGGCTTGCTCTATCAGGTCTCACGTCCCAATTTAGCATGTGCTCTAAATGAGATGTATTTCTTTTAACATTGTGACCTAGCATGTTCCACATTGTTTCAGTATATCATATGTTATGTTGATTTTTGACCTATGGTATGACTAGTCCACATTTACGAATGTATTCTATTATAGCCTTAGAGCCTGGACATTAAAGGCCCGCTACAGCGTTAAAGGCCCGAGCCGAAGGCTATTAGAACACTCTGCCATTACAGAGATTTTTAAACAAAGGCCTCACGGAAACCTAGGGTGTTGGAAATACCCTCGGGCTCATGTAAGGTCTTTGTTCACAGCAACAGTTGTGAAACAAACATTGGAATGTTGATGCTTTGGGCTTTCACCAGGTATTAGGAGCCTGGAGCACTCCGTTGTCTTCAATGGAGTGCTCAACATTCCAATATTCTAATTACGGGGAGATTGTATGTCTAAGGAACTGAGCCAATTTTTGTTGCAATAACATGGTTCTTAAGATCTGGTTTTGACATAAAGCACTGTAAATTGGGAAACGTGGTTAACGCCTTATTCTTCCCCAAACAAAACTGAGTATACAGTCCAGTGGTTGTTCTGGTAATTCAATTAAAAATGTTTAATTTTAATGATGAAGTTATTGTCATAGACATTTTGTCATCCTACAGCAATAGGATTTGGCCGCATACTTGTGAAAATGTACCAGAAATGGACCACATGATCACACAGCTTCATGACACTCTCCTGCTGAACGAGTTTGTCTCCACTCGCTCTTTATATGTGCTTGATTTTTTCACATACACAATGACTTATATGAGGTGGCATTGAAGATCAGCACCCCACTTAAAAAAATTGTAACAGCACCAAAGTACATATTCACGGGCGTCCAACAACTCCATGCCACAGAGAGCTTTTAACAACACCAACATGTGCTTTCACTCAGTGGTTACCCATGTGCTTTAACGCCACAGCCAGCACTGGCCTTTCACTCACTGGCTGCCAACAAGCAATTTCACCCAAAGACCTCTAACAAAGGCAATCACCAGAACACGCAAAACAACAACGCTCACTACAGAGCTCCTAACAGCCTCACTTATTAGCAGTATTTTAATTTAATAACACCGTTCATTTAAGGGCATGTTCAGTTAATGTCTGCCAAGAAGCGATTTCACCCAAAGACCTCTAACAAAGGCAATCACCAGAACGCGCAAAACAACCGCACTCACAACAGAGCTTCAAACAGCCTCACTTATTAGCAGTATTTTAATTTAATAACACCGTTCATTTAAGGGCATGTTCAGTTAATGTCTGCCAAGAAGCGATTTCACCCAAAGACCTCTAACAAAGGCAATCACCAGAACGCGCAAAACAACCGCACTCACAACAGAGCTTCAAACAGCCTCACTTATTAGCAGTATTTTAATTTAATAACACCGTTCATTTAAGGGCATATTCACTTAATGTCTGCCAAGAAGCGATTTCACCCAAAGACCTCTAACAAAGGCAATCACCAGAACGCGCAAAACAACCACGCTCACTACAGAGCTCCTAACAGCCTCACTTACTAGAATTATAACATCGTTCACTAAAGGGCTTCCAACAAGCACGTTCACTTAATGTCTGCCAACAAGCGATTTCCCTCCAATGCCTCTAATAAAGACAATCACCAGAATGCGCAAACCAACCGCACTCACAACAGAGCTTCAAACAACCTCACTTACTAGAAGTATTTTAAGTTAATAACACCGTTCAGTAAAAGGCTCTCAACAACTCGCTCAAAGCAGGATTTTACCGTATTGCTAAAAGCATGATGACATTGAAGAGAACTACTCAAGATTTGACCTTTTAAAAAGTCTGGTTAAACTGGACATTTAACAACACTGATTAAATTGAACATTTAATAAGCATGCTGAGTGACGCATTTTGAATTCTCCTACTTAGATAAGAGGTTTCACAAAAATTAGGTGACGGGGGTATTAATTATGTCTTCTTATGAATTTTACAGGTGCCTGCACGCCACAAAGGAAGCTTCAGGGCGTTGGAGCGAATTTCAAAAACACAACACACCCCATTCAGGACAATGCCCACTCACGCATTGAAGCCCCTCGTAAATGAATGGAATGGCACATGTTTGCCCGTGCCCGGTGGAGCAAAAACAAAGTCTGAATACAGAATGTAAACGTAAAAGGAAGCAAGTGGGCAAAATGCAGCACTTCTCACCACCGGCAGGGCGCGAGGAAGTACTTGTAGACAGACCCTGGTCCTCTCAACAAGGAATGTCTCAGCTGAGGACATGGCAGGCTTGTACTGACCTTGAGGGGCAGGCCTCTTTCCTGTATCTTCATAGAGTGCTTTTCCAGAACTTTCTCAGGCTTATGGCACACAATACTTCCTCTTCCCCGGTTTCTTCATAGCCGTACTGGACCTCCTGGGAAGGTGTACTGGGTCAGAGGGACGGGAAAGGTGATGCGGTACAGGGCAGGCCCCAACATGGTCATTACTGGCCCGTGCCTCATCCGGGACTTACCTCAGCATATGACATCAGCCCTCACAAAGCATAGCCACGCTTCTGCGACCTGCAGGGCACACCAGTGTGAGTGAAAGCTGGCTGACGTCATGTGACAAACCCGATGAGAAGAAGCCACAGCGCACTGCACCCCCAGCGCCTTGCCTTCTGTGCTCCACACATGTATAATTAGTGCACATCCCATCAGGCACGCCCGTGGGGGCCCTGAGAGAGCAACTTCTACAAAACATTTTAATGGAAGTTACAACTGAAATGTTCTTAGGACCAAAAGATGGCATTCAGGAGTCGGCATCACACTCAGGTTTAAACAAGAAAAACAATTTCTTTGCAAAACGTGTCGTTCTCGAATTGAAGTTAAAAAAATGTTGCTTGTTGATTGTTTGCAGACCGCGCCGTCTTCATTTCTCCACCTGAAATAAATGGAACATACTTTTTTTTCAATAAACGTGAGGCTCAAGAATTACAAAGGTTTAATTTAGCTGATTTTATACTGAAAGATTCGAATTTCAGGTATGTGACTGCCTACATTGCACTTTTTGGGGGGTTTTGGCTAGGTAGCCGCCCCTGGGTTTCGGTATTGTTTCATCACCAATATGCGTTCTTCCTTACACTATGTATTGAACATCTATTTAATGAGAATAGGATGCATTCTTATCTGCCACCCATGCTTAACTTCAAAAATCCTATGAAGCAGTTTTATAAACTGCGTGGACCGGGAGGCTTCCAGCGTATTTTTATGATGTTCACTCCACGATTAGTGTCCGCAATCTTGGAACAGTAATCTTAAAAAATGAATAATTTGAATGGCCACTGTATCAACAAAATTCACTTGCATGTGTGGTGATGCATGGGTGAGTGTATCCAGGGCCACTGGAATTATGCGATTTTGAGGCTCTGGTGTTTTCCGCCTAATTATGGATTTGCTGCATTTGCCACATAATGCATCATCTGCTGCATAATCTGCAGAGTTTAACAAAAACATTGTTTTAGTCAAAGCAGATTCAAAGTTACTAAAGAGGCAACACACCTTCCTGAGCAGTTGGAATGCCATCCGCAAAGGTTGACTGGTCATCTTTCTGCTGCATATCGCTGTAGTTGAGTGTCAAACAAGATCTAATGAGGTGAAATCTTTGCTCAGGTGGTGTTAACACGAGTAAAAACTACAAAATAATTAGATAAAACCATCACAAAATGTGCAACATTAAGATTCATGATTTGCCTTTTCTTGCCCAAAATCAAGTAAGCCCTGCAGTATAATGTGGTCCTCCCCGCCCCATAATTCCAATGGCCCTGCATGAGTGTCCCCTTGCGGCTCCATGTGTCACCATTTATGTGCAAATATATATTGTTGTGCTTTTTATTTTCTTACTGATGCTGAACACCACCAATAAAAAAAAGTTTCCTCTTTTTGCCAATGTTGAAAAGCATCAGCAAAAGCATTGGCAAAGCCAAAAGGTCTGTCCTGGCAAAGACAAAAGGCAAAACCGATTGACTTTGACAGTGCTTCATAATGTAGTTTGCTTTATACTAATTTTGCAAATGGTCGCCTTCTTTGCGCCTTTCCCTCATTCCACGATGGAATCACACTCAGTTTGACTAAGTTGTTTTTAGAAATGTTTCTTAACATCTTGTCAGGAAAAAAAATCACTGATTATGTGATTTGTATACTTTACAAGTCAGCTTTATGCAACACAGTGTACTGGTTTAGCTCTTTAAAGACTACTATGTTCCAATTAATGTCCTTCCCTATAAAACCCGATAAAGGATAGGGTGACTCTTGTTGCTGAATTGCAAATTATGTGAAAAGGAAACCTGGACTCAAACCCCACATTCACTACTATCAAACAAAACACAAAATCACAAAAATAGTTAACCACAGGGCCGGACTGGGAACGCAAACCGGCTCTGGCAATTAAGATGGACCGGCTGCGTGGGAAGGGCCTGGAAAACATTGCAGCTGCTTTTCTTATTGGCCCCCGGTAACAAAAACGCCCCCAGGGGTCCAAAACCGGCCCTCACCCTGGCAGCCCACCGGGGAAATACCCAGTGCCCGCTACGGCCAGTCCGGCCCTGGTTAACCATCTTGAAATGTTAAAAAGTTTTTTTATATTTTTCCATATCACATGTTGAATGGTTTAAAGGAGGTTGTTCGACTCTCCCTTTGAATTGTGTAGTTTGGCCGCCTCTGCTTAAGGTACTAAGACATATGAGTAACTGAATCATTAGGGCATGTCTGGTCCCCCCACATCACTGCTCCAGCCTTCGCCATCCATCCTCTCTCCTCCTTCACAATGGCATTGAGGAATGGGTTGTCTTTCTTCTTCCCTAGATTGACACTCATACACTGTGCCTAGGACATGTCCAGCCATAGCCTAAACATTCATGCACAGTGGCCTATATGAGGCTATGAGGCTATTTGATCCGTTCGGGGATCCTTCTCCATGGCCAAGATATTTTCAGTTGACTGGCAGCTTGGAAGAGGGAGTACCATGGACAATGTGTTTGTTGTGTCTACACTTCATTACAAAGGAAGGGCAGCCGGTCCTTCCGAAGAAGCTGTGTGCTGCCTCCAGGGTGAGAGTCTTCATAGTGGGCGTGAAGGGGGCTGCTGTGCTATACTTGTATAGCACAGCAGCATTTCATATTGGCCACTGCTTGCACCCCTGAGAATCCAAGCTTCATTTTAACAATGTGGAAATAGGTATGACAATTGAACCTCGTGATCCTGGGGCTATATCATGAACATCTTATTCATAAGTATGTAGGCTCAGAAAAGATTTATGCAATTATTTTCTGCTCAAATTGTGCTGTCACCTATATATTTCAATTCATGTCAATTTATGCACAAACATATTGTCTGACTTAATGCATGGATTTCTAGCAGCACAGTTTCAGTAAAACCGGCACACCTCCCACTTCTGGACCTGTTCAGTATATGGCTGTTGGCCTTTTGTATGAGGGTATTCAGCTTTCGAAGGAAGGCTTTTCAAACCATTGCTGTGTAAATGTCAGAGTTTTAGGTACCCCTCTTTGTGGGAGAACATTGATTCTATCTAGAGGCATCAAACGCACAATGATTTTTATTGCCACTCTTGATACCTGAGCTTTCAGAAGGCAGATCAAAGCCCCATCCTGCTCTCAGTGAAGGAGGATGGCATCATAGTGGTGCCTCTTTTCAGGGAATTAATCCCTGCACATAGTCAATCTGCAAACCTGTTGGCCGCAACCCACCAATGTGCAATGAACAGCGAGCAGAATCCATGTGAGGTGAGTCATGCTCCCAAAGTAGGCATGGAAGAGGGTTCAGGGAGTACCGGGACCTTCCAGAATGTTAAAAGGCCATATTAAGTGGCTTACCATTGCCCAAGACGGTCATATCGGGGGTATCCATTATAGAAAAGTGCTTAGAGGTAGAAACTGCCCTTCTGCTGCTTTGATACCACAAAACACAATAGCAGTAAAGGTGCAGTAAAATCTGGTGTTTTCTGGTTTCAACTGAAACAAAAATATTCCTTTCAGTAGTGTTTAATCAATTAAAATCGTTTGCTATTGGAAAATGAATACTCTAGACATGGGGTAATAACCCATGGCATTTGGTGTCAAGCCCCGAGAAACCTTGGCAGTCCTTGATAGATGGTTGCCATCTGTGACATCATTGACCATTGCTGGCTTTTTTGGATACCCATTGCATATGTTAACCATCACTTGGACCTGGTGGGTAATGCTGCCATACGATGAACAGCCCTGTTTTATGATAGACATCCTTGTTATATTGTGGTCATCTGTGCACGTTAATCACCATAGGCATATAGTGGGCTATTCTGACATGCAATGATCATTTCTGACAAATGCTGACAATCACATGCATGGAGTGGGAATCTCCAGCATATAGAGCACTATCCATGAGATATGATGGTCGCCTCGAGCAAAGGGTAGGCATCTGTCATACGGTAGCCATCCTTAGCCCATGTGGACCACTAGTGTCTGGGTATGGATGAGTGCAATGAAGAAACTAGTGCATTGCAAAACATCCATCTCAGCGCTAAACCTCCTTATGTATGTTGCTGACAAGGAATTATATCCCAGAAAAAAAAGGTTAGCACCACTGTGGATCGATAACATTAGACAACAAACACTGGTAAGGTGACCATCTTGGAAAGGAATTTACAAAATATTAATGTTTGTGAGTCTGCAGGAGAGGAGCATCTTCTAAGCACCAGAGCTCCTCTTTGACGTTCTTCCTCTCTTCGGTGCTCCTACACTTTGCCATCTCAGTCTGGCATAGCATCCAGCCTGAAAAAAGAGCCCCCCGGATCAGCCAACACTGACTAAGCACCACAGGGGAAGTGCCACGCCTTGTGCTGAGTGCAAGGACCAAAGATCTTCTCAATCGATGCAGATTCCCATGAACATGCCACTTTTTTGATGAGTCTCCTTTACAAATGAAACAAGTTCTTTATGTGGGTTGTTGAATTCAAAACTTCACCCACAAGGCACTCCAATAATACTCTGATGGCCGAAGAAGCGATCAAGCTCTTCGATCTCTGATGATCGAAGGGGTGATCAAGCTGACTTGGGCACTTTTATCTGTAAAAATCCACACACAAGACTCAAGTTCAACCCCAACATCATGTATTCACCGGTGAGATGTTTAAGTCCACAAGTCCATTTTAAAAAGAAAAGGGTACTAAGCGAACTACTAAAAAGCAGCATCCATTAGAAACAGAGAGTCCTTCAAGCAAACACCAGGTGGTCAACAGCACATGCAGAGATTAAAGCAGAAAATCCTATGGTCCATTAGAGTCTCTAGAAGTTCCATAGCATGAGGCCCACCATAGAATTCATGCAGGTTGGGGCCGTAAATGCGCTTGATCGAATTTGTTTGCCTCAGATTCAAATAGACACAAAAGACCCATAAAAACAATATTTTACATTCAGTTATCAAAACTGATATCAGTAGTGGACTGACCTCCACACTTTATTGCAGAAGCACCTGAGGTGAGGAAGTTAGAACTGAACTATTCCCTCTTACAGAGCCCGGGACACTCTGAGATGATATGCTAGGGAGTGAGCTTTAGAATAACATCCTACTTTCTATGAAAATCAAACAGGTTGGGATAAAGAATCAACTCCACACATTATTCCCCTAAGAGATGATCCACTTGTTCAAGCACAGTTTCCGCTCAAGCTTGAAGCTAAGAAGGATATAAAAAGGAGTCCTACACTAGGAGGTAACAGTACCAGGTCATTCTTCTATGAAATACTCAGATGATCCTGGTGGTTAACTCCAGGAGTTGTTAGAGTCTGATATTAAATTATAGAAATCTCCGTCGCCAACCAGATCTCACGTTGGGCAAGATGCACCCAGCACGGAACTTACAACAAATCTTGTGTACAAAAAATATAAATAACTATTGACATACGTAATGGTTTATTTGGTCAGAGTATCACTTGAGAATTACAATACTTAATTGCATTTACTGTAATAGAATTGCAGTTAACATTCACAAGATTGTTACAAGAGTATAACAATAATCCTAGAGTATTTGTTCAAAGAACTCTGGCACTCTTACAAGAGAATCATAATGTGGTTTCCTATATTGATGATATGTGGATCACAGATGATGATTCAGAATAACACCTTGGTCAGGTGGATAGAGCAATTATCCAGCTTGCCTCTGCCAATTACATGATTAATTTGAGGAAATCTATAATTGCATTTCCAAATGCCATTTCACACGTTCGTCCACTCTTCCACCCATCTACGCATCCATTAATTTACCCTTTCACTCATTCATCCATCCTTTCTTATCCATCGATCCTTTCACTCATCCATCCACATTTTCACTCATCCATCAATTCATTCATCCTCCCTTTCACTCATACATCCATTCTTTCACTCATACATACATCCATCCTTTCATCCACCTATCCATCCACCTTCCTTTTCACTCATCCATGCATTCCTTCACCTATCCATCCCTTCACGTATCTACCTATCCTTTCGCCATCCATCCATTACATCCACCCTTTCACTCCATTAATCCATTCTTTCACTCCTTCTATCCGCCCATCTTCCCTTTCACTCATCCCATTCATTCATCCACCCTCCCTCAGTGACATAGCTGGACCTACTGCCACCCGGGACGGCCCCTAAGTTTTCCGCCCGGTGCAGGTAAGAGCGGGGAATGGACTTGTTCCAGGGGGTCATGGGTGGCGGCCGATGAACGACTTGTTCATGGGGGAATGATGCTAGTCGACATACACAACTTTCTTAACTCAACTACCCCAAAAAAAGGGCCGCCCCCTAACTACACCACTGCCCTCCCTTTCACTCAGTCATCCATCCATTCTTTCACTCATCCATCCATGCTTTCATCCACCATCCCTTTTACCCATCCATTCATATTGTCACTCATCCATCCTTACATTCACCCTTTCACTCATTCATCCATCCATTTACACATCCATTCATTCTTACAATCATCCATTCTTTCACTCACTCATTCAACTTTGTCTGCCAAGTTCCAGACATAAGAGGCTCATCAAGTACTCCACCCCCACTGCAGCTGCTAAAGTTGGGGGTTAACAATGCCACAGCCCCATCTTTTCATTCATCCACCTTTTCACTCATCCATCTACTCACCCTTTCTTTCCATCCATCCATCCACGCTTTCACCCCACCCATCCATCCATTCACCCTTTCACTCATCCATCCATCCTTTCTCATTATCCAGCTATCCTTTCTCATCATCCACACATGCTTTCATTCATCCATCCGTTCACCCTAACATTCATCCCTCCATTCTTTCACTTATACATCCATCCACCCTCCTTTCACTAACCCATCCATTCTTTCACTTATCCATCCATCCACCGTCTCATCCATCCATTACCCTCCTTTCACTAATCCATCCATTCTTTCACTTATCCATCCTTCCATCCATTATTTCACTCACTCGACCATCCATCAACCCATCCACCCTTTCACTCATTCATCCACCCATTCACTCACAACCATCCATTCGTCCTTTCACTCACTAACTTACTCACCCTCCCACCCTTTAACATTATTTATGAGTCTTTGTCTGCCAGCTGCAGGCAGAAGAGGCCCATCAAGCACTCTACCCCTGCGGTAGCTGCTGGCGTGGGAGTAGCGCAAAACGTTCCCCGAATCGTTATTCAAATTCAGAGCACAACATGCTTCATAGCGCTACAATGCTCCTCCCAAACAAATCGTATTTTCAGTATTCCCGTCCGTATCTATAGAAAACTATTCCTGATCTTAGCTTATAACTTTTGTCATTATGTTGCTGACCAGAAAAATTGATTTTAAAACATTTAAATACACTAAATACAAAATGTACACT
This sequence comes from Triturus cristatus, assembly GCF_964204655.1. Lineage (NCBI taxonomy): Eukaryota > Metazoa > Chordata > Amphibia > Caudata > Salamandridae > Triturus > Triturus cristatus. Next base: position 841,556,638 of record NC_140580.1, on the reverse strand, counting down.
CTCTCGCCCCCCCCCCTATTGTTTTGTTATTAGAGATCTATATTAATATGTGCTTCGAACAGTAAGGTAGTGTACCAAGACAGAGCACCTGTTTCCGTCAATCAATGGTTACATGAAACATTGACCCGCTCTATTGGATTATACAGAACAATCAACACGTGTTGGAACCGCAGCAAGACATTTTAGGAAGACTTGTAAAAAAGGTAAAAATAATCTGCCCCTGATGGCAGCCGCAATGCAGAGCAGGCCTCCAATAATGAAAAAAACTGTTGCACACTGTAGAACGAATGACCCGTGCTGTGCAGGATCACACATGCAGAAACATGGAAGCGTGACTCGTCATACAAAGTGCATTGAAAAGGCATCCCCAAGAAAGACTTCACCTTACCATGGAGGCGCAAAGACAAACCAACACCGGATCTATTCAGCTAACAGGCTGCCCAGTCACGGAGACAACGCATGCATTGTATGAAACTAGAGCATAACAAGCCCAATTGTCAAGCACATCGAACCAAGGCTAGTGTTACACAGTTGTGAGCAGGGTTTTTAGGTCGAGCCTGGGCAGCGCATGCGCTGCTCTGCGAGCCATGCTGTATTGCAGTATGGACTAGAAGACCCGCCCACTCTCCACCCATATTTTTTATTGGCTGTTGCCATTGTCCACTGTAAACTGTGGCTGTTCATTGGTCAAAAGACTTAGTAGTCCCGCTTTAGTACAGCCTTGTCTCATTTTGTAACCTCCCATGGCGACACCGCCTGTTACGGGTGTTGTTGCTCGGCTGGGTTTCATTACAGCCTCCGAGCACTATTACGTTTATTGGTTTTAACATGCCTGCTGCAGGCGGGTCTTTCCGGCTTCCCTGGCATCAGCAGCGATGATGTTCCTAGGCTAAAAAAGCGCCGCAAAGCTGCACGAAAAGCCCTATTACAAAAGAGCCACCCCAAGAAATACATGCGCAGAATCCTCATGTGACACCTGTCTGAGCAGCGCAAGTGTGTGAGGTTCTCTAAGGACACCGAGCAGGGAACTGCCCAGAGCTCTGTGCTGGCCCTTCTCCATCCATCAGCAGTTCGTAATGCGAGAAAAAAAACATAATGGGCTGAGCTACTCGCACATGGTACTGTGGAACTTGAGCGCTCCAAAAGACTCTAGGCACTTGTTTAAATTGCCCCATGCCGTACTTACACTTTAATGGTGGTCGCGCCCCTTACCTTAAATGAGCCGAGTCTAAGGAAAGGGGCGCTGCCGCCATTAAAGTGAAAGCGCAGCAAACAAAGCATTTGTTTGTCAGCTTGAGAAGCAAATGCTTTTTTTTGTAAAAGCACTCAATACCGCGCTTTCACTTTAATGGCGAGCACACCGATTTCTTCAGACACGACTCGTCTAAAGAAAGGGGCGCGGCTAACATTAAAGTTCAAGTTTTTTACAAACAATCATGTGCAATGCAATAGGTGTCGTATTTACGAAACTCGTAAATGAGAGTCCTATTGCATTGGAAATGCGTGTTTTAACAGTCGTCTGTAAATGCACAGCGAATAATTATATTTGGTAACAGGCAGGGCTCGAGTCGGGGTACCACGCGGGTGGATGTCATCCCCCCACTTTTTTTACCGGGAGCTCGATAACTGGAGCCACACATTCACTCTTTGGCCTCTCTGGGGCGAAATCAGAGCTCATTCAGAACACTGCTCATGCGCTGGCTTCTCTGATGCAATCGCATCTCAGGGGTGAGCGAGGGTAGGCAATGAGTCTGATGGTGCAAGCCACCTTTTGTGACGTCACTTCCTGTTGTGACGTCACTTCCTGTTGTGGCGTCACTTCCTGTCGTGACGTCAGCATCCCCCCACTTCTGTTTTTTAGGACTTGTGCCATGGTAACAGGGAAGTATAATTTTCATTGAGGGGGTTGTGAGTGACATCAAATTGACTACGAGGAAGAGGATCGATTGGAATTCCTTTGTGACGCGGCAGCTGTGGGTAACAGATTTTGTTAACAACTGTTGCTACTCATAGCAGTGAGTTACTGGATTTGAACCTGGTTATTCATGCTAGTGATTCTCTACCAAAGCCATACATAACATATGAAGTATAGATGGGTAAAAGTAAATTATTGGTATGTTTTTCACCTAGGGGGTTCTGAGTGACATCAAATCGACAATAAGACCAAAGTTTGAGTTGTCTATGATGTCACTCAGAACCCCGAAATGAAAAACGTCCCATTAATTCACTGTTTGCTCATTTATATTTTTATGTTATGTATGGCCTCCCTAATCATCTGCCCCTGCTTTCAACTGCTATGCAGAAGCAGAGGAGTAATATGGAAGCCATTAGTAGCATGGCATCTCCTCTCTGTACCAAATTTAGGAAAACAAATCCATGGTGTTCTGTAACCCATCCCAACCACTCTCTGTGTGTTCCCTTCTCTCTAGACACTGTGGGGCATATGTATCACCCGAATTTTTAATCGCAAACACTGCGATTCGCAAAAAACAGCGTTTGCGATTAAAAATTCGCAAAACGGGATGTATGAGGCAAATTCTCATCGCAAATTTAAGGAATCGCTAATTTAGCGATTTCTTAAATTTGTGTAAGCATTTAAGAAATCGCAAAATGCAATTTCTTAAATGATATGTAACACGCACCACAGCATTGCGAATTATCCTTAAGAAATCGCAAATTACCACCAACTTCTAGTTGGTGGTAATTTGCGATTTCTGTTAAAAATGCACTTTTTGGAATTTTACAAAGTGCCACGTGGCGCACATACATGCCCTTAGGGCATGTATGTGCGCCATATGCACACACATGCTAATTTCAGGGGTGCATCAGGGTGTCATCATGACACCCTTGCACCTTTGAAATTATTCTCAAATTGCGATTAGCAAATTGCGAATCGCAATTTGAGAATTACTTCCCATTCATTCCTGTGGGTCTCCTGGCCCATAGAAATGAATGGGAAGGTATTCCTTAATTGCGATTTCGCAATTTGCTAATCGCAATTAAGGAATTTTAAGAAATCGCAAAAGTTTTGCGAATTTTTAAATACATCCCGTTTTGCAATTCTCAAATAGCGATTCTTTAAAAATCGCTATTTGAGAATCGCAAATGGAGATGTTGATACATATGCCCCTGTGCTCCCTGCATTACTGCGCTGCCCGGCAGGCTGTTACAGGGCCCCGCCAGAGCAGCCTGGCATTCCTTTATGACTTAGCAACAATGATTAACAAGTACTGTTACCCACTGTTGCTGCATCTCAGCAGTGAATTACTGGATTCAGAATCCAGTCATTCACGTTAATTTTTTTTGTGAATCTGTTTTTATTGAGTTTTCATATAAGTACGACATAACAATTACATATATATGCACAGTTGGGTGTTTTAGTTGTTACAGGTCACACCGCATGCAGGTGCTTATTCAATCTCAGTACATTTCACAGAGCAATATAAAAAACCTGGGAGGACTAAACCTATAAATGCATTTACAGTACATCTCCAATACGTAGATAAGGGAAGGAGAAGGGGAAGGGAAGAGGGGACAAAAGGACATGATAGGCCATCCGTATCTCACAGTCTTAAGTGTCCATTGAAGTGTGAATATTAGTACATGGTTACCTCCGCGTGCACGTGTAGCCTTGCAGAGCCAGTGGTTGTACTGGCGCTCGTGTACAGTTAGACGTCAATAAATGATTCACAGGTAAATTAAAAGGGACTTTGGGAAGAGGGAAACTTTGCATATATTAACTGCAGAAAGGAAGACGGGAGAAGGAAGGGAAATGCATAAAACGTGTGCAACAAAACATATAACCTGCTACCCCCCCCCACAGTTTCATGGATAGTGTTACATGTGGTCCATACAATTCACAGCTACCAGCTGCCTCACCATTTCCAAGATGTGTATACGTGTATTGTGTCAACCAGTATATGCTTGCCATTAAGAGAGTGACGTGGTGTATACGCTGATTCAATCGGTAGATGAACTAGTGGTCTACGGCTTGGACGTTGGATGGATCCACAGGCGGTGTGTCTGTATTATATTGTAGTTCAGTGTAGATGGCATCCCAGTATGTGGCGATAGGGATCTTACGTAGCCCCAGGGTTTCCTTGCGTTTAATAGCAAAACTTTCCGCTTTGGCCCATGCGAGCATGGAATTACCCAAGCGCATATATGAGTGGGGTCAGATGCTTTCCACTTTTTACTAATCAGCCTCTTCGCCACTATCAATCCCAGATCTAGAAATCTGGACGTGGCTTTCGTATTGGGTGTCCTGCGAAATTTATGTAATAGATATGCAGGCCATTCGAACGTCAACTCCTGACCAGTGCAAGCATGTAATGGTGCAGCCACTTCCTTCCAGTATGTGCCCACCCTATGGCAGCTCCAGAACATATGAATTAAGTCGCCCCCAGTTCCTCGCATCTCCGGCATATGACATCTCCACGATTAAAATATTGGTTAACTTTCGCAGGTGTGAGATATGCCCTATGTATGATATACAACTGTATCTGTCGAAAGCGCATGTTCCTGGGGATGCGTGTCGGTCTCTCGAGTACTTGGACCCATTCCTTATCGGCAAACTGGCGACCCAGATCTTGTTCCCATTTACAGCGAAGTGTATCAAGGCTGATTGCTGCTTGAGTCCTGAGCGAAGCTGCAAGCCAGTGGGTCAGATGTTTACCCTGCCCCATGACGTGTAAGTACTGCATAGTGAGATGCGTCTGCAGCTCTGTAGTGATGTCCCCCCATTTTGCCATGAGTGGGGCCACCAGCACTCGGTGAGTGAGAAACTGCCCAGGCAGTAATCACTCTTCGTCTACAAGCGTTGTGTATGGCGTAAGCGCCCCCTCGTGGTACAGATCTCCAAGAGTGTGAATGCCCTTTTCCTGCCACTCCCTGAGTGTAAGTGTTGTCAGTACCGCTTGCCTTATGGGAGTTCCCTCCAGTGGTATCGCCGGCGCGTAGGGGATCACGCTGCGCATTACATATATACTCCTACGGAAGCCTTTGTAGCCCACAGCAAGTAGCAGAGGTTCTGGCAGATACAGGCACGTTCCCGGATAGAACAGTTTGACAATGCGCTCCTGGAGGTAGGGCGGCTGCGTAGTTGCAGTGTCTGTACAATGTCGGTCTGACAACCACCGCGCAATCCATTGTAGTTGAGAGGCTAGGTAGTAATGCTCAAAATAGGGAGCACAGTTTGCTAAGTGCCATCCTATGTCTGGCATTGCCCCAAATGAAGTCTCTGATCTGTTTCTTGAAGGCGGTGAAGAAGGAGGGCGGCACGTAGAGCGGCAAATTTGTAAAATAGTAGAGGAGCCTTGGGAGTATCACCATTTTATTGAGTGCTATTCTACATGCCACAGCCAGTGGCAGCGTGCTCCAAAATCGCATTTGCGACTTAATGGATTTCACCACCCTCCCTAGGGTCCCATCAAAAAGATCGTTCGATTGGCGGTAGATCTGAATTCCTAGATAGCGGAACGTGTCAGGCTTCCACTGTACTCATTTGCCACCCATGGTGAATACCGGGTCACTAAGCCCATCTTTAAATAGGTAAAGGCAGGATTTATCCACATTTTCTTTCAATCCAGAGAGCATAGCAAACCCCTCCTGTAACTGGGCCAGTTGGGCAGGAACACGGGTAATATCCCTGACGTAAATGAGGAGATCATCTGCATATAATGAGACCTGATGGGTAGCATCTCCCAAGGGTATTCCATCCCCAAACTGTGTGCGCAGCATCTCCACTAGGGGCTCCATGGCGAGTGCAAACAGGAGTGGGGACAGAGGGCACCCCTGGCGTGTGCCTCTCTGTATAGGAAAGGAATCGAAGATGTAGGGGCCCACTTTGACTCTGACAGTTGGGTGAGTGTGGAGAAGATGCATCAATTGTATAAAGGTTGAGCCAAGATCAAACTTTTCCAGTACTGCAAATAGGTAAGGCCACTCTAAAGAATCAAAGGCCTTCTCTAGGTCCAGCACAAGACACCCCGCTCTCGGCCACTCCCCAACTGCATATGTGGCCACCCTGTAGAAACGCTGCAGGTTGAGGGAGGAATTGGTCTGTATGGACCAATCCTGGAACTGCCAGCGCCAACCGATCTGCCAACACTTTCACTAGTATTTTATAGTCAGTGTTAAGCAGGGCTAGGGGTCTGTAGGAGCCCATCTCCACCGGGTCTTTACCTGGCTTCAGCAATGATATCAAGTGAGCCTCGCGCATGGAGGGCGGGAGCTGCCGAGTGTCCAATGCAGTGGTGAGGACAGTACCAAGACGCTGCACCAATGAGACGCGATACGCCTTATTATACTCTGCTGGTAGCCCGTCCGGCCCTGGGGTCTTTTCGGATGCTAGGGATTGTAAGGCTTCGCCAATTTCCTCAAGCGAGATCTGCTCATTGAGCATCTCCCTGCGCTCCCTAGTCACTTTTGGCAGCTGCAGACTAGCTAAAAACCTCCCCAGATCTTCCTCATTGCAGCTACAGTGGGACTGGTATAGAGGTGTGTAGTGTTGCGTCAGAGCCGCATGTATGTCGCGCTGCGTAACTAACAATTGTCCCGTATGCGCACGTAGTGCTCCAATTGGAGCGTGGGCATGTTCTTGCCGGATCAGCCAAGCTAGCAATCTGCCAGCTCTATCTGCCGCAGAATGTGTACGGGCTGTGTGCGTGGGATAATTGTGGCAGCGAAGCTGCTCCATGTAATCCGCGTGTTCGGAGCACAATGCCGCCAGGTGCCGCGAATCTCTGCCTGCCCCCTCGCGCTCAAAACACAGCAGTTGGTGGACACTTTAAAAGCTTCCCATTCAACGAGTGCATCGCTAGCCATGCCTTCATTTAGCTCAAAATACGCTAGGATCGCTGTCCCTAGTGACGACCGGAACGCTGGGTCTTCAAGGGCACTAGGTTGGAGACGCCATGCGGGGACTGGAGGTCGATATGCCTCCTATCTGAGGTGTAGCAATAGAGGATTATTATCGGAGTGGGTCCGCCCTAGGTAGGTAGCACCCCGGACAAGTGGGGGTAGAGCCTGTGAGGCCACCAGCCTATCTAGGGGCACATTTAGCCTGTGTACTGCCGAATAATGAGAGTATATGTGAGCGGTGGGGATAAGAATTCACCACACATCATGTAGGGCCCAGTGTGCCAGCCATGGCCTGTGCGTTGGACGCAGAGAGGGTCCTGTTGAGGGGCGGGAATGACCTGTCTAGCTCCACATTTAGCGCAGTTAAAATCTCCCCCCAGGAACCAGGGGGTCCCATGCCAGCGGGCAACCACCTCAGATACGCGCGCAAGGAAGGAGGCCTGGCCTGAGTTTGGGGCATAGAGGGAGCCTAATAATATCTCCTGGCCATTCAAGCGCCCTTTCACAAAAGTATACCTGCCGTCTGTGTCATTTAAGTTTTCTTCGCAAACAAACGGGGTTCCTGCTCTGACCCATATTAGTGTGCCTCTCGCATGCACTAAATACGTGGTGCCAAAGATCTGGCTCCTCCGCCGTTTGTGCAAGAGCTCCAATTCTATCTTGGACATATGCGTTTCCTGAAGTAGGGCTATTCCCACTTTATGGTGTTGTAAGTACGAGAATATGGAATAGCGACGTGTGGGCGTGTGCATACCGCGTGTATTCCACGTGGCTACTTGAACCTGTGTCATGTCTGGTTACTGAGTTGGACCAAGTGGTGTGGGGTGGACCATGCAGCTATAGAGATGTAATATGCGTGGGGGTCTCGGGTTGATCCTGAGGAACTAAAACTTAAAACATGAACTTGAACCATTTTAACGCTGAGGGCGAGTGCCATGGTGTGGCTCGTCAAAACTATTACTTTGCCCAACAGTGGCAGTAACTATTCCAATGGAGAGATTGGTATGGGGGTGGGCAGTGTGTGCCTCGCTAGATGTGTCACCTTTCCCTCTATGACGCGGAGTTGCCGCCCGTGTCCCCAAACTGTGCGCTGGTGTGCGCGTGTGCCATGTGTGCGCGATGTCGTTCATGGTCAAACCACGGCAGGTGCGTATGTGGTGAAATGAGACAATAACAGTGATTTCATAATTGCAAGAGGCGGTCAGCAATACAGATAATCTACATAGGAGCGGCACTAATTCCGTGTACGACAGTCCCCACTGGTCTTGTCGATAATGATTCGTTCATATGATGCCATCTGCAGTCTGCGGTGTGACGGCCGGTAGCGGCCCTCCGTCGAGGTCCTCCAGTCTAGGAGTGGATGAGCCGCTGGCAGTGGCAGATCTAGAAGTGCTTGCGTCTCGGTTCTCCCGATATGCCGGTGTCCCCAGCGACGCTACGACTTCCAAGGCATCTCGGTGCTCCAGATGGCTCTGTCACTGTGGACGCGCCTCCCACCCTCTTCCGGTGCCCACGATGGTGGGTCCGCCTGGTGTTGGGCCTGGGTGTCGCTGCATCTGAGGGGCATGGCCCCGACCACAGACCTGAGTCCTCAAGCCAGTCCCAAGCCTCTGCTGGTAAATGAAAGAAACGGGCCACTCCGTTAGCCACCACCCTGAGTCTAGCGGGGAATAGCAGAGAATACTGGAGGTCCAGATCTCGCAGTTGTCTTTTCACCGCTGCGTAGGTGCTTCTCCGTCTCTGTACCTGTGCCGTGTTGTCCAGGAATAGCATGACTGGGTTCCCGCTGACCCGAAGGTCTGAGATCTTGCGAGTTTCGAGCAAGACTGCATCTCGGTCTCTGTAGTTTAAGAGTTTGAAGAGGAATGGCCTCGGGCGAGCTTCCGGAGGAGGCTTGTGGGCCGGTACACGGTGTGCCCTCTCTACCACAAAGTGTGGCGACATTGTCCCTGAGGGCAGGAGATCCTTAACCCAACATTCCATATAGAGTTCTGGGGTCCGGCCTTCTTCTCCCTCCGGAAGGCCCACCACGCAGACATTGTTGCGGCGAGAGCGTCCTTCAGCATCCTCAACTCTATCTTCCAGTGCGTGCATGCGGTCTAAGTTATCTTGCAGGGCCGCGGCATGGCTTTGAGTTACAGGTTTCAGCTCTGACAGCGAGTAGTCATGTAATTGGGCTTTCTCCGCCAATGTATGGTGGTCAGCGCGCAGTAGAGTAAAGTTGGAGATGACCTTGTCGATCCGGGATTCGAGCGATGTTCTGGTCTAGAGTGGTCCTGATTCTCTCCACTGCAGCCAGTACCGAGTTCAATTCATCTGCAAGCGTTGCGCGTGAAGTGTCGACATTGGTATCGTCACACGTGTGTGTCGGGACTTGGGTGTTGGCCCTTGCGGCATTTTACTGAGCATTTGTGCGGAGACGTCCCATGGCTAGCTTGTGGGCAGACAGCATTTACCCGTAATAGGAGGCAGATGCGTGACACCGTGTCCCACACTCACGGTGTGAAGCCAAGGACTTCTCTGTTGCCCAATTGTACGTCAGCAGGGAGAGTGTTGGGGTCTGCCAACAGTACGTGCCATTGACAACATCTCGTTTGGGACTTAGTATGGTCAGGGCCTCACCCCCAGGCCACAGCTCTCACAAGGCAATGGCAGACGATGCGGATTCTCTGGAGAGGATGAAGAGGAGTTGTCGCCCACAGTGTGGCACAAGGTGTTGTGGCCAGTCGCTTAGTTGCCAGAGACTCCGCTGGGAGCTTAGTTTTCAGTGGGCCGATACAATCAGCGCCCGGACGCAATGCCCCTCTCCACCACTGTGTGCCTGGTGGATGATCACTGGTTAGTCCAGCGCTCCGTGTGTCGTAGCTCTGCCGCACTGCTGCACCTGGACACAAATTGTGGTCTGCTGCGGTCCGAAGTGCCCGCTGACGTGTAGCACACAACAGATGTACCCTTCCACAACAGCTATCCGTGCAATTTTCGTCTCCAGTCCGCGTCTCCAGTCCGCACTATGGCACCTGGCTCCCTCTACCACAACATGATGGGCGACACCGACTGTCCTGTTTAGCTGCTGCTGTCACGAGGCGAGGGGCTGCAGTGGCGTGGTCGCTGGGATCCTCCCCTGCAGGCTCCGTAGACAGCTTCCGCAGGAGCTACCCGTTCCTGCAAGCGGAGCTGCCCACGCTGTCCAGGTGCCCCTGCCCCAGGGGGATATGGCCCTCAGATGTCTGTGGTATGCCCAGTCCCTGGTCCTCAGCGGTGGCGATGGCACTCGCTTGTCTGTTGTTGCAGCCAAATAGGGAATCCCAGCGCCCCCCAGCAGCTGTGTGTAGGTAGCGGTCATTTCTGCACTAACTTATGTGCACATTTGGGTCAAAGTTTCTGAGTGCACCGGCCGGCCTATCAGGTCCTAAGATGTAGCTCACTCCTTGCTGCGTACTGCCGATTAGGTGGGAGTAGGAGGTGGGCCTGTGGTCAATTGCATCAGGGGGCCTCACTGGAGCGCCAGAAGGGGCTGTTATATACTTGTGGGCCCGGATGACTGGACGGGCAGTCTACTTGTGGGCAAGGCCTCTCCCTACTCCGCGCCCGTGTGGGCAGCAGTAGAGGGTGATAGGATCGCTGGGTGCGGGCCCCACACAGCAAGGTCCCCGGTGGCAGGAAGGCACGTACCTCCATGGAGTGTCCCTCTGGTGTGGGCACCAGGCCTCACAGGAAACCGTGTCCCAGGAACTGTCCGTTGCAACACAAGGCCGCCAGGAGGCCGCCGGAGGATCAATCAGTTTCTGCGCGGCCCACACCACGGCACCACACCTCACTACCCCCGTGTCTATGGATACCCCGAGCAGGCACAGGTCCAGTGGTTGGGCCCGTCGGGGCCGGACGCAGGCCATAAGGGACCCCAGGCCTCCGTCTCCGCCACGTCAGCCAACAGGCACCAGCGGGCGTCCTGTCCACGAGGATCCTGGAACACCATTGGGCGCGGGACCTCGTCAGTGCATCGCCTGGCCAGATGCTGTCCTCCCGCAGGCTCCACCCAGCGAGGGAGGCTGCGTGTTCTGCTTCGTGAGATACACAAACGGGCCCACCACGCCGGGCCTCCAGGAAGACTTCAAGGCATGGATCGCGGTGGGCGCCAAATTGGTGCTCCCAGGGAGTGCTCCAGCAGTCGCGGCCCAGCAGCCACATCGCAGATGGCTGATGATTCCGGCGGGTGCAGACACACAGCAGTAGAGCGCTCGCCGCCGCCTTTGCTCACCTCAGTATGTGGTAGCCGCCATTGTGCACCCGCATTCGCCGCCCAGCTGAGCAGGTCCCAGGTTGCAGTCCGCAGTAATGTAGGTTGCAGCGGTGCTCACGCCACACAAGAGCTCTAGCGGCGACCGCAAACCATCATCAGCAAATGCCGGATTTTCATTAATGCGGATGGGTGGGTTTCAGGACCATATACCAGGAGAATTGAGGGATTTGTAGCGGAGCTCTAAGAGCTCGCGTCCGCCATGTTAGCTCCCTGGCCCATGCCTATCAAATTTCAGTCATAGTAAAAGCATGTATGGCATACCATTGCTCCTAAATCCCAGTCAATACTACATGCCTCAGTCAGCCTGCATTTCACATAACTGTAGAAGTATTAAGTAGACGAGCGCAGCTTATGTTAGGGCATTAAGTTCGCCCATACTTAGCCCTCAACTTTTATACTATTTGAAGTTTTTGAAAGATACTGTTGCAGCGCAAACGTGGTAAAATGTTATTATACGCTTAATCTCTTTACCACTTTAACCGTAATGGGCCTTTACGATAAGAAAATCTGCATCATTTCCATTTACCATAGAGGCAATGATCCTCTGATTAATCTTTCTCCACCGATAGGAGGGGTGGAAATTAAGGTGGCACCTGCCATTAATTGACAACTAACTCCCAAATTTGAGATCAGATTTAGGTACACCACGCTCAAGACCATGCTGTAGAAATAAAGAATAACAACGGGAAGACCCAACCTCCTGAAGAAGTTACGGCGAACTAGAACTACACAGACCAAAGGCTCTGCAACAGCAACACAGAACAAAAGAAGTAATACTTGATGTTCTGTTAGAGCTTGCTGATTCTCTCTACAATGTAAAATGGAAGACCCAACAAGACTCAATAATAGACTCAAACAGGTATTAGATTAATTTGGCTATTGTATTAAAGATTCAAAATCCATAGCAAAAGGCAATCTTTTAATAATTCCAGTTAAGAATATCACAGCTTGCATTAAAGTGCCAATTATTTAGGCTAAGCTTTAAGGAATTTGTATTGTATAAATCAGTTTACAGAGTTAGAGTCCCACTACCATTAAAGGCAGAAGGATAGTTTGTTTCTCGGAAAGCTTAAATCCTACATAGAAGGGGAAAGGCTTCAGATTTAAAGTCCATTAATGGTGAGTCCATTAGCTTAGAACAAAAGAAATGAAGGAAAATGAAAATTGAAATGGTTTGGCAAAGAAGGTTTCAGTCCGTCAGCTACCAACTGTAGCATCAGCAAAGCAGTCCAAGAGTAAAAAGATAGTTCTTAGTAATCATCAAAAAGCTATCAGCATAGCGTCCTCGCGCAAGGGGAAAAGAAAAAGCATGGCGTTGCTCTTCCTTTGGGGTTCCTTCTTTTATGCAGTCTCTAACAAAGTCCCAGTGATGTAGTATCACACCACCATCAAAAGACTATCATGTGCTCAGATTCACATAATGTCACCTAGGACACTTGCAATAGTAAGATGCTTTCCGAAGCTAGTCATAAGAAATGAGAGATTTGAAGGTCCACATAGGCCTAACATCAGTGAAAAAGAAATACAAAGTATCAGTCTACAGTAACAGCAGAAATCCTGTTCCCACAGGAATAATTCACTGTGAAGGTTAAAGAAACATTTAGGAATGTCAAAGTTACACATGTAATGAACAAATAAAGCAGCATTTCACTAGTTGTAAAAGGACCATTGTTTTAGGTCAGGGGAAAGGTCAGCATTAGAGAAAAAGCTTATTCCAAACGTCCTTTAAATTGGCATTAGACATTTTAAATGAAATAAACTCTAAATCAATATCAAATATAGTGGAATAAATTCATTTAAAATAGGGATTATGTAGAACTTTCACCTGACATTATTACATGGAAATAGCTTACGTTAAAAATACCCTACTACCACAATTTATTCTCAATATACATATAGTATATAATTTTCTGAATTCACACTACAGAATTTGTTTTTCACTTTTCATAAACTATGAATCTCAGCCTGCATGTGAGGTAAATCATAAACATTTTGTTTTTCCATTTTGTGCAAGAATAAATGCTGCATTGTTGATGAGAGACTTAATAAGCAAGAGAAAACAAAGTGATTACCATCTGGTTACAGCAAAGAAAATACATGCTGACATGTTGGCCAGAAATACTGGTATTTGCACTACAAACTTTGTCAGTCATTTGTCACTTGCCATTTTTCATGGTTCCACCTATGAAATCACTCTTTCAGTAATTTAAAAATACGTTACCTTTGATGAAGTTGTAATGAGCACTGAGTAAGGTTGTGTGCCGAAATGCATTTGCTCTGAATAAATCAACGAATGTCCCGTGAGTGCTTCGTGCCTGTTTTGAACCTCATATTTTCTATGTGACTTGCCCTCACGCTATCAGGAGATAGCACCCATCCAGAGTTCAGCAGTCAGGTGAAACATGGGAGCTTGAGTATATTCTACTCACTGTACTGTTGGTGGATATGAAAATTGAATAAAATAAGGACTACTAACAACTCGCTGGTGCCTGGCTGGGCTGCTTTCTTCAAAGCCCTCGGATTGTGCTGACCACATTTATACCAAATTTGTCAGAAAGCTAGCTCTTGGTCCAGAAAGAGGCTTTTTTTTATTTGGTGTAAATCTGTTCACCAGTTTTAAATATTTTAAATATAGTAACCGAAATCCAAATTTGTATCTTTAGGGACGTGGATCCGACAGTCCCCGTACTGAAATCTGAGTGCTGCCAACACTTCAACCAGGAAGTGTGGGCAGCCATCTTGGGACTTGGCTTCAGGGGGGCAGAAAAATAGATGAAACTATTGCTCTCACACACAGGGCGCAGCATGTTTAACAGCTCCCTGTGTGTGAGAGCAATTTTGGCTCCCTTCGGAGGCGGGAAGCTGCTATTTTAGTGATGCATTCTTCGTGACGAGAAATATGAGGACATCTTCACCAAACAAAGAAGTACTTCATATGACTAAGAGTAAGTGCTCTTGTTTGGTTAAGATTTACCTCTTTGTAGTCTCATTGTACTCTCTATAGGAGAACACATGTTATCAGAGATTTCTGGATAAAGATGCAGAAGGAACAATCGCATTGCCAAAATTCACACAAGGTCACTGGAGACATTTCCTAATGGTCCATTACACAGATATAATGTAGAATACACACTGGACATTTACCCAATAAAGTAGCAGTTACTAATTAACCAAAAGAAAGTACTCCACTCCACTCCAGTCACTAGCATAGCTACTGACAACCCACACAGACACTTAGACACCCACTCACATACTCAGGCACTCACACACCCACTCACAGACCCACTCAGACACAGAAACACCGACTCACAGACCCACTCACACACCGATTCACAGACCCACTCATACACCCACTCACAGACTTACTCAGACACTCTCACAAACACTCATAGACCCACTAAGACACTCATGCACTCACTAACAGACCCACTAAGACACTCTCACAGCCACTCACTAACCCTCTCAGGCACTCATGCACTCACTCACAGACCCACTCAGACACTCTCACAGCCACTCACAGACCCATTTAGACACTCATGCACCCACTCACAGACCCATTTAGACACTCATGCAACCACTCACAGACCCACTCAGGAATGTACCCCCAATCATAGACCCACTCAGACACTCATGCACCCACTTACAGAACCACTCATACTCTCTCACAGCCACTCACAGACCTACTCAGAGACTCACGCTTTACTCACAGACCTACTCAGATGATTCACACACCTACTCACAGACCCACTCAGAGACTCACGCACCCACTCCTAGACCCACTCAGAAAGTCACACACCCACTCACAGACCCACTCAGACACTCACTCATGCACCCATTCAGGCACCAACTCAAACACTTACACACCCACTCAGACACTCACGCACCAACTCTCAGACCCACTCAGACACTCATGCATCCACTCACAGACCCATATAGCCACTCACACACCCACTCACAGACCCATACAGCCACTCATTCCTACAAAATCACTCACACACCCAGTCACAGACCCATACAACCACTCACACACCCACTCACCGATCTATACAGTCACTCACACACACACCCTCAAAGGTTTCAGGTTACAGTTAGGAAATCAATTAAAACAAAACTTCGAAAATCACTAGAAACAAAAACAAGGGTTACAGGGACATTATAGTTAGGCTCAGATTTCACTTGTACAAAACCATAGAAATTCAGCAGTTATAGTTACCTGAGTCAACTATAACTTACGCCCCCGCAATGCACAGCTCTTTCACTTCAACCAGTAAGTCTTAGCAGCCATTTTGGGACTCGGACTCAGCTGAGTCCCAAACAAAAAGTAAAGTAAAAGAGAAGGGAGCAGGGTAGGAATACCCTGCCCCGTAGACCTGGTGGTAGGGTCCCTAAGGCCCCAAAAAATGTTCATTAAAATTTTAGCTGTGAAAATCATGGAGGGTATTCAAACCTCAGCAAAAAAAAAGAGAAAAAAAAAGTATGGTCTCCCGCTCTTGTTTATACTTCAGCTCTCAGGTGGGCCAGGACCTGGGGGAAAACATAAATATATATATTGAGATGGGGGTGCACACAGCTCACCTCCTCATGGTTGATTTTAGACCACCACCTCCCCAAGCCTAAGCCAAAGTAAATTAAGGGGAAGGGGGCCCAACGGCCCACCCTACCCAGGATGTTTATGGCCCCGGGGACCGCTCCCCCCGGGGCAAGACCGATATATACAATGGGGAGGGTGCCCACGTGGCCACCCTACCGGTCCGTTTTTGGCCCCAGAGACCACCACATCCCTGGGGCCAGTCCATGCAATTTCAAAGGAGGGGGCCATGCGGCCCCCCTCCTGGAGCCATTTATGGCCCTGGGAACCGCCATCCACCAGAGCCGGATCCCTATGGCCTGAGGTGCCCACCCTTGGGACATAGATGTTTGCTTTCACTTCTTTCATTTAGTAGGAGTTTTGACAGCCCCCGTCAAGCAGGAGCAAACAGTAAGTCTGCACCATGCAGGCGTGAGCAGGAAAATTGACGCCGCCCACTGGGAGTGGACTTTTCATCTGTTTTCCTGCCTGCTGTAAAATTGCTCTCACAAGCAGGGAGCAGCATTTTTTGCTGCACCCTGCATACATGAGTAATGCCGGCCTGGGACCAAAAATCTGTTTTTAAAATGTTGCCATGAATTCGCAGTGGGCAGGGAAACAGATGAAAAACATTGCTCTCAGAAGCAGGGAGCAGCATTGCTTCCTGCGTGCAGGAGCAATTCCGGCCTAGGGCCAAAAAACAGTTTTTAACATTTTGCCACAAATTCGCAGAGGATGCCCCCAAACATATTTTGTACTGCCCCTGGACATGCCAACCAGAAAAGGAGGTTTAGGCTACAGACTGGCTTCATTACCAGAGGAGACCGACATGACAAGGGATCATAATATACCGAGAATTTCCTGCCAATCAGCATAGAGGGATTTGCCAAAATCACATATGGAAGAAAAGCCTCAGCAAGAAAGATTTTCTTTTGAACTAACTCTGTAACCCCAAATTCCTGCGCCATTTTGGGTGTGTGGTGACCTATTTCTTTTTAATTTTTGTCTCTTATCGTTCTTGATTTTTCTTTCCTTTTTTACTGCTTTATTGTATATCTTTTCCCTTTAACTTTTTTGCTTCTACCAAAGAAACAGAAAAAAAGGTTCCTGTCTGAAACTGTTTTCTACTCTTCTTTTTCCTAACTTTATTGAACGTGAATGAATTAATTGACTTTCTCCGCCTTAAGAAACAAGTGTGTTTATTCTTTAATATAGTTTTGTTTTACTTAGCTGATCTATGTTTTGTTGCTTTGTTCCTTTCTTTTTTCCTTTTCTTTCACTGGAATTCTTTCCTCTTTTCCCTTCTTCCTTTCTCTCAAAGTAACCAACAAAATGCTTCAGCTTGACTCTGTTTTTAGCTTTCCTTTTTGATATTACTTATTAAGTTTAAAGAATAAAAGCCCTTCTTCTGCTTTCCAAATCAATTTCATTTATACTTCGAAATTAATTTATTTTTTTCTTTGTAAAGGCCGTTTACATTCCAAATCCCAAATTTGAATTGAAACAATGAACGGTCAGGTCTAATACAAATTTGACAAGGAGGGATATTGTTTTTAAATGGTGTGAAGGAAATTGCTTATTTTCAGTATCCAGCGCCTGGATACCCTCTCTGGTGATTAGTGCGCCATATAGATCAACATAGCATAAACATAACATCTGAGTGGCAGTGTTTCTTAACCTTTTGACTTCTGTGGGCCCCTGCTAAATCACTACCAGAATCAGGGTCCCCCATCTTCGCAATTTCCGCAATTTGAACCTCAAAATAATATACAAAAATACAGAAACAAGTTTACAGCAAACATACGCAAATTATAAAATATTGTAATTCATAATTGAAATAAAATGCATAAATCAAAATTTTTATAAAATGTAGCTTTTTAAAAGTGTGTTTTATTTCTAAAAGACAACGTGATGTGCTAATCTCTAGCATATCAAGTTGTCTTTTTTGCTCGTAAAGAATACTTTCTTTTTGGCGGCACTCAGCACTGCTGCTTCAATTTAGGACACCAATCATGCATACTGGATTCCGTTTGCTTTACTTATGTTGCTCCCACAAATCATGGGAAGGATACCTACTTAATTTTTAGCTTTCCATTTCAAATTCCTTCACCTTTACAGAGTCTTTTATAATGTTCTATTTTCAATTTAGCTTTTATACGTATTAATTTGCCAATAACAGAGGGAGGCCCTAAGTAGAGGTCGCGTACCCCCAGGGGACACCAACAGAACGGCAAGGCATGATGGTTTGTTATTAATTGAATTGACCGGCTGCACTGAACACCCTGGGGTTGATCGTGTTAGTTGAAACCCACATGAAATTGTCACAGCAAGTGCTAGAGCTACTGTTTGGTCAGACGTTTTGCCCCTACTGGTTTACAAGTTAACACAGGCAGACTGCAGCAGCACACGCGGCGACAGAGGTGACAAGCTGATGACTGATGTGCAATGATTTACTTTCTGACTGTACTTTGAAAATACAGCTCAGTCACTTTCACTGACTGACCCAAGAACCAGGGGTGTGCCTTATGTGTGGGGGGTGGGAGGCCCGCCCCAATAAATTCTCAGTTGGGTCACGCAACCTAGTAATGTTTGGTTCATCTCCTCACATCAGGGCTTTATGAGCAATGAGTTTTCACAATGGTGTGGATGTGGATGTGAATGACGTGCGGGCAGGGGCCTGGATGCCAATGTAATCGAAGATGGTGCAGCAGTGACCTCTGTAAGTCACTCAGGGCTTGCTTTAGCGCTGGTGATGCCCGGTGCAACTATCTTTGTCGGCACCCCAATGACCACCTTCTCTTCAGATTCCTCATTACCACCCTCATAGACCCTTTCTCACTTTTTATAGTGACTAGGGCCACCCCCCCTTCTCGGAATTTTCTCCCACCTCTCCTAATCAAGTTGCCTCTCTCCTGCTAGGAGCTAAATCAGGGTCCCCTGGTGACCCATGTCCCCGAAGGGTTCTGAAACTGGTACCAGAACTTATCTCCACAAATCTATCAACCATCTTCAACATGATGTTCTTGCAAGGGGTGTTCCCAACCAGATAGATACAAGCCTCCATGCTCCAACTAATACAATAACCCAATCTTGGCATTACGGATCCAAATAATTATCATCCCGTATACCATCTTACCCTTCCACCAACAACTGCTGAAAAAATCATGAACCTAGAATTGTCAAAATTTTGCCAAGACAACCATCTGCTCGACCCCACTCAGTTCGGCTTTAGAGCCGGTCACAGCACAGAAGCGGCCCTCATCAAAACCACAAAAGAAATAAGAACTGCTTTAGATAGTGGGGGTTTGGCCACCCTCATTCTTCTGGACCTATCTGCTACTTTTGATACGATGGAACATAAGACTCTGACCCAACATTTTGAATACCATAGGGGTAAAAGACCAGGCCCTCTCTCTGCTCATGTCCTTCATTTCCGATAGGACCCAAACGCTGACCTTGGGCCAATTTACATCCTCCCCTTTCACATTACCATACGGGGTCAAACAGGGATCCTCTCTTAGCCCAACCCGTTTTAATATTTACCTCTCAGAACTGGCTCCCCTAATTAAAAGTTTTAATCTGAATCTTACATCCTATGCTGATGATACCCAACTAGTAGTGGCAGCCATTGAACAAGATTCCTCAGGCCCCTTATGTCTGCACGACTGTATGGGAGCCATCAGTCTATAGATGAGTAAACATTGTTTAAAACTCAACTCGGGTTACACCGAAGTAATTTTGTTTGGAAATCTCCTCCCCGCCTGGTTGCCAGCTTGGTGACCTGACACTCTTGGCCCACCACCTTTACCTGTGATCAAAGCCAAAAATCTGGGCTTCATTATTTTTTTTATTGACATTTTCAAGAAAAGGTCAGTTTACAACAAAACAGGCCAGCATAATCTCAAATCTGTACAGGATTTGAAATAGTCACAGTTCACATAATACATAATACAACTGCAGCAATTCACACCCCAGCTGCCCACCTCCAATACTATAAACACATATCCATCACAGATCTAAATACGTGTAAGAATCAGCATGGAAAAAACCCAACAAATTAAAAGCACATGGTATAATATCGCATAGAGGGCTGAGGACATCACCAACACAATCTAAGTAAACCCAAGTGTCCCGCAAAGAGGAAGAAGAGGAGATTCGACTGCAGGTGGAAGCCCGTACCCTGTCATAACATTGCCTCAGTCTGAGTACCACTCGTCCGCTCTCCCCCAGTATCCACCTGTTGTCTCTGAGCCCAGACCAGGAACGGCTCCCTGATGTCTCGAGGCCTAGAAGTAGGTGGCATAAGTTCCCAAAATGTGCTTAGCTAATAATAATAAAAAATAATAAAACCATTTCTAGAGCGCCTGGTTACACTAACATAGTGTGTCCCCGCGCTAACAAATGCTGCTGCTCCCCTAAAAGACCAAAAGTCCGGGACACGCCCGGATCCAAATACGCAAAGAGGTTAGTTTTTACACGGAAATAGGTGGGTTTTCAATTTTAATCGGAATCTTGCTTCAGAAGGCTCCATACGAAGATCAAGAGGAAGCCTGTTCCAGTGTTTGCAGGCCAGGAACCTAAAGGAAGCGCCTCCAATCTTGGTCTTGTGAACACGGGGAAGTTGGAACAACATAGCTCCAGCAGATCTAAGATTGCGGATGGGACGATGGAGGGTGAGAAGGTTACGCAAATAGCCAGGGCCTTTACCCTGGGCTATGCGATGAGCAAAACAGAGAGCCTTGAACCTGATTCGCTCCTCAATGGGGAGCCAATGGAGTTCATGAAGTGCCTTTTTACCTGATGCTCTACGTGGGAGGTTTAACACCATACGTGCAGCAGCATTTTGTACGCACTGGAGTTGGTGAATACCTTTTTTGCTAAGGCCCAGAAGGAGAGCATTGCCATAGTCCAAATGAGGCGTGACTAAGGCATGAATGAGTGTCTTTATAGCACTAATGAGGAGTAATTCGTGGATTTTACAGAGAGTTTTAAGTATTCCAAAGCATTTGCCCGTGATTTTGCTAATCTGATGCTTAAAGGAAAACTCCGTATCCAGCATGATCCCCAGGTTTCTGACAGACACTACCGGCTGAGGAGTTACCCCAAGTTGCTTAGGCCACCAGGCCTGTGACCAAGCGGAGGGGGATTTCCCAACAACTAAAATTTCTGTTTTGTCGCCGTTGAGGCGCAAGCAGTTGTTGTTCATCCACCCTGCCACGGAGAGCATGCAGTTAGAAAAATTAGTGGCCACATCTGACTGGCTGTGAGTGAGTTTGATTATTAATTGGGTATCGTCAGCATATGTGACGATATCCACTCCAAAGGCTTCCACAATATGGGCCAGAGGCTCCATATAGAGATTAAACAACGTAGGGCTCAGACTGGAGCCCTGAGGAACTCCATGTCTGAGCTTTCTAAGGGAGGATTTATAAGGGGGACAGTGCACCTGGAAACTCCTGTTAGCTAAAAAGGATTCAGTCCATTCCAGTGCAGATCCCGTCACTCCCATGTCTGAGAGGCGAGACAGCAGAGTTGAGTGCAGCACCGTATCGAAGGCTGCACTTAGATCTAATAGAACCAACGCTGCCGTCTGCCCCTCATCAACTAGTTGTCTCAGACACTCAGTAGAGAAGAGAACCGCTGATTCCGTGGAGTGGCCCGCTCTAAATCCTGACTGTGTTGAATGGAGAAGGGAATTCTCCTCAACAAATTTCATAATTTGTATGTTTACTACCTTTTCTGCTACTTTTGCACAGAAAGGGAGAAGGGAGATAGGGCGAAGATTTTGAAGCTGGGAAATATGCATTGAAGCTTTTTTCTTCAAGGGAATTACTTGAGCCCTTTTCCATACATCTGGCACATAGCACTCCTGGAAAGATAGGGTGATGAGGTGATCGATCTGATCAATCATGCCTTCTATGGCCCCCTTGCAATGCTTAGGAGAGATTACATCAAGTGGGGAGCCAGACCGGATGCTATTTATAATAGTGAGCAGATCCTGCCTCTCCGGGACTTTAAAACATGTCAGGAGGGGTTTCGAGGCGAGGTCGTTTCTCACAGTAATATGTCTAGTTGGCAGATTACCAGCAAATGTGGCATGAATTGCATCAACCTTTTTCACAAAAAAGTCCGCAATGTCGTCACATAACCCATTAGAGTAGGTGTCTTGGGCCACCAATCTAACAGGAACAGTAAGTTCTTTATAAATAGAAAAAAGTTCTTTAGTGGGATTCTTTGCGAGTTCAATACGTTCCTTAAAGTAGGCACCTTTAGCTGCTCTTATGAGTTTGTGGTATGTTTTTAATTCACTTTTATAGTTCAGCATGTCTTCAGGAGAATAGTTTTTCCTCCAGCCACGTTATAAATTTTTACATTTGGCCTTTGCTACTATAAGATCTTTTGAAAACCAGGGGGCAGTTTTAGTTTTTCTGGCCGGTGGCTTGGATGTCCATGGTGCTACAGAATCTAGAGCCCTGTGTGTGTGCGTATGTAATATCAGTGATCCATCCCTTAATGGAGGGCACCCTTCTCCCGCCCCAGTGGACTGCAACCTGCCTTTTAGCAAACAGCAAAAGAAGCGCATGCAATTTACGCAGCTTGGGCGGTGTATCCTTAACATAGCCTAATAGGCCGAGGGTGGGGGACAAGAATTTGATTCACAGAGGTAAAATTGAGGGACCAGAGGTGGGCTTCATTATTGATGACAATCTCAAATATGGAGCACAAGTCTCCAAGGTGCTTTCTTAAGACAATTCTTCCCCTACATTCCTGGCAAGACTAGGAAAAATCTGATTACAGCATTAGTTCTCTCAAAAATGGACTATTGCAAGGGACTGTATATGAACCTAAAAGAATATATGATTAGAAGCCTCCAGCTGGTCCAAAATGGAGCAGCTAGAATGATTCTGAACCTTTTTTTGCAGTGGCTTATAGCTCTGTTTATACATTGATGCCACTAAGAATCCTCCTTTCTTCTTCAAAAAACCCAAAGAACTTTAAACTAACGCCCCAAGTCTGGCTACCCCATACTCTGCCCATTTCTCCTACCACCAGCTGCTCTAGATCCTCTGTCTTTTCTAGTTAGGTACATCTCATTTCTTTTTGAGAAATCTAGGACTCGCCTCCCCCCAAATATTATTGACTAAAATACCTCAGAGAATAGCATAAATTAATTGTATTGTTTTATTTATTAATTGATAAGGTAATCCCGCGATTGACAATGATCGGCCACCAATAAAAGCAATGGGCCTGTGCCAGGATAGACTGGTCAGAACACTGAGCGTGTCAATCAGCGACAGCAAGGAGTAGGATTGTTGAATGGTCAACATACTGCTCCAGGTCAAGGACATTTTATTATTTATTTATTAAGGAGTTTTACATAGTGCTAGCCTGACCCGAGGGTATCGGAGCGCTTCACAACAGTTTTTGAGCAAGATTCATACAATAAGCAGTATTCTACATATAAGTTTGGCAGTCCAAGTGTGCTGAGCAGCATTGAGGTAGTACGTGAGTCCTGAGATAACCTCATAGAGTGCACGTTGTCTTGGGGTTGATACAATAAAGCAGGATTCTACATAATAGGTTCGGAAATCCAAGTGTGCTGAGCAGCAATGAGGTAGTCCATGAGTCCTGAGATAACCTCATAGAGTGCACGTTGTCTTGGGGTTGAACCAATTAAGGGGGTGAGGGAGCAGTTGGGGGTCGAATAGCAGGGAGGAGGAAAGTCTTAGAGCTATAATGTCAGGAAGAGACGACGAGCAGGGAATAGAGTTTTGATGGCGGCTATCCATTCGGGAGGGAGCGGTTGAGGAAAAGGACTTTAAGTTGTTTTTTGAATATTGTGAAGGACGGGATAGTCCTGATACCGACTGGAATGGCGTTCCAGATTTTGGGTGCATTTCCGGCGAAGGACCGTGCAGCAGTTTTTTGTTTGCGTTTTTTCATGGGGATGAGTAGTAAGGTACTGGAGCTTCTGAGGTTCCTTGTCTGACCAGCCCTCTTGAGTTTGGCAGCCAAATACTCAGGTTTTCCTGTGTGCAGGGCTTTATGTGTGAGGCAGGAGTTCTGTATCTGGCACAAAGTTCGATTGGGAGCCATTTTAGTTCTCTGAGTGCTGGTGAGATGTGATCGTATTTCCTGATTCCAGTGACCATTCTAGCTGCTGCGTTGAGAGTAGTTTTGAGGGAGGCTAGGTGCGATTTTGTTGTACCAGTGAGGGTGGCATTCCCATAGTCGAGTCTGGATAGCACCAGTGATTGGGTGGCTTGTTTGTGGTCGTTGGTTGGTGTTGAACTTGCCCTTATTGTCCTAAATTTTTTTTCGCTTTTCCCCCTAGCCTTTCTACTGACAGGGGGTGGCTGAATGGAAAATAATAAATGCTGAGCAATGGCATACGCACCTTTATTTTCACCATTGCAGAAATGTCACTTTTAAAATGGACGCCATTGCTGTGTGCTTTGTGCCGCCTGCCTGAGGTGGGTTGGCGGTCTAGTGTTTGAAGTGACAAGGTGCTCCAAACTTCCCCCACAGTGACAGTTGGGAACTGCCAGGAGCCTCCTGGAAGATTCTAGCCCTTGCTGGTAGGTGGGAGGAGGGGTGGATATGTAGAGGAGCTGTGCCTCCATGTGCTCAGACTGAGCGTGGACCTGAATGAGAGGGGACACTCTGCCAGGAGGTACCGCCGCATGGGCCTTTGTGCTGGCCCCTGTGCCCAACTGCACCCCTCTGCTGTCCACAGGGCTAGTGAGAGCCCCCTTGCTGGAGTGAAGACTGCTATGTCAGGAGGAGTGCCACTTTATGGGAGATGACTGCTTCTAGGAGCTGCTGTCCTGTACTAATGAGTGCCCACTGTCTGCCGATCTTGTCCAGCCTGGCCTGCCTGTTCTGCTGCCCTAGCGCCTCGTGAGCGCTATACTTGGACTGCCTGTATTCCCAGGAGGTGAGGAGTGTGGGCGCTACTCCCTCGGGTGGGACCCTGGGACTGTGAGCTGTCTAGCGCCTCGTGAGCGCTGCCTCCAGCACCTGCCCAGGAGAAGAAGGTGCGTGGGTCTTGCAGCGCTGTGCTGCCAGAGCGCTATATTCACAGTGACTGTGCTCTGCCGGCTGTCTAGCGCCTCGTGAAGTGCTACAACTGTTTTCCGGCCCCCAGGACTCTCAGTCCTGCATTCCTGGACTTAGCGCTGCAACGTGGGCATCTGGACGCTTTAGAGTCCCGCACTGGGGCTCCTTCAGCGCAGTGGCGCCAAAGGCTCATTTGCAATGTTGGTGGCGTTCGCAATGCGCACAGCTTTCCCCTAATGTTGCTACATCTTGTTCGGCAATTAAGGAACTGTTCTGCCAGCAGAGCCTAATCTTGCACAGTTGAGAACTGTTTTTGTGCGCCCCAATACTGCCCACCTGAGAGACAGCTACTTCCAGGGAGTGGTGGCAATCTTTGCAACGTGTGTGCATGTATGAGGTTCAACCTTCTGACTTGAGGCCTAATGCATTTCTACACGCAGTGTAATCCTGCCATGATGTTCATGTTTTCATGCTAATGAGAAATGCCCTAATGATGCCTAATGTACCTGCAAAGATTCATGCCTAAGGGGTTTATACCCCAGGATTGGTGCATAGGGTAGTTGAGGACGCCTAATGCTATGATGTATGCATAACGTGCTGTTACCCTAAGGTTGTTGCTTTCATGCCCAGATGTAGTTACATAAGGTGCTGAGGTTACACCTAATATGTCTTACACTTCATGCTCCGATGCCTATTGTTGCGCCTACTACATCTATGCGATTATTTACTGCCTAATGTGTTGCTCAGGCTTTGAGGCTAAGGAGGGTGCCCTGGGCCCACAGGTTTATGCCCCATGCTCAGGTGTTCATGCACACTGTGACGTATGCGGATAGAAGGCATACTGTGTTCTGTATCAAGAGTTAGGCCTAGTGCTTCCATGCTTTGATGTGGATATGATGATGCAGGGATGTTTTCCTTCTAGGCCTCAAGTGTAGGTCCCATGCAGAAGGTCTGCACGTTGTGTTTTCGCGCCCTAGGAGGTGCTGTGATCCTGCCTAATATCTTTTTCCCAAAGGTTAGCGCTGCTGATCCCGGGCCTGAGTGGGGTTTGTGTCAGGTGCACCCATGCTAATGTTTTCCTGCTTACTGATGCCCTGCGTAAGGTTCTAGGCCCAAGGCCTACTTAGTATATGCCTAAAGTGATGTATGCAAATATGTTATGCCTAATACTTTTATGCTGATTGCAATGTATGCGTAACGTATTCATGCCATGATGTTTTCCTTCCAGGCTTCCGCATAATGTGTTTATATGCTGACCTGACGTTTTCATTCTAGGCTCATGGTTAATGCCTCATACCCCGATATTTTTTATGCCTACCGAGAGGCAGAGATGTTTTCGTTTCATGCCTAATGCCAATTTGACATAGGCCTAAAGCGATTTATGCTACGTGCAGGGGTTTGCCAGCAGCGACTGGCGGTTACATGTTCATTGATTGACTCCACATTTACTATTCTGTATCCTTTGTGTTGGTTCTGGCAGCGGCCCGATTGGCGCTGCCCTGTATATAGTTCCCCCTGTGAATTATTACCCGGTGCCGGCTGGCACAGTTTATCTGCACCTGTGATTCCCTTCTGATGTGTTTATTTTACAATACACATACTGTTTTTCACCTAAACTGGTGTGGTCTCTTTTTGTAGTGTGCCTCGTGTGTCGCCTGTGTGTGCTGCGTGGATGCTTTACACATTTCCTCCGGAGTTTGGCCCACCCGCTCTGCACCACGCTACCCCGTGTCTAACAGTTCGGATGAATGGTTTTATTATCTTAAGTAACTTCAGGTTGAGGAAGGTACTCTTTGCGGAGTTCTTGATGTGATTGGCCATGTCGAGTTTTGAGTCTAGGGTAATTCCTAATGATTTAATGGAATGGGTCGGAGTGTGATTGCCGTTAAGAGCAACCAAAGCTTTTAGCCATTCTGAAATATGAGGGTTCTCCTCTTTGTTGGAGAGGAGGAGTATTTCGGTTTCGTCTTGGTTGAGTTTCAAGTGGTTAAGCAACAGCCAATGTTGGATTTCTTTTAGAGTGACATTTAGTCTGTGAATGTCATCAATGGAGGAGGTTTCAAGATAGATTTGGGTGTCATCTGCATAGAGGTGGAAAGGGATGTTAGCCTTTTTGAGTAGGGTGGTGAGGGGTTCCATGTATGTGTTAAACAGTTGAGGTGAGAGCACTGAACCTTGGGAGATGCCCCTGTTGACAGGCTGTAGGTCGGAGGTAAAGTTTTTTTTTTTATCCTTTGTGAGCGGCTGTATAAGAAGGAGGAGAACCAGTGTAGGACCACCTCATTAGCTCCTATCCTTTCTTGTAGCGCCTTGATGAGAAGTTGGTGATCAACCATGTCAAAGGCTTCCGATAGGTCTAGGAGAATGAGGAGGCAGCATTGGTCGGTATCGAGGGATTTGTGGATGTCGTCTGTGATGTTAAGGATCGCGGTCTCGGTGCTGTAGCCTTTTCTGAAACCCGATTGGTGGCGGTCAAGAAGGTTGATGTTATCCATGTGCTGAGTCAGTTGTTGGAGGACTCATTTTTACAGAATTTTGGATAGGAGGGGGAGATTGGAGACAGGTCTGAAGTTATTCAGTTCCTTGGAGTCAAGGCCTGGTTTTTTTAGTAGTGGCGTGATTTGGCCAACTTTGAGGCATTCAGGTATGATGCCGGTTCTCAAGGAGCTGTTAATGATCTGAACGGGGCTATGGAGAGACTCCGTTTTTTGGTCAGTTTGGTGGGAATAGGGTCAAGGATGTGAGAGGCTGGTTTGGAGGTGGAGATCAGTTTGAGGATCTCGGTTTCCGGGATGGGGTTGAAAGACTTCCAGGTTTTTGTGGGGTGCTTGGGCGAGCTATCTACTGTCACTGGAGGCAGGTTTTTGCAGAGGAGGTTGACATTGATGTCCAGTGAGAGCTCAATCTTGGTGATTCTTTCTTCGAAGAAGTTGACAAAAGTTTTCATACAGGTCTTTGGAATCCTGTAGGGAGGATTTCGGGGGGTTTGGAGGTTTGTTGTCTGATGACAGTTTGTTGGGCCTGTTTTTTGCGCTGTCTAGGGCAGCGCAGAAGAAGGTGGATTTTTGTATTTCCTTCGGGCTGCTTTGAGTTGTTCAAGTAGGCTTGAGGTGGGGTTGCTCCTCCATGGTCTTTCTGAAGCTCTTAGTTGTCTTCTTTCGTTGTTAATGTCCGTGTTGAACCAAGATCTAGATTGGATGTTCCTGTTTTTTGTTTTTGTTTTAAGGAGGCTACTTGATCTAGAATGGATGTCATGTTTGTGTTGTAGTGGGCGGTGAGTTCTGTTGTGGATAGATCGTCCATGGAGACAGTGAGGAGAGAGTTAACCCTTCTCTCTAGGTCAGTCATGTTAATCTGGGTGAAGTTTCTAGTCCATTTCGGAGGGTCTTGAGTGGGGGGTTTTGGTGTGATAGGCTGAGTGGGGTGGAAAAGGATTAAGTGGTGGTCGGACCAGTCCACGGGCAGGATGCGGTCTATCATGACAGTGTCGTGCTGGGCGATAATGGCGTCTAGGATTGCTCCCTTGTTATGGGTTTTGTAGGAAGGTGGAATTTGACTATATGGTGGCCCCCAACTTTTTGCCTGGTATTTGACTGGTTTTTGACTAGTCTGACTGGGATCCTGCTATCCAGGACCTCAACCTATCTGCTTCCTCCCTAAAACTGATGTGAGTACCCTAGGTACTTTCCAATTGGATACTGAGGACACCCTACCAGCCCCTTGTAGATGGTACCCTAGGTACCCAGGGCATGGGTCCCTCAGAGGCCTACCAGGGGCTGCAGCACTTATTGTGCCACCCCTGGGACAGCCATACCAAATGACACCACCAGACCACTACTGTAGTCTGGGTAAGGTGGTGCTTGCACCCCTTACAGGGATATAGGTAGCTTGTATCCCAACAAATACAACACATATATCCTCATAGGTCACCCCTAGAGCAGGCCTTGCTAATCCTACAAGGCAGGGTGCTGAGATATGTGTGAGGGGGGACCCCTACCTGAGTAGGGCCCCTCTGCAACCTTTGTAAAATCATTACTGGGTTGTTTGTAGTGTAGCCATACCATATACTCTTAACCGCATTATAAGTCTATTGCGATAGCGTGATAACTTGAGAATGGCTACACAGAACCATATCATGTTTGGTGTCAAACATGTAGGAATCATACCCCCAATCCAGCCATGGGACTGAGGGCATGATTCCTCCCTGCTAGAGGGGCGATATGGGAAAAGCGGCAAAATTTAGACACCAATTTAAAAGTGCACGCGAAGTACAAAATGGATGCTACCCGCCACCCACACGACTCTGGCTGCCTGTTGCTGGGCAGAACTCCAGCCACGGCAGCTGGACAATAGGGGTCCTGTTGCAGGGAGGTGTTCCCACCTCCCCAGACAGACTATGTGGATTGGAACTGGGTGGGTGCACCATAGGATACCTTTCAGAGTGCACGTAGGCTTCTCAAGTGCCTACATTCTGCATACACCGCCTGGAACTGGTTTAGGGGCATCGTGTCCCCTGTCCTGGCGGGAAACACACAAAGGGGAGAGGGTGTAGCCACCCTTTCCCGCCTGACCTCTCATTGGTGGTCCCTGATCTGGACACTCCCCTAATCTTTGGATAAAGGTGAATACTGGGTCCCCAGAGCCTCAGATTATTCTTGAACTTCACAGTCTTGACCTTCGACTTGCTGCCGCACAGCTACCTGAAGAAATCTCCCTTGGGGTAAAGAAGTTACCCCCCTGCTTGGCAGGCACCTGAAACACTGCAAGTGACCCGGTTGGAACCTCACTGCTCCTTTGGACATCGACGACTATTTCCTACCTTGAGGTGGTTTTCCAAGCATCCCAGAGGCCAGTGAGTGTGCACAGCAAAGCTCTGCACCGTGGACCCCGTGGGTGCCGAGATCCCCAATACCCCAGGAAACCGGTCACCTCTTGCATAGCACCCGACCCCGACAAGTGGGGAAGTTGTGCTTTGGCCCATTATTGAGCCAACCTCTCAGCAGCATCTGTGCCAAAGATCGACGCCCTAGCCCGCTCCGGCGACCCGTGGGCGCACCTTTACGCACGCCAAATTGCTGCCTTCCGCGGTCCCTTGTCTCTCAACTTGTGGGCCCTAGCGGAGGACAATCTTCAATTCCAAGAGTTCCCCTGGTTGCTCCAGGCCTGCTCTTCAGTCTCCTTGCTGGAGACCTCGCTCAGAACTCGTAGCTGCTTTGTGTTTCTTGCGTGGGTTGCAGTTGCCAAGGCTTAGTGGATCCAATCCGGACACTAACACCGCAGCGACCCTCATCCTTCGTGGGACAGTTGCTCTCCAGAAGCTGGCCTTCCTTGATGCCTCCTGGACCCCATGGCTGACGATCCAAGCTACACCTCTTCGACCTGGAAGCACCCAACATTGAAGGGCTCCTTCTCTTGAGCCCCCTGGTCACTGTGCCGTGACCCAGACTCTGTCCCCTCTGCTTTCAGGTTCTTCTCTAAAAGATCTACATTTTCATTCTTCACGACAACGACGACGACCCTTGTGGCTAGCAGCAGTTCTTCACGTTTTGCCATTGAAAATCAGCCCGCGACCCGACATCGAAAACGACCTATGCACCCGGCTTCCCTGGGGCAGGTAACAGTGGTACCTCGGTACTCTCGTGGGTGTGGGCCCTTCAAAAGCTTAACTCTAAAGTATTGAACTTGAACTCCTGCTAGAAGTGTTTTTAAAGTTGTAAAATCAAACTGCGACATTCTCCGTAGGCTATAATAGAGATCCCGACAGTAACTTCAGTCACTACACGCGTCTCCCGTGGGTCCCCTTCCTCACTACCTTGGGTGGTTTAACAAGGGGCCAGCGACCCTAAATGCCCTAGGCATTGTCTGTAGAATTGTCGTGGTTCTTATACCACTTTTTTGAAATATGGTTTAGTCCCCCCCTGGGGCCTTGTGATTCCAGTGCTATTTATTGTAACTATCAATGCTTGTTTGAATTGTATCTTCACCTCTAGCCTCATAAAGAGACTAGTGGGGTTATTCCTAGAATAAATACATATATTTTATATATATACCTGTGTGGACTACTCTTTCATTTGGTTATTCAAGAGGTTATCTATGGTAAAACAATAAGCTTAACACTCCTTAGAGACTTGGCCTGAAGGCTGCTCTCCACAGCTACCACTAGGATAGCTTTCTTTAAAGGTTGTCTTTAACCTATCATCTTAAGAGTCGAATTGGACTGGTACAAGGTGGCCACTAGAACTAGTGACTAGCATATGCCAGGCCAACTTCTCACAGGTTTCCTCTAAGCAGTGTTGGGTACGGATGTTGCTGTGAAGCAGCTCCTTCAGGTTCTAGATTAGCAGGTTTCTTTCTTCATTCCAGTGAAGATTAAGGACGCCCAGAATAAGGTTGTTCATATCTCGGAGAGAGCAGTGGGCAATCAGGTCGGACAGGTGTTCGGTGAATGTGGTGGTGTTGCCTGGGGGGTGATAAATGAGGTGGCAGATGAGTGTTTTATTGTTGCTAGTGTTGATTTTGGCGGTTAGGCACTCAAAGGTGTTGTAGGTGAAGGAGTCTATTTCCGTCACGGAAATATTGTTTTTGTGGATGATGGCTATGCCTCCACCTCTTTGATCTTTTCTATCTTTGTTGGTGATAACAATGCCAGGGGGGACAAGAGTATCCATGAGTGGAAATGAGGAGTCCTTTAGCCATGTCTCAGTGATGAATGCTATGTCTATGTTGTGGGTGAGGATGGATTCCGCTAGCTCTGTGGCATGGTTGGTGGCTGATCTGCAGTTTATGAGCAGGCAGTTTGTGGGGGACATCTCTGTTGTGCGTTTTATCGTTCAGGCGACCGTGGGGATGCTAGTGTGTGTGGCCGGGGTTCTAGGGGATTTCGGGGGTGCCTGTTCTCTTCCCAGTCCGGTGATCACCTGTACTTTGGATTGTGTGGTGGCAGTAATAAAATTGTCGTACGAGGAAGCGAGAGCTGCCGCTTCACTCGCAGAAGTGACATCTCTAGTTCTTTTCGGTCTCTATGTCTGATGAGAGAGGGGGGTAGAGATCCCTTCCAGATGGGGAGCATTGGGAAGCCTCTGTTGAGAGAGAGAAGGGAAGGAAGTGTAGTGGTGAGGCTTTATGGGTGCGGCGAGGTTGGTAAGGATTTCACTAAGACCCTGGATTATGGTGGTAATTTGGCTTTCAAGCAGGGTGAGCCACTGCCCAGTCTCTATATCAGTGTGGGTGTTCTGTGCAGGAAAGTTAAACCTGTGTGGGGAGCCTGACGTTGTTAGGTTGCCCATTAGTGGGTGAGGTGTCCGTGTGGGATCTGGGTGGGGTCGGTGGTGCGGGGAGGCGGGGGCCATGTTGGGGCGTGGATATTAAATTGCATGAGGGACTGGGAGGGGGTTGGGAGTCACGTACTGTGTGTTTAGGTCGTTCGAAGTGGGTTGGGAGGGAGGGAGGGGGGTCGGGAGGGGTGTAGAGAGGTCTTGTTCTCTCTGGTAGTGTTGGAGGTGGTGTCTCGCGGCGGGAGGCAGGTGTTATTACTAGGGTGCCCCGGGATGGAGGGTGAGTTCTGTTGGTGGGTCGGGTTCTTCAGGGAGAGGAGGATGGGTGGGCAGAGGAGGAGTGCGTGGGAGGGGGAAGTCCAGAGGGATGGTAAGATAGAATCAAAGATTTCTAGGTTGTCATTGTTGGCTTGTATCAGGACTGTGCCATTGGAGTAGAGGGTCGCAGTGGTGTTCCCATTTTGCCTAGTGTGGTTAGGCGCTGAGAAAGTCAGTTTGTAGCTATGGGACGTGTTTGTCATTTTTGAGATATTGAGTTGCGATCTGAGGATGGAGTTCCATGTTTCGAGTCTTTCAGTGTGGAAGATGAAATCCATTATTACTTGTCCTTTGGAGGCGCAGTGATAGATGTCCACTGCGCCTGTGAGAGGTTAGGGGGGAAGCTGATTGCAAAGGAGTTCAGGCTGTGCGGTTTTAGGTGGTTCGCAGAGTTGGGGTTGGAGTAGGCTGATGTGGCGTATGGCACAGTGACTAAGTGGGATGGGGGGCAGGCACCCTATAAGGAAGGGTGGGCTATAGGTTCCAGAAAACGTCCGTAGAGGGAAATGTGCAAGAAGTATAGAGATTTCGTGCTGTTGCTCTAGGGCTGGTTGTTGACTCTCCAGAGCATAAAGCTGAGGATGCCTTCTGGGAAGTAGTAGAAAGGCAAGGTATCTACAGACAGGGCAGCTACAGACTTTGCAGCTACAAAATTTCCACTCGCTATACCAACACAGCTCCCGCCTGCTTGGTTAAGTTGTTTAACAGCTGTGGCAGTATCAGAGGGCTCCCGACCCAAAACTCCATATGGCTGTGACTCAGCGCTGGGAAAGTGAGCGCATCGAGATCTTGATAAGAGGAATCGATGCTCCGCCATTGAAGGTCAGGCAGGCTTTGCAGGAGGAGGGAAACATCCTCATCTTTCTTGCAGTTTTGATGTGGGTGTGAAAAAGGGAGCAATTTGTACAGTTCCAAGAAAGCCGACTCTGATTATGTGCTGGAAGTCCTATTTCCCTTTTTAGTTTCCAGCATGGGTCCTTCTTCTTCTCTGGGGAGTGCTGGGTCAGTCCTTTTTCTATATTTTACCCTATGGTACTGAAAGCTAATGTCTGTTTGTACATATTACATTTGACATGTTGGCTGCCAGTGCCACTGCACTTTGCCAGCATAGGCAGCACTGCCAGCATAGGCAGCACACACAGTAAGTACGTTTATTGCACAGTTATTAAAAACCATTACAAAAGGGATTTGAAACAATCAAATCAATAAAATAACGGCACAAATTAAAACGGTTAATGTATACAATTGCCATTTACCCACTGACCTAAAACAAAGGTATATATAACTGGGTTACATCCCAAGAGATTACTTACATAATACAATATAAAAAGAGCTGCTTAACAGAGCATCATGCACTGCGTAATCCCACTGCTGTGGCAGTGCGTGAGGGGGCGGGGCTGCAGGGGAGGAGTGGTAGAACACTCCTGTGCGCAATGACTGTTTGGTCGGCGCTCTTGGGCCCCCCAAAACAGTCATGCCCCCGTGTTCTCCATGCAGGCTGCATTACAGCATGCATGGAGAACATGCACACACCTCCAGCCCCTGGCTGAGCGCGGTGTCATGGCGCTCAGCCCAATCACAACGGTGCATTGCGGTGACTGCCTGCTTCCTGTTGGAGTCGGACACAGGCGACCAGGAGAGAAGACGCGGGACCTAGCGGCAAGATAAGTATTTGTTTTGTAATTTATTTTTAAAGCAACCCGCGCCCCTCATTTCCGTCCCGCCTGTGCCCCCCCCCCCCAGCTCCCGCCACCCCACCCGCGAGCTATGCCGGCCGCCCCTGTAGTTAAGCTCTATATACTGAAATGACATGCTCTACAAAAGGCTGAATACTATGAATTTGATTGACGGTCTTCTATTTAGTTTCAGTTGGGATGTCACAGTCATTTATCTAAAGGGCTGCCCACTTTAGTTCTATATCTATTCAATTCAATGATGACCAGAAAGTCACATGCGCTTTAGTCCTGGATTATGTTCCAGCGTATAGGTGGAAAAATAGATC
Source organism: Triturus cristatus (assembly GCF_964204655.1). Lineage (NCBI taxonomy): Eukaryota > Metazoa > Chordata > Amphibia > Caudata > Salamandridae > Triturus > Triturus cristatus. The sequence goes on along the minus strand of NC_140580.1, from coordinate 841,522,256 downwards.
ATCAGGAATGTTCTAGTCTGGTTGGTGGTTTACTAGCATCTAGTTATTATCATCAAGTTGGTCAAATGTATGCCCCCAGACTTGAAATTAGACAACTTTAAATCTGAAGCTTTCTCCAGCATCTTAACTGCATGCGTGATTGTGGGAATAAAGAGGTAGAAATTGCTTCCTGCATGATCTTATATGTAACTGGAGAAGGACCGGACATAGCCACCAATAATGGTTCACAGATACAGATTATACGTAATAGAGACTCCGCTGTTGACTTGCAGAGTCTGCAGACCTGCTCTAATGATCCAGTTAACCGGCCCCAATGACCCAGTTAACCAGCCGAAGCGATACTCTTCAAGGCGAATTCTGCCACACCTTAACCATAGTTACTCTGTTTTGCAGTGGAGATTCAGCAGATAGTCCAGAAAGCTTGAAATTCTGCTTTCATTGTAAAGAAGAGGGGTTGAACCAATAAAGGCAAGTCTGTTTACAGCTTCAATGTCAAGCTCTCTCAATATAAATTTTACCTGCTTCAGCAATATTCCCCTTAACAATTTAGGAGGAATGGAGGCTTCCCAGAGATCTTTAGCCTTCAAAGAATCTATCCAGGCTCTCAAATATTTGTACCATCCCAGTTTTTCATCCGTAAGGATTTGCCAGATTGTGCGTTTCAGGGAGTTGTTAACTACTTTCTTTGCTCTCAAACAGTATGCTTGAAAGCACGCTTTTAGAATCAAGTTTTGCCTGGGTAGGTTAAATTCCAATCAAGAGCATGCAGCCGCAGCAGAGTTTGGAAGAGCAAATACTGAGTGATAGTATTTGAGCTTGATCCAGCCATAACTTCAGGCGGTCTCTAAATGTGAACACTCCATACATCAAAGTTGGCATTAGCTTACAATTGATGACCTAACAGACGGCCGAGAAGTTGGGTCCATTCATTTTTGTAGAAGCTTGCAAAAAGTCGAAAACAATGCTGCGCGGGCGTTCTCCTGAGAGGATAGGTGGGCAGAATGACTGCCCCGTTCATTGAAACAGACACCCAAGTATTTGATGGATTTTACCTTCTCCAGTTTCCTATTCAACAAATATGAAGCATGTTTGATATGGACTTTCCTGCTTAGTAGTGGGATCTGACTCTATTTATTTGAATGTTATTTCGTTTGCTGTAGATCTCCAAAGCAGTCAGCGAGTGCTGAAGGTCAAGTTGTGTATTTTCAGAGCTGCAAATCTGAGTAAAAAAGCTCTTTCTTTTACTAACTGCTCCTTGATGTCAGCCAAGTACAGGTTGAAGAGGAGGGGACCAGAATGCATCCTTGCTTCCCCCGTTGATATTGTAATTTTACCCAACGTGACCCACTTAGATGTTATTCGTATCTGCACCCACATTTCTGAGTATAGAGTAATTATGGCATTAAGCAATGGAGTTGGACGCCCCCAATTTTGAAGCTTACTCCATAGTAAGCCTCTGTTCACATGATCAAAGGTGGTGGAAAAGGAGGAGGAGCCAAGATGGCGACCGGAGCAGTCGCTTGAGCGCCCGGCTCCATCGGCCCTTGGCCTCGGACTATCATCCTGATTCCTATCCTTGCCGATTTTCGAGGTGCAACGCGTGCGACGACGCGCTGACTGCGCCGCCGCTTTCCCGAAGTCTTAGCCCGCCCGGATGCCGGAGTTCTTGGTGCCTTTGTTCCCCGCACTGGACCCCTGCTCTACTGTGGCCTCGGCCGGCCCCCTGGAAGCGTCGCAGTCACTGGACCCGCTGGTGCAAATCTGAGCTCCGAGGTCCCGATCCCGCCTCACGCCGCGGACTGTCGCCAGAAGAGCCGGGGGAGAGACGCCCGGACACCTCCAGCACCCTGCACCTGACGGGCTGGAGCTGGAGGGTAAGCCCCGGCGTGGCGGGTCTCCTACCCCGCTCTGTGGACCACGCTGTGGAAGGCTGCAGACCCCCTTCTTCTATGGTCTAGTCGGCTGCAAAGAGAGCCCGAGGGAGGGGAAGCGACTGTTGGCTTTCACCTGTTGCGGCGCAGACCTGTTGGGAATTGCCTCCTTGTCACGACCCCCCCCCTGGCCACGGTACCGTTCTGCGGTAAAACATGGCGCTGATTGCCTGCTCGCTGCTGGGGGGTGATGCTTCGGTCTCGCCCGCTGCCCGCTTCGCCCTCCCTCTACCAGACTCCAGCTCCCCAGTGCCGTCCCGGATTGCTGCCGCTGTGGGGGCGCAGCTTCCGCTGACATACGGCTCCGTTCTGGCTGCCCTGCGAGACTTTCGTCTGCAATTGTGTGTCGGCTTGCAAACGCTGAGTGAGCGGTTCGACTCTACACTGTCTGCTGCGGGTCGTGAGCGCCCCGTTTGTGATCAACAAGACGTGAGTCTGCCAGTGCTTTGGTCCTCCTGCGGGGAAGCAACGACTGGGTATAACGGTGCTACACTGGTGTCCGCATTTGGCTTTCCCGGCGCTCAGGATCCATCGCTCTCCTGCTCAATGGCGGATACTTTGTTTCCCCGGTCATTGCTGCCTGCTTTGTTGTTGCCTGCTTCACCGTGCCCGCAGGAGTTTCCAGCTGAACTACACCTGACGACCTCGAGGATCTGTTCACGGTGGCCTACGGCCCCTTTTATGTGGAACTCATGTACTCTACAAGCCAGGTCTGGATTTTATATGGTGTGCAAGGGGACCTCAATAGAGGATCGGCGGCCATTTTGTGACTCTACTTCTCCATCTTCTTCCAAGCGGCCATATTGTCTTTGTCCGTTCGGGATGTGGGGCATTCACGAGGGGGCGGGTCTAATCGTAAGCCCGCGATCGGGCCAGGGCTAGATTACTTTTTATCATCATGGTTTCTCGGACGGGCTGGACTGGGACTGGAATTGTTTGCATATGTTGTGCGCACTCGTCGCGATTTGTCTGCCTTCATTTTCTTGTTGTTACATGCTATCTTCACACGACCGCCTTTGGGTGTAGTGGGGTTTCAGTGTGTGGAGGCTTGATCGGCCGGTGGTGTCGGGCGCTCCGAGGATACGTGGGCTCCTCCCCGCCTCCTTTCTTCTTTCTTCTCTTAGTTTCTTCACTCTATTCCTACTTTCTCTCTCGTCTATATTTCGGGTTCATTGGGCGACAGGCACTATGCTGGGGGGGGGGCAGGCCATAGCCTCCGCATTGGTGTAGGGTGGGGGGGTAATTTACTGTTTCTTTTTAGTTCTATGGGCCTCTTTCTTTCATGTCTCTGCGCTATACTTGTTTCGATTTGGGGTCCGGGTGTGGGGTGGATTGAGTGGGGGCGGCTTTTAGGGGGTGCGTATTTACTACTGTGATGATCCTGTTATCTAACTGCATCGCCTTACTGTATGAGATTTTCTATGGCTGTTTTTATGATGCTGCTGCTCTCCAGTGTATGAAGCCATCTCGCGGACTCGAATCTCCTTGTTTCTATCCTTCACTGACTTTTTTCTCAATGAAAAATTTTTTTGAAAACCTTAAAATTAACCTTCACTTCTCCTTCCCCTGGTGTCAAGGATCCCTCCAGTGTATGAATCCTGACTCGTTGCTAATCTTGACCTTGACACACAGGGGATGTACTGTTTGTCTCTGTGCTCAACCGTATTGTGGCCGGCCTGATGGTTGTAGGCCCGTATTTGTTCTTTTACTATGCACAAATAAAGGTTTTCTACAAAAAAAAAAAAAAAAAAAAAAAAAAGGTGGTGGAAAAGTCTATAAATGCTGTGAACAGACGGGGGATTACCTGTTTTCATTGCTGCGTCCGACAGGGACTCTACTGCTATCAGATTGTTTTCGGTCCCACATCCTTTTCGGAAACTCGTCTGGGTACACGGAATTAGCTCACGGACCATTGCCCAATGTTCCAACTCTTTAAAAAGTACTTAAGTGAATGCTTTGCCATCCACGTCTAGCAGAGCGATTAGCCTATGGTTTTCTGGTTGATCTCTAGCGCCCTTTTTTAGGTCTCGCCTGACCCAGCGCTTGCGCTGGTCTGGCGAGACTTTTTGTGAGGGCTCATAAAAGTGCTACCATGGCCAGCCTAGAGCTACAGAGCATGTGCGCGGGCGCGCGCGCCGCGCTTGATCGCGATCACAATCACTTTTATGTTCTCCGTGAGCCAATGCTTGTTTCAAGTCTGGCTCGAGGAAATCTGGATGCTTTTCTTTAGAAATCCGACCCTGCGGTTTGGAGATTAAAGCTTTATAACACACCTAATTCTATCGGGTTTTGTATCAAGTATCAAATAATCTTCTTTGAGAATGCCAAAAATAGCATTAATCAGGTAATGGGATCTCGACACTACGATTTCTCACAACAGGGGCTGGTCAAGAGGTGAAAAACACATCTTAGCAATGGAAAAGAACAAACTGGCATCATGCATGTGAAAATCCCATTTAACTCCGGCAATATTTCATATAGTTATAACACAAATTAGTGAGGACACATTTGCAGCAAACAAGACAGAAAGTGCTGTGAAGGCCTCCTCATCTGTTTCAGATTGAACAGCGGTCGGTCGTAGGCAAAAACCGCTTTGTGGCTTTGGTTTGGCCAAGGACATTCCAGCCCTTGTGGATTTGATCAAATGAATACTTGCAACAAAACACAAACTTCCAAAAGCCTCCGAGATTATTTTAGGGGCATACATGCCACGGACAGTGTATCAATCAGCACTGAGGGGCTGATAGATACAAATCCGGAGTCTGATTCACCAAGATTTAGCTGTGAGTAGATGGGACTTACTCCTGTAGTGTTCCAGGCTTAATACTACATTTCAGGAGTGATAGAGTGCACAGAAGAGCAAGACATACCAGAAGGCACAATTCAAGAAGAGTTTGCTGTGACGCTCTATTCTGCTCCTGACAATGCTGAATTCCAAGAGTGATATTACTAGCGTCAGAAGTAATAAGTGGTTTTGGTGGCAGCAGTGTTCTGGCGGTGGAGTCTGATGTGCACGGAAAGAAGGCACCAGTCCACTGCCGTGATACTGCACGAGCACAGCAGCTGAATACAAGCTTGTGATTGGAGTCATTGCGACAGATTTAGCTTGTTCCAGCCCTCAATCGTTCGCTTGCCACACAAGTGCATTCTGGGACTCGTAGTCTTGATTTAGTTATTTTGAACATAATATATTCTCTTTCCAGAAAACAAATATTTTGAAAATGAACATCCACAATTGGAAACGTGTTCGCTCAGGACTTAAAGTCACATGTCCGCTCTTTGAACAGTGATTAAAAGATTTCAATGCTGCCTCCCTCACGCTCACATAGTATGACCACCCAAATCAATAGCACTGGAGACTGAAGATCCTATGTGCTGCGCATTCTGAACTGGACAGGTTTAAACACCACACTATACGGGTTCAATCACTAGTGACTAATTCTTGATAAATATGTACAATTCAACGACCAAAAGGTCTCTAGGCATTGGGTCTAGTGAAGTCCTGTCTAGAAGCTAGAGGAATATCTGCTTCTTAAGCAATTTCCTTAAGGTAATGACACTGACGATAAAGCAACGTGGACATTATTATGTGTTTTAGCCACCTGTATGCAGAATGACATACCCCTTTCTAGCAAAACACATGGGCATAGAGCTGCCTAGAGCCTCTAGGAGGGATGGTAGGGAAAGATCTCATCTGTTAGTTAGGATGGGCCAAAATGATGGTGACCTGCGAGGCAAGCAGGCCTTGTTAAATTGAATCTGGGTAGTCCCCCTTTATCCTGGCTGTGCAAAGTCTTCCACATCCTCATTCCCCAGACTAACCAGACTCCTCATGTTGCATCATCGGTTTTTAGGTCTCGCCTGAGACAGCGCATGCTGTCTCTTCGAAACATTTAGTAAGTGGCTTTTAAAAGTGCCACCAGAGGCTTTTGGTGGCCTAAAGCTTGCATGCACGCACACACCCACCATCTGCCTTTCTGTCATGGCTCATTAAGCCTCCTCCACCCCCTTGCTGTCTGCTCTCACTACCCCCCTTAACTGCAGAAAACATCCATTTAAAGTGACCTTCTGCCACCTCCTTTCTGCCACTCTTCCTGATCTTGAATACTGATATTCTCTATGCTCGTAGGATCTCACGGATCTTCATATTTGATTTCTGTAATTTCCATCAGCTCGAATGTTAAAAACATCCATTTAAAGTGACCTTCTACCACCTCCTTTCTGCCACTCTTCCTGATCTTCAATACTGATATTCTCTATGCTCACTGGTCTTCATATTTGATTTCTGTAATTTCCATCAGCTCGAATGTTACTACTGTTCTACAGACGTGTTACTTAGCATGTGTGCATATTTCAACTTTGGACTCCAGTTCTTCTACCTTTCCCTTCAGCATTATCTATATTTCTGCTGATCTCCATTAGACGTCCCAGGTTTTTGTGGCCCTTATTCACGTTTTCACTGATTTTGAGTCTTAGATAGCTGAGGCACTCTTCTACTGCCTACTCCGTAAGGCCAGGCAACAGGTGTGAGATTTGTAGATTCCCAGGGGCATAGGTTCTGGAATTATCACCGCTAATCTCTTGCTTGGCTTTGTGTCATAAAGTAATTCATTATGTTCTAAGATACAGAGTATATGTTCGTATGTTGCTAAATGTGTCATCCTGCCACGCAGTCACACATCTGTCGTAGCCTCAGCATTGCAATCAGACAGGGCAACACTTTCAGCATTCAACAGTGTGTTTTCATATTCACTCCCCCTGTCACCTCATTGCCCCTTTCCACCCCAGCCAGACCGCCCTCACATCCAAAAATGCTTTATTTATTTCAGCTTTATTTGCTCTTCAACGCCCCTTACATCACTCAGGAACACCACAGCATCACTATGTGTTACCACAGCATCACTCAGCATCACCACAGCATCACTCATCGCACCACAGCATCAGTCAGCACCACCACATCATCACTCAGCACCACCACAGCATCACTCAACACCACAACAGCATCACTCAGGGCCACCACAGCATCGCTCACCTTCACCACAGCATCACTCAACACCACCACAGCATAACTCAGGGACACACCAATATTACTCAGAACCACCACAGCATCACTCAGCACCAGCGCAGCATCACACAGGACCACCACAGCATCGCTCTATGCTACCACAGCATCAGTCTGCACCACCACAACATCACTCAGGGCCACCACAGCATCACTCACCTTAACCACAGCATCACTCACCTTAACCACAGCATCACTCAGCACCACCATAGCATAACTCAGGAACACCACAGCATCACTCAGTACCACCACAGCATAACTCAGGGACACACCAATATTACTCAGAACCACCACAGCATCACTCAGCACCAGCACAGCATCACACAGGACCACCACAGCATCGCTCTATGCTACCACAGCATCAGTCTGCACCACCACAACATCACTCAGGGCCACCACAGCATCACTCACCTTAACCACAGCATCACTCACCTTAACCACAGCATCACTCAGCATCACCATAGCATAACTCAGGAACACCACAGCATCACTCAGCGCCACCACAGCATCACTGAGCACCACCATAGCATCACTCAAGAACACCACAGCATCACTCAGCACCACCACAACATCACTCAGGAACACCACAGCATCACTCAGGAACACCACAGCATCACTATGCACTACCACAGTATCACTCAACGCCACCACAGCATCACTCAGCACCACCACAGCATCACTCAGTACCACCACAGCATCACTCAGTACCACCACAGCATCACTCAGTACCACCACAGCATCACTCAGTACCACCACAGCATCACTATGCGCTACCACAGCATCACTCAGCGCCACCACAGCATCACTCATCACCACCACATCACTCAGCGCCACCACAGCATCACTCAGCACCACCACAGCCTCACTCAGCACCACCACAACATTAATCAGCACCACCACAACATCAATCAGTGCAACTACAGCAACACTCAGCACCACCACAGCGTCACTCAAGCCCACAACAATATCGCTTAAGGCCACAACAGCATCACACAGCGCCACCACAGCATTGCTCTACGCCACCACAGCAACACTCAGCACCACCACAGCATCACTCAGCACCACCACAGCATCACTCAGCACGACCACAGCATCGCTCAGCACCACCACAGCTTCACACAGGACCACCACAGCATCGCTCTACACTACCACAGCAACACTCACCTTCACCACAACATCACTCAGCACCACCACAGCATCACTCAGGAACACCATCACAGCACCACTCAGGAACACCACAGCATCATTCAGCACCACCACAGCATCACTCAGGAACACCATCACAGCATCACACAGGAACACCATCACAGCATCACACAGGAACACCACACCATCACTCAGTACCACCACAGCATCACACTAAAGTGCCACAGCATCAATCAGCATCAACACAGCATCAGTCAGCACCACCAAAGCATCACTCAGGGCCACCAAAGCATCACTGAATGCCACCACAGCATCAGTCAGCACCACCACATCACTCAGCATCACCACAGCATCACTCAGCACCACCAAAGCTACACTCAGCACCACCACAGCATCACTCAGGAACACCATCACAGCATCACACAGGAACGCCACAGCATCACTCAGTACCACCAAAGCTATACTCAGCACCACCACAGCATCAGTCAGCACCACCACATCACTCAGCACCACCACAGCATCACTCAGCACCACCACAGCATTAGTCAGCACCACCACAGCATCAGTCAGCACCACCACATCATCACTCAGCCCACAACAGCATCAATCAGCACAACCACAGCGTAACTCAGGGACACATCAATATTACTCAGCACCACCACAGCATCAATCAGCACCACCACAGCGTCACTCAGCATCACCACAGCATCAATCAGCACCACCACAGCATCACTCAGCACCACCACAGCATCCCTCAGGTCCACCACAGCATCACTCAGCACCACCACAGCATCACTCAGGAACACCACAGCATCACCCAGTACCACCACAGCATCACTATGTGCTACCACAACATCACTCAGCGCCACCACAGCATCACTCATTACCACCACATCACTCAGCGCCACCACAGCATCACTCAGCACCACCACAGCATCACTCAGCACCACCACAACATCAATCAGCACCACTACAACATCAATCAGCGCAACTACAGCAACACTCAGCACCACCATAGCGTCACTCAAGCCTACAGCAATATCGCTCAAGGCCACAACAGCATCACTCAGCGCCACCACAGCATCGCTCTACGTCACACAGCAACACTCAGCACCACCACAGCATCAGTCAGCACCACCACAGCATCAGTCAGCACCACCACAGCATCACCCAGCGCCACCACAGCACCACTCAGCACCACCACAGCATCGCTCTACGCTACCACAGCATCGCTCTACGCTACCACAGCAACACTCGGCACCACCACAGCATCACTCAATGCCACCACAGCATAACTCAGGGCCAGCACACCATCACTCAGTGCTTCTTACACTTTTTAAATACAACTTCTCTGCATGCTGCACAGCAGCCACACTTCTCTACTGCACAGCTTAGTAACATTGGCAAAGTCAATAGCTCTACCTAAACACTTATAAGGCCCCCCAATGCATAGACTATAGGTCTCGCCTTTAGGACATTATAAGTGTTTAGTTATCCAGCACAATATCCTTGATTAAACAACATCAAGTGTTGCATGGCTAAACACTTATAAGGTCCCAAAAGCGAGACCTATTGGCTATGCCAATGCTTGTTATGAATGGGTATCAGAATGGAACCTCTCCAACTGTTTGGAACGGTGTTAAAAAGCAGACAGTTCTTAAATATTGGGAACTGAATATCCGCCCACTCAGGACTGGCTTTTCCCCAAAAAAAATGCTGGCAGGCCATTTGGGCCCGGAGCTTCTGTAGCAAACATTGACCTGATTTCTGTTAGAACTGTATTGTACCTTAGAACTAATGCACCGTGCTTGGTGGTATGACTGCCCTCTGTTTCATTAGCTCATCACTCCTCTGAAGCTACTGTCTCAGCTGCCGCCTACAGGGATGCAATGTATCTAGATCATGATGCAACTGAAATGTTGCTATTTGGTGGAGGTTTGTGTGGCCTCAATAGTCGCTGGAAAAGGAGTCACAATGCACGCGGATTTGGAGATCTTGCTGCCTCAAACAGTTTTAACCATTGTTTCTCTTGCCACTTTTGTTTAAGCTCCCGAAGTTTTCTCCTATACTACTTCCTAATTTGAAAGAGGGTAGATCTTGCATGTTTATTGGTACTATCTCGAGCCAGTTGTTTTACTGTGGCATTCAACTTTTTTTTCAGGTGTCTGCTTTCATCACTCATTTGGGGCAATTGCGGAGAAACATTTTTGTGTCTACTCGAGCTCTCCACGATTGAAGATTGTCCTGAATGGACCTAACGGCTATGTGATAGGAGTCCACTGTACCTTTAAACTCAGTTTCAATCCCCCCGAAGACACCATTTGAGTTGTTCACACCACTCCTCCAGGTGCTTCACTTTCCATCTGATTATCTTAACTGGAGTCACTTCCTCACCTTTTAAACTCAGAGGTTCATTGGAGTAATCTCCATTTGCAAACTGACTTGTTAGGATCGTGCGATAGCTAATCCCCGTATGAAGTACCGAGAAAGATTTGATTTTCGAGGAGTGCTGTCCTGAAACCCAAATACAGTCCAGAGTTGAGCCTGGTTACTGGAAATGTAGGTGAATGAGGTTGGTTGGTCTGGGGGAATTCTTCCATTGATACAGTGAAGGGTTAGATCATTCGTCAAAGTTGCAGCTAGTATGCTAGACTTGTCGGGTTTGCCAGTAGTCTTCTTAATAGGTGAGATTCCCCAGACTGCATCATCATTTATGTGTTGCCAAATTGGTGTGCTAACCCCATCCAGTAGGTTTGAGTTGAAAACACCTGCCAAAATTCACATAGCTTCTGACAGTATTGTCCACTGATGGCTCACCATGGCACTATGTTTTTAAGTTGTGTTTTCTTCTTTGCTAGTGGATTGACAAATGCATTAGCTATGATCACTGTTAACTTGGGTTATGCTGGAGTTTTAAAATCCAGTTTAGCTAGAACAAGATCCCCCACACCTTATATGGAGAGGGGTTGTATGGGTCTCCAAGCATTTGCTTACATGTATAGCCACTCCACCCAAAGGGGGGGGCATCCTTTGTATTATGGCTGGGCTGGGGCGAATGCTTCGTAAAAGTCTTGCCAGTCACTATCCATTAGCGGGCAAGGCTTCTGTAGGCAAACTATGTAGTTTTGATATAAGGCTTGCATTACTTCAGGTTTACTGAGTACATTAAGAAGTCCTATGATGTTCCAAGAGCACACTGTGAGACCGGGATCTAGCTTGGGAGTCAGCGATCGGGGGGCTCCCAAGGGCCTCCTCAGTTTGGAGGATCACACACACACTTTGGCATGTAAGTGGCACTAGCACACTGCAAACAGATTAGCAGTCTAGGGCAGCAGTAGCAGCAACTCACCATGAGCCTCCAGCAATCCATAACTCCTGCTGCTGGCTGAGGTGCACATGCTGGCTCCTGGGCGAAAACCACAGCATGTACCATTCTGTCCACCCATGTGCTAATACAATCCCCTCATTCAGTGAGTGGGTAGACCGTGAGCCTATCTTCTGTAATCTTAGTGAGGCCCATGTATGGCTACAGTAGCACGTGTGATGGTGTTCCACTTCCTGGGTCATGAGCAGTTGAATGATTCCCATGCAGTCAACCAGTAACATAACGTAACATAACACGTGTATTTGTAAAGGGCACGTATCACCCAAGGGTATCAAGGCACTCAATAACAGATGTTTATTGTTACCCAACTCAATAGTACTCATTTTATTGACCTCAGATGGATGAAAGGCTGCGTGGACCCACCGGGATTAGAACCTGTGACCATGAGGTCAAACACAAGCCCCTATAGTGGACACATTAGTCCACTAATCCACCAGACCAGTAAAAACCCAGTGGTTGAGTGCTGAAGGCCTCCTGATAGCATCAGCTGCTTTGTAACAAAAAATCAATGTATAAAAAGTTTTTTGAGGGCCTCAGCGAGTTCCAGGACTGTGGTTTATTCATGCTGCACCATGTGTCACTATAATATCTCAGTTGTTCGACTAATTTTTTGAGCTAAAGTAATTGATCAACAACTAATGTTCTCATGAATAACTTGCTCTGAAAAAGTCAAATTTGATGACCTTGCTTGGAAAAAATCTGTTTTATTACATACAACTATACCTTTGAAAGGGTACAAGCATTATTATTGAAATGGGAGGAAGGTACTGGGTGGGAATTCCTCATTTAATATATAAGCAAAATATATTCATGTTTGAAATTGCACTATTTTGTATGTAGAAGTCAGGTGGACAAAATGATGAATTTTGTGAGAAGGGGTTTGAAAGCGTTCCTCTGTTTAGTTACAAAAATAACGTGTTTCAGCTTTGTAGGAAACTCAGATGAATGGTGTTTATCCTAATAGCTTTTCTAAGCTTCGCCTGCCCAGCACCTGTGCCATGCTTGCAAAATCTCTTATAAATAAAAACAAATCTTAAAAGTGACTTACAGTCCGTCCAATACTTAGCATTTGTTGTCTAGCTTGTCACCCTCATTCCTTTCCATTCTATTGGTTATTGCGTGCAATTTCCTGTCTCTCTTCACCTTCCCTCGTGAGTTTGTGTTTTCTATGGAGCATGGACCAAGTACCCCTTCCTTTTGAAGTATCTCTTCCTTTTGAAGCCTTTCTCCACTACTTTTGTTGCTGGTACTCTTTTTTTATCTTTGACATGCACTCTCAGTGAGTACATGTGCTTGCAGTCCCTCTTCTTCAGCCCGCCCTCCTCCTGCTCTCCTTTTTTTACCCATCTTCTGCTCTCCATTCTTTTGCATCCTGCTCCCAACCTCCTTTCTGTTTCAGCCACCCCCATCCTCCTCTCCGTTCTTTCATTCCCACTATCTCCTGCTCTCTGTTATTTTTCGTCTTCCTTCCACCCTCTCTTTCCCTCTCTCAGTTGTATTGGATCTTCCCCATCCTGCTTTCAGTTGTGTCAAACCCAACCCACCCTCCTCCTGCTCTCCTTTCCCACCTTGTGCTGTTTTCATCTTCTCCCCCTCCATTTCTCACCAACCGTGCAACATCCCATTGTCCGATTGTCGCCCCCTCTGCCCTTCCGTCTTATTTTGCTTGACCCCTCCCAAACCCCCACGCTGTTAAGAAACATGTTACACAGCAGTGCGGACTGCTATGCAATATGACTGTGAGATGGACGGGTGGTTGTCCCCATGCATGCACTGGATGTTGACATACCCGGTGGGGTGGGTGACTCCACCAGGAACTGCCTTGGGTTGCATTACACTCTGTAGGCAGCCAGTATCAACCAGGGCGTGTCGTTTTTCTCCGTTGATTAGCACAGTTCTATGATAGAGGAGGTTGAAGCCCGTGGCGCTATAATAATAGTTACGGACCAGACCGACCTCCATGGGCTCCTCCTTTTGGGGGCATACAAGTGCTATATGTCTGAGGGTCCCACAGTTGAAGCATTGGGGTCCGGCTGTGGAAGGGCTCGAACAAGTATCGGTAATGGACCGGGCAGGTGGGTAACAGTCTCGGGTTTTCGTGGAGTGGGGTGTCTTGCAGGCCTTACTGGGTTACTCCCTGGGTGCTTCCAATGGTGGTCATCCCGTCCTCTCTGAAACTCTTGGGCCCTATTGAAGGCACTGGCTATGTCGATAGCCCTGTTGAGATTCAAACCAGTATGTTGGCGTACCCACTTTTGAACATGGGGATACAAGGAAGACCGATACTACTCTAAGTATATTTTCTCCATGATTTCTTCTTTGGATGCTGTGTGTGGTTTTAACCATCTATCTGCAATGTCCTGGATGCTGTAGGCCAGAGCTCTGGAGGTTTCTTGGGGCCCTATCTTGATTTGTCTCAGATGGATTCGATAGGTTTCTTCGTCTGTCCCCAGCCTTTCCAAGATATTCCTCTTAACTTCCTCATACGGGGTGAGTCCTAGGGGGTTGATGGCCTGGTAGGCAGCATGCAAGTCCCCAGAGAGGAGCAGACCCAAATATTGTCCCCATTTGTCCAGGGCCCATCCGGTTGCACTGGCCATCCGTTCAAAATTGGAGGAAAAAAATCGGGAACTTCCCCCTCACATACATCTGTAGGACCATGGAGGGGAGTCCCGTATGTCCCCTTTGTTGGCTGAGATTGTCCACCAGTTTCCCTGTGACGGCTTCCTGGGTCTGGCTCTGTTCGGTGAGAGATTTGTGGAGTTTTACCCTGTCCTCTTCTTCCACGGCTAGAAAATTCTCCATTCTACGTCCCAGCTTCTCTTGACCCTCCTCCATCTTCTGTACTGCGGCCTACTTTTAACCGGATCCCACTTCTGACACCAGATGTGAGAGGGACGGGCAGAAAAAGAATCTCGGAGGCCTTATTTGTAGCTCAATGATGGCGTGTTTTTATTTCAGAGCAGGGTCACAGAAAAAATCACAAGGTAAGAGTGTTTGGGATGTTTGTCTGGATGGCGTCCTTCTTCCTTCCCGCCTCCTCCAGGTGAGTGGTGGTGTGACGTCCCCGGGGTACCGAGATGAAAGAAGAAATAGAAGGCGGTAAATATGACTGTCCTGTATAATGCTGAGCTCAGAGGGAGAGAAGTACCGTCACCAGACCCGGGAGTGTGGAAGAAATAGGTGCGCACTATGCGAGTATCAGTGTGGGGTAGACTGGAGACAACTAAAGGTACTGGACCTGTAAGAGGTTGGTCCTTTTTCTTCCTCTTCCTTAGCTTCAGGAGTCGAGGAATATGTAAAATCTCTATATAACCAAAGAGGGAGGTTGCCTCCTCAAAAGCGGTGGGCATGCAAAAAGGAAACTGCTTGTGCTTTATGCCAGGTCTGAGATGGCAGATCCCTCCCACCTTTCCGAAACAGCAATCCCTTCCTGATGGTGAATTGGGGACCTACTTGTTCTGGGTCTTCCTCTTCAGTGGCTTTGTTCCATGCCTCTCGTAAGGTGGGGTCTTCTCTTTGTGCGGCAAAAAACCCTCGATCATATTGCCATACAGGCACCTCCGTGCTTTGGGATAAAGCGACTCTTGTCCAGCTCTTTTTTGCCCGTTTTTTCTGTTTTCCACTTTTCTTTTGTTTTCCCTGTAGAAATTCCGGTTCTGGCTCTTGAGAGAAGGGGCCTGTCTTTCTCCACTCCTCCCCCTCCGTCCATGTATCTCGTACCAACCTAGACATGTAGGGATAGTCATTCCCTAACACTACTGGCTCTGGCAGCCGTGGAATGAGGCCCACTCGCAGAGGATTTGTGTTGTACTCTGACGTCAGTGGTGGGGTACTGCCGATTGTCCCCATGCACGCACTGGATGATGAGTGGGTGACTCCTCCGGGAACTGCCTGGGGCTGCATTAGACTCTGTAGGCAGCCAGTATCGACCAGGGCCTGTCGTTTTTTCGCCCCTTGTTTTCCCGGCTCTCCTGTCCATTGGTTTTGGCTCTCCCCGAGGCGGTCCTGTTCCTGTATGCAAGAGGAGCCTGGGTCAGTTAACTCCTGTTTTCCCGGTCCTCTCTCAACTGAAGGTGAGAACCTGCACAGCGAGTCAGGTGCGGGGGTCATGAAGGGGATAAAGGCAGGCTCCTGCTCACAATGACTTAAAAAAGTTTTTAAACGCAATGGTGTGGTCAATGCTGGCCACATGATAGCACTTTTTTTAACTTTTGGCTATGTTACACAGCAGCTCGTATTGCTATGCAACATGTAAACGAACATTGACAAAGCCAATAGATCTTTCATAGGCGAAACATATTGGCTTTGCCAATGCTTATTTTATTAAATATTTAGTTTCTGGTAGTGAATATAAGTTTTAATATGGAAGGTGGAAAGACTTTTTGTGCATTTAATTTTGAAACAATACAATATTTCATTGGAATATATGGGGTAAAAAGTAATTTCAGAAAAATGCAAGTAGAACAAACAAATTCAATATAATTTACGCATTTTCAATAAACCAAAGAATATTGAGAGATAAAATTGCAGTTCCCTCATATCGCAAACCAATCCAACCGAAATCAAGACAAATGATTTTCAAAGAACTACGTCATAATCATCTGGTACTTAGTCGAAAGGCTATTTAAAAATTCCAACACTTTTGGTTTAAGGCGATAAAGTCTATATTTATCAAGACTGCAAAGGAGACTGTAGCCATTTGCAAGCAATTCTCTGACTTACACCCCAGACTGAAAGAAGCTGGATATAAATATGATTTATATGACCCTGCAGTACTGAGAAACTGGAAAAATGACATCACCAAATTCGTCACCTCACCTTCTGATTTAGTTGCATATCTTGATCTTCATGCTCCAGTGGCAATGAAATTTCGATCATCTATAAATAATACTTGATGGTTGAGGCTGCATAACTAATATTGTTCTTTTCTTTCACTAACAGGCAATACGTTCTCCACAGGATTTCTGGATTGTACCTTCGTACTTTCAATAGCTCATTTCTTGTATTTCACTTCTCAATGTTATAAGTGTTTGTCTGTCTTGTTAGTGTGCTTGTCCTTATTTATGGGCTATTTTCTAGTTCGACTGTTTTCTAGCTGTTCTACATCCTATCTATATCCCACTTTCTATTATACTTTTTCTGTCAACTTTAACTTGTTATGCCAAATAGTTGTAAGTTAAAGATTGCTTCACTCAATGTTAAGGGTTTACGACATCCAGTAAAAAGGGAATTCTAGATTATTTATACAAATGTAAAACTGACATCTGTTTTATACAAGAAACCCATACTGATGATAAAATCCTAGCATCTATGACGAAATCATGAGTGGGCAATATAGTTTCTTCAGCAGCAACAGGTCGCAAAAATGGAATAGCTGCCCTTTTTATCCAGCAAACTTATCATTTTGAACCATAAGGCTGATTCAATTGGCCGTTACATTCATATGTATATTCAAATTGATAAGCATTCTCTCAACTTAGTTAATATTTATTCTCCTAATCAAGATGACCCCCACTTTTGGCCCTCAATTATGTCCGAAATTCTTGCTATGCGTCCTGAACCTCTTATTGTGAGAGGTAATTTTAATATGATTTCTGATCCACATTTGGATCGAATTTCCACAGTTAATTTTTGCCCTACAAAAAACGTACACATTGTTCATAACGTTTTTCTCATACACTAAACTGCTAGATCATTGGCAACTCTCGCACCCAACTGATAAGGATTTTACTTTTTTCTCCAATGCTCATTCCACGTATTTATGTATAGATTATTTATTATCCTCTAGACATTTAGCTCATATGATTTCAAACTCTAAAATAGAACCCATCACTATATCAGATCATGCTTTAATCACTTTTTTGTTAACCTTAATTGATGCCCCCCAACGTATATACAGGTGGAGAATGAATACTGAAACTCTACTTTCTGACCCATATCAACTCAAATTTATGACTTCTATGACTGATTATTTTCAAAACAACAAAATTGAAGATACCTCAAAAATGACTAATTGGGATTCTAAAGCATACACGCGAAGCGCTTCTATCTCCATAATGACACATGAGAACAAGTTATTTAATACCAAATTATCATCATTAGAGCAACAAATTACTATAGCTGAACAATATTTTATATCCTCCACAGATGTACGATTTAAACTAAAATGACAAACCCTTTGCTATGAATACAATACCCTGCTTAGTACAAGAGTGAACCTTTAAATTTTGCAAACAGAATGTTAATTTCCAGTTTAATGCCAATAAGGCGGGTCGCATTTTTGCTAGCTATTTACGCATCGAAAGAGATAAGATACAGATTTCTGCTATTCGTACCTCAAATGGCCACCTACTATTATCTAATACAGAAATAGCCCAAGAGTTCCAAAAATTCTACTCAAACCTCTATGGTAAATCCCACAATGCGCATGACCCTACAATTGATCAATTCCTTTATCATTGTAATCTAACAATACTATCTCACACAGATATAACTATTCTTGATGCCCCTTTAACTATAGAAGGGGTATACCCTGCAATTAAGTCCTCAAAGTCTAAACATCTAAAAGTCTAAATTCCCTGATGGAATTCCAGCAGAAGTCTACAGATCTTTCTCTATACAAATAGCCTTGGTTCTCTTATACTTATTCTAAGATTTTGATTGCAATGCTTCTGTTGAAGAAACTTTTAAAGATGCAAAGTACTTGATTGTTAAAACAATTACGTGCCGGGCCCTCGTCAAGAGGCCACTGCAGTTTGGACTGCTACTCATTGACCTTATACGTGCTGCTAGTCACAGAATCAACACAACTTCTAATCAACACACCCTACAAGTATGACATTTCAAGCTATTCCAGACCCCAAAGCTACAGCAATGGCTTGGACATCAGATAGTAGTCATTTTTAGTGTTCATTTAAATAATAAACAACTGTTGTGTTAATCTCTAATTTAGATAAACAGTGCAGATTGTCATAAGTGCCAGTGTTGACAATTAAGTTCTGGTGCTGAGCACCGGAAACCACTGGATAAAATTAAGCACTTCAGATGCCACAATCATTGTGCACCTGAAACCAGACTAAGACCATACATTGCTTTCCAACATTTCGTCCCATCTCACTCATTAATCAGGATTGCAAAATATATGCCAAAATACTTGCCCATAGACTAACTATCTCAGGTATTAAATCATATCATTCATCCAGGCCAAACTGATTTCATGAAAGGAGGATTATCAGCACACAATACTAGACTTGTCTGTCATACTATTGCTTCCATGCCTAAAATAAACCATCCCATTGGTCTTATAGCTCTAGATTCTGAAAAAGCATTTGACAAAGTTAGTTGTAAATTTTGGTTCAAAGCCATGGAAGCATTTGGTTTTGACACATTTCTTTCAATGATTAAGGCACTGTATTCTTCACCTAAAGCAACTATATATGTTGATGGTTTTACCTTCACATCCTTTGCTTTATATATAGGTACAAGACAAGGGTGTCCTCTATCTCCACTATTATATTTACTAGCCATTGAACCTTTGTTGTGCCGTATTCGTAACTCGCCAGACAATACAGGGATTACTATTAATGACATAACTCTAAAAACTTCTTCTTATGCAGATGATGTCTTACTCTATATCAGTGATCCCATCAATAGCATACACAATATATTGAGAATTATTGAAGATTATGCTTCAATCTCAGGGTACACCTAGAATATTAATACAACAGGGTTTTTTTCATCTAAATGCTTAATGTACAACAGATATGCTCAATGGTACTAATATTATTTGGAATTCATCTAGTCTAAAGTATTTAGGAATCTAGTAAATAAATTCAATTAAATGCACTGTTGATATAAATTGTAAAAAAGTTCTATCCTATATTACAGAGAAATTGGACAAATGGCTGTCATTAAATTTCTCCTGGTGGGACAAATTGGAAGGTATTAAGACATACTATAAATGCTTCCTGTGTTATTTCCCTGCTTTTTTTATGAACAAAACCTCAATACAATTCTCAATAAATGTATCTGGAACAACAAACCAACAAGGATTAAATATAAAACCTTTTGTTATAATATGTTTTTATTGATTTTCCAATAACATCAGGCAGATAACACAATATTACAATTATCCAGCTTATTATCCTGCCATCGCCCTTGACTTAGTGTCATCTTAGTATGGTCAAGGCCTCAGGAACCACAATGACATTAACTACAATCTTACGGGCACCCCCATCCCAGCAGTGTATTGTCCAGGGGCACACTTATACTGTCAGTTCCGGATAGCAATCAATAACAGGATTAAGCAATACAACAACTGAATAATATAATAGAAAAATTAAAGCCCATCTAACCCCCAACCCCTCCCCTTCCCTCTCTTGTCACCGGTGTGCCCTACGTACTCGCTGCTCAAAAAAGTAAAAACATCAAACCCCTTCGTTATGGTGCCCTCAGTAATAGCATCACAATACAGGTAGCCCCACTACTATTAGAGTCCAATTAGTATACCACAGGATATGTACAATATCACTCTACCACTCCCGCGAGTCTTGGCGACCCCATCGATGCCTCCAAGGCCAAACCGACCTCTGAGTCCGTCTCAGATGCCTGTAATGCAGCCACCAGCGCTTCCCACGCCCTCGCCGCCTCCAGTGTTTTTTCATTATTGGTGCGCGTGGCCTGTTGGAACCTGAGTGTGCTTTCACTCTTTGCCCATTTGAGTAACTCCGCCCTCCACCTCCCGATATTGGGACCTTGCACTGATTTCCAGTGTGCAGTGATCTACCTCTTAGCCAGCAACAGGTCTAGATCTATAAACTTGCTCGTCACTTTTGTTTTAGAGGTGTGCGGAAACCAATGCAACAGGCAAGTGCCTTGGTCAGGTTCCATATCCCGGTCTGTAACCCCACTAAGCTGATCAACCACTTCCTCCCAATACGTTCCCAGTTGCGGACACCCCCACATCATATGCTGGAAGGGAGCCCCCTCCAGACTGCAACGTGGGCACTGGGCAGCATCCGTTTGGAAATATCGATTGATTTTGGCGGGGGTTAAATGTGTCCTATGCAGAATTAAAAAATGAACCAATTGAAACCTGGCATTCCTAGTGCTTTTCCAGGCTCTCCTAACTATCTGGGCCCACGTCTTCTCAGGGATCTCTTTACCTAGGTCCGCCTCCCATTTCCCCCGTAGTACCCGCAGTGGTTCCAGCCTCTCAGTCAACATGCGCCTATAAAGGCACGTGATCGCCTTAAAGGTTCCCGCGGCCATCACCACATACTGGCAAGCCAAGGATGTCTGTGGTTCTGACAGCCCCTCATTCCAGTAAGACTGCATTGCCGAAACCAAGGCTGAGTGCAATAAATAATCTCCCCGAGGGAGACCGTATCGGTCTTGCAGGGTCTGAAACGGTAGCACCACTCCATCTTCATATAGATCACCCAGCACCTGTACTCCCAGTCTTCCATTCGGCTAATGCCGTCCAGTCTCCGCCATGAGGAAGGGCCGTGCACATCCCCAGCGGGATTTCTGGGGCAAAAGGGCAGGCGAACCCAGCTCTGTGCTGGCTCCTGTTCCAGCACAACCTCAATGTCCGCTCTTCACTCGTAAGCCGTTCAAGGCACAGCCGCTGCTGTAGCACAATAAAGGACAGGACATGATGCGGGGCCCACCTTCCTTCAGGGCCATCCTGGCCCCGGAACTCCCGAGCTACCGCTCGAGTGAGCCACTGTAACTGGGCCGCTAAATAATAGAGCTCAAAGTCCGGCACTGCCATACCCCCGTCAGCTCTCGGACGCATCATTGTGATCAGCGTAACCCTCCGTCTGGTAGTCCCCCATAGAAATCCCCCAGTCATGGAGCGGAGCTGCTTGAAAATAGAACCTGGCACCTAAATGGGTAGAGTCCTAAAATAATACAGGATCCTGGAAGCACTACCATCTTCAGGAGCGCCACCCGGCCCGCCACCGAGAGCGGCAAAGTACCCCAAAAGGCAAATTAAATATAAAACCTTACAATTCTCAAAATTGGAGGCTGGTTTCTGATTTTCGGAAATATAATTTCTCTTTTTTAACTGCACAACGTGTTGATTGGTTTTCAAACTCAGACATTGATCTTACCCCAAATTGGGTTCTAATTGAGAGGAATATTGCTGCTCCTTTTCCTCTACATGGAATGCTTACCATGAACTTCCCTAAACTAGGGTCTTGCTCTTCAATCCTAAATGTAACAAAACTTGCTCTAGCTAATGTTGATGCATTATTACATAATAAGACTGTTTATCCTATAAAAAGGTTCATTATGGTATAATTCACAGGTCAAACTACATACACTTGTCTCTTGTTGGTCTACATGGATTGATGCTAGGATTTTTTACATTTATGATATTTGCCACAGCAATACGTTTTTGTCCTTCTCAGATCTACAATGCAAATATCACATAATTTCTGTTGCTCACCGTAATGCGTATAATTTCTGCATTCCTCATCCTTCATGTTCAGATGTGGCGCTTTTCTTTAATATTCATACATTCTCTCGCCATATTGCTTCTAAATATATGAACAATGAATGCTTATGCAACTATGTAAATTTTGGAGTCCTATTCTTAATACCAATCATACCCAACTGCACATGAAGAAACTTATGCTATGCAATATTTCTAATTGGTTTCCTTCATCTATTTGCCAATCCAATTCATTTATTTTAAACAATTGTTATTGGTCTCCTGTCAAATTATATTATGCACTACTTAGTGATAAACAGGATTGTCAGCACTGAAATTTGGAACCCGGTACTGTGAAACATGTGTTTTTTGATTGTCCAATTATTTTTCAATTTTGATCTAAAGTTTGGGACAGAATTTCTCAAATCTTTAAGATTACTACTCCTCTAACCTTTGACATTATTTCAAACAAATCTTTTTCCCTTGGTGCGCCTTTATCATATATGGATAAGAAATTGTTTGATCTCATTGTTTCGTGTGCAAATAAATGAATTACTATGAATTGGAAATCTGCAAACCTTTTATCCATCCAAATTTGGTCGGAATTAAATTCTATATATAAGGAAAGGAAATGATTTTTCTTTTAACAAAACTCAAAAGTCTCCTTTAGTTAAAGTTCTTATATGTTTTCACATTGGATGACTATATTTCTACTTGCTGGATATAAATACGCATTTTTAATATTCTTAAGCCAGTATTACATAAGTAGCCCTATATATGTGTTTTTTTTTATAATTTATATTTCTTTTTAGGGTTGTTATTGTGTCCAATACCTTTTTTTATTACATAATTCTATATGATATTTATATCAGTACTTTGACTATTTACTGCATTTTTACAGATAGTATTTGTCTGTTTTCTTGTACATGTATTTATGAAATTCACTAAAAAAAATTGAACTGAAAAGAAAGACCAAACAAATTCATGCATTTGCTTTTTGGACAGTTCATTTTGAACAAATGCTATAAATTCTTGACGGCATCACTAGATTGAAAGAGCACTCCAGGAGATGGAAAAAGAAATTTGAGGAAACAGAAAATAGGAGCTTATTGTTCTAAATAAGAGCACTGCTGCCTGTGCTCCAGAAGAACAAAGCACCCTAGTCAGGAAGCCTGTGTCTCACCTGCTATTCACCAAAGTAGCCTTTGGAGAAAATAAAGCTTTCTTTACAAAGCTGTGCCTTTTAGAAGGCAGGTGGCACAGGGGCACAATCAGACACATTTCATGTTGACATAAATGTGTATGTACATGTGTGGAAGTATCAGCACCTGTGGCAGAGAACTTCATACAGAAAAGATAGCAGAGGCAGAGGTCCCCCTCCATAAGTTTGTGAATTGCATTTTGTAGTACTTGAGTAGTACTACTGTTGTATTATTTATGTACTACAAATGTGGTTTGTGAATCAGGCCCTTCATTTCTAAGGAAAAACTCAGGTTCCCACATGTACCAAGCAAACACAAGGAGATGATGGACGGAGCACTGAAACGTTTCAGACACTTACCCCTAGTCATAGATCTGGGTTGAATCCATCATCGCTCTTTAGCTCACTTCCCCACCCCATTCCGACCCATCCATTTGCAAATCAATCTTAACCCTGTGCCTCATGGGAACAGTTCAGACCAAACTGCCAAGCCAGGTCTTCCCTGGACCGGAACCAAGCATCTGAGTCCGGTTTTGGGTTAACATCCCTCATCAGCCAGGCTAGCTTGAATCCAGTGTCAAAATGAGCAAGGGACCCATGTCTAGGAACCCCCTGCCAACTTGGGGCGAACAAAGCAAATACAAGGAGATGATGGACGGAGCGCTGATACTTTTCAGACACTCACCCCCAGTCACAGATCTGGGCTGAATCCATCATCGTTCTTTAGCTCATTGCGCCACCCCAGTTCAGACCCAGCCAAATGCAAATCAGTCTTGACTCTGTACCTCATGGGAACAGTCCAGATTGAACTGCCAAGTCAGGTCTTCCCTGGACCAGAATCAAGCATCCGGGACCAGTTTCGGTGTAGCACCTATCATCAACCAGGCCAGCTTGAATCCAGTGGCAAAGTGAGCTAGGGACCCACATCTGGGCATATCCTGCCAACTTAGGGCGAACATGTACCACTCAGTAGCTCCACAGATTTGGGGTTACTGGTACTGTTGGTATTAGTACCTCGATGGGCAGAGTTAGCTGGACTAGTGTTAAAGTCTAAAATTCTCATGAAAATTTACCTCGGTTAACGTTAAAGAATATGTGCCTGACATTAGAAAACGTGGTTAAATTTGTCATGACTATAGAAAAAAGCCATAGAAAAATGTTTCTTTAAAAGTGAAAAATAAAATATGCAGCTTTAAATTGTAGGAGAAGATGCTTCCGTAGACGTGTAAAACAAACGTGCAGCTTAAATAAAGTAGTAGGCTCCCATACCTAATGGGCTTCTACGGTTAGGCCTGAAAATTTCTTCAGTCTTCTGTTTGAAATTGAAATAAAATGCCTTTTAGAAACTGTTGACCTAATCATCTGAATGCAGATGATTAGGTCTGCTCACACAATATGATTTTCTTATTTCTCTAAACAATGTACTTCGATATATTTTCATAATGAATAGAGTATTAGTAATGTTAAACTTACTGAGATATTGTTTTGCATGGTCTAATCAAGACTTTACTGATAGAAATGTTTTGTTGCTTTAGACTAGCCCTTTGTTCACCCGCTGGAACACTGACAACAGCTAGCAGAATAGGTCTGCAAAGGTTTCTAAAGAGAACCTTCCCTCATATATGTAGTGCAAGACATTTCTAAATTTTTAGACAACTGCTCACTAGCATGAATGCTTACTGTGGAAAATAGGAGGAGAGACGACAGGCCAAAGGATCCATTGGATAAGAATGACTTAACCATGCTGAAAGTTGCAATAATGTTTTATATTTTCATATATACGTGTTGCTAGTCAGAAAAAATAAATTCCTTAATACCATTTGCCTTAATGCCATCCTACCCTCGATGCTTTATGCATAGTTTTCACTTATTTTTGCTGTGTGCTACTGCTCGTGGAGATTTTCATTTACTCTGACCCTTTTGCAGGGAGATTTTCTGCCCATATTGATCACAGTGTGATTGCTGTGATTAACCTATTTTCCTTTATTAACAGTTGCTACTGCAACATGTTGGTGAACACGGCTGAGTTTTCTGGAACTGCTCTTTATGAGGAGCTCAATCTGTATGACTAATTAGAAACTCCAGAATCTTGCTCTTTTCTGAAAGAACTCTTCATAGGTTCTTTTTTAGGTTAGGACTCTTAGATTAAGATAGGGACTATTTCCTTTATGGAACACGCTGTCTATTTTATGCTGACTCTAAGAAAACCTTTCTCAATATTTCTGTAATTTGACTAACCTGCATAAAAATGACAAAAACAATTACTATTTTCTTAATGAGAAAAAAAGCATTGAAGTGATTCCAAACCTCTCATCATTGACTGAACATTAATATACTGAAAGATATGAGAAATATAGGGCACATATGCTTACATCTTTAAGGGACTATCTAATACTTAACACCGACACAGTGGAGTCACCGGTCATCCTGTGGAAGGCTATGAAACCCACTCTCTGGGAAGCTGACATTGCCTTCTGTAATGCCCAGCATAGGCTGCGACGTGGCAAAGTGCTCAGAATTGAAGCCCAGTTACTTGATTTGGAGCGAGCTTGTAGGGAAGTTGCAGGACAGGCTGCGTGCAGACAATTGCTGACAGTGCAGCAGACATACGACAGTGAGCTCCTTAACGAAGCCCGCCTTTATTGGCTTGCCACCCGTAGCCGGATTTACCAGTGGGACGACAAATCAAGTGCATGCTGCATTACCTGTTGCAGCAGACATTGCACCCCCAGACGCTCCCGAGTATACGTGGTCCTGATGGAACTGCATTTACAGACCCGACCGCCATTGCCGACAGTTTTGCCGCTCACTTTGTGGAACTTTATGCCCCCATGAGGTATTGCCTGTAGCCATGGTGCAGAAATGTATTGACGATTTCCCTCCCTGTGCTTTGTCCGCTACAGCACAAGATGCACTGAGCGCTTCTCTGTAGGCAGATTAACTCCTGTCTGCACTATTGGCTATGCGAGTGGGAAAGGCACCAGGCCCAAACCACTACCCTTGTGAGTTTTTTCAAAAATATCACACCCAACTTTTAAAACCCTATCTGGGGGCCCTGGAGACTTCCTAGGAGTGTGGAATCCTTCCGTCCGATTGGCAACAGGCTGAGATTGTTGGGTTCTTGAAGCCGGGTCGTCCACCGGAACACTTCTCATCCTATCGCCCGATTTCCTTACTTAATGTGGAGGATTAGCTTCTAGCTGAGGTGATTGCAAATCGTTTAGTCCCGGACATTACAGAGCTGATTCATCCCGACCAGGCAGGATTTATGCCACACCACGCTACGCGACATAACATCAGGCATGCCCATAATGCCATTGCTGCGGTCGATAAGCTTGATACTCCTGCCGCGCTCCTTTTGGCAGACATGAACAAGGCTTTTGATTCCCGTAGCTGGACGTTTCTCTTTGCCTTGCTAGATTGCCTCAACATCGCCCCCCGGCTGCTCCACTTTAATCGCTTGCTCTACACGGACATTACTGCCTCGGTCCGAGTGGCTGATTCAGTCTCCAGAGGCTTTTCCACTGGGTGAGGAATGCGCTAGGGCTGTCCGCTCTCTCCTTACCTTTTTGCTATGGCTATGGAGCCGTTTGCGGCTTGGATACGGATAGACACGCAGCTGCGCTGTTTGGAGTGGGCACCAGGCACCTCCGATCGCATTGCGCTTTATGTGGATGATGTCTTATTTTTTCTCACAGATCTAGATCGGACCGGTCCGCCTCTTCTCCGCATTATGCAGATCTTTGGCCAAACCACTGGCCTCTATATGAATCGGGGTAAATCCTTTTTATGGCCGCTGCGGGCGGAGATCGGCTGGGCGACTGGTTGCAGGAAGTGGTGGTGGCCCCCGATGGCTTTAAATATCTGGGAGTTTATCTCTCTTCGTCTCAGACCCTGGCATGGAATAAGAACCTCGCCCCCCTGTGGGCACAGGTGGGAGATCATACACAAGAGTGGTCCCACCTACCTCTGTCTTTGTTTGGTAGGTCCGCTATCTTTAAAATTATGTCCCTCCCTCGTCTCCTGTACCAGTTACAGAATCATCCCTATCCGATAAACCTACATGATTCCGCCAATTGAATGCAATTCTAGCCCGCTTCCTCGGGGTGGCGGTGCATCACGGGTGGCTCTGAGGACTTGCTTTCAATCTACCTACACCGGCAGAGTGGCCACCCCAGATATTCAGGCATATTACATGGCCTCCCATCTTCTTGTCCTTAACGATTGGTGGTATAGTGACAGTCAGGACCCGGCATATGCGCTTGAACGTTGGCTGTTGGGGGATAATGCCATTCACATGGTCCTTTATGTAGTGACACTGCTTTGTGAGCTACCACCTGCCAAAGCCACGATTTTTAAGATTTGGAAGGCGGCGCTCCGCCAGATGGGCTGGTGGGGGAGACTTACTAGAGAAACTCCACTGTGGAAAAATGGCCAATTATTAAAGCTCACACACTTGTCCGGGTTCCGAGGTTGGGAGGCCATTGCGATTGACTCGTGGGGGCAGTAGTTGGTGGATGCACCCTTAAGTCTTTTCTAAATATACAAACAGAATACGCTATGCCCCATATGAAATTTTATCGGTATCTCCAATTCCGATATGCCTTTACCCCATACCTGTCTCACCTGACGGAAATCCCTGAATTTAACCCCATTGAAGCAAAGGTTTTTATGGGCAACCTAGGAGACCATAATATTTATAAAATATATTGCACACTTATTAACAACACCCCTACCACACTGTTTAATACCAGAGAGGCATGGCAGACGGATCTGGGTCCCCTAGAGGAGGATGACTGGGGGAAGGCTCTGGAGTCCCCACACAGCGCAGCAATTGCGGCTCGTCTGCGTCTCATCCACTTCAAATACTTGCACAGAGCCTATTATACCAGACACAGATTATGGCGTGCTGGACTCGTTGCGTCCCCACATTGCCTGCGCTGTAAATCTATGAAAGGTACATTCCTTAATACTGTGTGGTCATGCCCCATACTATCAAAGTTCTGGAACGGGGTGTTCACATGCATGTCAGAGGTCTTGGGGTGGACCATTGCGTCCTCAACGAGACTTGCTCTACTACATATTACGGAGGACATAGGTGGGAATAGATATAAGCGCCACCTGTTATTCCTGGGCCTTACACTGGAAAAACGGGATATTGCCCGAGTCTGGAAAGATGAATACTCAACGTCACTTGGGTTGTGGAAGAAAGGTCTAGATTTTTGTATGGGATTGGAGCTCCCGGTCTTCGAGGCAAGGGGATGCCCCCGTAAACACTACAAAATTTGGAAAAGATGGTCCGAATATGGAGGATTATATCTGGAGCCACATACCGCCCCCCCCCCCCGTCTGATGCTGAAGAACCACTACTATGATACTAATCGACTGGCATGTACGTAGTGTTTGCATTCACTTTGAATATGGATAGCAGAAATTTTCTCTTTATCTGGGATTATTATGTTTCCTAAAAGGAGGCAATGTGGCACAGATGTCCTTTTGTCTTTTCTTTCTTTCTCTTTTTTCCATTTTAATTTTGTTTTTCTTTTCTTTGTGGTTATTAATCTTTCTTGCAATATATTCCTTGTGGAACCAATCCTTTCTTACTGTTGGAAATGTTGCTTCATATATTTGTCACCATGTATATGTACACGGGGTGCTCTATGAAGACCATGTATTGTACTGGATGTCAACAATAAAACTATGTTGTGGATAAAAAAAAGATACTGAAAGTAGGTGATTTTTTTAAAAAGCATTTGATTGCGGCTCCATTCTAATACGGTGGTAAAGATCCATTTGCCTGGAGACGGATTGACGCCAAAAATAGGAGGCCGTTGTTGTAAGTGCTTTGGGTTTGCACTGGTCATCAATTGGCCCCCCAAATTTTAGGTGCTGACACTAGTTATGGGAAGTTGTAATAAAGACCTTCGAGCCAAGGTTGGTGGCTAGGCTTAGAGTTTACAGAAAGTTTGTACTCAGGTCTTGGGCAAATGTTAGGCTTAGGTGTATTGTTAGCAGGTTCTAGGTTTAGAGTTACATTTAGCCGTTAGCTTGCTTCTAGAGTTAGTCTTAAATTTAGTGTTAGGCTTATGTGTATATTTGGCAGGTTCCGGATTTAATGCTTGGTTTAAGGCAGGCTCACTCTTATAGTTAGGCTTAAATTTAATGGTAGGCTTTAGCGTGTGCTTAGCAGGTTCTGGGTTTAGATGTTGGCTCGCTACTAGAGGATTAAAGTTAGTGTTGGGCTTAAGACTTTGGCTAGCAAGTTCTGGGCATAGAGTTAAACTTGGACTTTGGGTCAGGGCCAGAATTATGCTTAAGGTTAGAGTTAGATGTAGGTTCAGTGGTGCTTGGGAAGAGCATTACACTTTGGTTTAGTACTTGTTCGATGGATATGCTTTTTTCGTTTTTAATACATTTCTTTACAACAGACATCACTGCAATTATAACCATAGGAGCTGTGCTGCTAAGTATTCAGATTACAGTATGTTGTTTTCAATGTATTTAGCTTTGGTATTATAGTTTAGGTTTTATGTCCTTCAACCCTCTGCTCTATTGTCACTTCTTGTATGTGTATTTGTAGTTAGTTTGTGCTTCACGATCTACCTGCACTCTGTAAAAAAAAGTCAGAAAAACACAAATTGTATGATGGAATTTTGTGCTAACAAACTGTGACTGTTCCCTTCCAGTCTAATTATTACCCAAACACTAACAGGCATACGATCTTTCCAGACAAGTGTTTTGAAACTGTTATTTCCCTGAGTCAGTTGATTTAGTTCTGTTGCTGTTGTGATCCGTTTTCCCACGGAGCACAGGTATTTTTATAACCTCTGATTTTATCTGGAGGTGTCACGAAAGACAAATTGTAGAATGCAGAGTGTTGTTCCCAGGTTGGCTCACTTCTGTTTTTTCCACAAAGGCATTTTTAGGGGTGGAAAAGAAACAAAATAAGTACAGATCATTGTTATTGCTGACTATGCGATGTCACACCTGAATAATTTTAATGTCATCAGCTCTTTAACACCATATGTCTAGGCACATTGATGTACAAATCAGTCTCCTCTCCAGGGAAAATGTCTCTTCACCTGTTGCAAATGTGTTCTCCTAGATTCTGCTGTGGAATATGGGTTTTTGCATATTGCATGGTTTGTGACCAATAGACGTGAGAAGAGAAGTTGTACTGGTTTACAAATACAAACTGTAACCATTAACACCATCAGACACGCATAAGCAGTCACAAGATGCAACAGGAAATAAGTGGAATTATCTTTGACTGAAAATCTCTCTGTGTTATTAATAGGATTCAGTTCAAACCATAGGAGAATGAAATTGTAACACTTTTTGGGTCAGTGGCATGCTGGCTTGAGGTAGATACCATGATACATTATTGTTTCAAAATGTTATAGTCAGGCTTCAGTGTTTGAACAATATCTATGTATAACACATCAGTGATCAGTAATGATCAGTGCATGTTTTAAAAAACATTCACCCAGTGACACTGGTCCCCTAATCACACAGCGCACAGTCATGTATAATACAAAATGTAAGCATCCAAAGATTCTGAAATTACACATGGCAAGGCTGGTGTGAAAAATGTTCTGTTGATGTTTGGGGGATTTATAATGCGCTGCTCACCGCCTACTGGGACCTCAGAGTGAGTGGATAGCAATAAAGGTTAAGATGGTGAAGCCTTGAGAGTACATAGTAACCAGGGAAGTGGGGAATCAGTCTTAGGCATCTGAGTATTAGAAAGAGAATACTGAGGAAAACGTCCCAGGTGGTAGTGTTATCCGAATGCCAGGGTAAAGAGGAAAAGTCTTTAAGGATCTTCTGAATTTGCAATGATCCTGTTCCAATCTGAGGGGAATGGGTAGGGCCTTAAATATGGAGGTACTTGGCGCTCCGCACTTGCGTTCAGTCTACGTATTGCGGGGGGATTGCAGCTGCAGACATTTACTCATACTACGTCGCATCTCACATCCTTGTAATCAACTAGATTTGGTATAATTCTCCCACTGATCCGGCCTATGCTATCGAACAGGCCGCAATGGAGCGGGTCCCCCTGCTCCATTTACTCTATAGCTACACAAGGCTAGATAATTTACCGCCTGCTAGTAGACAAGCCGTCCAGCTATGGAGGGCCAAGACCAGACAAATGGGTTGGAGGGGGCGTCTTACTAGACAGACTCCCTTGTGGCAGGGTACGTACCTGAGATCTGCTGACACGTTGAGAGGGTTCCGGGGTTGGGACCTGGTGGGGATCTCTACCCTGGGCGATGTTATGAAGGGCTCGACCTTAAAATCATTCCAGCAACTACAGACCGACTTCAGCCTCCACAAGTCGCAATTTTATACATTTTTACAGCTCCGACACGCACTCTCACCTCAGATCCGCAATATGGAGGCCCTCCCTGAGTTTTCACCCCTTGAGGGTCGCCTGTTGAAGGGGGACCTCGGATTGCACAAAATCAGGCAAATATACCAAACATTGACGACGCACACCCACACCACCCTAGCCAATACCCGGCTAGCCTGGACTGCAGACATTCCCGAATTGACGGATGACGATTGGGCGGAGGCGATCGCAAGTCCGCGGGGTGCGGCCGTTTCCACCCGGTTCAGGCTCATCCAATTCAAATACTTACACAGAGACTACTACACGAGGATGCGATTGTGGCGAATGGAGGTCATTCAGTACCCTGAGTGCCTGCGATGTGGCAGAGAGGAAGGATCCTTCTTCCATACGGTTTGGACTTGCACAGCCCTACAGCCCTTCTGGAAGAGAGTCAAGACGTTTCTTAATGAGGTGCTGGGGTGGATGCTTCCACTGGACCCACGGCTGTTCTTGTTACATTCCACTGACGATAACGGGGGGAACAGATACAAACAGCACCTGCTGTTCCTCGCCCTTACTATAGCCAACCGGGACATAGCGCAGGGATGGAAGGCATCCTCTCCCCCGACTATAGGCAAATGGAAGTCCGAATTGGACAAGTGTATGGGTGCTGAGATGGCTGTATTTGAGGCTAGGGGCTGCCCACGGAAACATCGCAAAGTATGGGCGCGATGGGCAGCTTACCGCAGAATTGATTTGCCCCCTGTCCCTGAGGACGACCCCTGAGTTGCCCTCCCCGCTCTTCGTCATGCGTCCCTTAGGGTGGTATCGATGGCCTGCTTTATTATTTTACTGGGTTGTCTGCTGTGAATCTGCTGAATCATGTATTTTTATTTAGACACTGGTCCATTGTCTGCACAATGTTTAGATTATTATTTTCCCTGCACGTTCTGCAAGGTTTGTTTCTTTTCATAGAAATGGTTATCGATGCACACATTGTTCAACTGCTTCACTGTACCATTGAGGTGCCGTTGCCCAGTGTATCGGAATGTGACCAAATAAAATTTGTTATAAAAAAAATATATGGAGGTACGTTGGTGAAGGGGGATTTGACGTCATATTTTAAATCTGAATTTGCAAGGTGTTATCGGCCTTGTATCAGCGGATCTGAGAGGCCAGGGTGGCTGGTAGGGAACAAAGAGGTGGGCAATATGGTTCGGTGTGCAATTATTTAAAGTTTTTGTGGATGAGACAAATACATTTAACTTGATCCTTTCCTAAATTGGGAGCCAATTGAGAGATTTGAGAGCAGGGATAACATGGTTGCATCATTTGAGGTTGTAGACCAGTCGGTCCTCGAAGGTTTGGACTTACTGGAGTTTCTTGAGACCAGTAGTAGGAAGGCGTGTCTCCAAAGCCATTGCAGCAGTCCACGTGGGACATGACCACTGCTAGGATGAATGCAATTTTCGGTGTGCAGTGTAGAATCGAGAAGATAACGTTCAGTTGATGAAGGTGTGAAAGGCATTTCTGTCGACCGTGTTTATCTGTGGGATAAAAGAGAGATTGATATCAAAGATAACACCCAGGCTTTAGGCTTGCTTCACAAAGCCTAAAGCTTAAGCTCTTGGTTTATCTCGATACGTTATGGCAACACCAGTTGTACATCCCAATAGTTAACGTAGTCTTGTTATAGCTAGAAGTAAATCACTGGTTTATTCTTCTTCAGATTTCTATTCAACTCATACAGACAACATGCATTCTGTCCATCAATACAATGGACTTTTTCAAGTCTCACATCCTTAGCCCATGCCAAGAAGCACCAGTATTTAAGATTGAATGTATTGTTACATAGAAGGACTAAGAAAATGTCCATCTGCAATTTTGTACTAGAAGCTTTGTGCCAGAGGTCAGTGGGAAAATTGCCACTTTATGTGCCCTACTTGACAACACATCCAGACTTTGAAACATGATACAACTTCTATTTTTAAACTTCATTTCAGATTTTTAGCACTAGGAATACAAGATTACAACAATACATTTGTAAGAGCCACGGCATTTAAGTACAGTGGAAGGTGAATGGTACAGATAGGCAATATAATATAACTTCTTAACGGAGGTGCCCATAAGATTACTGGAACTGAACTTTGCTTCCCATAGAATATACTCTGAAGCACCGTAAGTGTTTTAGTTATAGGATAAGGATTCATATTAATAATTCGACCTTACTATCTAACGAACGGGGAGTAAAAACTGCAAAACATTTTCTGGTGAAGAACCACAGAACTCATTCTTCCTGATTATTCTCTGGCATGCCTTTACTAGCACCAGACTGCAGGTCACTGTATTGTCCATATATACAACAATGCATACAATCTTGAATACTTGTGCTTCTTGTTAGCGTGCACTACAGATGTAAGCCTTGAAAACGTTCACTGCGTACATGGACAAGACATGTGTTGGCTTTATTACATAAACAACAGTTTGGATAATAATAATCCCAAGATCTTCACAACTATAGCATGACACATATTGCTTTAAATATTTTAATGGGCCATTGGTGTTCCTATAAAGTACAATGAAAAAGCTTTGGCGACTCAACAAGATTAAAACACAGAACATAGCTTTGGGGTAGCATTACTAACTGCTGAACTAATCAGCAATGCTAGTTATTGGCTTTCGCCGACATATGGGACTCAGCAGCAAATGAGGGTGCAGGAGGCGGGTAAGGGATATTCCAACTAATGTGTTAAATCATTATGTAATATATATCCCAGAAATAACTATAAAGCATGTATCTAAAGTGCTCATTAAAGTCTAGTTTTTCCATTACCTGTAATAAGAAAATTACATCAATAATTCACTCTAACAATCTATTTCAATTGAGTTTTGATACTCCTGCCAAAAGACAATGACATGAGGAGTGGCATGCATGTTACTGCATAGGACTAGTTATCCTTTAAACAACTAAAGAGATAAGCAGATTTTAGCTCTCTTTTTTTTTAACCTTAGCTGTAGAGAGGTTTATGGTATCATGATTATGTATTGAAGTCCTGTGGTGCATTACTGCTGTGAGTTAAACAAGCACACTGAAATCTGCTGCGATCTGCTGATCCTTACTATAAATCTCTGTAAGGCTAACTCAACCTTCATCCTTCTTGTGCTGGTAAATCAAGTACGTTAGATAGAGCAATAGTGACAGCTGGTATTCTTAATACTCGCGAGGAAGAATTTGTATAGCAAAGAATCTGCGGTGGCGTAAAACTCTCTGAAATTCCTCAATAAAGGCTGCATGTGAAACTGTGCCTTAATACAGTAGATTAAGACCCTCACACAAAACATCTCCTTTGATTACACAGGCTGTCTTTTGCTTTTTTACATCCCTTTCACTTTATTTTGTTCTTTATATAACTCTTCCATTTTTTCCAGTGAATTTATTTTCTCTTCGAATTTTTCATGCAGTTTCATACTACTTTCATGTTTTCTTTTTTCGACTTCTTATATTTCTATTTATTTTGTTTTTAAGATCCTTTTATTTAATTTTATCTTCCTTTGTTTGCTACTTTTTTCACCTTTCTTTCATTTACTGTTTGTCATTCTTGAATTTTCCTTGTTCTTTTTCTCATCCATTTGGGAAATCCACAATTGTTTACTTTGCTCTTATTCCTCTTACCCATATCACTCTGCTGATTTTTCTTTTTTGTCCTTTTTTCTTATTCTCAGTGTCTTTAAGTTTATCTCTCAATATTTTGTTAATATTTTTACACCTCCCTTTTCCTTTCCCCATCTCCCACTTTCTTTTGACTGGCCTTTGTATTTCTCCCTGGCTTTTTTCTCTTTCTTCCTCTTATCATCTTTTATTTTCAATTGTATTTGCCTGGGAGCCAAGAAAAAAACATTTTAGAGGCCCATCCCACTCAGTCGCCCTCAAAGAAGCCTAGGAGAAAAAGCATATCTGATCAGGAACTGGGCAACTTATCAGACAGCTTTCTTGCCATGCTGGAAGCCCAAATTGAAGCATCGCTGGCCCAAACACCTGTATTTGGAAGCGAGTACCAATGCAGGCCCATCAGCCCCACAAACAGGGTAACCTATATCTCCTCTCACTGGGCCTTCCAGCCCTTCCTTGGCCTCTCTGACCTCCATTAATATCAAGTAAGATAATCCAGGGCACCCTTAGGCAATCTCAAAAGAAGGAACAACAGATAGACTTAATCCAATCCATTGCCTCAAGCTTAGCGGACCTGGGGCTCAGACAAAGCATATTGTAAAATCTCATTGGGCGGGCAGGGGTGGACCAACTCTGTTCATGCTCCCCATTGATTGACAACTAAACTCTCTGTGTGAAATACTGTGGAAACTCATGGATAGTTTTAAGAACAAGACCTGCTGCCTAGGAACAAACATAAACGTACCGGCTTTGAATAGATTTGCCCCAGTCAAACTGCAGTCCTTCTCCAGTCAAGGCAACATTGGCTCCCCCGGAAATCGAAAAGTGGTATCACCCTACCATCAAACAGCGCACTCACACCCCTTGCCCCACAGCGGACACATTCTCCCCAAGTCTGCTCGAAGAGAGCGAACAAGCCCAACTACGCAAATCTTTAATACCATCAGCCTCCTTAAAAAACTCTAACTTCTCGAGAAGGGAGAAAAAGAAACAGAAAAAACTATCTAAAAAACACAGCACCTTGCAAATAGGAGATCTTTGACCGCAGGGGCAGCTCTCACCCCTCAGGTGCACCAAGTGCAGGGGTCCATTAAGCTTTTTACGATTTTTTAGGTCTCGCCTGATCCAGCGCATGCGCTGGTCTGGCCGAGACATAGTGTACGGGTTTTGAAAGTGCTGCCACACGGCCTAGCACTTGCGTTCACGCGGGCGTGCGCGCAAGCAGGCGACAGCTTTCAGCGCCCGAGGCGTCATCCGGAGCTTTCACTTTTTCCGCTGCTGCGCGCGCAGCACTCACATGTTTGCCCTGCTTTCACTTTTACCGTCTTGTTCTAATGTTATAGCGCGATCACTAACTTGTCATCGGGCCGCTCAGTCAGTGCTTGGATCGCGATTACTTTCACTTTTGCGCTGCCACGCGCTCGTGGGCAGCTCTCGCATGCTTTTTTTTTTGCGCGATTACTTCCACTAACTTGTCCTCTCTTGTATAGCGACACAATAATTTTTTAACGAAACCAATGCAGCAAGACCCTTGATTTGGCATTTGATACAAATGGTGCAAAGCTGAGAATGGTGCAAAGTTGTTCGTACACCTTGGGCAGGAAACCTTGAAGAAAAGCAGCACCGACAGCTGCATGAGCATGCTCAGCAGGTTGGGCAATACAATAATAATGCTCAAATACCTCATTCAAGCGATCAAGATAACCAGCAGCATATTCATCTTTATTCAATTTACAGGTGCTAATTTTGGCCCAGTCAGTCTAGACTGACCCCCTCCATGTCAGTATTTACCAGTGTTTTTGTGCAGTTGTTGGAGCAGCTGCATCAGCTGGGCCTGTTGACGCCAAATTACGCTTTTCTAACAACTGTTCTTTAACTCAGCTTGGAATGATAGACACAAATTTTATGAAACTGCTGTTTGTTGGTTACTAGGGGGGCGGGCGGGCTGGGAACCAAGGCACATGGGCGGTGACATAGCCCCATGTCCTGCAGCTGGGGCACTCTGTAAAAGGAGGAGGGCATCTGCAAGGTGACATGAGGCTTCTTGGGAATTATCACTGCCTTTCTCAATAAAGTGGGATGTTGAACATTGTGGGGGTTTCTTTCAAGTCTCCCGCTCTCTGTCCGAAGAGATGCCTCCGACTGTCCCAGGTTACAGTTCGGGTATCTCCCCTTTCAATTCAGTCTCTCGCATCGCCGCTGCATGGCTCTGGAGGCGCGGGCGTGACAGCCTCTTCTCTCACACCCACTGGGCCATCCTCTCTCACTTGGTCTGGTGCTCTTGCATGGGCATCACTTGATGGTGCCCCTTTCGCTGGTGGCCCTTTCGCTGGCTGTATCGCTGCTGCTGCTTCTTTCTGGGTAGCAACGCTGGGGCGATCCTGTGCTCACTGGGTGAACTGAATACATCTTACATCTCCTTCTTTTCTTCGGATAGTTCTAGTTTCTCAGGTGCCACTTTGAGGAAATAAATAATGAGGCCTAGTAGCAGGGGTGCAAGCATTAACCCTGTCTCTCCAGTCATTTAAAGGCCTTCCTTTTTTTTTTAACACGTTTTCTTATTTTCTTGGCATTGTGGGCTTTTTTTAATCTTTCTAATTGGATTACTGAGATTGATGTATGCGCTTCAGGGGGGGGTTTGTGAAGAAGCAATGGGGGGTTGTGGCCCAAATTGCGTTTTGCTGTACCAATTACTTTGTTTGTGTTTTAAATAATTTGAAATAGCTTTGATGCCTAAAGACCTACCAGTATCTCTGGATCTGGGGTGTGTAATATGCATTCCAAAAATTTTAAATGCTATATGGTCTATGTGATCCATGTCCTTTTTTTGGATACATTTTGCCTCTTATTGGTATTTTGCTAATAATGTCCACACATGGAACACACACTTTTAACTTAAGTTGACTCTTGGCCCTTCCCTCCATATGTGCTATTTAGCCATGTGTTCACCACTGAGAATGAAATGCATCTACTGCCTCTCCTTTCACTTTTGAATTGTGGATGCTCGTCTCAGAACGGGCCACGTTGCACGAGCCAAATAGAGCCGTGCAGTGTACCTACCTTTTGAGCCCAAAGATTAAAATGGTGTGGGGAAGGTAATAAATAGTATTTATTATTTTAAGATATTGTAATTATGCAGCTTCCAGGACACCAGACTAAATTCAGACCAAGCATTGGCATAGCCAATAGGTCTTGCCTTTGGGACCTTATAAGTGTTTAGCCATGCAACAATTGATGTTGTTGCACCAAGGATATTGTGCTGCATAACTAAATACTTATAAGGTCCCAAAAGCGAGACCTATTGGCTATGCCAATGCTTGTCTAGTTAGCACCCAAGTCAAGCATGGAGAACGTGGAAGACACATGCACACCGAGCTGTTGGCAAGAAACACCAAGAAACCCACCCCTCGAGATATAGCGCCGGCAGGAACACCAAAAGAAGAAGCAGCCTCCAGCCTCCAGCTGCACAAACTGCCCTAAAAAGAAACTTAAAATGGTTAACCAAGGGCCTAACATGGCACAGGCACCAATGGTCAGTATTCACACATCTGAGATCACCCTAATACCCACACCCACCACAAAGCCATCTAATGAAAACAAGGAGACCCTGGTAGATACTGGTGCGCTAAGCAGCACACCTGAAACAATGGGAAATTACGCCCCCTCAAACACAATGATGGCGGGACCGCATAGAGAGGTCACACTCACAAGCTCAATCTATGAATCAAATAAACTTACAGCCGCAACACATGGGACAAACGGGGCTCAACCATCAAAGCCCAATGTGCAGGGGCCCAGGGCTCCCACAACCACATCTGCCCCTAGGATACAAGCGGCAGAAACAAGCACCAACACAACCCCTTCTCATACCGCCCTAACCAGCAGGTCACCCTTCACTAAAGACCCTCTTGGTCTTGCAAGCAGCGGCCAAAACACTCTTTGATCCCGAGGCACTTTGCCCAGCAATTTGGAACAGGGGAGCATACAGTATGGCTCAAACGATAACCTGCAACAGTTCAAACTAATCAACAGGCCCACCCCACACCTGGCAACAACAGTGACCATGACAATCAGCTATAAAAATCATTGGGTCCAACAGCCCAATGGATGGAGGCAGAACGGCTTCACAAGCAACTCT
Source organism: Triturus cristatus (assembly GCF_964204655.1). NCBI lineage: Eukaryota > Metazoa > Chordata > Amphibia > Caudata > Salamandridae > Triturus > Triturus cristatus. The sequence goes on along the minus strand of NC_140580.1, from coordinate 841,482,947 downwards.
TCACGTGACCACACAAGCCGCCCTCACGGTGAACTTAGGTCCCCATCCTTCCTACCTCTATGTGCACTGGAGCCTCAACCCACCAGACTAGGTGAAGTCACACAAGCAGGCACTATGAAACAGCTCGTACTGGAGTTCATCCCACACTATACTTCCAAGGGCTCTCATGACATACTAAATAGGTAATCTATTACACCAATTCCAACACATCCCAACACTGAACGACCTGACCTAGGCTGACCTAACATCTGTATAGTTCGCTCAAATCACAGAAAAAGGAACCTCAGATGCCACTATAACCACATGAGAAGGCCTCAGAGACATTATTTTGAGCAAATCAAGGTTCTTTGAGGAATGGGCCATAGAGCTGTTAAAGTTACATCTAGCGAAATATCCACATGTGCTACTGCTGCAGGAGCCCCCAAGGCCGTACAGGATTGGCTTCCAGGTGGCTCAAAAGCTGCCAAATCCCTAGCAGTATAATACACCTATAACCTAAGAAAGGTAAGACACATGACAAGAAGCAATGACAACGACAAGTGGAGCCAGCTGAGTAGCTTCCACTGTGGCAGCCAAGAGAATTACGCCTAGCTACCACCTCCCAGGCTGCCCACAATCTCAGAAACCCACAAAAGAGCCTATGTTTACAATCACATTGTGGAACGTGGTGGGCCTCAAGTCAACTTTGACAAGCAAGTCTGTGCTGGCATATGTGCACAGAAGTGACATTCTCTGTCTACAGGAGACGTGGGCGCTCACCCCAACAGTTCTACACAGCTTCTATGAGCTTTTTAAGCCAGCAGAACACAACAATGTATTCAGCGGGCCATCTGGAGGGCTCTCAAACTTTGCTAAGCACACCGGCAAGATTGACATTATGTTATGTTAGCTGCATTTGATATAGAGCTAACAAATCATCCCCATAGGAATATCTTGGTGCTAGGCCAAATACAGACAAACAGCAATAACCGAATTGGACCGAAGTACTAGAATAGCCATGTTTTTAAAAGCTTTTTGAACGTTGTCCCCCTCAACCAAAATTCTCCATCCTTGCAAGCTGTAACAATCTCAGGAATTACAATCTGTCACAAAAAACTCCCCTGCTCTTGGTAAATTGCTATCATAATGTGCCCAAAGCACTAAAACTGTCCGCAACCGACGACCTTTATGACTGCTTAGAGGCCCTCCTTCTGAACTTCGCCTCACACAAAGTTCTGCTTGCAGGGGACTTCAATATCAGGGACCTGGAGAGTGCCAGCAAGGCTGCCTGCAAAGCCGAAGAACAGGCGACCTCCTGAGTGTCTACAAACTAATCTCTGCTGAACAAGCATTCAAGGCTCAAGCACCCTCCCACCAGTTTCCTTTCACCTTTAAAGGAATTTCAACAATTGACTACGTCTTCCTGTATGAATCCTGAGAGAGCCGATTCATTAACCTTGAGATCCCCAACAGGTCTGAAAGTAATCACAACCCCCTGACCCTAATTGTTGATATAAGAGCTCCACGGCAGCCAATTGGTGGGCAGTGGGCTCTTCTACGTAAGCCGAAGCAACAAAGCTAGTCAGGAGAATCAAATGGAGGGCGACATACACCTCAATGGTGGTTAAATGGCTCACCAAGGTGACTATGGATCCCAATGCCAGCCCAAGAAACATGCACCACAAAGTGGAGCATATTGACCAAGGAGTTAATGGACTTTCCACTAGGAACTGAGGGCTGCAAGCAACATTCAAGGGCAAAAGGGAAGGAGCAGATCAATTGACAGTACAACAAGAACATTGTCACAGCAAGGAGAGCACTAAGAAGGTCCTTGCACACCCACAACTCAACTCCACTCCTAAAACTGCAATGAACATTGTCAAATTGCGCGAAGAACCCAAAAAAAGTGATGTGGGAAGCAAAGAAAGCCTCAGAAGGAAGGGAATGGCTAAGGATATATCAAATGAGCCCGGAAACAAGCCTAGCCCGCTTTTTGAATCACATCAACAAATTAAAGTCTCCAAATTTAACCAGGGAAAATGGTGTCCTGGAAAGATCCTAGGTGAGACATGTACTACGCTATACTCAAGCCAGCCAGCCACACCAGATCACGCAGAAAAATGGGGGTCTGTAGAGCAGTCCACAGGGAACCAGCAGAATCTAACCATCCCAGCCCAGTTCTGCAAATTTATTATGGAAATAAAAAATGAAGGGGTGCCAGGACCCAATGGCCTTCTGGCTGGAATCTTCAAATGTGCCTTGGAGGACTGGCACGAGGTGCTAACCCCCCTCTTCAACCAAGCTTTCCTCTCCGCCTAAGTTCCAAACTTATGGAGGGGCTCAGTCTTATGCCCTATATTCAAGAAAGGGGACACGACAAACCCAACTAATTACCATTGGATAGCCCTACTAGACCTAGAGGCTTGCTCACTACGTAAACAACTAGAGGTCTCGGTCATGGACAATGATGCTCACCCATTCTTTAAAACAGGGTTTCTAGCATCAGCATCAAAGATAGACAGCATCACCACACTCGCTGTCCTGAGCCGTCAAGCAGCCCAAAAAAAACAGCTGCTACTTCTCTGCTGTTTTGTCGACTACAGCACCAACTTCGACAAGGTAGACCGTCCCAAGCTATGGAGAAAATTAAACATGTGGGGCGCTCCCTCTGAACTACTTGGGGCTATTATCTGTCTGTACTCCCACACATGGGTCCGAGTGAGAACCGGGCTACACACTGTCACCTCCCAAATCACCTCCCAAGGAGGCCTGAAGCAGGGTTGCGTCCTTGAACCCCTTCTCTTCAATTTATACACAGCAGACTTGGGCTAGGCTCTGGAGAACCGCTGTCTGGCACCCCCCGCCTAGGCCATTCGAACCTACACATCTTGCAATATATAGATGACATTGTAGTAATGGACCACACCAAAGTTGGCATATAGCGAGAATTGAGCAGTCTTCACACATACAACGAAAAAAACTATCTCACAATCAATCAAGACAAGACAAAAGTCCTCATTTTTGGCTGCCACAAGGACAATACATTTCTTTAAGTTTCAAAAGAATGTTTATTAGAAGTACAACAAAAAGACGCATCAGATAACAAGTAACATAACATCAACAGGAAATATTACTAAACATACTATTAATGGCATATAGGCAAGTAATCATAAAAGACAAGAAGATCTATGGCAACGTAAAAAGGGTAAGGAAAAGGAAAACGGGAACAATAATTCAAAATTAATAAGCACATAATTAAAACAAGGTTACATTTGAACGAATCAAGGTTACATTTGAACAAATCAAGGGGGTTGAGTAACTTTCTGAATAGATGGTACTGGAGCAAAGGAACTTTTAGCACTATTATCCAGAAACAGCATAACAGCAGACCATAAAAGTAATCGTTTTTGCTTCTGAGACATGGGAAATACAAAAGTTGTGTCAAGTCTGTGGTTATGGCAAACAGAGTACCACCAAGCTAAATATGAGAGTTTGGAGGTATCTTTCCAATTTGTTGTTATCTGCTGAAAGGCAGTAGCAACTAACAGATCAATGATTTGCGTTTGTGATTTTGGTTTATTCCAGCTATTGGAAAGACTACCCAGAAAAATATTTGCAAATGGCAGGGAAGCGTTACTCCCAAAAATAGTATTAATTTGGGACCAAACTGCTTTCCATAACTGCAAAACTTGTGGACATGAAAAAAGTAGATGTTGGGAATCTGCTTGAGGGAATGAACAAGACCAACAAGTATTGGGAGTGTCAGAATGCATTTTATGCAAGGAAGCTGGTGTTAGTAGCAATCTATTATAAATTTTAAAAAAAGAGTTTGTGTGGTACTAGCTGCTTTGGAAGACTTTCTAATTTTCGTCCAAATCTTATCTCAAATAGATATGGACCAATTTATGCCTAAATCAGTCTCCCAGGAAAGTTCAATCTTAGTTTTGGATCATTAGTAAGAGCGGGGATAATAAACAAGTATAAAGGGTGGAGGCCTTCGGCGATCTGGAGATGATATTTGACCAGGAGTGATCTAGTGGCATAGGGGTGTGAAATAGGGAGTGAAAATATGAATAAGAATCTAGTATAGCAGAACGTAGGGTTAGAAATTTATGTGAGAATGGAAAAGAGAACGTGCTTTTGAAAAAGTGAGAAAGGTGTAATTTTCAAATAATTGATGCACCCATAAAATGCCTTTGTCCCTCCAGGTTCTCCAATAAATCGGTTTTCCCTTGATGCAAATGAATTTGTTATGCCATATTGTGGAATTGAGAAATGTATTAAAATCGTGTGGCTCAACATGAAGAAGTTTATTCAAACTATTACATGAATATTTAATGATAGGCGTATGTAAGTTTTGCGGTTTTCTCGTAAAAGATCAATATTCTTGGAAAGAAAACAGGGAAAGGAAGGAGCTCTCTAAATCGATCCAAAGAGGCAAATCAGGAGAAGGGACAGATAACCACTGGATAAATGTTTCAATAAAAAGGCCTTGTGATATTTCAGAAAATCAGGGAAGCGGACACCTCCTTCAGATTTCGAACACGACAACTTTAGTAAGGACATGGTGGGTTTTTTGTTCATCCACAGAAAAGAAATAATAATAGAACTGATTTATGGAACCATTTTGTGGGAATAGGCACTGGTATATTAGAAAGAAGATAGAGGATAATAGGCGTCAACATCATTTTAATGGTGTCAAGACGACCCCACCATGAGAGATATAGAGGGTGCCATTTGGTAGTGACAGAAGTAAGCTTCTCAATACATTTATTAAAATTAAGAGGAATTGATCATTTGATGGAAGAAGTGAACCATATGCCAAGATATTTTATGTGAAGAGGGCTCCTAGTAAAATTGGACAGAGAAAAATCCTCTTTAAAAGTATATTTGGATAAGGGCAAAATTTCACACTTGTCATTATTTAATCTATAGCCCGAAACTAAAGAATATGATTTAACTTCATTCAAAAAGGCCGGCATGGAATTATGGGGTTGGGAGAGGAATAAAAGAACGTCATCAGCATAAACAGCTAATTTGACCTGTACAGACTTAGAGGAGTAACCCGTGATGGATTGATTCTGTCTTATTTTAGACAAAAAAGGTTCAAGGGCTAAATTAAAAATGAAAGGAGATAAAGGACAGCCTTGTCTCACTCCTCTATGTAGAGTAAAGTAAGAAGATATAAGACTGTTAGCAAAAATGGCAGCCATAGGATTTGAATACAACAAAGAGAGCAAGGAGATGATTTTCGGGCCAAAACCAAACCATTTTAATGTCTGAAAAATGAAGGGCCAATATGCTCTATCAAAAGCCTTCTCAGCCTCTAAGGCTATGGCAGCGAGGGGTTCTGAAAGATTTGGCGATTTGGAAATAATGTTAAAAAAAACAAGCAGGTATTATCATTAATAGATCGACCTTTAACAAAACCCGATTGTTCCTAACCTAAGAGTTGAGGTAAAAAAGATTCCAATCTAAGAGCTAGTGATTTCGAGAAGTCTTTGTAATCTATGTTAACTAGGGAAATGGGTCTGTAGTTTATGCAATAGCGTAAATCCTTCCCCTCTTTTGGGATAAAACAGATTAAGGCTTCCAGAAAAGTACCAGAGGAATTACCAGAAGAAAGGAAAGAGGAAATTAAAGTATGTAGCTTAGGAATGATTATTTGGGCAAAGTGCAAGAAGAATTCGACAGTGAAAACCATCAGGACCGGGGGCCTTTTCTTTCTTAAGGGATTTAAGAGCATTAAGTAGATCAGTCGGAGTCAAATCAGTTGCAAGGAGGTCAAGATGTAGAGATGGGTTCGAGCACTTATGAATTGAGGAGAGATAGAGGGAAATATCATCTTCAGTGGAATAAAGTTCAGGAGTATAAAGTTGTTCGTAGAATTGAACAAATTCTTGTAGTATATCAGCGTCTTTGTATTTAGAAGTGTTTGTGTCCGATATTATAGATTCGATATGAAGCTTATTTTGTTTGGTCTTTAGATAATTAGCTAATAATTTCCCAGATTTATTTTGTCCACCATAGAATTTAGCACTAGTTTTTAAAAGAAACAAAGAGGCAGCGTCAGTTGTGTCTTTATTATATTGAATCTTGGCATTGATGAGATCTGTTATGCAATTTTTCGATTTGGAAGTGTAATAAGTATGTTCCAATTTCTTTATCTTCAAGAGGAGTTCCTTATTTAAAGCCCGGGCAGTTTTCCGTTTATTAGAAATGTATCGAATAATAAAGTCACAAGCAGAAGCCTTAAAAGCATCCGAGATTATATGAAAGGGCATAGTGTCATTATTATTAAAAAGGAAATTTTCATTGAAAAAAGAGATAAAGGAAGTGTTGAAATGAGGGTCCAAAAGCAAGGTATTGGTAAATCGCCATCTCCTGGGGTGAGCTAAATGAGGCAATAAGTCTAACAAGATGGAGACAGGAGCATGGTCGGAGATGAGTATGGGGCCTACATCTGCAGATATGAGAGATTAAGAGACATTGTGTGATGTAAAAAAATAATCAATTCTTGATTGGGTCTGATGGGGTGCGGAATAAAAAGTTAATTCTTGCAAAGACGGATTACATAATCTCCAAGTGTCAGTTAAATGTAAATGTTTAATAGTTTGTATGAAAGTTTTATGTGCCTTTGAAGGAATGAAGGATACTGTGGATTTTCGTTCTAAAAAAGGATCAAAAACTTGGGTGCAATCCCCAGCTAGAATAACATTACTAGATAAATGGGAATTCAGTTGATGTAAATGGGACCAAAAGGGGGCATCACCAGAAGTAGGGGCATAAATATTAAAAAGAGAGAGCAAGACACAATCAATCTCTAACTTAGCAAACAACCATCTACCTTCCTCATCTCTCTCTTGTGAAATAAGGGAGGTCTGCAGTGATTTGTGGACTAAATTAATAACACCATTTCTTTTGCCATCACCAGGGGGGGAAAAAAGAGTTCACCAACCCAATTTTTCTTGACCTTTAAAGATTCAGACTCAGTGAGATGGGTTTCTTGCAGCAAAACGATTTTAGCATCCAGTTTAGATAAATAAGATAGAACCCGTTGTCTCTTAATAGGGGAATTTAAACCTTTAACATTCCATGTAATTATTTTTAAAGCCATAGATCAGGAGAAAAAAATAATTAGTAAAATGAACCAACCATAATGCATATACCAATCAAATACAAATAAGATGCAATTATATGTGTATAAAACTTGAAACTTAAGAAAATGAAGAAGGAAAAAAGAGAGAGAGAAAGAAGGGGGTGAATAAATTGAAGAGGTGAAGAGAAGAGAAGATGAAAGAATATCTAAACAGTTAAGGAAATAACAAGTGTGACGGAGGGAAAGAAGAGTAAAAAGGAAAGGGAAAAGAAGGTAAAGAAAAAGAAATAGTAGGTGAGACAATAAAGAAGACACAAAAAACATACTTACAAATAATCCAAGACACATGTAAGGTGGGGAGAGATGGGGCCACATGGAAGAATGACGACTCCAGACTTCAAGCGGGGGGCGGGAAGGGACGAGAAAGGATGAGAAATGACGGGCAATACAACACATGGGGAAATACATCACGAGGACGGAACCTGTAAAAAAGAGAAAGAAGATAATGAAAAAATCAATACAAACCGGAAAGTAGGAGCATTGACTAGAATCAAGCAAGAGCAAAGAGAAACATCAACAGTAACCATGAGAAACTCAAGACTCAAGTAGGAATTTAGTCAAAATCGAACAACATCAACTATTTGTTGATCGATGAGGATGATGCAGATGTATCCATAGAATCCACTGATAAAAATTGAGAAAGCTTTTCAATTTTAGAGGATCTTCATATGTAGTAGTCTTGTTATTGATGATGACTTTGAAGAGGTATGGATGGAAAAGGCCATAACATGCTTCAAGAGATCGAAGTTGAGGTCTCATTGCTAAAAAAGTCTGTACGGCGATCCGCAGAGGGTTTTGAGTAATCTTGAGCGAAAAACAAAGTATTGCCTGCCCAAGAAACACAGTTAGCTGCTCAGGCAGCTGACAGAATCTTAAGTAGGTCAGTATAGTCTAGGAAATATATGATAACCCCTCTCGGTTTCGTCATACTGGTAGAAGACGATGCAGAAGCAGGACCCAAACGATGAGCTCGCTGGATGTTAAGCTGAGTATCCTATGGCAAATTAAGAGCTTTGGGCAAGAATTATTTGAAAAAATGGATAGGATCAGAACCTTCTGATAGTCCATAAATACGGAGATTATTCCGTCTGTTTCTATTTTCCAAGTTCTCGACTTGCTTTTGGAGAGTCAACACTTGAGCATGGAGGGCATCGGTCTTGCTACTGGCAGAAGTCAAAGATTCGAGATTCTGTTCTACTGCAGTAACTCTGTCCTCCAAGCTTGACCATCTTTCTGTTAGAGTTTGTATTCGAGAGTTAGTCTTCTCAACAAATGGACGAAGAGCTCTAATTTCCTCAAGTAGTAAGTCCAAAGAAACTGAAAATGTTTGTTTGAGAGGAGAAGGAGGGTCTTTCTTTAGACGTTTGCTTGCCGTTTTGCTTGTGCCAGAGGAAGTCGCAATAGTGGAGGCCATAACGCCCTTAGGCGAAGTATTCGATGAGTCATCCATGGAGCCACAATATAAGCGGGATTTAGAACGAGTTGAAGATTTGCGTGCCAGAAACTATGAAAATAAAGCAACTTTAAGTAATTTGCCCATTCAACTAGAGCAGGAAAGAGAAATTAGCACAGACAGTCTCAAAGTCTTGTAAATACTATAATTAGTTATAAATCCTCATGTAATGAAGGTAGAAAATGAGGTTACTAAACAACAATCAAAGCAACATTCTGCAAGGGGCTCTGTCTGACAACCTCATCATTAAGTGTAATTGAACGTAAGCCAGGTGGTGAGCAATATCGTGGCATAGCTGGCAATGACTTATAAATTAAGTGAGGTGTATCCAGGGCGGAGACAATATAGTAGGGAGGCACATGAAGGAAAAACTCTGAAAGCGCTGATGTGAAAGAATAAAATACAGCATTGAAACTTATTCGCACAAAAAATATTTAGTTGCTAGGCTCTCAGCACTTTGCGGCATGCTTTGAATAAGATATGTGCATCGATACCCTCACGGAGTGTTGAAAACAAAATGGCGGCCGATTCTATGAAGGAAGCGCTCCGTTATTAAAATCAAAAAGAGATGAGGAGAAAAAAAAACGGCTCTTACTTTCTGCCGCGGCAGCTCATGGGCACAACAATCGATTCAGCATTGTTCCCAACAATTGTGCTGTAGTATTAGGTAAGATGCGTGAAGAAATCCATTTTAGAGCGCAAAGGACAAAATGGCGGCGAAGTCTGTGGGAGAAGCGCTCCACTAGTGAAGTTATGAAATAACTTTGCTTACATTGTGTTGCGGCAGCTCAGTGGCACATCAATCAGCTCAGCATCACTTCCGACGATAATACTGTATTTTTGGAAGCCGTGAAGAAGGTTAGTCGCCCGTCAGGTCCGCCAACCCCTCCGCCGTCCCGGGAGAGTCAGGGGCCAGCTGCCATCCTCCTCGGGCATTAGCCACGCCCCCCAGGACAATACATTTCTAACATGGTGCATGGGGGCCACGACTATTAAACCAGCAATGAAATACAACTACTTGGGGGTTTAGTTTCCAGAGACCTCCAAACCCACTGCCCTAATAGCCTACATGAAAAAGAAAGCTGCAGCCATCATGTATAGTCTCATCCACCTTAACAAGAAATTAAAAGGTGCCTCTGCCTCACCAATTCTCAAGGTCATGAAGGCTACCCTTCTCCCTGCACTACACTACGGACACTAGGCTTTTACCGGGGCCTGTTCCCTCAGTAAAGAGTATGCCCAGTGTTCAGGCTACAAGAAAGTATTCCAATTGCCCAGACACCTTTGCAGGTCCAGACTCTGCAAGGAACTTGGCCTGTCAAGTCAAATGCTAACCTGCGAGTCTGACACTAGGAAATATTACGCAGGTATACTGAAATCGCCTGGAAACTCACTCAAGCCCTGTTGAAAGACACATTTGAGAGCCCAGGGAACCCGTGGCACAGGCAACTAGAAAAAGCAATTAGTAGTATAGAAAAACTTTATTCGGTAGCCAAGTACCATCAAAGTATACATGAACAAAGCAATATATAAATACATCTTTCCGTTTTGAAGCACCAGCGTTAAAACTTGACACCATCTCTTTTTTGACCTGGAAAAAGGTCATAAACAGGCAGCTGCATCTAACTTCATTTCTGCAAGACTCTGCTTCCTTGAAGTTCACAGACATTCTGCCCCCGCTGAACACTTCTTATCGGGCAAGGAAAACCTCAACCATACCTTTCAGAGGCCATCAACAGACGAGTGTGTAGAAACATTCTGTATATGCGTCTGCTTGGTCTACCAGTAACCGACTTCAATCCGGCACAGGCCGGATTGAAGTTGGCTCCTGGGGGCGTGCAGACTATGCAACTTCGAGCATCTCCTGTGCTGCTGCCCCACCCTTGATGCCATCAGGAGGTCCCTGCTGAAACCAATTTATTTTGTGAAGGGTGTTTGCCCCTGCCAGGAGGCCTCCTCGTTATGCTTCTCCCGATCCGAATAAGAACCTGATAGACCGTTTCGTATCTATGTTGACTCTACATTCCCCCCATAAATAGAAATTAATGTACCACTTAAAAAAATATTTTGTGTTCTACCTTCACAATAATTTAATTCCTGCCTCGTATTGCTGGATAGCGAGATCTTGCATTATTTTGGTGTGAAATACCTCCTTTAACCATGAATAAAAAGAGTCTCAAGAAAAGAAACTGCGCCCCCCTTCTGCCAAATGTGTTTCCATTGGATGTTTCCCACTTTTGTTGTCAGGGTGTTAAATTTCCCGCGAAGCTTACCTTGTCTACGGGTTAGGATATCTCCAGGATGGCTGCGGTTTACAGAGGTCCTCCGAGCCACTGATAATGAAGGTAACACAAGATGCAGGCTACTGATGGTGCCGCAGAAATATAAACAGAACTCTGAGAAGTTCAAACATACTTCTTCTCGTTCCTCCCAAGCTAAGAAGGAAATCAACCCAGACTTGCTCTTTTTCTGGAAATGTACCCAGCATATGGAACTCTCTCCCTAGAGATCTTCGATGCAATCCCTCCTTCTCCTGCTTCAAAAGAGACCTGAAACGCCATCTCCTCCACAAATACTTTAACACGCACGCTAACTGAACTATGTTTAAATATTCTCTCTTCCTAAGACTAGAAGCAGTCTGTGACAGTCGGTTGTTTGTTTTCCTCTACTATCTATTATGTCTTTCTCTCCATTAACTCACACTGTGCTAATTAACCACATATGGTAACCACCGTCATTACCTAACTATTTTCCTTGTATATATTTTGTGTGGATTTGAATCTAATATGTCTTGCATCATATGCTTAGCGACTTGATTACTGTCTTGTTCATAATTATGTGAAGCGCTCTGATACCTTCGGGTCTAGCTAGTGCTATATAAAACCTATAAATAAGTAAAATAAATAAATCTGTTCCTGCAACTTCATAGGTTGCACTGGAAACGGAAACTGGCAGAGAGTAGGTGCAGTTGCACAACCAGCAATATTTCAAACTCTTCATTACACCTATCCAAGCGAATTTCCTAAAACACAATTTTCTAAGGTAACTGTTTACTATATATAATAAAATGCACCCCCCTCAGTATCAAACGTACTTCAACTTGCTTTATCCTAAATTTACCTACACAGGAGTAAATACAGTGTAATTAGAGCAAATTGGATATACGTCTAACATGCATTTGCCTGCTGTAATCCGACTATCCAATCAGACAATTGTAGTTTACAGGCAGCTGGGAACTAGAAAATGCGATATGGCTCTCAGATTGCTGCACATAATCACTATCCATATAATCCCACTGCACACCATGCCACATAATTCCAGTACACAAATCCACTCCACAACACACAATTCCATGCCACGCAATTCAACGACTAACAATTTCAATCCAACCCACATAACTCCACTGCACATCACATACATAAACTCAATAACACAAGGGTAAAAGGCATTGTAATTTACAACACCAATAGCTCTAACTCAAGGTAATGCAAGACCTATTGCATTTCCAATGCTTGTTTTTCTTCGTTCTTTTTTTATTTTTTTATTCTTCAATACATTCTGCGCGCCTTGTTTCTTTGTTTCTTTTTCCATGTTTGTTGTTCATTACAGAAAAGGACAAACGTAGGGAAGCTGTGACAGCACCCGGGCAACGACAGCGAAGCCCAGGGGGCGAGCAGCGCAGTTCACGGAAAGAGTAATCGGAGGGCATTGAAAAGGGGCGACTGTGAGGAGGAAGAGATGGGGGAAAATGTCAATTTCCCAGCTGAAGATTATGCAGCTGAGTCCTTGGTTGCTGACATGGATACCTGGCTAATTTTTGATGCCAGAAAAACCCCTAGAGCGGAATTTGAGGAATGGCTGGAAACAAACCGCCCATCATGGGTACACCGCTATGGTGACCCTGAGCGTAGCATGGAGGCTGTGGGTTGGATCTCAGTCTATGGGCCAAAAATACTAGCATGAAGCCGGAAATGTGTCGGAGATGCAGGAAGACTGGGAGCGTTTGCAGAAAAGCTGTCGCCACATCACCTTTGACACTATTAAGGAACTGGCACTGAACCACAAGGTAGTGACTGGCAAGTGGCATATGCAGCTGGACACTGGGTTCAAGATTGATCATACCTAGCGTGGCATTGCCACCTTAGTTGTTGATGGCAGGATTGTCGTGGCCAAAGTCAACCCCTGTATGCCCAACTCGGAACGCAGACATGTCCTCCGTGTCTATAATGAGGAGTTCTCGGATGAGGGAAGTGTGGGTGCTGCCATTCGCAGTGCAGGCATCAAGAGCTGCGTTCCATATAAGCCTGGTGTATGCACCTACCTTGGCGTCTACTGCAAACGCCGCTGGAGACTCTGTCCCATCATCTATGAAAGCAAATATGATCCGGAGTGCGCTCCTCGGAGCTCCCGAATCATCAACAAAGTGAGCAACACTGAAGCCTCACAGCAGCTGAGAGATGGGCATTGGGCCTTGTGTGCAGTGGCACTGGGCGAAACAGACACAAGTTAGGATCGTTATTAATGAATGCTGAACGTGCTGTTTTCGGTTGATCGCAGCAGCAGTTTTGCTGCACAAACATGAAATCCTTTCCTTTAGTTTCACTTGTACTGAATTTTACTAATGCGCACAGAAGAGGTGTGGTATTTCAGCAGTTGGATGGATCTATACATCGAAAGACAAACGTGAACTCCTATCTACCCCCTTCCTTCCCACTCCACCTTTCTCGTCAAGCCCAACACTCAATTCCTCTCCCTTCTCTACATATTATTGCACCACCCCTCCTTCCCACTACTTCCCCCCTTTCTCTCCTCGTTTGTCCACAGCCCCCCGCTTCCTGTGCACTCCATGGCACACCATCGTCTCCCTGGCACAGCTACCACCGGTCACCGAAGTGGAAATTGTTGCGAGTATTTCCTTCCCCTCTCGCGGTTCCCGGGCGCAAATGGGTTAACTGGGGGCAGTGAGGAAGTGCGGATCGCAGCTCTGTGATTGGCTGCTGAGGGGCAGGTAGTCCCAGGACCTTGGACGCTCATAGACAGCCGCGGCTGCTCGTCAGGGCTCAGAGTGTGGAGGGGGCGTATTATATGGAGGATCTGTAGGAGCGACTCTCCCAGAGGAGCAGCGGCAGAGCTGAAGAGCGGTGCCGGGGGACGGTGAGTCCAAGGGGTCTTAGTGCTTTAGTCCCGCTTCGTGAGGCCTGGGGCCATCGGGTGTGTGTGTGGGTGCCAGCTCAGGGGATGAAGTGGGGAATCCCTTGAAGAGTAAGGCGTACAAGACATGGGCAGGTAGAGCACCCCCCCCCCCCCTTCCTAATGTTCAAATAGCGCCGTGACTCCGAGAGGATGGGGGCCTGCTGAGGATCTGCCGAAGTGGATGTAGCGTACCAGTCAACAGGGGAGCTGTGAATGGGGCGTGGGAGTCCGGGCTGCTGGTTCGTCTGTTGTGGACTGGAGGTGTTGAGGCTATAAGGATTGGACAGGAGACATGGAGGGCGACAGGGATCCAACTCGGAGGTCCGGTGCTTTGGAAAGATGTGTTCGTGCGGTTGGTTGGTGGGGGGTCACAGTGCTCTAAGCACAAGGTTTTTTTCTCGCGGGTGCATCCCTGCTGGCGGCCCTGTGCCCATCTCTCCGAGCTGCACGGGTTCAGGGGTCGCCCAGGTTCTCGCTGTAAGGCGCTTGAGGGCCGGCGTGCTTTTCGCGAGGCGCTTGGTTGCAGATTAGGGGCGCCAGGGGTAACTACTGTACAACGTACGGATGCCTTGGAGTACCTGTGTGTCATCTGTGGTACAGTGTGGTGGTGCTCTTTGCGGGGCAGGTCGCGCCGCTCTTTATACCGTAGATGTCTGTCTGGATCCTCTTCTAGAGGATAAACACAATGTCCCATCACAACCAACCCCGGGGGGTCATAAAGCTCTCGTTCCAGGCGTCTCTTATGGGGACACACCTTACCTGGTGGAGGGAGATTTATATTCCTTCTGATTCCTGAAGTTTGTGTCACGAGGTACAAATATAACAGAAAGCAGGAACCCCGCTCGTATCCCCAGACTCTGCCCCCAACCCATCAACATCTCGGCCCCAGGGCGAAGCGTGGTCAGTAGGATGGGGGGAGGGGCTGGTTACGAGACACAGGGAATGAGGTGAGCCCAAGGAACAGTAGGAAGGGAGAGGAGTGCAGATTGTGAGGAATACTTAAACTCAATACTTTGTAAATATTTTTTTAAGATCTTTAAAACAGAGACTAGAGTGTGTGTTTTCGTCTGCGTGTGTATGTACAAAGCCCATGTGAAATCCCCTGCTCAGCTCTTTCATCTTCAGCATCCTCCCTTCACTCTCTCCTGGATGCACTTCCTCACCTCTCCTTCACCACCTCCTAAACATAAAACGCTCACATGTAAGCACTGCATTTTATTTTACTTTCGCCTTGTCAATATTCCGACAACTGTGTACCTCCATCTAACATATTTGCACTTAATCACAATCGCAACAGCAATACGTGACCATTGCGCTCTGCAGAGAGGCCAAGGACTGGATGATCATGTATTCTGAATATCTTTATGGCCCACTGACCAGTACTGGGACAGACTTGTGATGCCTTCAGCCTCCATGCCAGTCCTGTGGCGCATACTTGCCTGGAGGCGACTCAGTTCAAAGTATGCCCTATAAAAGAGCATTATTCTATAGGAGAAACACAGCATCCTGGAAATAGCTCACTTAAGCGTGCATACCCTAAGTGTGTTCAACATAGGAAATCTGAACAGGAACTAAATCAAGGACTTTGATTACCTTTCCGTTTTTTACGTTCAAAGTTCAGAAATGGGTCAGCGTTGTTGCTAGTAAAGTTAAGGACATGAATATAGGGACCAGTTTCCCTGCCTATTTTTAATTACTGCCGGGCCTGAGACCTGGAGGGACCCGGCCTACTTACTGTGCATAATACATTGTTAACTCACAAAACCAGATTGAAAATTACAAAGTAAGAACGACACGTGTTAAAGCACAGAGGCAGACTTATTTTTTTAAGTTACCCGGTCACCTGTCAATTGCTGTATTCATATTTGAAACTAGAAGTATAGTGGTGAAATCTATTGTCCCCAAGTAATATACTGAAGAAGGCCCTTTATCTGAAACATGAACAAAATCATGGCCTATAGTTGTGTAATTCAAGAAGCTGAACAATGATTCTGTGTCGCAGAAATGCTTTATTGCGCTAATTGTGAAATTCATGTAACACCACACACCGTTCGCAGCCTAGCATTTATTTCAGGAAGGCTCCCAGAGTGCCAAAAAAGTAAAAACATCCCTCAATCCTTTTTTGTAAATTGATATCTTGCATCTTACAGTGCCTCCTTCCTACATGCCTTATTTAAGGTACTTTCTCCTGATGGTAAAGGTGCTTCTAGATGCTATGTCGACGCACTGAAGCCTAAAACTGCTGACAAGTTCTAAAACCTAACTAGAAAAAAAAACAGAATATAAAGGCTCACCTTTTTTTATTACAAGATACGTGCCTTATTGTATCTTTTACGCAGATTCTTTTAGTCTACGAAAATCACTATTTGTTGGTGAATAGCGCTCAGTGAGATCTGGTCAATGTGTATATACACTTCCCTTAAGGAAATCTTTTGTCTTTTACAGTGTTGGGGTCCTTTTTGTATCCATGTATGTTAAAATGACAAAATAGTAAGATTGTACTGCTACGGACCGTGATGCGTAATTTAGCTAACTTTGCCACAGAATTTAATACTCCTTGCAGCATAATTCCAGTAACTATGGTCAGGGCCATTGGAATTATGCAGCTTTAACTGCCTAATTCTAGAGTTGCGTATTTACACATAATCCTCTACATGCTGCATAATCTGCAAATTAAAAAAAAAGTGTTTAGCTCAAATAGATAAAACGTTATTAAAAACGCGATGAAACGTGTTGCTGCGCAGTAGAAGGTCCTGCTCAAAGGTTGAGTTGTCACTGTTCAGTTGCTTATTGCTATATTTTGATGTTAACCTGTTATTAAAGAAGTGAAACATTTGCCTAGACAGTGTTAACGTGTGAAATTGCAAAATAGTGAAGTAATAATATCCGAAATGTACCAAATTATGCTACATAATTTGCCTTTTCTTGCCACATAACTTCATGATCACTGTTGCATAGTTTAGACGGTCTCTGCCACATAATTGCAGTGGCCCTGGTTACAGTGAGGAACTCTGTTCAAGTAAAGCCTCAGAGTTTGCAGTGTGCAGCCCAAGTGTTGTATATGGTTTTGTCTTATTTTACACAAATAAAAGCTTAGGAGTCCTCGCTTGAGGTTCGAATGATTGCTGTTTGTTAAATACACATTTTTAGTTGTGTACCTCTAAAAAAAAACATATGGCTTCATGTTCAGTGTTATATTTACTGTGCAGCAAGTAGAGGTGGTTGATTTGAGTGGTTAAAGTTTTAGACATGCACAGAATGTATTCACACATTCACTTTTATTTCATCCTTCAACAAAATCCACAATTCCAAGTGCAATAGGCCAAAAGGGTGGCAGCAAAATGGTGTACAGATGTGATGACTCGATTTTTAAAAAAAATGAGCACATCTGTATCTTGGCATTTCACAGAACTAGACAACACTGTTGCAAAACAGTTTTCGAAATTCTCTGTACAATGCTTGCATGGTGATATTGCTGCACGCGTGTGCACATTCCGTAGCATGCAAGATGTATGATCTGCAAGTTGCATTGTTCTTCGGCATGAACAATGAATAAATGCTATATACAATTAATGCCCATCAATTTTACTATTCGTGCAGCATGCTATTACAGAAAACTGATGAGCTACCATATGGGATATGTATCTTATGTTGTAGTACAGCATGCTGCTAAATAACTTTGGAAAGATACTCCATAGCAGCGTCTTAGAATTTTTTGATGTGTCAGAGCCTCGTTCCCTGATACCTTGAAACCCCCCTACTAAGTTGGTGCATAGTTAATGTGATGGTATCGGTCATTAATATGCTCAGATCTTGCTCATCTTGCACTACATCGTAATGCATTATTCATAAAGGGTTACACAGTGTACATCTTTCCTTATTGCATATTAATAACCATATCTTGCCTAATTCTGCAAGGCATAATCGTTAGTCACGTCTCTTCCAGGTTGTCATAAATCACTTTCTGCTGCTGTAACAGCTCTGCTTCTTTTGATTACTTGGTACAACAGGATATTTTTTTGTAACATATTTTTATTGATATTTTCAGGTTTATTGTGATGAACCACAGACAAATCTTTCAATCCATTGGATCGCATATTACAGTATCTGGTATCACACATCATTTGTCGTAGACAGGAGTGTTACTTGAAAAAACAATTTGTGAACCCTATGGACCCTAGTAGTGAATATGTCACGCGAACTGGGGTATAACACAGGAAGAACTGGGGGATGATTATGGAATTTCACGTCCGGGCCTCCCTGTCTGACGCCCGGATAATTGTGTGGGTGTAACGCACCGATAATTTGCAGTTGAACTGACTCCTAGGTTCGACCGGCAGGAGTGACAGTATGCGCCATAAAGCTGCCTTCAATGTGATCGTGTCCCCAGAATAGGAAGGGTTTGGTCGGTCAGGGTCTAAGACTGTGTTTGCAGGCCTGTTAGTGTAGGTGTGTCACCGTTTGGGTCTTCGCCGGGGGTCAATTGCTTAAAGCGATGTAACAACAGGGCCCAATCCATTGAGATGGGATGCTTGCGAACCCCTCTCACCTCCTCCTCCCGCAACGTTTCCTCCTCAGCTGCCGCCCATTTGTGTGTAGCTCCCACCCAAGCCGCGAGTGGGGGGCCGGTGGGGGAACGCCAGTGCATGGCGATGCTCCGTTTGGCTAATAACACCGCTAGGGAGAGAAAACGAGTCTGCACCTTGTATTGTGTGTGTGTTCGGGAGATACCTAGTGCGCTGGCTTCCCATGTGCTCATGCATGTGATCCCTGTGAGGTCCCCTAGAGCAGTATGGATGTGCTGCCAAAAATATCGGATTATGGGGCAACTCCAAAACATGTGTTGGAAATCTGCATCCTGTGATTGGCATCTGGGGCAAAGGAACTGCGTGTCTGGGTAGAATCGTTGGAGGCATGCTGGTGTCAAATAAGCTCTATGGAGTATGTAAAATTGTATATTTTTAAAGCGTGCATTTCTGGATACCTTCTTGGGGTATTCCAGGGCACCCTCCCATTCCTTCTCGTGAAGTGAGCGTCCAATTTCAGCCTCCCAGATGGCTCGTAGGGTCGCTAGCGGTTTATTGGTAAGCTCTCGTATGGCCTTATAGAGCCATGTGGTTAGGTGTCGAACCGCTCCCATATGTAAAATCGTGTGAATGACTGGAAGTGTGTGTGGCCCCCCCCCTCGAGAGGTCATGGTACGGTCGGTAGCTATCTAGTAGTTGGCGGTAAAGCAGGAATTGTCCTGGGGGAAGATCATAGTCTTCCATGAGACTTTGGAATGGTCTAAGCTGTCCGTCCTCAAAAAGGGACTCCATCTCGGTGATGCCGCAGGACGTCCATCTGGTGAGCATATTGTTTGTCTAATAATGTTCACCCTTGGGCCACCCAATTAATGGGAGTAGAGGTGAATACAAGGGTGTCTCTGATGACATGCGGTGTATTCTTTGCATGCACCTTCATGCCACTGCCACCTGTAGGGGATATGTATGTTTCGGTTTGGTGCCAGGGAGCAACAGACGGCGGACCTCTGAAACGGGTACCGGACCCGTTACGGTGTGCGTTTCTTCCGTGTACCTGTCCGCCGTCCAGTGGGAGAGCCACTGTAGTTGTGCCGCTAAGAAGTAGGCTTCGAAGGAGGGAGCGCCTAGGCCACCTTGTGTGGTGGGTAATTGTAGTTTTTTCAGTGCTATTCTATGTCTGGTAGAGCCCCAAATTAACGCGCTGAGAAGCGAGTCCAGATCCCGAAAGAAGGTTCCAGGTGGAATCACTGGTAGGTTGGTAAAGTAGTATAATAATCGTGGAACTATTATCATTTTGGCTAAAGCCACTCGGCCTATTGGGGCCAGCGGGAGGCTTTTCCAAAATCCGACTGCGGCTCTAATGCCCGCCAGTGCCCTACAATGGTTACCCTAAAAAATATCAGTTGGGGAATGATAAAGACGGATCCCGAGATACCGGGGTGCTTCCGCGCTCCAAGGCACTCTGTGACTACCCAGTCTAACTTCCTGAGGGGGTAGGCCCGGATGCAGTGGGTATATTGTGGATTTATCCCAATTCACCCTTAACCCAGAGGCTGCTGCGAATTCCGTTAGTGTCACCCAAAGGGGGGTTAAGTCTTCTGCGATGTGTCTCACGTATATTAAGAGATCGTCAGCGTACATGGAGACACTATGTATGGTGTCCGCTATGGGAATGCCCCAGCGCGTTCCCTCCTGGCGAAGCCGTATGGCCAGGGGCTCGACTGCCAGGGCAAAAAGTAAGGGGGACAGCCCTGCCTCGTGCCCCTCCGAACCGCAAATTCTGCTGAGATATATCGTCCCAAGCGAACCCGTGAGGTGAGTTTAGTGTATAAAAGTTGTGTATAAGCGATGAGGGTGGGGTTAAGGTCCGCCCGCTGTAGGACTGTGAAAAGATACTGCCACGTGAGGGTATCAAATGCTTTCTCGAGGTCTAGGATGAGACAGGCCGACCGGGGATATATCCCTTTCACCTGGTCCTGGATGTGGAATATGCGGTGTATGTTCTGGGATGTGCGTCTACCGGGGATAAATCCACATTGGTCCGGATGGACCAGGGGACGTATAATTTGTGCGTACCTGTCTGCCAATATCTTCCCGAAGAGTTTGCAGTCAGCGGAGAGTAGCAATATAGGGCGATAGGAGGCCATTTGCTGCGGATCACGATGCGGCTTTAGGAAAGTCACGATTACTGACTCTCTCAGGGATCTCTGTAGTTCTCCCTTCTCTAGCGCAGTCACGAGCATCTCTGCCAATCGAGGGACCAGTTGTGCAGAAAAAGTAGTGAAATATTCTAGTGGAAGCCCATCTGATCCCGGCGCCTTATTATGGGCTAGGGCGTGTAAGGCACGGGTCACATCTGTCGCTGTTATCGTCATTTCTAGGGCCTCCCTATCTGTCCTTGTGATTTTTGGTATAGTCAGGGGATCGAGGAAACGATCCACTACGGCCTGTGGAGTTGAGGCTGGGTCATTGTAGATCCCCGTGTAGTAGCCGTAAAATGCCCCAAGAATCTCGGCTTGGGAGCGCACCAGTTTAACCTGGGAATCCAGGATTTCGGTGATGGGTTTTACATCAGTGTCTTGTTTGGCCAGCCACGCCAATAATGTGCCCGTTTTGTCCCTTTCTTGATGCATCCGAGTTGCATACGATCTAAAGTTGTATCGGCGGAGACCTGCGCAAGCGGCTTGATCCGTTTTTGCTTTGGCTAAGCGCTGCGTCCCCTCCTCGGATGTGGTGTCCCGTTTAGTGATAGCGGCGAGGTGTTGCTCAGCCTTGGTAAGAGCCTGTTCCAACGTGCGCATGACCCCTGTAATTTGTTTCATGCATTCTCCTCTGGCCACTACTTTAAATGTGTCCCATTCCACTAATGCTGAGGAAGCTGTACCTGCATTGTGTGCAAAATAGTCTTGAATGCTGCGCTCCTGTTCGTGCCTAAAGACGTGGTCAGAAAGACAATCCCTTGGCAAACGCCAGGTAGGGACGGGGGTGCGTGGGGGCCTCCAGTTGAGTCGTAGGATGTGGGCATCGTGATCAGAAATGACCCTGCCCATGTAGTCTGTATGGGTAATTTTGGGCAATATTGCTGCCGAGCATAAGAATCTGTCGAGACGGACACGCAGATTATGCGGGATGGAATGGAAAGTGTACAACCGGGTCTGTGGGTGGCGCATTCGCCACGCGTCAGTAAGTGCCCAGTGCGCGAGCCAGGCCCGAAATCTGTCGGTTTGCCTGAGGGCCGGAGAATGCACCGGAGGGGGGTGAGAGCGGTCTAGGTTTAGATCTAGCGTGCAATTATAGTCTCCACCCAAAATCCAGGGAATAGAGGCAAAAGGGACTAAAATCCCGGTGAGGTGATCCCAAAATTTGTCTTGTTCTACATTGGGGGCATATATGCTACCAAGGAGTACCGCCTGCCCATCTAAGAGGCCCTCTAGCAACGTATATCTGCCGTCTTTGTCCACCACCCTCCGGAGTTCCTGGAAGGGGGTTCCCGGTCGAACCCAGATCAGTGCCCCGCGTGCATACGCGGAATAGTTCATGGCGCATATGGTACCCCGCCGTTTAGCCTGTAGTTTTCCCACCTCCTTCACGATGAGATGTCTCCTGTAAGAAAGCTATCCGAGCATTTTGACGTTTTGCATATGAGTACACTGCATACCGCTTGCTCGGAGTGTGGAGCCCCCTAACGTTGAGGGTGAGGATGTTGATATCAGTATGTGGTGTATTATTGCCATGACTCCGTATCGGTGTGTGATGATCGGGGTCTGTGTCTGTCGGGATGTGCTAAGCAAGGCCAACCCAACTGCGTGAGGGTGCGTGTACCCCACACCACTAACTGTCTTTGCGTTGCGAGCACCCGGATCTGTGTCATTCCATGAAGGGGGTTAGGATATTGCTGAACTGAAAAAACAAACTGCATAACTGGGGTCGGGAAACATTCCCAATGCCAAGGACCCATCGCCAGAGACGATGCGTCCAAACCTGCGCTCCCTAGTGAGGGGGTGCAACAATGTATGGTGGGGGCGGCGGTGTGGATGTGCAAGGCTAAACACGGATCGGGCCTTTGTAGGATCAATGGGTGTTGCTCATGACGTGTCGAATAATGGCAATGGTGCCTATAGTTAGTGAGTGAATATAACTACCCTCGTTATGTTCACGGCAAACCCATCTTGCGTCACAAGAGTTCTTGATTATTCATCTAGGATGAGGTCCGCTGTCGGAGGGGTGACCAAAGGGGGAGTCACAGAGTCTCCGCCCGACAGCGATCCATCACTTTCGTTCTCCCCCCTCAGATGAAAAAATGTGCGGAGGTCGATCTATGTCTTCCAACTGGGGGGACGCCTGCAGATCGATCACTGCCTGCAGGGCCTCCCTCTGTTCTTTCACAATCTGTTCCAGATCGGGAGAGTCCTGGGTGCGTAGTCTGGTCCCACTACTCGCACCACCACGTGGGCGCCTCTGGGTGCATCTCCTGGGTCGTGACAGTTTAGGGCTCGGATCCCTTGTGGTTTCTGCTCTGGACTGCTGTGTGCAGTGTTGATCCGCCCAATCCTGCGCTTCCGTGGCGGTAGTGAAAAAAACAGTGGAGCTGTTATGGACGACCCTGAGGCGAGCTGGAAAGAGCAAGGAGTACTGGATATTGTTCTCACGAAGTCGGCGTTTCACGTTCAGGAATGAAAATTGTTGTTGCTGCACTGCTCTTGCATAGTCCGGGAACACCATGATCCGCTTATTTTCGACCTGCAGGGCGCCTGCCGCACGCAGCACCGCGTCCCTGTCCCGGAAGTGCAGGAACTTCGCCAGCATCGGCCTTGGAGCCGCTCCTGGCGGCGGCCTGCGGGCCGGGACCCTGTGGGCACATTCCATAGAAAAGAATGCAGACCTGTCCGTCTCTGGAGTGAAGGATTTCACCCATGTTTCCATGTAGTGCAGAGGGTTCGTGCCTTCAATGCCTTCTGGTAAACCCAGCACGCGAATGTTACAGCGTTTCGAGCGTCCCTCTAAGTCGTCCGTACGCTCCTCCATAATGGTTGGGCGATGTAGGAACTCTTGTAGCGTCTTCTGGTGCATCTTGATTGTGGGTTGCAGGTCGGCCATCGTCTTTTCCCCGTCTTTCACTCTGTCCGCCAGTTTGCGGTGATCGCCGCGGATGAGGTTGATGTCCGTTGTCTGGGTCCCAAGCCTCTCCTCCATGGAGACTCTGGAGAGCTCGATGGCCGCAAGGACCTGATCCGTCGATCTCGGCCAAACTGGATCGGCCTGTGGTGCTTCTGCGTCCACCCACGTCCGGGTCTTTGGCATATTCTCTGGAGTTGTCTCGGGCACCGCTGTATGTTGGGTCGCTCTTGATTTCCCCATCGCGGCGACGGGGGAATGATGCGTGCCGAGAGCGTCTGCCGTTAATGTGGGGCGTGCGGTCTGACGATACAAGGCTCCCCGCCGGAGCCGGCAAAGCTCTGGTCCACCCCCACCAACGGTACGAGTGCAGCAGTCCTTCTAGAGGGGGAGGGGCAACTCTGTTGATGGCCCCGTCGCCACTGGAGTCGGGCACCCTCCAGAAACGCCTCAGTGCTCCTCCGCAGAGTTTCCAAGGGTTAAGGGGTTCTCTGCTACGCGCCCCTCCTCTGTTAAAAGGAACTGTCCCTCACGGTGCCTGGGGTCATGCCGCCATGCCAACGTCAGGCAACCGTCCATTCCTGTGCAGTCTGTGATGGGCCGCTCGGCTTTAGGGGCTCTTGCGGGCGTAGGGATATGGGGGTGCAGCTCACCTCACTGTCGCCAGTATACTTCTCACCAAGTCGCCGATTCCATGCCCTGTCGGTCCCGCTAAATGTCGGGTGCCATCTTAAGGTCAGGCGCACCGGCTACGAAGAGGAATTCATAAGGGCCCACATCAAGTTGAGGGCGAGCAGCTGCCTCTGCGACCTCGGGTCTCCAGGTGGAGGAGGCGCCACCCCAGGCCGGCACCGCAGCGCGATGTCCGCTCCCGATCCCGTCGCCAGAGGGGGTTCGTTTCAGCTCCAAGATGGCCGCTCGCTCCCTTCGCGCCGTCTCGAGGCTGGCAATGGGCGCGCGCTCGGGGAGCTTAGGAATCTCTGGTGCCCCAAGCCTGCGGGCCGGCGTTTTCATCCCTCCGTGTGTGGACTGTGATGGACTGAGGGCGGCGCCGGCACCAAGGCCCCCGCATATGCTGCCTAGTTCAGTCCTCCAAGACTGTCATCCGCCATCTTGCGGCCAAGAGCCCCGGTCCGGCACCTGTACCGCCGCCGCCTATCTCCCTCGTTGAGCGCCTGATAAACGCTCCGACGGACGCAGGACCCGTTCCGGTGTCCGACGCTGGTTTTGTGGCTGCAAGCAACGCCTGGAAACGGGAAATCTGCGGGCCCGATCGCGGAGCATCAGCAAGCCACAACTGCCATTGTAGCCTGCTTGGCCATGCCCCCCTACTTGGTACAACAGGATGATGCTTCTCTTGCTACCGAATGTCTGGCGCTCATGGCCCTGTGGCCATGCCTGGGCTGCGAGTGCAGTGTCCGCCCAGTGCAGACCATCTCTTAATCCTTTTGTCTGCCATTAAAGGGTCCCTGCCATGAGGCATCCAAACCCAAGGACCCTGTTCAAGCAATTGTGTGCAGATAATTATTGTTAAACCTTCTGACTCCCTGCCTCTTGGTCTCCCTGCGACTCCTGCGTTAACTGGTATGGGATCATTTTCTTCCGGTGACCATGCTGGGAACTACTTGTCCTGGTCGCCTTTTGGCTGTGCTAGTGGCCCGACCTTCTCTCATGATTGGACCCTTTGAACCCAAACTTGTTTTGGTTGTCCGCTGGCCCTTTGCCTTGGTGCCCTCTTGACCCTGCTGCCGCCAGGCCCCTTGTTTGCTGCCCACTGGGGCGGGGGGGAGGTTCAGTTAATCAGGGTTTATAAAGTACAGCTACTCACCCATGAGGGTCTCACGGTGCTGGTGGGATGGGGGGGGGGGAGAAGGGAGGGGGGCTGCTGATCCGTCTGAGTGCTGGGGTTCATTCGAAGAGTTTGGTCTTGAGGTCATACGGGAATCCTCTGAGGTGGAGAGGCAGTGTGTTCCAGGTCTTGGTGGCAGTAGGAGAAGGATCTTCCTCTGGTTCTAGTCTTGTGGATCCGAGAGACGTGGCTAGGGCCAGTTGAGCGGAGCAGAAGCGTCTGGTGGGCACGTCGAATGAGAGGCAGTCTGGGTCATGCGCCTTCCCTCTAGGGTTGGCTGCGCCTCCCGGTGGGCGGTACAAGATTACTCATCTGGAGCAAGGGACTTCTGCTCAGACTCCGGTCTCTACTGGTGTGATTGTCAAAGGAACACCGCAAGTGACAGCACTGTTCATTCAATGTGGCATTGTAATTGTTGTGGAGCAGGGAAACCGACCACAGGCAGAGTGACACTAGACTTCTCCCTCCTTTGGAAACACAACAAACGGGTAACAAAGTATTTTAAGACAACATTGCACAAACAACATGACAAGACACTCAAACCAACATGACCCTCCTACAGCACGTTAAAAACTCTTCCAGACCTTTACTCGGAGCTGTCTTACGGTGACCAACCGTCCATAAAGTTCACGGACCGTCCGTTATTTTGGCATGATGTCCGTTATCATTCTTTTTATGGGGACTGCAGCAAGCTGTGCTGTTCCCCCCCCTGGAGAAGCTCCAATTCGAGTTTAAATGTTATTGCTGTCGGGGCCAGCTTGCACTTCTCTCTTAAACTGTAGAGGCTGCGGCAGCCCCTCCCTGACCTCACCCAGACTCGGGACTGGCCCATTGTCATTCTGACTTTGGCTGATTGTCGCATACAAAATGACAATGGGCCCTTTGGTAGTTAAAGCAGGGGGTGTGCCTTGTCTTGCATCTGCCTGGGGCATGGCGTTCTGTTTTTGTTTCGAAGCCGTGCTGGGAGGTTTAGCAAAAATCAGAATGAATTTAGGCCAATCTTTTCATAAACTCCTGAGAGTTAAAAGGTGAAGGTATTTGATTAATCTAGATGTTTATGTTGCATTAATGTCCTGCCCAGTACCATTTAAAGCATGTTTCATGTTATTAATCATAAATAGGAAAACCTGACAACTACTCTGTTCAATAGAAAAAACCCTTCTAGATATGCGCTGTACAGTGGGCTCTTCCTTCCGAGTGCTCTGGGGAACAAGGTTCAGAAACCCACCCATAAGATGTAGTTGGACTCTGGCATATGTAGGGTGGCATATGTAGGGTGACCTATGTCAAAAGAAAAGGGTTTTCAGCAGGCATTGACAGTATATTCAACATGTCATCTGTACAGTTCAGAACATAGAACACCACATGATGACAAACTCGGCTATAGGTCAGAGTTGACCCACAGCCGAATAGGAACATCCACTGATCTATTAGCTATGCAGGTTTCATCTGCATTCTCCATCGCATCCAACGGTATATGCTGGGTGGATTGAAGCACTTGTATTTACCACATCTTGAAGTCTGCCTGATCTTGGTATGTGTTCACTTGGGAGGTTTGGCAGTGTACTCTGGGCGTGCATTTGGTGTCTAAAATAGGAGTCATGCAGTGAAAGACATGGGAGACTATGTATAGAAGTTGGGAAAAATCTGGAAGCAGCTATGATTCTATGTTCTAAGTCCTGCATAAGGAATTAGATTGTAAACTGATGGGCACGCTGTGCATAATTTTAGTCCAGAATTTTGACCCTTTGCCCTGAATTTTTACTCACTGTCCTAAATTTGCACCCATGCCAATTGGTCACCCTAAACTGTCTACTACATATCCAATTGTTTCTATTAAGCAAAACAGATTGGGTAGGATCAGTTGTGTGTTTCGTTTATTTTTTAAATTGGGGGGGGGGGGGGTGTATGTTGTAGAAGAGGGTTGGGTCCGGAAACAGCTTTCCAATTCAGTACACCAATAAATTTAAAAAAATGTTGACTTGTTGTGGTTTATTTTCCTCCGACCCCAAGAAGAGGGAAGCTGGGGGCCGTAGAGATTGGCTTGTCCGTTTGCTTCACGTCATCAAGACACTCTATTCCCAGTCCCTGGCTTCATACATGTTTGTTATCAAGCAATGTAATCCAGTTTGTTCAGTGGCAGCCATATCCAGCGAAGGTCCCTGACGAGTATGGTGGTGAAATGAACGTGGACACCCCCAGACTAGGTTCCCGACCAGTTCCCGTGCTATTGTACGCTGATGACGCGGTACTTTTAGCCCGCACACCTAAAGGTCTTCAGAGCCTGTTAGATGGGTTCGTTAGCTTCATGGCCAGTTTAGATCTATCAGCCAACCTAACCAAGTCTTATGTGATGCTGGCTGGGTCTAAACCCTGTAAAAGATTTTCTTACAAAATAGGCACACATAAAATGGAAAAAGTTGAAACCTTCTCTTATCTGGGTATACTTTTTGATGGGCTTTTAAATTTTAAATTTTTAACTGAAGAGCGGAGGTCAAAGCTAGTGGTATCTACAGGGGCCATAATGAGCTATGGGCGCAGGCTGGGCAGGTGGTCCCCTGAGCAGGTTATGCACCTATATGGCTCCATCTGTTGCCCCAAAATATTATACGGGGCAGAAGTGTGGGGCTTTGTAGTTACCCAGCAAATACAGATTGAGGAGAATAAATTTCTGAGAAAGATTCTCCAAACCGCTCAAAGTATATCGGCCTATATTTGCCATGACGAATTGGGTAGAGCATATATGGAAGATCTGATCAAAATCAGACCTATCATGGCCTGGCTAAAAATTTGGACCAATCCAGAGGCGGGACTGAGTAGACAAATAGTCACTGACTGCATGAATAGGGATAAGGGAATGTGCATACCATGGCTGAACTACGTTAGGGTCACCCTGGAGAGTTTAGGGTGTAAGGATCTTTTTTATAACCCACTAACAATAATCCCCGAGGACAAAACCAGAATTAAAAGAATGTTCTTCGAAAAAGTGACCACACGAAGATCGGTCCTTGAGGAAAGTAAGCCTACAGTCCGCGCCCATATAATGGTAAAGACAGTAGAAGGTATGGAACCGTACCTTGCCCTCATACACAATGCACAGGACAGGTTCCTAATTACACGATTTAGGTTCAACCTTCTACATCATCTACTGGCTGACCCGCTTGGTTTTACTGTCACAGTCGAACAGAAGGGTACCAGCGGCTGCGACAATAGGTCTCCGCAGGATACCCTTCATTTCGTTTTATTATGCCCTTTTTATTCGATACCTAGACGTAAATATTTAGTAAGGATTCTTAAACAAATGAAGTTTAGACATGCTAAGGTCGCCCTTTTATATTTACAAAGATCTGAGAACCCACTAGCACTGGCCTGTATTTTAAATTTTATTAAAGTTGCAATAAGACTTAGGAACACCAGGGGACTTCCTGATTGAACTGTGAATTTGGAATGAATTGATGATAATGGTCTCTGTGTAGTTATTGGATTTGTAATGAACTGAATGTTTTTAATTGTATATTTGTACTTTTATGATATTTTTTTAAATATCGAATAAAGGAATTGATTGAGTATGGTGGTGACCTAGAGCACGTGCGAGGTAGGCCCTTCATCTCGCAGCAGGAGCGGTGGTTGAGCACCACCGGCTTGCTCACGCACACTCCGTATTTTGAATGTTGTTGGCATGTCACGTCGTGTAGGTATCCCCGCCAAGGTAAACAGGCCGTGGCACCAGACAATGGCATGGTACCTATCTCCGTGCCCTGCGGCGTCAAGGGAATGCTTCAGGAATGTGAGGCGCGGCCGGTGTTGCTCTTAGCGGGCTCTGGTATCTCTCGGTGGATGACGATAGAGGCTTCATTCCTCGTTCAGTCTATTTCCGGTCTCAGAATTGCCCTTTTCTCTCCCCTGGCCGGGGGGGGGGGGGGGGGGGGGAGGAAGAGTTCTTCGTTTTCAGGTTTACTTCCGCTCACTTTTGTTTTTCGTGTGGTCTGAGCTTTTCGGTCGGTAAAGTTATTCTCATAATTTGTAACACATTCGTTTTGTTTACATGGAGAGTTTCGCAAGCTGTTCCGGTTCTAGTGGGCTGTGCTGTGTTCTACGACGATAGCAGAAGGCTCTTGTGTGTTTTGGGGCGAGCAGGGCCTTGCTGGCCATAATTTGAATGGCGTTGGGGGTTGTGAAGGTCTTTCATCCTCTTTGCTTTTTTCCTCTGGTGGGGTAGTATTTTTGGTGCCCTGTATGTTTACAGTTTCCCAGATGTTGTGCTTTGTAGCAGTCCCTTGCCTTGCTCTCTTTGCGGGAGAGAATTCAGGTCCGTGTGTTTCCGAAGTGGAAATGTTTCAGGCATGATGTCCATTCTCAGCAGAAGGAGTTCGTTGCCCATTAATAAACTGAATTGCAGCGGACACACGCAATCGAATAAGATGGGTGTTCATCACCTCCAGGTCTTATTGCCTTTCTCTGATCCTCACCACTTTATCTTGATTCGTCCTTGCTTGCCGCAGAGGCTAACCTGGAAGATGCAGTTATGTGGTTGGTGCTGCTGCCAACTCGATTGCTTAAATCCAAGTAGCCAACTCCATAAATGCCAATATAATGACTACTTTGGCCCCCACAGGTGTGTTTTCTAGCTGAGGTCATTTGAACATTTCTCAGATTCCTACTGAAGTCCTAAGTTTAGGCTAGCTTGCATCTCCTGCTGTGTATTTTTATCCCCCTTTTTGATCTCACCATGGCCGCTTTCACCCTCTGGGCAGTTCTTGGGATGTACATGAATAGAACCCTCTGCTTCTATTCTGTGGAGGGGCCTGACGATCTGTTTTCCTCCAGTGAGCAGCCTCGCTACACTTCTTACACATTATATGGGGCGGGTGGGTCAATGAGCTGATGTGTATATAGGGGTTGACGTAAACCGCCCACCCCTTGCACACACAAATAGTCTTCTATGCATGTTTCTCCAACATACAATGTGTGTGCCCTCCACTCACCACATTTATAGCTAACGCTCTGTTGGGGGAAGCAACACAAAATGTAGTGTACCTCTGTCTGCTCAAGATTCATGTAGGAAATAGTACAGGACAAGCGGAATGCACAAGTAGGCAGGATGGCGCAGGCCATGAAGGACTTCAGAATGGGCAAGTATGGATGGATGTGGAAGGGTTAGATGGGTTGCTGGAAAAGAGAGACTTGACTCATGGGTGGGTATCCAACAGTTCTTGAGTCCTGTTTGAGAAACTTGAAAGATGGTTATTTTTTTTTCTTCTTAATGCAGGTACTTTGGACCCAATTTTACCTTCTTGTGAAATTGCATGAGACTCTGCCTGAGGTCTCAAACAAGCAGGCTGGTCTTTAGAAAATCCTTGAAGACTTGACTTTTTTTTTTTTTTCATGGTTTAAAGTATGTCTCCCGGTCTCTTGATTAGTGATGGCACTCCTCAGCGCTAAGACGCCTTGGCATTCACGTGCTTTAGAAAAATACTACTTACTTACTGCAAAAGCAGCCAAGGCACATCGCCCAGTACTTGAAAATGTTTTTCTTGGTAAGTGAGAGTATCTAGTGCTTTCACCTGCCAAAACCATTCTTCCCTTTCCTACCCTTTGAACCCGCCTGCCTCACAGGGAATCCACTGCTCCCCTTTACCACCTGCTTAGAGCACGTAATAAATGGGAGCACTCCCTTCCCTCAGAATATGGAATACCTTTCCAAATTCTCTGTGGTCATTCTGTGTCCACATAGTCTTTCCACATTCCATGGGGTTTAACTGGCAATAAATAGGCTTCATGGTGAGACAGTGGCTGATAACGGTGATTCCAGCCACTGGGGATCTCTGCATTGAATTCCGCCTAACTCTTAATCAGGACCAACCTCTTAATTTACTTGAACTGGAACCTGTGGCCCACAGTTCACTAACAGATCCCTGGAGTTAATTCAGTAACCCCTGATCCCTCCCCTATTGGGATGGCACTTGTGGCCAGCAGGTTCCACGTAGATCAGTTTGTTGCATTACATAGTGCTTGTGTTTCAGATCGAATCCAGCTATAATGGTTTGGAGAAGGAATAGCTACCAAAAATAAAATGCATGATACATTTATGGTTTTGTGCCGTTAGAGACGCTCAGAGGGCAGAACTTTCGACAGTACAAAACTACTAATTTTTATTCTTTCTTACCAAACTTGGGGACTTCTTAACTTTCCCCAAAATATTCCTGGCCTGGAGTTTGAATAGAAAGATCCACGAGCCATATTTTGAAAGGATGGGGTCTAGTTAAAGACATTGAATTACTCCATTTAAACTAAAATCATAAATCTATATATATGTGATCAAGACTCGACAAGAGTTGAAACGCGTAATAGCGGCATCGTGGAAAATAAAGAATTAAATAACTTGCACCAACTTCGTGGTCCGTGTCAGTGTGTGGCAGGTAAAAGCTGAGGATTCCGCGGAGAGAGAGATAATTAATATATATATATATATATATATATATATATATATATATATATCACCAATGGAGCGTGCCGCTGTTTGGACCACATTTGCTGAAAATAAACTTAACAGATGGCAGCGCCCGGTGCATGAATACTTACAAAGTGGACGGGGAGAAACTAATCTCCAGCAGACTGCGCTCGGCACTTGGAGACGATCGGACCGGAGTGTCTTTGACTTCAAATTCCGCCCAGCGAGACTTTGTTTTAAAAGGACCGCTTCATCATACAGCTGAGGCCATTTCCTTTGGTTGCAAAGCACCAATGCGGCACAAGACCTGAGAGGGGAGAACGGGCCTAGGAGTAAGCATTTTATTAATTTCAATCATTAATAATAAAGGGGCATTTTTGAAACGCACCGAGCGAAAACTATAATTACCAGAATGCTCTGCAAAAAGACACTAAAGCACAATGTGAGCAACAGCTGTGAGCAATTACCATCCCAGGAAGACGGAAGATCGAAATGCATCATGGGGCTCTGCTACAAAACTGAAATGAAGCTGGTGTCTTTAATAAAGAACTGCTTTTACTGAACTCTTGGGAGTGCGACATTTTTTCTCCATTGGTGATTAATTTTCAAGGGGTATGTGGTCTTTACCCCTACATGTCGCACCAGCAGCAAGAGCGCGCCGCAGTTTGGACCATATATATATTTCCATATGTTGCACTGCAGCAAGGACGCAACCGCAGAAAGTGATTTTCTAAATCATTTATTCTCTTGAAACCGGCCTTCCCTCCCGGTCATTTCTCTTGCCAATGCGTTTCTGAGTTCCTTACTCCTTTTTCTTTTTGATAAACAAATTTTTATTGTGTTTTGCGGCATAGAGAACAGTATCAAGAATGATATACAGCAGTGCATTGAACAAGGCATCAGTAACGTCAATCGGGGAAGCATCAATAAACAGTTGCAAAGACCCTCCCACCCTTCCCCATCCTCCGTCCCCACCCTCTGCGCCCCCACCCTTCAAACCAGGCCCCCCAACCATTTCCCCCATATCTTGCGGAATTTGTTGGGGCAGCCCCGTGCAGCATACAACGACCGCTCTTGGGCCGCACACCAATCCACCCCTCTACTCCAGGTAGCCACTCTGGGCGGGTCCGGTTGTGACCATACTGCCGCTATATCTCTCTTAGCCACCATAAGAGCAGTGGTGAGGAAGTACTTCTCGTTACGGGACCCGTCCATCCCGTCCATGATGCCCAGCAGGGTCATTCTAGGCTCGTGGGGAACCTCCCATCCCAGGACCTCCGCTAGCTCGGCTTCGATCGCTGCCCAGTAGTCTTCTAGACGGGAACAAGACCACACCATGTGGAAAAAATCCGCCGGAGCCACCCCACAACGAGAGCAGGAGGCGTCCATACGGAGGCCCGCCCGATACAGGCGGTCCGGAGTCAGATAGGCGGTGTGGAGGTAGTAGATTTGGATGAGCCGCAGCCTAGCGGAGGTGGTAAGCGACCGAGGGCCCATAAGGGCGTCCCTCCAGTCCGCCTCATCCAGGGGTCCCACCCAGGCCTCCCATCGCTGTTTGAGCCCGCTCCAGTCCACTGGGGTATTGTTAATCAGGGATTTATAAATGCGGGATATACCCCCCTTCCCCAGATACCCTAACATCACCTGAGCCTCAGGTGGGCTATGGGAAGGCAGTCTGGAGTCTAGAGGGACGTGAGCCCGGACCGCGTGGCGCAATTGAAGGTAGCGGTAGAATTGGGAGGGCTGCAGCGAGAAGCGGGTCTGAAGCTCCTGGAAGGAACACATGCGGCTCCCGCGCCATAGATCGCCCAGACAGGAGATACCAAGAAGATCCCACTGCCGAAAGCCCGCTAGTCCCACCACCTCCCGCAGCCACGTCCCGTGCCAAAGCGGAGTGAGTTGCGTGGATGTCCCAGACCATCTAGTGTGCCGCAGGGCCGCGCGCCACGCGAGAAAGGGAGCCCGCACGACGTCGGGGAGTGATAGGGGGACCGTTGTGCCATAGAGCATGTTTTGGATGGAGGAGAACCCGAGGCAGTGCACCTCGAGTCGATAAGCCGGGTCGCCCCAGCCTCCCGAGAACCAGTCATGGATCACCAGTAATTGGGTGGCCAGATAATAAAGATAAAGGTTGGTCATGCTCAGGCCGCCGTCATAGGAGGGGACCCTGCAGCGGTCCAAGGCCAGCCGAGGCCTACCGCCGCCCCAGAGGAATTTGGTCACCATTTTATCCAGGTCTCGGAACCACGGGCGCGGAAAGGGGCATGGAGTATTTTGTAGCATGTAGAGAAACTTGGGGAGGATCATCATCTTGTATAGAGCGACTCTCCCCAGCGGATTCAATGGGAGGGACTGCCACCGGAGCATATCTGACCTGGTTTTGTTAACTACTGGAGCCACATTGAGGGCCCAGCAGAGTTCCGGAAGGAGGGTGACCCAGATCCCCAGGTACTTAAAGGAGAGTCTCCGGAGGGGAATGTCCGACTGCCAGTCGAAACATTCCCGCGACGGGTGTAGCGGGACTAGAACGGATTTTTTGGGGTTCAGATGAAGACCCGACGCTTGACCAAACCGATGGAGGATCCGGCGGACCCGGGGTCCTGAGGTCGCTGGGTCCGAGAGATAAAGGAGGACATCGTCCGCGTACAGGGCGATCTTGTCGGGGGCCACATCTGGCCATTCCCATCCGCGAAGAACGGGGTCCGCGCGAATCAGCACCGCCAGGGGTTCCATCGCCAGAGCGAAAAGGAGGGGCGAGAGCGGACAACCCTGGCGCGTCCCCCGACCTATGGGAAACGGGCGAGATAGTGCCCCATTGACCAACACACGGGCCCGCGGGTGCGCGTAGAGGACCATTACCATGGCCCGGAACCGGGGACCGAAGCCCATACGCTCCAGGACATCACCTAAGTACGCCCATCCCACGGAATCGAAGGCCTTTTCAAAATCGACCAAGAGGAGGGCCAGATAGGGGGAAAGGCGGCCGCGGTGCGCCATCGCGAGGTGGAGGCGCCGCAGGCAGTGTCTGGTCCCCCGCTCCGGCATAAAGCCACATTGATCCGGGTGGACCAGGGAGGCGAGCGATGGGCGTAACCGCTGTGCCAGGACCGTGGCATAGATTTTGAGTTCGGTGTTAATAAGGGATATCGGCCGGTAGTCGGAGCAGGACCGCGAGGGAGGCTGTGTCTTGGGGAGGGCAACTATGGTTGCTGTATCCGTTTCGGGCCGGAACGAACCCGTCTCCACCACGGCCGCAAAGAGGTCCCGAAGCCTCGGGGCCAGAGTCTCCCGATAGTGAGCGTAGTACTCCTGGGGAAACCCGTCGGGCCCCGGGGTCTTCCCAGGTGCCAGACGGCCGATCGCCCCTTCAATCTCCTGCAGCTCGATCGGTGAGTCAAGGGTCTCAGAGACCTCGGGCGGCAACCGCGCAAGCGTCGCCCCGCCCGTCCCCAGCAACTCCTCCAGGGAGAGCGTGGACGGACGGAGACGGTACAGCTGGGAATAATAGTCAGCGAATGCCTGGGCTATCGCCACCGAGACCGTGCGGACGCCACCCGCAGGGTCCGCGATGGCTGGAATGATCCTGCCCGCCCGGGGATAGGTCGCCAGGCGGTGGAGAAGAGTGCCATTTTTGTCTCCCCAGCCGTACACCCGGGCCACCGAGGAGCGCCACAGGATCTTCGCCGCCTCCAGGGAGTGTAGGCGAATCTCTTCCCGCAGGAAGGCCAAGCGACGAGACCGTGCGGCATCATCTAAGTCCCCCAGACTACGCTCCAGTTCTAAGGCTTGGGCCTCACATTCCGCGAGCCTCTGGGATTGAGCCCGCCGTTGGCGTTGCAGATGCCCTTTAGCGGCGCCCCGAACAGTCGCCTTGCCGGCCTCCCATAGGACGGCGGGGGAGATGACAGAGCCCTCATTATGAGAGTAGTAGTCGGCTATCTCGCCTCCGACCGCCTTCCGAAAAGCCTTGTCGTGGAGGAACCAGGCGTTCATACGCCATATCGGACGGGCGGAGAGGGGGGGGGGGACCGAGAGCGAGGAGCACTGGCGAGTGGTCCGAGAGGCCCCTCGGGAGAATGCGTACGTCCCGCACCCCCGCGGACTCGGTGGAGGGCACAAAGATGAGGTCGATCCGGGCATGGGAGTGATGGGCCGCCGACGTGTGGGTGTATTGGCGCGTCTGCGGGTGCCAGATCCTCCAGACATCGCAGAGGCCCTGTGATTCCGCCCAAGATGAGAGCTGTTTTGCACGGGCGACGCGGGTCAAGGAGACCGGACCCGTCGAGTCCAGGTGGGGCGAGTAGACAGCGTTGAAGTCCCCGCCGAGAATGAGGGCACCCGCAGGGAATGTCGGGAGGATAGTCGCTGCGTGGGAGAGGGCCGACGACAGGAGGGACGGCGCCGCGTAGAGGGACATCAGGGTAAGGGGTCGCCCCTCCAGAGTGCCACCTACCACCACTACCATACCCTGGGGGTCTAAAAGCACCCGGGTCAGGACAAAGGGGAAGGACTTGCGAAGCAATACGGCCACCCCCCGGGATCCCCGAGCAAAACCTGAATGCCATACCCTGTCATAACCGTAACGGCCAAGGAAGGGGCAGTTGTTACCCAACAGGTGAGTCTCCTGGAGGAGGAGCACATCGATCTCTGCACGTTGTGCATATTTGAGGACCGCCATGCGTTTAAAACGGTCCAGAAGACCATTGACGTTCCAGGAAAGTATGCGCATGGCGGCCCTAGGGACAGGTGGGTCAGCCATAGTCGAGGGCAGAAGAGGGGGCCAGTGGAGGCGCGTCTGAGCAGGCTCCTAGAGAGGAAGGACAGCGGAGCATCGGGTGAGAGAGCAGGACAAACAGTACATGATACCTTAGCACAACAGATAAGAGGGAGTCATCCCCCACCAACAGAATCCCCCCAACGAGGAAGAAACAACCCCAAACCAACCCCAACCCCCCACCCCCCACCCTATACTTCGAAAACGGAAGCATCTGTCGCCCGAACCAAATGGAAGAACCACCAAACTAAAACGCTTGGGCTTGAGCGCTAGGGGACCCCTACTACAACAAAAGTCAAGCCTGATTTACCTGCCCTGGCCCAGAGCTACACTGACAGCGGAGCATTCCACCCCCGCCCAGGCACCTCCCATCCCCCCCCCAAAAAAAAAAAAAAGGCAGAGAAAGTCAAATGGTAGGGCTGCGAGAGAGGTCCGAAGTGTCCACCAACTCGACCGGGTGGGTTGCAGGGCCCGTGAGTAGAGGTGACGCGGCCCGCCGCCCATCCGCCACGGGACTGGCGTGTGCAGCCGAAGAGGCAGAGGAGGGTCGCGATCCCTGGCGTGGCCGGCCCCCAGAGCGCGTTGTGGTCGCCTCCCCCGTTGTGCGCTCCCGGGGTAATGTGCGATGCCGCCGACGGGTCCTCGATGTCCGGGGTCTTCCCCGCCTCCCCCGTGCACCCAGAGGCGATCCGTGCCCAGAGCGCTGCAGGGGATGCTCCTCCGTCAACCAGGTCCAGGCCGCCCGCGGTGTATCGAAGAAGAGAGTCTTTTGCTGGAAGACGACCCGGAGGCGGGCCGGGAACTGTAGCTGGTATTGGAGTCCCAGGGAGCGTAGCTTTTGTTTCACTTCAGTGTAGGAGCGACGCAGCTCTTGGACTTCGCGGGTGTAGTCCGGGAATACCATGATTTTGTGGTTCTGATAGTGGAGGGCACCAGTGCGCCGGGCTTCGCGGAGAATGGCATCGCGGTCACGGAAGTTTAAGAGCTTGAGGATGAACGGCCGGGGTGGTGCCCCTGGGGGCCTGGGGGCCAGGGAGCGGTGCGCTCTCTCCACCACGAACGAAGCCGACAGGGTGTCCGCCGGCATCCAGGATCGGAACCAACGTTCCATGAAGTCGTCCGCCCGGCCCGATTCAACCCCCTCCGGGAATCCCACTAAGCGCAGGTTGCTGCGCCGAGCGCGGTTTTCTGCATCCTCGACCCGGCGGTGCAACTCCTTAGAGTGGGTGGTCAGCTCCCGAACCTGATCTTGTAGATGGCGGATGTCGTCCTCAGCCGTGGAGATCCGGGACTCGGCTTCCGAAATGCGGGCGGTGGCATTCCTCAAATCCTGCCGGAGAAGAGCGACGTCCACTTTGACCTCTCCCACCATGCCCTCGAGTGAGGCGCGGGACGAGTTGATGGCCTGCAGGATGGCAGCCAGGTCTGCAGCGGGGGCCGGGACCTGTTCGCCCGTGGGGCCGGGCCCCTTGTCGGAGGTCGTAAATTTGTCTATCTTGGTTTGGGTGGCCCCGGACGCCGGCTTGGCGGCCCTGTCCTTACCCATTTCTGGAGCGGCCGTCAGCGGAGGAGGGCAACGGGCTGGCGATACACCTGTGGGACTGCAACGGGCAGTCGGGCCAGCGGAGGGCCGTCCGGGAGGTCCCGCGGCTGGAAGCGGTTGGGTGGCACCAGCCTCAACGGTCAAGCCCCGCCGGGCATCTCAGTGGGACCGCTCGTCCAACCCCTGGTCGCAGGGGCGCCCGCAGGCTCCCCTCAGCAAAGCGAGGTCCAGCAATGTATTGTCAAGGTCCAGGCCACTGGTCCGCCACTCGGGGGGCCCCCCAGCCGGTAGTCGCGAGGCCGCAACCTCCGTCGCGGCCCACTTCTCCAAGGGGACAGTTCGCCAGGCCAGTCTCCCCGCACGGTGCCACTCGACGGGGTCCTCAGTCGGGAGCCCAAGTGATGGAGGGGGGGGGAGAGGGGGGGACAGCAGACACACCCCCCGGCCGCCGGTATGCGGCCCGAATCAGGGAGGGCCCCCCCGCACCCGGAGTCCGCAGTCAGTCTGGGGCCGATGGAGCCGGGAGGGAGAAAAGGGGGGGGGCTGGGGGCCCGGGCCCCCCGGCCGCCGATACACGGCCCGATGGGGGGGACTCCCCTGCACAGCCAGCCCCACAGTAGCCCCGTTGAAGCGGTCGCAGCCAGCTGCACTCACCGCCTGATTTGTCGCTCCGTGCCGCTTGGGGGGGTCCGTTCCAGTATTCCCAGGGCTCCTGACAGCATCCGGGCAGCGCCAGCAGCACCCGCGGCAACCCCGCGGCCACCGCGTCTTCCGCTCCAGCAGGATCAGGCCTGCGCCCCTCGTGGGCGCCGCGGGCTAAAGTTCTCAGCTCGCCCGAGCCGCGGCTCCACGGCCGCCACGTCCCGCCGTCGGTCCGGTTCCACGACGGCTAGGGAGGCTCCCAGTGCCCGCAGCTCCCCAGGATTCGGTGTGGAGCAGCAGGGCAGCTTCACGGACCCCCGCACTCCGAGCGAGCCGGCCAGGGCAGTGCAGGAGAGGAGTCAGCAGGATTTGCGGGGACCGATGCCGGGAGCCTCAGTGAAAGGCGTCCATGACGGTCCGGCGCCACCTAGCGCTCGTCCTTACTCCTTTTTCATAGGCAAACACTGAGGGCAACATATGGAAATATATATATATAATTTTTTTTTAGGGTTTTTTGCTAAAAAGGTTAACTTCTGATTAGTTATTTTAATCAACTGATTATTATGTTTGCAATGGCTCTAGAAAGAGACCATGCCAATCTTCATGAATATTTTTGTTTACCAGTTCCAGTTTAGGAGCTATAATCACTAAGCTGAAAATAGATGCACTCTGTTCTACAAGATCCCCTCTGATTTCCAAACTGTTTCCGTTCTCTGCACAGTCCATGATCGGAGATGGACCAGTCTGCACAAACACTACGTACTGCTGTTTGAGCTCTAGTATTTCAAAGTGCACATTTACAGCAGTCTTCCTCTCCTCCTGAGATTCAATATTTGTGTTGGGGATGTGAGGCAGAAACTTCTGTAGCTGTTGGCAGAAGTTCCCAGTGCACAGGACAATGTTAACTTGCAGTAAACAATCCAGGACCTGTCATCAGATCACATATGACTGGCGATTGTGCTCCCTTATATTTCTGAAATCCCATTATTTCCATGTTGCATACCAAAGGGAGGTTTTCAGTTTTTCACTCTATTTGAGGTTCCAATGCATGCTAACCCTTTAGCGCAAGAAGGAGTAACTCAGTCTGCCTCTAAGGGGAACCAGCATAATTTACAAGAACTAGTGGCTTGATGCCATTTTGTGATGCCATCGGGTTAGGATAATGACTTGATGCCTTTGGGGATTGTGATCTGTAGGTCACAGGTTCCAGCCATTGGGGAGGTGAGTGCAGCGATGTCTAGGCTGAGATGTCTGATGGACATCCGATAGGACCTCTCATGTTCCTGCTCCAGCCACTCCTTGCATCTAGTGTGTGTGAAAGTGCTTCCTGCTTCGGTTGGCTGAGTTCCATTTGCAGAGGTGGAACACCATGGGATTGGTCCACGGCTTCATGACGGGTCTGTGTAATCTGGATACATACTGACCGTCTAGAATCTGCGATGTAAGGGCTGGGCCTAAAATAGCTGAGAGAATTTCTGAAGCTGCTGTACCCGAAGGAAGCATGTGAGTGAACCTACTGAGACTGTAGATGCTTCTAGCCTGTGGAAGGGTTTAGTACTCTTTTGACACTTGGGGAGCTCCTCTGAATCCCCATCAGGTGCCTTGAATCGGTGTCTTAGAGGTTTGGAAACTGGGCTGCTAGGCTCCTGCACTTTTCTGACCTCACTGGGTGCCTACTGCAAAGTGCTAACCCAGCTCCATTTGCATCTTGGCAGCTAAACAAACGTTTCTAAAGACTCATCCTGTGTCGTACTATTGACATTGATTTGTTTGGGGGTTGTTTTGGAGGCCATCTCTGCTGCTTCATCGTCGAAGTTTCATTGCAGAAACCCCTGTTTGGCTCTTGAGTATTCTGGCCTAGACGGCAAGAGAACAAAGTAACATTGCGTTTGCCAATTGTGAGGATTATGAAAATTGAAAGTTAAGGCACAGCCTGGCTTTCCATAATTTTATCCAATACAAAGTATTGAGCCAGACTTGAGGGTTTGGACTTGGACTGAGCTCTCTTGAATCAACACTTAACTTCATGGTTACCTGCTCGTAAGCACTAATGTTTGAGCTTGTATCTTTACTTCTGAATGTGCTAGGAGAATTGTGTTTGCCCTGTTCTTCCATCTTGAGGCGTACTACTTACTTGATTGTAAAATATAGTATTATCCCCTTATTAAAAGAAAATATGTTGACTAGACGTTCATCTTTATGATGGGTGTGGTTGTTTTCTCTTGAGACATCCACCTCCTATAGTCTGTCCCGACTGCTCGACTAAGTTACTGCTGGAAAAACCAGTTTACAGATGGACACGTAGCCATCCTTTTCAGTGTAATAATACTCCATACCCTGGGACATTCATCATAAACGGCAACCGGTCATGGTACACGACCTGGAGAAAAGACTAAATGGCTGTGTAAAGTCCACAGTATTATTACTTTCGGAATTTGACACTTTCTGATAGCTACAAGATAGCAGTCCTCGTTGACGCTTGTCAGCCTTGTGGTCAGTAGGTGGTTTTCTATGCAAAATGGGACATCGTTTCATGGGGCTGTGAGCTACACTCTTGAAATGTTCTCTTGAATTTTGGGGGCAAGCCCAAGTACACTTTCTAGAGCATGGTGTCTCGCTCCAGGAAGGTATTTGGCCATGTAGACGTTATAGTGGTGATAATCCTGTTTAAAGGAGGCACACATGCACTCCCTGGAGGCAGTGGCTCAGGGATGGTATCCTTAAATCATCTGCTTAGGGTAGGGTACCTTTTGGGAATCCTGGTGGAGCATCATCACAAGATCGTCCTCTATTCATGGCTGACAGTATTGGGACACACAGTCACAAACACCTGCCCACAATTCTTTGGAGGCTGCTCGGCATGAGGACAATTTGGGCCTTTTTGGCAATCCGTTGCTGAGGAGTTAAGTATTGGCTTTGTTAACTTTTGTTATTTACAGATCCTAGATGGTGGATGCCACTTGCAACAGGTTAAAAAAAAAAAAAAAAAAAAGTTTACGTGAAAGTGCGGAAAAAAAACACTATTTAAAGGATCAAATGGGTGAATGGGTAATAGCAAGTCAGGGGAAATAGTGTTGAAGCATTTGACAGGGGGAAAAGGCAAACGGATAGAGCACGGAGTAGGTTCAGAGAACTTGAGGGGGCAAGAAGCACATAAAAGTGACAACACAGGGAGTGGGGAAGAGGCACACGGGGTAAAAAGAATGCGAATCATGAGTGGGGTGGGGAAAGAAATACATGAGAAGCACTGAGCACCGGGTGGGTATCTAGGGATGGAGCACACAGAAGAAAAGTTGATAGCTGGATAACAGATGCACTCTTTTAGTATGCTTAACCGAAAAGAAATAAGTCCTTTAAAAGTAAGCAGTGGAGGAATAGAAGCCAGGCAGTCAGAGTGATGTCAACTACAACTCTGTCTCACCACTCACATGGACCGACCACTCCGTCATCCACTTCACTTCAGTTTCTACTCAGCCAGCCAAAGCACCCACCAGCATCCATCTACCCAGACCGAATTGGAACAGAATAACCAACCCAACTCCACCAACAACCTAGTCGATGATATCATCAACTTCAGCCAGTGGATCGCGAACTGTGCTGACTCACTCGCACACATCAAGATTAATAAAAGCCACAGAATGAACGCCAAGCCACCTGGTACACTGAGTTCTGGAACTACAAAGGATACTGCAAGGAGCTGGAAACTAAATGGAGATCCAACCACAAAGCACATGCAAGATCTACCTGTAAGGCTGCACTCTGGCACTACCACCATGTTCTGAGAGACAACAAGAGAAAATCCCTTATCGGCCAGATTGAAGCTATCTCCTACAACCACAAACCAATCTTTTCCATCATGAAATAATTCACCACCCCAGAAGTCCCAGCCAACTCCATCACTTCTTCCCAGGAACTCTACGACAACCTATCAAATTTCTTCCACAGTAAACGCAATCTACAACTTCGGAAAAGAATCCAATCCCAAAGACATAATCACAAACCTATCCACCACCTACCTGGACACTCACCCAACCAACTGGGGAACACTCTCTGAGGAAGACACCACCACAGTCATGAAAACTGTCCACTCTGTGGGCCCCTACAGTCCCATGCCCACATCATATCAAACTTGGGAATGCCGTTGATCAGCATATTACTCGCATTCATCATCAATTCCTTGATTGAATCCACCATCTTCCCTGAAGACTGAAAACACACAGTAGTCACGGTGCTCCTCAAGAAACCTTTGGTCAACCCCGGTGAGATGAGGAACTTTCTCCCTGCTCTCGTTCCCAGCCAAAGTGATATTGAAGACATTCAATCAAATTCACCAACCACCTGGAACTACACAATTTTCTCAACCACTCCTAGTCCGGTTTTCGAAGCAACCAGAGCATGGCGACTGCACTCATTGCTGCTACAGACAAGATCTGAACCCTACTAGACAGAGAAGATGCCCCCAACGTCATACTGCTAGACTTCTGCTGCATTTTACACCATGTCACAATCCAGCCTCATCAAAACACTTCATGAAAAAGGCATCAAAGGACCAGCCCTCAAATGGATATGCTCCTTTATCACAGGAATAGAACAGTTAGTCTCCCACCATACACATCAGAGCCCAATGCCTTCATTTGCAGTGCTCCCCAATGGTCATCCCTCAGCCAAACCCTGTTCAGCACCTACATGACACCTCTCTCCTTTGTCATCAGAGCACACAGCGTATCCATCATCTTCCACTGACGGCTCCCAACTCCTCCTATCCATGTCCGACATGTCCGCTACCACCTGGACCAAATTCACTGATTTTCATTCATTCTGCTATGCTGATCATGCAACCAACTACCTCAAACTCTATTCAGACAAGATGGAAGTGCTGATCAACTGGAACTAGAACTCTCCTTCGGACTCCACCTTGTGGCCATCTGAGCTCTGCCCTACACCAGCCCGCCACGCGAGAAAGTTTGGAATCATCTTAAAGGACAAACTCAACATGTCCGCACAAACACTGTCCGCTTCTCCTGCTTTCATTACTAAGCATCCTCAGGAAAATCTTCAAATGAAACCCATGAAAACGAGGCGCAGTCACTCAAGCCCTCGTTACAAGCAGACTGGACTATGACAACGCTCTTTGCCCCGGAATCTATAACTACCTCCTCCACCTACTTCAGACCATGCAGAACTCTCTCTCTCATACCTTCTTTGCATGCTTCATGGTTCAACCCCCCCCCCCACCTCGCCTCATGCCCACACTTCTCCCGCAGTGGTGTAGCTAGGTCCCACGAGCTCTAATGGGACCAAGGAAAACGTGCTCCCTTACCTCCATTCTACCTTTCCCTGGTCTGATAGTAAAGCTGGTGGCCGTGCATTCAGCCCGACAAAATCACAACCCTGTGCCACTGCACCTGCTACATAGGTTGTAGATATGATTCTCCTCTTCCTGCCTACCGTTCGTCCTCCTGCCCTATTCGTTTTTCTATAGCATGTCCCTCCAGCATTTCACCTTCTTGCACTGCCAGAACTCTCGCACCCTGCCCTCATACATTCATGGGCTTTCCAACCTCCTTCTGGTCTTTATTCTGCAGCCTTCTTCTGTGTGGTGTGTATTATTATTATTATTTATTATTATTATTATTATTATTTCTTTATATATATTTTTTCTTTCCTGTTGCCTGCCTTTTGCCTCGCATACCCTCCCTTCTCCTTCCGATTCTCCGTTCCTGACTGCCTTTCTCTTTGACTCGCGCTCTCCACCTCCAGCCTCGCGTGTTTGCCTCTCTGCGGGTTTCCTGTGTAAATGCTTGTTCGCCCTCCCAGAGTGACTGTTTAGCAGTTGTCCTAATTGACTCTCTGGAGATAAACTCCACTGCTGACCCCGCAGCTTCTTCAAAGCACGCTCTGCTCAAACACAGATGTGGTGGTTTCTCTTTCTTGGCTTCCCCGCCGTGTGTAGCCCACGCAATTCATAACGCCAGGGCCCGCTGTGCACAGCCTAGCGTAACCACGCGCGGAGCCCAGGAAACACGCCGGAAGTGCGTCATTGAAAGAACATCTGTACTTCAACCACTTTGTTGCGAAATCCACGGTCAGATATTGGTTTAAGATATTGTTGTTTAGACCGGTTTACTTCCTCTGTCATGTAAGCTTAGTTATTC
Organism: Triturus cristatus; assembly: GCF_964204655.1. Taxonomy (NCBI): domain Eukaryota; kingdom Metazoa; phylum Chordata; class Amphibia; order Caudata; family Salamandridae; genus Triturus; species Triturus cristatus. The sequence goes on along the minus strand of NC_140580.1, from coordinate 841,438,111 downwards.
AGAGGGTCTCGAGTTTGTTTATTTGGATAAACCCACAGCTTTCAGTTGCTAACACGCATATGTCTGGCCTCGGAACAAATAGGGAAGATGTCTGCATTTTTTTTTTTTTGTTTGTTTTTTTTGTTTGCTATCTCGACCAATACGGTACGAGAAGTTAGCGTTGTAGGATAAGTGCACATTTAGTGTGTCATTTATTAAATAGGCCTTTCTAAAATCGTTTATAGTAGAATTGACACTTGGACTTGGTGACAATTGGATTTCTAGCGAGGTTCTTATTAACGGTTTCCAGTTCTGGATGGGTAAAGAGCGCGCAGGTGGATACCTGATCTGGCCTCGCCCTTCTAATTCAGTCAGAAACGTGTGTAGGTTTTTATTTTTTATTTTGTCTGACTGCACACCACTCAGAAATCATACCACAATCCACAGGAGAGTAGCAAACTAAATTATTACGCTGAAATTGCCCGTAGATCTTGCTGAAAATTGGGTATTGGCTTTTTTTAGTGTGAGATTTTACAGACCTCTTGCTTTTGCATGCTATGGTCTGTGTGATGAACACTAATGGAGGAGGGCTGGGAGCAGTTAAGCTGAGCCTATAGTATATAAACAAATGAAGTGCTAGAACTGCCCTTCTATTAAAGCTACCATATCATTCTGGGGTACACATTTGGAAAACGTGAAACAAAATGTGTCAGAAGAATAAATTCATTCTATTATTTGATTGAATCAAAATTTTATTAATCTAATTTGTAGGTCTTTATAACCTTCCTGTTGCCCAAGGGGCTAAATATTTAGAAAGAATAATTAATAGAATATTTACAACATTTGTACATTCAATCCTGACATATCACATACACATCTCATGCAATCACATCCATTCCTACTATCACACAGACTTAATTCACATTGAAGCACAATTTTAACAATCATAGGACCACAGAGTTAATTATAAGAGCGCCAAGTTTGATTTCTAACACTTCTTAATTTTCGGTATTTTAGCCTCTTGTGGTCACAGTATAAGGTCTACGCGTTTCGAGACCCATGGATCATCGGGTCTCTCTTCAGGACCTTGTGTCAGATGGAGGCAGACGGGATTAGTAGTTGAGTGGATTTGCTAAACCAACGTGAGGAAATTTGTTTGTTTAACAGGAAAGCAGCTGGTTGGGCTGAACCTTAAGAGGAAGTCTCTTGTGGTTGTAATTGAGTTTAGGCGTTCGCTGCGGGGACGCCGCTTTTCATCAAAAATGGTGATGGTCAACTCTGTCGAAGTCAGAGGGTTTTCGCAAGGTGTCCGTTCGTTTCCGTGTTTGCTCTGCCGATTATCGTCGTGTGGCAAGATACCAATGTGGCATTTCCCTGAAATTAGATACTGCAGCAAATGCAGTGATCCTGATACAGGTGTGAGGGGTACCACTTTTCCCCAATATATTGTATGTTTTTTTTCCCTCCTACCTATCCAACCCAGTGAATTAGGGGGGGGGGGGCAATTTCATTGGTTGCAGTAGAGCCCATGGCACCCTCGCTGTGCCACTGCCTGGGTCTGGTATGAGACGGGTATAGATCTTTACGTGGACTTGGGTCTCAACAGCTAACATGGCGAATTCATGCAAGCCCTTTCATTATGTTGTTTTGGATTTCATACGTTAAACACATGCACACTGAAAATCAGTTGGGCTGCAGGCGTGTCTCCCCAGGATGAGACCCAGAGAGAGCATGTCGAGGGTGGAAAAAGAATTTGGAGTGAGGGAGATTTCGGAAGAGATCGAGCGCTAAAGGTTGTGAAAGGCCACCACATTTTGACCGAAGAGAAGACTTCATGCAAAAAAGAAATGACAAATACACTGTCCCTTCTTTCTCCATCATCGCTCATTTCCCCCCCCCCCCCACCCCAACAACCAGCACTCCCTAGGCCTTTGCAGACCTTTGTGCTTGTTCCTCCCCCGCCCCTCCTTAAAACATACTGTGCCAAGCGTGGAGTGTGGTCTCTCAACACTCCCATACTACCTTCAATTCTGTGTGTGGTGGCTTTTAGTGGTTTTAGGGCGAACGCTTCTAGGCTGCAGAGGAGCAGGAGTTGCGCAGGCCTTTTCCTTAGCCGCAGGAAACCAGCTGTATGATTCATCCAGTCTCACCCGGTCTTCTCCTAGGGGCTGATTAGGATGGCGGGTGGGATTTGGTCCGCCCGCCACCCTAGCAGTGTTGGGACCGGCCGCCAGTGGTGCGGCCGCCCTGCACCTGCAATTAGGATGCCCCCGTGGCATCCTCCATTCCCAGCATTGTGGCTGGCGGTGCTCACCGCTTTCCATGGCAGGTCTCTGCCATGGAAAGCCATGCACCGCTGCCCATGCTAATATGGATGGCGGTGTCTAGTAGACACCGCCACCATATATAGCCCCTTTTTCGACTGGTCGACTGGCGGAAAACCGGCTGACTGTCTTTCCGTCCGCGGGGGTGCCCCCCGCCATACTGATATGGCGGGGGGAAATGGGTGGTGGGTGGGGAAGGATGTAGGGCGGATTGCCACCGCGGTGGCGATCCGATCCGCCATGGCATTCCGCCCTACATCCTAATCGACCCCCTAGTGTCATTCCTGTCCAGTTAATCCGACATGTCCTAGGCCACGGTGGCACGCTTTACATGTTGTCCCTACCAGCGGTGTTTCAATTTAACCCAGCCTTTTTCAATCACCCCCCTCCCATATTTTCTTCCCCTGTCCTAAATAAAGTGTTCCTCGATTTCTGTGCATGGTGTAGCTGGGTGATCGGTCATCTTAGGAACCAGCTGCCAAATCCACTGCTTCTTAGCTCGCACCTAGGCAGCTTCAGGGTAGAGGTGGGTATCCAAAGCTGATTCTCCTGCCATTGGCTTGTGGAGCTCCATACCCATCACAATCCGTTTTCTGAAAGCTATGTACAATATGTTGACTTCTTTGGAGTCCGTCTACTCCTCGCAATCCTGTTGTGATTCATGATGACTCCTGAGTTCATGGAAAAGCTGTTTTGTAGAAAGGTGCCCACTGGTCAACCTCGCTTTCCTCTCCCTTTACCATCTGATGACCATCCACAAGTCTGTCAACCCACGCATGTACCTTAAAGGCTGAGAAGAAACCAGGGTTCTGCCCAGACACATCCTATGGAAACTCCTTATATGGAGTTGTTTTTCTTCTGTTTAATTTGGATCTGAATCAAGTGAGAATCCTGCCTGAGCCAACCTCTGACTTTCTACTGTGGGAGAAAGCCTTCCAACAAATACCAGCCTATTTGGCTGGCATCTCAACTTTGAACATTCCATTTAGCCTAATCCGCTTTGGGAAGCTGGCCCAATATGGCAACATTTGGGAGACTCGTCCCAAATTGTACCTCTGTGGAGTGTTTTATGAATGTTTGGTGTTGCATGCTGCTTATTTCCCCAAGGCTACAACCAAGCATAGGCTCTATCCTAGTGCCGGTGAGCTGCCTCGTGAGCGAGTCTGTACCTAGAGAGCGTGCTCAAATGCACCCACCAACTGCATTTCTAATAACTGTGGGGATCATTTCTCACTTCAGTGTCTCTGGTACCCCAAGTTTCTTCGTCATCGTCCATCAGATTACAAAAACCCTGTTTGAGGTGTACACACAAAATCCGGCACCACTTGACCACTAAAATGGGCTGCGGTACCAGGTTACAATTATCCTAAGGTTTTGGAAGCCTCTAATCCAGTGGTCTTCAAACTTTTTAATGCTGCGCCTGCCCAAAGTGGGTAAGAAAAAAAAAAATCACTGCATCTCCCTTCAATTCTTTTTACAGTTCGTTTAAATACGTCTAGACATATTTAAACATTGCAGTTAAGTTCAGTTACTGTTGTAAAAATGCAACCAAATAAATGTTGCCAAAAATACTGCTCTGATCAGACGGGTCTTACTAACGTCTAAAAGTATCCTCAGTGTAATTATGGGGGGTGGAGTCCCTTCCCTTTTGACACATGCTCCCAGCTTGGATGCAAAACATGTTGGTGATGGCCCATTACAGAGCGGTTTACTGCTGCTCGTTTTTTTCAGATTTAAAAAACAAAAGCCCCGTTATTAGTATAATGCTTCTTTTGCCCAGAGCCTGGCGTTGCCCCTCCCCACCCCTGTATCATTTGAGGCCCTCCCCTAGGAGGGCCCGCCCCCCAGTTTGAAGACCCGTGCTCAAACCTAAGAAGAATCTCAGACTACTATATTGTTTATTTTTGGTGTACTTTAGCGTGTTTGTGGCTTTGTTTGTGTAATATTACTCTAAAATGCACATCCCTGTCTAGTGAGTGTGATCGCGGTGTTTATATGTATCTGGCAAAACCTTGAAATATCTCCCATGACTTGGAACTTGACTGCTTAACTTAGTTTAATAATTAAACTTGTGAGGCCCAACCTTGACGCAATGCATGAACTCCGCATCCTGGTGAGTGAAAGGGCTCCCAGGCTCCCCTTTGCTGCTGCTTGAAGGTCCATGCAGTTTCGTAGATGGAAGAGTCCTTAGACTTCATGTGTTCAGAATCCCTAATCCACCAGGATCGTTTCCGTTGGCTGCTTGAAGTGCGTAGCTCTCATTAGTACACGGACACACACTGCACCCCAATTAAGGTTCTTTTTAGTACCCCACTAGGTGAAGGAGTGACCTTCTTCCTCGTCCTTTGCCGTAAGGCACCAGTCGTAGGCCATTAGTCTGCTTACCTCGAACCATCTTCTCCTGGACCACCAGCAGTGACCAGCTTTCTCCAGGGGACAGGGTCAGATGGAGTAATCCTACCGGAGAACTCTTCAGGACTAATCCCTTCTTGGAACATATGATGCAGCAGGAAAATCGGCTTAAAACAACGCGTGGCCTTGATGTAGAAAATGTCCCCACATGAATACGGGAAGCTTTTCTCCTTCCTTCTCTAGGCCAGCGCTGGGCCGGATCCTTGGTAATTTATGTAGGCACTGGTTATCTTGAAATTCTGGGATGGATTCAGCCCTCGTGCACCAGCATTGGACACCCCTGATGTACACAAAACAGAGGAAATCCACGTATTTGCAGAGTGATTTAGGTCGGGTGATGTGTTTTGAAGGAGTAGACACTTTCGTTAGCTGAGCGGTCTGACCACTGCAGAGATGCGTGTTCTTGGCCTGATAGACAAAGGCTTAGTCGATTCTCCTGGGCAGTTTTAACAAGCAGGAAGGGCCGGGCCACACATAAGAAGCCAATATTCAGAAATGGTTCTACCCTGTCGGAGAGAACACTGTCACAACTTCTCTTTTAGAATGCGTAATCCTAGAACTGTATCCTACCAGAACATAAACTATTTTGTGACTGTGCGTAGTTTATTAATTCCCCAGGTGGCTGTCTGTCTGTCCACTGCCTTTTGAATGTATTGAACTTGTACCGAAGTAAAAAAAATTGACTTTTTAGGTCTGTCTTGCTGGTGTACTATATGTAACTTACTGTTACAATTAAGACATATACTTAAAATGACTTTTGGCTCCAACCAGAAGACTATTTCACTTTCCCCTCATGCTGTTGGTTATATTGTTACCATTCCGCTGTCTGAGGTGCTTTCATTGGCATGCTTGAGGGACTTTTTTACATCTGAAAAGTTTCCTCGAAGATTCACGTTCACATCTTTATCTCCTGCATGCGTTCTGTACAGAAATCAATATCTTCCTATTTTTCCACACCCTTGGCAAAGCCAGTAGGGCTGGATTTACTGTGTTACACCACAGTTGTGCCAGCAACACCGCAAACTGCATTTGTGCGTTGCATGCCTGTATCTGTTGGCACATTAGAGTCGGACCTGTTGGTTTGGCCCATGGTTGTTTGTATTTTAGGGGGAAGACTTTACAAACCTTGATTTTTGCGGCTCTAGATAAGGTTTGGAGTGGGAGAATTTTACTACCTTGTTTTGGGGATATTGAATTGGGTATAAAATGAATTTTTAGAGTAAAACAACAAAAGTAATTTATAAAAGTTATTCCTTACATTTTGATTTCAAAGCACTGGCGTTTAAAAACTTTTTCACTGCCTCTTTATTGATAGAAATTCACATAACTAACTTCGCTTTTCACAGTAACTCATCTCTTTAGGTTGGGTAACAGCAGAAGTGTGGTGTCTTATGGCGCATTACAGCTGATTACCCTGATGTAGGGATATTGCAAAAGTAGTGCAGTTGCAAGCTTAAGTAGACTTTTTAGGTCTCGACTACGCAGCGCACAAGCGCTGCTTTGGAGTGACCTTTTGGAATCGCTCCGTACTTTTTTTGGAAACTCGTGCATGTACTGCACTGTTTCCAATGAGCCCTCGTGCATGTACGGTGTTTACCTTGCGGTAGCGAACACCGGCGCCATCTGTTTGCAATTATCGCACCTGCCGCTGCTCGCTCCCGTAAGGTAAACGCTGTAGATGGACGAGGGCTCATTGAAAACAGTGCAGTACATGCACGAGTTTCCAAAAAACGTCCCCGCGCTTGTTTTTCCTTTGCTGTTCCTTGCACCTCCCAGTGCAGCCAAGCCTGGCAGGTTGCAATCCACTTCTCTTTTGTTGTGATCTCTGAGAAATACCATGCTATTTGTAATCCTAGGGGCATTTTATACACATTTGTAAGCCGTCCGATGGCAAAACTTTCCCCCACGCGTTTTTCTTCTTAATGGTAGCCATAAATTACCCCCTTCCTTTCTGGTTGGAGTACCAAGCTCTGTTGCCTTTCAAATGATCAAAGTTAAGTTTCTTTTAAAGCCCAACTAGAAACAACCTATTGTATGTCACGGGCCCTTTTAGCCGCAGTCCAAGCATCCCATAAATACATAAAGCAGCCCATTAAACGCTAGGGCATCAACTAACCCGTTGCTTCAATTCAGTCACCGAGTGGGGAGAACGGAACTCGAAACAAAGCACCCCCTTAAAGCACAATGCAGCCCATTGTTGCGGCACCAGAGTGTTTGCGTTGTGAGACCATCTAAGGGCCAATCCGAGAAATGTTTGTTTTCTGGGGCAGCAACATCCCGTGGCATATTCCATAAAGCAATGTGCACTATGGGGATATTGGAGGAGATGTATTTAAGGCGTAGGCAATGTTTGTCCAAAGAGCACCGAAGAAAGTGAGGCTTGCTGTGCGGAGACTGCAAAGGTTATGAACTTGTCAGTCGTCTGCAGAGAAGCAAGCTCTTGTCTGTGCTCTCGCCCGCCCCTCCAAAGCCCGCACATGCCCTGTGTGGCAGACGGCCTAGGATCTCGAAGGCACCATGGTCATGGCCGCGGCTGCAGCCCAGCCTGTCTCCTCACATGGCAGCTTGTCTCTGCTTTCGCCTCGCTCCTTGAAAGCGCTTGTCTCCGCCCTCCTCCATGGTACACAAGCCTGGCTGTGCAGCCGTGGGACGTGGCTGGCCCGCCCGGATTAGCCAAGTTCACAGCTTGTTGTCCACACGTGAAGGCGGCCGGCTCAAAACAACCCTCTGCCGCCCTCGGGCGTGGCGCTCCTCTGCGCTTTCAATTTTTTTTTTTTTTTTTTTTTTAAGTGCACCCGATTTGCACATGCTGTTGGCCACTTCGGGCTAAAGTATTTTTGGGCGGAAAGAAATTTCCAGTTCCCGGAATCATTCACTTATTAATTTGCTCTAGAATGATGTTGGCAGGGCCAACATTATTTTAACAAGCATTGGCCTAGCCAATATATCTTGCCTTTGGGACCTTATAAGTGTTTAGCCATGCAACAGTTGGTGTCGTTGTACCAAGGCTATTGTGCTGCATAACTAAATACTTATAAGGTACCAAAAGTGAGACCTTTTGGCTATGCCAATGCTTGTTTTGTGTACTTGTTGCTCGCATTTTTATTTACTATTTTTTTTTTTTAAATTTATTTGGGATCATGGGGAGTTGGAGGCCAGAATGCTGTCCATCTGGGCGGCTCTGATATTTCAAGTATTTTCCCCTTAGGTTGGACCTCATCAATAGGGCAGGAGGTCCTGAAATGTATTCCGCTAGACTGATAAGTGATGTATGCTCGGCTGTCATTTAGCATGTGGTGTAAGCGCCACGTTTACAGTGCTTTTAAAAAAAATTATTAAGCCAAGAACTCTAATAAAACACGGCATGTTAAGTTCTATTTAGGTCCTCTCGGAGCACCTAAGGGCACCAGTAACTGGAAGGCAACACCCTGCCCTTCTTCTCAGCTGCACAAGAGGCTTCACTAAAAATTCATCTGTTTACCGGAGTCAGTATTTTGTTTCTTTCTACCTCCTTTTAAGAGAAGTGCCTGAAGGGATCTTGTGACCCTAGACCTGTATGCTTCAAGGTTCTGTTTTTTACTGGGATTATATGGATTTGCACATGAATTTGTGCCCCGGTTGCTCCACTCTGAACAGTACAAGTCTTCATTGTCTGAAATGGGAGCCCAGATTTTTGTTTACTCCTGTGCTCTTCGGTAGGCTAGAGGTTTGTTGGCACTATTTTAAGAGGTATAGGCCCTGAAATCTTGTCCAATTGTATCTCTTTCTATGTCCCCACCCGTAGTCTTCGATCTCAGGGCCAGGCCCTTGCTGTGGTCCCCAGATTTAGACTCAGTCGGATGGGGGGCCGTTCCTTCAGCGTGAAAGCTGCACTAATTTGGAACACCCTCCCAGTTGAAGTCCGTCAGTTAGATGATCTGCTGTCCTTCCGGAGAGCTATTAAAACTTTCTTGTTTTAGCTGTTCATTTTAGGTTTTTTCTTTTCCTGTTGTGTTATGTTTCTCCTTGTCTCTGCGCCGGGACGCTCCTTGGCTGGAGTAGCTGTGCGCATAATAAATTAATATAACATAACATAACTAGGGCTTTGTTCCCTCGTTCCTTGGGCTGTAGGAAATGAAATCCATCTGGTTGAACAGTAACTAGAAACACTTGGACGTTATACATGCATCACACCTGCTGTTTATGATTTACTGGACTGAGCAGTGGGTTTGGGGACGAGTGACTATGAAGGGCTTGTCTCAAATCTGCCTTTTCAGTGTAGTCCGGGTGATGGGTGAAAACTTAAAACTGCAAAATCTAGGGTCTTTTTCTAAACTGTGTGTAAATTAATGACAGAGTTCTTTCCTTGGAAAGATTGTTATTCCCACTTTAGTTACTTACAGGGTAACCTAGGAAAGAGGACAGTCGGTAAGTCACATGATGTAACAGATTGCATTCCTCTAGACTTTCACACAACTACCAAGTCTGGAGTGGCAATAGTTCTGACAGGCAGCCATGTCTCTTGTGGCATCTGGTGCAGTGGGTGCATCCTGTCGCCACTGCCCATGAATACGCTTGTTTTCCAGTATAGGCTGGTATTTCGGCATGACCTGGCAGGACCTCCTTGATTTGTAGATGTTTGACAATAAGTGGACATCTATGTGCACTTTCCAGAAAGCGGTTCTTTCAGCAAAAGTGTATATGGTGGCCAGGATTTTGCTTTGCTGCAGTGAGGCCTTTCGGCTGCTCCTCATCATGCTGTTGGCGTTCACAACTTTGCAAGGCTGGTGGTGTAGTAATTATTGACATACGCTGTGCACAAGATTTATCAATCTGTTTCTACAAAGCCTGTTCATTTGCTCCTACTTCAAGGACAGTGGTCCGCTAAATGGAGGTCTTGCTTAAGGTTCTACTTTACTAGCACATTGAAGCTCTGGGTGCGTATGATGGCACATCTAATGAGTTCGCGTAGACAGATGTTTTGAAGCAACTTCCAAGTTGGAATAAAGGACTCTCCATGGTCCAGTTTCGTGAGCGGGCGCACAGCTGCAGGAACTCTGCTTAAAGGTGACCAGCCTTTGGTAGGATCCTGGGGGCCTGTTCCATCTTTAAAAAAGCCTTGGGGTTGTTTTTCGTGCTTAAGAAAGATTTGCAGTGGTTACTGCAGGATAGTCGGCTGGATTTCACGGGGTCGGCGTGACATACGGTGTTGGCCGACCCACTGGCAATGTGAGACCCCCTATAGCTTCTGGTGTCTGCTGGGCCATGTTGGGCTCGCAGGTGTGGTTGGACTTGTTACTGGAAGGCTTTCCGGACTCACATATTTTTGTTTATGATGTGCAGTTTGTCTCCTATGAAACACTTGAGTTCAAAGCTTAATTTATGCCGATGCTGGGCATTGGCGCGCATTTTTTAGGGACCGTGTCTAATTTTACTACTTCAGAGTTTGAACCAGAGAGAAGGAAGGAAAAAGCGAGAGATAGGAAACCGGTGACAAGGCAAGGAGATGGTGATTAAAAAGAACCTGCAAGAGTGATGCGAGGGCTGGAAGAGCTGGGTGGTGAAGGCAAGGGGCATGAAGTGGGTTCATGACCGGACAGCCCTGACATTCGGCAGGGAGGGGTGGGCAACAGGCTCCTGAGAAACTGCGGGCCTCTCCCCTAATACTTAACTGGTTCGTTTATTTTTGTAAATCAAGCCCGTCTGAGGCCTTCCATACACGAGTCCAAAAACTGCAGTGTGCACCCGGTCTTAACCCTCCATTACTGTGTTTATGTATGTTTTTTGCAGCAGCGCGCCAATGACTGTTAAATACATTTTATTTTTTTCATTTTTGGTTTGTCTTGGACCCTTCACAGCATCTGATGGTTGCTCTGGTAATGGCCCTCTGCTGTGGAGAGGAGATAAGCGAATATATATTGTGCTGTCTTTGGGATGAAGCTTATTCTCTCAACAGTTTACTTGGGCAGTAGGGATGTTTGTGACTTCTACGGTTGCCAGTGATGTGAAGCAGGTGATTCTCCCACAAATGTTTAGTCAGAATATTTTCCGATGCGCTTCCGGTGGCTGGCAGGTCCTGTTCCTGCATTAATGCGTTTACAAATTTCATTTTTGTCGGGTGGTTTATGCATGCAAATGTTGAATGCATTTGAAAGTCTTGGGTTATTTGAGTGAGCATTTTAGTAAAATCTTTTGCGTATTGATTTGAAATTGCGTTTATACAGCGCCTACTACTGATGAGGCTTGGAAGTGCTGTATGGCGATTAGCATGCTACACTAGCCCCAGGATTCTTTGTGGTACATTAATGACTGAGGTAACCTTTAGCGGGAGCTTTGTGAGAACCAAATGTTTACTGGCATCAATAAATATTGTTGGGTTGCAAGGATATGGTTTCAAGAGATTAATACAGATAGATCTGAGATTACAGTAGCCTATATACATAAGAGGCATGCATATGGGAGAAGGGGAGAAGAGGTGTATGCAAAATAAATGAGGGAAAGAAAAATAATTGTAATTCAATGTCAGTTTTTCATGCAGGATTTATTGAGGAAATATAGCAGGTGAAGTTTTTTTGCAGTACCATGCGATGTAAACCTGCAGAAAGATCTTTTTAAATTCTGCTGCAAAGGAATGTGCCTTTTAAGAAGAGGCACTTCAGTTTTAAGAGGTGGCAGACACTGAACTCAATACAAAAATTAAGACACCCTTTACGAGTGACCGTCCAGCAATGCAAAATGTAAGCATATCGCAGTACCTGTAATTACAACTTGACAGGGGCACCATCGTCCCACTGTAGACAATGCAAGCTATGTTTTCAAATCTAGAAAGACACCTATGTGTACCTAATACAACAGCATATTCAATACCATAATGTACTGTTACAGTTTATGTATATCATTTACACCATATATAAACTACACATAAAATATATTCTGTAAAAACCTGCCAACTAAATATAAAATAAGGGAGTTGAAAAACATGTTGCGACAGCAACAATCATCGTTAGTAAATTCAATGCATGTTTCCGACCCTTTCACTACCTAGGTCAGAAGATGCTGTCCCCTGCATCCACCTGAAGAGCACCAGGCTCCCAGTCAGGCGCCATGTTCTGCAGAATGAAAATGGAAAGTAGTCCCCATGACTCTCCAGCATTCTTAGTTGTGTGTGATGTGATTGTTTTAATGTGGACACCTTTTTGATAGTGAAGTGGTCTGAAATTATTTTTCAATTAACTCGCTTTTTAATGGGATATTACAATTCCTGTCACCACCCGATTCCTTCCTGCTGAATCCCATTGGAGCGTGAGGTGCTGTCTTTAGGCATGGGTTCCTGTTCAGAGATGGGTGGTCAAGCTTAGAGGGGGGGTTCAAGGGGGGGGGTAGAGGCTGACATTGGCTGTGTGCCTTCTAGAATGTATTTATCCTTTGCTCCGTGAAGCTGGTGTTTGTGGGAAGCGGTGTCTGGAGTCCTCTGCGATCCGGGTGCATCAGCATGGAAGGGATGGCTACGGATAGGACCATACGTGGGTACCACACTCTTGTCCCACAGATCCCAAGCTGAACCTCCTTGATGTGGGCCAAATAGGCTGAAAGTGGACTGGGGTTGCTTGTGTTTCCATCCAGCAGGTTGGGCTGGACTATTGTCCTGAAGTAGGCCCCAGATTGATTTTGGATAAGAGTGGTTGCTGGAGTGGCCGAAGGGGGATGGCGGATTGAAATACGTCCCTAAGCAGACACCAGTAGATAAGACTAGATCAGTCCTTGTTCTGTCACTTTATTACAGTAGGCACCTTAAGTGCATAGGATATGATGAGATCTATGAACTGTGCCACAGGACTCGAGCTATACTTACTGATGAGAAACCCCATCTGCAGTTGTTTGCATGGAGGGGATGTGCCTAGCAGTCCATGCTAGCTGTTCTTGTCGGAGCAGAAGCAAGACTGATACCCTTGTGGTTCATTTCTGTGTAGAATGACGTAGTGGGCAAAAAGCAATGTACTGAAATGTGACAGATGTTAGCCTGCAGCTGAGATTAATTCTCCAGCAGCTAGACCTCACTAAAGTGGCCTAAGTAGGGGGAAACTGGTCTGGCATGGTTAGTGTTCTGGTTTTGAGGGGACCTGGCCTATTCGTTTGGAATGGACTGTACTACTGCAGCAGGACCAGGAATGAGCGCTTATGGCTGGTCTAGGTCTAAAGTGGCACAGTGGGTAAAATAAAAAAATGGACTGAGGTGGCCCTGCTCGATCGCCTGTACCTGAGATTAACTCAAGCGTTACTTCAACACCTTGCTATTTGTTGCTTTAGGATCTATCCATCCTTTATTCTTGTATATATTTGTTGGTGGGAGCCAGGTGTTTGGGGTTCCAGGGCTACCTGAGATGGCATCCTCGAGGCCTGTAATGGTGACAGGATGGAAGGGGTCAGGTCCCAGCTGCTGTATGCACAGATCAGTGTCTGTAGGTGTAACACATGCTTGTGACGAGAGGGCATGGGAGGGGCCCGAGCAAATTTCCAACCCTGCTTAGTTATTTTTGGTTTGTAAACATTGTATTGGGAACAAACACTTCATGGAAAAAGTGTGAACGCCCTGCACGGGGTGCCAGGGGTGTGCGCGTGGTACAAGTGCTTGCATGCCGCTTGCCTCCCTGGGAGGGCTTTTAAGCCATTCCAGCTGTTGACGTTTGTCATTCCCCACAGTCCCAGGTACTCAAAGTGCCCCTCCAAATAGAGGCCGTAAGGGACCCTCAACACGGCCCCTTTGTAAGACCACTGATTAAATCTAAAGGTAATGGGTGCGAAATGTGCCTTCTCTGTCAATATATGAACTATTTTAAGAGGCCATGTTCTTGTGGGGAAGGTCATGGGAAATGTACGATTTTGTGGTCGAAGCACTTTCAACTTAAAATTAATTTCCTGCAGTGATCATACAATCCAGTAACCTTTTTAGATTTTAACCAAAAAGGTTCTTTCTAGCTCACCAAACGCTTCTGAAGTTATTAAAATTACTCTGTGCTGAGGCAACAACACGCCAGACACTTGCAAGTTACCCGTTAATCGTTGTGTGCTCTAATCTGGCATTAAACATGTGCACCGTTTATCTTTAAAATGTCCTAATAGAGACCGAACAGCACCACAGAATGTGCCGCAAAATGCTCCTAATTAGTCTTTTCTTTTTTTAATAACAGATTGTATTGATTTTTCAACGCACCGTAAGGGCAGAGCCCAGCGAGCAAAATACAATCGAAGTGCAGAGCTGTAGAACTCCCCTAATTAGTCTTTTCTTGCCACATAATTTGGCCAAACCTGCTGAATAATGTGGTCCTATGCCGCTGAACGGTCCAAGTGATGAGCACAGTCAGAAAAGAGGAAGTTACTGCCATAGGATTGAAAGGGGGCGTGCTGGCAGGAAGATGATTGGGGTCACTGCATCAGGACACACAAGAGAAATACACTATACTTGAAGGTGCTCTAAATTGTTTTCCAGGCACTCCGGAAGGATTTACATACATCCTTATGGGATTATTGGAGGAGGCCCTTTGTAATGTATTTGGGGGCACAGCTTTCTCTGGTGCAGCAGGAGCAGTGGCACCAGGGACTAGGTGTTTGAGTACATCTCTGCACCAGAATTATGGTTGCCTTTCACCACCACCTAACTACAATGCGGAGTGTACTGTAGGATCAGTAAAGCTGCTTACTTTTTACATATTCTTTTTAAAAAAATACTTTTCCCCCCAAGAAGAGGTTGATAGGATCCTGCTTTTGGGGAAAGGATTGTTTTACGTTTGTTTTTTTCTCTATATTGATGTTTTTTTTTAAACAACTTTGAAGCAGTATCACCAAGATGTTTACAACTTGTAATCTGTGGTTTGAGAAGTTCAGAAAAGATATGAAACGTAGCGAAACTCGTCCTATATAGTACTTTTGCGGGCATAGGAACTGCTTGTAGCGCCATGTGATTGCCCGTGCACATCACAGACAGGCCATTGCATGGGAACCCCTCACTTAAAAGGGTGCGATGGGCTGGAAAGGTTATGTAAATTCCAGTGATTACTTGGAAATTCATCGTCTAAAATATGATTGCTTGATAACTGAACGTAGTGAAGTAGAATGGATTGAAAAACGCTTAAAATCAAAATGTGCAACAAGAAATTAAAAGCATACGTTTGTATATAAACAGTATAAAGTTGAAGAAATATTTTTAAAATAGATTGTTGCTAACAAGAACATATGCGTACATGAAACTGAAGTGCTACACCCATAAGGATTTCTTTTTTAAAGGCCCAAAAGCCGTAGGGCTCCATATTAATGTAAAATTACCACAGTAGTAAGTCTTGTTACTAACCGGGTCCTCTACTGTAAATATTTACATTTGGCATGATGTGCACAGTAATTGTTCTTCTAAATCACAATGCAAGTTCAGTAGACTTGGCCAGTCTGCCAAAAAAAATAGTTCCCTACCTTGCACACGTTTGTGCTCAGTCTTTGATTGTGTGGCAGTTGAATTTCCGAAAGATTGGTCTTAGAAGTATGAAGTGGGCACTTCTAATTGGATGTCACGTTGTGTGGCTGTTGAATTTCCGAAAGATTGGTCTTAGAAGTATGAAGTGGGCACTTCTAATTGGATGTCACGTTCAAAGTAGAAGCCATAGGATTCATGTTTGCAACCACAGAGCAGGCATCTACATTTGAGTTAATCAGTAGCCCAGCTCACTCTGCCAAAACTATAGGACATATAATCTGATTGGAATTAAAAAAATTAAAAAATGTTTTTTTTGTTTTTTTTAATTGTTCAGGCGTATTCATTGCTTAATTTGTGCCTGTTTTTTCCGGGGCCCGTCACCGGCACTTATTTGTAAACGCCGTTGTATATTTGAGAAACCACCACATGGTGGCGCTGTGTGTATTTTAAGCCACTTCATTAGGGAAACTAAGTAATATTACGTAAAAAATGTACGTAACTTAAACCTGCAGTTAAAACGTGAGGTGGGTTGTGCCTGCTGCAGTGGACCAGTGAGTAATATCTTGGGCCCTGGCTTTTATTTTTATTTTTTTAATACATATTAAGCACAGGTGTATTGTGTTTGAGATCTCGCCATTTCTTTCCGAATGTGCTTGTGCCTGATGCTTCCAACTATAGTGTGTTCTTGAGTGACGCATCAATTTGTTACAGCAATTGCCCGAAACTCGTGCAGAATGACTGGTAATTATTGTGGCAAACTGCAGCAGCTAGACTAACAAAATGCATTAAGTTGAAAACTTCAAATGTGTGTGTGTGTGTGTGTGTGTGTGGTCGGTGAGACGCCAAACCCTGGCAGGTGTAAAATGACTAGTGTTTGAGGCCGGAAGCCTTACTAGGGGCTAAATAATGAAGAATTTCTAAGAACAAAGTGGGCAGTATTTGTGCGCGGTCAGGTGTGCAGGGCTCCATTCTGGCCATAGCCTGTCCCGAGCCCCAAATGTGCAATGAGTGGGTTCAGTACCATGAAGGTGGCTTCATAGTGTTCCATTTACCCTACCACCTGTCTGAACTGGCAAACACCTGCTCAGGCGGGCCCTGCTGAACTAGCAAACAACTGCCCAGGCGGGTCCTGCTTGGGAGTAATATCCCTCCGCTGCAGGTACAACAACTTTAGATAATACATGTCACTCGGGGTCCTTCACTGTAGCATCCTCACAAGATGCTTAACCTCACAGACGTGTACAATGCTCTGGTACCTAAGCTCTTATGATTCTGTCATAGATGCATGTAGCCTCCAGGCACCCACCTGGTGAAGGAATTAACATTGCAGGTGTATTGGTACAGAACATGCTCACCCTCAATGGGCCTCTTGGCGCTAAGCACTGAAAACCGCCGTTTTGGTACTCTTCAATCACTGAATGGAACGGGATAGCTGCTGGGGGGACACACTTGTGACCACGAGATCAGAAAACTGTCGCCTGCAGCGGGTGCATTTGCCCACTGAGCCACCCGCGCCAGCTTTAATTTCTAAGCACCGACCTCGCACATTCTTGCAGTGAGGCCAAGTTCTGCGTCTTTCTGGAGTTTCCTCTGCCGGTCCGTCCCAGAGCTGGGAGCTCCGTGTCCTTGGCGTGGTGTGCCCCGATGCCACCCCCACCTTCTCGCCCACTCCCGCCTGTCCTCGTCCTGTGTGCGCCTAAGATGTGGAGCCGGGGCGGGCCTCGGCAGTGCGTGGGAGTCCCAAGGGGCCTTATTACGGTTTTCTTTGACCTGTTTTGGGAGCTCGAGGGAATGGGGCCGAGACTCCTCCGCGCTGAACTGAACCAGCGGCGGTGGAGATTATGAGTTTTTTCTGCGTTTCCTGGAATTGTGGCTGGGGTTTCGTCAGGAAGCTCGTGCGAGGGGTAGTGGGTGACGCTTTGCGGGGTTCGGAGATGTTTCTCAGTCGCGCCGAGGATTTGTTGCATTAATAGTCGCACAGACTGGCGAGTCAGCAAGTTACGATTGTATTTTTTTTATCGGCGGAAATGGATGTGAATACGGAGAAGACCGTAGTATGGCAAAAACACGGCCTGCCAAGTCTCTTAAACACTATGCGCAGTGTACACACCTGTATAGCATGACCCAACACTGATATGGCATTTTGTGGGGACGACAGATGTGGTGCGAATTGGCGTGGTCTGCTCTCATCAATTCAAGTACCAACCTCTTAAATAGTATTTCCATTCCCTGAAATAGTGACACACTGGCGGGCGCCCTTGATTGTTAGTTTGCGCCGACAGGCGCATACCAGCACTGTTTGGTACAAATTGGAACTGCACAGGGTGGGGAAAATGGGCACACAGAAGTTGGCCATTGTTGCAGATTTGGGGCTTTTAACAAAAAATTATTTTGTGCAGAGACTGTTAATCTAAATGCCATCCGCATATTTGTAAGGTGTGAGTTTTTTCATTATGTCTGGCTGACTCTCCCGTAACTTACATTATCTGTTCACAGAAGGTGCCTACTTTTGGCCCCACATATATAACTTGTTGCTGGCTGTCCTTCGCTGTTGCTGGACTTCCACAGGTGGTGCCACTGGCTGCACAACCGTCCTTGGATGGTCATAGTGTGCACGACCGTCCTTGTGCACGACCGTCCTTGGATGGTCCTAGTGTTCACGACCGTCCTTGGATGGTCATATTGTGCACGACCGTCCTTGGATGGTCATAGTGTGCACGACCGTCCTTGGATGGTCATAGTGTGCACGACCGTCCGTGGATGGTCACGACCGTCCTTGGATGGTCACGACCGTCCTTGGATGGTCACGACCGTCCTTGGATGGTCATAGTGTGCACGACCGTCCTTGGATGGTCATAGTGTGCACGACCGTCCTTGGATGGTCATAGTGTGCACGACCGTCCTTGGATGGTCATAGTGTGCACGACCGTCCTTGGATGGTCATAGTGTGCACGACCGTCCGTGGATGGTCACGACCGTCCTTGGATGGTCACGACCGTCCTTGGATGGTCATAGTGTGCACGACCGTCCTTGGATGGTCTCCACCTTTTGGTTTTGAGTCTGCTCTTCCCTGTTTCTACCCTGCGATTGCGTGTGTGTGTGTGTCACTGCTTGGCTGCAAATAGGCCCCGCCCTCTGCACATCAGCCTTTGGCTCTTGATGGTTTGTTGGTTGCCCCTGGGGCTGTGCTTGGCCTAACGGAGGCCGCACTTCCTTGCACACCTGTCCTTGGCTGGTGGTGGTTTGTGCCTCTTCATAGGTGCTGATTGTGGCTTTGGTTCTGTCTTCGGCTATTTACAAGTTGCACCTTTTCTGTGCATCTGCGTTTCTGTTCGTAGCTGATGCCATTGCCTGTGTAGCTGTCTATCTGGGGTGTGTCTATCGGGTTGTCTGTCCTTGCGCACACGGATGTCCCTCTGTCCACCTTGCCCTGGTGGTTTCTTTGTTACTTGTCGCCCGTGGTTTGTGCATCTGCTTCTATTGTATCTGGCAAACCCTGCTAAGTGACTTTTGAGAGTTGCTACTCTGTGCGTCTGCCCTTCGCTGTCCTTCAGTGATGCCTGTAGCGATCTTTGATCCATGTAGGTTACAGCTCTTGTGGTGCATGAGTTAATGACGAGTCATATGGTTGCTCTGCACACCCGTCCTACTTTAATTGGTTGCGGTTCTTCCTATGGGCTTCTATGGCCTTTAATAGCTGTGTGTTTGTGGTTGTCCCTCCATAGATGGTTCCCACGATCGAACTTTTGCCTGTGGTGTGGTGTTGGATGCAGCGATAGCTGTGCATGTGTCATTGATTGTTATAGTTGTTTTTTTACTGGGCATATAACTTGGGTCGTTCAGAAAGGGAGCCTTCAGCTGTTCCTCTGTCCATTTTCTCTCATAAACTAGGCCTTTCTGAATGAGCTAAGTGGATTGAAAGCAAAACAATCAAAAGCTTATCTTTCCATAAACTGTAAGTGATACAGTACAAAAATACATATACTGGCTTTTCCACAGCCCTTGGCAAAAAGGAGCCCTATGTGTGAAACCTGATGCTCCGAAAACCCTCCACTCCAGAACAGGCATGGCTAGCCGAGAGCCTCCCATTGCTGCGTTTTATTGGTAGAGTTTAAACACTTTAGACCTGCAGACTTTAAATGATACTGCAGAAGGTATCGCGTTTGTAAAGAAATTGCCTAATTGCTTTACACATTCGGATGGGAGCCTGAACGAAGTGTCCTCCTTTTAAGTCCATAATGTATGTTTTATAACAATATATATATTTTTTTAAAAAAAGGAATTCACTGAAAAAACAGTTAAAGTCCAGCTGTGATTACAAAACCTAGGAACTATTGAAATTCGATAGTTATGGTTTGGTAAGCTAACCATAACTTGTACCCCTATCATGAACCGTTAATGACCTCCCACTTTATATCACTCAAATGACGACATTGGGTACCGCGCGGTAGACGTCATCCAGTGGTACCAATAGTCTACTCCACGCTCAATCAGCCAACTTAAAAATGTTCCTGAAAGCGCTGATAGATGGCAATCTGGACCGGGGTTGAATAAAGCGTCGCTGCGGACAGTAGGTGTGGCCTTCAGGTCACGAGTTAAATTTCCAGCAGCGCCAAATCTGTCTGCAAACTTTTGTCTGAGAAATCTAGTGAGCCCAGGGGAAGGGCAACTTGTAACTTGTGCACATATGTGAGTGACCATGTAATGGTCTTTACGTAAGACTGGAGGGAAACACTCCCAGTGTTGTAACTTCTTCTACAGGTGAAGAAGTGAAATTCCTTCCAGTAACCAATTACATTTGAACTTCACAATAGTATTCCAATAATACTCTGTACTAATCTGATAATTGCTAAACACTTTGGGGTTTGGGACCCTCTTACTTTACAAAGTTACCTTGAAATATTGGCAGATGTTAGTTGCTGGCAAGATGGCTTTACACTCCCCGCTGACCTCTTCAGTGAGAGTGAAGGCCAGGAGAATCTCGGCAAGACTAACTCGAACCTTCATCCTTCGAGTAGTCGCTAATGGATGCAACTAGCATCTGTAATTAGCATGCCTAAAAATGGCAGCAGTGTGGTATGAAACACTGCATAATGAGTTATTAGTTATGCAAGATCATCGTGCAGCCAGGGACAGTGAAGGCATGGCCGCCATCCCTCTGACCCCTGCCAATCAAGCGAGCAGACAGCGGAAGTGATGCTGCTGCCCAGTGCAGGAAACTGAAGTATGAAAGTGCAGGCACTCGCCATCTCAGAGTGGCTGTTTACTGTCGTGAAGTGCCTGTTCTCTTGCACTGAAGTTAAAGAACGCAGGTACTCAGGACTCGAGACTGCTCGCCTTTTAAGCACTGCATAGTTATGCCAGGATCTGTGCCTCACGGTCCGAGGCTCGCCGAATTTTGAGGATTATTCAAGCCCTAGCAAATAAGGATTTGGACGAACTGGTTAGCGCCGTCATCTCCACGCCAATCTGCAAAAAACCGCTGGATCCCCCCCCCCCCCCCCCTCCTCCTCTTTCCATTGGTTCCCCCAGCTGCACGCGCGAGCAGGAGCAGGTGTGTGAAGGGCTACTTAGCCGACGAAGTGATGCTGTACACACAGTAGATGAGCAGGTGCCGCGGAATAACCCTGTCAAAACAGCAGGTGCGTAATAAGACTGTGTACACACCATCCGCCGCCGGCCATTCGGCCTGCCTGCAGGTTTCCAGCTTGTTGCTAAGCTGTCACTCCTCCCCTTGTGACCAGGAGTGCGGCAGGTGCAGTGACATCCACGCACCCTATTTTACGGGGTCCACCGCGGAAGCCCTTTACTACTCGACCCTGCCGGCGCGGGAGGCGAGTATACTTAAATCCGGCCCATGGCACCCTTCTATGTCACAGCTTCGATACTCTGCGTGGTAACAAAAAAATGCCAAATTCTCCATGAATTGGTGTGAGTGGGGGGTGGATTAATCTTTTAGAGTGCAGCTGTTGGGCCTAAGGGCAGCTTGGTGCTAAAGGTCAGGACAGGCGTCGACCAGCATGAGAAGTTAACAGAAAAAAGAACGAGTTTTTTAAACTTCTTTCTCAAGTGCAACAGGCATGGAATTTTTCTACTGTGCATTGAGACGGTTCCAATGCTTGGGCTCGAGGTAAGAAAGGCACGACCCCAACTCTTATCCACAGTGCTCCCATCAAGAGGTCCAAAGTGGAGGATGAAGGTTGGAGAGCACGTGGAGACGGCATGGATTAAATACGTTCCTTAAATGGAAGGGACATAAACCAATCTGAAGATAGAACACTGTTTGATTGGCAGCCAAGGCCGCTCTCGAAGATGTAAGGCATAGAAACTGAATGAGGCGTGTAGCTGCATTTCAAACCATCTGCGGGTGATGGGAGAGGGAGTTTTGGGGTAACCTGCTCTCGAGAGGTTCTGCCGCCCATTCTTTGTTTTACTTTTTTATTAACCTCAACTAAAATCAACAACTAATTCAATTTTTCAGTAATAGTAAAATAAACTAAGATAGATACAGTGCTTTAAGTGGGGAAAAAAAAAACTGGGGGTGCTCTAAAAGGGGCGTGGTTAATGTCTTGAAGGAGCGTGGCCTATCCGAGTAGGGGCGTGGTCTAAATCAAAATAACTAGCACTGTGTGCTTAAGAAAATCATGAAGTCGCATCCAGCAAAGGATAATAAAATAGGCAAAAAGGTATATTTATTAAGTATAACCCATAAAAATACCACACACTTTAAAAAACATGTAAACAATATTTATATTACTTAGAAATCTATTGCAGGATTCGGTACAACCCCTGCTGAGGCTGTAGGCCCAATATGGCACATGGAGTATGTTCAAGTTACTATTAGGAGCCAGCCATTGGTACGGGCAGTAGACCAGAATTCAACACGTTTTTTGGGGATGCACTGGGTGGGTTCCTTACAGAAATTAGGTTCTGTTTTTCCAGGACCCCTCAGTGCAACTCTTTCTCTTGCATGATGAAAGTGTACTTCTCGAGGCGTACTGCAGAGGGGTATTGCGAGGATGGGTGGGGGCAATTCAGTCTAATGCCTCCTGATAATTAACTAGCAGTGAGTTACAGTGGCCCGCATCCCATCTGCAGAGAGCCACCACCATTTTGTGTTACGCCATTGTTACCTTGTGTGTCCCCCCCCCCCCCCCCCCCCCGAGTGCTCTGTGTTCTCTTACTGAACTCTGTCCCCACCTCTTCCTCTCGCGGTCCTGCCCTAACCTCTCTTCCCTTACAGATCGCTGGTTGAGCCCCTATTGTCCACCTACGAGCCCCGCGTGTAACCTCTGCCCCTCAGTTGTCTGCATGCTCGATTTCCCTCACCACTCCCTGCGTTCGTTTCTCCCCTCGCAGATATCTTCTTCTACCCCAGCACCCCACCAACAAGCCTGCTCTGTGCACGTCCCTTTGTATTCTCCTCGCCCCTGAGCCGTGTTGTCTCCGGCTATGCAACTGATGCAGACGCGAGGAGTTGGCCACGAAGAGGGGCCGAGGAGAGAATGGGCAAATAGGCCCCGATTTGCGGTTGCTTGAATATTTTTGTACCTCTACGTAAGAGACCAGTGGCGTAGTGACCCCCCCCCCCCTCCCAAGCCCTCATAAGATGTATATTTATTTTAGTTCTTTATATGGCGCGGTCCTCGCCGCAAGTGCAACTGAATACTCTCCAGTCTCCACCCACCCCTCGCCCTGTCTGTCCCACCCATGAGGCCGAAGTACCAAGTCGAGCTGCGGTTTAGGTTTGAGGTGCACAGACACCGCTCTCTATATGTGAATAGCGGGGTGTTCCTGCTACTGTCCAGCATGATTGAGGTTCATTGGCAGAGCTGGAGAAGGGGGCGGCTAAACTATACATTTCCTGGAACCAGTAATAACAGTGTGCAGTACAAGGGCACAGTTTAAAATAAAAGTGGAAGGATACTTGCCTTGCCCCAGGGGCTGGTAACCCACGCTACACAGCTGGACTAAGCCACACAACTTCTCAGGCTCCTGGTCCTGGATTTGTCCCGCGGCCGCGCTGGCACCACCACGACGTTGCTCTCCCGCACGAAAAACAGAAGAGAAGGGAAATCCCGAGAAAATGGCTCTCTTAAAGGATTTCCCTTCCTCCAACAAAGCTCACCTGGCATGACGTCATGCCGTCGTGCCGTGGACGTCAGGCCGTGACCACTGAGCAAGTTAGTTCAGCAAAGTGGAGGATGGCGAAGGGAGACGGGGTCAGGTTACCAGTCTGAGCACCTGCAGTTTTTTTTGGGGCCCTCATAACGGGTCCGGAAAAAAAAAAAAAAATAAAGAACTGACTACCTTTAGTAGCCACGAAAATAGAGCCCGATAGAGACCCGTTTCGAGGGCCCCAAAAAAAAACTGCCGGTGCTCAGACCCGGACAGACCCGGCCCACTTAAAGCCCTGTAGATAGAATTATAAAATATCTGATAAGAATATGCTACAGGGCTTGGTCTGGCAAGATGGCCAATCTGAGACGTGACTAGAGTGCTCCGCTGCCCTAGATATTTATTATTTTTATTGTTTAAACCTGCTGAATTCTAAAGTGGGAAGTCACACCAGAGGACAATTCCACCTCCTATAGACCCATTGCCTTACTGTTCCCCGGTTGTGGACTGGCCAGCGGTGTCCAGGGCGCTCTGGTGGGGAGGGGGGGCAAGAATGTGCAGTGCTAGGAAAGTGCGGTGCTGCCCCCCCCCATTGATCCTGTGTCCATAGATGTGGGCTTTCTTCGTGCAGACCTCTGCAAAGTGGCGGACAGAGTCCCCAATGCTGAGCACACTGTAACAGACCAGCCAACTGAGGTAATGGTGCTAAGGTGCAGGTGTCCCGCCTGGTGGCTACCAAAAAGAGCCGAAGATGCGGAGGGCTGTTCCCAGAGGAACAACCTCGGATTTCTGGGTTTTCTGGAATAAACGGAGGGAGCTTCCACAAGGAATAGCTCAACACAAAGCTGAACGTAATCAACCTATCGCCCATGTTTGCAATTGAGAGAGCCCATAGGGTATTGGTGGCGAGGACTCTGGCAGGGGTGCCCCCAAGAGCGATCATTGCCAGAGTCTTCCGGGACCGAGACCTCATCCTGAGGGCTGCCCACGAGGCAGGCGAGTTGCACTATGAAAACCACAAAATTGTCATTTTCCCAGAATATACACAAGGTACAGACACAGAAATACTTCATAGAAGTTAAACAAAACTTAGAGCGATGAACCTCACCAACATGCTGATGTACCCTGTCAGACTTCAAGTGATCAGCCATGAGAAGGTGCATTTCTTTGAGAAACCAGAGTACATATGAACCTGGTTAGATCTGTGGGATTGGGCTCCTGGATCAGACCGGGAAGGCCTTGGGCAGACCATGGCGGCAGGCTGTTTTTTGGCCGCAGCGGCATTCTCCAGGAAAGGACACCTGGCGAGACAGACTCGCCCCAAGGGTGTTGGTACAACCGGACGGTACATTGAGCACGGAACTGGAGAGGGGGAGCGAGTGTGGAGAACACCAGTACACCAGATGGCCTGCACATGAACACTGAAGAAGAACAAAGAGTGGTAGTATTGTTGAAGGGACATCAGTGTGCTTATGTTTTGCTGGTAATAGAAGTGATTACTACAGGCTGTGGCGTGGCTCGCTGTTAATCTTAGATGGGGACGATCAGGGCAGCTGGAATGTGGTCCCTGGTGGTGTCTTGTCCTTGTTGGATTCTAGACCTGCTAGGTGCAACCTTGTTCCCGCATATTTTCTTAAACCGAACATAGGTGTTTGAGCGCCTGTGTTTTGGCCTAGTTTGAGTATTGATTTTGGGGTCTGAGGATGGTTGAGATTGAACGTGTATCGTGACCAAACATGATGGGTAAGCTCACTGTTTTGTAGTGTTTACCTGGGGAGGAGTGAGGGTGGGCAGGAGCATTGCGACAATTGTTATATGTTTCATTGAGCATGGGGTTGATGATAGAGATATGGGGTTGGTGCGAAGCATTTGTGGATCAACAGGTGGGGGGGGCTGTGGTTTGGGAGGTAGGGGGCATGTGGGGGATTGCCCTGAGGAACAAAGTTCGCTGACATATGGCTCACACTTATAAAGTAGTCATCGGAATGTAAGCGGCTTAGAGTTTTGTAAAGTGGCATAAAGATTTGTCCTATATGTGGAGACAGGGGATACACATAGCATGCCTCCAGGAAACGCATTGGATAGATGAAGAAGCTAGTAAATTAAGAAAGAAATGGAAGAGCCAGTTGTACTCCTCTACATATTCAGCCTACGCCTGCCTGTCGTGTGTGTGTGTGTGTGTGTGTGTGTGTGTGTGTGTGTGTGTGTGTGTGTGTGTGTGTGTGTCTCTTGGAATGCCAGTTAAATTGCTGTGCTCCGAGTCTGATCCTGGTTGTAGCTACATCCTGGTCCAGGGAAAGCTGGATGGCTTTAAACTCTGGTTACTGAATGCGTATGCCCTGAATAATGATGACAAAGACTTCAATCTTGGGATGCAGTGTTTGCTGACTGATAGCCTGGCCACTATGGTGCTGTGGGTTGGATTTTAACTGTGTGCTGGATGCAGGCCTGAATAGGCAGCCCCTGAAATATTTGACAAAGCCAGCTATGGTGGTCAGAAAATGTACCCGATGACTTAGGAATACTTGTGCCTCTCTCTGACGTATGGCACCTACGGTAGATTGGACAGCGCACTGGGAACTAAAGCTATGGTCGCTACAGTGTTATCAGCCAAAGATATAGGCAGATATCTATCGGATCACTTGCCACTGCTCCTTGAGTTGGAAGAGGGGAGGGGAGGGGGTGGGGGTGGGGAAATGAGGGGAGGTCAGCATGTGGCCTTGTCCCCTGGAGGCCGCAACTTTATGCAGTTCAGGATCAGATTTGTAGGGATCAGGATAAGATAAGTAGGGAGTCGCGCGCGCGGGGGGGGGAGAGGAGGAGGAGGAGGAGGAGGGGGGAGGAGGGGGGGGTAGTAAAGTGGAGGAGGTTCCACCAGGCAAAATATTTTAGTGGGAATTGGGGTTACACAACTAGCCGGGCCAATTAGTGAGGAGCGATGGAAGCGCTAATGCAAGGGCAATGCATGAGTAAAATCTATGGTATTAGCGTTATTTCTCCAGAGCAGTGGGGCCATTGGAAGGGAAGGTAGCAGATCTGCAGAGACTTGAGGCACTAGACCCTGCGGTGTGGGTGGAGACTATGAACAATGAACATAAGCTGGGGGAAGACGTGGGACTGGCTGGGCCAGTATAAACAACAAAGTATGCAGTTCCTAACTAAAGAGGCAAAACAAAGACAAAATTCTAACTGTAATAAGGAATACCAGTGAACGACAGGAGAGTGATCTCCTCTTTTTTGGAATAAGGCCCTCGCACACCTGACAAGAAGGTGTCTTGCTTCATCATCGGGCCTGCTCCCACTCGGGCCGGCGCTGCAATGCCCGATCAGGCGCCCGTGATGGGGCCTACTTATCGGAGATCTTTTTTCCAAAGCCGTTAGGTAAGATGTAAGTGAGGGTCTTAGTGTAGGTGAATGAGTGTATGTGAAGTGATTTAAAATAGGGAAAAAAATCCAATCAAAACTATTTTAATGTACATGCTTCTTCCCCTAATTAAAAAATATGAAAAAATCGTGCATGTACACACAATGTTGTGTTTTTATACGCTAGTTTTTGTGGTCAACATGTTTCATGCCTATTTTATCTAGTAGATGGCAATTCTTCAGGACCTAAACAGTAATCCTACCTACACACATTTTTTGGTGGTGGACACAAAACACATGAAGTGAGAAGTGACCACCCTTACAGCACCCTAAAAAAAGTGTGAGGGTACCTCTGGTATAATCAAATTTAAATGTAACCCTTGTCTCTAATGATCCGGGCCAAGTCGGTACTGGTCGCCACGGACACTGAGTTCTAGTGCCGGTTTCCTTGGTGGAAGTAAACTGTTATCCTACCCGAGCAGCGTCACCGGTCCATACTCTGGGCCAGTTCACACGTAAAGAATATCGCCAGAGGTTTCACAGGGTGAGAAGCACAGCAGGTTATTGGCATGGCTTTTAAAGTGGGAAGAAACTGACTCCCCATTATGGCTCTGAGAAGGCTGGACGGGACACTGGCATTGACACAGGCGGGTGTTAATCGGGTGCTCCTAGGCGCTTCTGCAGGGGCTGTACAGGGGGAGACGTGGAGCCAAGCTACCTGGCACGGCTGGTTCTTAGGGTGGTCCCCCATACATACCGTGAGGGATTAGAGGCAAAGCTGACGTTGGAGGTACTGCAAGAGGCACTCGGGACAATGGGGGGGGGGGGGGGTGAGGGAAGGAAGTCGCCCCATGCAAAAATTGCCAATACAGCCTGGGATATTTGGCCGGGATTCCCGGTGGCCCCCGACGGTCAAACACTGCAACTGCTGTTAACAGTGAGGTATGAAAGGTGGCTGGTATCTGTGTTTAATGGGGCGCTTCAAGGATACGGCTGAGGGAAACTGTAATTCTCTGCAAGCTTGGGTGGAAGACTGGGAGGAGCTTGTCACAAACTATGGGCTGAGATGTGTGCACTTGTTCGGCTTTCATGTACTGCCAGGATTAAATTGCTTCTCGTCATTTATGTACACTGCACCTATCTGACACCAGTTAAGCGTAGTAGAATGTATGCTAATAGGCCGCCGGATTGCCCGAGACATGGGGAGGGGCAGGTCCCTTCTTTTTGCACATGGCCTGGATATTTTCAACGGTGCATACATATTGGGCAACGGTAACCGTCTGGGCAGGGGGACTGGTGTTGCGTTGGAGACTCCTGGGCAGTTTTGTGTGGGTTTGGTTTAAAAAAAAAAAATAAATAAGCGTGGGGCGGTGATACGCTGGCAATTTCTAGAGCTGGCGTTGGTCATTACCAAGCGGCAGGTGGCAATGAGATGAATGGGGCAGCAGACCCCTCTGGTGTCTGTGGAGTAGGGACATGGTAGAATGGGTCCTGGTGGAGGAGATGCATATTCAATTGTTGGGCGGACAATAGGATAGGAGAGGATTTGGAAGTTTGGGCGGTGTTACTGGAGGGGACTTAAAGAGATGGAGAAAGGTTCGCTTGGTCCGAGTGGAAGGGTACTGGCAATGGGGGTGAACACACAAGATTTTTCTTTTATTTTTATTTCTTGAGTTTTATATAGCGCTGGCTTGACCCGGAGGTATCGGAGCGCTTTACATGGGGAGAGTTACATAGGTTCCACGTTACACATTGTTACAGAAGGTACATAAATTACAAGTTACATCTGAAAGGTACATCAATTACAGGTTACATCCGTTGGTTCATGGTGTGTATTAGGGTAGGGGGGGGGGGTAATATCAAAGGCCGACTGGGAGGGAGATTAAGCGGAGAATAGGCACAAGGAAAAACAAAGCAGGCAGAGGGAGAGAGATTCAGGGGAGAGAGGAAAGTTAAAGGGGAGGTAAGCCAAGAATGAAAGGAGGGGAGGGGAGAGGTGGGGGAGGGGGTAGGAGGCATGGCGAGGAGACGAGGAGGTAACTGATGTCCGGATGGGTGGGAGACTACTCCCTGCGGTAAAGGGGTCATTCCCAGACTTCCATTTTGTGTGATTCCTTTGTTGCGGTGGACTCTCTCAGCGGGGTCGATGAGACTCCAGGGCATAAATGCCGGATCCCTCCAACAGGTGGAGAGGAGTGCTTTGATCACGGGCAAACTTAGTAGAGGACTGGATTTTCTACCCCCTCCCCCTCTTCCCTCCTTCATTCTTCTATGTGAGACTCCCTTGTCACTGTGGACTCTCAGAAGGGTCTCAGACTCCAGGGGAAAAAATGCTGGATCCATCCCCAACAAGGGGAGTAGGAGTGCTTTGGACAAGGGCATACTTAAGGGGGTGGTTTTAGGGAGTCAGGCTGGTAGGGTTACATAGGTTACAAGTTACCCATTGTTACAGAAGGTGCGTCAATTACGGGTTGCATCCGTTGGTTCGTGGCATGTAGAGGGTAAGGGGATAATGTAAAAAAGGGCGACGGGGGGGAGATTGAGCGGAGCATAGGCACAGGATAAACAGAGCATGGATGCGGAGAGGGAGTTGCGGAAGCTCAAGGGTCGGCTACACAAGAGGGATAAAATAGTCTGCATGGATGGAAGGCGGAGATGACGAGGAGCTTCCTGATGAATCCAAGTACTGTGGACATGACTTGCACTTGGTGCTGTGAGGGGCGGGTGGGGAGAAGACGTGTCTGTCTTGTCAAATGGGAGTTAATAGTGTCTGATATGATTGTATTACTGTCGATCGTGATGCTGTGTTCTTGTTTTGGTTTCAGTGAAAAGAGTAAAAACCTATTTAAAAAAAAAAATCAAGTCCATGCAATCCAATTTTTAAATATTGTGAAACTCTTAAACAAAAATAAAAATGTGAACACCTTAAAACAGACTGGCTCATTTGGCAGATTCAATAATGAGTTGAATAAGTTCATGGAGTATTAATACTATACTCTATTAGTTATTGAGTTTAAATATTTTATAGCGTCGGTTAAAGCTTACCAATGTGCAACATGTGGAACAGACTTTGGATTCCTGCGTGACGGAAATTAAAGGTGGACATGTCAGAAAAGTGACCCACCCATCTCCTTGTTACCGATTAAGAGTCAGGTTACCGATTCGAAAACTCTTAATCTTCCTACATTGTTGTCAATATAATAGGAAAGATAAGGTTGAATATGACCAAAAGGAATGTTTGCAGATATGGTTTTTGTATCTTTTCAATTTCCTCCATTCTGCATCCTGATTGTAACTTAGATGGGCAATCTGGGTTTTGAGAAATAGTCATAGATGCCCTTGGGTCCAATTTTGCTCAGTTAAATATAACTAAAACTGGCAAGTGACTATTTTAGATTCCTAGAAAATGTTGTTTGCTTCTGAGTACTTAACTAAGGTTTTCTTCAGAGCGTGCAGAAGTTTGTATCCCCTACGGATAACATTTGCCAATGCTTGTGCATAGATACTAGATAATTTGATTTCAAACCGATGTATTTGTGTAGGAATTGCTGTACTTGGGTGGGTGGGGGGGGGGGCGTTCAGACTTTATTTAAGATCTTCCTGTCATGTATGTTTAAAAAAGGAACGTTTTGAGATGGAAATCTATTAAAGTACATCATTTAAAGTGGGAGGACTTTTAATGTTATAGATATTCAACAACTGATTGAAATGTCTTTCACCCAGAGACTTATAAAGAAAGGCATTACAGAATGTAAGCAAGGGCCACGGTTTTGTGCTGTACGGTGGAGAAGTACAGATTTTTTTTTACTTGTCGTTTGAAAAAGTTTTACTTAAGTAATATATAGTTTTTCACTGCCTCGAGTTTTTCTTGATCCAATAACCAGTTGTATGCTAACATTTATATATTCCCCTCTAAAAGTTAAAATCTTTGTGTTAGAAATGTTCATCCTTAAAAAGTGTTTTTTGGCATTATTATTTAACCATCAGATTTCATTGTAGCCCTATTGGTGTTCAATCAAACAATACCACATCATACAAAAAAGTGTATATCGATTTGGATCCAAGTTTTGGCGGGGGAAAAAACACAGCTTTCAGAATTGTTGTTTTGTTGTGGTAAATCAGACCAATACAAGGAGTATACAATTGGCACCAACAGGCATCCCTGTTTTTAAGCCGTTATGTGTAGTGATGGGGGCAAAAGACCTTTGTCTCCCAACAGAACTTTGCACCACATGGATGAGTGTAGTGAAACAATTTGTCTCGGTAAATTAACTGATATTAACTGGATGACATCAATGTTTGTCAAACTTTCAGTTTGTCCACTCAGTCAAAGGTGGTTGAATTCAAGGAACACTGTTGTGAGGGGATGGGAGCTCGTACTACTTTGTTTAGGAACGCCACAGCAAGCAGAGGGGGCGATTTTACTCTAAAAGTTCTAATCGTGGAGAAACAAAGTGCAAACAGAGCAGTACCCTGTTTAGTAAAGGTTAGGTCTTTACCTATGGTAAACCCTAGGTTTCTTGTACAGTTGATGGGGCATATATATTGTGCCATGCTCAGTCGGGTGGCACACTGGAGACCAATGCATGGAGGGCTTCTCAAACATAAGGACTTGTATTTGGTCGGCATTTAGGACAATTGTCCTTCATCCAGGTTGGCATTGAGGCAATACAATAGTTAAACTGAGTTTGGATGAATTGAAGTTTGCGAAAGATGGAAAGCATGATCTCGGCCTTGTCCATGTATAATCCAATATCCTGTCCAGTGGAACAGACTAAAGGTGACAAATGGAACACAAATAACATTGGACTCCGGTAAGAGCCCTGATCGGGCTCCCACAAGTAAGTGTAGAAACACCAGAGCGAAAAGAGGGTCAAGAGACTTTATTGAGTTCTAAATGTCCCAAAGGATCAGAGCCATCTGAGCACACAGTTGCTGACTTCAAGCTTGAAAAGTCTAGCGAGGAGACTAGAACAAGACACGGTGTCAAAAATGGCGGATTGATCAAGTAAGAGATGCAGCTTTAGAACTGGGGAATTGGGTTCGAATCTGAACCTTTACTTTGACTCGACATCCTCTGATTCTGGACAAATCACTTAATCTCCCTGTGCCATTAAAAAAAGAAAATAAATTAACGTGTCCTTGTGTAATGTATCTGGTGCTCATTGAAAGTGCTCCAATACCTTCGAGTCGAGTTTGCGTTTTGTAAAGATTTTTTTTTTTAAATGTATGATTTAAGGGAGTAGAACTTCCCTTAACCAGTCATTCTGGTATTTTTCATTGCTATGTAAGAGGGCGAAGCCAGGTTGAGTTTAACTGAGTAGAGTGTTTAATTCCAGAAATTCAGAAAACGATGAACCACGTTTTCCAGAATTTTGGCTGTAAAGGGGAGCAGTGAGACTGGGACAATCGTTACTTAAAATGTGAGGGTTGGCTGTAGGTTTCTTAAGAAGGGGAATTACTTGGGCATGTTTCCCACTAGCTGGTGTGGTGGCAAAGTGAAGAGAGATAACAGATATCTTTAGAACAGGCATTGCATGCAGCCAGTACATAGTCCAGCGGGCGGCAAGGCTCCACAGGTGATGCAGATTTAATGAAGGAGAAAGATATGGGGATATCAATCTGATTATAGCTGGCAAATTCTAAAAGTAATGTGTTGGCAGAGGGACGTGAGCAGGTGATTTGGCAGGGAAGCGATTCAGCCCTTACATTCTGCCATTCTTTTTTATGATTTTCTCCAGGAAGAAGAAAGAAAAACTTGTGGAAAGCTCCTAGAAGGTCTAGTAGAACTGGTAATGAGCGGAGGATGCATCAAATCTCTCCAACTATAGAGAAAATACAGTGAATGGGTTACTATACAACTTATTTAAAGATGGGTGGTAGGAGATACGCGGGTATCTGCTTTAGCACTGATGTTTTTTAGAACTCGCCTAGCTATTGCGTAGCAATCTCTATGCGAGACTCTAGTAAGAGGGGCTCCCAAAAGTGCTCCCAAAAGTGGATTGCATGGCGAGCACGTGCACAATCCCGTGCATCGTGCCGCCATGCAATCCGGGAAGCGCTTCAGCCCACTGGCGCCTTCGGCATCAAACTTCAAAGGGTCCGCTCCCCCGCCTGGAATGCGCTCCCCCGCCCAGCGCGTTCAACACGCTTCACCGCTTCACCAATTTGCTTTCACTTTTTCTTTATTTGCGTATCCATCCTTCTCATTCGTCCTTACATTATCCCTCTCGAGCCTCTTTCGCTTTCCTGATTTCACACCTCCCCCTCCTTTCATTTCCGTTCCCTCTTTCTTCCGTGCCTTCTCTTGCCCACTATTCTCCTCCGTCGTCTTCCGCTACTCTTTCTTCCTCTTTCACCAGATCATTGTCTAAACTCATTCCGCGTTCTGTGTCCCAATCCATCTGCCCCATCCCTTTATCTCCCGTCCATCGCACTGTAAATACGTCCATACCTGTACAACATCACGAGCTGCACGATGAAAAGAATCCCCCAAAGTTTTTTTTTTTTTTTATTAAAGTGCATCACATTTAATGTTTAGACCATGAGCAAAGTGTTTTCTCGTGTGTTTCTCAACAGACTCTAAAAACAGGTGGTGGGAGGCGAGGTACACTGCTTTATTAAAGTGCATTCGAAACACATGGACATGAGCTGTTAGTGGCACCGACCCATGCACCTGCAATGGACCAATCTCCTAATTTACATAGCGCACACAGGGTTCAAATCTTTCTCTTGGCGCCCCAGCCATAATTGTTAAAGGTAGCACAACACTAACAGGTCTTCAATAATCCTTATTCACAAACTGGACAGATCTCATTAAAGTTAGACACAGCCTGATCTCCAACTGAACTCGGGGCAACAGAAAGTAGTCCGAGCATCAACCGATGCGTAATATTCAAGCTGCACACCCCCTTTGCAGCAACACACGCTTCATTTGTAACTACTTGCAGATCTCAAAAACGCACTAGCTCCACAGAACTAAGCGACCGAAAGGATGAAACGCAACACAGCCACAAAGTAAAACAAACAAGAATTTGCAATGCAATAGGTCTCGCATTTATACGAGTTTGAGCTATTGGCATTGTAAATGACAATGCTTTTTATTTAAGTTTGGTTTTTTTAAAACATAAATAAAAAAGGCGCTGTCATTTACAATGCTAATGGCTCAAATACGAGACCTATTGCATTGCAAATGCTTGTTGTAACTCGCGTGTACTTCTCTGTGCGGTCTCAGTCAAACATGTACCGTGGGTGTTTCAAGACTTTGCAGTACTTCCTCTGGAAACAACTGAGCAGAGCCAGGTGATGGTAATTTCACCATGGTATAAATCGGCTCCTATCGGAAGAGCTGCTTAGCTTATTTTATTTACACCCTTTGGTTGACACCCAGCCACCTACAACAGTTATGGTACTCTCCGTGGCGGCTCCTCTGCAATGGCGGAGGCGCATCGCCTTACTGTCTGGATCAGAGCCAGTAACTGTAAATCAAAACTATATTCTTGCATCATTTTAATTTACTTTTGCTGTCTCTTAGCCAGCGAGGTCTTCCTTCTGGCTTTCTGCGGGATATAGGCCGGTTTTCTATACAATCGCCCCAATTGTAATTTGCAGCAAACCTGGCACACTCTTAAGAAATTACTTTGAATTTGGAATGGCACTGCCACAGTGCCTCCTTACGGGCTCTCGGCTGTGCTTTTACCCCTAGAGGACCAGTCTCTCTGCTATTGTCTTGGTTACAAACATTGCTGCCCCAGTGCCTGTATGCTGCTCCGTGGCACTGCTTGTTGTTTGAAAGGCTGCATCTGAAGGGTTTGCAGTTTTATGGCATGCATGCAGTTAGGAATACTGACCGTGTATTGCATGAAGTTTGTAATGGTGACACTATTATAACAAGCATTTACAATGCAATGGGTCTCGCATTAGCCAGAGTTTAAGGTATTGACATTGCAAATGACAATGCATTTTATTTGTTTGTTTTTAAAACTGATAAATAAAAAGCTTAGTCATTTACAATATCAATAGGTTAAACTCTTGCAAATGCGATACCTATTGCATTGCTTCCTGTTGCAGTGGAAGAGACGGAGCGAACTGGGAGTAGGAGGAGTCTGCTGCAGTGAGCAGCGCCGATTAAAAGAAAGGTGCGGCTTGCCGAAGTCTATTATTTCAATATGGTAAGATTTTGGTAAGCAGCGCATCACGCCGCCTGTGGCACGCTGCTTACTAAAACCTTACAATATTGAAAAATAGACTTGGGTGAGCAGCGGTTTTCTTCTCTTCGTGGCGGCTCGCCAAAGGCAATTTTTTCAATATTGTAGGATTCTGGTAAGCACCACATCACGCCGCCTGTGTTGTGTTGTAGGAGAAAATCATTAAAGAAAATAGTGCTGACCGACTGTTAAGAAACATGTGTAACTACACAAGTAAAAGGGCCTGTCCTCATTGGAGGATCCAAATGTAGACAAGGCGGTACTAAGGAGGGACCAGCAAGCATATTAACAAATCGGAAGCTAAGATGTACAAAGAACAATGGCACAAGCCAATGAAATATGGGTGGAGAGTGGGTGGAGTTTCAAGTCCATACCTGAATACAGCATGCTTAGCAGCGCACGCGCTGCCCAGGCTCGACCTAAAAAAGGTGACTGTAGGAATGCTTAAATGAATCTCTGTTGTGGGTAGTGTCTCTGGGGCTATATTCCAGGCCACCGTCGGGCCGACCATATGCAAAATAGTCTTGGTTTAGTGTATTGCATTGCAGCATTTATATAGCATTTACTAACCCTATGTGGGGTGTTGAAGGGCATGCCTACTTGTGCAGCACACTACACTGTGTACAGTGTGTGGTTGGTAGGATGTTCCTTTTTTTTTTTTTTTTTTTTAAATACATTTTTATCCTTTATGGGAAGTGTTTCCAAGTCTTGCATGATGACCACTGAGGTGCGGTTACCTTCTTATAGAACGCAGGCAGCAGTGTGGTGGATGATGGAGTGCGAGAGACAGACATGCAGTTTTATGGTTTTCAGAATGAGCTTTGAAGAGCTCCATCGCCCTTTATGGTATTTATTATACAGCCTGCATTTGTTGTTTACTACATTGGGTTGTCTAATCTGAGATTCCCCTGAACACCTTCAGGAAGACCCTTAAGACCTGGCTCTTTGGCTGAATGGCGCGACCGCCCCCCCCGCGCCGTGAGACCCTCACAGGTGAGTAGCACGCTTACAATTCCCTGATTGATTGTGTGTGTAGTTGTGGTCCTGAGCCGGCATGGTTGGAGGGAGGGTGAAGTGGAGAGATCTGCTGGGTTAGGCATTTGTATAATCATCCCATATCTTAGTGCCTTTGTGTGAGGAAAAGAAATGGTCAGATCATATAGATATTTGTGACCTGCAGTAGTAGACTACTATTTAAAAAAGAAAAAAGCCCTCTAAATTGCCCTGCAATGTGTGACAAATCTCTTCAGTTATTATATACCTGTTTAATTCTTGAGGGTGTTTTTTCTTTTAGCTGTATAGAGCTGGTGATGGACAACCCTCATAGCAGATGTCTTATGTGAATTTAAATGGTATAAATTACAATTTGCTGCTGACTGTGGAGTATTACGGTTTTGGTACTGTTGTGGACCATAATTGTTCTATATGCAAGTAAGTAACTATATAATGCCACGACGAACCATAGGTCAGCTCTTCTTGGCTTACCTGCATATTAAAAGCATTTGCGGTTTTGTTTTTTTGTGTGTAATTTATGGGTTGTGAAATGTGGATTGCGCATTTAGTGTTTGACTGTTTTCTGGGCTCTACTGCTATGATGTGGGTGGTGCAGTTATCTAGGAAATAGCTATGTTCTCAGCTGTCTTCGGAAGTGTATATGCTCCTGGGTGCTTCTAATGGTGCTGGTAGTGAGTTCCAGAGTTTAATGGCTTGCACTAGAGTGCCACATCACAAAATAAAATGCACTGAGTGGTGAAGCTTTTCAAACACTCACCCCCAGTCACTGATTTGGGTTTAATCCATCGTTCTTTTACTTGCCACGCCACCCCAGTTTGGGCGCAGCCATGTGCAAATCCGTTTTGACGCTGCTCCCCATGGGAACAGTCCAGCCCAAACTGCCAGACTCTCCCTGGACCGGAAACGAGCATCCTGGGACCAGTTTTGAGGTATTAACCTTCATCAGCCAGGCTAGCTTGAATCCAGTGGTGCAGCAAGCAAGGGACCCATGTCATACCCTTAGCCACTTAGGGCACACATAGCAACATCACAAAATAAAATGATGGACAGAGTGTTAACTTTTCAAACACTCACCTCCAGTCACACATGTGGCGAGCAAAATAACGATGGATTAAACTCCGATCTGTGACTGGGGGTGAATGTTTAACAATGTTCAGCATTCCATCCATCATCTTTTTGTGTTGCATTTGCACTCCAGTTCCTTCTGCAAATTTCTTACCGTAAGGTGATATGATTTGTTTTGGATGAGTTGTATTTTGCTTCTGATTAATGTGGGTGATCCAAGGTGTCAGCTGTTGGTATAGTCCAGCTTGGACATAAGTGTGAGGATGGCTTGCAATTTATATTGGTGTGCAAGGTATGGGAAGATGTGACATAGTGTTTTCATTGTGTAGAAGGCACTCTTTGTTACGTTATTGCTGTGCGGCATCAAGGATTGGTCTGAATCCATGGTTACACTTAACTTCTCTTGATGTTGATGGAGGAGATTGAAGTTCTCTTGGCCATGTGGTGGTAGGCTGGTACTTTTGGCCTTTGCACCAGGTCATAATCTCTATCTTTGCGGTATTGCGCTTTAGCTGGTTCTTCATAATCCATGGGTTTATGGCACAAAGACTATTGTGCAGTTGTGATTTGTAGAGGTCTCCAGGGGATCTCCAATTGTGAAGTGATTTGACTGTCATCTTCATAGTTGTAACCTATAATCTGATTTGGTAAGGGGGAGGTTAGGTAGATGTGGAATAATAAAGAGGACATGGTGGACCCTTGAGGAACACCAGTGTGGAGGGGGGGGGGAGGTGTACACACACACAGTTCATTTTGGAGCATTTGTACAGATTCCGTAATCATGGACCTTTTGTAGTAGTGTGATGCGGTGGACAGTGTCAAATGCTGCTGATAAATCCAGAAGCAACAAGGCAGCTGCTCTGTTGTGGTCCACTGAGGTTTAGATCATCCCAGATGGCTATGATGGTTGCCTCTGCCTGGTCTGAAAATGGACTCTTGGTCTGATAATGAGCGATTAATGTCTGGTAAAGTTGGTGAGTTGAATAAACACTGCGCTCTCAAAAAAAAACTACGAATTGTCCCATTTTTGATATGGGCCTGTAGGTTGCTGGGTCTTTTGACTCGAGAATTTACTTTTTTGTTTGAGGACGATGTAGGAGGTTTTCATCGTTTGGGGAGAAACTGGTTCCAGAGACTTGTCACGGCATCTGGCTACCTCACCTACACAAGTTGAGCAAATTATATCTTTACAGATTTTTAGTGGTAATGGGTCCAAAGGTGATTGTTCTGGTTGAGCCTCAATGATCATATCTAGGAAATCCTTCAGTAACAGGGTATTGCAAGTATGCATTGATGGAGGATTTGTTTCTTTCAATGGTGGTTATGTTGTATTGTGGTGTTGTCCACATTCTCCAGAAGGTAATCTTTATAATGTTTTTAGATCATCATTTAATTGGAAATGTTGTCACAGAACACTTGTGGTCATGATGTTTGTATGTAAGCACTCTGGATTGCAGAATTCTGATGGATTTTATAGAATTCTTCAGAGGGGCAGTCTGCTTCAGTTATTTGCTTGGAGTTGTGGTTGTGAATGCTTTTTGTAGGCTTTGTTATAGTGGACTTGTAGTGTGCTTTAGTCTATTTCATCTCCTGACTTTCTCCATTTGCATTGTAGTATGCAGAGTTGCGTTTTCATTCTGTTGATATTAACCCATGTGGTGGTCTTTGTGGGCAACTCTGGGTGTGGTTTTTGTTGGTACACGTTTATCCATTGCAGTAGAGATACAGTTATGTAAAGTGTGTAGGTCTTTCAGCAATATGTTTATTGAGGTTCTCTGAGGTGGGTTTTGAGTTGCAGGATGACTCGTTTTTTTCCATTGCCTATTTGAGTGTTTGTTGTTGGTGTTTTTTGTGGTCTTTGAAGTGATGTTATTGATGGGTGTGTTGGCCCTGAAAGTTATGATGTGGTGGTTGCTCCAGCTAACAGGAGAGTTGTCTAACTGTGGCTTTTCCTAAGGGTGCAGATATGACATTTAGAGTGTCCTGCGCAGTGAGTTGGGACAGAAATGAGTTGTTGTAGGTTTTAATGTTGGTTGGTTATGATCGCTGTAGTTGTAGTTAGATTTTTCTGGTCAAACCATATGTTGAGGTCTCTAGCATGTATTGGCTTGTACAGTCCCATTGTACCGCCTGTACCTAGAAAGTGCACAACGTCTGTGTTCGTATAACTTCACTGCAGAGCCTGTGGATTTTTTGCAGTTTGATATGGTGTTCTCCCCTTGGCAGCTTATGCACCTTTTTATTTAATGTTTTTAACTTTCATATTATCAAATTCGAAATGCACAGACCCAGTGTGTATGCAGTGTCACTGTAGTGCTTGTAATTGGCAAGGGCACGGCCCCTTTGTTTTTACAACCCCACTGCTCTAGGCGCCTAAAGTAGACATTTACCTCGCGCTGCATAAAAGCGTATCCCCCACACACTTGTTCAGTTTTTGCAGTGGCTTGCTAAACGCCACTGGTTGGCACTTGGCAGTTTTGACGCCCACCATTTATCCAAGGTCGCACGGAAAGTTCCGGCTCCCTGAAGATTAATGCCTTTAAAAAAAAAAAACAGGGTTCCTCCAGCTGCACGTGGGAAAGAATGTGTAATCTTTGTTGATAAGAATCTGCGGTTGGTGCACGGTGGGGCTGGAGAAAGGGAAGGAGGGACGGGCACAGGGTGGAGCACAAACGTGGAGCGAGGCCGAGGTGGAAGTGAAAAGGGCGCCATTTTAACTCAATAAAAAAACCTGTTTAGAATTTAACAATGCGTACTAACCATCTAAAAGCAAAATAAACGATCACTCCCACTGCGAGGAGCACATTTCTATTATTTTTAAGCAGCGACATCTCATTCACGAAAGGCAGTTTGCTCTTAAAATGATGGGATTTGAAAAAAGCCTCTTACCCGATCTAGTTTTGATTTGCAATACTTGGAACATTTTTCGCTCCCGACATTAAAAGGCAAAGGGAGCAAACCATGTGGTAAACAGTACACGCGTCTAATGATATATCCATTACCGTGACAAGGCCCGTGTGGGAAGTCCGGGGATTCCTGGCACGGGGTTCTATTGATGTCGCTTTCCAAGGCTGCCGTATTCCTGTCAGTGTTTGCCGTCGCCAGCAGCTGTCCCTTGAATCATCACTAGATCCGCTCCTTTCTATGAGCGGAAATAGCGCTCATTCCACAGGGCTTCGAGCGGCAGAACTAGGCCCGTCACAGCGTCACTGTGTGTCAACACTGCAGCGGTGCCATTTCAGGCTGCAAGCAGTGGAGCAACACCGCACATACTGGAGCGGGGCCCTACTGACAAACCCTAGCGCCAAGTAAACAATGGGGCTACCGTTCTTTAAGAAATGAGGCGTGGCTGTCAAATGGTTAATAACCTGGGACGAGCCGGCGATGCTAGTGGGCAGCTCTTCTAGAGGGCCCCCACGCCAGTGTTTTCAAACATGACTCGGAGGCCTTCTCTGGGTCCTGCGGCCATGTTTCAGAACCATTAACTATTAAGCGCTGGGGTAGACCCCCCCCCCCCCCCCAACCAATTTACCCTGCATGTCCCAGCCCTCGTCGCCCAATGCGAGGACCAGTAGAGGGAAGCGGCTATTGGAGCTGGCCGGGGCGGGGAAAGAGGTGGGGAACTGGGCTCCTGAGTCCAATGGGGCAGAAGTCGATGAGTGCATAGACGGACCCGAAGGTTGGCAAAAGACTGACTAGAAAGCTTGTTTCTTCTTTGGCGGTCTGACCCTGTTCTCTTTCAGAGTTCAGGAGACTGCTTCCTTCCTCCAAGTAAGTGCGTGTGAGTGTGTGTATGTATGTATGTATGTATATATAATATATATATATATATATATATATATATATATATATATATACACTTAAAAAACCATAGGTTTCACACATGTTATAGTTAGGTGGATATTTCACTTGTAAAAAACCATTGAAATTCCCCCGTTATAGTTAGTTGAGATAACTATAACTCGCGCGCCCGCAATCCTCTGCTCATGACATCACATATTACATCATTCATGACATGGTCAGTGGCATCACTCATGACATCATCCTTGTGATAGAGTGGCGGTCCCGCGAGTTATAGTTATCTCAACTAACTAGAACGGGGGAATTTCATTGGTTTTTTACGAGTGAAATATCCACCTAACTATAACATGTGTGAAACCTATGGTCTTTAAGTGAATTTGCAAGGTTTTTTAAATGCTAATTCCTAACTATAACGTGTGTGAAACCTATGTTTTTTTTCAGTGAATTTGTATGGTTTTTTAAATGCTAAGTTATGTATGTATTTTTTTTTTTATATATATTTTTTTCAATAAACTACGTATTTTATGGTTTTTCACCGTGCGCGCATGGTGCGCGCACCCCCGTGATTTAAAAAAAAAAAAAAAAAATGTTTTTTTCTGCCTTCGGGGTCCTTCAGGGACCCCCTGACCACGGCTAGGGGGTCAGGAACTCTCTACCCTGTCCCCTTTTCACGTTCGCCACCTTCCTTTTCCACTCTCGCACTGAAAACAAACAAAATGGCGGCCGACACTTCCTGATTTCGACCGATTCGAACGTTGACTGACATGTAACAACCAATCAGAATTGCGCTCGCGCACGTTAGGGTGCGCGGCTATAGACATGTATGTGCTTTTTACTGCAATTTTCTCTGGAACTACTGAACAGATTGACTCCATATATGCAAAAGGCACACCCCTGACCTGAGGACTACCTCTCTGCCAAATTTCAAGTAATTCTGTTCAGCCGTTCGGGCTGTACCTTCGACTAAAGGTCCTATGGGAAAATGCATGGGGAAAACGCGTTTTGGAACCCCCGTTTTTTCTCGGCCCCCGCTTGATGAATCACCCCGAGACTTTCAGGGTAGGAGCTGAGCGGAGCGCCCCATTAGATTTTAAAATTTCGTGAAGATTTGTCAACCGGCGCCAAAGTTACTCAAAATTAGAATTTTGAGATTTCCTATGGAAACACGGTCCTAACTATAACTATCTACTGGCGACCGCCAGTAGATTATTTTTATATATATATATACACACACACAACTGATTTGGTACAATTGAAAAGGTTTGGGAACGTTGCTGCCAACATTTCCGCTTCGACTTCTGGCTGGCCAAATCTAAAACATCGATGGCTGCGGCAGAGTGCAGATTGCAGCCCTGGGTGGCTCGACGACAGCTCCCTCCTGCGCATGCGCTGTGGGGAGTGGCAGTGTGCAGTGGATGGGTAGGGCGCTACAAAATACAGGAAGATTTCTATAATATTGCTAGGCATGAGTGCATGCTGGGGTAAAGATAACTGCGTGGACACTGACTGCTGACGTGCACGTACAGCTCTTGAACATCTATTCTTGGTCTGTCCTGTTCACATCTAATTTCATACTCACTGGTCCAGACTTGTTCTCAGCCGTGCTTTTCTCTTTCCTATGGACAACAAGGTTCACAGTCAAAGATTCGAGGAGAGTCCCAGGTACACATTTAAAAAAAAAAAAAAAAAAAGTGCAGCTTTTTTCCCTCTCACCTGGGGAATATTCTGCAAATGAATAACATTCTTTACCCATAAATCGTAATGTTCAAAACCAGCAAGGAATAATTGAGCGCTAATACCCAGCTGCAGGTGCGACCATGGCTTTGGTCATTCTTCCTACCTGCCAAGCAAGACCAACTTGCAAGTGCCACAGCTGGGCCAGGAGCTGCCCATCATTTAGGGAAAGGCACCCACCATTAACTTAACGCTTACATGTTCCTCCTGCTAAGGGTCTGTTTCAAGGTGTTGACAATCGGTGAGGGAGAGGTGTCAAACACAATATGATTTTAGTTGGATATGATCTTCAGTCATCTGCGCTGCACCCTGGCTGGGCTTACAAAGCTTGACAACCTAGTGGTTTTTAGGGCGCAGCCCACCAGACCGCTAGGGTTTGTTAAAGACTTCTTGGGGAGTTCCAAAAATTTGACCTAGGAATGCGTTCTGCCCGTTGCTTACTATTAGCTTTGTAACTTATGTTTTCTGGCTTTCCATTTGCTAGCTTTATTTGCTTTAGACTGTACAGCTCGAGTTCGTACTTCCCCATGCCAAAGCAGTGTTTACAGTATTCTTCCACAAATGTGAAAGCTATCTTGTTTATCCGCTGCAAAAACATTGCCTTTAATTCGTGGGGCAGAAGTTCCCTATTGGCATTGTCTGGATGGGTAGAAACATGAACGTTTCTAAAATCATGTTTGAAAATTATAACTTACCAAAAAATGTGCGCTGATAATGTCTGATGTACTAGTTACTTGCTTTCTTTCACGTCGATTAAATTGTAAATAAATGCGTGCCCTTTTTTCAATGGGTGCCGCATGTAAAGTTCAGGATAACGGTTGCAGAAAACACTGATTTCATATAATGTACCAGTAAGATGAAACCATTCTGCATGTGAATAAAAAAC
Organism: Triturus cristatus; assembly: GCF_964204655.1. Taxonomy (NCBI): domain Eukaryota; kingdom Metazoa; phylum Chordata; class Amphibia; order Caudata; family Salamandridae; genus Triturus; species Triturus cristatus. The sequence goes on along the minus strand of NC_140580.1, from coordinate 841,394,767 downwards.
ATTTTTTGAATTTTTGCAGAGACTTTTTCATATTTAACACATTTAATGCAAAATTCCTCTTTGGTGAGTCCATATCTGCGTCAGCCTAACATATGGCGATTTTGGGTGACTTACATTTATGGCCCATTTATTGTCACGCACAGGATAAGATCTTTTCTCAGGAAAGAGCCAGCCACATTGTAACACCATTTAACCATGCTTGGTTTTCACTTTGATGTGTAAAGCATTTGCTTTATTCATGACCTCTGTGGCAACTCGTTTTGGAGGTTTGGAGAAGTTTAAAGGCATTTTTTATGAAAGCTTTTGTATCTGTTTAGCTCTACAATAATTATGTATTCGGTCTGCAACTGTGCCTTTTTCGGAAAACCTATATTACTGGTTATAAACTATTTTCCTCATTCGTCCTAGCAGGCACTAGGGTCATGATTTGAATGGTGCAGTGGTACAGGGATCAAAAGCTCCAGGAAACACACTGGACACTGATTATTGCTATATTTTACTGCTAAACAAGCAGTCACAATGAATTTACCTTGCAGGCACCAGGGTCATGATTTGAGTGTTGCCGCAGGTACAGTGGCACAGGGGCCAAAAGGTCTAGGAAACGCATTGAATTCAGATTACTGCTATAGTTTACTACTACTCCCAACTCGGAACCAGCTCAGGCCGATATCTCCCCACTCCCTACAGAGCATCTGCCGTCCCAGTGCTCCCCGTGGTGCAGTGCGAGCACCGCCTCCTCGTCCACTGCTGCTGCTGAGGTTCCTGACCCCTACGCTATCCCCTCACAGGCTTCCCCTTCTCCTCAACCAGGACAATGGCACACCACAAAAGTGTACGAATCACCTTTTTTCCTAGTACGGGCAGCTTTTATAACCAGCAGTGGCCTAGCCAATAGGTCTCGCCTTTTGAACCATGCAGCACATTATCCTGGATGCTGTGCCACCAGGGACCGAAGAGTTATACAGTTACTACACACTGGGTTATGCAGTCTGATTCAGGAATACCAGGTTGCCTCAAGAAACCTTTATTGACGCATTCGCCATACTCCCCACCAATGCACTGCTCTCTGAAATTTCACATGTACAACCTGTGCACGGGCATGTCACAGGCACCACCGTCCACTGTACTTGGAGATGTCCTGCTCTCAGAAATGTCACAAGCACCCAAAACCTGCCATAAAGTGAAAAATTACAAATCCTTGAATTCCATGCCATCGCAAATATCATAATAAGACATGAGAAGATGGTTGACAGATTAAACACTCTCTGCTGGCATCTGCTTTACATGTTTGGGAAGCCTTGGACAGTATGTAGGCCCCTGGCATGCATGAAGTTCCCTGCCAGTGGTTACTTGCAATGCATGGAAGCTGTGGGTAATAAGGTTTCAAAATAGTTTCTGTCACATATGTTCCCCTCCCCCTTAAACCCCCCCCTCCCCCCCCCAAAAGCAAAGCAATAGCCCTAAAATATGTAAAGATACACAATTTGAAAGGCTAATGAAATTATAATTCAATGGGTTTGAAAAGCATGAGTTACTTATATGCACACATTGGCACAGGTTTTTTTTTATTTTTTTTTTTATACAATTCAGACAGATTGGGGAGAAGAAATGGTGGGTATGCAGTTTGTGTGCTAATAGTGAGGGTAAGGGCAGACTGCTTTAATGCACCTTAACTATGTGCTAATTCCTAAAAATAAGATGGTCCAATGATTATTTTTACATTTGTATGGTATAGTGGTACCATGTGGTAAAGGTTTTAAATACCTGCCATGCTTTAGGAACATCCCCCACCTTTGAACAGGGAAGTAGTCCTTAAAATAGGCACCTGATAAAGTGAATCGTGGATGCCGCATTTGTGTGAAGTGCTGTTAAGAAGACATTAGCTGTATCTTTTTATTGTAACTTTGTGTTTGTATATGGTTGTGTGCGATTGAAACACTGCTTTTTTTTATCACTATTTTTAGTAATCTGCTTGTGCAGCATATCAAGGAGAAGGTGCTTGGGACTTTATGTAGTTATATTGAATTGTCGCATTCAGCGAAATGAGACCGGCTGCCTTCATGGAAGCTGTCTGGTAAGCGCTGGCACCTTATTGTCTTGGCAGTGAAGAGGGTGCGGCAAGGAGTGAGGGATAACGGAGGAGAGATGAACAGGCTCTGGTTATGAACTGAAAGCTGGCACATAGCTATAAAGATTGCTATCGCTCTTATACACACCACATGGGCCTTGTTTGGCAATGTAAATATTTACTGAAGTGGCCGTAAATAGGATAAGAAGCTTCCCACCGTGATACAACCCTGGATGAAATAAAGCCACCCATCCGCACAAAAAGGTGATGTCCAATTGGGGCCTGTGAGAGGCAGTGTGTCTCTGCGATGCTATCTAAATTTATAATTTGCATGCATAACTTAGGTGGGCAAGAACATTGTTCAAACAGTATGACTTCATACACAATGGTTTCAGAGCATCAATTGAAATGAACAAACACTAACTTTAAGATACCCATAACCCACATTACCAAGCAAAAAATAGAAATCGAGTCGGAACTAATCATGTGAGGTAAGCACCACTTCAAATATATAAAGTGTATATGCCTTCAGCGTGCGCGTGTAGTGCAATGCAGCAACAAAGTATTAATAAAGAGAACCAAAAATCGCAAAAAAAAAATATTCCATAAAACTCCCAGCGTCTGTTTTCCCTGTGCCTACCAAAACTAACAGGCTACACGCACCAAAGGAAAACCTAAACAAAACAAGCATTTGCAATGCAATGGGTCTTGCATTAGGAAAGTTAGAGCTATTGGTATTGTAAATGCCAAATTTTGTATTTTGTGTTGGTTTTGAAAAAAGCTAAATTAATAGCTGTCATTTACAATTCCAATAGTTTTAACTTTCTCAAAATCTACTGATGCGTTTTTAGAAACGCTTTGATCCTGTAACGTTTTGTGTTTTTGTTAATATTTAGAAAAGGCACCTCCTGTCATCGTACAAACTAGGGGGCAGTGTATGAGGGGGAATTATATGAGGGCACAGTGTGAGTGAGTAAGGGTGCGGGCTGTGTGCGTGCAGGGTGTAAGGGTGCAGTGTGTGTGACCTAAAGCACTGTGAGTGGGTAGTGTGTGAGAGCAGTGTATGTGGGGGCAGTGTGTCGAGGGGGCAGTGTGTGAGGAGGGGTCAGTGTGTGTGGTTTGTGTGAGAGGGGGCAGTGTGTGTAGTCTGTGTAAGGGGGGGGGCAGTGTGTGTAGTCTGTGTGGGGGGGCCGGTGTGTGTGGTCTGTGTGAAGGGGGGCTGTGTGTGTAGTCTGTGAGGGGGCAGTGTGTGTGGTCTGTGTGGAGAGGTAAGTGTGAGTGGTCTCTGTGGAGGGGTAAGTGTGAGTGGTCTGTGTGGAGGGGTAAGTGTGAGTGGTCTGTGTGGAGGGGTAAGTGTGAGTGGTCTGTGTGGAGGGGTAAGTGTGAGTGGTCTGTGTGGAGGGGTAAGTGAGTGGTCTGTGTGGAGGGATAAGTGTGAGTGGTGTGTGGGGGGCAGTGTTTGTGGTCTTGGTGAGAGGGGGGCAGTGTGTGTGTGGTCTGTGTGAGGGGGCATTGTGTGTGGTCTTGGTGAGAGGGGGCAGTGTTGGTTAGTGACTTGTCAGTAAACTATTTCTATTTTCTTTAAAGGCTGTATTAGTATTGGAAAAAAAAATACACAATCTGACACTGGCTCACGTAAATGACTGCAGTGCCTTGGAAGTAAACTGTATACTTATTTATTTGAGGGTGAGGGGGTGCAGAGTATGAGGGGGCTAATGTGTGTAGGGTAGTGTGTGAGGTGGCAGTTTGGGGGGGGTCTAATGTGTGTAGGGCAGTGTGTGAGGTGGCATTTTGTGTGGTCTAATGTGTGTAGCGAATTGTGTGAGGCAAAACAGAATAAAAGGATAAAAGTGCTGTTTGTAGAGTGATTTTGTTTGTTTTGCATGAGAATGTAAGCATGTAAGAATACAATGAACGTGTTTGGGTGCGTAAAGTTAAATAAAAAAACATTAAAAGTAAATATAATAGACGCATGCAAAACTCATAGGCACAAGGTCAAGTAGTCAGTCACACAAAGCCAAAAATCAGAAAAAGATGCGAGAAAGAAAAGGCGGAGGGAAACTACATGGAAGAGGAGAGACGCGTGGGCGGTTAAAAAACAAAAAAAAAACATTCAAAGTAAATAAATATAATAGATACATGCAAAACTCATAGGCACGATGTCAAGTAGTCAGTCGCACAAAGCCCCAAAAAAAAAAAAAGCTAGAGAGCAGGTGGGGCGGAACTACACGGAAGGGGAGAAATGCGTAGGCGGAGAGGAGCCTGTGAGAACGCGCGGCGGAGATCAAAGAAAAGGTGTGCGACCATATGGAGAGTGAGGGGGTGTGCAGCCTGGTGAGCTGAATGCGTGTGGCAACAGAGGGAGAGCGCGGTGTGCGTGCACGAAGTGTCTGGTAGAAAATGGAAGCTGTAAAGAATGCGCGTGGTTGTGGCAGTTCACAATGCGCGTGATTGTGTTCACAATGCGTGTGGTTGTGTTCACATGAACTGTACGCGATCTGCAGCTAGGTAGACTTTTTGGACTGCTTACTATAATCTCGCCTATCCATCCCTGCGGGATAGAATAGGCGAGACCTAAATAGGTGCAAAAACGAAACTAAATAGACCAGAAGAGCAATAATACTTGTAGCATGGCCAGTCGCCAAGGACAAGAACCACCCACCGAAAGGAAGGACAAATGTAAAAGCCATTGAAAGAAAGGGATTTTTGACTAGTGTACATTGGAACTAATGGGGAGCAAGGGGTGTAGTTAATGGCCACATACTAGTTACATGATGCTTCACAGCGCATGTGCGCTGCTAGACTGTACCTAAAAAGCACTTCAAAATTCTACAATGTATTTTAGCGCTTTATAAGTGCACCAGTTATATTGCATAAAGACACCTTTTTTATGGTGTAGAGATTACGTGATTTGGATAGGATTACAGGATGTCGAGCTGACGCAGAGACTCAAACCTGGTTCCCCAAGTTGGCAGCTCTTTCTGTTATTTCACACCTTTATTATAGTCCTCTGCAACAAACGCAAAAAACATTGAGACAGACAATATTTTTTCTGTAGGTGAAACCTTTTGGTGTTGCCAATGCTTGTTTTTTATTATTGCATACAATGTGATCTTGAAATGCATAGCTTCAGGATGTGCGCTCTATGAAAACTTCTCCAACATTTGATTGTACTAAAATGTCCATATAAAATAGCAGCCCAGGCCATCCTAAGGGTGAACATAACTGACTTGCCTCTTAGTTCACTATTGGCATTGTATGAGTGGCTGGAAGCATGAACGTTCAAAATAAATGTTTGAAAACTATTTCTTAAAAAAAATACTTGCACTGATTTAGCCTGTTATACTACTAAGATGAAACTATTCTGCATGTGAAATAAATTAACATTTTTGAAGAGACTTTTTTCTTTTTATATTTTACACGTTTGTTTTTAAAATGAAGGTGGCCCAAAAGTGGGGAACAACCTTTACAACGCAACTGTTACAACGCACTACACTTACAACGCATTTTTTACAACGCATAATCCATTACAACGCACTACACTTACAACGCATGACACTACAATGCATTTTTAAAAAATACCTTTACAACGCATACCATTACAACGCCTACCATTACAACGCATAATATTACACTACACTATCCAACACTTACCCTACTGTTGCACCCCCTGGAGTTAGAATAGTAATTTTTACCCCTATACTATCCAACACTTACCCTACTGTTGCACCCCCTGGAGTTAGAATAGCAATTTTTACCCCTATACTATCCAACACTTACCCTACTGTTGCACCCCCTGGAGTTAGAATAGCAATTTTTACCCCTATACTATCCAACACTTACCCTACTGTTGCACCCCCTGGAGTTAGAATAGTAATTTTTACCCCTATACTATCCAACACTTACCCTACTGTTGCACCCCCTGGAGTTAGAATAGTAATTTTTACCCCTATATTATCCAACACTTACCCTACTGTTGCACCCCCTGGAGTTAGAATAGTAATTTTTACCCCTATACTATCCAACACTTACCCTACTGTTGCACCCCCTGGAGTTAGAATAGTAATTTTTACCCCTATACTATCCAACACTTACCCTACTGTTGCACCCCCTGGAGTTAGAAAAGTAATTTTTACCCCTATACTATCTAATATTTTCCTTAAATGCAATTAAATATTATGCGTTGTAATGGTATGCGTTGTAATGGTAGTTTTTAAAAATGCGTTGTAGTGTCATGCGTTGTAAGTGTAGTGCGTTGTAATGGATTATGCGTTGTAAAAAATGCGTTGTAAGTGCATGCGTTGTAAAAGTGTGCGTTGTAACGTCATACATCCCCCAAAAGTTAACTGTGCTGGACACCCTAGTTACTTGCTTTCTTTCACGTCGATTAACTTGTAAGTGAATGTTTGCCCGTTTTGAACAGGGGGCCACAAGCAAAGGTCAGGAGTACGCTTGCGGCCCCCAGACTATAGATCTACAGGGACATTATAGTGTGGATTATACAACAGCACTGGCTTCAGTACAGCATAGCTGCAAGTAAAAATAAAAAATAAAAAAAAGAGAAACGCTGTAACTCAGTTAACGCTTATCTTGTCAAAGCTTTTTTTTTTCTTCTTTACTTCCAGCCATTTGCAACATGGCTAAAAAAACAGTGGCAAAGCCAATAGATAGCGCATAGGCAAGACCTATTGGCTTTGCCAATGCTTGTTTGAGGTAGCGGATTTGTTGATGCACTAAATAGGATGACGCGTTCCAGGCATGATGGAGTTACTTATACATACAGCTCAGCGCCTTGATATTTTGACTGTTAATGGAAACCTTATTTTTATTATTCTAAAGCTCCAAACCCTTTTATGGTGGGTAACTTAGAATGTCAACAGGCATTACTAGCATCTCATCTGGTCACCAGTGCCCAGCAGTCATACCATAAAAGAGGCTGAAGTATGATTTTGAGGCATTTCTGGGTTTCCAAGACATGTTTGGGGCTTGTTCATCCAGCAAAAAACATGACCTGCCAGAGAAAATACTTTATCGGATGGAGGTATAAAAAAAAATCTTTAAAACCACAAGTGTTGCTCAGTGAATCAAGCATTTAGAGAGACCGCAAGTTCGAGTGTCATGCACATACCAAGTTCGAATCCCAGGAAGGCCAGCCCCGTGTATGCCCCTCCCCATCCCCATAAGGGCCATACATTGAGTACCATTCAGGGGCAGTTTCTCCATTGGAGAGTAGGAGCACTACCCCCCCTCCACTTTCTGCGAGCCATTACATAGTCACACACCCTTTATTTTCCCAAGCCCATTATTCCACCCCCCCCTCCGTACGGAGTGCTGTCCTTTATGTGGTGGGCCCCACCACGGAGTTGTACAGTCATAGGTGTGTGCAGCTGCGGCCCATGCTGGTAAGAGGGGTGGGGTGGTGGTTTAATTTTCCCTCGTGATAGTCTGTCAAATTTACTTCCCCCCCCCCTCCCCCCCCCCCCCCCCCCCCCGCCGCTCTTACCTGCACAGGCCGCGGTTGGGTATGTGATTGAGACAAACAGCTGGGGCTCTCTAACTGAACTGCGCATGTCGTATTGATTGGTATTTTGCTTGTGGCTAGCCTGACTTGTGCAGTTGAGGCGCCCCCTATTGGCGCAGTCGGTAGGCTGGTGAATTAGAGAGACAGCCCCACCAGTCTCGGATGGAGCGCTGGGTTCGCCAGTCCCAGCCAATCCTTGCACTGCTCTTACGATGTTTACTATTATAAACCGCATCTGAACAATGCTTGCATTGGCTGCAAAGTGTGGCTCTTAGTTTCTGGCATGCCCTTCAAAACTGTTAAGCAGCACAGTGCAGTGGTGTAAAGGTACTCTAGTATAGAGAGGAAAACCATGTTTGGTAAGCAATTAACATTTAAAAAAAACATGTCTGCACAGTTCGCGAAAACCTTCCATGAGTATCCTCCCCCGTTGGGCCCACAGTGTACTGGGAATTTATCCTTCACTGTAAGGCAAGTTGCTCTGCTTTTTGCAGAATACGATCCAATAAAGAGAACAGTAACCCAGATTTTTACGGAGTGCAGGCGAAGCGGCTGATAGAAAATGTACCACTTCTGGGTGGGCTCAAGATAGTGTGCTGCTTCTAGGTGACTAACTGGAGATATAAGGCCACTGCACATCTAATGTAGGTTTGCTCTATATTGGCCTTGCATGGATTTTACATCGTCGGCCCTTGCGTGTGTAAAGATCATCCTCCAGGCAAGATGATTATTTATATTATGTTAAGTTAACCATGCACCAGCAAGTACAGTATGCATGCCCCATCGTTTTCGAAAGTCACCAACCGCCACTGATACCATTCCATTGGATCGTAGTAACATCTTTTATTTACAGCACTCCAAAACTGTTGCAACAAGTGCTATATGAAGACCGGTTTTTACACTAACATTGATTCTCTGTTTGACGTCTTCCTCGCCCATTCGGGACACCCTACCCTTTGTTTGTCATTTTTGGACCCTTTAAGGCAAAATGCCAAAAACTCCTTCCAAAGTTATGAGCCAGGAAGTGATGGACTTCCAAAGATTGTAGTGGGATTTAAATATCACTCCCAGTGGTTGGGCCTGAGATTTGTTCAAAAACTAATGGAAGGGAAGTACCGCCCTACCCCTTAAATATCTGTGTAATGGTCTCCGTGTGGGTTTTTTCAGATAGTAAATCTAACCGTGCTTCTGGACAGTGTGCGCATGGGGTTTTAACTTGAAAATAGCAAGTTAAAATCCAGCTACACAAAACCAGATCATTTGTGTATTTTACTGCTAAAGTGTGAATAGTAGTGCATTTTCTCTTGAAAGTTCTTCGCCCCCAAAAAGTTCATGCGTGTAATTTGGAAAACCTGTAAAATGGCTGTATTTTTTCTTAGTTTTTAAGCATGTTATTCTACCACTTCAAAAAAAAGGCTAGAAAAATGATTGTACATTTCTTGCCCGCTGGACACCTTGAGGAGCCAACTGATTTGTTGGGAAATGTAGTGGTGTCAAATACACAAAAGGTGAAGAAGGATTCTTACAAATAGCCTAACCACTGGCAGTATCTCTGGATAGCCTTCCATCCTGTTTGTATGGGGGGAGGGGGTAATTTGTACACTGTGCCATCTCAGATTAGACCCAGCCATGTTCACTGTGCCTCTGGAAACCAGTTGCACCTAACTAAAAAGGCCCAAATAGGCCGATATTGGTCTTTTTTTTTTTTTTTTTTTTTTTTCTCTCGAATTTTATATTGCCCAAACGTGACCCAAAGGTATCGGAGCGCTTTACATGAGCACCAGATGTATTACAGATGGACACATTCATTTTTTTATGTCAAGTCTAAGCAGCGTGCATGCGCTTCCCAGCAAGGCATGGTGTATTCAGACTGTGGCCACACCCATCACTCGTAATTGGTTCTTTGTAGTGCCCAATGTAAAATCTTACTTTCGAATGGTCCCTTTGTCTTTGTCCCTCCTTTTGGTTGGTTGTTTCTGCCCTGGTCACTGACCCAGTTACATGGATCAGTTCACTTTTAACCACTTGAGCACTTTTTTTTTTTTTTTATTTATTTGCCAACAGACACATGATGCCGGCCCCTGTAGTCCAGAGGTATCGGCCCAAGCAATGAACAATCCTGCCATTGACATTTTAATCAGAATAGGATAATTGAAATGCATTTCAGATGAAAGCAAAAACCCCCAAACTTGCCCCCCACCCCCCCAACTCCCTCACTTAAGCACTTTTGACGCAGTCTCATTTTGTTTTGCCTCTGCTCGCGCGCTGTCCTACACCACCCCCTGCCTGTTGCTCCTTTTCACGCTTTTTTTTTTTTAAACGTCCTGGCACTGTTTAAAAGTTTGTGAGTGAAAGCAGTGTAATGCGGGACAGAAGCCAGGAAGACGTCCCGGATTATGTGGGGACGTGTATGATGGGAGCTCCCACCGTCTTCCTGGGAAGTGCTGGTTTAAGCTTGCCTGTTGCCGTGGTGCAGTCTCACTGGCAGCAACAGGTGGTGGTTTTCATGTCTTCTGCTTTAGGCTGCCTTGGCTTGGGTGCAGAAATAAAACTGTACCCTACGGCCAAGCTCTTCCTCCTCCTCACAGTGCTTCGAAGCCGAGCAACAGCAGGGGCTGAGACCACCGCTTGCTAGCAGCATGCTGCGGGTGGCGCTGCCCTCGCCCTTTTCAGCCTGGGGCTTGTTTAATCTGTAGTCATGCTCTGTTATGCCTCTTTTTCACCAGCAGAGTACTAGGTTTTATTTATATGCAGAGAATACTCCGTTAATCTTTGCTGTTCCCCGTTTCGATGGACAACATCCATCTGGAGACTGTCACCCCCTTCTCGCAACCGGTTGAGGTTAAGGTAATCATCTGACTTTAATACAGCTCTGCTCATCTCATGGCTTCCAGAAACCAGCATTTGCAATGCAATAGGTCTCGCATTTACGCAAGTTTTAGCTATTGGTGACACAGGCTGCAAACAGATTTGTATGCTCACAGGTAGACTCACGTCGAACTGCAACTTGCGCATCATCCATCTAAAATGTATTCATCAAGTTTATCACGCTCCTAAAAAGTTGCACAGAATGGGTTTTCGGGAGTCTGCCTGTTGCAAGAGATGTGGGTGGGATGGGGCGGATTTTCTGCATCTGGCATGGCAATGTGTGAAGGTATGCCAATATTGGGAACAGGTGATCGGGCTTCTAAATAGCATGACAGGTCAGGTCCTTCAGGCTACGCCGTTGGTGTGCTTGCTGGGTCATGTCCCCCAATTTACAGCGGTGAGAGGTAGGTTCGTCCGAATAGCCCTGCTGGTAGCAAAATGGCGAGTTTTATTCACATGGGACAGCCGACTGAGCCCGAAGGCTGATCTGTGGCTTAAAGACATGGTTTACTGTCATGAACAGCTGGAATTGTATGCGGAGGGATTGCCAACGTCCTCTTGCCCCAAGGATATATGGTCTCCTCTTAGGGAATATCTTCAGACACAAAGCGAATTGAGTTCGAAATAGTCACACATGTACTGGGGTCTTGATTTTTTGGAAATGTATGAAACACTCTGACAATACCATAGTAGGAAGCAGTCGCAATATGCTGTACCTATGTATGCAACACGGAGGACATTTAGAAAAAACGTGTCATTGACTGTGATGTTTTATTGTATGTATAATGTTGTATTGTTTGATATTGTATTATTGAAATAGGGGGAAGGAGTACTTGTATAGCGCTTTGTGGGATGTAGATCTTGTACTGTACTGCTTTTACCCAATAAAACCCACTTAAAATAAAAAAAAGAACTACAAAAAAAAAAAGTTTGAGCTATTGGATTTGTAAATGACCATGCCTTTTATTTGTTTGTTTTTAAAACCTAAATGAAAGGCATTGTCATCTACACTGCTAATCGCTTAAACTCTTGCAATGCGAGACCTGTTGCATTGCAAATGCTTGTTTTTTTGTTAGGCATGGGGCGATTATGTGATTTGCCAGGACTCAAACCCAGTTCCCCAGCTTTGAGGTTGACCGCTCTAGCTGTTATGCTTCATCCTTTCTGTGGTTGTTTGTGGGAGGACCTGCCTTGACAGTTCTGACAGGACTTCACCCATTGGAGCAGGAACAAGGCTGATTTGTATATGATTGGGTCAAATCTAAGGTGCCATAGTAAGCAAAAAACGATGGGTTGGAATGGGATTGCCAATGGGTGGAAAAATTGCAATCCTCCCTCCTGTCACCTTTTGTGCATTGTGTATCAATGTTTCGGTGACTGGGGAACGAAATGGCTGTCACCGTTAAAAATCCAGGCATACGTTAGATAACCATAGAGACCAATAAGGTTCCATGCTAATGAGAAATCCACCCCCCTCTTAAACCCCCCTAGTAATGGGATGTCCATCTTATGTCCAGGAAGGCCATGATTCTATTAGATTATCAGATTAACCACTGAGTGTTTACATTAGTTCTCTTTGCACTCATAATCTATTGTCTCTAATGTGGTTACGCAGCCCTCCTGTACCTATGTTTGACACCTTTCCTGGTACACACATTCTTAAATATGTTCTAAGAATACGGAATGAAAATTACAAGCTCAGTGTCTCCTTCCGAAGGCTTCAGACTCCATCTGACGCTCAAGAACCCTCTAACAAAGTTTTGATGCTGGACATGGTGAAGTGTAAATGATGTAGTCATACGGAATTCAGTGTGGAAACCATGCGGCACAAGCCTCCTCTTGAACAAGAGTAAGGAGCTAACTCTGTAGGTTTCCTTGGACCACACCTATACACCTGTATCCTTCGCCATCTCATATAATATTTTAAAGCTCTAGAATACGCTTATGAAGTCTATGGAACACGCAGCAATTCAGAGCAAAAACAAGGTGGCCGTAATATACGGTGTAAAGCATGAAATAGCTTTATCTTCCAGTCCCAGTTTTTTTTTTTTCCTGGAAAGATTTTCTACCGATTTCAGATGCTGCCCTCGGTGGGGGTGGGGTGGTTGAAGGTAAGAGTGAGGGTCCCTGTACTGAGTGAGCATCCGCTCCATTCCGGTACCTTGGAAAAGCCTCGACTTGAAGCGAAGCATAATTCGAAATTCCTCCAGCACTTATCTTACAACCCACTCTGTACTTAGACCTGGCTGACATCCCGTTATTAAATGTCTGGAAGAAAATGAATTTCAGCGGATTCTTGCAGCTGTGGGAAGAGCCCTCTTGAGCCCCATTGAGATGTGCGTCCATGGCCCTCTTAAACTGCTCGCGGATTATGCGATTATTCAAACATTCAGTATTGCAGGAGCAATGTCCTCTTCTGCCAAGAGTAATATTGTTCTAGGCAGGGATGTAGTGGAAGCCAGCGGGTTTACTATTCTCAAAGAGGTTTTCGTATTCTAATATAGAGAGTAATTTTAAATGTATTGAAAATAAGACATTTAATCCCAATGGGGAGATCAGGAAGTCTCTGAACGTCTTGTAAATCCTGGCAATTCTAGCCGTCTGCTCTTAATCACTGCAAAGAGCTGATAAACGATCTACCAGCGTCTGGCAGGCCGGGGTCTGCTTGCTCAAAACCGAGGGGCTAAATATGCTTTCCAAGGATTTCAATAAAACCACATACCGAATCTTTTGTTTTCACAGTTTAAGAATGTAATATATTTTTTTCTGCTTTAAATCCTACATTTTACTCCAGTTCATCTCAAGTTTGCGCAAACGGCTCTTCTCATTCTTCAGTTCACGCATAAACGGACTACAATTAAGGAATTTTTTTCAACCCTACCTCAAATTGTGCCAACTCTCCCCAGGTGCTGCTGGGGGGTATTTATTATTTCATAGATAGTTGGGGTGTGCATTTTTTTATATATTAAAAAAAAAAAAATTATCCATTCATGTGGCTGTGCAGAAACGAGGAGAGTTTCTCCAGAAGGCTCATCTCTGGCGATACTACAGAGACCGATTCACTCGCCTGTACCAGTATTTCATGAGTTGCAATTTGTGACGGCCAATTTCATTCACAAAATGAGTCGCAGTTGTAAGACTGGGACAGATGACTGCTTTTGTGGCAGTAGTCACCTGATTCCTGGAAAACCGCGTTTTATTTATAGACTGGATTTTGAAGACCCCTCCTTCACAACAAATACATAAAAATGTGCTTTGGGCTCGCCAGTAGTAAAAGAAAACCAGTCTTGTCACGTGGAGACTTTTGATTTCGCTAATGAGTGGCTATAAGGTGGGAAGTTTAGGTTGAGAAAAAGAGTGCAGGAGTGGCCATTGTTAAATTTAGTGAATTGGCTGGATTCACAGGGATGGATTCCTGTAGTATAAGACCAGCATTTGGAAGGGCGGGTCCTGTGTTAGGATGAGTGATCATGTGTAAGTGCTAGGATTGGAATGTGTCCCGCTTGTTGTACAGCCGTGTTCCCCTGTCCTTAAAGCCCAACTGAGAGTATCTGATATCCTGGGTTTTGACTTATGGCTTTGGGGGTCATTCTAATTTAGCAAGTCTGCAGAGAAAAGAGTAAGAAGGTGCTTGACCTGTCGGTGACATAAAGGAGTGCACCAACGTTTCTGTCATTGACAGTGGTCAACTGTTCCTTTTCTGGGTTTGGCACGTAGGCTGGTGGTGCCAGCTGCCACGTTTTGGGAATCCATACTTTACCAGACCTTTTATCTTTACACGACTGGGTCACTATGCCGCCACTGCAGTGACAAAGTACAGATTCTATAGGCTTACCCAAATCCCAGCGCTAAAGTCTTGTGTCTGTCTGTCTTCCTGTCTGCCTGCCTGCCAGCCAGCCATTGAGCCAGGCTAATGGGGACAGAGCGCTCAGAGCCAGTCTGTCACCTACTGTTGGTTGGCTTTCATGTTGCTCTCGTTTGCTTGCTTCTTATTCATTGGCCTTCCTTTTTCTTCTGGTTTGTCCTCTCCCTAAAACATAGCTTCGGTACCATCCTTTTGAGTGAATAACTTTTATCCTTCCGCTGCTCTTATTCAGTGAAATACGTTTCATCCTTTTCTATAAGGACTCCATGAGAGTACATGTTTTCTTGATCTCTCCTTGTACTGTTCCTCCCCACTTAAATACCTGCCCGTGTTTCTCTTCCTCTCCCCCCCCCCTCACAGCTAGTCAATTGTTTCCACTACCAGAGCCTTATTTATTTCCTCTACCCCACACCTCAAGCTCCCCTGCCTGCTTCGTGCTGCTCTGCCTTCTGCTTTTTCAACCACTAAAGCCTTTGCTCCCCTAACCCTTCCATCACGCAGCAAATCATTTGCCCAATTTGCTGCCGTGTCACTCTGTTCTGAAAAAGCACTTTTGTGCAAGTAAAAATTCACTTTCATGTCTTTGTGCCCTTTTTCTTTCAATTTTTTTTGTGCAGCATTGGTAACGTCAATGGGTCAAAGACCAGGCCAATTGGCTTTCCCAATGCTAGTTAATTTTGACTGTATACCTGATGAAAGTTAATCATTTTAATTGGTAATCTCTTGTCCAGCTTGTGAAGCGATGAGCAAAATATGTCTTTGATTCCGCTCTTTTATTTTTAGCACCTGGTGCAAGCCAGGTTGCAGCTTGGACAACAGTAACTTCTGGTTTCCTTTTTAAGTGAATCATTTGTAAGAGGTCCCTATGAGGAAGTAAGGGAGAAAACGTTCAGGTTGCTCCTTCTCCAGGTGCAATGAATGTGTTCAAGTGCTGGACCACTGTACTGAGACAACAATCTGGATCATTGGTTGACCTAGAACCTGGTTCCAGCAGGTGAATAGTTGTCGGGACCAGAATCCATCTGGCCGACACTCTGTACCTGCACTCGGCACAGTCCAGGAGTCTGGTGGAAATCAATGTTAAGGGATTGTCATTCTGTTCTGTTGGTTAGTATGAGGGGGCTGGTTAAAGGGAAATCTCGGGCGAAACTACAACTAACACACACAGTACATGGGTTCAATGAGACTTGAATGTGATCATGTTCTGATGTCCTTTCTGCCGGTGACTGGGATGGTGTGTGTTGACTTGTATTTTTGATCATGGCAGAAAGCATGGTCCTCGTCAAAATCTCACTTCATTTTAAAGCACCTCATCTGCTCTTGATCAGTGCAGCCCCCTTGCGAGGGGGGGGGGGGGGAGGTTTTGGTAGACATGTGCATTCATCCCCAAATGCTCCAGAGACTAAGCAGATAACCGGTTGACCAGAACCATGAAAATGTATGATTTGACACAAGAACAAAATAATTGTCCTTGCTGCGTGTTTTAATTTGTTGCCTGAAGCACACAACACGCCCCTGGCACCAGACATTATCCATGTATGTATACTTGGGGAATGAGCATTTGGTAATTGTGAATTAAAAGAGCACCTGCGACTTCAGATGCCCACAAGGCCTCGCATATGGCGTAAACCCATACAGAGTTTTGGGCCTGAAGATTATATTCCTCTCCCCACAGGGTTGCACAGTCCTGATGATGACCCCGCAAAAACTTAAATCAGGGTTGAAACATGTTGGCAAACCAATACAGGAGGGACATAAACTGGCCTGAATGAACGCGAAGATTGTTCTAACTAGATACCCAGGAAACACTGTGCCATCCCTCAAACTTTCACGGCTAAGCTAGCAAGACACCCAGGCATTTCGAACCTGCCGGAACGTCATGCAGTTCACACTTCTAGGATTATTTGCAAATTCCCAGTGGCATGATCATTTCACCCCATCGCAGACTGTCATTGTCCTCTCAAATGATGTAGGGAGGGTACAGCTTTACTTTCCCTCTTGGAGTGTTTGATCCACAGACCTGTCAGATTTCACAAGCTTCCAGCCCACAACTGTTTCAGTTACTGCAGGGTTCCACTGTACCAGGAACCTAGGAACTTCATGAGCAATCGATAAATAAACATGGTAACTTGGTAAAACCCTCCATGGAATGCAAGCTCCAAACATACCAGTGTCCCATACCACCATAGTAGTCATCAGTCCGTGTCCATCTCACACGCTCAATGGGCAACAATCTAGTTGGGCAGCTATGGCTTTCCTTGGAGTACCAAAAATGCCTCCATGCCATCGGGGGCACAAGGTGCCAGGCTTTGGATTGCCTCTATAAAGTGTTGCTTTCAGGTCTCTTCCTCCAATGGGTTTAGTTGAAATGAATGACGCGTACTACTCCCAGAATGGAACATGTTGTTAGAGGGAAGCCTCAGACTGGTAAGGGGTATCCCTAATGACTTGGACTTGAGTAACATCCAAAGCCCTCACCTGAGGGTGTTCCTGCATGGGTTATAAGTGCATCCCAACCATTAAGGGCCCTTTTCGGGGTAACACTTCACAGGCCCCTGGAACCTGTGCTGGCATACTTGGGAGGGCTGTGGTATTTGTAGTCCCTGCCCACTGTGACGTAACGAGGGGGGCGGATCTCCAGGCCACTGAGAGCTCTGTTGGGGCGATGGGGCTTATGACGGGCGCTTTCTGTTGTGATCGGAGGTGAGGGTGGAGCGTACGGAAGGCTGACGGGCATGGGAAAACCGGGTGGACTGCTTTTGCAAACCCGGGCCAGCCTTTTAACCTGCTGTGGAATGTAGCCATAAAAACTTCACCAGCTTATAGCGCTTCCTGTTTTTCCCTCTGACCCGAGCGCATGTTTTCTCAGACTAAGACGCTCACACAGCTGAAACCTTCCCAAGCACCACCAGGCCCCATGGGTGGGCTATTTCGTTCGCTTTCGTAACTTAATCCGCCGGCAGAGCTCTTCCGAGCTTGGCACTACTCAGAAATGTGTTTTATATAACCTGGTCAGGACGTCCCGTCGGCCCGGGTCCCAAGAGCTGCTGCCGCCTCTTTATTTTATCTTTTTTTTCTTCTCTTGCCAGGCGCAGCAGGTTTTGTAAAATGAGGTGTTAGCGTGGGCCGGGCCCTTCTCCGTCTGGGTGCGGGTGCTAGGGAGTGCTAGTCACGGGCCTAGAAGTAATGAAAGACGCGTGTACTCCTGGGCAGGCCACGCCGCACAGGTGCTCCTCCGACCAGGCTTTTACCTAGCTCTTGGACGGGGCCCATCGTCGCGGGCCCTGTTGAATCATGGAAACGCTAAGAGAATCTGTTCTCCATTTAACCCTCCAGATGTCGACCTACAAGCGGGCCACGCTGGACGAAGAGGACCTGGTGGACTCCATCGGCGAGGGCGAGATTTACCCCAATGGAATCCAGGTAAGATCCCCTTCATACCACTGTACTGTTCTGTACCGTGCATGCTGCTGTTAACCTATATTGTAGTCCAAGCATGACGACCTCGCTACCATTGTACTGTATTACATTATTTGTATATCGCTTACTACACCTGCGTGGGGCGCTGAAGCGCTCACCACACTGCTGTACTCTGCAACATGTGGATGTGTGCTTGGAAGGATGCTGTCGTTGATTTCACCCTATGTAGGAAGTGCTTTGTTGTGCGTGGTGACCACCGAGGTGCGATTATCTTGTTAGGAGATGCAGCGCTTATTAGTGTGATGGACGAGGAAGTGTGACAGACACTTTCTTATAGGTTGTGTTATGCGAGGAACTCTAGCTCTGCAGGTCTGTCTTTTTGTGTACTCTCGCTGATTTCCTATGCTTGTAGCAGGAGGTCGTCTGCTATGGAATCTTCAAGATCTGGAGGGCGGGTTTAAATCGGTGTCCAATAAGAGTGAGGAGAAACGGAAATCTTCCCGGATTGGCTGTGGCAGGGCCTTCCCTTATAATCTTTAGACCTCGCCCATTAGAATGCACATGCGCTGCCTTCTGCAAGACCTATAGCGGGCTTACCAAGAACATTCTGAGGCTTGGGAACCAGCCCACTGCCTTACCATTTTATGGCTTTCCTGTCACTCTTGTGCCTGCAGCCAATTCGTGTTCCAGCTTGTCAATCTAGCATTTGAAGTCCCATGGAGCATAACCTTTTTACCGTCTCTTTAGCTTCCGTCTATGCTTCCACTGCTTGCTTTTCTAGCATTACTTTTTCCCTTTGTGTTAAGCACTCCATTAGAATGCATGTGTTTCCAGCTGTCTCCCTCGTGTAATTCGCTACCCTCTGCACTGTGTTGCTCTCTCACCTGGTGTTTCTCCCCGACCCCTTCATGTTGCACTCTCCTACTGACCCTGTTGCTCTCATGCATATTAGCATCTGGTCCACCTGCTTCCCATTGTTCTTTTGCTTGTTTGTCTCCCCAGAGCCTCAATGAGCTCTGTCTGCTTTATCCTCGCCCATGCACCCCATGTTACTTACTCCCCTCTACCCTCTGTGTTGTTTCAAATCCCCATGTTGCAACCCTGCTTTAAAAAAAAAAAAGCTTGCACATTTTTTTAGTAACTAATCCAACTATAATTGCAACTACAAAGGAAAAAAAAAAAGTGGCCATCGCATTTTGTAGGTGCACATGAGACGCCTACAAAATGAGGTAGCCAGTTTTCTCAAAACAGCAAAGAAACAGTTAAAGTGTGTGAGGGCTCTCTACATTGTTTCACAATTATGATTACAGCAAACAGACGATTGCCATGTTACCAAAGAATCTTGCCAATTTTACGGGAACGTAAACAAGTAGCTTGTATTTGTTTCTAAGAAAGATGGCAACTGTATCCCCTGTGCAGGGATTCTGCCTCCGCCCCCTCCTCGGGCAACTTTCACAGCTGGCGTGTGCCCAGCAGAGGCTCCTCCAGACTGCAGCAGCCCTGGTACAGCTGGTAGGGCACAGACAGTCTGGGCCTCCTCCTCCGGCATGCCAACCCAATCACTTTCACTTGGAGGAATTACCTGCTAATTACTCTTGCAGGCTCCTCTCTGGAAAAGCGTCCAAGAATATGCATATAACCAATTGAACTGTTTAGGTCTCGCCTGGCTATCGCGTAAGCGATCGCCAGTGAGACTTATGTAGGGGCTTCCGAAAATGCTCCCAAAGGCTTCCCAGGCGGATCGGGTGGTGGTTACGCGCACAACCACGCGCATTTCATTTGCCACCAGCTACTTCCTGCGCGTGCGCTGCCTCACACATTCAGAGAGATTTAGTAAGGGGCACAAGACCTTAGGAATGCGGTTTATGGTCAGTGCATGTGAGGCATTCAAGCGCGAAGCTGGCATCTGGCATCGGACTTGAAAGCAGCAGACTGCTTTCGCCAGAACTTTCATTATAACTCACACCCCATATGCTCGTTCCCTCCCACCCTTCCCTTGATGTCCGCTTTTCTTGTTGTTTACAAACCACGCCGCACACTGCTGCACGCCGCACACTGCTGCACGCCGCACACTGCTTTTATGCGAGTTTATGCTACTGACATTGTAAATGACAATGCCTTTTATTTGTTTTAAAACCAAAACCTAAATAAAAGGCATTGTAATTTTACAATGCCAATAGCTCAAACTCTTATAAATGCAAGACCTATTGCATTGCAAATGCTTGTTTTAAAGCTCCCATGTTTTTCTGGCACTACCAAGGGACGTCTAACCTACTTTTTTTTTCCCATATAGAATGCTAAACATGTACTGCTAATGGGGTGCAAAGGCCCTCGACATATGTCTTTGAACCAGTGTGCCGTGTTCCAGCCTGCAGAGTTAAAGGCTTCTCTAAACCCCTTTCCTGGTGCGTTCCAGCTGCAGGCACATCTCTTTGCATAACTTAGACACTGTGTTGTCAACATTTGGGAGGGAACTTTTTTCTTGAGTGACTGTAGTGCTTTCCGTAGGTGGTTCTGCTGCTAGCTCTTGAGTGGGTACCGGTAATGGTTATAGAGCCAACGCACGCCTTCTATTGGGTCATTGTGCCACATGTTTGTGCTGCGAGTGTAAACATTCACTAGAACTCACAATAACGAGAGACAAGGGAATGAGCCTTCTCTGACTCCGCCCTTCAAAGCTTACAACTCACTGTAAAGAGAAGGCCTAAGTAAAACAAACAAATTAACTCTGAGCTAAATCATAAAATCTATTATTGCTCCCTATTCTCACTATGAGCTATTTATAACTCCTGCAACAAGGGGAAAAGCAAAAGGGAAAAGAGTTAATTTTCTTAATACTGCCCTGCCACACTTTGCACTGTCAACGTCCAGGTGCAGACCAACACACTGGATGGAGCGCAAAAAACTATTTTTTTTACATATAGTGGTGAGGGAAGAAAGTGTACGAAAAAAGAGAGAAAAGGGAAGATGCTCCCTCAAGAAGGGATCGTGAAGTGCAGGCATGTGCAAGTAAAACTATGTAAGAGGATACCCAAAGTTACCTTTATTCTTGGTTCTCGACTCGGTTAAAAAAATCAAAATTAGGATATACAGGGAAGATCAGTGCCCCTATATCCCAGCTGCAGAAACCAACCTGTTTCGACCTTTTTCCAAATGCTCCTAAGGGTCACGGCGGCCTTTTATGATTATGCTCGGAGTTCATTTGTTTGTTTTACTTAGTCCTTCTCTTTACAGTGCGTTGTAAGTGTAAACATTCACCCATCATGCATTACAGGAGAGGCTTTAATGCTACCATAGTGCTATGAATGTAAACATTCGCACCAAACTTAATCCACGAATGGCCTCTTGACTACCATTGATCCATGTGTTTGTGCTATGCATGTAAGCATTCTTATCTTATCTTAAGTGCAATTTATTGAGCGCGCTGACACCAAAGGCTTCCTGGTGCTTTAAGACAGAGTGAGTGAGGGAGAAAGCGTGAGTGGCGTGGTTTTAACCAAGGGGAGGGAAGAGGTGGGTTTTTAGTGATTTCCTGAAGTTCAGGAGAGAAGGGGTGGATTTGATGGAGAGAGGGAGGAGATTCCAAAGCCCGGGAGCCAGGTGGGAGAAGCGGCGACCACCGAATTTCTTGGTTTTAGCTTTCGGGGTGACTAGTAGATGACGGTGAGCTGATCGGAGGTTACGCGTTGGACGATGAGGAGTGATTAAGGATTTGAGAAACGCGGGGCCGGAACAGTGGAGGGCTTTGAATGTGAGGCAGGCCACCTTGAAAGCTGCCCTTTGGCCTATTGGTAGCCAGTGCAGTCTGTGAAGTAAGGGTTTGGCCGATTGCCATCTGGGGGTTTTGTGAATGAGTCGGGCCGCTTGGTTCTGAACTACCTGAAGGCGGTGTAGCAGAGATTGTGGGAGACCATAGTAAAGGGAGTTGGTGAAGTCCAGACGGGAAAGCACAAGTGAGATGACAACTTGGGTAAGTGCGGCGAGAGGAAGTAGGTGGCGATCTTTGCGAATCTTCCGGAGCTGGTACATACAAGATGAGAATACCGCCCCCACTTGGGCTTTGAGGGACAGTTCGGTGTCGATAATCACTCCCAGACTCTTCACTGATTTGACCGGGACTGGGGGGGGGGCCGAGCTCCGAGGGCCAGAACTGCGGGCCCCAATGAGCATGGCTGAGTCCAGGAAGGAGGAGCTCTGTTTTCCCGGGGTTTAGCTTCAGTTGATTCTGGTTCATCCAATGTTGGATGTGGATCATAACTGCGTGAAATGTTTTGATGGCATGGGGAGAATTGAGCGGGAGGACAATCTGTAAATCGTCGGTGTAGTTGTAGACAATGATGTCCCATTTCTGGAGAGCGTGAATCAAGGGCCGGAGGTATAGGTTGAACAGGAGCGGTGAGAGGGAGGAGCCCTGGGGGACTCCGCAGGTCGTGGGGGTTTTTGTCGCAGTGTAGGGGCCCAGGCGGACAGCCCGTGTTCTACCAGTCAGGAAGGACTCGACCCACTTAAGAGCGGAACCCTGGATGCCTGCCTGTCCGACACGGTGGAGAAGGATGTTGTGGTCCACCGTGTCGAACGCGGCCGACAGGACCAGGAGTACGAGGGCTTGGGGAGACCCCGCATCCGCATTGCTCCTGAGTGTGTCCAGGACTGCCAAGATGACGGCCTCAGTAGAGTGGGCAGGCCTGAAGCCGGCTTGATTGGGCTCAAGGTGACAAGAGGATTCGATAAAATTTGACAGACATAGGGTGACGTGGGCCTCCATTAATTTTGAAAAGTAGGGAAGGAGGGAGATGGGGCGATAATTCGACGGTTCTGCGGGGTCGGCGCCAGGTTTCTTGAGGAGGGGCACAAGGATGGCCTCCTTGAGAGAGCTAGGGACGGTGCCACTGCTGAGTGAGCCATTCAGCAGGGGTGGAATACAATCGGGTAGATTGAGGCAGATACTCCGCAAGACAGATGGCGGACAGCTGTCATTAGGAGAGCCAGATTTCACGTGAGTGGCGAGTTCCGCTAATGAGGTAGGGTTCAGGGCGGGGAAAGTAGAGAGGGTAGAAGGATTGTCAGAGGAAGTGTCCGATGGGTATGGCTGGGGTAGGGGAGGTATAGAGTTTTTGATTTTTGCAATCTTTTCCACAAAAAAAGAGGTTGAGGGTGTCACATGCCTCTTGAGTAGGGGTCTGGGCTGGGAGGGTTCTGTCGTCCGTAGTAAGTTCATTCATGACTTTGAACACCTCCTTTGATTTGTTGACTGCTGACGAGATCCTGTTGGAGAAGTGTTCCGTTTTGGCTAGGGTAATGGCAGTTTTGTATTCTCTGCGCGCAGTCCTGTAAGACTGCCTGGCTGATTTGGAATAATTGCGTCTCCAAATACGTTCCAGCTGGCGCGTTTTTAATTTGTGTTGCTTAAGGTCATCAGAGAACCACCTGTGGGAGTTGTGATGCCTAGTGGGGGGGGGAATTTGATCAAGGGGGCAAAGAGGTCGCTGTCCGACTTCAGCCAGGATCCGATGTCGTGTTCTATTCCTTCGATGTTATCAGAGGGGTTGAAGACTTGACGGGTGTCGGCCAGGGTTGTGAGGAAGCCCTGGGAGTCATATGTACTGCATTTTCGTGAGGAGCCGCCAGCCATCAGAGGAGCAGGAGTCCGGCCGACGACAGTGATGGTGGTGTCTACTAAGTAGTGGTCTGACCAGACACACGGGGATATAGCTGGCTGGGACAGAGCCAGATTGCAGGTCTAGATCTGGTCCAGGATGTGGCCCTTAGTGTGGGTGGGTTGGGTGACCTGTTGGTTGAGGTTCAGACTACTAAGAGTCTCAAAGAGCTCTATAGCATGGGGACCGGCATTCGTGTCATTGAACCAATAATTTAGGTCGCCGAAGAGGGCGAAACTGGAGTGCTGCGTTAGTAGATTGGACAGTTGTTCGCTCAAGATGGAAGAAAAGGATGGCATAGGATGTGGAGGCCGGTATAAAAGGAGGAGGGTGAGGGCACCGGTGCCAATTTCCACGCTAATAAGTAAATTATCCACCTCAGGAAGTGGGAGGCAAAGAGAGGAGATAAGAGTTCAGGCGCTTGGATATGATGGCTGCCACCCCAACTCTGGGCCGGTCACCGGGGCGATCGGCATGGAGAATGTAGTAGTCAGGGGGGAGGGCCGCCAAGATATCTGGGAGGGACTCTGACGTTAACCATGTTTCCGTGAGCAGGAGTATGTCGGGGCTGTTGTCAGTCAACAGGATGAAAATATCTTCATAGTGCTTTACTAGAGAGCGGGTGTTCAAATATGACACCCTGATGGAGATAGCGTTCCTGGACGGGTTGACTGAAGGTGTGCAGCCGTATGGAGGGTGTAGAGCGGGGTGCGTAAGGCCGGCTGTGTGTATACGGCGGTTGGTGTTAGGAGACAGCGGGGGGGCAAGATGCTGTAGCTCTTTGAGAGATTGAGACGAGTATGAGATGAGATGGCCAGCGAGGCGTGCCCTGGTGCCCGGCCTGGCGCGGACGGGCGCAGACGGGCTTACCTTTGGCGCACCTTTGGCGCGCAGACGGAGCGCCCGCTGCGCTCGTCTGCTGCGCGTACTAAAGATGCACATTATTTATAGGTGTGGAGGGGCTGCGTCGGGGGGCGTGGCCTCAGAGAGGGGTGTGGCCTCCGTCCTCGCCGAGATGGCGGTAGGGAGAAGTTGGTGGTTCTGGGGGCCGCGGCAGCGCTAAATCCACTGCGCGACAGCAAGCAGGTACAGGTGATTGTCAAGTGCAACAGAGTAAAGTGACAGTAGTTACAAGAGTAAAAAATTTTAAAAT
This sequence comes from Triturus cristatus, assembly GCF_964204655.1. NCBI lineage: Eukaryota > Metazoa > Chordata > Amphibia > Caudata > Salamandridae > Triturus > Triturus cristatus. Next base: position 841,370,215 of record NC_140580.1, on the reverse strand, counting down.
TGGCTAAGCATTCACACAACACAGTCCACAATAACCTCTTGGGTATCATTGAGCTATCTGCTGGTGCTACGGATGTTAACACCTATACGTAAAAAGCAATGTTGGAATAGTAAAATTTACCATTCCAACTCCAGTCTGTGCGGACTGTAGGGAAGGGGTTGGATTTTAAATCCAACATCTCCCTCTCCCCCCCCCCCCCCCCCCCTCACCCCCGCCAGTCGTTGTAACGACTTGCGGGGTAATGGTATGCGTTGTCACAACGCGGTCGTTGTTACGACCGCATTGTAACAGCATGCGGGGTTACGGATGAGGGGGTGACGGTTGTTTACTGCATGCAAACATGTGTTCGTAAAGCGATTCCTCGTTGGACCTCATAGATAGCCTTGTGTTATGTCGTATTCTTGTGCTAGACCCGTACAGATTTGCAGTAATGACCTTATTACTATTAGTGTTCTATGTGCATATGATATGAATGTAAACATTAACTCCTAATGCAATCAAAGTATGATATCATCGCGACCATAATAATAAGGGGTTGTGTGATACATGTGTCTCTATTTCAGTCCTGGTAGGGCCTCATTAATTCTGTTGTGCTATATTATGTGCTTTTAAGGCACATGTAAAGACTCGCCCATACTGCAATTAAAGTATGGCCTCTTTGTGCCTGTGCTACAAAAGTACATATTCTTCTAAGCTAACATTGTGCTATGAATGTAAGCCTTCATCCATCAAGCAATCCAGGCAGGGCCTCCTCGTTACCAATTGTAGCCTGAGGTCAAACATGGAGGTATGACCTCCTGGCTGCGATTGTACTGCTTGCTTGTTTGTGAGTATGCCTGAAGGTTCACCCTAATGGAATCCAGCTGTGACCTTATCCCTACATTTGTGCTGTGTGCTTGTATGGTCAACGTAAAAGCTCGCCCCAAATAGAGTCCATTGTTAGTTGCACTATTTGCAGTACCCCTTACAAAGTACCTTAGAAGAATCCACACAACTCTTGACTAGGATTGTGATATGTGCTTTTGTAGGACTTGTAAATATTTAGCTGCATGAAATCTCTAACTTCATGTTTACAATTTAGTGTATGCTTTTCCAGTATTCCTTACGATTTACGCTGGTGGAAAACACATAAAAACTGATCATGTTAGTGCTAAGATATGCTTTGGTACAATTTCTAAAATACATCAAGTGGCATTGAATGTAGAACCTAGAAGTTGGCGAGCCAACAAATGAGCAGGGAGAAACCGTGCACGATCCAAGCCCTGAAAACAGTTAGCATCTTAATAATGCAACAAACATGATGGCCTTTTTTAAAAATGTTATTTTAAAGGGACTATTTCTTTAACAGGCAGAAATGCTTCTCATTAATACATCGGATTAGTTTTGTATAGCGCACACCCTGGACGTGCTACCTCTTTCTTTACCTTTTAATACAAAGGTGCTGTTGCTCGCTACTTTTGTGAGCTTCCTGCCGAGTGTAGGCACTCGTACTTTAGAAAATACACCTCACACCAAACTGGTCTGAGTCTGTCATAGGAGATGGCCTGATTGGGGGAGTGATGGGATTAGCTCCGGTAACTGAAGCCTAGTCTAATACCAGTGGGAATGGGCTGGAGACACCTCACCTCATGCTTTCCACCAGGTACACCTGTCTTGTGCATGGGTGGCAGGGTGTGTAAATGCAGAATCTGATGTCCTAGATGGACATCTCTCGCCCAATACGAAAGATATCAGTTTCCTGCCGCACAGACTCGCACATCTGATCCAAAGGAAATCACCACTGACCAGTTTCTTTGTAACGCACACAACCAACCATTCAGCAGCCATCCTTCAGTCATAATGAAGACCAAAGACCATAATTATAGGGACTTAAAGGATAGTTTTCTTTTAAGAGTCAAGAGAGTAAAGGTGAAAAAGCTGTGCCTCAGACTCAAATCAAGCTGCTACCACAGTCGTGAAAGCCTGTGTTGAGATGGTAGTAACCTCTCCAACCTGGCGTGGGCGGTACCCTTTAGGCACCCCCTCCTGGCCTCCATCATGAAGAGTGAATCCGGAACAGAAATTGTTCTCTGCAGTTACATTTGTTGCTTTTCCCCTAACCCACTTGTTAGCAAGGAGGCTTAAGGAGTATTGGTGGGGTAAGTGGGCAGCCCTCTGATGTTTTCTTGCATGATAGTGTGCAACTTCATTTCTCTGACCCCTGACATTTTGATGAATCGGCGTCCATGGTTGTAATTTTGTACAGTGCATGCAGAGTGCTTGAGATGCAGACGCTAACCATGGCTACCCATGAGATTAGAAGGGTCTCTTCTGGTTAGTAAAGGGATGCATTTATTGGAATTAATTTTTCCAGACCACCTGTGACTTGTGATCAATCTTGATTCTTCTGTGGGATAGTCCTGAAAGAATTGAGGTTGTCAGTGAGTGATCAGAATGGCTAACCTTTCCTAACATCTGAATGGTACATAGTATTATGTCCTTCAAATGCAACCAACACTATTTGACGTGTGAGTGCAGTCTAGTCCTTCGAAGAACCGCAGTCTTCGTTCTGCATCTGCATGTGATGGCCGTGAAGGAAATGGTGGATTTTACTGCATGAAAGTTGGCTGGTGAGGACCATGTTAAATTCCATAAAGCTGTAGTTGGGATCTTGTCATTTAGTTGCGGCTTAATAGTAAACCCATAAAGAATGTTCCTTGTACGCTATGCGTGCTCCTGTGTGTCCTCCTTTGCAGGGAAATTCACCAGCCAGTTCAGGTCACTTAGGAGCAACATTGAATAGTCAATCAGGAGATTTAAATACACAGGCTAAGTGAGTATCTTGAATGTGTGGAATTCGAAGTGAGGAGAATGGGAGTAAGTCGGGCATCTGGAAAAGAAGATAAATATGTGGGAAAGGAAGGAGATCCTATATGCATTAAAAGGTGAAGGGAAATTGGCGGCTACATGAAATGTGGTGCAAGATGGACCGGGGAGACTCGAGCAGGTTGAAGATCGAATGTAGGATAACATCCTAAGGAACGTTGGCCTAAAACTCTCTGACTTGTAATCTGAAGTGTGGGGGACACAGGATGCCCACAGGGAAAGTTGGAGGAGCCTGATGGTATGACACTCTGGAATCAAATGTGGCCTTTTCAGAAGAAAGGACTTCAGACGCCAGAAATGTTAATGTATAGAAGAGGGAGGCTACTGTGCCATTTTCTGAAGAGGAGAGTGACATGACCTGTTCAAAATAATTATCTTAAGAATACCAGATTACTATGTCTCGGCATAGCCACTACATACATTCAAACTAAAAAAAAAAAAAATTTAAAACGCGACACTGAAATTTCCGAGTGTCTTTTTACTTGAGAACCGAACTGTATCCGTGTCACATCACACATACTTTTATTTATCAAATCAGATTGAAACACTTGGACAACTTGAAACCTCATTCAGATCTTGCACAACTGGGAACTAGATCTGAATTAGCATCCATGACCCTCCTCAGCAGAAGTGAAGAAACGCTAGTGGTGGAACACGGGGTATTCAGATGGGTCCAGAGCTTTTCATTTCAAACGTGTAGCTACATACAGACACAATGCATTCTATATCCGTCTTCAAGTACCTATCGATTCTTTAAACTAGGCCATTTGAAGAAGGAATGCAGGAAGTCCCCTTCAAATGTTTGACCCACATTCTCAGTCAAAAACGTGCTCATTTTTACAGACGCAAATTGGTTACCACAATGTGTCTCGATGCACCTTCCTTCCGGGGGGTGAGGGGGAAACACATTCTTGAGAACCTTAACCGCTTCAGTGCCCATGACGAGATAGTCTTGTCATGGAGCACGGTTGCGCTGTGCCCATGACAAGACTATGTCGTCATGAACCCCACCCACTAATACATCGCCCGGCACAGGAGGGGGAAAGGGCGTGGTACAGAAGGGGTTAATAGCAAGGTCAATCATCACCTCTCAAACAAACCCGTAATATAATTATTTACTGAGGTATTCCACGAAGACAATCGAGCTTCATGCTGGCGAGTAGTAAATGATAAGGACCAGCAAACTTTCTCCCAACCATGTCCCAAATCCCATCAAACAGGACCTGGGTGAAAGCTAGTCGCAAAAATGTTCAATGTCTAGCTGAGAATGAAAACCACCTCCTATAACATTTTTTTTCTACCTGAATGTCTGTGGCCACCAACAATATTTTCTCAATAACGTCCGAGTATCTGTACTTCCAAATGCACATGTTTAACGACTCTGCTTTTCATTGACCTGGGTGGAATAAAGACATCTTGCATGACGGTCATACCAGCCTAAATCTAAATTTCATTGGAAATTTGTGCGAAGCCTTGCGCCGCTCTACTCCATTCTTTATCATGCGCTACTTCATCATCACCATCTGTTGAACTCACAGAAATTCTTGACAAACAATCCGCTCTTAATATTGTGTCCACCAGAAATGTATTTAATTATAAAACTTAAATTCCTGAATTTTAGAATTTGCCAAACTAGCCTATTTGGGCTTTGCACGTACATTTACAACTCATCTTAAATGCAAGTTGTTGATGGTAGGTGTACAAATCAAACTTTGAATACCAAATACAACCGATGAACAAGCTAAGGCTTCACAGTCTTTAGTACTACAATTCAGTTCAGGCGTTCTAAGTGCTAGTGAAATGAATCCAAGTGTATATTCCCTGTTGCCAAGCCACTGACTTAGAACCACACCAATACCTATTGAACCTGTTCCGCAGTCACAAACCTTTTTGCCTTGCAACTGAAAGATTGAGAGCAGGAGAATTACATATTCTATATTACAGTTACAGATAAATTTATAAGGATATCCTTGACCTATGTGATATCTTCCTCCTGCTCTTTACCCAAAAAAGTTCACACCTTTCCTCAAAAGTGCCTGCACAATCAAAACATACCCACATATACATGTACCATTGTTCTTGCCAAGTCCTAGACATGATTTTGGCGATGGAAATATGCATTTCCCAAAGCTATTACCATTTCTTGGATGTTGGGCAGTGGATGACAATCGACTATCTTTATTCAATGTGTGCAAATCAAAGCACAAACTGATCCGCTTTTTTGTGGTGGTGAGTATTAAAACCCAATCGGACCTATCTTTGGAACCAATAATTCCTCTTCACATAAGTTGTTCAATAGTACGTTCAAATATTTCTTAACATTAAGTTTAAACAGGTCTGATCTTTGAGGTGGACTGGTTCTACTTCTTTAAGTTTAATGTGATATTCAAAACCCTTTACTGGACCTACTTTGGATTGAAATATTTTAGGATACTTTGAAAGGATCTGTTCGACACTCAAAGTAGAGACTGCAAACTGGCATATCACTAAACATAACCGCACATAAGCTGCCCGGTTTCTAAATTACGCCGAACTCTGCCTGGTTTAACCACTCCATGTTTATTTTTTCACCAACATACCTGCCTATATTTTGATATTAATGGACTGACCCATAAAGTTGAATGTGCCATGAAAAACCTTAATTTGTCAATATCAAACCCCAATAAAACTATTACATCTGTAGCAGAGATCATTACCCTTCCAAAATTCATCAATGGTAAGGTCTGAAATAATCTTAATGGGTGAACCTGAATCGGCCACAATGAGTCCACATCACCAATGTGGTCCCAACGTAATGGTCTTTCGCTCTTGCTATCCTAAAGATTCAGCAAGTGTACATGAACAGTCCAGATCAAATTAACATTATTAGCAACCATTTCTTTACTAGCATCATTAACCCCAACTATGTTGGATTTCTTGTAAACACTTAAGAAATGCCATACCTTCTTGTGTTTGCATTTATTTCCAGATGCCAACCACCTACTTCCATTGTCTAAATGTGTTTTTAGCACTGCATCTGTAATGTACCAGAATATGACCCCACTTATTTTTAAATGTGCTACATTTTTCCTTATTTAAAACCGCATACGCAGATGCATGTTGGTCTCTACCCTCAGCCAATTCTTTAGCTCACTTTGACCTTTCTATGCCTTAGGCAATATACAAAATTTCATCAAGGGTGGAGATTCCAAACTCGACAGTCTCCCTTTTTATCTTTTTTGTTTGTTTTAATGGCGACTCAAAACAAATTAATCCATCAGCATTGTCAACATTGTTCTCCTATTCGCAGGTAGATGGCCATTATGTGGCGGGCTGCCAGCTATTCCTCTGGCATCTGTGCATTTAGAGCACCATCCTAGGCTCTTCTAGGAATTGCCTTTCCATGCGTTTAATGGCCTCTGTGTTTTCGTCCCAAGTGCTAACTTCATTATATTGCGCTTCTAGCTCTGAGTAATGTTGGCCCGCAAATATTTGATACCCGTCCAAATCGTTAAACAGCAATGCCTTTTTCCTTTCTACGTTAATATTTTTTTGGGCGGTAGCGGGCGGGTAGTTCTCAAAAGATCCTTACCAATGTTTCCAATTAATATCAGGTTTGCCTGGGTGCTGACAGACTAAATGTGGCTGTTTAATGTTGTGGGAATTGGCCGCGTCTCTGCCTTTGTGACTGATAATCTAGTACAAAAGACTGAGAGACAGGGTTGCCAGATGGAGTTAATAATTTATGATGTAAAAGTTTGCATTTGAAGTGCTGTGTATGTTTAACAGGTCTGAAAGTCTTGCATACATAAGTTTAGACTGGTTCTCTTATTAATATCCGCAGTAATCTTGAGTAGTGGTGGTGGTGTACACAAGCATTAATTCTCCACCCACAATTGTGAAGTGATTGTTTTTTACGCCGTTGACCAGGTTCCATTGTGGAGTATGCGCCGCGACTAGGAAGTAGTACATCTGCCTGGGCTCTCTCCCTTCGGTACTCTTTTAACCTGTCTGTGATCCCTCCTGTAATTTGTTACATTGACGTGTTGACGTGAGGTGTGATGACGTGTGAAAGACTACGTCGTCACGCACTCGTACTCCAATATCAGAAATTACTTTTTTGTTTACCTTCTGGAGGCAAACAAAGACACATCCTATGAGGGCTCATGTTGGAGGCTCACCAAGTCATAGACCGGAACCATTGCATATCCTTAAATCACAATGCAGCTGGTAATCCTGAAAAGAGCTCCGAGTGAGAGCGTGGAAGTAAATTCTTGAGGGTGGATGAAAAAAATCCACACAACAGTCTGTTCTCCTCAATAGTCGTTGATGAAAGAAGTCTGAATCCGGATACCATTCACATCTTCCTCCCAGTGAACTCCTGATGCTTGGGTGCAGCCGCAACTTGAATCGCGTCACTACTGAGTGGTAAAACTATAGTGCTTCTGACCAGGCACATTAAATAATCCATTTATTTAAAAAAAAAAGTCAAACAGGAGGTCCTGAAACCGTCTGTTGCGGCGGTGTGGAGGACTAGACTGAGAACAGTGAGTTCAAAGCTGACCTTACACTGCACAAATTCTAAGTTTGATTTAAGCGATGCAAATAACAATTACAAGATAGGGCTACTTAACTCCAACACTAGCAATAGCCTTTATTAATCATGCAGTAGCACAATAAAAACCCATGGGACAATAGTCTCTTGAAACGGGAAAAGCAGCAAGGATCCTCACTTGCTTGACTTTGTTTCCCAGTTTCATTCCAGTGGCATTGACGAAATTATTTTATTGTGGTGTCTCTGTATTTGAACTCCTCAGAACAGAGCTATTGGGGGAAGGGGGGTGGGGGGTGGGTGGTGGTGGTTGGTGTATAGATGTATACACACACAATTATTAAATCTAAGGATTATTCCCCTTCACATATGTCTAGGAATCAAACCCTGATGGGGGTAGAGGGGCGTTGCCATTTAAACTGCTTCTCCTGCCCCCGGGTTTGATTTTTCTGAGCCACCTTCTTCTGTACTGCCGGTAGGTTCTATGCTGGAACCTTTAATTTGTCAGAATCGACAGTGGTGCTATGCCGAAAGTGTACAGTGCCATCAATGGAGTGAATGGAGCACATGTGCTACCAATGCTCCTACCCCCATTTGTGCCGTCGAGGTGCATCTCCTGTAGGAACTCTTAATATGCTCCACAAGCATAGACTGGGTATAGACCACACACCCCTTTTGATCTTCTTCCCTGTGCCGTTGCCGTTCCAAGAGATGCAGTGAAGTGAAACTGTTCTGGTACTTCTAATATCACAACTGTGAATTGGACCGGACGTCAGTGTTGTGCCAGAGAAAGGTATGGGCTCCCGAGACTGGTAGGTGGTGGCGATGTTGGCCTGGATTGTGGGTTGGTCTGTGAACTAGGGTGGGAAGTTGTGAGAAGAGAGCAAGCGGTGATTATCAGGGAGGCTGTGAAACACGAGGGGCTGTGAATGTGTGCCCCTTTCAAGCCATCTCTTGGAGTCACTCAAGAGTGAATCGCAGGGGTCCGGCGCCCGTGCACATCACTCACTGCATCTCGGTCTTGCCTGTCACGATGGGAATGGCTCATGCAGTGTGGATTTCTGTTTCTCCTCCGGTGATCGGGTTCAGTCGAGATATTTGAATATTAAACCTTTGAGGGTCGGAGACTGCACCCCCGCAACCACCATGGTGCCCGCCCATGCGGCCTCCTGTTGGCGCCACGGGCTCCAAGGTCGGCCGGCGCTGCATTAGTGACGCATTTAAAGACGACTGGTGTCCGCGCGGCTCCCAGACTGCCTTCGTTTTCGTTAGCGCTATCAGCTCGGCCCAGACGGATGTCGATTCAGTGATACCAGCTGAACAGCATCGCTCGTCTCCTTGTTCATTTCCCGTTTGCAAAATGCCAGAACCCTGTTCTTACAATTGTTAAGTTAGATTTCATATGCCACCGTGGCTGCCTGCATCACATTTGGCTGTCTTTGCAATTCCGACAGTGTCTGTTGTGAAAGACGGCTGTCATAGGATACTGCTGCGAGACCGCTTGGACGGCCAATGCTCTGGACGCGCTTTAACCCAGGCCCCTTCCCAAGGGCAGCAATAAAGGTCTCGGGCGGCCTTGTGACTAGAGCGCACTCGGGCTTCACCCAAACCTGAAGTGGTGAGCGGTGGCGTGCTGGAAGGAACTGCCAACCTGGCGATCTAGTCAAGAGCGTGAAGCACTGCGTACATTCTAAAATATAACAAACCACGTCAGCCTCCAGCCCTGGTGCAAGTGCGTCACTTCCTGGTGTTGATTTCCACAAAACGGTATTTAATGAGCTTCTTGCAGCCAGTATGGAAGCCGGAGGGCTCAGTAAGCGCAATCCAGGGGCCACCCCGGGAAGTTCTGATTTGTGCCGGTAGTGGGCAGTGGCGGTCATATTTGCATCTTTTTCATCTTCATTCTTCAGACTTTGCCCCAGGGCAAGAGAGAGAGGCAGAAGAGAGAAACCTATAAAAACGGTGACAATAGAGCAAGCTGGGATGATTAAGAACCTAAAGGAGTGTGGTGGAAGATGTGGCAGCCCTCTTATTCGCAACTCGGATATCTAGTAGTGCTGTCCCTGGTCCCATAAACACAACTTTGGTCGTGTACACTTTTTTTTTTTTTTTTTTAAAGTAGATTTATTTATTTCCAAAGGACCACTGGGATACGAGATTATTGAAGTCTTGTGTGGTCCCTGGCTGAATTTTGAGAAGAGCCAAGTTATCATCTGATGCAGTCGGGCCACTTGTCAATGGGATGCTCGCGAGGCGTAGCCTAAATATTTGTAGGATCATTGTTGCAACCTGCTTGAGAGGCACATCGAGAAAATTGTACATGATCAGCATATCAACAATGGCCACAGAGAACCTGTACTGGACTGGATGTTTTCCCTGGAGCTAGACATTTTCCCAGTCCGAATCAGGGCAAGTTTTCTGGCTTTCACCTTGCCCCTGTTAGATCGACCCGCTCAGGGGGGAAGTTACGGACTCGTTTGCCCTAACGTCAATGAAGGTCTGCAGTCACTCCCGACTCCTAGGGCGAATAGCGGAGAAATTCCCATTTTTAAAGTGCAAAGACTACTTGAGGGCATCATAGCACTAGTACACCAAGAAATAAGACCCAACAAGAACAACCAGGAAACAGAAGAATGATTTAATCTTACAAAAAGGATTTGAACTTTTTTTACAAAATAGAACAAAATTGGAGCTATACTCCAGGTTGATCAATAAAGTGTCTCCAATCTTTGGGCACAAGAACCAGAGAGGACCTTCCTCTTTGTTTCTTATATATGCCGTATTGAATAAAGAAAGAGCTTGATCTGTGTTATCTAAGGGGGCATAAAGCATCAAGTAAAAATCCTCTTGGGACCCATCTTGTAGTAGGCATGATGAACCAGGTAAAAAACTTCTACTGGAAGCGCACCACTGGGAGATGCACCTTGGATGAAGGGGCTTTTTTCTCTCTAGAGAATGAAGACATTGAAAATGGTGGTTCAAAGCTTGTGAATTTGACAGTTGAAATATGGCTCATGATCAAAACATACCCAAATTTATCAGGACCAGATAAGTCACAACTGTCCCGATGCTGTTGGACCAAAGAGTGTCCCCCAGAGATTATCAAATTTTCGTTTTCATTGCCATTCAGTTTTAGGAAATGTCAGGCCATCTATCTTTGCTTTTGCAAAAAGGGCCATCATTGAGAGTAGAGATCCTGGTAACTAAAAATTTCTCGAATGAGAGGCAATTGTGTATCATTCATGCAGGTGGTGCTCGAAAACTGAACTTATGAATTTATTCTCCTAGGGCGGCACATAGAAATTATACAGTATAGGCAAAAGAGCAGAGTCCTAAGGAACCCCACATCTTACCAGCTTTCCTCTAGAGGAAAAGGGAGCACAGAAAACACCTGATGGCGTCCAGCTACTAAGTACCTAAACCAATTGCCAACTTGGCCTGATAAACAACTGTCTGGCAAGTGGTTATCAAGAATAGTGTGGGTGATTGCATCAAATGCTGCGGACAGGAAAAGGTGCAAGAGGCCAGCAGAAAGATCTCTCCAGGAAAATCAGTCTAAATCTGCAAAGGACAACACGTGCCAATTCAAGAAACAATTGCACCAATGACAAAAACCACTGATACAATACATGCTAATCCAGGCACTATCCCAAAGTGAGTGGAAAGGGTACGGCACTTTAGTTAGGAAGAAAGGTCCTTCGGAAACACATTGAGAAAATCTTGGTGACCTGATTGGTCATAGAGGAAATAACTATTTGGCACAATAGAGCCTCTTTCGGTAGCTTAACTATAAACTAAACGTACTTTTTCTTGGGAGGGTGCAAATAGGCCCGTTCCACACATTTTAGGACAAAACCATTTTTATAGTGAAAAGAGTTGATGTAATGCCAGAAATTATTGCAATAAAAATTTGTATGAACGAGTTAATTTGTTATTTGCTTTTTAGCCAGTCTTACAAAGCCTGAGCCTGCAACTTCACTGCAGGAGGGGGCAGATCTGGCCACCCCTGGATCCCTGCCCAGCTTTACCTTTCACTGAACCTTGGCGGGTTTGACTGCTTAACATGGAGACATTTCAAATTGTACGTTTTAGTAAATCATCCATTGTTGATGGATCAAAAGATCCCCAAAGACAGGTTTACTTTGAGTGATTTTAACCCAGGTTTTGCAAAAAAGTTGAACAAAATAGTATTCTATGAAATGCCTTTTCTACAACAGCCTATCTTCACCATATTGGGGTGACAGACTTCCTTGCACATCAGGAACTAGATAGCCCTTCCGGGTTAGTGTTACTCTCCGATGCTTGCAAACAAGCTTCCTCACTTAGAATACAAGCATCTCGTCTTACTTTATTTTGCTGTCTTGCTCTAGTTCATTACTGTGACATTCCAATGTATTGAAGTGTGTGGGGGGGGTGGGAGAGAGGGGGAGAGGGAGGGAGAGGGGGACACTGACTGACTGACTGACTGACTGACTCTGTCTGTCTGTGTGTGTCGGTCTCTGACTGTCTGTGTCCCTCCCCTACATTTCACTGCACAGGTAACCCTGCCAAAGCATACCTAGCTTCCAGTGTTACAGAGCTCTGGGCGTGTCCCTACTGGGAACAGCAAAGAGCAATCGTGTATAGAAGAGAGCGTTGGTGAGTAGACTGAGGCAAAGTGCACTAGACTTGTTGGCCTCTAGAGGAAAGAAATGGTGTAGTTCCCCTATCTCTTAAATGCAGTGGTACTGTATAACCGGTTTGGGGCTCAGATCACTGCCACTCCGGTTCCTATCCCATTACATAAAGGCCTCAATGCATATGGAGCCATTGCCTGGCCCGTTGAGAACCGCACCTCTACAGTGCTCACCACCACAATGCCCTTTGCAAAGCAGAAAATGGAGCTGCACAACATCTCGCTTGGGTCCCATTGCTTACGAATGGTAATGAACAGTTCAAACAATAACTGGTGGAGGGGGGGCTGGTGGTGTTGAGCAACAACAGAGGGATGTAAGTAAGAAGGGTGCGAGGGTGGATGAATGGTACAAATCCACAACAAATGGAGGATGGTTGAGGCAAGCAACAGAGGGCGGGTGGGAACAAGAAACATCGGAGGGGGCAAGTAACACAGACCACAGAAGGAGTGGGGTGGGTAGGGATCAGCAACACAGGAGTCAACGTAAGGATGTGTGCAGATTTGGTGGGGGATGAAGACTGCTAGCAGAAGGGGAGGAACGATTCACTGTGATAGAATGGTAAACACAAAGAAGAAGCTAGCCCCCATAAAAATGAGCAGTGCAATGACCCAAGCTATGTGCCCATGATCTGGAGGAGTTTGGGAGTGGGTGGGAGGTACAAAAAATGTAAGAGGAAGGAAGCCTACAGCAACTGACCAATAACAAGCAAACATATGAGCGTAGCAATGAAGCCAACCAATGGTAAGCAATAGGCTATGGCGAAGCCCACTAAAAGAAAGCAAAAGGTCTCCAAGTCACAGAGCAGGCATTGTCTTGGAGCGAGAACTAAACACTGAATCAAAAGTGCATTCGCAAAATAAAATGTTGGCCCACCAGCCTTGGCACAGAACCATGCTTCTTGGTAGCCGGATGTTCATATCTCTTTACATGCTGTCCATCCCAGGGCAAAATAGACAAAGGCTGAAGTGGGCTGACTCATGGACCCGAGCTGTATAGTGTGGGCAAAACCATGCCGGAATGACAGCTGAACAGATCAATGGATGAACATTGTATTGTAATTGCATTTATATAGCGCTTACTACCCCTGATGGGGTGTTGAAGCGCTTTTTCCTGCGAGTAGCACGCTACTCCGGAACCCATAAAGGATTAGTGGTGAATTAGTGTAGTGAAACATGAAAGCAATTTGAGTGGTGGATATTAGCCAGTTATTTGGATTGGGAAGGATAGCGGAGTGATAGAGAGAAAGGGTTTGCATTTATATAGCGCGCGTTACCCCTGATGGGGCGTTGAAGCATTCTTTTGGTGAGTAGCACGCTACTCCGGAAACCCATAAGGATTACATGTATATAAGGATAAATGTACTTATTTTTTATTTGTTTTACTTTTATTTGGGCGTATCGAGACACTGCCAGCTAGACCAGACCTAAAAATGAAAATATAATGAATTGCGGAGATTAAATAAGGTTAAGCGCCTTTGTGCGCAGGATCCTTTAAGACGATAGTGAGGGTGTGGGAAGCCAGGACCGTGCAAGGGGGTAGGTATGCCCGGACGCGCATGCGTGGTCCATTGATTTCACACATTGCAGTGTTCAGAGAGAATGACGGTCGCGAGAGCAGAATTCAAGGCTGATGAACAAGCCTCAAACGGGCACGAGTGTTTACCCTTCTAGTGTAAATACGCCAATCTGTCTGTTTCCGCGGGGCCTGTAATTAGAAAGGGAAACATGCCGCTCTTGGCAAAGGCATCCGTTACAGGAGCTGGCTTGGGCGGCCCCAGAGCTGAAGACGGTTCTCGCGCTTCCGTAGGGTTTCAAGGCGCTTGATTTAATCTGTGCTGCAGACATCACTAAATTATAGAGTATCAACTGTAGACCGAGGGAAGCTCACTTCAGGAGTAGTTGCCAGCCTCTTCAGAAATGAACTTAATTAACACTGATAATACTCCGAGTCAACGTTGCACTTGCATTTAATATTCCCTATAGTCTCTGCTTGTCTGTGCTCTCTGCCCGTGAGTGCGGCCTTCTGTGACCCACGGTAAATGTGAATTTTTAGCCTTTAAAAAGTCCCGGTTTTTGTTTTTCAACATCTGACCACCCTACACTTGCTGCATCCCTCGGCCGCGCCTTCCTGTGCCTCATGCTGGTAAACCTAGGGAGCTGTTAAAAGTGACAGACCCCAGTAGCGCCCAGGCCCCCCAAACTGGCCTCCAATGGCTCCAGCCCACTGGGGAAATGCCCGGTATAAAAAATGCCAGTCGAGCCCTGACGTGGCACACTTTCTAGCCATGCAGTTAGCTGTCCCATAACCAGTGAATGAAAACATACTCTCCATGATGGCAGTTTAACGTTATTTTTGCTAATAGGAACTATTAATTTGGCGCTAGTGATGAAGTGTAAAGGCTGGCACGTCTGAAAGGCTGGTAGAGCATGGCTTTTAATGCAAAAGGCAGACGAATGCCTAAAAGTTGCTGGCCTTCCAAAGCCTCGACCTTTGAGGAAAGCTCAGTTTTGTTGTAAGCAAGCCACCAGCTGTTTGTTTCGTATAAAATCACAATTTTTTTTTTTTACTAGTTTCCTATTTTTCATTACCATCATGACCACTTCCTGCAGGACCTTTCTGAGCCAGACATGCTGAAAGATCCTGCCTCGGCATCCTGGACTGTATCTCCCACTAATAATGTCTTATTGGGATCCCGGTGTGCAACTAGACTCGGGGTAACTCTTCCAGTAAGTGGAGTGTATAAAGCATTTCAAGCCATGTAGGTGGAGATATATTTAAAGCCAGTAAGAGGCAAAGTAGTGACAAACTCAGTCTAAAGTTATTGGACAAAGTCTGTCTGATTGTGATTGACAGACAAGTCTATTTACCACTAGAATCCTCACTTGAGCTAGTTGCTTAGTGGCGGGCCTAATTGCTGAGGCCATATGGATGATGGGCGGTATTTGATCCATTTACCACATATAAATATTTTGATTTGTGATGTGTTTATATTGCTGCTGTTGGTGGTACGTACTATGTGACCACTTGAGGCATTGTACGATTGAGTACAAGTCAAAGGCAGATGGATTTCAATACTTGAGTATATGGTCTAGTAAAAAGCTGAGGTAAACGTAAGAGGCAGTAAAGCAGTTTGGTACATTAGTTGTGAACTGAATGGAGCTGACCAGAAGTGATGAGTGCAATGATAATCTATGATTGAAAAAAATGCAATCTGCTTCGATTATGCGTCACACACCCTGATGTTATCAAGTCTCTATAGCAGTTTGGGATGATACACAATATCCAAGGTACGGAAGAGTTCAAGCAGTAGGTGTACCAGTACTACATTTTTAATCCACAGTAGTTTTAAAATCGTCATATGTGGAAATCACTGCTGCTTCTGTCCCAGTGTCATAACAGAATGTTTTGGTAATCTGAAAGCAGTTTACTCTCTTTGAATGCAAATGTATGTTTTGAGACAGATTTTTCAATTCTATAATTTTGACCAAAACAGTCGGTTATTGGCCAGAGGTTAGAAAATGTCTTGGCTTCATGTTTTTTGGGATTTGGGGCCATGTTATGTAAGACATTTAGTGTTCCTTTGGGAAAATACCTATAGTGAAGCTGTTTAAGTATTCTGGCTGGATTGGATGCACAGATATTCATGAGGACTTGGGACTGCTGGTGACTCTGCTGGCCCTCAAGCATCTACAGCATTGATGAAGCCTTGATGTCTTCTGTGGTTTGGAGATTAAAGGCGACTGGCTGGAAATGATAGTGTTTTTGTTATCTCTAGCCGCACTGCAATACTAGAATTGTGGTTGAACAGTGGGCAGGGATGCAGAAAGAGTGACATTGGTGGTTGGGAAGTAATGCAGGTGTGTCCTCTGAACAGCAAGGTGTGATGAGGAGGCCTTCAGTTGTATTGCCAAGGAATCTGGATGAGATAAGGTACTACCAATTTGGATACTGTGGCTGGCTGAACCTTTATCCTACGCAATCTTCAAGTGGGGCTGTCTGTCACCTTGAGGCCTCTCATCAGGTCCTCAGACCCGGTTCAAATCTTCTGTCCCTTGTTAAGGGCTTGATCCTGTGCTCTGGGCAAACCCTCTTAATCATTTGTCCTCCAATGGATCTTTTGTTTCCCGCCTGAGAGATGATGGGAGTTAACATTACATCAATCAATTTCAATTACCAGTGTAACCCATTTGGCTACACAATAAGGACCATAAATCAGTACCTTTTAGTTAAGAAGGTTTATTGCAAGTTAGTAGTCAAGTTAAAGTACATGAATCTTAGCACCATGCTATAAAGATGCAGAATAACTGGGAAACCCAACCTCCTAAAGAGGATTAGGCGTACCAATATGAGACCAACTAGAAGTTCAGTCACAGCAATTCAGAAGATCGATAACATAATGTGGTGCTCGGAGACCAGTTTCTGGTTCTCTCTTCCACACATGATTGAAATTTAAAATCATCTAGGTTAAAGTCTAAACGTAAGAGGATGGTTCGATAGTCTAAGGAATCTCAATTCAGGGAAATGCAGAAAAATAGGAAAACAGGAAAGTTTGGGAAGCAAGGAAATAAAGGAAAGGTGTCCGCATCGCAGAAGCTCGGTTAAGAGTCTTCTTGTGTCGGGGGAATTTGAGTGTTCACCTAAGCCACACTCGGCAAGAATCAAAGTGAATAAGCATAGAGGTCTAAACCTCTCAAAGTCCATGGAAAAGTGGCGGCAGTCCCGGCAATATAGATTAGTTATTTGCACCAAATTCTCGCAGGTACCATCCCTCTGTTTGCATCATCGGGGTTCCATTATCCTTTCCATTCTCATGTTGTAAGCTGCAACATTTACAAAATATCCCACATTGAACATGGGATCGAAATCATCTTTGTTCAACCAAGCCATGTTGCAATAATACTGAATAGGACTCTTCAGATAACGCTCTGGATCTCCATGTTCCTTTGCCAAGGTCTTCTCAGGCTGTCTCTTTTGCTAGTACAGTGTTGTATCTATTCTCAAACTAACACTTTATGGGAACACACCTGCAAGGGAAAAGTCATGCAAGCAGAAATGGAAAACAGTATTTTATGAAGAATGGAAAACAGGACTAATAAGGGCAACTTTAGAATATCAAATCAGTGGTGCTCCTTTAATACACGTGCACTTTCAAACACAAATTAATATAAACTTGTCAGTACTTTAGATCCATATTGCATACAGTAAAATCTTAAATACACCTGCGTAAGTATGGCTAAGGACTACATTTTATATGAAACATTAGTACACACATTACTTTAAAAATGATTTATGTAAACATAGTCTAAATAGATGAGGATGGTTTATTTATCAAGTCGCCAAAGAATCTCATTTAATACTGTTAAGGCACACAACGTGAATGCAATTCACGAAAGATGTTAATTGCAACACTTTATGTCTTTTAGTCACACAGGAAACGTTCTAAGTGCACGATTATGTTAAGCATTTGTGACGTGTAAAGGTGGAGCCAAAATTGCGGTGCACCAGACTTTTGGCCACTCTCCACGCTGTAGGTCTGCTCCCCAGGACATACAGCAGGTCTCCCATGAGCAGGACTGACATCAGGTCAATGGCTTGTTAGCTGTACAGGCTCTGGTCATTTTCCCTTGCTACCACCTTGTTGGTCTTCAGAAGGAAAAAAAAAAAAATGAAACCTCCAAGCTGATCACCATTTACAGGGGTACGAGCAGCTATTCCTGCATGTGTGCGTTGTGAAGACATGGGCAGTGATTGGAAATATATTTAGACCAATGATTATATCGTGAGACACAATATGCGCTTGTTAACTACAAAATGGCAGATTTACAGGTGTCAACTAAACATGTACCTAGTAAAAGACCATACGATAAGCCATGTTAATTTAGGAAAAACATAATTTCGCCGGAACAGGCTGTTGGACCGGGTATGTTTCCTTTGAGGTGTGCAGTTATGTTGCCCTGTTCTGAGGGTCCAGTTGCAACTATCTTTAACCTGTTTTTAAAAAAATTGGCCTTAGCTTCCACCAATATAGCATGCCTAGAGGCCTATTCCTGTCCTGACATGAGTAAGATTTTGGAACTAGCCTGTAGGGGTGCACCAAGCGTCCCCACATTTTGCTGACTGTGGATTACCGCCACTTTTGATTTAACGGATTCAGTGGCGGTGGTAACATCATGTTTTTGTGAATGTGCAGTTGTGACTGATCTGTGTTGCCGGACCTCTTGTGTAAAATTCTGCTTCAGTGTGTAACCCAGAAGCCTGTTCTAACATCCCAAGCAAATTTTGTGTTTATTGCATGTGTATTACTTGCTGTATGTGAACAAGTGAGCCAGAGTGATGGAGTCCTGTGGGTCCAGATTCAGAAGCCCCTAGTCTGCTCCTGTGCACACAATTATTTAGGTTTGTTTTCTCACACAGTGGAAGTGTATTGCGGACATTCCTGCAGCTGGAGGGAGGAGACCACTCCTTTACACATTTACTTAAACGCGTCTGCTCAGAGGAGCTGCTGATACTGCTTCATGTGGTACTGCCATTTGGTAGGCTGTGGGGTAGACTCTTGTCTGTTCAGGATGAAAGGGTTCTTTTAGGTTAGGTCAGCCTTTTGTCTTTATCCTGATCACTATTCAGTTTCGCTAGTGAGCAGCCGGTTGCATAAAGCTCATGTCGCTGGGCCTCTGTTGTGGGTACTCCTGGCTGGAAACTACTCTGCGATAAGGAGCACTACTCTACAAAAGGGCTGTCTGGAGAACAGCCTTGGGAGGACACTTAGAAAAAAAGAACTTCCCCAAACATGTTCTGAGATTGCAGACTGAGAATACACATTGCCTATCTGCTTTGACTGTATACAAGTGGGAGCTACTTACATCCTTGTTGCTCTAGTTCCAAGTCTGTTCACCAAGGAAGGGAATGTTCCACAGGATACTCTGAGGACTGCCGTGCAAGCATAGCTGGTGTCTGTGTGACCGGCAGCTTCCGAGAGGAGAGGGTACATCACCTGGAGTCTTTACTTGCTGGAAGAGCTTACCTGAAGCGACTAAAGACTGGCTGACGCCTGAGAGAGGTGGAAGAGCATGTCAAGCCTGAAGGAGATTTGACTGTCCATTGAATGCCAGAAACAGCCCTACTCTAGTGTGGAGGGTCTACCAGGATTAAGAAAACTGAAGAGAGCGATCTAAGAGTTCGAAGATTGAGTGCAGTCTCTCCAGAAGTGTGGGTCCAAGAAGGAATTGCAGGCTGGCAGCTGACCTTGCTGCAATGCAATAGGAGCATGTCCTGCATGAGCTTCTTACTTAAATCAAGAGCTGTGCCCATTGCACATGCAGCCACTGCAACCCAGAGCTGTACCTGTGGCGCACATTGCCCATGTCCAAAACTATGCAAATGTGGCAACCGACGTGGGCACAGGTGTCTCGGCTTCAGTGACGACGTACCCCAGAGGCAAACTGCATCCAGCGACTGCCATTGCGCTGCTGTGACATCGGTGTATGTAGTGGCCAATCTGCTGCTCAACGCCGAATGACCCTGAAGCAGGTCTGATGCCTAACATTAGCCCATACAACACCTGCATTCAAAGAAAGATTCATGGCTGTATCTCTGGTTGCCCCATCCTGCTGCAGCCGACCCAGATCAAGAACCACTCCTTCCAACATGGGGTCTTAACCCAGAAGCTGGCAAAATCAGAGATGCATGATGCGTAAAGACACGGACCTGCGTTGTGGTGAGACTGTATCAAGGAGAGCGTACTGAACTGAGCGCAACCATAATTAAACTGGGGGTACCAGCAGCAGAATCGTGATCTATGTCGCACAAAACTAACCTAACTGGGACCTGCCTAGACTCACAAGAGGAGGGACACATGGGAAATGGAAGGGAAGGGCAGTATCCAAGGACACAGCAGCCTAAGTGACAGTGCATATTATTGTAACTGCTGTCATATACCGTTTTAAGTGTGTTTATTAAAGTACTTTTCGTATCAAATTAAAGCAGTGGGTTGGACCTACAATTTTGTGCTGCGGAGCGTTCAGTTTGTATACCCCTACTCTACTTTCCTGAGAAGCCTGTGGCTGTTCACCAGCGATGCCACCGAAATTCGTGTTGCAGGGGTTGTACTTGGCCTAGTTTGTGAAGCCATAGTAGGACAGATTACAGGAGATCTGAGGTGAACCACCCCTGCCCTATGGCCGTGGCTCAGCCCCTAAACTGGGTCTGGCACATGCCTTCAACCGGAAAGGTTATGTATTCAGAGTGACCAACTTTACTCGTTGTGCCACCAAAGTCTATATAGTCCTGGTTAATCACTATTCACTTAATACTACATTTCATTGGAAGTCAAGGGCACAGTGTGTGCAAGTAGAAATGCCGCACTAAAGGCATTAAAGGAAAAGAATGAAAACAAGCCTAGAGCAAAACCGCACTTGTGGCTGTAGGTGACCTATTCATTCCTTCATAGTGGTCGTTATGAAATCCATTGGGGCTCAGTGTTGGGCATGGGATTTCTTCCACCCCACCTGCGCTACACCCTTAGCGATCAGTCCCTGCTCGATTCCCACACAAGCTCACAGCCACAGTTGCAGTGCTTGAACCTGATCTGTTGTGCTGCTGCCCTCCAGCAGCCTTTGCCTGCTTTATCTACTCCCTTTTGGCTGATTCCTCAGGGCCTAAGACTAATCCCACCTCCCACTTAGCCACCTCTGGTTCCCACTCCGTCTTCTTTCCTGTGCTATTCCTCCGCCTCAGTGTACTCTTCCTCTCTTGCAATGGTATTTTAGTTACGGATGGAACTGAGTAGGCATGCACTAATGCAGGAAGAACAGATATTCAAAGTATGTACACTTTCACGAGTGTTGGGTAATTAAATGTGTGCTGTTGGGTGTGCCTGTGTAAGTGCTGGGTGACACTGAGTGAGCAGTGTGAGTGCAGGGTGAAAGGTGTGCCTGTATAGGTACAGGGTGAGGAGTGAGTGCAGGGTGAACAGGGTGCCCATGTGAGAACTGGGTGACCAGTGTGGTCTTGTCTCAGGACGGGAAGCGTGAAAGATGAGCTGTGTGAGAAATGCGTAACCGAAGTACCAGTGTGAGTGCTGGGGAATCGTGAACCAGTGTGAGTGTAGGGTAATTCGTGGCGCTGTGTCCATGCAGGAGGATTCATCCCTCCACAGGAAGAAACAGTCATTGACAGTTTAGGTGTAATTGGAACTAGAATTATGATTGTCAAGCTGATCCTGCAACAAAATGTCAGTATTTTGGACATTTCAAAGTTACTTTTCTAGAGGTAGGTGAGCCTTTGAAGGCCAGAGCCAGATGTTGAGCTCTGGCTCTGGAAGAAGTGTTCTTGGAACTTCACCCCAAGTCTTCTTGTGGTTTCTGTCACCCACGCACTTATGTTTGTCACTACCCCACCTCATCGGGAGGCTAAGTGTTGCAACGTAAAACCAAGAAACCTGGTTTCAAATAGTATATCTGCTTGGCAACGTGTGTTACCCTGGCCCATTAACTTATTTCACTGTGCCTTCTTTTCTGTTATCATCCTACCTTAAAACTCAAGGATGTGTCTTCCACAACCCCATTTGTTTAAAATACTTTAATAATGCCCCCTATGTTATAAAAACCTATGCAGTGTTCACATGACGGCTGACTTGCCTCTTGGTTCACTAAAAGCATCGTCCTCGCAGGCATGAATGTTTCAAAGTTGACCTTTAGAACCAATAACTTCTCATAAATTCCAGTCCATGCAGAAATTAATTCTAGGTCTCTGAACTAAAACGCATCCAAGTTAAACAAATTACCTTTTTAAAATTTGAGCCTTTAGCATATGTTTACATGGCAAATTATACACCACACAGAGCACTGCCTGGACTCTGGCTCGGCACTCTTTTAATGTTCTGCTTGCCTATCTTTGTATTGTTCCTGAAATGTATTCTTCCACTGTGGCAGCAAGGGTCCTTAACCAGAGCGGGGACAGCAGGGGGGCCTGTAGTAATTAAAACACACAGACTGGTGAACTGAGAGCAGTCCTGCGAAGGTGGCTAGAAGCGAAGAATACACTTTATGACACCGCATAATCATGATTGCACTTAAGCACTTTAGGGTAATGCTTTAGTTGTGATACAATACATATATCATGCATTTATGTATTTCCATGTCTTAAGGTACCTTTCTTAGATTTGCGAATGAGAGAATATTCTTATACTGTATTCGGTATGTGTCAAATATGTTATATTCAGTGCTTAATTGGTAAATATGAAGTCCAGGTGCTCAAATATTTGTCGGAGGCCACACCCACTTTGCTCCGGCTCCACCCACTTCTTCCACTGGCTCCACCCACTTACTCTCTTGGTTCCACCCACATCCTCAACAGGCAGTGCTAAAAGTCCTATGTAATAGCCTATGCCTACTCATTACTGTAAGGTAAGTTAGAGGCAAAACTATTGATTTGTTTGGGTAGCATTGCATGGATTCTCAGCCATATGAATTGGAAAATCTGCAACAACCTATCCTTCTCCCTCCTCCTTCATCACTTTGGATCTGCATCTGCTGGTCCATGCCCTGGTCACAGTCACTGTAATCTTTTACGAAAGCATTGTCACCAGAAGGCTCCGCCATTTCCCCATCTTCGTGGCATAAGAAGTGTCAGTAATTTTTCCCATTCAGTTTCCTGCCTGCCTATGCCTACAACTTCCCAGATTGTGCCAGTGGCTGATTTCCAAAGAGAACCAATTCATGTGGATAAAATAATAATTAAAACATGTAAAAAACGAATATGTGGAAGTGGGTGCTTGAGCCTTAAAGAAAATGCTAAGTTATATTTACCACGTTACCAAACTAGTTACTGTTTTCACGAATTGGCGTTATGTCCTTTTAGGATATTGCATCCCTTCATGCACAATGTGTACATCGACAACTCTTGTGCGCCCCCACGTCCCACAGCACCGCAGACAAAGTATTTGGTCACCACAGTACTGCCACACTCTGCTAACTCTGCACAAGCTGTAAACGTGATCAAATATCACCTCCAGTTACGTGTGTATGAAGTGAACTTTAGACACTTCAAACACAAGAAAGCAGTTGCCGCACTCTGCACTTAGCGGGGGCAACTCATCATGATAGACCCCAGTGATCTTAGAAACTGCCAACTCACAGTTTCAAGGTGTATTTCACCACATCATTCGATGAATTCGGCCATCACCCCCACTCCTAAGTTTTGAGAATCCACATCTGACTAAATTGTTTGATTTACAGAATGCACAGCTTGTTAGAAATACAAATTATTCTGAGAGTGAATAAGCAACGTTTTTAGTTATTTCACGGTTTTAGTTATTTATAAATACCTCATTGAGCAACGTGAAATATTCCCAAGGCATCAATTTTCACTGGGCGGCCTCCTAACAGGAATGAAATGTGGGTAATGTCCATGCAGGATATAATATGTAGATTCCTGTGGTTGCTGGTCCCCGCAGCAAACAATGTTGTTAATTTGCATAATGCAGTGGGATGTAACACAGTACATGTAGAGGTCCAGGGTTGTAGGGCATCTGACGTGGGTTGATGTAGTGTCTTGCACTTGTCATGGTGTCAGACAGTACCTTGGAGCTGCAGTGACTTGCACCAGTGGATGTAACACAGAGTACAAACATGTAGAGAGAGGCCTATGCTTGTAGGGCCTTTGATGTGGGTCGAGGTAGTAGTGGTTTGCACTTGTCTGTCATGGTGTCAGGCTGTGCACGTGTGAGGTTCAGTGACATGCACCAGTGGGATATAAGAGAGCACACACAGAGGACAAGGGTGAAGGGTACCCTGGATTTGAGGTTTGATGGAGTACCTCAGGCTGCGTTTTTAAGGGCTAAAAAGAGGGATTCTTCCGAGCAACCCCATAACATAAACAGTGGTGTGGAATTCTGGGAGGCAGCGGGTGCGGTCCTGTCAGGGAGAGAGGTCTCTCTTTCCTCTGGTAGTGTGGATTAATGGAGGGGGGTCTCCATTTCCCTTGGCTAGTGTTCAATCCTGCAAGGAGCCAGCTCTCCCGGCCCCTTGCTAGGGTGGGTTCCTGCTGGAAGGGCTGGCTCCCTTTCTCTTGGTCAGTGCAGGGTGGGGAGGGAGTGCAGGGTCTGCAGTCCAGAGCCCCCTTTAAAACTGCCACAAGCATTTCTCTTGAACTCTCAGCAGGGATTTTTGGACGCGAATAATGTCCTGTCAAAGTACCCCCCCCCCCCCTCCACCCCACCCCCAGGCATGGTAAACTTCAGGGTGGCGGATCCCTCAAGGACACACCACACAGAGGTGAGCATGGTCAGACACAAGAGGGAGAATCACGGATTCCTACACACAGACTGACAGAACCATGAGCCAGGGTCCAAACACAAGACATATGTCAACGTGGAGTGAGCCTGGAGGAAGGGAAGCCTCGAGGCGCTACTCTTCACACTGCTTGCTGCTGGAGGGCGCGCGCCGGGGGGGGGGGGAGGGGGGGGGGCTGGGGGAGGCTGGAGCAGGCTGGAGCAGATGACTGCAGAGATGTAAAGCCTGGTCTTCAATAAATAACAGGGCGACACCTCTTATTTGCATACCTGCATTTTCTTAATTTAGTAATAAAACTCTTATTAAGGGGACTATTTGTCAATGCCACAAGGCCTCTGTGTGTGTGTGTGTGTGTGTGTGGGGGGGGGGGGGGGGGGGGGAATCCACACGACCACGATTAGCTGCTGGCAGTTTAAAGGCAGGTGCTAACCTTCCTCCGGCATTACTCTACCATCAGCAAAATTAAGTTAAGGCTGAGCGCTTCGAGGACGTGCAGGTGCGAACAGTGCTCTATCTGAATGTCATGGTATTTATTATACTTGCTTGCAGCCTTGAACACGGTGCCCAGCGCCAGAGGAGGCATGATTGCTCAGCCTCATGGCAGGCCTGGGGCCTCGGAATGTTCCCTCGGTCGGTCCATTCACTCATAAAGCTGTTATTATAGCCAACCACCGTCACAACGGCACGCTTAAGGAGAAAGCAATGTTGGTTTGGGTTACTTACAGTTACTGGTGGGCGGTGGTGGGTGCCAGGCGCACTGCCTTGATTAATAAGCCTGACGCTGCCTACCCTAAACTCGACCAAGTCCAACTGCTGGTGATAACTCGTGGGTTATGGGTGTTCCGGGGCGTGGTGTTTTCAAAACAAATCTACGTAGCACGCTGCTGCAGGACAGCCCCTACACCCACAGAACCACATCCAGCCTAATCAGTGAGCCGCCCACCATCCACACTGAACTAAGGGCCGAAGCTGCCTGAGGCAAGTTTGGATATATGGTTAGATTCTGTAATGAATTACTTATCTTTTCTTTTTATTATTTCTTCACGACTGCCGGGACTCGGGAGACAAACAGCACTGTCTCCAGCAGTGAGTGAGGTAATATAATTGCTGACTTTGCCGCAATGCCAGATGATGTGCAGACACATGGTGTAGACCCGGACCTAAGAAATAAGTGCCGGTGCTAAGCACCGGCACAAATTAAGCACTGGTTATATTCTAAATCTCTGCTGAATGGGATTCATTCAAAATGTACCCTTTATGATTAGGGTCAATCTGATGGCAGCTAAATCAAAATGACTTACTCCGTGACTCTAGGATTGTCGACAATGAATCTCTAGTATTGTGTGCTTTATTGCACCTTTCGTAGTGGGCTTCTGATATATTATGCATACTGTGAGACACTGCACTTCAATATCTGTGATTGCCTGTGTTTGCCTTCGCTTCTGCTTTGCAGTTGTCTCACTTGGTGATGAACTGAGCTATTACACTTTTGCACTTTAACAGATAAAATCTTATTTTGCCACTTTATATTGTTCTTTTTACTCATCCTGTTAATGCTATATGGAATGTGTATGTATCACCTCTTCTCGCATCTAACAATAAATAAAAATATATATTTTTAAATGTATAGGGATTACGGAAATGTCAGAAAATGATTGATTTTATGCCATTACTAAACAAGGCGATTGGCAAAATGAGAAATGGAGTGTTCTGTCTACCGCCATCATTGGAAGAATGACCTTGGTAAAAACGTCCATTTTATCCTATTTGTATTTGCTTTTTCCAGTAGATCATATTATTTGCAGGTCAGAGTTTACTAAGAGCAATTACTAAACTTGTATTGAATACTAAAGACCCCCAGATTTAATTTCACCATGTTACAATAAAAAGCATGGCCGCAGACTCCGTAGGTGTACCCAATCTTAGACGTTATTATGGCTGCAACCACGCAATACATAACAAGGTTTCATCTCCTACCTCATCAACAGGTGTTAGACAAATCACTGATTTCTAGACTGACCGATTTGAATATTGATTCCCCAGTTTTCATTAAACATATTCAAAGGCCAAACCAAGTTCACTATGAGGTTCTAAATAAGGTACAGAAGAGATACAAAGTGTGTAGAATTTGGTCTCCTCCTAGGGTAAGTAAGAATCTTAAATTGTGGAAGTTCACTAATATGGAATCTATTAAACCTTTTTTACAAAATTAAATATCCTTAGTATTAGAAAATAAGTTGGGAGAATAGCAGCATACATGTTTTATCTTACCTACACACAGTAAGCATTTTAAATATTTTATTAATTGCATTCTGGAATCGGCTCAAACCTTTTGCTGTATTCCAAGAGCGTAAGACATTGGGGTACAGCAGACTTGGGCTAATTTTATTTAATAATAAAAAAAAAAAGCCCAGGATGATAGAACTCTGATAGATTTCCCCCATCCTGGTCAGTTGAAGTTGGGAGACACTGCCCATGATATGTTTGGTCTGGACTTTGTGAATTTAGCCTCGGTTTCCATAAAGGAGCCAATGGCAGATATTATACAATGTTTCACTAATCTGATTCTGTATCTCGCCACAAAAAAATTACATACATTTTGAACTACAATATTGAACAAATGCCCAAGATGTACCAATGTTAACACCAGAAGCTTGATTCATATGATTGCTGTTTACAATTTTATTTCAGTCATACTGAGTAACACCAGCCCTAAATCTGTTCTACGAGTGTTGGCATACATATCACCACGGTTTGATTTGCTCAAGCAAGATTATAAATTGATATTTATTGAGCTGTTAGTAGCTCGATCTTCAATTACTCAAAAATGTAAAGTGGATCCCCAGCGCTTTTTTCATTTCCTACATACAAGGAGGATCAAATATAAACATGCCAACCAAATGGGCACAATTGGGAAATATGAAAAAGGGTACATTATCTGCAAATATATTTTGCCAGGAATCTTAAAGTGGGGAAATTCCTCTTACTAACCTCATTTAGGCATTGGCACATTTTCATGAGAAGTGAAATCATGCGTGGCTTTGGATTAACTATTTAAATATATGGTTTTTGGTTTTGCAGAAGAATTATAAAAATTGTGATAAACGGATTTAAAGTGTTAATAATGTGAAACCAATGAATATATATATATATATATATATATATATATGGAAATGCCCAATGGGAGAAGCGTCAATTCCGGCTCTGCATCCAGAACCAAGCATTGGATTTGTGGGAAGAAGGTAGAAGAGGAAGAGAAGGGTGGTCCTGCCCAGCAGCCCAGGAAAGGATTGTTCTGTACCCGACCCCGGCACAACATTTGCCATTTTCAGGAAGAGACTGTAGGGTACACCTCCAACATTCAAAACCCGAGTCCAGACTGCTGCCAAACTCCTGATCATGTGACTGTTATCACGAATGAGAAAAAGAAAACTCACCTCAAGCAATTTAGTCTGTTTGGATGTTTCTTTTTTCTCATATTTTCACAAGCCAGTTTGTTTTTTCTTGAGGCAAACTAGGACATTCTCTCCGTTAATTTGGTTTCTAACTAAAAGTTTCCTTGACTGGTAATTTTTGTTTTAGGGTGTTTTTAAGAAGCTTAATTTGACGAGTGCTTATTGACGCAGAATTAAAGAGGTTTATTTTTGGTCATTAGACATGCAAATAATGGCAGTATATTTTTTGGGGGGGAAATCTTTTTATTAACAGTGCTCATAAGACCATGCAATGCTATGTACAAATAGCACCTTGGGGAACAATACAGACATCTGGGAGTTGCACAATAATGGCAATATTTTTTTTTTTTGTAAAAACCTAAAAACCTTTATTCTGTAAGATCAGTGACACAGCTATTCAGCCGACAACCCGGAGGTACGGCAGCTTTAAAAAACACAACACATGCTAGCGTCAACATTCCAATGACAGGAGAATCGAAGGTTCTGTTTTAAATAAACACAAACCCAAACCTAAACACAAGCAAGGCGATAAGTACTGTAAGCACCAGAAGGGGTTCTCGTCAGGGGAAGCGAGCCCCATTTCGTCTAACAGGCACAGGTCTGTAGTAAGGGAAGGGAGGGGAAGTCAGAGACTCAAGAAGACATACACATATCAGTAAGAAGTTCAAAGCCGGAAAGAAAGCTAAGGGGAAAGCTGCTCCTCGGGCGGATCCGGGTCCGGGGGCAGGCATATGCCCCCTCTGTACTGGTTCCAGCGCCCCCATACAGAGTGCCATTTCCGAGGGCGCCCTCGAGCACAGTACACTGTCTTCTCCCTAAACATGCTCCAATCCATGTTTTCCATCCATGCTGTCAATGTAGGAGGCCCATTAGAGCCCCAAAGACTAGCAATGTCGCGCTTGGCAATCATGTTACCCAGGGTGACCCACTGAGTCTGTGCCGCATCATGGTCAGTAGGACCCCAAACATTCAGAAAACAACACCGCGCCTCAGGCTGCATGACGATGCCCGTCACCTCCCCCATCACCTCGTGGATGCGCCTCCAAAACTCCATAATCGCACCACATTCCCAAATAATATGTAGGAAGGTGCCCACCATACCACAGCCTCTCTTACATAAGCCCTCCTCAGAAAAACCCATATGGACCAGCCTGGGCCCCGTCACGTAGACCCTATGGAGTATTTTAAGCTGCACCAACCGCAGGCGCGCGGGGATCGCGACCTCTTTGGGAGAGTTAAACTGCGTACTGCCAGTCCTCGTCATCTAGTTCAAGGCCATCCCTGGTCCATTGAGCACGTAACCCTAGAAGAAGATCTGCCCGAACATTAACAAGTTTCTTATAAATGAGCGAGATCGTACTCTCTGGCATATGGCCATCCAGGATCCGGTCCTCTAACGGAGAGGACTCAGGCACCTTCTCCCCTTCTACAAGAACTGACCGCAAGGCGTGGGACACTTGAGCGTATCGGAAGAACTCCGTGCTCCCCAGCTCATATTCCTTCTGCAGCTCCTCAAATGATTTTATCCTACCCTTAACCAAGAGGTCTCCAACCCTGGATATGCCGATCAGGTCCCATTTCTCAAACCCTTTTGTATGCCAAAGCTTACCCAGAATATCGGAGTCAAACAGAGGGGTGGCAAGGGTAAGCTTACCCTTCCAGCCCAGTGAATCCGTCGCAACCTTCCATACATGCACAGCCACCCTGGTGGGCTCCGTTAGGGTGAAGTCTAACGACTTCGAATACAGCGCTCTGGAGTAGTTAACCCCACGTAGCAACCATCGGTCCATGGCGAAACCAGGGCTCAGCGCCGGACCATATACACCATGGTTAATCGCACTCAACTGGGTGGCCCAGTAATAACGTCGGATGTCCGGAAGCGCAATACCCCCGTCGTACCACGGAAGCGTCAACTTAGCAATCGCTATACGCGGACGCCCTTCCCACAATAGCGCGCGCTGGTGGCTTTCAACCTCACGGAAGTAACTGGCCGGGACCCAGTCAAGAGTATTCTGCAGGGCATAAAGGAAACGGGGAAGAGACATCATCTTGAACAGAGCGGCACGGCCAAGGAGGGAAAGCGGCAACTGCCGCCAGCCCGCCACGTCCCGCCGCAGACGCGCCAAGGGAGGGAGCAGGTTCTTCTCGTACCGCAAAATGGGATCGATGGAAATATAGATCCCCAAATACAAAAAACCCTGCTGGGCTACCTGGAGCGGGCAGTTGCGCGGGACAGGCGGGACATCACCACACAGGACATACAAATATGACTTCCCCCAATTAATGACAAGACCAGAGTTTCTACCAAAAGAAGTCAAGACGTCACAAACCACTATCGGAAATTTCTTAGGCGAGGTATAGCAGAATGTCGGCGTAAAGTGAAATACGGTCTTCGTGGTCAGGCAACCAGCGAATCCCACGTATGTCCGGGTGCCATCGTATCCACGCCGCCAACGGCTCAAGAGCAAGTGCGAACAATAACGGCGACAGGGGACAACCCTGCCGGGTGCCTCCCCCGAGCTCGAACGGTGCCGACGCCCGCCCGTTCACCACGACGCTGGCGAGAGGTCCCTCATAGAGCAACCTCACCCAGCCCACAAATCCAGGCCCAAAGCCGAACTTGGCTAGCACAGCCCACAGGTACGCCCACTCCACCGTATCAAAGGCCATCGTAGCATCGAGGGACGCCACAACAGCCGGCTCCCGCACCGTGCCCGTCCTGGCAATCACACCATGAAGGCGTCTAAGATTCAGTGCAGTGTTACGGTGCGGGATAAAGCCCGACTGATCCGGGTGGATCAAGTCGCCAAGCACCCGGACCAGGCGGGTAGCAAGGAGCTTAGCAAGGATTTTCGGCTCGGCATTGAGAAGTGATATCGGCCGATAGGAGCCACACTTGTCACGGGGCCTACCGTCTTTATGTATTACCACAATCGTCGCCAGCCGTTGGTCGAGCGGAAGAAATCCATTCACCCGCACCTCCACGAACATGGCGCGCAGGTGAGGAGCCAGCTTATCCGGATGAAGCTTCTACAGCTCGACCGGCAAACCATTTGGGCCCGAAGCCTTACCGGAGCGCAACGCGCGGATAGCACCCGCCACTTCGACAGTTATATCTCCATCAAGGTTATCCCTATCAATGGCAGAAAGGCAGGGCAGAGCGATATACCGCAACAGGTCACACGAATCCTCAGTCGGCCTATCCGAGACCGAGGTGTATACCGTACGAAAATGGTCCGAGAAACACTGAACTATACCGTCAGGGTCAGTAACAACCTCTCCCCCATCCTTAGACAACTCCGGCACCACTCGATTGACACGCTCTTTTTTTTGTCACGCCAGCAATTTCCCGGCCTTCTCGCCGACATCATACAGTCGACCCTGCTGCTCCCTATGAAGGGTCTTAGCAGCGTTCGTCACCAGATCCCTATATTCTAGTTGCTTCAAGCTCAAATTATGCAGTGTGGCCGGTGTAACATCCTCTTCCAAGGCCACTTCCAAAGCCGCTATCTCGTCCTCTACTTGCGTCACCTCGGCATCTCTCCGCCGCTTGGCGGCCACTACCAGGGAAAAGGCCTCCCCCCCCCCCCCCCCCCCTCAATACAGTCTTAAAAGCTTCCCACAAGGACACCGCAGATTCAACTGAACCCTGATTCTCTTGGAAATAGCGGTCAACTGACTTCAGCAACGCACTGCGCAGCTTGGGGTCACGAAAATACCAGGGGTTAATGGGAGCCACCCTGCCCCCGCCACCCGGCCAATATTCAAGCGGGCCCACACCGGTGAATGATCAGAAATGCCCCGTGCCAGGTGCCTAGCCTCAGATACCAAAGAGGCGTGCGCAGCCAGAGTGAGCAAGTAATCAATCCGGGAGAGACTCCCGTGGGCCCCGGAATGGAAGGTATATTGTCTTTGAGTGGGGTGCCGTAGCCTCCAACAGTCTACCAGACCAAAAGTGTCTATAAAATCGGGAAGCCACTTCTGGGCACCCCCGGTGTCCCTGGGCGGACACCTATCAAGCATTTCAGAACCAACCGCATTGAAGTCTCCTCCCACCACCAGCATCCCTCCGGGGAGTTCCAACAAGGCCTTGCCCAGATCAGCAAACGTGGAGGCCTGTAGGGCAGGAGGGACATAAACAGAAACCAATACCAACGTTCTGCCCTCCCATCTTCCCGCCACAGCCACAAAGCGCCCCCTGTCATCAGCAATGGTGGAATCAACCTCGAATGGTAGGGAAGCTCTAACAAGTATGCCCGCACCCCTGGAGCCCGAGGAGAACCCCGAGTGAGCAATGAATTTATAGCCCTTTCTGTTGAGTGCATAACACGTATTCCCTATAAGATGTGTCTCCTGCAGGAGGACCACATCTGGCGAGGTCCGTTTCAAGAATTGCAGGACTATCCCCCGTTTAATGCGATCCCCTAAGCCATTAACATTCCAGCTGATTATGCTTAAGCCCCTATTCCCCATCCCCGAACACAGAGACCTCCACCCCCCCCCCGGAGAACCACGATCGGACAATGTTGACAACAATTGCTACGCCTTGCAAGAAAGAAAAACACACCCCCCAACAACAACCCCAACATCCCAAATCCCCCCCCCCTCCCTGCACCCCTGCGTCAGCTTACAAAGCCCCCCCAACTTGCAGTGTGCCTGTCGCCCTATCAAAAACAAATCTACAAAAAGTACCCCAAGGGAGGCAAGAGCTCCTATCTTCCCCCCGCCGCCCTCCCATTACTGCAGGAAGGTGCGAGTCAGTGTCCGGGGCTGAGTCAATACGTGTCAACACCGGAGGTATCACTTCTGTCCATCACGATCGCCTTCCGCTCCGTCCACGCTGTCCCGGCCGGGCTGCCGCCGAGGGAGCGCATCCAACCAGTCCCCCGCCATGTCCGGTGATTCGAAGAAGAAAGTCCGGTCCTCATACACCACACGTAACCTGGCGGGAAAAAGCATGGCATACTTCAGGTCCATATCTCTGAGCCGCCGCTTCACCCCCAGCAAACTCTGCCTCTGTTTCTGCACCATCTGGGTGAAGTCAGGATAAAAACTCAGAGGCGTTCTGAAAAGGGACCGGGCCTGTCACCCTCGATGCTTGCAGGATAGCATCTCGATCCCGAAAATTAAAGATCCAGGCTACAATCGGTCGCGGGGGGGCTCCCACCTTAGGCCGTCCTCCAGGCACTCGGTGAGCCCGCTCCACCGCAAAGAATTTGCTGAGGCCCTTAGGCGCAAGATGATTCACCACCAAATCCTCGACGAGTAAATCCACGGAGAGATCCTCTGAAGTTTCCGGGACCCCAATAAGGCGCACATTATTGCGCCGGGCCCGACCTTCGAAGTCCTCGAGCCGGCGGGCGGAGAGGTCACTCGCGGTTCGTAACTTACGAACCTCAGCCTGAAGTTCCGAGACATCGTCCGCGAGACCAGTGGTCTTGAGGTCCAGGGACTTGACCCACTCATTGGTTTTGCCCAGGTCCGCGCGAATCAAGTTGACATCAATCAGTATCATGTCCACCTTGTGCGCCAGGGTCTCGAACTGTCGCCCAATCGAAGATTGCATCCCATCTATCGCCCCTTTGATATCCTGCAGCGATAGCTCCGAGGCAGGGGATGAATCTGCCTTCTGCGCTTCCAGCGACTGTCCCGATCCACCAGGCGACCCCTTCTGCTGGGCATAACGATCCATATTGTTGGATTGGGTATAGCCTCCCCGCCGGGTAGTCTTAGACTTCGACCTGTCCGCCTCCGATTTGGTCGACATCCCGAACAGCAGGACAATCAATTGCCAAAGGACGTCCCTCACGCAGCTAGAGGAAACAGGGTCAAATAGGACTACAACAGTCAGTCAGGACCGAGTGGAAGTCCTCCAGACAGAGGAGGATATGCGTGAAGCGCTCCCAAGCCAGAGCAAACAAAGGGCGAGAAAGCAAAAGTGAAAGTGCAGCGGCATCCGTCCGTCAGTTCACACCTCCCAGGGCCGCTGTTGTTCAATTAGTGGCCGGGCATCCTGCCAACGCAAGCCCCTGGCATCCTTCGGAGGTAGGCCACAATCTTCCGCCATGCACAACTTCGGTCCCCGGTGGGCGATCTTCGCCCGGACAGCGTCAGTCGCCCCAGCTGTGACTCATCTGCAGGATTCCGTGCAGGAAAATCAGGATTTAGGACAGGATAAGTGCAGGAGGGCGCGAGGGTAGCAGGAGCTCAGGGCTCACGCGGCCATCTTGGTCAAGCGCTAGGCTCCTCCCCCCAATAATGGCAATATTAAGCTTTAGATTTCCTACCTGCCCTGACTATTTACTGCCCTGTGCTTTGAACAATTTGTAGGTCAAAGCCTACCAGAGCGCTGCTAACTACTTTTAGTGTGCATGCTGAAAGCTTCCCTGTGAATGCATTCCTCCCATTGGCTTTGTGATTTGTAAGTCCCATTTGCCTGTTTTCTATTTACTGCCTTTATTTGCTTTAGGCTGTCCAGCTTGAGTTAGTCATCTGGGAGAGCATCCTTTGTTTACTGTATCCTTCCAAGTGCTCATTTTCTATAAACAGGCCTTTAAATCTTGTTTTCTTGTCACGTTTGCTGGTCATTGAAATACAAAGGTCAATCGTCCGCCTCTTTCTTTCTGGGAGACTGGGGTTTACTTTTCTTTCTCTGACTTCGAAGTGAGAGAGTTATGCGAAATCTTGCTATGAAATGGAAAGGATTTTTTCTAGCACACAACAAATATGAAAAGTGCTGATATTTCACACTATATTAGAATTATAAATAGATAAATGAAGTTAATAATTTTTGTATTGGAGTCTGGAAACAAATATTTGAATACAATTAAAACACAATACACTAGCCAATGCTATTTCCACACATTATCATTTATGCGCTAAAAATCTGCATGTCTGTACCAATGTTATGGTCATTTCAATTGGAAATGTGTTGTCTGTAAAGGCAGTGTGCTACCACACGATGGATACTCCACATTACGCCGCTCCACTCTGCAACACTCTCCTTCAGTCTATGCCCTTTGATTCAGAGACATGCCCCTCGACTTTGACATGCCACTCTATGCCACTCCAATCTAAGCCACTCAACACCATTTACCCCTCTTAACTCTACCCACCCCACTCTTTACTAATCTATTTCAGTCAACTCTATCTCACTTCACTACAGTCTACCCCACTAGGGTCTACCCAACTGTACCCCTCTCCACACCTGGCCAATCCACCCCAACCTGCTTCATTCCACTACAATCTACATCACTACAATCTACTCCAATCCACTTAACCACAATCTACACCAGTCCAGTCTGCCTATCTACCCTACTGCAATCTACCTCACTGCAATCCTCTCAATGTTTTCCACTCTACTACAATCTACCTCACTCCACTCTCCCACAATCTTGCACTCCAGTCTACTCCACAGCAAACTACCCCACCCCATGCCTTCCCCGCTCTGGTCTTCCCCGCTCTGGTCTTCTCAAGTCTACCCCAACTCCACTCTACCCCCAAACTCCACTTGCTCTTCTCAACTCTACCCCAACTCCACTTCACCCCAACTCCACTCGCTCTTCTCAAGACTACCCCAACTCCACTCCAATGTACCCCACCCCTTTCTGCCCCGCTCCAATCTACCCCTTTCCACTACACCAGTCTACCCCTCTCAACTCCAGTCTACCCCACCCCACTCTAGCCCACTTCACACCCATGTACCCCAATCTACTCCAGTCTACTACAATTTGCCCCAATCTACCCCACTTACTCCAGTCTACCCCACTTACTCCAATCTACCCCACTTACTCCAATCTACCCCACTTACTCCAATCTACCCCACTTACTCCAATTTACCCGAACTCCATTGCAATCTACTCCACTCCACTATGCGCAGCCCCACTCCACCCCCATTTCACTCTGATGTACCCCCCACTCCACCTTAGTCTACTCTACTCCAGCTTAGTCTATTCAACTCCACCACAGTCTACCCCACTCCTATCCACCCCCTCAACTCCAATCTAACCCACTCTACTCACTGTAATCTACCCCAATCTGTCATGCTCAAGTCTACTAGATAATCTACCCCACTCCACCAACTTGTAGCCATACTAAACAGCCACACTGGTGTACACGATGACTAAAACACATTGCCAAAGCCAACAGCTCTTGCATATGCAAGACTTATTGGCTTTGTCAATGCTTTATTTACCCATTGGCAGTTGACCCAAATTCTATTACCACCTTGCGATAGAGGAAGTGGATTCAGTTAGCATGAAGGCAAAATTAATTCCCCCAGGCAGAAAGCAACTTTCCAGACTCCCTTTCAGTTAAAAACATATATATATATATTTTTTTTTACAAAATTAAAAAAAAGATTAAACTCTCATCTTTGCCAAATAACGTTGCATTCTATACCGTTCAGTAGCCAGCACATCTGGATTTTCTGAGTTCAAAGCAGGAGACGCTAATGCAAATGTAGAGTTTCCTGAAACACATCCACCTTAACGAGTCCAACATCTTGGTTTACGTTCCGGCTTTCTTTTATCATTTTAGTTACTTAGCGCAAACGTTTGATTCTAGTTTCTAATTAAAGTTACCATACTTTTGTTCTTGCTTTTACGATGTTATTTCTCCAGCAAACTGGTACTATAAAACACTTTACTGGAAAAGAAATGACCAGATTGATAGTTTATGACAAAGTGTTTTCAGTGTCTTTGAGCCTCAATGCACAACATTCCTAAATAACGTTAATTTTTTTCCAACCCTCTGGATGTAAACTCAAAAGCAGGATTCCTAGGAAGGCTTAATTGTGCTCATGGGTCTTTAAACTTATTAGGTTGCAGTATTTCATTTATTTTGGCGTCGCATGCACCAGGCGTGTTGTTGCTATTTGAACTGTGCCCCAGAGTGCCTACACCTTGTATGAGTGATCTAGTCTGGCACAGGAAACCTGATGGGCGTTTTCATCTCCTGGCGCAGGGAATTTAATGGGTGTCTCTTGTGCTGGCACTGGATCGACTGTTGAACTCCAAGTGTAAGATCCACACCTTGCATCCTTTGACACTACGCCTTTCTGCTGTACATCCAGTGCTGATGACGTAAGAGTGTAGTGCTGCTGAGGGCTGGTGCTCCTCCCTTGCTGTGTGCAGACTTGCCATATTGGATAGTATTAGGATCACGCTTATGAACTCTGTTTAAAACCAATAATAAACTGAGAGAATAGAGATGGTCTAGAGGCTAAGCAAACCTAGGTTTGATTCCCTGCATCAGCAGCACTTTACTGTCAAAATCACGTCATTTCACTGTGCTTAAAATGTAACTCTGTGCAATGCATTTGATGTGTAGTAATCGATGCAATGGAGAGCACTTATCCCTGCGGCTGTCTAGGAGGGTCCCTCAGTCCTTTGCCGGGCCAGATAGACCTAGAGCGTGCTTGCCCGGGACCGCAGCCTGGTGTTAGCGTTTTGTAGCGCCAAGTTATTCTGGTACTCCTCAAAGCACCTTTTCCTGGATTTTTGTAGGTGTTTGGGAGCATTTGACTTCATCTTTTGAGTGCATACTAGGGTACGATTTCGGCTACAGGAGCTTCAGTGTCAAACTTTATTTTTGTTTTGTAGCATCCAGTATAAGTAAGCATTCTATTCTATGTTAGGTTAAAATACTAGTATAGCGCAACAGCTACCCACTCGGGGTTGTTTCCCGGTACCTTAGCAACAGGTAAGGTTACTCAAAGCCCAACTAATTCAGAACAGCCAAGTTTTAAAGTCTCTGCCGAAAGAGATCAACGGAGTGCAGGATCTCGGGTGTTCAGGTAGGGTATTTCAGGGCTTAGTACCGAGGACCGCAAAAGCGAGTTCGCTTGATCCTGGGAACAGTGCACTGCAAGAAGTTACTGGAGCGCAAATGGCGGGTAAGCTGATGCAGCTTTATCATGTTAGTGACATGGTGAGGGGCAGCCTCTTCCCTTGCTTTGACGACTTCGCAAAGAGCTTTACATTGAATATTTTACTCCACCCTAAGCCAGTGAAGCTCACAGAGGAAACCAAAGCCTATTTTGGCAATCTGTAAATCAACCTGGTGGCTGCATTCTGCACAACCTGCATGCGTCTCTTGGAGACTTTATCAACCCCCAGATAAAGGATGTTACCATAATCTAGGCGAGACAAAAGGAGTTCTTTGAGCAGGTAAGGGAAGAATCGAGAAATTTCCATAGCCATTTCAGGGTCGCAAACCTGGTCGCAGATACCTGTGCTATCTGAGGCTTCATAGAAGGCTGGAATAATGCCCACCGCGTCCGGCCAGTGCTGCGGTCCTCAGAGGGACGGGTTCTTGCCAAGCAACAGCACCTCTGTTTTCTCTGTTCAGTTTCTGCGAGTTGTTGCTCACCCATGAGGCCGCATGAGCCAGGCAGGAGTTCAGTGATAGAGTTGTGGTCCTGAGCAGATCAGAGGAAAAAAGAGGATTGAAGTATCATCCACACAAGATCAGCTAGAGGGCAAACCTGGATGTTAAAAGGTGCCAGGCTAAGTGCCAAACCTTGCGGAACCCCGGATGTCAGTGTGCGCCTCGTGGAAGAGGCGCTGCCAAAACAGACCTGGAAGGTTCAGTCTTTTAAAAAAGAAGACAACCAGGTAAGTGCCGATCCCTGATGTCCCAATTGTGCCAGTCTCAGGACAAGAGTATCATGAGAGACTGTGTCAAAGGCAGCGCTAAGATCGAGCAGAATCAGCACTGATTCCTTACCCTCATCTAGAAGCTTCCGGAGGTGTTCTGTGACCCCGAAGAGGGTGGACGCTGTACTGTTCCCTGCTCTAAAGCCTGACTGAGTCATGAAGACATTTTTGTGATGCAACAAAAATCTACAGTTGTTTAGGTACATGTTTTCTATGCTCTTAGACCGAATGGGAGCAAAGAAATGGGTCTATAATTGGACCAGATAGATGGGTCCAAGCTTGGTCTCTTCATAAGAGGAAGGACAGTGGCATGCTTCCAAGACTGAGGGATAAACCCCTCCTCTAGCAAACGGTTGAAGAGTTTGACCAGAGGAAGCATGACGTCTGGATCCAGGAGGCGGAGCTTGGCAGAAGGAAGGGAGTCTTTGGGAGATCCAGATACTATAGCTTGTGCCAGAGACACAAATAGGTCCATAGCATCCTAAGTATCCAGTGTCTGTTGGGTGGGGGGGAGGGGGGGTAGCTGCAGTCCTCTATTCCACTGAGACCAAAGGAGACAGATTTCTATTGAACTGAGAATGTTCTGCACTGAACCCCCTCAAAGAATATTAGAAAAGAAAGAAAAGCACCAGTTCCTTGCATTCCCCTAAGATAATAGATGCAGGGGCAATCCTGCTAGTGTCAGAAAGCTCGAACTATTCTGAAAGTTTTTTGGGGCACTTTTGTACGGAAATTATCTGGTCACAATAAAAAGTAGCAGGAGCCTTTCTGCACATCATCATAGCGAAGCCTCTAAAGAGCTTTGGAGCTACTCATCCAGTCGAGGTTGATCTAGCTTAACCTCTTCCAATGACTTGGGAATCTAACTTCTCCGGTGGCTGAGAGCTCCCATGTCCAGCCTTGACGAAGCCCTTGTCCTAAGCTGGGGTTTGTTCCACTCCCTGGCAGCATCAGGATATAAAAGAAGATATAAAAGAAGTCTGAACTGTATGAGCTGCTCTTCCCCGACAATAGCAGCACCATTTCACTTTCCGCAGCAAGGCCACATGTTGCTCATCACTGTTTTGTTAATTCCATTTTTTTTAATAATCTTTAATGTTTGGGCCTATTTTGAAGTATAGCTGGGAGAAGGCCCAAAAATGGATCTGTTACACCTAATCGTAACTGGTTCTAAATGAGGGAACGCATTCTTTATCTCCGTAAATAAGACCACTAGATCGCTAAAGCATAATTTCTTTAGTACCTCTCTGAACTTTTACAGCAGCATCATTTGTCACTGAACCATTGTCTGAACAGCATCGTGTACTCCAAGGCCTCATGCATTGTTCTGGATACCGGCAGATCACCAGACACATTGGAAATGTCCATCTTGTTCTTCTAAACAGCTGTTGATCTTGATCTAACCCTGTCTGCCTCCTCTTTTGCCAAAACCAACACCAACTGCAGAGCATCTATATCCCTTTAAATCCTTTTTAGTGGCCTTGCGTCAATGCAGTGTCAAAGCAGAAATGGGGACACCTGCACTTGTTTTTACTTCATTCTATTAAGTTTGTCTCCCAGATGTTTTTAAACGATCTATTTGCAACTAACTGTCCACAAAGTCTCTCCGAATACACCAGTTTTAAAACGAATTTGAAATACTGCGTGGTTTTGATCTTTGTTACTCATCTGTTGTGCTCCAAAGTACATTCTTCACCAAATCATTTCCTGTGCATTGTTTGGAAGAGACAGCAAGTTTCCCTTTGAAATTCCTTAAATATTCTCTCTAGATTTGGCCACTGATGCTTGTCCGTTGTGCTTAAAAATGCCTGCATTGCCAATATTTTTCACGAATACCTTGGGAAGAATGCCCCACTCCCTATAAATCAGTTATAAAATACTGTTTCGTTTTGGTTAATTAACTGTTCCATAGTGATTTTGAAGTGCGTCATTTAGCACAGCAGGTTTTCAAACCATTTGTGATTTGATTTCGATTATAAGGGATCCTGACCCGCTCTGTCTAGGTGGTTGCTTCTCAGTCCTACAAAACAAATTTCGTATGTTAGCCTAGCTACGCGATATCACGGGCCAATCAGATTTTCTTGCCGGTAAATCCTCATCCCCTAGCTTCTTTTCTGGCTGCCTCCATCTTCTGAGACGGACACCCAGACAGAGACAGCAGGAGAGAAGAACAGATAACACTTTTTTTTTTTCCTTTTCTCTTTTTTTTTTTCCTTTTCTCTTTTCTTCTTCATTCGTGTTTCTTAACCCGCTCTCTCTCTCTTTTGGTCACTTGTGTCACCCCTGCTCTGCACTCTGAGTCTGACTGTGAAAGTGGTGCCAGCTAAAGAGGTATGAGGTCTGCTTCATTTAGGTTTGGTTACTCATTCTTCTGCAAACTCTACCTTCTCTTCCCTCCCCTAACGCACAAATCTGCCCCCCCCTCACCCCCACCAGATTCTCAATATCAAAATCCTGCTCGAGTTTACACTCCAAGGAAACCTTCATTCTGTCTATACAGTGAGGCCAGCCTTTTGCTGTTCCCAAAATGCCCAATATGAAATGTTCCTGGACTGCCTAGAATGGTAAAAGTGCTCCTTGCTCGCCTCCTGCAGTTGTATACTCAGTCATCCCTCTTTTGCACCCCACTGGTCTACGCTGCATGCTGTGTCTGCATCTAATTGAGACTATTGGTTGTGAAATTGAGTCTGCGTTTGATTTTCTAGCTAACCAAGCTCCAGAGTGAGTGATTCAAGAGATGGAGACTTTTGCTGTAACCCCGACTGCAAGCCTGAACGCCATCAATAAATTCACATCCATCAAACAGAAAAATAAATCATCTCTTGTTGCCCATTACTGTATTACCAAAAAGGTTTCCAGATCTTACCCTTCTTTGTTTGATTCAGTTTGCGTTATATGCGGATATCATTCAATGGGGTTCGCTTGAATCGCCTTCATATCAGTAGATGTACATGGGCGAAGGGACGAACTTACCTGTCTCTTTGCTCCCCTGGATGACAGGTGAACAGGAAAATGTCTCATTTGTTTTGTCTGGAGAGTATGACCCATGTTGTGGTTCTACTTGTCACAATTCCGTTGTAGCCGTAATACGCGGGTGTGCAGGCGTAATCTTTTTGTTGAAAGAGAATGCAATAGGCGCATAACCATGAAGCAATTTTTAACCTTTTTACAAGAACATGCCCATAGCATGTAAGAAGTAGACTTTATAGTAGAAAGCAGGTCTTCTGAGCCAAAGACTAGCCTGTGAAGACGACCCCTTAAAGCATCGGCTAAAGAGAGACTAAAGCTTGAGCCACTGAACAGCTCTGCTGCGGTCACACTTTCTTACATTGATCCTACGTGCCATGGGGATCACAACGAGGCAGGGATGGCCGGCGCTGGTTTTCAGTATAGAATCCATTCCATATTTTTAGGGTATGCAGGTTTGGATAGACGCACTTACGATAAGGTTTTTTGGGAGCCTCTGACAAAATCTGTGGTTAGCCTGGAAGTCTGACATTGGTCCAGTATTCGACAGTCCCTCGCATTGAGGGTGGGAGTAATAGATTTATTTTTAGGTTGCATAAACTTTACACACTGAATTTAGATATCTAGTAGGTAAGTGGAATATTTAAGAGCATTTGCTTTGGTTTAGAGGAGTAGCTTTCTTTTTTGTTACTTGAATTTTTTTTAAACTTGTGTAAAACTGGTTATTTGGGTGCACGCAACGTTGGTATTTGTGTGGTGTACCTCACTAGGATATAGTAATTTTTAAACATTCACCCTCTTCTTTGTGTGGCTTTTTTGGATGTATACTAGGTGCTCGTTGCAAAGCCAGAGCTCTCAAGTAACCAATTTCTATGGGTGACTAACTCCTCGGTCAGGTTTTTTTTGTTGCATTCTGAGATTTGGAACCCTGCACGTCCATCACAAAATCAGGACAAGAAGTCCCAATGGCCTGAAAAACTTGTTCTGCAATTCCACCTTAGATTGAGCCCTTTTATATCCACACCTGCAAGTCCACAAGTTAAAATTCTCCACATGTTCTCCCTTCTCTGCTGACCATCTAGGCTCCCAAGTGTTTGATCAGCAGGTGGTGCGGTGCTCTGCAAAGCTGCCGAATGTGCAGACGCCGCTAGACCTAGAATAGTCTTCAAAAAGTCTCCCAGGATAATGGAATGCAGATAGTCTCAGCTGCCCTCCCCCATTTGAACCGTTAAAAGCGAAGGCCGGTTTAGTCCTCCATTTCCTCAGCAAACGGGTCTGCTTTTTTCAATCCCATAAGTGAAGCAAAAAATACATAATGCTCACGGTCTTGTTTGTTGTGTTTTTTTTTTTGTTTGTTTTTTTGCGTTATTTCAAGGTGACCAGGCATTTCTAAGGAAATAAGATGAGATTCTGGACCTGAGTAGCTAGGAAAAACCACCTAATTTACAGTGAGTGACTAACTCACCAGCTTGGTTCTATAATGGGGATCTCCATCCAAAACTGGGCTTCCCCTTTATCTGACAGCGTTGACGTCTGTTCCAAGTACTGGCGTTCTGTGAATTCTGCATTGAAAAGGGGCATATTTTGCAAACCAGGAAGCGGCAGTGGTTTCAGTAACCTTTCCCAGAATTAGGGAACGTGAAGACTGAGCTCTGAGAAGTAAAAAAGTAAATAACTCCAGATTTATAATGCATGCCTGAAAAAGTGATATTGAGTACCTGATCTGGGCAGTGCTTGAAAGCCCAGTAAAGCAAAGGTCCTACACAGCTGCGGCATCTATCTATTTATTTATTTATTGCCATTGCTGAAGCAAAACTTTGGATAACCTCACCATGGTTCTGCAGGTCTTTGCAAGTTCTGTGATTTTAAGTTCTTCTGTTAATAGGGGTAGAAAACAGCTGTAAAAATCCTGGAGTCTGTCGTTGGAGCTGCAGGTATTGGGCCTGAGAGATTGATCTCTTAACTTACAAACCACGTAACCATAATATGAAAAATACCACATATGGCAACACAATGGGCAATAGTGGTTTATTCCCTCTCCCCTGTTCACTGCATCCCTTATCCTTTCTATATACCGTCCCTTCGACTCTTTGAGGATGGCTAGGGCTGCACTAA
Source organism: Triturus cristatus (assembly GCF_964204655.1). Taxonomy (NCBI): domain Eukaryota; kingdom Metazoa; phylum Chordata; class Amphibia; order Caudata; family Salamandridae; genus Triturus; species Triturus cristatus. The sequence continues at coordinate 841,326,658 of NC_140580.1, read as the reverse complement.
GCACTTGGCACGCAACCTCCCTGACAGACCTTCTCTTATGCTGACCCGATGAAATGGGAGTCTCTAAGATATAATTTTGGGTATAAGGAATATCACTGATTAATATAAATATTTATAAAGTGCATCTGTTACCCTGAATAAGGTGTCCTCGTACTCTCACCCTGACGGATGCTTTTCTTTGTCCAGCTACCAGTGGTAGGCTATGACTTCAATTACCTAGAGTCCGACCCGCCACTGGTGCCAGGATTTCTTGTCTAATCACAGCTAGCTGTTTAAACAAGCATTTGCAGTCCAATAGATCTCACATTTGCGAGAGTTTAAGCTATTGGTATTGTAAATGACAATTCCTTTTATTTGTATGTTTTGATAATTAATACATAAATAAAAGGCATCGTCATGTACAATCCCAATAGCTCAAACTCTTGTAAATGCAAGACCTATTCAACGAAGTGGCCACCATTGTTCCGGGCTGCTTAGAAAGTGAGCGTGGCGCGCTAAATGTTGCAGGAAAGCATGCCGTGCATGAAGTAGGAGAAACTATTTAAAGAAAATGGTGCTTACAGACAAAAAAAGCCTCCCCGTGTAACGACCGAAGTAAAAGAGCCAGTTCTCGTGGGAGGTTACGAATGAAGACAAGGCGGTACAAAGGAGGGACTAACCAGCCTATTAATGAATCAAAAGTCAGCCTTTATGAAGGACAATGACACAAGCCAATGACAAATGTAGGCGGAGAGTGGGGTGGCGCTTCTATTCCATACTCCAATACAGCTCAGCTCGCAGAGCAGCACATGCGCCGCCCAGGCTCGACCTAAAAATAGCTTTTCCTTTTGGTCAACTAAGCAGATATAACCTGAGTTCTCCAGGGATCTCTGTGATCCCTTTTCCTGTTTAACATGCACCCGAGGTCTGTGGCCTAGGTAATCTCCAACTATCACATTAAATTCCAAATGTAATGAGATGTCAACCAAACACAACAACAAAATAACATTACTCCCCTGCCTGAATCAAATCTATCGATAGATTAAGAGCCACCCCTGCGAAAATGGTCCAATGCCAGAACTCCGCCGAATTGAAGAGCCTACAGGTGGCAGTCTTCCATTTGAGTGGCTGGAGGCACTTGGATCCACTCCGATTCAAGTGTAAGAAGGAAACCAATTGGAGTATGGTTTGATACAAAACTTTCTTTTAATCATCACACCACATCCACTTGATAAGCAAAGATTCACCCAGTACCTAACCTGTAACACCTAATTGAATGTGTTTTGGTTCCATTTAATTACTGTAATGTTGTAGATGCTTGTGTGCCAAAAAAGAAACTCCCACACAATAGACTTCAGAATCAAGTAATCATCCTGGTTATGTCTACCTGCAGAAATCTGATCACATGTCCCAGCACTTAAAGAACTGCACTGGCTACCACTAGCACGGAGAATTAAGGTCAAAATTCTCTGCCCGGTATTGACATCACAGGAAGGTTATGGTCCAAAATGCCTTAAATTGTTGTTCGCCAGCTTCCAACCAAAATGAAACCCTTGGTCTAGCGAGGCCAACCTGCTCTTCAAGCTAGATTCAACTGCAATTCCCAAGGAGACGGGACAGTTTGAGTAGGGGGGCCTCTGCTCTGGAACACCATTTGGCCATATAGGAGAAATAAACCAACTGCAGCAGTTTTCAAGAAAAACTCCTACCTGAAGATCAGAAAATCTGACATGTGTTACCCGAACTCCTGATTTCATGGTCTTCACATTGCCCAGGTACCAGTTTGGCATGGACTTTGAGCAGTATGCCCAGGTACCAGTTTGGCATGGACTTTGAGCAGTATGCCCAGGTACGAGTTTGGCATGGACTTTGAGCAGTATGCCCAGGTACGAGTTTGGCATGGACTTTGAGCAGTATGCCCAGGTACGAGTTTGGCATGGACTTTGAGCAGTATTCTGTGCTATGAAGTGGCTCCGGTTGCAGGCAATTGCTTTGCAAAACAAAGGACTAAGGGCATTGGACCTTTTTCAAGTAATGTTATATAATGATTTGGGTGGAAGGCTTGATTGGCACAGAAGATGTTAAAAGGGGGCATTCAACACCCAAGGTGCATTTGTAAAGGACGCCCAGATTCTGGAATGCACAGACTGTATCAAGTCCTAAAGATTGAATGACTCAAGTGAGGGTAAAAAGGCCTTCACGTAAGATCAACAGTTACTGTCGCATTGCCTGGGATGAGGAATTAGTTGTCAGCTCAATAAGAATGGGGCTGCCCCAGTCATCAGAGCCCAGTAAAGTAAAAGACCGAGCACCCCCAGTGGACGTGCATGATTGTCAAGTTTACTTGGTGAGGAGCCCAGGGTTAGTCCATAACCTGGCAGAGAGGCACCGCATTTCCATGCCTTGCACAGGAATCTTATCCCGACAAGAAGTCTCTGCATCTACAGGAGGGGGCGGTAACCGGTTAATAACGAATTGTCCCCCTGATACTATTCAAAGACATCTGTCCTATGAAGACGTATGTGCCAGAAAATAAGCCCGCTTGCCTAACTTCCATGGTGACATCGTGTGAATCTTCCAGGAAAAAAGCCCTCTGGTCCACCAGCCTGAAGGACTCTCTATTTCACCAAATGCCGGGACCCAAATTCAGGCAAGAACTTTAGCAGTAAAGTGTGCAGAGCTACAAAATGTCCCGCCAGTTTACCGTGCCTTCGGAACTCTGGCCACCAGGGAATCCTTGTATCTAGTTATTGTGCCTTAGAAGCTACAGAAGGCAAATACTAACTACTGCAAGCACACTGAATTTCCACTTCCTTCTCTTTGGACTTTGACTTTCAAGGGAAGAGCGGAGGGAGGGCGGTAAATCGGGTTAGACTGAGTTTTCAGCTGAAATCTGCATTCTTGAGTCTCCTGCAAAGCGCATTTGGAGTTTCTTTTAGGAGCGCTGTCGGGGGCCAGATAAAGTAATTACTTTAATGGAATTGTACTAAAGTAATTACTTTGCCTGGCCCCTGACACTGCTCTTGGAAGCTGCTTCCCAGCAGTGGAGCTTGTGAAGGCTGGTGTTTGCTGGGATGCCAGGGGGACCTTTGCTTTCAAATTATGAGGCAGCACATGCCAAATGCTAGGCTGCCTGAGCAGAGGCCGTATTTTAACACAGTAGCCTTTTTAAAATGTTTGACGCAAGTTGCAATATTAGAAGTTCAGCACAAGCAGCTGCATTACAAGATGCCCTTGCATAGGTAGCAGCATGCAGGTGCCTCACACACATTAAGTAGGGTGGTGGCTGGAGCAGCTCTGTTTTACCTCACACGCAAAACGAATTCATCACGTGTTTACAAGCCACGATGTCGATTACTTCCCTGGTGAATCCAGGGGTACTTTGATGCTGTAACCAGTTGGGTCTTTTGTTAAAACACAGTAGTTAACCCCTAAAGATGTTCCTACTCCTGCTAGTCTACCTATTTATTTGCTGTTGGAAGGGTTGGACGTGTTAAGTGCCGAAGAGGCCCACCATTCAGAGCAGGTAAGGGAGCCAGAGAAGCTGTTAAACCCAAATTTCAACCTCAACTGTAAATGGCATTGGCCAGACAGATAATGAAGTTCATCTTTGACACTGTAGGTATCCCAGAATGCGGCTGGTTTGGGCTCGTGCAGGGACCATCGGCTGATTTGGGCCCAATAAAGGCTTGAAACTGGAGAAAGGAATTTCAAAACAATTCATTAGTGGGCTGATTACGATACTTCCCGTAAAGGCTCCAACCGACTTTCGGAGCCTACCTGGCCCCATCATAATTGGCCGCTCTGTTCACTTTTCGACTGCCACATTATGATGCTGGTGGTCAAAGTAAACCGGCTGGTCATTGCGGCTGGCTTTCGACTGGCTCATGGAGCCCGTTGGCGAGTTTTAGCTGACTCGTAATCCCTAAGGTTGGGCCTTTCCGCCCTTGGAATTACGATGCACGGTTCCTGACATAGTTTCCATGCTGGCCTGTCCGACATTGAAACCATGTCAAAGTGTTTGGGGGCCCCCAGCAGGGCCCCCATGTGCTTGTGGCCTCTGGTTGGGGACTGAGGGGACACCTATGATGCCCCTCTGTTGATCCCTGCACCCTGTGACAGGCACCTTGAAGTGGCTGCCACAGGGTGCACAGATGAACACCTCCCACTGGGAGTATGCGACTGAACAGTGTTTGGTTGCATTGTAATTAGCCGGTCAGTTGTGTCATCCTCCCGACATCGTAATCAGGCCCTATATTTCCATAGGTGTTTAAATGGGAATGTTTCTATACCTCAATCTGCAGCTTGCATGAAAATATTCCGAACGCCAGGAAGTGAAGTGAGTCCTGCTTTTGCTGGACTGTTAAACTGCCTGGGAGCCCACAGTGTGAAGCACGGGAGGGCAGTATCCTGGCCAAGAAGTGTGTGCTTCAGCCAGCCTAGAGGGCCGGGAGGAGGGGGGTGAAACTTGTCACATCCTCCGCCCACAAGTCTGCCAGCGATTGTCTGTGCAGCCCCCATCTCTACAGGCTAGTCCCAGGGCCAGATCGAGGGATTTATTACCTGCCTGTTTTTTCTGGTCGCCGTTTATATAACCCCAGTAAGCATGTGCTGGCGGTCCAGAATTCGTTCAAGATCCCTAGCAGACTGCATCCAGAAGCACTCAATGACTGGGCAGACCCAAACCATATGAAAAATCTGCATCGACCAGGGTGTATCTCGGGCACCCCAAGTCTGCACTATGGAACATAACATTCAATCTGTTTGTTGAGAGATGCGTGCAGCGCAGGTAGTTGAATTGTGTGAACTTAAACCGTGTGTTGCGGGTATATTTGTTTTCATGTTCTAGGCTGAGGTTCCATTTTTTGCGGGCACAGGCTCTACCGAGCTGATTTCCCATTTAGCGTTTAGCTCTGGTAAGTTATCTGTTCTCATGGAGTGTGCTGTCCTCTACAACCAGGTGACTCCCCCTTCCAAATGTCAGCAACGTCTGCAGCAGGTCATGAACCGGTGATTTCGGCTCCAGCACTCCATACAACCGTCAAGCTCCCCTTGCCAATGGCCATACGTCACGAATTTTGTGCCTGGCACCCAACTCTGTCTCTATTTCCTCCACTGTTCGGAATGCCCCCTCAGAATTTAAGCCCCAAGTATCTCCACCCCCACTCCCATTCATGCTGCCATTCACTAGGCCTTAAAATAACCTCCCCTGGCCATGGAGAACCCATGAATGGTATCGCCGACACACATGGCAAAACTGGTCCCACTCTACACCGAATTCCTTCGCAGCACCTATGAGCTGCGCAAAGGAACCTCTCCTTATAGGACAGGATCATCTTCACTCCCGAGATAAGTGCCAGCAGCCCCCCCTCTCTGCTCCCAGCCCCACGGTTCTCCAACTCCACCAGGTTGAGTCCCGCAAACCAGCGAGCAATCCACCGCACTTATGCAGCATAATAATAAAGCTCAAAATCTGGGACCCCAAGCCCCCCTCTGCGGTCAGTCGCTGGAGCACACGTAAAAATACTGTGGAGCGCTGTCCGTCCCAAATCAGCTCCCTAAGCAGACCAATGAGTGATTTGAGCCATGTCCCCGGTATCCAGACCGGTAGGTTAACAAAGTAATGAAGATCCCTGGGCAACATGACCATTTTAGTCTGTGCAATGTATGCCATAATCTGCAGCCGCAGCGTCTTCCAAAATGCCTTCGTACCCTGAAGGCACGCAGCACTCCTCCAAGAGTACCCTCTATGATGTTATCTGCATGATCAATGTTAACCCCCAAGTATTTGAGAGCCCTAGGTGCCCACCTCAGTCCATACCCTAACCTGCCTTCGGTGACTTTGCAAGTCCCGCGGCCACCGGGAAGATGCAATATTTGTGCCAATTTGTTTGTAGGCGGGAAACTTAGCCGAACACCTCCAGGCAAGCCATACTCCACAGGACACCCCGGCTGGTGTCCCCCAGGAAAATGACTATATAATCTGAGTAGAGCGAATTATGTGCTCCCTGTCGAACAGTGGGATCCATAAGGGCTTTGAGTTACTTGCTGGATCCCAGAGCCCCAATGCCTGCAGGCCTTTAAATCTTCTGCTCACTGGGATTGGCTTGGCTCATCCTGATACTTTGTTAAATACAAAATTGAACTTTTCCCCAGCATGGTTCAAACAAGTCAGGGATCCCTTTCTGCTTCTCTTTATCCAATAAAATTGGACATTCTTCTCTGTAGCCATGTAGGCTTATAATGTCATTGATATGTGATTCATATTTGAAATTGTACCTTACTTTAGTTATTGAGTCCAGTTACCCCCAGTGGAAGCTGGAAGGCTGTGTTTGCGCTGAGCTTTGCAAAGTTGGAAAACCTCTGTTGCTGTTGTTTCTGGGTGCATATATGGCGGTGGTGTGCCAAGCAGAATAGGAATAGATAAGTACTGCAACATGTGTTTCTCATGATCGGTTAGTTGGGTCTAAAAATATTACTTGTAAAGTAATTCATTCACTTCCTACACTGGTGGATTTCAGACCCGGAGCATGGGTGAGTAGTGCCCAAACCTGCCCCTCTACCTCCGGGCTTTCAGTAGAGTTTGATAATGTTATAATCCGCAACCAAGCCTGCTAAGAGCCAAAGTCGTGCTAAATCCAGGCAGATCTTACTGCTATTACTAATTACTTTTGACTGGCCAAATTCCAGTGCTGCTTAAGCCTTCCTCTAAACAGCCAGAAACAATTTCTGATCTCCTCTTACATGGGGAGATGCTGGCAGGATATGCATCCTGTTACACATAATCCCACACCAGGCTTCCGTCTCGAGATCTGGGGCACACAGCAGCCTGGCACATGCCTTCAAAGTACCATCCAGAGCAACGTCACTGGCCAAAGTGGGCTTTAAACCGTGAGTTGGAGAGACCACCCCCTTGGCAGAAACTCCTTGCTGTTGTAAATATCCCCTACTAAGGCCGAAGAGCCTACGCTGCTCTCTCCAGACCAGCAGTGAGAGACATTGGTCCCTGTGGTCCAGGCAGGACCCTTCTCGCTATGTAGACTTTGGGCTGTCTTTGTTTGAGCTCATGCTTCTCCCTTAAGCCCCGCCCCTCCCAAGCACCACCTTCTTTTTGTTAGGAATGGAGTAGTTATGGAACTAAAGATTCAGCTGATGATTCTGAGCTGCAAAAGTCAGTCAAAGTTTTACTGTGGTCCTTCTCCTTTTCCCAGAGGGCACCATTTCCTGTTAAAAAAAAAATAAAAAATCACTGGCTTGAACCGAAATCGGTGCTTGGAATAGAATCGTGCTTTGTCAATTAAGTAAAAAACAGGAATATAACCCATAAACCAGGTTGAGATCTGGGTAAGTAAGCAAAAACTAACAACAATGTCTCAACCGGAATCATTGAGGAAGGCAAGTATATATGCATATACAAGACATTACAAAAAGGAAAAGGGGGACTCGTGGTAAGTGTTTAGAAAGTGCTCATGCAACATGTATTTAAAGTAACAAATTATACATGAGTCACCTCACTGCCTTCAATTGCACTCATCATAGACTCCGCCAAATCTCTTGGAGTCACCATGGACAAGCACCTGAATATGAAAAATCCTATCAGCAAGGTGTGTAAGGGAGCTAACCACTTGATGGGGACACTCGGAAATATCAAACCTTTCCTTCCACAAAATGATTTCAAGCTGGTGGTCCAAGCGCTTGACTTGCTGAGGCTTGACTACGGCAGCGCTACCCTCTGTGGCCCGCCCAAATACACCCTGCCTCCACTAACGGCATCACTGAACACAGTGGCTAGACAGGTTACAGGCACCAAACGAAATGAGCACATATCCCCAGTCCTAAAATCTCTTAAATGGTTGCCCTACGAAGCACGAATTCAGTTAAAGATTGCTGTTCTAGCGCACAAAGCCCTTCACTTCAATACTCCCAGGTACCTTGTGCAAAAAGTTGAGCTATCTTGTGGTGTAAGCGCCTCAAGAAGCGCCAATACTTTCCTCTTAAAACCACTCATCCTTAGCAATAAGAGAACTTGTCACAGAGCCTTCTCCGGCGCTGCCCACAAGATATGGAACTCTCTTCCACCGGAGGTACGCAGAATCTCCTCAATGACAGCGTTCAAATTGGAAGCCAAAAGATTCCTTATGAATACATTCTTACCCTAATTGGGCTAGGCTCATCTGCTCGAAGACATTGTTTCCTACTTCCATTGTACCATCATATGTTGCTGCTCCTCTTTACTGCATTCTGTGACCCCTCTTCTACCTGTTTATTGTATTACCCTCCATGGTGCAATTGTCCTGGAATCTGCGATCAATCCTGGGGTTTTTGTTGTTGTTTGGTTTTTTTGGTTTTTTTTACTCCCTGATGCCGATTTTGCATTTATGTCCTTCGGGACCTTGTTCGTGCTATATAAAACTTTCTAAATAAATAAAATACAGAACCGTTATATCAGCACTGTGGGCATACATTGCAAAGGTAACCCAAAAAGGGCTTGGTGCACTAGTGCCTGTGACAGCAGCGGAAGGCGCAATGTGACAAAGTGAAAAAAATATGTACAGAAATCTATGGTTCATCAAACATTATTTACAATAGTTGGTCACAGTTTAGCTAGACATTTTATGGGAACCATAGTTGAGCATGCGCCGCAGATTGCGCTGAAATGTCGACAACGTTTTGATCCTATTTACTCAGGATCATCTTCAGGACCGGGTTGCCAAGTAAGGTGCTGTAGGAGGCAGGGGTCGAGCGTCAAGGGGCAACGTGGCTTGCCCAATGGAAAGAAAATGTTCCAGCGTGGGAGAGCTTGGAACCACTGGCGGAGCGCGGCGAGGAGGAACGTCTGCGTGGTGGAAGGTGCTGGTAATTACTAAGGGTACCTAACAGCGAGGTAAATCGGGAATCAGGGCATACTTTTCTTTTTATTATACAGTTACTTAAAACCGTAACATGCAAACATCATATTAATAAAATATAAGGGTTAAAATATAAGGGTTAATAAAAGATTGTATACACATTTATAAATCTGGTAATACAAAAATAAATATCAAATACAAAGAGCAGCATTTCAAGTTAATGGCAATATATCACAATTGGCCATTTGGTCAAAAAGAGAAGTGTATAGTATAAAAGACAATAGCAAAAGTGTCGCAAGGCTTGTCGCCGAAGGTTTAACTTTCATCGACGTTCATTTATGCAATAAGAATATAGCTTGTCAGTTTCTTAATGCTGAGCATTATGCAGTGCAGTTAAAATAATGTTGACCAACTTCCCAGCTCTTGCTAGAACTTGGGCTGAGGCAGAAGGGCATACAACAAGGTCTTAGCCCCGATCCACTGTGTGGGGTTGGACAGGAAATAACTGGTCCGTGATAAGTGTCCGTAAGGTATTCCGAGGAGTCAGGCGGAGTTTTGCAGAATTAATCCGGGGACATGACGAGCGCTACGATCAGCGCCAAGTTGGTGTGCGGTCAAGCCGTTGTTACTTTAAATACATGATGCCATGAGCACTTTCTAAAGACTTACCACAAGTCTCCCTTTTCCTTTTTGTAATGTATTGTACATGCATATATACTTGCCTTCCTCAATGATACCGGTTGAGACCTTGTTGTTAGTTTTTTGTCAATTAGTAAGGAATGGCCCGGTGTACTCCAAGCCTGTAGATGGGACTTTTTTTTTTTTTTTTTTTTTTTTTATCCTTTTATTTTTTCCAATGAAAGGGTTTGTTGAGTAAGTAGTATGTCACGTTTTGTAAGGGTGTGTTTCTGTAGCTTTCACATGCTGGTAATTTCAACTAAGAAGGGGTAAAGTAGATTAACCATGGAGTCTAAACTCTGGTGGCCCTCCTTAGTTCTTCAAGAGCACACTGATTGAAAGCAGGAAACGTTTCCTGCTCTTTTCAGGGGGTAGATACTTCTTTATTGGGGCATCTACATCACTCCCCTGCAAGGCTGCCACACAGAGTGGGACTGAATCCTTCCTTCTTATCATTGCTGCTTTAGCTTCATTGAAATGTACCGACCTTTTTTAACAGGGCCGTCTTGTTTTGAATGAACTAGACCCGACATTTATTTTAAGCAAAGTTGCTATACTTTTAATGGGGTAACATTCATTTTAATTGTCACGATGACCATATGTGGAATTCTTGGCAGGTCTGCTAGGCTTCTAATGTGACCGTACCCACATTTTACATCTTACAAACACCCTGATATGGAATGCTAATAAAAATGCCCATCCTAACACATCTCTCCACTTCTCTCTCTCCCTCCAACAATGCCAGCTCAGGACCTCATCTATACACAAAACCTCTGGTTGGGCAGCCCTGTGGGTGGACCAGCTAAGCAGACTATATAATAAGAAATGCCATAAAGTGTCCTGCAGAGCTTTTCAGAGCAATCCGCATACAGCAGTCAAAACTGGTTGTCTGTCTCTCACACTCATTATCCAACACACTGCTGTGCGCAGCGTCCCATTGCGCGACACCCACCCGCCATCGCACGCAACGTGGAAACACTTTTCACAAAATATCAAAGGACACCTCCTACTACAAGGTGTAGCGCGCCACCCATGTAGGTAAGCACTTCAGCGCCCCACATGGGGGTAGTAAGCACTGTATAAATGCTGCAGTACCTTGAATTGGACTGTTCCGACTCGTCCATCTGGGACTGTCCAGTTTTAAAGGGCAGACTCAAAATGTCTAAACAAGACTGCTGGACTTCTATTGAATATCACTTACAGCCTTCGCTGTAGTTGATTTAATTGGAGTGGGTCTGAGCTTTTTTAAATGATTGATTGCCATAACCTTAATGGCACAGTACCTGAACCTATCAGAATGGCCCTGTCATAATGACCTTACCGGATCTTCTCAGCAGAGTTTTATTAGGTTCGTAATGCAGCAGTAAGAGAACCTCTTCGCAAGTGCCATTTCTTCTCCGTAGTTTTTATATTCTTCTAATTAGTCGGTAAAGAACCTTACCAAATGGGTACTGTACGTTTAAAAATATCATGCAGTGTCAGCAAAGAGACCAGTTTTGGGATGGGCATAGAATATGGCTGTCATGTACACGCCTTAGCATGTATGATGGATATCAAGATGGTGTACTGAAGGCACACTCAGGAACAGCACAGGTCTCGGTAGAGCAGCATCAAGTGAATATAGTAAAAGCAGCGGCTGTGCAAGCTTCCCTCACATGAGTAGCATGTACTGTGGTTGGCTGCAGGGTATACTTGGCTCCTTGTCAGGTCTGAGTAGCTCATACGTCCTCCTTTGCACTTACCGCTCACTTCAGTTTTGTTTAAAGCTTTATCATTGCAAAACAAAAGCCACCAGGATGCGCAAGTAAAATGGGACCCAATGTGCACCGGCAAATTACAGACTTAATTGGCTACTATGGCTAGTCAGATGTTAAGCGAACTCTGTAGCACTCCCCAGCAGTAGTGCAGACAACTGTGAACATGGTGGATGCAGTGGCGTAGGAAGGGGGTGTGGTGGGTGCGGGCCGCCACGGGTGTCATCACTGTGGGGGGGTGACAAAATGGAAAAAATATGTATTTAAACACATTTTGTCAAGATTAGAAAATTTCCGCACCGGGTACCACCTCACCTTGGGTGGATGGGCAACAATGTTCGAACCCAAAGATGTTGTTGCCCCATGGCCAATGCGGCTAGGTCGTCCTGCCTGGTTACTTCAGTGGATTCTATTTGTTGTGGCTTTATCTTCTCTTAAATGCAGGAAGTACCCGAGTCGTACTGCAAACATAGCATGCAATGCACCGAAGCCTACTTCGCACCACTAAATATACAGGCATTGCCAAAGCCCGCTTGTATACAATACTCCATTCGTGTTCCTATCTGAATTAGATCATTGCAACTTTCTTTCTCTGTTTGCATTTAGATTTCCTTTGCTTTAAGATTAGCACACGAGAAGGTTTGAGTGCTAGAGTCACTGTTTTTAGCATAGTTTGTTCCAAGTAATCAGATTGTTATGAATCGTATTAATAAATCTGAGCAAGGGGTCCTGGGCTACCAAGCACGCGGACATTTTGTTGGAACTAGAGATCCCAGTTGCCTAGAGAGGAACAAGAAAGAAGCACTATCACTTAGTGTTTGCTTTTTTCTCTCTCTAAAGGCAGGCTTTGCTTGGAGTGTTTATTATGCAGAGTGCTCACACCCTGTTAGACTCAACAGTCATAAGTAATGATTGCTTCTCCACCTTTTGAATACACTGCTCCGGAACACTAGGACCATATAGCACTTTGCAGCCTCATCGAGATACAGGAAAGCACTTTAAAAATGCCACAATATAATCCATACTCAAAACGGACATTATAAAGTGCAGTTGCCCGAGGAGCATTCTGACGGTGTGTACAACCCTTAAGTAAAAGTTGGGGAAAGGGATGTTACAAGGGATAGGAGCGAGAACAGTAACTGGGTGGATCCTGGGGACTTAGTTTGGCAAATCTGCTTAATTCCCGTCATGCTGCTGGTGTGAATCTCCTTAAATTGTTTAAGTTCGGGAAAGCCTGGGCTATCAAAAGAAATATGGGGTGTCTTCCCTTTACGCTTAAATCTGCACAACATATTCTTAATCTGAGAAGATTTGGGTCTGGCGTTAGTCGCTACCTTTTGATTTTATTAAAATTCTATGTCATACACTTATTTATGGGGTTTGCAGCCAGCCCTCTTCACCCATTGGTCTGTTGTTGACGTTCACATTTTCCTTACGCCCACTACAGCCGTGATACTCAAAGTACGGCACGGGGGCTGCATGCAGCCCCCCTGACCTTCACATGCAGCACTTAGGCAGCACCCGATTCCCCTCAGCGGTAATCTTTAGGGTGATGTGCTCTGCTTGGAGAATTGGCTTCATTGCCGAGCATTTGAGCTTGCCCCCTCCACTGTGCGCGTGGCTATAACTGGCCGTACCTCTACTCCCTAGTTTAGCCCTTAAAGTGCAAAAGTGCATGCAAGCGCTTGGAGAGAGTGGCGAATTAATTTTAAACCCAAGGACAAAATTAGATACAAACAGGCCCTTAAAGTCCACTATAACAAAATTCGGGAGGAAAAGAAGCATTTTTTTCTCCTCTAAAATAGTCCGCAGGAAACAAAAGCAAAGAAATATTCAAAATTGTAAAAGACTTCTCGTCTCCTAGTGCGTTGGATATACCCTTCACTCCCACAAGTGAGTGGACAAACCATCTTGCATGTTTTTTTCCACAATAAAATAAAAACTATTCAAAATTCCTTCGAGATGCCGTACCCGGTGAAGGAAATAATGACAAGGTCACCACCTCATGACAATCCTGCGACTGGCCCCTTTCTCAACCAGTTTCCTCCAATTTCCCTGGAAAAATCTCTTGAAATAATGAAATCGCTTAAGTCTGGCTCACCTTCGGATCCTTGCCCAGCCAAAGTACTGTCTTCTATAGCTGAGATTATTAATCCAGCTGTTAATCTGATCGTGAACACCTCATTGCAAAGGGGGCAGGTGCCAGCCACCTGGACAATTGCTAAAATCCTCCCTCTACTAAAGAAGCCTTCAGCTGACCCTTTGGTAGCCTCCAATTATAGGCCGATATCACTTCTTCCCTTTTCCAAAGTTTTGGAAAAAAATGTGAATCAAGTGACCACCGAATATGTGGAAACCAACAACATACTCCATCAGAGTCTGGTTTTAGAGTGAATTTTAGCATAGAAACAGCCCTATTGGAAGTCTCCAAAGCTATTAAAGAGACACTAGATAAAGGGGGAAAAGCGGTGTTGATACTGTTGGATCTCTCTGCGGCCTTTTGATACCGTGACCCACGACCGGCTACTACAGAGGCTCCAGGAGTGCGGCATTGGTAGCACGGTATTCAAGTGGTTCTCCTCCTTTCTAAGTGACAGTCAGCAAACAATTTGGTCCCCTCCCTTTGCAGCTTCCAGCCCCCCCCCCTTCCATGAAGGTAGGGGTCCCTCAGGGATCCATCCTGAGCCAAACACTTTTTAAAGTTTATATGGCTCCCCTTGCTTTGCTTGCCAAGGCTCACGGCGCTAAAATAGTATCATATGCTGATGATATGCAACTGCTGTTCATCTGTGACAAGGATGCCAACTTTAGAGGCAGCGAGATTAACATCTGCCTGAGTTGTTCTCCTGGTTAAGGCGGAATCAACTGAAGTGCAACCTGGAGAAATCGAAGATCATTTTCTTCGGGCCCTCACCTTGTGAAGCATGGCGCCAGTGGTGGCCTCAGGATATGTCCCCGCCTGTAAGCACTGTGAAGAACTTAGGTTTGCATCTAGCTTGACTTCCATCTATGAAGGCTCAGATCCAAACATTGGCTGGCACCTGCTTTGGCCTGTTAAAATGCTAAAAAACTTCCTTCCTCTGCTTCCAGTCAAGTACAGGAAGATTGTAGTCCATGGCCTGATTGTATCACGGCTGGACTACGTCAATGTTCTGTATCTGGGCCTGCCGGATTATCTTTTAAACCGCCTGCAGGTGGTGCAGAATGCGGCGGCTAGGGCAATTCTCATGGTAGGTCCCAGAGAGCGCATGTCTACCCATCTGAAGTCTCTGCACTGGTTGCCAGTCCGGAAGAGGATTCAGTTCAAAGCTTTAGCGTTGGCGCACAGGGCTCTACATAATACTGGAGCAGTTTGCTTTATCCCGCACCGTAACACTGCACTGAATCTTAGACGCCTTCATGGAGTGATTGCTAGGACGGGCACGATACGGGAGCCGGCTATTGTGGCGTCCCTCGATGCCACGATGGCCTTCGATACGGTGGAGTGGGCATACCTGTGGGCTGTGCTAGCCAAGTTCGGCTTTCGGCCTGGATTTGTAGGCTGGGTGAGGTTGCTCTATGAGGGGCCTCTTGCTAGCGTCGTGGTGAACGGGCGGGCGTCGACACCGTTTGAGCTCGGGAGAGGCACCCGAAAGGGCTGTCCCCTGTCGCCGTTGTTGTTCGCCCTTGCCCTTGAGCCGTTGGGAACTTGCTCCCTCCCTTGGCGCGTCTGCGACGGGACGTGGCGGGCTGGCGGCGGTTGCCGCTTTCCCCCCTTGGCCGTGCCGCCCTGTTTAAAATGATGTCTCTTCCCCGTTTCCTCTATGCCCTGCAGAATACCCTTGACTCGGTCCCGGCCAGTTATTTCCGTGAGGTCGAAAGCCACCAGCGCGCGCTATTGTGGGAAGGGCGTCCGCGCATAGCGATTGCTAAGTTGACGCTTCCGTGGTATGACGGGGGTATCGCGCTTCCAGACATTCGACGTTATTATTGGGCCACTCAGTTGAGCGCGATTAACCATGCTGTATATGGTCCGGCGCTGAGCCCCGGCTACGCCATGGACCGATGGTTGCTTCGTGGGGGTAATTACCACAGAGCGTTGTACTCTAAGTCGTCGGACTTAACCCTTACTGGGCCCACCAGGGTGGCCGTGCATGTATGGAAGGTGGCGACGGATTCACTGGGCTGGAAGGGTAAGCTTACCCTTGCCACACCTCTGTTTGACTCCGATATTCTGGGAAAGTTTTGGCATACAAAAGGGTTTGAGAAATGGGACTTGATCGGTATATCCAGGATTGGAGACCTTTTGGTTAAGGGTAGGGTAAAGTCATTTGAGGAGATGCAGAAGGAATATGAGCTAGGGAGTACGGAGTTCTTCCGATACGCTCAAGTGTGCCACGCCCTGCGGTCAGTCCTTGTAGAAGGGGAGAAGGTGCCCGAGTCCTCTCCGTTAGAGGACCGGATCCTGGATGGCCATATGCCAGAGAGTACGATCTCGCTCATTTATAAGAAACTAATTCATGTTCGGGCGGATCTTCTTCTAGGGCTGCTTGATCAATGGACATGGGACGGCCTCGAACTAGATGATGAGGATTGGCAGTATGCAGTTTCTTCTCCCAAAGAGGTTGCGATCCCCGCGCGCCTGCGGCTGGTGCAGCTTAAAATACTTCATAGGATCTACGTGACCGGGCCCAGGCTGGTCCATATGGGTTTCTCTGAGGAGGGCTTATGTAAGAGAGGCTGTGGTATGGTGGGCACCTTCCTACATATTATTTGGGAATGCGGTGCGATTATGGAGTTTTGGAAGCGAATCCACGATGTGATGGGGGAGGTGACGGGCATCGTCATGCAGCCGGAGGCGCGGTGCGGTCTCCTGAATGTTTGGGGTCCTACTGACCACGACGCTGCACAGACTCAGTGGGTGACCCTAGGGAACATGGTAGCAAGCGCGACAGCGCTCGCCTGTGGGGCTCTCCTAGGCCTCCTACATTGACAGCGTGGATGGGAAACCTGGATTGGAGCATGTTTAGGGAGAAGACAGTGTACTGTGCTCGAGGGCGCCCTCGGAAATGGCACTCTGTATGGGGGCGATGGAACCAGTACAGAGGGGGCATATGCCTGCCCCCAGACCCGGACCCGCCTGAGGAGCAGCTCTCCCCTTAGCTTTCTTTCCGGCTTTGTACTCCTCGCTGGTATGTGTTTGTCTTCTTGAGTCTCTGACTTCCCCCTCCTTTTCCTTATCATAGACCTGTGTCTGATGGACGAAATGGGGCTCGCACCCCCCGCTGGGACCCATTTTTGTGCTTTCAGTACTTATCGCCTTGCTTATGTTCAGGTTTGGGTTTGTGTTTATTTAAAATAGAACCTTTGATTCTCCTGTCTGTGTAATGTGGACACTCGCAGGTGTTGTGTTTCTAAAGCTGCCGTACCTCCGGGTTGTCGGCTGAATAGCTGTGTCACTGATTTTAAAGAATAAAGGTTTTTAAAAAAAAATAAAAAAATAAAAAAAATACTGGAGCAGTTTACATTGGGAAAAGGATTCAGCATTACGTCCCACAGAGAGCTCTGAGATCGTCATCACAGCTTCTATTGACTACCACAAGGTTTTTCCGCTCCCGTCTGGGCGGTTGTTCCTATCCAGTCCTGACCTCTCGGTTATGGAATTGTCTTCCATTATCCCTTAGGCAGGTGCAAGATCTTCTTACCTTCAGGAAGCCGTTGAAGACCTGGCTTTTTCTGCAATAGCCTGGTCTCCTGCCCTCTGCTAATGCCGGTCTCGTGGTCTTGTAGCGCTGGGACACACTATGGAGTAGCCGTGCACTCTATAAGTACCTATTTACATTACATGCGGCCCCCCCTGACCTTCACAAGTGGCCCCCCCTGACCTTCACAAGTGGCCCCCCTGACCTTCACAAGTGGCCATCAGCTGAAGTCTTCACTGGGTGGCTGAGTGCACTAAAACGGGCACGCCTTTATTCACACTAACTGAAATACAAGAAAAGAAACCAATACGGTGTCCTGCAACATTTAACTTTAGGAAGACATTAATAAATACACTTTTGTAATTTTAAAAATACTATTTCTTTAACATGTTTCACCTTACTACATCATATGATCTGGGGAGGAGCGGATTCCCACCAATGGGAAGGGTGCAGGACATTGTTAAACGTGGGTGTGTTAGCATTCCGAGTAACGAGGCACCTGACGAAGGCTGTCCAGGCCGAAATGCATTATGCAGTCTGATCATTAAATGGCTTCCATCGGATTCCCCGTGTGGCCTCTGGTTCTTCGTTCAGGAGGTGGTTGTGGTGGATATTCGTGTCAACCAGAGACGCGATACAGGGGCCCCGTCTTGCAAGTTGGCCCGGTCGTCACTGGTTCCTGCTTCGGCGGTCCCTTTCATTTTCCAAGGTATTGGACTTGGCCCGGGCCTGCCTCCTGATTCGAGCACAGCAAGGGCGGCTGCCGCAGCAGTGCGTGACTTCTGAAGGGATGGAGGCATTGTCACTCCTGCCCCTGCCCGGCGGTTGTTTGAATTTTGGGGGCTAGGACGTTTGGGGAGCCGAGGAAGCTCCAGGATGCTCGGCGAATCAGGACAGTGATTTCCTGCCACACCGCGTACTGCCCTGCCCCCTGCTAACCCACAAGGGCATGTTAAACAAGAAAATTCCCCACGTAATACTTACCCAAAAGGAGAACTCTGGGACTTGCAGTTCGTATGAGCAGTGAGTGGTATACGGTCATATTATCTGGGGAGGAGCGTATTCCCACCAATGGGAAGGGTGCAAGACATTGTTAAGCATGGGTGTGTTAGCATTCCGAGTAACGAGGCATCTGACGAAGGCCGTCCAGGCCGAAATGCATTATGCTGTCTGATCATTAAATAGCTTCCATCGGATTCCCCGTGTAGCCTCTGCTTCTTCGTTCAGGAGGAGGTGGATATGTATATGTGTACGTGTAGGTTTGTGTTATGTGTGTATGTTTATGTATGTATGTGTGTGTATGTATATATGTATGCGTGTGTGTGTGTGTGTGTGTGTGTGTGTATATATATATATATATATATATATATGTGTGGGTATCCAAAGATTCACGCACTCCCGCAACCGGCGATGAGAGAGAGTTGTACCACAGGGAATCAGGCAAGATGTTTTTTAATAAGACCTTTCCTCACAAAACGATGACGCGTTTCGGGCTATGGAAGTCCTTGTTCAAATGCGGAGCAGTCATCCATGTTAGTTTTATGTGTTGCTAAGTGCACACCCCCCTCCCGGGTTCCGTGTCACGTGACAGAAATCAGGAAAAACAGACTTTATACTCCAGTGAGCTTCATATATATTTAAACTAGAAGTTGGGAAGGGAAGTGATCTTGAAACATTCGAATCATAAAATGCAAACTCACAATATTGCACATAAGATATTATATATCTGTATGAATACATCACAATGTCATCATGTTTGGCAGACTTCCCATACTGCATAGTGTTTATCATCAGCAAGTGCCTAATAGATAGCTATCATTAATCTTGCTACAAATCTCAATTTATAAAACGTATGTTTTCTAGCCATATCTGTGAAGTTAATCAAAACTTGATGCAGGACGAACATACCATACAAGTATTGCACTTTTCAGGATAAATCCTTTTCCATAAAGATATATATTCTGCATTGTTTTAAATATGAGATACGAAATTCAAGTTGTATTTCAAAGATCCCTGTTTGCTATTGTTAAAAAAGCTTTAAAGTGCATAGCAGCAAAGACAAAATTGCAAAAAAAGTGCTAAAGTGCAGCTGTATGGAATACATCCAAATAGAAAATGCTAAGTATAATGTGTGCAAATTTAAATATATTAACAGTAAAAACAACATCCTGGTCAATACCATTAAAATCATATAAATATCTTTGAAAAAAAAACATTATACTAAAAAATTCATTATTATAAAATCAACTACTGCAGCAGATGAGGCACTTGAAATCATTACATCATGTTCCAGAGGTATCTGCCCCAGTACATCCACTTTAAATCAAGAATTTTAAGAAACTACTTCAGCTATTATATGCCATAGCCTCAAATATCAGAACCCTCCGGAGTAAAACTGTGATGTTATACCTCTGTTAGAGAAAGTTATGCATGTCCTCAGTATTGTTCAAGACATTGGGCTACTTGCTATCAAATTCTAGAACCATTCTGGTCTCCAGCTGCCTTAGTTGGCGTTCCCTATTACCCCCACGCCGAGGTTTGGGAACAGTCAATTACAAAATACGTGAGGCGCTTCACATCATTGCCGTGTGTTCTTTTAAAATGCCTCGCCACTGGATAAGTCGGATCACTGTGTAAGATAGCTCGCAGATGTTGTAAAATTCTGACATGTACCTGTAGCTTGGTACTACCAATGTAGTTAAGACCACAGGTACATGTCAGAACGTACACTGCGTGATCAGTTCTGCAGTTAAAGCTACCTACAATGGCTATTTCTTTCCCGCTGAAGGGGGTCGCATAATGAGTCTTATTGATACCAAACTTGTAAGCCCTACAGGTTGTACATTTTCTGAAACCCTGAGCTGGTTTTAGCCAAGTCGTTGTGTGTCTTATCTCCGGGCAACTTTTATCTAGAATAGAGCCCATACACCTTGCACTCCTAAAAGTAATCGGAGGAGTTGCAGGTAGTCTAGTGCGCAACACACAGTCAGTGAGGACATTTGGCCAATTCTTTTTGATTATGGATGTAATTTTTCTTTCCTCATTGCGGTAATTAATCTGGAGCCCTCATTTTCTTTATGTGGGGTTCCAGAATCGGCAGATGGATCATGTGTGGCACTAGTGGAGAGGTGTGGCTCACTGGTTAGAGGCGGCAGACCCGTAAGCAGAGAATTGGCCAGGGACCAGGGTTCAATTCCCGACGCGGCAGGGTTGTGGACCAGGGTCAAAAACGGACTTGATAATTCTCACCTCGGTACCTACTCTAACCAGGAACACACTCGGCAACTCTGGGCATTAAGCTTGCCTCATCTCTACAACGGCCCCCCACAGACGCTGGGGATGCCTGGTTTCACCTTGGAGATACCCAGAAAGGGACCATCTCACAGGGATAGCCAGGACGGGTTCCCCAGCGGTCTATAGCGCCGGGACACCTCCTCGTGAGGTAGCTGTTCGCGCTTTACAAATATCAGTGTTATTATTATTATTATTATTATTATTATTATTATTAACACTACTTTTAAAGAGACTCATTCTAGGTCTAGTGCTCGCCTTTTTCATAGAATTTAGAATGATTCTGTCATTGTACCCTCTTGCCCTGAGTCTACCCATGGTGTCCTGCAAGCAATTAGTAAAATCAGATTCTAGACTACAAATTTGTTTGAGTCTTAAAACTTCCCCATAGTGTATACTCGCTATGAGGTGTTTGGGATGGGCACTGTTTGCGTGAAGCGTGACGTTTCCTGATGTTGGCTTTCTAAATAAAGTTGTTTCAAATTTACCATCCCTGATGTAAATTTTGACATCCAGAAATTCAATGTTAGATTTATTTATGTGGGAAGTAAATTTGAGGTTCATCGAGTTGATAATAATTTCAATGAAATCTTGAGCTTCCTTTACATCACCTTTCCACAATATAAAGACGTTGTCTATATATCTGAGATAACATAATGCATGTTGGTCAAACATTTCACAATGTTCTTTTTTCAGAACCTGTTCCTCCCACCAGCCAATGTGCAAGCACGCATTGTTGGGGGAGAAACAGGCTCCCATAGCTACTCCTCTCAGTTGTCTGAACATGTCTTTGATAAAAAGAAAAAAGTTATTATTAAGACACCACGACCTGAGATCTAAAACAACCTTATTGTGTTCATAAAATTCACACGGTCTCTCGAATGTTTAACTGCTCGTAAACCCATACTGTGGTCGATACTTGTATATAGAGACTCTATATCTAAAGTGATCAAAAGCAAATCATCTTTCCATACTATGTCTTTAGTTTTAACGAGGAAGTCCCCTGTGTCCTTCACATAGCTGGGTAGGTCTTTCACCATATCTTGTAGCAAATAATCGATGTATTGTCCTACTTGTTCTCCCATACTATTGATGGCTGAGATGATGGGCCATCCAGGGATAGGCGTAGTGTTTTTGTCCACTTTAGGGATTAGATATAATACGGGAAGGACTGGAAATTATTTGTACATAAATTTGTACTCGTCTGTTGGAATAAGTCCTTCTCGTCTCCATTGTGCCAATTGCTTCTGTAGAGTCTCCCATGCCTTGTTGTACTCCTTCAGTGTGGTTCTCTCGTAACATTCAGGGTTATCAAGTTGTCTATTTGCATCCTGGGTGTTATCACTTTTAGGCTATATCACTAAGTTGCCTCCTTTGTCTGATGGTGTTTTTTTTTTATCTCGTGGTTTTCTCCCAACTTTTTCAATAATTTGGCATCTTCATGTTTTTTATAATGTGTATCTTTCTTTCTGCCTTTTACTTGATGATACAATTTTTTTTTTTTTTTTTTATATCCTCTGTGACCATATCATGAAAAATATCCACCGCGTCTTTGGGGATTAGTGGGATAAAACATGATTTGGGTTTAAAAGGACTGCTCCCAGCCTCTTTCTGCACCAAGTTCATTTTGCATAGTCTTGTTTGCGTTGCTTCATCTGTATCAAACTGAGGCCTGCAACCCGGTTTCTTCATTGAAGTCATGCAGTGTCAAGAGTAGGGATGTCAGACACTGCCTGACCTTCGCCATTATCACAGTCCAATGCCATGGTTGTTTTGTTTTTACAGGGTTTAATAGCAAAAAAATTTTTTTTGATGAAACAAAATACATCGATTTGTGTACTCGCATAATCAAAACTCTGTCCTGGGCAATAGTTCAATCCAAGTGCCAACAGTTGTTCTTCGGCGTTTGTCAAAACCGCAGAAGAAAGGTTGATTATAGTATTGTCATTTTTCACCGTTTCTTCTGTCATTGTGGTTTTCTTTAGATTTTTGTTTGCGCCTTTTTCTCCTGTCGCGCCTTCTTGTAGTTTTTCTATTTTGATTTGGCCTCCTTTGTTGCCTCGGCCTCAGGGTCTGTATTCTCTCTTCCACTAAAAAATTCAGTTCTTCTCCCAAACTCTGTTTGGCTTTTGATATTTGCATGTTGTCAAGTTCTAGGCTCGAGTCACTTGTTAGTGATATTGTGTCGGCACTAGAGATTTCATCATTGGCATCTGCAACTATATCAGGTGTTACATTTCTTGTACCGCTCTTGTTTTTATTGTTGTCTTTCAGCTTGATCACGCGCAAGTTTGTGACCTTTTCTGAATTTGATCTTTTTTTCATGTTTGCGTAGTCTTTCATTAATATATTCAGTATCTTCTAGTTTATTGAGCTCCTCGTTGAGTTTACTAATTTCATCCAGGATTGCCAAACGGTCTATCTCCGCATATTTAATTAAGATTTTGACAAGGTTCATTGAAGCGGCGAGGTTACTTTCTCCCCACTCTTTAAGCATACTCTGGTTTGGTTTATCGAAACTTGGGGCAAGTAAAATCTTCAGTCCCCACTTCAGCGTATTTAGTTAGTGATTTATGCTCCCACCATTTCGTAACTTCTATTCTCATGTTTTTCTCCGGATTCTTCAATAATATTTTTGCGTCAGTTTCTTTATTAACTCCACTACTCTGTGAATGCAAATGATTTGTGGATGTCGTAGGCAGATTACCAAATACCTTGTCTGCTGCTGCCTCTTTCATGGACTGTTTCTGCGTGTATATGTGTGTGTGTGTGTGTGTGTGTGTGTGTGTGTGTGTGTGTGTGTGTGTATAATATATATATCCATATATCCAAGAAACTTCCCAAATGTGCAGTCGCGCACAACAGCAGGAACGGACCACTCCAATCGCCAATGCTTATAAATTATCTTGATTAAATATCGAACGTGCCTAGTCCATGACGCGTTTCGAGCCACTCGGCTCTTGCTCACATGACTGCGTTACGTGCATGACAGTGCATTTAAAGGAGAATCACCAACCAACACCTGATTGCAATCGTATGGCATTCCTATGGAAACTGAAGAAATACTATTGCGTGCTAATGCATGTTATTGAACACTCTATCGTTTCCAAAATAAATACATTTGCAAAAAATGGTTTGAATACTCGTTAAACGTATACTATTGATGTATGTGCTTAGATTGCCAGAGATATGGCCAATTAAATAAAAATCAAGTAATCCAAAACATAGGTTTAACAAATATTATGAATCTATTCATACATACATATACGGAAACAATTAAAAAATTGGAAAAACAGAATGACCAACTTATTTGACACAGAATAAAGGCAATGGAGTTATGTGAAGAGTTATTGGTCACTATAACATTCACATTTTGACATTTCAAACTTTATACAACCACCAATAGACAAATAATGATATTACTGTAGGATGGGAGTTGGTACTACTGGGTTCAAATACCCTTTCAAACAACATGTGTTGTCACTCCACAGTATCGTAGATTGGTGAACTGCTATATATACGTTAGGTGGTGTATTGCTGTTTGTCAACTTGGGTGCCATTCTGAACTAAGTTGATTAGAATGATTATGTCCAAGATTTAATATATTTGCAAAATGAGGTACAAACTTAGGATGCCATGTTGTATTGGTGCTCAGTGCTGAAATACAGTGCAAATGAAGTGAAAGTGCAAGTGATATATTAGAAGCTAAAATCTGAATACTAGCCGATTGGATCCCCTACTCAAAAAATGGAGAGGGACTATGAAATATTAAACAGTAATTCCGGGTATATGTACCTGAGGCTGATAACTGAATGAGGGATCCCCCTTAAAAAAAAAACCACTATGTTCATTATAACATGCAGAACATTGAATGAGTATTTGGATGTACTATATTAGGGAACCAAGAACACCGTCATCTGTATACGTTGCACATATATAAAGTTCGACTCTCAGATTTGTAGGCAGATATGCCGTTATGGATGTAGTAGTGATGGATCACTCTCTACCCTGTATACTTGATGAGTGGAATTTTTGTGGCTCAAGCAAAGAGAATCTAAACCAAGAGTTGTTGGCCATGCGGTATCACGAGCATACCAACTGTATAATTCTGTCACCCTGTGAACTTGCCAGATATTGATTAAAGAAAATTGTGCATGTCTTCGCCTGTGTTTAGACCTTGAGGATGTTTGGTATCGAGGTCGATAATATAACGTGATTCCAACTGTCGTAATCGCTTTTCGCGATTTCCTCCTTTTGTTACTGGGTACGGAATCAAGGACACCGTATTTAAGACAATCGAGATTGTTGGCATGTTTGATTTTAAAGTGTCTGGCCACTGGATATGCGGGATCGGAATTAACTATGGCTCGCAAGTGCTGGAGAATACGAACATGTACCGGCAACTTGGTGCTGCCAATATACTTAAGTCCACAAGTACATTCTAACATGTATACTGCGTACTCTGTTCGGCAGGTGTAGTGCCCTTTTATTGGGTAACTTTCCGTTGAAAAAGCCGTTGTATAACTAGTAGTGGTTTTCCCAAATTTACAGGCGCGGCAGGAACTGCACCTGTAAAATCCCATTTTAGGAGATAACCAACTGACTTTGGTAGTAAGTTCAGGACTAGATTTTACTAGGTCATTATACATAGAATGAGCTTTACGGAAAGTAATGGTGGGCCTAATGGGAAGTACCTGCTTGAGTGTAGCGTCAGTCAAAACAATGGGCCATTGTTTGTTAATAATGGTCTTGATGTCGTTGGCCTGTTTACTATATGTGGTGATAAGCCTACATGAGACTTTGTTGCACTCTGAGTCATCTGATGGATGTTCTAGAGGTGTGCTCAATTGATGAACAGTGTTGCTTAATAATGATAATCTTTGTTTGCTGTTGGCCTTATCTTTCGCTGATTTGAGTTTTCCTGGGTTATATCCTCTGTCTAAAAACCTCAGAGTGGCCTCATTTTGATGGTGAATCAAATCACTAGGGTTGCTACAAGCTCGGCGTATGCGTAAATATTCGCCATAAGGGAGACTAGTAATGGTGTGGGCAGGATGGAAACTTTTGGCATGTAAAATGCTATTGCCTGCTGAGGGCTTACGATATAGAGATGTCTCTATATGATCATTCTCAATGTAAACTTTGATGTCAAGAAAATTACAGACTGAGCTATCTATGTTGGCAGTAAAATTTAAATTTTTGTTGTTAATGTTGATTTTGCCAACAATCCTCAGCTTCCTCTTGCGTGCCATGCCAAATGACAAAAATGTCATCGATGTAACGCCACCATTTAATGACATGTTTGCACCACATTTCCCTATGCTCTTTCTGTAGGACATGCTCCTCCCACCAGCCCACGTGTAAACACGCGTAGCTGGGGGAGAAGCATGCCCCCATCGCCACTCCTTGTAGTTGTTGGAATAGCATACCATCAAAAGTGAATACATTATTGAAAAGGCACCAGCGTATCATGGATATCAACATCTTGTTATGAGAATAAAATTCTATAGGTCTTTTGTTGAGATAATACTCTATGGCTTCGATTCCATCAGAGTGCCGAATACTAGTATATAACGAAGCAATGTCCAACGTTATGAAACAATACTCAGATGACCAAGTCTGATTGTTGAGCTTACACAAAAAGTCTTTGCTGTCACGTAAATAAGTAGGTAGTTTGATTACAAAATCCTGTAAATAATAATCAATATAACGTGAAGTGTTTTCAAAGGTACTGTTGTTGGCAGAGATGATTGGTGTATGTGTATATATATATATATGTGTATATATATATGTGTGTGTATATATATATATATATATGTGCGTGTATATATATATATATGTGTGTGTACAATATGTGGGCAGTACGAAACATGCAGTACACAAACGCATTTTGCAACACCTCCGGGCAATAGCCAATCAGGACAAAACATACCCTGTCGCCAGACATTTTAAAGAACATCACAATAGCGACAATCAGAGTCTCAAGTATTATGTCATAGATGCAGTCAATGCTAGTAGAAGAGGGGGTGACCGTGAGTCTAAGTTACGTAAATTGGAAACCAAATACATTTTACAACTTGACACCAAGCACCCAGGAGGCCTTAACATCACAGAGGATTTACATACATGTTTATTATAATTCAGAGATGGTTTTTTCAATTTGGATAGTAGATTCCTTTGGGAATCTTTTAACTTTCTTAAATATTTATTGTTTTAATTTTTTACAATGAATTTTAATTAAGTATAGGTTATGAGAAAAGAAATCTTTCCCAATATATTTTTTACATATAGCTTCTCTAACTTTATATCTATATTTGTACATCTGACCATGCCTCTAAATATTGTCACATGCCACCTACTACGGCTTGAATCTGAAATTGGAATGATCTTTGCTTATCTATGAATGTATTTTTACATGTTTTTATCACTCTTACCATAACATCTTACATGACTCTAAGCTTAGAAAACTACTGTGAGACTACTGATTTCGTTGTGCTGTTGTGTGTGTATATATATATATATTCATATATTTATACTGCACATCCTTGATTTTAGATTTCCAATACCTTCCTCTTTTGACTTTCGATTAATCTTTAATTGTCTCAGTATTGCTGGAAAAGACAGTACCCCTTTCCACCTATGAGACTTAGTTCTCAAGATATCTTCACACACTCTTTTTATTTAAACCAAGGGTTCTATTTAGCTACAAACCAAGTTAATAATCAAATGGGATAGCGGCATTAGTACGGTATTATAATACCTAACATACAGTGATTGGGAGAGGACATACCGAGTAATATACTAGGGCCGACATTGCTCAGTGCAACTTACAATCGTTTTTACACGCTTTAGGATAACTAGCAAGCGATTGTTGTGCATCTTGACACGGAAGTAACTGTCAATTTAATTCACAAGCCAACGGAATAGACATAAAGAGTATTTGGATTTAACCAATCAATACCTATCCTAGCTATCAATGGTTTTACACATGACATGAAACGACCAGTCATTTTTATGGTCACGTGTAACATAATTTGCACAATTTGCCGATTTGCACAATTGTTTTTTAATAGTTCTATAATTATTTATATATTACTATTTAATTTTAAACAATTGTCTTTGCAATCATTGTATGCTATTTATTTCCGTTTTTAAGAATTCCATATGATGTAATTTTTAAGTGTGCACTGTTTACATTATGTCACCTTGACTAAGTATTTCTTTTATGTCCATTTCCCTTAAACCGCCAAAATGCTTGAACTCTGAACCCTAACCAATTAGCACTGTCACTTTAAATACTGTGGTCTAACTTAGTCACATTGTCATGTGATCAAGGCTCGGACGAGCCGAAACGTTATGGCGACATACTGCACTGAATAAAATATTTGCACGAAGTACCTGGTCCGTGTCCGTATCTGCTTGAAGCTGTCCTACGGAATCTGGTGATATATTTGGCCGAAGGATTCGCGCGGCCATTACACGAGACCCTCTCAAAGAATTGGACAACGCTGACGGCGAAACACTCTTCCGGTTTTCCAGGAGATCCTACATTCCGGAAGGAATACAGCGTTTGACCCCCCTGAACCTGCACGCTAGACGCCATTGAAGCTACAAGAGGATTTTGCCCCGGCGGTACCTGTGTCGGAGGACACGATACGAGCCAAGGAGATTCCTGAATGCAAGGCGAGCATACGAGTCAGGTATTCAGGGGATGAGAGTTCTAGTGCGGGCTTTATACAAACTTGATATACATTTAAGTATCGTTTGGAGAAGCCCTCTATTGTAAACAAGTGCATTTCAAGTATGTCTGCTGACAATGTGAAAGACCGGGAGGCGGCTGCAACTAATATGTTTTCTGATAGCCTCCCGCTACCAAACAGTCTGCGTGGAAATCAGGGAGTACTGACAAACACCAGCAATACTTTGAAGGATAAATTTAAGATACTTGAGAAAAAACTTAAAAATGAACAGAGCAAATGGTGGGAATCCAAATCTCTACAGGGTTATATTGATGTCAACCGCATTCCGAGAGGATTACGTATACTTACTGCCCCAAGCTATGAGAATCCCAACCCTGAGTTGATGCGGGAATGGGCAGAAAGCAATCTTGAAGCATCGAGACGCCTTGTGTTAATTCTAATCAAGTATGCGGACATTGACAGAGCACAACTCCTTAAAGAAATAGACGAAATTTATGAGGAATTGGAAAAGAATGAGGAAACTGATGAGAAAACTAAATTAACTAATGAGATGACGGCAAGACTCAAGAAGGAGGAAACCAAAATAATGGAACGTAAAGCTTTCAAGTTCCAACGAGATCGTAATGATTACGAATTGGGCCAAATTTTCACGTTTTCTAAAAAATACGATGCATTAAGAGGACCAACAGCAAAGGCTCATAGTAAGAATAAAGCACCCATCAGAAACAAAGAGCAGCTGGACACGACGACATCAGATCTTAGTTCAGCAATTAGCAGCGGATCGGAATCTGAACTCCGTGATACAGGATCAGTAGATCAAGCTGCCAAACCCTCACCAGGGGATGAAATAGGTTTTTTATGCCACGAGCGAATGCAGTCTCTTCGACCCAGGACCCAAAGAAACTACAGCGACAGTATGCAAACTACAAACGGCGCAAAAGGTACAGGGCGAGGAAGAGGCGCTCCCTATCTAAACAAAAGGAGGGGAAGGGGCCAATGGGCACCAAAGAACCAACAATAAGCAGCAATTCTACCATCGTTAACCTTACTGATCTCCAACTTTCTGTTAATGAGGAAAATATTCTTAAACTTGGCCTCTCCTATGCACCCTATAGAAACTTTGATTACTCAGCCACAAGATTGGATGTATATAAAGCGGTAAGAAAGCTTAAACTACGCAAGTTCCATCAAATGAAAACAAACAAAAATCCTACATCCCTTGATCTCAACACAACGGAAGAGGTGGAGCCAAGTGGTTCATCACTCACTACCGATCTACTTGAGCTATGGGCCTTAGAGGGAGCGGACCGATGTCCCCCTTTACGAATTAATGACCAAGCTAATCCCAATACCCCAAGTAACCAAAGTCCATTCACCACATTCAGACCACCGTCAACATTTAACCCATTGATGCCTCGTGACACAATTGATATTTTTCATGAAAATGTGACAGCACAGCTGAAGAAATTACAAAAACGAACTTGCAATCAAAAATTCAAATATGATAGACAGAATCAGCAATACGAGGCACTGATATCTAAATTAAGTAAAGATAAAGGAATCATCATCAGAAACAGTGACAAGGGAGGTAATATTGTCCTAATGACAAGAAGTGATTATGACAAAGAAGCTTACCTGCAGCTGAATGACAGACTTTGCTACGAACGTATCAACCAAGCAACCATGAAAATCACTTTCAATGAATACCATCAAAAACTTGTTAAATGGAAAAGCAAACGTCTACTATCAGATGATGAATTCAAATTTTTATACAACGTATCGCCGACAATTCCTATGTTGTATTTCATCCCTAAAATACATAAGAACAAGGAAAAGCCCCCTGGCAGACCCATCATATCCGCCAGAGGTGGACCAATGGAGAAATCATCGGTATATATAGACTATTTTTTGCAGGTTTATGTTAAATCACTGGCCTCATTTGTACAGGACACAGGTGACTTTCTATTGAAGATCCAGCAGATTACCTGGGTGGAGGGGTATTGGATGATTGCACTCGATGTGGTTTCTCTATATACGAGTATTAGGCACACTGATGGCTTAGCAGCAATCCGGTATTATCTATCAGGGAGATCGACACAATTCAAAGACCACAGTGAGATGTTGATCCAAATGCTTAGTCACTGCCTACACAATAACATCTTTATGTACAATAACCTGCTTTACAGACAACTGCAAGGTGTAGCTATGGGGGCCAGTTTCTCTCCAAGCTATGCCTGTTTACACATGGGGGCTTGGGAGGAACTGGTCCTCAAAGTGAAACATAAGAAAGCCTTTGAGGACAATGTGATTACTTGGTTACGCTTTATTGACGATTTATTTGTTGTGTGGCAAGGTACCAAAGAACAGGCAGAGACCTTTGTAAATGAGATTAACACCAATGAACTTAATTTAAATTTCACAGCGAGCATGAGCCAATCATCTGTCACCTTTCTGGATACAGAGATCTATATAGCCAACAATAAGATTGAATCGAGATTATTCAGAAAAAGTACTGCAGGGAATACAATCCTTCATGCTGGTAGTGCTCACCCAGCGCACCTCATAGCTAGTATCCCCTATGGGGAAATGCTGCGGATTAGAAGGGTATGCAGCGATGAATATGAGTTAAGAGTTGCCCAACAGGCCAGCAAGAACAGATTCATAGAACGGGGTTACTCTGAAAGAGTTATAGATTCATCTATAAATAGATCCATGAAAGTGAACAGACAGGAATTACTCAATGCATACAAACAGACTGATCACTCCAACGAAACCACTGAATCAGCTATTTTAGCACCAACTGAACCCCCTGACAACTCATTCAGAATAATAACTGGATACAGCAAACAGCACAGCGAGCTTTATAAAATCATCAATGGCAACTGGCCCATTGTCCTGAGTGATCCGGTAATTGGCCCGAGTCTACCACGCAAAGCATCGCTTACTTTTAGTAAGGCCCCATCGATGAGAGACAGACTAGTTGATACCAACCCGGAGACCATCGAAAAAACCACATGGTTACAAACCAATCATGGTTTTTTTAAATGTAAAACGTGCAAATCCTGTACCCACGGTATTAATACTAAGGAGTACAAAGATGCTTTCAGTGACAAAAAGCACCAAATTAGCAAGATACTTACTTGCAAGACAGAATTTGCGATTTACGTTTTACTATGTCCATGTGGGTTACAATATGTGGGCAGTACGAAACATGCAGTACACAAACGCATTTTGCAACACCTCCGGGCAATAGCCAATCAGGACAAAACATACCCTGTCGCCAGACATTTTAAAGAACATCACAATAGCGACAATCAGAGTCTCAAGTATTATGTCATAGATGCAGTCAATGCTAGTAGAAGAGGGGGTGACCGTGAGTCTAAGTTACGTAAATTGGAAACCAAATACATTTTACAACTTGACACCAAGCACCCAGGAGGCCTTAACATCACAGAGGATTTACATACATGTTTATTATAATTCAGAGATGGTTTTTTCAATTTGGATAGTAGATTCCTTTGGGAATCTTTTAACTTTCTTAAATATTTATTGTTTTAATTTTTTACAATGAATTTTAATTAAGTATAGGTTATGAGAAAAGAAATCTTTCCCAATATATTTTTTACATATAGCTTCTCTAACTTTATATCTATATTTGTACATCTGACCATGCCTCTAAATATTGTCACATGCCACCTACTACGGCTTGAATCTGAAATTGGAATGATCTTTGCTTATCTATGAATGTATTTTTACATGTTTTTATCACTCTTACCATAACATCTTACATGACTCTAAGCTTAGAAAACTACTGTGAGACTACTGATTTCGTTGTGCTGTTGTGTGTGTATATATATATATATTCATATATTTATACTGCACATCCTTGATTTTAGATTTCCAATACCTTCCTCTTTTGACTTTCGATTAATCTTTAATTGTCTCAGTATTGCTGGAAAAGACAGTACCCCTTTCCACCTATGAGACTTAGTTCTCAAGATATCTTCACACACTCTTTTTATTTAAACCAAGGGTTCTATTTAGCTACAAACCAAGTTAATAATCAAATGGGATAGCGGCATTAGTACGGTATTATAATACCTAACATACAGTGATTGGGAGAGGACATACCGAGTAATATACTAGGGCCGACATTGCTCAGTGCAACTTACAATCGTTTTTACACGCTTTAGGATAACTAGCAAGCGATTGTTGTGCATCTTGACACGGAAGTAACTGTCAATTTAATTCACAAGCCAACGGAATAGACATAAAGAGTATTTGGATTTAACCAATCAATACCTATCCTAGCTATCAATGGTTTTACACATGACATGAAACGACCAGTCATTTTTATGGTCACGTGTAACATAATTTGCACAATTTGCCGATTTGCACAATTGTTTTTTAATAGTTCTATAATTATTTATATATTACTATTTAATTTTAAACAATTGTCTTTGCAATCATTGTATGCTATTTATTTCCGTTTTTAAGAATTCCATATGATGTAATTTTTAAGTGTGCACTGTTTACATTATGTCACCTTGACTAAGTATTTCTTTTATGTCCATTTCCCTTAAACCGCCAAAATGCTTGAACTCTGAACCCTAACCAATTAGCACTGTCACTTTAAATACTGTGGTCTAACTTAGTCACATTGTCATGTGATCAAGGCTCGGACGAGCCGAAACGTTATGGCGACATACTGCACTGAATAAAATATTTGCACGAAGTACCTGGTCCGTGTCCGTATCTGCTTGAAGCTGTCCTACGGAATCTGGTGATATATATATATGTGTATATATATATGTGTGTGTATATATATATATATATATGTGTGTGTATATATATATATATGTGTGTGTGTATATATATATATATATATGTGTGTGTATATATATATATATGTGTGTGTGTATATATATATATATATATATATATATATATATATATATATATATATATATATAATGTGTGTATATATTCACTTAAAAAACCATAGGTTTCACACACGTTATAGTTAGGTGGATATTTCACTCTTAAAAAACCAATGAAATTCCCCCGTTATAGTTTGTTCAGATAACTATAACTCGCGCGCCCGCAATCCACTGCTCATGACGTCACATATTACATCACTCAGGACATGGTCAGTGGCATCACTCATGACATCACTGATGACATCATCCTTGTGATAGAGTGGCGGTCGCGCTTGTTATAGTTATCTGAATTAACTATAACGGGGGAATTTCATTGGTTTTTTACGAGTGAAATATCCACCTAAATATAACCTGTGTGAAACCTATGGTTTTTTAAGTGAATTTGCAAGGTTTTTTAAATGCTAATTCCTAACTATAACGTGTGTGAAACCTATGGTTTTTTTAAGTGAATTTGTACGGTTTTTTAAATGCTAAGTTATGTATTTATTCATTTTTTTTTTTCAAGGTTTTTCACCGTGCGCGAACTTTGGGCGCACGCTATTTTTAAAAAAAAAAAATGTTTTTTTGCCCCTTGGGGGTCTTTCTGTGACCCCCTGACAAAGGTTAGGGGGTCAGGAACTTATCCCTGCCCCTTTTTCACGTTTTCCACCTTTTTTCCCCCTTTCCTGTTCAGTGCGAGAGACAAAATGGCGGCCGACACTGCCTGATTTCGACCGATTCGAATGTTTACCGACATCTAACAACCAATCAGAATTTCACTCACGCACGGCACTGTGCGCGCTCGGTGCGCGCACTGTGCGCGCGTATAGATATTTATATGCTTTTAAATGCTATTTTCTCAGGAAATACTGAACAGATTGACACCAGACCTGCAAAAGGCACTTCCCTGACCTGAGGACTACCCCTCTGCCAAATTTCAAGTAATTCTGTTCAGCCGTTCGGGCTGTACCTTCGACTAAATGTCCTATGGAAAAATGCATGGGGAAAACGCGTTTAGGGACCCCCCTTTTTTCTCGGCCCCCGCTTGACGAATCACCCCGAGACTTTCAGGGTAGGAGCTGAGCGGAGGGCCCCATTTGTTTTGAAAATTTCGCGAGGATTCGTCAACCGGCGCCAAAGCTATTCAAAATAGAATTTTGAGATTTCCTATGGAAGCACGATCCTAACTATAACTATCTACTGGCAACCGCCAGTAGATAATATATGTATATGTGACCTGAGTAGTGTCAAGAAAATAAAGACTTGTTTAGTCTAAGTGAGGGTTGTGTGTAGTCGTCACTGACTAGTTTGGGTGGGGGCGCAGAAGCAGAACCAGACGATTCTCTGCCAAATGCAGTTTAGGAAGAGCAAAAGAGTGCCTTTATGCTCATCCTAAAAAAGCTGTGATATTTGCTCCAAATGGGAATACATAAAATCAGAAATGTTGCTTTTCTCCTTGAATATTTTCATCTGGATTTGGACCGCAAGCGCAGAAAATCAGTGAACATATGTCAACAGTTGGCGGACACAGCTGCATATGGCCTGTGTGGCCACTGAAAACTTACAGCCAAAGAACAAATTCTGTGTAATCTCCATGGTCTTTGATTGGGTATTTGATTAAAATATAGGGCACTCTTCCCGCTTCAGCAGTAATGCACCCATTGTAATCCTCATAATGCACAGTTCTCAGTCCTCATGGTTTGCTGGATTGTGTTGTGTGCCCAGAATTCTCTTTTTCTGTTTGCCTCATTTTGATGGTAAACTGTGTGTAAATCTTCTACAAAGACTTTTTATTCGGCGTCAGGTTGGTTTTAAACTAGCTGCTTTATCGCACACTGTGTGCTCTTTCTTGAAATACGTTGTATTGGTGGTGAACTGAAGAGAAGAGGCGATGTCTGCCCTGCGACTGAGTGTGGCATTTGTGATTAAATATGTCCTTCGGCACTTCACCAAATTGTGTGATCCTTGGCACTATCCTGCATTTTCCTTTTGTGTCAAAGTTCAGGATAAGCGCGATTTAAAAACCTCCCACGAATATAGTTAAATATACAATATTTATTTATTCATATATAAGAACGATATTGCCCACTATATGGCACCATATGGCAAATTAACTCCCCTCTTGGTTCACGCATCGCAATGTTGGAACGGAGAAGGGCTGGCATGGCATGGCTGAGCGTTTCCAGGTTCATGCTTGGAAACTATCCTACTTAATAAATATCGATCACTATGTGGTGTTCTAATTCAATTAAGTTGAAATTCTTATAAACGTTAAGGAAATTAATTTTTTGACTTTTAGAAGTTTCTTCATACTCTACATGACGTTTGTAATGTTTTACATGTTAAATCGTTTAACAGGTCGTGCTGTGGCTGTAGGGGTCATGCAGCAGCACCCTGCCCTGATTTTGACTCTATTGTCTGCAGAGAATGGGTGGGGCGGAGTTCGCCCCCCTCACCCCCGACCCCACTAATTTTAGAGCATAATACTAAAAGTAGCCAAGAGGGGCTATTGCAGGATTATGACTTCACTTCCTCTGACATCATATTCTTTGATATCATGTCCTGTAAAATCACTCTGCATGGCACTCATTGCCTAACCGAATTGTCTCTTTACATGTTAGGACTTTGCCCTGACTCTCCCTGTGGATTTGCTGGCTAGACCACCTCTCCTCGCCCGCATTAGAGAGCTGCACCATAGATTAACATCTGTCATTGTTGCAATGGCAGGACCTCCACGTGCGCCCCCCCTTCCACCTCCTCCCTACTCAGTGTCTTTGCTGGGAGAGCAGGCAGGGACTACTCCTGTGAAATGTAGATTTTCCTAATAAGTTATGACGGAAAGTCTTAATTTTATTAAAGACACGGAGGCGAGTATTATGCTTTCTTTTCTTGCATTTATTCCAATAGCAGCAAGATAAGTAAACAATTACACTCCCCAGAAGGCTGTAGGAGAAAACTACTGGCCAATGGGGAGAACAATAACGTAAAGTAAACCAATCAGGTCAGGCCAACCATATAAGGACCTATCTGACCGCAAGCAGTCCTCTTTTCTTGTGCGAATTAGGAAGAAGACGAAAACAAAGGAACTAAAAATAACAGTAGGTAAACAGTCAATATCCAGGTAAACCGTTCTTGAGTGAGGAACACCATGGACGAAACATCCTGAGGAAACCAAGATGGTAGCCAGATGGAAGTCGACGTCAAGGACTCCGGTGAGGTAGGACCAGACTCACGAGGAAGGCGGTGGTAATGCTGGAGTACTTAGGGGGGGAGAAACAGAACAAATTAGAGCTGTTGTGGAGGGATAATACTCGCCTTCGTGTCTTTAATAAAATTAAGACTTTCCGTCATAACTTATTAGGAAAATCTACATTTTATGGCAAGACCGGAGGCTCCTATTATGCTAGTTCAAAGCATATCAACAACCAGAGAAGAAGCAGTAATCACAGGTTTACAATAGAAGGTCTTAAACACTATCATTAGACCAATCTGCTGACTTAAGGATATCTTCTAGGCGGGAGCCCGACCAAAAGGCTTTAGAAGCCATGGCACCCCTGGTAGAATGAGCACCAAACACCGAAGCATCAATGCCCGCAAGAGACATGATCCAACGGACCCAACGGGCCAGAGTAGCAGCAGAAACAGGAAGGTGAGGTTTGCGGACAGAAATGAGCAGTTGGGTATGGGAAGAAGTCCTAAAGTCAGCAGATTTTTGTTCATAGGCTTTTAAGCAGCGACCCACACATAATTTCGGTTGAGCTGGAAAGTAAGGATAAAACAATGACTGTAAATTTGTTTTTGTGCGTCTCTGCACCTGAAACACCCTAGTAGGAGAAAACTGCCTTGAAGAAAGGTCTAAAGCCCTAACATCAGAAACACGTTTAATGGAGACTAAACACAACAACATAGTAAGTTTTGCAGACAACATTTTCAAGGATAGGGCAGCATTATCAGGCCAATCCATAAACAATTTAAGAACCAAATTAACATCCCATAAAGAAGAATACTTAGCCAACGGAGGTTTGGAAAAACTGATTCGTCTTAACAAACGGCAAACCAGCGGATGAGAGCCAACCGGCTTATTGTCAATGGGACGATGATTAAGTGAAATAGCTGATCTGTACAGGTTTACCGTGCGATAGGACTTGCCAGCGCTGCCCTCCGAGGCCAGAAAATTAACCACAAGTCACAGAGGCTGAAAAGGGATCGATAGACCGTTCCAGACACCAGCTTGACCAAAGAGACCAAGCGGATTTGTATGCTCTGGAAGTACCGGGAGCCCAGGCCCGGCTGATAAAGATTGAAGCTTCCTGAGAAAGGAGTTGGTCAGTAGAGAGAGGCCGGAGAGCTTCCAGGCCGAAAGAGTCAGAGACCGATCCAGAATGAGGGAGTGAGGGGAACCTCGAGGGTCCAGAAGAAGGTCCGTGGAATGAGGGAGTAAGACCGGAAAGTCCACCGCTAGTTCCAAGAGAGAAGGAAACCAAATCTGGGATTGCCAAAAGGGCACTATCATGACTAGAGATGTTTGCTGGTGTCGAATCTGGGAAAGAACTCTGTTGATCATAAAGGGAGGAAAAGCGTAATTGAGATGAAGTGACCAATCCTGAAGGAACGCATCGGTCGCTAAAGCTAGCGGATCCGGGCGCCAGCTGTAAAAACGAGGTAGCTGGGAATTGAGGCGGGATGCAAACAGGTCGATGAAGAAAGGACCTCACATGAGAGAGAGAATGAAACACGGAGGGAAGTAATCTCCAATCGCTGGAATCGCGGAGATATCGAGAGTGCCAATCCGCGACGGAATTGAGATCGCTGGGGAGATACTCGGCTTGGAGGGAGAGATTGTGGGAGAGACAGTAATGCCATAGACTCTTGGCGAGTTCCGCGAGGGGTTTGGATCTTGTGCCACCTAGATGGTTGATGTAACGGACCGCAGAAACATTGTCCATCCTGAGAAGAATGAAACAACTTACCTTGTTTTTTGCGAGGCTGCGGATTGCAAAGGAGCCGGCAAGCATCTCTAAACAGGTGATGTGCAATGACGACTCCTCTAGAGACCATGTACCTCCAGTCGAGATTGGTCCACAACGGGCGCCCCAACCCGCCAGGCTGGCATCTGATTCTAATACAAGATCTGGGGCCGTGGCGAAGATAGTCCTTCCGTTCCACGCATCTAAATGGTCTATCCACCATTGCAGTTCGGAACGCGAATCTCGATCTAGGAGGATAAGATCTGAGTAAGCCAGCCCCTGACGTAGATGTCGTATTTTTAGGCGCTGAAGGGCCCGATAATGAAGAGGACCTGGGAAGATGGCTTGAATGGAGGCGGAGAGAAGCCCCACGATCCTTGCGAGGGAGCAAAGGGAGATTTGGGAGAGAGAAAGAACTTAATAAATTTCTGAACGGATAGCTGCGATCTTTTCAGTAGGGAGAAAGAGAGACGCTGAGGGAGACTCCACGCGAAACCCCAGGAACTCTACACTTTGAGAGGGAATCAACATAAATTTCTCTGGATTGATAAGAAAACCGAGATCGAGCAAAAGAGATTGGGTCACCTGAAGGTCCCGCAAGAGACCTGGTTTGCTCGCATTCATCAGAAGAATATCGTCCAGATAGATGATCAGGCGAATTCTCAAAGCTCGAAGATAAGCCACCACAGGTTTCATGAGTTTGGTGAAACACCAAGGGGCCGAAGAAAGCCCGAAGGGGAGCGAACAAAACCGATAAGTGACGCCCAGCCATTGAAACTGGAGGAACTTGGAATGCGAGGGATGGATAGGGACTGTCCGATATGAATCTTGAAGGTCCAGCCGGACCAACCAATCGCTGGTTCGTAGAGTGTCGCGCAAGTGAATAATGGTTTCCATTTTGAAATGTCTGTAAACAACAAACTGATTGAGAACTTTGAGATTGATAACAGGACACCTCTTCTTGCTCTTTTTGCGAACCAGAAACAAGGTGCTGAGAAAACCCGAGGGATCGAATGGGAGTCTTTGGATAGCTTTCTTTGCCAACAGGGAAAGAATCTCTTGAGAGATCAAGCGCGACACGTCGTCGGAAAAAACCAGAGGAGGAGGCAAAGTAACCTGGAAAGGAGGAGCGTAAAACTCTGAGATAGCCTTGGACGGAACTGAGAACCAAAGGGTCTGAGGTTAAAGTTTGCCATTTGCTTAGAAAGAGCTAAACGCCCTCCCACGGGAGGGCCAGAAGACAGGCTTACCTTGTTGGGAGAAGTTGGAGTTGTTGTTGCCTCTGTGGCCCCTCTGTCCACGACCCCGGAAGCCACGGCCACGCTGGGGGTAGAACTGAGGCTTGTACTCTTGAAATCCGGCGTTGGAGGCGCCTCTGGAACCTTGGAAGGTGGAAAAACGGCCGGAAGAGCGGTTCCTGCCTCTGCGGCCCTGCCAAAAACCCGAGGTGCAAAAACCTTTTTAATGGAAAGTTGGGCCTTGTCAAGAGGCAAAAGTGGAAACAAATTTAGACAGGTCTTTGACCAAAGAATCCCCAAAGAGTAAACCGTCCGCTTTGAGTCCAGGGTCCTGAGAAGCCAGATTGGCTAACTTAGGGTCTAACTTAATTAGGAGACCTTTGCGCCATTCATGCGTAATGGCGGCATTGGCATTGCCCAATAAACAAAAAGTACGTTGGGCCCAAAGTGAAACCTCTTCAGGATTTAGCACCAACTCTTCAGAGCGCGCCGACTCTGCCAGATCTAGAATGCGGGCAAGGGGGCCCACCATATCCAAGAGTTTGTCCTGGCAAGAAGACCATGCTCTGTCCACCCCTTTACGAGGGTCCTTGCCGAACTTGGAAAAGAAGGTGAGGAGCGGTTGGTCAATAGCGGGAGTGACCGTAATGTTGGAGGCCAAAGAAGGTTTGGGGCATTCGGAATTTAATTTTGCTCTGACAGATTTATCCAGAGGTTGACGTAGTTTGGAAGATATATACTCTCCCACATGGGGAATGGGAAACCATTCCGTAGAATTCGGGTGTCTAATCAAAGCAGGATCAAACATGGGCATTCCCTCTGAGTCCAGGATAGGTTCGGACTCAAAGGGTGATAACTTTTGCTTCTTGGTCGAAGAATCGCCAACACCAAAAAGGTTAAAAAGGGTGTCTTCATCTGTGTCACATAAATCATCATCATCCGTTTCCTGGATGGTATTAATGACCAGCTTCTTAGAAACCTCCACATTTTTAAGCTTGGCTTTACTTTTGCCAAATGTCAAAGTAGTCCCCTCCTTTGACTGAGGCCTGGGAGGAATAGCATCCTCAATCTTGCGCGAGGAAACCTCGCTAACCACATGTGACACTTTTTTGGGTAAAATAGTGGAAGGAACCAGTTTACGTTTTCTGCTTTCCCCCGCAGACTGGGCCAAAGCTTTGGTCATTATACGAATTAAAGAATTTTCCATGGTAGACACTCTCTGCATGGAGTGTTCAACTGCAGTCTCCACAGAAGAATTAATGAAGTGGCTCAAATCTGATTTGAAATTAGTATTTTCCTCATTATCAAGCTCAGGAGAGCTGGGAACATCCATTTTTATCAAACTGGAAAACGAAGGGTTAACCTGGGCAGCACAACAAAGGGGGCGTGTAGAAATGAGCTTGCCGGTGAAAATATGAGCTTCAAAAGGAGGTGTGGCCAAGAATCATTCAGTCGAGCGCTGAGGAGACCGTGAACACGAAGCTAAAATGCAGGGAAAGGCAGCGCTGACAAGCGTCACAGAAGCGAGGCGTTCTGAGGCAGCAAGCGAGTGAGCAACAAAAGCCGGTAAAGTAAACAAAGTGCGCGTGAGCAGACGCGCTGAATTCAAAAGCCGAGGAGAATTTCCAAAAGCACTCAGACGACAACGAAGTCGTAACCATAGAAACCTAGCGCATGAAACGATGTGAATAAAGGCAATAAATACACAATAAATATGCCCAAATACACTGTAAACAAAGAATTTGAATAGGAGAATAAGAGAATTCGACTTATCTGACTGCGAGCAGCAAGAAAAGAGGACTGCTTGCGGTCAGATAGGTCCTTATATGGTTGGCCTGACCTGATTGGTTTACTTTACGTTATTGTTCTCCCCATTGGCCAGTAGT
Source organism: Triturus cristatus (assembly GCF_964204655.1). Classification (NCBI taxonomy): domain Eukaryota; kingdom Metazoa; phylum Chordata; class Amphibia; order Caudata; family Salamandridae; genus Triturus; species Triturus cristatus. The sequence goes on along the minus strand of NC_140580.1, from coordinate 841,285,716 downwards.
TTTCTCCTACAGCTCTCTGGGGAGTGTAGTTTTTTACTTATCTTGCTGCTATTGAAATAAATGCAAGAAAAGAAAGCATAATAAGAACCTCCGGTCTTGCTATAAAATTTATCGAGCGCATCATTCGCATGCTGTTTGAGCCGGTGGTTTCTGGGGCTCGGCACCGGCACATAATTGTCAACAATAGAACACCACACGGTGGTGGCATTGGTCGTCTCAGAGATGAGCACAACAACAGTTGTTTATTAATTCAATATACATTAAAATAGGGTGGCCAGAAGTCGCGGATTTCCCAGGACAGTACCGATTTTAACAGGCCTGTCCTGGTGTCCCGACACTTTTCTTAATTTTAAATACGTGTCCCGGTTTTTTGGAGAATGGTCAAATCTTCCTGCACAGCAGAATCTATAGGTATGCTCTCCTTTTGTCAGGCACATCTTAAGTAAAAAATAATTTACTTGCCTCAACCAGGCATCACAGGAGTAGGTCACTACCTGCTCCCAGCAAAGATACTGAGTGGGGAGGAGTGGGAAGGGGGCTCAAGTTGGAGGTCCTTCGATTGCTAAGGGTAACTAAACATAGTGGGGGGGGGGAGGGCGAGGAGTGTGGTTGTGTGTGTCAGATATCGAAATAAGACTTAAGGCTTTAGTCCTACTTTTATGTCTGACCGTCTCAGTTTTTACTTCTCAAATTCTACTCACCCTACATTAAAAATCCAATACCTGCTGCCCAAGCCGCTCTTGTAGCTTTGGGAGCCTTGAATAGTCTGAATTGCCACACTTGTAGGAGTGTGATGGTTAGTATAATTGTGTAGGCATTGTCATTGGCAGCACTGGCATGTGCTATGTAAGGCTGCCCGGGGGGGGGGGGGGGGGGCGGGGGGGTTGCGCAGCGGCCCGCCCCTTTGAGGGCGGCCGCCTTAGTGCCACAGGAAGGCACAGGGGTGGGAGTTCGAGTCCCTGGGCTATTCCAGGGGAGACCCCAGCAGATAGCTGCTTCCGGCGGGGGCGGAGAGGAGACAGGGGTACATATACTGTCTCCGCCCCCTCCTCGTCCTCTTGTCCGCTCATTCGCCTTGCGCCGGACACGCCATTGTGTGGGTCGTTCGTTGAACACGCCGTCGATATTGAATCGCGTCGGGAGCACATGTGAGAGCGTAAGTCGCCATGTCCACCCCCCCCCCCTTCCCTCGCTTGAGGTTCCTCTGCCCGGGGCAGTAGAGTGTCCCCTGTCACAGCTATGCAGCTTGTGCACGTGCCACGTTGAAGCGGCATTGTGGCTCAGGGCAGGGGGTGCGAGAGCGGCGGGGTGATGCGCTAGGAGTCGTTGCGTGACATTGGTTATGCTTTTATGCGGCTGTGCGTCTTCAAGTCAGAGTGTAGCTCAGTGGTAGAGCTCATGGATTGTGCGGTTGAGGCCCGGGGTGCTAGCCTTTGGGGGCACCGGGTTTGGAGGTTTATTTGTTTTTAGCACCGGATGCTGCCTTTCCTTCCAAGGCAACTACCAGGCCTCACATGTATGGCAAGATAACTCATGTGATTAATTTCCTTCCTGGAGAGAGATCAGTATTGTATAGTTGAGGTTTTGACTAAGGTGAAGTCAGTGCAGAGGGTCTATGTCCCTGCTGCAAAGAACGGGTGCCAAGTAGATTACAGAGTGCGTATGATGAAAGAGGTCAGCAGGTTACTGTTTTCATAGGAGGCACCCCTTGTTACTTGCAATTTATAACTTACTAGTCCCAATAATCAAACGTCACTTATAAACGTTCGTCCTAGAACTGCATACACACCGCTAAGCATACATTATTAGGACATTGATTATGGTTACAAAAGGGTTAATTTGGCTAGAGTTCGACTCTGAGATTGCGGTTCTCCACACCAAGCGACCTTATGCCGTATTAAATGTACCGCTCGTGCGCCTTGAGGACGTCCGTCTCGGCTTTAGGACGTGCGACCCCCCGCTCTGCCAACTCTACTTTCTCCTCGTCACGGTTTTCTGGTGAGTGACCGCAGAGCCCCCCCCCCGCCTGTGCACTTCTCGGTAGTGCTGCATGGCTGAGTAGCCCAGCGTGGGCTGGCTGACTGCAGGGGGGGGCAGCGGGTTTCTGCCTGGCACACGGAGCGGGGTTCTGGGAGGGCACGGCGCGTGCGAGTGGGTAGTCCCAGATGGGCAGCGATGGAGGTTGCATGCACCCAGGGCCGTTTCTACCATTAGGCAAGACTAGGCGGCTGCCTAGGGCGGCAAAAGGGGGAAATTTTTTTTTTAATTTGTGCATGCATATAATGCATACTGGAACAGTCTGCATTCATTTCACAGAAGTAGCAGGTGAAGTTCTTTACGTATGTTATCCTTCTTTTTATTTTTATAATTTCAGCATTGTAAAGAAACCATAGGGAACCCATTTCATAACCTCTAAAAGCAGTATAAATAATGTCGTCATTCTCGTGCAGACACATGGAAAAGAGTACACATGTACGTGAACGTAAAAAAAGTAAGAAAAGCTACAAATTGCTTTTTAAATAACATCACTAAGTTTGCAAGGAACACTTTGCAGTGCTCCAAGTGACAAATGGGAAAGTAAAATAGAAAGAAAAACGTGGAGAAGTGGAGCTAATGGGGGTCATCAAAGCGGAAAGGACACAACATACAGCACAATAAGCTCTTTCTTAAAGTGTCAAACATAATTTCGTCCCAGAATTCATGGCGTAGATCACTGCAACTTACTGGGAGACTCAATCTGTATGAGCAGTAAGGAATAATAGCCTAGGTTCACAAAAAGTAATTCAGAGAGGGGCTACATCATAAAAAGTTGTACTGCACTATGCAACTTTTTTGCCTCATGGTCAGGCAGCAGCACCTGTATGTAAGTGCAAGCGCACCTGCTTGTACATGCTGAACAGCGCACCCTAGCATAGTGGTGTGTGGAGCGGGCCGGCGGTACCAGTGTGTGGGTCCCCTGGGCATCATTTTTGGCCAGTCCCCGAGCGGTGCTTTAGGCCTCAGCCAGTGACGGTGACTATGTCGCGCACGTCGCACCACCCTCTCTCTCAGGGTGCGGTAGGCGGACAGTTTGTGTCGGCTGCTCTGGTGCCTAGGAAATAAAATAACCGTGTCAGGTAATTGTTTTATAACTCACAAATTTCATTTGTGTTTAAGCAGTGCAAACAGGTGGCTAATAGCACGCCACACATAAAAAAATATATGGTGCTAAAAGGCTTATTTTTTCCATCACATCAATCTGAATTTGCCTTTCTGTTTTTTCACCCCAAAATACAAGTTCCGGTCTTATTATGGTCTGGAAATAGTGAAAAAAATACGAATAGCCATCATTTATTTTCTAACCTGCAATAAAAACAAGTTCACATTGTGCTCTGCCTCTTGCGCTTTAGCTTTTCGGGTTGTTTGTCACGATTTATGTGGCGAGACATATCGGCAGCGGCTATGTATGAAGCGTGTGATGCTTGACCTGCGTGAATAAAATCATATCGCAAAACTCTTCAATCCACCTGGTTCTACAGTCAGTTTGACAGCTCTATCTGATTTACCACTCAAATGTACCCAGGCAACTATTGTATTGCGCTGTGATGTTCTACATTTTTGCGCTCTATACACCCACTTACAAAACACATCGCTAATTAAATTGTGTCTCGGGGCTTAGATAATAGGTCACTATTACTCAACACAAAGGCACTCCTTTTTAACTTGGAAAGATAAAAGACTGAGTAGACTGTGCAAATATTTCAATTTGTGACCCGCTAACACTGCAGATCTCTGCAGCAAGCGGTTAACCTACTCAGCTGTTTTGCTGTTTTGCCATGTGCTCTTTGATTGTTGGTGTTATTTATACTCAGGGCCACTTGAAATTAAGCCCCAGAGGAAACCAAATTATGCGGAGAGTTGGCTAAATTATGCGTCATAAAAAGGCAAATTATGCGGCATAACGAGGCACATTTTGTGATCTAGTGCATTAATTCTTCTAGCCTGGATGACAGGGGGAGAGAGTGATGTTAGTAAAAGGGAGGGGGCGGCATTTTTCAATTCTCGCCTAGGACGGCAAAACACCTAGAAACGGCCCTGCATGCACCCCTTGGGTGCGCCCGGCTTTGACCTACACGCGCCGTCCTGCCGTCACAGGAGAGAGTGGTCGGTCAGCTAGACCGCCGGTTATGGTGCAGGAAACAGGGGTTCGGCCTCGGGGTCCCGTTCACAGCCAGTGATTCGGGGCTAACCTTTATACTCCCGGTCCTTGAATATGTACAGTCCGGGTCTTTGATCCTGGGCTTTTGGCAGCGCCTGCTCCGGTTCCTCCCCCCCCCCCCTCCCCCTGCTTAGACTGTGCACGATGCGGGGCCCTGTGGACTAAGGGAGAGGAGTTGGCTTAACGGACAGGGCGTTCGAGCTCAGACCTGGGTTCGAGTTCGGATCGACGCTGAACTTTCTGTGAGTCTGGGCAAATCCCAATCCCCCGTGCCCGACAAATTAAATAATGTGCGTCCACATGTAACGTAACTGGTGCTATGTAGGCCCCCTGATATCTGGTTGGATGCCGTCTAGTTAGCGCTACTTAAACTCTGCAATTACATAAATTATAATGTGCAAGTTTTCAGTTATCCTACATAGGGGGCAGGCTGCATGTCAAGGGATCCTTGACACTAAACAAGGCTCAGGGCGCTGGATTGCACCTCCAATGCTCTCGTATGCCCGGATTTTAAATTGTTTTGCGGGGGTCAGGCCGGTGTCTACGGCTGCCGGACTGAGGCCGTTCCCCAACTGTTACTTTCAGAGACCTGTAGGTTGAGGGCCCGCGGCCCGGCGGTGCGCGGACCCAACTGAGTGGTGCGATGCCAGGGTGGCTGCGGTGGAGCTGCCGGTGCCCCCATAAGTCAGTGGGATCGGTGTCTAACGGTGCTGACGGTGGGGGAACATCTGTCACTCAGCCCGAACCTCTGCTCACTCCCGGCTGAAGCACCGGATGCTGCGTTCTTCCCGCGGCAAGTACCAGGCCTCACATATATGTTTAGATAACTCGTGTGATTCGTCCTCTTCCTGGAGAGAGATCTGGAATTTGTATAGTTGAGGTTTGGACTTCGGTGTAGTTAGTGCAAAGGGTTAATATGCCTGCTGCAAAGAATGTGTGCCAAGTAGATTTCAGAGTGCGTATGATGTAAATAGGTCTGTAATATCACTTGTTGCTCGCGGGAGGTAAGGGGGAAGACGCCCGCACGCTAACTATTAACTGGGCATTGCTGATGATATTGGGAATCGCCGCTATGTGATCTTGGGCAAGTCTTTTAAACCCCCCCCCCCCCCCCCCCCCCCCCATCCCCTCCTGCCTCGGTCTGGTCCGGGTGGGGCCTCGACGAGGTTGTCCGTCGGTCGCGTTGCCGCGAAAGGTGCAGTATCGCAGGCTGCGCCTAGTGGTGGCAGCACCACCCCGTGAGCCTGGCCTAATGATTTAATAGGTTGGCGGGACCATCCGGTGATCCTGGGCAAATCAGTTATTGTATTTCACTGGGGTCCGAGTGGGGCCGTGAAGATGGGTTCCGTTGGCGGCGCTGCCGCGGAAGGTGCGGTGCTGCATGCTGCGAGCCTTGTGGTGGCGGCACCATCCTGTGTTTCTGGGAAATTTTTGAAGGTAAATGCCCCTGTGCGTCGAGTTGGGACCGGGTGGTGCCTGGATGAGGAGGTCCGTCGGCGCCGCTGCCGCCAAATGTGCGCGAATGCAAGTTGTGAGCATAGTGGTCGCGTCACCATAGTGTGATCTCTGGCTTCAGTCAATTCGCCGCCGCCGCCCCCCCCCTTGGTTCAGCGCGGGTAAAGGCACTGTGGCCTAAGGGTTAAGGTCTGAGAGAGACGCTTATTCGAGGTCACAGGTTCTATTCCCATTGATTCTTACAATACGCGCTGCCCCCACCCCCCTTTCATGTGCAGGGCATTTAAGGCGAAAGATGGCCATTTCTGGAAATTGTTGTAGGTACTGCGTGAAGCCCTGCCCCTTGGCCACAGCATTGCCGTTTCTCCGAGAGTGTGAGTTTTACAGCATTTTAGTCATATGATGGAGACTAACATAGTTGAGTAGACAGCCTCAAGTCTTTAGTTTTGACTAGGCACTTTTTAAGAACTCTGCTTCTTGTGTGTGAGATGATTTTCATCTGGCAAGGAAATATATGGAAAGGGCCTTTAGGGGACTACATATTCTGATTGGCACGAATTAGAAATAACCTTGAGGAGGAAGGTAGGGGTCATGTATATCATTGCCTTGTTTTTTGTGAAACGTGATATATGGCTTAATGAAACATAGGGGCTGCATCACACTATTTGGTACTGAAGTAGTAGCTACGCTGCACAAACTGCGAACTGCAGCTATATGCAGGGGCTTTGTGCCTCGACACTTTCCTTTAATTAAGGAACGGTTTAGGTCTTCGGTGCCTATGTTTTCAATTAGTGTGCTGGTGGTGAAGGGACAATAAATATGCCTTTAAAACTTGTTTTACCACATGTGCTGTGCATTCAAAGACAGGTCATATGTCCCTTGTTACGGTTTGGGTTAGCGGTGGTTGATTTGCCTTCCTCCCATGCATTTACATGTCATGGCATTGTTGCTTGTCTTAGAGATTGTGTGACGTTTCTTGAGTTCTACCGGGCTGAAAACTGTCGGAGTGCACGTGGTGAGTCGGCCACCTGGGAGGCATGCTCCTGAAGGGGTAATGTGTATACAGCATCCATCAAGGGGTAGGTGTCCTCCGCCACAGTAGATTACCTTGTGGGCCGGAGTCGGTCAATGGCATAGGGTGAGGGGCCCGTTTTGTTGTGTCCGTCCACGTCCCTTGTCCAGGAAGGAGGTGTGATTTCCCGGTTATTGCCTGCGTTGGGCCAGGCAGGTTGACCTATTGTGTGAGTTCTTGGTGGCCAAGGGCAACATCTGTGCCCACTGCTTTACCAGCCTTTTGTGTACGTCGTTCATCGCCACCGGCCCAACATCGTATTCGGGTGGTTATGCATTGCGGATGTCCTTAATGTATTTGGTAACCCAGTATATGTTGTAAATAGACCTGGGGAAGCAATGATCTGCCTGACTTTGCCTGGTCTCACCAGTAATGAGTACGGCTCTCACTGTTGGTAATGCACAACCTTCGTCGGGATGGGCTCGGGGCCCGTAGGTATCCCTGTGCCTTCTGATTCTATAATATTCACACTGGAAGGGCTTGGGAGTGTAAAACTTTAGTAAGTTTGGCTAGTAGTGTTGGTGACCCGGCCTTACCATGCCTGAACGGAGGCATTTTTCAAGAGGATATGCCTGTTAGCCACAATGATGTCTCATTATCCTATGCACCAAAGAGGCATAGTCTAGCCAGTACTGATGGGAGGTTGATTGGTAGTATTCCTGCCTCAGCGTTTCTGGGGGGGGCCTGGTGCTGGGGAGGGCCTGGTTGCAATGCATTATTGCATTGGCAAATTAGGCTGAGTGGACTTGGAACACCTATTAAATGCGCGGGTGTTGGTGGCCGGTCTGTATGCCTTAGCCAGTGCCGGAGCATGCTGGGTAGCCCTGCAGTCCAGTTTTACTCTGGAAAACACTTGTAGCTGCGCAGGGCTCCCTCTGTTCTGTCGAGGTCTTTTATATTAGCCGAGCACTCCTGGGACTCTTCACCACTATGGTCGGGGAGCAGGGTGAGGTGTCACTTTGCATCCAGCACCTAGGCTAAGCAAAGAGTTACGCCTAGTGTTGAGTGAGTGTTAATGTTACCTGGTCGTTCATTGGCCTCCTGAGGGTAGGATGACCTAGCGGCAAGGAACAGCTAGGGTGGTTTTCGTGTGCTTCAGTGATATAAATAAATAAATAAATAAATAAAAATATATATATATATATGCAACGGGGGCCCTGGCTCACACGGTAGTGGGCAAAGATCACACACGCCACAGGTGCCGAGGCCTGTCCTGATGCCTGGCGTTGGGCCCCCAGGTCACTTCTGAAGGGCTAGGCCTTCAGATGCTGAAATGATGTCTGTTGTTATTTTCTCGATTGTTAAACGATTGGTTATTTCCTGGGTCATCCGCGGGTGTAGAGCGTTAGGCGCTTGTCTTTCCATCGGGTCGGTTTGATGCGGGATGGTGGTTTTGGGCACAGCCACGTGGTGGGTCTTTCTGTGTCTGACTGGGGTTAGCCTTCCGTTAATCTCCCTGTGTGTCGCACACGGTTGTAAGACGGGGGGCCACTAGCCCTGTTCTGATTGAGTTGCTACTACTGTTATTAGTATTAAACACATCAGGTACTCGTTTGAACCCAACTATAGGTACTCTAGGACGCATGTCCTCCATCACACATATCTTCAGACCAGACTGCCCCTCCTCCCCCCCCCCTCCAATCCTTGGAGCAATAGGGGTCCAAATACTTGTGGGGTTGGCAGGCTTGGACAGAGGTTGGTGGCGAGCTCCCACATCATTCGGTAGGAGGATTTCTAAGAGTCTTTGGGCAGGTCATTGGTCGCTCCTCCCGCTGTATTTGCTGTCATCTTATTCTCACTGGAAACCCCTACTCCTTCACGCCTATTGTAAGCTGAGGATGCTGGTTGACCCTGTTAGACCTGCTATTAGTTATTACACACACCTGTGTGCCTTAGCATGGTTTGTTTCGCATCAGGGCCAGTTTGGGGTTACTGGCGAATTGTTTGCTCCAGGGCTGAAGCGGGCGGTTCTAGAACAGGACTAGATTGCTTAGGCCAGGCAGCAGGACAAAGGTCTTTTCGGCACTGGCAGACTGGTGCAGGCTGCGAAGTAGTGCCATTGCAGAACATTGATTTGTCAACATTCTGCTAGGAAAGGATGAGAAGCAGTAAGGTATTGAACCATGGTGAGAAATTGTTGTGGGTTTCGTGCTCAACAGGAGCAAGGGAATTGCATTCGATTCGCAAGCTACAGGTACGGTCTACAGCACCAGAAACTGTAAAGCTGCTATGTTCGCCCGGGACTGGGCTGCCAATGTCATCTAACTTTACATCCAGCCACTAAGTAGGGAAAGACATACTTGCGATGGTGCAAGGGGCACTCAGCAGTAGAGTTAGTTGAGTGTCATCATACCCCGATATAACGTCAGTGATAAAACGTAGGTTGTGGCCACACACGACTAGGCACTCTAGGGCAGATGGGGACGGGAGTGTGCCAGTGCCAAGAGGGTGCGGGTTGCCTGGTTAGGGCGGCTGGTTTGGAGGGAACACTAATACGGATCGCCACAGAGCACATTTTGCGTTCATAGAAGGCTGAATTGATACTTTTATGGCATGGTGCCAGTTGCTTTAGTTATGCGCATGTTTCTTGGCTGTGTCAGGAACATTCAGAATGCAATGCTGGTGGTTAGCCTGTTGTCATGCTGTTCAGAGGTGTTTTAGCTCGGGCTTGGCCAAACATGGGTCATAGGCCGGTGGTCTGCGCTGGGATTCATGTGAACAATCAGGTGAAGCAGCAGAACTTGGAGGGGCTTGGTTTTGACCCTGGTTCAAGGGCGGAGCCTGGTTGGTCACTCAGCAGCCCGTCCTTGAGTTCGACGAAACGGCTACCATCGATGCGAGTACCGGGTAACTTCTCTCACACTCCAGCACTGGCTGGCAGCTAGGCAGGTGGTGGAAGTGGCCTTCCAACGGGGGCGAGATGGTCCATATGATTAAGGGATTCCCCGGGGTGACACTTGGTGCTAGAAACCAGATGGAGAACAATTGGCTTCCCCAGTATTCAAAATAGAGAAGAATTTTACTCGCTGGTTCTCTTCTGTGGTCACTCTGTCCTGTCCCTCCCTGGTATACCAGCAGAATTTTGGGAGGGCAAGGCTTCACATTTGGTGGTGACTGATGGAATGCGATGGACGCACTCCAACGGAGTGAAAGAGGAAGTAAGGCGGGCTTGTCAACCCTTACCCCCTCCCGCATTGGCACGGCCAGGCAGGAGTGTCCTGTCAAAGGGATTGTTCTTCAGCCATGCAAAGGCAACTTTGGACCATCGCCTAGTTTAGGTTTAAGGTCATTTCAGTCAAAAATCCCTGGGGAGTTTAGAAAGGATGGGGGAACCTGTCCTGATGGTGCATGCTGGCCGCTGGTCCGGTTAGGCGTAGACTTGTTTTGGTTGGACCTGGGAGAAGCCCGGTATCGGCATGCTGTAGGTAAAAAGGCCTACCGGGAGCCATGCGCAGTTGCACAGAGCAAAGGGTCTGGGCTTCATCATGCATGGTCTTTTACACGTCAAGTCCACAGGGTGCCTGGAAGGAGATGGGGTGCTCCTCTCTAGTTTAGGCTTGGACCTTCTCCTACTGGATCTAGGGGGAAGCTTTGGCTGCAGCAGGTTGTAAGTAAATAGGTCTACCTTGGTGGGGGGCCCTGGTAGTGACGGCCACTCCCAAGGCTGTGGAGGAGTTACAGGGCGATCCAGGGTCTGCACATACCAAGGGGTACATCATGCAGCAGCACCGCGGGGTGCTAAGCCAGGATACCCAGGGATGTTTGGCGTTGTCCCCTGGAAGAACGACGGCACCCCGTTAGCCGACAGGCGGTTGTGGGTCTGAGCAACCGGGGGCTGCCATGTATGCTCCGCCCACCCCTCACGGGGCAGGGGGCGTGTGAAGCAAGTGGACTGGGGTTCCACGGATGGGAGGGGTGGCCCCTCCCATTAGTTGGTATACACCATCTGGCGTTGCCATGGTGACTCTAGGCTTATCAGGCGGCATAGGGGCTGGCCTGCCCTGGGATCGCCCGTAAGATAACCCACCATGTTTGCATATTGGTTATGCTAATAAACCTGCAGCAATATTTCTCCACTTACAATACAGTGTCGTGTGGTTTATTTATGTACTTATGTGTTTTTTGACAACTGTTGCCGATATTGGCACTATGGGTGGTGCAAGCTTCCGTGGCTTGACGAGGGCCCTGGCACTTATTATTTTGCAATTTAAGCATATATTAGATAGACGCTCTATTTAGCTAAAATAACTTCGTTTGCATGTTTTCTTACTTCCCAAAATGCCCATGTCCTGTTGCAAGGCAACAGGACGTGGTGAAAGAGCGGAGTGTCGGCTGGCCAGTGACTAAAGTTCGCTCATTGCTGGTTGGAAGCGGCCTCACTTCCGGCTATTTTTAATCTGTCCTCGTAATAGCGTGACAATTGGCCTCTTCATAGCATGTAATTTCCTTTTATGGTGAAAAGAGATTGCAGGAATGTGTCGTTCAGAAATGTTTCAATTCAAGGGTTCTAACTAAAAATGGGATTAGTTTGTGGTGATTTTACGACTCTATATGTCAGAAATGCGAAAAGAGCCCCTCGCGTGACAGACCCATACGTCTGCAATATAGTCAGTGTTCCTTTCCACCAACTGACCTTTGAATAGTTCTAGCGAATTGCACATTTTTAAGAAGCATTGGCAAAACCAATAGTATTGGCGTTCCCAGCAAGTCTTTTTTGGCTTTGCCTATGCTTGCTTTTTGTCATGCTTTTTACAAAACTTAGTTGGGAAAGCATCCAGGCCCTCCTTATTATAAAGAAAAAAAGTTTAAAAGCAAAAATATTCTTTTTATCTCAAAAAGCTTACATTATTATAGTAATGTAACTGAAGGGAACTGCTGTGTTATTTGAAAGGCTCTTTTGATGAGAGGGTGCAGCACAGACCGCTGACAACGTGCAGTGACACAAATGGCCTCTTTAATGAAGAAGGTGCACAATTTTAATATATTAATTCTCGTAGGCAACACCGTGGTTCTAACTATAAACACATCATTATACATCGATATTAATCTACCCCCCATCACCTCTAAGTACCAAAAATTAACTTTGCCAAATCGTTATAGTGCACCGCAGCGAGCGAGCAAGCTGGAACAACCTACGGGGGGTTTGTGGGGATTCTCCCCCCTGAGAAAATTTTGAAAAAAGAGTGGACAAATGGTGCATTTTCAAGCAAATTTGAGAAAGCAGGAAAGTTAATAAAGCAATTGTGAAAGTGCACTTATTACATCAATAAAGATATGCTGTATAACATGGGTAACTGCTTATTCAGTATAACCACAGAGCTTTATAACAGACTTTTTTGTGAAATTAACTGACATTGCATTTATATAGCGCTTAGTACCCCAGACAAGGTGTTGAAAGCGATTGCCAGTGTCCTGCTTGCTTCCCTGAAGAGCGGCATATCGAGTACCTACATAATTGAGCAAAGTATAACAAGGTAACTGAACATGTGAATGTGCAATAGTGAATCACAGCACAGATAACAAAACAGACAGTGAGGCGCATAAATCATTTGGCAAGCCCCATACTTTTGGACTGTAGATTGATTTTACTAATATATAGCATGCGGGTTGACCGCGGGTAGAGTCAATGAGGATTCACACACTCACCCCAAGAGAAGGCATATTGCCCCCCATAAAGTGCGAGGTGGGACCGGCTCTGCTTGCTTGCTATCAACCGGGCATCCAGGGCCCCTAAATATTCCACAGCGGGCACAGGCCGGCAGCACTGATGGAGATGGTTCTTCTGTGTACAGTGCAGTCAGAGGACCGGGTTCAGGCCAGGATCTCTAAAATGGGGGACACTCACACTCTCTCCTCACGGACCAACTCCTGGAACCCCAGAGCAGCGGGCCTGGATGAAACTGGGTATATTTCGGCATCTTAAATGTGGAGTTTTATCAACCCCACTCCGATGTATGCAAGCTAAGCGGCACAATAGTCAAGCGTAACGAGGGATTACTTGTGATGAAAGTAGTTAAGTTGGCTGTCATTTACATAAATCCTCTGTCTGAGTAGAAGTAGCTACTTAAGAGAACTTATATCTTCAAGCATCCCAGGAAGAGGAGAAAGTGTTGCGGTGCAAGAAAGGAGGGTTCTTTGTGTCCCCCCCCCCCCCCCCCCCCACATGGCAGGGAGGACGGTGAAACTTTCCAGCGACTAGCGCAGGACAGTAGTAGGCACTCTGGAATTTTCACATGAAAATAAAAACAAATTAATCATTATAAATTAAATAACTGTCTGTGTCACTGTCAAACCTGGGGCTTCGAGGAGGATGCCAGAGAGCCCTCGGTATGCCTCCCGTCATGTGCCGTGAAAGACGCATGCCGTTGGCTCGGAGGAGACTTGCATTGGACTCCTGTGATAGCTTCAGGGCCGGAGCATGCTTTTGCTTTTTGCAGGGTCCAAAGGGGTTGGTGTTTTATTTTGAGGTGAGGCCTTCTTGAAGTGGTTTATTTACGCATAGGCAGGTTTTGTGTCGGGGGAGCTAAGTGCTCATTTCATTTCGAAGCTTCATGGTCCCTCACGGATGTTTGTCAGTCAGGTGCATGGCCAGGCCCAGTCATGACTTATCCATTGCAAATGTTACCGTCCGTTACCTCACCTCAGTAACCTGTCCCACCCACGCGCACATTTGTACTTGTTCCAGGACCTTGTCAACATCCTGAGTGGTGAACCTGGACGCAAAACGAAATGTCGGAATACACTGACTCGAACAGCGTACAAATTAATTAAGGTCCATTACTTCGCCTCTTAACAGTCATTTTCCTGGCGGCACAGTCAGGGAGGTTCATTTGATAATGAAAAACTGCATGATGACCTAACATTTTGCAATAAAAAACAAAGAAAAGCACTTGATCTGCGTAGCTGCAGCATTAACCATTAAAGCAACACAGACTACCATGACTCTGGTCAACGCAGATCAGACTCAGAAGAACCATAGGAGTCCAGAGCCTCGGGGTCATACAAATAGTGAAACTCACACACTATCCTAATGCACCACTTAACTTAACATGGAGGCACTGAACAATATTGTGTTGACAATATATATACTAAGTCTTACACAAACCTTGCTAAGCTCACACTCTTCTACTCGTCACTAGTCGCTGACGGTCACAGTCTATTCGCGAGCAATCTCGACTCTAGTCCAGTCAGTCGACTACACGTGCTCTCGTGCAGAGGAGGAGGAAGGGTGACTGGCCGGCCCGATTTGCCCAGCAACAGCAGAATGACCAATCACTGCATGGCTTAACAATAAGCCATTCCAGTGATTGTGCATTGCTACGTTGGACGCTGGGTGTGCCGGGCGGACCCTCCCACCCCGCGGTGCCAAGTCAATCCTGCCTCTGCTGCTCAGAAACTAGACTGGCAACCATGCAGGCATTGCATGCAGTAGCAGCCAATCCTGACTTTGCTCTCTTCAGAAGAGAGCTGCTCAGGATTGGAGTGAGCAGGCAAACTCGCCCTTCATTTTGTAACCACTGGGGGTCTGTGGTTTTGGGCAAACCCCCAGTCACCTTGTGCTTGCTTTGTAAAGGCCACTGTGCGCATGTTGGGCTCCTGGCTGCAGAGAGGCAGGCAGGCAAACCCAACATGCACAGTGCGCAGTCGCACTCACACTGTTATAATATTGCAATGCAATGTGTATGCTTTCAGCTTCAATGCTGATTCAGTTGACTGCAGGCCAGGCTGGTTGTCGTGTGACGGATACGTGACGCCGCCGGGCGACAGAGCACACTGCTTTAAATTAATAACATTTCAACATTGAAAGTTGAAATTGTATTAATAAGTTAAAGCGGCGCGCTCTTGAAATGCGCAATAATTATTAGTGGGGCAACGCCCCACCGCCCAAACGAAGAAACCGCCAATGGTCACCTTTCAATAAAATAGCGACTGGTATCCCAAACGACCAATGGCCATAAATGTTGTCCCCGCCATTGCCTTTCCAAATGAGCCAAACCCGACCTGCAGTCTTTCGGACTGCACGACTCACCCAAGGTCAGCTGCCTCTAAGTCGCTATTGTGAAAGAGCAGAATGCAGTCACGCACACTGACGTCAGCCAATGGCTGAAAGAGCTGACCCTTCGCCCCATGCTGTATTAAGCGGTGGGTGGGAGACAAATGTGAATGGCAAAGTAACAGACCAATGACAGCCGGCTGAAAGTCTCTATATGTGTATTACATCAGTAGTCTCTAAACTCCAATCAGTTCAAAACCGCGCCGCCAGACTTCTGACTGGAACCGCAAACAGACAATCTGCAAAACCTGCTCTTCGCTCCCTCCATTGGCTTCCAGTGCAGAAACGCATTAGATTCAAGGCCTTATGTCTGGCACCTAAGTCAATGCAGGGGATTGGTCCGCCCATTAACTCAACCATGGTACGCCCTTATAAAGCAAATAGGAATCTCCGGTCAGACGACCTGTATCTAGCAGAGATCCCTAGGATCAAGAGGACCAGAAGTGGCGGCTGGCTGTTTTCTTATAACGCCTCCAAACTCTGGAACTTTCTGCCTTTACACCTTCGCACAGTCTCCAATCATCTGGCTTTTCGTAACCAATTAAAGACCGCACTGTTTCCTTAGCTTTCTGTCTCCTTCGTGTCAGTTCATAGCGCTGGGACGCATCCGGGTAGCCATGCGCTCTACAAATGTCTTTCCATTCCATTATGCAAATAATTTTACTAAAATCAAAAAGTCTTGGCTAACGCCAGACCTAAGAAATGCAAGGATGTTTGGGGTGGTGGGAAAAGCTTATCACTGTGCTGTTTGTTACATACTTCAATCTGCTATTTCATTAAAATATGCCAATGAAAATCCCTGCAGTCTATTTTTATTAAGAATGTGCGTAGTGCTTTAGTCATGTTTTTCGAATTAATTATACGCTTTTCAGGTTAATCAGTCCATTATATTTGGATTAATAGTGCCCCAGATGAGCATTTTGTTCCCCAAAGCATTTCAAGCTATTCCCTCTTTCTCAGGAGGCTAATTTCAAGTAAATCTAGGGGGTGGGAGAGCAGGTTGTGTTTAACCCATATGTAAATTAGAACAAGCATTGACAATGCCACTAGATCTGGTCTATAAATTAAAATGCATTCACAGTCATTGATGGCTTTATGCACTCAGTTATATCTGGAAACTGTCGCCCTACCCTCTCATACATACATACACCCACTGACTAATTTTTGCATTCAGCACTTACACATCAACAATAAAATTCTCACAAACTCAACAACATACAAATAATAAATTCTAAGGATAAAAGTAAAAAACTTAAAATATGATGTCGCCTAAGCATGGGCTCATGCATGGTATAATAAATAAAAATGCACATTGCAGTAGCCTTGTTTTGGTATTGTACATACTGTTTCGCTGGTTCCATTTCTAGCATGGCCGCCATGTTTAGAATCAATGTATTGGTTGTCTTTCAATAGTATAAAATGATGTACTATGGAAAGTAACATTCCATGATGGGTACCTGGTTTAGAGGCCGTGGTTTCACAGAATGCAGACCAGCAAGCTGCCTGTTAGCACCCTCTGGGGGAGTTGTAGTATGCTGTAAAATGTTTTAAAATAAAACCAAGGAATGAAACGGGACAGATGAAAGGAGAAAATCCAAAACTAAAGGACTGAGCCTCCCTTGCAATGCTTGCGTGATCAGACAAATGCATGCACTCGCAGGGCAATGGAGACGAATGCTGTCACTAATGGTGATATGGTGCCATTGGTTGATCACATATGCACTTAGTCTAAAAAATAAGTGCACCTCAGTGCCAGTGCTGATGGGCTAGTTGTGTAGTTGTCCATGTTCTGCTTTTACCACCCACTAAAGTAGCACTGTAAAATATTTTTCCTTTTTTTGCAAAGTGAACCTTACTTTTTTAATAGTTGTAAGTCACATCTAAGGTATACCTTAAATGCCCATAAGGCAGGGTGCATGGTGTTCAGGGAGTAGTAAATGTATATTTAATGTTTTAACCCCTTGCATGCCCGCCCCTTTCCCCGCCCAGTGCCGCGCCTTGCATTAGCGGACGGAGTTCATGACGAGCTGGACTCGTCATGGGCACAGCGCCACCGCAGCCCATGACGAGTCCAGCTCGTCATGGGCACTGAAGGGGTTAAATGTCCTAGCAGTGAAAAGCCCCCAAAGTCCATTTCAATGTATCTAGGCTGACTCTCCCATAGGAAAATAGTGGGTTACCTTATGACCATGTATAATGCTTAGTTTCACTGTGAGAGTAGCTAGAAAAAATACTCATTTCATTTTAACAGTAATTTAAAATCTAGCTTAATGGTCAGGTCTGTTTTTGTATTCTTGTTTTATCAATTACACTTTTAGAAAGTAGTTATTTCTCTGCCTAACCCAAAAAGGGCATTTCTGCCAGTGTCGCCTGACTGCTGAGTTGGCCCCATCTGGTGAGGTGTGGAGAGGTGTTTTTCTCATATGCCCAGCCCCCGTTCTGGGCTTCAGAGGGTGCCTACCCTGTCACAGGAAGATGTAGCTCACACCTAGGTCTTCCTAGTCAACTTGGCCCCAAACCTAGCAGGAGGGGGGGGAGGAGAGGGGGTTACCCCAGAACTGGTTTGTAGTGACCACAGAACCGGTTTGTAGTGACCACAGAACCCTCCTGGGCCTGCAGAGAATCAGAAGGATTGTACTGCTGTCTTAATTCAGACTTAAAAATTGCTATCTACAGTTCACTTATTGTATTGTTGTTTTTGTCATGTTATTTATTAAAATGTACTCCTTTCTAAATTGGTTTGGAATTCTTCTTTGTATTAGTGTTTGAGTACTGCATTTGTACTTTAGCCGTTGACTCCAAGTACAGCCTGACTGCTTTGTGCCAAGCTACCAGAAGGTTAACGTACAGGTTTATTTAGTGACTTCTGCGGTTCACCCTACCCAGGATTGTGAATATTATTTGAGGTGGATTCTCGCCCCTACCCTCCCCCCCCCCCCCCCCCCCAACTACTGCTACATTTTTTAGTGTTGACCACATAAGATCTGGTGACTGCTGCGATCACCAGCCAGACCTAAAACCAGCAAAGAAATCATTACTGATGATATACTTATCAAAAATAAAGTTTAAGGAAATCTAGCGTTAAACATTAATATGATGCTCGTGTCCAGTTATTTCAGTATACGTCTGTCCAGGTTATTAAAATTAACTCCGATTAAGCCTGTGTATACTTTCATGAGCAATCAAAATGCTACTTTATGCTCCCTGAAGAGTTGAACTGAGGTGTGCTTTCCAAGTTAAAGGACATCAGTCATGGTTTGTAGTTGTAAAGTCTCACCACATTGGTCCGGACCAATCGGCCTCTGTTTCAAACCATCTAAACGTGCTTTGCTTTTTTACGTGCTCAATGATTTTCTGTACGGGGGAGGGGGAGAGGGAGAGGGGGAGGAACAGAGGGGGAGGAACAGAGGGGGAGGGGAGAGACAGAGAGAACACCCACACCTACATTTTATGTGTGTGTGTAAATATATATATACATCCACACCCCACCTCCTAGACTAAGGGGTCATTTGTACGATAAATCAATACTTGGCCACTGCCTAGAGAGATTAGATTGCCCCTGGACTAGAAGCATTGGATTCGGGTCCTATTACCCGCATGGGAAGAACAAAAGGTTGCTTCCCCTAGGGAGTCCTAAAACGTTGCACTGGCACCACCTACACCCATTTCACTGAAGAAGCTTTCAGCTTTTATTAGGTCTCGCCTGACCCAGCGCATGCGCTGGTCTGGCGAAACTTATTGAGAGGGCTCTAAAGTGCTACCAGGCCAGCCTAGAGCTACAGTACATGTGCGCGCGCGCCGCGCTTGACAGCGATTACTTTCATGGCCGCTTTGATGTTTGATCGCGATCACTTTCACGGCCGCTTGGCATAGCCAATAGGTCTCGCTTTTGGGACCTTTATAAGTATTTAGTTATGCAACTGTTGCATGGCTAAACACTTATAAGGTCCCAAAGGCTAGACCTATTGGCTATGCCAATGCTTGTTAATTTTATTTGCAGTTTTGTGTTTTCTGCCAATGATACAAAGCGCTCTGCCCCCCAGTGGGGCGGGGAAGAGGGCAGAGAACCTTCACAAAAGAACGCTTGGTCGTGGTTCCTTTAGTCCTCACTGCTTGGTTTGGGAGTTCAGCGGGTCCTACAGACTCAAGGGGCCCAGTAGTTAAACACCCTGCTGACACCTGGGCTGATCCGCAAGTCACGAGTTCTAACGTCATCAAGGCCAACTCAACGTTCGATTTTCTGAAATCTGTGAATGGAGTACCAATGAATTGGGTAAAGGTAATAAATTATATTTAAATAGTTTAAAAAGGAAGAGATGCGATCGGATGAGATATATGAAACAAGTTATTTTACTCCTGCAAGAGAGGATGTTAAATATTGGACTTGTCGTCCAGCTGTGCTTTAACCCCTGGACTGTTGACTTTTTTGTTTTTGTTTTAAATCTGTTTATTGGTTTTAATCAAAGCCATACATACATGATTTGACAACATTTCTGAGATGGTCAACAAATCAATGGACAGCGGTTAGTACTTGATGTGTACTATACCCTCTCCTCCCGGCACACTTGCTTATTCATCTCCATTTCAACTGTAGGCGATACACATTCCAATGCGACCACTTTTTATCCCACTTCTTGGGGCATCCCCGAGCCCCAAAAACTGCGGTCTCTGCTAGCATCCATCTGTCCATCTCGTTACTGGAATGTTGACTTGACCATTATATGCCTCCTTGACACGCTGCACTGCTCCCGATGGCCATGTTCAAATCCCTCTGCCTGGCGCATGCACATCCATCAGTCTGGACCACATTTTACTGTAGAAAAAAATGCAATATCTATATTCCTGGTTGTTCACTACACCTCTGGATGACTTCCTCCTCTTTCCCTAGATTTTATTGGGCTTGGGCTTGGACTTGGCAGTGGCAGTGCTTTTTCGGTGGCGGCTGCTAGATTGTGGAATTCTCTGCCCAAAACCCTGTGCAAGACGTCAGCAATTTTTGCACATCAAAGGCCTTGAACTGGGTGTATGGACTGTAATCACGTAATGACCTAGGTACAGATCCCATGGGTTATGGCTGCCACGTTCTAACCATGTTTTGGTCTATCGGCGCCAGGACACCTGCTTAGGTTATCACGCGCTTATTACAAGTGTAACATGTAACCGGCTAATGACAGGAAAACGCACCTGTTTTCACTACTACAAAAGTCAAA
The DNA here is from genome assembly GCF_964204655.1 of Triturus cristatus. Lineage (NCBI taxonomy): Eukaryota > Metazoa > Chordata > Amphibia > Caudata > Salamandridae > Triturus > Triturus cristatus. The sequence goes on along the minus strand of NC_140580.1, from coordinate 841,265,728 downwards.
GGAAGTGATTTTCCTGTCCAAGGAGTGCCCAATCAAGAACAATTGGTATATGGCAGTCTTTCTCCCCCCCCCCCCACACACAACTAAAAGCATTTGTGTATTTAGCGTTTTAGTGAAGTGATCCTGTAACCCCGACTTGGAGTGCTTGGGGGTTAGTTACGGGTATCTGCGGGGGATTTTATAATTGTAGTAGATGACAGTTCCTACTACTGTGAGCCGTAGCGCTGTTTGTTGCACCGTCCTTGCAGTTCGAGGAAGAAGGGAAAGCTTTGGTAACAGCCCAACACGGGGTCCAAAGGACTCCTGCAGGTACCACTAAAGGTGGGCGAGCCACTGAAAGCTCGAGCCTGAAGCCCGGCCCTTGTCCAGCTCGGAGTCGCGTTGGAACCTCGAGCCCATAACGAGTCGAGCTTTCATGCGGCTTTACCTACACCTTCACGGTACTCTCACAAAGAATTAAAAACCAAGCATTAGCATTTGAGGTAAAAATGAGAGACCCAATACCATTGTTGCTGGTCTGTATGAAGTGAAACCGGAAAACCTAGATAAATCATGCCTTTCCCGCAAGCAAATGGTGTGATTTTAGGCAGCTATTTTATTTTACTGATCTTCCTTATTCGTAACTATCCCATATGAAAGCTCCTCCAAATGCGTGCCTTCAGAAAACCAGCTGTACAAAAACCTATTGTGTTTGATATAATAGACTATCTGTAAGAATCTGGGCAACATACAGGGTTCACAGGTCTTCCTTCTTGGTTCACTCATGGCACTGTCGCCAGGGTGGGGCTGGAGCAGGAATGGTTCCAAATTCAGGTTTAAAAACTATTCATGTCAAAGCTTCCACATGTTAAAAGAATGCACTTTTTTGAAATTAGAAGAGACTTTATCATTAATGTTTGTTGTATGATTTAATGGCAAACGTTTTCCGGGCCCTAAGTGCCAAGCGAGATCCCTGGCTCGGATCGCTCTAGCTTCCTGGCTCGCCCCCCTCTAGGCACCACTGCCCCCACGTGTGCGCCTCTGCAGCTGCCCGTCCATCAGCGGCTACGTGCGCTGGTCACTAAGCCGTATTACCGACGTATTACAGCGCAGGTGTTTCCCTTTAGCAAAACTGGTCATCGGAGTGTGAATGTGGCACGTTGCCAAACTTTGCTGCTGTAACAGGAGACCCGAGGGGATGGTTGCAGCCACAAAGGCGTTTTTCAACAAAACAAAAGAGCAAATGAAACCCCTCGCTGAAGCAGTTCTATTGCTGCCCCCCCGCCCCCCCAAGAGGTTTTTGATGCGCCCTGCGCTTTGTCATTTCGTGTGCAGCAGGCACTCGTACCCTCACCTCTTACAATGTGTCCATCTCAGTAGGTATGCACTTAGGACTCCTGGCAGTTGAGCGAAAATCCACCTAAAGTAACGAATGTATTTGTGGGTTCGGGTTTTACTATATATTCTCAAATACTGAAAACAGCCCAAACTTTTGTTTAAGATTTTTCCAGTTGTACATTTCCTACTCATTGCTAACGACGAGTAGGCGCTTAACTGCAATAACCAAGGGTACTCGGACCTCTTGAGGGCCGCAGGTTTCTCCTGTGCATAGTCTTTCAGTGCTTAGTGTCAAGTATGTTGGATACAGCTTCTGATACGATCGTGCAGCTAGGCGCTGTATTCTCGTGTGGGCATACCGAGCACCGGCTGTACGTTTGGTATAAGAGGTTTGTTTCCCTCGCGGGGCACCATACTTTGGTTTCTGCTCAAAGGCTACCTGCCCAGTGATTGGTTGCAGGCGAGGCTTTCAGCCAAATTACCTTTTAATAGGCAGGGCTCTGAAAAGACGGGGCTTACCTGCAGATGCTGGTTCCTGGGGTTCCTTTAAGGAGTAGAACTCCCTCCAGCATGGTTTCTGCAGCGCCGCGGGGAAGTGCAGCTCGTTCTGGGCCGGCCTGCGCCGGACACTGAGCCCTACTGCAACCTCCCGGTCCATGCTGAAGTTTGCGTTCAGCAGCGGAGCTCTGGGGAGGGCTGTGGTGCTCTGAGATGAACTCCTTGTGTTCCCCCTTTGCAGATCCCTAGACACCTAACTGTATGTAGAGACCGGACCCTGCTGGTCTGGACATAAAAATGTCTCCTGTTTGCAGTGGATATCTGGAGACACCAGAACCTTGTTGTGAATTCTGTCTGTTTCACTGTTGCTGCTCAGACTCTGCTAATTCTTGGCCAATATCCTGTGCAGCCTACGACAGCCCCCTTGGTAACCAACAAAACAAGCATTTGCAAAGCAATAGGTCTCGCATTTATGCGAGTTTGAGCTATTGACATTGCAAATGACAATGCCTTTTATTTTTGTTTTTTTAACATAAATAAAAGGCATTGTCATTTACAATGCCAATAGCTTAAACTCATGTAAATGCGAGACCTATTGCATTGCAAATGCTTGTTCACTATTTTGTCATTTCCACACACGTTAATACTGTCTGCATAAATGTTTTATCAAGTGAATACCAGTTAAACACACACACAGCCATCAGCAACTCAAAGGTGACCAGATAACCTCTCCAAAGGGTCTGTCAATGTGTGGCACCATCTGTGGCTATTTGTTTACTTTTGAGCCGTTTGAGATGGAAACAATTTTTTTTTTGTTGAAATCTAAAAATTGTGCAACAGATGGTAGATTATGCTGAAAGTGCAGCAAATCGACATTCAATACCGAATATGCCACAGAACTACAGCTCCCGTGATTAGAATAGTTGAGTAAGAAAAATATGCCCCCATTTTATAACCTCAGTGAAGTAGCTATGCCTTTTGTTGCCCGTGACGGGTCCTGCATTTTTTGCCCGCGAGCCTAATGTAAAGGGGGGGGGGAGGGGGGGGGGGTTTGCTGGCGATTCCTGCGTTGCCCCGTGATGGCCGCAGGTAAGGGGGGGGGCGGAGTGTCCCCCCCCCCCCTTGCTGCTCCGCTGTATACCCTTGCTAGTTTGTATATCGACTCAGCATTTTTGAGTGTTTTAACCCCCCTTTTAGGCAGCCCACGTAAGCAAATTAAGAAAAGGGATTGTTTTTTTTTTTTTTTTTTTTTTTTTTTTTTTGAAAAACCTTTATTGATGTTTCAATCATTTACACGTATGGGCCTACAACCCCCCGGGGCCGGCCGCTAAGTAACCAGGATAATAATAGCAAATGTCAACACAGGCGGCACCTCGGAGAGCAAAGTCTTCAATCCAATATAGTCCGGCCAATGAGCCGCGCAGGTAGGACACCATGAGAGAAAGGGTTTTCCATTTTATGATAAGACAAAACAGTAGGAGCAGGTGCCAAACAATTTCCCAACAGCGAGAAGGGGCAAGGATAAGAGACGTAACCAATAAGCAGCACTACGTTAAATCAATGGCGCAGGCGCGGGAAAGTACGGATGAGGAGAAATATCAAAGATAGTTGCGCCTACAGGTCCCCATACCTCAAGCCCAGCGAACCCCCCGGAAACTGTGGCACACATGAAGAGCAAACGATTCACAATCAGGGTGGTGTATCGCACTGATCCCAGAAAAAGAAAGCAAAAAGAAACAGAAAAGAAAACGGAGGCCATGGAAAAAGAGATAAAGACTAAAGCGTCCCCTCCCCCATCCCCCCACCCTGCACCTCTGCGAATGAGTATGGCCCCACCCCCCAGCAGTGTGCCTGTCGCCCTGGAACTAGACCCGAAATATAGAAGAGACAGGGAAAAAGAGAGTGAGAAAGAGCCCCCCCAGACGGGGGGGCGGGAAGGATATAATAAACTGGAGGAGGGCCTTAAAAACATACCCCCGGCTTCTCCCTCCCGCACGGTGAAGTCTCCCCCCAGCAAACGATTAGCAGCACCAAATCGACCATATCAAAAAAGGGGGGGGGGGGGAATGGGGAGCATTATACACCAACCATGCGAATAACCACGAGAGCGCGCAACCATGAGTCCGCCTGTCTACTAGGTGACCACCCCCGAAGGATCAGCCTCAGCCTTGACCGCTTTTTGCGATTCTGCCCATGTCTGTCCCTCGACCCAGCACCATGTCCGATGTCCCAAGGTACAGGAGTGTCCAAAAACAGTCGGGAAGCGCCGCACACAGATGGGGTGGAAGTCTCTGCGCATCCGCACAGACCGCTTCATGGAGGGGCGTCTTTTCCAGTGTCGCCCCAGGATCTGCACTGCACACAAGGTCCAGACAGGCTGAATCAGCCAAATGAGACACACGTTGCTGGAATTGTCCCTGGGCCGCCGGAGACCGCACACGGGACAAGGCCACCATCTTCCGCTCGGGTCCGATACCTCCGGAACAAATCAAGTCCACAGTTAGCCGACCACACGGTAGCATATTGTCCGGAGTGTACGGCTGTACACTAATCGCGGGGGGGGCCGCAACATCTTCCTCTTGTGTGCAGTGTGGAAAGCCACTGTGTACCTGTGGACCAGCATGCCGCCACTGTCCCAACGCTGTTACCACAACATCTAGCTTCCCCTCCAGGACCCCGGCTCCATGAGCCAAGGAGTAATGAAGGGCACCAAGGGCCTCCAGGAGGTTGCCGTATCCCAGAGCAGCTCCCTCCGATCGCTCCGCCACACTCCCGTAAGTCACACACCCCCAGTCTCGTTGCGTCCCAGCGGACAGGATGGTAGGCTGCATCGCGACAAAATGGCCGCTGGGAAGGCCCGACTCGTAGTTGGGCCAGGACCCCGGGAACAACTCCTCAAGGTCCACGTCGCTGAAGACAGGGATCCTGGGGCAGGCACAGATTCAGCCGTTGCGCGGTCACGGGCAACAGTCGTCTCCGCCACGGACCAGCTCCCGCGAAAAGCCGGGAGCAGCCCGCAAGGATCAGGGCGAGCCAGGGACGGCGTCTGGGCAGCTCACCATCAAAGGCAGGGGCAAACGCCACGGAGTCCGAGAATGGCACACCCGGGCATGTCCTCAGCCCGCAACGTTCAGCAGGGGGGAGCGGCCGCAGCAAAATGCAGGCCGAAGGGAGCTCCACTTCGGTGGACCGACTCCACCCAGTCACCACAGGCCGCTGTTGTTCAACTGCCACCCGGCCAAGGCGTCCACTCGAGGTCCCGGCTTCGGGACCGCACGGGCCGCAAAGTTCAACCGCTGATTTCTCCGGTCGTACGGCAGTCAGAGACCTCGGAGTCACACAATCGGTTGCCACTTTCGTTCACGAACACGATCTCGTAGCGCAGAATAAGGATCTCATGCAGGATATCCGTGCGGGATGCGGAGGTTCACGGAGCCGGGAATCTACGCTGCCGTCCCGGTCGCCATCTTGGCTCCTCCTTCAAGAAAAGGGATTGTTACTGTGAAGAATGTATGTGACCGTCCCTCTGATGTACATTCTTCTTAAAATGTTCATAGGGGGAGGAGAAAAAAGACTGAACATCATCACAAGGCAAAATAGAAATAGGGCCTGGATTAAAAGCAGAAGGTGGGGTGGGACAAGATGGGGCAGGAGACAGGTGACTGGCTATCATGGCAGGAAAGAAGAAAGAGGAGAGAGTTCCTTAACAGTGGAGGAGAGAAAATGCATCAAGTATCATAAAGCAGATGAGGGAGGAATGTAACATGAATGGGAGGTCACAAAGGTATAAAACACAGGCAGTTGTCGGGGGTGAAAATGAATCATGGCACAAGCTGAGCAGGCAGACGAAGGGTGGGGCACAGAAAACGCAGGGATGTGGGACATGAAAAAAGGAGACTTATCATCTTCCAAATTTCCTCCGAGTTTTACGGGTCCGGTAGTTTGCATGAAAGGGGCATGTGGCAGGGTGGACATAGAGAGAATGTGGACTGACTAGCTTAACAAATGGAGGAATGGGAAAGAGGAAGGGCAACCAGGTGTAACCAATAGGATGGTGGCAGAGAAAGGGGGAGGGAGGGTTTGGAGACAGAGTGGGGGCAGGGAGAGAAAAAGGCAAGGAAACCAGCACCAGGATGAGACGAAGAGACAGGGAGCATATAGATAGGGGACTGTGTGGAAACAGTAAACTCAAAGGAAATGAGTGATGCAGGTTAAGAACGTAGGGACAGAGAAAACAAGACGAGCAGGAAGTGGGATAAGGGAGGGGGTGGCAAATGGAGTGTACATTTCGCGGGCGCTTTGATGTTCGCAGTGGCCGCGCGGCTCACTGAGAACATCAAAGCGCCCGCGAAATGAATGACAGGCTGCCAAATGGTGCGCGCGCCTGGCTGGCGCACATGCACTGTATTTGGAGGCCTGAAAGCACTCGTTTGCTCTTCCAGATCCCCCATTTACAAAAGCTCTCGCGAGAGCAGCGCTAAAGCGCTGTCTCAGGCGAGACCTAAAAAGGGGACGCTCTTGGGTTGGGTTACAATCTTTCGTTCGCGTCCTGTTGTCAGATCAGTGAGACTGTCCGGAGTTGCAGATTCATCTCCTGACCTGTTCTTGGTTCTGGGTGGGAGAGAGGGGCGCCTCCTAAGGGTTCATTTTGTCCATGTCAGCATGTAGAACTGCCATCCTACAGATACCTTTGCTGTTAGCTTGGGCCTTACTAGAGAAGGTTTTTTGTGTGCTTTAGAGACCAAAACATTTAATTGGATTTCAAGGCATATGTTCAATGGAAGTGCAGCGAGCATGAGCAACTTTTCCCACTCCGCTTATTGTGAATCCTGGCCGTGGTGTCGGGACCAGCCCAAATGAGGGGCTGATGGTCATACGATTGACCCAGGGTTTGCTTATCCCATACCTAAATACTTTCAACCCCACAGATGAGTTCTGCAGAGGTCCTTTTCCCTAGAGTCCTTCTCTTTCAGCTGTGGATGTTCCCATATCTGATAGGATCCTGGTCATTCCCCCAGGACTGGGTTACTGTACAGTCAAGTCCTTGACAACACCACGACACCTTTTGGGATAGCATAACGGTCTGAAGTTGTAGGGCTGTGTCACTTGACCAGCGGCACGTAATGTACTTGCAAATTACGTCTGGTCATTTGCCAGCTCCTGTGCTGGTTCTTTGGGTTATTGGGAGACCACCAGCAGATACCCTGTGGCTTCTGTGGTGCCAGCCCCTCTGCCACATGCCCAGTCTAAGAATTAAAAAGCAATTGCATGTCGTATGTACAGTCTGTCCATGTGGGGATGTAAAAAAAATGAATAAAAAAGGAGGATCCAGCCAGATGGATCCATCACCACACTGGAAACTTTCCCAAATTAGTGCTCACTCCAGAAGCAGTTCAACAGACGGAGTGACAGGGTGTTGAACCCTTTCAAATGGCTGTGTCCAAAGTTTGTCCGGGAGGGCTGGAACCATGCCAGAGTTTTTAGATATTCACGAGCTACATTTCCATACATTAAATGTAAAGGTGACTCATTATGTAGTGTTGTGAAAATCTGGCATGGGGCTACCATCCTGTATGATGGATGAACAAACCACTCTCCTGTGGTTCCTACTAGTGATCAGTTGTCACCAAACTAAAGACCCCAGAGGAGACATAAACGATCATTGATGAAAGACTATTCTGCAGTTTGCCCGTCTCTAAATAAAGCATGGCACCACTCCATCCTGACCAATTTCTGCCTCAGATCACCACTACATCACCCTCTCCAGACCATGATTTGCCAGAATTCTTGAGTTCAAAGCACATTGGGCACAGGGGTTCCGATTAGAGTTTAACACAAAGCCTGGTTTAAGAAATTTCAAAAGAAGATTGTGGTCCCCCACGACTTAAAAACATTATTGTGCACTCTACTGTTTACAATTTATTTTCATTCTCAATTTCAACCTTTTTTTAGGGTGGAGCATGCACTAGCGCATGCGTCTTGCTTGCGAGACACTGTAGTATCCAAAAAGGGCTTGGAGCCCGCCCGTTGCTTACCATTTGTCTGCTCCTGCGTCACTCTGCTGGGCAGCCGTTTTAATTCGCCAGTGCAGCCGAAACATCACTTCCACCGCCTGCTGTGGAGCAGGGACCAAGCACAGAATTGATTCAATTTCATCAGTGCCCGTCCGCTGCTCCTGACGCAATTTGGGTACTGTATTTTTTTTTCCACCAGCTGAAACGTCACTTCCAACGCTTGTTTTCCACAGAGTTTGCTTTGTAAATGCCCCAGCATCAGCAATGCGCTCTGTTCCATGGAGAGAAACTCTAATCAAGGTTGGCCATGTTTCAAACCTTTTCTTTACAGGTCGTGTGGGAATTTCCAAAGAGAAGTGGTATACAGCTCCGCAGCAGCAAACCTGCTTCCAGCCCACTGCTTTCTCATGCTGCTCACACTTCTAAGTAGGCAGTTTTTAGATTGTAAGCACGTAAAATGCAAGAGTCGAGGGAAGTGCTGTAAATAACAATCGCTCGTAGACTCAGTTCCCTGAAGGCACATTTAATAGTTTGTAAAGTAGCCAGCCTGACAGCATGTTCTGCTTCTATTTTTTCAAGAGCACACCGATGCCTTCTTTTAAGAAACAAACATTTACATCTCTGAAAATCCTACCAAAGCAGACAGGTGATGCGAGGTCTTTTTATGCACCGAGGGAATCCGTCTTTGGAGTTGGCTCTTTAACCCTTAAGTTATTGGAACCTTGTTTTTGGAATCACCAACGCTCGACCAAAATAATGCATCATGATGGTTGACCCTTGTTCTGTAGTCGCCTTGGCACTGTGTGTTCATTTGGTGTGGATTGCTCTGTTTTTGTTGGTGTGCTTTTGTGGTTGCTATTTAAGAAAACTGAAGTCTATTCTTAGTACGCCCTGCTATCTTACAGCCTTCTCCTTATTTATTGAACACTTTGCTGCTCATGAACCATGGACTTGGGCTAATGTCATAAAAATGTATCCATTATGTTTGCCAAAATCGTGCACTGCCCTTACCCTGAGAAAGCGCTGCAATGGTATGATAGCGATATTTGGCACTATACAAATGTTTAGATGTGCCCAGATGAATCTATGCCGAGAGGCAGCTGTCTTGCAGTCCTGGGATGTATATATTATACTAATCGGTTCCTTCTGGATAGAAGATTGGTCTGATTCCATTCAGCCAATCGCACGGATGCACCTGAAAGTAATGACTGGCAAAAGCAAAGTCCAAGACTGGTGACGTGTGCTCACCAGATTACTCAACCAGGGCTTTAAGTGGGATGCAAAAAGTGGGACGTAGCCTGTAAACACGCTAACTAACTTTTTAAGATCCATATAGTGTGCCACTCGACCAGTATTTGAGACAAGACTAAGTAAAAGATGTGCAATATAAACGGGAACTAGATCAATGTCATGGATGACTCCTTTTTTTTTTTTAACATTAGTTGTTAAAAAATCGGTCTGTGATTTGCCACTAATGATCAGGACATGAATAAAGGGCCCGATAGGAATTCTGTTTTTAATTACTAACGGGTCTGAAACCTAGAGGAACCCGGCCCATTTAATGCCCAGTACTCTACAAATGTTCCTAACATAATTACTAGGGACTGGGTTACCCTGTTTATTTTCCTGTGCATGGGATTTATAAGTGCAAGCACTATGTATGAAGAATGTTTTCGAAATGTATGTGGGATTGCATAATTATTTTTTTCCGTGTTTACACACAAGACATGGATAATATTTTTTGCAGATCGTGCATTAAAGTTTGAAATTGACAGCCCCATTTTGTAGCCGGGCCTCTGCTCTTTAACATGATGGGAAACTGGTTCAGTGTTCAGGAGAGAGAACATTTTAGGAGCTTTTTTCTCTTTACTAATACAACCGTGCCCTGCCGCATTGTTGCTTGCTTCCTCTCGTCCACAAAAAAACACCGACCAAGCCAAATGGCTCTCACATATGCAAGAGCTTTTTGGTTTGGTCAATATTCTTTGAGCCGCGGTTGCAGGGCCGCATGGCTTAAAGAAAATAAAAGCGCTATGATACGTTGGCTGTGTCCTATTACTTTCTTTCCTTTACTTTCAGCCCCGTTGCACGGCAGCCATGTTGCTGTGCAACATGGCTAAAAAACATGGACATAACTAAAGGATATTGTATAGATGAGACCTATTGGCTTTGCCAATGCATGTTTTCCTTACTGGACAAATTAACTTGAGTATCCATTAAACTTTCCCTAGGTACTTATGTTATTTTTTTTTAAAGTAGATGATCAAATTTTCCAGTGTTGTTTCGAGTTCATTGTTCTATTTTGTTTGCATTGCATTGTGCTACATTTTCTCAAACACTCTGCACTTTACTCAACGGAAGCCCCTGCTATGGCCTGGTCCCAGAAATCGGCCTATCACTTTACTCATAATCCAGACGGCTGGGTATTTATTCTTCGTGTGGCTGTTTTTTGTTAGGTCTCGGCTAGCGAAGGCTGCGCTTGCGCAGTCTCGCTTGCGAGAGATAATGACTTGGAGAAGAGGGGCTTGAACCCGCCCCTCTTCTCCCCTGTTCTCCATTGGCTGGCCTCTTGAATGCTGGCCAGCCATTGGAGAAGAGGTCCGTCACTCCGAACAGGCCCCGTCCTTTTCGGATTCGGGGGCGTGTTTTTTTCAACTTTTCTAATTATCTCCTCCAGCCAATGGCAAGAGGAGAGAAAAGCAAAACACACCCCCGAATCCGGAAACGCCGCTGCCTTTCTCCGAGGCATTTCTGCTTCGCCTCGGAGAAAGGCGGCGGCGCTGGGACTGATGTCTTCAAACAGGCATCCCCTCTCCTCGCTGCTTCCGTCCCTGGCTGGTCTGTTTTCGTGACACTTAAGTCTTTTAAATGGTGCCGGTATAGTTTGAGCACGTTGGCATACTGGCTGGCCCTGAAGGGCCTTGCTTGCACGGAAAGCCAGAACTTTATGATGCCTCAAGAACTGGTATGTTAACTTTCTTGCTAAAAAACAAAGTGCGGATTTTGTCTAAAAAGCGAAGTTTGGATTTTGGCTATTACTATCCCATCCAAAAGTTTGTTCCTTGGCTTTGCACGAAATTGAACAACAATTACACTTGGGGAAATGAAACACAACTCGGCTGATGCTATCAGACCGGTAGGAGTATAACTCGAGATGATTCGACCCCCCCTCCCCCCCCCCCCAGTGGAACCCGCTAGGAAAACCTCCTCGCTGACAGATGGCCATGGCTTACTCGACCTGTGTGGCGGTGTGTCTGTACGTGCTGCCGCCACCGCATGCACGCGCACCCACGTAATCTACTTTTCAGGCTTTTTACATCTCAATCAAGACAGTTAAACGCCAAACAAGTTCTAGGTGGTTGGGGGGTTTCTTGATACTTAGGGTTAGTACGCTTTCACTCCACGTTTGAAGACAAGCTTTTTCTTTCCGGAATCTTTTTTCCAGGGAACAATTGCTCTGAACGAAAACAGTAATTTGGTATTTTCCAGCATATCGCGTGCAAACAATCTTACGAAATTCCCGGAGCACTGAACTGTAGCTGCGTTATATAGCATGGCCATCTCCGCTGGCCACCATACTCTGCCGGGGGCGGGGAGAGAATTTTGCCACGGTCCCTCGGAAGCTGTATTTTACTAGTAAACAGGAAGTGGTGCAGGAGCTCTGTGTGTGCGTGTAGGCTGCCGAAGAGTAAGTGAGTGGATACAACGCTGGTGTTGCTTGTGTCCAGTCACCAGGCGCTGCGGACGAAGAGCGTATCTTTAACATTTAGCGGGGCAGATGCCATGTCCACGTCCCTCGGAGGAGATGGTGGTAGCTTAACCAGTTAATACCCTTTACTCAATCTGGATATATAATTTTGTTGTAGTTTTACATAGCGTCCACTTCCTGTGATTCTGGGCAAATCGCTTAATCTCCCCGTGCCTGAATGTGTAATGTAAATACGGTGCTATGCAAAGCGCTCCAATACCTTCGGGTAGAGTTCGCGCAATATAAATATACAAAAAAAAAAAATAGCGCGAACTTTACCTGGAGGTGTTGGAGTGCTTTAGATGAGCACCAACCAGTTACATCACACGAGGAAACTTACTGTTTTGTCTTCTGTGCGCTTCCACTAAATCATTACTGGATTCCGAGCCCCAGCCCGCGTCATTATTGTAAGCTCGGGACCCCTGTTTTAAGCAATTTCTATGATTTGTTTGAACCTCAAAACAATATACAAAAACATGTATACACCAAACAAACACTCAAATATTTAGTTTACTTTACGATCAAACATAAACAAGTTTTCCCGTTTCAATTTAGCTTTTTTATTTGTTTATACTTGATTCATTTTAACCTATTTAATTTTAATATTTCATTTTGCTACAGTCCTTGAGTAACCTGCCCAAAAATGAATGAGCATTAGGCAGCGCATACTGCGAGGGTGGACCACTGCCGCTTACTGCTGTGGCATGGCTGAAGCCACAGTAAAGGCAGTGGCACCAGGCAGGCAGCAGCAGCGAGTGAAGTCTGAACTTGCCACTTCATTAGGAGGGGGTGCCCTGCTGTTCCACCTCGCCCGGGACTGTTTTCCCTCTAAAGTTCTAGTTTGTCTTCAGTCAGCGTGAGGGCTCCCCTCCCCCTTAGACCGAGCCCCCATGGGAGGGGGTAAGATGGAGACACTAATTACAACAATTCCTACCCTGCCTAAAGAACAAAGGAGGGCCCCTGAATACTAGAATAAAGAGTGCAGGGGAGGACTCGAAGTCCCAGACATCAATGCGGTAGGAGTCACCGACACCGCCAACATTGCACCCAACGTCCGGAGGCACCCATTTACAGCCGCGGGACACCCGCTGCACGGGACACCGCTAACAGTGCAGGGGCTGGACTCGAAGCCCCAGAAATCAGTGCGGCAGGAGCTGCCCACACCGCTGACTATGCACCCAGCGCCTGGAGGCACCTATTTACATCCGCGGGAATCTGGCTACACGGGACACCACAGACAGTGCAGGGGCAGGACTCAAAGCCAAAGACATCTGCGCCACAGGAGCAGCCCACAACACCAACGTTGCACCCAGCACAAGGAGGTGCCTATTTACAGCCGCCGGGTATCCCGCTGCGCAAGACGTACACGGGAAGTGCCTGGGCAAAGACCTTTCTAATCAATTCTCTAAGGGGCTGCAATATAACTGCCACTTTCACAATCTGATATCCATTAGTGGTTGTGGAGCCCTTAGTAATCAGATTGTGCCAGTGTGCAGATCTCTAATTCGGAATCTTTATTAGTATTGACCAAAGGTCCATTCCACCGAATAGGGAGGTGGGTGGGTGAGTGAGGAATCTGTGGTTAGATAGAAAATACACCAGAAAGAGCATTACCGCAGTTGAGTAACTTTTCTTCTGATGGATACTTTTGTTACTGTTAATAATTTTGTTAATGTTAATAATTTTATAAAGCTCACAAATACCAATTGGCGCTTTGACATTAATGTCAAATGTGGTGACAGAACAAATGCATGGAACTGAGTTTTAAACAAAGGAGCAGAAAAGCCAAGTTTTCAGTTGTTTCCTAAACCTTAGAAAATCTAGCTGAGCTCAAAGATAGTCAGGCATTAAGTTTCACCATATACAGGTAGAATGGGAACAAGCATTTACAATGCAACGGTCTCAGCATTGTTAAAGTTAGAGCTATTGGCATTGCTCATGACATTATTTTTGTTTGTTTTTGTTTTTAAAACATGTAGAGAAACGGCATTGTTGTTTACAATGTCAATAGCTTAATCAGTGTGTGTGTGTAGGTGGCTCTGTGTGTGGGTGCAAATGCAATAGGTCTCGCATTTGAGAGTGATTAAGCGATTGACATTGTAAATAACAATGCCGTTTCTTTAAATGTTTTAAAAACAAACACATAAACAAAAATAATGTCATGAGCAATGCCAATAGCTCTAACTTTACCAATACCGAGACCATTGCATTGTAAATGCTTGTCTGAAGCATGTCTTGATGTCAACAGGCGTGGATGCGTCACCCTTGTTTCTGTGATCTTGCACGTTCACTAATGAATGTCTCTTTTTGCAGGTGAATGTGCGGAGCTCCCGGCAGCCCCAGAGTTGTTGGACCCAGCGCACCCATGTAGAGAAGCTCCTTTTGGTCGTGGTGGTGATCTTGGCAGTTGCACTTCTGGCCTGCATCTTGTCCTTCGGCTTCCAGTACAGAAACAGTAAGTGACTGAACTGGGCCAGATTGGAGAGGTTGGGGATGCGGGGGGACCAATCCAACAGACTGGGGCTTTAAATGTTTGGGATTAACGAGATGCCCAATATTCCTTCACCCGTGTATTACTTTTACAGTTTAACATGTCGGGCTGTACTTTTGGGAGATTCTCGACTGGCCAGCAGCATAATTCTGCCCCAGCCCTGTTGTCGGCCTAGAGCAGGGTTCTTCAATGTTGGCCCTGGAGGACAGGAGCAAAAACAGTTGATGGACAGAATGCAGAACAATGTCATACATACACCCCAGTACAGAGATCTGGGCCTAAATCCATAGTTTGTTTGCTCACCATGCCTTTCCAGTTTGAACCCAGCCATATGCAAATCAGTCTTGACCCTGTGCCTCATGGGAACAGTCCAGTCTGAACTGCCAAGCCGTGGACCGGATGCATGCCTGATTTTTAAGATAACTATATTAATCTAAATGTGGATATGCAAAAAGTCTGGCATGGATCCGGCCCTCCAGGACCGACATTGGAGAACCCTGTACAAGAGCACTGACCAAGTGGGAAATGTTCTAGTATCTTAGACATGTCTTGATCCTTGAAGTTTTGTGGGTTTCCTTGGTGGACTCTTTTCTATTGCTTGGGAGTCTGAGCAGGAAGTTCTCAGCACCAGTAAAGGATAAAAGGCTGATGATAAGGATTTAGCATGTTCACTAGTGGTTCACAATTTTTCAATAAGACTTGGATGTGGATATTGAAGAACCTCAATATCTACATCAAGCCATTAGCAACCCCTTAAGCCATTGCTCTCTGCAGTTGGGATGACTATGGAGAGCTGTCACATAGTCCAAGCAGTGCTGATTCTTATGACTGTCACTATGGTATAGTCCACAACTCGGTGAGAAAGTCCCACATCATGAAATAGTTTAGGGCTTCCCCCGAAGTGTTGTAAATAGGAATGATATGATTCTCAATTCATTCCATAACTGCCCCACCTCTCAGTAGCCCTTGTTTCAGTCCACACCCTTTCAGCTCATGGATGCAGTCAGTCCTGAAATGCTTGCCCAGTAAAGGAATGTCATTTGAAATCATGTTACTTGTCCGCCAACCCTTGCCATCTGGATATGTATCCTCCATCTACGGATGTTTTGCAGGCAGTACTGGTCACAAAATAGTGACACCTACAGAAATCTGCCTCAAAGTTATTTCTTGCTGTCATCCTGGAGCTCTGTCTAGGGCCGTGTGCCTCCTACAGGGATGCACACTTTTAATGGTATTGTTCTATCGCTGTAGCTCTTTCAAAGTCCGACGGGACAAGGATCTCAACTCTTCCATACCTCTGTCCCAGCGAAGGCGAACAGGACATGAATTCAAGCCAGAATCACATGAACCGAGGATCTGCAGGTCTGGGTGTCCACAACACTGTAAAACCTGCCGTTAACTGCGCAGCTTTGTCCTTTTTTGAGAAGACACAGCTGAGAGGAGCAAGGACACACATCCACCACAGTAAACTTCCCACAGTCCAAGGGTGGTCCTAATTTCTTCGAAGATCGATGTCAACAACCTGCTGCAGGAGTGCATCAGTGCTCGATCTACGGATTGTCCATCTCTACTGCTGTCTAACCTTTGTCGTAGAGTGTGGATGGTTGTCGCACCATAGCCAAACTGGATTCCATTCAATAGCCAGATTAAATTTAGACTGCTGTAGATCGTGTGCGGAAGATGGTACTAAACAGGCCCACCATTTCTCCACGTGTACTCCTTTGCAATCTGAGGCTTGCTGCCGCAGTACATTTTTCTACCATGTCTCTGTGGGAAGGAGCTTTCCCGTCCTGGCGGGTAGGCGTAGCAACTTTTTCCTTGATCATTGGTGTGCCACAAGCGATCAGTCTCTTCTGCAATTTGTTAACTCCTGCTCTTTCCTCTCATAGGAATTAATTTAAACAAAGCCTTTTCTCGGAATATCTGGATGGATTTGTCCAAGTAGCAACAAGGCACTGCAGAAGGAATAACCAGACCTTCTTCAGTCGCAGACATTTTCTGAAGACCTGTCTTCACGTCTGTATTATCCGCCGATGCATACTTTTAAAATTATAGCTTTTATTTGTTCTTCCACGAACCAAATTCCAACATTGACAGTACATCTACAATCCAACCGCATTGTAGGGATCCATTTGTCATCACAATGATTTAGTATTGGGGTCTGGGAGCACAGGTGTCACATTCGTGTTCCAACTGGTCCCGCGTCCCCGTCCCCCCCCCCCCTCCCCACACCCTGCTCTTCGCAGCCATCCATGGCGCAGTCAGTTCTCCCTATATCATGGCATTTATTCCTTGCTCCAGTGCAATCAATCCCACTACGTCCCATACTTTCACTGGTTATAGTTTGTTTTAGTCTTGGCTGCCTTGCCGTTTCAATTGTCAGCCTGCAGTATAAAGACCGTAGATTGTTCTCAGCTGCCTTGTCTGAGGATTCTTATGTCTTGCTCTGCATTGGCGTCCAGACCCGGACGTTGTCTGTCAGTTTTTCAGCATGACTAGGCATCTAGTCCAGTCTACTTAATTTGTCCCGCTTCTGCTATTGCCCACTCAGTCATGTCTCGCACCCCTTACTCATGCTCTGCATAGATCTCTAGTTTTCTAGCTCCACATCCAGGTTTTTAGTTTACATTCTGGACTAGCAGTCCTCATTGTAAAAACAAGCATTTGTAAAGCCAGTATGTCTGGCATTGGCACTAGCTTTTTAGCTTTGTCAGTGCTTGTTTTGTCATGGTGTTTGCTTAACTTTGTGGATGCTACTGGACCTTTCTCAATTTAAATAATAGGCTAAAAGCAAAAAAAGATTTTGCTCACAAAAAGCACGCATTTCCATAATAGTCCGAGGCACTTCAGGGCGCTAGTTTGTGTGTAAAGGTGCTCTTAGTTAAAAGACAGAATGTCGTCCCTCACAATGAAGCTAGCCAATGGCTGAACCAGTTCTCCATGCTCTATGCTGTAGTGCGCAGAGGAAACATGTGAAAGACACATTAGTAGACCAGTGGATGAAGAGAGCTGGCTAAATATCCCCATAAGTATATCCTACTTATGATTTTAGTAAAATCAAAAAGTCTTAGCTAACTCCAGACTGTGAAAGAAAAATAGAATGCAAGTTACAGAATGTAAACCAAAAACAAGTGGACTGGGGTGGTATTTACACATATGGCACATTTTCCTTGATTGCGCCAGGCACACTTTTCAAAATGTGCGCCCGGTGCAATCCAGGAAAATGCGCTGTATTAGGGTGAATGCACTGCCCCCAGGGCAGCCGCGAACTCTTGCGGCCCTCTGGGCCGTCGCATGCACGTGAAAAATGGAGTGGCTGCTTTGAAGCCGAACCGCGTTTTCACAGTGCGCGCTGCAACCAGCCTGCCCTTTCAAATGGCATTAGATTCCCCTTGCAGGCAGGTGCAGCGAGTGACTGCACCCGCCTGCAAGAGGATGTCTGGGGGACCATGGGGACCCTCTTTCCCCCTGTCGGGGGTGCACTGACAGTGCGCCAGCTTTTAGGTGGCGCACTGTCAGTGGCCTCCTGAGTGCTTCTTTGCCTCTGCGCCCGCACCTGTAATACGGGGCGGGCGCAGAGTCAAAGGAATTCTCTTGTTTGCATCGGTCTACGTCCCCATTCGAAAGACGGAACGCCCTCTTGAGGGAGCGCTGGTGCTGTGTGGCCAGCGCTTTCAGTATTACAGAAGGGGACACACAAGCGTCTGCGATCCCTTGTCTAATACCAAAGTTTCCTGGGGGTGCGCAAAGCGTTCTCAAACGCCCGTTGCACCCCAGGGGCACTTCTATAATACGGTCCCTGGGTGAGAATATTGTATAGACCTGTAATAGTTGAGAGCTGAACTTATGTGTGAATTCCAAGTCATGGCCTTGGCGAGATCTATTGTCGTTGGTTCTGTGTCTGGCTTCGTTGGAAGCGGGGTTTGTGTCCACCCTATCTCCCTTAGATCCCGCCCACCCTGACTGGATATTTTGCTCACATGCTTGCGCTTATGAGTAAACACTCTCTGCGTTCGTTGTGTGCATTTTTGGGACAAATAAACAGTGGTGCGATGTTTTATTAGCGATGTTTTATAATACTGCCCCTGATCACACCGCGATACAAGTGATGAACTCCTTCATACAGCTACAGCAAAAGACTGATTAGTCCACGATCACACCGTAAAACAACAGCAACGCTGTGATTAGCCTATGATCACGGGGATACAGAATATGCGCAGGGTCAAGGAAAAATTGGAGTTGAGGATGCTACAAGTGTCCGACCAATGGTCATAGTGAGACTGGGGATTAGGAAGGCTTTGATTATTCACAGACCCCACCGAGACCAGAAAGTCGGAGTGCATGTCTAAGTGTCAGACGGTCAGACAGAAGCCCGCAAAACAGCGCTATGTAGGGGGCGCGCAGCCTCGTTGAGGAAGGAGGGGGGTGATCAGACCAAGTTGGTTGTCTGGTCAGCCCAGGATCACACTAGGAGACCAGGGAGGAGCTGTGATTGGAACAGTGCCACCACAAAGGCCCAATGATGTGGTCGCATTCTCCATAACGACACTGGTTATTTGTCATCGGAGAGCTAATGGTGATCCGGCCAAGGTCACAGGGAAATACAGGGAGACGCTGTGGTCAGCCTGGACTCACCCCCGAGGCCGAGGGAGGAATTGTGACCATCCTAGGGTATACGTTAAGTGGATAAAATGCACCCAAAAATTCTGTTTCTGACCTCATTTACAGTGAATCCACTAAAGCGCAAACCTGCTTCAACAGAGGGACTTGAGGATCTACGACAGGCACACCCAATAGGCGTGACTATCTACTGAGAACTCGCTTCTGGCAAGCGTGCGAGTGGATGAATGGGAGAATGTGTACAAACTTGGATGAGTCACTGGATATATTTATGCATGACCGAGCAAGCGCATGGATGGATCGTTAAATGGGTGCGTAAGTCCGCAGATGGTTGAATAAGTGAGTCCATAGATGAACAGAGTGAGTGACTACATGGATGAATCGTTTAATGGGTGGGTGAGTATGCAGATGGTTGAATAAGTGAGTCCATAGATGAATGGTTGAGTAAGGGAGTGCCTCGAAGGATGCTCACTTGGGCGGGCGAGTGCGTGCCTACATGCATGGATGCAGATAGGTTACATCAGCCTTATCGGCCGAGGCTTTAAAAGAAATAACAATGCCAATAAAACAGTACGAATCACTAATGCAAGGCCAGTGGGACTCAACGTGGTAGGGTACCGTTGTGTCAAACTGCCCACAATCTATGCAGAATTACCTCCGCTGTTATGCCAGTGGGCGCATTGTGCAGAAGAGGCCATTTTCACGCCACCAGAGTCTACAGTATGCCAAGAATGGCTGCCAGTGTGCCCAAGCCAGCACCGTGCTCCGGGTGAGCACAGACCTGTAATGGATACCAAATGATGCCAAGAATTACCACCACGGTGCCAAAAACTGCCATCATGATGCCAGGGCCTGCAGTCTTTTTTTGGGGTAGTCACCCTAATGCACCTGACACCCATATTATATATACCTCCACATGCATGCAAACAATGATCCATAGAACACTATAAGCACACACCAAGCACAAACCACCACAACATTGTGTCTGCAGCAAACACATGCATACTCATTCCCACTACCTTGCTAAACACACAAGGCATGTTACAGAATCAATGCACTCCCTTCCAACACAGTGACTGATTTTATCAGCCTTCCAAAAAATGCACAAGAGTTCCAGCTGAACACTCAACACAATACATCAAAACGATACAACAAACACCCATAACTTAACCACAACACAACAGTACAGAAAAACCCACCACAGACTAACACATCCTAACACAGCATAATTATGTAATACAACTGCGTTTTTGTGTTTTGTATTGCGTGTTTTGCTGCGTTATTGTGCTCTTGTGTGGCTCTTGTGATGTATTAGTGGTTCACTTTTGTGTTTTGTAGCAGTGTGTTGTGGTAATGAGTTTTGTTGGTATACTGCGTTGCTGCTTTTGTATTCTGTCATTTTGTGTTGTTGAAAAGTGTTGTGGTGTGTTTTTTTCAACAGGTTGTGTGTTTTCTGTTATTATTGTTACTACTGTGACGTGTTGCTCTATCCTTATTTGATTGTATTTTGTTGTTATTTTCTGTTCTTATATTTGATGTTTTGTGATGTTATTGTGGTTGTATTGGGGGGGGATTGTGATATTGGTGGTCTGTTTTGGACTGTGTGTTGTTGTTGTGGTATTGTAATATAGAGATACTATGATTTGTTTTTCTGCCGTACCTCAAGCACAATCTGCCTGTGGTGTGGGGGCCACAGAATACTGATAGGGGTGGTAGAGCAGCGGTGGGGGGTCATTTGCTGCTATGACTTGGTCATTCAGGGGTAAAAGGGGTAGCACAGAGGTGGTTGGGGGCTGGTCATGTGCTGCAGTTAGATGATAGTGCCTTTGTGGTAGTAGTGTAATGTAGTGGTGGGAGGTGGTAGCACAGTGGTGTGAGTGGGACCTTTGTTCTCTTAGTATTGAGACCACACTGCTCAGTGTGGTGGATGAACTCATGATTCTGTGAGGTGTGGTGGCGTTGATGGGTTGATCGTGTGGTGTTGTGTGGGGGTGGTTCCTGGCGGTATTTTAGCTGGTATGTTATTGATTGATGAGGGTGGTACAGACATCATGTTGCGGCAGTAGTTCAGTGGTATGGGGTGATAGTGCACAGGTGTGGAATAGAGTGGATGCAGGTGGCAATGTATGTGCTAAGTGTGATGATGGTGAGATCATTTCAGGTAAGAATGGGAAGGGCAGTATAGTAGTGGTATGTGGCAGTGTGAGGGTGCTGGGTGGTAGAGTCCTACTGTGAGGTGTTTCTCTAGTAGTGGCCGGTAGCTGTGTAGTGATGGGATGGTGGTGTGCTGTTGAGATGGGTGGAGAGGAGGCCATGGGCAGTAGTGTTGGGATGATCGTATGATGGTGATGGGCTGGCAGTATGGGGTGAAAGTGTGGGGCATTGGGTTGTAGTGCTGTCTCGTGCTGGAATGCCTCACTGAGGTTGGCAGTCCTGTGGAGTGCAGTATGAAATGGAATAAGCCTGAAAGATATTGTGATTGATATTAGCCTTGAGGTGTAATACAAGTCTGATGATGTGACTGTAGCTACTGTGTCAAGTGAAGATCAGTGCATGCGTGATTACGTCATGCACGTTCATCATTACACATGCACACCTATAGAATGACGCAGGCGTCGTTTTTTAGGTGGAGCCTGAGCAGTGCATGCGCTGCTCTGCGATGCGTGCTGTATTAGAGTATGGATTTGAAGCTCCGCCCACTCCCTGCCCATATCTTTCATTGATTTGTGTCATTGTCCTTTGTAAATGCTGGCTTCTGATTTGTTAGTAGGCTTGTTAGTCCCCCCCTTAGTACTACCTTGTCTTCATTTTTAACCTCCCATGAGGACTGGCCCTTTTACTTGTTGTTACACAGGGTGCTTTATTTAGTCTGTAAGCACTATTTTCTTTAATGAGTTTTGTCCTACTGCATTCACGACATGCTGTCCTGCAACATTCAGCGTGCAATGCGCTCTTTCACTTTCCAAGCAGCACGGGACATTGTCAGTCTCACATTAACGAGAGTTTGAGCTATTGGCATTTAAAATGACAATGCCTTTTATTTATGTGTTAGTTTTTAAAACAGATAATGCATTGCCATTTACAATGCCATAATTTAAACTCTCACAAATGCGAGACCTATTGCATTGCAAATGCTCGTTCCCATAGGGGACTGGATTACTAACTTCTGCCTCTCACAGTTGCCCAAAGAAATGGTCTTTGGATGGAAATAGAACTACTCTATTGCAGAGTAAGTTGAAGGTACAGAACTGGACATTCCCTGCAACACTATTGAGTGAAATCGCTGTCCAAAGCCAACGACTCCAAAAGGCTAGAGCTTAAATGGGTTGCATGCGTTGTCCCATCTTGTGGACCGCATAGAAGGAAAACAGAACGCACATTCCTCGGCTGGTGCCCCCAACTTGACCCTTCCAAGGCGTCTGATTACTGCTAAGGGCAGGAAATTGCGAGCTGTGAGTGGCCCAGTGAAGGAACCAAGTTTGCCACAGGCCTAGCGTGTCTGTAACCAAGGCGATGGAACTTTAGGGACTTAAGGAGAGGGGGAGGTCTGGGAGAAAGAGGGCACAAGGGAGGGGCAAGAAAATAAATTGTTTTGTGGTGTCTAGGCCGGTAAATGCAATCTTGTGCTTGACAATGTAAAAATGGGAGTCTCACTGGCCAAAATCAAACTAAACAAAGCCAGCAGGATATTTTAATTAACGGCTTCTATAGCACCTTTATCTGTCACCATAGGCTATACAAAAGTTGACAAAGTCAATTTAAAAGTAAGTGAAAATAACTTGGTTGTTCAGTTAGAATAAAACAGTGCGTTACACACTAAAACATCAAACACAAGAACTTGTATGGCACCTTTTATCTGTCGTCATAGGCCATACTTTTTAAATTGACTTTGTCCATTGTTTTTTAGTGAAAATAACTTGGTTGTTCCGTTAGAATAAAATAGTGCGTTATGCACTAAAACACCAAACAACTGCAGTATCTACCATGTTGCTTAGTCCTTATGTCCCAAAGGGGTTTCCAGTAACTTTGTACTGCAGCACTAGCGTAAGACAGTGAGCCAGGTAGCGTTTTTTTAGGTCTAGCCTGCGACAACGCATGCGCTCTCACTTCTAGGAGATATTGTATACAAGAAGGGGCTTCGGGCCCACCCACTGCTAACCATTTGTTAGCTTCATTGTCACTCTTATTTTCTACTTCTCAGTTGGGCACTGCGTACCTGCTTCACTTCCTCGTTTTTCCTCAGAAGCATACCCCAAGTATGTATGTATGTATGAATGAATGAATGAGTTTTTCTAAAGCGCACCGTTCACTCCAAGGAACATCTTGGCGCTAGCGGCGAATAAAACATCTAAAGATCTGTAGTGGGGCAAAGCTTAGTTAAGAAAACAGAAGAAAGTATTAGATGAGAGATAAAACAGTGTGATCTGGGGTGGCGAAAAGCCATGTTTTTAGACGTTTTTTTAACAGGAGTTCCGTTTGTGTATTTCTCAGTTGGGTGGGCAGGGAATTCCAGGCTTTGGTCCCCAAAACAGCCATTGCCTTACCCCCTGTAGATTTCAACTGGAAAGAGGGGACTGCTAAAAAGTTCCCTGAAGATTACCACAGGATGCGTTTGGTGGTATATGGTCTAATTCTATATCTTGGGTATCCTGGTCCTGTTGCCCTTGTGGCCTTGTATATGATGGTTAGGATTTTGAAAAGAATCCTTTTATGAATAGGCAGCCAGTGAAGAGTTCTGAGTGCTGCTGCTGAGGAAGAGTCTTTAGGCCATTTGAGTACCAACCTTGCTGCCGCATTCTGGACAACCTTTAATCTTTTGAGGACTGTCTTTTTAATTCCTGTGTACAGGCTATTCTAGTAATCCAGACATGATAAGATTAAGGCTACTGCAACAGTTTTCCTAGCGGGTACCTGCAGAAGATTAAAGAATTTTCTGCTGGTTTTTATCGTTTGAAAACATATGCCTGCCGCAGCAAGGGTTTGCTTGTGAAAAGATAGTGCGAGATCGAATTGGATTCCTAAATTTCTCACAGTAGCTACTGTTTGGGGGTGGGGCCGAATTTGAGGGCCACCACTGTTTGGGCAAAAAAAGAGTTGGATTTTCCATCCGCATGATTTCTGTTTTTGAGCTGTTACATTTGAGATGATTGAGTTTCATCCAATCCATCGCTGCCGTTAGACAGTGGTGAAACGTCTGTTCAGCTGCTGTAGAATTTTTAACAAGGGTAAGAATCGGCTGTGTGTCGTCTGCATATGCAATGGATTCAATGTCCAATGTGGCCATGTTAGACCTGTCAGCCCTTTGGGTGGTCCCTCATCATTATTTATTTTGTCCCACTTTTGCCTCAAACCCTATTTGAATTTTTCCTTTTTGGGAACCACCAGACTTTTTCGTGTTGCTGCAGATTCAGGGAGCCATTTTAGCTACCCCTGAAACTTCTGTCTGAGGGCCTGGAGCACAAAATGGTGGCCACCTGTGACATCACCAGCATCCACTGGAACCTACTAGCACCTTCCAGAACATTCCAGAACCCTGTGACCGTTGGAGGCGGTTTAGAATGTTGGGAAGCTAAGACAGAGAGCTGGCAGTTGGCACCTGACTGGTGAAGAGTGAGCAGCAGAAACCCGAAGGAGGAAGGAGTGAGGCAGCATGGGTGGAAACTTGTGCCTGGAGTGGGGTCCATAAACCCACCCGTGATACTAGTCCCTACTGACTGAGCCCAGCCTGGAGCCCTGTGTGGGAAGAAGCAAAGAAAACCATCCTAAGGACCTGGACAGCAGGAACAGGCCTTAGAAGTCAAGAAAGCAAGTACCTGACCTGGATACTGGTCTCCCTGGAGCCGGACGTCGAGTAGCCTGGAGACCTGGAGCCTGAGGTGGAGAAGCGGCGCTGACTGGAGAAGCAGACGTCGTGCCCAGAGCCGCCAGAGATCGTGAGAGGGCGCCGACGGAGGACGTGAGGTGTACCAGAGGTCGAGGTGGAAGTTAACCAAGGTCGAGTGAGCGGTGTCGACGGGGGAGTGAAGTCCGCCCTCCGGAGTCGCCGGAGACCGAGGTGAAGTGTACCGGAGGTCGGGAGTGAGGATCGCACTCCGGAGTCACCGGAACCTGAGAGAAGCGTGCCGGAGGTCGGGAGTGGAGGTCTCACTCCGGAGTCGACGGAAACCTGAGGAGAGGAGCACCGGAGGTCGGGAGTGAGGATCGCACTCCGGAGTCGCCGGAAGTCGACATCGAGCCAAGGCCGGCCGACGTCATCGAAGCTGAGGTCGCCATCGGACCGGAGCCGCCCGAAGTCGACATCGAGTAAAGACTGCCCGACGCCATCGAATCGGAGGTCGAGATCGAGCCGAGGCCGCCGACATCGAACCGGAGCCGCCTACCGGCGTCGTCAGGAACTGACATTGTGCCGAGGCCGCCGACGTCGAACCGGATCCGCCTCACGGCGTTGACACGACTCCAGCGGCGTCTGAACAACAGAAAAAGGGCAGTAAGTGGAATAGAGGGCGCCAAAGGCCCTGTGGAATCCTAAGAGACTACTCTAGGGGTTAGAGAGGTGCTGGAACCAGCTGGACTGTGCCTGGGGTGAGCTGGGACTAATCTAGAGGGGTTGTGTAGAGTGAGAGGGCCAGGTCTCTGGTATTCCCCCCCTTGATCTACCTCAGTTTAGGCCTCAGCCTTGTCCAAGCCAGGGAGTAGACACCCTCAAGCCTTCCACATCCCCAAGCCTTCCACATCCCCACAAGCTGTGCCTGGGCCAAATCAGCCCTTAGGAATTCAAATGTGATCTGATTCTATGAGTGTCACTGTCAGCTTTTAATTATTTATTAGGGGCACTGTATTTATTGTATTTAACCTATTTATTGCTTCACTGTATTTATTGGTCCACAGTATTTATTGATGCACAATATTTAATGGTTTACAGTATTTATTGCCTCAGAATATTTAATTGCCTGTATGTATTGCACTTATATTTATGCCCTCATTATTTATGATCACCCCTATTTATTGAATCATTAAGCCAGTATTTATTTGACCTGCACTATTTAAAGTTTGTATATTGTGATTGTTATTTATTTATCTAATCAGCAACTAAGAGAAAAAGAAGATAAAGAAAGATATTTTCATAATGTTTACGGTGTAGAGTCGTTTTTGGAACGGATGCACGCATGGTTATTGTATGGGTATGTCGTATGCTTAGCACGGAGCCTGATTCCTGACCACTCGAGCCAAGCTACCACAGTGTATGTCTGGGAAGTACCCCGTTACCACCAACCCTTACCGGTGTGGGAGCGGAGTAAATTTCTAACATACTTGGTGTTCAGCGGTGGGATAGAGCTGTGCCTACGCATACTCAACAATAACTGTGGGTAGTCCATAGGCCTACACCGGGAGTTTTCTCAAAGCGGCCTTCCTAATTGTGGGTTTTTGTTTTTTCCAAATTTACTCTGGTGGTGGGAGGAGGTATTATTAAAGGTACCCCCCTGCATTGTTACTGCAAATAACTGTCCTCTGACCTGAGTGGGCAAGATGGAGTTTGTACTAGAAAATTTAGAAACGTACACTGTGGCCCAACTCAGGGAGTTCTGTCAGCGGGAGGGGGTGTATTGTCCCCCAGGAGCAAAGAAGGGTGCACTCCAAACCAGCTTAAGGGCTTGGGGGGAGGCACGACGAGAAAGCAAGGCTGAGGAGGAGGACAGGGATAGAGAGCCCGACAGTGAGGGAGCTGGTTTGTACCAACCGGAGGTGGGGAACCTGTCAGCGGGGCCCAGGACACTTTCCAGGAAGGGCAGCAGTGCCTCTAGCGGTGGCTTGTCTGAAGTGGAGTTAACAGACCGGAGGGAGAAAAGGCAGCTCACATGGGACTTAGCAAGGCTGGAAAAAGAGAAGGAGGAACAGAGGATGGCTCATGAGATAAGGCTGAAAGAAATAGATCTTCAGATCCTGAGAATCGGGGCACACCCTGTACCTAACGGTGGCAGCAAAGAACAAGAGTTCACCAGGGAACCCAAACCCTACCTGCCAAAGGACATAGTAGCTAGCTATGGGGTGGGTGATGATATCGCCAAGTGGCTAGCGGCCTATGAGGTCTCGTTGAGGGCCCATGGGGTTCCAGAGAAGTACTGGGGAGGGGGATTGTACAAGTACATGCCTCCAGCTGGTAGGGATGCTTTATTGGCCCTCGAAGAGGATGAGCAGACCCACTACCCCACCATGAAACTGGCGCTCATAAGAAAGTTTGGACTAACACCCGAAAAGTACAGACAGAAGTTATGGGGTAGTCACAAACTGGGCACACAGAATTGGGTGGACTTCCTGGACTATGCAAAGAAGGCACTAGAGGGTTGGATTCCGGGCAGTGAAGTGAGGAACTACGAGGGGTTGTTTGACCTTGTACTGAAGGAACACCTGCTTGAGAAATGTTTCCCTGAACTGCGGCAACACCTGGTGGTTAGCAAGCTGACCAATCCCCGGAAGCTTGCTGAGGAGGCGGACATTTGGGCTAGTACCCGGGTGTCCACAAGGGGGACTGGAGGGGATACTCAAAAGGCCGGACAGGGCGCCCCCCAGAAGAAAGAGGGAGGGGAAAAGAAAAAGGAGTTCTCCAAAGGCCCCCAAAATAACTTCCAAGGGAAGGGAACAGGATTCACCCCCAGGGCTAACCCACCCAGAAACCCTAATCCTGGCCAGAGTCAGCAGCCAAGGGTTGTCCATTGCTATGAGTGCGGTGGCGTTGGACACTATAAAGGAGATCCGAAGTGCTTGAAACGACCACCCCCTCCCACTGGAGGAAAGACCCCCGGAGTAGCTAGTGTAGTGCTCGGGGAGGAGATGCCTTTAATTAAGGGAAGGGAGTGGGCGGGTGTCACTTTAGTGTCCCTGGGAGAACGGGAGATGGTTCCCAAGATCCAGGTGCCCGCAAATACCGCAAAGTATGGGCAGTGGGTCACCATCAACGGCCAAAGAGGGGAGGCTCTGAGAGACACAGGAGCCAGTATGACTATGGTGCGTAGCCAACTGGTGTCTCCAGAGCAGGTAATTCCCGATGTACTCCACCCCGCCGCGATGGCTGACGGCAGAACAGGCCACTATCCAGTGGCCGAGGTTCCCTTTGAATGGGGGGGGTTTGCAGGTTCACTTCGAGTTGCCGTAAGCCCTGCCGTGCCAGTCGATTGTCTGCTGGGGAATGACATGGAGCACAACGCTTGGAAGGAGGTGGAATACCGGACTCACACTGAGATGCTGGGTACACCTGACTGGGCCTGTGTTAGCACAAGGTCCGCGACTACCCGAAGAGGGAGTTCATTTCGGCTGGAGCCTGGAACAAAGGCCCAGCCGGCTGCCAGTCAAGGGAAGAACCGAGGACAGGAGGAGCCTGCCTCGGCGTCCACACCCCGTAGGACGGATAGGCCACCGGAGGTGGTGGACCAGGAGTCTGCGGTGGGGGACGTTACCAACCTGGAGGACCTACCCATCCCGGCCGAGTGGCACGTGGAGGGAGGCCCGTCCAGGGAGGAATTCTGCCAGGGCCAGAGGGAGTGCCCTACCCTTGAGGGGCTGAGGCGACAGGCCGAAGCCCAGGCAGCAGGGAACGTTGAAGGGAACTACAGTGTTTACTGGGAGGATGGCCTCCTCTACAGTGAACCCAAGGCACCCCTACACGGATCGTCACGAGCCTTGGTAGTCCCTCAACGTTATCGAGCCTTCCTTCTGGAGTTGGCTCACGAGATACCATTGGCAGGACACCTGGGGCAAGACAAGACCTTCGCCCGTCTTGTCCCACACTTTTATTGGCCTCAGATGAAAGTGTCGTCCGATACCTACTGCCGGACATGTGTGTCTTGCCAAGCCAGTGGGAAAACAGGGGTGAAGCTGAAAGCTCCCCTGGAACCACTTCCTGTCGTTAGCACCCCCTTTGAAAGGGTGGGCATCGACATTGTGGGTCCGTTAGATCCACCGACTACAGCTGGTCACAGGTTTATCCTGGTTCTGGTGGATCATGCCACACGGTACCCAGAGGCAATACCTCTGAGGACCATAACAGCACCTGTTGTGGCTAGGGCCCTGATGGGAATCTTTACCCGAGTGGGTTTTCCCAAGGAAGTTGTGTCCGACGGGGACCAACTTCATGTCAGCGTACATGCGGGCCATGTGGAAGGAGTGTGGAGTGACATACCGGTTCACCACTCCTTACCACCCCCAGACCAATGGTCTGGTGGAGAGGTTTAACAAAACCTTGAAGGGCATGATCAGAAGTCTGCCTGAAAGCCTGCGGAGGAAATGGGACGTCCTCCTACCCTGTTTACTTTTTTCCTACAGGGAAGTGCCACAGAAGGGAGTGGGCTTCAGCCCCTTCGAGCTTCTGTATGGGCACCCTGTACGTGGACCTCTCAACCTGATGAGAGACGGATGGGAAAGAACTCCCAGAAAGCTTCCCCAGGATGTGGTGAGCTACATGCTGGCCTTCCGGAGCCAAATGGCTACGTTGTGGAAGCAAGCTTCTGACAACTTGGAAGCCAGCCAAGCAGTGATGAAGGCGTGGTATGACCACAATGCTCACCCGGTGGAGTTGGAGCCTGGCCAGAAGGTGTGGGTGATCGAACCAGGAGAGCTTAGTGCCCTCCAGGATCGCTGGTCAGGACCCTTTGAGGTGTTGGAGAAGAAGGGTAAGGCTACCTACTTGGTGGACCTGAAGACCCCTCGTCAGCCCCTGCGGGTGCTGCATGCCAACCGCCTCAAACCCCACCACGAGAGGCCCGAAGTCATCTTGATGATGGTGACTGACGGAGGAGAGGACGTGGAAAGCGAGCCTCTCCCTGATTTGTTTGCGTCTCAAGAGAAGGATGGGTCGGTGGAGGGAGTGAATCTCTCCCCATCTCTAACTCCTGAACAGCAGGAGGACTGTCGCCAGGTCCTGGGGCAGTACTCTTCGTTGTTCTCCCTTGTCCCGGGTAGGACTCACCTGTGCGTCCATGACGTGGACACAGGAGACAGCCCACCTGTGAAGTCCAAGATCTACCGGATGTCAGACAAGGTGAAGGCCAGCATTCATAGTGAAGTCACTAAGATGCTGGAGCTAGGAGTGATCGAACCTTCTAGCAGCCCCTGGTCCAGTCCGGTGGTGTTAGTACCAAAAGCTGCACCACCGGGTGCCCAACCAGAACTGAGGTTCTGTGTGGACTATCGGGGACTGAATTCAGTGACCAAAACTGATGCTCATCCGATCCCTAGGGCGGATGAATTGATTGACCGGCTGGGAGCTGCCCAATATCTAAGTACCTTTGACCTTACTTCAGGGTACTGGCAGATCTCTTTGACTGATGGAGCAAGGGAAAGGTCAGCCTTCTCCACGCCCAATGGCCACTACCAGTTCTGTGTGATGCCCTTTGGGCTCAAGAACGCACCTGCCACGTTTCAGCGCCTGGTAAACCAGATCCTCACCGGAATGGAGAGTTTCTCTGCTGCTTATCTGGATGACATAGCCGTCTTCAGTAACAGCTGGGAGGATCACTTGCGTCACCTGCAAGCTGTTCTCCAGGCCCTGAGACAAGCTGGATTGACGATCAAGGCCAGCAAGTGCCAGATCGGGCAGGGGTCGGTAGTGTACCTTGGACACTTGGTGGGTAGGGGAGCGGTGCAGCCCCTCCAGGCGAAGATCGAGGCCATCATGGCCTGGGAACCCCCCAAGACAGACTGAGGTCTGAGCATTTTTGGGCCTCACGGGATACTACCGCCGCTTCGTGAAGGGATACGGTACCATCGTAGCCCCCCTCACGGAGCTCACGTCCAAGAAACAACCTCGACGGGTAGTCTGGACGGAGGTTTGTCAGCAAGCCTTTGTGAGATTGAAGAAAGCCATGTGCGAGGCCCCGGTCTTAAGGGCCCCAGACTTTTCCAAGGAGTTCATTGTCCAGACAGATGCATCGGAACATGGCATTGGGGCAGTGTTATCGCAACTCAACGAAGAGGGTCTGGATCAACCCGTGGTCTTCCTATCCCGGAGACTACTTCCCAGGGAACAGAAGTGGAGTGCAATAGAGCGTGAAGCCTTTGCAGTGGTATGGGCTCTGAAGAAGTTGCGGCCATACCTGTTTGGCTCGCACTTCCTGGTTCAGACCGACCACAGACCCCTTCGTTGGCTGATGCAAATGAAGGGGGAGAATCCCAAGTTGTTGAGGTGGTCTATTTCCCTACAG
Source organism: Triturus cristatus (assembly GCF_964204655.1). NCBI lineage: Eukaryota > Metazoa > Chordata > Amphibia > Caudata > Salamandridae > Triturus > Triturus cristatus. The sequence continues at coordinate 841,234,846 of NC_140580.1, read as the reverse complement.
GGAATGGACTTTCAGGTGGAACATCGGCCTGGAGTGGACCACGCCAATGCAGACGGTCTCTCAAGGTATTTCCGCCTTAGTGATGAGAACTCCCAAGGGATTGGGTAGCTCTCCCCACTTTCAGCTGGGGGGGACGCGTGTTAGACCTGTCAGCCCTTTGGGTGGTCCCTCCTCATCATTATTTATTTTGTCCCACTTTTGCCTCAAACCCTATTTGAATTTTTCCTTTTTGGGAACCACCAGACTTTTTCGTGTTGCTGCAGATTCAGGGAGCCATTTTAGCTACCCCTGAAACTTCTGTCTGAGGGCCTGGAGCACAAAATGGTGGCCACCTGTGACATCACCAGCATCCACTGGAACCTACTAGCACCTTCCAGAACATTCCAGAACCCTGTGACCGTTGGAGGCGGTTTAGAATGTTGGGAAGCTAAGACAGAGAGTTGGCAGTTGGAGCTGGCAGTTGGCACCTGACTGGTGAAGAGTGAGCAGCAGAAACCCGAAGGAGGAAGGAGTGAGGCAGCAGGGGTGGAAACTTGTGCCTGGAGTGGGGTCCATAAACCCACCCGTGATACTAGTCCCTACTGACTGAGCCCAGCCTGGAGCCCTGTGTGGGAAGAAGCAAAGGAAACCATCCTAAGGACCTGGACAGCAGGAACAGGCCTTAGAAGTCAAGAAAGCAAGTACCTGACCTGGATACTGGTCTCCCTGGAGCCGGACGTCGAGTAGCCTGGAGACCTGGAGCCTGAGGTGGAGAAGCGGCGCTGACTGGAGAAGCAGACGTCGTGCCCAGAGCCGCCAGAGATCGTGAGAGGGCGCCGACGGAGGACGTGAGGTGTACCAGAGGTCGAGGTGGAAGTTAACCAAGGTCGAGTGAGCGGTGTCGACGGGGGAGTGAAGTCCGCCCTCCGGAGTCGCCGGAGACCGAGGTGAAGTGTACCGGAGGTCGGGAGTGAGGATCGCACTCCGGAGTCGCCGGAACCTGAGAGAAGCGTGCCGGAGGTCGGGAGTGGAGGTCGCACTCCGGAGTCGACGGAAACCTGAGGAGAGGAGCACCGGAGGTCGGGAGTGAGGATCGCACTCCGGAGTCGCCGGAAGTCGACATCGAGCCAAGGCCGGCCGACGTCATCGAAGCTGAGGTCGCCATCGGACCGGAGCCGCCCGAAGTCGACATCGAGTAAAGACTGCCCGACGCCATCGAATCGGAGGTCGAGATCGAGCCGAGGCCGCCGACATCGAACCGGAGCCGCCTACCGGCGTCGTCAGGAACTGACATTGTGCCGAGGCCGCCGACGTCGAACCGGATCCGCCTCACGGCGTCGACACGACTCCAGCGGCGTCGGAACAACAGAAAAAGGGCAGTAAGTGGAATAGAGGGCGCCAAAGGCCCTGTGGAATCCTAAGAGACTACTCTAGGGGTTAGAGAGGTGCTGGAACCAGCTGGACTGTGCCAGGGGTGAGCTGGGACTAATCTAGAGGGGTTGTGTAGAGTGAGAGAGCCAGGTCTCTGGTATTCCCCCCTTGATCTACCTCAGTTTAGGCCTCAGCCTTGTCCAAGCCAGGGAGTAGACACCCTCAAGCCTTCCACATCCCCACAAGCTGTGCCTGGGCCAAATCAGCCCTTAGGAATTCAAATGTGATCTGATTCTATGAGTGTCACTGTCAGCTTTTAATTATTTATTAGGGGCACTGTATTTATTGTATTTAACCTATTTATTGCTTCACTGTATTTATTGGTCCACAGTATTTATTGATGCACAATATTTAATGGTTTACAGTATTTATTGCCTCAGAATATTTAATTGCCTGTATGTATTGCACTTATATTTATGCCCTCATTATTTATGATCACCCCTATTTATTGAATCATTAAGCCAGTATTTATTTGACCTGCACTATTTAAAGTTTGTATATTGTGATTGTTATTTATTTATCTAATCAGCAACTAAGAGAAAAAGAAGATAAAGAAAGATATTTTCATAATTTTTACGGTGTAGTCGTTTTTGATACGGATGCACGCATGGTTATTGTATGGGTATGTCGTATGCTTAGCACGGAGCCTGATTCCTGACCACTCGAGCCAAGCTACCACAGTGTATGTCTGGGAAGTACCCCGTTACCACCAACCCTTACCGGTGTGGGAGCGGAGTAAATTTCTAACAGGCCATCAAAGTAAGGAGCGGTGTCATGTAAAGATTAAAAAGAGTTTGGCTCAGGGATGAACCCTGGGGGACCCCTGATGACCGTTTTTCTTTAGATTTGTAACTTCCCAATGTTACTATCGGTTGCCTGTTTTCCAAAAAGGATGTGATCCAGGCCAGTGCCTTGTTTGTGATTCCACTATATACAAGCCTGTCTCTCAAAATATCATGAGGCTGTATCACACGCAAAGTACAGATTACTTCATCTTGAGTAGGGTCCTTCCACTGCTGTCGCTGTAGTTGGAGTACTATTTTACTATTTTGGCTTCTTCCCATTGTGTTGCTTCTTCCCTTCCCCCGACCCTCCCGTTGTCTGTGTTGCACCCACCCACCAGCCATAAATAAACAAAAAGGACGATGCCTCGTCTTGCAATTTGTTTTACCTTCCTGCGTCCAAGTGCTTTTTCAATAACTTTTACAGCGCTTTAAAAAAAATACTTTTAACTTTGCTGCACAGCAGTTGTGCTTTTCCACAACATAGCTAGAAGACTTTGGCTAAGTTAATAGCTCTCACAAAAGCCCGATCTGTTGGCTATGCGCAAATGCTTGTTTTAATCAGTCATTGAGTGACGAACTAGATCCTGGTTCAATGTCTGCCTTGGCAGACCATGGCTCACCTAGATGACTGCCTATGTGGACGAGGCACCCAGTCAGTGAATATTTCATCTGTGCTTGCCTACAGCATCCACCTTGCATAAATCCATTACGTTAGAATCACAACTCTAGTGAAACAGGTCCTTGTCTTACAGAAAACTGTTTCTCACTGGTCTGACGACAGGTGCCAAGCTGGTATCGGTCCTTCTCCTGACTTGACCTTTTCATGAGCATGTATGCAAGTAAACCTCTGCATATTTAAGTCTAGCCTGGGCAGCGCGTGCCCTGCTCTGCGAGCCATGCTGTATTGGAGTAAGTATTTGAAGCCCCGCCCACTCTCCACCCATATTTATCATTGGCTTGTCATTGTCCTTCTTAAATGCTGGCTTAGGATTTGTGATTAGGCTTGTTAGTCCTTCCTTAGTACCGCCTTGTCTTCATTTGTAACCTTTCATGAGGACTGGTCCTTTTCCTTCACAGTATGTTTAGTCTTCTTTAGTCTGTAAGCGCTATTTTCTTTAATGAATTTCTCTTATTGAAGGAGGGCCTCTCGTGGGTAGTTGTGACCACCGGATTGTTTATTTAACTCATAGCAAACTGGGAGCTCTTCAGGGGCCATGGAAGACAGAAGGGGACAACTTGGCGATGCCTGCAAGCATTTGGAATGCAATAGGTCTTGCAATTGCGAGAGTTTAAGCTATTGGCATTGTAAATGACAATGCCTTTTATTTATGTTTTAAAAACCAAAATCTAAATAAAAGGTATTGTCACTTACAATGCCTATAGCTCAATCTTGCGTAAATCGAGACCTATTGCGTTGCAGATGCTTGTTCTTTCTCCCGAAAGTACTCCAGAAGTTGTCCTGCTTTCTGCAACCTAGTCCAGTCTACTGTACTCGTACTGTCCTGTTTGGACTGCTGCCATTCACTGCTTCCAGGCATGCCTGATTACCTCCTTCAGCCATCCAAGCTGGAGTAAAAGAGCCCGGATCTGCACTGGCTCAGTCACTCGCCACCTGTAGTTAAGCGCCTCCTCCTTTAAGATGTGTGTTGCTCACTACTCCTCCTGCAGTCAGGGTCTTGTACTTTATCCATGGTCCTTGAAAGAGGTTTGTCCCTAGGACGAAGATGCGCTCAGCGGCAGATTCCATTCTTTATTGATCTGCAAAGAACAGCAAGTGGCCAAAAACAAAATCAGGCCAAACGTGTTTCGGGCGTATACGCTCTTGATCACTGGCCAACAAAGTCCGTAGCAACAAGCTCTTTAGGTGTTATTGTTCCTCAGGTAGACTAGGCTTGGATCCTCTTTGGCCTTCCTAAGCCTCCAGCCCTCATCTTCACAGAACTCTGCCCCCTCCCCTCCCCCCACCTTTTTGATTTGCATCGTTATGATTCGGCATCCTTTTTTTGGCCTTTGTGCAGTGCTAAGAAGCTCAGTATCTGGGAAGCAGATCCACTCTACACGAATATATCACAGCAGTAATTCTGGTTCCATTACGTAGATGTCCATCCACGGCTCATGGCTTTTTAGTGGTTAGGTGCTGCCAGTAAAGCACTTGTATTACAGGTTACTCACTCTTGTACACAGGCTCTCAGTTGCTGGACCATCACACAGCCTGGCAGTGGCAAAAGGTGTGGGTGAGTGTATCCCACAGGTTCACGGTTCCAGACTCCATGCCTGTGCCGGCAGAGCATGTGTGCTCTGGAAAGGACAGGAACATAAATCCATTCCAGGTCGAGCCAGCATGCTGAGCATTCACTCTGAGGCTCCAGTCATTGGGTTTGGGCCATCATGATGGCCAGGGGGTGGGCATTGCCCTGGATACTCACCAGCACTTGCTAGATCAGCTGGTCTGGTGCCTTAGGCGCTTCCATGACCTAGAGGGTTGGCAGGTTGGGGTCACTTGCAGTTTGCACCTTAATCAAGGTGAAAAGTCAGTCGTAGGTTTGCAGGGAATAGGTAAAAAAAAAAAAAGCTGGGGTGGTGGCAGCTTCTACATCCAGCTCTAGGCTTTAATCCTTGCAGTGTCCAACAGTCTTTTGTTGTTGGAATAATTGACTGAGTCCCTCTATCAAACAGCCCAGGGCTACGAGTCAGTACACTTTTCAGGCGAGTCAGGGTCAGAGTAAGCTCCTTAATTTGTCACAGCACTTCCTGTTTACATATGTTGCGTGGATATGGAGGGTCGTCTCAGATCCTAGGTATCCAGACACGTCTCAGACAATGAACACCACAGCTTCTCCTTCCCACGCGCAGCCCGTTAATTGTTGCGGGAGCCAGCAAATTAGTCCTCCACTAGGAGGTTCCAGTTTCTGAAGCATGCCAGTTTGTGTCCTTTGCCAGCAGCTTACCACAGGATGGTGGGAACGTTCATGCTGAGGTAGAGTCTGGGGGAAAACCGTGGTCAATAGGCAGTATCGGTTGTGGGTACTCATTTGGCATGGGTGGCTTAAGGGCACCAGCGCTGGGCCACTGCTTTGAATAACCTAGTTTCTCACTATCGGCAGTGGCATAGCAAGGGTGTTTTACACCCTGGTAAAAACAAGGAAAGTGCTGCCTGTCTGCTGGCTGAGTAGTGAAATGCAATAGTTGGTGACCAGAAGGCCCCAGTGCCACTGTGCCTGCTGCATTACTAAAAGTGTTAAGCTTTAATACTCCCAAAAATACATAGGTGCAAAAACCACCACCAAAACTGAAATGATGTCCAATTGAAGCCCATCAGTTGGTTCAGAGTGCCAAAGGCCAGTTCTAACAATCTTTGTCCGGTACACAGGCCTTCTGTGAGTTGGTTAGTCGGAGCTTGTGGGAATAATGGGCGCTGTCACCAGCGACGAGATCAGTGTAAAGCTCAACTGGTCTCTATATAGATGGTGAAGGCACCCACAGCAGGATGCCATAGGCTACAAGGGTTAGGATATGCGCACCTCTAAACTGGCTAGTCACAGTCAAAATATTCTAGTGGGGATGGGGGGGGGGGTCACCCAAGAATCCATGGGCACCCAAGGGTCCCCAAGCGCAGACTGGACCATTGGCTTGATCTGGGGACTGGATGGAAGGTTAGGGTCCATCTGCCATTTCAAGCATGCATATCCTTGGCACTGCAGGGACTAGATAAATGGCGCAAATCATTCCATAATCGGGTTGACTCTTATCAACAGGATACAACCCCAAATTATGCAGTAAAGTTGCAAAGCATGTGTGTTCTGGCATGGGATGGGGGCCGAAAGGGACTTCCTTGAGGGCAATTGTAAGGTTGGGGACAGTGTATGCTTGCCAAAATGGCAGTTTTGGAAAAGACCTATAACATTTCTCCACATTGGCTAGCTTCCTCAGGGTCTATGTATGTAAATCCCTGTCCGATGGGGGAGATTGGCTGTAATCTCAACTAACAGGTTTTTAATCCATCAGGATGAGCTGCTCATGTCCTTAGTAAGGTAGGAATGTGACACACCTGACTCTGTATTCAGTGTGGGCCTGGATCCTTGCCGTTCATATAGAACGGACTGCTACATGAGCCTTCTGCATTGGACTGACTGCTAAATAAGCCTTCCACATAGAACTGACAGCTCATTGAACCTTATGCAATATATAGAGAGTAGGATCTCACAGGTTTTCTGGTCAGTCAAAGCAAATTTCAGACTGACAATGTGGCTACCTCCCGCCTGCTCTTTAAGGCTGGTACAAGTCGAATCAACCTGGGCTTAATCCGGTGAGACGCTGCAGAACCTGAAGTAGAAAACTCAACTATTCCAGACAGAGAAGATTTTTCAGACCGAGCAATTCATGGTTTATTCAAGTTTCTCTAGAATAAGTCAGCCGACGTGATTTTTGGGGGTGTAGTTGGTTCCTGTGGGCACGGGGTAGGTCCAGAATTATGTAGCCTCATCAAAAGTTGAAGACTTGGAATGTGGGCGCTTTCTTGGCTCTGTTCGCATACGTCTTCTGGCTTTTAGCTGAAGCAATGAACAAGAAGAACACCCCCCCCCCCCCCCCTCCCCCAGCTAGACCTGTATTTCTCCTAGATTATATTGTCATTAACACCATACGACGTCATAAAAGAAATAACCATTAGTCATTATTTTACTTTCATATTGATGTATTTATTAACCATTTCAAAAATGTAACTGCGTACAGGGATTTTGTATTGTTATAATGTATGCAATAGCACTCAACCTTCTAATGGTCACTACTGCTTCGAAATCATTTACCAAAGTGAAACCATATACGAAAGGGAGTGCTTAGGAAATCCAGTATTTTTACTGAAAGTTCACTTAATCAGATATTCATCCAGATTATTCAAACATATGAATTCTTCTTATAGATCCAGTAGAACGCAGGAGCCATGATATATCTTCACAACATCAAACTGCAGCCCAGCCAACGAGTTTCGCCCCAACAAGGGACTTCATCAGGGTTTGGAGGTTTCTTAGTGTTTACTCATGAGAAGAATTCGTATGGATGGGATGCCGCATCTTTCTGCTTAACATGGCCTTCTCCCTTCTCTGGTTTACACTTATCCAGGAAGAATCCATAAGGAATTTTGAATGAACCTTGAGTGATCCCACTCACTATTCAGCCCCTTCTGTGTGATTTAAAGTTGCTCATTAGGAAACACTAAAATCTCTGAACGCTGATGAAATCCGTTGTCGAGACGAAAAGCGTTGGCTGGGCTGCAGTTTGATTTTTGTGAAGAATAAAGAATATATTTTTTGGAATATATCATGGCTTCTGCATTATATTGGATCTATAAGAATTCATATGTCTGACAAATATGGATTGATATGTGATCAAGTCAACTTTCAGTAAAAATATTGGATTTCCTAAGCAATTCTTTTGTATATTGTTTTTCAGTTTCAAAAATGTAATTTGTCAAAATGTATACATTTCACCACAGTTGATTATAATGCATAAATGTACAATACCCCTAATTATATATGTTTTTCCATATACACTCCACGCATTCATGTCTTCAGATTTACATTTTATATCACATTAAAAACAATTGATCCAGGATTATTCACATAATCCTATTTTTAAATGCTTGTGTCTTGGATGTATTTTTTCTACACTTTCGATAAGTGTAAAATGGAGGCTAGGCTGCAAAATGTTCTTGAGAGGGGGTATAAGAATGGCAGAGTATTTTTGCCTGTGGTCTAGTGATGTTCTTGTCTGTAATCCTAACAAGATCTCCTTCGGTGGCTGGAGGAGAGGCTTGGACAATTTGTTCTATATAGAAGGGCCATTCACATTTAGTGATTGGGCTGGATGGCCCTGGTTTGTGCTTCTGTAGTCGGAAAGAATTCTATGTAGCATTTTACCATTACTTCTCAAGAAAAAAATAGTCTCTTCCATTTAAGCAACTTTTCAGTCTGCTCTTGCGATTTCCTATCCTTATACCTTCCCTTTCTAAGGCTTAAATGAGTGTTGCTTTTGTTTAATTAGTGACTTCTCTCACAACCAGGGGTTCTCCAATGCCCCCATCCATAGGACTCAACTCTTAATTGACCCCACTCTTAATTTACTTAATCCCAGAACCTTTATTTGACCAGAGGAGTAGACCAGATCTTCTTACTTAATACATTGTATGACTTTATATTAGTTCTTTGATATAGCTGATCATGCCAGCCCATTCAGTAGTGCAAGCGGAATCTCATGGCACCGGTCTGTTAGCTAAATCTATAGCCACTGGCAAGCATTGTAGCACCCACAAAATTACTGCAAGGGAAATTTGCAAGCGATATGAAGATCTGCTTACAGGTAAGGCGAGCTTCAGTACTTTGTTCATAAATGCGCATTATTAAGGTTTGTTTTTACCATCTGCTAATGGCAGGATAAGCCCAGATTCTCTACCTCCTTACCCTCACCATTGTCCCTTCTTTCTATCCATGTTAGAGTCCCGTGTATGCCTGTCTGAAGCATGCATCTCCGTCACCAGTTCCATCTTGCGCTCACTGGATCGGACGGTGGATCCCTGCGAGGACTTCTTCAGTTACGCATGCGGAGGGTGGATCAAGGCAAACCCAGTGCCCGATGGCCATTCACGATGGGGTACCTTCAACGACCTCTGGGAGCACAACCAGGCCATAATGAAACACCTCTTGGGTGAGTGTCTACCTTTAGTGGATGGAGATAGCAGCATGTGGGATGTTGTGAAGCTTCTTTGGGGTGTGTTGCGAATTCGGATGGTTGGGTAGATGCTGTATATTGATTAATCGATGGTCACTGGCAGAAAGTTTGTTGGGTCACAGAAGGGTAGTGTGGAAGGGAACTTCCCTTCTAATCCAATCCCACCCAGCCCATGCCTGTCTGCGTTCATGATATTCTTGGTTCAGGGAAGTTGCCATGGCACCTTCTCAACTTGAGCGTATCTGACTAGCAACTGGACCCAGCTTCAGAGAACTAAAACCTTTAAGCAGGTTCCAAACATTCTCAGCCTGCAAAGCTGAAGCCACTGGTTCTGGTTTGCTGCTGTCAGAAGAGGACAGCAATGACTAAAACAGAAAACCCTAATAAATGTATCCCAGTAATTCCCAATTAAAGTTGTCCCATAAAAGCTCTTATTCTTGAGCTGGGGTTCGCATCTGAGTTTAAACTTCACATGTATCTACTTTTTGCTTTGAGATCAATTATGGATGAATATTCTCGGATGTTTAATATTGAGATTTGCAGTTTTATTGTTGATTTTGCATGAATCACTGATATTATTAGGGAATTCTTAATTTCATTTCTTCCTTCATTTCCCTTTTCTTTATGGGGGAAGGCCACCATACTCCACACCCTTGACTTAATGTATCCTTTATTGGGTTTGACCTCTATGGTGCTTGAGTCCTTCATGACCAACGTTTCGTATATTTTGAAAGACTGACCAAAAGCATTTAAGCCATCAGCTGCCTTTGCTCTAGATCTAGATTTTGACTTCTGTGCACCTTCACTTAATCATTACTGGGCCCCCGCTGAATCACAATTGGAAACCAGGGACCCCCACTGAGTCACTAGTGGAAGCTGGGGACCCGGCCTAAGCATTGTCAATCATTCGAACTGAAACTATACACAGAAAATACAGAAAAAAGCATTCATCAAACAAATACACATGAAAAATGAAATATTCTATTTAATGTGCAAACAAACATGAAATGATCAACATTTTAGTAGGGAGGGTAGAGCTTTTCTAAACTGAATTGAGGGCACTAATCCATAATATATTCTGCTTAATGCACTTGCACTGCTCCTACTAATCCATCTGAGGATACTAATTTAAAGTTGTAACATTTTCAGTTGTATATTTTGCTTCTTCATTTATATACACTTTATTAATCTGTTAATATTTATTTTTTATCAGGAGTCGCTGACCCCCAGGGGGTCCCCGTACCACAGGTTAAGAACCACTGCGCTAGATTTTTCCACCATGTTCTAGAGACATTGTCAATCTAATATCTGATCAACCCAAAGGAATATTTAGGTCTCTCTATTTTGCCATGGGCTATTTGGGTGTGACTTACACTAAAATACATTAGAAGTCACTCCATGGCAGTACCGGAGAGCGAACATTGACAAAAGCATCTGAAAAGTGGGCGCTGCGTTTCTTAATTTGCTGTAGCATCCTTATTTAAGATACTTTTGTTGGGGCTTGTTACATAGAGCTGTTGCGCCACTCACCAACTGATCATAAACAGGACACCTGTCTTGTAACCGCATTATATATACACTGTTATTATACCGTTTCAAGATGGCCATCACAATTTATAATCTAGTCTGCAACAGGTGAACCAGCAGCACAGCGGGAGCAAGCACCGATTTGTGCATCTGAAAAAATTATGCTACACAAAAGAAAGCAACCTTTTATTCTGTAGCACACATTTTTACAATGCTTTTGACGGTCTGCCGCTTTTGCTTCTCGGTACACAAATAAGCACTGGAAAAACCAAAAAGTTTGGGAAGTTTGACTTTTCTATCAAACACGCGCACAATGTACAGACTATTGTGCTTTACCAACACCTATTTATTTCTGTTCCGTATCCTCGTGTCCTTAAACCAGGTAACTCTTGCTTACCATTGGCTCCTTGGAACCAGGACCCTTCATGGGCTTTAATTCCTCTTTATTTATCTTTGCCAGTCTCCCTTTTTTATTTTGATTTTTTATAAAACAAAACTTGGCTTTTTCACAACACGTCTAATGAGGGTGTTCATATTTTTATCCCATTTGTAATGTTAACTCCCTCCGATCTCGTACTATGCTGTCTTTGGTAAATTATTCAATTTTTTCAGCCTCCTCCTAGTTTTCCAGTCTCATGCCTTGCTGTCTAAGGTTCATAGTACTTATCCTGCAAAAAAGCTCATCCCTTTAGAATTTCTATATAAACCACTTAAACCCTCGATTCTCCATCTATAGGTTTCGCTTTTTTATAAACCATTTTAGATTTAATTTATCAAGAAACAAAATTAGTAATTTAGCATTGCATCAATATTGTGTCCATTGTACCAACATAGGGCAGACAATTTCTCAAACTGGTCTGCACATTGAGTGGTAGTTATGATGGCACAATGCCTGCACCCTTATCGAAGGAATCTCCTCTCACAGTAAGCCTCTGTTCACCCCGAAGATCTTGGTGTACCCTTTCTCAGTCTACTGTCCCCGGTCCATAGTAACTCTTACACGGCCCCATACGGTCTTAGATTTTCTGCTCTCGTAAACCACCCTAGGTTAGTCTTGAACACACACACGAACACACACACACAAGCACACACACACACGAACACACACACACAAGAACACACACACACACAAGAACACACACACACACAAGAACACACACACACACAAGAACACACACACACAAGAACACACACACGAACACATAGACACACGAACACATAGACACACGAACACATAGACACACGAACACATAGACACACGAACACATAGACACACGAACACATAGACACACGAACACATAGACACACGAACACATAGACACACGAACACATAGACACACGAGCACATAGACACACGAGCACATAGACACACGAGCACATAGACACACGAGCACATAGACACACGAGCACATGGACACACGAGCACATGGACACACGAGCACATGGACACACGAGCACATGGACACACGAGCACATGGACACACGAGCACATGGACACACGAGCACATGGACACACGAGCACATGGACACACGAGCACATGGACACACGAGCACATGGACACACGAACACATGGAGACACGAACACATGGAGACACGAACACATGGAGACACACGAACACATGGACACACACGAACACATGGACACACGAACACATGGAGACACGAACACATGGAGACACGAACACATAGACACACGAACACATAGACACACGAACACATAGACACACGAACACATAGACACACGAACACATAGACACACGAACACATAGACACACGAACACATAGACACACGAACACATAGACACACGAACACATAGACACACGAACACATAGACACACGAACACATAGACACACGAACACATAGACACACGAACACATAGACACACGAACACATAGACACACGAACACATAGACACACGAACACATAGACACACGAACACATAGACACACGAACACATAGACACACGAACACATAGACACACGAACACATAGACACACGAACACATAGACACACGAACACATAGACACACGAACACATAGACACACGAACACATAGACACACGAACACATAGACACACGAACACATAGACACACGAACACATAGACACACGAACACATAGACACACGAACACATAGACACACGAACACATAGACACACGAACACATCCCCCCACCACCCCCCCACACCCCCCCACACCCTCCCACACCCCCCCACACCCTCCCACACCCTCCCACACCCTCCCACACACCGCACACACACACCGCACACACACACCGCACACACACACCGCACACACACCGCACACACACCGCACACACACCGCACACACACCGCACACACACCGCACACACACCGCACACACACCGCACACACACCGCACACACACCGCACACACACAGCACACACACACCACACACACCACACACACCACACACACCACACACACCACACACACCACACACACCACACACACCACACACACCACACACACACACACTGTGTACTGCTCCTCAAGAGTTTAGCGTGTGCAAAACTTTGTACCTCACTAAATTGATAGTTGTAGTCTGCCTGCCAGGCTTTCATGATTTTCAAACACACTGCCCATTTATTACACTCCACTCGTAGGTTAATAACGCAATGAGAAATCCTCCTACATTGTGTAGCTGAGCATCTCTTAACCTCCAGCGACTCTCCAATGTCTCTCCGTAAATCCTAGCTTACACAGGGCAGAACATGACCTTTACCTGTGCAGTGTGGGAAATTAACTCTGGAGGGATCTGCTGCAAAAAGATGGAATTCCAGAGTCCAGGTGTTTTAAGACTGAGGTCTTACAGACCTGTCCTGCTCAAGGAAGGTTTCGGTGTGTGGGTTTTACAGAGGGCATGCTGCTAGCTCTTTTGCACCCTTTTAGACGTTTAAGGAAACACTGGTTTGACAGGCAAACTGCCCTGCACATGGCCTTTCCAGAGCCCCAGCATCTGCGTTGAAATAAGGTTTTCAGCTAAAACAGAGTTTTGCAGGAGCAGTACACGCTCCTCGAGGCCAAGAGGTCCATGGTGCACTCTGCAGCTCTTTCACACATCCTCTTCAAATCCACTTCATTCTTCCATTGAGCGAGTTGAAAGAACCTGTGCATCTGGACAATCGCCAAACCTTAGTGAAGACGAAGTATCTAATAAAGTGGCTAAATGGTGCTCGACCACTCCATTGAAACTTGTACAGACCCGCTGACCTACGTGCTTCCAAGTTCACTGCCTGGCTGTTCCCCAGACGGCAAGGTTGGCACTGCTGCCGTCTCCAGTAATCACAGGGCATCAAATTCAAAGGGTTCTTAATTAGCCAATTCGATGCACAGTATTCTTTCAACCAAGAGTTTACTGCTTTCCCAGTCATCCCATTCTCATGCCATGAAAGCCCAGAACGTAGCCCCGCTCGGTTGCTGGCACTAAAAAGAAGCCCTTGCGCAACTGGCTAGGGGCCAGTTTCTTGCCTACCTTGATGGGGTACTGGTTCGAGGTGGCGTCTCCCTTTCATATAATTTCCTGCCTGTGAAGAACTTCAGTGGGAGACTGGGACAGCTTCTCTGCTTGAACAATGTAAAGAACTCTGCTCCCACGAGTGCCTCGCCTTCCCCTTGTTCCTACCATTGGTTTGCAGAACCACTTAACCACACTTTTCTATTTAGAATGTTTATGCGTCAGCATGACTAAAACATTACGTCAAACGTAAACAAAGCAAATGGTTGACTTTAAAGAAGGATGGTAAGGCTTGGTTGTAACTAGTTGCAAGATGGTCCACAGGCTGTATGTGAGGTCACCGGGGCTGAGGCACAGCCACTGGCATGTAATGTGCCGATAATAGAATATAGGTGAACACATGACCCCTGTGAGTTTCAACCACCCCTTGCACCGCTGTCCGCAGCTATCTGGAATCTATTATTCCACCCTTTCCCAACTGAGGGGGTAGATTGGCTCTTTGGTCAAGCAAGATTGCATTTTTTGTGATCCAAGGATTGGGCGTTCAGCGTTCTTCCTCTTTTGCTGTAGCTCGTCTTGTACTGGCCCACCAAGTCCAAAATGGAAGCTCCTCTCAGAACATTGCAATACTGTTAGAGGCATGTATCTGAAACCACAGTGGCAAGCACACTCTTTGATAGGTCAAAATGAAAACCTGACATCGCACAGCATACATGGCTATAAGATGCCACAAGTGCATGCCCCCAAGGATTGTGCATTAGGAAGGTTCCATCTTGGAAGCTGTTCTGCTGCCAAAAAAGATATTGAAAGAGAAAGGCTTGGAATTGTTCATTAAATGGAACCCCTTCTCACGCCACCCCCCATTCCCACCATGGCCAGAGCAGTCAGCTTCCCTCTTCGGGGGCTTAAGTGTTTGAAAGAGGATTTGAAAGGTTCTGGAATCAGGAACCCTTTCTCAGCCAACCCAAGGCTGAAGTCGTGAAAGTGAACTATTTCTTGGTTGTCCTGAGACTGGGGCCTGAGTAGCTCATTCACCTTGTGGCGTGTGGTTGACAAGCAGATAAGCATAGGGCATTCCAGGCCAAAGGCAGGTGACAGGGCAGACCAGCACTCGCATCATCCGCTTTGATCTTTTCCAAGCTGGCAGGGTTGCGTGAATCTCATGGCTCCTCGGAGTCCTCAGTCTGACACATATGCCAGGCAGATTCTTCAGCAGCTGAACTTTGTGCAGGTCTTTCTGGTATCAGATCGGCTGCTGCTAGGATGGCCAGTGTTTTATGCAGGCAGGGAAAATGTCATCCTCTCCTCCGGTCAGAGTACTAGGACTTCATGCAAGCTTCTCAGACTTAACCCCTGTATGACGGTAGAGTACCAACCCACCAGAAGTGTCACTCCTGGATACTTATCCTTTCCTGCAGTGGTCTATATCCCTTCTCAGTATCCAAGTGATCTATCAAATGCAGGTTAACTGGGCCAGTATTTATCCTTCTCTGGTGGTAAAGGAGGGAAGCCAAATACGAGAGGGTCTCCTTTAACGGATTAAACACTTCCACAGATCTGGAAAATTACATGTTTTATTTTCCAGGGCTCTGAAGCAAAAGTGACAGGTTTAACAGGTTTGTACTAATTCAGGTGATTTATGGATTGCGGCTCCGGAGGGACAATGCAAGTGTAATTATTGAACTACCAACAAAACAGAGTGGGATGATTTTTACTCATAAGGGGGGGGGGGACGGCATCAATTCCGAACAAAGGAATGGGCTTCCTCATGCTTGATTTTTCTTAAGCAGCCCTGAAGGCTAAACCTCCAGGATTCTTGCCTTCTGAAGAGTCCAGGGCCTGCCCCCCCCCCCCCCCCGGCCTCAAAATACACGCTTGTGCTGCACTTGGAAATTAACATGTTAGCAGAAAAGATGCCAGAGATTTATATTTCTCGCTGGCAGTGCAAGGAGGTAGGTTGAGGAATTGACCTCTTGAGCGCAGTATATAATGTAGCCTTAATGAGTGCCAGATGTGAAATGAGGGAGCGGTATAAGCACTGCGTATAGGGATGATCTGGGCAAGTGGACTGCCACCTTCTCTTAGAAGGTCCTGTTTTACTGGAGCAATGAACAGGCTTGTTTTCCTTTGGTTCTGCCCCACCACTATTTTCAGCTTCCCACATGGTTATTTTTCACATCCAAATGTCTGTTCTCGCGTCTTGCAGTTATGTATGAGTGGCTCTGATGTGTTTTCCTGCTTCTCAGTGGAACTGGTTTATAGAGTAACAGATACACGGTGCATTAGAGGCAAATGTAGTGCAAGCTTCCCTCTTGCATGACTGGGACAACAAAGTCAGCAGGTTCTTCTCTCGCACATAGTAATTGAACACCAGCGGCACAAAATGTCTTGCTTTCCATAAGCTATCTTGTGGAGGTTTCACTCCTAGGCAGCCTCCCTCACACAAACTAAATCTAGCAGCAGTGCAAGCTTCACTTTCATACACACCACAAGTGCAGCACAGGAAACTTTCACCTTCTCTCCAATAGAACTGTACTTAAAGCTTCATATACATTCCCTACACTTGCCCTCCACAAATCAGTGCTAACATATGCACACCCCATACCCTTAAAAAAACATGGACCTAAGTTATCACGGTCTCCGGCAATGCGTAACCCGAGTGCAAAGCCTAACACGATCTTAAGACACTGAAGCAATACTAAATATTATTTAGCAGCAGAGAAGAAACAGTGGCATAGTGGTGTTGAGGGCGAGTATTGTAGTCTTTCCAACGGGATGCTTATCTCATCCTTGAACAGTCCAAAATTATCCTGGAAAAATAATCTCAACTTTATCTCGATCTAGCGGTCTCACAACTATGACCAAACTAACATTTCTCAGTAAATGCATTTGGATTCACCCAGTTAACTGATGCTATTATAGGATTCCACTTCTCTGCTTTCCCAAAATGGGATTGATGTAGTAAGAAATTTTTGCAGTGGTTGGACAGTGCCTTGCATATTATGAATGATGGAGAGGTCTGTTGCCGACATTCAACAAGTTGGCAGTGAGACACAAGTCTGCCCCCCTGAAGTTTAGTGGTTGTTTTGAATTGGTCCTTGCACTTCATGTTTAAAATGTCCCTAGTTATTCCAAAGTGAACAGTTCAGGTCTCCACTGTACTGCAGAGTAACTCCCTGTTCGACCTGGTCTCCTTTACTGCATTGGACCTGGTCTCCTTTACTGCTTTGGACCTGGTCTCCTTTACTGCGTTGGACCTGGTCTCCTTTACTGCGTTGGACCTGGTCTCCTTTACTGCGTTGGACCTGGTCTCCTTTACTGCGTTGGACCTGGTCTCCTTTACTGCATTGGACCTGGTCTCCTTTACTGGTTGACCGCTACTGATTATCGCATCAGAGTGAGGACTAGCAAAAGCAGAGATTCTGAGCATGAAGGAAACTAACATTATTTGGGGACTGCTAGACAATTCAAAGAAAGTTGTTTTTTTGTTGTTTTTTTTTTTTGTTGCTTGAAATCACTTAAACCCGCCAGGTTTCACTCTTTTGCTGTTATTCAAGACTGTAAAGCAAACAAACTTCTCATTTGTTAAAGTTGCTTTACGTAAAGGGATTAATATATAACTTGTGTTTATCCAAAACATTTTAAAACAAAATGCAATGCAATTTACATGCCAACAAGGTGTATCCCACTTCGCTTGAAGCATTATGGAGAAAGCACATTTTTTTAAAAGTCACCCGTGTCCATGTTATTTATACAGTTTGTTTCATTTTCAGACGTGTGATAAACGTGACCGAAGTCGCATTAAATTGCAAACTGATAGACCATAAATGAAGCAACAGAAGAGGAAATAACCTTTAGATATGGTCAGGTCTTTTGTTTGATCCCAGGACGAATCCTGCATAGTGCGGTTTACCAGTGGTATCCCAAAGCCACATTACTTATTGACTCCAGTTGGATATTCATGTTAACTCTCTTAGACAAGCAATCGAAACTTACTCCAGGAGGTTGAATGGTAAAAAAACGTTAGTTTCGTATGTCCTAGGAGATAATGCTCATTAAAATCCAGATCTACCCAGTCTTTTATTTTTTCGCAATTGAAAACTCCTTATATTAAAGGTAAATACTTAAGTTAAAAAGAAGATAACCAGATTTTCTAGCTGTGTTTCTTTTATCACGGTCTTGATAACTAATGCTATCCAACTGGGCTGTATTTGGTTCGACGCACTGATCTTCAGTATTGCCTGGGCCCTGGGATTTTATCAGAGGTAAACCTTCACAGTGTGGTATTAAAGATGAACAAGGGATACAGATCTCTTCTGTACCCAACTCTGGTTCTTGGCCAACCTTTGGTACCAAGTTCTAAATTAAAGGTGTCATTCCTAAAAACAGGTGAGGCATGAATAAAATGTGTGACACCCCAAAAACGTACAATACATAAATTTACAAATGCAGAATCTCTGGTGCTGCTTAGCATGTACTGGTTGTTGTGACCTGGTGTCCAGCGAGGAACACAGCACACACAACCCCAAGCCCTGTCACCTTGAGTCCTGGTATTTTAAGAGCTAGATGGACTAGTGAGACAGCTATTTTTCGATTTGTATTTGGGTACCTTCTTTTAGAGGCATGCGTCTCAAAAATATATAGGCTAATCAAAGTGCTAAATCTAGGTCGAGTTTACATTATTTTTGGTTCCTCACTTCCGGTACATTGTTTGCATTGATGATGCAAGAGTTCTGTAGTAGGGGATCTGTGTATAGTCATAATCTGTGAATAGTCCTGCCCATGTGCGTGGACCCTGGAGCAATCAAAATAGTCTCTTAAGGTGTCCTCTTCTGCAGTCCTGCATAGACACTTAAGAGAAAATCAAAGACAAATAATGCAGCCTGACATTAACAAGGCTACACTGGCCAGCACTTCATCCTGAAGTGACAAAAAGAATAGCCAAATAATATTAAAATTTACACATTTAGCTGAGTTTCACACTTAGAGAAACTACCCTTCACAAAACTCCTTTGTCATGATAAAGAGGAAGGGTTGGACAGACGAGCCCCATAGGCTGTCATTGTGAGAAGTTGGCCTGATATATGATGTCACTAGTTCTAGTGTACACCTTATATCAGTCCAAATACCCTTATGGTGATTGGTTGTAAAGTCAACCTTATAGACCAGCTATCCTAGTGGTAGCATGGACAAGAGCAGTCTTAGGCTAAACTCTGAATGGCATGTGAAGCCAGCTGTGATACCATATATAATCCCTTGAATACCAAATGAAAGGACACCACAACAGATATATATATATAAAATAAAGTGTATTTATTCTAGTCAAACCCTCAGCACTCTTTATGAGATTAGAGGCAAGTACAACACAGTCTTATTTAAGCATACATTAAGTCACACAGGTAAGTAATACAGTTAGGCCCTAGGGGCCACGCAAACCATATACTAAGTAAGTGGTATAAGGACCACTGTCACGGAAATAGGATAGGCCTAGGCCTAGGCCTAGGGAATCGCTGGGGCTACACTATACTACCAAAGGTTAGGAAGTGGGAGGCCCACGGGATTCGTGTGCAGAGTGGAAACACTCACGCGTAATGCGTAAAAGTCAATAGCAATAGTACAGTTTAGAAATCGATAGATTTAGGACACTTCCAGAGTAGCTAGGAAGTCGAGACTGGAAAACTAGACACTAGGATAGTCACTATCCTGATGAGCACCGGAGTACCCAAGTTACCTAGCCCACAGGCTGCGGGTGCATAGGGGTGAAGTTGCGTCGGTTTTCGTCGTCGACTCCTATGGATGCCTGAAGAAAGATGCTGACAGGCAGTCAGGGAAGAGTGTCCGGTGGATCCCAAGGCTGGGATCAAGAAGAGAGGAGACCTGCAAGCAGAAGGGACAGAGTCAAGGTCACTAGCCAGTGACCACGTGGAACCAGGAAGGAACCAGGCGATGTCGTGAAGATTGCAGGTGAAGGTGAAGCTTGTCGCTGCAGCCAGGAGGACCAGGAAGCGTCGAGGACGACCAGGGCCAGGAGGCGAGCTGTCCCACGAAGGCTCTTGCTGTCGGCGGCGTCGAAGTTGGACTAGGACTCACCAAGCCTTGGCAAGCGGAACCCACGCAGAACGGAGGACTTGCTTCTGGTGCAGACCAGGAAGGTCTGGGATGCTTCTCTTTTTTAAAGGAGCAGGAGCCAGTCTGGAGGAGCCAAACCAGCGATGAAGATTTCAGGGTGCGTCGTCACAAAGGCCACTAGCCAGCGGGCAAGCAACCGGACAGACGCGGCAAGCAGGAAAATGCTGAAGGGCCCCGCGCAGGACTCGTGGAGTGTGGGGGGCTGATCTTCGGTGCAGATGGTGCTTGGGGGTGGGGCTTCTCAATCCCCGGTGCACAACTTCGAGGGTGCCTCAGAAGCTGCGCTTGAAGATACTAGCCACTTTTCCCAGGTAGCCGGTCCCACGTCGCTCGTCGCCTCCACGGATCTCAGCTCTGCTGTGGATGTGGATCAGGGTCGGAGAAGTCTGGAAGTCAAGGCTCTGGTCGGGCTCTGCAGTCGGTTCCTCGTAGAACTTGGGCAAAGCAAAGGGTAGTCTCTTGATGGTGCCTGTTTGCACAGGGTAGCCACTCCTTGGCCACAAGGGAGATTCTTCAGTCTTCTTCTTTCGTCGAATGTCGAAGGTCCAGAGTTTCTGTTCAAGTTTGCAGGTTCAGGATAATCTAAAGTCTTGAGGCCCAACTCCCACTCTTATACTAATCTGGGGGGCTGGGATACCTGCTAGGTCACGCCTTATGGGTGGGACCTGGGAGGGGGTGGTTACACCCACTTCCCTTTGTCCAGTTTCGCGCCAGAGCTGGGGCTGGAGTGCCCCAGCGCCGGTTTGAACTGGACTATGCAAGGAACACCTTGTGTGCCCCAGGCATGTCTCATTCCTTTCAGCCCACCCTGCCCCAATACACTAAAGGCTGTCTGGGGAGGTGCTAGCACCTCCCCAAGCAGGAAACCTATTGTCCAGGCCTCCCTGGCTGGGATCACTCCCAGCTGCAGGAGGTCAGACTTGTGTCTGTGGCAGCAGCATCCATTTGGTGATGCTGAGGCTTTGGTCAGAGGCTAACAGTGAAGTATGATTTTAACATGTCTTTCCCTCTAGAAGGGGGGAATAATATCCTCCTGTCCAGAAATGGTATGGGGGTATTATTCCACAGTGTTGGACACCTTACACGACATGTTTTGATAAAGCCAAACCATAGTTACCATAACCGTCTAAGATTATAAGGCACTTTAAGAGTATATGGTAGGCGATATCATAAAACAGCTATAAGGACAAGGTTCCGAAAGCTGCAGACAGGCTCAGCTCATGCTAGAGCACCATCTCACATGTTACCAAGCACTCTGCCTCCAGGATTGTTAAGGCCTGCCATAGGAGTGACTGATAGGTACACATGTGTCTATATGTAAGTTAGGTATAGGAATACTACACCTAAGCAAGGGGTGATTATACGACTTTGCCCCAGCTGAGTGATCAGCCAGTTGTGTCAAAAGGGAAGGCCAGGCCAGGCCAGGCCAGGGGTGGCATAATACATGCTGCAGCCCCTGGTAGGCCTAGGGTACACCTATGCCCTGGGTACCTAGGGTACACTGTACAGGGGCCAATAAGGTGATCCTATTCAAATGGGTTATGCACCTAAAGTACATAGTATTAATTTAGAGAGAGAACAGCAGGGCTGTGGGTCTGATTAGCAGGCCCACAGCCACATCTAAGTCGAAAACCAGTAAAGCAAAAGCAAAAAGTGGGGGTGAACATAGAAAGCAGACCCTGCTCTCCTACAGTCATTATGTGTCTGGAAAAGGGATACCGTGCCTTTCAGGAACCCTCCAGAGACCCTCGGTATCCCATGATGCACAGCCAAAGGCAAGTTACTTTCAGTTCTTTTTTCCGGCTCCTGCTAGCAGGACCCTGGAGCATTGAGCTCTACCTTTATTGGTATTTCTTCAATTTTGGAGCTTTGTTTGGAAGTTTTAGTGTTTCATTCGACGTCTGGGGCCTTTATCTTCTATTTGCTGTCCTTTTTGGCCAGTTAAGTCACTTCCTTTTTGTCAAAATGCCAGCTCTATTTGACAAGTGCCCGGAGTGTGGCAGGAAGAAGGCCAAACCAGACTCTCACAGGGTTTGCATACTCTGTCTTCCATCTTCTCATGTTCCTGACTCCTGTGTCATCTGCAAGTCATTCTCCAGGAGGACCCTGCGTGACAGGGAAAAGATTTGTCTTCAACGCCTGAAGCAGAGAAGACGGGATGCAGGTGGGACCTCTGGGCATGGAGGGAACTTGTCATCTTCCACTTCCAGTGCTTCAGCTTCTAGGGGGCTCCCCAGTCACAAGAAGGTCCAGAAACGGCACCGGTCCCGGTCGACGTCAATGGTTTCGATGTCGAAAGGTATGACGACGATATGCTCCCCGTCGACCCAGGTCTCTGGGTCTAAACGACGACGCTCGGCGTCGAGGGGAAGGACGTCGAAACCTCTGAGGTCGACGTCATCACAGACGATGTCAACACATCATCGGCGTCTATCTGAGTCCCGAAGGCATCGGCGCTCGCCGTTGAGGCGACACTGCCGCTCGCCGTCGACGCGCAGGTCGCCGTCGAGAAGGAGATCTTTGCCGTCGAGGAGCAAGTCAACGTCGGGGGATAGATAGACGTCGGGGGATAGATAGACGTCGGGGGATAGATAGACGTCGGGGGATAGATAGACGTCGGGGGATAGATAGACGTCGGGGGATAGATAGACGTCGGGGGATAGATAGACGTCGGGGGATAGATAGACGTCGGGGGATAGATAGACGTCGGGGGGAAAGTGGATGTCTAGGAGGAAGTCTACGTCGAGGAGCCTGTCACATTCAGTGGTTAGCATCTCCACATCGACAGCCCTATGTCACGGCAGCACCGGTGTTCTCCATCCGGGCATACGGCTACCAGGGCGCCCTCTTCAAGACCTGCCCGTAAGAGGAGAGTGATTCGTACCTCGGACTCAGACTACTCCAAGACCTATTCACCATCTAGGTCTCCAGAAACAGCCCAGCCTGTGGTCCCTCGTCGGTCACCTCCAAGACCTCGGACGGCGACGCCTCCGCCACCTCCTCCTTCGCCACCTCCTCTTCCTCCGCCTCCTCCTCCTCCACCTCTGGCTCCACCGCAGCCACCACTGCTACCACCGCCTCTTACTCAGCAGCCTGTGCCGGTGATTCCAGCTGTGCCCAGAAGGCCGAGATGGCGATCTAGATCGAGACATCATTCTCGTAGCCAGCACAGATCTTCTACCAGGTCCCAGCATAGTCACCGCAGGGAGCGGTCACGTTCCAGGTACACCAGGGACACGGATTCTTCTAGTGGTGGAAGATACTCGCCGACCTTGTCGACTCTCCTCCTACGAGGGTATCACCGGTCGATGACATCGCCACATTTCAAGACTTGCTGTTGAGAGGAGCGGCTAAGCTAGGGATCGCACTGACTGTGCCTACCCCGTCCACATCGGTCATATTCGAGACGCTGCAGCGAAAGCAACTCTCTCGTCCTCTGCTTCCTCTAGTGCCCGGTTTGGAGGAACCGGCTATGGAGCTCTTCCTTACGCCTGCCTCTGTGAAGTCGGATCCATCGCGGCTTCAAAAGAAGTACAGGGCCCCGAACTCGGACCCCGCATTCCTGTGAACGGATCCTCCTCCGGATTCGGTTATTGTGGTGGCGGCTAAGAAGCAACACTCTACGGCTCCATGGTCCACTGTACCACCGGACAAAGAAAGCCGCAGACTGGACTAGGCGGGGAGGAAGGTCTGCAGTACAGCAGCAACCTCCATGAAGGCAGCAAGCTCAACTGCCCTCTTGGGCCGATATGACCGCTCCTTATGGGAGTCTCTCCAACAATTCATTGAGCTTCTCCCTAGGGACAAGCGTGAAGACTTCCAGGAGGTTCTTAATGAAGGCATAATGGTGTCAAACCAAATTATCGGCGCGGCTGCAGACGCCTCTCTCCTGGCAGCCCATGAATACTGCCACGGTGTGACTTTGAGGCGACACACCTGGTTGGGGCTTACCTCTCTGAAGCCTGAGGCCCAGCAGTGAATTGCTAATCTGCTCTTTTTGGGTGCTACGCTCTTTGGTGCACATGCAGGCGAGGAAATGGCTTGCATGAAGACGGAAGTTGAGACTCTTAAGGCTGTTGGCTTGGAGAAGCTCAAGGAACAGAGTAAGACTTTCCGTCCCTACCAACGACTCTATTCTCAGCTCCAACGCGGGCAGGGTCGTCGGGCTGGACAGCAACAGCAATTTCAGAGACAGCCTTTCCAGAGACGTCAGAGGGGCAGGGGCAACCAACAGTCCACATCAGGGAACAAGGGCCCGGCTGGGTCTAAGCCCTGAGGGATTACTTCCCCCCCCCCCCCCCTTCTGTTACCCACTCCGGTGGGGGGAAGCATTCAGAACTATTTGGCAGAGTGGAGAAAAATTACTCAGGAAAAGTGGGTGCTGAATATTGTTTGCAATGGATACAGTCTACGCTTCATCAGCCCTCCTCCAGCTATTCCACCAGTTCGCTCACAATACCTGATACGCAAACTCCAAGCGGAGGCAGATACCCTGTTAAGAAAAAGGGCAATGGAACCTGTTCCTATGTCTCAAAGAGGAAAGGGTCTATACTCAAGGTTCTTTCTTGTGCGGAAAAAGGACAAAAACGAGTTCAGGCCCATTCTGGATTTGCGGCAAGCAAACAAATGGATTTGCAGAGAAAAGTTCCGTATGCTGTCCCTGCACCAGATTTATCCTCTGCTGCATCGAGGAGACTGGCTCTGCACCATAGATCTGCAGGATGCCTACTTCCATGTCCCCATTGCCCACAAACATCAGAAGTTCTTGCGTTTTCCTGGTCGGCACCAACCACTATCAGTATACAGTACTTCCGTTCGGCCTGAAGTCTGATCCCAGGACTTTTTCGAAGTGCATGGCCATGGTGGCAGCACACCTAAGAAAGAACAAGGTGTTTTTTGTATCCGTACCTGGACGAGTGGCTAATCAAAGCATCCACGTTCCAGGAGGCACAGCTACATTTCAACAGGACGGCTGCTCTGTTGAACCAATTGGGCCTACACATCAACATTTCCAAATCGGTCCCGACTCCTGTTCAGTGTCTGCAGTACGTGGGAGCCTCCATAGATACTCTCAAGGCAAGCGTGTGTCCTTCGGAGGAGCGACGCTTATCGGTCCTTCGGAAAGCTCAGACTCTCATGACGAGGTATTAGGAGACGTCTTTGCAAGGTGGGGCACTCCAGACATCGATCTGTTCGCCACCGCGGAAAACAGCAAATGCCGAGACTTTGCCTCCAGGTTTTACCAACCGGGGACGCTGGGGAAGGCACTGTGGATCAACTGGTCGAACAGCTTTCTTTACGCTTTTCCACCCAGGCCCTGATCCCGACAGTGTTGATTAAACTGTCCCAGTCGCGGGCCAAGATGATCCTCATTGCTCCGGAATGGCCTCGGCAGTGGTGGTTCACCGACCTACTACATCGGTCTCTCCTGCCGCATCTTCGGCTTCCGTGTCGGCCGGACCTTCTCACGAAGTTCGGAGGGCAGATGGTGCACCCCAACCGCTCGTCTAGTTTGGCAGCATGGCTCCTGAGCTAGTGCAGTATGGACATTTAAATCTTCCAGAAAGCTGCATGACGATACTGAAAGAGGCAAAGAGACCGTCTATGAGGACTTCCTACGCATACAAATGGAAGAGGTTCTGCATTTGGTGCGCCTCTAAAGATGCTGATCCTACTTCCTGCAAGGAGGATGTCATCCTTCCGTACTTACTGTATTTGGCTCAATCTGGCCTTAATTATCATTCTATTAAGGTTCACCTCGCAGCGTTGACTGCGTATAGGAAATGCCCTTCACAAACTTCCCTTTTCCAAATCCGTGTCATCAAAGATTTTCTGGAAGGTTTGAGGAAGGTGTTTCCTCCCATTAGGCGTCCTATGCCTCCATGGGAACTTAATGTGGTGCTGTCTAGATTGATGAAGGAGCCTTTTGAACCTATTAATAAGGCTTCATTACAGCATCTATCCTGGAAGGTGGCTTTCCTTGTAGCTAGAACATTGGCTCGCAGGGTGAGTGAGATCCAGGCCCTGTGTTGCCAAGAGCCCTATACTGTATTTCATGCATCTAAGGTTGTCATGAGGACTCACCCGAAGTTTCTCCCCAAGGTGATATCTGATTTCCATGTCAATCAAACGATCACCTTGCCAGCGTTTTTTCCACAGCGTTCCTCTCCGGCGGAGAGGTCCCTGCATTCACTGGATGTGAGGCGGGTATTAAAATTACACTTGGATAAAACCAAGGAGATTCGTAGATCGGATCAGTTATTTGTTAATTATGGGCCGGTCAGGACTGGTCTTGCCACCTCCAAACAGTCCATTTCTAGGTGGATTGTATCCTGTATCCAATTATGTTATCAGAAAGCTAATAAGACTTTAGGGGGTAAACCTAAGGCTCATTCTACCAGGGGCAAAGTGGCTGCGACTGCTTTGCTACGTAATGTTCCCATTTCAGACCTCTGTAGGGCTGTCACTTGGAAGTCCGTTCATACCTTTGCTAAGCATTACTGCTTGGACTAGGATGCCAGGGCAGATGTGCAGGTTGGGCAGGCTTCGCTGCGAAATTTATTTGCACAGTAGTGATTCTATCCGTTTCTTCCACCGCTGGGTTTGGATTTTTTGGGATGGGCTTGCCATTCTCTTCACAGATTATGACTATACACAGACATCCCCTACTACAGAAGGAGTAGTTTCTTACCTGTAACTCCAGTTCTGTAGTAGGGGTATCTCTGTTATAGTCATAAGCGACCCGCCCTCCTTCCCAGTGGATGAAACGTGGACATCCTGGATGCTACAGGCCTGGCTTTATACACCTTCAAAAAGAACTGGAAGTAACTTGCCTTTGGCTGTGCATCATGGGATACTGAGGGTCTCTGGAGGGTTCCTTAAAGGCACGGTATCCCTTTTCCAGACACATAGTGGCAGCCTATGGGGCTTGTCTGTCCAACCCTTCCTCTCTATCATGAAAAAGGAGTTTTGTGAAGGGTAGTTTCTCTTGGTGTGAAACTTAGCTAAATGTGTAAATTTAATTATTTGGCTATTCTTTTTGTCACTTCAGGATGAAGTGCTGGCCAGTGTAGCCCTGTTAATGTCAGGCTGCATTATTTGTCTTTGATTTTCTCTTCAGTGTCTTTATGCAGGACTGCAGAAGAGGACACTTTAAGAGACTATTTTGATTGCTCCGGGGTCCACGCCCATGGGCGGGACTATTCACAGATTATGACTATAACAGAGATACCCCTACTACAGAACTGGAGTTACAGGTAAGAAACTACTCCTTATATGGCGCACAGACACTCCAAGGAGTGTCCCGGCATTCAGATCAAGGCAAACTACCAAACATATCATTTTGTGAAGTTTGTTTAAAAAGCCATGATTTTAGTATTTTCTTAAAGGTGGAAAGTTCACTTGTGGTTCGTAGCTCCAGAAGGAGCTTATTTGAGACGACCGGTCCAAGATGAGGAAAGGACCTGCCACCAGTTCTGGCCTGACAAAATTTAATCGATCGGAGGACTGTAAGTTTCTAGACTGGACATAGTCCCAAATCCTCTCTCTCAGATAACCAGCTATAGTAGTATGCAGGGCTTTGTCAATAAGGACCAGGGATTTAAAGAGGATCCTATTTTTAATAGGGACTCAGTGAAGTGCCTTCAAATGCGGTGATATATAGGTTCTCGGGGGAAGATTGAGAAGTATCCGAGCTGCCGCATTCTGCGCCACTTGAAGTCTGTTAAGAAGATACTCTGGGAGACCCAAGTATGATGCATTTCTGTACTCCAATCTGGAAGTTATTCTTGCTTGGATTACAGTTTTATTAGCTTTGTCAGGCAGTAAGGTAAGACATTTTTTCAGAGTGTTACAGCCCAAAGCAGAAACCAACCAGGGCCTGGATTTGTGGTTCAAAAGAAAGGGAACTGTCAAATTTGATTGCTAAACTCTTCACAATATTTTGAGAGCCAGGAAGAGGGGTTTAATTCGGCCAAAAGGTCCTCAAAGTTGAGCAATGTCGGGCCAAAAAACACAATCTGTTTTATCAGGATTACATTTTAACTGATAACCAGTGAAACACATTGGAAAGGCAGTTTTTAATTACTTCTCCAGCGAGCTCTTCTCCATTTCAATAGGAGAAAAGACGCTGGATGTCAGCCGCATATGAGGTTACCTTGGCCTCTAAGATCTCCACTAACACAGCTAAAGGCGTGAGAGAGTGCCCCAGGCCTCGACACTCAGTCCTACCTTGTTTATTGTCTAACAGATGGCTCATGAGCTGTGGAAAAAAAAAGCGGACATCCAAACTTCTAGACTACTTTCATCCAAGATGGAAGTAAGCCACTTCAGGTGTAGGCCACCAATCTCCATAGATTAGAGGCGGTCGAGAAGTCTCCGTTGGGGGACTGTGTTGAAGGCCGCTGAAAAGTCAACATGATCAAGACAGCCTTCCACCCCCCCCCCCACCCCCCCCCACACACACACTTTGTCGAGAGAGTCAGTGTGGTCTGAATCCCGAGTGATTTGGCTGCAAAGGATTATGCATGTCCAAATATTGGGACTTACAAGTTTATACATTTTTTCCAACATTTTTTAAAAAGCAGGGAGGAGAGAAATGGGCCTATAATCCGCTGGATCTTTGGGATCAGCTGTGGGTTTTTTGAGTAAAGACAGAATTGTAGTACTTTTTCCTTGTGCTCGGACCATTTCCGGCTGAAAATGAGGTATTCAACACACTGTTTACAATAGGATTGATGACTTGTGCAGCTTTAGCAAGTGTCATGGAAGGGCATGAGTCAGACCGAGACCATTATTTAAGGCTCTTGATGGCCACCAATGATTTCTCCAAGGAATTGGGTAAAAAGTAGGAAAAAGTTGGCATCCCATGCAGGGCACAAGTCGGGGGTACACACGGGTGACGGCGTCCACCAACTTTTTTCACAGGGTGGACGCCGTCCATCCAGCCAAGGGGGAAAAAAAAGTATGCTGAATTCGTCCTGGTGTAATTTTCAAACACCAGGACACTTTCAGCAGCGCCTGCCCGTTGTCATCTGCTTTCGATCCACAACAATGTGCAGGCGGGGAGGAGGGTTTCCTAGTTCAGACTTCTGTTCTGCCCATAACAAAGGCCTAATCTGAGGGGTCATCAGGTTCGAGTCTCCTGTCTGGCAGCAGTCAGAAGCCTCACACCTAGAAGCAAATGTAACAGAGGGGAAACAAAGGCTCACACTGTGGTAGCACTTCACACATACTTAAAGACAGCTTTTCACTTTGTTCAGGCTGGGTTTAGGACAGAGGTCTTCAAACTTTTGGATGCCGAGACCCCCCAGTCAAAATTTTCAGGCTTAAGGACCCCCTCCTGACAAAAAATTCTAAACCTATAGCCAGAGCTACTGGAATTATGAGGCAGGTGAGGACCAAATTTTGTGGCAGGCTTGACTAAATTGTATGGTAAGAAAAATAAATTATGCTATGTGATGCCGCATATTTTGGGATAGTATTGCTTCATTATTTTGACATATGTACACACAGTAACACAGAGGAAAGATTTCACCTCATCACTACCAGTTTATAATGAAAATACAGCAATAAACAACTTTCTATCTATGAACTGTCTATTCAACCTTTGTGAAGGGCCTTCCACTCCGCAGTAATCCGTGTTGTCACATTAGAAGCTCACCTGGCCCTGGCCCGGTGCAGCAGATTTCCCCTAAAACCCTGGCAGTCTTATGCAGAGTTAAGCAATTTACCCACGCCTCTTTCATCCCACCGCCTCCCTTCCATCCCTCTCTCCTCTTCCAACCCAGGATCCCTCTCTCACTTTGCAAGCCATTTTATTTCACCCCTTTTTACAACTTCTGAACTCTCCCCAGTCAACCTTTCACTTCACCTTTAATCACCTCTTGCCATTCTGTCTTTTCACTGCCCTTATATCTCGCTTTTATCTCATGGCCTCTCTGGACCCACCGCCTCTCTCTCCCCTCAGCACTTCTCATTCCCCTGAAATCTCTTCCTTTAAATTTTTGTCTATTTGTATCTTACACCTCTCCAGTTCACCATTCATCTTTCACATCTCCCCTTTGTTCTTCTGCACCTTCTTGAACCAACGTCCCTCTCCCGTTACCCCTGCACCCACCTCAATACTCCCTCTCTTCCCCCATCGCTGCTGTCCCTCACCCACGTCGTACCAAATTCTCTTTTTATGTCACAGATCATCTCTCAGCTATCTTCTCACAGTTTAACAGTATCCCTCCCCTGTGCCCTCACCTTTTGCTCACACTCACTTTTCCTCTTGCGTTTCTGCACTTCTTCAGCACTTCACATTTTTCCTCATCCCTGACCTCTTAAATCAAATTCTCTCGCTCCCTTTCTCTCCTCTTTCATCCCTTCTACTCTCACCCTCTCATCTCTCCTCACTGGGCATACCCGTATGCTCCTCTCGGCCTGTGCCAATCTTCTTATTGTTCTCTAATTAACAAAAACATGAGAAGTCGGCCTTACTGTCTTGGTCCGGGGCGCACAGTTATGGAACTTGCACCCACCTTTGCTTCGCTCCACCATTAATCTATTATCCTTTAGGAAGCTATAAAAACCTGGCCCTATGCCCTGTAGGTTACCCTTTTTTGCTGGTTCTCCTTCCCCTTCCGTGTGTTTCTCATTTGCCATTTCAGCCAGCAGATGGCTATCAGCCCAAGGACACCTTTTTGGAAATAAAAATAATGGACAGAAGTGTGACCTGGAATGTGCGACCCCCTTTCTATCACTCCACGACCCCCCTGGGGGTCGGGCCCCACAGTTTGAAGACCCCTGGTTTAGGAGATATGCATGTGCTGTAAGAATGTCAGATGTGTTGGTCTTTCCCAGTGTTTACACAAAATAAATAGCATTTATATAGTGCTTACTACCCCTGAGGAGGCGTTGTAATAATTTAAATATCATTATTTTTTCTTGTAAAGCACAATGGGTGGAGGAAGTTTGCGCTGACAAAATGCAACATTGCTTTATGTGTAGCTTAACATTTTTTTGAGTCTTCTGCCTAAACCAGTGTTTCCCAAACTGTGGTCCGCGGATCCCCAGGGGTCCGTGACACATTCCCAGGGGGTCCTCAGGCAGCAATTTTAAAAGCACAACAAAGTTCCTTGTAGAATTAGCAGTTTTCCAGCAACAATAAAAGTGTCAAGATAACGTCCGTGATTAGCAAAGAACGTGTTCCATGCATTTAAAAAGTGTTTTATGTGCACAGGTTAATGGGTTACTGCTTTTGTCACAGAGATATTTTGTTACTGTGCAGTTCATAAGTGACAACCGTAATCTAGCACAGTGACCTATTAACTGTCATCAAAGAGCTGCTTCCAAACTGCATGATACAAGTTAGAAACATATGTTTTTTCGAAGTCTTTCATTATCATGATGCTGCTAAAAAGGTTTATTTTGGTGGAAATACATTTTTATTGTTAAAGTCAATGCTAACCACTGTGTTATGTTCTGAATCCTGAGTGGGTGCTTCTCCAGACCAAACACTCTTTAAAAATGCCTACCAGTATGAATGACGTGAATCCTACACCTTGTAGTCGCATTTGCCTTGTGTAACATTTTCTATACACTGATTTACACGTATGAATCATTGTCTCTATGGGGCAGATTTACAAGGAAAGTGAATCAGTGTGCGCTGCAAGCCATTTGGGTGCACCACACAGACACTTTCAAAGCACAGGGATGCGACATATTTACAACAATGTCGCATCTCTGTGCTTACCCCGGCGCTGTGGCGCAAACTGCTGCCATGCACCTGCACAGGCACCCTTGCACCATGGTGCAAGAATGCCTGCATCATGGGGAGATTGTTTAGGGTTCCCTTCCTACACATAAACAATCAGAAATGGCTTTTTTCAACTTCTAAGTGTGCTGCATTAGCACACATAGAACTTGCAAAACGTCTTTGTATTCCTGATTGTTTATGTGCAGTAAGGGACACCTTCCTGTACATAAACAATAACCAGAGGTGATTTTCTCTTTCTAAGTGTGCTGCAGAACGCAACACGCATAGAAAGAGGAAATAAAACGAGGAGAAAAATAAATTTCTCCTTGTGGCGTCTCCCTATTACTCCGCCGGGGAGGCGTAGCATTCAGACACCTTTCCAGGTTTACGATTTCTAGTAAATCTGGAAATGTCTGGTTTCATGAGTGTTGCGTGGGAACACCCACAGCAACACCCATGGAACGCCCATTTCACGGAAAGTGCTGTGTGCAAATGTGCCATATTTACAAGACCAGGAAAAGTCACGCAGGGTGGCTTTTCCTGTCCTTGGACATATGGGGCACTAAAATGCGCCACCGGTGCGTCACTTTTTGTGACACACCCGTGGCACAAGGGGCTTGTAAATCTGCCCCTATATGTGTGTGATGTAAAGTGCTCTGACATCCTACAATGGTATGATAGACGCTGTAAAACAAATGAAATACATGTGACAGACGGGCTATGGAGAGACGAGAGGCACTGTTGGAGGGTGATAATAAGGGAATCATTGAAGAGCCCCAACAAAGATTGTCGTATCCTGGTGCATAGTAAGGTCATCATTTACTATTCTTTAAAAGCTGATACAATTCAATATATAATGATAAATTTGTTGTAGAATGCACCATTGTTTCTTACATTTTCTTGGGGGGACAGCCTCCCAAAGCCCCCTTTGTAGTGGTCAGGCTCACTCACTGCACTTGGTGTGCATTGTATGGGGACTGGTCTGAAAACATTTGCCAGGGCTGCTTTGGGTTTCCAGTCTGGCCCTGGCAGAAGCCTTGTACTTCGAAATAAAACAAACCATTTAAAAGTTAGTCACGGTGATGCAGCACTAACCTGCCAGTTTTTTGCGAATTCTTTCAATATAACATACTAAAATCCTTAGTAATTGGAGTATTTGTTTTGTGTGCACACGCGTGTTTACTGTTTTCGAATTATTGTTTTAATGTTTGAAATTTAAATCATTCAAATTGCTTGGGGGTCCCCGGTTTCCAGTGGTGACTCAATGGGGGTCCTCAGGAGTCAAAAGTTTGGGAACCACTGGCCTAAACTATAAATAGGGTTTCCCTGTATACTTGAAATGTGCTCCAATGTACTCATGTTAGACATGTTAAACATATATGCAAGGGCTTAAGCCGTGATGTCACATGCCATGATGTCACTTGCATACTGATTAACTAGGTTAGTCCCCCCCACTTATTTTTTTAGGACTTGTGCCCTGATCCCCATGAATGGTCTTGCTCGGACTTGCTATTTCCGAAGGAATCCTTTCTGACAGTGCATCTGCGAGCAGGCTTGTCTGAATAATAAAAATGTAATGAAAAAACGAAGCCAGCAGAAGCACCATTCAGCTGTGGGTCGGTTGCCTCCAATGGCGGCCTCGGGGCTCATGAAGGTTTTTACTATTTTGAAAATCTCTTTGGATTTGCTGCCTGACTCAGCTATCCTAGACTCAAAGAAAGCTTTTTTTAGCTGAGCGAAACTCCGAATAATACTTTTTCAGTGCTAGTTTATAGGTAATTTTGTTAACCAGATTGTAACTTTCCCGCTATTTCCTTTCAAGGCATTTGCATTGTTTCTTGCCAGACCTCAGGTCTTCATTACACCAGGGGGCCATCGGTTTGGGTCTGTGGGAAATACGTACGGAGGTCGGAGCCAGATTATTAATGGTGTTTAAAAATCCATTCATCCAAATACTCGACGACCGATTCTAGTGTTCCGGAAAGAAGAGTAAGATTTCCTTCCAGAGAGCAGGACAGGTTTCCTAGATGAATTTTATGCCAGGCAAGCGACATAATTTGTTTTTTGCCATTTAACTGGATTAGATGGTGATCAGACCGTGCGAGTGGTAAAGGGTCAGAAACTACTGCCTTCAATTTGTGAAATATTTGGTCTAATAAATGACCAGCTAGATGGGTTGGTTTAAACCCCTCTTATAAAAGAACGACCTAGTATTTAAAAGAGGTTACCTCAGAATCTGATGCTTTTTCCATATGGAGATTGCAGTCACCTAAGCCTAAAGAATGTGCATATCTGAGGGACCAAGAGGCTAAAGGGCTGCCCAGCGATCTCAGAAAAGGACCAACATGATGGGGGAGGGGGGGGGGGGGGCGGGTCTGTAGATAAGAGCCCCATCTATGGAGTGTTTGGAAGGACCGTGTGAGGCGGAAGCCCAAACCTTAAGCGTCTTTCAATTCCTCAAGAGGGATGGACATGCATTCAAACTCACTTTTGTATTTTATTGGCACCCCCACCTCGGCCTTTTGGGCGATCTTTCCTGAGGATTTTGTAACCAATAGGGTTGGCAGTGGATACTGTGGGTTTAGCCATTTCTGTGAGTCCTGTTTCTGTCCTAAACAGAAAACGTAGCTTTTCTAAATATAAAAAAAATCAAAAACATGCATAACATGTGAGCGGACATTCAGGAAGGCAGCTGAAAACTGTGCCATGAGTGGGCTTCTTAATTGGGACCTGGTTGCTGTCATACTTTTGGCAGGAGTGAGGAGCCCAAAGACACCTGCAGAAAAGAATAGTAGGAGTCTTTTAAGATTTTGGTGGGCAATGGGGTGCGCAGGCAAACTTAGGGGTGAGAGTACGAAGGACAGAGCTGTCACGGGAGGCGGGTAGTCTACCTTCAGACACAGAACGGGCATAGAGGCTCACGCAGGCCGCTTCCGGGACACCAACTGGCACAGATTGGCTTGCTTTGGGCCTTGCCTTAGGCTTGCTTGAGGGCTATGTAGCCGAAAATTGAGAGTTGGAGTGGACTGGTCACTGATTTTTCCACGGAGACGCAGGGTGACATATGGTCGTGACAGTGCAGACTGAGCAGCTCGGGTTCTTTGTGTGGCGAGCGTGTGAGTGCCTGATTTGCTGATATTTCGCGATTCTAAACCTGATTTGGCTGTATTGATTGCAGTGCTTTAAGAGGACCGGTGCTGCTAGGAATGGAGTACCTGAAGATCTTAAATTCGGGCTGGAGAGTATCTGCGCTCGTCATCAGTGATGCAGTAGTTTGAATGGGAGAAGAGGGACACTTTTCTAGAGTGGGATTGTGAATATCCGATTATATTCCCATTTTAAGCGCTGATGTATTGAAAGCCAGCCTATCCTCGTGCTCACCAGAACTGTGCCCCTCAATGAGGAATAGACAGCAATTAACATGTTTATTAAAGGTTCCAGCCAGTGGCTGGTGTAGATTTAATCCGTAGGGATGAAGGAGTGGTATTTCTACCCTAAACCTTCAGCCTCACAAAGTTGAATGGAATGGTGTGAAATCTCACGGGGTGTTGGGGTGCTGCTTTTGTTAATAATTTCTGGATTGTGGATTTGTACGTGTAGGTTTTTCATTTGTATTAAATCTGTACGGTAGCCATCATCACAACTGCATCTTATGATGAAAATGGCCGCAATCACACTCAAACAGGCTTCCATTCGAAAAATCCATGTGTCCATAACTAGTCATTCTGGAGCATTTTTAGTCCTAATTTATGCAGGGGGCGATGCTTGTGGGAATGTTACTGTTGAAGGAGCGCACCTCGGCATTAAAGCGGCAGCAGTTCTGTCCTTTTAAAGTTTATACAGTGTGAACAAATTGTACGGCTTCCTTTCCTTGTATTTTACTTTCGCCTTAAACCATTTTTCTTTACCAGCTCTCCTTCCTTCTCCTTTCTTCATTCTCGCTCTCTTCCTGAGTGTCCATTATCCTTTCTCCCTCCACATGTTCCACCTCACGCCTGCATCATTTGGGTGTGTCTGTTGCCCGAATATCTGCTTACAACTTTGTTGCTCTTTTGCCATCTGATAGAGGTGGTTCTGACACTATGGGTCGCCCGGATTTTTCGCTTTTTGAGCACCTAATTGTTGAGCTTTTACTGTGGGGGAGCCTCATAAATTGGGACTCTCCCACAGTGAACTCTGGGTGTAAGACTGCATGGGGATTTTACTGGTGTCCCCCTGGCTTGACCAGGCCACTGCGCGGCAGCTGGAGTAAGGGACACCGGGCTGGTTACATGCAGACAAGTGTACATGCGTGTGCACACGTGTAGGGGCTGCGCAGGGGAGATTCCTAGCGTGCGCAGCCTCGGAGCAGGTGCAGATAGACTGGTGTGGCAGGACTTATGCCGAATGGGGTGGTGACATGGAAAAGGCTATATACAGTGGGAACAAACATGCCAGGGAAAGTCAGTGTGCTTTACAGTGCGTATTCCATTATTCTCTTATGGGGATAGGGCGCACATGTGCTAGTTTTACTTTCCTAAGGCCTACAAATTCCAGACAGGCACTAAAGTCCACAGTGGCGGATGTGAAAAGAAGGATTCTGCAGAGTCCAAAGTCCTATTTGTACTGCTTTTGGGGTCATACAGAACTGTCATTTCTCTGAGCCAGCCATAACCAGACCCTGGCTGAGGGCTGACCTCAGCAGTATGGATTGGTAACCTTTCTTCCACAAGCTAAGGCCTCCTCTCCAGGAAGAAAAGATGGGAGGGGCTACAGGCTCATCCATCGGCAGCTATCACTGGGTGCCAGGCACTAGGCTGCACCAAGGAGGGAAGGCAGCAAGGGGGGGGGGGGGATTGGGTTTGGCTTCAGAGACCATGTGGCCAGAGACCCTGGACGACGCCATTTTGAACAAACCCAGAGGCTGGACAAGGCGGGAGCAGGGGCAGGGTAGTGATGTGTCGCGGTTTGATAGGACCAACAGAGACTTCCTTCCAGCCCCCTACTCCACTTTTAAAACGTGCTTGCACAGGAAGAGAAGCCCTCTCAGGGGTGTGGTCGGCTGAGGCGGAAGGTGCTGGAGCCTGGCAATGGGCAGTTGGAAGGAGAGACCCCCTGACTGCCCCTAGGGCCGTAACAGCACCAGAAGAAGAGCCCAGGACAGGTGCGCAGAAGCAATGCCCCTAGGGCCCTAACAGCGCCAGAAGAAGAGCCCAGGACAGGTGCGCAGAAGCAGGGAGAGGAGGCCCAGGAGGAGAGCCAGGCAAAAGGCTGGCGCAGGGATCCAGTGAAGACCGCTCCCAGCAGAATGCACCCTCTTGGAGACCCGGAGGGCGAAGGAGAGTGCTCCCAGCGGCTGGTGGGCGCCACCAGTTGCAAGACTTGTAAATAGGGCAGATCGGACCCCCAGGGGCTGAGATATGGCCCCTGGAAGATAGGTGACCTTTGACCCCCTAAGAAGACTGATGACGAAGCGCGTGGGTCTCTGCTCCCTGTCTTGGAGATGCCGCCGGGGTGGGTCAGGTCCCGGGGGCTGCCCCAGGAGGAATCAAAGTCGGGGGAGCCATTGCGCCCCCCGTGAAGTTGCCCCAGAAGGGTGCCAGGAGCCCACCGGTGATGTGGAAGCAGGGGGGCGGGGAAGTGCCGTCGCGCCCCCTGCGAAAATGTGCCCAGGGTCCCAGGACCCCATCCCCGGGCCCCACAGAAGTAAAGTCAGGGGGTGTGCTGTCCCCTCCCCCCCCCCCCCCTTCCCATGAAGGGGGTGCCCTGCTGAAGATGGGGAGCGCCGTCACGCTCCCTGTGAAGATGAGTAAGGCAGGGGTGCCAGGAGCCCACCCTGGCCCCCAGCAAGCAAGCGAAGATGGGGAGCGCAGGCAAGCTCCCTGTAAAGAGGAGGCGGAGGGGCCCGGGACCCCATCCCTGGGCCCCGACGCTGGGGGGAGTGCCATCCCACTCCCCCGAGGTCCGCCGCACCTGCGGGAACCTCCGTGTCTGAATGAATGTGCCGGCTCCCGTGGCCGCACACAGAGGTGCGGGCCGCGCAGGGAGCCGGCCGGAGCAGCCGGGGGTGGGCTCCCCAGGCTGCTTTCCTGCACGGTGGCCTTGCGGGAAGTCCGGGTGGGATCGGACCTCCCTGAAGAGAGAGCGGGAGCACTCACCAGCAGGAGCAGCCGGAGGTATGCTCCCCGAGCTGCGATGAATCCCCTGGGGGTCTGGGTGGGACCAGAAGGCCCAAGAAGCAGCTGGAGGTCCACAGAGTAATTGCACCAGAAATGCATTTACTAACCGGTTATTTCTTTTAGAGGGACTGAAGGTCACATGTGTAATGTGAAGTGCTGGTGTAAGGTGATGTCATAAGCAAAGTGGGGTCATGTTTCCAGACATTCCTGCCAGGGTGTCTGGCTGTATAGGCGTAATCATGTGATTTCATCTGTGATGCCTTTAGGGGCTGTAATTGCAATGCATTCTAATAATACACAAATGTGATGAATGTTGTCATTCTAAAGTTATGCTTAAACATGTATTCTTGCTGCTGCTGTTAGGTGAGCAACAACCCAGACTGTTAGCCCTTAAGATGTAGAGGTGCCTAATTTATGGTATGTAGGAGATTCTCAGTCAGAGTTATGTGTCACCAAGACAGGTATACCCATTTTTAATGCTGGTTGAGGTAATGGGGTGGGTTGCCACTGGGAAGGTGCCAGTGCCCAGGGCCCACGCCCCATGTTATGTTCAACTAACTGCATTGGGGGCAAGATGATGTGCATACATGGGAGTGGTGGTACTAGACCCCACCCCCTTGCAGGAGGGGTGGAGATGTTATGCAATGTCACAAATTAATTCCAACAGCTTATGTATATTTGTAAATTGGTGCATAGTAGTGAGTAGTGTGTGTGTTTAATAAATGTACTATTACTTTTATAAAGCAAAGTACAGACTGGACAATCAATTGAGTGTTATTTTTGTGCACCTGCAAATGGCGATTACTAGCCCACGAAAATTGGGGTGCGATTACTAGCCCACACCACCTCCCTAGTAAGCCTCAGACTGCTCGGCAACGCTACCCTCTGAGAGTCAGGCGCTACAGTTGGGTGTTTGGTTCCCAGTGAAGGACAAATGTAGTCATGTTATTTGTGCAGGCCTCACAGATGCGGCCTCGTTTTCCAGCACCAACCCTAAGCGCCAGGGGGCAGGCGAGAGCCAGCTACCACTTACCTCTCCCCGGAGCCTGTTACCCTTGTGCAGCAGCGACCGCTCTTCCCGCCTCAGCTGCTTTTAAGGTTCTGCCCTCTGCCTACCACGGGTCTGTCACAGCCGAGCCGCGTCAGTGAAGGTGTGTGAAAACGAGGGAACACTCCGCGTCATGCTTCTGATTTCATGTGCCCCTCACCCTTAACCCCCATGCCTCGGCAGTGCAGCGGTGTAACTTCTGGTCTGTGTGATTTCAGAGAACACCACCATGAACGTGTCCAGCGAGGCGGAGCGCAAGGCCCAGCACTACTACCTGGCCTGTATGAACGAGACCAAGATCCAGGAGATGGGGGCCCAGCCCCTCACAGAGCTCCTCCAAAAGGTGAGCTTAACAAATGGTTACGTCCTGCTTACTACCCCTCTGACCCCTTCTCCAGGGCTCTGCGGCCACAGACCCCACGCTCAGTGCGTTGTGGGGCATGGCTGACGAGACCGAGGCAGCAAGGACCCGTGTGAGTGTAGTGAGGCCGGAAATGCTCATGTTGGGATTGAGGTGCTTGTGAAGAGCTCTGTGCTGATCCCTGCTGGCGATTATCGCGTGAGTTGAAAGTCCAGTTTGAGGTTTATAGGCTCAAGAGTGTGCGGTCAGAGCACTGGAATAGCTCTAGTCTGAGGTACATTTGATGAGTGGCGTGTGTAACCCCATGCCATAAAGTCTACTACATGCAATGTAGGGGTTTTCCTCCACCTCACAGATCCCTTCTGCTGCCTGCGGGTGATGTGGTGTTCTTCTACAAACAAGTGTGTGGTGAGGACTCCTTAGATATGTTGTATCTTGCGATTGATCATGTCTGGACTGATTGACTCCTTCAAGCAATGCGTCATACTCCTTTGTATGGGATCAATTTCTTTTAGATCTCTTAAGTAAACGTGTGCTGTAGGTCAGGGCTGGAACTTTAGACTCTGAAGGAGTGATGTTCAGACCTACTCCTGCCCACCTCTGTGAGTAGTTGTCTCCTCTAAGTGTTGTGTTGATCTGCAGATGAGGTCTAGCGTAGATGTCTCCTCTTGGTTATGAGGGTGCTCCGTACGGCAGAGGTCTGGAGTAGTTTTTTCATAGCCTAATGTGGTCTTTTATATTCCAATGATTGGGGGGGGGGGGGAAGAGGGGTCCTCTGAGTTGATGCAGTGCTCTCTTATCCAGTTTATCTAACTCGAGCATCGTGAGGACCATTTGGTCTCTGCCCCCAGCTCTAGGGACCATCTGGTTTAATCCCCCTCATGTGGCCTAGGTGTCCTTTCCTCTTGTAGTGCACATGCAGCTAGCGTAAACATTCCATTAAGGGGGCATGTTTAGAGGAGAGGTCGCCCGGATGATTGACACCTCTTGGTTCATACCTGCTTTTTCTTTGGCAGTTGGGTGGATGGAACATCACTGGCCCCTGGGATAAGGACAACTTCCAAGAAACCCTGCGATTGGTCACAGCGACCTCACGTTCGTCACCTTTCTTTTCTGCTTACGTAAGCGCTGACTCCAAAAATTCTAACAGCAACGTGATCCAGGTGAGTCTTATTCAATCTGTGCACATCTAAGGAG
Organism: Triturus cristatus; assembly: GCF_964204655.1. NCBI lineage: Eukaryota > Metazoa > Chordata > Amphibia > Caudata > Salamandridae > Triturus > Triturus cristatus. Next base: position 841,194,289 of record NC_140580.1, on the reverse strand, counting down.
GGGGTCCTGTTCTGTAGACTGATGGAGGGGACATAGAGCGGGTTTAGTACCGAGGTTGGGTGTGAGGCTGGGGGAGGGGATAGTACATGTGTTTGTACCCCTATGTGGTGGGATTGCATTGATGTACTTTGCTATTCTCATGCACTTCAACTATGGCATAGCAGAAGCTTCCACTTACTACCTCACAACCATGCCTTTCCTGGGTGGTCACAGACCTATAAAAAAAGGGATGATGTTTCCATCCTCCTATCTTCCTCCAGTACCATTTGCAATTCCTAGCAGTGTGAAGGCATCCTATAGTTGTGGGGGGGGGGACTCTTTCTTCAGTAAGGTTGGAATGCTGAGACCCTTTGTCTCCTGAAAACTAGAACACCAAACACACATTATGCCTCCACTTTGCTGGACATGCCCTGGTGGGTAACATGGCAAGCTTGCTAAAAATCAATGTCCACACTTAAAGTTGGAGTATCCCACACTTTATTTTAACTTAACCAACACATCCACCTTGACTCACTTAATGGTGGCACCCCCACCACATGATTCCTCTGATTCACGGGCGTGTTAGCTGCCACAGTGACCACAGAAAGCAATCTTCCACCTAGGAAGGTCACAAATACTTCCTCATGACATGAGTGACCCTCCTGGATAGTCCTCCCACACCTCGCCCCTATTCCAGCTCCTAAGGGGCATCCAACCACCGATTCACCTCAACGAGCGATGGGAATGGTTTCTACCGAGATCAGGTCAAAGGTAAGGGCCCCCCTCCCCCTGTATGCAAAATCTGTTCTGTGGGAAAGCCCGTTAGGGTCATGCTTACTGGTATGATGGAATAATCGACCCTCCGGCTCTCCAGTCCAACCTTTGAGGGGACCATCCTAGAACATCTGTGCTGGAGGTTCCGCAGCATCCCCCCCACTTCTCCCCATAATCCCCCCCCCCCCCAAACCCATGGCCATAAAATGAATCCCTCTTACTCCCTTCTCTGTACAACTACAGATGTGAGTTCTCTAGACCGACTGAAGCCAGAGTGTCACAAGTGCCAGTGGCTCACTAAGGGACTCATTCAGGAAAGAGCACAGCTCTAGGTGGATTCCTTCTTGGTATGAGCATGTCCCCTTGTTTGCCGATTTAGTCACTCCGCTCTCCCTCACTGGTGACAGCTCTTCATAAGTCAGTCTCTTGGCAGTCCCTACATGTACATAGTCTCCATTCATAGACAGCACCAAACTCCACACACCCTCTCTCACACACACACACACACACACACACAATCCCTGTCATGACTGACTGGTACGTTCTCTAGTCACACACTGTTACCCCAGACAGCTCTCCCAATCACAACCAGGCGTACAACTTGTTCACGCGGAGAAATCTCAGTTCCTTTTCTCAGGCAAAAGGAACAAGTACAACACTAGGAGCAGAACCGCTCAGCCTTCCTTGTGTAAAGCATGCATCTGCGCCAAGGTTAATCTTGCACACGCTCACACCCCTGGTTAAGATGGAGAGTCCCAGTTGGCTTCCTCACTTTGGCTCATTCCTGTTACTAGGTGGTGTCCAAGTGCTCATCAAAACAAACATGGCTTCTTACAACAAACACTGCAGACTGTCACTTTAACCCACACATTCCATTCAGACAGAGCCTATTCGAATAATACCAATCACAGCGGGCTACAGGTCAATACATCTTCTCACTCGTGATAGAAGCCAGTTTGGATTTCTAGAGCAATACTGAATAGCAGGAGTCCTCTGTGGATTTTGTACATCTATTGTCATCCCACCATCTAATCCTTATTATTTCATTGCCCCTCTTTTAGATTGACCAGTCGGGTCTGGGACTTCCGTCTAGAGACTACTACCTGAACAAAACCGCGAATGAAAAGGTGCGTGTCAGAAGTACCAGAACGTTCTTGGGTTGGTTAACAAGAGAGATTGTCAGAAAGGCGTGACAAGACAGACTTCAGTGACAAGTTTTTAAATCCAGAAATAAGCTCTGCAGGCTGAACTTCTACTTTTCCACTTCCTGGTTTATTCTGGTCATTTAAATGTTCAGACATTGTAGTGATGAAGCTACAGCCCTTAGCCCTGCCTTATTTCAGTACTCTGCAAAGTCATACACATGTACATATTATAGACCATAGCATGCATATAGCAGATATCTTTGTGTATGCCATTTCCAGATTTTGCCCAATAAACTTCTATTATCTAATGTAAGTTATTTGCAAATCCTGAGATCTTTCTAACTAAGGTTAGTCAGTGATTTCCTCCCCACCCCGTCAGATTATCAACGTTTATAGACTGCCTGCATCATATGTGGATGGCCTGCAGGTTTCGTGTATGTTGACCACTTCCACTTTAAAAGTGTTAGATCACATCCGGGATCTATTCTTTTTAGGGCATCCTCTTCCCCAGTACCATTCATTAGGTGAGACCTACGTGCCATCGCGCAGCCTTTTCATTTTATGGCCTCGTGCTGTGATGGAGGGGGCCTTGGGGCATATAATGATCCCCTCCCCCCAATGAGCCAAAAGGGAGTACTAGTATTGGCGTGATCACAAATATGACCCTGTTTGGGCACAAACTGCTTTCCATGGGTCAGTCATGCAATCAGATGGGCACAAGGGAACTGTATTTTGAGTGGTTGGAAACATTTTAAATATTAATTATGAGGTAAAAACCGCAAAGTCTGACAACGTTGTAGTTGGAAGCTTACTTTAAAAAAATAATAAAACTATGGGCAAATGGTATAAAATATTACTTCTGCCCAGTATGGCAAACGGGAACTCATGTCAATATTTTTTCTTTATTGGCTTGCGTTGTCCTTTCCTTTCGCAAAGCTAATGCAATTCTTGTGTTTGCTTTTTAAGATAAATAGCAAAGAAATGTTAGGGTATCTACTTCATACCATGTTGCAGAGTTGTTGCCGTCACCAACATGGACGCTGCAAGCGACCAATCTAACAATCTTCTCTCTCGCCCCCCTTATGTGCCAGCAGTGGCTGCCTCCAGTGGAAGAAACCATAAAGAACAGATGATTGACAGAATGCTGAACAAATCAAACCTTCACCCCCAGTCAGGGATCTGTGTTTAATCAATCGTTTTTTTGCTCACCACACCACCTCAGTTTGGACCCAGCCATATTCAAATCCGTCTTGACCCTGCTCCCCATGGGAACAGTCCAGCCGAACTGCCAGGCCAGGTCCTCCCTGGACCAGAAACCAGCATCCTGGGAGCGGTCTCAGGGCATCAGCCAGGCTAGCCTTAATCCAGTGGCACAGTGAGCATTGGGCCCTGTCTGGGGTGAGTGTTTGACCTGGTCTGACCTAAAGAGCCCTCTAGCCTACTCCAGAAACGCACTCATTGCATTGGACAGACATACTCCAAGCATGCACACCAGGTGCATCAAAGCATCTCCTGAATACACTGAAGGACCATACTCGTGCCTAAACTGCAAATGGTGCAGCCTAGCACAGGTAGATCAGCCACCCATAGCAACCGGAAATCAACCAAAAACTAAATGCCTGTATTTTAATACCAGATCGGTACCTAAACACTCTTTTGAGATCTGGGACACGATCAATGATTTGGACCCCGACTTACTTTTTTATTACCGAAACCTGGCTAGACGAGAACTGCCCTGATCTAGCTAACGCCCTACCCCTGAAATACACAATCTTAAGACCAGACAGGCAAGGAAGAAGGGGAGGGGTGCTTGCCATATTATTTAAAGACCACCTCAATTGTCTCCCTAACACAGCAGCCCAGCTCGGAAAGCACGAACTTCTATCATTTCAAGTGTCCAAAGGAAACCACATCCTACTAGGGGGAGCAGTGATTTACAACCCCCCTGGCTACCATGCTGAATTTAGCACCAAGCTGCTCACACAACTATTCCTTGCCTGCCTAAAATACAAAAACTTCACGCCATACACTGGACCTACTGTTTTCCAATTTCAAAACCACCGTGGTTGAGGATATTAAACCAGTCATGTGGACTAACCAGTCCTTAATTTCCTTCTCATTTTCCCAACCCGCCAGACCCACCATGCCTGCACACAAATCATATAGAGCCTGGAAACTTGTCACTCCAGACTCATTTCAGCTTCACTGGCCATCAGATAATCTAGAACACCTAGGAACTCTCCATGCCAACAATGGTGCAGTGTATCTCGAAGCAAAGATCACCCAACCATTGAACTTATTTGCCCCAAAATCAAATCTAAATCCACAAAAAGAAGGATCTCAGAAAAGTGGTATACACCAGAACTCAAGGCACTAAAAAAGAAGTGCAAAACTCTGGGACATAACTGGAGAATGTCCAGATCAGACACCGATAAATTATCCTACAAAACAGATCTCAAGATCTACAATCATGCCATTAAAAAAGCTAAAAAGACGTATCTTTCACAGAGGATAAACGAAAATAGCAACTCAGCAAAAGTTATACAGAATCATACTAGAGCTATACAAACCAACATGGATGTCCAAAACGCTGCACCCCTCAGCAGAGCGCTGTGAAAAGATTAGCAACTTCTTCACAGACAAAATAGATAAAATCTACTCAACATTTAACACTAACACCCCAGCAGACCCTTCTAACTGGGAAATAACAGACCCCCATTCCGACGACCACATGAGACTGAACAGCTTTGCCCCAATCACTGTAGAAGAAGTCGCCAGGACTATGGAAGAAGTCAAATCAGGATCAACCTTTGACCCTTGTCCACACTTTATATTTAGGCAGATCACATCCACCCTTACCACATCTATTACGCAGCTATTCAACAAATCATTAGAAACAGCAAACTTCCCCGAGACATGGAAACAAGCCATAGTAACCCCACTACTAAAAAAAAGGCAGGAGCAGATGTGACCAACCTGGCTAATTTCAGACCAATCTCCCAACTCCCGTACCTCTCCAAAGTACTTGAGAAGCTGGTCACCAGACAGCTGACCAACTACCTGGGGACAACGACCTACTGGACCCCTCACAAACGGGATTCAGGGCTACCAACAGCACAGACGCAACCCTTCTGGCTGTTACGGGCAACATAAGAACATTACACTATTCGACACGGTCTCTCACCACCTCCTACTAGAAAACCTATGTGGGAAAGGAATACACGGGAAGGCCCTTCAATGGCTGTTCGTTCCTGAGCAATAGAACTCAAATTGTGCAATTAGGTGCTTTCTCATCCAAACCCCAAAAATTGAACTGTGGGGTCCCGCAGGGAGCATCCCTCAGCCCCACGCTGTTTAATGCCTGTTTCACCCCTCGCAAAAACTGGGACAAAGTGGGGTTTTGGTGTATGCTCCTATGCGGATGACACGCAACGAACAATCGCCATCGGAGAGGGGCGAACAGCTGTCTCACCGAAATGGCCAATTGGATGTCAGACCACTGCCTAAAGCTAAATGCAGACACATCTGAAATCCTGCTCTTCGGAAAAGCTAAACACATCTGGGACGCATCCTGGTGGCCCTCCTCACTTGGAGATGCCCCAGCACCCAAGCAGTGTGCCAAAAACCTGGGCGTAACAATCGACGACAAACTATCCATGCAGGACCATATACGAACACTGTGTGGAAAAAGCTTAGTTACTCTGAAGCTTCTAAAAAGACTCTTTCCATGGATCCCATTAGAGAGTAGGACAGTCACACAAGCCCTGCTGGTCACTAGACTGGACTATGGCAATGCTCTATTTGTAGGCATGCCAGACTACCTCTTCAAACGCCTACAGGTGGTGCAAAACGCTGCAGCCAAACTGGTGTGTAACAAAGATAAACACAGCGCAGAGAAGGACTGTCTAAAACAACTTCATTGGCTGCCCTTGCGCCAAAGAGCACGCTTCAAGCTCTTAGGGCATGCCCACAAAACACTTCATGACACAGGCACCAAGATCCTTCAGAACAAAATCCGATTCTACACTCATCAGACCACTAAGATTACAACACCAAGCACTCGCCGAAACAAAATGGATTAAAAAGTCCAGGGTAGGAGGCCGCACCTTCTCACTTCTCGCAGCACTGCACTGGAATGACCTTCCAGTCGAACTCAGGCTGATTAAAGAATACAACACCTCCAGGAAAAAACTCAAAACATTCCTATTCCCCAAAGACTGATATTATAGCCATCAACCTCTCAAGACTACTCACCACCAGTCCATGCTTAGTGCCGTGATATCTCAAGGGATGAATGTCTCGCTTTATAAATAAATAACTGTTCAGCATTCCGTCCAACTTTTTGTGTTGCTATAGTCGCCATAAGTGGAAAGGGTATACCCAGACGTGTGTCCCGTGCGCACTATGCCATTGGATTCAGGCTGGCCTGGCTGATAAGGGGTGATACACCGAAACTGGACCCAGGTTGCTGTTTTCCAGTCCAGGGAGGACCTGGCATGGCAGTTTGGGCTGAACTGTTCCATTGGGCGCAGGGTCATATGGCTGGGTCCAAACTGGAATGGCATGGTGAGCAACAAAACAATGGATTTAGGCCCAGATTTCTGTACTGAGAGTGAATGTTTGACAATGTTCAGCATTCTGTCCATCTTTTTGTGTTGTTCCAGAGGAAGAAACAGCACATGCAAAGGATCCCTGGCACACAGGGACTTTATTTGTATGAAGAACTTATGAGACTCCACAAACTCTCGTTCTAGTAACATCACCTGCGAACATAGCTTTTATTACGATAGGCAACTAAAGACCAGAGAAGAGTGTCTACCCTTCAGCCATCAGTGTGTTGTGGCTTCCCCCGCCTGAACTTTAGCAAATAGTAGATCTAAGTCCAAGTGAAAGTACCTAGAATTCCATGGACAATGCTTTCTTTCCATTTGACCCCAGAAAAAGCAAAACACATGATGATCCTAGTTTCGTTTTAAAGGATCGAAACGTCGTCGACTTGCTGGAACACCTTGCACACAAAGCTATCTGATATTGAAGTGCAACGGTTGTCGTTGTCATGCTTGTCTTAACCATTTGCATTATATACAAGCTTTTCTTGTCTTGCTTGAATGTTTTGTTCAAATGTACGGATTCTAGTCTATATTGATTGTATACCTACTCTAGCTCCTTAACAAAGGACCACTGTTAGCTTAAAAAAATGCTTAGAACAATCGCATATGATCTTGGCATCCTGGACAATACTGCAAAAGCAAAAAATGGGAAGCAGTGAATTTGTGTCGTACATAACTCCATTAAACAAGATTCATTTTAAGGCCAAGAGCGCTCAAGTTCAAAATAATAAATACTTGCAATTTAAAAAGTAGTCTGCCTAAAACTCAAAAATTCATGAGAATCCTTTGAGAATAAATGTTATTATTAATTATTCTGATGCCTTGCTGCAGTAGATGTTCCTGATATCTGCATTTAGATGTCAATGTCAGGTAGGCTGCTGGAGCATAGCAACCAAGCGAAGGCTATAGGTCAAAAATTGACGACAAACTAGATGGGGAAAAGCAACGTAATTAAATACAAACAAATACTAAGGCAGGGCTAGCTTGTAAGAATGGAGTCTGGTTACAGGAGTAAAAAATTCTACTTTTTAGAGCATTTCTGGATAAAGTCGAAGACTTTTGGGCACTGCTCAGGCCGGAAGAGACGGTTAAGAAATTGAAAAAATTCAAAGACGGGAAAAGCAATTAATTTAGTTGTTTGGATACGATTTGAAAAAAGTGACAAGACTAAACAAGTTGTGTTTTTGTTAAAAAAAAGGCTTGGAGAAGGCCGAATTACTATGATGCAGTGTTTGCAAGAATGTTGTGGTACATAACATAACAATTCAGGATGGTTTTGAAATGCACAATATATCCTATTTTGTGGTATGAAGACCATAACACATTGGTGCTTAATTGCTGTTGGTTTGAAGCTCTTCTCCACTCCACTCTGTACAGTAATATAAACGTGGATATTGAGAGGCGGAAACAGGTGGAACATAATGCTATTGAGCATAGAGGAGTCTAGGAGTTTTCATTTCTTTGATTGCTGCTAGGTCTTTCTGAACAAATTTGATATTTCTATTAAAAGTCCTGCACATTTGGATTGAAAATGAAGTGGTTGAGTGTCCCCAATTTAGAACATCTGCCCCAATAGGTGCAGAGGACTGGCAAGTTGGCCAGCTTGAGTAACTTTCTTCAAGCATCATTCACAAGGGAAAGTATCCCTTGACCAGTAGATCTTAAGAGCAGTATCCTATCTAAAGTCCTATTCCAAGATCATGGCTAAGTTGTGGATTATTTATTCAATTGCAGGGTTTTATCAAATAACTACTTTGTAACCTTAATAGCGCGCAGCCAAAAGTGTTAAAGGTTTTCGGCCAAGAACTTTTTGGTGGCCTGTTACTCTGCGTACCACAAAAGACTGCAAAGTTATGAGAAGGACTCCCACACGACCTATATACTTTCTCTGTAGGCTTTCAACAGCTCTATGGGCTACCCACTGCTAGGCTTACAGACCAGACAGTTGATTGAATAGATTGTAATTTTATTATATTATTCAATTCATTCATATTTTTATACAGCTTTTACATTTCTCTGATTGTACAAAAGTTAAAAGCCCAAAACATCCAAGAGTGCAAATATAGCATTTTTCAGTTTGGAAATACATGTTAGATTTGTTTTAATAAATCCTCATAGTTTGTAAAAAGCACATGTATATTGAAACATGGTATAGCTCCTGAATCGACCACACAACCATCCTCATCTTTTGCACAACACCACACTAACATTCACACATCACCACACTAACATTCACACATCACCTAAATAAACAACCCAGCCAAAGATGGCCTACACCGTTGCAGGTCACGGAGAGACCACTTCATAAGATATCCGTGATTGTTTTGCCTTCTGGGATTTCCCAACAACCACAGAAGACTGGCCAAGATAATTGTTTTCTCACTGAGAGGTGATTCAGATATCCTATTGTGTGATGACAGAAATCCCTTTAAGCAGACTAAATAACGTAAAGTTGTGTTTACCGCCACACCCATTTGTAGTCGGAGGTCCTTTTGTGAGCATACTGAGCACTCTATAAGGTACCTGATGTCTTAAATAGCGTGAAAAGAAATGAAGAGATATTCTGACCGTCCAGTGCCACTGATCATGAGTGGGGTTCAGTTGGGTGTGTCATCCATTTTCCAGATGGATCAGTATTTTTATCTTAAGTTTTCTTTTAATTAAAGAACATGACTGGGTTCGGTCTGCATTCATTCGTGTCATGGGAATGATCAATTCTGAGAAGCGGTGCATAATCAGAGTAGGCGATGCCAATTAAAACCTCCCAGGATGCAGGCTGTAACACTTCACGCCACCGATCCCTCCGCCTCTGTGCAATATTTTGCTCTAACAGGAATACCGCACTAAATCGTGCTCTGTATTTAATCTGGCCAACTGGAAAATATCAATCAAACCTCGCTGCAACTGCCAGAAGAAGGATTCTCAATTTACCTGGATTTATTTGAAAGTTAAGCATGTAAAGTTCTGTGACTAATGACCTGGCAAACTCTTACAAAAGCCCTTCCAGGGGTCCCTGTGCAAGAAAAACCCAGCTTATTCAAACTGAAGCTATCGCCTGCCTCACTGCAATCAGCCACAGTGCTTAAATTAAGCCAGCGAGGCCCTGTCACAAATTTTTTTCTCATCAGACTTTGAACTAATCCAAGCGAGTGAAAGACAGAAGTGGTAAAGGAAGAAGAGAAAGCAGGCCGGACTGGCCATTGCGGGCACCGGGCATTTCCCCGGTGGCTGCTAGGGTGGGGGGCTCTTTTGAGCCCCTGGGGGGGGCGTTTTTGTCACAGGGTTGCTTTTGCAGCATAGCTGCAATATCGGCCTCTGTAACAAAATTGTCCCGAAACCGGCCCTGGCAAACAGCTCGGCCGCACCCCCAACTTCCAGGGGTCCGACCGAGCACTTTGCCAGTGCCATATTTTTGTTCCCAGTCCGGCCCTGAGAGAAAGACAGAAAAATCTTGAAAATGAGAGAAAGCAGGAACACGCAAGAGTGAGATAAAGGGGCAGGATTAGTGGTGATGGATTAAAAATGCACTAGGTGAAATCAAGACTATGCAGGTTTGGTATTTAGCATGTCAACATTCACTAGTGTTGGCCGCAGGCTTATGAGCCAAACTTTGTGCCCCGGCACTTATTCTTTTACAAATGAACCCTGATCAGCCATATTAAAGTCACCCGGTGTGTTGTATTGATGGGTGTTTGTCTCTGAAAAGTGGAGCACTCTGGAAACTGGCAGTGCACTGTTTTGTGTGGTATGTTCTAGTCCTGGTTATGGATTTTGGCTCCGCTTGGGGAGTTTGAGATTTTTCTGCTCAGCATAGCGTGCGGACTACGCAGAGCGGAGTTTTTTCCTCTCTCACTCACGAACCTTAAGTTGGCGAGCATGAGCCCTGAAAATCTCACTCCAGACCACCTCCCAGTGAGATTTCTCAATGCTGGTGGTCGCATATGGCCACGACTGCTTGCATTGAGAAACCTTCCGTTCGCGTAGAGGAAGCTGCTGCTCGAGTAGAACGGCGTCCGAAAGAAGCAGCACCCTCTTGCGCTGCGCATGGTGTCGTTCGCGCTGGACAAACTGCAAACTTTCCCCAGACCTAGTATGTTCATCAAGCGAATCCACCATTTTCTCCTGCTAAATTTCCACCTACTATGCGTACATTACACACTGATTCTAATCCATTACACAAACTAGTGCAAAATAACCATTCCATGTACTTCAGGGGCAGTTTGCACATGGGATGTAGCAATTGATGATGACTCAATGAAGACAGTAGTCCTAGAACTGTGGCAATGTCTTTAATCCTCAAACACCATTTCTTACGATTCCTTCCAGTTTTGCAGTCTATAATACTATTTGACTTAAAGGAGATGTGGGAATAGTTGTAGTTCTAGCCTGTCATGTTTACGTTGTTGATGTCAAAGATTTGACCATTAGGTATTGCTTGTCCACTGCAAGCTTATTATAGACCTGTATCAGACTCTGGTCTTGTTTACTTTCTTGAACCAGAGTATCTAGGACTTTCAGTGCTTGTTTTCTGCTTCATTATAATAGAGGGATATTTAACTGTGTGGCTTCGGAGCAGTGTTGTACAATTTGAGGTGGCACTTCAGCAGGCTACTGAATTAAAAGCACAGTAAGTTAATGCATGTTGTAAACCAGGCAAACTGCAAGCAGTGGGTCATCGCATCCTTACAGAAATTAGAAAATAGTCTACAAACTTCATCTGGCCTCGCCCAAGGTTCTCCAATTAACAAGTTACCTTGGTGAGCATTCAAAAAAATCAGAGGTATAGCCAAGTCAGCTTTCTTTAAAGCCCTAATTTGATGAACTGCAGTAGCATGGTTTTTGCCAGTTGTATAATTCTGAGCATGAGCTGTTTTGATCAGGAGCCAATCCGTATGATCCCAGCACATGTCTTTATTTCCATTGATTGAAAGGGCCCCATGGGTTAGGACCATTTTGAGTAGAATCTGTTTGGGCAGCCCACACCTCTCGGCCGTTTTGCGGTCCAAAGAGGTACAGGGAGTCATTAACTTTTATTGTGTTCTGGCAGACAAAATATGTCATATTTATGAAGTTCGTCCATGCAGCAGATTTTTCCAGATTTCAATTCATGGGTGAGCTAGAAGCAAGCAGATTTCACATTGTTTTTTGGCACATCTTTCCGCTAGCCCTATGTCAAGGAAGTGTTAAAATTCAATGGCCAAGATGTGGAAGACATTCGGTTTCCGTAGAAGTCTAAACCACATCCTTGGTTAGAATTGTGGGATGAAATACATTACATAATAAAATCTTAGCAGTTGATACCTGAATAATAAGAGATGCCAGGCCAAAATCTATTTCACATGTTGGCAATAAATAAACTGCATAAAAGGCTATGTTTGCCAGAAGTTAATATATGAACGCACATGTGCGAACTGACCTGTAGCAATAATTTAATGTATGCAATCTGAAAACGGATCACACGCGCCATCTCTGGAACACAGTCACGGGGGGGGGGGGGGGGGGGGGGAAACGAGTGTAAGTAACTTTAGTATATGTCTAATACTCTGCACCTGGAGCTGATATACACCAATGCAGTCCATGGACGGTATTCGCTCCCTGCCACATAATTGTTTTTATGACACTATAAATCCCCACAAATATTTCGAATGAAACATCCGATAGCCTCTATTTGTTGCGCTGTTAGTAGGCACCTTTCAATGTGATTGAAGTACTGTCTGCTCACATCCTGGAAAATAATCCTTTTGATGGTAGTCGCAGATCGTACACATCGACTTGTGCGGTAATCGAGCAATAGAACGCTTTTGTAGTGCATAGTACAAATCGTGCTCTTTTGTGGAGAATGCACGGTTTCTGCGCGCTCGCACTTTTTTCAGCTGGGGTTTGAAGGGTAGGCAGAGGCACGTGCCCTTCCCTTCGTTGTGCATTTCCCCTATCAGTTCTGGGCTGTGTACCGACTTCCCCACATGTAAATGTACAGATATTTATATAGCGCAAATCACCAACCGGTCTCTAAGCGCTTGCTTAGGGAACCCGTCCTGGTATTCCCCTGTGAGATAACCCAGCAGGGCATCCACAAGGTGAAAGCCAGGCATCCCGCCGCGAGGGGCCATTGTGGAGATTAAGCAAGCTATTGCCCAGAGTCGCAGAGTGTGAACCCATGAATCGAGTATGCACTGGAGCGTATCGAGTCCATGGACAATTTATGGACTCAAGACCCAGCCGAGCCGGGAATTGAACCCTGGTCCCGTGCTGACCTCTGCTTCCACGTCTGCCTACTCTAAACAGTGAGCCACACTTCTCCACATACGTACCCTGCACACATTCTATATTTTCGTTCCTATTGTTGGTGGACTCGGATTGCGAATTAAGCACCTTCATCTGGAAATTAATTGTATACAGGTTGTGATTGGCCCGTCCCGTTTTTGTGCGCTCTCTCTCGCCCCTTTTCTTGGTTGTTAATGGATTGTGCTTTTCAGATTTTCGCGTTACTGTCGAAGTACAGCGGAGCTGCTCCCTTGCTTTAGCCCCAGTAAAAACTGAAATGTCTCCATTTATTGCGCCCTGCCACAATCCTGATTTTGCACGGTGTGCGGTGACCGTTTTCCCCGACTTTTTAACCCCCCCCCCCCCCCCCCCACATTCCCAATGAATCTTCTGTGGGTTTTTCCATCTGCGTCACAATGGTTATGTCGAAGTCTTTCTGCCGCACACAGCCCTTAAGCGTCCCGTGATGAGTGCAAATTATGGCTAACAAAATATTACATCGGCATGTTAACTTTGCTGAACATACATTCTTCTGCTACAAGCAAAGACCAGTAGTTAAACCTCTGGAGAGTGCTTAACACGAGATGTTTATTGTTACTCAGCCCTAGTCGTTTTATCGAACTCTGAAGGATGAAAGGTTGAGTGGGCCCGCTGGGATTTGAACCTGCGGACATGAGGACACGTACAGATTTCAGGAGCAGATGCTTGATCCATGGAGCTGTAGACCAGTTTCTCTTTATAATCACATTTCTGAAGCCACTGCCACTGCCATTGCTTTGATATTCATGCCAGGCAATGATGAAACGACAAGAAATAAATAGAGATGGCTTTTAATTAAAAATATATATATATCTATTCGTTTTCAAATACCAAATGTATAATAGTTACCTTTACAGTAACCTAATTTTCCATATCAATAAGAAATATATTTTTCACCATATAAAGGCGTACACACACTTTTGTGCTCGACCCCAGTTGTCTTGTTCCCTCAGGGAACTAAGGCCTATCTCTGTATCACAGAAAAATGATTTCATTGACAATGGTATGCCCCTATAACCCTATCAGTGCTGCCACATTTTTGTTCTCTTGTGCGAGCATCCTATATCTTAATAGACTTGCTTCTCGGCCAGCATACACCGGTCCATGCCTTCCTTCCATCACTCAAGTGTGACGAGGCAGCCCCTCACATTTCTGGGCAAATCTCAGTTTAGGAACCATCAGTCCCAAGGTGATTACCGGTTTTGAGCATTTTTGTGGACCTCTCTCGCACCAGATGTTCAGAATGGTCAATTTCAGAGTCCTCTATTTGTGTTTCTGTGACGTGCCCCTGGCGAGCCCAAATCTTTTCCTAGAATGGCACAAACTTGGAGCATAACCAAAGTAGGTGGATTAAAGTGCCTTTTTGCCTACAACCTCTCGCATATATATCCGAGTCTATCCTTCCCCTTTTCCTCAGTGCAACTCTGGTATTATAGGATCTATAGAAGATAAGTAATTGGACCAGTCCCAATCCTGGTCAAGTTGCTATCTTCGTGAGAGATCTCGGCGATTCTTCCTATTCCACGTCCCCCAAGGCATTCTCTTGGTCAACGTTCAGTTGCATAATTGTATTGCAGGATTTAATACGTTTCTTATACGTTAACGTATGGCCTTTTTATGGAGAGGTTCAGTGAGCAGCCCGTCTTCTAGCTGGGGGTAGGCCTCCTCTACAGTTGTTCCCCTTAGATGTTTCTTACTTGTATGTTTCTGAATGAATCATCCTAAACTCGTCTGAAGTGAGCAACAGGAGATCAGGGCCCTATATTTCCATAGATTTACTAGTTTGCTAATTCCTATACAATCTCGACCTTTAACTTCCCTACCTCGGATAAAATATAGTTTTCCTGTAACTGTGTTTGTTCGTCAGCCTCTTACCCCATCCCAGGTATTTAGTGGCTGTCTTCCATAAAGCCACCACTACCACGATGTTATGCAGTGGGTGGTACTTGGATGCTTTGGCTCTATAAGGGAGAAGCTAGGCGTTCTTTGATACCATTTATATTTCAGACTCATCAACTTGATGTCATAGCTACAAAACACATTTGCAACGTGGCGTTTGTGAGAGTGCTGTTTGTATAAGTGCACCTAATTGCTTGAGCATCACATGAAAGCAACACACACAACAATCACTGATACTAGGTTGGCCCCAGCAAAACATCATCGCGCCAGAAATTTCAGTTACCTCCCATCCCAGTTCTGTCAAAGCAAATGCCCTCTGTACCTGATGTTCCACTAACTTTCTTTTCATCTTCTGCATTCCCTCCATTTATTCTTTACCTGCTTCACTCGGTCTTCTCTCATGCATCCTCCTTTTCTTGGTTACTAATGCTCTTTTGTTCTTTGGAGCCCTTCCCTGTCTCTTGCAGCTTTTTCTTGTTAAATCTCATGACGTCTGGCTTGTCCATCTTCCTGCAGGTACTGAACAGTTACCTGGATTTCATGGTGCAGCTGGGAGTGCTGCTCGGAGGCCACGAGAACACCACACGGCAGCAGATGCAACAGATTCTGGACTTTGAGACTGCGCTGGCCAATATCACCATCCCGCAGGAGAAGAGGAGGGACGAGGAGGTCATCTACCACCGCATGAGTGCTGGAGAACTGCAGGTAACCAGAGATGCGCGCTTCTGCGGAAAGTAAAATATGACTGCTTCATTTCCACGCACATCGGGGGCAGGGCCATTGTTTCAAACACCACATACACAGCACCTTGCAAGTGCATCTGTCGTGATGTACAACCACTATGCTAGTCTAGTATTGGGATCCACCCATTACTAAAACATAAAGCCAGTGCACCTTGGCCCCAGAATTTACACCACCACAGCTATTTCAGTGCTTAGGCCTACTCCGAACTCTGCCACGGCAACTCATTCAATGCCTGAAGTACGCTTTGCTAATCCAGTGCTGTGGCACTTGAATTGTTCTTCTGAAGTCTGTGCACCTCTACCCTGAATGAGCCATACCTTGCACACGACGGCTGTGTTGCCACATGAACAGAGCAAGTAAATGGCTCATTTGAGTGAAGGTTTTATTATTTATTTAATTTTTAATTTTTTTCTTTACTCAAAGCTCAAAGGGTGGACACCTGCAAGAAAGGCTGTTGTGAGCTACTCTAGCACCCGGAGCTATTGGATGAGGTGCTGCTTATTGGGTCATACAAGCCCTCTTAAGTTACTCTTGGCCAGTGGGGTGTATTGAAGAGTGTATACCAGGGTTTACCAAGCAGGGTGATCCGTCAAGCCCCTGTTCTGCTAAACACAGGGTCGCTAAAGTGTAGCCTGGAAATCCTGGCAGGCTAGAGGAACTGTGGCTAGTGGGGCCTCTGGGAAAGCAGTGAGAACTTTGGCTATGCGGTACAGCCTACGCGAGGGAGGAAACCAAGACTGCGGGCGCGATGACTAAAGAAGGGTAAAGTGCCAGCCTCTGTTTCAGAAGTTCATGTCTGTCTGCAGGGGAATGAGACTGCGAGGCGGAATGGTTGTGGGAGAAGTTGAAGCCTATGTATGAGAGTACGAGTTGGGGGTGATGTCTACCCGTGGAAGACATCGCCTCTAACTTGCATGAGGAAGGGAAGGATTAGTAAAGCAGGTGCCAGAAGGTTCTGTGGTAGAAGTAGTACCTGCCTATCTTCATAAAGTGGGTAGCAGTGATTGAAAATAGGGACAGAAGGCAGTGAAGGGATATGTTCTGCATGAAGATAATGACTGACTGGGAGCATAGTCTTGAGTAAAAGAGGATGGTACTCTTTTGGGGCCTGGGAATCGGAACACCTTTAAGGAAGGTTGTAATGGAGATTCCTGTGTATTACGGGGTCGGAGTGCCCCCTCCCAAATCTCTGGGACTACAACCCAACCTGAGGTGAATGGATGATGCCATCCTGGAGGAAGGGAGTTGCGGGCCTTGAGAGTTGCTAAGGAATAGTGATGCATGTCAGCCTCGGGGCAGTCTTGGGGGGGCAATATTTTTCATGATGAGGGGAGGGGCTGAGAATATTTTGACCTGGCTGGCCAATGGGCTGGAAGAAGTGAGTGCTGGAGGTGGCATTTATAGGCGATTTCCTTGGAGGCAAGGTGGGAGGGCTTGTGTCTGCTTTTAAGGGCTTGGGTGGATTTAATATCAGTCTGTGGAGTGTCTGATGCCTGCCTCTGAGGAGGTGTGATTGGGGCCAAATGGAAAGGAAGGGCAATACCTGGAGTAGGCTTGTTGGAGGAAGGGGGGGTTGTTGGAAAGAAGTGGTGATGCCTGTGGGGAGGGGGGGGGCATAAGAAGGAAGACGGTGACACCTGACTGAAGCACCCAGAGTAGGGGACACACTTCATTATTTTGAACTACATAGCCTTGCTTATGGTATGCCTATATTTCAACTTCTGTTGTGCAGCGGAATGATTTTTGACCACCATGTATTCTTTAAGCTCTGGCACAGTCCTATTGATCCCAACATTTCCATGGTGTTATGAGGCTGCTGGCATTATGCTGTTGGTGCACAGTGTACCTGGGCAGAGTGTTACCGTGGCGCTGAGATCCAAAGCCTTGGCCACACTATTGCAGCAGAGTTAACCGGGTGAAGAGACTAGGATTAATCGTAACTGAGGGTTGACCTTGGCCTTGCATCCGCGAACAGTTATCCTGGTACTGTATGTGAGAACACAAAGTAATGATCTTCCATTCGGGTTATCTTTGGGGTATTCATCTTTCAGAGGGTCTGAAGATATCAGTTTTTTTCACATTGCAAATGTTGCTGAGGGCTGGGGCAAGGGCATGTGAGGCTGTCAAATTAGTCGTGCTTGTCAGTGTGGTGTAATTGTTTTTGGAGAGCTGTTAGTGGCTCTTGGGGGGCGATTATTGCATAATATTGCTCGACTTAACGACTTGTTAGTGACCGCAGATGGGGACAATTTAAAAGAGTGAATAAGATATTAATTTCACAAATATGGTTGAGAAGTGTGCTTCAAAGGAAACTATTTCACCTAGTTATTTTGGACCGATTCTGAAAGATGCTTCCCACACCTTCGATCCCATCCTGCAAAAGCTTGGTGACCCACTGATCCTGCTTATTGACTTCAAAACTAGAGGTTGCCCCGTCTTTGTCTGATTAAGAAAAATGGATGCTTAATTTGTGATGCTGCTTTTTTCGGGCAGCGGTAATATATTCCCTTTGTGTTATGGGTGTAATAGAAGTTGCTTTGCTCTCTGCTAAGAGTTCAAAGGAACATAGGGGTTTCTTTTGCTTATGGAGCCCATCTTTAGGTCTGGCATTAGCCAAGGCCTTTTGATTTTACTAAAATTAGATATAATGTATTAATTAGTGGCTTTCAGCCAGTAGCCCTCTTCGTCCATTGATGTGCTATCATTTTAATTTCTCCCAGTACAGAATACAACAAGCGGTGTTGGTCCGCACACAGTAGCTATTGGCTCGTCCACGCACCAAGTAGATCCCTAACATCTCCACAGGGTACGGTTGCAAGGTGTGCTGTTTGAGAGCAAAAAAATATTTAGCTTCACTCCAACTTTTTTTTCAATAGAGGGCTCTGGCAGCTTACCCAATAATAAAGGTTTGCAAAAACCACAACAAAATAAAGCCGGCATCGATGAAGCCAAAAGGCTGGTAGCGAACGTCAGACCTATTGGCTTTCCCAATGTGTCACTGTGATGTGGTAATTATTAATGCATTTCCATGCTTTGGACAAGGATGGGTGCATGGTTATCCGGGATTGCTATCTTTTCTCTCAATGTTACTCGCCAATACCCGAAGTGTTCCTGTCTGGGCACCCTGTGCCACCCTGAAAAAGGGGGAAAAATGGCCAACTGGACTTTTAACCGATTTATGATGCCATTCTGATCTTCAAGGCTGGCTTGGCTCACAACTAAAACTAAGGGCTTTATGTGGGCCATACCCAGACCCTATAGGTTAACTCGTGAGTGTACACTAATAAGCAGGAGGCAGTGTATCCTGTGTGTGAAATATACAATACAGGTCTGCAAACTTGAAAAACCCATTGCCCCGTGACCTTGTTTATTTGGTTAGGGCAAAATTGTCCCCCTCGTTGTTGGCCAAAGCTCAGCTGATCTTACTCGCCATTCTCGGAGTTTCCCTTTGACTATTATATGGATTATGTTACCTGGAAACATGCATGAGCACAACGTACATACCATAACTAAATTAAAACAATGTACATTGTGTTTTTGATATTTTGACAAAATAATACTGTCGAATTGGTGGCAGGGCAGCGAAATCAAGAGCCAGAAACTGATCTTGGAAAGGATGGTTGGTCATGATGGGCGGAGCTTGCTCTTTGCAAAATAACATTTTGCACCAACCATCAAACCATACGTTTTGTCAGCAGCTGTTTTTGACACTGTTAAAATATGCACCTTTCAGCACTATTCAGTTACAATGTCATGTGAATTATAAGGTGTTGAGTAGGGTTGAGTACCTGATGGACAGGAGGTGCAATTGACTGCCAACGGGTAGGGGGTGTTGCTCTGGCAAAGCCAATAGGTCTGCCTACCTTTTGGTTTTACCAGAGCTTGTTTTGTCGTGGCATTTGCAAAACATATTGTTTGGGAGGCTCC
This sequence comes from Triturus cristatus, assembly GCF_964204655.1. Lineage (NCBI taxonomy): Eukaryota > Metazoa > Chordata > Amphibia > Caudata > Salamandridae > Triturus > Triturus cristatus. The sequence goes on along the minus strand of NC_140580.1, from coordinate 841,174,908 downwards.
CGGACCCTCCTCAATCTATACAACATTGGCTAAATGCTAAAATATTTTTGATCTCAAATCCACAAGTTGCTTTAGACGTCCCTGGCACTTCAGGGAACTACTTTGTGTGGATGTACTTCTTGTAAAATGGAAGAAAGTTGTCCCTCATAAATGAAGTTGGTCAGTGGCTCGCTGCAAGTGAGATTAAAGCATCAATCAATGATTTGGTTAAGGTCAAACCTCTATGTACTGATGGGCTACCCGCAGAGTTCCACCAGCTCTATGCAATTTTCCTTGTTAAGACCGAAGCCATGTCACACCTCAACAAGAGTGCCCCTGATCAGGTCTTTGGCCAAGCAAGATGTGGCGAGGTAGGAGGCAGCTCCCAATAATTAACCTTGACTGCAAAATGCTTAGCTAAATAGTAGCTTATGGGCTGTACCCCACGTATCACCCTAATAGGTGGACCAAAACCAGTTCATCACATGTAATACATCTGTCAATTTGAGGAGTCTCTATAGGGTCCTTGATGAAGACGACAGCAGTTGTGGTCTCTAGACGTAGAAAAGGCATTGAACGCTCTGCAGTGGGGTTATCTCATCTTGGTAATGTGTTGCATTGGGAATGGGGAGAGATTGGCCCAGATGGATTGCAGTGTTGTACTCCAGATCTGTGGCCAGAGTAAAAACTATAAGTTGTATTTCTAGACCATACCACCTCTTTAAGGGAATGAGACCTGAATGTGCACAATCTCCATTTTTTTTTACCTTGCAAGTGAGCCCTTTGTCACAGTGGTAATAGGTTGAGGAGCATATGAGAGTCATACCTTTGGGGAGAGCGAGTTAACATCATTTCACTGTATGTGGATGACCTGTATATTCAAACAAACATTTGCAATGCAATAGGTCTCGCATTACTGACAGTTTGCGGTATTGGCGTTGCAAATAATAATGCAATGCCAGTAGCTCATACTTTCAGTAGTGCGAGACCTAGTGCATTGCAAATGCTTGCGTAGTGAGCCAGGAGCCAGCATTGTATGTCTCAGTGCAGTACCGCAAGCTGCTCCTAGAGGACCCAAGTGAGCAAGGCACCAGCACTGCATGTCTAGGTGCAGTACCGCAAGCTGCTACTAGAGGTCCCTAGTGGGCAAGGCACTGCATGCCTACAAAGTTGGAGGTATTGGCATTATAAGTGGCAATGTTTTTTACCTAGCCATGTTGCAGGGTTCAGTACCATATGTGGCCAAATGGGGAACTCTTCAGGTCACATATAGTACTGCACCCTGCAGAAGATATGGTAAATCCACTCTACCCATAATGCATTGGATGCAAGACAGTACTACGAGTACATTCAAATAGCTATGTCCATATATACAATTATTAGTTTTGAAATTTGACAAAATAATTATTACATTAATTTCGGATTGGGTTGTACTCTGTGGGGCTGATGAAGGGAAATTTATAGACTCTCATATAAATGTGAAATGTTCTAGTGAGCGAAGTAACCGATGCCAGCCTAGCTTAGGACCAAGTGTATGTCCTGCCTGAAGCCTTTTAATAAAATAGTGCCTTGATGCTGTAATAATGGACACCTAGGGAGTAACAACACATGTAACAGGGGGTGTCCTCATGGGAGGTTACAAAAATAGACGATGCGGTACTAAGCAGGGACTACCAAGCCTATTGACCAATGAAAAGCCACTATTTACAAGGGACAGGAGCCAATTAAAAAGATGGGCGTAAAGTGGGAGTAGCTTTATGCCCATATCCGGATTACAGCATGTCTCGAAGAGACAGCGCAATCGCTGCCTAGACGAGAACTAAAAATGGTGTGGTGGGCCTTGCACCAACATTATATCTTCTAGTAGAATTTGGAAAAACTTTGGGCCTTACCACTAATTGGTCCAAAACATGTGTATTCCCTTTCAATCCATATGACAGTTACCTGGTTTTGGTAAACTGTGGAATGACATGGGCTCCACATATGACATGGGCTCCACATACCTTCAAATACTTGGTGGTAACTGTTTATCATAATGTGGAGAACCTCGGGCAAGGGAACTAAGGCATCACTTTGAGGTCACTGAAGGGAAATGTGGCTTATGGAGATCCCTTAGGTTTCCCATTATGGTGAGACGGGTCCTTAACCAAATGATTATTCTTCCCGGATTTCTCTTTTTCATTATAAATAGGTAGATTCTCACATTAGGGACTTACTATGGAATGGCCAAAGACTGTTTCCCTAGAAATACTTCAGAGGCCTATAACTGGGGCATTGTATGTGCCCCAGATTACGAATTGCATTATCTAACAGTACAGCTGTAGTGGAGAGCTAGATCCCTGGGTGGTAACTGCAGGGATGAGATTGGTCGCCTGGGCAAGAAGCACAGTCAGGCAGCTTTCATGGCACTGTTTTGGAGGAAGTGATGGGGAAGTGGGTCCGAATATGTTCCATAACACTGCAATGAAATGCTGGGCGCACTGAATTAAAAAAAAAAAATCAAGTTGCCAATTGTATGCCCAGGCCATGCCGTTAGTTGGGCGCCATTATGGGGAGAATTTCTTTGCCGCTAAACAAATGAGACAATGGCCTGAGGTGGGAATATTAATTTGAGCATTGGTACTTGGCTGGGAAGATTATCCCCGTGAAGACACTGCCTTAAGAGTATGGTTTCCCACCTGGTCAGTTTTTAACTTATGAAGCTGTGATGTGAGTGTTTTAGGGCTTCTGGGTCGTGATTGTATAAGAACTCCTACGACTCGATCGCCTACAAGTCCCATTTACAATAGAGGCTGGTCGCAAATTGGTTACCTGCATCTATAAAATACTAAAGATGATGAGACCTAGCCCCAGCAAGGATAAGACTATGACCTGCTGCACGTCCACGGGAGGGTGGGTTCCTCTTACATCAGAGAGCAGTTGGCTCGGGTTAAAGAAGAGGCCCTTAGAAGGGAGGAATCTAGAGGTGTGCAGAAGCATCCAATAGCCAAACTTTGGGGAAATGTTCTCCATAATTTTGTTCTTCAGTCCGAGGATTCAGAAGATTTGGAACCGGATCATTGAACGTCTGTACCAAGGCTGGCGCTAGGCATGGGCAGTGTGGGCAGCCGCCCAGGGCCCTGTGGTCAACTTGGGGCCCGCACCAATGCGACAGTCAGACCAGGGCATGAAAGTTGTCGCCTTGCAAGTGCGCCACCTTAGGAGGCCCCTCTCCCCTGCACTCACTGCTATGGTGTACCGAGGGTGGGGGCGGACATTCCCAGTTGCAAGAAGACACATTCCTCACGTTTGCCCGGCAATTAGGCCTCATCCCCCCCCCCCCCCCCCCAAACACACACACCCGCGCGCACGCACACGCGCACCGGAATGGCACTTGCCCTGCTGCTTAGCTCTCTGGTGATAAGCAACCTATCACCTTCAGCCCTTGATGAGATGTTAGGAGGTGCTTGTAGGTGGCTGAAAGGGAAGGGCTGCAGCTTCACGAGCAGGGGCATCTATTCAGATGTAAACAAAACAGCCCTGAATCTGTCACATCTATGCAATTTAGAGCCCCCCCCCCCCGCACATTCCTTTTCTGCCCGGGCCCCTAAAAATCCTAGAGCCAGCCCTGTCTGTACCTGTGTTAATGTTGATGTGATAATAGTCCCAATGATTGTCGAGCGAGCGGCACATGCCTGAGGGTGACGAGCAGTTAACACCTGGTCCATGCAGTTAACCTTCAAGACAATCTGCTTAGTCAGTAGCGAGAAAAGCCGTCCTTAACCACTTAAGTGTGTAAAGTTATGAACTTTTATTCTATACGATATGCGTAAAATGTTTTAGGTGATCAGCACAATGGTGTTAAGTGTGATATTAAAGGAATCTAGCTTTACTTCGACAGAAAATGCCATGTGTGATGCAACTGTGGACATTTATTTGGATAAATGGCAGGAACGAGATTTACAAATAAACCGGTTGGTCAGGGGTTGAAGTGAACTGACTGACACCATGTACTGTATGCGGCAGCAGGCAGAAGAAAAATGTGAAGGACACAATAACAGATCAGCGGATGAGGAAGGCTGACTGAAATCCTCCATAAGTATAATGCAAAAATATTTTTTGTAAAACCGAAATGTCTTGGCTAACTCCAGACCTAAAAATGGATGAGACCATGTTGAGGCTGGTGCTACATGTAGGTGGAGACATGGATGTCCTAGTGATGCTTCACGTGCTGAGTTTTAAACGAGGATGAAAGCAGAAATGCATCGCATTCATAGCGGCTAGGCAGCTGCAGAGCAGGCATGATGTCTAGAACATAGATTTACGTCAAAACAATTTGGATTACCAGGGCTCCTTGTGATGCCAGATGTCTTGATCCGCTGGAGTTAATGGTTTCATTGCTTCCTGAGGAGCTGAACATGGAGACTGTAGACTCTGCTCCATTTTGACAGATTCCATATTTAAAGCAGAAAACTGCAGCATTATTTTGAGATCTCTGGCGCCATCCTGCATTTGGGAGTAACTGGCATAAAAACACAATTTCAACAGATGCCCAGTGAGAGGAAATTGAAGTACAACGATGTTATGGGATCCCGATGTTGGATGTTGGCTGCCTTCAGTCGTGGTTAAAAAGAAATCCATCCATCGTGCTCCTAAGAGACTTTACGTCAAAAGGAGTAAAAGCAGGTTTGAAGGAACCTTCATGATGGACAGTAACTTGGCAGGCGTGCAAATCTTGCTGCCTACCGACATACGGAGCACAGGTAGAATAAAAGTAATACTTCTTATAAAAAGCCCCTTAGGATCAGATGGAGTGTTGATCTAATGTCTCTGGTCTCTTCTGATGTACCTCAGTAAAGTGCCCAGGACAGTCTTAGTTAATGATGCAGTCGCTGTAACTTGCTCTTGACCGATCTTGCATGTTGGGGTCCTACTTTACCTCTGTAACTTGCTCTCTTTATAATGGTGCATTTTTTTTGTGTGTTTTTTTAGATCTCGGTCATGATATGTTGCAACAAGCATAATTTCTTTTTTACAATAAAATATTTTAATCAGGAGACTGTATTGAGCAAGTGAAGTAACTGCATGGAAAATAACTATCCTGCTCCCCTACCACAAGCTCCAGAATATACAGTTCTTAGTCCATTAGAGTGCCTTGCTCCATCTCACTGGGTACCACACTGGTGTGTGTCACCCCCCTCCCACAGCCCTTGCTACTCCCATCAGACAAACATTGCTCACTCGGTCCTAGCATAGTTATCAGAGCAGCTCGCTTGCCGTTTCTTGCCACGTCTCATTCCCCTGTGCACCTTTGCAAGTCTCTGGCTTAAGGAATTGAAGAGACCACACATAGGGTGCTCCAAGTCTCTCCCAAGACAGTCTTCTCCTATCAAGTCACGCCTTCTTTAGTCACTCCTCACTTACTTTCCCACCATGCCTTGCTTGCAGAGTCTGGGGCACCGTGTTTGCAGTATCGTGACACATTTTGAACACAGTCTGCTGATTCCCCTCCTGCAGTCGCCCAACATGCTTTGCATGGAATGAAGTTTGTGCTTTGGATTAACCCATTCAAAAACCAGTGCACTATAAACACATTCTAAGGCTCTTCCTGAGCAAGAGGTACTCTTGAATTAAATGGGCAGAGATTAGTGCAACGTCACAGGTCATGCACAGCAGTTTGTCACCAGAGAGGAACACATTGGGGGCAGGTGCACTTTGCTGGGGAGTACTGCAGAGACGACCCTGCCTGGACGTATAGATTTTAATAACTTTGTTAACTTAGTGGTTTGATTACTTCTAAATCAACACAGAGCCCGTCTGGGTGCTTTCTATTTTGCGTTAATGCATTTTCAACACTGAGGTAAATTGGTGGTTAAGCATGCTTTCTGTACCCCCCTCAATTCCCCCCTCCCCCCCCCCTCCCCCAATTGCCAAAGGCACCTTCATTCCAGTGGTGCAGAGGATACCTGCGCCTCGTATTCTTTACTTTAGGTGGTTTGCAGGCCATGTGCTCAGGAAGTGAAGAGGTCTGATTGTTTTGATGGTATTCGCTTCAATGTTTGTCAACACTCTGGTTGCACCTCACACTGGTGCAACTCGGAGGGATACTTCCCCAGTCGGTATACATGTCCCCACTAAGTGGACCGCATTGTGGAGAAGAATGACGTTTTCCTTCTTTCTCTTTCAGACGTTGGCGCCAGCCATAGACTGGATGCCCTTCCTCAAGACAGTCTTTAGCCCTGTGGAGATTAACGAGTCTGAGCCAGTTGTGGTGTACGCCAAAGAATATCTGGTGCAGGTCTCGGAACTCATCAATGCTACAGAAAAAAGGTGAGTGGGGTTGGTAAAGCTAGATTGTCATGGGAGAAGAGCTGAAGGGATGCCTTGACTTGGATACGTAAGAAAACAAACTGGAGTAAACCCGTTAACCCAGCTGAGACCGGGTAAGTATTACAACAATAAAACAGTGTCTCAACTGGTATATCAAGGAGGGGGACTGTTCAAAAACATGTATCAATCACATAGCACAGGAAAGGGACAAGGGAGACCAAGTAAGAGTGGAAAGGTTGTTTGCATATAGAAGCACAAAATACAACTAAATTGCAGTAACCATAGCAACCAGATGTGCACTGGGAGTGTTGTAGTGAGTAAACGGCGCAGTGACGCAAGTGATTAGAAAACAACGTGAGGCGGCAAAAAAATAATAATCAGTGGGGGTCAAACAAAAGTATTTACAATCACAAACATAATTTCATTATTTGTGAATGACCCTTTGGTTGCCGTAAATGGTGTCAACGGCGTTTTGACCTCTCTAACTCGAGGTCATCATCAGGACAATGGTTACATGATTCAAATAGGTGCTCTGGTGGCGCTTGGTGGGGAAGGAAGAATCCAGAAGGTGATTCCTACTCATCTGGAGCTGCGGTAAGGCGTGACTTGAGGCAGCGTTCAATGGCTGGGATGCGGTCAGTTGTGGAAGGTCCAACGTCAAGGGGAAGAGCGTGCGGATAGCTGGGCATCGCTCTGAGGAGTTATTCAAATGGCTGTGGGTGGTTGAGTCTGGCGGTTAGTCGCGATCAGGGGAGTTGTGGACCAGGGTGCCGGAATTAGTCCGGAGGGTGAGTGGGATGAATAAAGCGTCAGATGTTGGACCTTCCACAACTGACCGCATCCTAGCCATTGGACGCTGCCTCAAGTCACGCCTTACCACGACTCCAGACGAGTAGAAATCACCTTCTGGATTCTTCCTTCCCCCTTCCCCACCAAGCGCCACCAGAGCACTTATTTGAATCGTGTAACCATCGTCCTGATGATGACCTCGAGTTAGAGAGGTCTAAACGTCGTTGACACCATTTGCGGCAACCAAAGGGTCATTCACAAATAATGAAATTATGTTTGTGATTGTAAATACTTTTGTTTGACCCCCACTGGTTATTATTTTTTCGCCGCCTCACGTTGTTTTCTGATCACTTGCGTCACTGCGCCGTTTACTGACTACAACACTCCCAGTGCACATCTGGTTGTTATGGTTACTGCAATGTAGTTGTTTTTTGTGCTTCTATATGCAAATAACAACCTTTCCACTCTTACTTGGTCTCCCTTGTCCCTTTCCTGTGCTATGTGATTGATGCACGTTTTTGAACAGTCCCCCTGCTTGATATACCAGTTGAGACACTGCTTTATTGTTGTTGACTTGGATATATGGCTTGCAGAACTGATGAAGCCACTAAAACATGATGGCTCTTCATTAGGTCTGTACAATGGCCATTACAACAAGAGACCTCAGAGTTGTACAACACTGTTAAGCGGTCGAGGCTGGATGGTACAGGCGGTCTGCCATTGTACCTGCTGCTGCAGACCCATTCAGAACAGTGGGCTTGGGGTCAGTCAGAGGGTGGATAGAAGACTGGATTTGTGTTGGTTACTTCCTGGGGATCCAAGTTTGTGTAACTGACCATTTTAAAAGCGTTTTTTTTACAAATGTAATGTAGAGTTTTCCAAGCTTTTGTTGTACAAATGTTCGACAGATCCCTGCCTCAATCTGTTGCGCTTCCTTTCATGTGAGCTGCTAGAGTGTCTAGTTCACTTGCTGACCTCAGGAAAGTGGGCAGAGGAGTGAGGGTGGGCTTCAGATTCTGTTTTACCTAGGAATTAGTTTTCTAGTTGTAAATGCAGCACAAAAAGCTAGTTTGTGTGTGTTGGGATGCTGTTCCTGAGCCTTGCTATTCCATTCACCTGCGCTAACTTGGCTCGGACGTCTCTGAAGTAGAGGGAGACTCAGTAACTGAAGACTGGGAGATACTTGCAATGGGTAGGTTCACCTGGTGATTACTGCAGTCCACGAAGGAGCTCCCCTACAGCATACGGTCTGCTCGACTGGCCACAAGAGTTCTGTAACTTTTGTGCCATCACAGATGGAGACTGTTCTCCATGGCTGCTGCCCAAGAGGAATGTTTAGACAGAGCGCACCAACAATTCTCTCCCTGTCTTCTCCTGAGCAGTCTCCTCAACAACTACATGATGTGGAACGTCGTGCGCAAGGCATCGGCCTTCCTGGATCAGCGTTTCCAGGACGCAGAGGAGAAGTTCTTGCAAGCCATGTACGGGACCAAAAAGGTATGGTTCTGACCCAATAACAGCACAAATCCTTTTGAATGCTTCTTTATGATTTGTCATACTGTAGTGCTATCTCTGCTGTAAACCAATGTGGAGAGTTGATCTGCAGATCTTTCATATTAATTGGGACTTGGACACATGATAATGCTTTTTTCCTTTGTTTTTTTTGTATTTTCTTGTTTTTTGTTTTAAACTTTCTTCTGTTTGGAAAAATGACACTGCAGATTGAAGGGAGTGCCTGCTTGCTCAATGACTAATCTTCTGAGCTTATTGCAATAGGCTTAGATCTTTGATAATTCCTCGACGAACTGCCTTTTCAGTCGGCTTTGTATTTGTAATTTGAATGCAATATCTCTATTTTACTAATCAGCAGGTCAGGACAGAGCATCATCAGCTAATCCAGCTGTAATTAGTATTTCTAGACTCTTTCCTAAAGTTCTGTACAAAACTTTTCAAACATCTGTCCTCCTGCCATTTGCTTTTTCTCCTTCAATCTCTGCATTCAGTGAGAGCCCAGTGGGGGTATTCTATTTTTTCAGTGCTGTTATGAAAGTTGTGTTGTAATGATGGGAGCGCATCAGAGGTTTGTATGCATTGTAACTAAGTATGGCTACTGTCCCCTCCGCCCACGTTATGCATTGGCTGGTCCTGGTGGCAACGAATCAATAGTCCTGGGCCCCCTTTAGAAGGGTACTACTGTTGGTTTTGTTTTGATTGTGTGTTTGTTTTGCTTGTGTGTTTTCCATTTGGACACCATCTGGTAATCCCGGCCGCCATTTACACCTTCCAACACCACCTCCCAAAACCTGTTCAACCTAGTGGGTGATGGAAGCTGCTATCACATACTCTTTCTTGCCTATATTGTTCTAGGGATATTCACGTTTAAAGTGGCAGTGGAGACCATGCATAACCCTAAAGTCAGTCCACTTTGAGAACTGGGAAGCCCTTGAGATAAATGGATTCTCCTGTGGTTGCCAATTATATTCAGACCACAACTGGTAGTTCTTATGCTGCGGGCCTCCAAGTTTAGGTATCCCACATTAGTGCTGGCCCACTATGACATCTACCCCCCACCAAACACAACAGCTCATTGAATTCCAGTGAACGGTGTTCTGAACCAAATACTGGTGCCCAAATTCCTGGTCGCCAATGACTTGAATCCCAAACTCAGAACAGCCCTGAAGTGCTCCAGTGAATTCATTGGGGCACGCTCCTGGTTGTTTTGGAGTCCGGGTTTGTTGCCTAGCCATTTTTGGCCATTATTTTTCCAGATGGAAACTAAGCAGCTGAAGCTTCAACCCTTGGAGTTGCTCAGCTTCTGCATCTATGTGGTTCAGAAGCCCCGCATTTGTGGGTATGGTCTTCCTTAAGTTGAGGTCCCATGCATTCTCAAGTTTGTGGAGTTAACCTGATATTTGTTCAAAAAGCAAGTAATAAAGACCAATAAAAATATTGATAGTTGTATTTCGAGTAAATAATTCACACAAAAAGAGGGCCAGAGGAATTTTTTAAAGACAGGGGCCGATTCCCCACTATACAACTAGAAGACACAATTGAAGGCCCCTGGGTCTAGTACAATAATAAAGTGTTGGCGTATCCCTTTCTTAGGACTAAACCTCTAGATGAGCATGGTATGGAGAGGTCTCCATTTTGAAAGATTGAATTCCCCTCTGTCTTAGTTACTTTACTTTTAATCCTAGACAACGAATGCATCATTAAAATTGCTTAGCATATTGTAGAGTTAGTTTGTCACTTTCGCTTGTTCACTTACCCCCTTCCCCATACCCTGCTCATCTAGAGGTTTAGTATCTCTACTAAAACATTCCTAGGCTACACCCTCTCAGAGAGGGTGTTGTAGCCCGCACTACGACTAGGTTTGAAGTGCTAGGAGATCCCCTATGATGAAGCATGCCACCTTCTTCTTTTTTTTTTTTTTTTAACATTTTATTGGGTTTTCCAATTTTGAATATTGTACAAACAGTAGATCTTATGCAGACACAAGTCCATAGTGTATATATTACAGTGGTATGTAGTACAATTGCATTTATACTTGAGTCCAGGATTTGATTAGCTGAAGCAAAGCAATCGTGTTCATATCATACATTGAAGAAATGGTTCGCCTGGCAGTGTAACAAGATGGCTAGGTACATATGCAAGTTTATTAACATTATTTCTAAAACTCATCTAACTACCCCTCCCAACTCTCCTACCCCTATTGAACCCATGGCAGTGCAAGCCATTGTCATGTGGGTTTGTTGCGCTATAATACTATGCTCTGGGTATTTCTATTATGTGTGGGCAGCGACTGGTCTACTGTTTATAGCTACTTATCTTGAATGAAGCATGCCACCTTTGGGTGGGTGAGGGGACTCGTCCTAAGAAAGGGATACCCCAACACGTTATTATTGTACTAGACCCAGGGGCCTTTTATTATATCTTCTAGTTGTATTTCGAGCCCTGAAATTACTAGTACCTTATGATTTTATGAATAACTTGTTTTAAGCACCTTTTTTCCTGCCTGAAAAGAAGTCTTATTTTTCTTTGTAGTTCTAGTACGAACATCTTGGTAAGTTTGTAATGGGCTGTATTCACAGCGCCATACTGTATCAGAGTGCTAATAATTAGCATTCCCTGGAGAAAGCCTTTGTTGGTTGTTCTTACTGTATTACGTCAAGTATCCTCATGGAATAATTTGGTTATCTAATTGCAGCGGAGTAGTACTGTAGCACTGCAGCATTCTTGTTACTTAACTCTACCATATCTATACCGTAACCACCGATTTGCTCAGCACATTCGCCCCCTTCCTAAACTGAGATTGACAAGGAGCTGGAGGAAAAAAGCACAGTGAAAAATTTTGAGTGACCAAACTGAGGTGACCAATTGGTCGAAATTCTTGCCACCTGTCCCCCGGAAGTGTGGTGTGAGGATCAGTTTCTAGGCCACTTGGCGCTCATGGGTATTCAGTGGTTTCCCTCTGTGATGTCAAGGTGGGGCTGTCTCAGTGCTCCCTGGGAAGGGGGTGGCACGCTCTGCTCTCTGGGTTGGGTGGTGGGGGTAGCACCGAGTGTTGGGTGTGGGGGAGTCAGGCACTTGTTCACAAGCAATTGGAGTCTCCCACTGAGGACTCCTACGGGCCTCAAACTGTGATGCAAGTGTGTGATTTGGGTCCTGCTGTGCTCTCATGAGGGCGGGGAGGGTGGCAGAGCCGTTTCTACCATTAGGCAAGACTAGGCGGCTGCCTAGGGCGACAAAAGGTGGAGGGCAGCAAAAAACATGTGTGCGTGAAGGTCGGGGTCCCTTGGCAGGCCCGGCAAGCTTTAGTAGAGTCCTGTCCAAGGACGCCGCATTCACAGCACTGTGCCCCTGTCTTAAACACAGGGGAGGGCGCCTCGAGTTCCTGAGGAGCAGCAGAGGAGCTAGACGGGCGGGTGGGGGCATCATCAAGCGGGATCCATCGCTCTTCTCGGAAGTACATGGGTTAGAAGGTGCCGAGACCTGCCCAACCGCGGCCCCGGCCTTTAGCAGCGCCTCCCTCCCAGTGCCTGCCTCTAGGCGCTTGGACAGCCTCAGGTCGCCAGCTGTGGGCAATGCACAAATATTTCTATTAACGTCCATGCCGAACTGCAGTTGAAGACGTTACTCGGAACTTTGAAGTGCCTCATCCAATTTTTGTCATGCTGGTTTCTTTTTAAACATAAAATACTCACATAAAATACTTTCCCATTGTCTGAACTGGTAATGGAGGTTTGCACTGCCTGTGTTTATAACGCACACTATGTGGAGTTAAGCCAGCCCTTTCATGCCAATCGTTAGCAGGGCAGATAGCGGTTATTTCAGAGAGGGAGTGAGAGCGTTACTAGGAGCTCGGTTCTTCCTTCAGTAGCACCTGTCGCTCCCACCCGACACGTGGATGCAGATGTGAGGCAGGCAGGCCCAGGAAGCCCTGGTCAGGTCCACCGAGCCTTTCATTAGCTCTGCATGTCATCCGTTCCACAGAGCTGGATGGGGTCAATCTCCCATTAAGAAAGGATCTTTGCCTTTGATTGCAGCCAGCCGGCACTCAGGAAAGGCATCCTCATGGACCGCTTCCCGCAGTGGCTTGAGGATATTGGCTTGGCAAGAAGGGATGTCTGTCCAAGTCAGAACTAGACATCCTCCCACGGCCACCGCCAGCTCGACGCTGTCATCCCCAAAGGCCCTTTCTAGTAAGTAGTAACTGTGCAATGCTTCAGAAGACTGATGTGCTCGGTCCTACGAAAGCACTATAGACATGTTTCATTTCTTAGCGCCGCCTAGGGCTTCTGTGGTAAATAATATGATGTTATTTTTAAAGGCGTTCTCTTGAAAATGTGCTTCTGATCAGTTTTATTTTTTGGAACAATATCTCTTCTCCCCCCCCACCCCCTTCAGCCCTGCTCCTGGTGCCAAGGGGAGAGAATGTTGGGCAAGGGCCAGAGATGCCAACATAGGAGCTGGGAAACCAGGTTCGAGCCTCCGCGTCGGCTGAACATCCTGTGATTCTGGGCAAATCATTTAACCTCCCCGTGCCTACCAAAAATGAATGTGTCCTTGTGTAACATAGGTGGAGCTCATGTAAAGCGCTCCAATACCTTTGGGTCGTGATTGCCTATATAAAACTGCAAAAAGTAAACGTGTATTGGGTACAAATCTGGCCTCGCTTTAGGCCCTTCCACGTGACTCCGAAGGTGTTCAGAAAATTACAGCAGGGTTCACTCCAACACTGGCACAGGCAGCTCAAAGCTGTAATCCTCACGGGCGCTATTTTGGAGTGGGGGCCAGCTAAAGTGGACAGATCTACAAAATGCACCTGCCTGATCCAGAGGAAGCAGGCACGCCTAATCTGATGGCGCTCCCCAGCTAGGACTTCTGGATGAAACAATTCAAAGTTAATGTCACTTACATAAAGTTTATATTTGATGGTCCTTCATTTGTGTTTAACAAGTGTTTCCGATCATTTGGTACAGATTTAGGTTAACTTCACCCCCTCCTCTCACTGCCCCCTCCAAGCCATGTAGTGTTTCTTAGCCCTCGGGCTCCACTTGGTAAACACGTGTCTTGGGTTCAAATTGCAGCTGTTTTGTGGCGGCAAAACACCTAGAAACGGCCCTGAAGGGTGGTGTATTCTCTCTCTGTTCTCTGAATTTCGGGTGGGAGGAGGCAGGAGGTAGTTGCCTCTCTGCAGGCTGTCCCAGGTCCACGAAGGGGACCCTCCTAAGAGGGTGGCCCCCCTTTAGTGCCACATGATGGCACACGAGGCAGCCGCCCAGTGTTTGCGACCCCCCTAAGGGTCTGCATGCCCGTGTCACTTCCGGGCAGGAGTGGGAGGGCGAGGGACATATACCTCTCCCACCCACTAGGCACCCTCTTTTCCTGATGCAGTTCCCTCCCTACCACTTACCCAGCGTACAGGCAGGGGGTGAGGGGGATGAGTTTGTCAAACTTATTATTTTGTGTTGCAGGCGGAGTTACAGGGCGATCCAGAGGCCGTAAGTTGCAGAGGGGTACCCTCTGCATGAGCACAACAAGAGTGCAAAGGCCAAATATCCCCAGGGAGGTCCTCGTGTTGGACCCTGGAGGAGCAACGGTGCTCCGTTAGTCCTACGGGCGGTTGTGGACCTGAGCAACCAGGGGTTGCCTGGAACGCTCCGCCCACTTCTGGGGGTGTGAGTAATGGGGTGGACTGGCGGTCCACCGGTGGGAGGGGTTATGCCCTCCCCCAAATCTGGCAAACACTGATTGGCTATGGCCACGGTGTAATTTGACTCATCAGGTGGGCAGGCGGCGAGGGGCTGCCTGCCCTGGGATCGCCTGTAAGATAACTCACCATGTTGGCATATTTATTATGCAAATAAACTTGCAGCAATTTTCTTCACAAAAAAGGTGTTTTGTCTGTTTATTTCTCCAGGATATTGCTGTGGGGGGGATGGGGAGAGTGTTGCTAATATTGGCACTATGCCCTCTGGATATGCCTGCTCTCTGTCCCCTCGCCGTTCTAAATTTGGACTCGCTCACTACCCCATCTTCGTGTAGTTGGATCATTTACTGACAGTCCGACGAGGTTGGTTCAGCGCAACTTCCTAAATTATAGGGCCCCTGGAACTCATGCTTCGTTCTTCGCAGTGTATCATGGGCAGTTGCTATAGGAGGAAGATGCGATTTAAAATCCGTGGGAATCAATGATGGTGCATGAGGGATGGAGAGGGAGGTGGCAATTAAAGGGGCAAATGGGGAAGAAGAATGAGGGCGGGCGTGCCTGGGGGGTGATGCATTAATCCAATACCCATGTTGTGATCGTTAATCGGACCATTTCACCCTCACAGAGTTGCCTCCCCCGCTGGAAGTTCTGCATCAGCGACACCGACAGTAATCTGGGTTTTGCACTCGGGGCCATGTTCGTGAAGGCCACGTTCGCTGACGACAGCAAGAGTACGGTATGTCCCGACCCCCTGCAGTTGCTTTCTGTAACGCTGAGCACAAGACACTCCTTATGTCGGACTCCAGCCACCTGACCTTGTACTGCACAAGGAACACACCCTAGTTGTATGACCGCGCTATTTAAATAATTAAGCACTGACAGCCCTCAAACTGCCAGTAACACCTCCTCACGGCAGCATCAGCAAGACAGGTCAATGACTACCCTCGTCATCCAATTATCTCACCTCACAGCAGCGTCAGACGCAGCGTGAAATCCTCTAGCTATCCCTCCCCTCATCACGTGCGTCAGGAACCCTGTATTTCACGTTAACTGCTCCACCATGCGTGACTAGGTCATCCAGTCCAGGCGTTTGCATTTAATTGTGGGGCTTGTAGTTCTGATTTTATAAAGAATTAGGCAGGAATACAAATCCCACCTTTCCACGAGAAACACGAGATACTCCCGCATTGAAGAGGCTAACACGATGGCGCCATCATGGACTAATGTCATTCTTGCAGTGCAGCATTGTTAATTGCAGTGCCGAGTACCACAGGGCACTGGGGTTTCTCGTTTTTATAATCACTTCTTTACACATCAGCGCCGCAAACACTGTTTCACTGTCCTCTTTCGGTGTAACTTGCTGTACAGTTAATGATGGATAACCGGTCACCTGCAGTCCAGTTGCCCTGGCTGTGTACCCTCAGCGGTCTGTGTCAGCAGGCTCACCCTTCGGTGCCATTAGTTTCCTGGGTTCTGTCCGTTTAGGCTTCCCAGAACTGGCCATATTTCCATCCTTTCCCTCCAGAGAAATACACCCCTAGTGTTTCATGACATGGTGACCTATAATTCTAATTCCAGATTTCAAATATTTGGAATAAATACATTTTTAAGTATCCTTGCTTAGTTAATGCGAGAAGGGGGAGCACAAATGTGGGCAGGTTAGTGCGCGCGCCCAGCACGTCCGCGTGCTCATTAGAGGTGGCGGAGCCCTGAAAAGACTGGTGGGTTGCGCTTGAGGATCTCTGGCAGCTCAGCAGCTGCCTCTGGTTGACTCCCTGGCTCAGCAGATCTCGCGTGGTACTCTTGGCACAACACGTTGTTGATCTGCGTGCTGCCAGCAAGAGCTGGGACAGCAGTCTCTTCTGCAGATATCATCTTTCTGCTGCCCCTGTCTGTAGGGGTTGTTTGGGCCTAAAACAGGTGAGGGCAGTGTGGTATTCTGCCTGCCAGGACCTGATCATTCTCACGCACCTGTGTTTTTTTTTTTTTGTTTGGTTGTGTTTTTTCCCTTCACCTAGGCTCAGAACATGATCAAGGAGATCCGAACGGCCTTCGAAGAAAGCCTGGCTGGCCTGGTATGGATGGACGACGAGACCCGGCGGGCAGCCAAGGACAAGGTAAGGCCCAACACTAACACTGTGTGACCCAGTGGAGAATCCATGAAATCCATGCATCTCACAGGTAACTTTCTCAGGGCATCCCGTGGGGGGTGTGTGAGGGCAACATGAGACAGTCTTGTTGACTGTCTTCATGACATTGGTCTAGGCACACCTGTTGAGGAAACTTGGTCTCCCTTCTTAGGAACAGAAGCCCCATTTTTTTGAGTCTTTGACCTTTCGCAGGGCAACCGCATCGAAGAGCATTGCTATGTTCAACACAATCACCCCTTCACATTATAAAACAGAGCGAGGGTTATAGATGAGATTCGCCCCTCTTGCATGATGAAACTTCAAGGAATATGAGACCTGACCTTCTGAAAAGAATTACTCCTCTTACATAATGAAACTGACGGAGTCCGCACTGAGGTGAAAATTCTGGAAGCAATCCTTCGTCTCGCATAATGAAACCATAAGTGAAGCAGACGGCTGTAATGAAATGCATAATTCTGAAAAACAATCTCTCCGTGTGCAGAAGAGCCGCAAGGTAAAACAGAGGGCTGGTGATCCTTGGAATGCACAAATCGATCATTCATTCTCCTCACTTAAAATAATGGGAACACAGTGCACTCCTCATCAGTCAGTCTGACTGTTTGAAAAAAATAATCACTCCTGTACAGATCAACCCGAAGTGTGGGGCCGTCTGCAGTGATGTGCCAAATTCTAAATAAACTATCTGTTCTCACACAATGTAACAGTAATTGGCAACAGACAGCAGGATCAGTGTGTCCCGTAATTTTCAGTATGATAATTTCCCTGATGTCATTCAATTGAAACAGTTCACACCTCATTGATAAGCCCTGTTCTTTGCAAAATTATGGTGTGTGTCTAATAAAGAAACTAGAACTACTGGGGATTAGTTGCACTTTACAAATTCCTGCCACAGAAAATAACAAAAGCCATACTACATTGATGATGCGCAAAATGATTCCTCTCACAATGCACCAATATGGAGATACCTAATCGACCAGTCTCTGATTTAATATATATAATCTCTCCCCTTGCATAATGCAGTACGTATCACAAACACACTGCATGGAGAAGTTCCTTCTTGTGCAAGAAAGTCATTCCTTGCACGTAACATAACCCTATGAGCACACACCACTGATGAACCGTACACATCTAAAAGTAATCAATACTCTCATATTAGGAGTAGCAGAAAGAAGCAGACCACAATGTTTATTTGCATTCATCTCCTAAATCGTCCATCCTTGCGTAATTCAGCACAAACAGAAGCACGGCATCGATGAAACCCATTTTTCTGAAAATAGTCGTTCATCCCCTATTGAAAATGCACCTTGAAGCGGGCACCAGCATTGTTACAGTGCAATAGCAAAGATGAGCACGCAATGCATTGACGAGCCTCCTCTGAAAAGAATCACTCGTCTTATAATGAATTTGTTACATGAAGTTTGAAAAGAGAAGCATAATTCTCAAATACAAATCCGCCTTACCTTAAGTAGTGCATGGCCTCGATGATTTCAGTCCTTCTGAACATGTTCTGGCATAATGCAACACTGCGGATCATACAGCACTTCTGATGTGCACCCTTCGCAAGCAGGACCTCTTTTACTCAGTGTTAACTCTGAGGCACGCACACAGTAAGAGTGACCCTCATTCTTCCCAAAATCACAGGGTTTTTCTCAGATATTGACACTTCCCACTCAAAGCCCCTTCCGCACACTGTAGAACAAAACACAGTGACACAAGCCCTTCAAAGTACATTCTTATGTCTTAACACAGTAGTACACCTTACACTGGCTCCTTCACAACAAACTCATTCCTGTTACATTATACACATACTCGAGTTTCCCCTTAACAACAAACAGTTCATGCGAATTGTATACTCTTTCCCATTAATCCTTTTAATGTTTTCTTGTTACATAATAGAAGTTAGCCTCTTCGCTTCTCAGTACACAACTTAGATCACACTACTGAAAAGATTATATTTTCAGTCGTTGAGGATCCTTGATGCTGTTATATTATGGAAAGAAGGGGATGTCCTGGAGAGATGCTGTCCTGTTAAACGTCATTGAGCTTCCCACCTTCACATTTCTTCGCTCACCTCATCCTACATTCATATCGTTCCTTTGGAATAAATCCATCTGTCATATCACAGCGCTGTTGTGCCCTTTTTCTTTTTACGATGAACTCTTTTGCAGCATGAGATTTATAGGCTCACAGGCTATACCTAACCCTGCTATCTGTTGGTTGGACTACTGATTCAAGAGCTTTAAAATCCTTTCTCTGGATATTGACTTCCAGGGCATCTGAGATCGACCCTTTCCATAGCATATAGGGTGGCTTCACAGAGCTCCCGGAGCCACTCGGTCTTAAGGTTTCTTTCTCTGGCATTTCGCTCAGTCTGAGACACGAGCTGTTGGAGGAAAGCTTATTGCATAGATGTGATTTTGAAAGGACCACCTCTAAGGCACCAGGAAAACGAGGTTGGCACAGCAGACCACGTTGAACATGTCGCATCTTGACAGATCATACTTTTTTTTAGGTCGCTCACTTACCAGCGTCTGATGCAGTAGTTGAAAATACACTTTTTGCAAATGCCTTCAGCATGTTGACCATTGCAGAGAAAGACGTAATGACTGCTAGAGACATCTTTCACCAATGAAAGGGTATCGTCAATGCATGTCCCGTCAGGAGTTTATTCCTAATTCCATCCCCACCTGAAATACGACAAGAGAAGCCTGGAGACTTGATGTCTCTCGTTACTTCACAATAATCCCATCTCTCACTACACAGAATTATGAGTCTAGTATGTCCAAAGCCCTTTTATGAAATGCTACTCAGTCACCGCATAGCCGGGTCCTGTTCTTTCTAATCTTGTCGAATGTTGTGTGTTGTTTTAATGCAAGACAGTCGCTTCTAACGTCAATATTTGGGTAAAAGTATGTGTGGAGTGATGTCTGTTCGCCACGTGCTGAATGCTCTTATTGTTTTCTGAAACAGGCGGAGGCGATATACGACATGATTGGTTACCCCAAGTTTATCATGGACCCCAAGGAGCTGGACAAGGTGTTTAGCAATGTAAGTGACTCCACTTCAGGGAAACATTTGGGGAGGTCATCTGAAAGGTGGGTGAAGACAACAGAGCTTCTGCTGGGGGATGAATGTAATTTGATGGTGTCTGATCTTAAATCACAGTATTAAGTCATGTCCTTCGGCAGAGAAACTAGTTGTAGTAAGTATGATCTCGAAGTAGTCTGTTTACTTTGTTGGTGTGTTTGGTCAATTAAACGTTTGTAACATTCAAGTGTTTGAACTGGGACAAAGTGAGAAACTGTGGTGACTAAGAGAAAGGCAATAAGGGCAGGCTGAGATAAAGGGTGTAGTCGAGGCTAACACAAAGGGAACCTGGGAGTCTGGGTAAAGGTTGCCAGGGGTGCAGGTGCAAAAGGAGCTAAGCAGAGGGTGATATGGCAGCAGCCAAGGTGCACGGAGACCATGTGAGGCTGGAGCAACAGGAACCAGGAAGGCTGAGACCAGGGGATTTTGTGGCAAAAGGAGCCAGGAAGGCTGGGTAAAGAGCCAAGAGGAGAGTAAGATGACGGGAGCGAAGACTCACTGAGACCATGGGAGGCTGGGTTAATGGAGCCATGGGGGAGGCAGGGGCAAAGGGAGCCATGGGGTTGGTGTAAATGAGATCCTGGTGGCTTTGGCAGTGCCTGCCAGGTGGAACGGGAGCAATTGGGAGCGCAGGGGTGGAAGGGCGGCCCGTGGTAAATGGGAACCAAAGCAGGATATGGCAAAGAAAGCAAGGGGTGCAAAGACCATGGGAGGCTGGGTAAATGGAGCTTAGGTTAATTAAATCTAACTCTGGCAAAGGGAGCCAGGCGGTGGCTGAGGCAAAATGTGACTTGGGGGCACTAGGGCAAAGGAAGCCACAGCAGGCACTAGCAGAGCGGGCATGGGGCATGCATTGGCATAAGGAGAACGGGAAGGTCAGGGCAAGCAGTGGCTGAGATTAGGGCAAGCCTAGACCAAGGAAGCCTGGTAGAGCAGTAAAAGGAGATCAACAAGTGCGAAAGAAAAAGGTACAGGGTGACAAGCAGATAAATGTGAAAGATGAGACTTTAGAAGTGACAAAGAGGGGAACCAAAATGAGAGAAGTGGGAAAGCAACTGACAATATCTACGGAGGAAATATGCCGAAGGACAAAGGCAAAGACAAATTGAAAAACTGGGATAAAGGAGGCAAAAGTGGAGGAAGGGAGGTGAGATCTAGTGGACACTCTATTAGATCTAGAAGATGCACTGGGGAAGGAACAACTAGAGAAAAAGAAGAGACCAAACAAGAGTAAAGGAAAAAAATAGCAAAGAAATAAAGAGAAGCAATGCAAGAGAAAGTGGCAATAGCAGAGAGATAAATGTGGGAGGAAGGCTGGAACATTGGGAGTGGATGACCAAGGTTAAAGACAAAGGTGAGAAGGAAGCAAAAGAATTGTGGAGAGAAAGGAAGCCTTACCTGGCTCACACTCTAGAATGTGTTCATTGTTCTGTAGTTACATGCTAGTTTCTTATATGCACTAATGGAAACTTCACAGGCACATAGACATGCCATATGATCATTATTGTGCAACAGTGCATAGACAGATAATTTAAATCCTGCACGTAAGTTATGGTCTAACCAGAAAAGATTACATTGAACGCACAGAGGCTCCCACCATCGTCCTGGGGAAAATGGGTTTTGGTTACCCTATCTTACAGGGGGTTAAACTTTTATACACTCTTCACTGCAAGTGTAAGCAGTGCACAGCTCATCTGATTCTTAGCCAACTCTCAGAGGTACTGGGCAAGGGTGGCCTCGGTCATCCTTGTTTGTTCTGGTGATGGAGCCCCTGGCAGGAGGATTGATGATAAAAGGCCCATAATGGGGCCAATATGGTTCCACAATTATGTGCACGTGATCAGTGGGAAGGATGGCACTATTTAGGATGGTGAGCTCCCCACAACTATTGTATTTTGTTAATATCCGCCTAAAAACTACCAGGACGAACATTTAAGAGTTGTTTTGGGAAAACTAACTATCGGTCTCAAAAGGTTGAGTAAATGTCCTATATTCTCCCTAGCAGCTCTGCTTTTAGAGACAGTGATCAAGGAGAACTGAAAACACACTCCCCACCTTAGATTAATTGAAAACTGTAAGATAGTGTTGGAAACTTTGCCTAGCGCAGACCCACACTGAGATAGCACTAGATTTATCAATAATGTTTGTGCCCAGGTTTAGAAGAGTGGCAACTAGATTAAATGTTGTGAATACACATGGATTTCTATGAAAACACAACCTTCCACCTTTGGCGAGCTCAAAAAACATATAACCTGTGCATAAGAGACTGTTCCAAGCTCACACAAAGTCCTAGTGAGAGGGCAATTGGTCACACTTGAGGAGCTGGTTGGAATGACCCCCAAACACACTCAATCCACTATGCACTACTAAAACTAGTTAATGCTAATCAAATTAACACTATTATATTGTGTTTTGGTGGCAGACAAATTAGTAGGTCCGAGAAGAACATGGGACAAAGATGTGGAAGCAGGACACAATGACATAGAATAGGTGAGGGTCTTACATTTTTTGACTAAGGTCTTGAGAAACCCTAGATCATGGCTGGGCAGGCCTTCTATTGCATCCGGCATTTCCCTGGAGAGCTGGAGCCCTTTGAGGTCGGTTTTGAAAGGCCAGGGATGTTCCCGATGCCTCTGACCCATCTCCAGCTCACCAGGTTACTTAAGTAAGCATGATGCTTCAAGAGCGGGCAAGAGTGAGGAAGGTAGAGAGAAAACACTCAGAGGAAGCCGTGAGGCGAGCGAGTGGATGGATTGACAAAGATAGTGGGTGAAGACAAAGGGCTGGTTTGAGCATGTTTGCTGGAGCTCCTTTTGGTGCCCCAGTCAAACCCTGTCCTAGATGTAAGCAACTTAGCTTCTACCCAGTGATACATGATAAATGCCCTAGTTGCAGTTCCATGGCGGCCAATATTATGTACATTATATGGTCCTGTCACACATACAATTTTGGGGGGATACAATCATTGAAGACACTGAGATAGAGGCACCGTGCGATTTAGGTGCTTGTCTTAGGTTTAACACCACTCCACACAGCCGAAAGCTACTACAAATGTATAGGCCCATCACTATTACTCTCTAAATTTATACGCCGCTGTGCTCTGGAGAGCACCCAGTCCTCCACAAATGTATGTTTGGCAATCAGTAGTGGATACTTTTTGAACTTTTTTTATGATGATCAGGACTCTGCCACCTGCACTGCCCTGGTCCCACTCTGTGGAAAGCAAACCGAAATGAGTGTTTGTTATTTTTAGCTCGCGTGGAAATAGGACAGCCATTCTTTCATCATTTCAGTGTATTAGCATCCCTAGTCTTTCATGCATGAACCACAATGGATTTTTATTCAGGCGCTGGAAGCAGGTCTGCGGGAGGCAGCAGCACCCACAAAATAAACCTGCTGGGGTTCAGAAGGTGAATGTGCATTAAAAATACCTTAGTCGTTTATCTTGTCTCGTTTGCTATGTGTTCAAAGACAGAGGTCAAATGCCAGAGAATCCCTTCTGACACACTGCTGCTTATTCTTTTAACTTGAAGATTGGTGGTTTACTTTACTACAAAGTTGGTTCACTTTCAAACATTCACTATCAGACAATCTTGGATGGGTACAGAAAGTGTGAATGGAAAGGCTGTAGTATGGCTTTTTCCTAACCTACAACAACATTTAAATACGTCTAAATGAATAGCACAAATATTTTAAAACCTATTTGCAGTTAGGAAAGCACAAATGAAGCACAATTCTTTGTGATTAAGTGTGATGGTAACAAAGATTTTAATGAGATCAAAACAAATGTAGACACTTAGTGATGCGCAAATGATAAATATTTGCTGAAACCTGATTTCCTCCACATTATAATTTGCATGCTATGCAAAGGTTATTACCTTCAATGGAAAATGTGCTGTCTGTAAATGATACTGTGCTACCACACCATGTTTTAGTAATAGATTTGTGACAGTGGGCTCCAAAAAAGACCTTGGCAGCATACCACATTATTGCCACTTTTCTTTTGATTTGGGGTGGCCTCATTTGCTATATTTGTTGTGTGACGCATGGATTTTTCACAATCTGTGATATTACACTGAAGGCAGCACCCCTATTTCGAAAAGTGTTCCTACACTAGTGCAATGGAAACTAAAAAGAGGAATGTTTATCGCTCGGCTCCTGTGGTGAGCAGCATGCAGAGGTGGTCGGAGGGTCGAGTAAGGTAGTGGCACTGCAGGTAAGGGCTACCTTCTTGTCAGCTCACACTGCCTTCTCACTCTATTTTTGGGGCTGGCAGTTAAATATTTTTACTAACAAAGCATGACTATCAGAGCTACTGAACTGGTCTCTGCAACAGGACAAGGAGCGACACCATGAGAGTCGAAGAGGGAGATGATCATACTGGGCCGGTCAGTGAAAGATGCTGAAAGGCCAACATGAAATATCTTGAGGCCAAAAGGATGATGGCATGATGCAACGATGAGTCACACAACTTATTTTGCACAACAGTATCAATAACTAGTCAGTCACGTGGTCGCCTCCTCTCCCCTTCATCCACTCCCCTTCATCCTAATCACACCTCTCGCCACATGAATTTACACAAACATTGATTCCTTGCACCCACCTAGGAAGATAACTATGACAGATCATTTTAAGTATTGGAAATAATTGAAGTAATAATGAGACGGTGATTAGCCGGTGTAAAAAGTTTATTTCATGAAAAACGAATACAAATATTTTTGAAAAGTGCAAGGGTGGGCATTAAAATTCTCACCCTGAAAAACAAATGCATATGTACATTATCGGCCAAATATTTAGCTCCTAAGTTCCTTTGATGCCGCCCTACTCATCCCATGCACTCTGAAAATATACCTTTGTTGTCGTTTCTAAGAATGACTCTAGGTCCAAATGTAGAAAACAGTCACGCAGGCACCAAAAGAGCCAGTCTCCTCCTGATCATCCATCTATGTGGTACAGGCTCCAGCTAAAGCGTCTACTGCAGACCCCGACATCCCCACGAGCCTGTCGGTAATCGATCCCAGGCAGACCCTTGGAAATAGACCCTTTGACCCCTAACATTTCAAACTTATTTGTGAGAGACTTTTCTTGTGTGGGTGCTTAGAATTGGGCTACAGGATTTTCAGACACTTTTTGGTAACTGGACCTCCAAATCAATGAGGGAGACATCAAAACAGAAGGCCAGAAGTAGCAGTCTTTCTGCTCTCTATTGTTTGCCTTGCACCTCTGACCAATTGGTTGATTTTTGTTTACAAAATTTGCAATAAACCTGACGCATTCTAAAGATTACAGAGATCAGCAGCACACTGCTCTTCAGAATGACGTTGGCTATAGGACTCCATCTTATTTTTAGAAAACTAGGGGCTTGTGTCCTAATATTCCAAATAAGGAATCGTAAATTGCTAATAATTCACAATTTGCAATTTCTTGTTTGTGATGTCCTCTAAATGTATATAGTAGAAGTGGCTGCAATTTCCTCCCCAAATTTGACCGAATGTATTGGCATTTTTCGAACCAATTTATGTAATAATAAGTTGGTTCACAAAATACCGAATCAGTGGGTCACAATTCAACCTACCTCGTTAATGTGCCTGTGGTAGATTGCTGACCTATGACAGTTGGTTAGAGTCCGAGGCACGGTGGCCTGCTGGGGTCAGCACACTACCATGATTGTAATTGTTTTTAAATGCAGCAATCTTTTTTAAATTTTGTAATTAATGCGTTCCTCTTATCTTAAAAGGATAACAGGATGCATTAAAAAAGGAAAGAATTTAGAACCATTTTTTAGGAGCAGGCATGTTTTTGTCCTCATTCACAAATGTCATTAGGGGACCCTTTCTGGTTTGCGAATTGTTACCACCTTTTTTTGACTTGGTGGTAAAATATGAATGGTTTGCAACTGGTTTTCAGTCACAAAATATTAATGCACTGCTTAAGGAATTTCTATTTGGATGGGATATCCTTTTTACCCTTTCCAAATACTGATTTATTTACTTGCAAGCGCAAATTGTGTTTCAATAATGTGTTATCGAATTGCAGTTTGTGCTTTCTACATTAAAACATTTTGTGGTTGCAAGGGCTCCGATATGACCTTGGTGACCGTAAAATTGCTTTGTGCATGAGGCCCCTAGTGCCAGCAATAAAAATATTTATGGTGATTACGTTTCCCCTAGAAGGTACTTACACTTCTTGCTTTTTCTTGCATTATTTTAACTACTCATTTTATTCACCTATTCACGGTTCCTATTCTTCAAATCTATACCAGCTGAAGACACTTGCATGCATGTACATGACTATTTTTAGTTATATGCAAATGTGTCCAAACCGGGCCTGATTGTTGGCACTCAAAAGAATGTGTTTCTTGTGAACTATCCAGCTGAACTGTAATTACATATTTTGCAGCGTGAATCTTTCTGGATTCACTATGCTGTGCATTATTCCGCGATCTTGTGGTTGGGTCCGGATTCGTAGTCTTTTCTTTGTTTTTTTTTTTTTTTTGTAGCCCAGGTGGGCGTCGACGTCCACCATTTGGTGCACCTCCCGTGACGTCGTCGTGCTTCCTGCGGAAGTCCCACCTTTGGGGCGCCATCTTCAGATTCTTTTTTCCGCCATTGGGTCTGGATCGTCATCGGGAAGCTCCAGAAATTCACTCGGAGGAAGAAGGAAGAAAAGCGAGTTTCATCGATAGAATCAAGAGAAGACATCAGGAATAGAACAGATTTCATCAGGAGCGCGAAGAAAGAGGACCAGCGAGCCTTTTCTTCGACAGCCTTGGAGAATGCACGCTCAGAGACCCTGAGCGAAATGGACAAGACGCCATTCAAGTTCTGCCCAAACTGCCACCACAAGTTCGCGCAGAAAGACCAGCATCCGGTCTGCAACCTCTGCCTACCGGTGGATCACCAGAGTATCGACTGCAACGCCTGCTCAGCCTTCGCGCCGAAGACACTCAGGGTGAGAGAGAGGCAGAGAAGAGCCAACGCCAACATGGATGGCAAAGGGAAACCCCCGACACTCTACGAGCTGGTCCTCGACACGGACGACGAGGACAACGTCGCCGAGACAGCCGAAAACTTCACGGTCGTAGAGACCGACAAGAAAAAAGAAGACGAGGTAAGAGAATCGTCGAGCGCAAATCAAAAAACACCTCGAACACGAGGGTGACTCGAGGAAAACTGAGTCAAGGTCCACGAAGGGAGCCCCGGCGCCAAAAACTTCGACGTCCAAAGGGGGGACTTCGGACAAAAGGCCCAGCGGATCCTTGCAAAAGGACTCCCTGGTGCAGAAAGACGCCGAAAGGCAAGGGTCGTCGAAATCATCCCATGAAACGGGCCGATCGACGCAGAAAGAACGTTCGACGTCGACGCAAGTTTCATCGAAAAGACCCGCGGTCGACGCCGAAAGTATCTCCGAAATGGAGAAAAAGAAGAGGCGGCTCGAGGCCGAAATGGAGAACATCCTTCAAAGGAAGAAGGAGTTCGACGCCAGGATGAAGGAATTCAAGATTCCAACGGTTTCATCGGCGGACGTCGTCGAGGTCGAAGACGAGTTCGACGCCGAAGGGCTGACAAGGGATCTCGAAGAAGAAGAGGAGCCCTATTATGAGGAAGAAGCCGAGGAAGAAGACCAACAGTCGTTCTTCGAATCGGCGGCATCTACCAGCAACGACGTCGAATGGCACGATCTCGACACCGAAAACCCGGAGGAGCCCGTGGACACGTACCCCTCGAGGCCTTCGCCACCCGACGACATCGGGGTATACAATATGGTGGTGAAGAGCGCAGCACTGGCCTTCGGCGTCAAACTCGACGAGGAGAGGCCGAAAGCCGATTTTCTCGTCGAAACACTGCTCCCCATCCAGACTAGGAGTCAGTTCCTCCCCATGCTACAAAGCGTGATGAACCAGGGGAGAGAAGCCTTCAAGGAGCCTGCCACCTGCCGGTCGATCACGCCCAGGACAGAGAAGAAATATAAGCACTCCTCCCTGGACCCACCTTACATCAAGGGTAGCGTCACCGCAGACTCCATCATAGCCTCCACGGCCAGGAGAAGGGCCAACGTTCCAGCAACTTCGGGACCGCCTCCGGATAAAGAGAGCAGGAGGATCGACCTCACAGGCAGAAAGGTCGAGAGGAACGCCGCAATGCACTGGCGCATGGCGAATTCGAATGCACTCCTCAATAGACACCAATACCAACACTGGGATGAGATGGGGGAGCTAGTAAAGCACCTCCCCGAGGAATACCGCCAGAGAGCCTCTCACCTGGTAGATGAAGGCAAGAACATCGCCAACTCCTGTATAAAAACGGCGTTGGATGGGGCAGAGACTTCAGCAAGACTCATGGCCATAGGGGTCACAGAGAGGAGGCATGCATGGCTAAGAATCTCGGGATTCAAACCGGAAGTGCAGAACAACATCCTTGGCACCCCCTTCAACGGAGAGACACTGTTCGGAGCAACGGTGGACGAAAAGCTCACCCAGCTCAAGAAGGAAAACGAGACCGCGAGGTCCATGGGAGCCCTACAGCTGAGGGGGATGAGACGAGGTAATCCCTCGAGGAGACCCTACGGTAGGGGTGCAAGCCAGCAAGGGACATCGCACCAGGCGTTCCAACAAGGTCAGCAGGGCGAAGGTCACGGACAAAGTCAGCAGAAGCAAAGCTGGCAATATCAACCTCGGGGCCAGTCCTTTCGCGGGAGAGGGAACGGACGTGGCCAAAGGAGGAGAGGGGGCGATCAGCCCTCCTCGAAGTGACTCAGCACGCAAGAAGACGCCTACCCTCGTCAGGTCCCCAAGGGTGAGGCGCAAAAAAGTGGCATCAGGGGGAAGAGAAGATTCAGGAGCCTACGAGCATACGTCACCAGTAGGCGGAAGGCTGAGGTTCTACCTTCAGGAGTGGCGGCGTATAACCACAGACAAGTGGATACGGAACATCGTGCAGTACGGATACTGCGTAGACTTGGAGAAAAGACCTCCAAACAGGAAACCGAAGGGAAGACAGATCGGCCCAAGAACTGGCAATACTCAGAGAAGAAACGCGGAAACTCCTACAAAAGGGAGCCATAGAGGCAGTGCCGTTCGGGGAACGCAACAAAGGGGTCTACTCAAACTACTTCGTGGTTCCGAAGGTAGACGGAGACCTCAGACCCATACTGGACCTCCGTTACCTAAACAAGTTCATCAGAACGCAAAGGTTCAAAATGACTTCACTGCAGGAGGTACTGCCACAGATAAGAGAAGGGGACTTCATGGTCACCGTGGACCTCAAGGATGCCTACCTTCACATCCCAATAAACAGAAGGCACAAGGGCCTTCTAAGATTCAACATCGAACAGGAACACTACCAGTTCACAACCCTGGCCTTCGGATTAAAATCAGCGCCAAGGGTCTTTACAAAATGCCTGTCGGCGGTAGCGGCACACCTACGAAAGCAGGGCATACACGTATACCCATACTTGGACGACTGGCTGGTCAAGGCAAACTCACGCGAGAAGTGCGAGAGGCACGCAAAACGCGTAACAGACACCCTCACAAATCTGGGATTTTCCATCCACTGGGGAAAATCATCGCTGGAACCGGAACAGGTAAAGATTTTCCTGGGGGCAAAGATCAACTCCCTCAACAGTACAGTAGTGCCCAGCGACAGGAGGACAGATGCCCTACTGAAGGAGACGCAGCTCTACCAGAAGGGGCGAGCTCTGACAGTGAGGGCGGTGAGCAAGATGATGGGGATGATGGCGTCCTGTATCCAGCTGGTGCCGAATGTACGCCTGCACATGAGACCATTCCAGGAATGGCTGCAACAGCAATGGTCACAAGCAAACGGAAGTTGGGAGGATCTAGTGGTTGTTACGCACGCAGTGCAGGAGGAGATAACTTGGTGGAACAGAGACAACATAACAACGGGGAGAAGCCTGACACCACCAAGCCCAACAGTGACCATTACCACGGACGCATCGCAGAAGGGATGGGGAGCGCACATGGACAACCTCAGAGTGAGGGGTCTATGGGCTCCAGCAGACGCGGTCCGCCACATCAACTACCTCGAGTTGAAAACGATACTGCTAGCCCTGAAGGCATTCCAGAGACACCTGTGCGGCCAGAGGGTGTTGGTACAGACAGACAACACCACGGCGATGTTCTACATCAACAAACAAGGGGGGACACAGTCGTTTCCCCTCTCATCCCTAGCTCAGGAGATTTGGAGATGGGCCATACCTCTCAAGATAGATCTACTGGCAATTCACCTACCAGGGAAGGACAATGTGGAGGCAGACTGGCTGAGCAGGCAGACGTCAGCATCGCACGAGTGGGAGCTCAATGGCCAGGAAACGGAGAAAATCTTCCGGAGATGGGGGACTCCCACAATAGACCTATTTGCAACACGCCACAATGCAAAATGCCAAAGCTTCGCGTCCAGGCAACCAGATCAGCAATCCAAGGGAAATGCCCTATGGATAAGCTGGTGGAGGACATTTGCCTACGCCTTTCCACCGATACCCCTGTTGCACAGAGTGCTCGACAAGTGCAGAACCAGCAACATGACTCTGATCCTGGTGGCCCCACAGTGGGCGAGGCAGACATGGTTCTCACAGATTCAAGAAATGGCGCAAGGCAATCCGTACAGGTTCGAGAGGAGAAAAGACCTGCTCTCAATGCAAAACGGGGAGGTCCTGCACCCAGAGCCAGAGACCCTCAACCTAGCAGCATGGCTCCTGAAGACCTAGAGTTCGCACACCTAAGGTTACCTCAGAGCACTATGCGAGTGCTACGGGAGGCAAGGAAACCTACTACAAGAAAGTGCTACAGCGCAAAGTGGAAGAGATTCACGGTGTGGTGCAGGAAAAAGGGCCTGCAAAACAGAATGACAAGAGACTCAACTGTGCTGAGGTACCTCACACACCTTCTAAAGAGTAACCTCTGCTCGAGCTCCCTAAGGGTGCACCTAGCAGCGATCGTTGCCTACACCAGAGGTGAGAAGGGTGGAAGTTTCTTCAGCTCGCAGGTGGTGAAGAGATTCATGGAGGGAGCCAAAAGATTGGCACCCCCGAAAAGGTTGCCGCCGCCGGCATGGAATTTAAACGTGGTTCTGACGGAGCTCATGAAGGCGCCGTTTGAACCCATTCACAAGGCCAATCTACAAATGTTGACGATGAAAACTGCCTTTCTAGTGGCCATAACCTCACTACGCAGGGTGAGCGAGCTTCAAGCACTAACGCTACAGGAGCCCTACATTCAAATTCACAAGGACAGGGTAGTCCTGAGGACGGACCCACACTTCATGCCCAAGGTAGTGTCGGCGTTCCACATGAATCAGAGTATCCAGATACCGAGTTTCTTCCAAAACCCGACTACAAACGCAGAAAAGGCCCTGCACACCCTCGATGCCAGAAGAGCGGTGATGCACTACATTGAAAGAACCAAGGAACTCAGGAAGTCGAAGCAGCTGTTTGTGTCCTTTGCTACTAGCTTCATGGGTAGACCAGTGACCAAGGGCACCATCGCTAGGTGGATTGCCCTCACTATTCAATTCTGTCACAAACCGGCTGGACAGGAGCTAACGGAGGGGCCCCAAGCTCACTCCACAAGGAAGAAGGGGGCCACAGTTGCCTTCCTGGCAAACACGCCCATCCAAGACATTTGTCTCGCAGCAACTTGGGCATCTGTGCACACGTTCACAAAGCACTACTGCGTGGACATTCAAATGAATAAGGAAGCACAGGTCGGACAGAAGGTGCTACAACACATTTTCAACGACCAGCGATCATCTTCCACCCAGCCACCACAAAAATAGGAAAACCGCTACAAAGTCTATGCACAGCATAGTGAATCCAGAAAGATTCACGCTGCAAAACGAAAAGTTTCTTACCTGTCGGTGTAGTTTTGCAGCTTGAAGATCTTTCTGGATTCACTAGCGAACCCACCCACCTCCGCCAGGAAGATGAGGCTGGAGGAAGAGGGGGTGAAATGGATAGGATCAAATAAGTGGATACGTACAGAAATATGGACAAAAGGATTAATCAATCGCCTAGGGTTAAAGAACAAAAAAAAAAAAAAAAAACCAGGGAAAAAAGAACCCGAAGATGGCGCCCCAAAGGTGGGACTTCCGCAGGAAGCACGACGACGTCACGGGAGGTGCACCAAATGGTGGACGTCGACGCCCACCTGGGCTACAAAAAAAAAAAAAAAAAAAAGAAAAGACTACGAATCCGGACCCAACCACAAGATCGCGGAATAATGCACAGCATAGTGAATCCAGAAAGATCTTCAAGCTGCAAAACTACACCGACAGGTAAGAAACTTTTCGTTCGCCATCGCCAACTCTTGCAAAACATGTATAGAGTAGTGTTGATTTGTAAAGCGGCTCGGTTCAGTACTTCCTATGATATCTGGCCTGATCTGCAGGTCATGAGTTCACACCCACAAAAGGTGATGGGAAGAATGCTTGCAATAAGCCTAACCTGACCATCGCACAGGGTAGCATTCAAAACACGTCATCTTTTGCCCACCGTGCTACCTTAGATTAGACCTATCTATATGCAAATCAGTCTCGGTCCTGCTCCAATGGGAATACTCCAGCCCGAACTGCCAAGCCAGGTCCTCTCTGAACTGGAACAAAGCAACCCAAGACCGGTTTCGCCCCGATTGTGGCTCTTCAATCTGGTGTAGCTTGGTTCTAGTGGCCCAGTGAGCAAGGGACCCGCATGGCTTACATTACCACTTATTTACAGTGCTTAAAAATGTGAAATGTGGTTTTAAGCGCTAAATAAAAATGAAAGCTTTTTTATTTCGTGTAAATAATATCATGGTATTACATGCTTTCATATTTTTATCTCCTTTCCTATTCGTTCTAAAACTTGGTTCATGGGAGCAGCCTCATTGCTGTGAATTATGACCCGTATCCAAGCTGCTGTGGTTTGATCAGTGCTCTGCACTGGCCTTATGCCCAGGAGAAACCTCATCACTGTCCGGTTTATAGAGCTCTGTACTCACAGCTGTGTGCAGTGAACCACCTGCTCCTGGTTACCATCTCGTCTGGGATTGGTACCGCTTTCCCCATAAACCTAACACAAAGTTAAGCGAACTCGTTGTAATAACTCTGATCAGCAGTTCCACTTGATGTTTCATGTTTGTGCAGATGGTGTCTTAGGAGAGGATCTCCAGTCTCAAGGGGCTCAAATGGTGGTACTTCAGGAGCACAAAATAAATGTGTGCCTCATGAAAAAATGTCTACATGATTTTAGTCTAGAGAAAATGTGGCTCGTGGTGCTGTTTTATAGAACTAGTTTCAAGACCCCGGTAGGACACAAGAAAATAAGCCGTGGAGTTGCCAAAAGGGGGATGGGATGCGGTGGGTGTGTCCTTATCTGGCCTGGCTGTACAGCTACAGAAAATTCTCTGGTCATTGCATTCATCATGTATGTAGTAATACACTAGCTATTAGCAAATCAGCAAAAAAATGTATTTTGGGGTATGCCATCTAATCCAGCCCTGTAGACAGATGGGATACTCCCAGCCAGCTAGTTACACTGTCAGTCGTCGTGGATATGAAGCCTGCTTATATTGAACTACATGAGTAAGCAGTGTCATTTTTAACCAGCTTTAGAACCAAAAAAGTAGCTCAGCTGCCACTTGGTGCTGGGGCATGTCGAGCCCACAGACCCGTTTTGCTATAGCGCAAAATAGTGAATCTGCAGGAGCAGTGACAACAGGTCGGATTTGACTGAGTGTAAATGTAGCAGCTCAGCCGGTGTGTGGTAGCCACTGAAGCGAACATTTGAAATCCTGAAGTTATTGGTGAATAGGCAGACGGTTCTCATACAACTTTCAGGGGAGAAGGCTTCACGTCTGTGGCGTGAACGCATTTCCAGCTGCGTTTTCCTACATATCCAAGAACCAGCCTTGATGTGACAAAACAAGGGATGCTGCTCGAGAATGCCATATATAGGACTTCTCTTTCTTCCCCCACCCACCCGCCCCCGGGACAACTCGAAGTGTAAGTCTGTCCTTTCTAATATATGGTTGAGCCCCAGATTCTGAGCTTGCGTGTCTGTCCTTAAACCTGTTTTTCACCGATGGGGCCACTTCCTTTCAGTCTCTCGTCGCTGTTTAGTAGTACCTGTGATTGCAAATTTTTTAGTTTATTTCTATCACTCTAAATTTCAGCATTGGCATTGCAACAGAACGCACATGCACCTCAAAATGAAAACCAGGGACCTGGCCCATATCTGCCTACCGCTTAGCTAAACAAGTATTGGCAAAGAAATAAGTCTCTAACCTTTGTGACTTTTTGGCATTGCCAATGGTTGCTGCACAGTGTCCACGATGCTGCGCAGAATGCACCCTCCCCCACTCCGCAGTTAGTTATCCGAGTTGGATCGGTGAGTAAAAGAAAATAAAACCTGATTTATTTATTTTTGTAAGCCAGCTAAAACAATATGCGGCTTGGGGGCACAACGAAGCAACACATGGAGGTTAGGGGCAAACAATAAAGCAACATGTTGGAGGGCGGGGGTGCAGCCAAAGCAACATGGGAGGGGTGCTAAAGCAACGGGAAAGTGGCTGCAAAAGCAAACTTGGGAGGGCGGGAGCAAAAGCAACACGGGTTGTGGGGACTGCAACATAGCAAGCGAGTGTGATGGAAGCAATGGAGAGAACACACAGGCGAGCACAACAAGGAAGATGCAAGGAGAAGCCGTCCGGCAACGGAGTGCAGGGTGGGAGACATACATGACTGAGACTCCTTAAAACACACACTCTAGTGGAATGCGTCCCACAAAAGAACAAGTATTTGCAATGCAATCGGTCTCTCCTTTGGGGCCTTATAAGTTTTTAGCCATGCAGTACATTGTCTGCAGCTGGGGGCCAGTATCTGTTCCACCGGGATGGCGGGTTCCAACATTCTGAAAGAGAGGGAGAAGAATGTGAGGAGATGGGTGTAGGCAGGCACCATCACAAAATAATAGTCACCGGCATAGAACTAAGGCACAGGGCACAGGCATTGCAGGAGGCACAGGTCAAAAGGCAGGGTACGAGGAAGCAGGAACTTGGGGCTCATGCAAATTGGGTATGTTGCTAAGCCAGGCAGGAGTCTGGGTTTCATGCAGGCAGGTTGCTCGGCCAGGAGCTCTCGCAGTGGAGGACGGTAGTTACCTGAACAACTCAGGCAGGGTTTCGGCCAATGGGCAGTGCCCAAACACTATCAACAACTTGAGTAACGGTTCCCATTTCGTCCACTGCCCAACTGACCTTTAGTAGATTTTCTAGCAGCTGGTGCCGTCCTGGTATTTGTTCTCTCAGGGTGGTGATCAGCAGCAGGTTGTGCACCCCTGGCTGCCGCGGCTCCTGGAAATTAGTGCAGACAAATGGGTCTCGGTCATGGAGGTACTGAAAGTGGCAGGAGGCTACCGGGTTGGCACTCACAATTGTGGCATGCGCAGGGCTAATTACAGTATTATAATTACTACTACTTCTGTATGGAGCTCCATAAGACATTGCTTCCAACTTGTACACTCAGGGGCAGTAAACAATCTGCCACCCTTTTTAGCTCCTGCATCAGACGAGCACGCGTTGCAGTGAAAGTCTGGGGATTGAGCTCAAGTTATGTACTGTATGTGGAGATCTTTGGATTTTGTCTACGGTAACCAGACTGATGATCTCACGGTAGTAAGGAGGGTGGGGGGTGAGTTCTAAGGAGGAAATAAAGCCCAACGCTAGGGGGGGAGAGTGTCGGAGGAGCACATAGTTTTGAGGAGGATGTGCTGTTAGCAACTGAGTAAACAATAGGGGAAAGGGGGATTGTTGTGTATCAATATTGGGATTATTGTCACCTATTTGTGCGAGAGGGTGAGTTGTTGAAACCTGTGTGTAGATTTGCCATGTGCTGTGCGTGCGATTTTAAACCTGGCAATTGTCTCCAGTGATGGCCTCTCTAACCCCCTCTTAGTGAGTTGGAGGTGGTAATCACCCCATTCTGCTGGGACTTAAATCGCGCTCGCAGCTACAGAGCACGAGCAGCGAACACTAGCAGGAAATTGCAAATAAAAAAATGGCTTGTCTCTTCCATCCTGAGTTCACTGTGGGTGAGTGCCAACTTATGAGGCTCCCCAACAGTAAAAGCTCAACAATAAGGTGCTCAAAAAGCGAAAAATCCGGGCGGCCCATAGTGTCAGAACCACCTTAAAACAACCACCCAAGCAGGAAATGTCGGATTCTGTCTGCCACAGGGTGATCAAGTGCTACGGGCAATCTAAAGCGGCTTGAAGGCTGTTGCTATATTGGGGTGGGGGTCACTGAGCAGGCTTTTGCCTTTGGTGGCCTGGACATTGTGTGCTTTATTCCCCCATCCCCGAACCTGAAAGGACTGGGGTGCTTGTTACATGGGCAATGGTATTGCGAGTACACCAAACCTCTTGAGTATAGCTAAAAGGGACAGAACTGCTGAGGAAATTGCTTAGCAGGAACAGAAAGGCCCTATGAATGCGCCGTGGCCCAGCTCTCTTTAAAGCGTTCAGGGCTGAGTCAGTCTTCTCTCCAAAGAGTCAAAACCCATCCAAAGTCAAGTCCATAAGTGAAGCCTGCGGATCTCCAGGGAATTCCGGGTATCACATCTATGTGTGACACCAAAGTACCACGCTAGTTTCAACTGCTTTGCCCAAGCAGTCATGTCCTGTCCAGAACGTATCGCGTATTTGGCCACATCCTGACCATCCTGGATGATTTGAGCTGGGGAGGCCCGAAATATTTCTGGAACTGATAGCAAAATCTCACCAACCATGTCCCAGAGTACATATGAATATTGCTCTATCAATCAGGTGGTACTGACCAATTGCAGGGCTGGACAGGCCGATGAAAACATTTGTTTTTTGATTGCCTCAATTCATTCCGACTGTCTGTTTGTGGGCGTCGTCAGGGAACAATTGGATTTTAACACTGAAGTTGAAAACTTTTAACTAGCAGACTATCTGGCATAGGGTGCTACGTATAAAAAATCTGGGTTCTCTACTGTGGTGGCTAGCTCCTTGCCAGATCACCAATGAGCAAGAATAAGGCTAAGCCTGTCCACGCTGTAGAACTTCATTTAGAAGATTTGTCTTGACTTCCATAGAAGAAAGTGTTGTGTAATACCTCAGTGGCACAGCTTATCACTATAGCAAAGGAAGCACTCTCCTCTGTTGATGACCCAGGAGGGAAAACCAGCCCAGTACCCAGGGAAGTGTCTAACCCACAAGCAGATTCAGGAGGCACCTAAGGTGCAGAGGGCGGTTCTGTCAGCAGCAATCTGGATAGATCTCTCTAAATATCTTTGATGCC
This sequence comes from Triturus cristatus, assembly GCF_964204655.1. NCBI lineage: Eukaryota > Metazoa > Chordata > Amphibia > Caudata > Salamandridae > Triturus > Triturus cristatus. The sequence goes on along the minus strand of NC_140580.1, from coordinate 841,138,070 downwards.
CAAAGAGGCGGAAGGGTGCTGAAGGTATGCAACATGGGCTCCTTAATGGCCTCAATAAGTCACTGGCGGCCCGGAAAATTCAGGGTACATCAGGATCAGCTGCTGAACTGGCTCCTTAGCAGGGGACCGGGACTCATGCTGAAAACCACCCTGATGTCCATATGAATTCTCAGGCAGAGAGCGGCGGTACTGGGACAAATCCCTTCTGCATCGACTCGTACTTACCGGAAGACTTTAACCGTTGCCTGGGCCTGTTGTGGGAACTTCCCTGAGAGTGGCAACAGGAGTGGGTTTGCGCCCGCGAGCATGAGTGGGACTTGCACAATATTTTACAGTGTTCAGAAAAGTACACCTTAATATTTCTGATTCAGTCTGTTGCCTAGAGATATTCTAAAGGTGAGGAATCTGGTTAGAAGTATAGATCAGAAAAGCTTTATGAGCACTTAATGTCCTACAATACAAAATTCCAGAATAATCCAGTCCTATTTTTTCACTGTAACTTCTCTCACTTTTGTCCAATATTAACTGCTGAGAGTTAACATTTGTCTAGGGCTATCTTTCTCCATCTTTTGACACATTTCAAGTGGAAAAGAGGCATTTGATACTTAATGTGAACACACTGACGGGGGGCTCCACTTAAAGTACCAAGACAATGTGCTACATGGAACACTTCCTGCAGCGCAGGGAGGCCCCAAGACCTCCAGGTTGACCCCAACCTTTCAAGCGGACCCCATTTAGTCAAAAGTCAATGACTGTGAAGTATGGTCGACTCAAGGGGCCCCTCGTAACATTCTGCATGGGGGGGCATCTTTTTGCGTTACACCACTGCCTTCCTGGGTGGAAAAGAATAGGTAACAGCACCTCGTTTCATGAGGGTATTTATAGGTAATGGAAAAAAGTTGAGAGAAAAATCTTACATGTGCTAATGAACATATCCACTACTTACTGGTATGGCAACCTCCAGGACTAAAAACAGACAACAAGAAATGTGCTTCTAAATGTACGATTTGAGGCGATTTCCATGCACACTGCTGGGGAACGTTGTAACTCTTCTAAAAGTTGGAAACTTAACTCAGATCGTAGGAGGAAACCCACCACGCGTAGATATCTAACTGTTTGGAGACTCTGCAGCATAAGTGTTACGTCTGGAAAAGCGCCGAAACCCAGTTTTATCACTGAAGACACAGGAAGGAAGCAACTTGAATATAATTTTGTTTTTTTTTTAGCCCACCGTCACTCGCTAAACCAACCCTGGTGGAAGCAAAGGGAATCTGTAGAGAAGAGGTTACGGCGTGAGTTTAAACAATCTATTGGAACCATGGTTTTTTATCAAACTGCAATATGTATTAAATAATGACATCACCGCACTCTACAGGAAGAAAGGGTAAAACTGGAATACTTTTCATGTAGTGCACACTTTAAAACATTGAAAGGTTAATGGCCTACCTTGAATAATGAATAGCCAACAATATGCAGCTATGTCAATTTTACCAAGACATTAAACCAGGGGAAGGACTGCGCTACTCGCGCGTCCTGCCCTGCACGAGAATGCTGCCTACCAAGTCCTCGGCAAACCTCTGGGAGACAGACTGAGCACGTGCACAACCAGAGCTTCCAGAACGGTGAGCGAGGGAAAGTGAAAGCGCGCCATGCCCGCATTGTGCTGAACGCGCGGGCCATACACGTGCACATCACCTGTCCTCTGTACGCACGTGCACATATCCTGTGCCCCTTCGGCAAAAAAACAGACAACAATAGATCTCGCCAGGGCGAGCAGCGCATGCACTGCGTCGCTAGGCGAGGCCTAATAACATTTAGTAAATAAAGATAAACACACGGTGAATAGGGAGATTTGGAGGGACGAGGCAGGCGGTCAACATGAGGGGAGCGAGAGTGGGTAATTTACACCACGGAGAGCATGGGGAGGGAGGGGCTAAAAATAACAGAACAATGGGCAAATGAATGAAAAGCAGGACCCGGGGCGGCACTCTGAGCTATGGAGCACGAGCAGGGAACACTGGAACGAAATTGATAAAACAAGCCTAGGCAAAAGAAAAAGTAGTGAGCAACACTAACGTATATGACCAATCGTGAAATAGTACATGTAACGGGGGCAGACTCCAGGGCGTGACCGAAACAGCAAAAGGAGGGGTAAACGTAAGCTATTCACCAATGAAAACTAAGGAAATTCGAAAAGCACATGAAGGAACCAATCTAAAGCGATGGGTGTGCTGAATGACCATAGAGGAGATGAACCATGCCTTGCAAAGCAGCGCATGAATGCTGATTCGAGGTTCAACCTAAAAAGGCTGGGCTTGAAAAGCAAGCAGTGAAGGCAGCTAGAACAGGCAGATTCTAAAGAGGCAATCCTCCATGGGAGTAACAAACACTATATTAGAACACCCATTAGAAGCAGGCAAATGAGAACAAGGAAAGCCAACCAATGGGCAGGCTACAAGCCATCTATTCTTTGTAAGCCACAGTATGCCTCTCAACAGACAACCATGCACTGTCTAGTAGGCTCGCCCTAGGAATGCGGGGGGGAGGGGGGGGAAGAGTCGGGCTTTAAGAGTGTGATCCCATTAGTGGGATAGAAGTAAAAAAAGTGTGCGACATCTACCAAATGTAGGTTAGTTGAACGGTATGCTGGCCAGCATAAAACACTAACGGCCATGCAACTCCCAAAACCAGGTGGCGTGACAATCGTGAGGCTTGGACCACGGATGGGTAGCACGGGGGCTCACAGTGAAACCGGGGGTCTAATTCATAAACCTTTTTCAGCTTCATGTCTAACTTTTACTTAGTTACATTTCCAGTCACATATTTACGGACACGTGTTTACTCCCTTGAAAAACTTCACAAGTCGCTGGTATTTTACGCAATAGTAAATCTAGAACAGGCCAGCAGAAAAATTGACTTTCCCAGAAAAGTGGCTTTTGCGAGTACAAAGAAAAACATCAAAGTTGCAACATATTACCATTCCCAAACATTTTGAGTGACTTTTCCTTCCATGTGTTCCCCTGTATGACTTTCTCCTCGTGGAGGAAAGAGTAACCGTGTAAAAAGGAAACCTATAAATGCGCGAGTGCATATGTGCGCCTTTATTATTCCTACCTGCCCTCTTCATGGTGAACAGTATGCTGGTTGGAAGTGTTGAATCGAGTTTTAACTTGCACGGATTTCAAAGTCTTGTCCGAAGACAAACGTTAAGGGGCTCGTTAGTGTACATTTTTGTGGGTGGGCTTCTGTGTATGGAAATTAATTTTGCTTCAACCAGTACTCTGCTTCCATTCCGACCCGCATTGGAACGGCCCCCAGACGAGAAAGCCCTTTCCAAAGGTTGCTGGTTTGTCGGCCAGAGTAGTTTGGTGGCAGGTTCGGGTTGCTGTAGATAACGGCAGCCCCTGTTTTTTTACGACGCTCACGTGCGAGAGAAGTGCTGGAGCAAGCGCAGTGAGAGGGCGCGCCGAACTGTTATGATGGAGAACCCCGTATCACACCCGACAGGCGGCCTCTCACTTTTACTTTTGAAATCACTAGCGCGAAACCGCAGCACCGCGCCCCTCCCGTCCGAACTGCTGACTAGCAAGACTTGTTTCCATTCCTCCCGAGAAAAGGTTTGCTGGTCACCCGCATGAGCTCTGCCAGTTTTTTTCTGCGGAGAGCAGTTCTGCCCTCATGTTATCACGGTCTTGGTTGCTAGGGCCGGCGTTGGTACCCTCTACCATGCGCCCTCCAGAGGCCCCCGCTCTAACTTCCTCCATTTCCGGCGTCTCTCCTGCCTCATAGCCTCTGCCCTGTTCCCAAACAGCAGGGCTGCCGTAAGCCTCCGAGGTTGGCGACTTCACGCATCTTCCAGTTTAATCCCTGCCAGTCAGCCTGGCGGGGAGTCACCCTTTCGACTCGCAAGGCAATTAAATTAATGCAGTTGAGTTCGGTAATAGTCCCACCAGCTGCCTGCAGCCCTATGGGGTCTCGAGATTGAGCCAGCAGGGGTCGAACTTGTTGTTATTTCTATGAGCCAGCAGGTGTCGAACAGGATTTAATTATTTCTATGATTATTTCTTCATTGTGTAGTTATGCATTCTCGTGACTCCTTGTGATCGACTGTCGCCAACTTAAGTTTTCGCTGTGTGGCACCACAGTAGCGCCGCCATCTTGGTCACTGCGCACTCTGTTTCGTTCTTCCCGCGCTTTGCACACAGCCCCCTGGTTCCTTAGGGAGGGCTGCCCTACATTTAATTATTCCCGCCAGCACCGGCCGCGCACCGTCTGGGGACAGGGCGAGGCTTGCTGTCCGTTAGACTCCCTCCTTAGTTAGGAATTCAATTTTATCTCTTCGATATGCAGATGGAGGATTTCAGAAAAATGTGTCGAGGAAACAAACCTGCATATGTAACACAGACTGCAGAAGAAAGTGTCGTGAATGGAAGAACCGGAGATCCAATCAAAATAATTTCTAGTGGCACAATCTTGTACATTGGCCTAAATGTAGTTACTTCAGCTGTCTGCCTTTCTGTCTCTTCTCTATGGTAGTAATGGCAATATATGTCACCGTAGTGGCACTTAAGCAACAACTACCTATTGACAGTGAGATAAAATGTAAGCCATTTTCACAGCCTAAGAGGGAAGGTTGTAAAATGGCAATTCTGTGTTGGTCCAGCACTAACCTTTGCTGGATTCTCATGGTTTGACCTGGGATAGATGGTTGCATTGTGGTGGTGGGAGCAGGGGTTGTGGGGGAGAGGAATGTTTCTTTGTTTGACCCAGGAGAGATGCTCCCTTTAGCATGGAGGACTATACTTGACGCTTGCTGCCTGGCTTTGGCTCAGAATGGATGGATACATGAATATTGGCCTCGGAGTGGTGGTTGCATTTTGGCTCAGAAACTAAGCAATACTTTATCTGGACATGTAGTGCATATGGCTTGACCTGTTGACTCTCCCCTTCCTCTCTTGCAGTACGAAGTTACCTCAGACCTGTATTTCGAGAATGTGGTGCAGTTCTACAACTTCTCTGCACGAGTCACAGCTGATCAGCTGCGGAAGCCTCCCAACCGAGACCAGTAAGTCCACTTGTGCAGTGCTAGGTGTGGAAAGACCTGTATTTTGGGCGTGTTCTGTAGTGCCACATTAGTTCCATTCTAAGAGTTCTAGGTTAGGAGTGTGGGCAGATGCCTCCTTAGGGTCTTTGTATAAAAACTTTGGTGCTCAATTTGGAAGAGTAGAGTGCAGGTCTGCGGTCGCAATTTACAAGTGGTTCCATTTATAAAAAGAAAACAAGTCTGTTGTACTTCAAATGTTTACTTGTTCATTTTTAAGATTTTTGATAAGAGAAAGTTTTTAAATGTTGTTCTGCACCCTTTATCCAAAACAGTGGCAGTTTCTTCTGATCTCGTGTGCTACAGCACCTATCTGACCATCTCATTCAGCAATAAAACAGTGTGACGCACTACCACAAATAAAAATAAATACTTCAGAGGTTCTAGAAATGGTCATGCTGCAGTAGTATACAAAACTGAGTTACAATCCGGAATCTCTCTTGTTAATTTTGCAAGAAAAGTTCATTTAGTTATGAACCTGAACACAAAGTTTGGGCTGTTACTCAGCCAGCTAACTCATTCTTGATGCTCTCTTCAAGGATGCTATATCTTGCCATGGCATTTTCTCGTTCATTCTTTTATGTCTTTTTTTATTTGGGAGCAGGAGAAGAAATGTACCCCTCGCAAATAAACCCATTCGTCCCAGAAGATCTCCCTCGCATTAACTTTTTTGGTTGGGTATTCATTTTCAGAATCTAGATATATGGGTTGGCGTAAGGTTTTTTTTAATTTCAAAAGCAGGTGTTTAATTCCTGTGTCTGATATTGAAGTGCAATTCCATGAGAGCCATATTGTCCTCCCTGGGGCTTCTGTTCTGCTGGGACTTCTCAGGATCTATCTGCGGTTCCTCCAAGGCAGGATGTCTGGCCAGATCACCACCTACAAGTTTAAAAATCATAACTTCCCTTCCCCTCTGTTTCCAATGCCCTCAAGCAGTCTGACGGTTCTTGCTGTCGTCTTGCCTTTTTATATGTGAAAATATACTGGAGATATCGTCACTATTGTAAGACATTTCTTGCTTAATTCGAGTGCCCTCCATGGATCTGTAGGACTGAAAACTCTTGGGACGCGGAGGTCAAGTTGGAAAGATTAGTGGTTCGAGAGAATACCCAAGAGAGGAGGAGATTGTTTTTCTTGCAGCCCAGAATACCTTCCTTTATTTTCACTATTTGAAAAGCAGCAATAGTTAGTGGATTTCTTAATCTGAGCTCAGTCTACCCTCGTGTTACTAGAATGTTCAGATATTTAGGGTATGCAAGCATTTTCGAGTCACCTAGAGCCAGTAAAATCCTGGATGATGAAACCAGTAGGTTCAAACCATCTCGAACACGATTTGCTTTTTAACTCTGTGCAGGACTCTTCATCTTGGAACTTTTTGAAACACATGTGATCATGCTTAAAATGGCTGCCAAGATCCTTAACAAAACACATTTGTTTTGCTGTTTCACTATGGTGATCGAGACTGTTTTCTTGGAGATGGTTTGGAGCTTTTTAGTCATTGGCACTGTAAATGAGGCGACCACCGGCAGGATTTTGTTCTGCACATATGAATGCAGCAATTGCATAACTGCTTGTCTGCTTATTTCTCCAGGGGCACAAGACCTGTAACACATTTCTTGTACCTCCAGTGTAATCCTTAAGGATTCTGTCAGATAAAAGGGTTGTTTTTATTTAGAAATATCAGAAAACCTTCATTCACAACCTTACAAAAATGATTATTGTGGATAACTGGTTTATTGAGGCGTATTTTACAACTTGTCAAGAGATAACAAAATGTTAGCATCCTACGTGTCGCACTCCACTTATGTCTTTTAATCGAATTTATTTTGTTTAAGCAATACATTTGCGAACAGTATAGATATTAGTAATTGAACAAATATAATGCACCAATAACAGTCACTGGGGTAGACTTTGACATGTGACTAGAATGCTGAGCAGACTCTACTCGTCTGTTTTGCATTAATGAAGTGCAAGTTATCAAATCATGAACCTTTAAAAAGTATTATCCATCTATACACACCAACGCAGAGAAAAACAATAGGCATAACATTCTGTTGTACAAAATATAGCCAAGGAAGAAACAAGTGAACCTATTTTAATTACACCGAAAATTGCACTTTCACATATGACGTGCAAAACTGTAAACATGTTTACAAACAAAAACTTTGTAAGAAGGCCTCCTTCAGGGTACAGAGTTAGTTATGTTTGTTTCTCCTCAGTCTATTCTTATCCCCCAAAACCTTTAAGTATCCTTTGCTTGATCTTTCGCAACAAATAGACCAGCTATGTCAGACTATCAGTGAAGCGATACCAAAGGGAATGATGGACGGAGCTTTTGAGCAAATCAAACACTCACCGCCAGTCAACTGATCTGGGTTTAATCCATCATCATTCTTTAGCTCACTCCACCACCCCAGTTCAGACATGGCCATATGCAAATCAGTCTGACCCTGTGCCTCATGGGAGCTGTCCAGCCCGAACTGCCAAGCCATGTCTTCCCTGGACCGGAAACCAGCATCCTGGGACCGGTTTCGGGGTCATAACCCTCATCAGCCAGGCTATCTTGAATCCAGTGGAAAAGTGAGCAAGGGACCCACGTCTGGGCATACCCTTCCAATTTAGGGCGAACAAAGCAATACCAAAGGGAATGATGGACGGAGCTCAGTGAATACGGAGTTTTCAAGGCTTTGAGTAGTTCTGCATAAATACTTTGCTAGAGATTAGAGCTTTGAGCTAGCCTCACTGAGATTTTAATATCATAACTCCAAGAACCACTCTCTAAAGGGAAAGGTTTTGGTAGGAAGCTGCTTGGAACACCAAATGTTCCTAAACGCAGAACATATGGTCCCATTGCCAGGGGCAAACATTCTAACACCAGTGTATTTTAGAACAAATTGTAAATCCATAATTTTTGGAATAGGTAATCCCCTAAGCATATATCTGAAACTGCAGAGCTAAGAGCAACTTCAAGTGCCCCAGGGCGGTAATCTACAATTCGAATAACCCCACATCGCACCCAGATGAGAAGAATTCACAGTCTAAAGTTTTATTATGAATTGCCTGTTGGTTTATGCTCCCTGCCTGTCACTTTTACTCACCGCAACCGTGCCAGTCCTTTGGTAACTAAGATGTACTGTCCTGGTTTTTATTATTAATTTTTTGTTAATTCTAGTGTCCCAGGTAGACGTTTAAAACCACTTAGTCGACATATAAACGTATTTAAAAATCTGGTTCTTACTTCAGGTGGTCTTTGGGAGGAGGGACATAAGCTCTCCAAATTCTTGACTAGCTTGTCAAATGGAGTTCCAATGGGAAGTCTGGGTAGGCATGTTGCAGAAATGCTGAATACTGACCTATTGGTCTGAATGACTTAAAACTTTGGTTTTGCTTTTGGGATACAAGCAGAGCCATATCTACCCATCAGGGGTTTAATTGAATTCACCATATATGATATTCGAGTAGGGTATACAGGGATGATTTGGATAAAAGGGGCGGGGGTGCAAGCCTCTTTACCGTGCATCCCTTGCTCTCAAAAGGCACATGCTGTTATTTCAGCAACAGAGGCACATATGTGGTTGCTGCTGGCATGAATCTTGGCGGTAAGTATTTTTGTTTTTTTGTGGCATCTGTAATAAGATCTTGCAGGGTGTGTGGTTATTAGAGATACAACAGGATGATAAGTTTCTAGTGTAGGCAGCATGGTGCTTTTACTCTAAAGTGCATCTTTTTCTGGTGCCAAGTGTCATGTACTAGCCTTGACCTGACGCAGGAACCATTCAGGTGATTGTTCTTCGAATCACACACTGGATAATGTTTCTTTGTAATCCACAAAAGAAAGAGTGTAGATTTAATTCACGCACGGATATGCGTATTTGTAATCCACCCACAAGATAGTGCCACTTGGGTACTAGGAAGCCAAGGTTCCACATATCATCAAAAAACACACAACAAATGATGATTATTCCAGAAGATTACTCATTTAGTCGAGTATGCAGTTTCAGAGCAGTCAGAGAAATGGTTAGCAGATAATTGAGCATTCAGAGTGAGTTGGAACTATATGGGACCAATAGGGAGGTAAGACTGGGTTACTTTTTACAAAAAAGGGTCTAAACATGGTAAAGCAGAGATGCTCAAAAGCAAGACCAAAAGACAATAAGCAGGAGGCCTTCTAAGATCCAAATCGCAATACGGATAATCTGGCGATCCACCCAAATAGGGTTCCTAGGCCTTGAGAGTGGCACAACAAGATTACCCCCAAGCATAGCACAGACTGTTAAACTAGGATAAAGTCAATCCAATTGAATGCAGAGCAGTCGGAATGTCAAAAGATTTCCATGCATAAATAGCATGGGAATGCCAAAGTTTTGGGTGTGAGCCAGTGTTCAGGTTATTCTGTTGGAAATATGCTCTATGCTGGCTGAAGCCTTCTTTTAAGGGTGCTAAATTCCATTAGCTGTGACATTGACACATGTTCAGGACCTACTGTACCATATCTGTTAGTTCCGTAGAGAGCCATCTAACATCACTGCCTCTATCAGGAAGTGCGGTCTGCTTCTACTGCGTATGAGTGGAGTGTCCCTCTTATAGGGGAATGGAGTTGGACGCCTTGATATCCAGTCTTGCTGAATAAATGTCAATCTTCCTTTTGAGGCAGAGCCTTGAGTCATTTGTTTAATAGATTGAAACTTCCAGAAGTAATACATTTTTATGTAAAATCATAACTTTTGTTTTAAAACCCTGAATTCTCACTCAACAGCTTGAGTAGTTGCATTATTTGGTATGAACTAGACCTTCTATAGTCCTCAGTCCAGATCCTGTTGTGTGCCATTATAGACTTAAACCACAGAGGTTCATTGAAATTCAGCCATAGACCAGTATATTCGTCCTGGTTTAATCATATTGGTCTTGCTACATTCTGGTCTTTTGATTAGTAAAATACTTGGAGTTCTCCGCATTTTCTGAGATCTCGGATGTTAAACCATCTTGGAGAAAGGATTTAAAGAACTTTTTCTACTCTGATTTAACTTGTGACCTGTATATGTTAACCTTGATAAAGACAACATATAATGAAAACATTTGTGTGTTGAATATGATACTGTATCTTCGTGTAAAGTTATGGTTGGGGTATGGTAGTTAAGGAAAAGTGCAGTGTTAGTAGAGGAGTTTGAAACCATATTCTAGCCACTTCTAGTACAAGAGCAAAGATGGAGCTGGAAAGTAGAACCAAATGTTGTAGATTGCAGAGTGTATCACAAGGTGACTTTTTAATGTATGGCAGCTGCCTTTATAAAGTGCTTTAGACCCCTGAGGAAGCACCAAAGCACCAGTGGTGTCACTAGAGGGGTTAGGGGGGTGTGGACTGCACCGGGTGACACCATTACATGGGGTGACACCGTGACAGGCCTGCCAAGTATCACGCATCACATTAGGCGTGACGCTAATGCATTTAAATGTGGTGTTCAGTGTTCCCGCATCACCGCACTTAAATGCATTGCCACGCATTTTATTTAGCCACTGACCGGGCACTCTGCCTGACAGCGCCTCTGACACCCGGCTGTGTGTGCCCGTGCGGACCGGGCCGCAGCTTCACTTGCCAGGCTTAGACTAACAAGATTGTGCTGGTGCTCTGAGTCATAGTGCCGTGCGCAGCTCTCTGCTACAAAATAACAATTTTGAAATCTTCCGCACTGCGCAGCCCTGCCTGGAGAGACCCGGGTGCCGGGCCTGCCTCCCAGCAGAGTAGTCGTTGCCGCGTTAAAGTAACCACTGCCAGGCAGCTGACCGATTCTGTGGCGCTGTGGGGGGTGTCTGATGTGACCTCACGAGGAAATGAGGTCGGAGAAGCCATGCGGGGCCGGGGTCGAATTAGAGTCTGAGCTGTGTCGTCGGTTCGACCGGCCGCACGGTGTCTGTCTCAACCTGCACACAGGACTATGTGGAGTGAATTTGACAAACCTTTGGTCAGGCAGGCAGCCTGATACAGTGTTTGTTACCGCTCTGTGAGCAGCGCATTACCTCTTGGTGATTTCCTTTGTTTCATAGGAAAGGGTTTTCTATTCCAGAGTTTGGGTGAAGTTCTGTTTCAAAATTTGTCTGCCTCTTGGTATAATTTTGATTACAAATGTGTAGCACAGGTTGAATTTTTAATTTCACTTTGTTGCTCAGTTGTTGTGATGCTCTGAACTTGTTGGGCTGCACTCGCGTCATTCCTCACGGAGGCCCCTCCCAGTCCTTATCATGCTCTTGCCAGATAATAGATTTTGCTGGCAGAAGCTGGCAGGGGGAACGGGTCCAGCAATTGACACAAAGGCAGCGCCATTCCTAGTGCCTGGAGGCCTAGCGGGACCCCGGGTGGCGCGGGCCTGCGCAGAGGCGGCCCTTTGCTGGGAACAGAGAGAAGTGTCACCGCCGAGTAGACCGCGATATGAAAAGCTATTAATAATTATGCGGGAGCATCCCTTCCAGATCAGCCGTTTATTGAAAGGTGCGCAGCGCGGGAGCCCGCCGTCTGATTTATGAGAGCAATAAAAGCTCCAAACTCTCTCACGCTGGCGGACTCGGAGAAGGTCCATGGGGTAAGTCGTGAGGGGGTGACACCATGAGTTGTTACCGCACTGGGTGACACCAACCCTAGTGACGCCGCTGCAAAGCACACTTGCACATTGGTAGCGCCCGGCACTTTGGGACTACTGTGGGTGATGGGTCTCAAGTGCTAAATGTGGGTAGTGTTTTAGCATTGTGCGCGAGGACCAGAGTTGTGCTCCAGTCACTGTGCCGTGGTATGTATTGGAGTGAAAAATAGGATGTTTTAAGACTTGCACACGGTCGATCAAGACACTAGCGAGTATGACGAGTATTGCTTATTTGGTAAGCGGATTGGTATTCTGCATGTGTACAGGGACTTGGCAAAACGTGCCAGAGGGCATGTACCTGCACATGCGCATAGATGTAAGAGTGTGAGAACAGATGTGTTCAAGCATGCGGATACCCACCGTATGTGATCCCTATCGTACATTTCAAACCACGCTGAATAGGGACCTAAGGCCAGATGTATGAACATTTAATTGTGCAAGTCTCTAATTGAGAATTATTTTATTGCGACTCACAATTTGAGAATCGCAGAATCAAATGTACTAATTAGTCTTAGACACCTTAGTGATTCCCAAATGGGTCGCAAGGGACCTGCCTCATCAATATCCATGGGGCAGTCACAATTGGCGACCCATTGGGAATGGGCAATAACACAGGGATGGTGGCTTGCTATGGAAAGCAGACCACCATGTCTGTGTTTGCTTTTTAATAAAGCAACTTAAAGGGGAAGGGGTTCCCTGTGGAGCCCTTCCTGTTTGCGACTGGCTTACCACCTACTTGAAGTAGGTGGTAAACTGCAATTTGTTTTGCGACGTCGTTCTGGTTGCAAAACAGTTGTACATCCCCCCTGCAACTCGCTATTAGGAAGGGACTCCCTTGACAACTCCCTTCCTAATAGTGACTCGCAAACCCTATTTTGTGAGTCGATAATAGGTTACAGACTCGTTAAATATGGTTTTACATAGAAAAATGCATTTTACCGGTCGCAAATGGCTGGTAAAATGCGTCGTACATCTGTCCCTTAGAGAGCGAGGATGTTAGCCTTGGAAGGTGCAATCTTCCAGCAGTTATGTTGTGTGAGCAAGAGTCCACCCAGCAGTGGCAGAGGGGCAACATATAGAAAAAGCCATCATGCACGAAGTCGTGATATGTGCCCTTATGGTGTCCACAGAGGAGCGTCAGGAAACAACCCATAGGAGTGGTCATTTTACAGCCATTCGTCCTACATCCTCGGATGGGGCCATCCTGGAGCGGCCGCCATGCTTTCCTGCCTTTGATACATTTTTACTTGTCTATCGTAATATGCAGCTGCCTTCTGTCTGCTTTACCATAAATGTGAACTTATTGTTTCGCCAGCTGTAAATAAACCATAACGTGCTTTTAATCACCCACGCCACTCCTGCTTCCGGCTTTCTACTGTAGTCCTCGCTTTTTCAAGGTCTCCAGTACATTGTGCCTATGCATTTTTTACCTGATCGGTCCACGCGCTACAGTGGCAAGCAGGCCCGGCTCCGGGAATTTTTATTTGGGTGGGCTAAGGGTGCAATCAGGTGGGCCACTGCGGGCCCGATTTGTCACTTATATGTCTAGCCAGCCCTGCTCTGTGCCCTCTTTATCACTTCTTAGTCTTAAAAAGTCCAGTAAAATACTCTTTTCCAAATCTCTTTTTAAATTTAAGGGTGTGTATAATTTAAAATTCCAAAGCCTTGGACTCCCATTTAATTAAACAGAAACCTCATATACTTTAGGTAAAATATCAAGTATCTCTGTCTTAACATCCTTAAATGCATATAGTCATTTCACAAATGTGAAAATTAAAATTTAGCAAGCAGTGAGAGAAGTGATGATTTAGGGATCCTTCCTAACCTAGGGAGAGAACCAAGCAGATGCCTTGAAAACAAAGAGCTCATCTTGCTGAACGATTCGGCGGTGGTCCCATCTTATTAGGACCACCCCAAGCACAGTTGTGGGCAAAAATAAATCCCAACCAAAGGCCCTGCAAAGCATTATGAGACGAGATTAGCAGTGGGCATTGAATATTATAGTATCCAATATCAGAATAATTCTACAAAGAGCTGCAGTTCAACTAGTCGTTACTAGGTGTCCCTCACGAGTCCCATGCAAAAGCATTGAAACTCTTTCATGAAGCTGCAGTTCCACTAGTAGTTACTAGGTGTCCCTCTCGAGGGACACCACCTAGCAACAACTAGTTGAACTGCAGCTTGATGTAATATTTTCAATGCTTTTGCATTTGACTAGTGAGGAGCTCTTTGTAGAATTTTTCTGATATTGGATACTATAATATTCACTGCCCACTGCTAATCTTGTCTCATAATGCTTTGCAGGGCCTTTGGTTGGGATTTATTTTTTCCCACAACTGTGCTTGGGGTGGTCCTAAGAGGATGGGACCACCACTGAATCGTTCAGCATAATGTGCTCTTTGTGTTCAAGGCATCTGCTTGGTCTTCACCCTAGGTTAGGGGGGACCCCAAAATCATCACCTCCCTCATTGCCAGATATTTTTCAAGTTCACTTTTGTGAATTTGTTATATGCTTTGCAGCATGTAAAGTTTGCATTATCAATACATTTGTGGGTTCAGTTTAGTAGCTGACTCCACTAATCAGGTTAGTTTTATTTTCCACGTAATGTCCCTTTGATGGGAAGAGGAAGTTTCTAAGGTGGGAGTATCAGGCAAGTGACACTACTCTGGCTCATACCAGTTCCACTTTCATTATTCCAGGTAAAAAACATTTGTAAAATCACCTTCAAACTTGAAACATTGAATATAGCAGTAATTATAAATAGCACGCACTTTAAAGTATGTTCCGCAGTTGCCCTAATGACCCGACTGCTAAGTAAATAGACATGCATTTGCAATGCAATAGGTCTCGCATTTGCAAGAGTTTAAACTATTGGCATTGTAAATGATACTGCCTCTTATTTATGTTTTAAAAACCAACACAAAAATAAAAGGCATTGTCATTTACAATGCCAATAGCTCAAACTCTAGCAAATGCAAGACCTATTGCATTGCAAATGCTTGTTTTAAATCTGACGCCTCTTCAGCCATGACGCTCCCTCGTCCTGCATGTTTTCAAATTCTTCACTCACAACCTTCGTTCATCAAGAGAGCACTTCTGTAATGAGGGCACGTGTGAATGGCAATTTATTTATATAGTACTTACTACTTCTGAAGAGGCATCGGGATTTAGTTGTTTCGACTCTGAATGTACAGTGTCGATTGTGCCTTTCATTAAAGGGCTCCGACGTCAACACGGACTACATACGCACAATATAAAAGAAAATAAGCATTTCTGCAGTGTGAACCCTCTCGCTGTCCTTCAGACACCCTGTCCACCACCCGTTCACAGCAAGCACTTAAAAAGACACCCCAGCTGTGCAGGTTTCCAGCACAGAGGCCATGCAATGAATGAAAATGACTTCCCCTAACGTATGTCTTCCCCGCATGTCCGCATCAGTGTTCCAACCTGCCATTGTTTGTGAAGGGCTTTGGTGTAAAGTGATAGGTGCAGCATGCTAATGAAAAGCACCGAATAGATAGACTCCTGGACTGAAAGTACCTGTGTAAAAACACACAAATCGATGTTTTGAATATGTGTGATCAATTGCATGACTTTGTAAAAAGTCAAGTCATTTGTTTTTATGTATATTTTTGTATGTTTGTTTGTACTTGTAGGGGACAGTGGTGCAGTAAATATTGTGTTTATATAAAAATTAAAATGCCCCTTTTGAAGGTTGTTGGTTTGAATGGGGAGTGCTGTCTAGAAGGATTTAGGCGAGCGTCACAGTATTGTTTCACATTGTGAGTTATTCTCAGGGAATGACCATACAGGACTAAGGCATCTGTGGGTGCACATCACCCCAAATTCACAGCGCGCATTTCAAACTCGGAGGGATGAAAGGCAAAGCTGGTCCAGTAAGAATGTCTGTCTAACCTGAATGTTGCACACCGCAGCAGCAGGTGCATTGACTCGATGGGCTATTCTGCCTTGCTTTGTATGCTATTAAGTCCACTGCGTTGTATGGTTTCACACAAGCCTCGACTTTCTTTTGATATGCAGATCTCCCCACTTTGATCCCCATTTACGACGTAAACAGGCCTCTTGGTGTTGATTGTTCAGGAGGTATTGTATTGTAATTTTATAGCGCTTAGTACCCCTGACGAGGTGTTGAAGTGCTTTTTCGCCGAGTAGCACCCTACTCCGGAACCCATAAAGGATTAGTGTTGAATTAGTATAGTGAAATATGAAAGTGATTTAAGTGGTGGATAGGTTAGTCAGTTATTTAACCCCGCTTGGGTAATCCTCAAGTGTTAAAACCACGGAACAAACAGGCAAAGAACATTAGATGACCATCAATGTACACAATAGAGGTTCCTTATTCCTAGGACAGAACACTACTGCACCCAAGAGTCAAATATAAATATTTTGAGGGTCAGTATTTTTAGGTAGACGACGTTTCGATCCATTATTAACATAAGATCATCATCAGGACTACAGAATTATATGCCCTATTACATAATATGCAAAAATTATAAATAAGTTAAGACCTGCAGAGGTAAAGAAGGGAGAATAAAAGGGGAAAGTTAAAGTATAAATCAGGTCTCAGAAACCTATTTATCAAGAGAATGTAGAAATAGTCAAGCGTGAATCACGCGTTCATGCTGATAGTGGAAGTGAGCCATAATCAATTAAATTGTCCATAGCTATTGTGGGAAAATGCCTTTTATTTACTTGAAGCAAATCCATTTTTGTAGTAAATGAAGCTAATGGGAAGAGAAGATGTGAGGTGTAAAACTGTGCCCTGGTACAGGAGAGGAGATGCTAGAGGGGGGAGCTTGGATTTGGAGGTGCAGTATGAAGGGCGAGGAGGGACAGTGGGGAGGAAGCAAACAAGGGTGAGCCATCACGGAGGGAAGTGGGGAGGAAGCACACAGTGTGAGCACATGACGGAGGAAAGTGGGGAGGAAGCACACATGGGTGAGCACATGACCGAGGAAAGTGGGAGGAAGCACACAGGGTGAGCACATCACAGAGGGAAGTGGGGAGGAAGCACACATGGGTGAGCACATCACGGAGGGAAGTGGGGAGGAAGCACACATGGGTGAGCACATCAGGGAGGGAAGTGGGGAGGAAGCAAACAAGGGTGAGCACATCACGGAGGGAAGTAGGGAGGAAGCACACAGGGTGAGCACATCACGGAGGGAAGTGGGGAGGAAGCACACATGGGTGAGCACATCAGGGAGGGAAGTGTGCGAGGAAGCAAACCAGGGTGAGCACATCACGGAGGGAAGTAGGGAGGAAGCACACAGGGTGAGCACATGACGGAGGGAAGTGGGAGGAGTACACATGGGTGAGCACATCACGGAGGGAAGTGGGGAGGAGTACCCATGGGTGAGCACATCACAGAGGGAAGTGGGAGGAGTACACAGGGTGAGCACATCACGGAGGGAAGTGGGAGGAAGCACAATAAACATACAGGATAATGATACACACACGCTGAAAAAAAATAGATTTTACCCAGAACAACTTTAATAAATATCGGACTGTGCGATTTTGTAAAGTGTTGGCGTTAAACTGGAGCCTATTCCCACAACACAGCAACATTGGCATTTAGAAAACACTATTTCCTCACAGAGTGCATGTAACAAGTATGTGACACAGGGAAACCACTTCCCTTAAATCCCAAGTTTTCTTCAAAGTGATTTTACTGTAGTGCACAATTTTACCACCTTCTATTGTGGTTTCAGTTAAATACCTACTGTTGAAATTATTACACATGAAGGAACACTGCGGCCAAGCATTTATGCAGATGCGCAGAGTATGCATTTGTAGTCCTCATGTTGAGGAGAGGAGGAGCATCCTGATTCACTCGAGGCTTGCCTTTCGTGAGTCACGGCCCCTCTGCACACACTACAACAGTAAAATAGTAGGTTACACTTAGCATACAGGCTACATATCTAAAAGCACTCACGCAGCCCTTTCAAGAAGCTCCATCCTGCTAAGGCAACGCCCACCTCAGTTAGGTGATGGGGCACATTACGGCTCCTAGAAACACTACTCAGTTTAGGGGCCTCGTCCTCCAATATTAGAGGGGTAAAAGGGTCAGTGCATGGTTAGTAACATCGCTCACACTGTTTGCCCCTAGCAAGCCTTTGTACTATTTCCCAAAACTTTTGGAAAAAGGGCAAATAGGGAAACGTAAGTGTCTATCCGACTCCTATCCGGAGTGTTATAAAAATAAGAAGTCATTCCAGTTTGGAGAAAAAAACGACCCGTCGGCGCCCGTCTTCCTGATAGGATGGTAAATCTATCTTATGTAGCCATTTACCTATTCAGAAACTTCAGATTTTGTTTTTTACATTTTTCTGTAGCACATTGCACCTCACAGGCCTTGAGACACTTTAAATTGAGCTGTAATGAGGCTAAATTGCAACATTCTGAAACTGAGCATTGAAAAATTTGTAGTTGCGAAACACTGCTGGAAATGGCAAAATGGTTAAGGTGAAAATGGGCCTGAAAAGATTAGTTTCTAGAAGAAATTGTTGATCGATTGGGATCAGAGATTGAGAGGAAGGGATTTCTAGAGGTTGGGGGGGTGGTGGTGCCAGCAGCGAAGCAGGAGGGATGGGGGGGGGTGTGGTCCCAGTAGAGATGTGGGGTCGGTGGTCCCAGCAGCGACGCGGGTAGGTTGGGCGGTAGGTCCCATCAGCAACGCAGGAGGGATGGGGGTGGCCCAGCAGCGACGCGGGAGAGATTGAGGGGGTGAGCCAGCAGCGACGGGGGGAGGGGGGGGCAGTGTTTAGCATATATTTGTGTTTGTCCGATATGATGGGAAACTTTGCATTGCATATTTGTAAAAACACTATGTAAGCCACATTAGACTTCGACGCGGGAGAGATGGGGGGATGAGAGGTGGTCCCAAAAGCGACGCGGGACGGATGGGGGGGGGGTGGTCCTAGCAGCGACACAGAGGGATGGGGGTGGCAGTCCCAGCAGCGATGCGGGTGGGATGGGCGGTAGGTCCCATCAGTGACGCAGGAGGGATGGGGGTGTGGGGGTGGCCCAGCAGCGAGGCGGAAGGGATGGCGGGGGTGGGCTAGCAGCGACAGGGGGGCAGTGTTTGGCATATATTTGTGTTTGTCAGATATGATAAACTTTGCATTGCATATTTGTAAAAACACCATGTAAGACACATTAGACTTCATTCAGTAGGCACAACAATGTCGAGCAACTAACCCAGCCTGCTCAGCGGAAACCTAACTGGAGCGTCGCTTCGCCACAGGGATCGGCCTCAACCAGGGAGCGGCACAGGCAATGAGAAGATTATTTTTATTATACTGTTGCAGGCAATACCGGTAGTGGATGAAGCAACCTGCCTGCACCTTCCAGCAAACAAGCCCTGCCTGCTGGAAGCAGACCCCGGCTTCTCACCCTCTGCGCGGCGCTTCCCAACACACGCAAAAGTCACACTTGCAAACGGTCGACTGCAAACGCGGAGATCTTACTGCCATAATGGGAATAAAAAAAACAAGTGGTGCGCATGAGCAGCCCACCTCTTTTTCCTTCTTTTATTTAGTTGCTTCCCTGGGAAATGGATGCAAAATAGAAGAAGCCCGCGAGTGGTGCGCGCCACAGCGAGCCATGTGGTTTAAATTATCGTGCCCGTGTCTGGGCACAATAATTGAAACCACATGATGGCCGGTACGCGTAATAGACACCAATAGGCCATGGGCGGAGCAATGCGTCCGTCTTTGGCTAATTGCGTGATGTCTTAAATAAAAACACGAACAGAAAGGCCAATCGCGTATCAGGAAAGGCACGAGCATGTACAATTTCTAGGTATGTTTTCAAACCCCCTACAAGAGGTCTCTCGCTGCGTGAGCAGGGCTGCGCACTGCAACGCTAAGCGCGAGACCTAAACAGGCCCTGGGATTAGAGCGTGTACCGGAAGTGAAATCAACCACGCATCATGCACTAAACTAAAGCAGCCAAACTAGGTGTGAAGAGAAGGCAGTTCGTTAGACCAAAAAATGTCAGTCCAAATAAATTCCTCGGGAATCCTCGTGAAAACAGTAAAATCCCCCAAGAAGGCATAATTAGTAATGTCAACACTACTAAGATAAAACATGTCGCATGCTGGCAGTGGATCGGAGGAGACCCCATCAGGGGCGGCCTTAGGCATGTGCAAGCTGTGCACCTGCACAGGGCCACCAAACCCCAGGGGCCACCACGAGGAATCGGATACAATACATATTCGTGGCGGCCCCTGTCAGGGATTTGGCGCATGAACGACTGAGGCGTGCTAAATCCAATGTGATGCACGCTGAATGGTTGTTCTTGTACTCTTTTCCTTTCTAACCCAGTCTCGTCTTTGTGTGGAGTCGGCCTTGTTTCGGGCTCTTCTGGTAGGTCTTGTGCTTGTTTAGAACTTTTTTCCAGGAGAATCGAGCTTGTTTTAATAGTCCAGATCTGGCACCTCCGGAGGCTCGCATGCGCAGTGCCCGCGAGTCCTGCAGCGAAGGGGTTACAGAAGCACCATGCATCACTGGCGGCAGGAGGGGTGGCAGCACCCGTGCCCGGCGTGCAGCGAGCAGCACCGAGACCGGCCGAGGCCATGCACCGGCGCGCCTAGAGACCCTGGCAAGAAAGGCCGCCTTGCAGAGGATAGCATGCCAGTGTGCAACCTTTGGTGCCAGCTGCGAGGTGAGCAGCCCGAGGGTCAGGGCATGGGGAGGGGGAGTGAGGAGGTTAGCGTGTGCCACTGCAGAGTGAACCCGAGGGAAGGTGAGCCATTGGACGAGGGTGTGGGGAGCCCTGGGAAGGAGGGCAGATCAGGCATAGGAATGTATCCCAGCCCGTGGGGGTGAGGAGCCGGGGGCGTGGGGAAGGTTGGGTGAGGATGTTATTGTAGATGGTGTGTGCTTTGGGTCTGGGTGGAGGTAAGCCATGTGAGGTGGCGAGCTGGCGGTATTCTGGTGGTCATGGGAAGGGAGGGCATGACGAATTGTGAGAGAGAGCCTCTCTCTCACGATTCATCTCTGAGAGGGCGCGGGTCGGAGAGGTGGTCACTGTGCGCCAGGGGTAGGGAGTGGTACAGATCGGCGCTGTATGTTGAGGGAAATGTGAGTCAGGAGTGCAGGGGCGGTGTTTACTTGTGGCTGAGGGGAGGCATGGTGACTTTTGGAGGTGTAACTTGGGAGGCACGGGCGTATTGGGGGGAAGAGGAGAGCAGGGTACGAGGTGTTAGACGTAATGTTAAGGATTCATTAAAATGATTACAATTACTTATCAACAATCATGAAAACAGAGTATGAAGCTGATACTTGTGATCTAATGAGTGGATCTGCCTGCACAAATCTTTTAAAACATCGAGTGTTCGAATGTACTTGGCATTTGGTTATGTCTGTTTTATATGGTGTTGAGGCAGACATGAAATGCAAGCACCTATGGATGGATGCCTGGAATAGGATGGCAGTGCCTACCCATGTTAACTCAATCTAATGCCCTTTTGCAGAGACCTTGGTAGGAGACTGGCTTCTTGATCATTTCTTTAATTACATTCCAGTGCTTGTCATGTGACTAGCAGAGAAAACTAGTTTAACTAGTCCTCAGTTTGCAATTGGTGAAGCAGCCTTCTCTGTCCATACTAGGGGCATAGTTACCATTGGTTCAGCAAGTACAGTGGTACTGAGACCCAAAACCCTCAGGGGCCCAATGAACCCTGATAATTGCTATATTTTACTTCCAGAGCAGCAGCCAAAGGGGCCATTTTCCTTGCTTATGCCACGGCCCATGGGGTCGTTGGTACGCTGTGCTAGTGATTCGTACGTCTGCTTGAAAGTTGTCTCCTGACTGGATGTTCCTTGCACATTAATTTTGCTTCAGTGAACCTCTAGTGCCTTTTCATAGCCTTAGGACTCACTGTAATTAATCCTTGTTTAATAGGTGTTCTGAAAGCGAGCAGAACTGGTTGCTGGAATATGGCACTATACAAGAAACCTTAATTAAATATATTGTATTTTGTCTTTTGACAATGTGGTAAAGTGGACGAGTCTTTGGTTACCTGTAGGCTGTCTTCAGGATCAGTTAGTGACGTACTGAGACAGGTCTCTGTGTGCCATGATTTCAAGGTAGCTTACTCTTCCTGCTAAGGGCACTTCCCAAATAGATCATGAACTATTCTCCAGGCTCTACTGTTCTCAGTGGACTGAGAAAACAGACCTTGTATGCCAAGTCACATGATCTACCCTATAGTTTTATAACACTCTTCAAATAAACCTTCCATGTGTGGCTAGTCCTCATAATGTGTCATACATGTAGTGGGAAGGGTAATTACTATCAATCAGTCAGGGTTTGTAAAGCTCAGCTGCTTCACACATAAGGGTCTCGAGGCGGTGTGGGATTCATGCTGCTGGATCATGCTGCTTGTTGGTTGAACAGCGAGGTCTTGTGGTCCTTCCTGAACTGCTGGAGCGATGGTGAGGCTCTGAGGTGCAGGGGGAGGGTTTTCAGGTCTTCACTGCCAGGTGGGAGAAGTAGCGGCCTCCACTGTTTTATCAGCGGCTGCATTGGGTGGCTACTAGGGAGATGGTTCTGGAACATATTTTCCTGGTAGGTTGATGGAAATTCACTCGTACATTAAGGTATGCTGGTCCTTCATTGTGTAGTCCAGGGAAGACATGGCTTGGCAGTTCGGGCTGGACTGTTCCCATGAGGCACAGGGTCAAGGCTGATTTGCATATGGCCATGTCTGAACTGGGGTGGTGTGGTGAGCAAAAAAACAATGGATTTAGGCCCAGATCTCTGTACTGGGGTGAATGTATGACCTTGTTCTGCATTCTGTCCATCAACTGTTTTTGCAAGAAAATAAAAATGACATCAAAATCTTTCAGCAGCCGCCACTGCTGATTGTCTCTTTTTTTCCCTACCCACTGCTAGCCTCGCCCGCTGCATTGCAAGCAAAATGAAGAGAATTCGAGTACACAAATCTGGTTATTCGAAACGAAAGAAAGGTGGCTCAGCAGGCTTTCGTAGTGTCACAGGAAGGAGCAATCCTGAACTTTATGACCCAAGGGAAACCTAAAGATGGAGAATCCTCTGGCCAGAGTACTGCTGATGCACTAGGTAAAACAGGCGCTGACGACCATAAAGAAGAACAAAAAAATGATGATATCCATGAGCAGAATGATACTCGTGAGCAGACCAATGAAAATGAACAAGGTGACTCTGAAATTGATACAAACATGCAGCAATTACCAACTCAGGATGAGGATTATTACAAAAGACCCTCAGACAGAGAAACTGAAACATCATTCATCGGTCCATCAACATCTGGCATTCTGAAGGAGGTTCAGAGTTTACAGACGGATGATGCTGGTATTGAAAAGGAAGCCAAAGAGCAAGACCATGTTACAGACCCGTGTTCTGAATATGATTTATGTGATTGGAGGGATCCTACTTTGTGGCCAAACTCTCTTACGGACGCGCAACGTGTTTTTCTTGATGAAAGGGGTCCCTCCAGAGACCCAGATTCTAAAACAAAGTATCCAAGTGATGAGCACTCAAAAAGTAAACGTCGTTTTTCTGTTACCATGTTACTGGTCATCTAAAGCCTTTTCTGGACGTTTTATTAAAACACCTTCCTGAGCTCTGCCCCGCCCGGACCCCCTATTCCGGGGCCCCCTACCTGCGCTCCCTGCACAGGGCCACCATGAGCCTAGAGCCGCCCCTGACCCCATAATGTTAGGAGGCAGAAGAAAATGCAAAATACGAGGGAGGCGTTCATACTTATCACACCGTAACCTGGCCAGGATACGCATAGAGTTCAAAAGTCGGCTGGTTAATACAGGGAAAATTACCAGACGCACCAATCCAATGTAATTCAGGTAGGAAGAATGGGGAACGTGCAGAGTCTGTGACAAAGGCAGTTACCCACTGAGCTATCCACATAAAATTGAGTTTATCTGCGTTTGAAATCTACCAACAGACAAAATGATTTCTCTACTGCAGGATCATAAATCACCAGAGTTATAGGTACATTTTTTATTCTCGCTGTGCATCGTTGGCAGATTCACTGCGAGGGCCAAGGCTCATGTTTGGGTGGGCCTGGCCCACCCGGCCCACCCGCTAGAACCGGGCCTGGTGGCAAGTCCAAAGAACAGAAAAATGCACCCTGATTTCATCTGGCATAATGTCAATGCTTTCATTTTATTAAGAAAAACCTAGTCCATGTTCTAAATATTTTTATTTTGTTTTCAACCCAGAATAGGAAAGCAGCGCATCCATCTTCCGAATAAATCCTAGTGATCTAACCGATATAACTAGACCCATCTGCTGCTCGAACCTGTGCCTGACCTTCACGTTGTATTTTCGATTCCTATATCCTCGAAGGAATCTGCTCCACCTTTCACCATCCTTTTTGTTTCTTCGTCCTTCTCGCACTTGAACTGGGTATCACGCAGCCTGTGATTGGTATTACGGTAGTCTGGGTTCAGAAGAACCTGGATACTCGTCGCTGTGAACATATTCCATTTTAAACCGTGCTCCGGCCGAGCCAGCTGTGTTGAAAGTTTGGTGTGGTGTGAAGAATTACAGATAATGTTCTCCGGAGATAGTACGTCATCGGCTGTTTCCTGAAGTGACAGGTCCCTGGAGTTCAGTGCTGATTTGGGCGTTCCCTTGCACGGAATCAGTACACAGCTTGTAAAGCCGAGAAGCAAGACCTCCTGTGAGAAAGGGGAACAGCGTGTTCACCGTGGATCAACACAGTCGCGTCTCCAGGTCGTTGAGGGTTGAGAAGTTTGTATAATGCTATTGCTCCCTCTCGTGGGCATTTGGGACATTACAGCCGGCGTAAAGATGACAGGATTCCTTGCCCATGATTGTTGGATGGGTTTTTGTCCGTCTCATTTCACCGCTTCTTATTCGTTGGCTTTCATCTCTGTCTTTGCCCACCTCTGGTGAATTTCATCGTTATTGTGTGGTGTTTGTGTGACTTCTGCCCTTTCATTGCTTGCATTAGAGAACCTTTTGTTGTTTTTGTTGCTTTTAGCATTCTTTTAATTTGCTCTGTATTTCCTGTATGTGTTCCACGTTCTGCAAGCAGGGTGCTGTAGGTTCTGTAGCCTCGTTTGTAAGAGTCTGTGTGGTTTTGGATCCTGTATGTCCTGCTGCTCTGGTCATGGGCTGTCCTATGAATAAAGTACAATTTCTTCATCCACCTCCTATTGGTTTCATTCTCCATGTTTGTGGCTATCACAATTTGGTGACACGGATGCGATTTCCCCAGTTTAAAAACCACTCCAGATTTTTTTTTTTTTAAGTAATTGCAGATAAATTGGTTTCCAATATAGATGTCTACATAAATGTCAACGTTACATGTTGCTGCAAGAATCCATACTTTTCTCACAGCTCTGCTTATGCTTGAAAAAATTATGCCGCTCCAGCAAACATGTCTGTAAACAGTTCTCTGTTGGAAAACATCTTATCGTATGACAATATGCTTCAGGATATGAAACGCTCTTCCGCTCTCTCTCAGGACAATTTCATCCCTGTTTGAATATAGGAAACACCTCAAGACATGGCTTTTTACAAATTAGTTTCTCTGACACCGTATGCGATCCGCAAGCGCCTAGACACCTATGGGTATTGGTGCGCTATATAAATTGTTTTAACATAACATATTAAACAAAATATGTATTTTAAGTTCCTACGGTGTATACCTCAAGAGGTAGTACGTGTAATTAGTAAGGCCCTATATCCTTCAATATGAATTATGTATTTTATAGAAATAACATATGGTGCTTCATCTGTAACTAGGGGAAACATGAGAGAAATTAACAGCCCCTCCCCCCCGTACCCGCTCCCTCCCCAACTGTAGGTGAAACCCACCATTGTTCTGTGACTTGTTTTTTTCGTTCTGTGGACTTAAGGTAATTTAATATTTGAAGTGATTTGTTAAAATTAAGTCAAATCATCCACTTTTATTTCTTATGGGCATTTTATTTCCCTCTTTCTCTTCAGGTGGAGCATGACCCCTCCCACTGTAAATGCGTACTACTCTCCTACCAAGAACGAGATTGTCTTTCCAGCGGGCATCCTGCAGGCTCCTTTCTACACCAGCTCCTCCCCTACGTAAGGCCGCCTCACTCCTTCTCTTTGGACATTCGTATTGTTTAGATATTGTTCATCTGCGATAGTACTGTTGTGTGCGACCTATCTGTTTGTACAAATGATGCAGATACATATATTTAAGCTCCTAAACACTGTCCAGAGGGGGGTGTTTGTGGGGGGTTGAAATAAACTTACTACAAGTGACACATTGGATATTTCCTGACAAGCCGGCACTTTCAAAAGGAGATTTGACAGTTTGGAGCCAGTCACATGTATGGTCTCATCTGCTGCGGTCCTCCCAGCCTTTCAGAGGCACTGATTAGTTTGCAAACATTATGACTTCCCTGTAGCATCTGTGCCTCTCTGGTGAATTGACAACAGTACTGGCATTCTTTACTAATCCAGACCACTTTTCCTGTCAGTCATGGTCAATGCTGCTTTAACACACTTAAGAAAATGCTTACGATTGATGGCTTGTGCCCTTGGAAAGTTTCCATTTTGTATCTTTCTGAAGTTTTCGCTGTAGACCCTGCCTGATGCTGCAAGAGCCCCTTCGGCGAGTGTCTCAGTGGGATGCACTTCACTGTGCCAGTCCACTGCAGTACTCTAGGCTTTAAAATGAAGTTGCCCTTCCCTTGTATTTCTTGATGCGTTATTTATCTTTTCCATGTTCCCTTTTTTGATCTTTTATTCGCTTCTCCAACCTTTTCCATGGCTCCTTTTGTAAATGTGCGCATGCTATCATATAATACCTTCTTTCTTATGGCTCTAACTCACCCACATGTGATCTTTCTCCTTGTTCTTTGCTGTTTTTGGCTCCTTTCTGTCCACAGTGGATTTTGGTCCTCGTTCTTGAGTCAAAAGGTAATGGGCCACTAATAATAGACTACACGTTCCCTACAGAAAACTCCCAAGAGAAATATATATGGGATGCACACACTTCACAATACTCAGGAATGTCATTTTATTGTGCTGACTGCTGATTTCAGAATGCCCAACACGTCATTCTCTGCGATCTTTTTCAAGGCAGTACAGTTTGATTTAAGGTAAAAAAAAAAAAAAAAAAATCTAAAATAATACCTTCGGTATACAAGATGTTTCCAGCGGCCTGTAAGCATTGGAAAAGTGTGACACGTTTGTGCTCTCCTGGTTCATTTTGAAGTCAGCAAATTGCACAGTAAAGGAATTTTTTGAGAACCTGAATGAGTGCCCCCAAACAGTATTTTTCTTAGTCCTTGCTTGTTTCTGTGATGCCACATTTGTTCATTGACTCCTTGATTTCCCTCCCCGATTGCTGGCCTTCTCCCTTCCCTTGCTCTAGATCCTACGTCCTACCTCCATGCTCTTCCCCTCTTATTTCTGGCTCTCCCATTTTGTATTTCCATATCCTGTAGATATTTTTTTTATGATCCACCTGCCTCCTCCTTTCTGACTTCCTCTATAAATCTTATTTGTTTTAATACATTTTAATAATTTTTATTTGTTTAGCCAAACAAAACCATTATAGTGATTAATAAAGGCTCGATGCACTAACGTAAGGGTCATAGTGCGTTATAGTACAGATGTTTATTAAACATAAAGAGCACAGTCACTGGACAGTGTAATGGACACTCATAAGGCCATGGGTGTTTTGAGGTACAGATCTAAGGAATAGTTTAGAAGGAACCGATATTAGCAGGTTTAGTCGGATTTGGAGATGCGTTCCAGGTTTTTTCAAATTTGTAGTTCCTATTCTTGTTCTCTTGACTGTAGGCATGTAGTTCTCCTATTGAGGTTTTGGTGCACTTCATTCATTCATTTAATAATCTTTATTCGGTCATAACAATGACTATAAAAACACAATTTAAAAATACATTTTATATCCTTTAGTTTTTCAAAGTCGGATTATGGAAACAATTACACTGCAGCAGAAGTTTAAAAATGCCTTCTAAATAATACAAAAGGGTTTATTGCATCACATGGAGAATATGCAAACAAATAGCAGAAGTTATAACTATACATTTATTTATTTTTACGTCGTTTTATATAGCACAAACTTGACCCATAGGTATCAGGTATCAGAGCGCTTTACATAGCACCAGTTGCGTTACATGAGGACACATTCATTTTTGTTAGGCAGGTGGAGATTAAGTGATTTGCCCAGAATCACAGGATGTTCAGCGTCATTGCCAAAACACGAACCCGGTTCCCCAGATTAGAGGTCAACCGCCCTAGATGTTAGGCCAACTCCTCTCCCTGTATATAGTGTGGATTTTAAGGGTCATCAATTTCAACAGAGCTAAAATAGAGATTATTAAGAAGCATACCGCCTCCTCTTTTTTTATTGCAGACAAAATGTAATTAAGAACAGATAAACACAGTGTAGGAGTATTTAAGCATTTAAAAAAGATCAGCCTCTCTTGGTGCGATGTGAATTGCTTGTGCTTTAAAATTGGTTGTAAGAAGAGTCTTCTCAAGCTGCTATATAAAGTGCAAAAAAGCATAAAATGTGCTGTCGTTTGAGGCACAAAATGATTACATGTGCATCCCGGAAGAGATTCAAACCAGGATCCAGAATTGGGGAAAGCAACCAAATAGTGAATTGAATGTAACCTAAGCCTCGTGAGGTAAAACTTGTGGTATGGTTTTTCCGCCCACATTAGATACTGCTCTATCCCAGGCGTTGTGCAAATTGTCAATTAGTTAAGAACTGAAGTCTTCAAGAGAAATATTTCCTTAACTAGGGCCTTAATTTGGGTCCCAACGCGATCTGGAAATTAAAGATTAGTCAGGCCCATGTCATTAAAGCTTATCCTGACCTATGCCAGCCAAGGGATAGAGTATCTATTGTCCAAAAATCAGAAAATTGCTCAGAATGTCTCAAGCCTGCTTGTGGGGTACACCAAATTTTAACCCAGAGTAAATGAGTGGTAATTTTAACTTGATCTTCCAAGTAGCCGTAACCCAATTCGGTGTGGAAGATAAACCTGGGGTCGATTTAGAGATGGCCAGTAATCGGTAGAGGAACTTGTTTTCAAAGCCCTGCATTCTGGCTGGGAATTCATGGGTCCACACGCCAGCTCCATATGTTCCCATGCCCAGACATTTGGATTTATATAACTGGACCATCTCTTTAATAGGCTTATGCCCCAATTTGTTTGCGAACCTAAAAATAGATTCACACACACACTACAACCATTTTCTGTATTCTCTGGTTAGCCATTCTGCCCCATGACAAATTTACTTCTAACAGGATTCCCAGATAATTGAAATGAGAAACCTTGGTGATCGGGTCTTGCCAATTAAAAAGTATTTTGATTTGGTGTTTTTTGGACCCCAGGTTAAAATATATGATTTCTGATGATTTAGTTTTAAAATTACGTTCATCACAAAACTTTTAAAACCATTTTAAAGTTACAGGAGGCCATTTGCTGTTATAGATTAAAACTGCATCATCCGCATATAAAAGAACAGGCTAGACGAAAGGCGATTCCAGGGGTATCGTCACTACATAAACTTAGGACTTGGTCTAAGGAATTGATATAAAATAAAACCAGAAAAGATGCCATTATGCAGCCCTGCCTGACCCTTCTGAACACCTTTTTATAGGTTGTGTACAATCGCCTTGTTGAGTATAGCGGACCATGGTGGTAGTGTCCCAGTGTAACCGTTTCAGGTTCAGCAGTGGTGGGTCCACCCCAGCTGCCTCCATCGGAGACCACAACTTTCCCCTGTCCATCAAATCAAAAGCACAGGAGAGGTCCATTAATGCCATGTGTAATGAACCTCTCCTGGACATATTTTTCCATGATAAGGGATATGTTAAGTGCTTGCTCAATAGTCCCCAAGCCAAGACCAAAGCCGTTTTGCACCTTTGAGAAGAAGGAATTAATTTCTGTGCATGCGTCCAGCTTTTCCAAGATAACCCGTCCCTTTTATTCAGCTTAGTCACAATTGTCCTAGACTCTAAATAAGCTTTCACTTGACATGGCCAAAGTCTTTGCTTTGTCTTAGCAGACCTGACAAATATTTATATGTTGAAGAACACAGCAGCATTCTTGTTTTTTGTACAAGTCTTGACCAGTGAGTCAGGCTCTCAAAATCACTTAATCGCTTTTCACAGAAATAGCCTGAAAATTCAACCGAAAAACGAAATCTTCAGATGCCTGGCTTAATTTAACCAACACAAGATTTTACTAATACAAAGTGCAATGTAAACTTGAAACAGAGGTGTGGGTCAGTGGTATGAGCAGAACAAATCCATAGGTATTTTAATTGTGTGCCTACACCTTTGCATTTTAGGGTTCATATTCACTCTGTTATTCTCCATCATTCAGTATATTCTTGCAGAAGAACCCTGGGTATAGATGGTACAGACTTGCTTGATTGCACATGGGTATGTGGTTTGCCACTTCTGGACAAACCTTGAGCTATTTAAGTTGTGCTGACATGAGCTACTATAAAATACTGATGTTTTACACTGGTACATAAAAAAGGGGTCCTACCTTTTTATTTTAAAACATAAATTCCTTCAAGTATAGATTCCCACTTTCTCTATATTGCACACAATGCTGTTTAGGAATGGAATTTTGAAGCCGTGTGCCTGAAAGACTGGGTTTGAGTAGAGTGAGGAAACTGGGATTTTAATTTGTCTCCAGATTTACAGCTGAAAACTTAAATTAGGGGTATCTCCAACCTTTTCTGTAATAGGAGCTACTTGTATTATGTTCCACAAAAATTATCCTGAGCTGCGGTGTTCTGATAGTGACTACATCCAACAAGATTATAGTAGTGGCCACCATAGAAAATAAAAGCCTGTAAATGTGGAATGCCTTTATATGGATAATACAGAAGTAGCTGCCTTGCCCTTGGCACCAAGGTAATGTTGGTAGTAAGTCACTCAAGGCTGCATGATTTAACACTCAAATGAAAGCTTTAAATATATTTTTGAAGTTCATATATTCCCTAAACATGAGCTTATGAGTTCTGAAAATAAATGCACTTTCATCTCAAAACATGTTTTGGATACTTGTATTAATTCAACCAAGCAAAAGCTTCTTATTTAGTAGGCTGCGATGCACATAGGAAAGCTACTTGCAAGTAGCTGAAAAGCTTCTAGTAGTTCACAAGCTATTAGTTGGAGAGGCCTGATTTAAACACTGTGGTGTATACCCTCAAAGATCTAATAAGTTCACACATAAATGGAAAGCTGCCACAAATTAAGTTCAGCAGAGTAAATCCCAAGTAACATTGTCTTTGAGTGGCCATGGGTAGTGCCTACTGACTATGTAGTTTGGCTGCGTGGTTGCATGAAGGCACTGCAGTCCTTATACCTGTCACATTCTCCACTTACATTGTGGGCAATGGAGGGGAACTGGCACAAAACGAGCTGTGCATAGCAGAATGTAATTCGGTAGCTCCAACACAGATTTGTACATGCATATTGGAAAGTTATTTTAGAAGTTAGAAACCTGAGCACTGTTTGATTTCTTTTAATGCAGGAGCTAGTGGTTTGGGGAGATTATTGGTCACTTCTGGAAGGGTTTTTAAACGTGGTCCAATTTTAATGTACAACACCATTTTTAGGAGCTGAGGTTTTTTTTTTTTAAGCTGCTCGCCCTTTTTTCTTTTTTTTTTTTAAAGAGGAATTGCAAACTTAGTTTTGCCTTACTTTCACATTGTGAATTTAGTTTTGACTATTTTGCACATTTGTTTTTGGCTAGTCATTCTAGGTTGGGGGGCTGGTGAGATGAATTTCTTTGCTCCTTCTTATATCCTAGGAAGTAAAACTATTTTCACGAAAGGCTGGCTTCTGTTTCTTAGCCTGGGAGTGGAGCTCTCATTTTTCCTTGGGATGCCCTCTTGGAAACAGGTGCCCTAGTGGTTAGGGGAATCCTATCGAGCACGGTCAACTCTGCTATATTAAGGTGGCCATGCCACAGGCAGGCATCGGGCTCATCTTAGGCAAGCCCGTCTTCCCCCGGATTGCGTTCAGCGCCAGCCGTGATTCCTGTTTGGAGAGTAAAACCTCTATTAACCTCACTTACGAGAAGAGCTGTTGGCACTGCTAAGTAAGGTGTGTTCCCACTTAGCTAAGATCAATCTATATATTGTTAACATAACTAGCAAAATATTGCTCTGCCCTTCGAGCAGGTTTGCCCTGAAGTGTCCTACTTGTTTTAGTACCGTCGCAGATTTCCTTAGCAGCGTGCTATATATTAATTGCATGTCCCTCGCCAAGTATATTCTGATATCTATGATCTGTTTTCTGAAGGTATGTGAGACATTGTATTTTTACCAAAAATGTGGTTAAAAGATTCTCCCACATATGATATTGCCTCAGCCATGCCCCCTGGGTTTTCTATCCAACATTTAAACCAAGATGCTAAAATAGGGGGTGTGGAAATTTTTCACTCCAACTACTCCTGTGCGACATTTAAAATGGAGGACATTGAGGGGCTGGTTTTTCCATCAAAATAACCGGCAACGTTCTCATTTTCAGGAGCCCTCGTTTATCGCCTGTCTGACTCCCAATAGAAATCATCATGTAAACTAATTAATGTTGCAGTTCAGCTATAACTTTGATATGCTACTTTTACAGTCTTGGGTAATTTTAATTTGCAAATGGACAACATTTATTGTACAACACCTAAATATGCTAAGTTGGTATTTTAAAGGTGGTGGTGTTCCTCTTTTCGTATAGGAACCTACACATAAAGCAGGCCACTCTCTTAATCTCCTATTTTCTAATCTCTCCAAGTTTCAAGTTAGTCCTCTGCAAAGAATGATCCGGACTGATCACCTTTTAGTGTCTTGTGTTGAGGTGGATTTTATGTCGGGGTCGGGTAACACCACACATAGAACATCAAGGGCTTGGCATAAAACAACGGAGCCTCCTTCTATCAGAATGTTTACAAGCCACATTTTCAGCTTTGACTGTTTCGCCAGATACTGATGTAGTCCATTTTAATAGTTGGTTAACCAATGCTCTAGATAAACAGTTTCCATCAAAATACAATTGCCAAAATGGATTATATCAACGGCTCATTGGTTTACATCTTCTTTAAAGGAAGACAAACGCTTTTGCAAACCACTGGAGGGAAAATAGCGTAAAAGCTATAATATTGAAAACAAGCTTATGTCAGTTTTAAGAACTTATTGTAAATCTATACACAAGGAGCAACGTTAATATTTCTCAACGGCTTCCAATACATCACGTGAACTTTCGAAAATCATTCACTCGTTTCTATCTCCAAAGGCTCTAGAAAATAAAGTTACTCCTTAATTGTAATTGTGTAATAATGTGTCCGATTTTGTTTGATCACATACACGTTGTTATTATGAGAACGATTGCAGACCATGTTTAGCAGCTTCCAATGATATATCTGTAGAACAATTAACTAAGGAGTTAATAAATGCAAGTCAGGATCTCCATTAGATCCTTGCCCCCTTGTATTTTGAGATCAGTATTGGAATAACTCATTAATATTATAAGTAATCTTTTGAATAATTCACAAAAAATGGCTATAGTGGCGAAGAGCTGGAAACAAGCGCTACTTCTCCCTTTATCGAAGCATTCCAAAGCAGATACCACCATACTGAACAGTCTTTAAGCCCATTTCACTCTTGCCGGCAATTGCCAAAATGTTTGTTAATAAACAATTGTCCGCCTTTCTGGAATTAAATAACCTTTTACAGGACCAACAATAGTGATTTCTCTTTGGTTCCAATATGAAGTCCACCCTTAAGAGCAATTTGCATCAGGGTACTTCAGCAATGGGGTTCTATTGGACTTATCAACAGCATTCGATACTGGGTCCCACCCAACTCTGCTAGATAGGTTGCAGGAGTTGGGGAATTCAACCACAGGCTTTTGCCTGGTTAAAATCCTACCTGGAAGAAAGAACTCCTGCAGTTCACTCCTTTCAAATCCGCTGCCAAATCGCGTCACTATGGGTCTTCCTCAGAGCTGCTTTAATCCCCACATTATTTAATATCTATTTGAAACCATTAGCCAAACTAGTTGACTCCTGTGGTCTGAAAGTGATCTTTTATGTGGATGAGACCAAACTGCTTCTGTTATGTCAGAAAAACAGTTGTGATGCTTTGACAATCTTTAAACCGTGCCTAAGTGATGTATCAAAGTGGATGGCAATGAATTGTCTCTAACTAAATTCAGAAAAGACGGAAATACAATTTTTGAGGGAACAAAGAGCTCTCCTGAAGTTAATAAGTGGTGGCTTGATGTATTAGGCCTAAGTACCAACACCCTCTTCTCGTGCAAGAAATCAGTTCTTTAAGAAATCTGGGCATCAAATTTGAGTCATTTATTTTTTGCACTCCAGCTTTAAAATTGATCATCGGCCAGTTTCATGAAACTCGTATCACAAAAAAAAGCTTCACCTAGTTCTGGATAATACACAGAAGACCATTCTCCACTCTGTAGTCACATGGAGGTTGAACTACGCCAACATCCTATGTTTGGGACTTCCAGCGTCTTTGATTTATAGACTTCAGATTATTCAAAATGCTGCAGCTAGACTGATATTGAGAATTCAATCTGTTACCTTTCACTTAAAACAGCTGCACCGGTGCCTTAATGTTTTGAATTCAAGGCATTAGTTCTTGCTTATAGAGGTTTCCATCAAATGGGCACAGTTTGTTAGGAACGGGCGCCAGCCCTGCCATCAATTTAGGTCATCTAACAATCATCTGGTACTACAGGCCCCAAAAAATTCGTAAAGTCCGAAAGGGTGGCAGATCTTTTACTTTTCTCGCATCAAAGCATTGGAATAATCTTCCTTTAGCCTTGCAGAAGGTTCCTACAATATCTGTGTTCAGAAAGAAGTTAAAAAAACTTTGTTTTCAATTAAGCGTCTTACTTAATTCTGCAGCCAGGTTACGAACTATGCTGAATGCCAGGAAGGTTCTCGAAAGCAGCTGTGTGCTTTACAAGTGGTTTATTATTATTAATAATATTGTTAATGAAAAATGTATTTGGATTTTGGAGGCCCTACAAGGAGTAGCAGACTATCTACACAACCTACTCAAGCAACTGAAATTCTCAGCGATTTGTATAACATTCAAAAACATTTATTCTGCTGCATCACGACTACATGGCACACACATTACATTACTCCCAGAGCATGCCTCAAAGTACAGCAAAGAAACAAATATAGCATTACTCAGCCTTAACACACAGGTTTCATTGTGGCTTGACAATAAACAGGAAACGCTGCAAAGAACCATCACTAGTCCATGGAAAAGACAAACTCCACACACACTATGTAAAGTCCATCTTCTGCAGATGTGATCTTCACTGAGCCTACTTGGAATATATCTCACGTAGAATTTATTTCCTAAAAATGGAACCAGTATTCGATGAAACCATGTAAAACCACAGAACCTTCCTGTTGCAGTTCTACAGCATGTAATACCGTGTCCTTGCACGGTCAGTGGTCACGGAGTATCCAGGTCCGTACTGATGTCTACCCGTAGTATCGGAGCCAGCTATACTAATGCACTCCAATTGGATAACCAAGGTTTTCACTTTGGACATCGCTTGTCTAGGGATTGTCGAAGGTGTGCAGTCAAGGTTGCTCTCTAGCTCGTGGTAGGAGTTGGACACTTCGCTTCATACAGTAAAATAACCATGTTGATATCCAGTCGGTGCTGTAACTTCATATAAGAATAGGCTCTTCATTTAAAAGCATAAATAAAATGAAATATTAGCATATTGGCCATGTCCTAAACGGAGAGAGGGTTGTTTCTGATAAATTTCTGACCCGTTTAAGAGGGTAACGCCATCTTTCACGCAGTGGCAACTAAAGTATAAGCTTGATGAACCTGTGCCGCTGCATTACACCCAATTATTAAGGTATCCCATATTAAAGTAGGCAGCCATAAGGGAAAACTGCCTTTGATCAACTCTATCACTCAAGTCCACCAATGGGGACATCTTTAAACTTTACACTCGTCTTGAAATCCACACCCTGTTTCCGTGCCCCCCCTCACCCCCCCCCCCCCAAAAATAAGTGTAACTTAGAAAAACAAAATCACTCTTCACAGAGGGTGAGGCATTTTGGCAAGATGTGCGTAAACGTTCTTTGTGTCTGAGAAGCAGGCTACATATGTTCCATAAGGATAGCCCTAACCCATGTGTTCCGCTTCACCGCAACATCAGCATGTCCAGCGCCTAAATAAGCAGGCTTCTACTCTGCCTGGCGTTCTGCTGTCTGCTGGCTCCCATCTCCCCAACCCTTCTTTGAGGCCAGCGTCCTCGCCCTGGTGTGGAGTTGAGAGGAAACACACAAGTGTCCTCCAGCACGCCCACACGCTCTCCCTCTTTCTCTATTTAACAAAAAAGTTAAGTTGCACCCGGTGCAGAAGACTATCTGCAGAGGCTCCTCTGTAAACTAGAATACTGTGCTTCCACACAAAAAATACACCGACAAACCTTCTACAGCATCTCCCACAGTACCAAGGCCACCTGAATTGCTGTGTCTGCGGACACTCCACACACAAGACTCAACACGGAGATCCTCCCCAGTGACCTAATTTTGTCTCCCTCTTTACAGGGCTTTGAACTTTGGTGGAATTGGAGTTGTCATGGGCCACGAGCTGACACACGCATTTGATGATCAAGGTATGTAAAGTGGTTTGTGTGACCGGACGAGGTGGAGAAAAGTGTAGGGAGTCACAAGGGTATCATCCAATGGAATGTTTCTGGAAATTGTGATATATATTTGGTATGGTCTCTAAGCGACAATTGACATTTAGGACTGTAGAGCTTAAATATACTCTTCAATGCATATGCAGGAAAACTATGGAGGGTAATTTTTCATGTCGGTCACCAGCTGTATCAGCAAGCAGTGGGTAACCGATGACACTGGAGGAGGTAGAATTACAGAGGAGATCATTACCTTAGTGTCTTTGTTGGTGCAGGCTTTGGGAAAGTGGGTTGATATATAATGTATGGTCTTATGTGAATAATCCCGTTAATTTATCCTACCCACCCATGTGCACACATTGGGTACAATTAAATAAATCAAAAACACTGAGATTGAGCCATTTAAGGAGTTAGTTTATAAATTGGCAGGTTAGGTGGGCCAGAGGGTCCTTAACTGAAGTCATTATCTCTGCATTTGCTACTCCCTTCCTGCTTCCATGTTTTTTCCACATATTGCCAAACATTTTGCATTGTTCTGATAGGAAATCAATCCATTCGAGCTCTGCGTTAGTTAGGTCTTCAGTTTCCATCAGATTAGGAAAGTTTCCTCAATTTAAAAAGTGATGGACTTCAATCAAAGCTTTCGCAATTTCAGTGTCCTCAACAGCTTGACTTTAACATTCGCTTGGCAGGAGCCTCGTCCCTGGAGTACACTATCTAAGTATGACATTTCCTTTGATTGGTGTGAACTAGCGCTCCTGAGGAATTCGGGTATTTCTGCATCACTTGTGGGTTCTGTAGTCTGGGAGTAATTGCACAAGACTGAGTTGATGAATGCATGCTGAAGAGTGGCTGTGCATGTTTGAGACTATTCTGAGGGTTTGTTTTTTACTTTTTAGAATTTGAGGTCCAAGAGAGCACAATGTGAAGCACTGTGGCTCCAGCCCCAACTTCCAATGAAGATTGGGCAGATGGAGAATTAAGTCTTCTGGAAGTTTGCATACGGAAGGGTTCCTTTAGGAGTCTAGACAGAACCCTAGTGAGTACAGTGGTTGGGCAGGCTATATCTGTGATACGAGGCACGTTTTGGCACATTGCCCTCCGCCACACTGGTCCAGGTCTCTGTACGCTCAGCCAAGACTGGTGATGGAGGAGAACTGACGAGAGACTGGCTTGTTTGGCTCCTATGGAAAGAGTATGTGGGGGACCAACCTAAACTGGTCTGAATTGGTTTGGTGGAGGTATACACATTCTTTGTCACAATGATTGGGGTACCTCATACCTCATTGGATTTAGCACTCAGCTAGACTCTAAATTGTATTTCTCCAGAAAATGGTGAGGAGCACAGTTTGAGGTTTGTGTTCCCTGCCTGGTTCCTGGCAGACCCTTTGGGAGAGGTGTAGTCTGTGCACCCGTTGGCTTGACATTTATGCATCATGCACTTATTAGTCTGCTCACAGGAATAGGTGAGAGCACGCCCTAGAATCTGAGTGGTGTGTGGATCTACCCAGTCCTGGTGTGTGGCACCAATATGGATATTTATTTCGTGAGAACAAGAGGGCTTTATGTGCATTCATAAGTGTTCTCTGTGAGTGATGGTTTATTGCACCAATCATGTTAAATGACCATGGACTGTTAGTGATCACATTTTCTAGTCTGGCATTTCCATAAGGTGAGGTTAGATCGCTGCATTAGGAAGCTGCTTAATGGTGGTGCAGAATTAGCTTAAGTTTTTTAAAAACGTTTTTCCAGTGTATGTTTAGTTCTTCAGCTAAACAAATAGTATTTTCACTTAAGCGCTAAACAAATCATTGCATAAAACATGCATACCATATGCTAGTGACCAATACTTCTGTCCATTGAGCCTCTCTCTGTATTAGGGATAAATTAAAGTTTGGCCAGCGTCACCTATTTTGGAGTCGTAATACCATGTCTTTTTATGTATTACGGCTCCTTGGACCCTAGAACAAGGCAGAGGCACTTGTGTACACAAAGGGGTGAAATCTCAACATACCCTTATGGCCAATCTATTGGATTATCAGAGGGTCCCTCTCACTTTTTAAAGCAATATCCAAGATTGTTCTTCTGTTCGGTGAACCAATGCTGGACATTTGTAATGCAGTTTATGTTTAGGAGGTTTAGGAGTAGGCCAACAAAAAGGAATGATGTCAATTTCACTTAACAAGTCGTCATCAGGTATGCTGAAAGTTATTTCAGGAGTGGGTGTTCTGTGGACAGAGGATGAAGTGCAACCAATAAAGTTCTGGAAGTCACACTGGCGAGGAGGGGGAGTTTCATTCGATTTTCAGATACATTTGGCACTAGGAGGGCATTATGGATCCTAAATTGGTTATCTAGTCTGTTTTCTGTCTCTTACTATACTTATTAGCTAACGGGAATATGCATCCACATTGTTTGCTGTTATGGTTGTTCCGTGTGTGGTTGTCTGCCTTTTGGGCATCTTGACCTATACCATGAAACTTGGTTTTGAAATGCTCCTCTGTTGTGGGTGTTCTGCTGCAGGTCGAGAGTATGATAAAGATGGGAACCTCCGTCCCTGGTGGAAGAATTCATCAGTGGAGGCATTCAAGAAGCAAACGGAGTGCATGACAAAGCAGTACAGCAACTACAAAGTTAATGGCGAAGCAGTGAAT
Source organism: Triturus cristatus (assembly GCF_964204655.1). Classification (NCBI taxonomy): domain Eukaryota; kingdom Metazoa; phylum Chordata; class Amphibia; order Caudata; family Salamandridae; genus Triturus; species Triturus cristatus. Next base: position 841,098,940 of record NC_140580.1, on the reverse strand, counting down.
GGCAAGCACACCCTAGGGGAGAACATCGCTGACAACGGAGGACTTAAAGCTGCATACAGGGTAAGAACGGGTGACTGTGGCAGAGCTGTGCAGTCAAGAAGCGCACATAAAGAATTGTAGATTATCAAGCATATGTGTAATTTTACTAAATTAACTCGAAAGTGCATGCCACCAGTTTCAATTTGAAAGCCATTACTGGGGTGTCAGAGACCCCACATCCCCAGAATGAGGTGAATTTACAAATGAGAGAGCTTGAAATATGTATAGGAGGAGAGGACGCCAAACTTACAATAAGGCCGAACAAGGAGAGAAAAGATTCTAAAGATTGCAACCCTGACCAGGGCCTTCCAGGCGTATGTGTTTGGTCACACGTGGAGGGACATTGCACCAAATGGTTGACTCAACAACAATAAAAAGAGCTAAGGGACTAAAGACCATTCTGGTTCCAGCCACTAGATAGGGGAATAATGCAGAGTGTGAATCCAGATTATTATTCAAGGTGGAAAAATACGACTGGTAAATAAACAATTTGCTCTTTAACTACCTCTTTCCTGCATTTAGCTCATACGTTGCAGAGCACATTCCTCTGTAGAGGTTTTGTTAGCAACTATACATCTGATGGCTCCTCTTGGAGTAGGGATAACATTTGTTGCTGCCCTTGGGGGTGTAAGTGTTGATGCACCTACATTAGATGTTGTCCTGACTGCCTTTCAAAGACATACAATAGGTGAAACACTTTCTGCCGGAGTTCTGGTCTCACAAAACATTTTGGGAGTTTTGGGCAGGTGATCACTTGTCTGCTGCAGAGCTGTCACTGATGAAACAGCCATCGTCTGGGCATCCCCCTCTAACACCCCCCCCTCTCACCGCACCCCATGGCAAACCAATGCAGTAATCCGTTGGGTTGAAATGACTTTAACCACAATTGTGTAGGTGGCTATTTAAATAGTAGATGGCTATACCTTTATGCCTTCATGTGTATCCGTGATGCCCTTGTGGGATCACTTGTTTGCTCTGCCACAATTCCATTACACAAGACGAAATTGGCTCAAACCACACTACATCGGATCAAACCTGAAGTGCACCAAAGTATGGAGAGACAAAACTCCAACTTGCAGGGACATCTGAACATGATGAAGGGTCACAGTTCAGCATACTGAAATAAAGAAAACAGCAGAGACCACGTTCACCTGCTCTTCGCAATGTGGCAAACACACTGATCTAGCCTCCTTTACCGACGGCTTTGGATACGCTGTAGGCTAGCCCCGTAATCCCATGTCACGGATTGCACCAAGGCCAGAATTTCCAGTGGGGATATGGTTGTGAAACTCTTGTTCAATATGGACTAGTGCATCAATCGGATGTAAGCATTGCTGTTTTCCACTACTTTTCTCACACCAAAGGCAGAGCAACAAATCTTTCCCAGCCGTTAAATTTGATGTGGACACTGGAGCCAACTCTTTGGAGTTAGATTTAGGAGTGTTGAGCTTCAGATGTTTAAACAATCATGCTGGCATATCATGTTAAAATACATTATGTGACAAGCCAGGTACATGAGAGGGGCCTAAGCGGCAGTGGAAAGGGAGCAGAGTGTGGATTAGTAGGAGTACTGAGAGAAAACAACATTTTGTAAAAGAAATATTTTTTATGACTTTCAAAACAGAGAAAGTATGTGTGCGTTTTTGTCTGTGTATGTTAAAGTTCCTGGTGAAATCCGACTGACACCTCACCATACCAGACTGACAGCCCCTGCACCCAACTACTTAGCAGAAAATACATAAATTACTGGGGTGCAACACGCCAAACACCCCTCCCTGAAGCTACGCCCCTGACAATCAAGCAATCTGAGGGACAGCATACTTAAACTCTAGTAGCAGCGTTGTGAGCAGCACAGCTGTGTGGGGGGACTGGGAAGGGGGCTAAACGGTTGCTCTCACTCCCAGTGAATGACAGAGTAGGCAGCTGATAATATGGATCAAAACGATGCAGGAAAAGTATCCTGAGAGCCAGAGAGAAACTAGCAACGACCATTACAGCAGCTGTATTTCTACCTACAAACATAAAAAAATTCTAGACCCTGCAGGAGATTTCTCCGTCTTAAGTGTTAGCAGCTCTCATACAGAGAGCATGAAAAGATACCCCACTCTGCAGCCAAGTGTACCTATAAATACAAAAAATAAATGTAATTCTAATCTTCAACTGAGCAGAATGCGCGAGCCCAAGGGGAGAATTCAGCTACATGTGAAAATATGCAGCCTAAATTTAAAGGCACAACCCGTATCCTCCAGTTGAGCCGCGTTTCGATGGTCCAGACCTCACTGCTATGCATTTTAATCAAATGGTTGATTGCTTGAAGTGCCCTTGCAAAATGTGATGCAGTCCCAATAAAGTTCAATTTAATATTAAAAGTTGGAGCATTTCCCTGACCAAGTTCCATATTAAAACCGTGAAGTTCACACCTAGCCTGACTAGTCCATATTCTGGTCGGGACTTGCAGCGAATTCTGGAGACTGAAAACGAAGTTGATAGAACTATAACAAGTTTTAGCATCCTAAAATATTGACCAATCACGCGGACAAACTGATATAACATATCATGCAAACGTCACACCACACATTAATTAATATAGGTCTAATCTAGTGTGACTACTTCAAAGCATTTTGTTTATTACCTCTGTTACACAGACCTATATAATGGGAAACCTTGCAAAGAAAACTTACTTCTGATCGGAAACCATGGAAACAAAGTGCTAGCATAAAAAAATACATAAAATTAAAAGGTGTGAAGCGTTTAAAGAACCTATTTAAAAAGAAACCTCTGGTTCCTCCAGCAGGTTCTTAACCTTTCGACTTCTGTCTAATCTCACTCACTACATAACTACTGGAAGTTGGGGACCAAATTGTTAAATGTTTTATTTCATTCACAAAAATATGAAAAATTAAATTTGAATGAAGTCAGACCTTTTCAAAATGTGTTTTCATTTTTAAAACTCAAATCGATATGCTTAACTTTAGGATATCGCGGTCATTTTTCTCCTTCTGATGTAGACTCGTTCTTGACACCAGTCAAAGAGACCTTGAACCTACTGGGTCTCATGCTAGTCTTTGCCATTCACGTGGCTTGTCTCCTTAATGGACAGTACTGCTCCCTCCTTTTCCAAGCAGATCCCAGCAAGGAGGTCAGCCTACAGCAAATGTCATGTTCGAGGCATATGAGCTGCAGATTATACACCTTTGCATAGATCGCCATCTGGTGTTGGGCCCGGATGTTTGCAGTTTGTTTTTCTTCTTGGACAGTCTTTGGAAGTCACGAGTTCGGTGACTCCTCCTTCGGTCCGTACTGTGCATGGGCTTCGGCTCCATCCTCAGATTGTTTTTTTCCGCCATCGGGCTCTGATGTAATACTTCGTGCTCCGGCTTCGAACTGTTCCAGTTCGACCTTCGACGAAAAATCCTCGTCCATCGAGATTCTTTAGACTGAATCGACTTCTTCATCTCTCTCTTCGGCACTTCCTCGATTCCAGGCAGCGGCTTTCGGGCCTACCTCGACTCCGGTCTCGGCCGATGGAAAGGACTCCCTTCAAGAAGTGCCCAAAATGTGGGTCAAAATTTCCCCACACCGATCTCCATCAGGTGTGCAACCTCTGCCTCTCTCCCGAACACGAGGCCCGAGACTGCCCCGCCTGCAAGTCTTTTCGATCGAAAAAGACTATTCGGGATCGACGAGCTTGACGCACCATGGCGCACTCATCGACCTCGGCTCCACCTGACATCTTCGGAGAAGACACCGGAGCGTCGGGACAGCTGCACACCGAGCGGGAGAAAGATGTCGTCAGCGCTTCCGAGGCCGACAACTCCGACGTGGAGGAGATCACACCGGCGCAGAGGGTCGTGAGTACTCTACCCCCTCCCACCCCCGCGCCCATTCCGAAAGAGACTCCGGTTACCCCTTCGCCTCCGGGCCTAGGGAAAACCAAGCATACTGCTTCCATCACCCCACCTTCGGGCCCGGTGAAAAAGCATTACAAGTCTCCTGGCGGCTCGGGCTCGAGCCAGCCTCCTAGTGGCGCCGACAAACATTCTTCGGCGCCGAGGAAAACAAGTTCCGTTCCGAAGCCATCGGTGTCGAAACCTGGCCTCTCGGTGCCGACCAAACACAAATCCCTCGGCACCGACGCTTCCGTGTCGAAGCCTGCCTCGGCGCCGACCAAAAGATCTGACACCCCGAGAAAGCACGGCGCGGCTAAACCGACGAAGCCTTCGGTTCCGAAAACATCGGCACCGAGGGAGGAATCGGTGCCGGAGGAGCTTTTCACGCCGGATCCTCTTCAAAAGACTTTAACTAAGGATCCCAGGACTGGACATTCAACTTTGTCTTCCAAGAAAAGACTTTTGGACAAGCCAACTTCTCCTCCACCACCAAAACGGAAGGACTCTGCCACATCCCCCTTCAGAGTATCCTCTCCACCGCCTCCAACTCCTCCTCTTCCTCCTCCACCTCCACCTCCTCCCCCTCCATCTCCGCCCCCACCTTCTCCGCCCCCACCTTCTCCGCCCCCACCTTCTCCGCCCCCACCTTCTCCGCCCCCACCTTCTCCACCCTTGCCTCATCGGTCCCCAACACAGTCTCCGGACCCTGATGACCACGGAGATCCATTCTATGATCCCACAGATGTCCCGCAGGACCCCACTCCTCCGGGAACACTTGACCCATGGGAGGATTATCACAATCCCGATGTCCCAGATGTGCCTCAGGATGATCTCTATCAATCCAGGCTGTCTCCACCAGAGGACTCCCTGGGGTTCCACCACCTCTTACAACGGGCGGCACATTACCATGGGGTGGAATTACACAGTGATCCAGTTGAGGAAGACTTCCTACTTGACACATTTGACATAGCAGATAAATCCACCGCTATATTACCCATGCTTAAAGGGGTGACCAAGCATGCCACAGAGGTTTTCAAAGACCCCGTTAGAGCTAGGGTTTTAAACCCCAGAATAGAAAAGAAGTACAAGGCAGCCCCCACGGATCCTGTCTATATTAAAGGACCTGCGCCCCTAGACACACTAGTGGTTTCCACAGCTAGGAAGCGCTCCAACTCTCAGTCATCTGGTGAGGCTCCACCACCCGATAAGGAGTCCAAGCTTTTAGATGCGTCAGGCAAACGCACTGCCTCGCAGGCTGCCAATATGTGGCGCATCGCGAACACGCAGGCGCTGCTAGCAAGGTACGATAGAGCACACTATGATGAGCTGGAAGCTCTCATGCAGCATCTCCCGGAGAAATATAAGAATAAAGCTCATGAGCTAATACAAGAGGGAAAGATTATTACCAACACCTCTATTAAATGTGCACTTGACGCAGCAGACACGGCGTCCAGGGCCATAAACACCAGTGTCCTGCTTCGCCGTCACGCCTGGCTCAGAATTTCAGGCTTTAAACCAGAGGTCCAAGCATCTATCTTAAACCACCCTTTTGACCAACAACACTTATTTGGCCCAAAAGTAGACGAAGCCCTGGAAAAAATGAAGAAGGCTACAGACACGGCGAAGTCTATGGGAGCCCTGCAATCACAAACCCCTAGACGTTCCTTTCGCCGTTCCTCCTTTCGAGGCTCTGGCAGAGGTTACTCTTCCAATAGCGCCTCCACTTCCTACAAGTCCCCTCCTCAAAATACCTTCTCAAAGGACCACCAAAGAGGTGGATATAGAGGAAACAATAATAAAGGCAAGGGCAAAACCAACACCGCCCGTTCTGCCACACCGCCCACACAATGACTTTCCCCCGCTCCCCCCAGACCATTCCACTCCGGTCGGGGGCAGACTACAAGACTTCCTTCAAACCTGGGAGGCCATAACATCAGACAAATGGGTAACCCAAATTATTCGATCAGGGTACTGTCTCGAACTAACTTCTACCCCCCCCCAAATATTCCACCCAGACACCGTGCGATGTCACAAGAACATACCACTGAAACAAGAGGTACTCTCCCTCCTGCAAAAACACGCAATAGAGCAGGTACCCGTCGATCAGCAAAATCTAGGGGGCTACTCTCTGTACTTTCTCATACCGAAGAAAGACGAGACCCTACGGCCCATTCTAGACCTCCGGCCTCTAAATGCATACATACATTCAGACCATTTTCATATGGTAACTCTTCAGCAAGTTCTCCCACTCCTCCGTCAGGGCGACTTTCTCACTACACTGGACCTGAAAGACACATACTTTCATATCCCAATACACCCTGCTCACAGAAAGTACCTCCACTTTGTGGTAGACGGCCAACATTATCAGTTCAAGGTTCTCCCCTTCGGGGTCACAACCGCACCACGGGTGTTTACCAAATGCCTGGCAGTAGTGGCAGCACACCTCCGAAGACAAAACATTCACGTCTTCCCCTACCTGGACGACTGGCTCATAAAAGCCGCGTCCTACCACCAGTGTGTACAAAATACAAACACTACCATACAACTACTCCACCAGCTAGGCTTTACGGTGAATCACCAAAAGTCCCACTTGATACCGTCTCACACAAAGCAATACCTCGGTGCCACTATAGACACCTCAAAAGCTATAGCCTATCCCAACTCAGCCAGGATCGCAAGCATGCAAGCCCTGCGCCAAAAGTTCCTTCTTCAGCACTCTCTCCCAGCAAGAGTGTTCATGAAACTAATAGGGATGATGGCGTCTTGCATTTTCATAGTGCCTCATGCAAGACTTCACATGCGTCCACTCCAAGAGTGCCTAGCACGCCAGTGGAACCAGGCCCAGGGTCAGCTGACGGATCTGGTGTTGGTGGACGGCCGCACTCCTCGATCTCTGCAGTGGTGGAACACCACAAACCTTTCCAAAGGGCGACCGTTCCTGGACCCGGTTACTCAGGTGATTCTAACAACGGACGCATCGCTCTCCGGCTGGCGAGCGCATCTATTACACCTCACAGTGCAAGGTCTATGGACGCCACAACAGAGGTTACTCCACATCAACCATCTGGAGTTATTGGCGATCTTTCTAGCCCTGAAATCGTTTCAGAAACAAATTTCAGCCAAAGCAGTCCTAATTCGCACAGACAATATGACTGCAATGTATTATATTTAAAAACAGGGGGGGACACACTCTCCCCAGCTCTCCCGCTTAGCACAGAGCATATGGAGATGGGCAATTCCACAAAAAATCTTTCTCCTGGCACAACACGTCCCAGGCATACAAAACACCATGGCAGATCTGCTCAGCAGACAAACGCAGCAAATGCACAAATGGGAACTGCATCCACAAGTTCTTCACCCATTCTTCCACAAGTGGGGGCTTCCTCAGATAGACCTCTTCGCCACCCACGAAAACAAAAAATGCCCAAGCTTCACCGCCAGATACCCACACCCATTGTCCAAAGGCAATGCGATATGGATGAAATGGTCAGGCAAATTTGAATACGCCTTTCCACCTCTCCCGCTAATTCCATTAGTGGTAAGGAAGCTACAACAGCACTCCCTCAGACTCATTCTGGTAGCTCCAACATGGGCCAGGCAGCCGTGGTACACCACACTACTACAGCTATCGGTGGTACCACATCAAAAACTGCACCTGTCCCCATGCCTCCTAACCCAGAACCATGGAGAAATCAGGCACCCGGACCCAGCTCAGCTCAACCTTGCGATCTGGCTCCTGAAATCTTAGAATTTGGATACCTTAATCTTCCCCCTGATTGCATGAACATTATCAAGGAAGCCAGACGTCCTACCACTCGAGCATGCTATGCCGCAAAGTGGAAGAGATTTGTTGTTTACTGCCGTAACAATACAATCAACCCTTTAGATGTATCCATACAGCACATCATATGCTATCTGCTCCATCTTCAAAGGTGTAACCTGGCATATTCATCCATACGTCTACATCTAGCAGCAATTGCTGCTTACCTACAAAACAGACCGCATTTATCACTCTTCAGAGTGCCTGCTATTAAAGCCTTTATGGAAGGCCTTAAACGAGTAATTCCACCCAGGGCACCACCTTCCCCTGTATGGAATCTAAACGTAGTTCTTACAAGGCTAATGGGTCCGCCTTTCGAACCAATGCATAAATGTGAGCTACAGTTCCTCACTTGGAAAACAGCTTTCCTCGTAGCTATCACTTCCCTTAGAAGGGTTAGTGAAATACAAGCGTTCACTATACAAGAACCCTTTTTACAGATACATCACAGCAAGGTGATACTTCGCACAAATCCAAAATTTCTGCCCAAGGTCATTTCCCCCTTCCATCTTAATCAATCGGTGGAATTACCTTTTTTTCTCGCAACCTCAATCTGTTGCGGAAAGGGCTCTACATACACTTGATGTTAAAAGGGCTTTACTGTACTACATACAAAGAACGCAACCTTTCAGAAAGACTAAACAATTGTTTGTCTCCTTCTCTCCACCGCATAAAGGCAACCCCATCTCTAAATCAGGGATAGCTAGGTGGATTGTAAAGTGCATACAAATTTGCTATCACAAAGCAAAAAGAACATTATCTGTTCCACCTAAAGCCCACTCTACAAGAAAGATAGGGGCTTCTATGGCTTTTCTAGGGAACATACCCTTAGATGACATCTGCAAAGCAGCCACATGGTCAACACCGCACACCTTCACAAAACATTACTGTGTAGACGTGCACTCCAAACAACAAGCTAGTGTGGGCCAGGCTGTACTAAAGACACTATTTCAAACCACTGCAACGGATACCGGTGGTCGCCACTAGGGCTGGGTACTGCTATATAATCTATGCAAAGGTGTATAATCTGCAGCTCATATGCCTCGAACGGAATATGCTACTTACCAGTATTCATCTGTTCTTGGCATGTAGAGCTGCAGATCTATACACACCCACCCGCCTCCCCGGCTACCTTTATCCGTTCCAGTCCATCTTATTTAGATACAACACACATGGGTTTCTTACTATTATCACTACGCTCCAACTTTTCCCTGCTGGCGAAAAACAATCTGAGGATGGAGCCGAAGCCCATGCGCAGTACGGACCGAAGGAGGAGTCACCGAACTCGTGACTTCCAAAGACTGTCCAAGAAGAAAAACAAACTGCAAACATCCGGGCCCAACACCAGATGGCGATCTATGCAAAGGTGTATAGATCTGCAGCTCTACATGCCAAGAACACATGCATACTGGTAAGTAGCATATTCCTTCTCAGGTAAAGATCTTATTGACACTGGTGTATAGAGTCTCTGCGAAGTCCAGCTGAAGTAAAGGACATCAGGGGACCAGTAATTATTCCTCTTTGGGGGATCTGAGGGGAAGCCAAATCCAATCCAAGAGTTAGATTCTTCAAAGTTTGAAATCTTCTGTTTCAGTGTCAGTAAACTCAGAGCGCTGTATCAAAGAAAAGACCAGCAGAAGACTAAAAGAGAACCCATCCAATGCAGTGAGCAGAATATACATTTTCTCACAATATACAATGAATATAGAGAATGCAAGAAGGTTGTGTGAGCAAGTCCAGCAATAACCCCCTGGAGGTGCAATTAAAGTATTATTTTCTGCTTAGTTGCGCTCGCCAAAAGACCTTACGTTGCTCTTTGAGTCTTCACCCAAGGAAAGAGACTGACTGCAAAAAAAGATTAAAGCTGATGGTAGGAGGAGCAGATGCGACTTCCCTAAAGAAATGAGGTTCAGAGGGCAAATCAGCAGATACAGACTTGAAATGTAGGGTGGGGAAGATATTGGTAATGCCTCCTAATGGCTGGAGGAAGGGGATTAAATGTCAGACCATGGAATTGACAGTTAGCGCTGTATAGTGAAGGATGGAGTCTGCATAACTTTGGTACTGCGAGATTCTGTAATGCACAGTGAACATTTACTCAGGGCCTGATTTAGACTCTGCAGACCAGTTACTCCATCACTACAGTGACAGATGGCCTGTCCTCCGAAATATAAATCCCATAGTAGAAAATGGGATTTATATTTTGGCGGACGGGATATTCGTCACCATTGTGACAGAGGAACCCATCCACCGAGATCTAAATCCGGCCCTTAGCTTGTACTTGCGTGCATAATATTGTTTATGCAATAGTGACCTGGCAAGTAGTTGCTGACTATATTCACATTCTCCCCACCACCCCCTTGTATCAAGAACTGAGTGGACAAAGCCCTGAAGTTGTAGGCTTTAACCATATTTGAGACCATATAAAACAAGGTTGAGTAAGAGTAGATTAGTGTATTTACTTTTTTCTCGCATTTGGCATCTGGGCAGTTGGTTTAGGAATTGTTCCTGGGAGATTTTGAGAAAGTATGTGGAAAAAAAGTTAATTATTTTTTCTTCAAGCTTCCAATATGGTCTTAAATGATAAAAGAAACTCTGGGACATAAATTATGTACCTGAGACGATCTTGGATATGAGAAGAGGGACAGAAGAGACACGCTCAAAGTATAGCTCCAGATGAACATCCTGATAACCGGATTTGTCCACCACATGTGTAACTTCGAAGGGAGAACAAATATGAGGGGCTGCAAGATGAGTGAAAGAGATGGGAAATGTGGAAGATCATGCACATTTAATGACTTTAAATCACTCTTCCTTCCCAAAGTTTTGCGCTGGCAGGTCAGGGAATTTATTTGGGGAACAATGGAATGAATGCGCAAGTCTGGAGATGCAATGGATACACATGCATGACCCGGTAGAAGGGGATCTGTTTGGCATTTTTGAAGAGTTTAGGCTCCATTGCAGACCATCATCGATCCTTTTTCTGCTGCGCGCCTGTTTCCGGAAGGTGGCTAGAGGCAGGCGTTACTTCCTCAGTGCTGCTCCAAAATGTTCCTTTCTACAACTCCTGACCGACTGAAGTGTGAGTCTTTTTTGTAAAGGCTTGAGGTGTAATATAGAACTTGGGACTAGAAGTAAATGGTACCTTTTTGTAGAAACTGCTACATGAGTAACAGTAAACCTGCACATGTGAAGGGTCTGACATCCTGCTAAACAGAAACTTCTCCAATTGAATCACTTGCACAGAACTTTTACTTTTTGCAAGCCAGGTCTGGTGACTTAGAGGATTAATACGTCCACTGTAGGGGCCTGTGTTCGACCTCATGGTAACAGGTTCAAATACCAGCAGGTCCACACAGCCTTTTCACCCTTCTAAGGTCGATAAAATCAGTACAATGAGTTGAGTAACAATAAACATCTGTTATTCAACGCCAAGATACCCTTGGGTGAACAAACACTTTACAAATGCACGTTCTGTTATTTTGCCAGGAAAGATGCTTAGTGTTGGTGTCCATTATCAGAAAGTATGCATCAGATGGTGACAAGCTACCATATGACTATGCAGTGTAAGACAGTTGGGCCTTTAATGGAAAGAGTAGCTATTGACCAATCAGCCTCTTACGTCTATTACGACAGTGGCCTGGAAATTCAATGTCTAACCCGTTTTTTCCAGGAGAAAGACCGCAATGGGGCAGAAGCCCATGCACAGCAAACATTCTCCCTATGGACTGATACACCACATTAACATCTGCAGTAGGCAAGGTTTTTACAATTGGGGAAAGGGGTGGTTGTGTGATGGACCATCCATCTTGACCATCGTGGCCTATAAGAGACCGTACTTAAGACATTTAATTATAGACTTCTCTGAGTTACTCCAGCTTCACCCATCAATTCTGTAGTGCCGATATATTTGTCCCAACACAAACACACCCTTGTTTGCTCTGCTGACTGCACAGTTCCACAAACTTAATCCGCTTCCAATTGGTGGTGGAAATTTCTGGACCACCTGGAAACTCTCCTCCGGATTACTGAAAAGCACTGCGGAGCCATACTAATGGCCGATTGTGCACTATATTAACGCCACACAGTAACAAAAGGTAGCACACCAAATATAGAGGCCTTAAAATGTCCATATTATGAAGATATCCGGGACATCCACTTCTCTTGGTTAGGCGGTGTTAAGACAACAAAATGATTCAGCTGTATCATATATAGTTGGTGATAGTTGAGCTTGTCAGCAGCAAGCATTGTAGGTTTATTTCCACTTTGTAGCATCTGGTGAATTTAAGAATAATGTGCTGTGGTATGTTTTGAAGCGTGAATCTCCTCTACAAACGCATGCTGTGCATTATTCCCATTATTTTGCTACCTAGTGATTGGGTCCGAAATCTGTGTATAAAGTTAAGTTTGTTTTCTTCATAGCCATCGACTAAGTGGAGAGCTGAAAGACCTCCATATGACATCGAGCCTAAACCCACAAAACCCCCTCATGTAGTCGCCATCTTCAGTCTTTGTTCCACTGTTGGGTTCAGAAGTACAAAGTAAGCCCAGTCCACTTTAGTTCGAGGATACTGTATACTAAAACATGCCGAGGTTCATTGACCAGGATGGGTAGGATTTCAAACTGTTGAAAGGCCATTGACGCAACCTTGAGGAGAACGTCGAAAGACGCTGAATTGACCTCTAACACTGGAGTAAATTGGATTACTCTTAGGGAAATTTCGACCACAAGAAACCCGAGAATGTGTATTTGGGAAACATTTGGCATCTCTGGCAGTGACGCCGAAGAAGCACAGGCGAACAATGCCCCACACGGAAAACCACTGAGTTGGCAAGCTCATCGGAAATTGGGGAAGAAGGTGTCCTCAAAGCTGAAAAACAAAAAGTTGCCAGTTGAAGGAGTACAGAAGTGAAAAACCAGTCCACTAGATCGGAATACAAAGAAACCAGTGCAGACAAGCCTTAAGACCCTATTTCAACTAAAGCAATCGTGATTAGGAGAAAGGCAACAAGAAAGATAATTCTCCACCTCACGAGCGACCACAACATCTAAACTAAAGGAAAGGTGGTCCATACCGAAGGGCGAATGCAGCATCTCTTGCACAAAAGAATACCTTCTAAATCAGACACTTAAAGGACAAGGAGTGGAACATAACAAGGGGAGAAGAAATGCAATCTGATTAACCAGAGCAATAGCTAGAACAGGTCTATGAATACACATACTGGGATGATAAGATTACATGTATACCTGCTTAGTGATTGACATGTATCAATTAGTTCTGCGTGTCTTATGGTTAGTATAAACTGTTCAAGTATGGGGGGAGGAGCCTAGCGAGCAACCAAGATGGCCGCGTAGGTGCGAGGCTCCCGAGGACCTCCGCAGCCTCCTACATTTATCCTGAATTCATCCTGCCTCGATTGAGGGGACTGTGTTGGTGAGCCTGAGCTGAGGTGGTACCCGTTTTCCGTTCTCGAATCGGACCTCGGGTGCCGGAGTGAGCACCGATTGAAGTTTGCGGCCTTCTTCTCGCCGAACCCCGGATTTGCGTTGGGGGGTGACCCAGTGGCAAAGTGAACAACAACGGCGGGCCGGGCCTGGCGACTCGCGTAACCCGCACTTTCGCTTTCGCACCGTCTCTGCAAGTGAGATCGCGGAGCCTTTTGTGTTGGTGTGGCCTCGCTGGGGGACCCTGCCTGCCTGCCGGCTGTGACCCACCCCGCCGATCTGGGGTGGCCCCCCCCGGAGCTCGTGGCCCTGATTGCCTGCCCTCTACGGCGTTGCTGGTGCGATTGTGGGACCAGCGGCGATGGCCACGAAACAGGATGGAGATCGGTCAAAGACCAAGTCGACCCGGCGTGGCACCGTCCATCAGGCCAACAGCATGGACCGCTATACCCTCCAGAGGGGATCTCCCGGCGGACCGCACAAGTCCCCTGAGGGCCCTTCTGATGCCCCGGACTTGCCCACGGATCTGACTCTCCACGACGTCATGGGCGCCATTTCCGAGATGAAGGCCTCCGTGGGCCAGCGGTTCGACACCCTGGCACAGAAGATCGACGCGGTCCTTGTGGATGTTGGCCTGGTGAGGGCCGATCTTTCCAAGACCAACGATCGAGTTGATTCTTTGGCCCAAACCGCATCGGGCCTTACGACAGAGGTGGCGGCACTACAACTGGAGTTACGCCGGCTAAGTCAGGCGAGCGCACTTATGGATCGGCGCCTTGAGGATTCCGAGAGTCGGGCCCGGAGCAATAACATCCGCATCATCGGAGTACCCGAGGGACGGGAGGAAGCGGCGGCGGATCTATTTGTGGAGGACCTGGTCGCTACCCATCTCCAGCCTCGGGGACTGAGTAAATTCTTTGCTGTGGAGAGGGCCCACAGGGTTCCCGGGGGAAGGCCGAAGGTCGGAGCCCCTCCGCGACCTCTCATTGCCCGGATTTTTAACTTTCGGGACAGAGACGCGATCCTGCAAGCTTCCAGACTACATGGGCCGGTTAAGCTGGAAAATATGGAGGTGAACTTTTACCCTGATTTCACCCAAGCGGTCCAGAAGCAAAGACTGAGCTTCCTGGACGTCAAACGCCGACTCCGGGACCTGAACTTAAAATACGCCATGCTCTTCCCGGCCAAGCTGCGAGTGGAGGTGGATGGTCGCACGCACTTTTTTGATCGTCCCGAGGCGGCCGGGGACTGGCTGGACACTCTGTCTGGGGATCGTGATCGAGATGGCGGGGAGGGGGGCGGCGGGAGGAGACGGCCCACTGGATCGGGACTGAGGGGTCAATATTGGGCCTCACTCTGGACGAATACGATGCTACTTTCGATCAAGCGTCTGTCTTTGTACATTCCCCTCCCATGGAGGTTGTGTGGGGTCTAGAAGGGGTACTCTTTCCTCCTCTAGGGGGTCTAGCTAGTTTCATTCTATAGGGGCGACAGGCACACTGCAAGTTGGGGGGGCTGTCCGGGCTCATGCAGGGGTGCAGGGAGGGGGGAGTTTTGTTGGAGGGGGTGGGTTGGGGTGGGGTGTTCGTTTACACCACAAGGCAAACGTATTATTGTGTTAGCTCTACAGTGCTCTCTGGGGGACGAGTGATGACTTCTGTTTACGATGGGGGGTAGGGGACAGAGTTTGTTGTCCTGGAATGTTAATGGACTGGGGGACAGGATAAAACGAGGTGTGGTCCTGCAGTTCTTGAAACGAATTTCGCCCGATATAGTTTTTCTGCAGGAGACGCACCTCATTGGCAACTCCTTTTGCGCTATGAATCGACGGGGCTACCGCCTTGTGGCCCATTCGGGCTTCACGTCTGGTTCAAGGGGTGTGGGTATTATGGTTAAAAACTCGCTCCCGTTGGAGATTGATGAGGTGCGCCACGACGATAGGGGACGTTACACGGTTTTGGTGGGCAGAATGGAGGGCAGAGTGGTCGTTTTTGTGTCAGTATATGTCCCACCGGGGCTGCAGACGACCACCTTTGCGGACCTGGGGCGCCTCCTCCTTGGCCTTCCGGAGGGGATTCTAGTGGTGGGGGGGGATTTTAATGCTGTAGTTTCCGGAACTGTGGATAGTCACCCCCCTAGGGATCTCCCCCGGGCCCAAGCGTGGTTATCTGGTCTCTTGGATACCCTGGGGCTGGTGGATTGTTGGCGTTTAAAACATCCCACGCAGCTACAGTACACCTTCCATTCAGGGGCTCATGGTAGTCTCTCACGGCTAGATTATGTCCTGGTCCCAGCGGCTTATGTGGGGAGGGTGGGAGAGGTGCGCCATTTGGCACTGGGTATTTCGGACCACTCCCCGCTCTTGTTGCACTTTGATATTTTGCCGAGGGGAGAGGGTAGAGTGGTCCCGATCAATCCCTGGTACCTGCGTGACCCCACTATTCGCGCAGAGCTGATTAAATCCCTTAAGCGCTATTTTGACGAGAATGTGGGGTCTGTGTCATCGGCGGTCTCACTGTGGGAGGCGTTCAAGACAGTACTCCGAGGAGAGGCCCTGTCCCTTATTTCCCACTCCCGGAGGCGCGAGCGGGAGGAGGTGACCCGTGTTGAAGCTGAGATAACCGAGTTGGAGGGTGATCTAGAATGTGGGGTGACGGATGACAAATTACATGTTCTCCAACTCAAGCAAGCGGCCTATAAGGCCCTAGTCACGGAGGCGGCCAGGGGCCTCAGTAGAGAGCAACAGGGGAGACTGTATGATGTGGGTGATAAGGCTGGTAAATTGATTGCTTGGCTGGATAAAAAAAGAGAGAGCGAGTCGAGTTGTCCCGTTGATTGAGAAAATGAATGGTGTGTGTGTCACTGAACCGGAGGAAATTGTCTCCTGCTTCGCGGACCATTTCCGTGGGGTGTATTCTCCAGTGTCTTCCCGCTCTGAAGAGGATTCCCATGCCCTGCTCAGAGATATCGCGCTGCCTTCCCTTTCGGAGGAGGACAGAGTGTTGTTGGACGCCGCTCCAACCTCCGAAGAAATTGCCCTCGCCATACGCTCGGTCGCTTCCGGCAAGGCCATGGGTCCTAATGGTCTTCCCATCGAGTTGTATAAGCTGCGACCGGATACGCCGGCGCCGCATCTCCGTTCTATGTTCCTTGCGGCCCACTCGGTGGGTTCCCTCCCGCTAGACCAGCGTCTGGCTACCATCGTGGTTATCCACAAGGAGGGGAGGCCACGGGACCGGGTCACATCCTATCGACCCATTTCGTTATTGAATGCGGAGCCCAAAATTCTCGCCAAGGTTTTGGCCAATCGGCTGGTCGGCGTGGTGTGTGACTTGGTCCACCAGGACCAGTCCGGCTTTATTCCCCATCGTAACATAGCGCTTAACCTGCGGCGTTTGCATGGGGTGCTCGCACGTGTCCCGTTCATACGGGAGCCGGCCATCTTGGCATCCTTGGACGCCACTATGGCGTTTGACACACTTGAATGGCCATATATTTGGGCGACGCTCGCCAAATTTGGGTTTGGCCCAGGATTTATCAGCTGGGTTAAATTGTTGTACTCTGGCCCACTGGCGCAGGTGGTTGTGAACGGTAGAGTGTCGGCTCCGTTTGAGTTGGGCAGGGGCACGCGGCAGGGCTGCCAGTTATCGCCGCTCCTTTTTGCGCTTGCCTTGGAGCCCCTGGCGGAGTGGCTGCGGTGGGAACCTTCTATTCGTGGTCTCCGCTGGACCCCCGAGTATGAGGACCGCGTGTCTCTATACGCTGACGATATTCTCCTGTACCTGGCTTCCCCACGTAAATCACTGATAGTACTGGTTGATGTATTGCAATCATTTGGTCGTAACTCCGGCCTTGTCATCAACTGGGCTAAATCGTGCGTGTATGTTCTCTCTGGGGAGGCTCCTATCCTTCCGCGGGGCTGTCCTATCCAGATCGCCCCGCAGGGATTTAGGTACCTGGGTATCTTCATCACCCTGGACGCGGAGGCCCGGTATGATCGAAACCTGCTTCCCCCCCCTCCAGCGCCTGAAGGAGGATGTCGCGCGTTGGCGGCGTCTGCCGCTCTCGCCGCTCGGCCGGGCGGCATTGTTTAAGATGATGTCGCTGCCGCGTTTCCTGTACGCTCTGCAGAATGCAATGGACCTCGTCCCGGCGCGCTACTTCTGCGAGGTGGAGAGTTTGCAACGCCGCCTGTTCTGGGACGGGAGACCGCGTATCGCCCTGGCGAAGCTGACGCTCCCGTGGTATGACGGGGGATTGCCCTCCCGGATATTAAACGGTATTATTGGGCCTCCCAGCTGGCTGCGATTAATCACGGCCTATACGGGCCCGCCCTAAACCCGGCCTTTGAAATGGATAAGATGCTACTGCCGGGTGGTGACTATAATCGAGCGCTCTACTCCAGCTCGCTCGACGCACGTCTGACGGGCCCCACGCGTGTCATGGTACGAGTGTGGCACGCGCCTAATGTAGCGATGGGGTGGAAGGATCGTTTGACCCGGGCGTCACCACTGTACGCATCTGAGCAGTTGGGCTCCCTGTGGACCTCGAAGGGCTTCGAGAAGTGGGACATGATAGGCATCAGCAGGGTGGGGGATCTCTGGACGAGGGGGGGGATTCAAAACGTTCGAGATGCTGCAGACGGAATTCCAGTTGCAAGACAGGGAGTACTTTCGGTATATGCAGATCCGTCATGCACTACGCTCCGCCTTCCCGGACGTCGCCTCCATCCCGGAGTACTCCCCTCTGGAGGATAGAGTGCTGGATGGACATGTACCGGAAAGCACGATCTCGTTAATCTATAAAAAACTGACCGCTCGGGATTGCTGCTTGATCTTCGCGAGGCTTGGGTTGCCGATGGATTGGAGCTGGACGATGAGGACTGGGTCTCTGCGGTGGCCTCCCCGAAAGAGGTGGCCATACCGGCCCGCCTTCGCTTCGTCCAGCTCAAGATACTCCATAGGGTCTACATAACGGGGCCAAGGCTATTGCGTATGGGCTATGCTGTGGACGGGTTGTGTAAGCGTGGGTGTGGTTCTTTGGGGACCTTTCTTCATATTTTGTGGGAATGCCCAGAGGTGGAGCGATTCTGGCGTGGTGTGCATGAGGTCCTGCGGGTGGTTACGCGTGTGCCGCTGCTGCCCGAAGCGAGGAGATGCCTGTTGAACGTGTGGGAACCAACTGACTATTCGGCGCCACAGACGTGGTGGGTGACTCTGGGATATATGGTGGCCAAGCGCGATATTGCTCAACTGTGGGGTTCCCAGAGGTCCCCGACTGTTTCGGCCTGGAAGGAAAATATGGACTGGTGCATGTTTCGGGAAAAGGTGGTGTATGTAGCGAGAGGTAAGCCTGGGACATGGGTGAAAGTATGGGGCCCCTGGAACGCCTACCGCGGGGGAATCTGTGCCCCGCCGCTATTGCCCGATCCATCGCCTGCCCCGTCCCCTTAGCCGGTTTAGCTCTCCGGTACCGGGCACTGAGTCCACCCAGTCCCTGTTCTGACCTTCTCCCCCCCCCTTGATACTCCTATGGATTGGTAGGGTCCCCCCTCTAGAGGAGCACATGCTGCTGTTTTCGATCGTGGGTTGCCTTGTGGTTTGATTTTGTTTGTTGTTATTTATGTTAAAAAGAAACAGTCATGTGGGGTCCGGATGGTGTGGCCATCAACGCGGCTAACTCCTGTACGTTTCCCTTTGCCGCAGCCTGCGTTCTACTGTGTGTATCCTATGCTCCTCTTGTTTGCTAGCGGCCGGCCTGAAGGTTGTAGGCCCATCTTTGTATATTCTTTGAACTTTGTAATAAACGGTTTAAAAAAAAAAAAAAAAAAAGTATGATGTTTTTTGTCCGGGAACTTTTTTACAAGGAATGCCAAGAGCCCATGCAACTAGGACATTTCCTTACAATACCTTTTTTTTAGAGCAGCCACGTGGGCTTTAGTGCACATTTTACTAAACACTATTGTATTGTACAATCAAGGTGGAATAAAATATGCCTCAGCAATTTGCATCATCCAACATTCACATCCATCTATCAAGAGTGATACAGCTTTAAAATCCATGCTTAGCATGTGAATCTAGAGATTCTTGCTGCACATAGTTAACTTACCTAGAATAACACTTTGCTGATTAATACTTAAGATTCACATGTTCACCTCCAGCTGTGTAGTGATGGAGGGGAGGTGGTGCAAAAAAAGAAAGCGGAGAAAAAGTAATCTGAAGATGACTACCACGTGATGGGATATTTTTGGCTTACACCTAACATCATGTAAAGGTTCTTTTTGTCTGTGGTCTACAACCACTTCTACCTTTATATACAGTTTCTGGACCAAACTACTGAATGGCGTAATAATACATAGAAAGTGAATTTAGAGGAGTTTCAAGCGTCAAAACTATTTTTACCCATTTTATGTTACTTACAATCAGATTGCTTGAGAAACCAGATATGGCAAAAAACAT
Organism: Triturus cristatus; assembly: GCF_964204655.1. Taxonomy (NCBI): domain Eukaryota; kingdom Metazoa; phylum Chordata; class Amphibia; order Caudata; family Salamandridae; genus Triturus; species Triturus cristatus. The sequence continues at coordinate 841,079,287 of NC_140580.1, read as the reverse complement.
TTAGTTCTGTTTCCACTTCTAACTCGTCCTACATTGATTCCTATTTTCAGGTGAGGTTGGCGGTCAATTGGGGAATCTTCTGCAATTGTTTTGGAGTTGGATAACAGACCTGAGCATTAATGTGTCTGCTTTTACTTGACTGCTATTGTTCATGCAGAGAATAATTGCTCTGTGTTCAGACCACTAGAGCTTGACATCTTTTCTGTTTCCCTCACAGGCCTACAAAAACTGGGTCGCAAAGAACGGCGACGAAATGGTGTTACCCAGCCTGGGGCTTTCCAATAACCAGCTTTTTTATGTGGGGTTCGCCCAGGTAAAGCTCCATGTGCTCTCATCTTTGTGATTTTTGGAAGATCATAGGGTGGTTAGGCCTTTGCAAATGCTCTGGTTTATGTAGATGTACTTAGTGTTGTGCATATTTTAAATTACTAATCCTCCACCACTTTCAGGATTTGTAATTTAGAAAGTGCACCTTGAGAGACCGCACTACAAAGCTCTCTGCTCAGGTTTGAGACTTGTTTGCAACTTGTTGTTTTTTGAAGAAGTTTGAGTCACAAAACCTGTTGTGACTCCCCCTTTGGTCTGCAGTGCACCAGTCCATGGGCTCCAATTCTGATTACTTTCTTCCGCCATTGGGTACAGATGTTAGAGTTCTGCTCCTGCAACAATATGTTCCACAACAGTTGTCTGTGTACCAACTACTCATCCGTTGAACCCTGTAATGATATCATTTCTGCATCGGCAAGAGATTGCCCCTGCGTTGCTGTTATTTTGAACCCAACGGTCACCGACTGTTAGTCCTCGACGCACAGCACCACCTGGCTGTAGCACCCAATGAATCTTGAGTCTTCTCGTTGTCCTTTGGAGAATGCACTTTGGGCTAGCATATTGAACATACACTCCTCCAATTCTGCTCTAGGTGTAACACTAAATACCACTGGAGCGACCAGCCTCATGTCTGTAATTTGGGTCTCACTAGAGCTAGATCACACGGAGATCTCCTGTGACACCTGCCATGCCTTCTGCAGCAAAAAGACTCTCCGGTACTAGAGAGAAAGGCAATTAGCCTACCACAAGATGCAGCGACAAGCCTCATTGGAAATGCCCTACATCTTCAGGGCCAAGACACGCCACTGCCAAGGAGGAAGAGGCCTAGGCTTTTTCATTCCAGCAGCACAGGGAGGAGCGAGTCTGGGGGCCATCTTGTCGGAAGCTTTTGAGTTGGAGGATGAGTTGCAGGAGCTTGCAGTGCAACAGTTGCCAGCCCTGGGCCCAACAACCAGATCCGCTCCCAGTGCCTCTTCGTGTCAGGTGTCACTACATGGTGACCGAGTGAGTAAAGTTTTCCATTCAGACAAAATTATCCTCTATAATAAACCATGACATCTAGCTATTGAGCATACTCCAGGGTGTTGTTACATCGAACTAATTTACTTCCATCAACCCATGAATGCAGGTAAGACTGAAATTATCGTTTTGAAGAACCTTCTTCGGCCAGCAGAAGTGAAAGTTGCCTTTAGGAAATGCTGTCTTTGCTTTCAGCATAACACAGGCCTTCAACCTCTGTTCTCTGACGGGGGGTTAGAAACTATATCTCCATGCTGGCACCTCTATCATCCATTTTTTAAGTCGTCCAAAAGATCAGTGGGAATGGAGATAAAATGCTCTTTTCATGGCTTATGGTTTTCCATATTGATTGTTTTCTCGCTAAGAGAGCGTTGTATGCGTTTTATATTAGCAGGGTTTTGCTTATCTTTTTTGTGGTGATGTGTTTAATTCTAAATCAAATAATGATGATGTAACTGACAAATGGCCTGCCTGATGGTTGTAATAGTGTTTTCGGTTGGGTCTTCCTCTTTGACCTTCCATCGACATTGTACAATAGTCTCTGCATCTGTGGCTTTTATTGTACACCTCCTGCACTGGGAGACACCGTCTGGCACCATATGAGCTCCTACTTCATGTAATCACTCCTGTAAACAGAGTCTACTTCTGCCTTTAATATTTCAGCAGGTTCAACCCTTTGTATAAAACTAAAGCCGGATACAACTAGGGAAGGTCAGAAGTGAAATCTAAAGGAGGAACTGCATGAGATAATCAGTATTTCTGAAGTACCATTAAATCACAGCAGTTTGATGCACCTGCTGCTGAGAATATTTTGGAACTGGATAACCGCGTGTTTGAATCCTCGCATGGCCAATTAAGCTCTTCATGCTTAGTTCTAACACTGACCTACCCTCAAATATTGTCCTTCCCGAATGATGAGCTTTCTTGAATTTTCCCAAGTCACCAGGAACAGATTTGAAGAGAATCCTGTGGCCAACGGGAAATTAGCAGTTTCTTGAATGTGGTCAGGATTTCCGTATTCTTACAAGGAATGCTTGGCAGTGTAGTGTATCAAACTGTTCTACATCTGCATGAGGTTTCCTTCTTTAAAAACTATGCTTTAGTGAGTATTGGCGCCAGTAAATCAGGGCAAGAGTTTGTAGAACCAGGGCTTAATCATGTTGGGTGCTTTTTGATGGCCTGGGATGGTGATGCATTTGAGCTATTGGCTGCCTTCTGCATGTCCACATTCAGTATTGCTCCCCACTTAACCTAGGCGGTGCCTAGCCTCCAAATGATTTTGTAGTTGTGATTGGCTTCCAACTAGAAGTTTGCAATCGAGCAGGGACTCTACTTTCTCTTAGAATCAACTCTGATGCCTTAAATTTGGAGGAGAATTGGTGAAGCCCTATCTCCCCAGGAGTAAACAGCAGGGCTAAGTCTAGAATGAACACTACAGATACAAGAACGTGCATGTCCAGAACTACTGATAAAGGTGATCAGTATCCTCCAGCAAAAGGAGAGCATTTGGACGGCATTGCTGGCGTGTGATAGATTGGGGTAGAATCGTTGTGGGTTTCTCTCACCCCAATCATTCTGTGAGGAAGAAGTAGCTCTGGAACTGTTAAGCATGACCTGCATGCATCTAACACTTACTAATCTTCCCTGTGCCTCAGTGCTGTACTGCCTAAGGTACAACCCTCTGTGGGTCATGTGCCAAGACAATCTCCCTATGTTTTGGTCTTGACTGGATATATTCCCCCCAGGCCCCCACGTCATCTTGGTGGACTGTCAGGTGAAAACCTTGTTATTTCGAGGTGATGGTCAAGGTAGTTCAGCACCTCAATTGTTTCCAGTATGGAAAGAAAGGGAGGGAGCCATTTTCTGTATTTAGTGGTTGAGCCCCTGAGGTAGGGAAGTAGGGAGGACCAGGGAATTGGTAATTGGTCACCTAGCTGGCCTGTTGTGATCATCCCTGGGTAGGTCGGGTAATATTGTGCTCTTTACACCTTATGTGTTGGACCCACTATGGCCGAGTGCTGGGGTGTGTCCTTCTCCCAAATAAATGCAAGCGTGTCCTTAGACTGGTATCAAGGCAGGTACAGATAAGCTAAGAAAGATCCCTATTATCGTATCACACTAGAAGGCTAGATAACCACGCCTCCAGAATGTATATGTGAAAGGCAGGAGCTCTGGCATGCGCTTGGTGTTTGTTGGTGGCCACTGGGTAGGAGAGATATAGTGAACCTGGTTCTCAGGTTGTGGCTTTGCTAAGGGAAAAGGCAATTAATTGTAGCTGTTAGTTTTAAAACTGTGCTTGGAGGAACATTCATGTTCAGGACAGGGACCCTCACCATTTTTAAATCCTCACGTCGCCCCGCTCTGTAGTCCCAATCTATATGGAGAGCGAACTACGTTTTGTTTACTGAAGGGACCAAAGATACTACGCAATATATTGTCAAATCATAGAGGCATTATAGTTGGCGCAACCATTAATGTAATAAAATGTTTGCTTAATTTTGTTTTTACAGGTATGGTGTTCTGTCCGCACCCCAGAAAGCTCCCACGAGGGGCTGATCACCGACCCTCACAGTCCATCCCGCTTCAGAGTCATTGGCACGGTCTCCAACTCGCCAGAGTTCTCACGACATTTCAGGTGCCCGGCAGGGTCTGCCATGAATCCGGTGGACAAGTGTGAAGTCTGGTGAGCAGAGCAGAACCATTCCTCCACCTGGGAGGGAGAACTGGAGAGGACAACCAGATGTAGCAAAGGCATAGACTGCAACAGCTGCCCACAGACTCGGTTCCCACCGTTCTGCTCTCCCCACCTATATTTTTTTCCATCCTGGCGGGGTTGATGTCCAGAGTTCTCTCTCCCTGTGCTCCCCACTCTGCTCTTAATATGGACTGGACATTTTTGAAGGATTTGAAGTGTTTCTAGCAGGAATTGGGGCATTCCTCACAATTCTTCTCGAACAACCCTATGTGATAAATCTGTGGTTGTGTAAAGTTTTATATGTATGTGGTTTGTTAGTTGAACGGGTCATATGCATGTGTATTTATACACAAGATTATATTTCATTGCTTTCAAAGTTCTCTTGATTTATGACTAAAAAAAGCTCCTCGCTGCCTAATTCTGGGATATTTCCACAGCGACAATCCATGGATTTTGGATTGCTCTACAGTAAATGCTTTGTTATTCAAAGAACACCACTACCAGGAACAGTTTAACGACCTGGACGGAATCTACCATGTTTGTTTCTGTCCCAATAAAAAAAATAGCTTTGGCATTGAATAAGGTTGTTTTACAACTGTATGTGATGTTTTGGAGAAGACTGCAGTTTTAGGAGTTCTGCAACTGAGCTTTGATTGCAGCTTACTGCCCAAGTGCCTTCTGCATGGGCTTCTCCAGCACAAATTGAACGTACTACTTTTTTTCCCCACAATGTAATTTATTGCGTTTGCCGCAGGAGATCTTTTCCGTTTTCAAGGAGTCATTGGTGTTACCATAGATACATGTTGAGGGACAAAAGGATGTTGGAGGTGATGCCAAATCCTGTTGGTCATGTGAAGGGGAGATCAATGCAATAACTGAGCTGGGAATGCGATGTGTCAAGAATTAGGTACTTTAAAAGAGTTGTGCATGGTGGGAACAATGTCGGGTAGTTCTGCACATTTGGGACTAATCCTCATCAGGCCAGTGTATCTGTAATGCAGCAGGTGTTGGGGGGGGGGTAAGTGAGCGACACGTCATCCCCATCCTGAGATCGGACGGCTTTCAGAGGATCAATTAATCAGAAAAACAAATGTTTTGCTCTGTATGAATGTATGGCGTCTTGATACTGGGGTAGCGGATATATTGTTCTTACAGGTGGATATAAATTTGCTACGATCCTAGAGTGCGGCACATCTCGATTATGAGGTTTATCATCCGGAATGTGGAAGTTCTTGCACTTTGCACAGCCCTAGCCACTTTGGTAAACTCTAACTTTGATCTACAGATTAAAATTCCTGTTCTATATAGATACACATGCATAGACCTATAGACAAACGTTCAGTGCTTTCCAGAGACAGTTTGGGAAAAATATATATTTTTGATTTTTTTTGTGGAGTACACTGGAACTTTTCAGGGACTTAACTCTTTGTGTATTTATTGTACTTTTCTGATGTAACACTGTGTATGTGGGAAAATTGAAGAGGCCTTAATAGTTTCTACGTTGCCTTAAAGAAGAGAGAGTGTGAATTGGAGAAGATGTAGATTTCCTTGATCTCTGTCCCCATCCCAGATGCCGATACTCTCTTGTTTGTAAATAATCTCTCACCAGCCTCCTTGCTCGTTTTATCTTCTCAAAGCGTCACTTGCAAACTTGAGCCTGATCCTATTGGTTTCAACTTTTACTTTCTTGCTGTTGACTTATGCGTATGACATTCCACCTGTTGCTGTGTTATCTCTTAAATTTGAACATTTAATCTCCCATCGCCCAGCATGCTACGATTTCTCACAAGTTTTATCGTTTTGATGTAGATTTCGCATGAGGTGCAGGATTTGACGTAGATTTCTGATTGAACTGCACCTACAGCACTGTGTAGGGTGACAGTTCCCCTACCCATGGAGAACATTCTGTATCTTAGTGCTGGAGTAATATGGTCTAGCTTGTCAGTTTATGAAAAGGGAGATGCAAGCATACTAAATATATAGATAATGTAAATCTGCATGTTTTTCTTGTCAGATATTATTTTGGCCAATGGACGAGGGAGAAAGGATGGTTATCATTTAGTTACAACAAAAACAGCCATATTCCCAATATGCTGCATAATGGAGATTGCACTTGCTTCCTTGTGGGTGGGTTCTAACTTCTAACCAAACACCTTTGTATCCCCCCCTTGTCTTGTAACACTGCTTTAAATGGTGCGGGAATGATTATGTGCATTTTCTTGTGACCAAATTTCCCACTTTTTCACACCTCCGACTTTGGCACACATTGGAAAATCATGAGCATCTCAAAAGGTGTACAGCCATTGCCTTTGAGAAATTAAGGCGCAGAAGATTTCACAGCCTGCTCAAGGGCACAATCTCTGAACTTTACCTTGGGTGCTCCTTGAGGCAGCAGAGGGCCTCACATTAGTTCCAAACAAGATTGTGTTCATTGGACAAGAGGGGCCACTCGGAAGAGTATTGCATTTTACATGGACAAGCTTAGAACCCAGTGGGAGGGATGAGAAGGTACAATTGTTTGTGGGACTCGACTGCAAAAGTTGGGTGGACAACTTCTGCTTTGTAGTCTGTGCCAGCCCTTTTGGTCCCATGATCTTGTGGGATTTCCTCCACGATTCTAAATGTGCATCCTTGTAGTCTTTTCTCTCTCACCTCACCAGGGCAGCTCCTTGATGGAACCCGGGTGGATTACACTCAGAGCTCTAATTTAGATTTGCAGTTGCTAAGCCTCTTGCAGATTTAGACACATTGGATTTCACATTTGTTTAAGGTTGGTTTTCAGGAAACCGTGTGGATGGGACAACGTTGAGCTTGAAGGCTGAAAAGAGATTTGTTTGGCTAGAATGCAAAGTACTTCCTCTGAGTCCCTAATGTTTGAGCCAACTGCTTTGAGTGGTCTGGGTCTTGTATCTTTTGCCTTCGCTGGGACACTGAAGCCACTGGTCCCAGCATGCGTGGTGGTTAACTTGAGAGATGAAAAAGGGAGTTTATTACGCTGCAGTGCTGATGGCACTGAAAAAAAACACCACCGTTCCTCAGCTCAAGTCACAAACATGCCAGCTAGCATTACGTCAATGGGGATCACCTTCCTTTCAGCAGCTAAGCATTTAAGTCAATAGCACTTTTGGGCAGGGTACCAACAGTATAAATTAGTCTTACCACAGATCAGCAGAGCAGGTTTCTTTTTCCTGTTTAAAAGACCACACTCCAGACTCCTTTCCTGAATACAGGGTGACCTTTAGATTATTTTCTGACCACGAGCCTTCACTATTGGTCACTGCTTTCTTACTCATAGCGAGGCTCTGAAGTCTGCCGAGTAGAGCCCAATTTTGTGCCATCAGCTTACAACAGTAAGCAACGTAACAGAGGCTTTTGCAATTATGCTTTGCTTTCTGGCCTTCTAATGTAGATGAAACAAATTGCTCGGGCTGAAGACTGAGACTTGGGAAGAATCTATTATTTTAAGGTGCACTGTGGTGCTTACCTTTGTCTTAATCTGTACAATTGAGAATTCCCCCTTCCCCAGTGTCAGGAAAGTGTCTTAGATCTTTGGTTCTTGCAATGGCTCATCAGTCCAATCTGGCTATACTTATTATATTTTGTAGTGTTTTTTTCTCTCTTCTAAATCTTCATCCTATACTAGACTCTCTATTGCTGCTCTCTGCTTCTCCCTCTTTTATCTTTGTCTCACAGATGCTTTAGGGTTAGAGGTACCAGGGATCAGGCCATAATGCTTATAGGGACTGTAAGCCAGAGCAAGATGCTTCAATTAGAGGAAAAATGGAAAAAATATAGAGGGAAATCCGTTTGATTACTTGGTAAGATTGTGTATTTTGTGTCCTACGCCATGTTATTTTTGTATTTTCTGTTTCTGAACTGGCCTTTAACCACTTGGGTAGTTTAGAGCTAAACAGACTGCTCGCCCACAGAAAAACATGGCCTTGGTTTGGAAAGATTCCCCCATTTTTATTCCTGAAAGATGGGAGGGGTTTTTCTATTTGTGGTTAAACTTATTTTTGATCAATGTGGATGCCTTGATTGAAATAAATGCTTTTTACATTGGATAAGAAGTTGCTGTCTGTATTATTTCATTTATGTGGGTTCAGTGCTACTGTAAAGGAGTGACTTGGTGCGAAATTTGTCAGCATTGTGTGTGTACTCCACAACATAGATAAGTTAGGAATGGTATGCTTTCTAAGACTTCATAATGACCGTCACACTATTTTCACAAGCTAGCTCGTAAACTGCAAAGCAAGGACAGACTCTGAAGAAACGTACAATCCAAAAAGTATTTATTTAAAAATGGGAGTTGACAAGTGAGTGTATGGTTTATTTCTAATCAATATGCTACACCAATAATTACACTAATATTAATTTTTTAACCACAGAATAGCGATGGCGCAGTGTTTCTAGAACCTATACAATCAGTTTTTAGAATTCATTTTACAGGATTGTCAAATAAAAATGAGCACAGTGAATAACGGTAAGAAAACAAATCTGCAAATTTTCAGTTTTGCACCCCACTTCAGCCATGTTTTCAAATGACATGTAATAGTATATCGTACATGATACAATATTGGGATTATTGAGTACCTCGGTATGGATGTTTCAAAGAACACTATGCACTTGCAAATGAAAACAAGGTTTTGTGAGACATGACAAAGCAGAGCTATGTTTTAAATGGAAAGGGTGAATGTGACATTTAGGAGTGTCTTAATGCCAACGCTTATAGAAAAAAAGATGAACAGAAGTTGGGAACTGCGAACAAGAGGAATCGATACTTTCAATTATAGTCCGAGAGTATCAAATTTACTCCCATTAATGATTTTTAGGTCGAGCCTGGGCAGCGCATGCCCTGCTCTGCGAGGCATGCTGTATTCAGGTATGGACTTGAAGCTCTGCCCATCTTTTCAATTGTTTCCTGTTAATGTCGTTTCTAAATGGTTGCTTTTGATTCATGAATAGGTTTAGTAGTCCCTCCTTATAACTGCCTTTCTTGCATTTGTAATCTCTCGTAAGGACTTTTTACTTGTGGTGTTACACGGTCTGTTTTATCTACAGTCTGTGAGCACTATTTGCTTTAATGATTTTCCCTATTGCAGGCACAAAGTGCTTTCCTGCAAGGGTGCCTGCTTTACCTCCGGGCTCGGCGCTACGGATTCAGCACGGCGCCGCTTTTACATTTTTATTAATGGACCAACTTGACTAACAAATGCATTTTTGGAAAAGCAACCCATACCACGCTTTCACTTTATTCGCAGCCGTGCAACTTTCTTTAGACGAGCCTCGTCTAAAGAAAGGGGTGTGGCCACCATTAAACTGAAAGAGCACCCTGGGGCACTTTTATGAACATTTCTTTGTCCACTTGACAAATGTTTTTTGTTTTTGTGTGATAGAGACCCATTCAGTACTTTCACTTTAATGGCGGCCGCGCACTGAAATGTGGGCTGCCATCATTAAAGTGAAAGCACTGCATGGGGCGCTTATATAAGCATTTGCAATGTAATAGGTCTCGCATTTGCGAGAGTTTAAGCTATTGGCATTGTAATTGACAATGCCTTAATAAAAGGCATTGTTATTTACAATGCCAATATCATAAACTCTTGCAAATGCGAGACCTATTGAAATTCAAATACTTGTTTACCATTTTATGTTCATACGATAAATTAAAAGGAACAGTGGTGTTACTGTAATCTTTAATTAGTTACAAGGCTTTACTGGGGCAAGTTTGAAATGAGTTGTCAGTTTACTAAGGACGTCAGGTGTGCAGATGAAGCTATTCGAGAAGAATTGAGATGTCTTTAATTCCCACTCAAGAAATCCCTCTGTCTGTGCAGAGGCGCTTTGGGCTAAAACCTACTGCCATTGTTCAGTGATCATGTGAGGCCTAATGCAATGACTGAACCTCCATGGGAGCATACTACTTGTTGAAATATAGCCCAGTAGAAAATATAGAAGTGTTGTAAATGACGAGGAAAATTTATCTTGGAAGATTTGAACGCATTCCAAAATAAGTGTAAAAAAAAAAGTTATCTAAAGTGCAACACCGAAAAATACTGAATAATCCAAGTGCAAAATGAAAGTGCTATGAAAGTACAGGTGTATGAATGCCGCCCTCGCTGCACTTCCGTCTTTCATACCGAGTACCACCTACTTGGGCGTGGAAATATTCTCCTGAAGTTTATCAGACTGGTTGCTTAAAATATTTTAAGACTTAATATCACCTGGTCAGTAATGTAAGTAGACTCTTCCTCGGATAGACCAACCTCCTAAAATGGCTCCCCCTCTTTACTGATGACTTTTCCAGGTCCCTTCTACATAACTCACAGAATGTTGAGCGTCGTTGTCGAGACTCAAATCTGAAAGAAACACGTTAGTTAGATTCCTCACCTTAGAATATCCCCAGGCGTCAGACTGGATCCGGAAGATTTTTCGTCAGCAATACCCCTTGCGCGTCGCTAGGCGTCGTCTGCGGCTCCGCGTCCGTCGTCGGCGTCGTGCGCCGGAATGACGTCGTCGGAGTACTTAGACGCCGCCCTCGCGCGCTGACGTTAGTTCTTCTTTTTTCCGCGCCAGTAAGCGCAGATCCGGGAGAGCTACCCCTTTTAGTCTTTTTTGACTAAGTTTTTTGATCTTGTCTCGACTCCGGTGCCGGTAGGATGCCTGGTTTTAAAGCCTGTGCTGACTGCAACCACCTGATGTCGGTTACGGATCATCACCGCCGGTGCCTTTACTGTTTGGGCCTCGACCACGACGCGGAGTCGTGTTCGGACTGCAAGGCCCTGACCTCGAAGGCTAGACGGGAGCGGTCCCGTAAGCTCCTCGAGCTTCGCCGTTCAGCGCCCCGCTCGATCCCGGTCCAGGAGGAGGTCCAAGGATTGGTTGCGGAGCCACAGCCGACGTCCTCATCGATCGTCTGGCTCCAAGTCTTCGGGTAAGTCAAAGCAGTCCAAGAGGCGACACCGCTCTTCGGACTCCCCTCGCCGGTCGCGCGACTCGGCCGAGGGTCAGGGTGGTTCCACCCCCGCGGCTCCAGCGGAGCCGCAGGCGCCGCGCAAGTCCCCATACCCGCCGGTCCCTGGGACTGACGCGACGCCGGCGGAAGTCAGTGCCTTCCTCTCGGCCATGTGGAACCTGGCTCCGCCGTCGACGCCCGCTGGCGTGCCTTCGGGCCCCGCGGACCCGACTGGGCAACCTTGCCTGCCGGCGGCTCCGGCCCCGGCGCCGGCTCCGGCCTCGATGCCGCAAGTGCCCGAGGGACTCGTCCCGCCGACGCCGGTCGACCTCGTCACGCCTCCTCCGCCGGCGTCGACACCGGTTCCACCTCCGACGCCGGCTCCGCTCGGCGTCGTGCCCCAGTTCAGCCCCGCTCCGGACCTGGCGCCGTTACGGCATCGATGGACGCGTACGGCGCCGCTGGAGACACATTATGTCTATCGTCCGGCTCCGATCCTTCCTCCTGTTTACCAGGAATCGGATGACGGGGGCGAATGGGAGGGGTCCGAGGATCCTATGGCCGTTCAGGCTCAGCTGTCACAGGACTGGGCAGATGAACTGGGGGAGGCCAGTGGTCTGGATACCTCACCAGACACTGGATTCATCTCTCCTCCGACTGTGGCTTCGGAGGAGGGTGCTGCTTTCTCTGTGGTGCTGCGCAAGGCGGCCGCAGCCCTTGGGCTCGAGCTGCCTGCCGTGGCTGTGAGAACTAACGTCCTCACTGAGGTGCTTCAGTCTGCAGCAAGCTCCACTGAGCCTCTGCTGCAATTCAATGAGGCCCTCATTGACGTTCTGCAGGGCACCTGGTCCAAGCCCTCCACAGTTCCTCCTGTGGACAGGAACGTCGACAGGCGCCACCGCCCTGCTCCGGGCGACCCCAGTTTTCTGTCCCAACACCCCACCCCCGAGAGCCTGGTTATCCAGGCTTCTACCTACCAATCCTCCTTCCCGACCGCTCCGCCGGACCGGGATTTCAAGAGACTGGAACAGTTTGGCAAAAAGCTGTTCTCCTCCCTTAGTTTGGGCCTGCGGTCCTTGAACACCGCCTGTCTTTTGGACCGTTATTCCCACTCTCTGTGGGATACGGTGGAGGACGTGCTGCCCCTGTGTCCGGAGGAGGTCCAGACACGACTTACCCAGGCTCTGGCCGATGGGAGGGATGCAGCGCGACATGCTATCAGATGTGGGCTTGACACTACGGACTCGCTGGGTAGGGCGATTTCTACCACGGTGGCGCTCAGACATCACGCCTGGCTGCGGTCCACGTCCTTTTCGGGAGATGTCCAGAGCACTCTCATGGACATGCCCTTTGATGGCACTCGCCTTTTTGGTAAGAAAGCGGACAGTGCGCTGAATCGCTTTAAGGACTCCTGGGCTACGGCCAAGTCCTTGGGCCTCTCGGCCCCGCGGTCGCAAACTTCCGCCTTTCGCCCCTTTTGTGGCCAAGGAAGGGGTGCCTCCTCACGTCCGCCTAGCCACCAGCCGCAGAACCAACCTGCGCGCGGTCGCGGACGTGGTTTCCGCCGAGGCGGTTCTGGAGGACGACGCGGTCAGCCCACATCCACCCCGGCAGCATCCGCCTCAAAGCCTTCCTAGTCCGAGCTTTCAGGCCCATTCCACGCCAGTGGGCGGCAGAGTTTGCCATCACCTGCTTCACTGGCGGTCCATAACATCGGACAGGTGGGTGCTGCAAATCGTCCGAAGGGGCTACTCCCTCCCCTTCGAGACGACCCCTCCAGCCATGCCACCGCAGCACCACCGTATCTCGGGGGATCATTTGAATCTTCTCCACGAGGAAGTTTCGGCCCTCTTGGCCAAGGGGGCCGTCGAGCGCGTTCCGAGCCCAGAAGTAGGTCGTGGTTGTTATTCCCACTACTTTCTGGTTCCCAAGAAGGGCAAAGGGGGCCTACGCCCTATCTTGGACCTCCGGAACGTCAATGCCTTCCTCCGGAAGGAAAGGTTCAAGATGTTAACTTTGGCTCAGGTTCTAGCTGCCCTAGACCCTGGAGACTGGATGGTAGCGTTGGACTTGCAGGACGCATATTTCCACATCCCTGTCCTGCCGGCCCACCGGCGTTACCTGCGGTTCACGGTGGGTCAAGAGCACTTTCAGTTTACCGTGCTCCCCTTCGGCCTTAACAGTGCCCCTCGGGTGTTCACGAAAGTGATGGCGGTGGTCACAGCTCATCTGCGCAGATCAGGGGTTCCAGTCTTCCCCTATCTCGACGACTGGTTGTTGAAGGTGGGCTCGCCCCAGGCAGTCGTCTCCCACCTCCAGACTACGGCGGATCTCCTGCATTTGCTGGGGTTTTCCATCAATGTGCCGAAGTCACACCTGCGTCCCTCTCGGAAGCTCCTCTTCATCGGAGCGGTTCTCGATTCGGCGCAGTTCTGGGTCTATCCGCCGGAACAGCGGGTCCGGGATATTCAGGCCCTGATTCCCATCTTTCGGCCTCTATCCTGGGTTTCGGTCAGGCTAGTGTTGCGGCTTCTGGGGCTGATGGCCTCCTGCATCCTACTAGTGCATCAAGCCAGGCGGCGCATGCGGGCTCTGCAGTGGGACCTGACGTTTCAGTGGGCCCAGCATCACGGCAACCTGTCCGACCATGTCTTGATCTCGGAGGGCACTGCACAGCAGTTGCAGTGATGGCTCACGGACCGCGATTGGGTACGGGCAAGAGCCTCTCCCTTCCCCAACCGGAGCACGTCGTAGTGACGGATGCGTCCCTCCTGGGATGGGGTGGCCATATGGGAGAGACGGAGATCAGAGGCCTCTGGTCTCCGGCGGAGTCTCGCCTCCACATCAACCTGTTGGAGTTGAGAGCGATCCGACTTGCACTGAAAGCCTTCCTTCCCTCTGTCAGGGGAAGTGTCGTGCAGGTGTTCACGGACAACACCACCGCCATGTGGTATTGCAACAAACAGGGAGGGGTGGGGTCGTGGACCCTTTGTCAGGAGGCTCTGCGCCTCTGGACGTGGCTGGAACACCAGGGCGTCACCCTAGTGGTTCAACATCTGGCGGGCTCTCTGAATGCCAGAGCAGACTAACTCAGCCGCCGGTGCATGATGGATCACGAATGGCGTCTGAACTCTGACGTGGCGCAAGGTCTCTTTCAGCAGTGGGGAGAGCCTTGGTTAGATTTATTCGCCACCGAAGAGAACGCGCAATGTCAGCAGTTCTGCGCGTTGGAATTTCCAAGGCGGCACTCGCTCGGCGACGCTTTTCGTCACGAGTGGAGTTGCGGTCTGTTGTACGCCTTTCCGCCTATACCACTTCTGCCCAGAGTGCTGAAGAAGATCAGGCACGACCGGGCCCAAGTCATCTTGGTGGCCCCGGATTGGGCACGAAGGTACTGGTATCCCGAGCTACTCAGTATGTTGACCGATCCTCCGATACGTCTGCCCCTTCGGGAGGATCTTCTGTCGCAGCAGCAGGGGACGGTCCTACACCCGAACCTGTCCAGCCTCCACCTCCATGCGTGGAGATTGAGCGGCGGCAGTTGATGCCATTTGACTTGCCTCCTGAAGTCTGTGATATCATTCTGGCAGCCAGGCGGCCCTCCACAAAGACGGTATACGCCTGCCGGTGGAACAAATTTGTGGCATGGTGCACAGCAAAGGCTGTGGATCCCCTTTCCGCCCCTCTTTCTGAGGTTCTCCTCTTTCTTCTTTCTTTGGCCTGGCAGGGCTCTGCCCTGGGCACCTTGAAAGGTTATCTTGCTGCCATCTCTGCCTTCTTGCGGCTTCCTGATCAGCCTTCTCTTTTCAAGTCCCCTGTAGTTACACGCTTTCTAAAAGGCATTACTCACAGGTTCCCTCCTGTGCCTTTTGTAATGCCTCAGTGGGACTTGAATCTTGTTCTCACATTTCTAATGTGCGCTCCCTTTGAGCCTCTTCATAATTGTCCTCTTCGTCTGCTGACGCTTAAGACTGCTTTTCTGGTAGCCATCACCTCGGCTAGACGGGTGAGTGAGCTCCAGGCTTTATCATCAAAGCCTCCTTTTCTATCTGTTCATCCGGACAAGGTTGTCCTTCGGCCTCGTCCTTCCTTCCTACCGAAAGTGGTGACCCCCTTTCATCTTGGGCAGTCTGTCACCTTGCCTACCTTCTTTCCGCCTCCGCATCCTTCCAAAGAGGAAGAGAGGCTCCACCGTCTGGACCCAAAACGTGCGCTCTCCTTTTATCTGGACCGCACAAAGCGGTTCCGGGTGGACGACCAACTTT
Source organism: Triturus cristatus (assembly GCF_964204655.1). Classification (NCBI taxonomy): domain Eukaryota; kingdom Metazoa; phylum Chordata; class Amphibia; order Caudata; family Salamandridae; genus Triturus; species Triturus cristatus. The sequence continues at coordinate 841,064,025 of NC_140580.1, read as the reverse complement.
TCGTTGGATACGTGGGTGCTAAGAACGGGAAAGCTGTGCACAAACGGACCATCTCTCGGTGGGTCGTTTTGTGCATCAAAATTTGTTATTCATTGGCAAAAAAGGACCCTCCTGTTGGGCTGCGCGCCCATTCTACTCGGGCCACAGCGGCTACTACTGCTTTGGGACGGGGTGTCCCTTTGCAGGACATCTGTCAGGCGGCGACGTGGGCTTCGCTACACACGTTTGCCAGGCATTATTGCCTTGACAGCCAAGTCCGGAGGGATGGCTTCTTTGGCCGTTCTGTCCTCCAGGACATTCTGGTGTGATCTTGGTTCGCAGACCCACCTCCGGGGATGGTATTGCTTGGGTATCTATTCTAAGTTGAGGAATCTAACTAACGTGTTTCTTTCAGATGAACAAGTTACTTACCTTCGGTAACGATGTATCTGTAAGAAACATTAGTTAGATTCCTCACCGACCCACCCATCCTCCCCGTTCTGCGAACTGACATCTAGGGTTAAGGTTATCCTTTTCAGGCCCCTAGATTTTATTTTTGGCACCAGTGTCGGTCTTTTGCATGGCTCTGCGTTCCTGGCGCGGAAAGCTATGTACAAGAACTGACGTCAGCGCGCGAGGGCGGCGTCTAAGTACTCCGACGTCATTCCGGCGCACAACGCCGACGACGGACGCGGAGCCGCAGACGCCTAGCGACGCGCAAGGGGTATTGCTGACGAAAAATCTTCCGGATCCAGTCTGACGCCTGGGGATATTCTAAGGTGAGGAATCTAACTAACTAATGTTTCTTACAGATACATCGTTACCGAAGGTAAGTAACTTGTTCATCAGGTTACCAAGTCTGAGGCCGACCCCTCTAGCCGTAAGATTACATCCTCTCCCCTTCAAAGACAATTGCTCTCTTTTCAGTTAGTGAAACCTTCAACAATAATTTGTAATTTTGAATTCCACAACTTAAATTGTTTATCACAATAGTGTTATATCTCTTGAATACACCAAACCAAAGATAAAACTAATTTCAGGTCTGGACAATCTCAGAGTGTGCTCAATTTAAGGCCAATCTGCGCGCCACGGCACCCTGGTGTGCTGTCAAAACTAGCCAGGGGTGCCGCGAACAGATGCGTACCTGGGGCCGTATTATACCTGTGACACATTTTCCTTTATTGCGCTAGGCGCACCTTTTAAAAGGTGCACCCGTGAAAATGAATGAAAATGCACTGCAATTATGCTGCCCAGGGAGCACCACCTTCATGTGAAAAACAGAGCAGGTGTTTTGAAGCTGGTCCGTGTTTTCACATTGGAGGCAGCAACCCGCCTGCACATTGAAGGGGGAATAGAGATCGCCTTGCTGGCGGGTGCAGTGAGTGACTGCACCCACCTGAAAGGGGCTGTCTGGGAGGGTCCATGGAAATCTCTTTTCCCCTGCCAGAGGGCTGTCATTAGGTGGGACACTGTCAGTGCGCCTTCTGAAACCTGCTTTGCCTCTGCGCCCTAGTCTGTAATACGGTGTGGGGCAGAGGCAAAGGAATTACCTCATTTGCACGGGGCACGTCCCCATGCAAATGAGGGAACACTCTGAAGATAGCGCTGGCGCTTTATGCGCGCCAGTGCTATCGGTATGACAGAAGGGTCTGCATTCTGTGGCCCCTTCTGTAATACCAAAGTGCCCCGGTGGCACGCAAATCTGACGCATACGCCCGTTGCGCCCCCAGGGCACTTGTATAATATGGCCCTAGAAGATCAAAGCTCCTCCCCTACAAGAGTACCGTTTACCGAAATGTGTATTATATTTATTACAGAGTTGACGAGAACTTTTATATTCACAACTTAATCTACATTTTATGGTTAGCCGCCTTTTTATGTCTGAAGCAACATTTTAATTGCTTTCCTCTCCAAGAAATCCAATGAAAATGATTGAACTGGAAAAAAAATACTTGAAAGGGAGGCATGCTTCAAGGTGGCGCTCCTGTACTGAAATAATATACAGCTTTTAATCTGCTGAAAATTTCATCTTTCGAAAGGACTGGGTGTGTACATTAAAATAGGACTATGATTAACCAAAAGAAACCATTAGGGCAAGTGAAGCCTGGGCCAGCAAAGCTCTGCATTAGAGTAGCCGGCGTAAAGCAGATCTGCGTTTACGGACGTCTGCCTTTTATTAATGAATATTTTAGCCTTAGCCTTTCACTCAAGACGTACAATAATGGATAGAATGTATAATAAATATTGTGATAAAACATGCAATAATCATGTGAGCTTATTAGTATTCTGAGCTGTACTGTACAGCACCCGCGTGGCCTAACGGTACTGGAAGATCTGGCTTCCACATCGCGGTTAGATTGAGCTGTAGGGAGGGGGGGGGGGGGTCTCTGGCTGAACCAGCAAAGGAGCAGCAGGTCAGGTTGGAGGTGTGTTGGCAGGGCTGCACTTCAATAAAATGAGTAAATATGAAATCAATGTTTTTTTCCATCTAGACTGGTGTGAATTATTACCAGACTAGATGGAAACCAGAAAACAGATCAATCTCTAAGCAGCGCTAACATTTTAAGCTACATATTGCAAATGTTCTCTCCAATAACAAAGAAGTGAATAGTCTCTAATGGTAAAACACTTAGCCAAGAGAGTAGCCAGAAAATTAAAATAACCCCACTGGAAACACGCCTTGGAAGAAGATTGTGCCACATCTTTACTAACTTCGCCCGATCCTGTAGGTCTCTGAATAAACTTTCTCTGAGTTTATAGTTAATATTTGGTAACCCCCCCCCCCATACAGAACAGAAAATGGTCAGTTATCTTATAGATGACCTTTGCCTTCTCTACACTCGAGTCTTTAAAAGATTTCCCTGGCATTGAGTTCCATGGTGTTTGAGGCCAAAATAGACTCAATTAGACTTCAAAATAAATCCTTTCAGGCAATATCATTCAACCATATTTACTTAAGATGAATGTATCTCAACAAAGTTCATTTATTAGTTTCAGGATAATTCTGTTGTATATCCGGTAAGTTAACCATCAACATCGTTAAACATTCACATGGCTAGGTCCAAGCTGAGCTCATTGTTTGGAGACTATTTTCTATGTTCAAGATGCACGTTTTCCAGTAGTGCTGAGCCTTCTGATTAAAAATCAAACCCTAAAACTGGGCCTGTATCATACACCCCTTTATTTCAATCAACAGGAGGAAACTACTGTCTGCTTTTAAAACGCAAGTTAACTATAATCAGCTATTTCAGAAGAAATTTAACTCACTGAATTGTTAAGTCTGATTTGATTTAATCCTGTATTATCTTGCAAAAGTGTTGCACATTAAGCATGTGGGTTTCATGTGTTGAGAGGAATGCGCAGAAAGTAAATAAAGCTATTTAGTAGGCCTTTTCCTCTAGGTTTGGCAGGTGCTGTAGGTCAAGCTCACGCTCCATTGGCAGAACTCTTCCTGTATGGCATGTCCCCAAGGCCACAGCATTGCAGAAATTAGCCTAAGTGTTGAGTATCATTAGGGGCATCACTGCGTAAACATTGGTGAGGTAGGAGAGGCCAGTCTTCCGTGTTGGTTAATACACATAATGGACAAATCAATTTTATATGTAAAACACGTCCTCGATTGTGAGAACCTCACCACCAGAATATAAGCCACAATGGAAAAAAGAGTTGTTAGAGGCTTTAACATGCTTTAGCTGAACTCCCACCACATGCACACGCATTGGTGCAGTCCCTCTGACTAGTTTCAGCAGATTATATCACAAACGTCTTCATTCAGGATGGCTGACTGAGTGGTAGCTCTGTCACCTAGCTTCTTACACCTAACACTTTCCAAGAAGCATCAAGCAGCTCATCTGAAACAGCAGCCTGATGACTATATCTTCCAGGGCTTTAACGTTCATCCTCACTCCTTCCTCACCAAAATTCTTAAGGGGGCTGCCCAACTCAACCTATACTGACCTCACCCCATTACATTCGTTTTTTCACATCTGGACACCAGCCCTGCAAGCACACTTCCATCCTGGCTGCTTGCTCCATTCTGTTATCAAGCCAAGGTGTCCACCTAGAGCCACGTTGTGCTTTGAAAATCAACCCAAAGGTATTCCAGTTCTTTAACATGAGCTATGCTACAAGCAGCTCTATAAAAGAAGATCCAACTTCAAAAGTCTGGTAAAAATGAACTGTTCTTATGAATATCAACTCACTCGAGGCCACAACCTCCTTATTTCAGGCATGTTGGTCAACGTTCAATCCGCGAATGCACATCACCACCAAATTGTGGCGGTGGTAGAAAAGACCAACTCTGAACTTTTCTGTATGTTGGAAACATGTCTAAATGCCTTATCCAAAACATTATGTACTCCCTCTTCCTTTCTGGTTACTTGATTCTAAGATCAGAGAAACCAGACAAAATTGAGAATGGGGTGGCAATAATCTTCAGTGATTCACGGTTTTGTCACCAATCCAATTCAACCTCTTATCCTCGTTTAAAAGCATGAAAATGGCACTGGTAGCCAATCTGCTCATAATTATCTACCACCATATTATTTACAGACCACAAACATCCTTTAAGAACTTGTGGAGCACTTCTCTGAATACATCATTCATAACCAGATGCTATCCTCAAACAAATCTGCAGTAGAGACTTAAACATCTGACTGGGGTAAACCTAGATTCGAATCTTTTCTGAGGTCTAGACAACGTTTAGTCTACACGACCTTACTGAACTGTCCACATTACCCAGCAACAATAAACGAAAACATTTTATGTCTATTTACCTCTAGCAAAGTTAGCACCTGCCGCCACTCTGTCGAAGTGGATTGGACTGGCCACTTCCCATTACAGTTCGCTTCCCTGTGGCGGGCCTCATACATAAGGATCTTGCTCAGATCAAAACATGGGTCAGAGATCACAAATTATTCACTGTGAAATGCTTGAATGAATGATTAGACTAAATAACCATATAGATCTTACCTATCTCATTATACAAAAGCATTGACTATATCGCTAACTTAGTAGCCCTGGCAAAACTAAAAGGTCAGAACAACCACTCATCATCATGGTTTACGAATGTCTTAATCACACAAGAAGGGGGGACCAAGGAGCTAATAAAGGTCCAGTGTCCATGCTCCCTTTAACTATATATCAATCACCCAGAGGACACTGTTCCTATGGCTTGGGGCAAAAAGTCACCCATGCCCTTAAAAAAAGGTTAAAAAAGGAGGAAACATGCACTGTAGCTCTAGGCTGGCCTGGTAGCACTTTTTGGAGCCCTCTCAATAAGTCTCGCCAGACCAGCGCATGCGCTGGGTCAGGCGAGACCTAAAAAGAAATCAAAAACTGGAAAGACTTTTTCAAAAAGAGCAATCCGACATATCTGACAGCCAGAAAGCTGTAAATGTAACGGAAATGTAAAACTCAGAAATGATCTTTCTCCAGGATCTAATCTCTCATTCTCACAATTCATCTCTTAACCTTTTCAGTATTATCCAGGGTAAAACAAACTCAGGAAGAATAAGCTCCCCTCCACCCAATATGGAACGCGACAGTTGCCTTTCATTTCCCTCCAACAAAATAGTGATACTTAAATAAATCCTCTTCGGTAAATCTTCCTCCACCCATTTTGACTACCAAATAAACCAACGCATGGGAATCATTTCAAAAGCTCAGCACTGAAGATCTCTCCAAGATAAAGAATTGCAACCTAGCCCATACATCAGAGGCACAATCCCAGCTAAAACAATAAAAAGAAAATCAATCTTTATGCACCAATCGGTCTCACAATATTGAATGTATTTCTATCCCAAAGACTGTTTCCCAACAATCTAAAACGGAGTCATATATCACCCATACTCACACAGTGCAGACACTGAAATCTTCAGAAATTTCAAGCTCATCTCCAACCTCTCATGATTCGAAAAAGCCATGGAAAAATGTGTTTCTCTGTCATTTAAGATACACAGTAACAATGACTTGCTCTCCAATATCCAATCTAGATTTAGAGAAGGATAAAGAACCTAAATGGCAATCTTGAAGATCTTGGGCAACTGGTACCACGTCCTCGACAAAGGTGGTGTGTATTTTGATCCTTATGGATTTGCCTGCTGCCTGTGAGACAGAGGACCACACTCTCCTCCTCAGGACCCTGGTGGTTAGAATGTCCTTCAGAGGAAAGGTGCTAAAGGGGTTCCACGCTTTCCTGAATGGCTGGTCTTAGCTCAGGAAATTGAGAAATTACACATCCACAGAGGAATAAAATAACTAGTGTATACCATAGGGCTCCACCCTTTCCCCAATTCTATTCAATCTTTGTGGAGTCTCTGGAGCTGCTTGTAAATAGCTCTCTTTGAAAGTTTCACCAATCTGCTTACGGCACACAGCTATATTTAAAACTCTCCTCTGTGAAAGGGCCTGAAAATTATTCATGTCGTCATGGACCTACACTACCTGAAAATATTCTTGTTGAAAATGGAATTCCTCCTACTTTCCTAATGCAGTCAAATAGCTTGGTTTTACCCTGGACTCCTCCTTTACCTTGTCACCAATGTCACCATGTGCAAACAAAATGGCTCAATCAGCCAACTTCCACCTCCCGAGCTATTAATCACACATCAGTAGCGGCCTGTATTGGAGGATGTTATGTTCCCACATGTAAGTAAGAAAGAGGACACACTGCTGTACTCTTCTCAATCTGGAGTTCTAAGCGAGCCTCTTTATTGAATATCCCTCGCCCCTACATCAGTTGGGACTATCGGGACTTACCCCCAGAGGGGGAGTTACACAAACCCCACTCGGGCAACTGAGCACAATGGTATGCCCCATAGTCGCACTCCTCCACAACCTGCAAAACAAAAGACACAAACAAAAGAAAAACACAAAATGCCACCAGTGCCATGCTAAAAAACAAACCACATAATTTAGACGTAAGGTGTCCATATCATAAAGGTAGTTCAATAAGTTACAAAGTTCTTTAAACGCGACAACCTGGTGGGGCAAGGCCGAAGCTGGTACCTTTCAGCACCCCGTCCCGTACGCCAGCCTCTGGCCCCTCGTGTTCTTCGGGGAGGGGAAACAGGTCACGCTCGGCTGACACGAAGAATCACCCTGCCCAGACAGAGGCAAGCCTGGACCAGATGATCCGCCACTTTCACATCCCCCCACCATCTCCAGAATCGTCATCGGAACCCAGGTCTAACTCACTGGTAGGCACACAGTCCCCTGTTCGACCGCTGCCAGGAATCCAGTGGACTGTAAAAAAGGATACTTTACTCGAGATGGTCACTCTGTCCCTCGTCACCGTGACCTTGGTCCCATGCACACTCTTGACCACCCAGGGGTCAATCTCAAAAGGCAGGCTAAACTTCCCTTTGGGGTATCGATTTCTCACCATGACCGTGTCCCCTACTTTAAACAAACTGGGCCTTGCTCCACGCCTTATTGACACCATGTCCTTCAACTTGCGTTGCATGCAGTCTGTCTGCCACCAGCTCATGTTCGGCAGATACAACTTCAAAGTGAGGAATCGCATCACCCATTGATCAGTTCATACATAAAGAAATGGGGCTTAATTGGCTAGTAGAGTGAGGGGGTCATTCGATACTCTTAGGAAGCCATACAAAGCACAATCCAATTCCTGCCGTTCTGCCACTGCAATTCTGATGGCCTTGTTAAGAGTGCGCATAAAATGCTCTGCCTCTCCATTGGCCATAGGGGTGTAACTTTCCTGTGATGGAAGCCCCTGGACTTGAGGTACTTGACAAAATCCTGGCTCGAGAAAGGAGGGCCATTATCAGTACGAAGTTCCTGAAACAATCCATGGGTAGCCATAATTTTCTCAAACCGAGGAATGGTCTGGCTGGCCGTGATGGACTCCATTTTTTAAACAAATTTTATTGAGTTATCCAAAGACATAGGCACATACACATACTCAAAGAAAGCTGCAAATAGACAGATTAAGTACAAACTTAGTGTTGAGTAGGATATTACAGTACCACGAGGCAGCACCAATCAACTGCAAGCAAAGAAGAAAGGAACTCCTGCCTACCATGGGGAAATGTAATCAAATTGGGGGGTAATCCCCGGCGCCTCTTTCGCCATCTGGCAGTAGGAGTTAACGAAATCTATTAATAGGTATCTCTCCGATCAACTGCCGTGATGGACTCCATAATTAAAATTTCAGGATACTTTGAGAAATCGTCAATGACCACCAACATATGACTCCCATTTGGGAGACTTCCAAAATCCGTGCTTGCTCGCTGCCAGGGAAATGGTGGAATCACTTCCGTAAGGATGGGTGCTGGTAGGTCAGCAGGCCCAGCTGCTTGACAAAGTGGGAACGTCCTCACCGTTTGTACCACCAGGGCATACAGACTGGGAAACCACACTTTGCACCTCAGTCTGCATTTCGTTTTAACGACCCCTTGATGAGCTATGTGGAGCAAATCCACCAGCCTTCGCTGCAAACATCCAGGAATCCGCAACCGGGGACCTCTCATCAAACACCCTTCCGGGAATATGGTCAATTCACCCCTCACATTGTGTAGGGACACCAGTACGGTACACTGATTATTCCAACAAGATGCCCCATTTCCCAGTCTTCACAGCAGAGAGGCAAAGTTGGAGGCACTCGTCCCCAATTGTGGACTCTAGAATCTCATCCAAAGATACAGGAAGGGGTCTAGATCACTCCACCACCAGGCACACACACTCCTCGGTTGCCTCTGCCTCTGACTCCTTGCTCTGAGTGGCTGGACGGGCAGGCCTTGAGAGATAGTCGGCCGGGTTTTGGGTACCTGGACGGAAAACCACAGTGAAACAAAAGTCCTGCAACTGAAGAATCCATTTATCGATTCGGGTGAGGGTTTAGAATAGGATCCCATAAACAAAGGAATAAGTGGTTTGTGATCTGTGTGCACAGTAAACGGCTGACCATACAAGTATAAATGAAAATGGCGGCACCCCCAGTGGGTAGCGATGGGCACCTTTTCAATATGCGAGTACCTCTTTTCCGTAGCTGTTGACGCTCGACTGGCATATGTCCCCGGGGCCCATTCCCCACTGCCTTGCTGTTGAGAAAGCACCGCCACCAGGCCAATAGGACTGGTATCCACAGACAACTCAGACTGTGGCCTGGAATGCGCTTTCCTGCTCCGGTCCCCAATTCCAGATAACATTGGCTTTGGTAAGTTCTCTCAATGGAGCAGTAAGATCAGTTGGGTTGCGATTGAAACGACCACAGTAGTTCACCATTCCCATAAAGCTTCTTACACCAGTAACATTGATGGAGGCAGGAGCTTTTCAAATATCGTGATCCTTGAGGAGGTCAGGTGACTCACCATTGTGTGAAAAATTATAGCCAAAAAACCAATCAGTGAAAGACAGCCTTTAGGCGGGAAAAATGCTCCTCCACGGAGGGGGCGTGCACCAGTATGTCATCATGGACATTGATCACACCTTCAAGGCCGGAAAGAACCCCCCTGATCGTATCCTGGAAGACCTCCGCGGCACTGGAGATGCCAAAACGTAAACGTTTGAACCTCCTCAGGCCCACATGAGTGGAAAACGTGGTGATCGCATGGGAGGCAGGGTCTAGCATCAACTGATGATAGCCGGCATGTAGATCCATCTTCGGAAACCATTGCAACCCACTGACCTCAACCACAATGTCTTCTACTGTAGGGGTAAGGTGCCTTTCACGCTTGATGGCGAAGTTAGGTAGGCGTATAGCCACGCAGATCCTAACCTCTCCTGGCTGTTTGGGTTTTCGGGCCACTACAATCTGAGACACCCAGGGAGTCCGGCAATCCACCTTCTCAATAATGCCCGCCTGTTCAAGTTTGGCCAGTTTCTCTGCCACCTTTGGCTGAAGATGGAATGCAACCCTTCTGTGTCGTAAAGCCACAGGCTGAATTGACTCATGAACATGAAGGTTTATCATATGATCTTTTAAAGAGCCTATTCCCTCAATCAGCGGTGCAAACTTGTCATCAGGTCATCCACATTCGCGTGATGCCCACTGAGTGCTAAGGTGAACAACTGAAGCAATTCTGCCGTCCAACAACTCAGCAGCATACCTTGACCCCCTTTGGTGACATATATTTTGGTCTTCGTTGATCGAGATCACTGCGCCACGTCAGCTGTGAACACTCCTGCCAGCGAAGAGGATCAGTGGACCCATAGGCGTATACCCTGCTGGTAGTGTGGCTCAGGACAGGTGACCGGGAAACGTGAGCATCAGTGACCGGACCATTACATCAATAGATGCTCCTGTGTCAATCAGAGCCTGCACCGGATGGCCCTCTACCATCACCCTGCACTTTGGGATGTGTCTCCGCAGGTAATCTCCCGGTTGCAAGGCATGGATGACATGAATAGCTCCCTCCATGTCATCATCGTTCATTCTCTTTCCTCAATCAGATAGTCAGCGGCATATACCTGGTTGAGTGGTTTAGGGCGAGGATACCTTGACATCGGTGCAGAGCGACAGAGCTTTGCAAAATGGTTCAGTTTACCGCAGTTGGAACATCTTTTCCCAGATGCAGGGCACAGACCTTTATGAGGAAATGGTCCTCCACAGCCATAACAGGTTCTTGGTTCCAACGACATCTTAGTCCTCTGTTTCCTCCTGCCTGGGGTCCAGGCTGCAACAGCATTAAACGGCTCCACTTTTACCACTTGCTCGAGTGCCCCCTCCATATGGGCTGCCCTCACCCTCGACAGTTCTTTTGATCTACCCCTAGTCCGCATGTCGGCCATAGACATGCCCAGGACCTGCAGGATAACCTCCCGTAACTTATTAGATGAACAGCCTTGTATGAATTGGGCGCAGATCTCATCCGCCGCATCAGGCAACGTGCATGTACTTGCCAAGTTTGTCAGTCGCACATAAAATGTGTCAACTGACTCGTCCGGTAGCTGCCTGGCTTGACGCAGAAGAAACTGCTCATAATCGGGGTTTGCAAGCGATTCAAAATGGGCTGTGAATGCTCTTTTCAATGTTACATAAGTGTGTGGCGGACCCCTTTCAACCACCAACCTATCCAACCTGTAGATCGCTGGTCCCCCCCCCCCCCCCCAAATGTAAGCGCATGGGACGCCTATATTCTTCATCCAGGTCAATGGCAGCAAAGTAAGTCTCCAAGCAATCCACCCAGTCTATCCACTTAGCTGCCTGAGCTGAAGGAGGGCCATCAAGTAGAAACTGCTCCACAGAGGGAATGGCTAATATAGTGCTAGGTCAAAGCTGGGTGCAAAAGACTGGAGGCCACAGGAAGCAGGTGAAACACAACACACCCTAGGTCCAGGCCACTACAACCAAACACGGTCCCTGTACCACCACAAGGAAGTCCTAGGGGGCTCCAAACAAAATGTGCACTTCACTCCTCCAGAAAGCGCTCTCCGGCTCCAAACCGTGTTGCACACAGTGAATGAAATCCCCACAACACAGAAGGTACAAACGTGCCAGAGTACCTTCGATTCAGCACAAGCAACTAAACAGTGAGCAAACACATGGAGAAAAGATTAATTGATGCAGGAAACCGGAAAACACTCGCCTGTGCAAAACGGGACCATATCTGTACTGCAAAGTTGGGCGTGGGGGGGGGGGGGGACTCAGGCACTCCACTCCCCCAAACAAGGAAAACGCCCCTGAGGAAATCCACGACAAACTCCGGCGTTCTCCGGTTTTCCCCTGAACACCGTCTCGTCCAAGTGGGCAACTCCTCCATGAAGAGAGATAAATTAAAAACTCTTAACGCCTACCATGGTTCCTGATGACAAAAGTTGGTGCCCCAAACACTGCTACAGAAATATATATGGCTCTCTTGCATTTTACTGCTTGGTCCGTTTCAGACTAAACAATCCTAAATATAAGTAGAAAAGAGAAAAAACATACCATTTAAAACAATAAATCCAGTAGCACAGCTACACTCAATACAAAAATGTCAATCTAAATAGGAAGGATCTCTAATTGTAGTGGCATGACTTGACTTGCATATCACTTCAATGTTTAAGATATCATGGCTAGACAAATCCTGAAGATACAGAGCTGGTCATTTAACCTAAATGGACTTTCAATTCTTCGTCCAGGTTAAGACCCCCCTGGATGAAGGGTATCATGTAATGATAAACTTTGATTCCAACCTCCTAAATTCCTGAACTCTGTTACCTCCTCTCTCTCCGATTGGCACTCTGTCTAGAATACTCAAATGTAACAGACTACTATCATTACCATGCTGGCAATGGGATACTGCTTATTCTCATTAACAATTGCCCTAAGATGTTCGAGTACTCTCTTTGCTTTATGTATTGTGCTCCCAATGTAAAACTTGTTACATGGGCAGCACAGGGCATATACACAATGGTCTGAATTGCTAGTGCGGTGTTTGGATATTTTAGATGGTTGATGATCACTAGAGAGTTGAACCTGCTTTCGGTTGCAGCTGAATTTACATGCTTTGCAACTACCACAGGTGGAGAAGTCTGCTATGGTACTGTTATTCACTTTGGTTTTAATCAAACTGTGACTCGAAGTGTCTTGCAGGGATGTAATCTTCCTAAAAGTCACCTCTAGATAATCACTGATATGCCTCGACAGATTTCATCTATTTTTAACACTGGCCAAAACTTTTTGAGACTGCTCTTAACTTCCCATGCCTGGTATTGTAAGAGGTAATGAACCTAATTGGTTGTGGATCTTGTGCTCTAATAATTCTATATGTCGATAAATCTTCTCTTCTAACTCGCTTTACCTTACTACAGGCCTGCAAAATAGTCTTCATGGGTAACCCCATTCCAGTAATCTCTTGGTCATTGTGGCCTGTTCCCTCTGAAAAGCTTGCTCGGAACTGAATTATGTTTCGCCCTGAGCACTTCACCAAAGGGGATACTTTGAATTAAATTGCCAGGGTGGCAACTGCTCACATGGAGCAGGCTATTCCCTGCTGTTTCCTTTTTGGAAAATACTGCTCTCTTGTTTCCTTCCATGTACCTCCAATTGCAAATCTAAAAACTCAATTCTGGATTTTTGTAGGCAGCTGTTAAATCTCAGGTTGAGTGAATTATCATTGAGAACATTGGCAAACTCATATGTTTCCTCATCGTCCAGGAAGGAGCTGAGGTGGGTGAACTTTGCTTTTCGAAAGTTTAGTGAAGATTTGTTAAAAGGTGCCAAAACAATTAGCAAACATCAAGGGCACTCTGTCTTTGGAAAAATAGATCTAACTAGAACTACCCAGTGATGCCCACTGGGTTCGTTCTATCTATCTATCTATCTATCTATCTATCTATCTATCTATCTATCTATCTATCTATCTATCTATCTATCTATCGTTCAAGGGGTCTCCGTACATTCAATAACATCCTTTAAACAATATGCTATTACATCCTAGCTCGTCATCAACACATCCCCAGATCATTACAAGTTTATAGATTGAAAAGATCAAGGGGCTCAATTGTGATGGCATTTCGTCCAAAGTTGTTATGCGAAGACCATTCTCTTGGTAATTGGTGTTCAGCAGGTGCAGGTGGTCTGATATTTTCTAGAGCCTCTCTCAAGCAATGCATATCAGTAAGGTAATTCATACTGGTAGCAACCCACACCTTAGAACACAGATTAAACTCTTACTATAAGTCATCTCATAAATGTATTCGCAAAACAATTCCTCATTGAATCTACTCTTACTCAGACCTCTGCCACTGGATTTTTGATTACCATTGCGGAAGACTAAAATACAATCCAATACCCGGCAAAGGATATAATACAAAAGTCAGCACCTGAGCAAGAAGGAAAAACAACGGAAGGCACGCAAACAACCAGTTAAGCTAGCATGGAAGTTAAGAATATCTGGGGCAGGCCCTACATCTCCCGGGTAAATGTGATTACGTTTATAAACCTTGCGTAAACTATTAATTGGAATGAACTTACAACAGGCATTTTGAGATACTTTCCCAGGGTATTCTAAGGCTCGCTGCCACTCCCTATCATTAAATACCCATCCAAAGCACCACACCCACTGGTCCTTAAGAGGTTGGAGAGACACCTGTGTGTTCTAGTATGGCTTTGTAGAACCAAGTGTTCAATTTGCTGCAGTTTCTGATCGTGTATAATGTGTGTATCACAGCATGCGTAGGAGATACTATGTAGTTAGCATTTCATAGTCGCTTGAGCCCATGTGAGATTTTGCCAAGTAGTAAGAACTGACAATCTTGCAACCCCTAAGTGCCAACCAGTATCTGGAACTCCTGACTGGACCAATTTCCATAGAGGTTTCCCACAATGTACATCTTTCTCCCAGCAAGCCAGTTCTATTTGAGTTAGCACTCCTGTTCTAGTGGGTAAATCCAGCAATGGAATAGATGGTGCAAAGGTATTGCCGGGCGTCTATTTGGTACAGCGCTGCAGACTTATTATATGCCATCCAAACCAACAGCATAAGTTCCCAGTCGAATTTAGAGCTTGGAAATAGGATTCTATGTACGTCTCCATGTTTGATGTGTTCCTCTATCATTCCAGTCTCCACCAGGTGATGGCTGGCTAACCTGTAGACGGTGAGGATTATCAGGCTGTATGGAATTCGGACAAAGATGGTATCTGGCAAGCAATTTAAGTTTGAGAATCAGAGTAAGACATCTTTGTCTTCATTTTTTACTCATTCGAATTACAGAATTTACAAAATACACCCACCTACTCCAAAACAGAAGGGGCAAAGTGTAGGCTATGCCTTAGGCGGCATGAAGATCTCATATTGCTATGCACCTACAAGACACTTCAGGCTGGACGTAGATTTTGGGCCAGGCCTCTTCATTTTTATTTTTTTTATTTTTACAGAATGGGCTCTGAACCTATTAAGAGTAATACAACTATGCCATAATATTCACCGTTCATTTATTCTGTCGAGTCATCAAATACTTTGAAGATATTAGTAAGCATTTCAAACAGTAAACAGGACGATTGTTTAAATATTGATGCATGATTGCAGAATTTTAAATCAATTATGGACATTTATCTTAGAACTATTTACCATATTTTTTGTGTTTTTTAGATTCTGGCTATGTTGGGAACAGTACTGCAATTGAGATTGGATGTATTTGCAATAACTTTTCATTTTTCATCCACTAATAGCTTTTCTTTGAAAGACAGTGAAGCACTGCAGATGCTAATAAACATGCAATTATTGTCTTCAATATTACTAATTCAGGATCATTAACAAAATGTAAAGTTGCAAGAGAGCTGCTAAGCTTTGTTTGGCTTAAAAAAGTGTGTATTTATTTGTTTTTCACTATAGCACTGTTCGCAAGTTGGTTGGACTTTACTGACACTTGCGAAAACTCCTGTTGGGTGATATTTACCGCACATGGTAATAACTGGGTGCATCAAATACTTTAAATTTCAGCAGGGCAAACCTGCCGTCATTTATAAGGGGATAACAATATTTACTATAACATGAGTTTTTTGTGAGTTTAATACCAAACTGCACAGGTTATTCCCCACATACTCGGTATAGCCGCTATTGCATACATGCCAACATTTGTGAAGAGGAAAGTGCGAAATGTAAGAAAAAAGAATTGGGAGAAAGTATTTCCCTTATTGACTTCTATTAATGGAGAGGCAAATTCAAGTGGGAGACTGCCAAAATCGCGAGTCTCCCACCTAAAATCTATATTAATTGCACTCTAGCCGATCATTTCCAATCCCGCATTGTCAGGTGCGATACATAGCACCTACACCTACAAATGGGCTTTAAAGTAATATTAAATAAACACTGCGCCCTTTTTAGGTCTCGGCTAGCGTGGCTGCGCACATGCGCAGCTCGCTCGGCGAGATTTAATGATTCTGAGGGAATTCTGTAAAGAGCTTCAAGCCCCGCCCCTCTTTCCCATTGGCTGGCGTCACCGTTTATGCTAAACGGTGGCCAGCCATTGGGAAAGAGCACTTTGTGACATAGACTTTTACATTTTTAAGATGGCCCACTTGGATGGGCTTGTCTGACTTCCTCCAGTCGCAAAAGGTTTCTTATCTTTATGGGGCCATGTGTTTCAAACACATGGCCCCATAAAGACAAGCTCCGCCGCGTGTTTATTTTTTGCATCTCGCTAAACCGTGGCTGCCTGCCGAGAGCGCACTCCAGCCATCATAACCCCTCTCCTTCACTACCCGACACCCCCCCCCCCCCCCGCAACCTCCCCCGTCTCGGACAACGCAACCGACGATAGTAAATTTTGCTGCTGCAAAACCGGGATCGCAGGCAGCTCCGCCAATGCACCTCACTCCACTGTGTATTGCTACAGTTATACCAATATTTCTCACATGGAGTGTGGCTCTCTCTTGCAATGTTCACTAGTGTTTTATACTATTTATATAATGTGTAACGTAACTGGTGCTCATGTAAAATGCTCCAATACCTTCGGGTCGAGTTCGCGCTATATAAAAACGCCCCCAAAAAAAAAGTGGTCATCCTAACACTGCTTTGTCAATGCACGTCACATAAATAATGCCTCATTTCACTATAAGCATCACGTAGGGCATAAAAAGGTCTTCTCGGGTGCTTCACTTCAGTAACTTCATTTATACGTATAATCAGTTCCCTCAGAGCTCTCCCAAAGCACCTCAGTTTACAACCTTAAAATTCTACCGTATAGAGAACACTCAGCTCCGCAAATGCGCCTCACTGTAATGCCTTCTGCTGTTAATACTGTGACTACACACTGGTCATAGAAAGACCTTCACGTTTGTGCGTACACTCTACGCTCTGCACGGTCTGGGACTTCCATTCTGGCTCTGGATAATCTATACTGCACTATAAGGATGGAACACTCGTTGCGCCACTCCTCACTGCTGATCATTATGGCCAATCACACTTTACATGGGTACAGTTGGGTGGATACATCCGAGAAGAATTCCTTCTCTAAATTCGTGATCCAACCAAACTAACGCATCTTTTACACTCTCGATGTGATATTGACTTGGGGATCTGCACTTAAAATTTCTTTCGGGGGTAGTGGTTTAGCGGCGACACCCTTCATACTCGCTCTTAAGTTCATGTGCGAGGGGGCTTTTCATCAGCCTATCAAGCAGCATGAGGGGGTTCTCTTCTTTCTACCCCGCAAGGCAGTTTACGTCTGTGGTATTTTACAACACGTGTGCCCTTTAGGTCATCTTGAAGCAAGCACGGGTACCTTCTTCTTCCCAATTTAAAGCAGTGATTGGGCGTGATACTCCCAACATGTAGACCGTGTAAAAGGCTTCCCTCTTACAACCTCACTCGAAGCAATGTTGGGTAACTTTCCTCTTAAGTTTTACCCGAAGCAATTTGTTAGGGCCCATCTAAGCAATGTTTGCGTCTGAGGCTCCCTCTTCCAGCTCCCCAATTCTCCATTCCTCCTGGCAGTTTGGCTTGACGGCAGACTTTGAAGCAGGGAAACCAGGTTTGAGTCCTGGCGGGAGACTCAAACAACTTGTGATTCTGGTACTTGTTCTGAGTAGTGGTATTTTTAATAGATGATAGGCGCTTATGGTTTATTCGCCTGTTATCTAGTGAAAATTGTGTTATTCACGGTGCTAAAGGGTTGGGGAGAACCACCAGCCTCCCTAAATTATTGTGGCAAAGCAACAAAACAGTCATCAAAAGGTATACCCAAGCACACGCATGTGCTAGGGTATACCTTTTAACTTGTGATTCTGGGTAAATCACATAATTTCCCCGTTCCTAACAATGAATGAAAGTGTCCGTCTGTGATACAACTATACCCCAAGTTCGCATTATATAACACAGTACTGCAAAAAAATTAAAATTTACCACGTGCGCTTTTTGAAAATCTGATCATGTCTCGCATTTTATTAAGTTAAAGCCATTTGCTTTGCTATACAATACCATTAGCAAAGCAAATGGCTTTAACTGAATCAAAGGAGAGACCTATTGCATTTTTATTGCTCGTTTCACCAGCCCTGGAGTGTGGAAGAAGGGAAAAGAGAGCAGTCGAAACGAATGCTTCAAACTTCTGTCACAGACCACACACAGTGCCTGCATTCGTCACTTGAACTTTCAACTTTGTGGCCGCTCAACAGGAAATCGAGGAGAGACAGCAGACCTAATGGGTTGTATAGAAAACGTATTAGTACGTCACAACAGGTCACACTTGTGGTGGGCATCCAAATACGTTCTTTGCTGCAAGTTCAAGAAAGAGACACTAGAGGGCGGAGCAACATCAACTTTAAAAGGAGCATATTTTGTGCATTATGGACGCTGAAATATCATGTAACGATGTATTTTCAAGTGGCTAAAAAGCAGATCAGAAGAAAAACTCATGAAATGTTCCAATACTTTAAAGTTCGGAAAATGATGAGTTTTTCATAGCTGCAAATCTTTGACCTGCATATATGGAAAGTGCTTATCACTCAGGCAGAAACGGTGTGAGGGTTTTTAATACTCCAGGGGTTGTATTAAATGAGTGCCCTGAGGGCTCAATGGGCATCTGCACCTGCTTCCTGCACACCTAGGGCATTTTGGTATAACAGAAGGGGCTGCAGATGCTTGTATAACCCCTTCTTTAATGTAGATCACATCACTGCTAAATGTTCACACACCTGAACTCAAGGGGCAGTTTATCCATTTGAAATGGGGCATGGCCTCATTCAAATGAGGGAACACTTTGGCAGAGGGGCAAGTTTGCAGCTGCCTCGGGGGCAGTATATTAACTGTAATAGGGCACACTGTTCCAGTCTGCCAATGGTGCATCCATTTAAAGGTGCACCATGGTGCAGTCCAAAACATTGAGCCCCAAACATAATACAGGCCTGGGAGTGGTGGTGTTCTCATTAAGAGTAGTGTGGCATTCAGAATTTTAAGACTTTTGTCATTGGCTGCATGATTCTGAGTTTTCTGTCACATGCATGTGTTGAGCTTGATTTTTTTTTTCCTTCCTAATACTTTGACATTTGCATTGGGAAAATGTGTTGTTCAAGTCACTCCATCCCTAGAACTCAGAAAGGGCCTGGGTTGGTAGGATTCACTGAGTGACAGCTGTCCCCATATCCAAATATTGCAGCCGTTCTCACAGAAACAGAGGAAATTTGGCGGTTTTAGGACTTTTTGATGTATGTTTTTTGAGCAAGAAAACCTAGGGGCATATTACCAAGCCCCTATCGCCACCACAAAGTCACTTTTTGTGCCGTTGTGGTAGCGATAGGGTCAGCACCCTATTACCAAGGCAGCGTTAAACCACATAACATGGCTAAAAGCCATGTTAAGTGACTTAACGCTGCCTTGGTGATAGTGTCCCTAGGGGCGTGCAGTGGGTGCTGCGGTGGGCGTTCCACCGCAACACCCATTCACTTCGACGCTGCCACCTATAATCAAGAGAGGCGATAATAGGTGGCAGCGCCGAACTTAAGACCAGGAAAATCCTGGTTTTAAGGTGGCGAAACGAGGAGAAATGTTTAATTTCTCCTCCTTTTTCCATGTGTGCTGCCTTGTGCATGAAGCAGCACACATATCCTTGGTAATATGGTGCAGCCTGGCGTTTCCGAAGTGGCGATGAGAGGCGTTAAGCCAAGGAGGCTAACGCCTCTCACCACCACTTCCTAGATAATATGCCCCATAGAGTGATCAACACAAGCCACACCACCAGGAATAGCCCCTGTTCTATAATTTTGGGATAAGCCCCAGGTTTTTAGGTTTCCCTAGGTGGCTGCTGGCCCTGGACCTAAATACTTCAGCCATGACCATTGGAAACTAAGAGGATCCTGGCCATTTTTTTAGGCAGACTGTTAAAACACTGGTAGGACTTTTGTGCATCTCAGCAAATATCTGAAAACTATGAGTCACTTCTGTGACTTCAGCCAAAGCTTGAAGTTTGCAGGGCATTCTAGGTAAGAAAATGTAGTAGGATCCACACATGCCACAACACCATGGAATCCTCTGAGTTTCTAGTTTTCAGAAATGTCTTATTCTGGTGCCCGCTAACCCGAGATCCAAATATTGCAGCCTCATGTTAGGTGAAGTCAACATTGACTACACGCAGGTGCATTATAAGACCATTAAATGTACATCTATACATGTCAAATATAATTGTTTTCCAGAGGTGTGGAAAGGCTGAATTTGGAAACAATCTGAGGATTGGAACAGAGGCCCAAGAATTCCACTAGAGGTGTACACAACAGAATTTGCTGCAAGTTCATTGTGTGTGTTTGGTTGTCCTGACTACGTTATTATAGCTGTGGAAGAAGATAGACACTCACCCACACAATGTGGCATGCCTTCTCAATGGATCCCCCAATTTAGCACTTGGCCACTTTCTTTTGTTGTGTATTCTGGAATTTGTATAGTGCACAACTGCTACGAGTGTGAATTAATTACAAGCAGACCAGCATGTGTGTTAGGAGATTTGAATGGTTATTGTATAACCTATGTGCCTAGAAATGAATGTAGTATGTGAGTGTTTCACTCCTACCCTGTGTAATGATTACATATCCAGTGATTGTAAGTTTTCCAGGATTTATTCTTAAGCCAAGACTCTCAAACGTAGTGCTCCCTTCCAGGGGTGGCCAGCACAGCTAAACGCGGTGAGGCGGGGCGTGGGTCAAGTCGACAGACAGATACATTTAAAAAAAAAAAAAAAACTATTCCATAGTCTGTCGGCTTCCCCCCTGCCGCGCCCTGCCCCACTCCACCGCGCTTACCTGTGCCGCCCACTGCTGCTCCCTTCACCAGTCAGCAATCAATTTGCCAGTGTATGGAAATTCCCCCAAATCACAACCACCTTGGAATGCCAAAGGAAAAAAATTCCAATCTTAAAGTAAGACCAATATTATAATAAAAAGGAGAGTACAACATATCTCCTGTCCTTCTCAATACAAGATAAAAATAATAAGAAGAAGAAACGTATGCAATAAACAATCAGTAATGGAAACAATGTGAAAGAAAAACAATATAAGAAGGGTACAGATACAAATACAGTTAATTACTCTGGTTTCCATTCTCACCCGAATTGTCACCTCTGTTCCAGTACTATACAGGTTGAAACCCATACCTGTTCCACTCACTACCTCCTCATCCTTCATCAACATAAAACCACTGCAACCTACAGTTGTCCTTAAATTCCCCAAGGCATCGTTCCCAAATTTCTTGTGGTGGCCAATCTTTCCCTGTCTTCGGCTACTGTTCCACTGGCATGAAAGCAGGCGAAGGTGATACGTCTGCTGAAGAAAGTATCTCTTGACCCCACTAAACCTGAAAATTATTGCCCTATCTCCCTGCTCCCTTACCTCCATAAAGTTGTGGGAAAACATGTCAACAAACTCCTAACTGAATTCCTTGAAAGTAATCAAGTGTTGATACGTCCAAAATGGTTTCAGGTCGAATCAGAGTTTGGAGTCGCCATCGTTGACAGTTACAGAATCGCTTAGAAGAGTTGCTGATGAAGGAGGTTCTGTAGCTCTTGTTCTCCTGGACTTGAGTCCTGCATTCAACACCATATCGCATAAGGAAGGTGCTCCTTCAGTGCTTATGGGATATAGCTGTCAGCAGCAAGGCTCTATCCTGGTTTGCCTCATTTCTGATTAACAGTTCTTTTCAGGGTATTTCTCCTCCTTTCTCTTCCTCGCCAACACAAATGGAACACGGGGTCCCACAGGGTTCCTCGTTAAGCTCTATTCTGTTCAACATTCATGTCAGGCCCTTGGTGAAGATTGTGGAATCTTGTGGAATTTCCATAGTATCATAAAATGATGATACTCCGCTTATCGTCTCCTTCTCTATGGATGCCTCTCAAGACGCTGTTAAGTTTAAGGAATGTATGCTAACAGTGGCCACCTAGATGGATGACAACTGTCTTAAACTTAACTCCAAAAAAACTGAGATTTTGTTGTTCGGCAAGCACTCCCATTGTCGGGGTGAGCACTGGTGGCTGGAGGCTTTGGGACCTTCTCCCTCACCGAAATGCTCTATCAAAAATGCAGGCATCAGGCTTGACGACTCTCTTTCCTTTGAAAATCAAGTGATAAATCTAGCAGGCTTCTGCTTCAGTCTCCTCAGGGGCCTCAAAACTATCATAGGCTTTTCTCAATCCCACATTAGACTGGTGGTTATTCAATCCCTTGTCCTGTCAAGTCTTGATTATTGCAACATCATGTATCTTGCAAGATATCAACTCTGAAGAGGCTGCAATTGGTCCAGAATGCTGCAGTCCGACTTCTGTTTGGTCTTCCTAAGTTATGACCCCCTTAGTGATTCCTCCTGAAGCTCTACTGGTTGCCGATTGAGAAGGGCATTCTGTTGCTTTTATGGATTAATGGGTACCGCGCTGGGAGGCCCCAGGGATAGGGCAGCCATGTGCTCTACACAGCTTATTAACATTGAAATTCAACTATTTTTTTCCACACATCCTGGCCTACATATTTAGCAACCCTCAGCATATTCCACTGCTCACCATTGGGCAAAACTACATGCCACCTCATTTAAAAAGGCACTCGGAATTTGCTCAACCCCTTCTTCACATGCCCAGAGTGTATCTTGACCCAATCAAGAGGGGAAATCCTTCCACTGACATTGGTTTCACCACAAGAAACACTCTCCAGCTGGTCATTATTGGTTGACAAGCTCTTCCCCTCAATCAAATCTCTCCTCTAAGAAGGAATCTACTTGGTGGTGGATTTCCTTCCTCTCATTGCAAAAAAACAGAGATGGAATTCTCCATAGTGCAATTTGACCAAACCAAATCAGGAATTAAATCCTCCACATCCAACCTGTTGACCATTGCCAACTGTAAAGCACCCTTAATCATGTAGTTCAGGGGGAGGAGCCAAGATGGCGACCGGAGCAGTCGCTTGAGCGCCCGGCTCCGTCGGCCCTTGGCCTCGGACTATCATCCTGATTCCTATCCTTGCCGATTTTCGAGGTGCAACGCGTGCGACGACGCGCTGACTGCGCCGCCGCTTTCCCGAAGTCTTCGCCCGCCCGGATGCCGGAGTTTTTGGTGCCTTTGTTCCCCGCCCTGGACCCTTGCTCTACTGTGGCCTCGGCCGGCCCCCTGGAAGCGTCGCAGTCACCGGACCCGCTGGTGCAAATCTGAGCCCGAGGTCCCGATCCCGCCTCACGCCACGTACGGTCGCCAGAAGAGCCGGGAGAGAGACGCCCGGACACCTCCTGTACCCTGCATCTGACGGGCTGGAGCCAGAGGGTAAGCCCCGGTGTGGCGGGTCTCCTACCCCGCTCTGTGGACCACGCTGTGGAAGGCTGCAGACCCCCTTCTTCTATGGTCTAGTCGGCTGCAAAGAGCGCCCGAGGGAGGGGAAGAGACTGCTGGCTTTCACCTGTTGCGGCGCAGACCTGTTGCGAATTGCCTCCTTGTCACGATCCCCCCCCCTGGCCACGGTACCGTTCAACGGTAAAACATGGCGCTGATTGCCTGCTCGCTGCTGGGGGGTGATGCTCCGGTCTCGCCCGCTGCCCGCTTCGCCCTCCCTCTACCAGACTCCAGCTCCCCAGTGCCGTCCCGGATTGCTGCCGTTGGGGGGACGCAGCCTCCGCTGACATACGGCTCCGTTCTGGCTGCCCTGCGGGACTTTCGTCTGCAATTGTGTGTCGGCTTGCAAACGCTGAGTGAGCGGTTCGACTCTACACTGTCTGCTGCGGGCCGTGAGCGCCCCGTTTGTGATCAACAAGACGTGAGTCTGCCAGTGCTGTGGCCCTCCTGCGGGGAAGCAACGACTGGGTATAACGGTGCTACACTGGTGTCTGCATTTGGCTTTCCCGGCGCTCGGGATCAATCGCTCTCCTGCTCAATGGCAGATACTTTGTTTCCCCGGTCATTGCTGCCTGCTTTGTTGTTGCCTGCCTCACCGTGCCCGCAGGAGTTTCCAGCTGAACTACACCTGGCGACCTCGAGGAACCGTTCACGGTGGCCTATGACTCCTTTTATGTGGAACTCATGTACTTTACAAGCCAGGTCTGGATTTTATATGGTGTGCAAGGGGACCTCCATAGATGATCGGCGGCCATTTTGTGACTCTACTTCTCCATCTTCTCCCAAGTGGCCATATTGTCTTTGTCTGTTCGGGATGGGGGGCATTCAAGAGGGGGCGGGTCTAATCGTACGCCCGCGATCGGGCCAGGGCTAGATTACTTTCTATCATCATGGCTTCACGGCCGGGCTGGACTGGGACTGGAATTGTCTACTTATGTTGTGCGCACTCGTCGCGATCTGTCTGCCTTCATTTCCGTGGTGTTACATGCTATCTTCCCACGACCGCCTTCGGGTGTAGTGGGGCTTCAGTGTGTGGAGGCTTGGTTGGCCGGTGGTGTCGGGCGCTCCTGAGGATACGTGGGCTCCTCCCCGCCTCCTTTCTTCTTTCTTCTCTTAGTTTCTTTACTCTATTCCTACTTTCTCTCTCGTCTATATTTCGGGTTCATTGGGCGACAGGCACTATGCTGGGGGGGGGGGGTAGGCCATAGCCTCGGCATTGGTGTAGGGTGGGGGGGTAATTTACTGTTTCTTCTTAGTTCTATGGGCCTCTTTCTTTCATGTCTCTGCGCTATACTTGTTTCGATTCGGGGTCCGGGTGTGGGGTGGATTGAGTGGGGGCGGCTTTTAGGGGGTGCGTATTTACTACTGTGATGATCCTGTTATCTAATTGCATCGCCTTACTGTATGAGATTTTCTATGGCTGTTTTAATGATGCTGCTGCTCTCCAGTGTATGAAGCCGACTTGCGGACTCGAATCTCCTTGTTTCTATCCTTTACTGACTTTATTCTCGATAAAAAAATTTTTTTTTTTTTTGAAAACCTTAAAATTAACCTTCACTTCTCCTTCCCCCGGTGTCAAGGATCCCTCCAGTGTATGAATCCTGAATCGTTGCTAATCTTGACCTTGCCGCACAGGGAATGTATTGTTTGCCTCTGTGCTCAACCGTATTGTGGCCGGCCTGATGGTTGTAGGCCCGTATTTGTTCTTTTACTCTGCACAAATAAAGGTTTTTAAAAAAAAAAAAAAAAAAAAAAAAAAATCATGTAGTTCACTCTCTCAACAACACCATACATGAATGTTTAATACCACAAGCAAGCAGAAGTTCTTTCATATCCTGTGAGGTTAACTGGGTACCATTGTCAGTGATGAGAACAACTTGGAAACCCTCCTCCCGAAAGCACTCTTGCAATACATTTCTAGTTGTTCTCATAGAAATCTCAGCAACAAATTTCACTGCCAACAACCTCGAATGGACATCCACCATGACAACAGCAAATCTCCTTGCAGGATCGATGCCTAACATAGGACCAATAAAGACAATGCAAACACTATGCCAAACCTGTCTGGGATCATAAATATTGCATAAATCTACCTGATAACCAACTTTGAGCCTTTTCTCACATTCCTTACACATCACAGTGTTCCACCCAAGAAACAACATCACCGTCTATTACCAGCCACCAGAACTCCATTCTCAACCTCTTCTTGATAAGTTTGCCCCAAATTCCCTTTGTGCTATTTCAAACAATCTCTTCCACAATCTCTTCCGCACATTACTAGGTGGTCCAATTTTATCCCAACACATTTTCATCACTCCGTCCACTCTAGACAACTCATCTAAAACTTTACCATAGGTTTGCAATGTATTGGGCAATATACTCTCTCTCCTCCCATCTTCCCTGACCATCTCGAAGACTACTTTCAACACATCATCATTACTCATTGCACAGGTCCAACAATAACATTCCCCATACTTCCTAATACACTTTTCTTTTCACTACGAATCACACCTTCTTCATCCACACACTTCCAATCCATCGGCTTAGAAGACCAGCAAACCGCCTGTACATCCTTCCACATAGTATACATTTAAGATTGAAGTTATATTCTTGCAAACGCGAGGCCAACCTGTCAAATCTTGCCAAACCCTTTCCTGCTCTTCCTGGAGATAAGATTTTCATGAGGGACTTGTGATCAGTGCAGAGAACAATTTGACATCCCCACACATATACGTCCTAAAATATTCTACCCCCCACGCTGCAGCAAGTGACTTTTTATCTTTTACAGAATAATGACACTCCGCCATAGTCGGAGAACATGAGGCAAAAACAACGGGCTTCCCCGAGGGACCATACATTTGCGATAAAACAACCAAATTGCCAGTGGTACTCGCATCAACCATGACAATTGTCTTCCTTTTAATGTCCGGAACAACCAAGATCCAATCATTGCACACCTCCTCTTTAATATTCTTTTTTTTTTTTTTTTTTTTTTTTTTTAAACCGTTTATTGCACGATGAAAAAGTTACAAGCATGGGCCTACAACCATCCGGCCGGCCGCTAGAGTAGCAAAAGGCATATAACATACATACAGTGAGAGTCTCTTGGCGGAGCAGATTGGCAAATCAGGTGAGATCAATAGCGTAGGCCGCATAACTCCTAGCCCACAATACGGTTTCCTTTTGTCAAACAGAACAACACAAAAAAACCACACCCGCAAGGCAACCCGCGATCCAAGTGACAGTACATGCTCCGTAAATGGGGGATCCTAACCAGCAGCAAAACTCTGAAGAGGGGAATGGGAGTATAGCAGGGACTGGGGAGCCACGTGCCCACGGCTGAGGGAGGGGGTCGGCTAAGGAGATGGGGCTGGCGAGGCTGCCGGTAGGAGCGGCGGCTCACAAATACCCCCACGGTAGGCGTTCCAGGGGCCCCAGATTTTCACCCACGCCCCAGGCTTACCCCTCGCCACATACACTACTTTTTCACGAAACATACACCAATCCATATGTTCTTTCCAGGCCAACACCGCCGGGGGCCTCTGGGATCCCCACAATTGGGCAATGTCACGCTTCGCTATCATGTATCCCAGAGTCACCCACCGCGTCTGCGGGACCGAATAATCATTTGGTTCCCACACATTCAGCAAGCATCTCCTAGCTTCAGGCAGCAGTGCAACACGCGTAACCACACGCAAAACCTCATGCACACCACGCCAGAATCGCTCCACTTTCGGGCACTCCCACAGTATATGCATGAAAGTTGCCAAAGCACCACAGCCGCGCTTACACAATCCGTCACCAGCAAAGCCCATACGTAGAAGCCTCGGCCCCGTGACGTAAACCCGGTGAAGGATCTTAAGCTGGACGAAACGAAGGCGAGCCGGGATGGCCACCTCCTTCGGAGAGGCCACCGCAGAGATCCAATCCTCGTCGTCCAGCTCCAGCCCATCGGCAACCCAGGCCTCGCGGAGGCCAGTCAGCAGGCACGATCTGTCATTGATCAGTTTTTTATATATAAGGGAGATCGTGCTGTCTGGCACATGGCCATCCAGCACCCTGTCCTCCAGGGGGGAAGACTCCGGAATGGACGCAACATCCGGGAAGACGGAGGCCAGCGCGTGGCGGACTTGTAAGTATCGAAAGTACTCACTGCCTTGCAGCTGAAACTCCGTCTGCAGCATCTCAAAAGTCTTGAAACCCCCCCTCGTCCAGAGATCTCCCACCGTGCTGATTCCGATCGTGTCCCACTTCTCGAAGCCCTTCGATGTCCACAGGGAGCCCAACCTCTCAGACGCATATAGCGGTGACGCCCGGGTCAAACGGTCCTTCCACCCCATAGCTCTCTTTAATATTCTTAAAACATTTCATGCTGGTCTGGACCCCATGTAAAATTGGCACCCTTTCTCATCAGCACTTTCCAGCATTCTGTTTTGCTAGCAAAATTCTAGAACAAATTTGGAATAGTACTCATTCAGCTAAAGAAAAGATCACAATGAATCCTTATTTTGAGGCGTGAGTGCCAACTTTATGGCAGCCAGTAAATCCTTCTTTGGTTTGACACCTTCAACAGACAAAGGGTGTCCAAAATACTCATTCTTGTTTACTAAAAATACACATTTTTCTTTTTGAAGTGTTAAACCAGAGTCTAACAGTCTATCAAAAGTCTGCTTCAGTGCAATATTGTGATTCTCCATACTATCTAAACACCAGAATGTCATCTTGAAAGTAGATGACATTGTTAAAGCCCTTAAACACCTTACTCATCATCCTCTGGAGGACGCTGGCCACAGATGACCATCCAAACGGCATCCTGGTAAAGTGGTAATTGCCTTCCATAGTTATACACGTCATCAAGGGCTTGGAACAATTATGAAGATGGATGTGGTGATATGCATGTTTGAGATCCAACTTCAAAAATAATTTTCCCCCGTGAAGCAACAGAATGAGTTCATTTATGTTTGGTAGAGGAAAATTGTAAGTAACGATGTTTTGGTTGAAACTTCTCAAGTCCACACAGAACCTCAAATATCAATCAGTTTTCTCCATTGTCACTACCAGAAAGATTCAACTTAATGTCTCAATGGGCTCAATAACCCCACTTTTCAGCATGTCACCCAACTATTTTTGAATTTTCTCTCTTACCAAACAGGCATTCTCCTGGCTTTATGTTGCACAGGAATGGCTCCCTGCTTCAATTTTATTTCACATACGTACACTTTCAACTGTCCCATCTCCTCACTGAATTCATACTTATCCCCCTACAGTATGTCATCCAGTTTAGTATCGCACCTGAGTGGGGGCCTATGGATTGATTATAATGTGAAGATCGTATTGATGAAACCATCCCAGAATAAGTGGTCCTTACTCAGCTACATATACCTTGCCTTTTATTTGTCTCCAAATTTGATCTCAGTGTTCATGTACCCTATAATTTCTATTTGCTCTGCTTGATACCCACTAGGCTTAATATCCTTAGGCAGTAATTGTACTTGGGGCCACTCAGTCAGGAACATGCTCTTAGGTATAATGGTATAGAATGAGCCAGAGGAAACCATCAACTCCACCTTCTTATTCCTAATGTGAACTCCGCTTCAGGCTTGTTCATTCTACCCACCGTTTTTTAGGTCTCGCCTGACCCAGCGCATGCGCTGGTCTGGCGAGACTTATTGAGAGGGCTCCAAAAAGTGCTACGAGGCCAGCCTAGAGCTACAGTGCATGTGCGCGGGCGCGCGCGCCGCGCTTTACCGCGATTACTTTCACTTTCGCGGCCACTTTGATGTTTGATCGCGATCACTTTCACGGCCGCAGGGCCGCTTGACATAGCCAATAGGTCTAGCTTTTGGGACCTTATAAGTATTTAGTTATGCAACTGTTGCATGGCTAAACACTTATAAGGCCCCAAAGGCGAGACCTATTGGCTATGCCAATGCTTGTTTCACTTCCACCTACACATAAAACTCTGTCTGAATTTGCACTCCCCCCTAACCCCCCCCCCCCCCAGCCACGAATGGTGCCTCCTCCATTAACACTGCCACCTTAACTTTCCCATTATTCCTGCACATCCTGGCAAAGGGCCCCTTACGTCCACATTTCCTGCACTCCTTTTCAAAGCCAAAACAGTTCTTGAAATCTTATGTAGGATAACTACTTTAACACCTGTTGCATACTTTGTTAGAGGATTAACTGTTATAAACCCCTTTCCCTGTTTTTGCAGTCCACTTAGAGGTTGTTGCCACCTCTTCATACAATTTATCTACAGTTGACACATTGCTCCCCCCTTTCACGTCCCTCCGTTCCATCTCTTGCTTGCTTGCAGTATTCTGACTCTTCCACTAATTTGCCTATTTCAAAAGCATCTTTTAAAGAAGGATCTTTAACAGCCCACAATCTCTCCTGCATCTTCCTGCTCCTACATTGTACAATGAGTTGCTATCTTACCATCTTATCTGTCGTAGCACCGAATTTACACTTTACTGACAATTCCCTCAACCTTGTCAAAAAGTTATCCACAGATTTACCAACTCTTTGTGGCTGTGTGTAAAACTTTTATCTTCTCATAATCACATTTGAACATTTGGCAAATATTAGTTCTAGTCTTTTTCTTGCTTCGCAGTACACATCATCTATATGTTGTCCCTTGAGATTCAAGGCAAAAGGCAAAAATGTGAAAATGTTCTGCCCTTCTTACCCAAAGCCCTCAAAAGAATTGCCTTTTTCAACTTGATCAAAACTCATGCCCATCAAGTGTCTCCAAATAGTTATGAAATATATCCACCCACTCTACGGGTGGCACACCTGGTAGTACCAAGAAGAGTGGTGGTGGTGGGGTTATAGAAGACACTTCCATTTCTAAATATAAAAAACTTGAAAAGGTGAATAAAATGTGTGTTTGTAATCCACAAGAGCTTGTAGTGAGTAACCACAAGGGCCTTTTCCCTTTAACCCTAGTAAGGATGCATGGCCAAAAGCCTGGAGTTTCTTATTCCAATGGAGATTTTCCTCTTAAACTGAGACACGTTTTCTTCAATACTCAGAGCCTAGAGTTCCTTTTGGTGTTAGCATCCCATCGACGCAGAACATCATTCTTCAAAGCAAAGAGAGTGGTGCGAACGCTGTGTGTGTAATGTTGACCTCCCAACTCATAAACTCACTTCACACCCAACAACCAGCTTGCGCAATAAAGACAGCCTCCGATTTGTATGAGTGTAGTTAACGCTTGCTACTGAGTGCACGAGGGTCTAGGCTGAAGCAGGTTCCTGCAGGTGGCACGTGGGAGTGCTCAAGGTACCATGGTACCATATACGTGATTATACAGCAGCGTGGCAGGTGTGAAATCCGGACAACATGCTTAAATACAGTTAATACAATTGTAAATCTGCCTTACAAACACCCGCTGCACCTCTTTTCAGAGCCAGGAAGTTTCTCCTTACTAGATCTGGGTCTGTGGCTTCAAGGGTATATGGTTTTGCCGCATCCACGCATAAAGAGTTAAATCAAAAAATCATCTCGTTGAGACTCGTGGACTGGCAGCTCCTTGCCACAATTTTGTAATGATCATACATCCAGCTTGTAGAGGTTTTCCAGGATTTATTCGTAAACATGACTCTCAGACGTTGTGCTCCCTCAACCCGTCAGCAAGCAAACACCAGTGTATAGAATAACCTACACAAATCACAATAACCTTCATATGACAAAAATAAGGACATTCCAATCTTAAAGACCAATATTATAATAAAAAGGAGATTTCAACACCCTGACCTACTCAACTACCTACAGATGGTATTGTTTTCTTAACTTTTCTAGGTTGAGCGCTTTCTCTTCATGCATTTGGTTTGCTGTGAGATCTCCCTAAAATTGAGTTGGTGGGCAGGTGAATGTTTACTAACACCTCTTCATGGCAGCCTGGGCAGGATTGTGAGGGCTTGTCTTTCTTACGCTGTTAGTGCCCACAATTTCAGTTTACCAAAATCCAAAATCTACCATGGTGTAGTAGAAAATTGTGAGTTCTCCCAGAACATCAGTGACCCAATCTTCAGAAGATATGAACCAAATGATATTTGCGTACGGGTAGAAATTCTGACTCTCCTAAATTCTCAAAAAATAATAACCAGAAAAACCTTACTAAAGGATGCATGTTAGCAAGCAGGCCACAAGTGTCACCAATATGTACTTATTTACTTGAGTTACTATAAACAAAGGCCCAGATTTACAAAGAGTTGATGCAACACAGGGCAACAAGCAAAGTTGTTGAGCTGCTTGGAGTGACCTGGAGAGAGCAGAAGTGCACAATATCTTCAAAGATGTGGTGCACTCCTCTCTCCCCACGCACTTTCAGCAGCTATGTCCCAACGAAGACACTTGCGCCATAGTGGAAGGGTGTCTGCATTGTGGTCAGCATAGTTCCACTTATTGGGTTTTTGTCATTTAATTTATTCATTGTTGCTCTATTTTCCTGATTTGGTTTGGCATTCTTATTTTACTGTATTTCGAATTTAATACTTTTTTGATACAGCATAATACTTTACACATTGCCCTAAATTAAGCCCAGCTGCTTTGTGCCATTGCTACCAGGGGGTTGAGCTCCGATTAATTTACTGACTTTAAGGGCTTACCTCAACATAGGTTGTGATTATTCCCTGAGATAGTCACCCTCCCTAATCAATAATGCAGGTTCTTACAGTGAAATTCTGCATATAATGTAGCAGATGATGGATTATGTGGCAAACTCATAATTGTGTGAAAAATGCCACTGCCGCAGACTCGCATAATTCCAGTGGCTCTGTATAATCCTTAACAGTGCACACTATATGATTGCATGTATAACTAGTGGGGATCTCGCACAACGTATAAATCATGATGTTGTTTCAGGCTCATTTTCTTAGTTATATACCCTATGAACAGCAGCTGCCTTTGTATAGTATCAGGATGACCACTGTAAATATATGGCCTGTGGTATAAACGTCAGGAAACTTTGCTGAGAAATGTGTCACACCAGGCTTGAATTTGCAAAGTCTTTTGTGGTCTAGATGGATCAGTGACAATGCCACAGAGTTATTATTGTAAAAGAGTATATGATGCAGAATGAAAAAAAATGTCTTTGTTCATGACCAGTGCGAAGCTAGGTATTGTAGAAGACCAGTAGATCTGTACTGGTGACTTGCACAAATTCCTATGAGCAACATTAGGCCACAAACACTTTCACTCTAAGTGAGGTGGCTGTCCACCAGTGTGCCTTACAATAAGGGACCAGAGTGCTTTAAAGCCCCCTCAAAAAATTGCTCAGCACATAAATGAGTTGTACAGTTTTCTAAAGAAAATGCCAACCACAAAAAGATTAAGGTGATTATTAAGCAAACAAAATGCAGTCTTTTTTCATCCTCATTTACCATCAGCCATATAGCCACAAGCTAAATAGTATATACTAACTGGATATGCCCCATCAAGCTGAAATATGTATTATTGAACGGATGTTACCACCCTCAGTGCAACAGTGATGTAATCACTGGATAATATGCCGTTGAGTCAGAAAATTGCCCAAAGGGTTTTAGCTCTTCTTGGATCAGCTTCCACATAGAGCGGAGAAACCTGAATCACTCATTTGATCCACATCACCCCATACAGGCCACTGCAGAAATCCACTACTAACATATCTCTCCACGCGCTAACAAAATCAAATATAGATGCAACTGATCTTCAAATCTACTAACTTTTCCCCTAATCACGAGATCCGTAGTATTTATTTTACATCCAATAACTCCAGTAAAAGGATGTCTAGCAGACTAGAAGCAATTATAGGGTTGCCAAGTGAGTGAGCAAATGAGAGTTACCATATTTACTAACAGCCAGCATGGGTTTGGTGTATTCCATGATTTTGGACAGTTGTGGTCACATCGAGGCTTTCTGAGATCCTCAGGAAACCCCATTAAAACGGAATGTACGTCAAGAACCTTCGGGATGCACTACAGCTGCCATGAGTAATTGCTGTGTTAAAGTGCTCAGCACATGAAGCAGGAAGCGGATATATTGCCGTGGGCAACCGATACGATGACTCAGTAGCCAGATACTGTGCTCTGTTAGCCTGTTCATATAATGGAGGTTTCACTTATGAGTCTGACGAAGAGAGTTCTTTTGCCTTGTTGATGAATGTTACTGATATGTGGTATGAGCTAAAGAGGGTGCAGGAAAATGTGTCAGAAGCAGAACAGAACAGTTGGGTAAAAGCAGGATGTGAGATAAGTGCAAATGATATCTGGATGTCAGCAGATGGGAGACTGGTACTACCAGACAGCTTGTTCTTTCCAATGACACAATATTATCATGGATACACACATTTGGGGAGAGCTGCAATGGTGAGAATTTTTAGACAGAATCGGTACAACCCCAGATTCAGGATGCTGGCAGAAGAGGTTTCCCATAAGTACATAACTTGTCAACAGCTAAATGTAGGAAAATGGCCACATATTACACTGACACAACTAGGGAGATCAGGTGGCCCCTTTAACAGGATGCAGATGGATTTTATTGAGATGCCTCTCCATAATGGGCTGAGATATATCCTGGTGATAGTGTGTGTCTTCTCAAGAAGCCTACCCAAGTAAAAGATGTGAGAGGTTCAGTGTAGCAAAATTGTTATTATGTGAATTGATCCCTAGGTTCAGCATGCTGATTTCTCTTGAGTCAGATAGAGGAACACACTTCAAAAATGAAGTCATGAAGGTGATCTGCACAGCCTTACAGATTGAACAAAGATTACACTGCAAATATAGATCAGAAGCCTCTGGTATAGTTGAACAGATAAACGCTACCATCAAGTCTAAGTTGGCTAAAGTCTGTGCATCCACCTCTCTGAAATGGCCAGATGCTTAACAATTGGTGAGTATTAGAAGTACACCTGACAGGAAGACAGGGTCATTTCCTCACGAAATATTGATGGACAGGGCAATAAGAATACCTGCTGTTCCTGCAAATGCTCTCTTGAACATTACTAATAATATTATCCTAGATTATTGTAAGTCCGTTCTGTCTCACATCAGTTCTCAGCTGCCACAAAAGACCTGCATCAAGAACAGTGCCACAACCACAATCCTGGTGATGGGCCATGATCAAGAACCGCTTTCTGAAAACTTACCCTGAACAAAGATAGCAAGGTCCCTTTCAGGTAATCCTTACTACACACAGTGCTGTTAAGTATGCTGGAGTCTTGAACTGTATTCATGCCTCGCACACCAAAAGAGTGAGCAATCCAGAAGAAGAGCCTTTGGTCTTTGATCCTCAATGAAGAGCAGAGTCGAGAGACCACCCAGACCAGCAGCACCCTTGCCAGTTCAGAAGGGGATGAAAGGGGTGAAGAACAGTAGACAGAAAATCAAGTGCAAGTACCAAAAATCACCCAGACTGGTGTGGAGATCTCCAACAAAAGAGAAAAAGAGATCGAGTCACCAAGAAGAAGTTCTTCGAATGTGGGTTTGAGAGATGAAGATTCAGGCGAAGGAACTAGCACTGGAATAAGGAGAAACAATCAACAGCAGAATGGCTACAAGGCTATGAAAACAAAAATCTAAGAAGTGCTTCAATAGCGCGAATACCAGAAACAACACCTGAAGAGACTGAGTCTAGTGATGAGAGTAGCCTAGAACAAAATCAACAAAACCCGAGAAGATCTAAAAGAGCACGGGTGCCTTGTTGCAGGTATTCAGTGCCTGAATGGTCATACTTTATGAACACTACTTTGAATGTTAAATTGGAACATTTGTGCAATGTGAATCCTGAAATATTTAAACCTCCCTGAAAGAAAAACAAAATAAAACAAAGGGGAAAATAATTGAGAAATAATCTAAGGCTGAACAGAAGAAGAATGAGATTTTCACTGAGTCTATTAGATATGTTATTTTAGTTAATCATTTTACAGAAGACTAACCTAAGTACAAGTCGAAAATTACAGAAGCATAGGGATAACATTTTAGAAGAACACCGAGTAGGGTAAGGATTGTCTGGATAGGAGCTTAACTGAAGAAGAAAGAGAAAAAAAGGAAATAACCGCACTAAAGAAACTATTCACTAAACTTCATCACCTGCTATTGAACCAAGTGCTTTGAACTGACTGAAAGTGTTGCATTAGAAATAAATGTAAATATATTATGGGTTCAATTATCCTAATAACAATAATAATGATCACTATAGTACTGATAGGATTTTACTTAACACCAGAAGCAAACTAACTAACAAACAAACTAATTCACATACTTACAGCACTAGGGAAGATCCCTTTAGTGACTCATTTGTAAGCTACAAGAAAGATGATTATTCCACTAATGTCTATTCTAAGTTGGTACAAGACTACACTAACGCATTGAATGCAAAGTATTGCTATGTCTGAGCACACTTACCTGCATCCGTGTCAGAAGAGGTTACCTACAATAATATCATGCCTTTATCCTATGTAATTTCTTGCAGTATCTTATAATTATTAGTTTATAGGAGAGGACATTTTGAGTACTTTTATTCTAATCATTATCTAATACTTTTCCAAGTACCATTAATAGAAAGCATGAACTTACACACACAAGCAAAGGAAATAGATACAGCCTGGTACTATTTCTTTCCCCATCGATCTATAGATGGTATAAAGGTTTATAAAGATAATTTAACCTATTTAATGAGTCCTATAGAAAAGGTTTATATAATGGCCTTAGGAGAAACATATACAAACATGACACGTGCTACTGATAAAAAGGTGATGTTTTAGAAAATGTATGGAGGAAGGAGGGAAATGAATTTAGAAAGAAGATGGTCTACCCAAAACTGAGACTTGACAGCCAACACAAAGGAAGAATTTGAGTATACAGAAGATCTACACCTAGAAGAACTAGACATGTAGAGATTAAGAGCTGTGAACTAACAGGTGGACCTCGGCAAATTTTGCAGGGAAGTGAGAATGTAATTTTAGGTGTTTATTACACCTGTGGACAGAGTGCTTACTTACCATTGCTAGCTGACGGGGCGAGGATCAGCTACTTAGACTTATTAATTACAAAAATTTACCATATGAAAGGTATAGCTACACTGACATTAACACCCCCAAATAGGCAGAAATGCAGAACAGAAGCAGGAGCTTGGTTAGTAGGAGGCATATGTGGAGCTGTCATTCCACCTGTAGGAGTCATTTTAAATGGTGAAAAGATTAGAAAGATGTCAACCGTTGTCAACAAAATGGCAGCTAGTAAATCTGGTGCTTTGCTTGTAATAAATACATAACTAATAGCAATGTGATTGATGGTTTTACAAGACCGTCTTGTATTAGACATTTTACTTGCTGAAAAAGGCAGAGTCTGCCGGATGCTTGAATTAACTAATTGTTGCACATACATACCTGGCCAGAGTAGGGAAGCAGAAAGATTTGCAAAGAACATTTTGGGTTTAGAACCGAAGTTACATGAATTGGAAACACCAAGCTCGTATGAAAAGTTTGGGAAAGGAAATACCACAGTTGGAAACTGGTTTTCAACAGCAGGAAAAGGTATACTGAAAGTTATATTAATGCAAATAGTAATAGTAGGGCTTTGTCTTATAATTCTTTATGCTCTATTACTGAGCTGCAAATACATACACCAAAAAGGACACGAAAAATCCCAAAAGAAATAATATGAAATGGACATGGGATTGCATGGCACCATGAACGATGACTACATGATCTAACTAAAATTTAGGGAGACTCAACTGATGACAAAAGTGCACTCTGAAATGTACTCACATGAGAAACGCAGATGTGTAATGATTTCACAAATCATTAGATGGGGAAATTGGGGAAGATGAACATTTTCACCATGAACGATGACTACATGATCTCACTAAAATTTAGGGTGTTGAAAAGAAAAAGACGAGACTCAACTGATGACAAAAGTGCACTCTGAAATGTACTCACATGAGAAACGCAGATGTGTAATGATTTCACAAATCGTCAGATGGGGAAATTGGGGAAGATGAAAATTTTAAAAAACATTTCACCACACAACAAGATAGAAACGTGCTAAATATTAACATGAAAAATGCCTAATACATTAGAAAATGTGCCTTTACTTAAAGTGCAAAAGTGAAAAATGTTGTTTATTTTCATCAGAAAGCCTTCATTATCGATCTCCATGTACTGGGCCACACTATTCTTATCTATCCCTTTCAGAAAAGAAATACTTTTTCATAAAATAGTCATTTAACGTTATTATCGAACTCTAGGGCTTGACTTTTTGTGAAATGTGCGGTTTCCTGAAAAAATGTATTCCTTCTTTTCTCACACCATATGACTTCACTGTATTTCTTTGCCACATATACATCATGAAAGTTTATTAATAAAAAGAAAATGCTTGCTGCCGCTTACATTTTGTGATCTAACCAGGCCAGACCAGAATTTGAATGTTTAATTTCATAGAGTAGCTCATTGTTATACAATGGGACACCAGACAGCTAACAGAGTAGGCTTGCAAAAGGTTCTCATGAGAACCTTCATAGATGTAACTTTTTGTAATATGTTGTAGCCATCTCTAATTGACTTCATGCTGACATGAATGTTTACCGTGGGAATGGAGGACGAAGATGACAAACCATCGGAAGATCTCTCACCATTGGATGCCGATTACACATTTATCTGTTTTTGCAACATGTTTAGCTGCTTTCTAGCTAGAGAGATACACCACTACACTACTCATCTCGAGCCATTCAATGCATCTTTACCCTGCCATGGCCTCTTAGCACTTTGTTGTGCTAGCCCGATTTGCTATAAGCTACTGCTTACCGTGATTTCTTTGTTTTCCTTACGCTTTGTGAGGAGACCTTCTATTTAATGCTGATCATAACTACAGTTGTGATTCTCTCCTTCTTACCTGCTTAGACAATTGCCACTGCAATTGTCCAGAGAACTCAGCTGAGTCTCCAGAACTACCCTTTATGGGGAGTGCGATTGTTTTCTTTAGTTATCTGACTTTGATCCAAAATCTACTTGCCCTTTTACAGAAGGAACTCTTTATGAGTTCTTGTTAGGATAGAATAGGTCCTTTAGTTGAGAATAGGGACTATATTCTGAATGGAACACACTGTTTATATTTCTCTATGATTGTTCTAACAAATCTTATTTCTTATTATTTATATAATCGATTTGACACTAATTTGAATAAAAAGAACAAAAATACTGACTAACCTACTAAAAAGAGAAAATACAAATGTTAAACTTCACCAACCCTTTCTTTATTGACTGACTGTCAAATGAAATTATTAACGTCACTGTTATGTAAAGCTCTATTCTAAAACGGTGGCAAAGATGCATCGACCTAGAAAAGCGCGTAACTTACAAGCTCTCAAGTAAGTTTTACGATGAATACATTTGTGGAACTTTTTATAAGATTTCCGCACTCACATGAGCACACTCTCTTTGCTCTGCACACCGTCTGTATGCACAACACTTCAACACAACTGCCTCTCAATAGCACAGTCTGTGCTTCTCAAAGGGGCACCATTACTATCTTGCATGGTTGTGTTCTTCAGACTGACTTGAAGAGGAGTCATCTACTGATGGAGATGCACCAATTGAAAAATAACTTCCAGCTTCTGATTTCCAGATTCTGATCCATGAGCCTTACTCTCAGATGACTCAGTATTTGATGTGGCAACATAACCAGCTGCCATTATCATTATTTGTCTGTCAAGCTGCTAGAGGCCTGTTTTCTTCCTAAGATTTGTGTCGCCCTCCCCAAATGCTGTGTGCTATGTAGGGTGGGAGGTGGAGTTAGAAATGTTTATAAAGTGGGAATAATAAAAAGTGTGTGAGTGATGTGAGATGAAAGTGGGATTGGATTGCAGTGCAGATCAGGGTAGAATGAACTTTTAGTTTGATTCCTAATCTGTGTACTCATAAAATAGAACACAGGTAAGCACAATAGCACTTGGACTCTTGAGTAAAAAAAATTATAGAGTACCAAATTATTCACAAATAACTGATTGGGATAGAACCACTGTGTTCCATTTGCTTCCAAAACAGAAACTGAATTCAATTACATTTACAAACAATAGGAAAAGAAGCAACTAAGCAAAACTCTGTAGATAATACAAATCTCTTAAAATTCCCCATGTGAAGCAGCTAGTCCTGGTTCACACTATCCATTCTTAAATTAGTTTCTTGACAAATGTGCATGTTATAAATACCAGAATACAAAGTCAAAACCAAGAGCTGGAGAGGTCACCCTGTTTGGTCTTGACCAACTTCAAATGTAGATGTGAATGGAACTCCAAGGTATTGAGCAAATGACACATAACAAGTCTAGTTGATGCTCGTGCAAGTTCAAGAGCATTGCATCCTGATGCAATCTCCTCACATAACAGAAAACCTACTATTTTCAAGCACAAAAATTCATTTCCAAATTGTGGGAGAAAAAGCCCAATGGGAAAATGTCTGCCAGCCGCTGCCTCTTGGTCCTCTTCGCCCGCTTCTCCAGTGACAGGAAGCAGGAACTGGAAGCACACAGGCTCCTAGACTCCCTTGCCAATCACGATGCTGCTGAGCAGCATCGTGATTGGTCTGAGCGCTGTGGTTCAGCGCTCAGAGAGGAACTGGGAGACTGTGCATGTTCTCCACCAGGCTGTACAGTACAGCCTGGTGGAGAACATGTAAAGTGCGCACAACTATTTGGCCGGCCCAAACTGTCACGTGCACTTAAGAGAATGCTCACCACTCCTCTCCGTGCTCCTCTGAGACAGCCCAGCCCTGCCAGACCCCTAACTAGCCTAGCAACAACAGAAAAATAAAATCATAATAACAATGCGGTATTATCATTTTAATTTTTTGTTTTTGACCTGCTCACAGAGCAGTGAAACAACGTCCCTCCGCCGTGGAGCCACCCCTGTTTTGGATGTAAACTTCCATTCAAAATGGGATTATGATGAATTTTGCCTAATGCAGAAGTCTGTACCAACAAGTTGCAGCAGTAAAAACCTGAAGTAAATTGAAGAAATAAAGTGTACAATATGCTCAATCCTTTACTGAACGAAATCTGGAATGACTCTCTTCTGTCAGGTATCTTTCCAGACTCTTGGAAACATGCTAGACTGGTTCCAATCATCAAAAAGGCTACCGCAGACCTCTCTGAACCAGCGAACTATCGCCCCATCTCCTTGCTTCCTGCCCCAGCCAAAGTGCTGGAGAAACTTGTACATGGCCAATTGGCTGGTTTCTTTGAGAGGAGCGGCGCCTTCCACATCTCCCAGCATGGTTTCAGGTCGGGTCATAGCACCGAATCTGCCCTCCTGGAGATGGCGGACGCCATCAGGTGGAAAGTTGACGAGGGCTCTAGAGCGGTGTTGGTGCTGCTAGACTTGTCTGCAGCATTCGACACCGTCTCTCACCCTATCCTCCTCGACCGATTACAGGCAAAAGGTGTTCAGGGCAAGGCCTTGGAATGGCTTGCCTCCTTTTTGTCTAATCGGACTCAGGCTGTATTCACTCCCCCCTTTACTTCATGCAGTCGTCCCCTTAAGTGGGGCGTCCCTCAGGGCTCTTCATTAAGCCCTCTTTTGTTTAACGTATATTTTTCCCCGCTGGCCGAGATCATCTCCCAATCTGGAATACAGGCCACATCGTATGCGGATGATATACAGCTTCTTTTCTCGTATGATTCCCCGTCTGAGTCTACCTTTGACCCACTAAAAAATTGCCTTCGGAACATTGCCAACTGGATGGATAACAACTGCCTCCGGCTTAATGCTGGCAAAACCGAAGTAATATTTTTTCACCAGCCCTCTCCACTGGATTCTACTCTATGGTGGCCTCTAGACTTGAGTGCCCCTCCTTTGCCTAAGGACTCCGTCAAAAACTTAGGAGTCATTTGGGATAGTGATCTCTCTTTCAAGAAGCAGATTCAATCTGTATCTGTGGCCTGCTTTTCTAAAATGAGGATGATGAAAAAATTCATCAACTTCATCCCTAACCAAACCAGAAAAACAATTGTGCAGGCGCTAATCACCTCCCATCTTGACTATGCCAATGGCCTCTATCTGGGACTATCCAAAGGTCTCCAGAGGCGTCTGCAATCAGTTCAAAATGCCGCAGTCCGTCTGGTTTGTGGTCTCCCCCTTAGAGAACACATTACCCCCCACCGCCTTAGGCTGCATTGGCTCCCAGTACATAAAAGGTCGGAATTTAAGGCCCTCACCCTTGCCCACCGTGCTATCAACGGGAAGGGTTCTGCTCATCTGTCCTCATGTCTCCGCCCTTACAGTAACGCTCGCTCACTCCGTTCGAGCTCTCAACATCTTCTTTTTACCCCGAGGGCTAAAAAGGCTCGATCTGGGGGGAAAACGTTCCAAGTTTGCACTGCCTCCCACTGGAACAACCTACCCTTGTACATTAGGAGCATTCGAGACGAACCTCCCTTTCGGAGAGCCCTGAAAACCTTTCTATTCTGCTAAATTCTCACTTTACAGCTAGCATTGTACACGTTCTCACACAAGCGCCGGGACACCCCGTTGGGGTATCTGTGCGCTATACAAGCTAAATAAATAAATAAATAAATATGGCGTTTGGGACATCTAGGAATAGGCGAACCATGCACAAATTGTGTGTTATTCCCCATTCCTGTATGAGCAAACCATAAGTTGCCATAAATTGCTCACCCATTTGTTTTCGTGGCCCACTCTCTTACAAATGTTTGGCTGTGTAAGTTGAAATGACTTTTGCATCACAACTGTCAACAGACACTTGCAAGTTTAACCTGTCTATGATATAAGTAAAACTGTTGGTGCATTTATACCATTGAATGTGTTTTTGCTTCACTGTTTACTCATTTGTAGCTTTGAGTTTTTTTCTTGTGTATGTGACAAATTAGGAGAGGTGTTGGTAAAGCTCCTGAGTGAGAATTTATTCTGGATTGTTGGAAAGAAGAGACTGGTTGTTCCTGGGAATCTGTGTTAAGTTCTCATGATAAAATAATGTCTGCCACTATACAACCAACCCTGGCATTTAGTGGGCTTTTCCTTTCCCTGGGGTTGAGTGTGCATAGGGCAGGGCATGGTCATCCCCCTAAGGAAAGGAAAAGAGCAGGCAGTTATTTTCAGCCCTTGAGTGTCGAACCCTATGTCAGGGGGTTTACCCCCACCGCATTATAATCTCCCTCATGGTCTAGTGGATGGATTCTTGCTCTGCTTGGGGACCGAGCCATGCCATGAGCCCTGCACAGGAATCCGTTCAGGATGCAAAATTGACAGAGCTGGACTCTCCCCTTTCCAGTGGTGTCTCTACGTTTACTGTATGTTCCCAGGGAGCAGAGCTAAACCATTGGGTAATGGAAAGGGAGAAATGGCTGCTTCTATATTTCCCTGGTATCTCTTGACTGAGGCCTTGGAAAAGGAAGAAACTTGGAAAAGAGTTATAGACCCCAGAGTGGGTGGGCCTCTTTAACAAGGTGAACACCCTTCCATTCGGGTGGCCTAGTGGACATATTCATGATTGGGGATTAGAGCCCTTCAGTTATTCCCGAAAAAGTAGAAATTCCTCCGACAGTGCCTCTAGTCTGCTGTCCGGGGGAAGATCTGCCCTCAGATGTGGACCACAAAATGTACACGTCTTCCTCCCTAGAAGTCATTGGCATTCTGGGAGAGTGCTAATGTCATAAATCTACCACAGAAGGGGCCACAGGCTGACCAGAAAGTCCAGTATAAGAAACATTAATGCTAGTCATAAACATTCCAGAATGTTCAGTCCCTCAGCGTATAAAACCCTATCAATTGCACAGTTACTCACATAGGGTCTCCTTTGGCCCCACTTGTGTAGTTGATTGAGTGCAGCTTGCCCTGCCTGTAGATGTCTGCACATGTGTCATAATAGGTAGGGCCCTGCAAGCAAGATAAACACATGTCCTTTAGGGCCTTGGGGTACAGACAAGAGGCAGAGCTCAGGGTTGAGGTTGAAGTGGTCTTTAGTACAAATTTGCTCAATTTAAAGAACAAAATGCTTTTGCTCTTTCAGGGGCATGTGCCCCTCTTTAAGGTATAACTTTCTCAATCTGGTTAGTCAATGGAATGATATACTCACAGAATAAGAGAGGTGAGTCAAAAAGGGCCAGTCTATGGCCATCAGAGAGTTGAACAGGAAAAGAGGCCATATTAGTGAGTTTACTTCAGCTAATGGGAAGTGCTTCCTAAAGAGGAAAATATCCTTCCTCAAGGATGAAAATGATCCCTCTTATTCTCTGGCCCACTACCTGAAATTTCAACAATAAATTAATATCAAAGAATGAATTATATCTTCAGATAACTCTCTGGTTTGCAGGATCAATGAGGCAAGCCCCTCTCACCATGCCGTAAAGGCGGTTGTCAGATGAAGTATGGATAGCAAAACTGCTTCCTAGAAAAAGAAGGAAGTCAGGATCATAATTATCCTGAGGTTTCAAGAGCAAAGGCACCAGGTACTAAAAGAAATACCACCACACAATATAGCTGGGGGGATTTAGGAACCAAGGCGATATGTCTACCAAAAATGGAACAAAACCACAGTTTCGAAGGTCGCAAAGCTATAACAAATTGAGCAAAAACTGGATCTATATAACAAACTGAATTTTGCCAGGAGCGATCTTGTTAGCTTGCACCTCTTTTATAGGAAACAGAAGGTACCATGCTAGCTCTGCCCGCCTAGATCCCGAAAAACCCATTCTTGACCCTCTCTGTCTCTGTGTGAGCCAGCCACCAAGAGCTGGCCTTCCACAATCTCAAAATCATTCCCTGTCTTCCTGTGTGTTTCTCAGACAGAATTGCATAGTCTTGCACTTATGACTTTTTCCTTGTATTGTCCATGATGAAATCCTGACGCAGTGCCCGAATTTCCTCCTAATGGTCAACACAAAACACAAACATCTGTAGTAGAAAGATTCAGTGGAGCTGCCTACAAGCAAGTATGGAGGATACCACTCCAGGACACAATCCAGATGGATAGCACTAGAATGCAAGTAGCTGTAGATGGTGGTGAAAGCCTTCCTCCCCTGTCCATAACCGACTGTGATGTCCAGGAGGATGCGGTCTTGTGGGCTACTGTGCAGGAGTGCGACAGTGGGTCCTACAACATGGAGGTTTGCTTCCTGAATGCTGGACTGGACAGTATGCTGAAAGGCAGGCCACTATCCAGCCCCACAGATTCTGTGGACTCTGAAGTCAAGAGAGACAAGATGGCTGTGCAACAGACTGTTCAGGATGCAATGGAGAGTTGATGCGCAGAAGCAGGTGGCAACCACATCAATTTAAGAAGAGTGTAGGGACATTAAAGTCTGAAGCTGTTCACATAGAGCCTGTTACAGAAAAAAAAGGTGTGGCTGTGTAGCCATCAGTTCTGGTCCTGTGTAGCCATCAGTTCTGGTCTGAATCAGTGTACTCTAGCTGATATTACTTGGTCCTTCGGTTCCTTTCTCCTCTAAAGTGACGACTGTCCTGATGG
Source organism: Triturus cristatus (assembly GCF_964204655.1). Classification (NCBI taxonomy): domain Eukaryota; kingdom Metazoa; phylum Chordata; class Amphibia; order Caudata; family Salamandridae; genus Triturus; species Triturus cristatus. Next base: position 841,019,345 of record NC_140580.1, on the reverse strand, counting down.
AGCACAAGATGAGCGGGAGATTGTGCGATAGCGTGGGTGCCGGTTGAGTGTTAGTAGAATTGCTTTGCTCTCTGATCTGGGGCTTGTGTACAAAAGGAAGCCAGATTTCTTACGAGCTTGGAAGTGATGGCTGCTTCCTTGTGACATCTGATCTGGTGATCTGTAGCCATCAGAAGGCGGTGTGACCCGATGATGGCGGGTGACTCAAGGGGTGCTACTGTCCTTAATGCACAGTCCTGTCTACAGCCAAGGTGTGATCTACCCTACAACCATTACTGACTGACCAGGTTCCTGCTCTGCTCCTGCTTGATTGCTGCAGAGTGCTCTGTTAGATACTGGCTTCTGGTGGAGCCACAGCTGGATGCCAGAGCACTTGCTAAGCTCTCTGGGGCAGAGGCTGTTTCTATAAATTTGCAAACTGAAATCTAGGGATAATTTATTTGCTTTTTGTAGCCATTGGACTATAACAAAGCCATTAGCAGTGCACCGAGGTTGTAGCCGAACTGGAGAAGATAATTTATCGGCCTCAGACAACCGGCAGGAGCTGTTGGGCCTGAACCACTGATTGACCAACTCATCTGACAATACACTGCATAAGAGTGTGGCTGAGTGGTGAGGGGTTTGGGCTTGTGGAGTATGTCTGGCAATGCAAAATGCAATTCTAGTTTTGGGATGTCATGTACCAAGATCATGTCCTCCTATGGCCTGCTGCCATTGTTTCTGAGTTTGAGTAGGGTGGTGCCCTGGCGCTGCTATGGGAGAGGCTGGCGGAGCCCTATAAGGCAGCTCAAACTCATTGGAGCTGCCTGCACTTTAGGTCACCAAACATGGCTTAGCACAAAGGACGTCACTTTCCCAATCAATGGAAACTTGACAAAATTGCCAAGCCTTGTTTTACTCCGAGGAGCCCAGCTCTTGCAAAAAGTGAATCAAGTGGCTCTGCAGAGTTGTTAAACTTGTGCACCAATCATTCACTGGATTTCTGCATCAAGATCTCGACAATCTTACGTTGTTGTATTATGTTAAACAGCACTTGCATCGTGCACAGCTACTTCAATGAAGTGTCCCGGCGCATACCCAGAAAGGTAGTTAGACAGAAAACAAAAGCTACCTGAAAAGAACGGTGTTCAGTCTCTTTCTGAAAATCTTAGGATCCCGAGGAGCACACAACTTCACTGGGCGTTGGTTCCAGGCTGCAGCATCCATCCGTGACAGGGAGCTGCCACTGATCCGTTGCTTGCGGAACCTAGGAACGCATGCCATAAGCCTGGTAGAAGAACGCAACTACCTAGCTGAAGCAAAGAACTTAAATCTTGTTCTCAGGTAAGCCAGGCCATGCCCATAGAGAGCGGCATGAGCAATTATTTGAATTTCACCCTCTCTTTCACCAGCAACCAATGCAGGCTGCGCAGGTGTTACCTAACGCTAGCCCTCTTAGGGAGACTCAAAAATGTCTGGCCACAGCGTTTTGAACAACCTGAAGTTTATTCAAAAGGTAGCCAGGTAGACCAACATACAGCGCATTAGCATAGTCAATGCCAGATGTGATCAGGGCTTGGGTGGCCGATTTCCTTGCTGTAATGGGGAGTAATGGTCAGAATTTTTTCAGTGCCTTCAAAATGCCGAAGCAAATTCCCAAATGTTTATTAATCTGAGGACCAAAGCACAACATCAAACCAGATACCCAAATTCTTAGTAGACCCTCCAAGAGGCGATGGCAAGGGGGCTCATAAGGCCAAAAGTAGCGCCAAAATTGAGGAGGGAAGTTACCAATGTTCAAATAAAGTTGCATTTCTTAATTGGAAAATGCAGTCTGGAAGCTCAAAACCACAATGGCACAGTTGGTGAGATCCTGAAAGACCCTAGAGCAGTGGGTGAAGGCGTAAATGGTTAAATAAACTGTCAGACTCACTGTATCACCGAGGCAGTGTCTGGATTTCGAAGCTGCTCCATCTTGCCCGCCATTTTCTCTGAGAAGGCTAAAATAAGCCACTCCTAAGGACATAGGCAGCAAGGAGACCTGAGAAAGACACGTCCCCGTGTAGCACCCTCTCTTGAACCCTTGCATGCCGTCGAGTTCTGAAGAAAATAAGCCACAAGACTAGTTAAAAAGTCTCTTGACACAAAATATAGTAGAAAACTGTATCTAGTACACCTTTTCTTATTGGGCAACATTAAGCAGCTAACTGTGCTTATGAATTCTGAGTATTCACTTGCAACATACAATACTAACATCAATAAAAATTCCAGATTGTCTGATAATGTAAAGGTACATACATGCAGAACACAATAACTCAGTTACATTAAATGTTATTGAATGCAGTTTGCAATGCATCCTGAGACACGAGATGAATTAAGTAATTGAAGAAAGTGCATATCGTAAGTCCACAACCCAAACATAGTTCAGTTTCATATAATCATTTCTGAAATCAATACTGCCTTTGAGAATATGTCCAAACCTATACAAACGCAGATGGTGGTATCCAGTAACAATCAATTCCACCAAAAAACTCGAGCAACAGCAAGAAGAAATTAAATCTAATGGATGAACATAAAACACTTCAGTCTGCAAAGTGAGGAAAACTCAAGCAGATGAACAACGGTTCCGGTAATAAAGGATTTTCACAGTAAATGTCTTGATATATTAAGGTAAAAAATGGCCACCACATTCAGTTCGTCGTTGTTCTTGTTTGTGATGCTAATTTTTGCGTGAATATGGTCACCATCTTGGTTTGGGAAGACATAGCAGACACTTAAGATTTCAGTTTCCATCTTGGAAGTATAAATCACTGTAAATCTGCATTCAACATTAATTACAAGAACAAAACATTATACAAAACTAAATATAAAATGCAACAAATCTTTGTCATTAACAATGCTTAATATAGCTGATACCCACATCCACCTTGTTTGGTTCTTGTGACAAATCATGATGCATACTGTGTGCTGATGTTCCTGACAGTAACGTCACGCTCCTCTTCTAGGTACAGTCCTTGGGTCAGGCTTGTTTGGCTGTAAAAACATGACATTTCTTCACTAACCTGGGTACATGAAGATGTTTAACTGGTCCCCAAGATCTCTGTTCTGGGCCAATCCTTTCTAATTGACTAATTTTTGCAATGTACGTCGAAATGAGCATGAATCTATGACACTCTTAACTTCATACCATGCTCAGAATCTACCACACTACGGGGCCGATTCCGATTCTGGTCGGAAGGGCTCCGACCAACGATTCGGATCATGTTGGCCGGATTCCTTTCCGACCGAGCCATTCCGATGGGCTCGGTCGGAAAGGAATCCGACACGGATTTCCGGATTGCGGACGACAGGCTCGGAGAGCCCGTCCGCCATCCGGAAATCTCCCAATACTCCACCGGCCGCCTCTTTGTGACCGAGGGAGTACGATGGCAGTTTTTCACTGCCTTTTCGTGCTGGTTTTTCCAGCACGAAAAGGCAGTCGGAAACTGTCTTTGGGGCCCCCAGTAGGGCCCCCATGGGTGTGAGGCTGCCGTATGGCGGCCTGGGGGCACCTATGGTGCCCCTCTGTGGATCCCTGCACCCGGTGGCAGGCACCTTGGGGTGCCGCCCACAGGGTGCAGGGATGAACTGCACCCCTACTTTCCACGATGCAGACATGCTCGGAATGCATGCTTGCATTGTGTTGGATACGAGTGCGACCGAACCCTGTTCGGTCGCATCGTACTAGCAGGGCCGAAACCGACGACAGCAGGTCGGTCGGTTGCCGCTCCTGCCCGATGTCGGACGGACCTGAGTCCGTCCGACATCGGAATCGGCCCCTTAGTGGAGGAGGCTGCACCAGACAAGTGTTGGTCATTACCAATTTTAATAGAGCCAAGTGAGAAACTAGATAAATATTCATAGTTGGTGGAAATGCTAATTTCACTGTACCATTATTTATTACTTTTGTGAAGGAAAATGCATGTACAAATCGGGCCATGCAGATGCAAATTCTTAGTAGAGAGTGAGACTGAATCCCCAGGCTGATAGGTTGGAGAGTTATGATGATATTTAGAAGCATCATTCTTATACAGCTCTTTGGCTTTTAATAATGTTGTCTCGATGTCCTCATGTAGGTTGGAAATAAAATGATGTCCTTCCACAGATGGCACAGGAGTTACTTTTAGATCCAGCTATGAAAGGAATGGAGGCTGATACCCTTGATAGCAGACAAACGGACGATGATTCAATGAAACATACACGGAATTATTATGACATTAGTCTGTGAGGCAGAGATGTGGCAAACAAGATGTTTGTTCTTGCAGATAGCATGGTAGACAGGTTTCCAAATCTTGATTTACTTGTTCAATGTGCCCATCAGATGTGGAAGGTAAGCAGAGGAGAGTTGAGTTTCAGTTTATACAGCCTTACAAAATACCTCCTAAAATCAGGAGACAAACCGAGATCCACCATCTGAAATAATTACAGAGAGTAATCCATGAAGTTGTACAATATTTTGGAAGACCAAAGCACTAGTTTGTGCTGCAGTAGGATTATCTTTGACTGGTATAAAGTGTTCTATTTTAGTAAATGAGTCAAATGGCACCATAATAGTAATGAATCCATTGTCTGCATATAATTCAACAATTAAGGGGTACATGCATCAAGCTAGGATTTTGCGAGTCCTTAATAGCGAATATTAAGGATTCGCAATTAAGGACTCGCAAAATCCTATGCATGTAGGAATCGCTATAATAATAGCGATTCCTACACATTCCTTATCTGTGACTCGCAAATTGCGAGTCGCAAATAAGGAATAGCTTCCCACTCATTCCTATGGGCCTACAGGCCTATAGGAATGAATGGGAAATTTGCGAGTACCAATAGGTACTCACAAATTGCGCATGCAATTTCAGGGTGCAAGGGTGTCAAAAGGACATCCTGTTGCACCCCTGGAATTGACCTGTGCACATATGTTGCGCACACACATGCCCTAAGGGCATGTGTGTGCGCAACATGACATTTTGAAAAATGCACAAAAGTGCTTTTATCAAAGGTGTTGCAAATTACCATGAAGTTCAACTTCATGGTAATTTGCGCACCCTATTAGCAAATTTGCGAATTTTTTTACTTTAATGCATTGCATTTAAGGAATCTCAATTTGGGATTCCTTGAATGCAATCGCAATCTAAGTAATCGCAATCTAGAGATTACTTAAATAGCGATTTTTGCATTTGGGATGATAAATCCCAAATGCAAAAATACCGGTCGCAAAGGGGCAGATTCTGAGAATCTGCCCGTTTGCAACCGGTTTTTCTTTTGATGCATGTGCCAGTAAGTCGACTGATACGGTATAGCAAGGATGTGGTAGGTTTTCAATAATTGGTAAATAACCAGTCGGCTTTGTTCTTTCACTCTTTGCTCTAATGCAGGTTTCCCAACTAGAAACATACTGTTGTGCATCATTCCTTACTTCTTCCCACCAAAAATGCCAGGAATTCGCCTATGGCAACATCTGAAGCATCTTCTTCTACAAAGTATGGTTGCTGGCAATCTAAATGACATAGTAAGGATATCCTTCATAAGTTATTGGAGGGCTTTATTAGCTTCTTCAGACCATTAGACCTATTTCCATTCTTAAACAATCTAGTAATAGGAGCTCTTATCTTGGAGAATCTAGGGATGTAGTGTCCATAGAAATTAGCAAACCCTAAAAAGCACTGATTGTTTCGTACATTTTGAGGAGCTGGCCAACTAAGGATAACCTTGACTTGTTATCGTCCATTTGGAGCCCTTTGGTGAGATGATGAATCCTAAAAAGTCCACATTGTTACAGTGGAAGGAACACTTCTCTACTCTAGCATATAAATAGTTCTCTCTCTTTTTATGTAATGCCAATCAGACATACTGCACGTGATCATGTTCATTGTCAGAAATATGGATCTCATCATTGTAAACAATTAGAAAAATAATTATGTATTCACAAATGATCTCATTGATATGATATTGAAATGCAGCGGGTGCATTACATAATCAAAAAATCATGATTCGATTTTCAAAAAGTCTAATTTTGTTTTGCATTGAAGGCTGTCTTTCATTCAACCCCTTCTCTTATATGAATGAGAGGGTGTGCATTCTAAAGCCCAACTTTGTGAAAATCTTTGCTTTCCTGATTTGACAAAGCATAACTGGTATTAAAGGTGATGGATGTGATTGCTGTCTACAAGCCTAGTTTGCGCTGGGACCCTCACCGAGTAGCTGCGCACTCTACAAGTCCGATGATTGATTCATTGCTGATAGTAACTTATTACAAGGTTTGATAATATATGCAAGTGCATAACTCTCCATCAAGTATTTGAGTAAATATTAGGATTCGCTAATTCACAAAGGTAACCTACGCTTTCAGTATTTTACACTTTTGAGTAAGTTTACTACTTTCCGCTTATTCACAACATCCAATTGTAACTAACTACTAACAAAAAAACATTAGTAAGTCCAGCATGATACATGGCCAACCACTTTTACTGCAACAGCCTCCCACAGAAATTAACGGAGACAGGGAATTAAAATAAAGCCCCAAAGGAAATAATGTTAAATTAAATAAAAATATAAATGTCATTTTAAAAACATAGAAAATAGTAAATATTAATAATTTAATTGTAAAATATTTTATTGACCTTCTTTGAATTAAAAAATGTATTTAATAATCATTTTAGTAAAATATAACTTAAGTATTTCTAATAAATTCTATATATCCAATTTTAATAATAAATAATGCATTATAACATTTTAGATGGGAATGTAATTTGATGTAATATATTTCCAATAATTATAGAATTGTTTCAAAATGATGAAGTAAAAAGTGCTGTACCATTTTGTTCTACATTAAAAATATATATAAAATAAATTTGCATTAATGTTTAACTTAAAAATATTTGTAATATTTATTTTCATGTTAAATAAACTTTTTTATTTTTCTCTATACTTTTCCATGCGGTGAACTCTGCCCAACAGCAGTTTGCAACCGGTTTTTCTTTTGATGCATGTGCCAGTAAGTCGACTGATACGGTATAGCAAGGATGTGGTAGGTTTTCAATAATTGGTAAATAACCAGTCGGCTTTGTTCTTTCACTCTTTGCTCTAATGCAGGTTTCCCAACTAGAAACATACTGTTGTGCATCATTCCTTACTTCTTCCCACCAAAAATGCCAGGAATTCGCCTATGGCAACATCTGAAGCATCTTCTTCTACAAAGTATGGTTGCTGACAATCTAAATGACACAGTAAGGATATCCTTCATAAGTTATTGGAGGGCTTTATTAGCTTCTTCAGACCATTAGACCTATTTCCATTCTTAAACAATCTAGCAATAGGTGCTCTAATCTTGGAGAATCTAGGGATGTAGTGTCCATAGAAATTAGCAAACCCTAAAAAGCACTGATTGTTTCGTACATTTTGAGGAGCTGGCCAACTAAGGATAACCTTGACTTGTTATCGTCCATTTGGAGCCCTTTGGTGAGATGATGAATCCTAAAAAGTCCACATTGTTACAGTGGAAGGAACACTTCTCTACTCTAGCATATAAATAGTTCTCTCTCTTTTTATGTAATGCCAATCAGACATACTGCACGTGATCATGTTCATTGTCAGAAATATGGATCTCATCATTGTAAACAATTAGAAAAATAATTATGTATTCACAAATGATCTCATTGATATGATATTGAAATGCAGCGGGTGCATTACATAATCAAAAAATCATGATTCGATTTTCAAAAAGTCTAATTTTGTTTTGCATTGAAGGCTGTCTTTCATTCAACCCCTTCTCTTATATGAATGAGAGGGTGTGCATTCTAAAGCCCAACTTTGTGAAAATCTTTGCTTTCCTGATTTGACAAAGCATAACTGGTATTAAAGGTGATGGATGTGATTGCTGTCTACAAGCCTAGTTTGCGCTGGGACCCTCACCGAGTAGCTGCGCACTCTACAAGTCCGATGATTGATTCATTGCTGATAGTAACTTATTACAAGGTTTGATAATATATGCAAGTGCATAACTCTCCATCAAGTATTTGAGTAAATATTAGGATTCGCTAATTCACAAAGGTAACCTACGCTTTCAGTATGTTACACTTTTGAGTAAGTTTACTACTTTCCGCTTATTCACAACATCCAATTGTAACTAACTACTAACAAAAAAACATTAGTAAGTCCAGCATGATACATGGCCAACCACTTTTACTGCAACAGCCTCCCACAGAAATTAACGGAGACAGGGAATTAAAATAAAGCCCCAAAGGAAATAATGTTAAATTAAATACAAATATAAATGTCATTTTAAAAACATAGAAAATAGTAAATATTAATAATTTAATTGTAAAATATTTTATTGACCTTCTTTGAATTAAAAAATGTATTTAATAATCATTTTAGTAAAATATAACTTAAGTATTTCCAATAAATTCTATATATCCAATTTTAATAATAAATAATGCATTATAACATTTTAGATGGGAATGTAATTTGATGTAATATATTTCCATTAATTATAGAATTGTTTCAAAATGATGAAGTAAAAAGTGCTGTACCATTTTGTTCTACATTAAAAAATATATATAAAATAAATTTGCATTAATGTTTAACTTAAAAATATTTGTAATATTTATTTTCATGTTAAATAAACTTTTTTATTTTTCTCTATACTTTTCCATGCGGTGAACTCTGCCCAACAGCAGTCTTCTTACTTTCTCTGATTGTATGTATAAACGAGATCCATCCAATCACCTTGCCGTTTTTTCCTCCTAAAATGGATTTAAGTAAACTGACTTCCTCATCTAGTAGGGGATTTTTAATTACCTCCAATCAATCTAATCAATAAAAGATGACTGTTATTTGTTGCCAAAAAGCTTGATTTTCTGTTTGGCCTCAGCCGTATCTTTTTGTAGTGCACTAATAGCTAACTATATCTCATTCAAGGAGTAAGTAACTGGATCCATGACACCCGGGGCATGAGTCAGCAAAAGGCTTCCCAATCTATCAGGCCTCTCAAACCATCAGAGTATGTATTGTTTTTTCTAGAACAACCAATTGCAGAGATAAGAGAAAGTGATGCCTTTAATGGACGTTTTCAAATATGAAGATCTGAAATAGCCGTGAGTCAGAGTTAATGTCTAAAGTGACAAGGAAAATGGGTCATTGTCAAGTGCTAAGTGATTTTCACTCTTAAATCGTGTTTCTTCAAAGTATTTTTATTCTCCTTCAACACACAGAAGGAAGGCATTTCGGTTCCATCTGGTCTTCCAGACCCTCCCTTTCCCCTCTTCTTATATATCTGTATCCTCCCCCCTTTTTCTTCCTCTGATCTCTTTTTGTTCCGGACTCTAATCCATTCTACTTCTCTTAGAGCTATTAGCTTGTTATGAGGGTGTGGCTTGCTACCCCTCCCATTGAACAACTGCTGCAGCACTTAGCCCCTTCTTCTTCTTCCCATGTTATGTGTCCCCATGTTATGTGTCAGTGTTTTTCCGTTTGTTGTTCTCGCTTAGTCTCTTTTCAGTCATGATGTCAATTGGCTGCCTGTTTGTTGGGTTTGCAACTGTCGGCGAGATAGTGACCTTATTCTTCCTCAGCTCTTTTGTTGTCTGAACCATGTTCCCTATCAGCTGCTTTTCAACCGGCTACGCATATAAAGCTGCAGCCCTATTCTATCTGCACGAGCATCCTGCTGAGGGAAACAAGTTCAATGTTGCTGCCTGCTGTGTAGCATTAGTTTGTCTGACAGAGTGGAATTCTCTGTACTTAGAAGAACCAAGATTCAGAACTGCCAAAGCTCAAAACCAAAACATTTATAGAGCTGTTGTTGCTTTCTTGAACTCTCATGCTCTCAATTAAAGGACTAAACCTTCTCACCTGTCCTATAGCCAACATTTAAAAAGACCACCATATGCAGTATTTCTGAAATAAAATATGTTTTACTGATTTTCTGACTATTCTCCTTCCTCTTAAACACTTGCTCCCTGTTCAAATGTAAAGCTTCCTAATACTTTTGTTTTGATGGGGTTGTCTGAGACTGTTAGCTGCATCCTAACCGTACAAAAGGAAGATCTGCCTGATCTTTTTCTTCTGCTTTGTAGTCAACTAACACTATATTCTTACTATTCATTATTTGAGACTTTCAGGGCTCAGTGACTCCTAAGCCTTTGACATTTGTATTTTGATTTGTTTTCCTTCTTTTGTCTTCATCGTTTGTGATGGAGCGAGGCGATCTGGAAACCATAATGCAGAATATACTCCACCTCCGTGTTATCTTCCACATCCAGAACCTGTTTTAAAATGGGGATTTGTTGTACAACCTACGCTTGCGGGGCTAATTTAGGAGCATAGAGAAAGTTAACACTATTACCTCAGTCTGGGTGTTAGACAATCTTCTGCACTTAAGCCTTGAAGAGCTCTTAAAAGTACTTGATGTACACTATCTACTCAGAATCACTACCATATTAGTGTTATCATTTTGATAAGCATATACAGTGAAACTGTACAGGATTACATCAGTGCACTCCGGAAAATGCATCTTCTCATAAATTTGGAGAATTTATTCAAGAGAGGATCAGAGACCAATTTGTTTTATGTTACAACTAGGAGACAAGCTGTTGCTAATCTATTGCTATGTTTGTTAAACACATGCTGTCCTGTGTGACTGAGTTGAAGAAATTGAACTGTGGAGGAAGCGATGTCAGTGCAGTAGAAGTTAAAAGTTGCAATAAGATGCCGTGTCAATGTAAAGGTTCTTGCTTTAGGTGTGGTATATTTGTCAATTGAGTATTAAACTAGGATTGCCCACCTTTAAAAGTTACTTGCAGTAAGTGTAGGAAACCATTTGACTTTTCTAAACATTGCAAATGTGGTAGCAAACCTATTAGTGATGTAAAATAAGTCTGTGATGAGATGGTTTTGATGGTGAGAGGTGAAACATATAAACAACCCTCTGATATTGATAGGGTAAATGACATTAATATACAAATCTTGTTTTTTCATGTTCCAAATTGAATATAGTTTCTTAAATAAGTTTTTTAGTAACACATTTGGTAATGGATTGCAACCCTTTATGGAATGCGGCCCTTAAGAATCATGGGTTATTTTCATGGCTTCATTGAGTATAGACAGGCCCGTAGCCAGAAGTATATTTTTAGGGGGGGGAGGCTTCCATCTATGACCAAATATTAAAGCTGCGCACTATACTTGTATTCTTTCCCAAGTATTTGTAGGGGAAATGTACAGTATGCAAGATTTGAAATTGCACATTGCTTTTGGGTGCTTTTTCAAACAGCAGAAATTCTATCTTGGTTGGGTTGAGCTTCAGTAGGTGCTGGGCATCCAGGTTTGGATGATATGCAGGCAGTGTTTGAGGCACTGGATGTTAGAAGTAGAGGAGACTTTCAAGTAGAACTGTGTATCATCGGTGTGTTGAAGGCAGCTGAGTGGTCTATCAATATCAGGAGACAGTGGTAACTTCATCTGGGAGTAGGAGGGCATTGTTTACGATGTGTAAGGTAGTGGTCTCAATGCTGCATCATGATCTGAAGTCAGACTCATAGTCGTACATAGGTAAATGGTTTTATTTTCAAGTGCAAGTCATTCACAAATGGTGACCATGCAATAGTAAATCAATTTAATTATGCTCAGACCCTTGGCTGGTGCTAAAGTCTACTCCTCCTGTCCCTACACTGCAAGAAATGGGACTTAAAAACGTTCTGGTAGCTTTCTACCTGGAGGACTGACAGACTGGGATCCAGTCATTGATGTCAAATCACCCGGCCGTGCTGGGATGTGAGGCAGTGTGCTCCCAACCACCCTTCTGTCGGCCACGACTTTCTGCTTTGTCCCATTGAAGGAGATATGACTTCTAGAAACGTTTCAAAGTCCAAACGTATAGGGCTCCACCAGGACCCATGCAAAACAGCATCTGATTAACCTTGAGTCCTTCCCGGGCATAGACTTCAAACTTCAGCCGCTCGCTTTCCCACCTTTGTCAACAATGGCACCGTGATTCCACTCATAAGCAACCCACCATCATCAAACACCACTTCAGATCCAGCTTGCCCCATTACGACCCCTCAGAGACCACATTTTCACCATAAAACTTTCTAAGTCAAAAAGGTAAACTTTCCACTGGCAGGTACCTGGTCCCTGTATCCAAACCACACTCCATCGAGAGTGTCCTAACTTTTGCTTTTGAACTGGTCTAACACAATCAGATGACCACGATTGATGCTTATTCGTATCTCCGGTTCTACTCAATGGATTTTTATCCCTTTGGTATAGTCTTGTTTATTAAAATGTACTATGTTTTCCTAAATTGGCTTGGGATTTTTGTTTCGTTGTGTTTTCACTTTATTACTGTTTGATTACTGCATAAATACTTTACAGCTTGCCTCTAAGTTAAGTCTGACTGTTGTGTGTCAAGCTACCAGCATAGGTTTATTTAGTAACTCTAGTGGTTTATGCTGATAAGGCTTGTGATTATTAGTTGAGGTGGGTTCTCACACTCTCAACTAATACTCCAATTTCTTACAGCAAAACTGGCAAACCACCCCTGCAGAGATTATGTTAAATTCATTTATGGGTAGGTACTCAAGGCACTGTCTTAGCAATGTTGGTTTAGGCTGCCTTGGATACCCACCTCTGTAAAATCCATTATGAAAGATCTTAATTGTGAATGATGCCACCAGATCTGAAAGAATATGGACACTGACACAGCTAGCATACACACCTCCTCTCGGGTTACCCAGATTCAACAGTACTATCCGTCCCATTCTATGGTGTGGAAGAATGTCTGCATGTACATGATGGAGGAGGCCATGCTGTGCTACGCAATACTGATTTGTGGCCAAGATGCCAACTCTAAAGCTAATGTTGAAAAGGAAAGGAGGGAAGCAGTGTGGTAGTTGCAAAGGTCTTACATATCAAGTGTTCACTTCTTCATTTTCCTTTCCTCTCCTAATTTCTTTTATTTCCTACCCTCTTTGCCTGGTGTCCTGCCTCTTCCTTAACAGCATCATGTTTGTTCTCTGCAGTCCATCACTGTGGTCCTTCAGCCCAGTCAATTCAGTTTCTCACCCAGATTACTTATGACAATGTGGTTGAACTTATAGCTCAATAGTGTGGGGGCATAGAAATCACTTAAATATTTGCAACAGAATGTTAAAGCAGCAAAAATAAGGTTTTTCTCCTAGGGTGCAGGGTGACACAAGCAGCAGTATTTTAAACGTAACTCATGTGCAGTGCTGGTACTGCACAGATAGCAGCTTTGCAGGCTTCTTGGCAACACAAACCAGATAGAACACGGTTTAGAAGGTGAGATTTCATCACACAGAGAAGAGGTATACTTTAGGCAGCAGGACGAGAGGCTTCGCTCACACAAGCAGTAGAGGTAAAACACAAAAGTACCGTTACAAGTTTTCTTCAAACATAGAAACATTGGCAGATGCAGTGCAAACTTTCATCAGACTTGGACAAAATATAGAAAGCAACTATAACAAATATTGGAAAAGGCAATAGGCCTCGCCTGTGCAAGAGTTATCGGCTTTGGCAATGTGGTTTTGCCATGTTGTATGCCAGTGTGGCTGCAAGTTAGTGAAGTGTCCTAGAGTGGATTGGGGAGAGTAGAGTGTTGTAGATTGGATGTGTTGGAGTAGTGTGTCGTAGAGTGGATTAGGGGAGTAGAGTGTCGTAGAGTTGAGTACAGGGTAGTAGAGTTCACTAGTTCAGTGGCAGAGAGTGTCGTAGAGTGCAGTGTCAGAGTGCAGTGGTGTAGATTGGTGCATAGATGAGAAGAGGGTGGAATAGGGTAGAGTGGATTGAGGTAGTGGGGTGTATTGGAGTGGATTGGATTGCAGTGGGGTGGATTGGATTAAGGTGGATTGAATAGGGGTGGGGTGGACTGGAGTGGGGTGGGGTGGGGTGGATTAGATTGGAGTGCAGTAAATTGGATTTGGGTAGGGTAGATTAGAGCAGGGTGGATTGGATTAGGGTGAGGTGGGTTGGATTGGAATGGGGTGGAATGTTTTGGATTGCAATGGGGTTTTGGATTGGAGTAGGGCTCATTGGAGTGGGGCTGATGGAGTGGGGGAGATTGTTTTGTATTGGAGTGGGGCTGATTGGGGTGGGGCAGACTGTTTTGGAATGTAGTGGGGCAGATTGTTTTTGATTGGAGTGCGGCAGGTTGTTTTGGATGGAGTGGGGCAGATTGTTTTGGATTGAGTGGGGAAGATTGTTTTAGATTGGACTGGGGCAGATTGTTTTAGATTGGAGTGGATCAGATTAGAGGGGGCGGATTGTTTTGGATTGGAGTGGGGCAGACTAGTGGGGCAAACTGTTTTGGATTGGGGCAGATTATTTTAGATTGGAGTGGGGCATATTGGAATAGGGTAGATTGTTTTGGATTAGAGTGGCAAGGATTGGAGTGGCGCAGACTGTTTTGGATTGGAGTGGGGTGCATTGGAGTGGGGCAGATTATTTTGGATTATAGTGGGGAAGATTGGAATGGAGAAGACTGTTTTGGATTGGAGTGGGGCAGTTTGAAGTGAGCAAATTGGATAGGGGCAGATTGTTTTGGATTTCAGTGGGGCAGATTGGAGTGGGGAAGATTGAAGTGGGGTAGATTGTTTTAGATTTGAGTGTGGTGAATTAGTACGAATTGGTTGGATTGAAGTGGGGCAGTTGGAGTGGGGCAAATTGTTTTGGATTGGAGTGAGGCTGATTGTTTTGGATTGGGATAGGGCAGGTATTGCAGTGGTGCAAATTGTTTTGGAGAGGGGCATATTGTTTTGGATTGGAGTGGGGCAGACTGGAGTGGGGTCGGTTAGGAGGATTGGAGTGTGGTGGATTGGAGTGGATTTGATTGGGGTGAGTGGTTTGGATTGGAGTGGTTTGGATTGGAGTGGGGTGGATTAGATTGGTTTGGTGTGGATAGAATTGAATGGGGCGGATTTGAGTGGGGTGGTTTAGGGTATACTGCCCGTTTATGTGTGAAAGCATCGTTTCAGAAATTTCACATTTGAAAGAAACAATGTCGCTTTGAAATAACATAATCCTCATTTTTTTAGAATAGTGCCCATGATGTCGTGTTTGTGGAAAGATTCAGTTCCATTTCCTGTGTGTCCGTAAGATTCAGGCAGGCTACAGGCAAAGAGAGAGACTTTCTGTCCCTCTTTGGCATTGCCTGCTCTTTAGGTCTCGCCTGGCGAAAACAGCGCAGGCGCTGCTCTCACCAGAGGGGACATTTTGAAATCGATTCTCCCAAAGCCTTACATGCACGGGCAGGGATGGACAAAGATGGCTGCTCTCGCCATTTGTCCAAACCTAACAGCATGCACGTGCATGTAAGGACAGTGGACAGCCCACCGCCATCTTGATAAACACGCATGCTTTCACGGCGTGCTTTCACTTTAAACGCAGTTTAAAGTGAAAGCACGCCTCCATGCACACGTGCACTGCGCGCCAGCCCGCCGACCTCCCTTGTTGCTTGCGCGATCTCTCCCCAGGGTAGGGTCAGTTTCTGACGATGAAGGCATCTCTCATGTGTACTTGTTTTAGGACTCGTGCCCTGTACCAGTGGTATTGACAGAGAGCGCCCCTATAGTTAATCCACACACCAGCGAGTGTGCTGGCCCCGAGCGGCATGGGGGCATAGAACCTGCCCCCTCCCGGGCAGAGACACGCTCTTCACCCCCCACCCACCCTCAAGTGCCCACTAATTCATCTGTACCCCCTGAAGGAGGCTCTGCGAATCACGGCTCACACGGTGTCTGTCTGTGTGGGAATGTGCTTCAACGAAGCGGTCGGCACCTTGGCGTTTTGATGCGTCTGTTCTTGCCTCACCCGGCACCTGAGCAAACCCTGCATTTCCATGCCCCGACCCAAGTCATCAACCACAAATATTCAGACAGTGCATGCTGCACGTACTTCCGGGATGAGGCTTGGATTTGTTTTACCTCTTTTTAACCCGAGTTTCACAGCACCGCCAGACACTTCCGATCCCAGAGCAGGCCTGCGCCCTTTCACACTCCAGATAAATGGGCAGAATTTGGCTGTGAGACTAACACGGTTACTCCGAGGCTTGTTGACGTCTGTACCAGAACTCGAAATCCCACAGCAAGAGTACATAGAGACTGGTGATGGATATGCAACGGCGTGCCCGTTGTTTATTTAATTATTAACAAATTATTCTTCTAGGGGCTAAAAGCAATCAATAAGCATCCCACGTACGAATCTTCAGGCTCATAATCTGTAGGCTGAGGGGCTGGGACCCACCATGTTGAGCAGCTTGGGAGCCAGACTAGAAGGCGATGCTTGCAATAGCGAAGATTCCACATTGGGCTGCAGAAAAGCAATCTGGAGGAAAGAACTCTGGCCAAATCCTAGCTGGGTCTAACAAGGGACCCTGAATGTAATAGCTCATCCTCTGGGTAACTCCTTCCCATGCCTGGCTGATGTGACACCTCATACTCTTTGGGACTTGTACTGTCGCTGCGCTGCCCTCACCACTCTTGATGGGAACTGCCCCAAAGCTCTGTCTACACTTTTTGTGAAAAAGAATCTCCGCATTTCACCCCTTGGGCTGCCCCTAACAAATCTTATCTCATAATCAGAACCACTTGAATTATGCGGCAGGGGTCACTGGATACCAGGATACCCGCGCAGGTAAATGTGCGCTTTACATATGCACATAGCATCCAGCAAGAAAAGGCAAATTGTGTAGCTTAATGTAGCACCTTTTGTGATACAATGAATTCAATAGTTTGTCATTTTTACACATTAACAATGTCTGGGCAAATATTTCACCTAATTTGTACCAAATTAACTCCGAAATATATCAATAAGCAACTGCATGGCGACCAGGCAACCTTTGCAAAGGGCATTCCACGTGTCACTGCGTTTTTAGTAACTTTTGATCTGTTTACTCTAGGAACAACATTTTGTTTTAAAAAGTCAGCAGACTTCGCTGCAGGTGATGCACTATGTGACAACCGCGGCAAGTGTAGAATTATGCAGAAAACACCACAGCTGCAGAATCGCTCGTAACCACCAGGACCACCACCCTTGTAGAACAAGCATCCTAGCCCACTAACCGGTGCCTCGCGTACATGGGGTAGCACCCTCAGATACAGAGCATCACACAAGAGCATTTTAATATTATTGATATCACCTTGTAATTTTTAAGCAGCTTTGTTATATTAATATAAGTTCTCTGATCTCCACAAGATAATTTTTGACAGGAACTTGCAATATTTGAAAAGAGCCCGGATGGTTGTGGCTATACAATGGAATTCTTTTTCGCGCTCTGGTGTTATTAGTAGTGCCCTGGAATATTTTTAAGCTACATCAAGATGTGTAGAAGCAGTATCATGGCATATGATGGCAACATTCTGGTACCTGAAGCCAGCTTATTTTAGGATATTTTAATTTCCGGCATACAAACTCTGATAAGAAGTTCAGTTGCACTGAAACCATGATGTGTCTTAAATTAAGCCTTGGCAATGGTGGCTAAAGAGTGCAGACTTGCCTCAAGTCTCGAAGGCATAGCAGAAACTCCCCTTTGATCATTTAGTGGTCCAAGATGTACCGCTGGAGGAACATCTTGAAGCATGAGATGGTTCCTGCCTGCTGCCCTCCTGCAGTCATCAGGGAAGGGATGCAAGGAGTAACTATAGGGGATGATCTACTGTGGGATAGGATTGTCGTGGGGAATGGTCTAGTGTGGGTGGCAGATAACAGTGGGCTTGATGATCTTATCAGGTGGTGGGCACACATTAGGATGGGGCGGCCTTCAGACTTTCTGAAGGTGGAGGCAGGTGAGGCAGGCAGTGGTTTGGGACTTAACCAAGGGGAAGGAAGGGAGCTCAGAGCAAAGCAGGGGAATGGCTGAAAAGCAGTGCCAATCTACCCCTTGCCGTAATCAGCATTGTGAAAGACTCCCACTAAAACTGCCTCATCTTTCAGAGTTGACGTCAGCCAGGACCTTTGGTTTTCAATTATATTATATATACTATAAATACTTCCTTGCAGGAGGTTTCAGTAAGCCTCATCATCCTCTAGTCTGCTGTAGTGTCACTCACATTTTGCTTCTGCTCTCCACAGCATACATTATGGGGCACAGGGACAGCTCTGTCCGTGGCAGCATGCTGCTCATGCACAATGAGCACCTAAGCACAATAAGATATCCAGGGCACAAGTCCTATAACAAGCATTGAAAATGCAATAGGTCTCGCCTTTCATTAAGCTAAAGCCATTTGCTTTGCTATACAATACCATTAGCAAAGCAAATGGCTTTAACTTAATCAAAAGCGAGACCTATTGCATTTTCAATGCTTGTTTTCTCTAGTCATTTCAGACACCCGGCACGCACTCGGCAGAGACAATGCTGAGAGGAGTTAACTTTTCGTGCAGGTGGTCTATCGTGCCTCCCCCTCAGAGGTCAAACCCAGGACAAAGCGCCCTCAACCTTCTGCAGGCTACTGTCAGCAATACAACAAACTGATGTGTTTTGGAAGCGGCCACATTGCAGAGGTTATTTTTCTTTTAGTACTGCGGCATTTCAAAGCTGAATGTTTTCGTTTTACATTGTGCACATTCAAATATGAAGATTTGTTATAATACTGTACAAGCTGCCTGCGTCGTTTCGGGAGGCAATGAATAACATGGGCTGGCCTGGCCCTCAAATGCCCCCCATGGCTACGGCCCTGAGTATAGAGAGCATTTGGCAGAAGGTAAAAAGCTATGTAGCAGTTAATATTTTATAGTACCAACATCAGAAGGATATAGGTGTTTATCTGAATCTCATGGCAAAAGTGCACCTTTGTGTGCATTCAGTGATAAGTATTGCGACCATTTCTGAGCTTATCATACAAAAGGTTTCAGTGATAAGCTTAATGCCTTTATAATTATGTTCGTAAAATCAAGTTGAAAAAGATACTACTGCAGTAATAAGTATGGTCTGGAGAATTGAATGTATAAGAGGTGGCGAGTGCTGAGCTTAAAAAGTTGTATGATAATTGTGTCATAGAGCCTGTTGAGACTCACAGTGGTTGGCGCCTGTAGTAGTGGTAGCTCGGCCAGCTAATGTGGTGTCAGGTTGTGTGTTGAATAGCAAAGATTGAATACGTTTCCCTTGCCAAATTTCACTGAAATGTTATCTACAATTACTGACACAAGGATCAGCCCTAGTGTCAGCCTATCACCAAATTAAGTTAGATCAGGAGTTTCAGGATTTTACAGTTTTCATAACAGTTATGGTTTCTTAAAGATTCCATGAAATTCTGTTTGATTTGGTGTCTGCGGTATCAGTATTTCAGAGAGTGATGAAAATGTTACTAAAGATTTGACGGGAGTGAAATATTTTTAAGATGATATCCCCAAACTTGGCATTTTCAAGTACATCAAGTTTTGTAACGACTTGGGCGAGCATGGTATGACATTGTGGGCTGAGAAATGTAAGTTTGAGAAAGAGGACATTTGTTTCTAGAACACACTATAATTGGTAAAGGGGTAAGGCCTAAGAAAGGGTTGCTGGACACCATCTGTAGACTTAGGGTACCCAAAAGTAAGGACATAGTGACATCATTTTTTGGTATAGCTGAATTTAAATAGTCGCTACATACCAAACTTAACTATCAAGTCTGTGGCACTTTGGGGTTTGTGTAAGAGGTACAAGAACTTTGAGTGGTACAGTGAATGTAATAAGGAATTTAACATGGTTTCCTTGGATTTGAAAAAACGCTGATCTTACGGCATTTGTGCTGGATAGAGATTCTATTGTTGCCACAGAAGCAAATGGGAAAGGATCTAATGCCATTTGTTACAGAGAGATGGTGGCCTAGTACGATTAATAGCTTGTGCATCAAAGATGCTGAACAGTGCTAAATTTAATTACTCAGTTACAAAGTGGGAGACTTTGGCAGTTAATTGGGCTGTCAAGAAGTTCAGGAATTTCTTGTGGGGTAATGATTTTGCCATTCATTAGGATATTTTGACAAAGAAGTGTTTAAATTCTGTATCAGTTCGTTTTCATAGGTGGGTGTTGAAATTACAAGAGTATACCTTTGAAGTTGAGTATTTACCAATGTCCATGAATCATGCTGCAGACTATCTATCTAGTTTAGCATCATGTAAAATTTATGAGGTCGAAGCTGATAGAAATGTAGCTGATAAAGAGGAGAATGTTTGTGTGATTACTAGAAGGAGTGATTTTAGAAGATACTTGGCAGGAAGGAATTGATAGGGATGAGATTTTGCAAGCCTTTTCCAAATTCATAAAGGTGAGTTGGGCTGCAAAAAAATGGGTCAATTCTGATCTGCATCCATTTTGGGGTGTGAGGGTGGAACTTTCTGATTGTAATGGTGGCATATTGAGAGGCATAAGGCTGGTATTCCATTACTGTCTTAGAGATGGGCTGATTGAATTAGCACACAAAACACATCTGGGCATTGTAAAGGTGAAAGAAGATTTCACAGGAAATTGTTGGTGGCCTAGTTTGGATCTGAAAGGGGAGCGAGCTGTTCCAAAATGTGGAGAATGTGAAGTTAGTAACAAGGATTGTACAACCAGTGCCCCTCCTATGATTTGTAGGGACTTACCTGAAGAACCTTGAGAGGAGATTGCACTAGATATTGTTAATAGTCTCAGTGGTGAGGGTGTCACTCCATATATGATATTGGTTGTGGACATGTACTCTCATTGACCTGAAGTGTCTTGTGTGAGAGACATTCCTTCAGATCCTGTCATGCGAGTTTAAGAGGAGCTATTTAGACAAGAGGGATTTCCTAAAGTGCTGCTGACTGGCAACGGTACTCAGGAAGTAGAAGTGTTACTGCTTTAATGTGGCATTACACATAAAAGGGGTTCTTTGTATCACGCAGAGTCTAATGGTATGGTTGAGTGAAGATCCTACTCAATGTAGATTGTCTCAAGAAGGCCTTATTGGTGTACAAAGTGCCCACAGCATGAACACTTCCTGAGCGCGTCCTTTTGTCCAAGATCCTAGCAGCAACTGACGTACCAGTCACTGCGAGAACCCTAGAACCTATTACACGCATACACATTCCAACATGACTTCAAAGGGAATCACTTCATAAAGTGTACCTCATTTACACTAACAACATTGAGCATTTTAAAAAGGGTTTGAAGGACAGTATACAGCTTGCCAAAGTTAGTGATTTGAACTGGAACTTGCCGCCAAACCAACTAGAAGCCTAAAATATTTATATGCCCCAAAAGGTGTAAAGAATGTGGTAAGTTCTTGCGAATCCAGGGTTGAGGCAATTTGTTGATATGCAGAATGTAGGTCAAATAATGAGAACATTTCAGCATCACCCAAATTAGTTAGTAGTTCCTTGATTTTAGGTATGGAATGACAATCAATCATTATATTTTTATTCAATGCATGCAAGTCGGCACATAATCTTATTTCACCCAATTTATTTCTTGCCACAACTATGGGAGAAACCCAATGAGACAACTCAGTCAACTTAATGATGCCCTGAGAACACAACTCTTTCAACACATCTTTCAAGTCCTACCTTACACTAAATGGAACATTTCACACCTCGTGGACCACAGGACAAGAATCAGGTTTAAGCCTGATGTGGTGCTCAAAACCTTTAACCACCCTCCTTGAACACATTTCCAAAATGTTTCAAAATGTCCTCAATGCCTGAAACTTCTCTTCAATGAAAGCTGTAGGTAATTGTTCGCTATATCTTCATCCACATACCCTATGGGTAAATCACCTACAACAGCGGGAGTCTCTACACCGGGTACCAAATATAAACCTATCCTTCTTAAGCATTGCCTTCATATGATATTCTTTCCTTTAACCGCCACATAAAACTTACTACTGGTAAGACTTCCTAAACATTTTACTTTAGTTTTAAAATACATGTCGATATCCTTCTCTCCGAAGGCTTTAGGATTTACATCTGTTGGACTAAGACTGAATTTCATTATTCCATACATCATAAAAGGTAAAATGCCTCAAAATCATTATGGTAGACCCGAATTCTACCATGACTTGCAGAGATGCTCCACCAAAATTAGGTTTCACCAAGGGTCACTTCACCAACATGGAGTCTGTAATAGAATTGCATTCAACAGTCAAAATTACATTGTTACGTTTCTCTACACATGCATTTTCCACAAAAGCTACACTGCTTATTTTTACAGGGGTCTTATTACTTCTGCGTAATGCCTGGAAGTGACCATATTGTTTTACAAGACATTCAATGTTTTCTGATTACATGCTCTACCGGATTATTGCCAATATGATTTTTAGAATCACATCAATAGCATAATAAATGTGGCTTTCTTGCAGATTTTTTTTCTCCTTTTCCTCATATGTTAATCATAGTACCTCTTGGCCAGATTCAGTATCATCATTAGTGGTTGTTAACATGTTTACAGGAACAGCAGCATTCAATGCTTTGGAAGAAATCATGGAGCGTTTGATTCCTTTTTCTAAATTACTGACTTCAATAAGGGTTGGATTACTACACCCCAACAATCTTTTCCTCGAATAACAGTTAAATATGAACTGGTCAAAAACATATATATCATTGTTAGCTTCAAATTTGCACGTTGTTGCAAAACTCCTTAACACCGATACATACTCTTCCACTCTCTCCTCCACGTGTTGTTTCCACTTAAAAAAATGATGTCTCTCTAACTTAACACTGGGCTCATCGTAATAATGCTTATGTAACTTTTCCACAGCCTCATTGTACTGATTCCGATTACCATCCCCAGACAGACCTTGTGGTGGTGTTGACACTGGTAAATTGTCAAAAACATCTTGCTACCAAATAATAATGCAATTTACTGTTTATTAGAAATGGGAACAGAATATAAGACGTGATGTTTTTGAAGTTGGTGGCCTCCCAACATGTTTTTGCTTGTCACCAATATGAAGTAAGTGATTCTACTCAATATAGATAGTTCAAGAAGGCTTATTGGTATACAAAGCGCCCACAACACGAACACGTCCTTCCGTCCAAAATCCTAACAGTAACTGACATACCAGTCACTCCTAGAACCTGATTAGCTATTACATGCATACACATTCCAACATGACTTCATAAGGATTGACTTCATAAAGTGTACTTCATGTACACTTGCAACATTGAGCATTTTAGAAAGGCTTTGAAGGACGGTATACAGCTTGCCATAGCTAGTGGTTTGAACTGGAAAAGGATTTTCATGAACGTCTGGTTAGTTACTGGTCATTTCCTCGTTCAACCACTGGGAAAACACCTTTTGGGTGTTTTGTGGCCGTGTTCCCCATTCTAAGTTGGGTCCTGGCTGGACTGGCTAGCAGAAAGGCGTAGTTGATGTTTCAGTTAAAGATGGTTGAAGAATGATAGAGGAAACAAAAGTGATGGTGAGAATAGGCTGTTTTGATGAGAGAAGGTGTGTCAAAGATACAAAGTTTTTGTGGGTGGGATGTGGTTAGAATTAGATCCCCAGAAGTTTAGAAAACAGTTCTAAATATTTCAAACCTTGGGAAGTTTTGACACTCTACGTGAATGCAGCTAACACCAATGATGGTGGATAATGGAACCTAAACAGAGTTTCACCTTACAATCCTGCTTCATCTGTCCAGAGAAATTAGGCTTTATTTTATTCAAAAATGTGTTTGCCTGTAGTCATATGATATGTTATGAGTGACAATTGGCCAGTAGCATACATTGTTGATAGTTTATTTAGTTTTGTTTGTTACAGTTGGATTAGTTGATATGGGGAATGTGTGGTTTTACTTTTTATTTTTTTTAATTTTTGCTGTTATTTTTCTTTTGGTTGTTATCCAGTTGTTCTTGTTATAGTTTGTTATTTTCTCATGTGCTCCAAGAAATGTCGTGATGATCTTCTATATTTTATTTTGTTCTTTTTGTATAAATGGAAGATGTGTGGTAACTTGTCATTGCACTGCACTGAGAATGTTATGTTTTGGGGATTCCAGCAGAGGCAAGTGCTGGTGGTTGGTCAATAAGGTTAAATAAACTGGCCTCAACCTTACCCTTTAGCGTACAGTAAAGCTTATTTTACATGTGGCAACCAGGTAAAGGTGAGCTTTTTAGTTTGAAGAAGGCAAAGCAACCAGGAGTTGATGTATTTTGGGGGGCTATGAGGTTTGGCAGGGCAATCAACTGTGGGTCTGTCTTGGCAGACTAGGAGTGGTTGCAGGTCATGCTTTATTTTAACTGTTCTCCAGCAGCCCTCCTGGAGCAGTGCAAGAGGACAGACTCAGTGCAGGCTCTGGACCTATTAGCCCCACTGGTAACTGCCTATTGAACTCACTGTTCCACTGACATTCGGACAGAAGATCGGAGGGAAAAGTGAGATGTACACATTTTTGTGGAAAAGTAGTACAACATAGAACTTTAGAAGTTCTGGGTCCAGACTGTTTAAGTGGCACAAGGTGCAGGTATTTAACTGAGCAGAGAATGTCTAGATATGCTCGGGACATACCAGACCAGGCACAAAATTAACGAGTAATGGTGTCTCCAGTACAGGCACGACATGCATTGTAGACAGCTCCGATCAGCTTCAGCCCATCTTGCCCTCGTCCCCAAAATCAAGAGAGCAAGATGTGGCAGCCGCTCTTTTTCCTATAATTCAGCTAAGTTGTGGAACTCTCTTCCCCTCCCGCTGCGAGCGGAGTCCAACCTGCTGCCTTTCCGCAAACTCTTAAAAACCTTCCTCTTCAATTAAATTGCTAGACTCTGCCTTTCCTTGCCCACGCCTCAGGGTAGCTATCTCGCTCTACAAAAACTTTTTTAATTTCATTCATTTCATTTCATTGAGATGCACTGAAGACAGCAAGGGACCACAGAGCACTTGTTTATTTGCTTTTTGTTTTCTTTTCCCTCTGACTGAAACACTGAGGGTCCCCTTCCACCCCCCTTGCTGTTATTCCTATGCCTCAGTGCCGACTGCTGAGCGAATCCTGGGTGTCCTGACACAAACTTGGTGCCATTTTTGCCTCAGGTATGCCTTGGGAGGGCGCCAATGGACCTAGTCCATCAGGGGAGGGCAATCTCTGGCTACCCCTTACATGGGTAGGATGACATCCCATTCATCATGATATTTAGGTACTATGAATAGAATACTTAATATGGGTAATAAACATTTGCATAATCAATTTTTACAGTTGCAGTATAATGTAACACAATGGTCACAATAGACACAGAGACAACAAGCAAGTTAGAGGCAGTAAAATGTTAGCGTTCATGTGGAAAATGTTAGAAAATAAAGTAAAGTACATTTTAATTGCAGGCAGATGTGGTGAAAACAAACAAACTGCCAAGTAGGTTTCAGCCTATGATTGGCCCAGAGGCAGGGCTTGAAGATACTGCATTTTAGGGCGGAGCACACTCCTTCATGAAGGACTCAGGTTGGACAAAACAATCACATTACCGGAAGCTCCGCCCTGTCTCTGCTGGAGAGTCGTTGCATGCCTGGGTTCCAAGGCAGGTAAAGAACAGGAGCCTCACTAATGGAAGCTGAGTATGGGTATTCATCACTCTGCCTACACTCGAACACTTACTCTGCTGGACCACAGTTGCATAATCCAGTAACGAGGCACAAATAGAACATGTATGTTCTTCACTTAGAAAAGGTAGGAAGGGATTTCGGTCACAATGTTGCCTGCCACACCACCACTACCTTACTGTAGTTTAAAGGGTGCAGCATGAACAGGTGACTTAGCACCTTTGGCCTTGCAACAGCCCAAGAACAAGAGGCAGCATGAACTTCTTGCTGCTATATCATCATTCTAGGACCACCAGGAGTGAGGCAAGTGGCAAGTGGAACGCAAGCCACTGGCACAGTAGAACAGTGTGGTGGCAGAATTGCACACTGTTGGTGGGATCCAACCAAATCCCATCCTTTGCGCCAAACAAAAAAATGGTTAATGATGACTACACAGAAGGTCATAACAATGTCTAGTCACAGAATTAATGCGCCCTTCAAGGTGATAAGCAAATACGAAAGCACACTACAAACCTAGACTTCCCTAACCTAAACCCATATAGATATGGGTTGTCCCAAAACCCTGTCTACATTCTTACCAGTGATCAGTGGCCTTCCCCCCTGCCTAGATGACCAAAGTTGAAGGAGGGTCATTATGTAGTTTTAGCCCTGCATCAGGTGCATTTGTACTGTGCCGTAGATCCATATATATGGAGCTTCATATCCGGAATGAGACACTGAAGTGCAGGGGAATTTCACACGACACTGCAATCTGATCTATGTGGAAAACATTTTAGTTTCAGGCAGGAGTGACTTAAGTGGTGCTCCTATCTTGTCTGAAGTCACTATGCATGGTGTGTGATGGCAGGAAGAGAAGTGAAAAATAGAAAGCATGCAATTTACATTCATTCGTTGTCGTGCCTGATTAGTGGGTTTTGATGAAATCCACCTAGGAGCAGCCAAAGTACAATACATGGCGTGCACAGGGTATATATCAAAACAATATAGTCAAGGATAATTGATCCAATCTTCATTTATTGATATTGATACATCAATTGTATAGTGTTAATCCTTCACACTATATACCTTGTATTCTTTGTTATATCACTTTTCAACATCATTATTTATACAACCCAATGCATTTACGGACCTGCCCTTCATCAGGGGAAAATTCCTAGCATGCAATGAACCTCTATTTAATCAAGTAATCTGAAAACAACCAACCAAGTAATCCATTCTTTATCAAAAACAGTCAAGATATGTAAAACAAAGTGCAAGAAAAACCAGTGGAAAACATCCTAGGTGCATCCAAGCAATGCGACCCAACCACCAAAATTAGGCTTGCTGTGCGATGTAGACATTTGATAACATTTGACATATGTGAGTGAACAAAATAAAAAAATAAGAAATGAAATGAAAAATAAAAAGAGGGTGGTAGTAGTTTGGTGCACCAACATGCAAAGTATATATAGTTGGCAGTGCAGAATCGATAAACTGACCGCAGATCATATTAGCTATGAAAAGCAAAAGTTCTGTGTCAATCTCATCCGAGAAAACCAAAGAACAACTTAAATTTAACTATCGTGTCGGCGCAGTGGTCACAGTGCATCAAACAAATGCATGCACAAAAACAGCCTGAAATTGGTGGAGGGTAGTAGGTCAGTAATGAATCAGAGAAAACAGTATGAACATACCTCCTGGCCATTTTTCGTTATGAGTGCTTCCATCAGAAAAACTAACCCCCAAACCTCTTATCTAACCCCAAAAAAGGGTGGAATTATCACACAGATTGCCATGAACAAGGCAATCACATGTTGTAAAGCTGCAAGGGTGGAGCCTTAGTAATCCTGGATTATGATTTCTGCCTGGAAAGTGTCAATAACCACGTTCAAGACGTCACGATGTACATGAAAGTAAACTTGAACCCCACAGGAGAAGTTTCTAAGATACTTTTGACCATTGTAAATAGGGTCATGTTCATGGGTACCATAACAAAAGCTGACAAACACTACTAGATGCAGGAACATCCAAGTATTCCACACATATATGCTACCTAAGATTCACAAAGACTTACACAAACCTCCATTTCAGCCTATTGTCTCCACTCTCAATTCTATACATGAACCAGATGGAAAGTATTTGGACCATCACCTCCAACCTATAGACCAGAACATGTCTACATATCTTACGGACACAACCCACTATTTAAACAAAATAAGATGTATTGAATTCAATGAAAACATCAATCCTATTCTATTCACCATAGATGTGAAGTCCCTATACACCTCTAATCCTCATGACTTGGGCCTTTAAACAGTGGAATCATTTTTGATAAATGCCTCAATGGAAGAGGATCTAAAAATGTTTCTACTTGAAATCCTGCACTTTACTTTATACCACAGTTACTTTGAGTGGAATAATGCATATTATGTACAATTGTCTGGCACTTCCATGGGAAATTGCGCTGCTCCATGTTAAGCTAACCTCTTCGTGCACCGTTTTGAATTGGATAACATCTTTTCCAAACAGAATTGGCTAGAGAACTTAATCATGTATTGGAGATACATTGATGATATATTCCTTATATGGAAAGGTGAACAATCAGATCTAGAATCTGCTATCAATGTCTTGAATACCATTAAGAAGAGAATTGGTTTTACTAACAGCATTAGTATGAACGAAATCACGCTCCTTTATGTGGAAATCACAGTACAAAATCGAGAATTAGAACCAATGTTTTTGTTAAACCTACTGATAGAAATAATTTACTGCACTACAACAGTTTCCATCAAATGGCTTTAAAAAGACACTTGCCTTACTCTCAATTGTTAATAATAAAACGTATTTCATCAAGTGAGTGTCATTACAAGAGTATTAAAGAAAATATTGTTGCAAAGTTTAAACAAAGAGGATACCCTAATACCGTCATACAAACAGCAATAGAAAGGGCTGAATCCAAAGATAGGATGCAACTGTCATGCCCCGTAGTCCTGCCCCCGTGACATTGCGAGCATAAAAGGAGCGTAAACGCTCACGAACACGCTTAGCGTTCTAGCTTTTGGCCCCATTTCCGTCCGTTCCGCTTGTGCCTGACTTCCGTTTGATCTTCTTCCGGTTTCTCTGAGCGTTCTCAGTACCGGAGGAAGAGTTTGACTCGCTAGCGATTCCAGCGTTGGTGCATGATCCCGTAGGGCTTTTTAGTCCACTTCGTGTGCTGGATACATTCTTTGAATCTCCCCGCTCCATCGGGAGATTGTTACCGAAGCAGATTTCGGTGTTCCTTTAAAGGCTCCTTCCACCGGGTGTCTCACCTGGGTTTCGCTATTTCATCCAGCCGGGCAGAGCTCTGGCCATACGCTCTGGACTTGGGAGATAGGAGGCGTGTGAAACCTAGCCTCGTGCTTCTTCCCCATCTATATTGTTTCTTTATTTTTCCCCAGTTCGTTTCTTCCCTTGTATTGTCGTCTCGTGCTCAGTCCTATCCTCGCTGTTGGCGGGGCCCCACCTGTGTGCTCCATGCCTGGCATAGCCGGGGTGCCCCGCAGTCCTACAAGTGTCTTTGTCCGGATATTCCACTGGGATACTTGCGTGAACCACTTGGCATTATAGACTCTTCACGTCAGAATTACGGTAACAATGCCTTGCGCTGCCCCTGTTTATATATGTCTATGTTTGCCATGATATTGTGTGATTAAGGGGGCTACTTAATCCTCATACTCCTTTGGCTGATTATTCCACGCATAGGTACAGAACAAACACCGTTACCCAAGGCAGATTTATACCAAATACGCTCTCAGTTACACCGTAGCATAGTGGGGGTAAGTGGTATACATTACTAGTATGTGGTTTACAAGTGTAATGAAAACCCCTTTCTAATCTTGTGTTCTTCTGTTGTACAGGACATTCTACATTGACACTATTCCATTTATCCACTACTCGCATAGAACTAACCTAATGATGGTATGTGTGGCAAGGGGTTTCACTTAAATATCAGGGAGGCATTACGAACGTGAAGGCTCGCTTTAACCCCTCTTTTCCTACAGCTGCATCCAGCCTCAACTATCCCAGACGTGGAGCCCTCATCCCTACTAGAAGTTTTGTTTCCCTGTTTTCCCCTGGTGTGCCATCCGTTACTCTAAAGTCAGATAGAGTCGGAAGGCCATAGGGGAAGGCTGAGGTATTCTCTCCAGATTCCTGACGCTCCTGCGGAAACTCTGGGCAATCATAACAGCAACTTCTTGAAGTGGGAAAACCAAAAGACAAGAGCAAAAGAACTGTGTTTGTATCAAAATACTACACCAGAAGTCATACAGTTAGAAGCATTATTCTAAAGTACTGGCTAATGCTACAAACAGCAGCTGAGTTCAAAGGTATTTTCAATCACCAGCCACTTTGTGCTTACCAGAGAACAAAAAACCTGAAAGAATTACTATACAAATCAAATGACCAAACAGTAGGTTAAACATAAAAAGGAATCATACCATGTCATAATTGTGGAAGCTGCAATAACATCATAAAGGGCACCACCACCATCATGCACCCAGTTAAAGGAACTCTCATCAAATTACACACAACAGCTATCTGCGACTCCAAAAATGTGGTTTATATGCTAAAGTGCCCATGTGGATTGGCATACATGGGTAAAAGTGAACGAAAAATGAAAGTGAGATTGACCAAAATAAAAGCAATATTTGTACCAAGAATACCAAGTCTACCATCGCTGATGGAAGCACTCATAACAAAAATTGCCCGGGAGGTATGTTCATACTGTTTTCTCTGATCATTACTAACCTACTATCCTCCACTAATTTCAGCCAATTTTTGTGCATGATTTTGTTTGAGGCACAGCGACCACTGCGCCAACACGAGGGTTAAATTTAGAGGTTGTAATTGGTTTTCTTGGATGAGATGGACCCTAGAGACACATGACTTTTGCTTTTCATAGCTCATATAATCTACAGTCAATTTACCAATTCTGTACTGTCATCTATATATACTTTGCATGTTTGTGCACCAAACTACTATCACACTCTTTTTAATTTTAATTTCCTTTTTCCCCCTTTTTTTCACTCATATGTGTCATATCAAATGTCTACACCGCACAGCGAGCTAATATTGGTGGTTGGCTTGCATTACTTGGATGCACCTAGGATGTTTTTGACTAGTTTGTCTTGCACTTTTTTAATTATCTGACTGTTTTTGATAAAGACTGGATTGCTTGGTTGGTTGTATTCAGATTACTTGAATAAATAGAGGTTCATTGCATTCTAGGAATTATCCCCAGATGAAGGGCAAGTACTGAAAGGCATTGGGTTGTGTAAATGATGATGTTGAAGAGTGAAAAAACGAAGAATACAAGTCATATAGTGTGAAGGATTAACGCTAGACAATTGATGTATCAATATCAATAAATAAAGATTGGATCAATTACCCTTGACTATATTTTTTTGATATGTACTTGCTTGCTCTGAACAAGCTTACACAGTGATAACAGCTCTCATGCTATGCAAGGTGGGGACATTTCTCCCTTCCAAGAAAGACGCATTCTTGCTTGATGCTTGATACACACGCCTTTGTTCATTAGGCGATACCCACTGGCACCCAAACAATTGTTTACAAAGATAATTATTGTTCAACTTCTGTACACCATTAGGAGTGCAATTGTCTCTCTTTTTGTCCAGTGCACTGGGTATAGACAGTCTTGGCAGGTGATCTATATATTCGGCCATAGAAACAGGTGAGAAACCCACAGGCATGCACAGAATATAGGCAGCCATGGGTAATGAGCTCAGTCCATCCAGGAGCAACGTAGAAAATCCCAAAGGCATGGACACGAGAAACTCCACCATAGAAATTCTTTTTGTGGGCTACCTAGAAGCGACTCATGAGAGCACAGGTTACCCGTAGCCTGGATAAATGATCTATTGGGTCCGTCACTAAGTGACAGAGGAGCAACCTGCAGAGTGTCCTGGTTAGAGGTATTCAGAGTAAATACTCCAAACCAGGGGCCTCCAACCTTTTATGAATTAAAAACTAATTATGTTAATGAAAATCATCGCTAGCTACTAATATTATTAGTGCTGTAACAGTGATCACATGAGACAAGGTTAAATTTTTCCCACCATGTCCAAGTTTACCAGCAGTGATCACCTCCGTACATTTGCAGGATTACCAGCAGTAATGTGAAAAAGGCGTTGTCAAATTAGAATGCCTACAAGTAGGTAATGCATGCCAGACACAGTGCCCCTGGAGCAAAAGTAATAGTATTAGAATAAGTCTCCGCACATGATTTATCACTCAAACTCAAATATGTCTTGGAATACACAGTTTTGTCATACATATGTTAATTTAACCAAGCAAAATGTTCCAATTTAGATGACTGAGATGCACACAGGAGAGCTACCAGAAGCTCACGAGCTACTCGTTGGAGAAGCCTGCTCCAAACGGTCTACTAAGAAGTCACAGAAGAATGACCAGGGGTGGTTGGGGGTGGACTGGGGTGCACCGTATACAGTAAGCCATCATAAATAATAGAAATAGTCTGTCCAGGAGTGTCAAGGAGTAGCCTACAGATAGGGAGCTATAGTAAATGTTCTTATGAAGCTACCCAGGATAAGGAATGGTAATCTGCAAGCAGCCAGGGCCCAAAAGTCACAATTGTCATGCAAGCCCACAAATAAAACCATGTGGAAAGTTTTTAAATGGAAAAAAAAGATATGGCCACAAGCCCAACTCATACTGTCTGTTATTCTGGATGATGGATGGGCACAAAACCACAAAACCAAGAAAGGATGGCAATTGCTTTGTCATCAGGTTCAGCGTTTTCTGGAGTTGAAGACGTTTCTGATATCATTTTTTTCAACCAACTTTTTGCCATTTTGAATAGAGGTATACATAACAAAACTAACTGTGTCACAACCAGGACGCTATCTTAAGATAGTATATGGTCAGTTGCATCATAATAAGGTCCATCACAAGAAGTCTACCACACCATAAGAAAGACATTCCAGTAAAATAAATGTACATTTATAGTATTACAAAGGATGATACAGCATAAACCAGACGTTCAATAGGAGGGACGTGCTAATGCCTGGACCTTTTAAGAGTGTACCCCTATTCGAAACAAGCTGATGAGGAACAAACTGGGGAGAGGGTGCGCAATGCAGCGGAGGGAACAATAATGGAGCCATGTCAGAAATATATGATGCAGCAGCACCAGGCATTGGGCCCAAGCAAGGAGGGGGTTGTGTGTCCAGCAATGATTGGAATTGGGAGAGCTTGAGGGGGGAGGGAGTTCTGCTCAATAATGAGGTAAGGAGAGGCAGGCGCTAAGCATTAAAGCGATGTGGACTGAGGGAACTTTAGGGGGAGCGTGCTATCTTTGGGGAACGCTTTTAGAGTCTCCAGCATATGATCCCAATTCCAGCCATGGGATACCCACATAAACCTCTAGATTCCTCTCCACGTAGGGCTTTGATTTCAGCCTCTGCCCATTTGATCAATCAATCAATCAATTAATCAATCAGTACATTTGTAGAGTGCGCTACTCACCCGTGAGGGTCTCAAGGCGCTGAGGGAGGGGGGTGCTGCTACTGCTCGAATAGCCAGGTCTTGAGGTGTTTCCTGAAGGTGAGATGGTCCCGGGTCAGTCATAGGTGGATGGGGAGGGAGTTCCATGTCTCGGTGGCTAGGTAGGAGAATGATCTTCCTCCGGTGGTGGTTCTGCGAATCCGTGGAATGGTGGCGAGGGCGAGGCTGGCGGAGCGGAGCTGGCAGGTAGGAGTGTAGAACGTGAGGCGGTTGTTGAGGTATTCGGGGCCCATGTCGTGGAGCGCTTTGTGTGCGTGGGTGAGGAGCCTGAACGTGATCCTTTTGCTGACGGTGAGCCAGTGCAGGTTTCTCAGGTGGGCGTATGTGTGGCTGTGGCGAGGAATGTCGAGGATGAGTCGTGCAGAGGCATTTTGTATGCGCTGGAGTCTTTTCTGAAGTTTGGCCGTGGTTCCTGCGTATAGGGCGTTCCTGTAGTCCAGTCGGCTGGTGACGAGGGCCTGGGTGACCGTCTTTCTTGTTTCGGTGGGGATCCACCGGAAGATTTTTCGGAGCATGCGCAGGGTGTTGAAGCATGAGGATGAGATGGCGTTGACTTGCTTGATCATTGTGAGGGAGGAGTCCAGGATGAATCCCAGGTTGCGTGCGTGGTCCGTGGGGTTCGGCGCGGCGCCCAGTGCTGTGGGCCACCTGGAGTCGTCCCAGGCGGAGGGGGACTGTCCGAGGATGAGGACCTCCATCTTGTCTGAGTTCAGTTTCAGGCGGCTGAGCTTCATCCATTCTGCGACGTCCTTCATTCCTTCCTGGAGGTTGGTTTTGGCGGTGGCTGGGTCATTGGTGAGGGAGATTATCATCTGGGTGTCATCGGCATAGGAGATGATG
Organism: Triturus cristatus; assembly: GCF_964204655.1. Lineage (NCBI taxonomy): Eukaryota > Metazoa > Chordata > Amphibia > Caudata > Salamandridae > Triturus > Triturus cristatus. Next base: position 840,985,438 of record NC_140580.1, on the reverse strand, counting down.
TTGAGGTTGTATTTGCGTGCGATGGCGGCGAGGGGGCTCATGTAGATATTAAAGAGGGTTGGGCTGAGCGAGGAGCCTTGAGGTACGCCGCAGATGATCTCGGTGGCCGCGGAGCGAAAAGGAGGGAGGCGGACTATCTGGGTTCTGTTGGAGAGGAACGAGGTGATCCAGTCGAGGGCTTTTCTTGTATACCAGTGTTGTGGAGGCGGGTTATTAGGGTGCGGTGGCAGACGGCATCAAATGCGGCTGAGAGTTCTAGGAGGATGAGAGCGGTTGTTTCCCCGTTGTCAAGCATGGTCCTGATGTCGTCGGTGGCTGCGATGAGGACGGTCTCGGTGCTGTGGTTGGCTCGAAATCCGGACTGGGATGGGTCGAGGGAGTCGTTTGCCTCGAGGAATGCGGTCAGTTGTTTATTGACGGTCTTCTCAATGACTTTTGCAGGGAAGGGAAGAAGAGAGATGGGGCGGAAGTTCTTGAGGTCTTTAGGGTCCGATGTGGGTTTCTTCAGAAGGGCGTTGATCTCTGCGTGCTTCCAGCTCTCTGGGAAGGTGGCGGACGTGAAGGAGTTGTTTATGATGTTCCGGAGGTGGGGTGCGATGATGGTGTCGGCTTTGTTGAAGATGTGGTGAGGACACGGGTCAGAGGGAGAGCCAGAGTGGATGGTGTTCATGACGTGGGTGGTGTCTTCAGTGCTGATGGGGATCCAGGCGCTGATGGTGGCTGTGGGGGGCGTTGGTTTGGTGTCTGGAGGCAGAGTCTGGCGGCGCCAAAGCTGTTGTGTATATCTGTGATCTTGCGATAGAAGAACGTGGCGAGGGAGTTGCAGAGGTCTTACGATGGTGTGATGTCGTTGCCGCTGGCGCTGGGGTTAGTGAGCTCTTTCATGATGCTGAAGAGTTCCTTGCTGTTGTGCGTGTTATTGTCTAGCCGTTCTTTGAACGATGTCCTTTTGGTGGTGCGGATCAGCTGGTGGTGTTCGCGAGTGGCGTTCTTGAGGGTTGTCATGTTTTCTGTTGTCTGTTCTTGGCACCAGGTTTTCTCGAGAATTCGGCAGGATTTCTTTGATTCTTTGAGGGCGTCGGTGAACAATGTGGTTTTCCTGTTGCCGGTTTTGCTGGGGGGGTTCTTTAGTGGAGCAAGGGTGTCGGCGCAGTTGGTGATCCACTGTGCGAGGTTGTGGGCAGCGTCGTTGGTGTCAGCGGTGTCAGTAGGTGGGTTATGGCTCAGAGATGTGGTAAGCTGGTCTGTGGTGACTTTGCTCCAGCATCTGCGGGGGATCTGTTGCGGGCAGTGGTGGGATGTAGTCTTCTTAAAGGTGTGGTCGGTCCAGAATAGTCCGGCCGAGAGGCTGACGGAGACGTGGTTGCTGGCAGAGAAGATGGGGTCGAGGGTGTGGCTGGCGCAGTGGGTGGGGGTGTTCACCAGTTGCTTGAGTCCGAGGTTGGCGAGGTTGTCGAGTAGGGTGGTGGTGTTGTTGTTGTTATTGTTCTCCAGGTGGAAGTTCAGGTCCCCTAGGAGGATGTATTCTGATGAGGCGAGCGCATGCGGGCTGATGAAGTCGGCGATGGTTTCACTGAATTGTGTGCGCGGGCCCGGGGGTCTATAGATGAGGGTTCCTCTGAGGGTGGTCTTGGGGTCGGTGTGGATCTGGAAAGGCGACGTCCGGTGCTGTATTATCGAGGAGGTCCCAGAGTTCGATGGCGTGTTTGTGGACGGAGCGGGTGTTTTAGTAGGATGCACTTGAGGTAGTTGTTGATGTTGCTTGGTCCGGGTGGTGGGGTGCAGGTTCGGAGGCAGGTGAATTTGCAGGTTTGGCAGGTGAAGTGTCCGTGGGTGCGCTTCGGGGTGGCTCGATAGCAGGCGGGTGGTCGTCCGGTGTTGAGTGCGTTGAGGGCGGCGGTGTCGTATCTCAGTCGGATTTCCTGGCTCCGGCGGGGGCCAGGGGTTCTGGTGCCGGGCGCGGTCCAAGCGCGGTCCAGGCGCAGACGGGCTTGCCTTTGGCGCGCGTCCGCTGCGCGGCCTCCATATGAGGGGCTGTGGGAGGGAGGAGCAGCTGGGAGGCAGGAGTTGGGCGGCGAATGGGACAGCAGGTGGCGGGGCCGCAGGGACGCAGCGGCGGGAAAGCGCGGGAGGGTGACACAGAAGGCAAGCGGGGGGCAGGAGGGAGAGGGCACAAAGGGCACAACAGAGGGCACAACAGGGAATAAAAATGGCAGTAGAATAAAGTAAAAATGGCAACAAGTCAGGAAAAAGAAACGACGGAGACAGGAGCAATTCAAGACAATTCACAACAGTACAGCGGCAGCGGGGCAGCGTCACAGGGAGGACCTTGTGGCGGCTGAGGGGGGCGACCTACCTGGTGACAGGGTCAAGGGTCTCATTTGATGACACCTGACGCCGAGCTTCAAAAGGAAGGGGTGTTTGTGGCCTTGTAATGCATGGTAATGGCAGTCTTGGCCAAGAGGAGAGCACTATTAGCAAACAGGCATGCCACCTTGTTTTTTTGGAGCGTTTGTAATGCAGAGGGCAGAGGCTACCTAGTCAAGGGGGACAGGTTTCTTAGTAAGGGAGGAAAACAAAGTCTAATATATTGGGCCAGTACTTTCCCACAGCATATGCCGAAAGTCAGCTGTATCAGATGAGCACCTGGGGCAGCAGGTGGCATTGGCTAAGGGAAAGTTCTTGTTAATACCAGCAGGTTAGACCTCGGCTCTGTGTATGATGTAAAATTGGATGAGTTTGAACTTGGCATTACAGAAAATCAGTGTGTGGACATGCTAGAGTGTCAGGCCAATCCTTTTCATGAAATGCCTTCCCGGCCTCACTTACCCAAGTGTTGCGCAAGGATAAGAGCGTAGTGCTTGTGGAAGACAAGAGGGGTCTGTAGAACCAAGTACTGTGTTTTCGCCCCAGGCCTAGGGTGTAGAGGGATTGTACCGCTGTATGCGCCTCGGGTGTCATCTCTATGATGGACCAACAGACCTAGAGGCTGTGAAGAGTGGTATGATGTAGTAGGAATTGTCCCTTGTGTAGATTCCATTGCTTTCTCAAAGAGATCAAAAGAGGAGCCAGCCATCGTCGTCCCAACTGTCATGAGGTTTGCACTGTGCAGTGATTCAGGTTAAGACATTTCTGATCTGAAATTAGACTTGCCTCTGAAAAAATAACGCTTTTCATTGGCATGTATCCAGCACAGTTTTGATGCAGAGATGCTAGAACGCTTTTACACTGCATGCTACGACCTAGTAACTATAGTAACATGCTAAGCTTGGAATTTGTGTCTTCCTCAGGAACAAATTTCAGTCACTCCATCAAAGGGCCAGTTAGGGCTCGCAACAAATGTGCCACCTCAAAACAGAGTTTCTGAGAGGGAGGGAGGGAGTGAGAAATGTACAATTTTCGTACAGGTCTAAATTGAAGGAGGTTCTTAGGGATTTATGTTTCAGGGGAAATTATAAACTGATAGAGAGCTTGGACTGCTTACACAGGACACACAAGACTCTGTATTGACTTGCGAAACCTCAGTGAGGCAATGTAGGTGGACAGTTTTCCTTGGCAAAGTCTGCAGGAACTTTTATCATCAATTTCAAGTGCCATGATGGTCTACAGAATTGATCTGGCCAGTGCTTAAGACCAGATTGAACTGGAAGATGAGCATAGGTATCTAACCACCTTTATTACCTCAGCTTTCCAATACAAAAGGATGCTGTTTGGATTGGCGAGTGTGGCATCTGTGTTCCAGAGGTGGATGTCAGACTTATTAGATGGAACATCAGGCACAAAGTATTTCAGGACGATATTTTGGTGCTTATTAAGGACAAGAAACAGCATGCCCAGAACATGAAGGTTATTTTTGGTGCTTTGTGAAAGGAGAAATTAACCTTTAAGAGGAACATTTAGTTTGACAGACTGGCCTCAAGTATTTAGGGCATAAAATTTCTAAAGAGGGGGTCCAGCCTAAAGATGATCATGTCAAAGCAATTATTAACTGAGTCAAAACCGACTTGCAAAGAACAGTTCCTAATGTTCCTTAATTTGATTGAATTTTATGCTTGACTCATTGTTAATTATTCCAGAACAGCTCAAGCTATAAGGAGGCAGTTCAAGAAAAATGTATACTTTTTGTAGGGTTTAGAACAGAAGTGTTTTGACAATTTCGAGTGTGAGATTATTGGCGCGCCATCTTTGAAACCTTTTATGCCAGCTGTTGTACATGTCATGGCTGTGGATGCTCCCAGGTATGGTTTGGGTGCAGCATTGATGAACACGGACGTAAGGGTTGTAGCTTATGAATCATGTATTTTTTTGTAGGATTACGTCAGTCAGTAGGTCACACTAGCATCAAGAAGCCATTGGCATTCGTGCGCACTAGAAAACATATCAAATACAAAAGAAATGTGATAATATTATTATGAGAGGTGATGAAACTGTCCCTCCGCGTGGTTTGATTGTAGAAATCATACAAATATTTCATGAAGGACATTGTGGCGTATAGGGCACTGCCAAGGCTAGCAGTGTTCCTGGTTCCTTAATATACTAAGTGGCCAGAAATTATCATTTTTGCTAGTGTGACAACGGAAATTGTGTTACATTTTCTAGAGACTATTTTCTGTTCAGAAGGCATTTTGGAAAATCTGTTATTAGATAATAGAGTGCAATTCAATTCAGAGAAGATGCAGTATGTCCTAGCAAGTATTGAAGTGAAACCTTCAACGGTAGCTTTGCTTTGTCCAATTTATGAGCCAATGGGCAGGTCGAGATATTCAACAGTGTCATTAAGAAATCTATCGAGTTGACAGTGAAATCAGGCTTGTGCTGGTGGAAATCCTTCAAAGCAACCCTGTTTTCATAAAGGATGATGCCTGATGCAATTGGTGGGAAATCTGCTGTCAAACTGTTGAGGGGGCCTAAACCCACTACTAAGTTGGTGCCTTGATAATTGCTTTAGTCTAAAGGGGCTAATTGAAAGCTGGGGGATGATGTTGAAAGCAGAAAATAAATCAAGAAGTTCTGGAAGAAGATGGAGGATTACTTGAATAAAAGGCATGGTGGTATGTGTGGACCATTTGGTCAGTATTAAAAAACTGGGTTGGTGAGGAAGAGTTTTCGTGTTGGTCTAATCTGCTTATATTGAGAGTTTTGAGGTCCATTGTAGAGATGGACGATGGTTAAATTTCAGCCCTTTTTTGGCTACCCAATGAGTACGTTTTTTATACAGAATAGGAGCCAGGTATTAACACTGCACAACTATAAATATTTAGGGGCACATGCAGCAATGTATGCGATTATCGATTTTGCGTATGCATGAAGCATTTTAAAAATGCGAATTTGCATTACGGATTTGCAAATTACCATCAATTTCAAGTTGATAGTTATGTGCAAATCCTTGGAAAAATGCACAAAATTGCATTTTTCAAAGTGCCATGTGCACACTTAACTTTTTGGGGGGTGCATCAGGGGGGCCTCAGGCCCCCTAGCACCCTTGCAATTGCATTCGCAATTTGCGAATACCTATTTGGTAATCGCAAATTGCAAATGCTTTCCCATTTTTCCTATGGGACTCTAGGAATGCATTTCCTAATAGCGTATCGCAATTTGCGATTCGCTATTAGGGAATGTGTAGGAATCGCAATTTATTTTGCGGTTCTTACCTGCATAAGGAATTGCGACTCCTAAATAGCGATTCCTTAAAAATCGCTCTCAAGGAATCGCAATACCTTACCTTGATGCATGTGTCTCTAAGACTCTAGATACTGCTGCAAAAAAAAAAACAATTCACTCTCACACCCAGCACCTGTCATGCAAGGTAATATGAGATAGCTGCCATTATGGCTGGGTGCGCGGCCTGGTTTACCGTCACCCAGTAGTCTGAACAAGTCACACATGCAATAAGCACTTGCTCTCACACAAAGCATTGAAAAGCCACAAAAGCGGGTTATATAGGCAATATTCAGTCACCGTGACGCGATCTCAAGTTACTATACCTGATGAGACCTTGCTACAATAAGTACGGCATACCCGAAGTGATTCCTCAGAGAAGGATCACGTTTATCACATATAAAGAATGATTTGCCTTCATTTTTACATGTAGAGTGTGACAACAGGCTCGTCTCACCACCTGAGGACCTCAAAATTATTTCTTATTATATGTATGTAGTGTCACTTTTATGTATTGTATTGTTCAGTATGTCTGTTTCATTTGAGAGCTTGATCCCAGAATGTACTATTGATTATAATAGATGCGTCCACAAAACCAAAACATTGAGAATGCCTTCTTTTCAGATGCACGGGCAATAACCACATTAGGGTGTATTTTAATAAATGCATGACGCTTCATGTATGCTATACTGTTGGGGAGCATATAGTTCCCCGTAAATGTGACATTTCCATGGCAAGCTAATTTACTTTTTTTATATTTCAGATAATACAGAACATAACACTAAGTAGGTGTATGGTTTATTGGCATTTGCATGCAGACTATGTGAATTCTTAACACTTTGTGTCAGTATTGAACTAGAAGTGGTCTCGGAGTGTAATTCCTTGGTCCTGACGACAGCCACAGGTAAAGGTGGCTTGAAACATGTAGACGGATCAGAAAGTAAGATAATCAAATCCAAATACACTTTCTACTGTTCTTCCTCCTTTAGGTTGAGCCTAGAGGCAGCACGCATGCGTTGCTCTGCGAGGCATACTGTATTGAAGTGTGCACTTAAAAGCCCCGCCCACTCTCTGCCCACATTTGTCAGTGGCTTGTTTCATTGTCTTTCGTAAATGCTGACTTCTGATTCGTAAATAGGCTTGTTAGTCCCTCCTTAGTACCGCCTTGTCTTCATTTGTAACCTCCCATGGTTACTGGCCCTTTTACTTTGGTTGTTACACAGTACGTTTGATTTAGTCTGTAAGCACTATTTACTTTATTGAGTTTCTCTTACTGCAGGCAGGATATGAGTTGCTTTAGCTGGAACCGCTGGTGCTTTCTTAAGCACTACAGCCGCGCTTTATTTTATTTTATGTGTTTTTAAATTAACAACATGAGCACCCGCTTTCAATAACCCGGTGGCTGCTATCAATTACATGGGTGTCCGCTTTCACTTTAACCGGTGCACCCGGCATTATCTCAATCTCCCACCCACCCTGTTGCTGCTTTATCTCGCTCTGTCACCCTGGTGTCTGTTTCTCCTCTCCCTCCCACCAACCAAACCTAAAGGCTGCCTCCTCCACGAGACAGTCTTGCCCTCATCTTCCCTCCCACACACACAGCAGTATAAGCCTGCTGTTGACTGAAAGGCCTGTCCACTTGGGCCATATGGGGTGTTGCTTGCCTGTCACCTGGCAGCGACCCCTTTTTACAGTGAAGACAAACAAGGAGGCCTTTCTGAGCAAGGGAAGACAATGCTGCAGTAATGCTTTCTCCAACCACTCCCCACCCGTGAGTACAGCTGTTCCTGTTTACACCCATTGGGTTCTTCAAATGTAACATGCAAACATGTACAGGGGGCTGCTTGGCATTAGCAGTTTGCAGCTGGCAGATGTTGGACCTACAGGAAGTCAGTGGGGAGTTTGTAGGTGAAGATTAAGATTCATTGCATTGTACTTCTGTCTCTCAGGGTGCTCTCCCAGGGAGATCTCTTATCATGAGAAGGGGAATTAGGAACATGTCTTGTACCGTCATGACGTTCCATTAGAGGTATGCATAAAGTGACTCTGGGTGGCAACCCCCTCTTGTTGCAGTGCAACCGAAAAGGCTCCCTTGAAAGAGGTTCTGTGCCTAACAGTTTCTTACGTAGCCGAGGCCTGAGGTGTGCAATGCCTTGTGGGTAGGAGTGTGACCTCTGCCAGATGAGCACAGATGAGTTTACATATCCCCAGCCAGCCATTGGTGGTGCAGCGTATTGGACAGTGACTCCCATTCACCCAATGGGGTGCTATGCAACCAGCAGCACGGGACCCACGCCCTCCACTCAACCCATGTGATGCTCTGTAATCAGCAGCGACGGGTAGGAGACCATAGACACTCGATCAGACCGTGGGGTGTGCTGTAATTGCATCAGCAGTGAATGAAGTTGGGTACCATTACTCTGCCTGTGGAGGTCCTTCTAATTAGCAGTGTCAAAGAAAGGAGATGCATACTCCACTCAGCCCATTGAGTGCTCTGTAATTCACCTGCCCTCACTATTCTCATGGGGTGGGGCGCTTCAGTCAACCGTGAAGGGGTGTCATACTCCAGAGACAGCCGGCCATGGGCAGGTCCCATACTAGGAACCTCTGGAACTAAATTTGGTCTTTCTCGCAACACCGGCGAGCATCCCGGCATGTCTCTGTTGGGGCAGAACAACCCCCCTATTTAGGTGCACGTTTTTCCAGAAGGTATAGTTGTACTGCTGGAGCAGGTAAAATAAAAATATTTGGTATACCCAATCCATTTATATATGTTTATATTAAAACGACTAAAAAATAAATTTAATAATTAAACTGTGTGCTGTGATAAACTAATCAACCTTATTAATCAAGAGAACATACGTGGGAACGCATATGCATGGCTTAATTAATAGGTGAACTAAGTCTGTACGCATATTAAAATTATATGTTTAGTTTAAGCAATGTTTATGTGATTTGCGCCTAAATAAACCTGCATTTAACGGCTTTAATTGTCGCTTATGGCTAGATAAATACATACACATAAGGGTATTAGCAAGGGAATAACATTGTTTTATTCATTTCCATGTATTAATTACGTTTTGTGTTTCTTTACCTTAAGTTGACTATTTCGGCCTGCTAAAAGATGGCCGCCAACTGAGTCCACACTAAAGTACATGACTTCATGCGATTGACAGCAGAGGAGGGCGTCTGAACGACTACATAGCAACCTCTCCTTGAACCCCTGTACCAGGTCCATGAAGACTACTCTGGGCGAGAAGCCAATGTCCCTGAACACAGATGAAAATGTTACTAGTTTGGAACCAAAAGCCACCTTTTCCACAATAGACTGATACATTCCTAACCTGGGAACGATTTTCCCATACGCCTGGTTGAATACATCATCTGAATATGAACATTTAATATGTTGCTGAAATTCTTGGGACGGGGTTGAATTCAGCCAATGAAATGACTAGAAATTATAAAATGTTTCCTTTATATGCAAAATTTTAGTATAAATATTAGTAGTCCAGAGAGGGAAATTAGCCTACCGGTTACCACCCTACAATCCTGAGACGCACCCTGATCGATGCTATTCACGACGCTGACAGCAGAGGACGGGACGTTAGACTCTTTGAGGATTCTCTGAGGACCCGATTCTGACTTAGAAAACGACAATTAGCCAGAATAGGTAATTATGACTCAAGATTATTGCACTTGTTAGGACGTTAACATGAAAAATTTAAATTAGATAAAGAAATTGATTATTTGAAGAACTGTGTCGGGTGGTTATTTCTTGAAAATTTATATTTGTTTAGCATAAGTATTGAAGTGTTTACTCATCTCCTCCCTAGCCAACTAAATGATTCAATTGGCCTCCGGATGGAGGAATTGTCACGATGAATAAATAAATGTGGTCTCCTCCATCCAAGGGAAAATAAATCTGTAGTTCAGAAGGGAATTTGAAGACCCCACTCTCCCTTGTAGGCACGGATAGATTGAGGTGAATGAATGTTGGTGTTATGGGCCCCACCAGCGTGTGATGTGTGTATGTGCGTGTGACTGTGGAATCATTCCGTCCGTGGAAGCAGGAGGAGATTTTGTGTTCTGAACTGCACCAGTACTTCTTGTTTTCACCACACATTATGATTACTATTGAATCCTGACTTGAGGGCACGTGACTCTTTGCTCCCTTTGGCTAATCATCACTTGCCGCCCCCCTCGGAGTAGATGAGGATAAAAAGGTCCTGAAGAAATGCCTAGATCCTTACGGACTGAATAAGGCAGGAAACATGTCGGCCCCTTCCACAACTCACTAAAACCTTAGAACTGAGACGGTTTAATCCTGCCTCCTCAGTCCACGACTCCTTAGTCTGTTTTTACTCATGGCTCAGGTACTCCTCAAATAAACTGTATCTGGAGAATCCAGGAGCCATTTTTTAACCGCACGCACACGATCCCATTTCTACTCACTACACATAGGCACTCTCAAATAACATCACTTAGCTTCACGACGGCAAACCAAGAAGACCTTTGGCAAAGAGCCCCTTGCAGGGCCCATTGGGCATTACAGCGCCGGCCTAACAAGGAGCTGCCCTATGATGAAGCATGACACCCCTCGGGGTGTGCGAGAGCCCTTGCTCCTTATTGGAGCTATCCCTGGACGAGCACGCACTATCTTGTCCAATCTAGCACCTGTCTGTAACTGACATTACTGACGTGGCTTGTCACATCTCTCATCCCGCCCCCCCTAAGAACAGCATACCCTCTCTTCTTTACCAATACCCCAACTCTGCCCATGTGGTACTCTACAATGTGCAGTAAGTGAGCCATAGGGTGCGCTGCAGTCAGTAGTAAGGATGTTACTTACCCTCCGGTGCTCTGTAAATATCTGTCACTTATCTGACTCATCCCGTAGGGCCAGGGAGCTCTCGCGTACTCCCTTAAACTTCCATTAAGTGCTCTGTGCTCTACAGTGAGTTAGACCATGAACCACTGCAACATGTCTGAGTCTGACGTGCTCTGTTATCAGTGGGGAAGGGGGTGCAGTACACTCACCTCATGGGGGGGTCTATCATGAGCATTGACAGGAAAGGAACGGGTCTCGGCCTCCCCAGTCAGCCAGTGAGATTCTCTGCAACACATAAAGGAGCCCCTCAACTGCTCGATAGACCACGGAGCACAGGGGTCAACGGTCAGGTAGGTCGGACGCTTACCTTCTCCAGCCGCGGTCCGTGCAGGTAACAGCGGTGGGGCGGTGAGCTGTGTGAGCGGGGATTTCGAGGGACGATGCCGAGGGAAATGTAATTATTTATTTAATTTTCCCTCTGCATTGTTCCTCAAAATCCCCCCTCACATGGCCACACCGCCCCACCACAGTTACCTGCACGGACAGCGGCTGACCCTCTCACAGAACACAGTGCGCCCTGTACTGGCAGTGATAGAGGGGAAAGTGGACCAGCACCCTCAGAACCTCAGCGGTGAGGAGGCCTGGGTACCCTCAGAGGCCTGTAGTGTTCAGGAGAGAATGCCATGTACCTCCACCCTTAGCAGTGAGGAGCGTTGTGTACCCTCACACCTCCCATGAGTAACCAGGGAGGGCACTGTACTACCCTACCCTTACTATATGCAGATGATGCTGTTTTAATGGGCCGAACACCTAATGCCTTGAGAATTTTAGTTAGGGGATTTGCAGTTTTTATGAATAATCTGGATCTTTGCACAAATTTAAAAAAATCTTTTTTAATGTGTTGTGGTCCTAAGAAACGTTCCATTAATACTATTACCTTGGGCCCTGATTCTTTGATATGCACTCGCACTTTCCCTTATTTGGGCTTACAATTTTCTGATAATGGGTCCTGGACACCACATTTGGCTTATGGACAGACTAAATTTTCAAGAGCCATAAACTCAGTAATAAATCTCCCCCAACCGAAAAGATTTGAGGTGGTACTGTCCCTACTTAAAATCTATAGGACACAATGTGTACCAATTATGACTTATGGGGCTGAAATTTGGGGCCATATAAATTTAAAAAGTGTCCAGGCCTAAGATAACAGATTTTGCAAGAGACTTTTGGGCCTACCAATTTCATCTTCCACCTTTGTATGCCATAACGAGTTATGAATGCCATACTTGGAAGATTACATTAGGTCCCGCCCTGTTTTATTTTGGCTAAAGGTTTGGAAAAATCCAGCAGCCTTATTACCAAGGGAGATTCTGGCAGATTGTCTAAAATGTGATAAGGGCGGTGATATCCATTGGCTGGCCCAAGTACGGGCAAATTTGACTGCGGTCAATCTAGAGCATATTTTTAATAATCCTGAGCAACTAGATGGAATTGATGGAAAGCCTATCCGCAAAGTTTTATATCAATATTACGGGGATGCGAGATATGCTCAGGAATCCACCAAAGTATCTGTGAAACAATATATTTTAATGACAGGCGAGGGCGGATCTCCTTTATGCTCTCCTATAAGTTATCTCTTAAGAGATATTACTCGCTGGGAGCGAAGACTTCTTTTTTGTCTTAGATCGGGCTTAATAAAGTATCTGTTGTGCTTCCCTATAGGTTATCAACCTAATATTGAGAACTTGGCTTGCCCATGTGGTAACTTAGGGAAACAGTCTATGTTACACTTTCTGTTCTTTTGCTCTTTTTATCAAAAATATAGTATGCAGTTATTGATACAGTTTTTCAGGGCAAAGGGCACAACGGATTTTAAGGTTGCATACATAATTATTTTCCAGCTTAAAGATGATGATATAACATATCGAGTGTGCACCTTCCTGAAAATGACCATCCGCTCACGTTTTTCTATGAATTGATGATTGCTGGATTAGGCTGTACAATATGTATTTTTGGACTTTGTATTGCTTGTATTTACATGTTGTACTGTGCACACCTGCACTTAAATTTAATGCTGCTAACTGTAACCTTTCTGAGATTTAAGGATTTGCCCGTCTTTAGTTGCTCTTCCGTGAAATATTTGCACTTTGCACACTGTTATTTTAACATCGTCGATGATATCAAGTTATGGATAATTTAGTAATATTTTAACTGATTAGTTTTAATGATGAGTTTTATTTTTAATATTTTAATGATGATGGACTATGTATGTGATTATGAGTAATGTTTGTACTGTTATGGATAATGCATATCCGAATAAAGATAATGATGATGAGTACCCTACCCAGGAGATGCGCCCCTTACCCAGCTGTGAGGGGGAATGCGTACCTTCACGGCTCCCTTGAGGAACCGGGTGAGGGAGTCATTGTATCCCTACTCAGCACATGCAGCGCTGTATTTATTTATATTTTATAAAGCGTGGTAATTATCCAAAGGTTCTATTGCACTTTACAGAAGAAATCTTTAGTTTTGTGGAAGTTACAGGTGATTTAAGGTACTTAATACAGCTGATGAAAGCAAGGAGGTGCAGCAAGAAAGTAGATTAAGTCCTTAGTAATTTCTTCAAGAAAGTTCTTTATTCAAAAGTTCACGCTCATTCAAAGAACAACTAGCCAACGAGTTTCGTTCCCAAAATAAAATTGTGGAACTTCGTCAGGACTGTAAAAATAACATAAAAGACATAAAATGACTGACGGGCATACCTAATGACATGAAAAACGTTATCACTCCCATCAAACATTGACATGAGAATTAAATCACTTCACTAATAACATCGACAAGCACATAGGACACAATACAGTAACATAACTGACAACTGAACAAAAGATTTTTTTTTATATAAACAAGGATTAATACACAATATGAGTAACAAAAATACACCTACAGGAAAATATATATAATAAGGAAATATTAGCAGAAACAACTACTTGAAAACGAAGACATATTTACAAGATTCTCTAACAAAAAAAACAGTTTGCAAGTGTTATTCCTTCGATTGACTAATAAAGGGTTAATTAAAATGAGTACATTGTGTCAAAAACTGGCGTGTTTATCTCATCCATTAAAGACAATGAATAAAATCCAAATTCCACCCTACACTGTGGTGCAAATGATAGCATAAAAGTTATATAGGGATTTAATTACTCATTTCATCAATATGAAAACGAATTAAAAATAGCGTAAAGAGAAAGACAGAGAGAATAATAGACATACAGTTGGAGATAAAGACAGATCCTGCAAAAAGAAAAACCCATCAATAGAGTTAAGTCCTGAGAGGCTGAAAACAGCTTAATCAGATGATAATCTGAACTCTCACCTCTATCATGTAAAGTTCTAGTGAGCCGTAAGGATACATCTTAAATCTGATTATCGCCTTATGATAGAGGTAAGTTTCAGTTTTACAGCTTGACACCTGGTATGAAAATAATTTAAGAATTTGTGATTAGAGTGAGGATAAGGTTTAATATTAAAACAACCACATAAATCCTATACCCCTAGACGTAAGACTCATCCGTCCATAGTGTGAATTAACCTTAGAAATAGGCCAAACAAAGGTTTGTGATTTTAATGGAATGAAGTGACTCATAATTCTTTAGACCACATCTGTATCTAGTGTAACTAACAACTATGTTATAACTACCACATTACTGCCATATATCTGAGTTATCTCAGGACCCATAAACATCAATTATATAAGGACATTCGTCCTTCCTATTTCGATTCTCCATGCTGTGTAAAGCAACTTTTCTCCTTCATTTGTTGAATAATGGTAGCTTTAATAAAAACCTAAAAGTTGCTTTGCTTATTATGGTTCCCCAGCTATGCTGCTCAATGACAACCCTAAGACGGCGAGCTCGAATTTCCAACACAGTTAAGCCGCATTGTGAATTCTCTAGTTGGTTGCTATACTGACCATTTTCTGGCATGCCTATCCTTTATTCGCCTACAGTTTATGCTGCCACAATATCCTTCCTCTTCACACACGTAGGTGCAGGAGTTTTGACCGTATCTGAAAGCTGAAAATATCCTACTATAATAAGCGTTTTCAAGCTTGCTTAAAAGAAGGGGCGTCAACAGGGGATGTTGGCCCGAGTAGCCCCGCTCTAGATAAATCACGTGTTACGCCCAAATACGACAGTTAGAAAGCCTAGCAAAATAATCAGACTGCCAGTATCTAAGCGCTGTATTTATTTATATTTTATAAAGCGTGGTTATTATCCAAAGGTTCTATAGCGCTTTACAGAAGAAATCTTTGGTTTCGTGGAAGATACAGGTGATTTAAGATACTTAATACAGCTAGATATACATAATTACAAAAGGTTGAAAATACAACAGGGTAGATCATTATATAAAACTTTAAATGGAGTAAATCTCCTCCGTCGAGCGCTCTTCCTTGAATACCAGGATCTGTCGTGGGCCTCCTCCCCAGCGTTTCAACGCAGCATGGAATAACAAGCATTTGGAATGGAATAGGTTTCGCAATTGCGCGATTTTTAGGTATTGGCATTGTAAATGACAATGCCTTTTATTTATGTGTTTAAAAAAACAGAATAATAAAAGACATTGTCATTTACAATACCAATTGGTCTAAGTTTCTAAAATGCAAGACCTATTGCATTGCAAATGCTTGTTTAGTCATATTCCCTGAAGGACAGAATAAACCACAGTTTCCCTACCAGAGAGGCATTTTTAATTCCAAAAAAAACCCTCCAACTCCTATCCTTCTGTAGTTTGTGTTTACCATACGGTGCTTCCATGTAACACAGGGGTAGCAGCACACCCCCGTTCCACAGCAGGACAGGAAGAACGCAATGATGAAGCATGGCACCAAGGGGTAACCTTGGTGGTTGAGGGTTATAAAACAAAAAGCCTTGTGCTTTTTCCGCAAAGGAGGATTAGCCCACATGTCTGAGTGTGGCTCCTGTTTTTTGATGTACTTTCAAGTAAGGAGGATGAGCCCTCCTCTGTAAATACCTCTTGTCTCCCCCCTTTCATATATAACACTGGAGCGGCGAAAGGAGAAATGCAGCCTGATCAGTCTGGTTTGTTTGAAACTGTAAGGCTTTCAACAAGAGTGTTGAATTCTGGAGACATTTTGGGATTTTTTTAAATGGAACCATTACTTTTTGTGAGTTTTTGTTTTTGGGCGGGGATCATAATATTCTTTTATTTTGCTGAGTTGGAGAGATGTAGGATGAGTTGCTTGGAGAGTGTAATAGATAAATGAATGGAGCATAGAACGAGGCGAGGTGGGGTAGAACTAGAATGTGGAATTGAAGGGTAAATGGAGTTGTTTAACCCCTTCGATGCTGCGCAGATTCCGCCGCTGTGCTGGCGGAATCTTGCGCGGGCGTGGTCATGACGGAATGGTTCCGTCATGAGCACAGCTCAACCGTGGGTCATGACGGAACCATTCCGTCATGAGCACCGAAGGGGTTAAGAAGTGCTGGTGCTGGACGTCTACTGGGATGTTTTCTAAGTGTGGGTGCTGCTCCAGCTATGATTATATCTTACAAAAAGATTACCAGTATCCGTGGTTGGAGAGTTTCCTTGTGGGAAACCCATCTTAACAACTATCATCTTACAAAATAGGAACCCACCGATGATCTGGAACTTTATATCAGGGCTTAATCCCATTGTTCAACGCCCTCCTGCTCTCCAGCGAAGTTGTTACAGTACAAATACCACTGCATATTATGGGCTTGATGTAGAGTTTGGTGAACTGGGTGCACTGTCACAAACTTGATAACATGCCCTGTCCGTCAAACCCTCGGTCTGCCTGATGTATTGTGAGTCAGACAGCAGTGGCCCCGCTCGCTCTGCTGTCAGAAAACTTACCCCAATTGCCAAACAAAGGAGGGTCCAACGGAGTAAAGATATCAGACCACCCTATTTAAGCAGATGGTCCAATGTCTTCTTTTTTGCCACACTAACAAAACTATTGTGGTAATGGAGAGAAAAAAAATACTTACCCACACACCCTGGGAGAAAACTCCTAAGGTGAGGTCATTCGTTTTTACTTTTCAGAAACAAACCCCCACTTTGGGAGTTAGAGTCTGAAAATCATAAAAGTTTGGTAAATGGTCGCCTAATACATGGCGACCGTCCATCAAACTTGTTATGTCTTCAGAGGAACCGCTTTGACCTGGTGGTTCCTCTGAAGGCACAGAGATCACTGCTCTCATGAGCATTGTAAAGAAAGCCACACTTTGAACCAGGCCCTTAGTCTCCACACTTGCAAGGAGAGTGCATGGGAAAAGCCTTACGTGTTTGAGAATTTGCTGTGTGTGTACTCAAAGAATGTTTTTAAAAATGCAGACTTCCATAAATGTAAATGGCAAGAGCAGCTGAACGGTGAGTCAAAGGGACAAGCACAAGTGGCATGGAATCAGTTGACTTCCTCTCAGGGTTGGATTGGGATCGAAAATCGGCCAGGGCACACACAAAAAAAGGGGCCCACATTTGCGTATTGCCTTTCCGCAAAACACTGCTTCAGCAAAGTTTTATGAAAAGAAAGGGGGTGGGGGGCATCTTTTATTAACTTCACTTAGATTTTTAAACAAAAATGCACAGATTAGTTCACACTGCTGAGCCACATATGAATGCAAGTGAGATCACTTCTGCTCAGGCCCCCTGCCCCCACTCAATCAGCACACATTATTGGGCCGTCCCAGCGAGAGAAAGGGAGTGATACCTCCGCCCATCTGCCTCTAGAAAGGACACTCGGGCACCCACTATGCTGCTGGCGGCATCCTAACAGCACCCATGCAGCCCAATAAAGCAGCCCACAGCTATAACTCGGCTACTGGCCATTCGGCCATTTCCCGAGTGCCCGCATTACCAATCCGACCCTGCTTCCTCTCCTTTGTAGGCACACTGTCCTTAAGTTACATCCACTGAGTGACTGAAATGGCCATATGTACATTTAAGTGACCAATGGAGGCTTGAAAACAACGTAACTCCACTGCTGGTACCAAAGGATTTTGGTAAAACTTTTGAAACCAGTATCTTGAAAACAGTTGGACTGGCATAAAGGGCACCCAACGATCCGAGGGCACCCACTTAACGACATGACCACACTGGGAATGTGAACACACTAATTTATGGTGAGACAAACTCGCAACTGTAACCCAGGAACAACAGGGTTAAGTATCTAATGGTCCCAAGTTTAGCACATCTGGGCCCATGCACCAGAAAAGACACAAAGGACCTTGGATGAAAGAGGAGAATCATAGTACTCTGTACTGGTAATCGTTAAAACAGGTTAACTGAGAAGTCAAAGGGATTTAAGAACCTTTCTAGGCCCCACTCCAGTCTACCACTGGGTTCATGTTCCATCGGCGTGCTACCAAGGAAGGTGAACAAGAACAGTGCTGTTCCCAGGAAGATACAGTCCTTCAGTATTTCGAGCTCCTTCTCAACCATCCTGAGATGTGATTATAAATCAGGGTCAGTCTAAGCTAACTGGGTCATTACAGCTTGACTCCTATCCGGGAATTACATCTCCTTTTCTCAGAAGCAGCAGCCTTGATGTTATCCTGTGGTCTTCGGTTTAGTCTGGGATTCTAAGGAAACAGTGACAGAGTCCAGACATGTTATCTCGTCTCCGCTGGTGCTGCACAGCATACTTCTTAAGTTCAACACCAGTAAAGGAAATTGGGCTGCTTAGGGTACTTATCTGAAACTGGGGCACTGACAGAAAGCCAGTGCCCAGTTGGGCAATGCTCATCCAAATTAGTAGATTCCCAATGACACCAGTGTTATTCACTTCCATTGTGTGGAATGTGCTCTTGGTATTACCTTTATGGGGGTTCCCTACCATGTAATACCACAACTGAATTGTTGAACCAATCAATAATGCTATGGATCATTTTGTCACAGGGATACCTCTCACCTATGGTGAATGGGCCATGAAGAACTGTTGTGTCCTCTACATTGCCTTGTTCTCCCTGGTGTAATAGATGACTGCTTTTGTAACAACTAGTTTAAGTAACCCTAGCTTAATGTGCACTAGAGTTTTGGAAGAGAGAAGATAATTGTAAATATGGAAAACACCTTTGATTTAGCCTTTGGAATAAAAGGTAATTTGTTCTCGTGACCATCTTATATCATATGACACAGTTATCGGGTCTGTGGTTCGTATCATAGGAGTAACCAGAAATTTGAAATTCCACCCATTTGAACCCTACCTCTAATCACACCGAACACAAAAAGGAGGCGAACCCGACCCTCCTTAGAAGAGTTACTTTCACCCTTTGATATTCCATTCATCCATCCTTTCGTATATAAATCCATTCTATTACAGATGCACCAATCAATATATCCATGTATCCATTCTTTCGCGCATCAATCCTTTCACTCTTCTCTCACTGTTAATTCATCATCCTTCTATTCATTCACTCTTTAACCTATTGATATTTCACTGTTCCATTCCTCCTTTCACCCTTCCACTCATTTATTCTTTCAACATTACTTTCACTATTCCATCCTACCTTTCACCTTTTTAGGTCTAGCCTAGCGCAGCACGCATGAGCTGCTCTATGGGAGGCTTCTTGTGAGCACTCTAAACTTCTCTGTGTGGGTCTGACTCCTCCCGCACATAGGATTGGCTTTTGCATGTGTCTTTCACTAATAAAAGCACCCAAATGGCTAAAGGCGGGTGCATGTCCCACCTTCTTTTTTAATTTCACTCCCACTGCATTTTGCTCTCGGGAGTAAGCAGCGGCGGGCAGGGTGGCAGCTGCATTCCTCGTGGGTCAGGTTACACAACTTGCCGTGCTTTCGCTTGTTTTACAAGCAGGACTGACAAAATGTGGATGTAAGTAAAAGTCTGAAATGTTTTGACTTCTCATACCCAACATGGGGAAACTTAAGATTGCGCCTCTCGGTGATAATTCATTTTCTGCCTAGCTCATGTTCACTTTCATTGTGCATATCGATAAAGCGCTTATTAAATTCAAGTTTCATGAAGCGCGGCGGCCGTGTTGATGAAAGAAGGGCGCACAGCCCCCAAGCTTCATCTTTCAGCATAATGGCTGCACCTTTCTTTTATCAGCGCATCACCCGCTTGTTGTTTTAGGAAGTTAAGAGGTAAGAGTGAATGGTGCGCTGGGTCTCTTTATACGAATGGTTTATCTCAATGGAAGCTATACAGGGAAGTTTTTAATTAATTCACAATAAACTTTGTGGGAATGTGCGCACGCGCTGCTTTATGAGTTGCCTGATATTCTGTTTTAGCCCTCCCACCCTCCCGTTAGTATATGGAAACAATAGCAGTGCTGCTGTACCCGGTCTATATCGCTTACTCGCCGAACACACGCAGCGTCTCCTGGCTTTCTCTGTGTTGGCTAACGACACAAATAGAGTGAACGCTTATTTATTTCCCCCTCACCCTTCCTAATAATGACGTCTGCTTTTCTCATGACAAATATAGTCACTGCCTGAATCGACCAGTTTAGATTTATACTGCAAGCGTGTTGGTAATTGATAGTGCCAAAAATGCACATATCGGCGTTGGTCTTCCTCTCTTAAAAAGACACAGCAGTCTTGGTGAGCTGTGGGCAAATGTTTTCTTCAATTTTTGCCTTTTATCTTTAGTTAGCTCATTTCTTAACTCAGTCTTACCCCTTAATAAACCTCCTTAAAAAAATGTATTGTTACAATTAAACTGTGCAGTGTCCGATTAAAAGATGTGCACTTTTTATTGGCAGACAAATAAATCCCTCTCTTTTGGGCTCACCATACTTGTGATCATTACGCACTGCTAACAGTGAAACAAGACCCTCGATAAAACCCTTCTCCGTCTCTTTCACTTGCCATAAATAACCTTTTAAGAGTGCCACACTTGTATGTTGATCTCAGTGCTGCATGTAGTAGACATTACTATGTGCATCCTTCGTACTCCACATGTGTGTCTCACATTGTGATGGCTGTCCAGCAATACCTGCCCCAACCCTGGAAATGTTTTCATTTATAAAGATGTGCTTCGTCATATTCAAAAAGTTGTACATATATCGCCAACATCTACACTTTTCTACAACATTCATCATTGATTTCTGTCCATGTTTTCTATTTTTTTATGTTAACCTCACTTTTATGCCTTCCTCTTAAAAACTTCACTTCTCTGTAAAAAGCAGGTTCTTTGTTAGACATGCACTGCAGTTGCTGAATCTGTGCCTGAGAAATGTAGTATTTTTGTCCACCACCCTCCTTCTCTCCCCCGCCGCTCTCTGACCATTCGCCAAATATAACTTCGAGCATGTTCAGTTAATGTTTTTTGTTTTGTCTTCCTTGACAAGTACTGATGTAGCAAGGATTCAAAGAAAACAAACTTGCTCGAATCAACCTCTCGTTAACAAGTACTAACAAGTAGGAATAGAGACTTGAAAGAAAATTAACATACACACGACATTCATACACGGGGAAAAAGGTTTTCTGCTTGCTTAAATAACAAAGAATAATGTGCTACCTAACTGAAATCCCGCTTAAAACCGAAAATCGCCTTACACATGTGCGAACCAGTCCCGCGTAAATAACCACGTGGTTAACCTATGTGAGAAGAACAGTCTCACGCATGCGCAAGGAGTTGCTAACTGTAGGTCTTGAAGAACCGCTTGCCTGGTATATTCTCGCCTGGATTTTAAAAGAAGTTTTTTGCTACTAACGCTTTGCTTAGCAAAGAAGGAAATAACATGGGATAGAGTAGGTGAGGTAAACAGTGATAATAACATATTTGAGAAATTAACATCTGTTTATGATTCTTTCGTCAATAGTGAACGTTTTGGGCCTGATGTGCTAAGCCAAAAGAAAAGATGTTGAGTGAAACGTAACGCAAGTTGAGTCTGCGCACTAAGATCTGGGAAATGTCCTGCTGACCGTAACATTGACCGGCTGCCAAGAACCAAGGACGTGTGCTTGGGAAAGTTCCTCAACTGAAGAAATTATATAACATTTTTATCTATCTATTTTGTGAAATGCATGTGAAAGGAAGTGTTTTGAAAAAGGAATAAATTAAGTGGGAAGGGTTTACTAAACAAAGAATAAGTTAAGAATTTTGTGATGACCGCATGAGGTGATGACAACTCCCCGGCCCCGGCCCAATCACAATTCATGATTCACAGATATTTGCAACCTTTGAGGGTGGGACATGCAAACTTAAAGGGTATAATTTGAGTGATTTAAGATTAAGATAGAGAGAGCTGCCACGAAGTGACGTTGATGCTGAGTGAGGAGTCGGCGAGAACTGCTGCTGGGAAGAACAGACTGAGAAGATTCAATGTTTAAGACAGCCTAATTAGATTGAAGATTTGCGGAAGAATATCGAGGAGGGAGAGAGTGTAAGAGAGGGATGCGCTCCGGTGCATCGGGTTCTAGAGAAGTGTAGGAAGTATAATCCTATCCTGCACCTGTCCTATAGTTTTTGTCTCCTGACTCTTAAATCAGGCGCCCTCCCCCAATCCCTTTGGCCAGGGGTTGGGTTTCCCGTTTTCACCTAGGTAATTTTCTTTTTATCTTAAATTTTGCAGATTCTTTGCAAAGTAGGAGTTATTGTGTCTTTTGTCTCTTCATCTATCACTCCTAATGCGTTGGGATTGTTGAATGTGTTTGTGTATTTGAATGTTATTTGTTACATGAATTTTCTCTCCCATGAAAGTTGATGGAGTTTGCACTGTGAATCTGTACAAATGAGCATTCATTTTGATTGAATTATTAGATAAAATCTATTGAATCTTACATGGAGTCTGTGATCATTTTATTGAAAAGTTATAAGATAAATTAATGAATTTGTTAATATCACCATCAACTACTCAACTAATGGTCCATTGACCAAAGGAAGAGTGTTGATCTGTGAAGATTAGTTTGGCATTGACTAATTCAGGTCAAAGAAAATAAAACTTGACCCCCAGCGAAACAGTCAGGAAATCTGAATGTGTATATGGGCCATTGTGAATGATGCGTTGATGTGTGAAAAGTTTATCCTGGCCTTTCGCTGGATAGTTTTTCTGGTAGCAGAGTGATGGTTATTATCGATTAGTTTGGTGATTATTGATCATTGATTATTGACTATTGTCCTAACAAATTGACTATATGTTTAACAATAAGAGTTAGTGTTGTGTTTTATGTTGTCTGGAAGCACAGGTACAGAGATACCTGGGAATCCCGGTAATGGAATTTAGAAGAGTCGGGTAAATGGAAATCACACTGCAGAAGGTTACTCGTCTGTTGTCGTGATACTGAGAAGCTACGGAGGGCTGGCAGTATCACATTAGGGACTATATCGTATAAGAGTAGAGTGTGAGTGACAGCAGAGGGCCCGCCTGTGAAACTTTGGCCTTACCCAAAGGAGGAGTATCCCTAGAGGAGTAACAGGTCCTCCCCGAGCTTGAGTGAAGAGTAAACAGTGGTTTTACTTGTAGTGACAGGAAGGAATTTTCTCTTTGTAGCGAGTGAAGAAACTATCTTTGGTTTAGTGGAGCAGACAGAGTAGCGCTGTTTTTACGTTGTTACTAACAAGAATTTTATAACAAAAGACGAAAACAGACATTGTCTTATTACCTTGTGAAGGGAGGGTCAGTGGCAGGAGCCGTACTGACGTCACAGAGAGCTGCGCTCATATTTGTTGAAGCAGCGGGCGTCAGAAAACTGCAGATTGTAAAGAGAGGGTCAGTAGATGGAGTAATACTGATGTCACAAAAGCCGTGCTGGCATTGGTCAGACAAGGGGGTGTGTTGAAAGGTCTGATTGGTCAATAGACCAGTAGAGTGTTGGTGTTGGGTGGAGAAGAAAATACGTAGTAAGCTCCGATTGGTTTGTAGGTGCGAGTCGCGCAGTCATTGGACGAGTGTTAAATAATAGGCTTAGTAAAATACGGAAGAGTTTTTCGATTTTGACGAGTGAATAAAATAAGAGAACAATGAAAAAATGAAGTTGATTAACAAGATCAAAAATTTCTTTAAGAAGGATAAGCACGTAATAACTAGGAAGGGAATTCTTATGCCACCTCTTAATACACCGGCTTCCTATATGATGATGGAAAGTGGATATCATACGTGTGTATGGTTGGAAAATTGGGTGGAGTATACAAAAGATGATGGTGTTTTCGCTTTTCCCGAACATGGTACATTTAATGTAAGAGTTCTTCTGAATTTGAGAAACAGGATGAATTCATTGGAACCAAATCCTAGGTCAACACAGTATGAGGCTTTGGAAGAATGGGAAGTTCAGGCATTTGAGCATGAGAAATATAGAGGAGGTATGAGACTCAATAGAGGATTTTTACCTAGATACCTATTTGACACTCGAGGAGATCAGATGAAAAGATGGAGATGGGCTGTAGTAACTGAGGGTTTATATCCAGTATTAGTGGCTCATGATCAAGAAGGGAGTAAATGTAAGGTGAAAACGAAACACATTGGTACGACAGGAATTGGGTGTAATGAATCTGATGATGAATTATTAGAGGACATTTTGATAAAGACACCTCCGCCTTATCAGGAAAGTGCTAGAGATACCACTCCAAGTGCCCCCATGATGGGAACTCCATTGGTTCCACAATTCCTATATGATCCAACAGTTATTCGAGCATCGCAAGAAAAAGAAAGGGATGCATTGAACAAAACCAAAGAAGAGATCATTCAGAAGATAAATCAGTTCGGCTTAAATGCGGAAGCACTGACAGTACCAGAAACTATTGGTCCTGTGATTACATTGTATGGTGACAAACGAGGTACACCAAAATCACAAACTGTGGCACCTTCTCAGAATAGAGCTAGAAAAGAGATAGTTGTGATAGACGATCAAGTTAGTGAGTGTGAGTCGAATGTGTCATTAATAGATTTCCCAAATATTGAGGCTGTGACGGAAACCCCAAAAAGAATTTCTCCCACAATTGTGGGAAAAAAAGTAACAACTGTCACTCCAGTGGAAGGGGGTTCCGCTGGATTATCTACTGAAGATCTAGAGGAATGGGCAAAAGGATTAGAAAAGAAGAAACCCAAAACTATAGATGTAAGTAAGTTAAGGGTGGACTTGGAAGAAATGATCATTGGTACAATAGGTCTTGATAGATTGGGTTCTTATGAAGATGAAGAGTTGTTATTTCTATGTAACAGTATAATCTGGAGGGCAAAGAATTTGTATGAGAAAATAGCGGAAGTGGCCTTAGAATTTGGAATAGATATAGAAAAATCAAAAGTACTGCAGAAGCAATATAGAGCAGAATTTACTGAAAAGGATTTTGAAAGCTTGAATGTGTCAGGAAGGAGACTGCAAATAAAAGAATTGATACATCTTTTAAAGAAATGGGGAGATGTAGATCGTTGGAGAAGTAGATGGACTAAGAAAAGAGAGGAGGCGATTGCTAAAGAGTTATCTGCATTTCCGATGAGAGAAGTGGAACAGGTTGAAAAGATGTGTCCGATGAGAGAAGTTCCAGGTGGTGGATATGTTCATTTTCCATGGAGCAGACAGGATATTTTGTCTTTTACAAATGACTTCCTGAGGTTGAGAGA
This sequence comes from Triturus cristatus, assembly GCF_964204655.1. Classification (NCBI taxonomy): domain Eukaryota; kingdom Metazoa; phylum Chordata; class Amphibia; order Caudata; family Salamandridae; genus Triturus; species Triturus cristatus. The sequence goes on along the minus strand of NC_140580.1, from coordinate 840,960,382 downwards.
GAAACCCGTTGAATGGTACAAGCAGGTGGAGAGATTTGTTAAGGTATCAAAGGTTTTGTTGAAAGATTTGGATGGTTTTTTGATATAGTGGTATCGACAGATTTGTGGACGGAATGTAAGATTACAGTTGATTGGCCCACCGAAGAATATCCTAGAGATGCGAGAACTGGAGCACCTTCAGAGGAAGTAATGAAAAAGTACAATTGGGTGATTACTTTTCTGAAAGGGAAAATTCCGCCTAAGGAAACAGATTGGGTTAAAATAGACAGAACAACTCAAGAACCTACAGAGTCAGTGCATGCATATTACGAAAGGTTACTGCAGGTGTTTAAACAGTATAGTGGATTTGAGAACATCGGTAATAAAAATATGAGACATTTTGTATATAGATTTGTCTATGGATTAAGATCAGAAATTAGTCAGATGATTCAGCAGCATATGCTTTGTCGGCAAAGCAAGCCGATCGATGACATTCTGAAGTATGCAAAATACTGCAGTGATGACATTGATGCAAAGCATAAAAAGTTCAAGGAGAAAATTATGTGGGCACAAGTGAAGATAGCAGAACGCCAAGAAGCAAATTCAAATTCCCAAATTGATAATCAGATGAATGGACAGAATCAGAGTGGTCACAATTTGCAGGAAAGTAAAGGAAAAGGAAGACTGAGTAGAGAAGAAGCGAGAAAGAAATATCCTTGTCATGGGTGTGGAAAGCTTGGACATTGGAAGAATGAGTGTAGATATCTTCAACAGAATAATGGGGAAAATCAAATTTTGAATCCACAGATGCGGAATGGGGTGGTTGTGAATCAACAATAACAGCAGCGGATAGTTACTCCTCAGTTACAGGTGCCACAAACCCCTTTGCCCAGCAATGTGAATGCTCAGGTGCAGAGATATAGTGTAAACACCGGATTCCAAGGAGAAATTGGTAAGAATACACAGACCATTCAACAGTTTTGGATGTAGCATGATGCGGATGAATCAGGAATGTTGCAATGACGGTGCCTGAGGGGGAAGGAGGAGTGTGTACTTGGCGTATCGTTGGCGGCTGTAATCAATGTGCTTTCGCTAAAAGGACACACCCAAACCCTGCACTCCCACTTTGGAGGCAAATATACCACTGCACCCTTAAATAATACACTTTGAGCAGCACTCCCTAAAGACGAGGAAAGGACGCAGCACTCCCTTTAGGCGAGGCAAGAAAACAAATTCAGGTGCATTCATAGTAACACACACACTTTGAGCAGCACTCCCTAAAGACGATGAAAGGACGCAGCACTCCCTTTAGGTGAGGCAAGAAAACAAATTCAGGTACATTTATAGAAACACACACTTTGAGCAGCACTCCCTAAAGACGAGGAAAGGACGCAGCACTCCCTTTAGGGGAGGCAAGAAAACAAATTCAGGTGCATTTAAAATAACACACACAAGTTTATTAATGCAACATTTTAGAACAGTAGGCCAAATATATCAGTAAGTGCAGATTCCCAAATGTCAAGTGACTAAAATGTACAATTAGAATAAAATGCAGTATATACAAGTAGTAAAGAGTAGAAAATATATACTAAATAGTTAGGAACACCTCACCGATTGAATTTGCATCATCCTTGCCAACTCAAGCTGGGGAAGCCCTTCAACAGCCCAGGAAGGAGGTCAATCAGGGGTGAAGCTCCGTCACCTCCAAAGCAATACGTCTATTCTGTGGTGAACTTCCACCTGGCCCTCGAAGGTTCCCAGCTTAAATACCATTACTAAATGTAAGACGAAGCTTCTAGAAAACCTCGCCCCCTTCTCATGAGAAAGAACCGAGCTGGCTGTACCAGTCTGTGTCAAGGCCAAGACGGAGGCTGGCCAAGCTCCCGTATTATGACTCTGAGGCAGAGTTGTACATTTCACAGATAATATCCAGTTCACTCTGGTCAGTGAAGAGCGAAAAACAATTGAGGAGCAGAAACATGCCCTCCCCACTTTGCAGCTACATGCGAGCACAGATAATGGCATCAGTTCAGAAAATGGAGTCAGTAAAAAGGATGACATGAGGCAATGTCAAAGCCAATAGTAAGCACTTCATAATTAACAACTTGCAAGCACTGTTTTGCACACAGAAAAGCTTGAAGCAAGGCAAAGTCAGAAAAACAAGATGACACGAGGCAATGTCAAAGCCAATAGTAGGCACTTATAATTCTCATAACAATTTGCAAGCACTACTGTGCACGCAGACGCAAGGCAAAGTCGGAAAACAAGACGACCTGAGGCCATGTCAAAGCCAATAGTACTGTTCTACTCCGTGACAGCTCTCACTAAAAGACAGCAAGATTACAAGAAAGAAGAGAAGCAAGCATATGCAGGACCGTCTAACATTTAGGCTAGGGTAAAATAACACACTAAAGTCAGTTATAATGATGGTAGTCGAAGGTCATCATAGGGTGCCAAATCCCCTGAATGCGAGTCGCAATTAAGGAATGCCGTCCCATTCATTCCTATGGGCCTCCAGGCCCATAGGAATGAATTGGAGATTGCAATTTCAAGGGTGCAAGGGTATCAAAATGACACCGTTTTGCACCCCTGAAATTGATCTGTGCACATATATTGCACAGACACATGCCCAAAGGGCATGTGTGTGTGCAACATGAAACTTTGAAAAATGCACAAAAGTGCATTTTTCAAAGTTTTTGCAAATTACCATGAAGTTCAACTTCATGGTAATTTGCTCCTCCTATTAGCGAAATCGCTAATTTTTTTACTTTAATGCATTGCATTTAAGGAATCTCAATTTGGGATTCCTTAAATGCAATCGCAATTTAAGTAATCGCAATTTTGGGATTCCTTAAATTGCGATTTTTGCATTTGGGATGATGCATCCCAAATGCAAAAATACCGGTCGCAAAGGGGCAGATTCTGAGAATCTGCACGTTTGCAACCGGTTTTTCCTTTGATGCATGTGCCTGTTAATTTAGAATTATTTTAGAAATTTAAAATGGCAGAAGTAAAAGTGACTGAACATCCGAAATCTAACCGAAAACAACGATGTGTTAAATGTTCTCTATGTAGTATTACAATATTAGTATTGATGTGGTTGTTATTGACACTTGTAATACCTGTTCTAATGATAACTAATAATAAGAATAACACAAATGCAAGTGAAAAAATAAGTGCAGAAAGCTACTACTACAGAATTAACACAAGCGGATAAAAGCATGTATTATCATGATAAATAAAATAGTGATTCATAATGAAATGTATTCACTAAACTCCATCACTACGTAGAGACAATGGATGTGAGTGATTGTTATGTTTGCATGAAACTTCCTACTTCTGTCTTGGAAGGTGTAACGTATCATCACCTTCCATTAACTTATGGTGTGTCTTGTAGTGTTGTAACTAGTTTGTTTTATGTTACTGGTAAGTTGCAATATCTTTACAGTAACATGGATTTAGTTTTTTCTGAAATTCCTATTAGAAGAAATATGAATCTAGTACTTAGTGCTAGAAATGCAGAGTTTATGGGAGAATTATTTCTAACAACGAGCCCCATAGACATAACATACGCACACGGAAATAATCTAACATGTCTTTTGCTTGATGAAGAGAAAGATTTTCTGAATTTAGTAGAAGAAAGAAGGAAGGATTTTCAAAAGAAAACGGTTGAGCAAAGGCTTCATATACCTCCATGGGTTGCTTTGGAAGGGGAATATAAGAAAGGGGAGGCTCATGCTGCAATGTACCTGGACTTGGCAAAAATGGGGAAATTCGGTCTTCATAGATTAAGAACTGAGTATAGTAGTATATTCATTGGTACTAGTGAATGTGAACATACCTTCCTAATAATGGGGGGATGGGGACTAAAAGGAGGAACTGATCCTGTATTTCCAGCAATTTACTATGTGTGCGGTAAAAATGCCTATTATAGGTTAACTGCAAGCTGGTATGGCAGTTGCTATATTGCCATTGTATTCCCAAAGGTATATCACATTACTAAGAACAATGAAATGAGTGATATAAGCAAATGACTAACAAGAAATAGGAGAGCAAGTTTTACCAAAATAGTAGGTGATATATTTAGTGCATTGATTCCGTCAGTTGGAGTCACATTAAACTCTCATAAAATAAGTTTGCTGTCCACTGTAGTTGACCGTTTATCAACTGATACTGCTGGAGGATTCTTTAATGATCAATACTGAAATGGTTGCGATTAGATCTATGGTTTTACAAAATAGACTTGCCCTTGATAATCTTTTGGCCAAAGAGGGTGGAGTCTGTGGCATGTTGAAAGTTCAACACTGCTGTACATATATCCCGCATAAAAGTAAAGGTATTGAGGGATATATCAAGAATATTTTGAAGATTCATAATGATTTGACACAACTGGAGGTTGACAGTGCATGGGAAAGATTTAGTAAAAGTCTTCCTAAATGAGGTAATTGGTTTTCCACCTTTGGAAGTAGTTTATTAGGAAAAATAATGATACCTACAATTTCAATAGCATTAATGATATTAATGGTAGTAGTCACCTATAAATGTTGCCAAAAAAAATTAAAGACAAGATCAATGATTGAAATGAAGAACAAAAGAATGGGAAGAAAGAGCAATGGGAAGAGATTAAGTTAGAAGAAATGAAAGACAATTTGTATGGAAGAATGAAAGGGATGACCATAAAAGAAAGAAATAAAGAATGTGTAAAAACATATCTAGACAGTAAGATCTGATTGGCAATTGGTAATGATGGGTATTTTATGATGGCTCAAAAATGCCATCAGAAGGGGGATTGATGGAGCAAGGATTCAAAGAAAAGAAACTTGCTTGAATCAACCTCTCGTTAACAAGTACTAACAAGTAGGAATAGAGACTTGAAAGAAAATTAACATACACACGACATTCATACATGGGGAAAAGGTTTTCTGCTTGCTTAAATAACAAGGAATAATGTGCTACGTAACTGAAATCACGCTTGAAAACGAAAATCGCATTGCACATGTGCGAACCTGTCCCGCGTAAATAACCACGTGGTTAACCCATGTGAGAAGAAAAGTCTCACGCATGCGCAAGGAGTTGCTAACTGTAGGTCTTGAAGTACCGCATGCCTGGCATACGAAGAAGTTTTTCGCTACTAACGCTTTGCTTAACAAAGAAGAAAATAACATAGGATAAAATAGAAGGGGGGAGGTTAACAGTGATAATAACATATTTGAGAAATTAACATCTGTTTATGATTCTTTCGTCAATAGTGAACGTTTTGGGCCTGATGTGCTAAGCCAAAAGAAAAGATGTTGGGTGAAACATAACGCAAGTTGAGTCTGCACACTAAGATCTGGGAAATGACCTGCTGACCGGAACACTGACCGGCTGCCAAGAGCCAAAGACGTGTGCTTGGGAAAGTTCCTCAACTGAAGAAATTATATAAAAATTTTATCTATCTATTTTGTGAAATGCATGTGAAAGGAAGTGTCCTGAAAATGGAATAAATTAAGTGGGAAGGGTTTACTAAACAAAGAATTAGTTAAGAATTTTGTGATGACCGCATGAGGTGATGACAACTCCCCTGCCCCGGCCCAATCACAGTTCATGATTAGGGCTCCCGGTTTTATGGTATTTATTTTTGGGACATTTCCATCTGTATTTATCCATATTTATTTTTGGCACATTTTATCTGTATTTATCCATATTTATTTTGGTATTTGTGAAGAAATAAAGCTGAAATTAGTATATTTCCACATTTATATAACCGATAAATATGCACTCATGCATGAATGCCTGCCAGGTTTCAGTGCTGTGAACACCCACTGAAGTTAAATCAATGCACTTGCATGAAAACATGCACATTTCAGGATCAGTCTTGGGATTAACTTCTGATGTTGAAGCCTCTCTACTAGAATCCCATTCTTTGTTAACCCCCTTTCCTATCACCCCACACAGCTATTGGCTTGGCAGTCATGGCAAACAGAATTTAGAATTACTTAAAAAACAACCCAATTTCCGCTTTTATCCACATTTAAAAATAAATACAGACAAAAAAAGAAATGTTTTCTGTCTGTATTTATCTGTAAAAATCTGTAAAAACGAAAAACAGGGAGCCCTGTTCATGATTCACAGATATTTGCAACCTTTGAGGGTGGGACATGCAAAATTAAAGGGTATAATTTGAGTGACTTAAAATTAAGATAGAGAGAGCTGCTACAAAGAGACGTTGATGCTGGGTGAGGAGTGGGCAAGAACTGCTGCTGGTAAGAACAGACTGAGAAGATTCAATGCTTAAGACAGCCTAATTAAATTGAAGATTTGCGGAAGAATATTGAGGAGGGAGAGAGTGTAAAAGAGGGATGCGCTCTGGTGCGTCGGGTTCTAGAGAAGTGTAGTAAGTATAATCCTATCCTGCACCTGTCCTATAGTCTTTGACTCCTGACTTAAATCAGGCGACCTCCACCAACCCTTTTGGCCAGGGGTTGGGTTTCTCGTTTTCACCTAGGTAATTATCTTTTTATCTTAAATTTTGCAGATTCTTTGCAAAGTATGAGTTATTGTGTCTTTTGTCTCTTCATCTATCACTCCTAATGCGCTGGGATTGTTGAATGTATTTGTGTATTTGAATGTTATTTGTTAAATGAATTTTCTCTCCCATACAAGTTGATGGAATTTGCACTGTGAATCTGTACAAATGAGCGTTCATTTTGATTGAATTATTAGATAAAATCTATTGAATCTTACTTGGAGTCTGTGATAATTTTATTGAAAAGTTATAAGATAAATTAATGAATTTGTTAATATCACCATCAACTACTTGACTAATGGTCCATTGACCAAAGGAAGAGTGTTGATCTGTGAAGATTAGTTAGGCATTGACTAATTCAGATCAAAGAAAATAAAACTTGACCCCCAGCGAAACAGTCAGGAAATCTGAATGTGTATATGGGCCCATTGTGAATGATACGTTGATGTGTGAAAAGTTTATCCTGGCCTTTTCGCTGGATCAGTACCATCCAAGGCTTAACAATAAAGAAAGAGGAGACAGAAACCATTCCCTGTGTGGGAGGAGTTGTGCTTCAGTGATTAAGTAGTTTACTGTGAAACATAGAAACTAGAGTTGTAATCCCAGGTTTCCACTCGAAAACATTGAGTGATCCTGGGTAAGTTACTTTATCCGCTTTTGCTCATCAGCCTTCTCCCCATCTCCAGTTCTTTGATGTACCTAAATATTTAAGATTAACTTACAAACATCCTGAGTTACAATAGCATGCTAAAACCATTTCCTAAGAATGGGTAGAACAGTCTACCAGTGGGTACATAACCCCGTCATACTGTGGTTTCAAAGGTGTTGTCTGCTGTCTTGACTTGCTTTATTTGCTTAGGACCACATACCTTGTTAATAGCTTTGGGACCTTGGTTTTCTAACCACTATACCTCTTTTTAGGTAGAGCCTGTGCTGTCTGCTTTGCGAAGGACTTCTTGGGTTCATTCTAAAAGCCTCCTTTGGGACTGCATTCTGCCCATTACTTACAGTTGGCTTATTGTTTTGTAATTCACAGCTTGCTTTCTGTTTGCTGGCTTTTTTATTTTAGGCTGTCCAGCATCTAGCATCTCTTTGTCCCACCCATGGCGCATAGCCTGTTTATAATGTGCTGCATAACTAAACGCTTAGGGGCTTATTTACAAGCCCCTTGCGCCACTTTTGCATCACTTTTAACATGGGAAAAGTGACGCAACAGTGGCGCAGGGGGCTTGTAAATCAGCCCCTTAGAAGGTCCCAAAGGCAAGACCTATTGGCTATGCCAATGCTTGGTATTATATACTTCCGTCCTTCCTTTCTGCTTTGTACCTACCCATCTTTTGTCTCTCATACTTATTTTTTTCTTACATCCCTCTCACTGTTACTATTTGACCTTCTCTCAATGTTTTCCCTTGTTTTCCTAATTATTCACTGTTTCCTTTCATGTGAATATCAGCCCTCCTACCACACCTCCCTGAAATGATATTGCTTAACAATATTATTTATGAGCACTTTTTCTGCAGACCCTTGTAGTCCTTTAAACAAATAATTAATGTTTAGTGGGCCCCACTTCATCAGCCCAAGGGGCCTAGTAGTGGCAGCCCCTGTGTAAGCTGCTAACGTAGGAGGGGGGAATTCCCTACGGGGCCACGCCACTAGTTTGTCTCGCTTAAAAACTCATAAGTCCGCCTGTCAGCTAGATCTCAAGCCCACTGTGTGAACAACTTCCAACATGGTCTTGATCTGGAATCCCCTTTCCAGTCCTCTATAAGGGCTTTAAGTGGGCCGGGTCTCACCGGGTCTGAGCAGCGGCTGTTTTTTTTAAGGATGCCTCGAAACGCGTCTCTATCGGGTTCTGTTTCGTGCCCTGGCACAGGCGGTCCTTTTTTTTCGAGCTTTATAGGGGAAGGGAAATCCTTTAAAGAGAGTCATTTTCTCTCTGGATTTCCCTTCTCTTTTTGAAACTTGTAGTGTCGCGCTCTAGTCTTCACGGCGTTGCGTGATGACATAGAGCGCGGCGGCCATCTTGTTGGACGATTATTAGCGCGGAGCCGAGGAGCTTATCGGACGTCTCCCGGCGCTCTCCGTAATACATGCAAATTAATAAATAAAAGTACTTACCTGCAATCCTAAGGTGCAAGAGTCCTTCCTCAATGTGGGCCCCCCTTATACATTACAACTGGCGACGAGGCTGGGGATCATAAGAAAAAAAACCACCCAGGAGCAACCCAGAAACCACGTGGGACAAGAAGCAGCACACCTGCAACCCGAGGAAGTAGAGACCGACTCACGCAGGCACAGACAGTAAGGAGAGCGCGGCAGAGGGGTAGCGCTAAGCCAAATTAGCGCAAGTACAGTCCAGAGCATAGCTGCTACATATAAGCCAACTGTACCCGGTGCAAGCAGCCACGTGCTAGAGGGGAAGGAAGTAACCACCTAACTACACCCCAAGGCACGTGGAGAAGTGGAAGGGGGTGAACGCAACAGGACAGACACTGCCCACAAGTGAGAGGAGCAGGGGGTCAAGACAACGACCGGGAAGCACAGGGGCTAGGCGCCTCGTTCGCGTAAGACAGGCGGAACGCCTGAGGCCCTGGCGGAGCAAGCAGAACACAGACCAGGGGGTGGAGCTGTGTCGCAACAGAGCCCCCCACGCCTACCCAGGCAAAGCGCGCCAGGCAGCCCGAAGGGTGAAGAAGAGTCACCGGGAAGAAGAGCGGAAATGTGTGCTCAACCGTCCTCACTCACGACACCCATTCCCTTCCTACCAAAACCAGGAGATCCATCAATGAAGTGGGAAGACTGGAGAGAATACTTTATGAACTATCTGGAAGCCCTGGAGGACGAGAATGGAGAAGAATTTCCCAGCAAGAGAAGGAAGAGGATATTACTTCACAACCTAGGCCCAGAAGGCATCAGAGTGTTCCAGAACATAGTCCCGACTCCACGACAAACGGCAGATGATGACGTGTTCCAGCATGCTATTGATGACCTGAATAAACATTATAGGCCAGCAGTGTGCACGTCCATAGACCGATACAACTTCCAACAGAGGAAACAGGCAGTGGGGGAGTCCATAGATGAATATGTGGCAGCGTTGAGGAAATTGGCGGCCACGTGTAAATTTGGCACGTTACACGATGAATTCATCAAAGATCAGATCGTAATGCACACTACGAACGCGATGATCCAGGACAAGCTGTGGGTAAATGGAGACACGACCTTGAAGGAAGTCATAGCCATGGTGAAGAAAGCGGAGCTGTCAAAAAGATGTGCGGAGGTGGCGAAGAGAGAGACAGCCGCTAGGCCCATGGTGAACAAAGTCACCGAAGCAGAACCACCGGAAAAAGGCAAGGGAGCTACGGGGGACACGAGAGCACAAGCCAAATGGACGCCCAAGTCAGCACCGGCGAAGACACCAGGTAATGAAAGCAAGACCACGTGTTATAGTTGCGGCAGTCCGTCACATCGAGCCTACGACAAGCGATGTCAAGCCTTTCGAGCCAAATGTATGTTTTGCGGGATTGTAGGGCACTACGAGAAAGTATGTCGCCGTAAGCAAAAGAGAGCAGCAGTAAAATACGTTGCACAAGAGACAGAGGCGGAAAGTGAAGGTGAAGAAGAAGAAGACGGCGTGTTGTGTATAGAAAAACAAATACTTGGGATCAACTGCAACCGTTCCAAGAAACCCCAGTGCGACCTGGTGATAGGAGGTATACTGATAAAGATGGTGGCAGATTCAGGATCCCCGTACACCATAATACAACAAACGGTATGGGATGAACACTTCAAAGAGCACCTGGGGCATCACATGGAACCCCCAGATATTCGTTCAGTCACATTCACAGGGGACTCTATTCCTATGGTTGGATACAGGAGATTGAAATTCGAATTTAAGAAACGAAGCGCAAGATGCAAACTATACGTGGCGTAGAAAGGCCCTTCAGTCTTGGGGTGGATAGACCAAGGAGATCTGGGAATACAACTGAACCCCGGAGGCGCCACACAAGTCCTGAAGACCAGCGAAGAACAACAACCAGTCGCAGGAAAACTAAAAGAAGAATTTCCTATAGTGTTTGGAGGCAAGGTTGGCAAATTAACCAAATTCACACATAAGATCGATCTCAAAGCAGATGTGAAACCGGTGTGCCACAAAGTGAGAAATATCCCGCTAGTAATTAGAGAGAAAGTACAACAAGAACTACGCAGACTAGAGGACAACAGTATCCTAGAACCGATAACCAGTGCGGAGTTGTTGGCTCCCTTGGTAGTAGCAATGAAACCTAACGGCAAGGTGCGTCTGTGTGTAGACTTGAGGGAATTGAACAAAAACATAATAGTAGAAAAATTTCCACTACCAAGGATAGACGAAATGCTAGCGAAGACCAAGGGGGTGAAATGGTTCTCTACCATCGACCTCACATCAGCCTACCATCAGATAGCCCTACTGTCATGTTTCCCTAGCGCCTCTCGCCAGCGGCCTGAAAGCAGGACAGTCATCCCTCGCAACGAGACTCCTCCCATTATTACCCCTGGAAGGTGACAGTCTAGTCTTTCAACGGCGCATAGCTGACGCCACAGGGCGGCCGGTCGTCACTTCCGGCTGCACTGGCATATCACGGCAGAGAACATCAGTCTCGGCGCTTCGGATTCCACTCAGAGCTTCGCCGACACGCAGGAGCGTAGCGAAGGCTCTACCAGCAACCGGACAGTCGGTCCAGACCGCGCAAGGGCGCCTACAGTTTCCTCCTGGCGACTCGTGCGAAGGCACGGAGCCGCCCTCACCTTGTTCTTTTCCGCAGCGCAGGAGCGCTGCACCTTCCTTGGGCAGTTCGAGCCGCCATTACCTTGTTTCTACTCATAGTGCAGGAGCGCTTCACCTTCCTTGAGCAGTTCGAGCCGCCATTACTTTGTTCCTACTTATAGCGCAGTGGCGCTTTCTCATTGCTTTGACGACTCGTGTGACGGCACGAAGTCGCCATAACCTTGTTCCTACTCATAGCGCAGTGGCGCTTTCTCATTGCTTTGACGACTCGTGCGACGGCACGAAGTCGCCATAACCTTGTTCCTACTCATAGCGCAGTGGCGCTTTCTCATTGCTTTGACGACTCGTGCAATGGCACGAAGTCGCCATAACCTTGTTCCTACTCATAGCGCAGTGGCACTTTCTCATTGCTTTGACGACTCGTGCGACGGCACGAAGTCGCCGTTACTGATTTCCTTCACGCAGCGCAGGAGCGCTTTATGTATATTCGTTCCTCCTTGGGTGTGCCACACAACTGCGCGGACATCGCGGATGTCGTCTCCAGCAGTTCCCCAGCGAATGAACACCGAACTAACAGGTAATCAAGTAGGGATTCCTGCTCCACAGATCTCTGTATCTCTCCCCGATGACCATTGGATGTGTGTGTTCTCACTAACCCCCGCGCCTTAGTTACCCCTGTCTCCTCTCTTGCCTTTAGGTAGCGTGGACTGCCACACAGCCTCAAGAGCCACGAAGGGTGCCCCTTCACGCCATCCACTCCCGCTCTCACCACCCTTCCTGGCAACCTCCCCCGGTTCCCTCCTTGACCTGGCTAGTGTATTTGGTCCTTCCAGTAACAGAAGGGCACAGGTGGGGGTTGCCCATGTCGTCCCTGTGGGATCCCTCCACAAACACGAGGTAAGAATTGTGGGGATCTGACACCTACACCACACATGCCGAAAACTGTCGTCGTTCATAACCCCGTTCGGATGCTACCAGTTTCGCAGGATGCCATTCGGTCTGGCCTCGGCAGCGGCCGTATTTCACAAACTCATGCACAAGCTATTCAAAGATGTAGAAGGAGTTCAGTATTTCCAAGATGACATCTTGGTGATAGGCAAGAACAAAGCAGACCATGACGCCAAGTTGTCCAAATTCCTACATGTCTTGGAGCGCAACGGGCTCACAGCAGAGTGGGACAAATGCCGGTTCGGGATGACATCGGTCACATACTTAGGGCATGAGATCAGCGACCAAGGCATCACACCTAAACAATCCAATGTCAAAGCAGTATGTGATGCACCATCCCCGGGGACCAAGGAAGAAGTCAGATCATTTCTAGGCATGGCTGAATTCTACAGTAAATTTGAACAGCATTTCGCCACTAAGACACACCACTTACGCCAACTCCTCCGGGATAAAACAACCTTCAAGTGGACAGAGGAGACTCAAGAAGAATTCCAGAAGATCAAGACAGATATCAGCACAGCAGTTCCCTTGAGCGGATATGATCAGCAAGCTAGATCAGTATTGACGACAGATGCGAGTGAAAGGGGCCTAGGAGCGGTCTTAATGCAAGAGACGAAGGAAGGGGAACTAGCCACCCTCAGCTTCGCATCCAGATCCTTATCGCCTACGGAGCAAAAGTACAGCGTAATAGAAAAGGAGATGTTGGCGGCAGTCTGGGCCATGGAGAAGTTCCGCCAATTCTTATGGGGTACAAGATTCAGTATAAGAACAGACCATAAACCTCTGGTCAAAGTCCTCACATCATCTGGACATTCTAATGCGACCCCCGCATCGCGAAAATGACTTTGAAATTATTGGATTACAGGTATGATGTAGAACACATCCCAGGAACCAGAAATAAAGTAGCAGACTACCTCAGTCATGACGCTGCCATGGAGGAAGCTCCGAGTGAATCTGAGGAGTAAGACATTAGAGTGGCGTTCACGGAAGATCACGAACGAGTGATAAGCGAACAGGAGTGGAAGGAAGCGTACGAGACCGACTCGGACATCGGGCGGTCAAACGGTTCACACTTGGGGGATGGCCAGAGAAGAGACACGTGGAGGCAGCGCTCAGGAAATTCTATGAAGAGAGAGAAGAATTATCAGTATGTGACCAAGGGATCTTCCTGCGGAGAGGTGAAAAGGTAGTTCCGCTCAACACGCTGGTGCCACGCTTACTAGCCATCATACATGAAGGACACCTGGGCATTGTGAAAACGAAGCTCAGGGCGAAACAGATTTACTGGTGGCCGGCAATGGATAACCAGGTAGAGAGGCACGTGCGGGAGTGTGATCAATGCCAAAGAGCGGACAAGTCCCAAAGCCTGATGCGTCCACCCTTAGGGAAAATCGACAACCCCACCAACCCTTGGGAAGATCTGTCAATAGACATCTTGGGGCCAATATTGGATAACCAGGGAGTCCAGAAATACGTGGCGGTACTTGTGAAACCGGTACTCCAAGTGGGCAGAAGTGGACATACAGGAAGACATGGACACTGACAAATTATTAAAATTTCTCACAACCGTTTTCCTTAGAGAAGGTATTCCACGCTCTCTCCTAAGTGACAATGGGCCTCAGTTCACGTCGGAAAAATGGAATGCTTACATGGGAAGGAATGGGATAAAAGTCAAACATACTTCCATATACCATCCAGCAGGGAACAGACTAGCCGAAAGGTTTAATAGAGTCATCATGGGCTCGATACAATCAGCAATAGGAGCTGGGAAGGACTGGGAGAAAGACCTAAAGTGCATGTTGTGGGCATACAAGATTACCCTGACCTACACAGGATACAGCTCCTTCCAGATTCTCAGAGGTCGAGACCCCTTCACGAAGGACAATGTTGTCTGGAAGGAGCGCACAATCACGAGCAAGTGGTCTCTAGCTGTAGTGCAACATAATCTGGAAAAGACACAGAGAATATATACCGAACCCTTCAATAGAAGGAGAAATGTCAGGGAGACGGAGTTAGAGAGAAGAGAATGGGTTCGAGTCAAACTAGCCCAGTTAAGAAGGAAAGGCGACAGCAAGTTTAGTGCACCCATGCAAGTGGAGGAAGTCTACAACCGAGCAGCCTTGCTGAGCGACGGAAAGGTTTGGTCCCAGGATAGGATGTCCAAATGCAACAAGATCTTGAGATGGAATGAAAAAGAAAGTGGACAGACAGCAACTCCCCGGATGCAAGCTACGGAGGTCAATCCGGTCGGAGCAGGAACGGGAATAACCAGAGAAAGAGAGAGAGAGGAGGAAGTAGAGAAAAGGAGTGATGCAGGAGCTGAGGAACTTTCGGGAAGCACCAGCAGGTCGCCGTGCAGAGGAGTTCCCTGGAGTGTAGAAAGAAGTGGAATGAGGAATTCCCAAGAAGTAGCTGAGTACACTTCCAAGACTCCGGTGAGGCGCACCCGCACTGGCAGAGCTGTGGTCAGACCGTTGAAGTACAGAGACTTTGAGATGGGAGAAGGGAACGAGTCCAACAGCAAGTAGCCTGAGAGACATTATCTTATGTGTGAAATGTATATCCGTAAAGGGGGGAGATATGTAGTGCGTGATGACGTAGAGCACGGCGGCCATCTTGTGGGACGATTATTAGCGCGGAGCCGAGGAGCTTATTGGACGTCTCCCGGCGCTCCCTGTAATACATGCAAATTAATAAATAAAAGTACTTACCTGTAAACCTAAGGTGCAAGAGTCCTTCCTCAATGTGGGCCCCCCTTATACATTACAAAACTCAGGAGCAGCACCAGGGCGGCACACTATGCAAAGCACAAATTTTCAGCTTAGTTTTTAAGCCACGCCCTTAATTACACTGGCCGCGCCCCCTCGAGAGTCCCCCCTCCCCCCCCTCTGTTTTTTCATCCCACTTAAGGTCCTGTCTCTATTATTCCTTCCATGGACTAACTTGAACTCTTACCAATACATGCCAATAGACCCGATTCAGACGGGAGATTCTCGATCTTTTTAAAGTTAAAAAATTGCTTTATTTGGACTGTCTCCCGACTGGAATTCCCTCAGCTTTAAATAAACGTCAAAGGGGGAAACACATTCTCCCCATATTTTTTTATACTTCCACTTTCCTCTTCTGATATTGGCATACATGCTTTACTTCAGATGCCAGTCTGATATTAGTAAGAGCCACGGAAGCATCACCTGGGGTTTCGATATTATTACTTGAAAAACCAAAATACAAAACATTTCAAGTTTTCCCGGAAATCACCGATAGTTTCCGATTTTCTTGGTCTCTTTTCCGCCCCCTTTTCCCTCCTTCCGAGTTCTTCCGAAGTTATCCGGAAATTGCCGAGAGTCCGTCCGCCGGACTGCTGGAGGCGGCCGCAGCGCCATGTTGGATGCTCTGCTCCTTCAGTGAGAAATCCCGCGGCACCCCTGAGTGCCCCCCTAACCAGAACCGGCACCCGTGACCCCGGGGAGGGGGAGAGCCCCCCTCCGATCCCGGGCCCGTCTGAGCCAACTCCCTTCTGGGCACCACCTACAACCCGTACCCCTGTTGCCAGGGAGACCCCCTTATCCCTCTACCTAACATCAGTGGCGGCCCGGGGGAGGCCGGACCTGTGAGCTGGGCGCACCGGCTCCCCCTCCCCCCGGTGTGCCTCCCCCCGGCCCGGGGAGGGGCAGCCCCATTGCCCGCAATGAGTTTACCGCAGAAGCCGGCTTTGAAGGCGGGAGCCGGGCCTGGGCTACCGGCAACAGCAGCAGTGCCCCCCCAGCACCAGGCCGGCGCGCCTCCACCTGTGGCCCTGCCGGGGCTGAGAGCCCTGCCTGGAGGACAGTATCCTTCACTTAGATGGGTGGGTGTCAGCAGCCTGCACTGGTGGTCCAGCTTAGTAGACAAGCAGTAAAGTATTCAGCATTGAACATGGGGGCAGTATCTATCACTGTGGGAGGAGGAGGGGGCATTTTTCATTGAGGGTTATTATTATTCTGCCCAGAGTATGGGAGGGAATGGGCTGTAGCCTATAGAAAGCGGTGCACTGAGGAAGGGTTATTTGTACGGTGGGGCTGTGAGAGCCCTTAACTGATGGAATGGTGGAAGTAGTATCTCCGGAAGTATGAGGTGGTGATGTTACCTATATGAAGGATAGCAACCTGTACCGGGAGGCGTCAAGAGACCTTGTATAATCTGGCGAGGTGTTAGAAGTGAATGAAGGAGCACTATGTTCCTGAAAGATATGTTGTGATTGGTTATTGGGCCTTGGCGCATAATCCACAAGGTCAAGCCCTTATTCCCTCTTGAGACCTTGGGGTGCCAACCAACAGAGGAAACGGCAGCAGAGCACCGCACTGACGTCGTTGTGGGTAGTGGCTAGTTAAATACTATTGCAACTTAAAGCGCAATTTGCCATCCATGCTGCTGTAGAGTGAGCTGAGCCATCTATTAGTCTAACAGGTGTGTCTAGGGCTTGTGGGAGAGTTTACTCCGCCCTGTTACCAAAGAGAACCTTGGGGCATTATTCACAAATGAGGTTGTAGGTTCTCCCTGATTGGCAGCCTGTTTTAGGTCCTCCGTCATACCTATTCCAGCCTCCTTCACTCATCTGTATATTTCAGAACAGGATGCTTTTAGAGGCAGGTAAGTCGCTCTTCAAGTGCTTCAATACATTAATACCGAACCTTCAAGTGTCTGTTTTTACATTGGGGCCTGTATTGCTTTTTCAATGTACATGGACTGGAGTCGAACATGTTGGACTCTGCACATAGCCCCTGATCACGGCTTTAGTAGACCTGAACAACTAAACAGGCAGTAAGGGCTGGGCTACTTTAAGTCTTCTACTCGCCGGTTCGGATGTGACAAATCTAAAGTATGACAAGTCTCTGAAAGTGATAAAAGGGTAAATCAAGTGCTGTGTTTGAGGTGCATGAAGAGAACGGTTGTTTGTCTCATGGCCGTAATATCATTTGGTGCCTGTGAGAGTCAAGGTTGAGGTACATCGCCCGAGCTCGCATTTTAAAAATAGGACGTGGAGCTGTAGATCGGAATTTATGTTTAGCTTGAATTGATTCGCTCTAAACAGTGAATTGAAGGGTGTGTTGCATTGCCTGATTGAGGTGCATTGGCTTAAAGTGCATGGCTAAGCAATAGTTAGGACTTCTACGTGTCAAGGCAGAGTTTCATTGGGCTAGCCATTTCTACTGGAATAGTAGCAAGTTGATGGAGGAGCGGGCAGGATGGCAGTTTACAGAAGGAATTGTATGGATTGAAATGAGCGCTGCCGAGGGATCGGGATGAGGCGCATCGTTAAGTTTATGTGGGTACCAGTCCCAGTAAATTAGGTGCGATCGACAGTATTAACGTACTTTCACATCCCCATGCTTTTCAATACTATGTTTTACGTGAGCACTGATGATAATGCCTATTACTGGAATAGCGTGTGATGCTGCAGAACGAGTATGAGACATGGTTAAAACTTTATTTGTAACAAACTAGTGTTGACCTCTTTGTTCCATACGCCTATCGTTCGGTTGGTTGTTGTGTTTTATTCAAAGCGTGTGATGGAAATGAACCACCAGCGCCTCCATCGATAACGCCCCCCCCACACACACCATTGCGTCTTGCAGATTCCACCAGTGACCGTGTTGTGGGTCGCATCACTCTGAGTCATAGGAACTGGGAAGGGTTTAAAGGGAAACGAAAGATAAGCAGTGCAGCAGCTGCGCTGTGTCATGTGTACACAGACAGGGTTGTATCACGAGGTTTCCTTCGTCGGACTGTACTTTCACTTTTAGGCATGGTAAACAGCTCACTTGCAGGAAGCTGGGCTTCTTACAAGCTGCTTCAATTGTAAAGGCGAAAGCCGTTTCATGATGACACCTTTTGACTATTGAAACACTCCCGTCTTAAAATCAAACGTTTGCAGTTTTGTGAATTTAAGTTTGGGTTTTCTGCGCCAAAGTATGTTTGAAGCATTCGCTGTAGTAGTCTGATTCCAGCACCGGGGAGGGGTGGGAGTCGGATGTAATTTCTGTTGTTGGGGTGCTAGTGGGATCACTTACAATGCGGATTGAGTAGAGAATTTTGGATTAGAGGCTTGAACTACAGAGCCTGGGATACCCGCATGTAGGAAGGATTTTTCTAGTACATAGAGTTAGGTCCTCTTAAACTAGTGTGCAAGAGGGTCACTTTATCTTGGTTTGTGTAGGATATTTTGTTTTAAACTATTTGGGTTTTGTTGTATCCTGTGAATATCTAGTTTTGGTTATTATTCATACTGCTTATTATGCACTCCCCAAACACAGCAGGGCAAATTTAATAAAACATAAGTCCCATCGAACACAGGCTTATACTCATCATAAGAGTGAATAACACCATGGATAAACAGGCTGAGCATTGGGTGTGCTGCTGTGTGTGACTGTTTCAAGGATTCACCCCATCACCAAGATAGGGTGAATAATGCATTTCGATTCGCTTTCTATTAACCCAGTGCTTTAAATGAAACATAAAAGTGCGCATACTTACTATTCAGAATACCTGGTTGCTTTTGAGAGTGCCAGTAGTCTCCCATTAAATGTATTGCAGCCGTTCTGAGAAGTGTAGGTACTCTCACTTCCAAATTAGGGAAGTCAGGTACTTAGAACTGGACAGTACCTATCAATTTAAAGCACCGCCAAGTGCTCAACCATCACATGACACAACAAAGTTGTAGGAATGGCTCAGGACTTAGTATTCGTTTCAGATCAATGTTTGATGCCTCCTTTATAGTCTGTGACAAAATCAGGAAGCATATGCTGCAAAGAATAACAAATGTCTACAGTTTAACACAGAACAATGACAAATGAAATAGCTGATCGTGCTGATGGTTGCTATATATGTTGCAGGTTACTGAGAATATCTTTATTTTGGCATTTAAATATCCGGTACTTTCCGTAAAGTGGTACAGTGCATATGCTCTATTAGAGGCTGGAACATAACAATCAGTATTTTAAGGTAAAAAGAGGCAGCATGCTCTTGCGACACTGTTAGCTATACTGTAGTTTTTTGTGCTTTGGTCATAAGTGCATACATTTTAAGTGAAGTTTCGAAGCTGGAATAAGAAATTCGGTCACCTAGATGTGTTATAATAGGTAGCGTCATTGAACTTGTATGAAAAAGTCCAAATTCAGAAAACTATGGTCACCTAATTGTGAGATTCATAGAAAGTTTCTTTGGTACCACTACTCATCAACTGATTACTTTCCATGGTTCTCCAAAATAGCCTTTATAGTTGACAATTAGAACTCAAGAATTGTAATCTTAAACCACGATGTCTGGCGCTGAATGTGAATGACGAGCGATGTCCGCTGTTAGAACCTTTTTAATACCATTTTTTAAACCGAAATAAAAAAAAATCATCTTCACTTAGTTCTTTCCCCCACCACATCAACCCCCCAAAAAATGTCTGTAACACTGTGATGTTACAACAGCTTCCATATTTGATCTTCAGCAGTATTTGTTCACCAGAAGCATCTTTAAGTTTGCTTGGTGCGGTTTGGAATATTGTTTAATTTTGTTGTCATTGATGCAGTATTACTTCCATTAACAAGGTTCACAAAATTATTGGCGTGTCCCGGGGTCATGTGACACAATTTTGAATATAAATAGGAATAATTGCAGGTAAGGCGGGGAGCGCAGTGCCTAACCCTTTCTCATATGAATGGGCCCTCTGCGCACACACACTGCCCTCTAAACGCTCTCTGCCGATCTGTTCCCTGCTGGAATGGCATACTGTGCTGCTATGCACATTTAAACCTTTTTTGTGAAGCTGAAATGTATGCCTGTCTTGAATAGTCAGTGATCCGAAGACATTCACAACAAGCATTGGCAAAACCAATAGGTTGTGCCTTTTTGCATTTTGGTTTTGTCACTGCTTTTTGCCGGTGCTTTGTAAAAAATGTTTTGTCAGAAAGTAACAAATATGGATTACTGAAAAGTTAAAACATGAATCTACACCATGGTTTAATTGAAAAGTACTGGCTGGTATGGATGAATTTGTGCAACCGAAGGAGACCTAAACCAGGACACAGGGACTGGTTGAACATGGTTTATTGGACTTTGGAGACCGATGTGACTCGCTGTCATTTGTACATGGACTGCATTAGATTTTTTGTTAAAACAGGATAGTAGTTTTTGAAACAAATCAGTAGGGCTAACTAGAGGTTCTTGTCACAAGAATTGTTTTTCTTGGAATATGTTTTGTACTATGAGGATGAGCTATTTAATCAAATGCACTTGATATTGAGAGTTGAGCATCAATTCTCAGATCAAATAATCTTAGAGTCACAAAACTTAATGATCTGGAAAATTGATCAACCATATGAGACCAACAGCGTGATCCGGTATTAGACGTACTATGCCACCAGTTTGATTATCTGTTGGCCATTTTAACATGGATTTTTACTTACATTTTGAATACTTATTGTTTTAGTACGTAGATCTTTTACGCTCTTTAATGTTTTCCTAATTTAAATATTACACTCTCCATAACAGTGGCAAGATCTATTTTAGACTATATTAAGACATTTTCCTTATCCCTCCACAGTGTGCTTCCCAATTTCAGGATGCTATTCACTACCGAGCAACTTCTCATTGAAACCGATTAGCATGAGTTGAAGCAGGTTATGCATTTATTATGCAGTAACTGAGATCATTGGTCAATAGTTCAACAAGAGCCATTATTAAAATGTTTTAGGAACAGTGAGTCCTATATAAATATTGACGTGTGCAATATTTGGAATGTAATATATGCTCAGTGAAACATTACATGATGGTTGTTGCATAGAGATTTTATCTTTTGAGATCTGTTTTGTCAGTGTGAATCTTTTTGTATATTTTATAATTGATTTGAATATTATATAAACAATGAATTTATACATTGTTCAAGTATTTTAATGTTTTCGTGACATGTTTTTTTCTTTACATTTCTTCTGTTCTCTTACTATCTTGTCTTTTTTTCTTTTATGAAAGCTTGTCATTTTTTTGGGGCATTCTTTGTTTTTTTCTGCATTTTTTTTAATAGGGATTAATAAAAATGTGTCTTGCCCCAATGAATCTGCATATTTTACATATGGTGTTGGGAAAAAGGGGCTGGCATAGAGGCAGTTCATATTTGAGATTTTTTTTAGATGAAGATACATTTGTAATATCTAAGGAAGATTATAAAAAATGAAAACAATTCATTTGTCTTTATCAGCCAATTACATTTAAGTCAGTAAAAGTAGTGAGCATAAAGAAACATTTGCCTAGCAGCCGTACTCAACGATTTTAATTTTAATAATGACTTGCTCAAAACTGATTGCATGTTAAAAATAAATGCATAGATTCCAGCACTAAGCTGTACGGTCAGCATAATATTTAATTTAAAGGGATTTACTGACACGCATATTAGAGAGTTACCTCAGTGTCACCCCTATGGCAATTGGGGAAATGTTTACTCCCCTCAAAAACAAAATGAGGGTCTGTTATAAAACTCACAGCCCACTACAGTGAGATCCTCATGGGTTGTGGATCCATGACATAGAGCCATCTACACCCCACCCCCACCCTTACAGATGTCATGCTGTATAGGAACCACATCTGGATCTGTCTGAAATTACCTTGTCTGGTGGCCTTTTTGCAGGCTGAGTTTTGGTTTGTTTTCAAAGGCCTTACTTGCTGCACTTGTGTGACGTGCACTTAATGCGGGTACAGCACCCAGCGGGTACAGCGGGTCCTGCTTGATTATTGTTTGTTGTCATGTTGAATATGTTATCTGTCGAGAGCTTTTATTGAAGAAAAAGAAGGATCTGTTAACCCTTTACCAGAAAGACATTGATCAGTCAATTAGACTTTCCCAGGTTTTTGCTTAGGCAGATGTGAATGGTGTACTCTATCAAGCTTTGTAATACATTAAACATTGAAAAAAAGGCGTAATGTATTACTTACAGTTATAATGCCCCTAAATGATAAATGTAGTACAAGATCTTAAATAGAAATACAAAGCATGGCTTTGCTACTGGTCAACTAGAAATAATAGAACGTTGAGTAGGTTAGAACACATGCATAGGTGCATGTTTCAAACCAAGAAATAATTTTGCCAATGTCTTGGTTTCCCATAACAGCTCAAATTAATTGATATCCAGTGACACAAATGTTGGTAGATGTAGATCTATCAAAGACAGTGTTTGGAGTTGCCACCTTCTCTCTTTTTTTATTTTTATTTTTTTAATGAATATTTTTATTTCATTTTGCATAATAAAACAAAACATCAAACGAAGCATGACTGCACAATACGCAGTACAGGGCATTCCATATTGGCAGTGTAGGGCAGTTATAAGCACAAACTGGCTGTCTGGATGAGTCTGTAAATGGGTTGAAGCAGCCTGGGCGCAAAAGGAAAGAAGATCACAGTTACGATTCTCATGGTTGTAAACCATAGAAAACGAACTGTACATCGTTTAAGGCTCTTTCCTCGGTCTTCCGGACAATGGACTCCTAACCTCTGTAACTCCCTCCACCTCCAGACTGTAGTATTTAATCCAGGGGGCCCATATTTTCCAGAACTTCCTGGGACAGCCCCGGGCCTTATATGTCACGTGTTCCGCAACCATGTACAAGTCAAGACTAGTCCTCCATTCGAGTTGCCACCTTTTTGTCATTTTGTTTTTCTTCATTTCAATACCTTTTTTTATTGAGAATCCTATCATAACGAAAGAGAAAAAACAACATATGAGGAGGAAATTGAAACACAATACAATGGGTATATTGGAGAAATAAAGTTTCTCCAGAAACTTGTAGAGAGTTTCTGTAAATCTTCTTCTTGTTCTTCGTCTTCTTTCTCGCTAATTGTTCTTCTTCTCTCTCGCTAATTCTTCTTCTTTAATAGTTTATGTAGCTATGCAGTACTTTAATATATCTTGGGAACTAGGAAATCAGACATTTTAGAGATTTAACTTTTTAAAATCATTCTTGTCTTAAAAATACCTGCAATGTCGGTGAAACATTTGGACATGTGGCTACTCCTTGTCTTGGGACAAAATGAAAACTGGTATGTGATTGACTACAGTAAATAGAATTTTACTCTGTTTTCTTATTACATTGCTAATTAATCTTTTTGAGCATAAAAGGTCTCTAGGCTTTGAGATAGGCAATTTAGCCAGTATATTACACCGCAGGCCAAAGGCAATTTAGCCAGTATATTACAACGCAGGCCAAATTGTATCTTATTCTTTATTTTTGTTCTAGGTATGCTATGAAAACGCTGAACATTCCATTCAACGTATATTACTTGAATATAAAAAATCGCAATAAGTGTGCATAAATCTTAAACCTAAACGCAAATCTCGAACAAATAAATATTTTTGACTTAACAGCCTTCTTCTGCAGGAACATATATGAAAAGGGATATATTTCAATAATAGATTTTTTAAGGAGTCGAACATTACCAGTTGAGGGGCAGAGGAAGACGATTAGGGGGTCTATTATGATGTAGGGCGGATCGCCACCGCCTGCATGGCGGTGGCGATCCGCCCTAAATCATACCCCGCCCGCCACCCATTCCCCCCGCCATATTAGTATGGCAGGGGGGACCCCGGCGGACGGAAAGACTGTCCGCTGGTCGACCGGCCGGAAAAGGGGCTGGATATGGTGGCGGTGTCTGCTAGACACCGCCATCCATATTAGCATGGGAGCGGTGCCTGTCACCTTGTGCATGACAATGCACAACGTGCATTCCCAGCATTGTGGTGGGCGGTGCTGCTCCATCCCCGCCACAATGCTGGGGATGGAGGATGCCACTGTGGCGGTGGCATCCTAATTGCAGGTGCGGGACCGCCGCACCACTGGCGGCCGGTCCCAGCACCGCTAGGGTGGCGGGCAGAATAGGCCCCAAAGTGTGAATTTTATTGGGTAGTATTCTTTATTGCTTGATTACCTAAAATCATTACAATATGCATAATTTCAAACATTATAAACAGCATAAAAAACCTTGCCTTCAATAGAGGCGGTATCAATCAGAAGACCGTAAACAATGGGATGAAAAAAATGTAAGTCCAAAACGAAAAGTGGTAGTGCGTAAAGTGTGAGCAGCATCTAAAATCATGCTCCTCCCAATTTCTGGGGTTACTAACCAGCTAAAGTGCTGAGAGTTGGACTCATTCAGTCAATGATGTACAAGCCTAATTTGAACAGACGATAAAAACATATTAGCTCGTAAGGAGGTGAGGGGCAGAAAGAACTCCATCTGTGTGAATGATTTCCAATTTTGGTCAAAGGGCCCTGTGGTAAAGAACTTAGCTATCATGGCCTAAATGTAAAGTACTAATGCCTATCGAGCAGTCAACCAGTCAGTCTCTCCCCCCCCCCCCCCCTTCTCCGGATGTATCAATCTCATGGGCACCCTCTGAGCCCATCATCAAGAATAAAATCCTCACAAGGTACAAGTATAAATAAACAGCTTCTAAAACCAACTATTAACCCCTCCCCTGCTCATGACGGAACCACTCCGTCATGAGCCACGGTCGCCGTGTGCTCATGACGGAGTGGTTCCGTCATGCCGCGGCCGTTGGCGGCCGCTCCTCCCATGCTGCGCTGATTCCCCGCCTGTGCGGGCGATTAGCGCAGTGGGCGGAGTCATGACGGAACCACTCAGTCATGAGCACAGGTCAACCGTGGCTCATGACGGAGTGGCTCCGTCATGAGCACAGCGCCACCGCGCTGCCCCCAAACCCCCCCCCAGCGCTGCGGCGGAATTCCCGCCGCAGCGAAGGGGTTAAAGTCCATCTGAGCACAAAGATGTGTAGAATGACAAGTGAGCTAATTGGAGCCCTTGATTCTCAAACTGGTATGGCAAGACGAATAATGGTGTGTTTTGTTCCTGTTTTGAGTGGTTTCACTTTTGGGTGTTGCAAATAAATTAGTTGTTGCTTATTTCTGTTGCAGATTATGCACATCTTGCATATTCGCAATTAAGAATTATGTGCAGATTCTTTCATGGCTGGGTTGTTTTGCTGTAACGGGGTTGCGCTGGAGGCTATGAATTGCTGATTTTGCTTGTTATTAGTTATCCTCTGATGCTTACTGTGTTGGTTGTTTCAAGTGTTCAGGCTGAACACATATTGATGTAGTGATTGCTGCCATGGAAAGGATACTATCCTACTGATTTTCTATGAATCAGTCCACCATTCATTTACTCTGGGGTCTTGAATATCATTTGGGAAACCTTTTCTGAATGTGGTACTGGTATTGCTATCAGAAATTACATTTAAAGAATTGAAATGGAACCTATGTCGATTGCTGCAATAGGTAAAATATTGGATAATTAGATCAAGGAGGGGCTTGGACAATACAAAGGGTAAGAATGCATACAGTAATGACCATTAATTGCTTTCTTTGTAAGCCTTCCTTATCAAGTAGTTGCATGAGGAGAAAAGGCATAAAGATTCACGGGACTGTGTCAATGTAACTGATAAAGGAATGGGAGTGAAGTGAGGCTGCAAGTATTGCTAACTGATGATGATGCTGCAGTGATGGAGAGATGTGCATTGTGACGGCGGGAGCTGGGGAACCAGTTGGAGAGGAAAAGGGCCAACTGCAAGACTGTGCTCCAATAGTTTTATTTTCATCTGGGTTTATGCACTAACTGGTGATGCAGAACTGCTGAATCGAGGCAAGGGGACAGATCGCTCAATCATATACTAATAGAGTTATGGTTTTAGGTGCAGCACAGTAATTTAAGTTGTTGTACCTCACAATCTTTTCTTGAAACCTGACCTAAAATCAGGCGAAGTTTAGTTATCAGACTTTCTGAGTAATATTGTTGTTACAGTCTTGCTGTTCAGGTATCGTAATAAAGTTGAAAATAGATCTTTAAAGTAATTCTGTGACCTTGAAATACTTCAAGTACAGTTTTAAACAAGCATTTGCAATGCAATAGGTCTTGCATTAACACCACTTTGAGCTATTGACATTGTAAATGACAATGCCTTTTATTTGTGTTTTTGTTTGCACTTAAAAAACATACCGATTAAACAAAGTGCTGTGAAAAGCTCCACAGTGCCCAGTGACATGTAAACAGTACAAAAAGCATATGCTCGTGTGTGCTCATCTTTAAAAACCTACCCAAAACCAAAGCGCTATGAAAAGATGAGCAGTGTAAAAAACATATGCTTGTGATTGCGCTTTTAAAAGGGCAAACCTACCGGAAAACAAAGCTCTGTAAAAAAAAAACTCTCCAGTGTCCGGTGAAATGATATCACTGCACACTGCAGCTGCCTACTGGAGAACAACGCGCTGTGTAAGCTTAGCAGTGTCCAGCGAAATGGCATCGTGGCACCGCGAAAAGCTCCGCACTGTCTAGCGGCACCTAAACAATACAAAAAGCATATACTCGTGTGTGCGCATCTTAAAAAAAACCCACCCGAAAACAAAGCGCTGTGAAAAGCTCTGCAGTGTCCAGCGGCATGCAAACAACATATGCTCGTGTTTGCGCATATTTAAAAACCTATGGGAAAACAAAGCGTCGTGAAAAGCTGAGCAGTGTAAAAAACATATGCTCGTTCGTGTATGCGCGTTTAAAAGGGCAAACCTACCAGAAAACAAATGTTGGTGGAAGGCTTTGTACTGTGTGGTGAATATATTGCCGCGTACAACATATATTACATCTTTAAACATACTACCGTAATCGTATACCGCTGCAGCTGCGCACCGAAAAACAAAGCGCCGTAAAAGCTAAGCATTGTCCAGCGGCACCTAAACAATTTCAAAAACATATGCTTGTGTCTGCGCCTCAAAAGGGTAAACCTACTGCAGAACAAAGCGCGGTGAAAAGCGCAGCAGTGTCCGATGTGATGCAAGCGCTGCACAAATCGAGCTACTGTTTATTACAAAGATTACATATAGAAATGTAAAAAACAAAAAAGAGGAGAGTAAAGTAAGTGGGGGAATAAGTTTCAAATAGATACATTAGATTGTGCCTATATTGACACTGGTAGGCTGATGAAGTGAGCGGACTTGCATGTATATGATCCTGTGCGAGCTGATCTCAGTTTGTTCCGTACTTCCCCGCATTGCAATCTGTGTTCATAAGTGTGTTTCTATGGTGTATAAAGGTGCCTGGCAACGGGGCACTGGCCGACGCAGTTATCAATTAAGGTGCAAATATAGATAAAAGTAGCTGTTGTTGTGTGCACCCCAACTTTTAGTGCGGGAAGTAGAGAGCTTGCATCAAGCGAGCCTGCTGGTGTCTGTTGTTTGTTGTGGCTGGGTGCTATATATGGGCTGAGCGAACGTGAACAGCGTCATCTCAACAATTAAAAAGATAAGCTCGTGTGTGCACAAAAAAGGTTAACCTACCAGCGAATATAGCGACGTAAGGAGGTACTTAATAAACAAGTGCGGTCCCGAAAGGGAAAGAGTACCGCGCTGCAGCCGGAGCATGGGGATCACTTGTGTTTATGGGGCCATTTGTTTCGAATTAGAAACACATGGCCCCCATAAAGATAAGTGCTTTGCGACAGCAGCAAAGCAGGCCACCGAGTCCGGATCGGAGGCGAAAGGGCGTGAACCCAAAACCCTCATTTCCAATGGCAGGCCACCATTTAGCATAAACAGTGACGCCAGCCAATGGAAATGAGGAGCGGGGCTTCAAGCCCTCTTCTGAAAGTCCTCCTTAACAATAAATCTCGCAGAGCGAGCAGCGCATGCGCTGCCACGCTAGGTGAGACCTATAAACGGAACGCACAGGAAGGGAAAAACAAAAAAAAAAATGGCCCACTTCTATGGGAACATTTGAAAGGAGCAAAGTGGGAAATGGGGGGTGTTGTACATAGTTACATAAACACTTATTTGAACACATCACATATCATTGCATACATACAACCATAAATACTGTAATTCATACCATTCTAAATACACATGTACATCTTGCACTCATACACTCAATTATTCACATTCACGCATATATTGTCCAAATTGAGTTTTAGTTGTGTTTGACATAATGGATGTAGAATGTTCATATGTTATTTATATGACGTCATAGAACCCCAGGGTCAGACTAGGAGATTTATTGCCTTAAGGCTTATCGCTCCGCTGCCTGCTGTCGTTTGTGTATGTGGGCCTATTACTTTATACTTGTAAATAAAGGTAACTATAAACATATATCATCGGACTTCGATTGTTTTCAACTATTTGGGGACGAGTGAAAATATGGATTGATGGGTCACTACTTGTAAAGGCTGAATTAGGCAGATCGTGTAACTGTTGCCAGAGCAATCAACTGTGAAGCAGACTGTGGATCTGTCAAACGGCGAGTAGCGTGCCAAGGATTTAGAGATTAACAGCAAGTATAAATGTTAACGCTATCAATATCTGAGCTTGCGGCTTGTGTAATTCAACAGTACACGCTTTTCAAACTTCAAAGTACATATTTCTTAGCGCAGCGTTACAGTTTGCTTGATTGCACTCGCTCGGCTTGTTCTAAGCAAAACTTGTGCGTCATATTTCAGTGACGAAAGCTTTGGAGAAGTGTCACACTTCGTTTCGGCACGACACATTATGTGCCGCCTTATGGGTTTGGGTATAAATTTCATATTACTGATGTGGATACACAGTGAACGCATTAGTGATATTGTCCGTGTCGGAGCTTCTTACTGAAAGTGACATGATATTTTCTATGTCGGAGTTTGACTGAAATTGACACAGAGGCATAAATCAACAGTAATTGCCATTGGTAATTATATTTGGGATAATTTCAAGCAGTTTTTGAGTAATTTTGAACATTTTGGTTAGCATTTTGTGTTATTCAAAAAGCAACTCTCAAAAGTTAGTTACTCATTAAAGCACAGTATGGCGCAAAAAAGCACAGTCAATCAACCAGCTTTATTTCTAAATAATCCAGGGAAGCCACCAATGAGATGGAAGAAGTGGCATAAATCCACTGAAAATTATTTGGTGGCAATAGATGGAAAAAAATATGAACCAGAGAGAGAGAAAAGGAGATCTGAAAATTTACCTAGGCAATTTATACCTTTTGAATGAGTATGAAGAAGCAGTTAAACCTACTGAAAAACAGTTTACAGTGGAACCTAATGTGATGGTAGAAAGACAGTGTCTTCATGCGTAAACAATCAGAAGAGGGAAATATAGGTGAGTATATTGCCGCCCTACGAGTCCTTGCTGCCTCTTGCGAATTTAAAGACATGGGTGATGTTTATATTATAGATCAATTTGTTTTTCTTGGTCGCTCTAAAAAAGTTCAAGAGAGACTATTGGCATGTAGGAACCCAAATTTATGAGGTTATTGATATCGTCAATGGCATTGGATGTTAGATGATATGACAGTGCAAAAACATCTGCTTTATATGCTGTGCATGACAAAAAGAAATATGAAAGCAAATTGAATGACCGGTTCAAAAATAACAAGTTTAACACTAAAAAGTCCTTACATGTTACATGTGTGGTTCAGGGTCTCATCTTGGAGACTTTCCAGGATCTCCGACCGTAGGTAAAAAAGAATATGTATTAATGCCACTAGTTTGGACATTTTGGTTTTGTATGCAAAATGTGAAGGTTAATACTTCTACTAATGTCAAAGTTACATCTTTAGATGAATTTGATGAAGAAATGTTTGTAAATTCTACTTTCTGTGGAGTATTCCTCAGGAAAATTTAGGGCCCCACTACAGGGGTGTGGAATTTATTAAAATATCTACTTGTCCATGGGGCAGGTTGCTTCATAAATGTACTTGTTCTGTAACAAAATCCACTTGTCCCATTGGTGCCATGTTGTGCGGCGACAAATTATGGCAGCAATCTCATTATATAAGAGCTCTTATATAGCCTCTCTGATTATGCCAGGGCTCATACCATAGTAGTGTTTGAATACTAGCAATCTCTTTATGTTACGTTTCCGCAGATCTACATACTGGGACTGAAGGTAGTTCAAGGGTTGGAATGTCCTTTTGAGTCTGTGCGAACCTACTAACTTGCATGTTTTAAGGGTTTTCAACAACTCTTCTCTAATCTTTTCCTATACTGAGAAATGTCGGAAATTTACTCCTGACAATGGCAGAAGTAAACCTTCTTCCAGAAATGGGAAAAAAGTGGTTGGAGGGAAAATAATCTTGCAAACACTCAGGTTTTCGCATGAGCAAATCTACACACAAATATTTTCTAGGAGTACTATCTCTTGCCCTACTGATGTAAATTCTTGTGAATTCACGAAAGCCATATTGCCGCCCTTAATGCAAGGACATATACCACGGGTGCACTTTTGACACTTTCTTTAATAATTGGGCCCCTAATTTGGTCTGGCGTTAACCCTGACCTTTTGTGTTTATCAAATCTCTCTGTCTCTGCCTGTCTCTCTCCCTCTCTGTCTCCCTCTCTGTCTCCCTCTCTGTCTCCCTCTCTGTCTCCCTCTCTGTCTCCCTCTCTGTCTCCCTCTCTGTCTCCCTCTGTCTCTGTCTCCCTCTCTGTCTCCCTCTGTCTCTGTCTCCCTCCCTCCCTCTGTGGCAGTGTGGGCTTTTTGAGGCCAGAAACAATTTTTGCTTTTGCCAATGTCTGTTATAATGGTGAGGGTCCGGCAGCTCTCACATTAATAAGGTTTTACAAAAACCATGCCAACACAAGTCACACATTGCCAAAACTAAAAAGCTGACCACCGTTTCAGACCTATTGGCTTTGCCAATGCTTGCTTGTTTTTATCTTTCCCAAAATCTTATTGAAACTGGTTACAATGGTTTTCTAATATGAATATTTTGGGGAAATACTAGCATGCATCAACACATTTTACTAAATGATGCTGCAAAGAAATGGTACCTGAAATTTTGCAGTAGCTTAGCAAACAAGCATTTGCAATGCAATAGGTCTCGCAGTTACACAAGTTAAAGCTATTGGCATTGTAAATGACAATGCCAATAGGCATTGTTATTTGCAATGTCAATAGCTCAAACTCGCGTAAATGCGAGACCTAATGCATTGCAAATGCTTGTTTGTTGTTGAAATAGAAACAGGCCCTGAAATGTATTTTGTCGGAGACCATCTATGTACTTGCCAAACCCGCGATAAGCTTTCCCTCCCTCCTTTCCACCCAAACGCGTCAACGGCTGCACTGTGTGTGTCCTTGTCTATATTTAGCTGCACTCCCCTCGTGCGCGCTCCAGCAGGAGCATTAACCCACCGAGCCACCGAGTTTGTGGAAGGGGGGCAGGGACCTGTAAGAGAGAGGGGGAGACGGCCGAAAAGATAAGCAGATCATAGTGAGGGGGAGGGAGGCGAATGAAAACGAGAGAGAAGGGACAAGTGCGTGGAGAGAGGGCAGGCTGTCGAAAGCAAAACGCGACCCAGTGAGAGGAGCAGGAGACAGATGGGCGAAAAAAGAGAGATTGGGGACTAATGAGGGTGAGGGGACCAGCGGAGGAGAAAGAGAGGAGGGACAGACGAGGAACGGAGATTATGGACTGATGGAAAGGAGAGCAGTGTGCAGGCACTGGTGAGCGCGAGGGACAGACGGGCAGATAATAACGAGGGAGAGAGGACAGGCGGACGAACAGGAGAATGGTCGAATTTGGGGGGTGGGTGGCGAGAGCAGACTGGCCAATGGATACTACAACTAGATATGGGAGAGAGGCCCAATGATGAAAATAGGAGCACGGATAGCGGGGAGAGGCGGGTGGAAAGGTGAGCAGAGAGAGGACCAGTGAGTGGAGCGGGGACGGCCTGCTGAAAGAAGCGCAGCAGGCAGTGTGGGAGCGGGCACAGACGGACGAAATGGAGAGCGGATACCAACGAGGGAGAGGCAGGACAGATGGATGCAAGTGAAACCAGGGGGTCGGGGGTGTCGAATGGTGAATGGATACAAAATACCAGCATGGGGAGGGTGGCAGACGGGGGAATGGTTCACGGGAGCTAGTGAGCAGGAGAGGACTGGGTGAAGAGGAGAGTGGGAGAGTAGATAGGCGGATGAAGGGGGGAGCGACCAGGGAGAACTTACTGGAGAGTAGACTGACTGACTGGGGACAGACTAGTTAACAAGACAAGCCCGGCGGAGCGTGGCGCGCCCGTGCTTGGGGGCGGGGGAGCGGACCCTTTGAAGTGCTCCCAAAAAGCAGATTGCATGGCGGCACGATGCGCGTGATTGTGCGCGTGCTAGCCATGCAATCCGCTTTTTGGGAGCACTTTTAAAACCTGCTTACAATAGTCTCGCTTTGCGATCGCTTACGCGATAGCAAGGCGAGACCTAAAAAAATGTTTCCTACTTTCATTTTTTAGTAACATTTTATATTGAAAAAATCATTAATCTTTCTTTCTAGCTTCTGCAAATATTTGAATCTAATCAGAAAGCATTCTGGGAGCATTATGCATAGCCTCATTTTGCTAAACGTTGAAACCGTTTGTACACATTTTTATACTGGAACCACTGTCAGTAGTGCAGTCAGAACTTACATTTACTGAGAGCGCTCATTCTAATAATAATGAATTTCAATTAATGAACCATAAATACAAGTTTGAACAGCATTAACATATGCACACAAATATTAACTTAACTGCAGGCAGTGCCCTTCCCTGATCCTTAATGGGGTACTGCAAACTGGCAGCCAAAGGGTTTGTGCTGCAGGGGGTTGGGGCTGCTTGTCCCAAGGACAAAATGCACATTAAAACTTGTTGCCCTTGACCCCAAACAATATGTCCTGGGCGTCAGGCTATAGGAATTCCACATCCCTGCCCCACTAGGAAGATTACATTTTGGTGAGGTGGAACTAAATGTTATGGCTGACTCTGATCACCTTCCTAGTGGATCAAACTTTCTACAAGTTCTGGAGGGACATAAAATTGCAAGAAACTGATGTAAATCCAAAAGCATTTGGAGAATTTAACATCAACATGTTGTGATCTTTTAAAGCTTCTTTAGAATTCGGAGGTCGAAACATCAAGACCAAAATGTATATAGCAGAAAAAGGAAGAAACATAGTTTGTTGGAGAGTTCTAGGTAGGAATGGTATAATTTTAAAGCCAGGTTCACCAGACCCCTTAGTACTTGGTGATTTACCTGTATCCTAAGTGAGTAATGAAGAAGAGTTAGCTATTGAGGACGTTTTACGGAAAAATTAGGAAATGTTTGCATGTCATATTGGATGTGTAAAATGTTTTGAGCATGCTATTAAATTAAAAGACCAGGCATTTTTTGTTGCACTTAAGGTAAACCGGTACCACTCTCTGTAAGGAGTGAATTAAAAAGATTTATTGGACAAGCTTTGCAGCGAGTGTATTATTGCACCTACTGACTCCTCTGAGTGGGTGTCATCTGTAGTAATTACAACAAAGAAATCTGGGTAAAATAGACTATGTGCTGACTTGAGATCACTCAATAAAAATATTATAGTGGACTGCCATCCGCTCCCGAAAATTCAAGAAATACTGGCTGCAACAAGAGGATCAAAATACTTTTCTTTGATAGTTCTCAAGTCAGCATATCATCAGGTGAAATTGTCTAGTGAGTCTGAAAATTGCACTACATTTGTTACACCATTTGATGCTTACATATACGTAAAGTTACCCTTTGGGTTAGCCTCAGTTGCAAGTGTTTTCCAGAAATTATTGGATGTTTCATTTAAAGATGTAAGAGGGGGTCCAGAAATTTCAGGATGACCTTTTAGTTCATGCTGAGATTATTCATGAATATAACGTAATTTTGAATACAGTATTAACAATGTTACGGGATAAAGGAATGACTGTTTCCAAATGCAAGTTCTTGCAGAATAGGATTGATGTCTTGGACACGCATTAACCTCTGATTGCATAAAACCTAAGGATGACTTAGTGAAGGCTGTCAGGGACGAACCTATTCCATAAGACACACTTTTTTTTTCTTCAAAAATAAGTTTATGATGACCATAGGTCTTTAAAGCAGATAAAAGACCATAAAACAGCATAAGATACAATATATAGATTAAAATTGTATAGAGGAACCATAGAACCAGACACTTAAATCAATCCTTGATCTTAGCGAATAGTATTGATGATTTATTTAGGGTTATGTAGTAATTGTAGAACATATGTGAGAATTCCAGAGGAGAGGAACCAAATTTGTACGGGGAACTGAACAGGAGCAAGCTTGTAAAGAAATAAACTATTCTATAGTAACAGCACCGCACTACAACCCTAAGATTCCAATGGGAAAAACCTAATAACCGTTGAGGCCAGTTCTGTAGGTATAGGAGCTGTTTTCAGTCAGATACATTTAGCAAGGAACACTGTAGCATTTATTTCTAGAAGAGTAAAAGATGCTGAATGTTTTTCCAGTACCATCGAAAGAGAAACACTAACGTGTTTGGGCGGTTTAGAAGCTAAAAACGTATTTGTGGGGTTAAGAATTCAAATTAGTTACAGATCACAAGCCATTACTCTTCAGGATGGACTGATGTGGAAGAGGCGATATCAAAGCATCGTCACAGTTGGTAAGGTTAATTTCCAAATTACAGGAATACAATTTTTAAGTAAGACCTATTCCTGGAGGGTTAAACAAACATGCTGTTAATCCAGGTTACATTGGATGATCAAGAAAATGATAAATTGGAGGATTTTGAATGTGCTGTGGCAGCTTTAGAAGCAGTAGGTTGTAGTGAGGGAGTGATGAAGAATTTAGACCACTCTGAAAAGTTATTTACGAGTAGCAGATGAATTAACAATTGAAAATGGGTTGTTATTAAGACATGATTTATTTGTACCACCAAGTTAACTAAGAAAAAAGTTGGTAATTTTAGCTCATAGTGATCACCCAGGTACCACAGCCCCAAAAAATATCTACGCAGTTATTATTGGTGGCCAGGTGTATTTATTCGTAGACAACTGTGTAGAGTGGTCAAAATCTGATAAACTCTGGAAGAGTTGTAAAAATAAAATGCATTTAGTAGATATACCAAATGGACCCTGGTCTAAAGTTTCTATTGATTTTTCTGGCCCATATAACATTTTGGAAGCTGATAATCGATATTTGGTGATTCGCTCAAATTATTACTCTAAATGGATTCATCACGAGTTTATTCCTAATATTACAACAAATGTTGTAATAGGATTTTTGCAGAAAAGTTTTGCTATTGAAGGGTTACCTAACATTTTAGTGTCCTACAACAGTACACAACTGGTTTCAGGAAAAATGCCAACTTTCTTGTACCAACTTGCCATTGAGCAAGAAAAAACACCACTTAACAGTCCTTCAAATGGTCACGTTGAACATGTCAACACATTTTTAAAGGAATGTGTTCAATTAGCTTAAGCATCTCAATTATCAGTATGTGAATTCATATGTGACAAAGTATGCAGTTACTGTAATACAACACATGAGTGTGAAGTGCTAACTGCCTTCTGAAACAATATCCTTTGGCTGAATGACTTTGATGGTATTGCGTTGTAGACAATTAACAGTATAGCCAATCCCATGCACGTTGTTCTTTATAGAGTTTCCTGAGACAGTTGGGTGAGAAGTGGGATACTTCAGGGTATTCCAAGATGTCTCAGCCCATTGCTGTGGATAAAGAAACCCGCAGGTGACTGAGCCACCTAATGTCAGTGGGGCAGTGTATGTGTCTTCCAGTGGCATGCTATTGAGAGCTTTGCAGCTAAAAGCTTGTTTTTATAAGTTTTCCCACAGGTCTTGTACAGGGTAGCAGCTGTCATTTCCCGTATAGCGCCCACACACTAAACAAAGGGTTATAGTGATATCCATTATGTCCTTAATTAATAATACTGCAGATTTCCAATGTACTTGTATATGGGTACACTGCTACCATATGTGCTAATGTATTTGTGTCACTGTAACCAAAGAAGGGTTATGTAAATGTAAATGTCCAGTATTTGTAAAGTGCACAGCTACCTCCGAAGAGATGTCCCAGTGCTTGGGGCCGTTGGGAAGATTAAGCAAGCTATTGCCCAGAGTCACAGGGTGCTGGGCTGATCTGGCACCGGGGATCGAACCATGAGCCCCAGGATCCGGAGGCAGTCGCCCTGGCCGCTGCGCCACACCTCTTCCATGGTATGGCGACATGTTATAGTGACATCCATTATGTCTTTAATTAACCGTACTGCAGATTTCCAATTTACATGTATATCGGGACACTGCCACCTTATGTGCTATTGTATTTGTCTTGACATCCCCTCCAGCATGATTTTGGGGACACAAACATTGATCCCAGTCTAGCTGTTGCAGGTTGCCACCGTTTGTTTTGTATAAGTTTCCCCAATGTTAGGAGCGGAGTGTTTAGGGTTCACGAATGAGTGGAATTTAGGGTTGGTGAGGGTTTTTAAGGTTCAGTGATGGGTGGTGTGTAGGGGTGCTGACGTCTTTTAGAGATTATGAAAGGGTGGAGTTTAGAGCTGTTGATTGTTTTTAAGGTTCAGTAATGGGTAAAGGTTTGGAGTGAAAAAGGGTTTTTGGTGTTCATGTATGGGTAGAGTTTAGGTTGGAGTGAGGTTTTAAGAGTTCAGGGATAGTTGGAGGTCATATGTGGAATGGGTTCAGGGAAGAGATTTTAGTGGTGATGAGGGTTTTATAGGTCATGAATGGGTGGGGTTTAAGGTTAATGGGGCAGTTTTAGAGTTGAGGGCTTAAAGGGTTCAGAGATGGGTGGAGTTTAGGGATCAGGGATGGGTGGAGGTTAGGTGTGTTGAGTATTTATAGGGTTCAGGGATGGGTGGAGTGCAGGCTTATAACGTTTGGGGGAGTTTAGGGGTTAAGAATGGGTGTAGTTTATTCTGTTATGGTATTTTTAGGGGCCAAAGATGGATGGTGAGTAGGGGCAATGAGGATGCAGAGAATTAAATCCATCGAGAGTCGTTATTTACCATGTTTAAGATATAAATCCAAAATAATGTCCTCTGGTGTAAAGGGTTGAAATAAATACCTCTGACAAAAATGTTTCTTAATGCCCATCCTGCAACCATTTGCTTTTCACCTTCAAAGATAAGTATGCAGAAGATAATAGTTTAAAAAAAGGCATTCTATGATTTGGTTCCTGTGAAATGGCAAATGCCACTCACTGCGACATTTAATTTAAACTGTTTAGGCAAAATGGTTTCTCAGTAATGGCATTTCATTAAATTGTTTATCTATGAAATCGCAAACAGGTGTTTTTTGCCTTGTGAATATCGAGTGTCAAACCTGGAGCTCTCTGTCTTCTCGATGAGTTTGCCCACCTGCTTTCCACTGATGGATATGCTAACATGGATCACCTGTTTGTCGTAGTAAAGTCCCACGCAAAGGTGCCTGTTCCTGTTACAGATTGGGTTCCTCTGTAGTAATTCTCATTTATGTTTGCAGCACACTGCCTCTTTTAACCTTCCTACATTTGTTTTTGTACTGTACTGTAGGTGTTTTTCTTGTGGTCTGTGGTGGCTTCTCCCGCTCTCCACGTTGTTGTGTCAAACGATTCTCTGAGACTTGCTGCTCTTCTATCTTCTTAGTGTGCCAGTGCGTCGGACGTACTCACTTGCAGCTTCATTGTGGTTTTAGTTTTTGTGCCAGTGGCGCAGTAGCCACTGCCGCCTATCTTGGACGTTAGTTTCGTTTTCAACTTTTGCAGCGGAGCCTAAATCAACGAAATAATGTTGTTTGACAATATGCTAAGGATGTCTTTTTCAAGTTTGGTTATTTCATCCGCTTATGTCTTCCTTACACCATATTAGGTCCTCATGCATTTCCCCATTATTGTGATTTTAAAGGTTCCCCAGGGTACTCTGGCTTAAATTACTGCTTCTTTATTAATAGAGAAGAGCTCTCTTATGAAATTCCTTATTTCTTCCCATAGGGTTGCTCTAGTAGCTCCTAACGTCATAGTTTGGTATCTAAAGCTAAAATGGTTGCTAGGGTTAACTTGAGGGGTTAATAATCAAATCTTGGACAATGGAGTCCAGCATATGCTCCACCAAGCTCACTTAAAACCAAGCACCTCAATGTTTTTCATTTGAGGAGTGGGAACAGAACATTAGAAATTTTCCGCAGAAGAGTACCTCAGGAGAGTCCAAGGAGATGGGGTACTCTGAAGGGAAAATGCATTGTGCAGGAGCTAAGCAAAATGCATATTCAGTGCAGGTTAGTGGGGTATCAAGTTTTGAGAACATTACTAGATTTGAGATGTATTTTAGTCATTGTTTCCAAGTTGGTCATTCATGAATGATGTGGGTATATGAAGAGAGATTGGGTCACTTGTACACACAGGTCAGAAATGGTATCCAACTGCAGTGACCCCTGTAATAACTGAAGGGAGAGCAGTTTACCTCAGACTAGCGGTAGTACCGGCTCTATCAAGACATATTTTTAGTTTGTGATAGTTTTTTAAAAACATTTTTTGTTTTTAATAAAGAGAATCTAGATGAACAGATGGAGCAATGGGATTTAGGGCCGTGGTTACAGGAAGCTCTTCAGGGCAGAGGGAAAGATTTAAAGGGACCAGAAATGATAGGAAGAAAGAAAAGAGGGAGTGTGTACAGATCTGTATAGGTTTTAGAAAAGGGGACAGCATTGCTCATTTTTTTTCTGTGCCCCAGGAGGGATGTGGAATTCCTATAGCCCGACACCCGGGACATATTGTTTGGGGGTCAAGGGCAACAAGTTTTCATGTGCATTTTGTCTTTGGGACAAGTAGGCCCAACCCCCTACAGCACAAACCCTTTGGCTGCCAGTTTACGACATGGATCAGGGAAGGGCATTGTCTGCAGTGAAGGTAATATTTGCATCCATGTGTTTTTTTTTTTTTTTGGTAAACCTTTTTATTATGTTTTCCATATACGTATTGGGTATACACCCTATAACTTCAATAACCATTATTTAGCACATTACATTGCCATTATAAAATATTAACATCAAGACGATTGTTTGTCCAGGTGTGCATAGCGTTCCTTAACATGTATGTATGCTTAGTGAGGATGGGTCTCATTCTGGATTATTTGATTCCTGGGCCTGTTTGGTGCACCCTACTGTACTTATGTTTAGCTGAAAGAAATCGATCTGTTTAAACCAACTGGAGTTAATAACTCGGGGACAAGAAAAAAAAAGTGGCTGTGAATAAGGGCATTCACCTTTGCTGGTCTAATGGCACTAGCTAGCTGTTGCTCTCTCATCGGGGCACATATGGAGTTCCAGTGGGGATGGCGGGGGGTCCGCTCGGGAGGTTCCTGTGCGGCACGGGGTGCTACTGGACCAGGCTCCGCCCGAGTGGCAGTTGGGGTATTTGCAGGCGTCATGTACCTGCTTGAAGCTGTGTAGGAGCATTGACCACTCCATGGATATGGGGTGCTGTTGCGTTCCTCGCCCCTCCTCCAGCCTAATTGCTTCTTCGGTGGCTCCCCATTTCCAGACTGCCCCCCCCTCCATGCTACTATTGGATAACCGCTGGAAGAGCGCCAATGTAGTGTGATGCTTAGCTAGGAGTAGGGCCTGTATCACAAAACGAGTCTCCACCTTTTTCTGCTTTTTCAGTTTAAAGCTCCCCAGGGCGCAGGCCTCCCATGTGGCGAGGCCCGTCAGACCTGTAACCATCATTATTGTGGCATGCACTCCTGCACAGTAGGGCTGCAGTGTGGGGCATGACTGTAACATATGGACAAATGATGGATCCTTAATGTACAGTATCTAGCCACCTTTACCAAAATGAGTGGGAGGAATTCGGTTTGGTCCCTGGGAGGAGCATTTGAGTCATCTTTGGAGTCTACAATATCCCCACTTATGTTTCCGTTTCCTCTAGGCGACGCCCAGCAGTCCAGCGCGAGAGC
The DNA here is from genome assembly GCF_964204655.1 of Triturus cristatus. Lineage (NCBI taxonomy): Eukaryota > Metazoa > Chordata > Amphibia > Caudata > Salamandridae > Triturus > Triturus cristatus. The sequence goes on along the minus strand of NC_140580.1, from coordinate 840,920,415 downwards.
CACTGCAGTTGTGCTGCGGGAAAGTAGGCCTCAAAGGAAGGGGCTCCCAGCCCGCCACGGTCTCGCGGCAGCTGCAGTGTCTTTGCATCAGTTTGTTAATGCTGTTCAGACTTGTCTTTTATGGTTTATTAATGCAAAGCATTTTTATTACGGTGAACGCTCAAAGTAACTGTTGTTAGCTCTGACTGCCCTACTGACAGTGGTTCCAATATAAAAATGTCTACAAACATTTTCAAAGTTTAGCAATATGAGGCTATGTATAATGCTCCCAGAATGCTCTCTGATAAGATGCAAGTATTTGCAGAAGCTTGGTAGCAAGATTGATTCTTTGCTTTAAACTAAAATGTTAAAAAAAAAAAAAAATGCAAGTAGGAAAAAAAAACATTTAGCTAAAATACTGTAAAAGTTTAGGTACCATTTCTTTTCAGCATCATTTAATAAAATGTGTTGATGTATGCTAGTATTTCCCAAAAATATTCATAATGGAAAATAAGTGCAACCAGTTTCAATAAGATTATAGGAAACATAAAAATAAACGAGCATGTGCAAATCCATGGGTCTCAAATTGATGGTCAGCCATTTGGCCTTGTCAGTGCGTGACTTATTTTGGCATGGTTTTTGTAAAGCCTTATTGGTGTGGGAACTGCTGGGCCCTCGCCATTATAACAAACATTGGCAAAAGCAGAAACTTGTTTTTGATCTCAAAAAGCACACTTTACCACAGTAGTTCAGGGCCCTGAACGAAACTACTTTGTGTGCTAATATGCTCCTTGTGAAAGAGCAGAATGCTGTCACTCAGTGAAGTCAGCCGATAGACCGAGAGACAGAATTTTAATTAACAGAAAAGGTCATGTTTAAAGTCAGACCTAATTAGGGCCCCAGTTATTAAAGAAAGTCTCAAAAGTGCACCCATGGTATATGTCCTTGCATTAAGTGCAGATATACGGCTTTCATGAATTCACGAGAATTTACAGAAATAGGCCAAGAAATCGTACTTCTAAGAAATGTATGTGAATTGCATCTGGTCATGAGGCACAGGGTATAGACTGATTTGCAAATGGCTGGGTCTAAACTGGGGTGGCATGGTGAGCAAAAGAACAATGGATTTAACCCAGATCTATTGACTCGGGGTGACTGTTTGATTTGCTCTGCATTCCAACGTCATCTGTGTCGTTTGCATTTTAGCATGCGCATGCAGATTTGCCAATGCAAAACTGAGTGTTTGTAAGCTCACTTTCTCTCCAACCACTTTTTTTCCCAAACCTGGTAGAAGTTTTACGTCTGCCATTGTCCAGAGTAAATTTTCAACCTTTCTCAGGATGGGAAAAGGTTAGTGAAGAGTTGGTGAAAACCATTAAAACATGCAAGCTATTAGGTTTGCACAGACTCAAAATGACATTCCAACCCTGGAGCTATTGCTTATCGCTACCTTCAGCCCCAGTATGTAGATCTGCAGAATATCGGCAACAAAAAGGAATTTCTAGTATTAAGACCCTACTATAATATGAACCGTGGCATAATCAGTGAGGTTTTATCAGAGCTCTTTTCCAATGAGATTCCTGCCATAATCTGTCGCCACATTACATGGCACAAAAGGGATACGTGGATTTTGTTGCTGGACAAGTAGATTTATGATGCAACTTGCCCCATGGACAAGTAGATATTTTATTACATTCCACATCCCTGCCCATGTAGGTGCATTGACCAAATGCTTAGGATGAGCCATGTATCTGTAGACAAGTGAATTTACCAAAGGATATTGGTAGATACTACTCACCCCGTTAGCTAAGGAGTAAACAATGTTTGCCACGCAATCAGGGTTATATCAGTTCCCAGTACTCCTATTTAGGGTGCATGGGGCAACAGCACCCCTTCAAAGGTTAGTGCATGTGATTCTGCTACCTCACATATAGTACATATCAGCATACTGGGATTATATAATTATGTTTAATCCTCCAGGCATTTCCATATACAACACATTATACAAGTGTTTACCACTCTAAGACAAGCTGTATTGACATCATATGAAAAGAAAAATAAATTGGCCAGGAGGGGAGGTAAGTTGCTTGAGTTGTGTAGTGGGAGATGGAAAACTCAAGTCCTTGGCCGCTAAAGGGCAAATGGTTTAGATTAAAATATAGTTATCTGCAACCAAAAACAAATTTGAGCCTTTTTAGTGCTAGTATGATATTATAGAAGATTTATTAATCTTTTCTCAGAATTGGTTGGATCTCTTAACTTATTAAGGAAGGATGAGTCTAATGAAGTAAAACCAGTAAACGTCTACATCAGCAAAGTTTACAGAGACTAAAACAAAGTTTGTGTCAGGATCCAACATTACGTTTCACTGAGTTTGAGATAGCCTTTTATTTTATAGAATGATGCATCAGATGTTGGTTCAGGAGTGTTTTTTTTTGCAACCTCAGGATACGGACAATGTCCAACCAGTGTCATATATTAGTGGAAAACTAGTGCCCAGAGAAAGACATTCTCCCTTGTAATAGTACAGGACCTTGCACATGAAAAAAGGGATACTGAGCCCCTTCTTCAGCTCTGTTTGGGCTCCAAGACAGGCATAATGCTTTAAGAGTCTGTATACCAGGGGGGGCGTGGCCTGGTAACATGGCGAGTTAGACGTGTCTCAGTGGTGCTCCTGCCCTGAATAGCGGTTACCCTATAGTATCCTGGCGTTATAGTGACCCTCCTCAAGCATGATAACAGCGGAAACCTCCCCTGACTCGGCGGTACCTGGTGACAGCAGCCTGCAGTAGGGGACCGGCGATACGGACCGCGGCGCACGCGGGGGAATTCTGGTCCCCGTAATGGCGGCCGTCATTGGACTCTGATCGGAAAGCAGTGGTGAGGGCCCACGACCCCGGGGAGTCCTGACGCGAGGAAGAATCAGGGCTCCGATCCCAGCAGGAGTGGGGACAACCTGTGGGAAGAAGGCGACCGAGGTCTGGGGCTGGCGGATGGGTCTCCACGGACTGGGGGAAGAGGCTAAGAGGGGCCGCTGCGCTAGGGCCTACCTCCGTGTCGTGGGCCGCGACGGCTGGGACAGACTGCTGAGCCCTGAGTTGGAAACCTCCGAGTGGCGCATCGGGGGATAGCGGAGGAGCCCCCGGAGCCTCGGTGAGTCTGGCTGCGCGACTGCGCCTACAGCATAGCCCCCGGTGAGGGAGAAAAAATCTCAAGAGGAAGGAGGTGTCTGGCGGGACCTCGCGGGCCGGCGAGGAGATCTACGTGAGGCCGCGGAGCTGCGGCTTGCCTGGTAATTGGCCTGAAGACCACGCAGGGACTGCCTGGGGTCTCGGTCGCGGGCCTCGGATGTCTGAGGGCTGCATCTAGAGCCCGGTTGCGGAGGAGCGCTGCCCCCACGTGCCCAGTGAAAGACTTGCCCCCCGGAAGCCTGGCATTAACGAAACGTGAGGCCGGAGATATGCCCGGATAGAGGCGGAAGAGGCGAGGTGAGGCCTACCCCCACTCCAGCGGGGGAATCGGAAGCAAGATTTGGCAAAGGCGTAAGGGCTAGGCAGTGGTGCACAGTGCCAGAGGCCGGGGGTTGTACCCCAGGAGGTGAGGTGAGGGGTCCCCCTTCGAGTCGCGTGTACGGGGTTTGGACTCACGAGGGTACTCCACTAGACCAGTCCGGCGAGGCTGGAGAACAGAGGCGGAAGGCCTGGTAATTGCTCCGAGCGGCGGACAGGTGGCCTGCTTGGCGTAGACGACACTGAACCACCAGTGGGGAGGTGGACTGTTGGAGGGAACCCCTTCCCTGGTTTGTTTGGACGGAGGGGCCACTGCGACATCCCCTAAGACAGCCTTGCGGATAATGGGGAAGGACTGTCCCCTGAGGGGCGCCCAGATGAATAAAATTGTGCAATACACGGTCCCGGGGCGACAGCGACTGATCGCCTTCGTGCGGACATGGAGCAGGGGGCCCACCAGGATTCGGCTGCACGAGATAAAGCAGATATATTGGCAGCGATTTGAGACTCCAGGGTGGCATTAGAAACAAAAATGGGTGGGATGGCCATTGACATTAATCACCTACGCATGGATCTCAGGAAGGTGGCAGACAGGGTAACCATTACGGAGGGGGACCTGAGTACTCTGCAGTCTGAGGTCAGACAGCTGCGGGAGACGGTGACAGCACTCCAGGACCATACGGCCCGACTGGAGGACAGGGTGGAATACGTGGAAGGACGCTCTAGACGGAACAATCTCCACTTTTTGGGATTTCCGGAAAAGGCGGAGGGGCCGGCAGCAGACCTATTTTTGGAGGACTGGATTGGCAGAGCATTCCCCCATCTGAGGCTATCCAAAATGTTTGCGGTGGAAAGGGCACATAGATCGCTGGGGCCACCACCGAAACCAGGATCCCCGCCAAGAGCCTTGATTGCCCGGATGTTCAACTTTGGGGACCGGGACATGATTTTACAGCATATTCGTGCCAAAGGCCTGCCTCGATTTGAAGGTCAAGACATTCACATATACCCCGACTATACTAAAAAAGTGCAAGACCCGCGGAACGACTTCCTGAGTGTTAAACGACGGATGCGTAGCCATAATATTAAATATAGCCTGATGTTCCCGGCTAGGCTCAGAGTGTAGTATGCAGACAAAGTCCACTTCTTTGGTACCCCGTCGGAGGCAGCAGATTGGATGGATTCGCTGGGCCTGGCCGGGCTGGACCAAAACCAGGGATGGCAGGAGCAGAGATGCAAGAGCAATCGACAGAGGAACCAGCAACGACGTGAAGAAGGACGACCGCTACGGGACCGAGATCGGGCAGACGAGGGACGCATCATGGTGGGACCGGATGGCACGCTCCTTACGGAGAGAGAGGTGATACCGACGCAGAACCAGTTCTCCCCACTCTGTCTGGTGCATGAAACACAGTCTGATCTGGAGGGCGCCACCGGCCCGGATGTGGCGCTTTGGGGCGGGGTTCAGAGTCCTCAGACCAGGACTGGTTGTGAGAATGACGGGCTACCGCCTGTGGGTGGGGGGAGTTGGGGTTTCTAGTTGGGGGTTTGTTGGGGTTGCTGCCGGGTCTGGTCTATGTTGGCACACAGGGGATCGAAGATTTACTCCTCAGGCGGGGGCAAGCTATGACACTGATGGGGGGGGTCTGCGCACCACAGGCGGGGGACTGTGATAGTGACAACTGTTCACTCATGACAGGGGATAACCAGAATTACAAACTGATTACTTGGAACGTTCGGGGGCTCAATAACAGGGTGAAACGGATCCGGGTGGCATCATACCTAAGGCGCTATAGGGTCAGTATAGCTCTACTCCAGGAAACCCACCTATGGGGAGACTGTCTTAAATTCGTCCAACGCAGGTGGAGGGGTCAGTTTTTTGCTACATCCTACTCGGGGTTTGCCCGGGGAGCGCTTATATGGGTGGCACCAGGAGTCCCCTTTAAGGCTCTGCATGTTAAACAGGATCCTGACGGGAGGTTTGTGGTGGTGGAGGGGACCCTAGATAGGTGCAGTATCTTCCTGGTGAATGTTTATGCCCCGAATAGTGACAATGGTGGGTTTTTGAGCCGAGTACTTGGACTGTTGGATCTGGAATTGGTGGTGGCAGTGGACTTTAATAGTGCCCGGGATGGGAGCTCGACAGATTCCCCCCCAAAACTGGATGCCAAGCCTCGTGTTAGAGAAGCGATGAGCCAAATGCTTCATAATTATGGCTTACTGGACGTGTTGCGCCACCATAACCCTAGTCGTAGAGTGTACTCGTGCCACACACCTGCTGCCAATACCTTTAGCAGATTGGACTACTTCTTCATTCAAAAGACGGCGATCTATCAGGTAACGGAGAAGCAATACCTAGCCCGCTATCTATCGGATCATTCCCCGCTCCTGATTGCTTACTCGCTGGCCCGACCGAGATCTAAGGTACCGCTCTGGAGGCTCAATATCGAAGCCTTAGGCGACCCGGTTTATAAAGACGCCATATTGACTGGGCTGAATGATTATGGAATGCAGTGAAAGTGGTGGTTCGGGGGATATGTCGGTCCACGGAGGTAGGGGTCAAAAAAGTGTTGGAGCGTGATCTGCGGCGGCAGGAGGAACGATTAGTGGCATTTGAAAAGGAACTCCCTGCGAATAGTGAGAGGTCGGCTGAAGGGGACGACATGCGGATAGGAGACATATGGGACTCGCTAGGCAAATATGCTAGAACTACGAGTAGGCGCCGCTGGTACACGGAAGGGGATAAGGCAGGGCGGCTGCTGGCACGCCTGATTCGGGCGGAGACTCACCCAATCCTGGCACTTAAAAACTACCTGGGACTGATCGTGTATGCCCAACATGAAATAAATAACGTATTTGTGGCCCACTTACGTAAAATATAGTCTGAGACACAGTCTCCCTCGGCCCTTGAGGCGGTGGATGCCTATCTGGTTGGGGTGGAACTGCCCAGTATAGACGCGGACAGTCAGGAAGCCCTGGGGGGCCCCTTTAGTGGGGAAGAACTAAGGGCAGCTATCGCCCACCTAAAGACTGCAAAGTCCCCGGGAATGGATGGCATACCCGCCGAGCTCTATAAAGAGTGCGGCACAATGCTGGTCCCCAAACTACTAGAGATCACGGTGGAGGCTGAGAAACGTGGTACGCTCCCAGACTCCATGCGGGAAGCATTGATCGTGATGATCCCCAAACCTGGGAAGGACCTCCTTCTCCCCGGCTCCTATAGGCCCATCTCTATGCTGAATGTTGATTTTAAAATTATTAGCCAGGTGTTGGCATCTCGGCTCCTCCCTTAGCTTCGGCGGCTGGTCAATAATGACCAGTCCGGCTTTATACCGGGCAGAAATACGTTGCGGAATATCCGTCGCCAGGCGCACATTATGCAATCTGTGGAAGGACAGGCCCAACAGAGCACCTTGGTGTTCCTTGATATCGAACAGGCGTTCGATTCGATCAAGTGGGATTACCTATGGCAGGTTCTGCTTTAAAATGGGCTTTGGGGAGAGGTTTGTAAACTGGATTAAGTTACTATATGCTCGGCCGATGGCAAGGGTCCGTACGGGCCGGTACGTGTCGGACGCATTTTCTATAGCAAGGGGGACGCGGCAGGGTTGCCCGCTTTCCCCATTGCTATTTGCCCTGGCAATGGAACCTTTGGCGTGTCATCTGCGCAGGATACTTGTAGGACAGGGTGTGCGTGTGGGGAATTCGGAGAATGTGGTGTCACTGTACGCCAACGACGCGTTAATATACCTGAGTCGACCGACCCAATCACTGCCGACATTGCTAACAGCGTTGGCCCAATTCGCTGATGCCTCCGGGCTTTACATTAACAGAACAAAGTCACAGTTTTACACGATTGACACAGAGATCGATTTGGGGGAGGACCAACGAACGGTGCTGGAACTTCCATGGGCAGAGGACACGGTCAGATACCTAGGGATATTGGTCGATGGGTCCGAGGCAGGGTTTTATCAGCGCAATATGGGGAGGATAATCCGAGGGTTGCAGGGTAGTATTACCTTTTGGAACTCTCTTAACCTCTCCCTGATGGGTAAGATTGCACTCATAAAGATGGTAGTCCTGCCCCGATGTCTCTATACCATGCAAGGCTCCTTCTTTGAAAATCCGCACCGGGTATTCCGGGAACTCGATTCACTGCTGATCCAATTATTATGGAATGGGAAGTGATGCAGGGTTAGTTTAGAAGTCCTGAAACGTAGTTGGGGTAAAGGGTGTTTGGAGATCCCAGACTAGGAACTTTATTACTTTGCATCGCAATTGCAACATGCCATAGCCTGGTTGGACGCGGATCCCTTTTGGGAGAGGTGCCTGCTGACAGGTACGTACGGGAACCGACAGCTTGGGGCATTGTTGTGGCGGGCCGGGGGGCTTACGGCGCACGGTCCGCCTCTGGTGCGGCTTGGGGCTGCAATTTGGAATAGAGTGGTTCGTAAAATCATTCAGGACAGACCTTTTGCCCTGGAGGCGGACCTCTGGCAGATTGACCAGGTAATGTTGACAGAGGCATGGCAGACGGGGGGCTGCCTGATGTTGTCAGACCTCTACCCGGATGGTAAATGTATCACTTATCAAGAGGCAGTGACTGCCTTTAACTTGGGGGCAGGGCAGTTTCTGCAATATGCAAAAATAGCGGCAACGGCACGACAATTATGGCCTACATTTCCGGAGGCCCCGGGGCACGCCCAAACCCTGGTCACTATGATTGCCATGGCGGGAGGGTGAAAATGTGTTACTCACCTCTATAGGGCGTTGAGGGACGATAAAAAGAACGGCCCCCTAAAAATAGAAGGAAAATGGCAGCGGGTGTGTCCACAGGAGGTTACGTCGCGAGACTGGGAAAAGATACACATGAGTGTGCGGAAGGTGTCCGTGAGCAATCGCTTTAAGCAAATCCAGTACAACATAATACATATGACGTACCTCTCACCTAGGAGGTTGCACGCCATTGATGGCTCCAGAGACCCCCAATGCCCCAGATGTCGCTTTGATCCGGCAGATTTTCTGCATATGGTTTGGACGTGCCCATCGATCCAGACAGATTGGGGGGCGGTTCTTGGTGATCTGACCCGGATAACCAGATGGACTATTGCATTGGATCCCCGCACGTGTCTACTAGGCTTGATTCCTCGGGACCCGAAACGCAAGATAAGCAGGCGGTTCCTGATCCTGGGGCTAGTTATAGCCAAGAGGCGTATAGCGATTCACTGGTTAACACAGCAAGGACCGCTATTGGCAAAATGGAGGTCAGATTTACGGGAGTGGGCCCTAGCTGAGGAGGGGCACATACGGAGCACCAGGAGGGATGCCAAACTGCCTAAGGTGTTACTGGCATGGGGAGCAATGATACAGGAGATAGCGGGACAGGCCTCCCAAGTCACCATATCCAGTGCAGCTGAGATGTCCTTCATAGAGGGGGGGACCCCAGGACAGGGGAGGGAGACAGAGGGTGGCCCCGCATGAGTACATGGACCTCGAGTTACTTTGACCCGGCAGAGGGGGGGGGAGGGCAAGAAGGGGGGATGTTGAGATGGGGAGATGGGATGGGAGGCGGGGGGGAGTTTCCTACAGTTGGATTTGATAATGTATATAAAACGATGCACCAGAAGATAATGTTGAAGATGATGGACTTTCCACGGTGGCGAACTCAGACATTGTCGTTCTCAGTTATTGTTAATGTGATGTTCCTCACCTCAGCAGTGGTGGACGAAATGTAGATTTGTTGGTTTGGAGGTGAGCTGTCGAGTTGGAGAAAACCTAATAAAGATTTTTTTTTTTTTTAAAGTCTGTATACCAGATAATGGGACAAGCATTGTGTACTCTATCTCCAAGGACAGAGGTTCAATCTGGCACATTACGGCGAGTGGTATTGGAAAGAATCTTCTGCCTTAAGGTCGTGTCTTTTTACATTACTAATGTTCTTAAATTTTTTTATGCACTTTAATTTTATAAAGCTACTAAGTGTTTGAGCGCTACCCTTTAATCTGCCAAGCTTTCATCTTCCTGGATACTTCCCGGGCCATTCTTGAGCCCATTTTTGGACTCTTAGTGAGTTTTTTGTTTTCCTTGTAATTGCAACAGTATGGAGGTATATCACAATGTACCATGACTCTAAATCCGTTTTAAATATTGCACTGTAATGAACTGCGTTTTTATCTCTGCACGTTTTAATGCGATTTTATGTTTTTATTGTATACTTTTATGCTTCTCTGACCTGAAATAAAGTTTATTATTGAGGAGTTTAAATTTGTGTTTGGGAAAGCTTTATTAATCCATCCTTATTTCGTGATTGAAAACAATATACCCTGAACTCTATAATTAAGGCTCCCGGTTTTCAGTTTTTAAAGGTTTTTACAACTACACAGAAAACAATATGTTGTCCTGTCTCTATTTTTAAATGTGGAAAAATACAGAAAATTGTGCTCCTTGTAAGTGACCATCCATGCTGTCTATCATAAATTCCAGGCCAACAGCTGAGCAGATAGACAGCATGGGGAGTTAAACAAAAAGGATGAGATTTATTTAAATTCAGCCTATGTTACGTTATATCTGTAGTATAATGCTAATCTTTACTTGTGAGTGTAGTGCCTTGTTATATTTGGCTGCTTAATTTACTAATCGACGACAGGCATCACATTATGAGTGTATATTTATCAGTTAAATAAGTGAGGAAATGTACCATTTTACAACTTTCTCAAAATAAATGTGGATAAATACTAATAAGATGGCTCGAAAATAAATATGGATAGATGCAGAAGGAAATGTTAAAATACTATAAAACCAGGAGCCCTATTTATAATGTAGGACCCCAGTATTGTCAGCATGTTTTTGAGCACTATCAGGCTTATTGGGAATCATGGGCAGGGTGAAATACCATGTCAAAAGGGGAGGAGATTGCAGAAGGGAGCCCTTTCTGAAGCGTGAGGATGAAAAGAGATGTGAATCCTTTGGAGGGGGAAAGCTCTCTATAAGAGACTGAGCAAGAGAGGGCAGCTTCAAAGGAAGAAAACACAAGGAACACCATGGAAACTAGGGACGAGCGTGCCAAAATGGTACCCGGACCAAAGGAGAGATGCCCAGGGTCACTAATCCGATGTGGATATTGGCAGAGTGTCCCACATAGACCCTAAATATGAGGAGTGAGAGACATGGTCTCCTCAAGCCATAATTCCACGTGGTTTCCAGGAAGTAATGAGGGATTTTAGGAGAGCACTATAAGGGTTACGTTAACTCTCAATTCAGTAAATCCCCTACCTGGATGGGCGGATGTAAGAGATTTGATTATTATGTAAGGTGGGTGATTACTCACCACAAAAAATAATCATAACCCTTGTCAGATTGAACCCTCAATTACTAAATGATCCTCAGCACAACCCCCAGTATCTGTGGCACAGAGCAGACTGGCTTAATTTAATAAAATGTGTAAAGTATTTATACAGCACTAAAACAGTAATAATGTCAAAACGCAAAACAATAAAAATCATAAACTAAATAATGAGAAAATAGAGTAAAATGTAATAAACAAAAGGACACATATCCAAAAAGGGGAACAGGATATACAAGTTATTACATTTTTCAGTAAGAATAGGGCCTAGAAACATAAAATGCTAATGATAGTCAATGGTCGCTGGAGACGGGACCTAGGTAAAGTTTGACCTTACTAGATGGAGTGAGGGTTGGATACATAAACCAGGTTCATTGTAGTCAAAGATTTTACCTTCTCAGTTTAGTACTCTTGGTCAGAGTCCACCACAGGAGTTCACTTCTGAAGCCCTCAGGGCAGGCACTTATAGAATCACTGGGTGTCAGGCTGAGGACAAACATCAGAGTACAATTTTCACTGATGAGTTGGGCAGTTGCAGGAAAGGCCTCTTGTAGCTTGTTGTAACCCTATAGCTTAAACAGGGGGTCAGCCTTATGACCACTTCTTTGTCCTTGCTACTAGGGAGACCAGTCCTTCTGGGTCTTCTCAGGTTGCAAACAGCATGCTCAGTTTTCTTTTGTTCTTCCTCCTGTCCTGGAGCATTTTGAATTGGGTGGCTGGAGATGTCACATTTATGCCTTGCATGTGTTAGTAGGCGGCAATAACTTGTGGGCATGCTCCAAACAATAGGGTAAAAGTTCTTGGGTCCATCTCTGTCCACGTGGGCATTTTCAAGATGGCAAAAGTATTTAGCCACATTAAAGTTGGACTTTGAGGACTGGGAGTTTACTATGATGATCCTAGTGGTCTACCACATTTAACTCTAAAATGTAGGTTGGGGCAGCCACTGAACCCACAATCAATCCAGAGGCAGAAGTCTGGTAGAACAAAGTAGGGGGTTTCAAGCAACCTGACAGTTGATACACAAACATAGTTATGTCATCTTGCTTCCTTTCATTTCAAGTGCACCCTCGGTGTTCTATGTCAAATCCAGCAAGACCTGTCAAACAGGATTTGACATTCAAACTAAATTTTACGCTATAATCTTGAAATGATGCTAACCGCCCCACCTGTAAATTGTCGGGTTCAGAGGCATCCTCTCTGCCAATTCAGATCATCCAGTTTGCTCTTGGGAACCACCTCACACCTATTCAATTGCTACTTACTGGCTGTCGGAGGTGGGACAGGAAATGCTACTTTAGCCTTCTGGAAGTTTAGGCAGGGGAAAGGTAACTTTCTAAAGGTTATGTTTCCTTACTAATTGTACAAAAATGGCTTTCACTATTGAATTAGATTTTTAATAACTATTAAAAATAGCTGTTGTAGGAGGATGGTTTTCTGTTGCAGTACCCCCCCTACCCCCACCTTTTTAGGTCTTGCCTAGCGACGCAGCGCATGCGCTGCTCGCCTTGGCGAGATCTATTGTCGTCGCTTTTTGGGCGGAAGGGAGACAGGAGATGTGCACTCCGTACGCGTGCACATCTCCTGTCCCCGCAAAGGGCTGGTGTTTCAACATAGCACACGCATGGCGTGCTTTCACTTTCCCTCCCTCTCCCCTGTCTGCTCCAGATCATATCAGAAGCTCCCGGGGACCCTGCACGGAGTCTGCAGTAATGCGCACTTTCACTTTTTCTCTGGTGTCTCTACCCTCTGAGACTACTGTCCTTTTTGTAAGGTCTCGCCTAGCGACGCAGCGCATGCGCTGCTTTCCTTGGCGAGATCTATTGTTGTCGGTTTTGTGTACGGAAGGGGGATAGGAGCAGTGCACGCATATGGACAGGAAATGTGCATGCATGCACATCTCCTGTCCCTCCCTGTCTCCTGCTCGGTGTGCCTGCGCGGACAGGAGATGTGAACGCGAAGACAGCTTGTTAGTTGTTGAATGCAGTGGAAGTGAGTCGTAAATAACAGTAAAAGTAACCGCGGCAAAACAAAGTCATACGTTGGACTGCACTCTCTGATTTACAGGTAGAGACAGACCTGTTTGCTGCGGACTGAACGAAACAACATTTAAGTCAAGGTGATTGTACTTTGCACAATGAATGTGCTCTATCTGACCTTTTGGTAACTGTTAACCTAGACGTGTGCAGTCGCCAAACGATAGGCACTTGCTAACACCACTGACTGGCTGTTAACTGCGTGAATTGATGTCCCGGTGTGGGTGACTCTATTAATGCATTGTCTCTCATGGCATTTTTTCTTTTTATTAGTCTTGTGACTGTATAAAGGTAACAGCCTCTGTGAATTGAATGTAGTCTGACCAAGCCTAGTTTATTGTTTTGCCGGTGTGTTCTTTTAAATGCAACAAAATGGACCCAGGTCTGTATGTCTTTCGTTGAATATGCATGCTAACGAACCTATCCCACTGCCATGCAATTGCGCGATTCATTAACGTTCCAGACGTTGCCGGCTGTCATTGTGGTTAATGGCCCTTTCCACTGATGACAAACAGCGTGGCCTTCACTCTGTGCTCGGCTCCCTGTGCTGTGACCTGCACCATGCTGTTAATGGCTTTTGAGAGCGACATCTCCTTAATCTCACTTGAAGATTCAAACACACACATTCTGTTCTTGTCTGTAACCTCGCCGATAGTTTGAATTACTCTCCCCTGTTCAGCATTTGGAGAGAACTAAAGAGAAATCAGTGTTTGGCTCGGTTCTACAGCCAGGATCTCATTCAGTCATTTACATGTGAACATTTGATAATCTCTGGGTTGCCCCAGTCTCATACAGGACATCTGCTTCCAATTTTCTGCATAATCATGAGGATTATTTGTTGTAAAAATAACTTTTTTAACCGACCAATGATACTCACTCACTTTCTAGAGGGCAGAAGATCTCTTTATACTCAACCCCTATAGCTCCTCGAAGGTGGAGGTTTGAGCACATATTGGTATGCTTTTATGAGCCGGTTCGAGCCTCTAGCAGTGTGGCATCTGACGTCACTGCTCGAGGGGCGCGCAAGGCTGGAGGGCACCTACAGTAAAACTAGACCACGTGTCTGTGTTTCATATACGCAGCATGTAGTGCAATGAGGTGTTTGTAATAAAATACACCCACCCTCATGCATATCTCACTAACAGAGAATTTTATCTACCCAGGATGTTTCTTCCTTATGTACTTCAGCACCACTACTGCTCTGGGAAACATCACCATAACTTCCATTGAGACCGAAACACTACCATAGCGTAGCTAAAATCCATCTTCCCCCAAACCCCCACTTTACCAGCACACCATCTACAACCATATGCTGTCAGTGTGCTTTTCAACATCAACAGGACTGCACCACCGTCCCACCTGCTTGCACCAACACTCAGGTTGTGCTGCATTCATGCTGTTTTAAAAAAACTCCGTAGCATACTTAACTTGAATATGCCTCTATAGTTTTTTTAGTACTCTTTGTTCTTTCTTTCCCGTCTATCTGCCCCTTCACTGTCTCCCCATTTTACCCCATCAGTCTTTCTCTGTTTCCTTCCACTTTCTCCTCCCCCTTCCCTCTTAGGAACCCATAAAATGCAGCAGTTTACTTTGTCTGGCATGTATTTGCTTTGCTTACTTTTTCTCGGGATCCCTGCCACTGGTTAATTGTGAACTTATATACATAAAGAAACATTGCTATTTGCAACAAAAATACCTCAAAATGTAACAAATACGAGACCTATTGCATTGCAAATGCTTGTTGCCAGATTTCTTCTGCACTTTAACTGAGTGTGCCCTGGGTCCCTGCCAATCAGGTTCCCAGGGCCTGTGTTCCTTTCCTAACATTTACAATTGTTTCCACAATTGGCACAACTCTGGCCTACCTGTAAGTCCATTAAAAGGGTACCTAAGGTACCAAGAGCATGGTAACCAGAGAAATTCCTCTGATGGATGCAGCTTGTATTATGCCACACTCCGAGACCTCTCACCACAAATATGCACCACCACCATTGCAGCCTGCGTGTTATGGTTCAGCTAAAAGTGAAGAGTCGACATGGCACACATTCCTGTATGCCATGCCGTCCCAGCACTGCATGAGGCATATGTAAGTCACCCTTAAGGCTGAGTGCACTATACCTTGTGCGGACGACCTATCTGCATGAGTAGACAGGCCCCTATAATATCTAAGTCCATTCTTAGATATTATAAGTGCACAGTAAAACCATACTGAGTATATGGTCTAGAAACTTGTTATTATGAGTGTCCTAGCACCATAATGGCTTTACTGAATCCTGGGATGTTTGGTATCAAACATCTCGGAATAATAAACCTACACTGATTTCAGTGCCTGATTTATTATCCCATGCACTCAGGGGTCCTTTCTAGAGGGGACCCCTTAACCAAACCAACCACTGGTGGGGTTCCTGACTGGTGAACAGGAGCCTGCCACCACGAGACAGGTTTCTGGACCCCTGGGGTGGGAGCCTTCACTCCCAGGACGCAGAAATAATGCCTTTCCTGGGTGGAGGCCTTGCCTCCTTCGTAATGTGATTACCAGCCCCAGCCTCTCCTGCTAGCAGCAACAAGCCTCTTTCCTGTCTTCACCACCTTTTCAGTGGCAGACAGGCGGGAAAATCAGGACAGCCCAGAAGGTGTGCCTACCTCTGCCAACCCCACCCCTCAGGTGGGGGAGGTGAGGTGAAGCTTAATCTTCAGTGCCAGCCATCTTGCAGATGGAAGGCCCTCCTCCAATCAGGGTCAGGGATTATGCTCACTCCCCCAAGTGGATCGAACATACTACGGGTGTAGTCACCCTAAGGTCAGCAGCCTATTGGCTACTACATTGCTACGCCAGTAATGCCCCTAAATTTATTATTTAGGGGCACCCCTGAACCCAGCTCAGGATTTCTTAATGGCCTAAGAAGATTGGCGAGGACGGCGACACAGCATATTACCAGCGACTTCCAAAAACCCTAGGTGGACTGATCAGCTCCCAAGACTCCCAAAGACAGTGGCTCTGTCTCAAAAAAGAACTGCAAGGCCCTGCGGAAATGTGAAGACTCCCCTTTCAGATCTACCGCTTCACCAACGTTCAGAGTGGAGGAGGCCCACCGGTCCAGAAGAGGTTCCCCAGTGGTCTCTAGTCCGAAACCTCAAGGGGGGGACATCTCCCAGCCTTCGTGTCGACTCTTGCAGCCTCTGCGCCAAGACTGACCTCGACCTGCCCGGTAAGGAGAAACATTACGTCTAAACACACCCCTGCATCCTCCGGCCCTGCGTCCTGGTGACCAGAACCAATGGTGTTCTGAAGTTGCGTAGGATCTCAACTTCCTCCCCTGGCTGCTGGTTTTGCTGATGAGACCGCCTGGTCTGAGCCTGCAGCCTGAAACTGGAACAGACGATCTCCATAGGTTAACATTGCCTCCTGACGCTGTGTTAGCACCCTGCACCTGGCTGCCCCTGTGCCGCTAGTGTTGTAATTTAGGTGCTGCCTTGGGCCCCCCTTCGTACTTACCTCAACTTCTGAAGATTGTCCTCAAAGGCCGATTTACCTGCTTGTGAGCATCCTCCAACCGATGTGCCCCCAGTCCCTATTGACTAGCATTGGCACCCATGCACTTTGCACCTGGCCACCCTAGTGACACTGGTGGTGCACCTTGAGTGCAGAATTGAACATTGGGGAACTTTGTTTCTACTCCCAAA
Source organism: Triturus cristatus (assembly GCF_964204655.1). Taxonomy (NCBI): domain Eukaryota; kingdom Metazoa; phylum Chordata; class Amphibia; order Caudata; family Salamandridae; genus Triturus; species Triturus cristatus. The sequence continues at coordinate 840,903,865 of NC_140580.1, read as the reverse complement.
TGGACTACACCAAAAGTCGGTTTACCTACCTGCAATTACAAACTTCGTTTTTCCCACATGATTGCATGATGTTGCCTTTTACTGAAAATGTTTCTAAGTGTTGGCTCTGCCTTACATTGCAACAAAGTAACTTGGTGTCTACAAGTGAATTCAATCAATCAATCAGGGAATTGTAAGCACGCTACTCAGCCGTGAGGGTCTCAAGGCGCTGGGGGGAGAGGGGGTGGAGGGGGGGGGGGGGGGGGCGACCGCAGATCTGTTTAGCCGAAGCCAGGTGTTCAGGGAGGGGGCATGTCTGATGTCTGCCGGTAGCTCATTTCAGGTCTTGGCTGCAATGCGAGAGAAGGATCTTCTGCCTGCTCTGGCTCTGTGGATGCGCGGGGTTTCGGCCAGTGCGAGGTTGTAAGATCGAGGTTTCTTTTGGGTACGTGGAAGTTGATTCTGTCGTTGAGGTATTTGAGGCTGTTGTTGTGTAGGCGTGAGTGAGGATTTTGAAAGTGACTCTTTTCTCCACGAGAAGCCAGTGGAGACTTCGTAGGTGTTGGCTGATGTGTTCGTGTCGGGGGATGCCAAGGACGAGTCTGGCGGCGGTGTTCTGTATTGTCTGGGGTTTGCGGAGTAGGGACTTGTTGATGCCGGCGTAGAGTGCGTTTCCATAGTCCAGTCTGCTGGTGATGAGTGCGTGGGTGACTGTCTTCCTTGACTCAGGGGGAGATCCACTTGAAGGTCTTGCGGAGGGTGTTGAAGCAGCTGGAGATGACGGCGTTGACCTGTTGGTTCATGGTGAGTGATGAGTCGAGTACGATGCAGAGGTTCTTGGTGTGGTCTGAGGGGGTAGGTGGGCTTCCGAGGGCGGTCGGCCACCAGGTGCTGTCTCATGCAGAAGGGGTGGTACCGAGGACTTCTGTCTTCTCGCCGTTGAGCTTCAGGCAGCTGTTGGTCATCCATACTGTGAATTGTCCTGCTTACTAATGTACTGCATTACTTAAACTGTATTATTTGTTTGTTTTGCGCGAAGTTAAACAAAAAATTAACTGAACAGTAACTAGAAAATAATATGAAGTAATTTTCAGTATTCCAAAGCGTTTACAACGTATTTTCTACACTGCAAAGTTACTGGTATGGTTATACAAACCCAATACACATCATATTCTGAAAAGTATTGCCAGTTTTACAAACAGTATAACTTACATGCGATACAAGTGATTCTTGGTTCTAGTAATAAAATAGCAAAGTAACAACTTTTTATACAAACAATTGGTTTTGATTCAGTCTTTGAGTGTGTGATATCATTTCTGATGTATACATCTGCCAGTGGATTCCTCACCTTGTGAATATCCCCTGCGCCAGCAACATTCGGAAACTTTTGTAGCTCTCCACGCCGACGAGGACGAGGTCATAGAATCACGGCTCCGCTCGCGGCTCCGCTGACGTCACTGGATCCATAAGAAGACCTCGTCGGCGTGATGACGTCCGTTCCTTTTTTTCCCGCGCCGTCGACGCTAACGGTTTTCTGGGACTCTCCGTAGCTTTGGCTAGTTACTTAGTGTTTCTGTTGGTGTTTCTCTTTCCTCTTTCTTCTTGCTTCTTGTTTAAAGATGTCGACAAAGAAGTCCGGATTCAAGCAGTGTAGGGAGTGCGGTAAGCACATGTCCATCCCTGATCCGCACGAGGACTGTCTGGTGCCTGTCGTCGGATCACGACGTCGAGGGATGCTCTTGCTGTCGAAAGATGAGTACTAAGGCCTTAAAAGAAAGAGAAGCCAAGTTATTTATTACTAGGATGAAAAAAGAGCAGCGAGGTCGAAGACGCTCCAGATCGAGGTCAAGCTAGAGGTCAGCGTCGACGTCGGGGCATGCTTCTAAGTCCAGGAGCATAAAAAGAAGAAGAGGCATGGTTCTTGACACCGTTCGGATAAGGAAGCGGCTCCGAGATCGACTTCGCCTACTCGACGTTGTAAGGACTATGTTTCTCCCTCTCCTGTCTCAAATCCTGCTTTCCTGTTTGCCTGACCACGCCTGCGGCTTCACCGGAGCACGCTCCGGCTCCATCTCCGACGCTGGCACGTTCTCCGGCTCCAGTTGAAGAGGCTCCTGCTCCTGATGAGTCTTCGACTCTACTGGCTCCACCGTCGGTGCCGATTGGCCAGAGTCCGGTTATGCCTCAATCTGAGCCATACCCCCCCCTTTCCAGGCCCGGGACAAGACCCATCGCATTATTTGAATGCAATGTATGGAGTCTTCACTAGAGCGATGTACCCCTCTGGAGCACCTTCGGGTCCCATGGGTCCAATGGCTTTTAATCTGGGGGTTCCTCAAGCCTACGCTCAGGCTCCATTTATGCCTTTTTTCCCGGCGATGCCGTCTTGGCATTTGCTGGCGCCGAGGACATCGACGCTGCTTCCATCTTCACCGGCTCCAGCTCGACCTCGTTCGACTCCGGCTGCTCCTCCGGATCCGTGTTCGACGCCGGCTCTGGCGCCGTCTGAGTCGGTTGCGGCGCCGCCGACGCCGGTCCTGAGGATTAGGTCCAGGCGAGAAGCTCAGAGTCCTGGAGGAGCATAGGTACCAGGTTGAAGAGATGGAAGAGGGTAAGCTCATGGAGTCTGATGACTTATTTGAAGAGCTGAAGGAGGCTAGTGGCCTGGATTTGTCACCAGAGTAGGAGATTACTCCTCCAGCTGATACTCCCTCTAAAGATGTGGCTCCCTACCACACGGTTATTAGAAAAGCAGCGGAGCTTATGGATCTACAGCTGACAACTGCTGAATTCAAGCCTAACATTCTCACTGAGGTTTTACATTCTCCCTCCACCGTGACAGAGCCCTTACTACCATTTAATGAGGCCATTACTGAACCAGTCATGGAGGCATGGCGAAAGCCCTTTTCAGCTCCTGCGGTCTCTAAAACTGTGGCTAGAAGGTACAGGGTGGCTCCAGGTGATCCAGACTTTCTTACTTCTCATCCTTCTCCGGAAAGTCTGGTGGTTCAGGCTGCTTGCACTAAGAGGCCTTCAGGTGCCTTTCCACAGGTCCCTAGTGACAGGGATGCTAAAAAACTCGACCAATCAGCCAAGAAAGTCTTCTCCTCGGCCAGTATGGCCTTAAAGTCGACAAATGCCACCTGTCTCTTGGGCCGTTATATCCATGCTCTCATGGATTCCGCTAAACAAATGGCCCCTAAGTTATCAGAGGAGGACAGGCAGAACTTTAATGAGGTGCTGTCAGAAACTCAGGCGGCTGCGCGTCAGGTTATCCAGAGTGGCCTGGACAGAATTATGGGCTCCTCGGTTGCCACAAGGAGAAGTGCGTGGCTGAAATAATCTGAGTTCTCCCCTGATGTGCAGGCAACGCTTCTGGACCTGCCTTTTGACGGTTCTGGGCTTTTTGGTAAAAAGGCTGATGCTGCATTAGAGAGATTTAAGGAAAGCAAAGCCAAGGCCAAATCTCTTGGTCTGCAGACACAGCCTAGGGGTTCTTTTAGGAGATACAGAGACTTTGGAAGGTCGTCCTTTCGGACCTACAGGCAGCCCCAGCAGCAACAGCAACAGCAACAGAACACCCTGTATAAGAGCTACAGGGGCAGGATCAGAGGTCGTGCTCGAGGGCGGCAGCTCTCCTCCTCCTCTTCCTCCATCCCTTCCACCACTGCAAAGCAGCCCTAGATCCACCATTCTGGATCATGTTGGTCCTGTGGGGGTCCGGCTTACCCATTTTCTAAAAGATTGGGAATCGGTCACTTCAGACCTCTGGGTTCTAGATCTTGCGGAAAATGGCTATGCTCTTCCCTTTCGGGAATTCCCTCCGAATTACCCTCCTTGCCAAGGTGCTTGCTCGGAGGACCACCTTCTTCTCCTGCAGGAGAAAGTCCTAACGTTATTGAAAAAAGGTGCAATAGAGGTGGTTCCAGAGCAGGAAAGGGGTCAGGGATGCTACTCCCGGTATTTCCTGATTCCGAAGAAGGATTGCAGGCTACGTCCAATCCTGGACCTCAGGATCTTGAACCTTTTTCTGAAACAGGAGAAGTTCAAGATGCTCACCCTTGCGCAGGTTCTTCAAGCGCTGCAACAGGAGGACTGGATGGTGTTGATCGACTTGCAGGATGCGTATTTCCCCATCCTGAAGTCGCACAGGAAGTATCTCCGTTTTACGGTAGGGTCGCAACATGATCAGTTTGCGGTCCTTCCGTTTGGTCTTACTACTGCACCTCGAGTCTTCACCAAGGTGATGGCAGTGGCGGCAGCCCATCTCAGGTCAGGGATTCCAGTTTTCCCCTATTTGGACGACTGGCTGATCAAAGCAGAGTCGCCAGAGAAGGTGCTTCACCATCTGCAGGATACAACTCAGCTGTTATACAAATTGGGTTTCTCGATAAACGTGCCCAAATCTCACCTGGTCCCCTCTCAGCGCAACCTGTTCATAGGGGCGGTACTGGACACCACTGTGTGTCGAGCATTCCCACCTCCACAAAGCATTCTCGATATACAGAAAATGATTCCCTTGTTTTACAATGGAGCAGTCGTTCCAGTCCTGAAGGTCCTTCGTCTGCTCGGTCGGTTTGCTTCCTGCATTTTGTTGGTCAACCATGCACGCTGGCACATGAGGGTGCTCCAGTGGTGCCTCCGCAGGCAGTGGTATCAGCACAACGGAGATCTCAGGGAGTCTGTGAGGATCTCCAGAGAAGCTGCAGCGGATCTGTCTTGGTGGAGCGTGGAGGGCAATCTGTCTCAAGGAAAGCCCTTCCATTTACCTCCATCGGTGGCCACAGTGAAAACGGACGCTTCCACCCTGGGGTGTGGTGCGCATCTAGGGGATCTGGAGATCAAAGGTCTTTGGTCTCCAGAGGAAAGGTTGCTTCACATCAACCTTTTGGAGTTGCGGGCGATACGTTTGGCACTCAAGGCCTTCCTCCCTTCCCTTCCCTTCGCGGTCAGTCGGTTCAAGTCCTGACGGACAACACTACCGCGATGTGGTATGTCAATAAGCAGGGAGGAGTTGGGTCGCTTTGTCTCTGCAGAGAGGCTCTGCATCTCTGGTCCTGGGCTCCGTATCATCAGATTTGTCTGATGGCAAATCATCTGGCAGTTCTCTGCCGACCACGAGTGGAGGCTCCATCCGGAGGTGGTTCGTCACGTCTTTCGGACGTGGGCAACTCCTCGGGTGGACCTGTTTGCCACTCACGAGAACGCTCACTGCCCGTCATTCTGCAGTATCCGATGCAGGGAGCTTTGGGGGATGCGTTTCAGTTGAGATGGGACTCACATCTCCTTTACGCGTTTCCTCCCATACCCTTGATTCCTCGGGTTCCAAAGAAGATTCGCCAAGACCGGGCACAAGTCATATTGATCGCCCTGGATTGCCCAAGAAGGGTGTGGTATACAGATCTTCTCCACCTCTCCTCGTGCCCTCCGCTCCGTCTCCCTCTCAGGGCAGACCTCCTCTCACAGTCAGAGGGGCAGGTTCTACACCCCCCACCTCCAGAGCTTACACCTTTATGCTTGGAGATTGAACCGGGCAACTGAATTCTTTTTCTCTCCCGCCTGACGTGGTGGACGTAATTTTGTCTGCCAGACGTCATTCCACCAAGTCCATCTATTTCTATAGGTGGTCTAAATTTGTCCTTTGGTGCGGAGAGAAGTCTATTGATCCTTTGAGGGCTCGTTTATCCAACATCCTTCAGTTTGCTCTTTCTCTTGCTCAGCAAAGCTTTGCTGTAGCTACTGTAAAGAGATATTTATCGGCGTTGTCGGCATTCCATTGCTTGCCGGATCAGCCGTCCTTATTTAAGTCACCTATTGTATTACGATTCCTTAAGGGCTTTACTTGAAAGTTTCCGCCTACTCCTTTTATTGTGCCTCAATGGGACTTAAATCTTGTCTTAATTTACCTGATGAGTTCTCCTTTTGAGCCCTTGCACAAATGTCCCTTAAGGCTTTTGTCTTTCAAAACAGTTTTTCTCATTGCTATTACCTCGGCAAGGAGGGTAAGTGAGCTTCAAGCTCTGAGCTCAAAACCCCCGTTCTTGACCATTCATGCTGAAAGAATGGTACTCAGGACCAGGGCTGCTTTTCTGCCAAAGGTGATAATTCCTTTCCATCTGGGGCAGTCCATTAACCTTCCTCCCCCCTATCCTCCCCCTCACCCTTCCAAGGAGGAGGAGCGGCTTCACCATTTGGACCCTAAGAGGGCGGTGAGCTTTTACCTCGCTAGGACTAAAGACTTTCGAGCGGACAACCAGCTCTTCGTGGGCTTTGTTGGCTGCAGGAAAGGCAGAGCAGTGCACAAGCGCACCCTTTCCAGATGGATTATCTTGTGCATCAAGATTTGTTACTCTTTGGCCGGTAAGTAACCTCCAGAGGGTATAAGGACTCATTCTACCAGGGCAAAGTCTTCTACATCTGCCTTATCTAGGGGTGTTCCTGTGGAGGACATTTGTAGAGCGGCAACTTGGCCTCCCTCCACACTTTCGCAAAGCATTACTCCTTGGACTCCGAGGTGAGGAGGGACGGACACTTTGCTCGTTCTGTCCTTCAGGACTTTCTGGTATAGGAGGGTGGACACCCTCCTCCAGGAGTGGGACTGCTGTGGGAATCTTTTCACAAGGTGAGGAATCCACTGGCAGATGTAGCCATCAGAATAACAAGTTCCTTATCTTCGGTAACGCTTTTTCTGGTGGATACAGTATCTGCCTGTGGATTCCTCACTGACCCACCCGCCTCCCCGTTGTCCACCCATGTATACCTACAATAGTGATGATGTTTCGAAGTTCATTTATTACTATCAAAGGAAGCGTGCTATTTCTTTTGCCTTCCTGTATTATCTCCATACTGTGTGTTGTTTTGTGTATTATGTACTGTGTATACTATATATATATATATATATTGCTATTAGTCCGTCCGTGTGCCTCGAAGGCACAGAAAAAAGGGCGGAACTGATGTCATTACGCCGACGAGGTCTTCACTGGATCCATAAGAAGTCAGCGGAGCCGTGCTTCTGTGATGTTGTCCACGTCTGCGTGGAGAGCTACAAAAGTTTCCGAATGTTGCTGGCGCAGGGGATATTCACAAGGTGAGGAATCCACAGGCAGATACTGTATCCACCAGAAAAAGGTTTACCGAAGGTAAGTAACTTGTTCTTGTCTGTGTGTGCGCAATAAATGCTTATGCTCAGATGAGCCTGACTGCTCAGCCCAGCTACCACTAACTTGAGAGTAAGGTATAATCCTCTTTAACCTCTGCCATACCTTTGGGGACTCATTGGACTCTGTGCAAACTATACCGCTTTTTGGTATAGTATATAAGAGAGCCAGATTCCTACAGCTATTTAAATATTTTTGTAGCTAGTCTCATTCCAAGGAACAGTATTTAGTTTTAATTTGTACTCTGGCTTTCTATATAAGGCAGCTAGTCCTTACACAGTGAAAAATCGCTTTTGGGTGCAAGTCACATTAGGAATATGTTAACCTTAAATTTCTGCATTTTCTACTTCTAAATGCACTGCACCCTGCCTGGTGAGCGACAACGCCTAGATAGGGGTTGCTTATATATATCTTAAATTAAGGTTTTGAATTGTCTAAAGGGTTTGTGTTGAAAATGTTAATTTAATTATTTAAACTGCCACAGTCAGGCTAGAGTGGTCATCCTGAAGTCCTGTTTTAAACTGTCACTGTAGTGAATGGCATAATGGGTGTTGCAGTCCACTAACAAACACACAGGGTCCAGCCGAAGGAGAAAAATCTAGGGTGAAGCATCAGAAAAGCAGAATTTCCCACTGTAGCGAAAAGGGTACAGACCCATTTTGGGGTTTTGTTTTTCCAGGTATGCCCCAGTATTGTCCTCAGTGGAGGGCTGAGAAAACTACTGCGGTCACAAGGAAAGAACTTGATCGCTGTAAAATGTGGTGGGAATATCTGTTCATTCTTTTTAGGAACATTTTAAACCAGAGTACCAGGTTGCATGTTTTGTGTTTATTTTGACAGGCCCTACACTGGAAATTATCCCTGATAAAGTGAGGCTCAACCTCTGGGGAAAACTCATTAGTGTGTAGGTTGAGCAGCTTCCTGAAAGTATTCCATTGGGGTGAATAACTTTGGGATTGAGGACTTTGGTAACATTGCATCATATACATTGTATATTAAAGCCACTCTTGTGTATAATGTACAGTACAATGATTGCCTGAGATCTTCAAAGCACTACATGGCCTGGGCCCGGAATATTTTGCAGAGAAGTTCAAGTGGTATATTCCAGAGAGGCAGCTGCTCTCTACGACCTCTGCAAAACTGATGATCCCCAGGGCCAAAACGGCCTCCTGGGGGTGGGGGGGAAGCTTTATTCTAGGTACAGCCAGATTGTGGAACTCCCTCCCACTGATACTAAAGACAGAAAATAATCTACTGGGATTTCGTAAACTTTTAAAACTCATCTATTTAACAACTAGCCTGACACAGCATGTTCATTTTCCACTCTGGTTAGTATATTAGAGGGAGCCGCCGCGCCTAGACACCTCTGGGTATTAGCGCGCGTTATAAATGTAATTTTCGTTTCATTTTCATTATATTTCAGAACGGTGCCTAGTTGTTTAGCGCTGCTTGCAAAGTAGCATATGACCTTTTTTAGGTCGAGCATTCAAGACCTCTTTTATATACTTTAGTATATCGTTATATGTGTATGTACTTTGTGGGCTCTGGAGATCAGCCCTAGGACTTGTCTGCTTGAACTGAAATAGTGGAACTGCCTCTATTTAACTGTCTTGATAGAAAATGACCAGCAGAGGTCAGTAAAATACCAGAATTGCTTTTGGCTTAGGGACTTTCTTTTTTAAATTTTTCTGGCAACTGCCTCTATTTAACTTTCTTGATAGAAAGCGACCAGCAGAGGTAAGTCAAATACCAAAATCACTTTAGCATTCTCTAGATTCCAGTACATAGAAATTGTCTTCCATGAGCACCCGTAGACCATTTTTTTTTTAAATCTTGTATTCTGTGATATGACCACCTAAGGCCCTGATTTTATATTAAAAACAGAGCTTTGGACTATACCATTTCCCGCTGAAAGGCAATATTTCTCTCCATGTGTAACCATAACTGGTGTGTCACGCAGTTTGGTGCTTCTTTTCCCTCCATTCTAAATAACAGTAGATATTTCTGCACCCAGGCTAATGTGCTGCATAGCTAAATACATAGAAGGTCCCAAAGGCGAGACCGGTTGCATTGCAGATGCTTGTTCTTTTTTGTGTAGTAGTTTGCTACTGTCACTTAGTGCCACAACAAAGCTGCCTTGCTTCACCATGTACAGGTTCCAGTCCTGCCCAACAGCTCTGTGTTTACCGCTTAAGTGACATACTTTCTTTTTGCCAATTTGTGCATTGTAGTGCTGAATCTCGCTTGCCAGGGTTTGAATTTGGCAGCAGTCGTCCTAGAGCTCCAGCTTCTGTTTGGAGAAAGGCTCTATACTATGCCTTTGCAGCAAGCATTGCAGTCTTATGGCACTTCCTGTTTGCTAGTATCTTAAAGCTTAAACTAATGCAGTATGAGTCTATACATAGAATACATGCGGTTGTAGACTTCACAACAATTCTTGAAGTTCTCTCATCATAATTTCTTTTGGTAGTTGGCGATCGCAAAATTCTTGTCAATTCTCACTTGCCCATGGACACTTACAAGGAGCACATTTTTTAGGTTAGGCCTAGAGACCTCTTTGGCTGTCTCACTAGCCTTCAGTAAAAATAGAATATTTTAGAAAAAATACATCTGTACTTACAAAGAAGGGCTTTGGGTCAGCCCTCTTTATCTATTGGTCCGTCATGTGTCATTCACATTTTGCTTCTGTCCACCATACCATACAACTTGGGGCAGCGAGCAGCATTTTACATGAGCCTATGTGCACCTTTGCCCAAAAAAAGGTGCACTTCTGTCTCAGGGCTGATGAGCCAATACTTTAGCTGGCGAATGTTTTTTTTCTTTTGTTTTGTAATTTTTTTATCCTTTTTAGATCTGGCAAAACCGGGCAGCTGGTTCAGGGCTTTGTGATCAACAGCAAACGTTTTAAGAAGCACTATGGAGAGAGGAGTGTTGGCTCAGTCCATTTGTTGGCAACAATTGTGTACCTCTGCTGAAAGAGCCTATTGCATAGCGTAGGCTCAGTATATTGGGCTTTAGTTGATTATTGTGACGAGCATGATCAAGGTTATAGGCCTGATTGGTTCATTGGGAAAAATGTCAGATGCCAGGGGTCTGAGCCGTTCATTTTTAAAAGTGATGATAAACGCAGTCAGCCCAATTTATTTATTGTGAAAAAGATGTTAAAAACAGATCTCCTTTAGCAGTTTTGCATAAGAGCTAGATATTTTATTCAAAATGTATTCTTGTATGCAATGGTTTTAATTAATCAAGCATATTAAAAACAATTTACCTTACCTTTAGCAGTGGATTACTGTTACACTGTATTAGTCTTTAGGCTGGGGTTCCACTACAGGGATTTTCAGATATTACTGTAGTTGGCACGTGTTTTGGTGTTCGTTTCAGTCTCTGACCAGCTTTGTGAGTAGAAAATTTACACTTTGATTATTCTCATGAACACTGTTAGAAGGAGTTGAATATTGTTTTGCAAACAGAATTTTTTACAATAATTTTCTGACCGTATGCCTAAGGGCTGCCTTATGGGAAAACTTATGCAGATTTCAATAGGCCTTGGGGCTTGATTTGGATTTCGGCGGACACGTTAAGCCCTCACAATGGTGACGAATTTCCTTTCCACTGAAATATAAATACAATAGGTTATTATGGGATTTATATTTAGGTGGACAGGATATCCATCACCGTTGTGACAGAGTAACCCGTCCACCGAAACCTAAATCAGGCCCTTAGTTGGTAATTGTGACAAGCCAATGAAAAAAGCTGTAGACCTTGTTGATTGTTTGGGAAATTATGTTTGATGCCGTAGGTCTGATGCATTTATTATGAAAAGTTACGCTAAATGTAGTAATCCTCTTCCTACCCATCTCTTTATGAGAATGTGCAGAAAGGTCTCTGCAGTATGCCCTGGTGACCCTATAATGCTCTTCTGCTTGAAGGGAGCTTTCACTTCTAATGCCATGCTGTACCTATTCCATGAGTGCAAAGCACTGTATTAATGCTGTCTGTTTTGTATATGTGAAGGAATCTTTCATGCAACTGCAAATACTTGCTGGACTTCCCCCATTTGGAGTTGTATGATGTTTTGCCTTGTCAGAAGAAGGCTGTCAATAGCCATTACATTTTAATGTCATGAGTGTTCGAAAAGGCACCAAGTAATGTTCTGACATTGTTGTTCTCCGTGTTAGAACAAAGTGAATGAGGCACGGTTCAGTTACTCGTAAGGGTTTAAACAAGGTGAATGTTCCTGCTCTAAATACGAGGGTTGGGTGTTCATCCCTTATCGTTTTCCCTGGTGTCCTGGATCTTTCTCTTCACATTTCTGAAGCATCCGTTGCCCATTGTGAAGAATTGACTACTTCCCGCTGCCTATGATGTTTTCATTCTTGAAGAGATGTTCTTCCCGGTTCCTAACTCCTCTCATGGGTGGGTGCGTTTAAGGCTACTTTCAGAGCCTGTACATTTTTGATTGGGCCCAGGGTTTGTATATTTTTGTTTCCCTTGTAATCCCTGCTTCTCATAGTTTGAGCTGGTTTGAAGCTTCCTACATACTGCTTTCTGTTCTCTCCAGCTAATCCATTTGGGATTAATAAAAAGATCCCTCCTTTCAAACTACAATATTGACGGATTCACTGATTGGTCATATGGCCTGTCGTCTACAACCAGGTATTCACCTTCAAATCATTTCCTGACGTGGTTCCATCTGATATTAGACCATCATTAATTAATCTACATGAATAGTCCTGTTCTTTACTTGCGAAAGGGTTTATTTCATATGCCCCTATCCACTCACTATGGGTGTTGGGAATTTTCCTTGGTGACCTATGGTGCCTTCTAACAGCAAGGGCCTGTTTTCACCCATAATTTACTAGGACTGCCTTGAGCTGCTGGTGTACTAGCTTGATAGCAGTAAACACTGGCTTTGAAGACTTCAAAGTCTTTACTCTGGCTATCGACATAAAAGGGTATCAGAACTACATTGTTTTTTTTAACCACTAAACAAGCAGCAGGCTTGTCAAGAAATTAGGAATCTAGGAGCATTCACCCCTCTGCTGTGCGGTGTAGTTAAGGCTTTACTCCTGAACCGGAGGGCAGGATCTTCGTGGATTCAGTTTTACACTCCTAAGTTATACATTTTAATCACTTTCTCTGTTTAAGGCTGGCATAAAAATGAGAGCAGTACTGAGAAAGAAGAATGGATTCTGTGTCTGTACAAAGGTAATCAGGCTACTGATGGCAGCCAATGGGCAGTAAATTCAATTACTCTTGTAATTGAGAAGGAGGCATTAGCAGTCAACTAGATGGTGAACAGGCTTCGAAACTGTGGGATATAGTTTTTACTGTGAGAACCGATTGTAGACAGTTAAGAGAATTTTGCTAGGATAGGCCGGACATTGTCGTGTGGATCTGGAAGTTGGTGTTTGGATTGCAGGAATTTCCATAGGAAGGCGATTATCTCGATTAGTAATAGGAAAAAGTGAAGTGGAGTTGATTGACCGTAGAAAAAAACTTGTGTTACTGCAGGTGTTGTCAGCAAAGAGCAATGGAAAGAGGAACTGAAAAGTATGGGACTATGATTAAGTTAAGGAAGCATTTGAGGTCAACCTGACTAGGTAGGATGATTATCTGAGTTATCAGAGTGTGTAGCAAATCTGGCTGTATCGACAAGATACCCAAACCGCTCAGCCCTCCACAGGGCTTGGTCGCCCCACTCACTGCTGCCGCTCCTGCCTGCCTTTGCCGCCTCCTGCCTGCAGATTCCTTCGCTCGCTGCCCGCTGCTCCTGGGAATTTCCCGCTGCTCCTGGGAATTTCCCGCTGCTTCTTGGAATTTCCCGCCGCTGCCTCCCTGCGGCCCCGCCCCCCTGTGATTCCATTCGCCGCCCGCTCCCGCCACCCAGCTGCTCCTCCCTCCCGGCTCCTTACTTATGACGCCCCTAGAGCGACCGCGCCGCGGAAGCGCGCAGCGGGAGCGCCGATTAAGCGCCGAAGGTGCGCCAAAGGTAAGCCCGTCTGCGCCTGGACCGCGCCCAGCGCCAGACCCCCTGGTCCTCGCCCTCACCAGCACACCCTGCACATCTACGACGCCAAAACCCTCCACGCACTCAACGCCGGCCGAAACACCTCCTGCTACCGAGCCACCCCGAGACGCACCCACGGACCCTTCACCTGCCTGACCTGCCGCTTCACCGGCCTCCGACCCAACACCGCACCTGCTAAAGCGGGCCCCAGCAACAAACACCTGATGTGCATCCTGCTCAACACCCGCTCCGTTCACAGGCATGCCGTCGAACTCTGGAACCTCCTCGACTCGACAGCACCAGACATCGCCTTCCTGACGGAAACCTGGATGAACGCCTCCTCAGCGCCCGACGTCGCCATCGCCGTCCCGGAAGGCTACAAAATCACCAGGAAGGACCGCGTCAACCAGACAGGAGGAGGCATCGCCATCATCCACAAGAACACCATCCGCATCACGACCAACTCCGATGACACCTTCACCTCCGCCGAACACCTCCACTTCCAGATACACACCGACCCCAAGACCACGCTCAGAGGCACCCTCGTCTATAGACCACCGGGACCACGCACACAGTTCAGCGAAGACATCACAGACTTCGTCAGCCCGCACGCCATCAATTCCACCGACTACATCCTCCTGGGGGACCTCAACTTCCACCTGGAGGACAACAAGGACCGCAACACCACTGCTCTGCTGGACAACCTGGCCAACCTCGGACTCAAGCAACTGGTAACCACCCCCACCCACTACGCCGGCCACACGCTTGACCCAGTCTTCTCATCCAGCAAATACGTCACCTTCAGCCACTCCACCAATCTCCAGTGGACTGACCACAGCTGCGTCCACTTCAGCTTCAGTAAAACGACGACCCACCACCACCCTCAACAAGCCCCCCGCAGGAGCTGGAACGAGATCACCGGCGACCAGCTCACCACCTTCCTCAGCCAGAACCCCCCCACCAGCTCAACGGACCCCAACGAAGCCACCAACAACCTCACACAGTGGATCACCAACTGCGCAGACGCCTCGCACCACTGAAGAAGAACCCCCCCAGCAGACGCGGCAGCAAGAAAGCCTCCTGGTTCACCGACGAGCTAATCACCTCCAAGAAGAACTGCCGCTCCCTGGAGAACACCTGGCGCACCAACCAGACCACAGACAACATGACGGCCCTCAAACACGCCACCCGCAAACACCACCAACTGATCCGAGCCACAAAGAAGACAGCCTTCAAGGAACGACTGAACAACACCCACAACAGCAAGGAACTCTTCAGCATCGTCAAAGAGCTCTCCAACCCCGACGCCGGAAACAATGACATCACTCCCTCGCAAGACCTCTGCGACTCCCTCGCAGCCTTCTTCCACGACAAGATCGCCAACATTCACAACAGCTTCGGCCCACCAACCACGAACCCCACCACCGAACCGATGCCCCCCACCGCCACCCTCCGCACCTGGACCCCAGTCAGCACCAAAGACACAACACGCACAATGAACACCATCCACTCCGGATCCCCTACGGACCCCTGCCCACACCACATCTTCAACACGGCCGACCACATCATCGCACCCCACCTCCGCGACATCATCAACGCCTCCTTCAACACCGCCACCTTCCCGGCGTGCTGGAAACACGCCGAGATCAGTGCCCTGCTGAAGAAACCAACTGCAGACCCCTCCGACCTCAAGAACTACCGCCCCATCTCGCTCCTCCCGTTTCCTGCCAAAGTCATCGAGAAGACCGTCAACAGACAGCTAGCCGCCTTCCTCGAGACCAACGGATCCCTCGACCACTCGCAATCCGGCTTCCGAGCCAACCACAGCACGGAGACCGCCCTCATCGCAGCCACAGACGACATCAGATCCCTAATGGATAACGGGGAAACTGCGGCCCTCATCCTCCTGGACCTCTCCGCAGCGTTCGACACTGTCTGCCACCGCACCCTGGTACAGCGCCTGAACAGCACCGGCATCCAGGAGAAGGCCCTGGAGTGGGTTACCTCATTCCTCGCCGGAAGAACCCAGAGAGTCCGCCTCCCCCCGTTCCGGTCAGCGGCCACCGAAGTCATCTGCGGCGTTCCACGAGGGTCATCGCTCAGCCCCACCCTCTTCAACGTCTACATGAGCCCCCTCGCAACCATCGCACGTCAACACAACCTCAAGATCATCACCTACGCCGACGACACCCAGCTGATCCTCTCCCTCACCAGCGACCCGGACGCCGCCAGAGCCAGCCTACACGAAGGGATGAAAGACGTCGCCGAATGGATGAAGAACAGCCGCCTGAAACTGAACTCAGACAAGACGGAGGTCTTCATCCTGGGATCATCACCCTCCGCCTGGGACGACTCCTGGTGGCCCCCCGCCCTGGGAGCCACCCCCAAGCCAACGGACCACGCACGCAACCTAGGCTTCATCCTGGACTCCTCCCTCTCGATGACCAGACAAGTCAACGCCGTCTCGTCTTCATGCTTCAACACCCTGCGCATGCTTCGAAAGATCTTCCGGTGGATCCCCACCGAGACCAGGAAGACGGTCACCCAGGCCCTCGTCACCAGTCTGCTGGACTACGGGAACGCCCTCTACGCCGGCACCGCCGCCAAACTCCAGAAGAAACTCCAACGGATCCAGAACGCCTCAGCACGACTCATCCTGGACATCCCCCGACACAGCCACATCTCCGGACACCTGAGAGACCTGCACTGGCTCCCCGTTAACAAAAGAATCACGTTCCGACTCCTCACCCACGCACACAAGGCCCTCCACGACCTGGGCCCCAAGTTCCTCAACAGCCGCCTGACCTTTCACAAGCCCACCCGCCAGCTCCGCTCCGCCAGCCTCGCTCTCGCCACCGTCCCCCGCATCCGCAGAGCCGCCGCCGGAGGAAGATCCTTCTCCTACCTGGCAGCCAAGACATGGAACTCCCTCCCCATCCACCTCCGGACAACGCAAGACCATCTCGCCTTCAGGAAGCAACTCAAGACCTGGCTGTTCGAGCAGTAGCGTTTCAACCCCCCCCCCCCCCCCCCCCCCCCCCCCCCCCAGCGCCTTGAGATCCTCCGGGTGAGCAGTGCGCTATACAAATGCCTATGATTGATTGATTGTCACCCTGTACACTATGGGAGCAAATAGCTCTGGACATTGTGGGGCTGTGAAGAGGGGTTGAACATGCCGCTCCATACCCGTTAGTACTAGTTGATTTATTTTCCAGGTTGCCGGAAGTGATGTGTGCTAGTGAAATATTGATCTCTGGAAGGAGCGTTGATGTGAAAGTGTTTGCACAAGAGTATTTTAACAGATTATGGAACTCCGGCTCCAGAGAAGTCGATATGTTTTTCAGGAAGCCTAGAGACTCAATAGAACTATTAATGAAGCAATACAGTTGTCAACGGGTTAGTGGTTTGAACTGGAAATAGGAGGTTCAGGAACAAATGAATCCTATCACCACTTGCTGCCACAGAGGACCCTGTTTGACATTTTTAAGGGAAGCTGCCTCAACTCTTAAGCTTTCGCAGGAACAAAGGATGGGTGGCTGTTTCTGTACTGGGTGACTGAAGAGCAAGAAAAGACGCAAACAGAAGAAAGACTTCATTATAACATGACAAATGCGACTGAAAAATACAAAGTGAAGGGTGATTGGGCTCTAATGAGGGCTCCTGTTGGTTGTGTAGATTGGTCAAAACTTGCCAACCCTGTCAGTCATCTAACTTTTCAAAAATGCTGCGAAAACACAAGGTTTGGAACATGAGGTGAATTTGCGTTTGTGAAGGGAAAGATGATAATGAGTTCTCAGGAGAACGTGAGTAAGGAAAAAGGATTTAAAAGGCGTAGAGGAAGTCCACGTGTGTATGGACAGGAGGGTGAAAGGGTTGGTCAAAAAGGTTGGAGAAGGTCCTTGTATCTGAAAGATGACATTCAAAATCCTGTGAGACCTCGGCACCTTCAGGATACCGTTCTCCGACTATTTGTAGGTAAACTTTTCCTCCGCCTTGAGTTCCACATTTTTTTTCTGTACTCTGTATAAGACAGAGTACTAATGTTATCTGTTTGCAGCTTTCTTTGATGTAATATTTTTTGAATCTATTTGGTGTAGGTACTATCGTGAGTTTTGATTACTTTGTATGGTTAGAGCTTCTCATACATTTTAAAAAAAGGAAGATGGGTGGCATCTTTATGATACCATTCTGTTTCTTCTTGGAATATTGCACTTTGAATCCAACCCATGCTCTCTTGGACTAACTGCTGGTTAGAGGCAGACAGTGCATGGGATTCCTTTATTAAATTATTATTATTATTAGGAGCTTATAAAGCGCACTTATACCCAAGGGTGTCCTGGCGCTGCACACTGAACTCCCTGGAGAATGAGGGGCTCAATCCCTATATAACCAAGTCTTCAGCCCCTTTCTAAAAGAGAGGAGCTCCTCAACCTTCCTGATGTGCGCCGGCAGACTGTTCCAAGCTTTCGCTGCACCATAGGAAAAAGTATTTCCTCCCCAGCTGGCCTTTTTTTATTCTGGGCACAGCCACTAGTTTGCTTTCGGCAGAGCGCAGTGCTCTCCCGGGCACATACCAATTGAAGCACCTATTCAAAAACTCTGGGCCGCTGCCCTTCAATGCTTTGAATACCGTGCACCGCGCCTTAAATGGAGCTCGTCTGGATACCGTCAGCCAGTGCAGTTGCCGTTTCCCTCTCGAACAGAGGCAAACCTTGGAGTGCCTGTTAGCAGTCTCGCCGCCGCGTTTTGTACCATCTGTAGTCTGTGCAGATGGTTTTTTTTCGGATTCAGGTACAGACTGTTACAGTAGTCCAAAGGCGACAGAATAAGGGCTGAGATTGCTAACCTGAAACCATCCGCTGGAAGAGAACATTTTATTTTTCTCAATATCCTGAGGATATGGAAGCATGTTGAAACCACTCCACTAACCTACTCCCCAAAATCCAGTTTCTGGTCCATGATCACGCCCAAATTATTTGCCTTGCACGTGGGGACTGGTGGCTTCCCCAGTGCATCAGGCCACATATCCGGAGTCCAGATGTTAGGATTATTCCCGAATATCATGTCCTCGGTCTTCCCTGCATTCAATTTGAGGCAGTTCGAGGCCATCCAGCCCGCAATGTCTTTCAGGCAATCATGACACCTCGCAGCCATATCCACTTGCGACCCTAGTTGTATAGATAACACGATTTGTGTGGCATCTGCATAGGAGGTGAGTTGCAGGCCAAAAGATCTTATCAAGGCTGCCAGCAGGCTGACATAAATGTTGAAAAGCGTGGGGCTCAAGGAAGAGCCCTGTGGTATCCCGCAGGGGAGGGCGAGGGTTTGGACTTATCAGGCCCCAGATCAACTGTCTGGATTCTGTCGGCCAAAAAAGATTTTAGGAGGCTCTAGGCAGTGCCTTCCACCCCCGCCCACCGGTCCATCAGCACCCCGTGATGGACCGTATCGAAGGCTGCCGACAGATCCAACAAAATCAGGACAGCCACCCCTCCCTGGTCCACCGCAACTCTAACCTCCTCCGTGGCCTTAATCAAGGCCAGTTCGTGCTGTATCCTGCGCGAAACCCAAACTGCGTGGGGTCGAGTGCCTTGGTTCTCTGAAAAAATAACTTAATTGCCTATTTATGGCCTTCTCCAGTAATTTAGCTGGAAGCGGGAGACGTGAAATGGGTCTGTAGCTATTGGGGTCATTTTAATCAAGACTAGTTTTTTTTATTAAGGAAAGGATAGAGCCGACTTTCCACCTCCTAGGATAGTTACCCAACTCAATGATGGAGTTAAACACTGGGGTAAGAGTAGTAGCAATGACCTCGGGACAGATTTTAAGAACCGCTACCAGGCAGGCATCACTAGGCGCTCCTGACTGACCAACCCGCAGAAGGCCAATGACCTTCTCCGTCTGTAGCGGACTAAAACTTACTAATCTATCCGGAGTCAGCCTCACCCCAGAGTCGAGGCTCAATGCTGCTTCCCCTGCCTCTCAATGAGATTTGGAGGAGGAGGAGAAAATCCCTTCCACTTTGTTTTGGAAAAAGGTGGCCAGCGATTCGCACAATGCCGGACTGCTATGTGTGATGGTTTTGGTGGGAATCGTAAGCTTCGTAATGGTCTTAAACAATTCTTTTTTGTAGGTGTTTGCAGGTGAGAACTGGCGGTCTCGAGCGTAGAGTAATTATATTTGTTATGTACTTTGCTAAAACCAAGATACTGCATTTTAAATCAGTCGAAAAAGCACGTTTTAAATTCAATATATGAAGCATGAGAGTAGTTTATAGGCGCTAAAATGTCTTCGTGTTTGCTCGGTCCCAGAAGTTTGACAGAGCCTTTTTATCTTTTCGAGGTTGATCGGCTACTTGGATAGTTGGATAATAACAGCACTTATTATTTGAACACCTAGAGACACACCACTGTACGGTGTGCTGTAGAAATGCTGTTCAAAATTTTCAAATCGGATATGGTGCCATCTCTTATCTGCTAGCAAGCAATGTGTTTCTTCCCTTTGTTGCTTTTGCGTGGTGGAGACACAAAACAGTCTCGCCATTTGCCGAAAGTACTGCATGCAGTGCTCCCAAATACTTCCTTTCCCCTAATATTCAAAGACTGGAGTTGAATAGTAAATTCTCCTCTATTTGAGTAGTTGGGTATATTTCTATGCCTTTAGTCTGAGATTCCGGGGAGACCTAGAATACCCCTGCCGGAACACTCAAAGGCGGGTGGGGGAGTCGGTGGGGGTTGGAGTGAATTGGCAGTTACAACACCGACGAGGCTTGAATTTAGAGGCATTTGTGACCGAGCCGGTAGCCTTAGTAACAAGTGTGTTATGTTTATACCTTTTGAATGCTGAGTCACAGTAGCCCTGCGTGTGTATGTATATTTCTGCCACTTGTCTGGTGCTAACTATAGAATGAGACCTTGTACTCAGGCTGAGACTGTTTCCAAAGTGACTGCCTTGAGAGGATGGGCTCTGCGTTTCAGTATCTGCAAACTGACAGTTTTGCTCATTTCGGAAGAGCTGGAAACTTAGCTTGGGAAATGTCAGTTTCTAACCTTGTTTTACCTCTGCGATATTTGTTGTTAAGTAATCGGTGCAGAGACAACAAGGTAGGTTAACTTCTTCATCTAAGTAAATGCAGGAGGAAAGGCCAACACGTCCTCCACGTTAGAAGTCCGCTGTAACCGCCTCAACATCAACACTAACCCAACATTCCTTTATTCTAATCCTAACAGCCACACGCTGTGCATAGTGATATCAGTGCCGGTGTGGAATTTAAAAGATAAACACATCTTCCCCTTTATACACAACAGAACGCATAATACAACACTTTCATCAAAACAATACATCATAGGGGGAAACTATTAATACACAATCTGAAAATAAACAGATTACAAAATCTAATTTTCATTATTATACAACATAATCCTTCAAATATGCTGAACATTTAACTTCCCTCTTGGATCTAATAATAGATCGCTTTCCTCATCACCATCCACAGGCACTACATCCTCACTCAGTCCAGTGGCTCTCTCTACACTCTCACTTCCTTCTTCATTCAGCCTCCTATACTCATCCAACCAGCTATAACCACCTTCTTTACTTCCTACTCCTCCATCCTTCCTACTTCCCTTACACCTTGCAATTCTGTTCAAGTTCCACACACGTCCATCACTAACTCTTGCAGAATTCACGTACACTTCTGCAATATTTATTGGGTCAGAATACATACTCTCACCCTTCTCTCTCTCCATGGTAACTTCACACATACTGCATCTCCCTTCTTTACCACCACTTCCTTATTGCCTCTGTTCCTATCCGCATAGTACTTGTATTTACCCTGTGTTTCACAATATTCTTTCTTACAATCTCAGGAGACCACTTTTGTAACCAAGCTTGAGCCATACATCCTTGGTTACCCTTCATGAAAATCCCTCCCCCTCTCATAATAGCGAAAGGGCTATACCCAGAAACAGAGGGTGTTGTGCGATACATCCACACTGTTATTTTAATACAAGCCATCCGATTTAACCTTTTGCTTTTAGCCATTTGCAGGGTTCCTTTTAACCCTCTCAACTTCACCATTGCCACAGGGATGATAAACTGAGGTGAATTTGTGTTCAATCCCATTGTGATACAGGAACCCTTCCATCATCTCACTCTATTGTCTGTAATTTTTTTTTTTTTTTTAAAACATGTTTTTTATTGCAACATTTTCAGCAACATAACCATCGGGGCAACCGGCACCCCCTACAATCTCCGGTTATATTCTTCGGTTTAGCAACGCACACAGCCATTCAGCCCACATCCCGGGGGCCGGGCGGCATAGATGGATAGTTAAGCAATGGAACACAACTATCGCCTCACAGCGGTGCTTGGTGCATGCCCCATGGGAGCCTCTGCTTTTCTGTCCCACCAGCTACATTCTTCACCCAACTCAGTGTAGCATTACCCTCCCACCTCAGGAACTCCCCCCCCCTCCCATCCCGCCCCCCCCAACTGCTGCTGTTGCGGGCCCCTCCAGTGGTCCCTAACTCTAATTCGTGCCAGCTATCCGGGGTACATCTATTGTCCTCAGCCTCAAGGAACTCCGTTCTCCTCACGCTCCCGTTCCGCCCGCTCGAGCCGGCAATCCTGCAGGGCCTGCTCGATCTGCTCCCATGCCCTTACCCACTCCAGCCCCGCTTCATTGTCCGTCCTAATCGCTTGGCGCCTTCTGACTTCACTCTCACATCCAGACCATTTTAATAACTCGGAGATCCACCGCCCGATCGATGGGCCCTCCCGGGACTTCCAGTGCCACGTAATCTCTCTCTGGGCCAACATAAGCCCCAAGTCTATAAATTTACTCGTCACTTTTGTCTTTGCTGTGTGAGGGAACCAGAGCAGCAGGCACGCCCCCATATCAAACTCGACCTCCCTATCCGTCGCAGCATTCAAGATCTCTCCCACCTCAGCCCAATACGACCCGAGCTTCGGGCACCCCCACAGCATATGCTCTAGTTCAGCTCCCAGTGTGAAGCAGCGCGGGCAAGCAGCCTCCTGCACCTTAAAGTGCCGGCTAATCTTTCCCGGGGTCAAATACGCCCTGTGAACGATGAAGAAGTGCACCTGCTGAAAGCGGGCATTCCCGCTACCCTTCCATGTCCTCCGCATGATGTGGCTCCAGATCGTGTCCGGAATGGGTTTACCTATGCTTTCCTCCCACCGCTCCTTCAGTGCCGCAAGCGGCTCCAACCCCTCCTGCAGCAGTCTAGCCTGTAGGCATGTCACCGCCTTGATCGTGCCCGCCGCCATTGCCACGTACTGGCAGGTTAGCGCCACAGTGGGCTCCTCGAGCCCCTTCCTCCAGTGTTTCTGTATTGCCGCGCTCACCGCCGCGTGCAGGAGATAACTCCCATCTGGGAGGCCAAACTGCTCCTGCAGAGCCCCGAAGGGGGCCAGCGCCCCATCTATATAGAGGTCCCCCACCATCTGCAACCCCAGCTCCTCCCACTCCGCTAGCGGGGACCAATCGCCTCCATGCGGCAGCGCAGTCAGCACTCACTCTATTGTCTGTAATGACTTTCTTCGGTAGCCTTTCCTCTGTAATCAAGAAACTTAACATTCTCTGCACTAGCACTGTTCACGAATGCCACTTCAGGCCACTTAGAAAAGTAATCAATGGCTACTAAGACATACTAAGATTCTCCACTCAATAGACACTATGATGTCCTCACATAATACCTCCCAAGCCATTTCAGGAAAAGTACAGGAAATAATTGTGACCGTAATTGCACTTGTGGCTTATCTGCATCCATGCATAACTCCGTCACATACAAGTCTCTCTAGTTTAGCATCAATGCCAGGCCACCAATAATTTTCTTTAATCCACATTTTACTTTTGACGATACCCAAGTGCCCATCATGGCACAATTTTATGATGGACTTCAACTCCTTGGGGGGGAACAAGCTTCACCCCTCTCATGACATTTTCATGCATAACTGTGAGTTCACTACGAACCTTTGAAAAATTTCTGCAACAATTATCCAACCATTTTTATATGGTCCGCCTTCTATAACAAATTCCTTCACCTTCTCCAAGGTGACATCCTGTTCACTTGCCTTAAGCCATTCCTCTTCTGAAATGGCAACGATCCTATCATCACCCATCGAAGCTACACACACTTACTTAAGTCATCAGTGACCATCTCTTCTAATGGTAATGGTAGTCTACTAAGGCAGTCGGCCACTTTGTTCTTAATATCTCCGAGGTACCTCAAGGTGTATCTATAATCTAACAGGCGTACCATCATTCTCGCAATTCTAGGTGTGGCGTTACATAAACCTTCTGAGGACAACTTCCATAAGTAAAGGGTTTTGATTACATCGTACCTCCACTATTACCCCCACACACAAGTTCTGAAATGCTCCAGACTCTACACAGTGGCCAGCGCTTCCCTTTCTATAACCAAATAGCGCTCTTCTGCTGGCGATAAGGCCCTTGGTGAAAACCCCACTGTGTTCACTCCCTCTGGATTCCTTCTGAGACAGCACCTATAAGCGTATTGCTTGCATCGGTATTCAAGATGCAATCCAACTTTGGATAAAAACCTTGCAAACTCCCAGTCATACAAATGCTGTCTTCGATCTGTTGAAAATCTCCCTGTAAGGTGTCTGACCAAACAAACTTGAATTTGTTTTTCAAAAGCTGGCATAAATGATAAGTCTTCTTTGAAATGGTCTTTATGAACTTTCCATATAATTCTACCAGCCTCATGAAGAACTAGAGCTCATCCTTATTAGGTGTTGCTAAGACCTCCTTAAGAGCACTAAGGAGTTTTTTTGCTTTGTTTGATCCCCGCTGATGCGACCTCATCTCCTAGGTAGTTTAATGCTTTCACCGCAAATTTACATTTAGCCAGCTCGTAAGCCCATACTCGCAAAGAATTTCCATTACCACTCGCAACCTGCAGTCATGCTGGTCCTTGTTATTGCCCTTGACTGAAATGTAATCCTGCAAAAATACAATGCCCACTTTGTTTTTAAACAATGTGTGCTTTCGTTTTTGGAAACCTGCAGCCACTGACGCGAGGCCGAACAGCATACGTACAAACTGATAGCATCCTTGCAGGGGTCATAAATGTGGTTAGAGGTTTACTTTCCTCATGAAGCTTTACCTGGTGTTAAGCAGAAGATAAATCAGTTGAAGAAAACTTTTCCCTGCCCTTAGTCACTGTCAAAAGCTTGTTAATTTTAGGTAACTGAAATCTCTCAATCACAATGTTACTGTTGAGGAACCTGAAATCCACACACAAGCGGATCTTCCCAGCGACTGGCCACCAACAATGGGAAGAGCCACTCAAAGGCCCCTGCAAGAGCAGTTTTTCAATCTCGTTGTCCACTTCTTCCCTCAGAATCCACAGAATCTCTCTGACTTTTTGTACTTTGGGGATGGCATTTTTCTTGAGTGCAATTATGTGCGAAAACGCTTTGAGTGTGCCGATCTTCCCCGTAAACACATAAAAAAAAAAATAATAATAATAAGCTAACCCGCATTGTTCATGACTCCCGACCACTGATACCTGTTCCTCACTGTTTGGGTCCATAATTATGTTTAGGGGTCTCTAGTGAACCCAACCAAGAACTGAAGGCCCCTCTCCTGCCACATAAAGTTTGCATATTGCTTTCCTCCCTTTAAACTCATATGACAACTTCCTAAACCCAGTCATAGGAATAGGATCTCCTGTAAAACTCTCAGGGGCAACATCAGGTGAAGATAGGGAGTTCCCTAAAACTTCTGCAAAGTTTACCTTCCACCCCCACTTGTCCACAATCGTGTAGGGAGAACCAGAGTCTGCCACAATTTAAATTTCAACTCCACCGATCTTCATGTCTCACACTGGTTTTGACCTCTAATGTTTGTGAAGGAGATTGACATCACTATCGTCCATATGTTACTTTGATACCGAGTACATATTCATTGTCTTTGTGGATTGGCTCCGATTCAGACCCTTCCAAGCCAGAATCTGAGTCCAACTCCTCCTGCACTCTACCTACAGTTTTGCCTGCTTTACCCTTTCTACACTCTATAGAAAAATGCCCTTTGATTCAACACGCTTTACATTTTTGGTCTTTTGCGGGACATTTTTTGCTGTAGGACAAGTGGTCTCTACTCCCACACTTGTAGCATCTCTCTCCTTATTTTTACTCATGCTCTTTTTGGTATCATCCTGAACCGTGGATTGGTCTCTTGAGTTTAACTTTACAAACCACATCCTTAGACTCTTCCTTTGAAGTTGCCCCAGCCGTTTTTGCATACTTATTCGAAATCTCAGCTCTCTTAATAACTGCAATCACATCCGCTAAAGGTGCCTCCCCATATATCCACAACTTTTCCTGGATATACTTGTTATTGACATACTTGATGATCTGGTCACAAATAAGCCCATCATGTAAAGTCCCACACCTACATGCAAGGGCAAGCCTTTTAAGGGCTCAGACATTGACTTCCACTGGCTCCAGTTTGTTCTGTTTTCTCATGAGAAAATTGTGCCTGTCGGTCGCCATCCACAGAGATGTAGAATAATATTTAGCCATATGCTTGCTGAAATAACATCAGTCACCTGAACTACGAGTTTTTTTTCCTCCATGGCATTGTACACTATGAGCACTTGAGGACCTTTCACGTATGAGTATTTTATTTTTCCTCAATTGTGACAACTCCTCATCTTCAATGGTATCAATATTATCGAGAAAATACTCTTTCCACTCGTGTGATATAATGACTTGATCACCTGAGGAAGTTGAAAAGGGTTTTGGTGGTGTCAGCGAAAAAATATGAGAAGCACACATGACTCCAACAGATTACCCCCAATCTAACACCATACGCGTACTATGGGTAGCAAATTGTCACACAAAATACCAATACTAAAGGTTTACAAATGATAACTAGGTATGAATGGCAAACACACCTGTGTCCTATTTAGGGGGATATCACTTCAGAAATGCCCCCATAATAAGTTCTCCACTGAATGAAATAAATCCATTTGTACAGTGCTGATGCTCTGCGCGCTGTTGCGCGTACTCTCTCTGCCACTGTGGAGGTAGAATCTACAATGCACTGCACACTAGCATGATAACTCCCAGCAGTGCCAATGATGTGCGTAAAAGTTGTATAACCCAAGATTTCACGCTCGAAGGCGCTATAAGCAGCTTGCCAATGATTTGCGCAATATGCAGTGCCAAAGATGTGCACAAAATTTGTATAACCCAAGACTTCATGCTGAAGGTGCCGTACGCAACTGTGCATTGACTTTGTCACAATACGAAAGGGTACTGTACTCAATGCGCCCCCTAAATCCATGATCAAGGCTGATAACGATGGCAACAAATTCAATTATATGTACTCCCAGCCCAAGTAGAGTTTAGACCCTTGTGCTAGTAGCGTTATTAATTCCTTAGTTGATTACAGACTACGTTGGCAATAATTCCAATAAAGCAAAGTACTCGCTGCCCAACTTGAGTGTAGACCGCTCTGGGCCAGCAAGAGTTGCCACTCCTTAGACTTGCCAGCACATCCTTTGAAAAATCGGTTGCGCTACATTCAGCACGCATTGACACAATCCCTGTGTAGTGTATGTGGCTGCCTGCAACCCCAATCTAAAATGGAGGTCATGTTGCGTTGCACGTAAGAGTTGCGTGTCAACGGTTTCCTAGCAACCAACGTACTGGAATGTAAGTGCTTCAGTGCGCACTTGGAGCCCTTCTCGGTGTGTTCACAAATTATGCAATGTGTTGGTGTGTGTTGTCCTTTAACACTTCCTCTGAGTGTCTCCAGACTCTATCGGGGTACCAGTTTCCTTCTCTTTCCTCCTGTATATTGCAGTTCCGTTTCACTCAAACATTTTTCAGAGTGCTGAAATTCTGGGTACATAAAGCCAGCTCGTCGCCAAATGTATTAAGTAATTGCTGCAGAGACAACAAGGTAGGTCAACTTCTTTATTTAAGTAAATGCAGGAGGAAAGACCAATACGTCCTCTTGCGTTATAAGTCCCTCTGTAACTACCCCAACTCCCACACTAAACCAACATTCCTTTATTCTTATAACAACCATGCGCTGTGCATAGTGATACTGGTGCCAGCGCATGGTTAAAGATAAACACAACAATTTTTCTGTTTCTCTTAAAGAAAATTGTCTTGGTAGCGCAAGAATAGAAAGCTTTTTGGCCACATCTCAGTCTCATGTGAGACGTATCGAATTTTAACCTTTCTCAAGTGCGGACACCGTAAGATATAGTAGCTTGGCTAAAGTAAATGGCATATTTTATGTCAAAATATTCGTTCCGCAGTACAGTATAGGAACCTAGATTGTAACTGCTCGGAGAGAACTGACGAAGGTGGGAGTCATGGGGCAAGGACATCTTGAGAGACTCTTGAAGTGAACTTGCTGCTCCAAGCTTCATTTTTAATTTGAAAGAATACTAGTTTGTGACACAGAGTTGCGTGGGTTGAAGTGAACTGCTGCACAGTTACACTGTTCAATTTTAATCTACTGTAGGAATACAGCAAGTTAGTCCCAAAACAAACCAAGCACAGTGCTTAGGTTCAGTTTCATATGAACAGTTCTCTTTCTGCAGAGGTTTTGTCGATTTTATTTATTTAGTTATGTTATCCCCCTTGCTAAGAGGCTTGAGAAAACCGATAAGGGACCTTTGGTACCTGTGGTATACTCAACACACCAGTGCATCCAAATGATATGTAAAGAACAACTCAAGTCCGCGACCGGGTCGCACGTCTTTGAGTCAGATTGCTCGTCAACTCACTTAACATTCTAAGATAAGGGAAGAGAACATGACAGGGGTGTGGGATTTAATAAAATATCTACTTGTCCATGGGGCAGGTTGCTTCATAAATTTACTTGTCCTGTAACAAAATCTGCTTGTCCCTTTGGTGTCCTGTAGTGCGGCAACAAATTATGGCAGCAGTCTCCTTATACAAGAGCTCTGATATAGCCTCTCTGATTATGCCAGGGCACATACCATAGAAGTGTTTGAATATTTGCAATCCCCTTATGTTGCCATGTTTCTGCAGATCTACATACTAAGGCTGAAGGTAGTGGTAAGCAATAGTTCTAGGGTTAGAATGCCCTTTTAAGTCAGTGCAAACCTACTAACTTGCATGTTTTAAGGGTTTTCAACAACTCTTCTCTAATCTTTTCTCATACTGAGAAATGTTGGAAATTTACTCCTGACAATGGCAGACGTAAACCTTCTTCTAGAGTTGAGGAAAAAAGTGGTTGGAGCGAAAGTGAATTTGCAAACACAGATTTTCGCATGAGCAAATCTACAAATGTACCTTTGCTCATGCTAAAATGCAGTTCAGGAATATTTTCTAGGAGTACTATTTCTTGTCCTACTTCTGTAAATTCTTGGGAAGTTACGAAAGCCGTATAGCTGCACTTAATGTAAGGACCTATACCATGGGTGCACTTTTGAGACTTTCTTGAATAATTGGGCCCCTAATTTGGTCTAGCGTTGACCATGGCCTTTTGTGTTTAGTAAAATTCATTCTCCCTAACTTTTCTCTTTTTCTCTTTCTCTTTCTCTTTCTCTTTCTCTTTCTCTTTCTCTCTCTTTCTCTCTCTCTTTCTCTCTCTCTTTTTCTCTGTCTCTCTTTCTCTCTCTTTCTCTCTCTCTTTCTCTCTCTTTCTCTCTTTCTCTCTCTCTCTTTCTCTCTTTCTCTCTCTCTCTCTTTCTCTCTCTCTCTCTCTCTCTCTCTCTCTTTCTCTCTTTCTCTCTTTCTCTCTTCTCTCTCTTCTCTCTCTCCCTCCCTCTCTCCCTCCCATGTTTGTTATAATGGTGAGGGCCCGGCAGCTCCCACAATAAGGTTTTACAAAAACCATGTCAAAACAATTCACACATTGACAAAACTAAAAAGGTGACCATCAATTTCAGACTGCTGGCTTTGCCAATGCTTGTTTATTTTCGTTTACCATAATTTTATTGAAACTGGTTACACTGATTTTCCATTATGAATATTTTTGGGAAATACTTGCAAGCATCAACACATGTTACTAAATGATGCTCAAAGAAATGGAACCTGAAATTGTACAATAGTTTAGCAAAATGTTTTTTTTCCTGCTTTCATTTTTTGTGAACATTTTATTTTGAAAGCAAACAATCCTCAATCAAACGGCTATAGGAATTCCACATCCCTGCATGGTATGGTTTTTAAGTTTGCTAGGTTGATGTGGGCAAAAGGTATGTATAAAGCATATGTTGACCCGTACCACAGAGACATGTTTTTAAGTTTTGTGGGTTTCATTGGAGAACAACGGGCATCTGGCCGTGGTCAGCAATGTGACTTGAGCTTCTGGAGTTGTAATCTCCTAGATCAATAAGTGTGCGTTGAAGAGCTGGCACTACCCAGTAAATCATTTGGCACAAGCATAAAAGTAATCTGAGCACATTTATTCTGCAACAGCTTAGATGAGGTATAGATCTCAAGAATTAACTGCCTTGCTCTCATACAGAATGTCTGCTTCGAAATGGAGTAAGACATTCTGTATGATCCACGTATGGTTATGCTCTTAAAGCAAGATGAATGCAGCACACTTCACCAAAGGTTTGGACAGTTCTGCTTTCTTTAGGCTGCCATGTGGCCCTAAATTGCATTAGAACATTACTATGATGGACGCTCAATTGAAGAAAATAAAGTGGCTCAGGACTAATGGCTTGTATAAGACTTCTGCTCCAGCATGCCAATGTTTCTTGCGGTTTCTTCTTTGTAATTTAGAACATTCTACCCTCAGTGGGTGGAATACTCTAATAGCCTTATAGCCCTTCTGCCTCTGGCTATACTGGTTGTTAAAGGCCCTCTCCCTTGTTATAAGTCCGCGCTGGTGGCCTATAACTTGATTTCAGGGCTGTTATTAACCGGAATACTCCTTGGCAGTGGGCTATATTATGGCCCTATATTTCTTCATGCTAGAATTTGCTTTAAGCCTTTACAAAACCAGTGTTCTAGTTTGAGACCAGGGTCGTCACACAAATGATTAGTGTCACTCAAGTCAGAGGTGAGTTTCCTTTGACCCTTAGGTTGCAGCCACAACCTGTAAATTCCTCATGGGTCTCTAGTCTCCCTCCAATTGTGAATAACTGCCAGACTTCATCTATTACACAGATCCCAACATTTCATGCATGATCACTTTTAGCATTTTATCACATGCACACTCGGCCCATATATTATAGACACATCATGTCACTACACCATCCACTCTTATTATGCATTAGATAGATGTCAGATAGATGCAATAGTCATTCAGGACAAACTCTACTCTCCTCCATAGCTTTAACAAACAGCTACCCCTACTCGCAACAACAATACTCTTGGACACACTCTCACAGACATAAAAGTGTAACGCAGTACTCCACCACGCCCAACATCCAGTCCCACTAGCTCGTAAAACCGTCATGGCCAAGTAGCAGGGAAAGAAAGCTCTGAATTTGCTCACAGCACCATGTGTTCTCGATGCTGCATAACCATCGGGCGAAATGTCCCCTATACGAAATGACTGATCCGAGTATGCTCTGAATGGACGCCTGACGAGCACAATACTCAAACACCGTTGCAGTCCAAAACTGCCTCCCCAATACCAGGCTTTACACTGGGCCAACGCCCTAAGGCTCAAGTGTAGTGAAGCACCAATTTACTAGACTCTACAACTTAGCCGTTGTAAAGCCACACTGCGCTCTGTTCATGCACATCAAAACAATACACCTGCAGCAAAAGCCGGCAGCCACCAATGTACTCTTGCTCCCATACCGCACATTTGTCAAACTTCTCATTCCTACAGTGAGTGGTCCCTGAGTATATAGAAGACTTTCCCACAATACCCAATGATGATGCCCTTCTCAAAGCTTCTTTTCGTGTCAGTGTACACCTCTTCCCAATTTTGCACACAAGTACATGTATAACCAGTACTGATTCCTAAATGGCATGCAGAACGGTACTACCATCCTTTTTTCTAATTTACCTTGGAGACACTTTCACATAGTATCTAAATGTAAAGCACTTGAGGGGCATCCAGAGCATGATGACTATAATAATGCAATGGTAAGTTTGGAAGACCGTTTTAAACCAACTGCAAGTGAAACGTTAGATACCATTTCTTTACAAGACTGCAGAGAAAGTTTGGAACTTTTGACAAAATGCGAATTGCTGTGAGAAGTTCATCTAACACTTACAATTTAGGAGCAACTAAAGATAAAATAAGAGATTAGCGAAGGTAATGGGAGATCCCAGGTTGGAAGAAATGATAAGGACCACAAATGTCATATAACAATGTGTGCTTTGGTTCAAGGAGTTGAACGAGGACATACAAGATAGAAGAGAAAGTTTAGTTTATATTAATACTAAAACGAGAATGAGGCATCAAGGCATCACAAAAATGAACCCAAATTAATACGTTATAGATGTGGTAGTTCTTTTCATATGGCAACATACAAAGGGAGCCCTTCAATTAACAAGGAGTGCAATATCTGTTGCCGTCACTTGCACACTTTTCAGTCTGTGGGGTTGGAAAATGTGGATATAAGATCGGAGTTGCACAAGTCTATAAGGAAATTCCACCCTACTTGGAAAAAGTGGAATTCAATTAACATAGGAACATGATCCTGTTTGTTCAGACAGTGAATTGAATGGACAGTGAAGAAGCTACCAATACAGCAACGTGTATACTACTAGTGTGAATATATTATTTATGGCAGATTCTGTTCAAAGATCTGCTTAATGTGCGGTAGGATCTCGTAGATTCTTATTGCTCCAGTCTGAGGAGGATCCGATATGCCACAGTGTTTTTTTTTTTTTTTTTCCTGGAAAGTCATTTACTCTTTTAATATTTCAAGATAAATACAATAAAAGAAAAAAGCAACTTAACTGCATTTTTTATTTTTATTTTCAGTCTGATGACAAAGGCCTCGAGTGAAAAATCTGTTAACTGCCCCCCCCCCCCCCCCATTTGTGCCATTCTGTACCTGCTATGCCGCATACACCGAGCAATCCGACTACCTGCCTAGCTCAAAAGCAGGTTCGGACACCATTAAGGTTACAAAATGTAGCCAACAAATTTGGCATAGAGTACAACAGAGGTAATACAGTTCGTTGCACACAGCCATCAGATTTTTTTGGGGGAGGGGCCAGGGAACTGGGCATGGGCAAACTAACTGGCATTTTTAAATCACTTGTGTATTTGTAGGCCACGGATTACACTGAATATTTTAATCCAAATTCAATTATAAATCAGTTTCATTCCATAGTTTATCCTTCTTCCTTACATATTAGAAAGACTTCTTGCCAACATCTTAGAAAGACTTCTTGCCAACATCTTAGTACGGTAGTTTAAGTAATACAAATTTAAACATTGTTCAGCTAAAGTTACCTTCTGCCTCAGGTGCCATTTATCATTTTTAAACTAAAAGCCCAATACTCCCATCTGTCCATGTGAACAAGTACATTATAATCCGGAAAATACTGTAAAACATCCACGAATGACACTTGATCTGGTTTCTTGGACCCACAAGCTGACACCTACAGGAATAGTAAAGGTACAACTTTCAAGATTTCATAATAAATTAAAACCTCAGTGATTTCGAAACTGCCAGTTAACCTGCAACACTATTCAAGGATCCAGCTCTATTTTGAAACAATCCAAAAGGAAATGAGGTTGTTTGTGAAGGCCATAGCTTTGGTGACAATCTGAACCAAATTCTTTAGATCCTTTTTTCTGGACTGCGCTGTTGACTCCAAGTGGGCGATTATTTGGTCATGGCCTTGATAGCAACAGCACATTCCTC
This sequence comes from Triturus cristatus, assembly GCF_964204655.1. Lineage (NCBI taxonomy): Eukaryota > Metazoa > Chordata > Amphibia > Caudata > Salamandridae > Triturus > Triturus cristatus. Next base: position 840,870,887 of record NC_140580.1, on the reverse strand, counting down.
CTGCATGGCGCACAAGACAGAGACCATAATCTCTTCTCCCGCCTCATATTTTGACTCAATCTCCTTTCCAAGGTCACCTTCGGGTACCTTCAGATCGTCACGAACATCACCGGTATCAGTAAGAAGAGACAGGTAATTGTCACAAATACCAATAAGTTGGTAATCTTGTCTTTTGATATTTGGAACATCCATGTTGTGAGTGGAAGGGCAGATATCTTCATATTTCTTACCACTGAATATATCAATTTCAACAAGGTGAACCTTGGCATGTCCGTGCTTGCCAGTTTTGGAAGTTGACATTTCAACGATCTTGCAGGGACGTCCCTTCAGTACCACAAACCCATTTTTGCGCAGTGCAGAGCACTGCATAGGGAAAGTGGTGGAAGACCCAGCATCTCCAGTGGTGAAGTCAATGTCATCAGCCATGGCGAGGAGTTTGTACCAGTACTTCCAACAAAAAAAGGCGATATGCCACAGTGTTAGTGTAGAGTATTCTACCTCCTGTTTCTCTCCTGCTGAGAGCGAACCTGCTATTGCAGCCCAATGAACATGCCCCCCCACAACAGTCCCTAGACACTGCGGTTACACTTATGGCGTTTGAGCAGTACCAGCTACACTACTTTTGCTTTCCCTATGAGGAAAGGTTATCCTGCCACCAAATCTATCTGTGGAAATTGCTGGAGCATATTTATACAGTGGTGTGAGTAAGAAGGCATTAATCCCTTTACATCTCGCTTTCCCACGTTTTGAGATGTGCATTGTTCCTTGCTTAACAGGGTGTACATTGGTACCAGTTATAAGCAACCTGGCTGCTTTGACTGCATTTGTCTTCCTGACCAACTTTCCCTGCTTAAATAGCAACTAGTGGTGTTTTTTTCTGAAACAATTTTTACTTGTTCCATCCTATGCTATTTATTGTTCCCTATTTGGGGTTTGAGACTTGTTTTGACTTTCTTTATAGCATCTCCTTTCAAGCTGATGCATAGTTGCCTGTTTGACTACTTACTCTCAAAACGGTTTGGTTGGTTTCGTTAGTTACTTTGACCACCAGAGTTTATTTTCAGACCTGTTTGGTTCATCTATTCTCTCCACAGTTTTCTGTCTGCATAAGTTGGTCATTTTCACCTCCCCCTCTTCCTTACGCGAGGTAGTTTATGGATTGGATATGGGAAATCTCTATTACCCATCAATCTTTCTTCCCTTCGCATCTTACAAGGAGCGGCGGCTATATTGGCTGAATCCCTGGAATGTGGTGTTGTACTACATCGATAGCATGCAACAGGACCAAGTTCCTTACTAGATCTTTATGGGCTTCACAGAGGCTAAAAAGGTCAAAGCAGTAATTTAACACACCATTTGACATTGTCATTCTTTGTATTAAGGTCTGCTATCACCACGCGAAGAAGAATCCTCTGGAGGCCTTGTGGACTCATTCCTCCAGGGCCATAGCAGCTTCCACGGCTCTTTCCAGAGCAGTCGCAGTTGGGACATCTGCTAGGCAGTTACCTTATCATCCAAGTATATTTATGTACATCACTACTGCCTAACATCTCAGCCGCATAGTGATAGGTACTTTCCACTGGCTAAATGTTGAGTGTCAAAGAAATGACCCCCCCGCCGTAAGTGAACGCGTAGTCCAATCCTAAGAGGCTATCATGTCTGGCCGATAGGTGGGTGTATTGGCTCTCAGTCTTACGTTGTAGCCTCCAGCGGTCCACCAGCCCCCTGGAGTCCGTAAAGGACCGGAGGGGTGTTCCGCTCCAAGGCTCGTCCTTCCCCAGCCATCTGTCCCATTCCACAGACATCACATCATTCAAGTCCCCACCTAGGATCAGGGAGCCCACTGGCATATCCAAGAGTGAATCACCAAGTGTCTTGCCCTGTATGTTGAGAGGCGCATATAAGGATCCCAAGTTAATAGTACGACCCTTCCATAGGCCCGTTTGGAGCCCGTATCTGCCACGGGGTCATGCCACGTCTTGCCTGGTGTAACGGGTGTTGTGGACCTTAGTAAGATATTAGTTCCTCGTGATCCTGAGGTGTAGCCCGCATGTGCAACCAAGGTGTATCCCCCATCTTTCCTGGGCCTTTCAATGCTGACCTTTTAAGTGTTTTTCTTGTAGGAGGGCGAGGTCGGGGGCCTGGCGTTTGATGTTCTGTAGCACCAATGTGCGTTTTATTTTTGATCCCAGACGTTAACATTCCAGGACATAATTTTTAACATCGTGTGAGTACATGTCCTCATTCTGTGCTAGTTTGGTTGATACCTTCAGTTGCCGTTGATTTCCACCTCCTGTTGTCTGGTCGTCCCCACCCCTAGCCATTCCTGTGATTCACTGTTTTGCTGAAAGCATTGCAACTACCAGTAAACCAATCTTAAACTGAACTATCCCCTGACCACCTGCTACCCTGCCCTGTGGGTCTGAAACTCCCCTCCCCCCCCCCCCACCCCCCCCGCCCAATTTGCAGAGCGCCTCTCGCCCTCAAATAGAATTTGAACTTCAGTGGTAGTCCGCTCAGCCCACCAAATCTTGGGAGGCCAAAGTGACCCGCAGATAGGTGAAAATGACCCCAGTAACATCAGCTATGGTCCCGAGCGGCTGGGGGAAAAAAATGTGCCAGCGACTACTGCAGCCCGGCTGTCCTCCAAACCCCTCACTTAGTCCGGTCGACTAAGTCACTTTTGAGGCCTCGGCCCGCAGACTGTTGCGTCTTGGTGAGTCTCTGCTGTGGTTTCTCTAGGGGTAGTTTTTCCTGGGACCCCGTAGTCCTAACCGCTCCGCTGTCCCACATCCCTCTAACCAGTCCCAAGCCTCTGCGGGTGAGGTAACCAGGATTTCCCCTATTTTATTTTTTCTCCCATAGTCCGCCTTGACCTCATCAAAGCCGCGTCTTTGTTTTTGTGCTTGCAAAGTAAAGTTGGGAAAAGAAGCGCACAGTGACATCTTCACATTTCAGGTCTCCCTGAGATCGCCCCGTCTGCAGAATTGCGTCTCTGTCCCAATGATTAAAGATCCTAGCGATGATAGTACGTGTGGGGGGCTTCAGCGGCGCACCAGTGCCCTATGCGCCCTTTCAACTGAATAAAATTTTGAGACGCTTGGGACGAAGAAAGGTATTTATCAAGTCCTCAACAAAGAGGCCCTCCGGCAGCCCCGGGATTCCGTGGTCTTCACCATGTCCGACATCTTTTGAAAGTCTGCGCGCAGGAGCCCCACGTCAATCGTGAGGCATCCATTTTTGACTCGAGGGAGGACTTAAGGTCATGAATGGAAACTACCGGCTCTCTGGGCTGTCCTGTCTCTTTCGCATGTTGTCTGGGAACTGCAAATTTATCCATCTTGTTGATCTGGAACAGCGTTTGGCCTTTGGGCTTCACCATATCTCTGGGTTCCCGGGTGCATCCATCAGGGCTGCAGCGGACACCTAGATGGTGTGTGGTCATGTCTGTCCCATTGGTATGCCTTCCTACGACCGAGGCCTCCAAGCATCACGCTCTCCCCAGAACAAAGTCCCTCAGGCAGCTCCCGCAGTCCCAGGGCCACACTCCAGCCCTCCACGATGCTCCTTAGTCGCGTGGCGCAGGGGCACCACCAAGGGTCAGTTCCCTGCGGAACACTGGTGGGTCATGCAGGTCTCCCCCACGATCATGCCCCCCTTCCCGGGAACCAGGGGTCCCTAATCACCGGAGGTGGGGGGGGGGGGGGACGACTTCGTGCTGCAATCCTGGCTCTGTTAATTAGATACCGCCAGTGCTTTTAGTGAGGTTGATGTGTAAGCCTCACGAGGAGCAAGTCAATCTTTGGGTCCACGCTGTTGCTTTCCAAGGGAGGGAGGAGGACACGGAGCAGATTTACTCTGGTAGTGTCTGGAGAGCTTCTCGTGCTCCATATCACACCCCGGCTGCTGCTGCCCTCACGGCTGTTGGCCGCACCTGGGGGGAGGGGGGGGTGAGGGGGACGTGGACGTGTCACACTGCAGTGTTAAAGGCCCTGGGCGCGTGCCCTCATGCTATCGAGTGGTGGGGGGCAAGTGCCCTTTTTTCTGCTCACTCTACTCCCAGAAGAGCTAGCTGCCCGCAGTGCTGGCGGGGGGTGGGGAGGGGAATGGGGCGACAGAGAGGTGTAGCGCCACCCCCTCCTCGTCCTGAACCAGGCGATCATAAGTTGCTCCCGCGGCCCGATCTATCAAAGGGCGCAACCGGTGACCCTCAGCCACACTGCCTCTGTCTGGGCCCCGGCTGTATGCCCTACTGCATCCGGGGATGCTTCCTCGCTGGCTCTTTCGGGGAGTGGCGCAGGCCCACGATCTGCTATTGGGCCCGGAGCAGTACTCCCGCCAATTAGCCTCAGGATGCCTGGAGTTCCCTGCTCACCTCCATAACTCCGACTCCCTGCAGGCCTCCTCGGGTGTCCACGCTGACTCTGGTCAACCTCTTCCTCGCTACGAGGATCAGCCATGCTGTCTTACTCCAGGGTGGGGTGCTCCGGATTGTGCTAGTCGGGGGCACGTAGGTACCCCCCGAACCCGTAGGTACTGCAGTGCTGGTTGGTACAGATTAAGAGGATGGATGGCGGATCTACACAGAGAGGTTCATCGAAGCTCCACTAAACTGCACCCATCTTGGCTGGAACCAAGCCATGCGCCCCAGTTATTAAAGAAACAAGGATGTGTGTATGTGTGTGTATATATATATATATATATATATATATGTGTATATATATATATATATACATATATAAAATACGCAATTTCGCTAAAGATCCAACAGATCTCAAGGTGAGATCTGATTGGCTGACAGCACTTTACCCAGGAAGTGTTAGCAGCCATCTTGCAGCTCTGACGCCAACTAGCCCACCAGGTACCTTCAGTATGCACCAGGGGGCTGCGTTGCAGAGAGGTGTTCAGAGGCCACGCCCCTTTTTACCACACACTGCAACGCAGCTCTGTGGCGCTTACTGGAGGTACCTGGTGGGCTAGTTGGCCCCTAGGGGACCTCTGGATTGAAGAGGAATTAATTCCCCAACTGAAAACGCGCCACAGGGTGCGCGAACCTCGACGATTTAAAAAAAAAAATATATATATATATGCTTTTTTTGGCCCTGGGGTCCTTGTGGGACCCCCTGAGCAGGCCTAGGGGGTCAGAGTGTTTCTGCCCTGCCCCCTTTTTGCGTTTTTCGCGTTTCTTTTGCTGATTTCGTGTGCCTCGGTTCTACCGAGGCACAAGATGGCTGCCAACTCTTCCTGATTTGGAGTGTTGACAGCCAATTAGAATACAGCTCGTGCACGGCAGGGTGTGCTTAGGGTACGCGGATCCTCCGAGGCCATAGATATATATGTACTTTTAAATGTCATTTTCTCAGGAACTACTGAACGGGTTTACACCATTTAAGCAAAAGGCACGAGTCTGAACTAAGGACTACCTCTTTGCTAAATTTAGTGTAATTCCGTTCAGCAGTTCAGGCTGTAGCTGCGGCTAAAGGTCCTATGGGAAAATGCATGGGAAAAACTAGTTTTGGGACCCCCCCTTTTTTTCTCGGCCCCCACTTGACGAATCACCGTGAAACTTTCAATATAGGAGCGGACCGGAGCTGGCCAAAAGTTTTGAAAATTTTGCGAAGATTCGTCAATCGGCGCCAAAGTTATTCCAAATAGAATGTTGCGGATTTCCTATAGATAATAGGTCCTAACTATATCTACCTACTGGCGACCGCCAGTAGGTAATATATATTAATTTGGTGATGCCTCGGTGTCTCCTAGGGCCGTTCATTTCTTGAAACATATTCATTACTAGTATACTTATTTTTCCATTTTGCAAAACAAATTCTAAAATGACTACTTATGCGTGTGTATGCATGAATTCTCACAAATGGCAGCGTTTTGAAAAAAAAAAGTTTAGTTATATGGTTTTTATGGATGTCCATGGGAGCTCAGGTGACCACCTAACTCCATGACATCATGGACACGGTTTTTAGTTCTGATGTTTTCAACTACAAATCATTGTCATCATGTGTCTAAATAGTTTAAAGGACGCAAACCAAGATTACCACACCCAGAATGCTTTGTACTCCCGCACAAAATTTCAGAACTGAAAATTGTCAGTAATGACAAGGGGTGAGGTGGTCATCCAGTGCTTATGCATAAACTTGCTGGCTTTTGAGTTTATTATTGAAACTTGGATATCCCTCGACTTCATTGGCTAGTTTGGATAGATGACTTCATAATGCCTTCCCAGGAGCTAAAATACCAGATCGCCTTCTCCTGGCCTATTTGTTTTTGAGTGAGAGTTGTTGGCATATATGATATTTCTGGGATCTTGAGAACTCGGAGGACGGATAGGTTGGTTTTGGATTTTGCGGTGCATTGTTCATGACAAAAACATGTTGAAGAGGGAGTTCCCATTGAAGATCTGAAAATAAAGGGTTCTGCAAAATGTAGTAATGTGGCTAATCCCACAGCACATAGTAACTGATGTGCATATTTTGCCTTTCACTCCCTTCAGGATTAGCCTGATGTAAATCAGGATTAGCCTTTGCTCGAGGCTTGTGCACATCTGCCATTTTTCCTAAAGTCTTCCATCCTCTGAATTTCTAATCATGATGAAGCATAGACTTCTAGAATGAGGCATTACATGAAATTATGAAGAGTAAAGCATTTGGATTGTCTGAGACACCACAGAATTTAACATGAGCCACAGCCTTATTTTATTTAATTATTTACATTTTATAGTAATTCAGACCACTTGTTTATTGCTACTATGCTTCAGGTTAGTTCACTTATTTGTGTGTAGGTATTTGTGCAGTGCATCACTGGCTAGGAAGTAACAGGGTGCTGAATCGATCGTTGATGGAGCATCAGGAGATGTTACTATTATGCGAGTTGATTGTGCTCCTTAAGTGTTTCATTTTTTTCTGAAATACATTATAGTTGGATTGGTTGTGTGCTAGATGAATATGCTGTTCTAATGCCTGGGAGCAAAGACGGAGAAGATTTGCTTTCTAGTTTGTTCTAGCCAAGAGGCAGCTGCCTTGAAAAATATAAATAAAAAAATATAAAAAATAAAAAATATATTTAGACATGGAGAGGCTTTGGACCAGCCCTCTAGATCCATTAGTTTTCTCACCTGTCATTTTGATTCCACCCGCCTCAGCATACTTAGTGGGTCAGTCCAGTTCATCCACTGAGAGCGAAGGCATTTTCCTGATCACAAGTGCCCACATGCCTAAAAAGTGTATTTCAGTGCCAGAGCTAATGAGAAAATACATTACTTCGTTCATGCTTTTTTAGGTCTCCCCTAGCGAAAGCAGCGCATGCGCTGCTCTCGCTATTGAGAGTACCTTTTGGAATCAATTCTGCGGAGCACTCGCATGCACGCGTCTGCATGGACAAACATGGCTGCTCTTGCCATCTGTCCATAGCAGACCGCATGCGCGTGTCCGTCGGACTGTGGACAGCCCGACTATCTTGCGATGCGTTCGTTGTCATAGCAACGAAAAAGCGAGCGTTCATTCTTTTACGGCCGCTTGAGTCCGCTGGTAGGGTCTGATCATTGACAAGGCTCACTCCTTCACACATGCTCACTTACTCCCACTCACATAGTCCTTCATTGGTGAGAATCTTGTCACCAGTTACCTCCCACGTACTTCGCTGAGCATTGACACAGAGCAGGCCAGCGTACATAAGAAGCCAAGGAATGACACGCCACAGTACAGAGAAGTAGTGAAGGCAGAAACACGCAGCGCCTCACTCGTGCTTTGTCCTGCCTCCTCTCATTGGGCTTACTGTTTGAATGGGTGAACCTGAGAGCAAATGAGATGAGAAGGAGGGATCTTTGAGGCTGGACTCACCATGATCGGGATCAGAGCGAGCCAGCTGCATGCCCATAACATGGGCATAATCTCCACTTTTGGCAACACACCTGCTTGCTGTTACTGCTATTTTATATAGGTACAAACTATTGAGGAAGGGGTTCTCGGACTCACGATCACAATAGTGCTGCTGGGCAATGCGCACTCCGGGCGCCTCTACGATCACGCAGTTGCCCCCCACGAGGGTCACGATCGCAGCAGTGCTGCAGGCAAAGGCACACTCCTTGCACCTCAGCGATCACGCTCCTGGCCCCCACGAGGGTCACGATCGCAGCACGTAACTCTGGCCAGTAGCGGTGATACTTCCTCACAGCTGATCACGGGCTGGCAGTGGTGACAGTAGGCACACAACGCTTCTCAGGTTCCTCACGGTCACAAGCAGACGATTACGGGGAAGCTCCTCTCTGGCACAAAGACACTCCCCCCCCCCCCCCCGGCAGTGAGTACACCCATCAACTGCAGTGAGTAGTTGTCAGTTACGTGGGGGAGTGAAAGGGGGGGGGGGGGGAGTACGGCGCCACTCACTCACACTGAGTTCAGAGACCCTAGAAGCACAGTAACAGCACACAGGTCTTCAGAGTGTTAGCAATGGGCTGTGCCCATCCCACCTCTAAAGGAATCTTCCATTGGTACGTGAAGCTCACACTCTGCCTCCCCCCCCCCACCCCCCCCCCATTGAAAAAGTGGAGACGGAAAAGACCATCCGCGTTGTATTTAGATTACTTTGTCACCAGATAAAATGCACCAGCGAAATTTAGAGTAGATGCAACAGAAGAGGGAGGGAAGCAGAGGAGGAAACAGGCAGCATCTCTCTCTTCCCCCTCTCACCTATCAACGCAGCGCTGGGCCTCTAGGCTCTGTTGAAGCGCCATTTGCGACTCTTCCTCACCCAGACGACAACACATTGCGTTTTTTGTGTCCGGTTCTGCGAGTGGCGCCTTACACAGTAAGTAATGCCCCTCGTTGCAGGTGCAGAATTGAGAGGACGTACACCTTTCTGTGCCAACCCCTTGATGCAGAGGGCACTACACTGCCCGTTTGAACCTGAGGCAATGATAGCCCTCTCTTTAGATATGCAGCAGGGCTGAATTATTCAAGCCCACCTGGGCAATACAATGATCTACCGCACCCAAGCCAACTGTACTTAAGGGCTGAGGCCAGGCGCATCAATAGACACAAGACACATCATGCTGTCCCCAGCTGAGCATCTCCTCCAATAAGTAGCTATGCACTGCCTCTCTGTGCCCTGATATGAGATCCCAGCATCCACTCACTGTAATGCCACAGATCAATCAGGTGTCAGCACGCTCTGCCGTCACGGAACGTGGTGACAAATTAAAACAAGCATTTGCAATGCAATAGGGCTCGCATTTCGCAAGTTTGAGCTATTGCCATTGTAAATGACAATTCCTCTTAAGTTTTTAAAACATAAATAAAAGGCATAGTCATTTACAATGTCAATAGCATTATCATTTACAATCCCAATAGCTCAAACTCGCGCAATTGCGAGACCTATTGCATTGCAAATGCTTCTTTTTTTAGTTCCATTCTTTTTCCTATGTCTTTCTGTGTTTACGATGTCTTCAGGTTACAGTAATTCAGAGGCAATACTACATTTACTTTGTGCCAATAAGAATTACATATTGCTGCGCTGGGCAGTACAACTAAAGGTTTTTATATCAGTTTTAAATACATCTGCCTTCTAGGAAGAACTTGTACTGTTCCATTAAAATGATGTGCAAGGTTTTTTTTATTTATTTATTTATTCATATTTCTATTGCAAGTATATTGCCACTGCATTTAGGCTGCAATATGTTAGTGGCATATGCTTGCAGTGAAAAACTAAAAATTGTTAACCATTACTACAATTTTCCAAGGCCTGGCCTTTGCCAATGCTTGTTTTTCTGTAGTTGGTATTTTCCTTCCCAGTCTCTTCCAACCTTCACTTAAAGCAAGAACTCATGAAGGAACCATGGTACAAAGGAACAAATTGAAGAATCTCATTAAAAATAGAAAGTATGTAGTGATAAGGGTTATTTGGATAGTCCCCAGCATCTTTCCAGGGTGATTTTATTCCATGCTAACCTAACCCTTTCCTGTCACTTAAACGCAGTTCAAAAACACCATAGCTTCATACTTTACGACTTCCAAACAGGATTCCGTTCAGGAAGGGGCACATAATCCGCCCTCATCGCCATTTGGGATAACCTTAAAAACAATTATACCGGAGCAGGGCTGCTGCACTTCTTCTCCTGGACCTTTCAGCTGGCTTCGAAAGAGTTGACCACTCTAATTCAAAGGCTCTACTAACCCGACATAGAGGGGACTGCTCTCGACCGGATCACATCCTACCTTCAAAACAGAACAAATTTCACTCATACTTCCCCTTTCTCATCCAAACCATACTTCACAAAAGCAGGGACTCTCAAGGCTCTATCATCTCACCTATGCTTTTCAACATCTACATGACGTCCTAACTGGCAATAATGAATGAATTTCAGCTCACATGCTAGAACTATGTAGATGACACACAAATACTTCCTAAACTGAAAAGCCTCAAGGTCATTGGAAACTCAAAATCTTCAGTTACCTCAGAGCCGTTAATCAGTGGATGACATGGAGACATCTCAAACTAAATGCTTCCAAAACTGAAATACTCACATGTGGCGATTGGGGAATATTGATCCACTCTGCACCTGGCCTGACGATCTGGGACACTTCCTAAAGTATCTAAATAAGTCGGAAACATTGTAATTACCATGGACTCCAAATTATCTATGAATGCAAAGTGGACAAGTTAGCAAGATCAAGCTTTATTACTATGAAAACTTTACGACGCATCTTCTCCACCTAGGATTTCCACACAAGGTCCAAGCTACTATCTCTCTTGTACTGTCTGAACTGTCTAACGCCATTGGCCTCCACCAGAGAACATCTTTAACAAGTGGGAAAAGACTGCAATGGATTCAGAACTCTTCTGCCAGACTACTTCTAAATCCAAAAGCCACAAACCCACATCTCCCCTGCCTTGAGGGCCCTACATTGTTTACCGGTTGGCAGAAGGTGCACCTTCAAGCTGCTTTGCATCACCCACAAAACTATACATGGAACAGGACCACTTTTCATCGGTAATAAAATCAGACAACTAAGGAACCTCTGCTCCAGATTGGCAACTCTCCTCAAAATCTCAGCATACGAGAAAAAAACCATGGTGGTATATCTTTCTCTGTTGAAGCTGCCAAACTGTGGAATTCATTACCACCAAACATAAGATCCACGGATAACTATCTTCTCTTCAGAAGACTACTCAATAGTTGGCACTTTCCTACATGACCACCACACTCAAATACAAATGTACAGCAAATGCCTGCGCATGTAAACATGAATCATTTAATTATATTTATGTATTTAGATATGTGCTGTGCAACTAAATATATACTGCTTAAGGTTTAAAAATAAATAGCTAATATTTAGGTCTGCTTAACAAATGTACATAGTACTTATGATTTTACACATGCCCACACTATTGTATGTCTAACATGTATATAGGTCAATGTATAGCTTTCATATTAGTTATTTGATTAGATGCTTATGGGTCTCTGTTTTATTTCACGATATGTTAATATAACAATTATATCTATAGGTGCTTCACTATTGAAATATTGAGGAAAATATAAATGAAACAAATACGCAAATTGGCTTGATGTACAGCAACATTTGAATGTCTGCGTTTTGAGCTATCCACACATGCACATATGGAACTTTTTACAATGCAACTTTCTCTTTTGTTTTCCTTATACATGCATAACTTCTATGAAGTTATGTATCTATATTTGTATTACTTTACTCCTACTGTAGAAAAAAAAGCATTTAACCCCTGTAATACACTACTGTCTCATCCTATACCTATACCTCTCCCAATATATCCTCTACCTCCACTTTGAGTCATCCCAAACCTCATTCTACTACTATGATCTCCCGAATAACCCTTTCTAGACTCTTCCCTCCAATATCCCTCCCTGACTCACCACAAACCTCATTCTACAATTATGATCTCCCAAATAATTTCTAGACTCTTCCCTCTTCTATCCCTCCTTGACTCACTCCAAACTTCATTGTTCTACTGTAATCTCTAAATAACAGTTCTTAGACTCATCCCTCCTGTATCCCTCTTTTGACTCATCCCAAACCTAATTTTCCTACTATTATCTCCTTAATAACCCTTTTCGGACTCTTCTCTCCTTTATCTGTTCAAAACTAACACATGTCCACCACTCCTATTAACTTAAATTTCTCTATACTCACCACTAATCCTTTGGGTTACAGAGTTGCTTGCTACTCCCCGAAAAGTGCTTCAATGCCTCGTCAGGGTTACTAAGTGCTACATAAATACAATTACAATAACATACCAATATAAAAATAACAAAATGTAATTAAAAAAAAAAAGCAAAAAAGTGAGTCATAGGAGCTAGAGTATCTTGCATCAATATGATTTAACGTTGCAGTGGTGTAATGTGATTTTTTCTTCTTTAATCAAAAGTCTATTTACCAAGAATCCTAGATGGAACAAAAAGTGCACCTTTCACCAGGCAGATAGTGTGGCCATGTTTCCAATTTGTGGCAGCATCTTAATGTCCTGTTTATTCTCTGAATTTGCACTGTAGGCTCCAACCGTCACCAAAATAGCAGATATATCACCAAGAACTCGTACCTCGAGGACACTAGACAGTATAAGTTCCTTCCCCCAATGACCCATCTCGTCCTAGGAGGGCAACTGCTGAACTATCTGACAATGACATAGATGACCTCCGCATATCCTATGCCAGTCCGACAGGCAACAGTGAGTCTTGTTGTGGCACTATCCAATCCATTCAAACCAACCCCTTCAGGGAACCCACTCACAACTACAGATCTATTAATAGAGGAAACCTCACAAATATCAACATAGTGCAGACTACTCCCTCCCCCATTCGACTAGCAAGATAAAGTGTGCACTCCTCAATTGCAAATCTGCTAGCAAACATGCCCCTGACATTTACGACTTCATCCTCGCAAATGATCTTGACATTATCGTCCTTACCGAAACGTGGCTAAATAGTTCCTCCTCTCCCATCCTAGACCTACTGGTACCTCCTAGTCACGAACTAATCCGCCTAGACAGAAACGTCCAACCAGATGGCGGGCTAGCCTGCATTTATCGAAACACAATCGCAGTCAATCAAGCAAACTCCATCTCTTTATCCTCCTGCGAACATCTTTATCAACATCTCTGATGACAAGTGCCTCGCCTGCAAACTTCACATAATTTCCACCCCCCACCCCCCCCGGGTGATAATTTGACGTTCATCGATGAGCTAATGGAAGTCATTACATCAAATTACAACTCACAAGTGCCACAGATTTTCCTGGGCGACTTCAATCACCATTGGAACAACTCAAGCGATCATGGTGTAAGCTGTCCTACATCTTTTCTGTCAAATCAGGATCTGTCCCAATTCTGTGACAGTCCAACCCACAACAAGGGAGAGACACTAGACCTCATCATGGCTAAAACGAACACTGTATCATTAAAATCCATCACCCCATGTGACTGGACAGACCATTATAACATTCTCTTCTCCATCAATATTGAGGTAACTCCAAAAAGGGGCCAACCCACAAAAACAAAACAATGGAAAAGGAATATGCAAAATAACCTCATCGACCTGGTAAACCGATGCAAATCCGCCCTGATCCCCATGACAGACATGCCTCACGTCCATGACCTCAGTCTTTCACAATTCCACTATGCTTGAAATTCTTGACTCTGCATCGCCCCTCCAAGAAAAAAACGTTTCCTCCAAACCATGGTTCAATGAGAACCTGAACTCGGATCGGCGCAAGCTAAGATCAGCAGAGCGACTATGGAAATCAGCACCCCCTATATCAACTCAGAGTGCTGAGGAATTCATACAACAGGAAGATTCTAAAGGCTAAGGCAGACTTTTTCAAAACCCAGCTGAACCAAGCCATCAACCACCCCAAGAAACTATTTGAAATTGTCAAACAACAAGCGAGCAGCATACCTAACTCCATGGAACCAAGCGATTCGGCTACACCTAACTGCGATGAGCTTGCAATTTCTCCCTAGAAAAAACTAAATCCATTGAACTTGACATCTAATCTAAGAAGGCCCTCCCACAAACTATTGCCCTTGATGCTAAATTTCACTCTCAGATCAAGGTCCATTTTAGTACTCCGACGGAAATCCCCAAAAACAATGCCTCTTGGCACACCTTCTCGCCCATCCCTGAACAAGTAATCTATAACACTCTTCTAACGATTAACCCCTCAAATCACTTCTCGGACCCCTTACCTCCTTCTTTATTCAAAGTGATAAAAATCTCTAGTCTACCCCTATGGTCAAAGATCTTAAACGCCTCTCTAAGACAAGGGTCCATACCGGACTGTCTTAAAATAGGGCAGGTCACACCTATGCTAAAGAAATCCGACTCCCTCCCCACTGATCTCAACAACTACCACCCTATATCCAACATCCCCACTTTAGCGAAATTGCTGGAAAAATGTGTACAAATACAACTATGCAACCACATCGAGAATTACAACCTCCTAGACAAACACCAATCCGGTTTCCGTTAAGGTCACAGCACTGAATCTGCACTCACCCGCATAATGGATGACATACTAAAAATGCTAGAACACCACGAATCCTGCCTATTGGTACTTGACTTATCCTCCGCTTTCGATACAGTTAAGCATGACAACCTACTGTCCCTACTGGAACGAAGGATTGGCCTAACTGGCTCAGTGCTACAATGGTTCACCTCCTTCCCAAATAACAGAACACAAAGAATTAAGACAAAGCATTCACTCTCTCAACCCTCCATGGTCACCATAGGGGTTCCACAGGGCTCAGCACTCTCCCCCATCCTTTTCAGTTTACTCATTGAACACCTGGCAAACGCACTGAACTCTGCAGACATTTTATATCACCTGTATGCAGACGACACTCAACTGTATATGAAAATCTCCCAACCAGAAGACTTAATCTCCCTCAACGCTATTCTACAGAATACTCAAAGTTGGCTCACTGGCAACCACCTCATGCTTAACACCAAAAAAACGAAATTCCTTCTCAGCTCCCCTCCCAATCACACACCCAAGATAGACTTATGGTTGAAGCATCTAACTTCCTTTGACTGTGCTCCCCACATCATTGACTCCGCGAAATTCTTGGGAGTCACCATAGACAAACACTTGAACATGCAGGCGCAAATCAAAATTGCCACCAAGGGAGCTAATCATCTGATGAGCATACTAAGGAAACCTAAACCCTTCCTCTCACAGAACGACTTAAAAATGGTGGTACAAGCCCTAGTGCTACGAAGATTGGACTATGGAAGCACCACTCTTCTTTCGTTTCCCCAAATACAAGCTTGCCCCACTAAGGGCTTCGCTTAACGCTGCGGCCAGACTGGTCTCAGGAACTAAAAGAAATAACCACATTTCTCTGACCTTGAAAGCTCTGAACTGGCTACCCTACGAGGCAAGAAAACACCTAAGGATCGCCTGCATGACCCACAAAACCCTGCATAGCAATACCCTCAGTTACTTAGCATGAAAGCTAGCGCGATCAGGAGGACGCAGACAATTGCGTAGTGCGAGTTCACTACTACTGAAACCACAGTCCTTCCACAAAAAGAGAACTGGTTGAGAGCATTCTCAGGACGCTCCGAAGATTTGGAACTCCCTACCTCCAGTGGTACGCGGAATCGCTTCCTTTACCTCCTTCAAAAAAGAAGTAAAACTGCTTCTAATGAACAAATTCACATTCTAAGACTTTAACTCTATGATGACTACCAGTCTCCTATGCTACCCTTATACTACGGTCTACCTCTTTTGTATTGATTGACGAATATTTAATGTATGTATACTACCTCAGCCACCTAATATGTAATAACTGTGTATTGTAAAGCGCCCTGATTCCCTCGTGGATCATTCCTTCATTACTATTAGTCACCTATGCTACCCCTATACTCCTATCTACCTCTTTTGTGTTGAATGGCAAATACCGAATCTATGTAAACTACCTCAACCATCTAACGCTCAACAACTGTATATTGTAAAGCGCTCTGATACCCCCGTGGGTCATGTTCGCGCTATATAAAACCTTTATAAATAAATAAATAACTGTTAATGTTCTTTGTAAACCTTGGATTTTTTACATTTCAGTGTGCCCTAGCTTGTACTCCATTCATCCGGTAACAATGCCCAAAACATTTGAATTACTTATTCACGCCTGCTTAAGCCAGTATTGTGTCTAAGATCATTAAATCAATCAGTAACATCTAATATTCAGTGTTTTGTTAAATGCCGCAGAAAAAAACATTTGGGGTTGTAGGTCATAATATTGCTATCGAAAATCTCTTCTGATGTAAATGTTGTAACTTAAATATCGTTTACAAAAATATTTTCCCAAGGGTTTAAGGATTTCCATTATTACTTACAGTGGGATACGTTGGTGATTGATATTTCGGAGACAGTACTTAGTCAACAATATTCTGGTACCTTACAGGCTACTAACCATAATGGTTGTTAAAATTCAAAACAATGGATTCCTTTTAGTGTATACTCCGCAGAACATCAACAATGTATATTTAAGATGGGTCACTTAGTGTCTGTAAAGGACCTGAAAACGTTCTGAGGTTCTTGCCGCTAGGTCTGCTGTAGAACGTTTGATACAGAGCTAATACAATGCTTTATTGCCTTGCGGGCTCACTTCTTCTTGATTGATTGCATGTGTGTACCCAGGCCCATTAAGGGAATATAGGGCTGCAGGATTTTTGTTCACTGGTTGGATAACTGGACTTGCTTCTTGAAATGTTTCTCAGGATTATTTTTAATGGAGCATGGTCCTAGGTTCATCTAGCAGTGGAGTCTGGGGACCAGATTATAGAAACCAGAAGGTCATTGGTGTGGGACTGAGGACAGTACTTCATTAAGCCAGCAGTTGACATATGTTTTTTACATACTCCCATTACACGATTTTTGGTTAAGAACAGAAGCAGGGACTGGAACCTATAGTTAATATCTTGGCCGCATTCCCAATCACATTGTTTCACCATTCTTCCAAGAGGTACATTTTTACCACCAGGCTTCAAGTGCATACCATTTAGTTTTTGCTTGGGGGCACATTAAAGATGTTTCAAGAAGTGGATGAAGAAGTGACAAACGTTATCCCCAGTAGCCTTTGCGGCGTTGCCTTCGAGTCAAATTCTCCCCCAACCCCACCCCCGTGACTTTACCTGGATGTCCTGGTCCAGAGCCGGAGGTAGATCCAGTCCCTCCTTCTTCTCCTCTCGGGGAGGTAGAGGTTGAGCAGGAGTATTTGACTTTCCTGGCCAAGAGCCCGACCATTCCAATTTTCTGAATTCTATTTATAGCATTTTCAGTATGACTATGACTCCATATGGCAAGCCTGTGGGCCCCAGGGGTCTGCTATCTTATTAGTTTGGAAGTTTCCTGTTGCAATATCAGCAGGTGCTGTTCTTGCCATTTATGCCAATGGCCCAGGTATCCTGGCCTCCTCTGGCGCCAAGGAGGCGACTCTTTCTCCAGTCGAAGTTCAGCAGGAGTCACCGGTGCCGTTTGTGCCCTCTCTGATGTGGCTGGATCCTCTCTGGGATCACAACATTCAACTCCAGTTCCGTTTGCATCTCCGACACAGGTGTCGTCGTCACCGCCGGTACTGGCTTCGCAGACGCCATTGTTGAATTGGAGACATGAATCCCGAAGGGAAGATCAGAGGCTTCTAGAAGAGGAGCAGTATTTTTTTGGCGAAAGTGTACCGGAAGAGGGAGAAATATTGTCACTGGATTCAGAATTAGAAATTTTAGAAATGAGGAAGTGAGTTGGACACTTCCCCAGAATGGGAATTATCTCCAAAAGGTATTACTCCACTGGAGGGTACAGCATATCATTCAGTGATAAGGAAGGTGGCTGGTATGTTGGAATTGCCTCTTCCATCAGCTGAACTCCAGTCTAATTTGCTAACAAAAGTGCTGCATTCTACTACTTCCACATAAGAGCGTTTATTATCTTTTAATGAGGCATTGACTGAGCAAATTCTAGAAGTTTGGCAGAAACCAATGCCATCCTCTGCAGTATCCAGACCAATTGCAAGGAGTCAAGTCTGCTTCAGGAGATCCTCTATATTTATCTGCTCATCCTTCACCTGACAGTTTGGTGGTACAAGCCTCCTGTTCATCCAAGTTGACTCTGTGTCTTTTCTGATGTCCCCAGCAGATAGGGAGTTAAAAAAGATGGAACAGTTGATGAAAAAGTTTTCTTCTTCTGGTAGCATGGCTTTGAAGTCAACGAACGTATCTTGTTTGTTGGGCCGGTACATTCTTGCTTTGATTGTCCCGCTGAGACAGACATTCAGAAATTGCCAGAGGATAAGCAGGGTTGCTTTTCTGAGCTGCTCATTCTCTGGGGCCTGGATCCGGCTGATCCGGTTGCGAGAGCGATAGGGACATTAGTCGCTACAAGGAGGCACACATGACTGAGAGGGTCTGGGTTCTCGCCAGACATGCTAAATACCTTGATGGATTTGCCTTTCTGTGGGTCGAGATTGTTTGACGCCAAAGCCGATTCTGACTTGGAGAGGTTCAACGATAGCAAGTCATTGGCAAGATCTTTGGGCCTTCAATCATAGAACGTTTCGAAGGTTCCATGAGTTTGGCAGGAACTTATCCTTTCGGGTAAGGCAACAATACCAGCAACAGCAGCTGTCCAATCCCCTCTATAGCAGTTATAGCGGGTGGGACAGAGGTAGACAATGACCCGTCCTCCTCACTGGCTAACCTCACAAGAAAGCAGCTCTAGTTTTGCTGTCTTGGAGCATGCTTTGCCGGTGGGAGGACAGGTGCCCTAATTTCTACCACAATGGAGATCCATAACATGAGATCAGTGAGTTTTAAATATTGTAGCAAATGGGTACGACCTGCCCTTCCAAGAATTTCCCCCACCCTTTCTTAACCAACAAGGTTTTTGTTCAGTAGACTATCTTCTGCGTCTTCAACCAAAGGTCAAATCCCTACTTCAAAAGGGTGCAGTAGAGTTGGTTCCATAGTAGGAACGGGGTCAGGGATGCTATTCCGGGTATTTCCTGATTCCCAAAAAGGACGGTCGTTCCCGGCCGATCCTAGACCTCAGGGTTTTGAACTGGTTTCTCAAGCAGGAATAGTTCAAAATGCTGACCCTGGCCAGGTGCTTCTGGCACTGCAGAAAGAGAACTGGATGTTCTTGATTGATTCACAGGATGTGTATTTTCATATCGTCATTCTGCAATTACACAGGAAGGTTCTTCACTTTGTGGTGGTGTCTCAGCATTACTAGTTCACGGTCCTTCCGTTTTTGGTCTTACTTCCGCACCTTGAGTCTTCACAAAGGTGTTGGTGGTGGTTGTAGCACATCACAGAAGGTGGTGAATACCTGTATTCCCTTACCTGAACAATTGGCCAATCCGAGCCAGGTTTCCAGAGTTGGTGTTGCATCACTTTCAGTTGACAACTCAGTTGTTGTTCAACCTTGGCTTTTCCATCAACAAGTCTAAGTCCCACCTAAAGCCCTTTCAGCACACCCCGTTGATAGTGGCAGTACTGGACACCATGGTGAATCGAGACTACCCTCCTCCTCCGAGGACTGTGGACATTCAGGCTAGAATTCTCATGTTTCAGAATGGAGCTATGGTTCCAGTCCTGAAGGTCTTGCGCCTGCTAGGTCCGATAGCCTACTGCATTCTGTTGGTCACCCATGCATGCTGACACATGAGGGCCCTCAAGTGGTGCCGTCCGCAGGCTGTGGTTTCAACACAACAGGGATCTTAAACAGTCTGGTTCTCCAGAGACACTGCAGCGGATCTCTGAGGATAGGGTGTGTCTGGCAATCTGTCTCAAGGGAAGCTGTTTTCCTTATCATAGCAAATCACTTAGTCGGAGTTCTAAACGTGTGTGCGTAGTGTCTGTCGGCATTTTTCAGCTGATCACGAGTGGAGTCTCCACCCGGAAGTGGTTCTTCACATTTTCTTGCTATGAGGGGCCCCTCAAATAGACCTGCTTACCACTCAAGAGAACATGCACTGCCTGTCATGCTGCAGCCTCCAGTATCCGATGCAGTGAGCATTGGGGGACGTGTTTCAATTGGATGGGGGTTCCCAGCTATTTTACATATTCCCCCCCCATCATACCCTTGATTCTTCGGGTTCTAAGGAAGATTCGCCAAGACTGGGCCCAAGTCATATTAACAGCCCCGGACTGGCTGTGAAAGGTGTGAGACACAGACCTTTACTACTTACTGTGCCCTCCACTCCATCTCTGTCACAGGGCAGACCTTCTCTCGCAGTCCATCACAGGGGCAAGTTCTACACCTCCAACTCCAGAGCCTGCACCTACATACCTGGAGATTGAATGGGGAGCCCTGAGTTTTTCCCTCTCCTCCCTGATATGGTGGATGTCATTTTATCGACACTCCACCAAGTCTGTTTATGTTGGCAGATGGGCGAAGTTTGTAAAGTGGTGTGGGGAGAGTTCTATGGACCTCTTAAAGGCCAATTTGTCTGATATTTTAAGTTTTGAATTGTCCTTGGCGCAGCAAGGCTGGCAGTTTTCAATAGTTATGGGCTATTTGTCTGCCCTTCTTTGCATTTCTTTGTTCACCTGATCAACCTTCTCTCTTTAAGTCCCCTATAGTGTTAAGGTTTATTAAGTGACTTACTAACAAATACCCTTCTACGCCGTTTATCATGTCTCAGTGGGAGCTTAATTTGGCACTAACTTACCTTATGTGTTCCCTGTTTGAACCTTTACATAGTTGTCCTTTAAGGCTAATTTTAAGACAATTTTTCTAGTTGCTATAACGTCTGCTATGCTAGTTAGTGAGTTGCAGGCCCTTAGTGTGAATCCCCCCTTCACTACTTTCTATGCGGATAAGTTGGGTTTAAGAACTGGGGCTGCATTCCTGCCAAAGGTGGTTACTCCCTTCCACTTGGGCCAGTCTATCACCATTCCTACTTTCTATCCTCCACATCCTCTAAAGAGGAGGAGAGGCTTCATTGTGTGAACCCTAAAAGGGCAGTTAACTTTTAGGTAGCCAAGACATGTGAATTTCGGCTGAATGATCAAATGTTTGTTGGCTGTGTGGACAAGATGAAAGGAAAGCTGTACATAAAACATTATCCAGATGGAATATTCTTTGCATTAGGATCTGCTACGCCATGGCTCACAAAGACCCTCCAGAATGTATAGTAGCTTATTTCACCAGATCAAAGTCTACTACTTCTGCTTTAGCTAGAGGTGTTCCTGTAGTTGACATCTGTGAAGCGACAACTTGGGCCTTTCTTCGTACTTTTGCGATGCACTATTGTTTAGACTCTGAAGTGAGGAGGGACGGTCACTCTGACTGTTCTGTTTTACAAGATTATTTGGTATAGGCAGACTGCCACTCTCCTACGAGTGCGGTACTGCTTGGGGATTCTATTCAGAAAGTGAGAAATCCACAGGTAGCTTTATCCTTCAGAAGAACTAGTTACTTACTTTTTGGGTAACACTTTTTCTTGTGGATACAGTATCTACCTGTGGATTCCTTACTAACCCACCCGCCTCCCTGTTGGTTGTCTGCATATACCAAAAAGAAGTCTAATTGTATATTGTGTATGTATTTCATTTTTCCAATATATGTCTGTGTGTGTGTATACATATATATATATATATATATATATATATCTATATATGTATACATATATACATACGCATAGTTTTGATTTAAAGTTTAGAATGTTATTGCATTCGTGTTGTTGGTTTCTCCCGTTCGCCTCAAACTAAATGGGTGGAAACTGACGGCACTCCTGTGAGGACCTCTTATGGCTCCATCGATGTCACACGGAGCCATGGGCATTGTGACTTCCTCAATGTGGGAGAGCTGTTGAGAAAGTTTTTTTTTTTTTTTTTTTTTTTAAACTTTTTTTATTGAGTTTTGAAAAACATAACAATGCAAGCATATCGGCTGTGCAGATCTGTAGGAACAAGTGCGGAGATACATCAGTACACTCCCCCCTCATATACAAACAGTAGTACAACTTCATGGCAGCAGACCATAGAAAGACCCCCCTTCAAGAGCCAACTCGTCTCATCCGCCCGTGTCCACCAAAGGGACATGACGCAGTCAGGACTCCCCAACCATGTGCAGCGGGTACCCACATTGTCGGCTCAGCTCCCCCAGTGCAGCCCGCCCCGAGAGTGCATATTCACCCAATTCCCAACAGGGAGGACTACCAGAGCTACCCCACTCCCGTAGGCACTATTCCGGAACTGGTTCGCGGTGGGGAAGAGCTCGGGAGGTTAGCGATATAGGTCTTGTAGGGGCCCCAGATATCCTTGGGACGCGCAACTGCAGGGAGGAGACTGGCGTATATCTCGCTGTTTGTGCTGCAATAAGCCATCGACGTGAGCCATGTCCCGGCTGTGGGGGCCGTTCTACCGCCCCAATGTTTTGCCACCTCCCGCTTGGCGAGTAGTAGGCCCAGGGAGGCTAGCCTGCGGACGTTCTTGGGGAAGTTCACTGTATAGCCCAATAACGCAACCTCAGGAGTGGGAACCAGCGTGAGCTCCAACATAGCGCCAAGGATCTCGTGTATCTGTGTCCAGTATAATTGCAGTCTGGGGCACGTCCAGGACAGGTGTGCAAAGTCAGCGTGTGGTGCAGCGCATTTCCAACATGTGTGCGGGCGCGCAGGGTCAATGGCATGGAGCCTAGCTGGGGTCATGTAGCAGCGGCGAAGAAATTTATAATGGAGGAGCTTATGTCGACTATTGAGCGAGATCGCGTTAGTGACTTTGCAACAAGCGGTCCATTGTTCATCTGTGATCGGCCTACCCAAATCTGCCTCCCAGGCCGCTCGCAGTCGGCCATCCTCACATGGAACCAGCGCCGCGCATGCCTTGTAAAGCTTAGATACCATATGGGAACCCGAGTCCTTGTCAATGAGGAGAGTTAGAGGCTCAAAGGATGCTGGCTCGAGAGGGAATCCCGCAATGTCTGAACGAGCCGCACAATAAAGCCGACGCAGGACAAATTTGTCCATGAACGTGGCCTCCCCAAAGCGCTCCTCCTCCGAGACCGAAAATATGTGGCCCCCAGGGTAGAGGTCCCCGATCTTAGTAAGGTGAAACTTAGTCAAAGTACGCTGAACCAGCGCCTCCCCCGTGCCAGACAGCAATCCGGGGTTAGGAAGTGGAAGAGAAGAGGAGTAGAGGAGAGGCTGGGCTAGATAGCGAGTAAGACGGTGCCACGCCCAGCTTGTGGTGGACACCGTTTGAATATCAACTGGGTCCCGGGGAACCCCCTTTGGTAACACAGCCGCTAAACGGCCCGGGAGAACGAAATCCGCCTCGGGACGCAGGAACGGAATACGAGCGTCAGGGTGGTACCAGGCATAGGCATGCGCACATTGCGCAACCAGATAGTACAAATACAGATCCGGTACCCCGAGAGCTGTTGAGAAAGTTTCTCTGGAATGCTGGTGCATTGGGATATTCAAATGGTGAGGAAAAAGCATCAACTAAGGTAGGTAACTTGTTCTTCTGGCCCGTGCATATTCATCTTAACTATCTAAGGCCTCCTACTACAATAGTCAAATCTTTCCTTGTCTTTCCCTAGCCATTAAACATTGTTGCAAATAATCCAACTTCGCTTAGTCAAATGATCCTATTCTGGCTGTGTAAATCTGAATTGTCTTTAGTAGAATCGTGCCACTGTTTTAGAAAGGCCTGCCTGGAGACCCTTTTTTTTCATTACATACCATGCTAGACTACCGGGTGGAGGTGTAACCTGTGCCACTTCTAGTAACAACAGGCTCCTACACAGGCACAATTTTTACTAACAAAACAACCCACGGTAAGAGGTGCAAAATCAATACTGATATAACTAGACAGGACTCGAACCACCTCTAACTATATATGATGCTCAATCCAGTCGGGGGTCTCAAACCACCCGCAAACAACCACTCAAGGGGGACTTGAACCACCAGTAACTACATATGAGACCTCAATCTGGTCGGGGGACTTGAACCACCTGCAAACAGCTGCTCAAGGTGACTTGAACCACCTAAAATTTTAAACTTGACGTCCCCTCACCTGGTTGGTGACAACTGTATTTTACTGTGTCAAGACAACGTAGGCTGATCTGTTGGGATTCAGCCAAGCGGGTAACGTGTCCCAAGAGATTCCTTGGACTGCGAGTTTGGGAAACTGGGTTTTCCTCTGCAGGCGTACGCTTCGGAGTCGTCAGGATCTCCTGGTCCTGCAACCATGGTAGTAACTCCACCTGAGCTCCGAGTTGCTGATTTCCGGGTTTTAGCATCATTTGTTAAAGCAAACTTCTCATTCTAAATGAAGCATAAACAAACACAGTTGTAAGCGAACAGAACACAACATGTATTTGCTTTAGCTCGACCGAGAACAGCCAGCGACCAACTGCACTTTTCTGCTAGGGGGTACAACCAGCAGCCTTATATGCCTTTCGAGCCACGTAGAACATTACACTAATTCAGGAGGTGCACCCAGGATGCGCCAAAACTACCTGGAAGCACATTCTGAGAAAACCCACAAACTAAAAACATCCTGCACCTAGTGTTAGCATGCCATCAACAGCATGTACACTGTCTCCATCTTTCCTCAGACGGAGAGCAGAAAAGGAATGCAATAACATGAACTTCAAAATGAAGTGCAACTTATAAAATGTATGAACGGTTGTTCACGAAATAGATCTACTTTCTCCATTCTTAAACATCAAACTTTTATGACTGTTAGCAATACATTTGTTTATTTTGTCAATACAGATTAATTCCTTAAGTCAAAAAGGCCATTTATCTGCTACAATTTTCTAGGTGTTTTCTCCATGAAAAATTGTTAAACCTTGCCTATTAGCACTTTATGCCCGATGGATGAGATACTTTAAATGTAATTGTGTGGATTTAGGTCAAATTCAGAGTCTGGTATTTTTTTAATAAAGTCCCTGGGGATTTTCACTGTGAAGAAGCTTGTTAGACGCAGTTGAGGTAGGCTGTATATAGTTTTGCAAGCTGTATTTTTCTACATATGTGTAATTATATAATGGTATGCATAATGCTTCCTAGTTTGTTTACTTGATTACGGCCAGTGTTGAGTAAGGTATTCGGCCAATGATAAAGGGTTTATTGCAGTTGTCAGAGGGTGATTAAAAGAATGAGTCGGTGGATGGATGGATGAATGCTCGAGTTCAAAGATGAATAACAGAGTATGATGACTTACTAAGTGACTGTACTCATTAATGACACAAAAGGCACTTTGATGAATAAGTTAGACCTACTGGCACTGCCATTGCTTGTTTTCCTGATGAGTTCCCTGTCTACTGAATGTTTTTGAAGAGTACATGTCTTTGAGAGACATGTTTAAAACAATATTGCCTTAAACACACACAGAAGTACATCACTCCAGACTATCCTATACACAAGCACACACCATCAAATGCATATTTTTCCATTATCACGTAGTATCGTGCCACACACACACCATCACTTTCACACAGTCACACACCTTTGTATTAATTTTACTCCTTCACACACACACACACACACACTGCACCAACATAAAACTTTCCCATCTGCGCGCACCATCACAAATCCTATCTAAGCAGCACTTGCCCTATCACGCACACATTATAAATGCACCACACTATACTCTTCCCCACCACATGCGCACAATTACCCTCAGCCCATCAGAAACTCTCCCTTCTATGCTGACGTATCCTTGTGCAGGTGCCCATGTAGTGCCTTCCCTCTCACCCCATTGCACACACCATCACATCTACACGAGGGTTTCAAAGCTGGGAATCGTACTTCAGGCAGTTTTCTACCTGGCGCTTTTAAAAGCATCAACAATATTTCCGGTAAGGCTTCAAAAACGGCACATATGAATGATTGCTCCACAATTGGAAACAGTACTCCTCGGGAGGCCTTACCAGTGATGTATACAATGGGATCGCAGCTCCAGTTATCTATTCTCTGCACCACAACATGCCCCCTAACACTCTGCCCTGACATCCAAGTTATTCAATTGCACACACCACCAAAAATTTGCATAATCTTACTAACTCATACACATCACTAAACTTTTATGCTATTACGCTCCATTGGTGGTCCTCAACATTTTTAACAGGTGCAGGTCAGAGGGTGGAATTACACAAATCCTGATCCATTCAAATTCTAAAGGCCTATTATTTGATCTTGCTTGCACTTTCTTTGTTTGCTTTCAGACCTGTCTTGAATATGCTTGGCAGCCAGTGAATGCAAGGTGTTTGTGCTGCGCTTTTGCGACTGAAGGCCCTCTGTTGCAAGTGTATTGTTAGAAAAACACCCTTGATATTCACCCAATTCTTAAACTTGTAGTCTTGTTTTATAATTCTATACCCCACTGGCTTCAACCGTGATTTTAGTGATATTTTTAAGTGATATGATCACTAATAATGAATCAATATAAATTCTAGGCCCTATATTAACTCAGGAAGTCCTGTTATGGACATCAAGCTTTCCTGAAAGCCACGGAGCCATGTGCATTGGTAAAGCCCCTACATTATTTAGTAGGAAGCCCTACCACATTCTCAACTAAGTCTTATATTTCTGACTGAGTTTGGAGTGGAGTACGGTTTGTTAAATGTTAAAATTTGAGTTTTCTTTCCTTGGTTAGTGTGTAAACCTCTGTTTAACAGACTTGTATATAGAGCTGTCACGTGTTGGGAGGTTTGTGCGTAGTTATTCCATTCCCCATGGAATTAGTTGCAGAAGACCCTTTTTAGGTTGAGTCTACTAGACAGGGCTATCTGTTGCAAGACATACAGGGGCTTGTTGTCATCCCATTTCTTATCATTTGATGGCTTTCCTGTCACTCAGTTTTTATTCTTATTTGTGTGTCAGCTCGTCAAATTCGTATTTTTCCTGCCCATCTTACATTGCATTTTTACAATTTCTTTTGATTGACTGGCTTCTCTACTTCTACAGCTTGGTTTTCTTTTTTTTTTAATTTCAATAAGATTTTATTGAGATTTTTGTCATATAAAAACCAAACAGACACACAAAACTAAACAAGTAGACATGAAGAAACATAGAACATGCACAATGTCTGTAAAGTATACAGTCTGAGGCACCTTCCGCTTCCATCTGTTTCTTTATAGGCTACCCATCTCCTCTATTCTAGTAAGGGGTCACGGGTTTGAAGGAGGAAAAAGTGCCTGAGCGGCGGCAAGGGATCAGGAGCAGAGAGAGAGAGAGAAACTTGCTCGCTTTTGTTCGGAAAGGTAGGAGGCAGGTGGTGATCTCGCCGCCTTCATGGAGGTTCATACGGGCCTAGGTACTTGTCCATAGATGCCCACATCCCTCTGTTGAGCTGTCTCCACGGTGAGTCTCGTAGGGACATCGCGTCCGCACCCCTAAGGTATGTTACCCAGTTGAGCCATCCTTTAAACGATGCCTTTGATGTGTCTTTCCACTTATTTAGAATCATTTTAACACCGGCAGTTAGTAAGAGGTCGAGTAGGTCGCTATCTCGTTGTGTGAGTGGTTCTGTCGTAATAGGGGTTGTTACCAGGGTTGCAAACTCTGGTTTAAGGGAACACCCTAACATGTCTGTTAGAAAGGCAAAGATCTTTCCCCAGTAGACTTTAACTTTAGGGCAGTGATAGATGAGGTGAGCCAGGTCCCCTCTTCCGCTATTACAGTTCCAGCATAGGTCATTTGTGTTCATGCCTAATTCCGCGAGGCGCGCTGGAGTCCAGTGTAGTTTGTGTAAGATCCAGAATTTTGTCTGAGCTAGTGCCGGGGTTACCTTACTATGTGTGGGGGAGGACCATAGTATTTGGTTTTCCTTTTCGCTTAGAGTGCTGCCTAGCTGTGACTCCCAGTAAGTTCGTGCTTTCACATTGAGTTTCGAAGTGTTTGGACGCAGAAGTCTATAGATGTGTGACACTTGGTGACCAGTTTTGTTGAGGTTGGACATATACTGGAAGATTGAAGGCATGGTATTAGACAGTCTCGCTTTGGACAGTGCCGCTTTGATTTTTAGAAAGTTATAAAATTCAATATCTGGCAGGGTGTGTTTGGTTTTAAGCGAGCTGAATGTGGTAGGTCTCCATTCATTCTCGAGCTGTACGGGAAGGGAAATCCCGGTTTCCACCCATGTCTTCATATAGAGTGTTTTGCCTTTATATTTTCTTATTATTTGTCCATATTGATTCCCATCTCGAGTTTGTTATTCTATGTTCTAACTTCTGGTCGACCTTCAGTAGGGCGTTTCTGGTGTTTGCAAGTATAGGGTTTATTAAAGTCTTGTATCTGCTGGTTGTTATAAGTGCTAGTGGCTCAAGGTTGTTTAGCATGGCTGTTTCTACTTTCAGCCAAGCCGGTGTGGTCTGGTAGAATCCAGTAGCTACCCTGTTTTGCCAGGAAGGCAGTTTGAAAAGTCTTGAAGTCTGCCAGGTTTAAGCCCCCCAGAGTTTCGCCAATCTTAGTTTTTTAAGGCTAATACTTGCTTTTTTGTCTCGCCAGATAGTTATTTAACGTCTTATCTATTTTGCGGTGGAAATCGACAGTGAGGGTTAAAGGGAGCATATTAGTAAGGTAGTTGCTCATAGGTGTGACCATCATTTTGATTGTTTCAATCCTCCCCCACCATGTGATGAATTTCGGTGACCATCCCTCGAGCAGCTTCTTTATCTTGTTCAAAAGCATTTTCTCATTGTATTCTAGTGTGTTTTTAAGATCTTTGTCAAAATAGACGCCTAGGTTTTTGATGAAACCGGTTTGCCAAGTGAGGCCCGAGTCTCCCAATATGTCTCTAGTGGTATGTAAGTTGAGAGGTTTACATTCCGACTTATCCTTGTTGAGTTTATAGCCGGAATAAGCCGAATATTTGTTTATGGAGTCCATAAGGGCCATGATGGAGGTTTTAGGGCTTTCAGTGACAACAACAATGTCATCCGCATATGCTGCTAGTTTCGTTGTTATATAATTGATGGCGAAACCCTTCATCAAATTGTTGGTCTCGATGTCCTTGATTAGCGGTTCTAGTGCAAGTAGGAATAGCGAGGGGGATAGTGGGCTACCTTGTCTTGTACCTATATGGAGTCTGAAAGGCTCGGAGATGGCCCCGTTGACCACTATGCGAGCCGTAGGTTTGTCGTATAGTGCCATAACTTTATTTATGAATGCACTACCTAGGTTGAAAGACCGCATGCATTGTTCTAGAAAATGCCACAATACCCTGTCGAAGGCTTTCTCAGCGTCGAGTGCGATAGCCACTGCTGGGTTGGTTTGCTTGGCTGCTCTGTCGATAATGTGGCTTAAGAGTTTGGTGTTGTCGTGTGACATGCGTGACTTGAGGAAGCCCATTTGTGTGTTCCTTATAAGGTGTGGGAGTATCCTATTAAGCCTCACTGACAGGATTTTTGCATATATCTTGCAGTCCACGTTAATTAGGGATATAGGCCTGTAATTTTGTGGGAACTGGGTGTTTTTGCCCTCCTTGGGTATAACTATAATATTCGCTTCGGACATTGTTTGTGAGACCATCCCTGTCCCTTCGCAATGGTTGAAAACTTTTTTCAAGATTGGTTGTAGTAGAGCTATAAATGTTTTATAGAAGGTGGCTGTGTAGCCATCCGGTCCGGCAGCCTTATTAGCTTTAAGAGAATTAACTGCCATCTCAATTTCGGGTGAGCTAATCTCTTTCCCTAGACTGAGTGCGTCTTCCGATGTTATTTTTGGGAGGTTTAAGCTGTTGAGGTATTCGGAGCAGCCCTTTAATGTTTGTTCCTCATTATAGAGCTCCTGGTAGAATCCACTAAATGTGCGTAGGATTTCTTTGTTGTGTGTGTGTGTAATGTTATGGGGGTCTGTGATCGCGGAGATAGTGTTGTCTTTGTTTGTGTTTTAGGTAGGATGCCAGGATTTTTCCCGCTTTGTTGGCCTCGCATAGGTTTATTGCCTTGTATTTGTTTATCCACAGGCCTGCTCTCTCACTTAGAATTCTGTTGAATTCGTATTTCTTCCTTGTGAGTTCTGTAAGGACCCCTACGTTCGTTGAGTCTGAGATGTGTGTTGATTCTAGTTTTTGAATATCTAGCTCTAGTTGGTCTAATTGGGCCTTGGCAATCTTGTTCCTCTTGCCTTTGATGTCCATAATTGTTCCCCTAATTGTGGCTTTCAGGGCGTCCCATATGATTTTGGGGTCCGAATCGGCTGTGTTGTTAAAGTTAATGTAGTCCTTTATGGCCTGCTCTATTTTGGTTCTATTGCTTTGTTCTTTTAAAACATCACTGATGAATCTCCATCTATGAGGGTGATCTTCGTTATGGCGGCCATTTAGTAGCAGGCTGATACAGGAATGGTCCGAGATAGTTCTCGTGGCTATGTCCGTGTTCTCAATTAGGTGGGTGTGTGAGCCAGAGATCAGTATGTAATCAATTCTGCTATATGAGTTGTGTGGGTTTGAGTAGAAGGTGTAATCTCTCGTGTCCGGGTGTTGGTCTCCAAGTGTCTTTCAGGTTGTATTTGGTACATACATTTTTTAGTACTTTGTGTCTCCCCGGGGGTAATGTGTGGCAATGTGATTGTCTGTCTATGGTGTAGTCTACTGCCATATTAAAGTCGCCTGCCAGCACTGTTAGCTCATTTTGTGGGAGTGCTTCCATCCTATCGGAGATGTTATCCCAGAAGGTGGTATTATCCTTGTTAGGACCGTATATGTTGAGTACATGACATTTTTCGTCTCCCCTTTTCAGGTGTGTCAAAAGGATTCTCCCCTCTAAATCGCATTGGTGGTCTTCTATGCTTATCTTGGAGTTTCTATTTATCAAGGTGATCACTCCTCGTTTTTTTCCTACAGCCTGAGAGCACGCCATTTGACCAACCCATCTTGCCCTAATCCGTTCTGCATCATTCAGGGATAGCCTAGTTTCCTGAAGGAGAAAGACGTCCGCTTTAGTTTAAGCTAAATAATCAAGTACTTTTTTCCTTTAGACTGGGTGGTTGAGACCTTTGACATTTAAGGAGACTATCTTCAGGTTGGATGAGAGAGATAGTGAATTATTTTGCTTAGAAGTCATTATGTGAAGCTAGTATGTGGTTTTTAAGACCGGGCCCTGTTCCTTTTCCTTATGATAATAATCATGTTTTTTACTGGAGCCTCGTGAATGTTGTCCCTGTCTCAGATATCTTTGTGTGAATACGTCTGCTTTTACCCGTGCTCTGGTCTCAATCTCCCCAGTGTGTGTAGTTGTGTAGATGGAAAGATTGGGATACAAGAGGGTACAGAGGGTAGATGCTACAGTCGAGTGCCTGACAAACAATGCTAATACTAACATGACATACAAAAACCCTCCCTCCCTCCCGCGTCCTACATGTGGAATTCTGGACGTGTGACAGCAAAGCTCCAGCTCCATTTCCCCTGGGATCGTACATCTATGGTGCTTATCACCTTCGCGTCAACAGTTAATTGCAGCTTATTTGTCCTTATTTTCAATCTATTTGGTCTGCAGCTCTGTACCATAACATTGTATCTAAAAGGATATTATTGCTCTGATGCTCGCTTCTAGTTTAACACGATAATCTGCGAAGATTGTTTTGGCGGTTTGTTCCTTCGAGGTCCAAACAGTTCCCAGAACCCGGTACTTTTTTCCTTTTTTTGTGGTCCGCGTTCGTAGCCTTTCCTGAGCTCGATTTAGGACGTTTGGCTCCTGAGGTAGCAGAGTGATTAGAAATAATAAGCTGATTGAGGTAGATAGTGAGGATGAGGTAGATGGTTGTTTGCATAGTAGTGCCAGAGGTTATAAGGTGAAGTATCTTTAAACGTTACCTCCTAGATCTGGTGAGGCTCTTCTCTTGTTCGCGTTTGCGTGGGAGAACTCCATTTCTTGTGTAGTCGGCCCTTGTAAGTAGTGGGATAGATCGTTGGGGTCTTCGAAGATGTGCATTCTGCCCTCATCTGTGATTTTGAATTTCGTAGGTCCTATGAATGAGAAGAGGATGTTTTCCTTCCTCAACTTGTCTCTCTGGGCCAGAAACTGTTTTCTTATGTCCACTGTGTGTTTAGAGTAGTCTTGGGTGAGAATTATCTTTTGACCGTTCCACAGCAAATGCAGTTTTTTCCTGGCCACTGCAAATATGGCTTCCGTATGTTGTAGCCTCAGTGGCTTGCATATTATGGGGCGTGGCGCAGCCATATTTGCTGATCTATAGGCCGGAACTCTGTAGGCCTTGTCTAGCTCCAGAGGCATGTCGAACTTCACGTTGGTGAGTTTAGGGATCATATCCTGTACGAAGGCCATGCATGAACCCTTTTTCTCCTCTTCACCTTCGGTGACCCCTAGAATTCTGATGTTCCCTCTTCTGTTGCGGTCATCTAGCTCTGCTGTTTGTTTTAGGAGTATTGCTGTTGTTTTGGAGAGTTCTTGCAATGCCTTGTTAGATTTTTGTTTGTTGTCTTCCACCTCGCTCACCCTCTGTTCTACTTCCGTTAGTCTACTATTTGCTGCATGTATGCCCGCTCTAACTGCAGCCAGTTCCAGCTGTATAGCATCCGTGGTTTGCTTGGTCGATTTCGCTAGGTCATGTACTTCTGCCAATTTTTTAAAAATCATGTCCAGCGTGCTGTTAATGCCTGTTTTTTATTTGATAGGGGATTCCATATTTTCACTCTTATTCTTTTTGGATTGCTGCGTGAGCTTCCCATCGTTGCCAGCCATCTCTGTCCGCCCCCTCTTCTCCTGCTGTAGGCTGAGCCTTCCTCTGACCTTCTGCTCTATGATTGATTCTCTTATGTGTCTTCTTTGTAATTGACTGCATTTAGATTCCTCGATTTAAAATCTCTGACTTAGAGTCGCCGGTCGGTGTTGCGCTTGGTGTTCTTATCGTTTACGTTCCTAACCAAGGGGGTCTGGCCCGGAGTGTACTATGATTGGTGGGTATGGCCAGTTGGCCTATGCATGTAAGCTGGTCTGTGCACGTGTGTTAGTTGTGGATCTTCTTATGCTGCCCTGGGCTGTATAGTATAGTATATTATTGATTTTGGCTGAGCTTGCTATTCCACGTTATGTATCCCCCTGAGTTTGTCGTGTTGCTCTCCAGTTCCCCCGTGGGCATATCCTGCTTATTCTCATAATTGGCGGTACAAGCGCAGTTATTCTCTACCTGAGTGCGTTCTTGCGAGGTCATCTCATGCCTTGGAGCTGGGCATTGGAGGTTTTTAAGAGACTACAATAGGGTTTGTGAGGTTGGTTTGTCCTCTAGCTTGCTTAGTTTTCGGCCCTCATCATCCTGCAGAATATCATTGTTGCGTTTGGTTCCCTGTGGGTGGCATCTTTTGCTACTGATTTGGTTTATCCTTTGTTCTGGGTCTCTCTTGGACAGCGTTCCACCTCCAATTGTTACACTGGGTTTAGATGGTGCTGTAACACCGCAGATCAATCGGTAACCTGGTGCGATCGAAAAGGCAGAGCAGACAGAGCTAGGCGGCGGCCATAGGATGCGCCTTTTCTTCGTTTGGCTTTATTTTGTGTTTTGTGGTTTCCGAAAAACTCTTTCCTGCACGAGTCTACTCATATGCTTGGTCTCCTTGGGTTCGTTATAGTGGCCCTCCGCTCACAGGTCGTATTGCGGCGCCCCCCCTCCCGTCATGCTGGCTGTGCGCTGAACAGTGCTATGCCTGGTTGAGTGGTGTAAAATAGGGTGGCTGCACTAGTAATACTGGGCGGTGGATTATAGGGGGCTTGCGCTTCAGTTGAGCTGCCCCGTTCGCGTGAGCCAGTCTTTTTCGCCCTACCCCTTACTTGCCGTTGTAGTCCGATCTCAAGATGGCGGCGCCCAGCCAATAGTATCGGTTTCGGTTTCACACAGGGTGAGTTAAAACGGGCCTCTATTCTTCCTCAAGACTCCGAAGCAGATGCTGTCATCAGTTTGCGCTTCAAGACTCCCTTATGCGTGAGGCTTCTCTCCCGCTCCCCCGTCGTCTGAGCAAGTCTTTGAGCTACCCTCCGTGCCTGCCGCGATGTTGTTCTTTCCCCAAAATGGCGGCCCCCTTCAACCAGTATCGTTTTCAGTTTCTCGCCAGATATTTTATCGGACCTCTATTTTATCTCAGAGTCAGCGCCGTCAATTCCATGATATCGTACGGAAGGTCCCCTAGCACTGACCTTATGTTGGGATGGGCGAGTTGGTTGCTGGTTTCTCCGTGTGGGTGGCTGGGTATAGGTGTTGGTAGCGGGGTAGTTCAGTTAGCGGGCACCATCTTGGGTCTTCCTTTCCTCTCGTATCGGGGTCTTTTCCTCCGTGATTTTCTCTTCCCTCGTTGGCGGATCGGTTGATTTAAGCGGTGCAGCCGTCTCTGTTCGTTCCGACGCCCTATGGTGCCACCGTCTTTTTTCATTTATCAGCACATGTATGTTCTTTTGTGATGCTCGCTCCCAGGTTCAACGGAGCTATGGAGTCAGGCGCCTGCACCCATTGCCGTCCAAGCCACGTCCCCCTACTGCTTTGTTATCAAGCACTAGAAGAGACTCCGAGAGTGCATTTGTTTTCCACCTGCCCCTCTCATGTACTAATCTCACCTTGTACTTCGTGTTGCTCTTTCACCCGTGTGCTACTGTCTGCCACCTCTATGTTGCACTCGCCCTCTTGTATTTCTCCTCTGTTGCGTTCTTGCCCCTGTGCCTCCCCTCTGCTCTTTCACAGTTCTGTCGCCTGATGCTTCATGTTGTAATGTTATTGCATACTTTTCTTGGAATGCTATCTCCCCTGGGATTCCATTAGTTCCATGTTCCATTCACATTGTGTTTGTGTGTGTGTGTTCTATTAGCCAACAGTTGCCTGCTGACTGGTAAAGGAGGAACCCTGTTTGTGAGTCCTAGCATTGATTAATAAAGGCCTTCATTTAATACTTTGGTGTGCGACCTCATCACTTCATGTTGGCAACGATTTGCCAGTTCTGCAGGTTTCGTGAGGACTCCGTATACGTGGATGCTGTCAGCCCACGTCTTCAAGTAAGAAATACGGCTTGTGTATAGTGGTCCTAGTGCATATTTCCCTTCCAAGTGTTTTCTTTTTGGGGGAGGGGGGCCTACTTAAAGAGTGTGCTGTCTTCTGTTTGAGCGGTGCCTATGCTCACTGCAAGAACTGGGTGGGTCATGGGCTTTGGCGTAGGTGCAATCATACGTGTCCGCCTCGTCAGTGCATTTTATGTGTTCAAGTGTCGGGAGCCCAAGCGCTCTTGGATTAATAAGTGCCTTCTGCTACAGTGTTGCCGTTTTATGCTCAATTGCCTTGGGGCGAGACTAAGTTTGGGGTGGAGTTTCAGCGCCGGCCGTTTTATTAGAAGACGAAGTACAGTTTATCATGGCGTCATTCAAAGTACTTGCCGCGCGCTCACCCATACATTGTATCACATTTCCTTGGGTACCACAGATAAGTCTGACCACGCGCTTTCTCAGCTCCTTGGAAAGCACTGAACATCGCAAGCTTGACAGCGCACTTCCTGCTGGAGCTGGAAGGTGCTCTGCTGGAGGATTCATCACGCCCCATCATCTCCATTGCGTAAGGTCACTATTTCCTGGAATGCGAGGATTCATATTGAGTGTTCCTGACTTCCATTTTCAATGACGGCTCAAGCATTCAGCAGTATTGTCAGAGTAACATAGAGACAATTTCTGGGTGCAGTCCTTACCTTCATGGTATTACCAGCAACATTCTCGTAAATTGAAGTGACGATTCTCAACTACTTTAACTTTAACTTTGGATTACGTTCGTTCAGAATCTCAGCAATAAGGAAGTATTGTAGTAACTGTATGGTGTACTTGTGTTCTACTGCCTGGAATTTAGTAGGACTTTAGTGTTAGAGCTGCATTTTAAATTAGTTTGCACCTATTATTTATTTGTGCTTTGCCACTGGGGTTTCGACTGCATCAGCCAGGGTGTTATCAGCCATTATTCCTCCCTCAGCCTGGTATCCCATCTATAGAGTCGGAGGAGTGGAATTAACAGGAAGCCCTAGATGGTGTGGAATTTTCCTTCAGTAGGAAAAGGGCCATATTACTAAGTACTCTTAGGAAAGAAGGATAGCACATATTTAAATATTTTCCCAATGCAGTTGATCAAGCAGGACATGCTAGTCGGTATGTGTATGATTAAGCCAGAAAAAGGTTAGAGATAAGGTTTGCTATGAGTTCAAATGTAGTCATAAGGAGATACAAGTTCCATACTCTGCTCCAAATAGCTGGAAAGTCTGTCGTTGCAAGTTTGTGGCCATGACAGATGTACTAATTAGGGACCAGTTCATTGTCCAATGCAAGTAGGAAGATGCAGGAGACGTAGGGGCTGCAAAGGACCCTTCATTTAAATATGCCATAGAGATAGCAAAGGTCGTAGAGGAATCAGAATGTTGCATGAATGAAATGGAATGGAAAGATGTGAAGGGATCAGAGGAGGTGAAAGTCAAGGTTGCTGCGATGTTCAAGGGGGCGGCCAAGAGCACAACTAAGCTTACCAATGGCACTACATACTCTAATGAAAACTGTAGCAGGTGCGGCTGTTATTAACATACCTCTGCTAAGAACTGCTATGCCATTAAGGAGTGTAGGAGGTGTGGGCAAAATGGTCATTGTGCCAGAATGAGCAGAAACAGACAATGGCTGGGGAAATGTTGCTATGATAATGGAGGAAACGTCTGGAGCATGTAGCTGTGCCCTCACAGACAGTGTTGTGTGTTAGTGATGAGCAGAGTGAATGCGAGATTTCAGGCAGACCAAATAGACCTAAGGCTAAATTTACCATTAAGAACAAGATTGTCGAATTAATGGTGGATTCTCGGTCACTATACACGATCATACCCAAGAATTTGTTTTGGAAAGAATGTTCGCTTGTTAACAAAAGATAACCTGGGTGAGGTACCAAAGTGAGAAAATTGATATAATTGGATATATGAATACTGATTATAACATGCAAGGAAAGGGGTGCAAGGTGTAGGTGGTGGAATCATGACATCCCATTCTGGGATGGTACCATCAACATGACCTTCATATTATCAATCCGCGTGCACCTGCCCAGGTGATGGGTATTGAAGATACCACCCTGGATGAAATTTGCAAGCGGACCTGAAAGTTTTCCAAAAAGAAATGGGAGAATGTAAAGGCTATGTTCACAAGATTAAGTTGAAACAAGCAGTCCCCATGCAGCACGAAGTTGGGAGGGTGCCGATTTTGGTGAGGGACCAGATAAAGAAATTGTATGGTGAAATGCTTGAAAGTGGGGTCATCGAACCCACTGAGACATCGAGTTGAATCTCCCTAGTTCACAAAGAAGAAAGATAGGAAGCTGAGGTTTTGTGTGGATTTGAGGGGGTTGAAACAAACATTGTGACTGACAATTTTCCCCAGCCAAACATCAACAAACTTATTTTGCTACTCTGTGGAGAGAGTTATTTTTCAAAACTTGATTTCAAACATGTATACCAACAAATACTACTTCCCGATCGGTCCAAATCTATAACGGCATTCATCACCATGGAAAGCACTTATCAATTCACCAGAATGCTGTTTGGTTTGTCATCTGCGAATAGTGTCTTCCAGAGGATGATGATCGAGGTTTTTAAGGGTTTGGACAATGCCATCTACTTGCAGGATGACGTTCTGGTGTTTGAAGATATGGTTGAGAACCATAATGTGACCTTAAAACTAGTTCTGGACTGTCTCTCCATTTCTGGTTTGACTTTGAGGTGCAAAAAGTAATGTTTGGTGGAAGAGATCAAATTCTTGGGGCATACTTTATCTGCGGAGGGTGTCAAACCCATGAGTGACTTGTTGGCAGCAATTAGATCTGCACCGTTGCCCAATGACAAGGAGCAATTGCACTCTTTCCTGGGCTTGATAGAATATTTTTCAAAGTTGTTAGAGGCTTTGCCTGCAAGACGAGTGTTTGAAAGTTTTGATGAGGAAGTCTTGTGAGTTTTCTGTGGTGGTTTGAGCAACAAAATTGTTTCTAGAAAATCAAGGGTGAAGTGTGGAATTCGAAAATATTGGTGCCTTTTGTCATTAAAAAGAAACGGTTGATGCGAGTGCCATAGGCATAGGTGCTGTGCTGTCTCAAAAACATGGCTCCACCAGAAAGACTGTTGCCTTTGCTCGTGCTCCTTAACATCTACTGAGCGCCATTATGCAGTCAATGAGAGAGAGGCTCTGGCAGTGGCATGGGGCATTGAGTGTTTCCGGACATGTGTATGTGAGGATGCCATATTACTCTGCGAACCGATCACAAGCCACTCTTGAAAATTGTGGCACCAAGAGGTACAGGAAAGGATTGGGCAAGACTTGCCAGGCTGGCCTTGCGCTTACATGAGTACGATTGTTGTATTGAACATATACCTGGCTGGAAGAAAATCCAAGCAGATTATCTCTCTTGCATGCCACTTGATTGGAAGCGTGGATGAGAATAGCGTTACAGTGAACGAGAAAGTGCAATGGCAAGGGTGGGTGATGTCATTCAATTGTGTTGAGGTGAAGCAGAATGGATTTTTGCCATGAGTAATGAAAATGTGTTGAAGGATGTCATAGAGATGATAAAGAAAGGAGGTAAGTGAGAGAATATCCTGCTCTACCGCCTTATGGCAAAGTTCTGGATGAACTTTCCGAGATTGAAGGCAAAATGGCCATGTGTGGTGGCAGAATTGTTCCTCCTTGTGAAGTGTGTAAGACACTTTTTGACATCGCACATGAGTGGCATCTTGGACAAATTGTCACGAAAAAAAGATTGAGGAAGGACTTTTGATGGCCGGCAATGGTGATGAGTGGATATAAAGACACTCTGAGTGTAAGAAAAGTGAGAAGAGATTAAGAGTTGGTATGCAATTTGACGTAGGTAGTATTTATGATCCTGGAAGTGCTTGGCACAGTGTGTGCATGGACTTCATTGGGCCAATGTCGAGTTTGGGGTGAGGGAGGGACTTTGCTATGGCAATGGTGGATGTTCACTCAAGGTGGTTGGTGGTAAAAGTTTTGTCTGGAAACTCTACTAGAACTACTATAGGAGCATTTCATGACGTATTTGGAGAAGAGGATTTTCCAGTTCTGAGAATGGGTTGCAACTCACGTCAGAAGCGCTGAAAGATTTTATGACAAGACAGGAGGCTAGCATTATGCATTACCTTTTATTTACCAACTTCTGAGCAGCACTTTAACTCTATGAAGTCACTAAAACTTAAAACATACAACATAACATAAGCCTCCAACATTCTAGGCTCTTCTCTTTTGTTTGCTGTCTCTGAGCAGATAAGTATACTCTTATTTATTTAAAAGATCATTTGGTTAAAGTATGTTATATGTGAGAAAAAATGTATGTAGTAGAAAATGTAGCTAGAATTTGTTGCTAGTTGTTAGAATAACCTAATTTGGAGGTTATTAGGTCTAGACGTATTTTTAAAAGGACATATTTAACAGGGTTATGTAAAATATCGTGTTCAGGAAGGAAGAGTATTTGATAATTAATATAAACTTAATGGTTTTGGATTTCAAAGTATTCAGGAGTAAATGTTGTCGATGTAAAATAGGAAAATAACGTACCGATAAATTTAAATCAAAAACACAGGTGTGCGTGAGCTGCTTCAAACAGTCGCTCAGGGATGAATGCAAAAACGAGCTTCTCACATTTTGAATGCATAGACGAGGGTCTCGCATTCTTTGTTTTGAGCGGAACAATAGGACTTGTTTCTGAAGGAAATAAAGCACGTATGGACAATGCGAGTCCAGAAGCGTCTATTTCTTTAGGAAATGGAGCATGAAACTGCAACGCATGACGTTGTGAGCTTACAATGTGAGGGTTGCTAGAAACCATCTCCGATCGGTGTCAGTTGCTTTTGACAGTTGCCGAACGGAGGGGTTTTTTTGACTGAGAAGAAGAGATTAAGAGAGATAAATAAGAACAAGGGTATTAAAAAAAAATAAAAAAATACATATATATCATAGGACGTGAAAGACAGATTTTAGAGGGATTTGGTTTTTAAAAAAAAGGTAATTATATAAAGAAGTTTCACATACTAAAAAAAATAATTGAGTGAGGAAGCTAATATTAGCTTAAAGGATGTACAAGAGGAAATTATAAGGAGGTTAATAGAGAAGGAAATATGGAATAAAGTACAGGAGACAGTGGAAAGGTTAGCAAAGGAAGACAAAAGGAAAGTAGATAATATAGAGCTAGAGGAATTTTGGATGTTATCAGAGGAAGAGGATAGACAGAACAGGGGACCTGGTGGACAATGTTTTAAGAAACGGAAACACAAAAATATAGTGGAAAATATTACCAGTACAGAGACAAATCAAGTAAGCAGAAAAAACATAGGAACAGGTTTAAAAGGTGTCCAGAGTGGCACAAAAGAGAGGTAGGTTGACCCTGCGAATGATCGAGATGGACAACCTTCATGGGCAACAGATATTGAAAGTGAGAATTTTGATGAGTACGTATTAGATGTTCATTATAATGAGGATAAAGATGAGTTCTCTGAATATACTAATTAAAGTACTCGGTCTCAAAAAGAATTGAGAGATCTTTCGGGCAGTCACTTTTTAATCCAGCATTAATAAGACACACAAAGTTCAGAATGGTCGCCAATTGAACATGTTTCAGATTATATTAAATTCTGGATTCGAAGGCCATTGGAAAGGAACGAGCGAAATCTAATCAAAGTAGAATGCTCGTGACCAGTTATTTATACAAAGGAGATTTTATAACTCCTAATCTAGAACCAGACCTAATAACTTACTTATTTAAGTTGGGTCTTGACCCTAGGAAAGGGTTGGAAAGATTTCTTTAACAATGCGAAGATAACGTTTTGGATATATTAGGACCAGTGGCAAGGATATTTGTCATGATAAAGGAATCATACTTGAAAGGAACAGATCTTGATTTACAACTATTGAGAGGTTGGAGCCAAAGGGCTGTGTGTTTTATTGGCAACGCAAAAGCAGGTCTAATAGCGGAAAGACGTAAGGCAGTTTTATTCAGGATCAGTCATTAATTGGGAGATTTTTCAAAGGAGAGCATTGAGTAGCAAAAGGAGTCCTATTCGGGGATGGACTGGTTAAGTCTTTGGGAAAGCACGTTCAAACGTTTACTTCTCTAGATAAAGCGCATGCATCTATGCAAAGAGTTTTTGGAAATTTATATGGCAGGGCCGGAAGGCGGGGGTCAGACTTTCGGCTGACCATATTTCAGAGGCCCATATTATCAAGGAGGAAGAAGCTTGCAAGGAAGGAGTAGTTTCAGTGGAAACATGTATCAAAGTTCCTTCCATCCTCAAAGAAGAAGTGGAGGAAGGAGCAGATCAGGTCGTGGAAGATCAAGCTTTCAGTCAGGAGGACAGACAAATCACGGTGAGTATGAGAGATACTTTTGATTTCACCCTGAGAAGCTCAGGAGGGAGGCTGAAATTATTTCTGAAAAAAGGAAAGCGATAACATGAGATTTCTGGGTTTTGGAATTTGTGAAAGGTTTCGTGATCGATTTTGCATCTATGCCAATAGAAGAGAGGGAACCAAAAGATATATTCTTTCAAGAAAAGGTTCAAGATATTGTTGGAAAGGAGATCAAAGATTTGTTGGGAAAACAGGCGATCTAAGAGTGTCAGAGGAGAGGAAAGGAAAGGGTTTGTAAGAAACCTTGTTGTGGAAAAAAAGGACAAGGCATGAAGACCTGTCATAAATCAGAGGGATTTAAATCAGTATGTGGTTTACAAACATTTCAAGATGGAGGGTATCCTGATGGACAATGATTGGATGGTGAAAATAGATTTGAAGGATGCATATTTTTCTATACCGATTACAGAAGAAAGTCGGAAATACCTTCAGTTCAGGTGGAAGGGTCAACTCTTTCAGTTTGTCTCCCCTTCGGATTATCTTCGGCCCGTTGGTGTTTTTCAAAGGTGATGAGACCGGGCGTGGGTTTCTTGAGAGAAAGAGGGGTTTGAATGTTGTTTTATTTAGACGTCATACTGATCATGAATGGAGAGGTAAAGACCTTACTAGAACACATCCTCTTGTTTCAGGGTTTGCTGAGAGTCTTGGGGTTTGTGATAAATTCAGACACATCTATTTTGGAGGTTTTGTGATGGACACGGTAAAGAAACAGTTGGAGTTATGGGACAGGAAGATTGTCTTAATAAAAAGAGAGGTGAAATATTTATTAAGAAAACAGAAGGTAAGTTTAAGACAATTAGCGCGTGTGATAGGTCTTTTATCATAATCGATTCAGACTATTTTTCCGGGCCCATTGTATTACAGGGCTTTACAGAGGGATAAAGGTGCGAGTAAAACAAAGGTCTTTGTTATGGAGACAAAGTGAGATTGGATGTAGAAGTGAAGGAAGAGTTGAACTGGTGGCTAAAAAATGTGCAAGCATGGAATGGCCGAGCAATTTTTGGGGCGAGTCCGGATTATGTACTAGAAACAGATACGAGCCTTTTAGGTTGGGTGTGAGATTAGAGTCTCAGGAAACAGGAGGTTGATGGAACTTGAAAGAGAGAAAAGATCATATAAATTGTTTGGAACTGAAAATAGGATTCGTGGCGGTTCGCAGTTATGGAGAGAAGATTTAGAGAAGAACAGTTTTATTAAAGATGGACAATATCTCGGCAGTGACTTAGATAAACAAGTTGGGGGGAAGCCGGGCAAAGAGGTTAGCGGAACTGGCAAAGCATTCCTGCAAGTTTTGCATGGATCACAAGATAAGCATAACAGTTCAGTATCTTCCAGTGAGTAAAAACATGGTAGGAGATTGGAATTCTCTTTTTTTGAAGGATTACAGCGATTGGAAACTTGAATCCTTTGTTTTTCAAGAAGATACAGGAAACTTTGGGTCCTTTGAAGGTAGACTTATTTGCGTCAAGGTTAACAAATCAGTTGGAGGATTATGTGGGTTGGAGACCAGATCTGGAAGCAATGTTTGTGGACGGTTTCAGTCTAGATTGAAAAGGTTTGAGAGGTTATGCTTTTCCCCTATTTCTCAATGATACTGAGAGTTTTTGCGCTGGTGAGGAGACAAGTTTTCAGACTAGTTTTAGTAACTCCGTTCTGGACAACGCAAGCTTGATATCCATCTGTGATGGAGTTAGCGGTGGAAGACCCAATTTTAATAGGAGTGGAGAAAGGTCTTTTGAAGAATGTAGACGAAGGAGAACACCCGTTAGTGGAATCGGGAGTGCTCAACCATCTAGTTTGGAACATTTCAGGAAATCAGATAGATTTGCAGAGCTATCAGGAGAGGCTTTGGAATTATTTTATGAGTCATGGGCACCGGGAACTAGGAAAATGTTTGCAAGCACTTGGAAAGTGTGGTTATGCTGGTGCACAGAAAGGGGTTTTGTTC
Organism: Triturus cristatus; assembly: GCF_964204655.1. Lineage (NCBI taxonomy): Eukaryota > Metazoa > Chordata > Amphibia > Caudata > Salamandridae > Triturus > Triturus cristatus. The sequence continues at coordinate 840,827,534 of NC_140580.1, read as the reverse complement.
CCGTTGAAGCGGATTAAATTATGATTGCTAATTTTCTTGCATATCTTTACAAGAAAGGCCTAAGTTATAGAACTGTTGATTGTTATAGGTCAGCTATAGCAGCTGGACGTTGTCTGATTGATGAAGTTTCTGTGGGAAAAGGACAATAGGTTTGTGGAATTATGAAAGGAATTTGTTTGAAAAAACCTCTAGGTTCAAGGTATAATATTCTATGGGATGTATTTTTGGTTTGGAAACTTTTTAAAGGTTGGCAGTGTAATAAGTTTTTGAGTCTGAAACATTTAACTTGGAAGTTAACTACATTATTATGTATGATTACTTTTAAAAGGGTTTCAGACTTGGAAGCTCTGGATATTTCAGGGAGATTCTTTGATCCAGAGGGAGTGTTTTCTTTTTTTTAAATTAAAAGGAAAACTAAGTCAATGTCCAAGGATATTTTATTCACGATTTGATAGTCATCCTAAATTGTGTATAGAAAGATGTTTGAGAGTATGAGTGCTGAGTAAGTGAAATTAGATGTGCAGAGGATGATCATTTGTTGATTTCATATGCAAAACCGCATAGACCGGTGTATTCAGCATCTATTGCAAGATGGGTTAAGGATACTATGCGTGAATCTGGTGTGAATTTAGAGAAATTCAAAGTATATTCTCTACCTGCAGCTATGGCTTCAAAAGCTTAGATTTCTGTAGGAAGTTTGACCGAGATTCTGAAAGCAGCAGAATGGTCAAATGACAAGGTGTTTAGAGATTTGTATTTTTAACCCAGTTGAACATGTATCGGAAAAAGTTCTAAAAGACTTTAAACATGCATAATGCTAACCTCCTGTCTTGTCATAAAATGTCGATTCTCAGAGGGTGAGTGCATAGAGAATGGTGATTTTAGCAAGGACAAGGAGGCTAGCATTATCCCGCCTTCCCTACCCTTTTGATGGGAGAGGGTGGTTAGAATATATATTTTAAAAAATGTATTATGTTAAGGAGGAGGTTTAAAATTAATGTTGCATGGAATTAAAGGACTGAACAATATGTTTAAAAGGGTTGATTTTATTTGTTGCAAATGCTCAGTCGAAGAGTCGTGGGAAGAATGGAAAAAGAAGAAAGAGGTTTTTGGGAAGGTAGAAGAGAAACGAGGAAGAGCCTAGGATGTTGGAGGCTAATGTATGTTGAATAGTCTAATTTTTTGTGACTTCATAGAATTATGTTGGAAGCTTTTAAAGTGTTGCTCAGAAGTTGGTAAATAAAAGGTGATGTGTAATGCTAGCCTCCCTGTCTTCAATAAAATCATGATTCTCTATGTACTTAACCTCTGAGAATCGTCATTTTCTATTGTCAGGTGGTGTGAGGCATTCGCATACAGCCTTGTACAACCCCCGGGCCGATGGATTTGTAAAAAACAAGACGAACTGCATAATTGAGGGGGCTCTTCAAATGGGAGAAGCCAACAGATAAGATGTGTGAGACTACGATTTCAGACCTTGTTTGGGCTTATTGCATGGGGCGAAAACTCTGCTACTGGTGAGATTCCATTTTGGATGATGAAAGGTAGGAAACCCATTTCAAAACTCAATCCTTTCTAGATGCGAAATTTGGTTGAAGAGAGTTGTATAATGCTTAACAGTATTCCATCTGATGTCACCTGCAGATCTAGAATAATCCCATGTGATATGGTAGGGTAAAAAAAGAATTAAAATACTTGCAGAACAAATCAAACCATTCACCCCCAGTCAAGGGATCTGGGTTAAATCCCTCATAAATTTTGCGAGCCATATTTGTTGAAGGATGTATTTAGACGGCATACAGTGTTAACAAGTGGCGAGCGTTGAAACTTATGAAGAGTGCTAAATATGCTGCTTGAGGATGTGTGACGAAGATGAAAATGATGGATGCAGTGTTATAGTAATGATGTGCAGACACATAGATGTTGTATAATCGTTCGCTTCACACTTACTCACGACCCAACTAGGTGTTAATAGAGAGTTCGCCTTCCTTTTCCTTTAGAGTTCAAAGGGAGAACTGCCTGTAACTGAGTGAGGCGTTAGACAAACCACACACGCTTTCTTGTGTGCCTCCTCTCTCCAGTCCAAACCACCCTTGTTAGCAATCCTGATGCTTTCTTTTAACACCCGGTTGAATCGTTCGACAACACCGTTTGTCTCTCGTGATATAAAGAACATTTTGCATGCGCCACACCCCTTTCCTACAAAAATAATTCCATTTCACTCGACACCAACTGCACACCATTGTCGGTCAACAATTTGCCAGGGATACCCTCATGCCTGAATAAATCTTGTAAAAAAAGATATCACGTGATTAGTTTCTATGCCCTTTGTGACAACAGTCCCAGGCCACTGTGAAAACAAGTCCACCAGAACCAACACACAATGCAATCCACACCGATCATAAATGGGCCCCACAATATCCAAAGCTACCTCTTCCCAAGGGTTCCCGTTGCCAAGAGTAACCCAGTTACCACAAGTGACTTTGTTAATGGGAGATGAAGGGGTGGTGTGCACAAATGGTTTTCGTATGGAAAGAGGCAATGGCATTGGTAACCATGCTGGGGCTAGGTCTGGTGACGATTCAACTGCTGGCACCAGGTCTAGGGTTGAGTCCAGTAGGATTTCCAGTTTAAGAAGACCACCTACATATTTGCAAGACTTTGTTCGATGTTATATAGGTGATTTGTGAAATTAAATTGTATTAGTTTCCATTTACCATTACGTCAGTATGCTTGGACGTAAGTGTACTCTTGTTGTATTTATGAAATGTTTTCTAAATGCATTGTTATTATTTATCTAAAATGTTCTCAATGCTTTTTCTATTATTAGGATTTCTTTTTATTCAGCAACATTTGTGGGAGCGGAAGGGGATGTGTATTGCTATTACATACTTTTCCTAGATTGCTATCTCTTCTGCCATTTCATTAGTTCCATGTTCGGTTCATATTGTGTTTGTATGTGTGTGTTCTACTCACCACTGTTGCCTGCTTTGGTGTACGACTACATCACTTCATTTCTCCTCTCTATCCACTCTGCTGCTCACTACCCCTGCCCTCCGTGTTGCTTCTGTCCACTGTGTTGCATCCCCCCACCCTCTATGGTGCCCTTCCCACTCGCGCCTTTTCTTCTTTATTTAGCTCTGCTGGACAGCATAGGGATGCTGGACAGCATGTAAAAACATTTGCACAACCAATAGGTCCCAAAGGCTCCTCTTATTGGCTTTTCCAATGCGTGTTCACATTTGGTAATTATAGTGTGGCATATACCTGTCGCTGTGCGGCCTCTCTATGGCCCAGCAGTTGGGTACGATCTGGTGGTTGCAGTGCTAGCTCTTGTAGTCTTCTGAGCCAGCGTGGCATGTGTACAGGCACCCGTTTGACACTGGAGCGAAGCCGTTCGATGCCTTGCCTTCCTCCCAAAGCCTGAGGCTGTTTATAATTGCATTCTTCCTCGACGTCACCAGAGGTAGCACAATAAATGAGCTCAGTTGTCATTGCAGTTTTAATTAACGTTGATTACTTTTGGTTGCGTAAACAAATGCACGCACGGAGTGGCACTAGGGACCTTTGAAGTTTTCGTTTTCAGGGTGTAAACTGGACATTTGTATTATTAGAATTTACTATTGCCTAAATCCAGTGGAATGTTCTGCGTCAGATTATGTACGTGCTCCTTTTACAGTTAACCAATTACCGGTGCCGGTTATAGTGCTTTTTAACCACATTACCAAGTAGTTTAAGTGCATTGTATTCTGTAGAACAAAGCATGTCTAAAACGGTTTTAAGGCACTGTGTATGAAGTATTTGTTCTACTTGCCACCCTGTTATGTAGTAACCTTCATTTTATGACTTTTACCTCCCTGTTTGAATAATTCTTGCATTACTGTGAATTGCAAGTGATATTGTGTTTAGGACTTGGAGCTTACTCTGCACAGTTATTCTTGCATTGTATAGTTTTAATGCTTCTAGTAGTAGCTGCTCTTAGTCCAGAGTTAACACTACTACCGTTATTGGAATACTGACTGCTTCACCCACAGTATCAGTTCAGGGTGAGTAGCTGGTCTTGCAAATCCATTATTCAAAAACAAAAACAGAAGTGAGGGATATTACTTTACCTTATGGTACTTGTGATGCGTTCATGTATCCCTCCCCTATCCTTCTCAATCAAAATAACTGACTAAAATCCACCACTCAAATTACTTTCATATTTCACTATACTAAATCACCACTAATCCTTATGGGTTTTCGGAGTAGCGTGCTACTCACCAAAAAAGTGCATCAACACCCCATTAGGGGTAACAAGCGCTATATAAATGCAAACCCTTTTCCCTCTTCTATCCCGCCGCTATCCTTCTGAATCCAAATAACTGACTAACCTATCCACCACTCAAATTACTTTCATATTTCACTATAGTAATTCAACACTAATCCTTTATGGGTTCCGGAGTAGCGTGCTACTCGCCGAAAAAGCACTTCAACGCCTCGTCAGGGGGTAGTAAGCGCTATATAAATGCAATTACAATACAATGTGATGATCCCGAAGACGTGGGCACAGTCAGTGGTACTGAATAGTTCCCTGATTTATGATATTAACAATTAAACTCTTGAACGTTTATTTGTGCTTGAAATGTTGCTTTGTGCGCTGATCTTGCTGCTTTGATGACCTGTCAGCGTGTCATGCTGGTGCATGACCTCCTGGTGAATGTACTTGTATATAAATGTTGCTTTTTTATACGGCATCAAATGTTTGGTGTGTGTTGGTTCGTGAAACGGCTCCAACGCATCCAGAACTCCTCCGCACACCTGATCCTCAACATCCCTCGCTGCAGCCACATCACACCCCACCTGAGAGACCTGCACTGGCTCCTTGTCAACAAGAGGATAACCTTGAAACTCCTCACCCACGCACACAAGGCACTCGACAACACCGGACCAGCGTACCTCAACAGCCGACTCAGCTTCTACACCCGCACCCGCCAGCTCCGTTCCACAGACCGCGCCCTCGCCACCGTCCCCCGCATCTGAAGAGTAACCGCCGGCCTCAGATCATTCTCCTACCTTGCCGCCAAGACATGGAACACCCTCCCCATCCGCCTATGGCAGACCGAAGATCTTCTGAACTTCAGAAGACTTCTCAAGACCTGGCTCTTTGAACAGTAGCAGCCCCCCCCCCCCCTTCCCTCCCCAACCCCTCCCCCAGCACCTTGAGACCCTCACGGGTATGTAGTGCGCTTTATAAATGCTAGGACTGATTGATCGCAGCTGATGTATGCCATGTTGCTTAATTTGCAGTGATGCGCCTCTGTACTGTAAAATGCAGGCCCAGGACATAGAAGTATTGGTTTGAGACATGTTCATTGGTTTACCTCTGTAAGGCATACTTGGTACGGCCAGTGAATGTCATGTTTGTGGCGTTCTGTGCTGATTTATATAACGTTGCCGAGTATGTTGCAGCATGCAGCGGTCTGTGTGTGGACATTGTATTGCATAGCAGTTAAAAATATATATTTTTATTACATTTTCAAATACATTATTAAGTTAAAATTCAGTGCTTTCTGGTATTCAGTACAGGAAGGAATACAGTTGAAATCATCCATTACTCTGTAACGCATACGTAATGCATAAGGATTACATTATGGCTAATGGACTTTGCCATGTGCATAATGCTGATATTGATGCTAATCACATTGCCATCGAGGTGTAAACTTGTTTGACTATGATTTGGGTCAATAAGGTGCAACATTACTGCGGAACTCAATATAGCACCATAAAAACAGACTTCAACTGTCTGAGCTTAGTGCAATGTGCCTTCAAGCGTCTTCAAACCAGCAAGAAACCCAGAGGATGCGTTCTGGTCTAGCTTAAGTCCGTGTAAGTGGGACACCATCCCTGCGGCACCAAAACAATGACATCTCCATGACAGTCAGGCTTATCAGAATACTTTGGGTTCTGGGGGATGAAGGACCGGATGGAAATTGAGGTAGCCTAACGTCCTTGATCTCTAAGATCATTGGTGCCCCCAGCTAGGTCCTTAAAGGGAAACCGCATAATGTTTCAGACAGTAGCTAAAACTGACCTGTAGAAAAGAATCACTGTGCGCCAAAACTGACCTTAAGAAAAGAATCACTGGGCCCACAATCAAGCTGGTCTTTACGAGCAAGGATTTGAAGGAGACTGTACTGGAGGAAAAACAAGGTAAAGACAGTAAAGAAATCTTTCCTGACAAGTCCAGAGCTGCAGAAGACCGGCAAAGGCTGTTCACTTCACTAAGGCTGGATTGCGTGTGCAAAAGTGGCTCATGGAAAGATTCTTTTCCATGCAAGACTGTGCATTGGGAGAGGGGAGGGGGTGGAAGGGAGGCATCAATAAGATACCTCATCAGGTGCCCTAGGACTGCTAAGAAAATGATACTCTGGTGAGGAAGCAAAGGCGAGGCCCACTCAGATGGCAATGTCTCCCAAAAGTCCTCTAATAAAAAAACATACACTGAACTGCCCTTATTGGCACTTTATAAAGATAATCTTTGAGGGAATAAGAGGCAGGCATGTTTGTTTACTACAATACTGATTGTGTCTACCCAACCTACACAGAACTATGATGATCTTCTCATAACGACCTGTCTTATTGACGTCCTAGTTGAGATGCTACTCCGATATCTGGGACGAGGCCGTCTTCACCACGGATCCTCTTGAGACTGCATGCGCTTGTCTGGAGCCTTGCAGTGATACAGCAGAACATTTACATATGTGCTGTAATGTCCTGATTTCTGTTGGCCGTTATTAATTGCAGGACGCATCTGTAGCCCGTAATTGAAAATGTGAATGGAATTGACTGTGCATTTGATGATTGTATCAATGTACTGTAGTCTTTAAGCTTTTTAACTTGTTTTAACTTTTATACTGGTTTTATTCATTTTCGCAATGGTTATTTTTGTAGCTTTCATGATTCAAGAGTGAATTCGAATAAAGCTTACCTGACTGCTTGACTGATACAGCACTCCTTATCGAAACTTGTCCCAGGAATGAACTTCAGAGAGTTGATGAAGCTCAGCTCCCTTCTCCAACACTCATGTTTCCCCCTGTACTTTTTCACATACCCCCCCATGTTTTCTTACCCCCCCTTTACTAAATACCCCTCCTGCCCTTGATTTTTCCATTGTCACTGTCCCTACCTAAGGATTGTCTTCCCACCAGTACAAAGGAGTGCTCACCCATGGTCCTCTCCCACTCTCTTCTACCTCCCAAATCCCCTCAACACCCACTCTATAGAATCTTTTACAATTTTCTACCCCCAGTTAGTCTTTATTGGTTAAGGTTCTGCAATATTTGTGTTTAACCAACGCCCTTCTTGATAGGTCAAGACACTTAGGGGTCAACTGCATCAAGACTGTACTCCTCTCCAACACTCCACTTCCTGCAATGGACTCCGTTTGATTGCTCACAATATTATGTGTGTCTTTTATTTTGCTTTGTGTCAGTCTGAGTCACTATGTGGCAAACAGGTTTGAAAACATGCTGAAAACCTCAAATTACAAAAAAGCAGCAGGAAACATCGAGACACAGCTGGGTCATATCTGGTGATGTTTTCTAAGTGATCAAGAAGGTATAGTGTCCTTGCATCAGTAGCAGATGTACTCATCTCCTCCAGACTGTTAGGTCCTCACCTAGCCTATTGTTGGATTTAGTTTACTACTTGTAGATTTCTTCTGCATTCAAACACATCCACAAAACGTAAGCGAAGTATCGTATTTGGGTTTCATTGTCTCTAGGCCCAAAGAAGCTTATTTGTTTCATCTTTGCTTCTCCTTGGTATCAGGATCAGCAAGCATTACTCGGGTCAGTGATTACTATTTACCTAGCAAAGCCATATCTCCTCCCAGAATTTTAAAATTTCAGCATGCGCCCACATTTCTCCAAACTGCGTTTTGGGCATTTTGTCCACCTATATGCGTATATTGTATCGAGTGTTATTAGTGTTAGATGCTGTGGAGGATTTTGTTTCACTATTCTTAAAGTATGGTTTACTGTGGACCATTCTAAAATGCATGTACGTGCTTGTTGATTCAGTGTCTGTAAGCTGTCCAGATCATTCTTACTCTCTCCCATCGGTAATGAGTGACAGGTTATCAAGTCGGAGTGCCTTATAAATTGAAGACCGAAACCACCAGCAAGCAGTCAGAGACTTATTCTCTTTAAATGCATGGGTTTCCTCTGGCACATCTGACCGTTGTTCCCAGGTCTCTTATGCCAACCTAGCTAGTTTAGCTGTCTTCTTGAACAGCCGACTACGACGCCAATCTGGCTTAGTCTACCTGGAATGTCAGCACTTTTCCTTTGCTGTACAAGTACAATATTTTCACATAACCACTATCAATCCATTTCATTTCTGCCATGTCTGTATCTATGTACGTGAACAACGGTATTCCCCAGTGCACCGTTTCTTTTGTAAAGGAGAGTTTTTGATCATTTTCTTGAGCCACAAATGTGACACCCATTATGCGAATTGGATGGGTAATTGGTTCCCCCACCCCACCCTTACCTCACCCCACTTCCTTGCTCCTGCCAGTAGTAACCCTTCCAAGGGTGCCTCTCTGTGTTCCATTAAATAGCAGTTTTTTTTTTGTTTTTTTTTTGTTGAAACCGTTTATTACAATCTCAAATATATACAGGTATGGGCCTACAACCTTCCGGCCCGCCGCTAAAAGTGACAGAGATAAATGACGTATATGCAATAAGGCACTTGGCTTTACATAGACGCTAAAGCAGGAGGTATCAACAACGTGGGCCACATGACTCTGAGCTCACAATACGGTTTCGTTTTATACAACACAACAACATAAAACCACACCCGCAAGGCAACCCGAGAGCGAAAATGACAACATATGCTCCTCAAATGGGGGGACCCCAACCATACACTAAGATCGAAGGAGGGGAAGGGGAATAGGTCCGGGACTGGGAAAACACTGTGCCCGGGATTAAGGGAGGGGGTCATCTAGGGGGACGGAGCTGGTGAAGCGGGAGGCAACAATGGCGGCTCGCAAATACCCCCGCGGTAGGCGTTCCAGGGGCCCCACACCTTCAGCCACGCCCCAGGCTTACCCCGCGCCACATACACCACCTTCTCTCGGAACATGCACCAATCCATGTGTTCTTTCCAGGCCGACACTGCCGGGGGCCTCTGGGATCCCCACAGTTGAGCGATGTCACGTTTAGCAATCATATAACCCAGCGTCACCCATCGCGTCTGCGGAACCGAGTAGTCGGTCGGTTCCCACACATTCAGCAGGCATCTCCTCGCTTCAGGCACCAGCACGACATGCGTAACCGCTCGCAGGACCTCATGCACACCACGCCAGAATCGCTCCACCCTCGGACATTCCCACAGAATATGTAAAAAAGTCGCCAATGCACCGCACCCACGCTTACACAGTCCATCCTCGGCATAGCCCATACGCAGAAGCCCTGGCCCCGTCATGTACACCCGGTGAAGTATCTTAAGCTGGACGAAGCGAAGGCGAGCCGGGATGGCCACCTCCTTCGGGGAGGCCACCGCGGAAATCCAGTCCTCGTCGTCAAGCTCCAACCCATCGGCAACCCAAGCCTCGCGGAGCCCAGTCAGTAAGCCCGAGCGGTCATTAATCAACTTCTTGTAGATGAGGGAGATCGTGCTGTCCGGAACGTGGCCATCTAGCACTCTATCCTCCAGTGGGGAGGACTCCGGGATGGCGGCCACGTCTGGGAAGACAGAACCCAGTGCGTGACGGACCTGCAGGTATCGAAAGTATTCACTGCCCTGCAGCTGAAACTCCGCCTGCAGTGTCTCGAATGTTTTGAATCCTCCCCTCGTCCAGAGGTCCCCCACTGTACTAATGCCTATCGTGTCCCACCTATCGAAGCCCTTCGAGGTCCATAGGGAGCCCAACCTCTCAGACGCATACAACGGTGACGCCCGGGTCAAACGGCCCTTCCATCCCATAGCTGCATTGGCCGCGTGCCATACTCGCACCATGACACGCGTGGGTCCCGTCAGGCGGGAATCGGGCACGCTAGTGTAGAGCGCTCGATTGTAATCGCCACCGGGCAGGAGCATCTTGTCCATTTCAAATGCCGGGTTTAAGGCGGGCCCGTAGAGGCCGTGATTAATTGCAGCTAATTGGGAGGCCCAGTAATACCGCTTAATATCCGGGAGGGCAATCCCTCCGTCATACCACGGGAGCGTCAACTTTGCCAGGGCTATACGCGGCCTCCCGTCCCAGAACAGGCGGCGCTGCAAACTCTCCACCTCACGGAAGTAACGCGCCGGGACCAGGTCCATCGAGTTCTGAAGAGCGTACAGAAAGCGCGGCAATGACATCATCTTGAACAATGCCGCCCGGCCGAGCGGCGAAAGCGGTAAGCGCCGCCAGCGCGCGACGTCCTCCTTCAAGCGCTGGAGGGGGGGAAGCAAATTCCGCTCGTAGCGGGCCACCGGGTCCAGCGTAATATAGACGCCCAGGTAACGAAACCCCTGCGAGGCAATCTGGATCGGGCAGCCCCGCGGGAGAACAGGAGCCTCCCCGGAGAGCACATAGACACAGGATTTAGCCCAGTTGATGACAAGACCTGAGTTACGGCCGAAGGAGCACAGAACATCGACCAGGACAATCAGTGATTTACGCGGGGAGGCGAAGTACAACAGGATGTCGTCGGCGTAGAGGGACACGCGGTCCTCATACTCAGGGGTCCAACGGAGACCACGGATAGAAGGGTGCCACCGCAGCCACTCCGCCAGAGGTTCCAAGGCCAATGCAAACAGGAGCGGCGACAGGGGGCAACCCTGTCGCGTGCCCCGTCCCAGCACGAATGGGGCCGAGACTCGACCATTCACCACCACCTGCGCCAATGGGTCAGAGTACAACAATTTGACCCAGCTGATGAATCCCGGGCCAAATCCAAATTTCGCCAACATCGCCCAGATGTACGGCCACTCGAGCGTGTCAAACGCCATGGTGGCGTCCAAGGACGCCAAGATGGCCGGCTCCCGCACGAATGGAACACGCGCGAGCACCCCGTGCAAGCGCCGCAGGTTAAGGGCCGTGTTGCGATGGGGAATAAAGCCGGACTGGTCTTGGTGGACCAGATCGCCCACCACGCCGACCAGCCGGTTGGCAAGCACCTTGGCGAGGATTTTAGGCTCCGCATTCAAAAGCGAGATCGGCCGATAGGATGTAACCCGGTCTCGCGGTCTCCCCTCCTTGTGGATAACCACGATGGTAGCTAGACGCTGGTCCGGCGGGAGGGAGCCCCGCGAGTGGGCCGCAAGGAACATCGCGCGGAGGTGAGGTGCCAGTACATCCGGTCGCAGCTTATACAATTCGATAGGAAGGCCATTCGGGCCCATGGCCTTGCCCGAGGCGACCGAGCGTATGGCGAGGGCGATTTCATCCGAGGTGGGAGCGGCATCCAACGAGTCCCTGTCCTCCACTGAAAGCGAGGGCAGCGCGATGTCCCGCAGCAGGGCATGAGAATCCTCCTCCGAGCAGGGAGAGACCGGAGAATATACCTCGCGGAAATAATCCGCGAAGCAAGAAACAATGCCTTCCGGCTCAGTAATTCGTACACCATCCATCCTCTCAATCAGCGGGACCACACGACTAGCTCTCTCCTTCTTGTCCAACCACGCAATCAGTTTGCCAGCCTTATCACCCACATCGTACAGTCGCCCCTGTTGCTCTCTGCTAAGGCCCCTGGCCGCCTCCGTGACGAGGGCCCTATAGGCCGCCTGTTTAAGGTGTAGAACATGCAGCGCCGCGTCAGTCACCCCACTCCCCAGACCACCCTCCAATTCAGTAATTTCGGCCTCCACCCGGGTCACCTCCTCCTGTGCGCGTCTGCGGGCATGGGAGATAAAGGAGAGGTCCTCCCCTCTGAGAACTGTTTTGAAGGCTTCCCACAGGGAGATGGCCGACGGAACGGACCCCACATTCTCCTCAAAATACCGTTGCAATGATTTAATCAGGTCAGCACGAATAGTGGGGTCACGCAGGTACCAAGCATTGATTGGGGCTACCCTGCCCTCTCCCCTCGGGAAGACACCCAAGTGCAATAGGAGCGGGGAATGATCTGAAATACCCCGCGCCAGATGGCGCACCTCTCCCACCCTCCCAGCATGAGCCGCAGGGACAAGGACATAATCAAGCCGCGAGAGGCTACCATGGGCACCCGAATGGAAGGTGTACTGCCGCTGGGCGGGTTGCTTTAAACGCCAGCAGTCCACCAATCCCAGTGTGTCTAAAAGGCCCGCTAACCACGCCTGTGCCCGGGGGAGGTCCCTAGGGGGATGACGATCCATATTCCCAGAAGCCACCGCATTGAAATCCCCCCCCAATCACCAGAAGCCCCCCCGGGAGGTCAAGGAGGAGGCGCCCCAGATCTGCAAAGGTGGTGGACTGTAGCCCCGGTGGGACGTACACAGAGACAAAGACAACTACCTTGCCCTCCATCCTCCCCACCAAGACAGTGTAGCGTCCCCTCTCATCATGGCGCACCTCGTCTATTTCTAGCGGGAGCGAGGTCTTGACCATAATGCCCACCCCCCGTGAGCCTGATGTGAAGCCCGAGTGGGCCACCAAGCGAAAGCCACGGCGATTCATGGCACAAAAGGAGTTACCAATAAGATGTGTCTCCTGCAGAAAGACCACATCAGGCGAAATCCGTTTCAGATACTGCAGGACCACACCCCGCTTGATCCTATCACCCAGTCCGTTAACATTCCAGGACAACAAAGTCAAATCCCTACCCCCCATCACATAGCGAAGCCATCACTTGTCCCCCCCAGAGCATCTCAAAAACAACAATACAATAACGGGTTTGCCTTGCGGTAGAAACAAACCACACCCCACCCCAACCCACCCAACCCAACAGAACTCCCCCCACCCTGCACCCCTGCATGAGCCCAAACAGCCCCCCCAAAGTGCAGTGTGCCTGTCGCCCCATAGATAAGAAAACTAACTAGTCCCCCAGAGGAGGAGGGAGATCCCCCAAGAGACCCCACACGACCTCCACAGGAGGGGAACTTACCCTAACAGTCAATAGTGACAACAACGCAGTCCAGAGCAAGGCCTACCATTAGTCCCTCAGTCCTGATCCGGCGGGCCCTCCCCACCAACCGCACCCCCCCACCCCCCCGGCCCCGATCTCCGGGCAAAGTGTCTAGCCAGTCCCCGGCCACCTCGGGTCGATCAAAAAAGTGCGTGTGGCCATCCACCTCCACTCTCAGCTTAGCTGGAAAAAGCATCGCATATTTGAGATTCAGGTCCCTTAGGCGACGTTTAACACCAAGAAAGCTCAGTCTCTGCTTTTGGACTGCCGGAGTGAAGTCAGGATAGAAATTGATGTCCATATTGTCAAGTTTGACCGGCCCTTGTAGCCTGGAAGTCTGTAGGATAGCGTCTCTGTCCCGAAAATTGAAGATCCGGGCGATGAGAGGCCTCGGAGGGGCTCCAACCTTAGGCCTACCCCCGGGGACCCTGTGGGCACGCTCCACCGCAAAGAATTTACTCAGCCCCCGAGGCTGGAGATGGGTGAGAACCAGGTCCTCAACAAATAGATCCGCCGCCGCCGCCTCCGCCTCGCGTCCCTCCGGCACCCCGATAATGCGAACGTTGTTCCTCCGGGCCCGACCCTCGGAATCCTCCAGCCGACGATTCATCAGGGCGCTCGCCTGGCCAAGCCTGCGCACCTCCTTTGGAGGGCCGCCACGTCCGTTGTGAGGCCCGTGGTAGGGTGGGCCAAGGAGTCGACCCGGTCGTTGGTTTTAGACAAATCAGCCCTCACGAGGCCCACGTCCACGAGGACCGAGTCAATCTTCTGCGCCAGAGTGTCGAAGCGCTGGTCCACCGAGGCCTTCATCTCGGCGATGGCGCCCATGCCGTCTCGGAGGGTCAGGTCCGTGGGCAGAGCGGAAGCATCAGTCGGGCCCGTAGGGGACCTACGCGGCGCCTCTGGGGATCCCTTCTGGAGGGTGTAGCGGTCCATACTGTTGGATTGCTGGGCCGCGCCACGGCGGGTCGATTTTATCTTAGCCCGATCGCCATCTTGTTTTGTGGACATGGTTTCGATCCCCAAGACGAGCCAGTCTCCTCAAGAAAAGGGGGGGCCGACAATCCAGTTCAAGGGGTCCAGGGGGGAGCGACCACCGCTCCGCAGGACGAACCGCAGCTGGCGGACCGGCAGGGCACCCCAGCGAGACCACACCACCGCACACCGCCCTGCAACCCAACCTCGCCTGGCAGCAAGGAGGGCGCAAAAGCGAAAGTGAAAGTGCGGGGTACGCGAGTCACCCAGCCTTACCCGCCGCTGTTGTTCACTTTGTGTCCGGATCGCCCCACAACTCCAGTACGGGGGGGCCGGTGTGGAGAAGGCCGCAAACCTCAATCGATGCTCCTGCCGGTGTCCGAGGTCCGATTTAAAAACGGAAAACGGGCGTCACCTCTGCTCGGGCTCACAAATACAGTCCCCTCATCTGGGACAGGATTCTGTCAGGATTTATTCAGGAGGTCGCGGAGGTCCTCGGGAGCCTCGCACCTACGCGGCCATCTTGGTTGCGCGCTAGGCTCCTCCCCCTAAATAGCAGTTTCTTGGTGTAGTTCCTCATACAAGTCTAACAACATGTTGGAGTTTTGCAGCAAGGTAATCTAGTACAAAGTCTGAGATCAGGTTTATTACTAGGTGGTCCATCCTTCTAAATATCTTAGGAAGGAGTCACATGATTCCTTGAAAAGAATAAAAACACGTGGATATCATAATCATTTTGCCTGGGTCCCTTGTCCAATAACAGATCAGGGCAGCGTAACCCAAAATGCAGTATCTTTCAATTAAGCCTTTGCATGATTTCTTGGATGGTATTACGGATCATATCTGCTTTTTGTGCCGTTTATGAATATAGGGCTTTGTACCCTTGAGAGTGCACCAAAGTGCATTGGTTAATGGGTAGCAGGGTAGATCATATGCTGTGCTTGTTTGGAAGTATGTAGGCTTATTCTGTGCCGTACATGGAAAGTGTTTTGGTGTTGTGAGTGCATACCAGTTTGTGCAAAGATGCATGCCCCACCTTTTCAGGTGGCTTGCACTATGGATCTTTCTCACAGTCTTGCAATATACAAAACACCTTTCAAGGGGGCCTATACCGTTATTGTCACTGTAGAAAATCCTCCTTTTCCGTGTGGCGTCCCAGGAGTTTTCACATTTTGCTTGGCTCTATTTTTGCGGGCTATATAACTCTGTGCACCTTACCCCTGCTAACTAGTTGTAAAGGGCCTGCCCCCCCCCAAACATGATTGATTTGTCTTATTTCTAAATAGTAAATCTAACTTGCCTATACATCCTTAGTATAATGTGAATGAGTTCAGATAGAAAAATAATTAAACCTCTATTTTTAACAGTTACTAAAAAACGAATTCAGTGGGCAAGCCAGGTCTTTAATAAATATTAAGGAAAAGTAACTTTTAGAAAACTATCATTTACCTGCCTGCACTGTTAAAAGCTAAATAGCATACGTGTCTGTCAGCTCTGTCTGTACTCCGCCTTGAATAGGTGCAAAAAAAGTGTGAAATGCCTCAAAGGAGCAAATCATTGGCTGACCTAATATTGGGCAGGGATAACTCCTCTGAACTCTAAAGAATATACAGGGTGGTGTTTATATGCATTCTTTTTTACACTGTCATATACTACTTGAGAGGTTTGTTGAGCCAAATGTAACACTTTCATAGGGAGAGAGCAAGATGCCTAGACAATTCTTGTGTATCCATTGTCTGGTTGGAGTTTGTTGTGGGGTAGAGTGCCTATGTAAAACTGGGTTTTAGTGTTAGATATGGGAGGAATCTAGGATTACCTTAGTACACTCCCCATACCCCGCCCCCCTGTCTTTAGAACTCAAGTTTAGCGTGGCTGAAGTAGTTCACCATTTTAGAAATGTCCTGACACAGGGTATTTTGGCCCATTTGCAGTAAGAACTGCTGCAAAAGTGGTCAGGTAACCCGGACACCTTTGACCCCATTAGTTCTGATGTGCTCTGGAGTCATTCTTGCCCACTAGCTAGCACCAGGCATTAATGTGGTATCTCCAGGCACCCACTTCAGAAGTTTTTCTGGACCTGCGGAAGATCAGAAGAGGAATTGACCTGCTGTCTATGACCTGAGAGGAGCCCTGAAGGACAGGACCTGCCCCCGTTTGTACCCAGGACAAAGAAGTGGACTCCAAGAGTCAATTGATTGACTTCCTGTGTGGATACAGAAAGACAACAAGTTGCTAGAGGTCTTTGCCTAGAAATACCTAGCTGACCAGTGGCAACTGTATCTAGAGTGGATCCTGTAGTTGGTCAACTCCTTGCCCTCCTGTGAGTCTCTAAGTGCCTCCCAAGAGGTAGTGGAAGCTTTTGAACTGTATTCCTGTGGTCTAATGGGACTTAAAAGCCTTATCCAGAGGGAAAAATCTTTGACCAGGCAAACCTGGTTGGCGTATCTGACCTGTGATCCATCGCGGTCAGCCTCAAATTGCGCTTAGGTCATGGTCTACCACATCATTGACGATCATTGACACTTTGTACTTTTTGGTGCTGTTAAAGCTACTTAAAGCTTTACAAATTCATATCTCCTGTTTTCCAAATTGTTTTTTAAAATCATTTTTGGTATCTTTTTGTTTATTTTTACTCTATTTTTCTAACTTGGTTTAGGATTTTTATTATTTGGCATTTTAACATTTACTATTTTGGTTCTGCATAAATACTTTACAAATTGACCTAACATAAGCCTGTTTGCTCTGTGCCATAGCTCCCAGGGGGTTGAGCTCAGATTATTCCATGAGGTAGGTTGTTACTTAGCCTAAAAAATAATCCATTAATTTAGTCACCCCCATATTAGATGTTTTTCAATGTTTGGTGCAGCTGCGTACATTTGGTGACCTGATTTTGTGTTACTCCTTTATTGCTGTTACCGAGGGCAGCCAGCACTGAGACAAGTAAAAACAACAAACAGGCTGACGTTGGCAGGGCTCTGGCGTCAGCAAAGATTAGAACCTAGGTATCCCAAAAACTAAAATCTGTGAGGATTCGCCAAGGGCGGAGTGATTGTTCTTAGAGGGCACATGCTTTACAAGTTCCTTTGATGGCAATCCAATATAGTGTGCCTAATTGGCAGCTGCATGTTAGTCCGGATACGAGTAATTCTAGAGAATGAAAAATTCCCAGATATCGTAACTGAAAATTTCAATTCTATTAGGGACACTGAGGCGAGGATTAGGCTTTAACTTTCTTCACTTTATTAACCAGGAGCCATTAAAAGTATATACCAACATTAAAACTACATTTTCCATGAGTCCATGGGGAAGAAACACAACAGTTCATCCAATCAGAACGGCGTATGTCCTCCCAACGTTTCTTGGAGACGCTATATACTCCTCTTTCTTCCTGCGAACACAGCCGATCACTCCCAAGATAACTTTAGTTTATACAAATCCTTCCCTGAGAAGACAAATGAGTGATGTAATGTTCTAGATGGCACTACTACATCATACACAAGGATCATAAACAATGTTAGTGACACATTATGCAAATACATATCCAGATGAGAAATCATGAAGAACTCTTCATAATGGAGAATGTACATATTCCTGAAAGGACAAGTTCAGCATTCTAAATGTACCTCATATCCGGAAGGTGAATAATCTATTTAGAATAGGGTGGGCTAATCCTGGCCTCAAAGTCTTTAATAGAATTGAAACACTGTGTTATGATAGCTAGGACATTTTTCTTTCTATGTCAGGCCTGGAGGCGAGGATTAGGCTAGTGTAAATATTCTCTACCACCAGAGATGCTAAATTTGTAACCTTTTGAAGGTAGAATCTGAGGGCCAATCCACTGCATTTAGGATGTCCTCCTATCGAGCTCCCAATGAAAAAGCTTTGGAGGCCATAGCCCTCCCCTCCTTCCCCCCCTCACGGAATGAACTCCAAACTGTGGAACATCGATCGTCACCTTCTGAATGGCCCATCGTACCCATCTAGCAATGGTAGGGGAAGAAACTGCTTTGTGAAGTTTTGTGTGGGTAATGAGTAAGTGCCGTTCAACCTGAGGACTAAGGTCTTCTGTCATAGATTCATAAGCCTTCAATGCTCTAACCACACAACTTGGGAACATCTAGGAAAGCTGGGTATGACCAAGTTCTTGAAGTACATTTAGTTCTTCTGGAAATATTTAAAGTCACTCCGTCCGGATTGAATGCTCCACCTGCCACATCCAGGGCTCTCACATCCGATACTCTGCGGCAGGAGTCCAAACACAATAGAGTAGCCGGTTTCGACGATATCTGCTTCCTGGAAAGCTACTTATTAGAAGGCCATGATTTAAATAGACGCACATCTTTATTAACTTCCTACAAGCTGGAATACCGGTTTTCCGGAGGTACGGGCAGTCTAATGCCACAGACCAGAGGATGTTCCCCAACCTGGTGCCCATCAATATGGCCAGCTGAAATGGCTGATCTAAACGTGTTAATCGATCTACAGCCAAACCCTCTGAGGCTAAGGCCACCAGGAAATTCAAAATGCAGACAATGTCTGCCCCCTCGAGATCCAGTTGCTGTTGATGACATCAACCCAGCCATCGTGACCAGGAAGAGCTGTGCTATCCATCCAGACTTTGACAAGTAATGCAGCAGCTTCCATAGAAATCCCTTGGACTTTCCAAAGGTCCTTGTAATCCGCCATGCCATGGGACAGAGTGAATGCGTTAGAACCCGATGATGTGGATTCCTTTGAGGATCCTGGAGGAGATCCTGAAACAAACAGGGGGAGAGAGATTGGAAAATCCCACGAAAGTTCCACCAAAACTGAAAACCAGACTTGAGATCTCAAAATCTGGGTAATCGCCACTGGGTCTGCCCGCTGTCGCCGAACCTGAGTGGACAATCTTGTTATCATTGCGACCGGAGAGAAGGCATATCCCCTCTTCTCGCTCCAATCCTGGGGGAATACATCAATCGATACTGCGTTGGGATCCGGTCGTCAGCTGCAGTACCTCCAATTAATCTAGTCGAGACAGTACCTCTCCAATTGAGCTAGTCGTCAGGCAAAGAGATAGATTGTGAAGGGGCCCCACAGGGTTTGAAGTTCCTGCAACACCCTCAGGTGTAGTTTCCAGAGGCTGGCATCCTGCCAGTGACGGAGTGCCAATCTGACTGGACATTTCCAGAAGATGCTCAGCCAAGACTGATATCTTGTTGGTCAGGCAGTAGTCCTAAAGGGCACGAGCTTTGTCCAAAAGAGTCTTCGATCTCGTTTCACCTTGATGGTTGAGGTAGCAGACTGCTGTCACGTTGTCCATCTTGAGGAGTATGCAATATTGGGCTTTTTCTTTGGGCCACCACTTCCCTTCAAAAGAGCTGGACATTAATTCCAGTCCGTTTATATAAAGGGCCTGCTCTGTGGGTGACCATTTTCCTCCTGTGTAGAATTCCCCGCAGTGTCCTCCCAAACCGATGGCATCCAGTTCTATCATCAGGTAGGGTTGGGAGCCAAAGATGGCCTGGCCGTTCCTTGCTTCCTTATGGGAGATCCACAATTGTAGTTCCTCTTTTGCCTCCTCTGAAAGGGGAATGGATTGGGAGTAAGTGAGACCCCGGTGCAAATGAAAGATCTTTGGACGGTGCAGCTGTAACGCCCTGAACGTCTCAGGATCGTTTAACAGACACGACAATGAGGACGCAACCACTTGTGAAGGGTTAGTTCTTTTAATGAAGGCAAATAAAATACAAAGAACAAACAAAAGTTATAGTCACTGGAATCCTCCAGGCTAAGTACGTTACCAGCCCACAGCACGGATGGTCCTAACCGTCCTCTGCATATACGCCGATCCCGGCGTATGCCAACAGAGGGCAGAAATGAAATGGCCGACAATGCCAATCGGTAGGCTGTGAGGGGCACGAAGAGTGTTGGGGAGAATCGAGGAGTCAGGGAAACACCCAGCCGGGGTCTCTACCTGAAGGGAGCAGCCGCTCAACCTCTTCCTCAGACTGCACCGGGACGCGGAGTCACCTCCTGGTGATGCGTCACCGATACCCCAATCACAAGCAAGAAGACTGAACCGAGAGCAGCCGCTCGATCGATCCTGTGGACTTCGAGTCTGTAACGCGGCAAACACCTCCTGGTGTGCGTTACAGCTGGCAGTCCCTGTGTCTCTGGTCGGGCTGGGAGTTACGACTCCAACCAGCAAAAGCGCCACTGCGCTTGGACTCAGCCGAGTCAAAAAGCGAAGCTCAATGGTTGACCGGTAGAGCTTCCGGGTCCTTCACAGGTGACGATGGGGCAAGACACGGCCCAGGGAGTAACGACTCGACCTACCTCCGTTCTTGCCTTACTGGAGCACCACTCCGGAACACTGCTCTTCACGAAGCAGGTACGTCGGTGTAAACACAATATCCGACAGCCTTGTACCTCCCGGTTCCTCCCTTTATAGGGCGTGTTTTAGGGCGTGTTTCCCTTGAGTTATGTAACAGCTCTCCTGTTTACATAAGGGCGTGTTTCCCTTGAGTTATGTAACAGCTCTCCTGTTTACATAAGGGCGTGTTTCCCTTGAGTTATGTAACAGCTCTCCTGTTTACATAAGGGCGTGTTTCCCTTGAGTTATGTAACAGCTCTCCTGTTTACATAACCTCTCAACCGCTAAGCATCCTGGGAGATGTAGTCCGTTTTCGCTGGTTACCGTTTTCCTCCCCTCGTATGACAGGAATTCTTGACAGTACATCCTCCCTCTCAGCGGCTCCCCACGGGTCCAGCGCTGGCAGGAAAACGCCGATGGAACAAGGAGACCAAGCGCGGAGCATGAACCCCTTCAGCCGGTTCCCATGAATGCTCCTCCGGGCCATAGCCTTTCCACGCAACCAGGTACCACAGCTTCCCCCTGCGCCATTTGGACGCCCGTATGCCCGACACTTCATACTCCACCTCCGACTCCACGCATACCGGCCTAGGTGTCCCAGACGGCTTGGAGGGTGCTGGTTTGAGCAATGATACATGAAAGACAGGGTGTATCCGCAATGACTGGGGCAAGCACACCTTCACGTTCACGGGACCCATACACTTGGTAATTCGATAGGGGCCCATGTACTTGGGATGGAACACACTGTTCTTTCGAAACCTCATGTTTCTTGTGGATATCCAGACGTAGTCTCCAGTGCGGTACAGTGGCCCGGGCCTTCTCTTCCTATCTGCCGCAGCCTTGTATCTTCTCTTGGCCTCTATTAGGACAGCCCTTGAGCGCATCAACGTGTCTTTTATGTGTGCCACCCTGTCCGCTGTGGCGGGAATCCTGTCCTCTCTGAACGGATGTAGAAATGGCAAGAACCTGGGATGTTGGCCATAGTTGCTATAGAACGGAGATGACTGTGTGGAGCTGTGAGTGGCGTTGTTATAGGCTATCTCTGCAACCCATAGCAAGTCGACCCATTCTTCCCTGCCCTGGTCCACAAAACATCGCAGATACTGTTTGAGCGTTTGGTTCAGGCGCTCGGTTTGGCCGTCCGTTTGAGGGTGGTAGCTGGTGGACAGGGCGGTCTTAACATGCAGCGCAGTGCACCAAGTCTTCCAGAATTGCGCAGTAAACTGCGACCCCCGGTCCGACACGATCACCCCAGGTAATCCATGCAGTCGTACCACATTCTTTAGGAGTAGTGACGCCAATTCCCCGGCCGTAGGGACTCTCTTGCAGGGGATGAAGTGCCCCATTTTCGTCAAGTAATCCACCACCACCAGTATTGCCGTCATCCCCTGGTCTACCGGTAGGCCCACCACGAAGTCCAGTGATATGCTATCCCATGGTCTATCCGGGGTCGGAAGTGGATGTAAGAGCCCTTGGGTTCGGCCATGGTCGGCCTTCATGGTAGCACACGTAGGACACTCCTGTCCCCACCTCCTGACATCCACTCTCATGGTTGGCCACCAGAAATGCCGTCCCATGCTAGCCACCGTTTTTTCAAAGCCCAAATGACCTGCGCATGGAGAGTCATGGCACCAGATGAATGCTTGTTTCCTTAGCCTAGGCGTGGGTATCAATAGGCACCTGCCCTTCAGGGGTATCCCGTCCTTCAGCTGCCATTCTCTGTGACTGAGGAGCCACCTCCGCCATGCGAATGACCTGATCCCTCTCTTTATTCCCCTCAGGAAAGTATCCGGTTGGATAACCCCCACTACCATCCTCGGGGAAATGATGGAATGCTCGGTCGCAGGCAATGGTTCCTTAACTGCAGATTGACGGGACAGGGCGTCCGCCTTCCGGTTTTCCGTCCCCGGCCGATATGTGATGCGGAAGTTGAACCCCGCAAAGAAGATCATCCACCGCAGCTGCCTGGGAGAAAGGTGTCTAGTGGCCGTCATGAACTGTAGGTTCCGATGGTCCGTGTACACCGATACCACATGTCTTGCCCCCATCAACCAATGCCTCCATTCGGTGAAGGCGTCCTTGATTGCGAGAAGCTCCTTCTCCGCAATATGGTAGTTGCGTTCGGCGTCGTTGAGTTTGCGGGACATGTACGCAACGGGATGAAGCACCCCTGTGTCGTGGTTGCGTTGGGACAAGATAGACCCCAGCGCCACATCCGACGCGTCCGCTTCCACCACGTAGGGGAGATCCGGATCGGGGTGAGCCAACACCGGCGCCTTACCAAAGGCGCTTTTCAGGGCCTCAAAGGCTTTGTTCGCTTCAGGGGACCAGACAAACTCCTTGGACTTCCTCAGTAGCTGTGTGATTGGGGCCACCACTCCTGAAAATCCATCTATAAACCGCCTGTAAAAGTTGGCGAAGCCAATTAAACTTTGGACGTCCTTCACGCTTTGGGGCACCGGCCATTCTTTCACCGCCTTGATCTTTCGTTCTGCCATCTCCTGTCCCTCTGGACTCAGCATCACTCCGAGGAATTCCACGGATGTGACGTGGAAGTCACACTTGCTGAGTTTACAAAACAGCATGTTTTCCCTCCGCTTTTGGAGCACAGCTTTGACGTGGTGTACGTGCTCCTCCACACTGGACGAATAGATGAGGATGTCGTCGATATATACGACCACGTAGATATCCAACTCCTCTCTGAATACCTCATTCAAAAAGTACTGAAAGGCTGCCGGGGCGTTGCACAGACCGAACGGCATGACGAGGTACTCAAAAAGGCCGAACCTGGTCTTAAAGGCGGTCTTCCACTCGTCTCCGTCCCTCATGCGCACCAGATGGTATGCCCCTTTCAAATCCAACTTGGTGTAGATACGAGCTTTCTTGACCTGTTCCAGAAGTACACTGATGAGAGGCAAGGGGTACCGATTTTTTATGGTTATCGCATTCAATGCCCTAAAGTCCACACAGGCTCTCAGCTCCCCATTAGCCTTCGGGATGAAGAAGAGTGGCGAGGCGGCCGGAGACTTGGACGGGCGGATGAATCCTAGCTTGAGGAGTTTATCCAGGTACCCCCGGAGATGCACGTTTTCAGGCTCCGTCAGGGCATACAGCCTGCCGCTGGGAACGCTGGCCCCTGGCACCAAGTCGATCTGGCAGTCAAACTGTCTATGTGGTGGTAGCACTTCCGCCTTCACCTCATCAAATACATCCTCAAAACTGTGATAAGCCTGGGGGAGAGCCACATCTTTTTCTGCCGCTGTAGCCACCGTCTGACTCCCGCTCTCATCTGCGTCAAGGGATTCCGTTCTTATTCCACAATGCAGGATGCAATACGGTGACGTCATTTCGATGCGATGTGTTGGCCAATCCACAAAGGGGTTGTGTTTCTGTAGCCACGGCAATCCCAATATGACGCCATATTGGGGCGCTCGGATGATGTTAAAATCGATTTGTTCCAAATGGTTCCTCCCATATCTCATCGGAAGGACCCCCGTGTGCTGTCCGATGGGCCCCGTCACCAATCGCCTTCCGTCTACCGCATAGACGTCTTCGGGTACTGCTTTGGGAAGAAGCACTAGCCCTAGCCTGCATGCCTCGTTGTGGTCCATAAACATGCCAGTGGCCCCTGAATCCACCATGGCCACAACGGGTATCCACTGGTCATGCACTCCCACGTGCACCGTGATAAACAGGTGTCGTTGTCCCTTAGTGACCGAGTTGGAAAGTGAAGGGATGGATGAGTGACTCCGAGATGCCCCTTCTCTGGTCTGGGAGTCCTCTAGTTTTCCGCCGGTACGTCCACCACGGCTGTTACCGACCGGTTGGCCCGATAACGTGACGTCTTCGGTTTGGCAGGGCATTCACGTACGTAGTGGCCTTTTTTGCCACAATATAGGCACAATCCTTGTTTACGGCGTGACTCTTTCTCTGTGGCTGTGAGGCTCGCTCGTATTGCGCTGATGTCCATGGGTTCTCCCTTGGATGCGGTGGAAGTTTCAGGACTTCCCGCCGTCACATAGGATGGAAGGGATTTTCCTTTTCTCCCATGATCCCCCTTTCTTTCACTTAGCCTATGTTCCAGCCGTAATACCAGGTTGATAAGGCCCTCACATGTCTTGGGTTGAGGGTCAATATGAGCCACGGCGTCCTTGAGCTCATCGCACAGCCCTTGATGGAAGAGCGCCGTCTGTTTAGCAACAGGCCACTTGGTTTCCGCAACCAGCCTTCGGAACGCGTTGAGATACTGCACCAGGTCGTTGGATCCCTGTCTCAACTCAAGCATTTCACGGTCCGCCGTGTACGAGTCAGCCCTTCTGTCGAAGACCTTCAGGAATTCCTCGCGAAAAGCACCCCAATCACATAAGAGGGGGTCGTCCCTGCTCACCAGAGGTACGGCCCATTGTGCCGCGTTTCCAGCCAAATAGGATATAAGGAAAGCCACACGAGCCTGACTCGTGGGGAACGCCTTTGGTTTGCACGATAAATGTAGCGCCACTTGTGTGAGGAATACCTGCACTGTGTTAGGATCCCCACTGTACCTCTCTGGTGTTGCCAAGGGGATGGCTACCGGCATTTCCACTACTACCGCAGGGGTCTGGTTCGTGAGGGAGGTGCTGGGCGTGAGCGGGTCCAATTGGATAGCATCCAGTCTGGCTTTTACATCGGCTGTTTCTTGCCTAGAGGCAGCCACTTCAACTTGCATGGCCGCTAAAGCAGCCAGCACATCATCAAGTGTTGCCATGTCTGTTATCGACCGGGAGACAGTTAGTGTTATTAAGGTTGGATATTTTGTAACGCCCTGAACGTCTCAGGATCGTTTAACAGACACGACAATGAGGACGCAACCACTTGTGAAGGGTTAGTTCTTTTAATGAAGGCAAATAAAATACAAAGAACAAACAAAAGTTATAGTCACTGGAATCCTCCAGGCTAAGTACGTTACCAGCCCACAGCACGGATGGTCCTAACCGTCCTCTGCATATACGCCGATCCCGGCGTATGCCAACAGAGGGCAGAAATGAAATGGCCGACAATGCCAATCGGTAAGCTGTGAGGGGCACGAAGAGTGTTGGGGAGAATCGAGGAGTCAGGGAAACACCCAGCCGGGGTCTCTACCTGAAGGGAGCAGCCGCTCAACCTCTTCCTCAGACTGCACCGGGATGCGGAGTCACCTCCTGGTGATGCGTCACCGATACCCCAATCACAAGCAAGAAGACTGAACCGAGAGCAGCCGCTCGATCGATCCTGTGGACTTCCGAGTCTGTAACGCGGCAAACACCTCCTGGTGTGCGTTTCAGCTGGCAGTCCCTGTGTCTCTGGTCGGGCTGGGAGTTACGACTCCAACCAGCAAAAGCGCCACTGCGCTTGGACTCAGCCGAGTCAAAAAGCGAAGCTCAATGGTTGACCGGTAGAGCTTCCGGGTCCTTCACAGGTGACGATGGGGCAAGACACGGCCCAGGGAGTAACGACTCGACCTACCTCCGTTCTTGCCTTACTGGAGCACCACTCCGGAACACTGCTCTTCACGAAGCAGGTACGTCGGTGTAAACACAATATCCGACAGCCTTGTACCTCCCGGTTCCTCCCTTTATAGGGCGTGTTTTCCTTGAGTTATGTAACAGCTCTCCTGTTTACATAAGGGCGTGTTTCCCTTGAGTTATGTAACAGCTCTCCTGTTTACATAAGGGCGTGTTTCCCTTGAGTTATGTAACAGCTCTCCTGTTTACATAAGGGCGTGTTTCCCTTGAGTTATGTAACAGCTCTCCTGTTTACATAACCTCTCAACCGCTAAGCATCCTGGGAGATGTAGTCCGTTTTCGCTGGTTACCGTTTTCCTCCCCTCGTATGACAGGAATTCTTGACAGCAGCACCCGGTAGTGCAGGCGTCCTTCGAAAAATTACCCGTATTCACAGAAGGCCTATCATGCTGACCACGTGCCTGAGGGAAATCATAGGTCTGGCCAGTGTTTTATCTTGGTAAGTTTGTGAGAGGGAAGACTTGGTTACCTTGACCAAATCCACTACGCACCTAAGAAATTGAGTGTTTTGGGAAAGAATCAGGGATGTCCTCTCCTCGTTGTCCACAAAGCGAAGAGATTCCAACAGATCGATAGTCATCTGCAGATGATGTGATTGCCTCAGACATTGTTTCAGAATTAGGATATTGTCGAGATTATCAGTTTGACGCCTCAAGCTCTCAAATCAGCGCCTTGGTAAAACACCACCGAGCAGAAGACTTCTCTCTTCTACCTTATCTCGCCAAAGTCTCACATCAATGATACTCTAACCACTGCTGACTGTTACCGAGCATCAACGGAGCTCTTTAGATCAGGTACGTTTAGCCACTCTGATTTAGCTTGATTTAAGCGCTGCCTTTAACATTGTATCTCATAGGATTCTGTTGCGCCGCTTCCAGCAAATAGGCATTGGTGGAACAGCACTAACTTGGTTTACTTCCTTTCTATTTGAAAGATCTTTTCAGGCTGTTTCTCTTTCTTTCAACTCCCAAGTACACACACTACGACACTGGGTCCCCCAGGGCTCTGCTCTGAGCCCTGCACTTCAATAATTCTATCCAACCACAAGCTCAGGTTGCTAAGGCTCCGGGAACCACACTGATATCGTATGCAGATGATACTCAGCCGGTGATCTCCTTTTCCTACAAGTCCACTCAGAATTTGGTCAAGTTCCAAGATGATGTGGTGGCAATCGCTAAGTGGATGACGGCCAACTGTCTACAGACATTCAGGCGAATCAGAAATTATTCTCCCAGGGCATGATACTCCACTGTGGAGCGACCATTGGTGGCCCTCCACTTTAGGCCACCCCAGCCCAAAGGAGCAGGAACAAATGTGGGTGTATGGATTGACAGCGCCCTCACTTTTGAAACGCAGGCAAAAGTGCATGTTTTGGACTCCTACGAGGGGTAGAACCCTTCCTGGGATTCTTTGATTCCCAGACTCTCAAGTTTATTATCTAGTCAACTATACTCTCTAGGCTGGACTACAGCAATGTGCTGTATCTAGGCTCCAACAAGACAGCAACCAAAAGACTACAGATGGCCCAAAATGCTGTGGCACGAATACTATTTGCCATCCCTAAGTTTTGCTTGGTTTCCAGCTTTATCCACAGGCTGTACTGGCTACCTGTGGACAAGAGAATCCATTTTAAGGTTCTATGTATGGCTCACAAAATCCTGAATTTTCAGGGGCCTTCTATTCTTTCTAATTTGCTCCACCCTGCTATAATCTATTGTTGTTGTTGTACATCTTCCTCATTGCTGTCCTGTTCCTTGCTGCTCAGCCATGAGTGATGTCACTTGGAATGTTGAGTGTGGGGGACTGGAGGAGTTGGCAGTTGGTGGAGATGGGCTGAGCAGCAGGGAGGCTGCTCCTGGTGGGGCTTTACAGGCGCCTAGCTGAGGCCTTACAAGAGATCTACATGGACTTTATGACTAACCAATAAACCTATAACTTGTTCAATGTGACCTGTCTACGAGACCTCTTTAATTATTACACTGGCGACGACTGGAAAGAACTTACGTGTGCTACTTCAATGGACTATGGTTTCTGTTGCTTAAAGGATTTTCAAGAGAAAAGGAAAAATTTCTAGAGAACTTTCAAGCTGGTTGCGGTACTGAAACTGTGAGTAAAGTGGAATTTGCTACGTTTTTGCTGAAGGAAACTGTTGATTACAAGTAAAATTTGGTAAGCTGACACTCAAGAGCCCCACCAGTGACCTATCCATCGGTCGCCCTACAATGTGAGTGTCAGTTTCTTCTGGGAAAAGCTTCAGAAATGAGACTGTGTTTAAAGAGGGAAAAAGGAATCGGACACCAATGCCAGTTGCTATTTGACTGCGGCTGCCTACATGTGCTGTGATACTATCCCAATGTGTGGTGACCGGTCCGTCAGATTCAGTGATCGGGGGCAAGTGTCGAGCCTCGGCGTAATGTTTGTTGTGGCAGCGCTATCTGGTGATTAACCGTTAAAAGGAAACCGCTGTCTGAGACGATATACCGTGGAGCTAGTGATCGAGCACTAATTACTTGCGACGAAGTGCAACCTCACAGACTGGCATTATGGTAAAATCGGCTACCATAAGGTAAAATGGGCTGTGCTAATCTAGGGATTCTCTGTGCAAGGTTGGCAGTTGAATTGTTAGCAGTCCTCGTGGCATTCATTCAGCGCGCGCAGCTTACCTGAATTTCCTGAATTTCCAGTGTTCTCTCTGACGCTTCGGGCTGCTCGCGGGGTCTCCTGTCTGCCTACATGCTCAGGATCCTTCAGCTGTTTGTCGGGGGCATGGATCGAGTCCCAGTGGTGTCGAATTACCGTTAGCCGAGTGATGCTTCGGTGGCGCTGCCATCTGTGCTCTGATGACGTTGTAGAACTTTCGGTTGGTGCTAGCGGAGAGGCAGCGTGTTCGTCACTTGTGGAATGTTTGGTATTCTCCTCTCCACTCTATGGTCACTGAAGTTCTTTTAGCGCGACGTCGAGCAACGCAGCTCAGCGTTTAACGTTCTTCGTTCCCATAGTAATGGGACTTTCGACACACTTCGTAACGCGGAAGTTCCTTGGTATCTCACCGAGGGTCAAAGTAAACACTCTGTTGTCAATAGGTGAGAGAATGCACGTGCTATATTCTATTCATGCACTGTCAGTTCCGTTTCAGGCCGTGTGTTCATGGATGTGATTACAAGTGTGATTTTGGGCTTTTCACACAGTTTCAGCAATTTTGTGCCACATTACTTTCTAAATGGCCCAGCACAAAGACTAGTTGTTAGTTAAAGTGTCACGTGGGAGTTGATTTGAATGTGTTAATCCCTTTACGAGAAGACCATCGTTTTTTTTAGATGTGAATCTTTTTACAAGAGTGCCATCTACTGGATTTTAGAAGGAACTTGGACAACTTCCCTAGAGCTGCATAGAACTTTTAACGAAAAGTTTCCTGCTGGTGACAATTTCGGGTGAGAGATCGCTCACCGGTGTACGAGATTTCTTATTTCTTTATTTTCATCACTGCAATATTGTTTTGTGGGGGTGTGTGTGAGTGCCCCTATCCTGTGGGGTTGGTGTGTGTTTCCATTCTTGTTCATGGGTGTTGTGTCATGTTAGTGACTGGTGTGTACTCATCATTTTGGTAGGGTTGTGGAGCTGGGTGGAGTGATGTGTTCAATTTTGGGGCTAATTGCCCGGTTTTGGATCATAGGGGGTTGTTCCCCTATTTCTCAGTTTTAGGGAGGTGTTTTTCCCCTATTACAAGATCTGGTATCTTGGTGTATCATAGGGAAAGTTTTTCCCTATTACAGTGTTCGCAGAGTCTAAGGGAGGTGTTTTCCCCTATAGGGAGGTATTTTCCCCTATTACAGTATTTGGAGTTTCATAGGGAGGTGCGTTTCCCTATTTCTATGTTCTATGTGTCTAAGGGAGGTGTTTTCCCCTATAGGGAGGTGTTTTCCCCTATTACAGTATTTGGAGTTTCATAGGGAGGTGCGTTTCCCTATTTCTATGTTCTATGTATCTAAGGGAGGTGTTTTCCCCTATAGGGAGGTGTTTCCCCTATTACAATATTCAGAGTATCATAGGGAGGTGTATTTCCCCTATTACAAGTTCAGTGAGTCTTTGGGAGGTGTTTTCCCCTATAGGGAGGTGTTTTTCCCCTATTACAGTGTTCAGGGTATCATAGGGAGGTGTTTTTCCCCTATTACAGTGTTCAGAGTATCATAGGGAGGTGTATTTTCCCTATTATAGTGGTCAGAGTATCATAGGGAGGTGTATTTTCCCTATTACAAGTTCATTGAGTCTTTGGGAGGTTTTTTTTGTTCTGTATGTCTTAGGGAGGGGTATTCCTCTGTGGGGAGGTGTGTTTACCCTATTATTGTTAATTTGTTGGTGGTGAGTACCCATCTAATTAGTTTCCCTAGGGAGGGGGATGGGGCTCATTGTATTTTCTTGCGAGTATTTTCTAATTTGGGTGCCTTATGTATTTTCAATTGCTTGTTGTATCTCTTTATGAAGTCTTTCAAGAGGTGTATTTTTGTTGATGCAAGCGAAGTTATTTTGTGCTATCTTGATTCAATGCATATCTTTTGCTTGTTTTTCTAAGGAAGGGAGATGTGCTATAATCTATTGTTGTTGTTGTACATCTTCCTCATTGCTGTCCTGTTCCTTGCTGCTCAGCCATGAGTGATGTCACTTGGAATGTTGAGTGTGGGGGACTGGAGGAGTTGGCAGTTGGTGGAGATGGGCTGAGCAGCAGGGAGGCTGCTCCTGGTGGGGCTTTACAGGGGCCTAGCTGAGGCCTTACAAGAGATCTACATGGACTTTATGACTAACCAATAAACCTATAACTTGTTCAATGTGACCTGTCTACGAGACATCTTTAATTATTACACACCCATATGTTCCTGTGCGAGCCCTGCGCTCCGCCAACCCGCATTTGGCCTATATCCTGTGGGTAAAAAGTGTGCGAGCCGGAGGGCGCTCTTTCTGTTCCTCCCTCCCTTCTGGAACGCACTACTTCTGTCCATCAGGAGCAACCAGAGTCACTGGGTTTTTAGAAAAGCCTTGAAGACCCTGGAGTTGTATTTTCTGCTCTAAGGGCGCCACCACTTCGGACACAGCTTTAAATATAGACACATCCATGACTTGGCAGAAGTAGTCGCCTATAGGGAGGTAAGGAATAGCCTCCTCCTCAATGTAATCCTCAGAGTCCTCCATAGTAGTAACAGGAGGTAGAGTAGGCCTTCAGTACCAAACACTGAGAATAAAGTAACTGGGGAAACCCTAAAATTGTACAAGTAATCCCAGAAAGGATTAATCAAAGGGCCCACACATGCCTTTGGATCAGTACTCCCTTTATTCAATAGGGAGCTGTGAGTGAACCACCTGGGCAAGTCCCAAAATGTGTCTTACTGTAATATTTCTTATCCACCGAGCTCCATGCGGCGGCTCCTGTTAAACGTTAAATGTTTAGATTTCAGGGTTTATAAATGGGTTTCACACCCATTTCCACCAAAAATTGGCTCTTCTTGTTCCTGCAAATGCATACGCTCTCTTGCACAGCACTTTTTCCCATTTAAGAAAACAAAAAAACAAAACTATGCTATATTTTGGTTATTGGCCCACTTCCCTCCAGTAGAATCTTCAAACCTTGGGTAACTTTAGAGTCCCCCAACATGTGAGGGAAAACCACGAACCATTTAGCCTGGATATCTTGTGTGGGGGGAAAAAAATGTTATGTATGATTAAGCGCAAAGTGGGATAAACATAAACAAAATCTTATGGCACTGGGCGCGAAAAACCTCAGCAGCCTTGGTTTATAAGTGGAGAAATAAATTGTTTTTAGGTTGAGCCTTCCAGAGAGCACAAGATTGCAAAAGATCTATTGTAGGCTTGCCATAAACATTGGCTGGCTTACCATTGGTTGGCTTTGTCACTCATTTGCTTGCTTGCTTATAAAATGCTCCCCTGGAGCATTTTCTCTTTACTATACTTTTGACAGGGTGAATGTGTCCTTTCACTGTTCACTTTTAGGGAACTACTTTTTTCTTATTGGTTAAGCACTCCTATCGGAGTGCTCTGTTTGTGTTCTCACTCTTGACTGATAATATGAAAAACAGTTGGTAACCCGCACTCCATTTCTGTTCAAAGTTAATCCAATGATTATTCCTTATTGTTGAGTTATCCTGTTGTGTGCTCCATCACAAAGCACCAGGAAGTATTTAAACATTAAGCTGATGCATAACTATGTATCAGTCCCAGGATGCATCCACCATCTGGTTAGATGAAGAAATCATCGTAGACCAAAAGATTGTCCATTTTAACCTGATTTGATAATTTGATCTTCTTTTATACATATTGTGTATAGAAATGGTGATTTTGATTTTCAAATGCTTAAATTATGCCAGTCAGGCCTTTTCTATAGCATGGCAAAATTCCCACTTCCAATGATGGTTTTTAACCCAATGCATTTCGGGCCTAATGCCCTTCTTCAAGGGTAACCATAATTTAAAAGGAATGACAACACATTAGAAACATTTTAAGTGCCCAATTGGCAATAGTTCTTTCAGCAAAGTGCCGCATGCCTATTGAAACCCACAAAAATTGGACCATTAACACCCAGTGACTCTGGCATCTACCAGTTTCATCTAAAATCTGTCAGTTATAATGATCCGTGAAGAATAACTCAACAACTTAACATAAGTGACTAAGCTTAAAGACAGACAAGTGAAACATGACCTCGTGCTATCATTCCTAAGGAAACTCCGCGACATTGACATGCAAAGAGAATGGAAAAACGTTAGTTTAACTTATTTTAACGTTGCCTACCGTTTTCTGAATCAGTTGTATAAAATAACCGCTTGGTGAGTCCTCCGCGTTTACAACAAAAAGTGTGCTCTCTCGTCTGCTCACACTGTCTCATCCATGTACTTCTCAGCCTGGGTTCTGTGTTGCTGTCTTCACCCATGTGCTTCTTTCTCTCCCTGTTCTCATGTTGCGGCCTCCCTTGTGTGTGTGTTCTGGCCCCCTGTGCTGCCCTCTTTATCGTGCCTACCGCACACCCTGTTGCATTGCCCTGCCTCACCCCACCCGACTGTTATTTTTCTAAATATATATATATATTGTTTGTGAGGGCCAGACAGCAAATTACTTTTGCCCCTCAACAAATGCGCTTTGGTGCACTTACATTTGTAATTGGTCGATCTAAGTTGTGCCCACCATATTAGATCAGTCAATAAAAATGAAAGAAAATGACACGACTACCAACATCATCGTGCCTTTTCTGGTTTTCCCTGAACAGCGCACATGCTCGGTCAGTGAAATGTATTGTTAACAAAAAAAAAGCTTTAAAAGGGTTTAGAGCCCACCCATTACTTACCGCTGATTGGCTTCCACTTCCTTCTCGTTTCTTTACTTCTGGTTGGTCAACGCCTCCTAATCCTTCATCCCAGGGTTTCAGTGTTCTCTGTTGTGGAGCATGGGCCTAGTAAAGGTTCCTGTTTGCAGCCAGTGTCCTTCCAGTGGCCGCAGCTTCCTGCGGGTATTTGGTTTTTAAACTTTTTTACATGCTCTCTCGAGTCTGTGTCTCCAGTTACTTTCTCCTTCCACCATCCATGCTCTTGCCTCCTAGCCCCTTCCCGCTCTCCATTGTGTTTTTGCTCCCTCCCCTGCACACCCCTCATGTTGCTTTTCTCCCGCCTCCTTTTGTTGCTACTTCCTTCCTCCCTCCCCTCCTCCCTGCTCCCACTTGTGTGGTTTGCCCCTCTCATGCATTTTTACCCATATTGTACAGCAGCGTTGCCTGCTGTACAACATGGCTTGTAAATAAACCAGAAAGCACTGTGACACGGTCAAAAGTGGCCACATCATAGCGTCTTTTTTTCACGACCTTAAGCCATGATGCGTAGCAGCTCACACTGCTGTGCAAGTTATTAAAGAACATTGACAAACCCAATAGATCTTAAATAGATGAAACCTATTGGCTTTGTCGATGCTTATTTCTGTTTTTGCTGATACTAAATGGCATCGACAAAAGCATTGATGTTTTTTTTCCCCCACTGACGTTGTGCATCACCAAAAAGCATTGGCAAAGCCAGTAGGTCCCAAAGGCAAGACATGTTGGCTTTGCCAATGCTTGTTATGAACTTGTGCAGTAGGTTTCTTTTTAAGCTGAAAGTAACGGGTGTGTATGCCAGTTAGTTTCCTTCCGGTACATTTTATATTTTTTTATATTCATTTTTATTTCAGAATTAATAAAATGTGTCTCAGGAACAACATTACTCCCCATTATGCTTACATTTGTTTATGTAGGGTATACTATTGTTCCCCCAACCCTCAATAAAATAAGCTTTATTCAAGCCAATAGGTCTGGTGCTGTCTGCCAGTCTTTTGCTGTACAAATACTTGTTTTGGTTCGTCGTGGCGTCTGTAAAACTTTGTAATACAAAGAGCTGCAGGACACCTGACGATATTTAAAAAAAATCAATAAAAAAATCCCTAAAAGCCATAATATGTTTGTCCAAATATCGACACATTGCCGTAGTAGCTTCTACAATTAAGCAAACTGCATTGTGTGTAGATGGGCTGTTGATGAAAGAGCAAGGAGCTTTAAAATGAAGTTGGTCAGTGGCTGAAGTGCGCTGAACCACTGCTTGTTTAGGTCTCGCTGAGTCAGCGCGCATGCGCTGCTCGGAGAGACATTTAGTAGGTGAGTTTTCAAAGTGGTGCTGGCTGGCGACAAGCTTGCGTTAACACGAGCGGACACGCGCGCAGCCGGCATCTTTGCAATATGTACAGCCGCGATCACTTTCACTTTCGTGCACGCAGCCTACTTTCACTTTTCCCATCGCGCGCGCGCAACACTCGCGTCCACTTTTTGTTCACTCCTTGTCTCCTCAAGAGGTGTTACTGTCTCCCTTTCACCATCTAACAATGGAGACATCCCAGCAGGATACATTTTAGTGCTCGCTGTTCTTTCCTTTCCTTGTCGCCAATATTATGAAGTACACGCCTTCATACTTCTTGTTGGTATGATGTATATTTATTGTAAGTTGAAAACACAGAGCTCCCTCAGCAGCCTCCAAGTAACTTTCACTACAGAACTCTCCTGGTAGAACGCTCCTGATTAGAATTCTCGGCATGCCACACATACCGAGGATTCTACAAGTGAATAAGTACAATATACTGCTTCAGTGTCTTAAATCCTAAGGGAGGCAATCAACCGAAATGATGATGGGATCAGTGACCCCCCCGCCCTCATAGCACCCCCATTGGGAAGCAGGGTGTAATTCTTTATTACTAATGGCAAAAGTTACCCTAAACTTTAGGATGCTCAAGGTTATAGTTCTGGGGCACAGCCTCCAATTTTGTCAGTTTCTTAGAAGGTTTATTTGTTGTGGCAAGAGGTGGGTTCTCTTCTTCAGAAGTGTGTGGTGGAGGACGTTCGGTTTAGTGCTGGTATTTTCTAGTAGACGAGATATAAAAGAAATGGAAGAGGCCAATTTTAGAGCTAAGGTGAATAAACTAATTTGTTGCTCAAGAAATGCTAAAGATGGTGACAGTCCATTGCTCCCTCTCTCATTTGTGGTTTTTGGGCGACTATTGCCTTACGATCAGAAGAGCACATGGCAAGAAACTTTGGTTTATGGAAGGGGGGGGTGTATATTTCCATTTGAGATTGCCCCTTTTGGCTTGAAATCAGCCGAAGAATTTTCATAAAGTGCTCAACAGTAGTGACTGATCATCTCGAAAGAGAGAGTATTCATGGTTACTTTATCTGGACCACTGGCTGTTATCAATGACATAAGAAGGTGAGGCCATTCATCCACTTCAGGCAATTTTGCTTCTACTGCCCTGGATTTTTTTCATCAATTGGGAAAAGTCATACCCAATTCCTTTGATGAGGTTTCACTTTCTAGTGATAATGCTAAAAATTGTATAATTCCTTTCCTTAGAAAGTTACTTAATTTCAGGGGAAATTTTGGGCGATCTAGCAAGACAGATGTATTTCCTTAAGTGAGCTGATGTTGCCATACATTTTTGGATCTGTCATGCCCTCCTCCATAATCTACTTTTACAAAGATGGACTCAAAAAAGTAAGATAGAATTTTATTTTATTTTATTACTCCTGCAGCCACAGCAACTGTTCAAGTAGCATTCATACTAAAGACTAACATTCTAATCATGCGCTCTCCTGAGGAGACCCTATAATTTAAACAGAGCCAAAACACATCATTTACCACTCACCTAAGGGGAACAACAGTAAGACCCACAACTAATCCCAGCCCTGAAAGATCTGTCACATATTAATCATATGGTTCTCTTACTCTGACTGTTTTGGTCTACAGGCTGGCTTCTTATAGCGGTGTATGAATTATGAAAGGAAATTAAAACAAGCATTGGCATAGCCAATAGGTCTCGATTTTGGGACCGTACAAGTATTTAGTTATGCAGCACAATATCCTTGCATGGCTAAACACTTATAAGGTCCCAAAGGCGAGACCTATTGGCTATGCTAATGCTTGTTTTGTGTACTGTAGTGAGCGGACAAAAAAAACACTGTGGTGCGAGACTTTTTGTTTAGGATTCAATGGACTTAAAACCTGCCATAGCATACCATTAGATTTTTTAGTTGTCCTCTCTCATTTGCAATCTTTTGATTGCTTAGTTCCCGTAGGCCTCTCTTCTTTTCTGTGTTAGCTCCTCCCTGGAGCATGGACCAAGTACATGTGTACTTGTCTTTTAGCAATGCATATTTTTTTTATTTTATAAGCATTTTGATATTATTCCTGGATGCCCAATGTGCTTTCCTACTTTTAACACAGGCGTACAGCTTTTTATTTAT
This sequence comes from Triturus cristatus, assembly GCF_964204655.1. Classification (NCBI taxonomy): domain Eukaryota; kingdom Metazoa; phylum Chordata; class Amphibia; order Caudata; family Salamandridae; genus Triturus; species Triturus cristatus. The sequence goes on along the minus strand of NC_140580.1, from coordinate 840,790,778 downwards.
TGCTTTCATGCTATCTGCCGTCTCTATTGACAATTAGTTACACTCACAACTGTACTACCCTACGCTAAGCTACTCTGCTCTACACTACTCCACTCCACTGTAGGCTATTTCTTCTACACCACTCCATTCTAAGCCACTCCATTTTATGCTACTCTATGCTACCCCACTTTACTCTATGATATACCACTTTAGTCCATTAAACGCTTCTCTATCCTGCGCCTCTCTACTCCACACCATTATGCTCCTCGCCGCTCTATGCGGCTTTACGCCAATCCATATTCAGGCAACGCGTGGCTCAAAAAGCGAACTGAATTGACATACCTCCTCTAACTTTAAATCCATCAAAAACTGAAGTATTGCGTTTTAAGTCTCACCTGCACAGCACATGTGCTGTGCTGCGAGACCTATTGTTGGGCTTACAACCCACCCACAGCATACCATTAATTTTTTTCGTTGTCAGTCTCGTTTGCAATCTTTCAATTGCTTATCTCCTGTAGGCTGCCCTTCATTTTTTGTGTTAACTCCGCTCTGGAGCAAGGACCAACTACATGTGTTCTTCCTCACCTTTTGTTCCTCGTCTTTTTGCAACATGCTTTTTTTTTTGTGTTTTAGTAATATTCTTGGACGTGCGATGTGCTTTCCTACTTTTAACACAGGCGTACAGCTTGTTACTTTCACCCTAACTGCGTCTCTATTGATGCTTTCCTTATTTACACCCACAACTGTGCCTCACTAGTCTGTGCCATGCCACTCTACTCTACGTCCCTCTACCTACGCCACACCACTCAACCCCACTCTATGCTTGTCTACCCTATGCCACTCTACTCACTTTTAGCCATACTGGACAGCAGCCATGCTACAGTATAACATAGCTTAAAATACATTGGCAAAACCAGTAGCTCTTACATAAGCAAGACCTATTGGTTGTTACCAGTGCTCATTTCTTTTTCTTTTTGTGTCTTATGCTTGCAATTTAAAGGTAAAAAATATAAATTACCATGGCACTAGCTTTTCATGTCCCGACCTATTGGCTTTGCAAATGTTTATTTCTTGTAAATGTTACTGTGAAGAGTCACACAGAAGGGCTTGAGATTACTGAAACATTTCTGAAAATAATTATCGTAGAGGCGCTCACATTCACCCTGAGATTCCAAAGACGTTCCCTCTGGACCCTAGTAAACAGAGTTGTCCTTTTTGGCCATATAAATCTCTTTTTTGTTTGAACTATCATAGAAGCTGGGGGCTTCCAAAGCTATTGAGAAAGTCACAATGTACTACTGAATGCCCCATGTTGGACGTTTTGTGCAATTTCTAGCCCAGGCCTGATAAAAACTAATGCCTGAAACTTTGCAGACCTGATAATTAACTGAATTTGAACATGTATTCTGTAGTTAAAACAAGCTGTTTTTATTTATTTCAGGGTGTCTGAATACATAGTCCCTTCTTCCCTCTGACTCAGAGTATTGAAGTGGTTGTGCTAGTAAGTTTTTCAAAGAAGTTTCATTCTAGATAATTTTTGTGTCTTGACAATAAAGCAACATCTGTTTTGTTTTCTGCACTTTGTACTCTCTTGATGCAAAGGTACTCCTTAAGAAAGTCGTACTTTAGCGCAGCAGAGTTTGTGAAAGGAACATTTTACACAGAACAGGAAAAAGCCAATCTTTGATCACATACAATCACCAACAAGGAACAACGATACTAGAGAGTCCCCATACTTTTTTCAGGTCCAAAGTAGCGAAAATTGCTGGGCAAAAAAGCTCAGTAGAAGGCACGTTTTATTTTAAGAAATCTTTTTTTTTTTTTTTTGGACAGCCCATCTATGTTGGGTGTTGTAGTTAGGCATACTTATTCTAAAATGAGTGAAAAATAGTAAGCATATTATTAGCATTTCCGTTCAAATAAGGGGAATGATATTGTGCTCAGTTGGGATTACACAGGCAATCAAAAAGGTTGGAGCAATCTTCAAATCAGTTACATGGTAGTTAAAACATTTATGACTGGCATGAAGTTCAGTCCAAAAATTGAGATTTCATAGGTAGTCACGATTGTGCAGTTGTTCAAGGTGAACAGCTGGTAACCTAGGTCAATCAGGGTAGCTGACACCTGTTTCGTCCGTTCGGACTTAATCAGGGCTGAGGAGAACTGGTAGAATGAATATCAAAGTGTAACCATAGGTGGCTTACTTATTAATATAATCCAATTTCTGTTCGACGTTTCCCTAAAAAGCCAAAGGTCACTGGGACTTGATTTGTTCTGAAAAAGTAATTGCATGTCGGGTGTAGCTGGAGTGAAATAACAGGCCTACGCTTGAGAGCTCCAAGGTCATAGGTTTATTAGATTACGACAATCCAGTATAAGGGAAAGCCGTGACAGGCAGTCCAGAAATGGAGTCCGTGGTTTAGGAGCGGGCCATTTTGTGTCTGCCTAAAGATAGGTCAAATCACACCCTGCTGGAAATCAGGAAAAATATATAGGAACAACTTTAGCTCAATGTTTAATCTATCTTTTCATGCCAAAGCCTTATGCAGCAATGTGGAAGCCCCTTTTAAGAAATGTCATTTTCATTTCTAAAAATGTACGTTATGATTTTTAATCAGTCTTTAAATCTTGATAGAGCCATAGACCATGGTTCTTCAAATAGTGTATGATGCAATGCACATCCTTGACAAAGATGAGTCCTGCCTTCTAAATGTCCTTTACTTGTCAGTAGCTTTTGACACAGTAAATTAGTCTTGGTCCCATTAAAATCCTGTAAAAAATTCCAGTTGTACAGAAACAGTTTGTAGGTGGTTGTCTCACTCGACCACACCACTCTGCTTCTGCAAGGAGTCCCACAAGGCTCAATCCTATACCTTTTTCTCTTTAACTTTTATAGAGAACTAATAGTGATTCTCCTACATAGTCTAAGATCTCTACACTGATAAGACCTAGTTGTACATGAGAGTCCATTTCACTGAATAGATCCCCTTCCTGGTCCAGATTCTCACTAATATTCAGTCTTGCATGTCTATCCAGCATTTAAAACTGAACCCTACAAATATGGAATTCCTCCTGAGTACTCTGCCTCCTTGCCCCATTCCATTTCAAACTTGGTTCGTCTCCCTCAACTCACTTGATTGCAAGTCCTCCATCATTGATTGTGCCAAGTCCCTAGGATTTAAGTAGGACAAAAGTCGAAAGCTTCATACTCCTATAAATACCCTGGATAAGTCATTTCAGTATGAAGTCAGAGTACTCTGAGTAATCAAGCCTTTCCTTCCCGAGTGTGATTTTAAATCTCCTGTTCAGTTCCAAACTTCTCCTACCCACTGAAGGCTGCACTCCAAGCTGTAAGGTTTGTTCCGGGAGCAGGAATTTCTGATCACATCCTGTCAGTTCTGGTTACCATCAAATGGTTCCTCATTATAACCAGAAAGCTAGCCTATAGAGTTCATGAAACTTTACTTTATGAACACTGTTTCTTATGGATACTTCTGTCAGCAGATTCCTCATGAAACTTAAATTTCTGAACACTCAGAGTTTGTTGTGAATACTTCTAACAGCAGGTTCCTCACCTTTAGAATGTTCCTCGGGAACCAGACTGAATGTGGAAGCTTTTTCAGCAATACTCCAGTGCTCTGCTAGGTGGTGTTGTGCAGCTCTGCCCTTGTTCACCCCGGAAATCACAGAAAATAACCGCATATAGGTGATAGGGTGTGGAATTGTTTTCATTTTCTACTTGCTCAATAGACGCAATTCTTCTGAAATCTACTTGACCTGTAAAAAATAATTCCACTTGTCCATTTGATGGCATTGTGATATGCAGTGAGGTGACAAATTATGGGAGTGTTATATGAGGGTTCTTATAACAGCATCTCTGATTATGCTTGTATTCTATAATACTCTTGGACTTGTTACTGCTCCTGTAAACATGCCTACTATGTTGTTGCTGTTACACTGTGTCCTGTACTTATGCTCTTCTTGTTGTCTGTACATGTTTGCCTTTGTTGTAACTGTTTAACCTTTTGTGTCTATATTTAGCACTGGCCTCTGTATCGTGGTTCCTCTAGAGACCCAGGTACATTAAATGGGCTAGTCTGCGGTAGTAACAGTGGTATAGTGGCAGGTTTGCTACTGTACATTTCAGGAGCAGGGGTGTGTTGGGACTATATATACTGTTGCAGAAAGGACGATTCAAGACATTAAGATGCGGTCAGTAACAAAGTGTGGACAGCAGTTCTGAAGTGGCAGTAGGTGCTACATGGCAGCTTGAGGTGCAGAGCTGTGTGGGATGTGGTGACTCTACGTTGAGCCCAGCACTGAAATATGCAGGGAGGATTTTGGTCTTGACCTCGGTGTGTTAGCAGAGCGGGGCAGGGGCGGGGGGTTCAGTTATTGTATTGCGGGGCGGAGGGTCGCAGTATTTAGAGTTACGTGCCAACACTGCCGTGCGTGAGCTAATCCTTCACCTATGTTGAGACTTTATTTGTGCCACGTACAGCACGTTTTTTAAAGATTGCTTGCTGTCAAGATTGGAGACATCCCCTGAAGAGACAGCGTTCCTCCTCCCGCCTCTGTGTTCTTCTTGGCGAACACTGAGGCATTCAAAGGCCTCCAATGCACCGAAGGGACAAAGGCCCTTTTCAGGCCTAGGAGTTTGGCTCAGTCAGTGTGCTGAGTTTCTGTGAACGCACTTGTTTCCCTGCCTGCCGTCCGTTCCTCCACACCCGCCCTTCCTGCCTGTGCATACATTTCCATTGTAATGGACGCTTAGCTGGACTGAGATTGGCTGTATATTTTACCATTTTAATGTTTATGATGCATTGTAACAAAAACATTTTTCTGTGGTCTTTTCCTGATGCTCCTGCAGTGATTTTGTAGAGCGCAATTATACTGCTATACATACCTATACATTGCAAACCGTATAACATTTGAATTAATTCGAAAACACACTTCTTCCATGGGCATATGTGTAATGGACCTGTTTGTGAGAGTAATAGAACTTAGGATTTCCAGTAGAAATTTCTTCAATCACCAGGTGACTGGTTTTGGGGCAGAATAGGAGAAATTTGATGTTAATTACAGAAGGTTGTACTAAAGGGGAGATATAACTCGCCATAACGAGTTTGGGTTTTGGGGAAGAGAACGAGTCTGTGCTTGTGTGTATCTGTGGGACTGATTAAACAAAGGAATATTTACCATTCTCACCTATTGCTCAGCATTTGCACTGAAGAGGAGTTGTGGTAATTGTACATCGACATGCATGAGATGATGAATATGTACCAGGCCTAGAGGTCATAAGGGAATTCTGAGGACAGGTGGATGGGTGCAAACCCCTTCATTGCAAAGTAGAAAAAGCATAATTTTAAAAGAATATTTGTTAACGATAAGGAATTTTAAGTCAGTTTGAAACATTTAATTTTTGGATCTCTTTGCATGTGCAGTATATAGTGTGTCTGTAGCGCAAACCTAGCTAAAAAGCAGTGGAGCACTGTACTTGGTCAAAGACCAGCATAAAGTCAACGAGTAATACGAGAGGAAGCAGGGCTGTGAATCATTAATGCATTGTGATGTTATGTTCTTTAAAGAGGTGAGTCTTTAACTCGGAGCATTGTTGGGGTGGTCCTGATGAATATTCCACATCCTTGTTGGATAGCTGGAAAAGGCCTACTGTTTTAGATCTCGCCTAGCGACGCTGTGCATGCGGTGCTCGCCTTGGCGAGACTATTGTTGTCGGTTTGGTGGGCGAAGCGGGACAAGACATGTGCGCGCCTGGACAGCTGATGCGCACGCCGTCTCTTCTCTGGCGATGTCAGCTTGGGGCTGGACAGCAGATGTGCACGCGCACCGCACGTCGTCTCTTTTGCTCGCGGGCTTGTTAGGTCTTCAGAGACGGACAAAACATGTGCACGCGTACGCATTCAGACATGGACACGCACGTACCACTCGTGGGACGCTGCATTTGTTTTGCTTTAATGGGAAAGCCGTCCCGAAGCTGCTCCGGCCTAACCACTTTCACCACGCTTATTTAAAAAGGCTGCCGGCGTCTGGTGCCAAAGTTTAACCCCATCCATCAGCAGGCCACTGGCGAAAGGAGAGGTTTCTGGTTTAGCGGCGGTAGGCGACATTTGTTTTGCTTTAACGTGAAAGCCGTCCCGCAGCTGCTCTGGCCTAATGAATGCAGCCTGTGTTTGTGTTTTCATTTATAGTTCCCGTTTCGGCCATGTGGAAGGCGTTGTCTTTTCAGCACGTTATAAAACCGTGAATTAAACGAGCAAGTAGGTACACTGCACCAGTGACGTCACTTCTTGAGCCAGAAATTGGTGCTGTCCCATCCTGTGATTGGACAAAAGTGGAGTCTATTCCTGGTATCTGATCGCTGTGATGTCACCCCTTTACTGCAGTCGAATAGTAGCAATGTAATTGTTTATAAATTACAGTCTGCTAGCAGTGATGTCACTTCCGGTAAACTGATAGTTAAATCATTCTTGTCGTTCGTAGTGGTCCCATCAACTGCGCTAAGCTGACACAAATGAAGTTGCCTCCTGCAGTCGGACATTAGCCACCCCATGGCCTGAGCCTGGACAGCCATTATGTAACATCTCTTAATACAATAACCTTGAAAACCCTGCCTGCGCTCGGAACAGTTTCTTTATTTAAAATATCTGTATTTGGTTCCTCAGTGGTTGTATAACTATACACGATAAAGGACTGAAAACCATAAAATATATATGTAATCCGATACCAGGGCTATGTCTTTTTGTAATCTGATGTGTGGTGTGCCTTCCTATCATAACAGACATGGTAAACGCTGCTATTAAGTGATTGTTTTGTCATGTTTATCACCTGATGACGTGAAACTTGCCTCCTGTAATACAATGACCCCGCCGTGCCACATTCTGACATGTTATAGCTGTGATGCAATATCCTGTAATCTGAAAGTTGTGATTTAACCTTTGAATAACAGAGAAGTGATGTCATATTGTGTGATGGAAGAAAAGTCCATCTCCCGTTTCGATTGCGTCTGAAAGTGTCATTTCCAGAAGTGAATCGTTTGAACCGCTAAGACTTTCCTGAGAAGACGCAGAACCCACATGTGTACCTTACAACACATGTAGCGCTTGGTGTGGATGGATTATGCCCAGGGGGAACAAGTGACTGGTGTGACCTTCGCTGCCTTCTTCAGGACTAAACCTATCTGCAGTCTTCTGGCAACAAATATGATGCAAGATCAATAACAGATGCATCATTCAAAGCATTCTGAGGACGGGCTCCTCTTCCCTGGTCCTTACCAAGTCTTTATTCCGTCATTAAACTATTCATGGCCTCGGTATATTCCTCTGAAGAGCATCAGAGTTTGAATCGTAACAGGTTATAAGCACTATCAGACACCACACAGCGCACGATGTCAGAGTTTGTATGGGCTAATCGGGTTTATTTTTGCTGCTTCTCCAGTCTGAATACATCCACTGGGTCGATATCGTCTGAATTTCTATTTGCACATTGCAACTGAAGTGTGATCCATATTGCCTAAGTTCCTTGATATGTGTGTAATATTATGTACAGTGTCTCGAACCCTCCCTCCAATGGCCACATTCAGAGAGACTCTTTCTTGCGCCTGCGTTGAGAAAAGGAGAGAGCATTCTGATTATCTCAATGTAGGACAAGACAGTTTTTATTTTTGTTGCATACCCCTAAATAATTCCAGTGGAGCCGATTTGTTTCCAGTTAGTGGAGGCCCATCATGAGTTGCGCGAGCCTTCCCCATCTCAGCAGTGGTATGAGAATCCCTCATGGTGTCAGTAGTGTGAGTGGGCCTATCTTGAGAGTGGTGTGAGGGGGCTGATCGTGAGGCACGGTCACCACAGTTGTAAATATTTTGTACCAATAGAACTGGGTTTGTGAGCTTCACAAATGAACGCCATTAAACACCTTAAAAGAGCGTGGGACAGCAACAACAATGCGATTTCTAAAGAGTGATGCTCTCAGCCACATTCCCAGTTCTCCTCACTGCATAAAAGTGCGCCAGGGGCGGGATAGAGCAGTGCAGTCTCCCTCACCCAGTGGCCTTAAGAAGGCCGGCTGCTTGGACATAATTCATGGTGGGCGGTAAGGCCAATAATTTAGCTCCTGGGCCCCAGGGTGGGTGGCCTGGTAATACAGGTCTGAGGTGTAGACCATAAGCTGTGGAGTTTACAATGCCAATGGCTTCAACTTTCGCAAATGCGAGACCTATTGCATTGCAAATGCTTGTTTACATTTCTTATTGTACAGTAATTGTACAGTCTTGATGGCGTCCTGGCTGCGGGAGTGCTGAGAACCACCAGAGATGATGAGCTTGTCTATAGCATACGCAGTGGTGCAGGTAGTGACGGCTGTGTAAATGATGATGCTGGTTTTAAAGATGGTGTTGCCGACTGGCAAAGGGAGCCATTTGAGTTGCATTAGGAGAGGTGTGATGTGATGCTATTTCTTCTGGCCCTGGATGAGATGTGCTGCGGTGTGTAGGATGCTTGTAAGGGGCACCAATGTGGAGTTCCAAGGGGCATAGAGTAGGGCATTACCACCACTGAGATGCAGGAGTTTTTGGGCTTGACCACCAGTTCTCAAAGTGCTTTCTGAAAGTTACAGATTTTGGTTTAGAAGAGAGAGTTGGTGCGAGGCCTCTTGTGTGTTTTTTTTTTTTTTAGCAATGTGTCCTTTGAGGGTGGGGTGGTGTCCAGGGTGAATCCAAGTGACTTGACGTTTAGTGAATGATTGCATCGGAAGTTGTCAAGGTTCATGTCATTGAGCCCAGTTTGTACTTCATCTTGATAGCTTTCTTTTTCACTGAAGCACAGCAGGTTGCACATCTTCTGCTTAGCTGCAGAAAACTTTAGTGAATCTTTCACAGCGCTTTTTTGAGTCCAGGCATCACATATCCTCTCCAACAACTTGTCCTCCCACTGTCAACATTTTGCCCGATCTCTAGGCAGTATTATGGCATCCTTTTGGATACAATTTGAAGATGAAGTTGTCGATTTTTGTTGTTTGAGTTTACTTAGAGCAAGTTCTCTCATAACACAGCCGAATACAGTAAAGCTTTAACACGATTTTCAGGCAAGTTCTTCAGCCAGTGGTTTGGATTGTGGCCTGTAGAGTGTAATATTTGGGAGTTGACACGTATAAATGTTGCAGTCAGACAGGAATATTGCTTCTTAGTCTTCTGCTGACTGTTTTTTGTTCAATAATTCGCCTTCTACTGGAAGCAGCACTCTCATGGCCATTTATCTTCTCTTCTCTTCAAAGCAGATAAATGGTAAATTTTTCAGGTGAAGCTTGTTACTCTTTGTTCACTTACATTGGCGCTTGTTCCAGAGCTGTTCACCATCCCACCAGTGGCGGCTGGTGACATTTGAAAGTGGTAGAGCGTAAAAGTCAGGGATGAGTGTTACGTCATGAAGTGTGCGAGCCAGACTATTATACGGGAGATTCGGGAGAGTTCTTTATAAAATAAATTTTAAAAAAGAGTCGGCAAATTATGGGTTTATAATATTTATCTATAGAATTGCATGATTGAGAAAATGTAATGCCTATATCAGTGGAAATGTGCTATTTATGAATGACAGTGCGCTACTGCACCATCCTTTAGTAATATATTTGCGACAGTGTGCTCCAAACGGCACGACCACCAGTAACATACTACACCCTTACGGATGACAAGCATGAGCCTTGTGTTCCGCAGGGCTGGTTTCAGCTCATCAGTAATGGCAGGTTCACTCCTATTTTTGGGATTACACTGCTTAGGCAAAACTTCTATTTATTAGAGGGGAAATTAAAGAGGATAAAAAAGAGGTGAGGCGCTAAAGAGATAGTGTCTTTCTTACAATTCTACATGTCAGTTTCTGGTCAAAGCAATGTATTGGGGAGAGGAGTTTGCCAAATGCCTACGGCAGTCGACCTTGAATCTGGGGAACTGGGTTCGAGTCTCGGCAATGACCCTGCGACTCTGGGCAAATCACTTAATCTCCCTGTGCATAACACAAATGAATGTGTCCTCATGTAATGCAACTGGTGCCATGTAAAGCGCTCTGATACCCAATTCGGGTCAAGTTTGCGCTACATAAAATTCTGTAAAAAAAAAAAAAATAACTAAAAGAGATGACCGCATGCCTCTCTCTATACAGCGATAGCTTTGCAGATAGCAATACAAAACATTAGCAGTACAGGATTTTAAATAATGTTATCATCTAAATTCAACTGCATGAGCTAAGGAATGGAGTCAGAAAGGTTAAATGGCAATTACAAATTACAGTAATTATTTGAGGAAAGCCCTTTAAATGTGTTCTGAACAGTGGTGGCTGGTGCCATTTCAAAGTGGTGTGACGTAAAAGCTGGGATGAATTTTACATAGTGAGTGAGTCTGTCCAACATAAGGATGTTCATCCAATGCATCATTCACCCAATTAACCCCCAATTTATTCCAAACATGTTTCCATCTTCCTCTGGATTCATCCGTTTATCCTTCCTTCTAGACACACTCCTTCTTATTCACTCAGTTACCTACCCAACCATCTAGGTATCCATTTAATAGAAAATCATCCATTCATTTGTCCATCATATGGATTATTCACCCATTCAACCTTGTATACATCCACTCATTCTACTGGCCACACTCTCCTGTAACTCTTCTGCCCTCCCGTCCATCTATGTATCCTTTCACCACTGGAGAATCACCAGAGCATCCAGCTATCCTCAGGCGATCTCTCATCCATCCATGTATCTCTATATCCATCCATCTTTCCACACACCAAACCAGGTAGCCTCAAGTAATCTACACATGCTCTCCCATCAAAACATCTACTCCGCCTACTATATAGAAAATATAGAGTCTTCAAATTGTCTTGCCATGCATACTATTATTATTCTTTGAGGTCACAAAAAGTTTGCAGTGCACCAATTAAAACCAGCCCTCTTTATGAGGTGCAGACAGAAAGTGAGAGCCTACATCATTGGTTTACAAATCCCACTGCATACACACTATTGGTATCGAATACTTCTAAAAGAATACTTAAAATACAGCAATCGCTGTTATAAATCCTAAATTGTAAATAAGTGCAGCAAAAGCAGCCATTATGACCCCATACTAGTTGTCTAGAATAAAAGCAGGTCTTTAATATACACAGCAAGTTTGCCTGACTTCCAAGCAGCAGAGCGGGATTATAGCTCTATAAATGAAATGAAATGGCTAAATACATTGGAGTCCTAAATAGCCAATAATGTAATGCCTCGATTTCCAAAAAACACTCTTAATATACACAACTGTAGTTTTAAAATATTCATTTTTGTATCTACGACGGGCAGACTGAAGCATACAGTACTTTTACTTGCAACATTTAAAACCTGAGAAGCATTGAATAATTCGGTAAAGATGACATCGGAGAAAACGTCATGTCTCACATTGCTCATAAAGATCGCAGTTTACTTTCGAAATCTACCAGTTTGTCGGTATTAAAACGTGAGCCTTGAAATCACAGTATCGTGAATAGCCATATGTTAAATCAACAAAAAGAAAATCATCACATGCTGGCATTAAGAACACAAGGAGAAGGGAAACAAACTTTATGCCCCTCTATGTATGCATGAATGTTGTAGTTTACAAACACAGTACGTATGTACTTGATTCACAAAATACGTCACTTCAAGTTATGAACCACTCCAAATTCTGTAAAAAAAAACAAAAAAACTGGGCAAAACACCAGTACACCAAACCCGCTTAATTAGTTCCACTCAGCGCAGTTTATGTACTCAAAAAGTTTTGAAGAAAATACCCATACACCCACGCATTTCACAGGCCAGTCACTAAGTGTGGAAAACGTCTGTCTGTGGTGCCATTCGAACAAGATCACCGTGGCGGCTTGAAAGGCATTTGCTCAGCCTTTTTCAAAATACAGGCAAGTGACATTTGTGCCTCGAGGATATTAGATTATGCATAATTTACAGGAAGAGGCCCTGGAGCCGCTTAGTATTTTATGCCAGGTTCCACGCTTTGTAAATAACCCGCACTGGAGTGAGGTGCAACCTATACGCTGTAACATTGGCCTTTGATCTCTGTTCACAGAGTTTATCTATCTAATTTGAAACTGAACAGTAGCAACGAGCCCAAGCCCGTCCTGGTGAAATCGAACATTAGCAATGAGCCCGTCCAAGTCGCAGTTACTGTATATGCCGGCCCGGGGTCCCTTGAAGGCAAGTTATGGTTAACACTCAAGTTTTCCCTCGGCAGCCTGCTGTTATGTTACTCAACGCGGTCGGGCATTCTAATTATCTGCAACAGAGTGTTATCACACTGTTGCAGATCATTAGAATGCCCGACCGCGTTGAGTAACATAACAGCAGGCTGCCGAGGGAAAACTTGAGTGTTAACCATAACTTGCCTTCAAGGGACCCCGGGCCGGCATATACAGTAACTGCGACTTGGACGGGCTCATCCAGCGGCGGCCGTCATGCTCGAGGGAGGGAGGGGGGGGTCTCGGGGAGGAGGGGGGAATAAAACAAAGAAAATACAACTTACCTGAGTGACGGTAGCGCACCGCCTCCGCTCCTGGCCGGTCATACCTGCTGCAGGAACAGGAAGCAGGCAGCTTCCCTCCCCTGCGCATGCCAATCACAACGCTGCAAATGGCAGCGTTGTGTTTGATTGGCGTAGCAGGAGAGTGCCCCAGCCCGGGACAATTTCACTGCATAAAGAAGGGCGAGTGAGCGGTCCTGCTTGAGGGCAGGGGGGGATTGGCTTACCCACTGTTGTGGGTACTGACTGTTTGGTCGGCTCCAGGGCTGACCAAAAAGTCAGTACACACAACATTGGGCAAGCCACTCCCCCCCTGCCCTCAAGCAGGACCGCCCACCCGCCTGCCCCCAACCAGGCACGCACAGAGGAACTTCTGCTTTCTCGCAATGCGAGAAGGCAGAAACATAAATGGTAGTTTTTACCGTTTGTTTCTGCCTTCTCGCACCGCGAAAAAGCAGTGGGGCGATGCCCCACGCCCTAATGGGGGAGCCACCACTGGTTCTGAAGCAGTCTTAATGACCAAGGACTAATAATTAAAGCAGATACAGATAGAAAGGCAATGGTAAAAATGAAAATAGACGATTTTTCAGAAACCTAAAATGTGAACAAATTGCTGGTAAGTTACATAACGGTGAGAAAGGCAATGGTAAAAATGAAAATAGACGATTTTTCAGAAACCTAAAATGTGAACAAATTGCTGGTAAGTTACTTAACGGTGAATGAGGAGAGCAGGCAGGGAAACATGCAGGTCAGGCGGACAGGTGGCGAGGCTAACAAGATGTGACTGACGTCATGGGTAGGCTTTGCACCTTGAAGAAATCAATCCGAGTCCAAGGAAAGTTAGTTTCTACTCACGCCTCACAATAAGCAGCAAACAGAAGAGAATTGGCTGTATTTGCTGAGAGAGATTATTTAATTACAAAGACTGCTCTCGCCGAAAGCTGCCAACGGCCAAAAACGTATTAATTAAAGATATTGAGCCTTCCCAGCAGGGCCTGCTGAGACACCAGGGGCTGCAGTTCGAGCTGCAGGAAGTGCAGAGCCCAACCAGTCTAAGGAGCTGCAGTAACGGTCCCGGAGCTTTGCCAACAGGGGCGCCCCCAGTGACCCCATCACCAGTGCGGGCCCTGTGGGGCTGACCCCTCCTTACAGGTCGGTGCCTCTCCCTTCCTTTACATGCCAGCATCAGCCCACTGGCTGATGCTGGCGTGTAAAGGAAGGGAGAGGCACCGCATGCGCAGGGAGTTATGACTGGGTGTGCAGGGAGGGATGCCAGTTCATGCTGAGGTGGCTGTGGCACTGGCAGGGTGGTGTCACAGTTTGTATGGGCAGGGAGAGGGGCAGAGGTGCGCTTTGGCAGTTAGCTGTGCAGGTAGAAGTCCAGATGGTAGGTATGTGTAGTGAGCGGACCGGGAGTAGACGCTGTGTGCAGTGAGGGACTTTGGTAGTAAAACATGTATGCAGTGAGACCTGGAGGAAGGAGTAGTGGCAGGTAGATACAGTGGGAGGCTCGGGACTCGGTAGACGGGGTGTGCAGTGAAATACTTCAGATCAGCCAGTGCGCTGGGGTAGAAGTCTAGAAGACGTGTTCTGCGAGAGGCTCCGGATTATGTGTCCAGTGAGATGATCCGCAGTAGACTGTGTGTGCAGTGAGGTTCTCGGGATTAAACGATGACGATGTATGCAGTGAGAGCCGCAGTGTGCGGCTTAGAAGTAGGCAGTGCGTAGAAGTTGAGTAGCAGCCAGTGCGTGCACTCCGTGCAGTGAGAGAGTGCGTTATAGCACAGGGAGGGGCTCCGATTCTGGAGCAGATCATGTGTGCAGTGATGGGCTCCTGAATAGATCGTGTGCAGTGAGGGGCTCCGGACTCAGGATCCGACATTTAACAGCAGGTCTGCTGAGTCCTGGGGTTCAAAAAAAGGGAAAAGGCTTACCTGCACATGTGTCGTGTCGTTTGAAACCACGGCCGCAGGCGCCTTTTTCCAGCAACAAACGCACCCCTCCCGGAAATAGGAGCTGCCTGCCAAACTGAAACTAAATGGATAGCCACTCCCGGTCGCCTCAGCCTTACCCAATGAGAAGTACAAAAGGGGGTGGTGATGGATGGAGCATCAGAACCAATCAAACACTCACACCCAGTCAACAGATCTGGGTTTGATCCATCACCGTTCTTTAGCCCACTCTGCCACCCCAGTTCAGACATGGCCAAATGCAAATCAGTCTGACCCAGTGCCTCATCCGAACAGTCCAGCCCGAACTGCCAAGCCATGCCTTCCCTGGACCGGTAAACAAGCGTCCTAGGACCGGTTTCTGGCATTTCAGCCGTCTTCAGCCAGGCTTGCTTGAATCCAGTGGCAAAGTGAGCAAGGGACTCACGTCTGAGCATACCCTGCCAACTTATGGCGAACAAAGCGGTACAAAAGGGGGTGGGGATGGATGGAGCATCAGAACCAATCAAACACTCACACCCAGTCAACAGATCTGGGTTTGATCCATCACCGTTCTTTAGCCCACTCTGCCACCCCAGTTCAGACATGGCCATATGCAAATCAGTCTGACCCTGTGCCTCATGGGAACAGTCCAGCCCGAACTGCCAAGCCATGCCTTCCCTGGACCGGAAACAAGCGTCCTAGGACCGGTTTCTGGCATTTCAGCCGTCTTCAGCCAGGCTTGCTTGAATCCAGTGGCAAAGTGAGCAAGGGACTCACGTCTGAGCATACCCTGGCAACTTATGGCGAACAAAGCGGTACAAAAGGGGGTGGTGATGGATGGAGCATCAGAACCAATCAAACACTCACACCCAGTCAACAGATCTGGGTTTGATCCATCACCGTTCTTTAGCCCACTCTGCCACCCCAGTTCAGACATGGCCATATGCAAATCAGTCTGACCCTGTGCCTCATGGGAACAGTCCAGCCCGAACTACCAAGCCATGCCTTCCCTGGACCGGAAACAAGCGTCCTAGGACCGGTTTCTGGCATTTCAGCCGTCTTCAGCCAGGCTTGCTTGAATCCAGTGGCAAAGTGAGCAAGGGACTCACGTCTGAGCATACCCTGCCAACTTATGGCGAACTAAGCGGTACAAAAGGGGGTGGTGATGGATGGAGCATCAGAACCAATCAAACACTCACACCCAGTCATGAGGCACAGGGTCAAGACTGATTTGCATATGGCCATGTCTAAACTGGGGTGGTGTAGTGGGCAAAAGAACGATGGATTTAACCCAGATCTCTTGACTGGGGGGAGAATGTCTGCATTGTCAGCATTCCGTCCATCAATTGTTTGTTGTAACGCTTTTCGCCCTAAGTGGGATGGGTATTCCCAGACGTGGACCCGTGCTCACTACGCCACTGGAGTCCAGCTATCCTGGCTGATGACGGCTGATAGCCAGAAACCGGTCCTAGGATGCTTGATTCTAGTCCAGGGAAGGCATGGCTTGGCAGTTCGGGCTGGGCTGTTCCCATGAGGCACAGGGTCAAGACTGATTTGCATATGGCCATGTCTAAACTGGGGTGGTGTCGTGGGCAAAAGAACGATGGATTTAACCCAGATCTCTTGACTGGGGGAGAATGTCTGCATTGTCAGCATTCCGTCCATCAATTGTTTGTTGTAACGCTTTTTACCCAATGAGAAAGCCTAATTTACGGAGGCGAAAGGAGTGCTGCAATTGTTACCACCCCCTGCACTCAGTTCACTGTTAGCCAGCCCTGCCCCTTCCCATTACCCTGTATGGCGCTCAACTGACCGCGCCCTGGGCCAATTCATTATCGCCCCATTTGAAACCCATTTACTGCCGCTTTATTCAGCCACTCTCACAAGGCTGATGTCACCCGCCTCCTTGCTCCTCGCTTGTGCCTCGAGGGCGAGGAATAGTTCTCGCCCAGCTTTTGCACATGCGCACATTGCGCAGGAAGACTCTTTGGGACAAAGTATAAGTAAGTAAAAAAATATATATATTTATTTTACATAGTTTAACTTTCAAGTTTCACGGGGGAGCACCAAGCAGTGAGCACTTCTTTAAACTGCTCCATTGGTGTTCATTCTCTCCCATTAGTTTTCTCCGATGCTGGTAGGTGGGGCAACACCCCCTACGCCCCTTTATACCATCCGCCACTGCTGATCTCACATATGCTTCCTTCATCACACTGCTAACATTGAGCTGACAATCCCTGTGTTTCACACTATCCCACTCTCTCCAAGGGTCGTTGCTGACGGGCTTAATCTCTGGCAACAAATCTATGCCTGTGAGGGTAATGGTGTTATCTGTTGACTTTGCAGTTTCCTTTCTTTCTTATAGATCACACTGTTTCAAAAGATATGCGTCCTTGGGGTATCCGAGGTAAATCAATAGCAACTTCACAGCAGTCTTTTGACTCAAGCGAATTATCTCTTACCTACTCTTGTTAGTAGGCTGTTGGTGAATCACGCGGGCTATTTTGCAGCCAATGCAGACTTGTGGCTTGGCAATTTAGCTTTCAGCCAGTCTGGGCTCATGATTGACATTTTTTATGTGAAATACTGTGTGCGCACTATTGTCAGGGGTGAGTCTTGCAGAGACAGCTTTCTCTTCGTTGTTCTCTGATATAACACCATCGATGGCTCGTGGTGATACTTGCATCCCTCCGTTCACATGCAGTGCAGGAAGTGGTGTACTTGGGGTTCCCTCTCTGCATCGCGCAGATGCTTTCTCGTTCCTCTAAACCACGCAGTCTTTCCAGCGCCCCTTCCTCGCCTGCCTGAGCAGGTAGTGAGCCCTCTTGTTTCTGCTGTATATAGTCTCCCATTTGCATCACTGCGTGCAGGTAGCATACTGCTCTATGCGTGAGCTAGCACAGTGGGCCTTCTGCTCCATTATTGTGGGCAACTTCTCTTCCTTGCGTGTCCTCGTGTTTCCCTGGAGAGCTAGACTGGCAGCAGTAACCTCGAGTACCCTTCGGCATACCTGTCTGTTTTTGTTTACAGTCTAGAAGTGAACGTACTGTGTCCGCTGGTGCACGTGCTCTCAAGCCCAGCCTCTCTGCTCCTGCAATGCTGGAGCAGCGCAGGAGCTTGTTTTTGTGAGCTCACATGGGCTGCCCACTCATGGTCACGTGACTCCGCACTGCAGCGGGCACCTCGAGTCTGTGCGCTCAGACACATCAGAACCTCTCTTACGCACAGCCGGATCTGAGCGAGGCAAGGAAATCCGGGCATCGACGCAGCCCTGTTGGGTCCGCAGCAGCTGGAAAAGCGCTAGCAGAACCCATCTGGAAGAACGTGCAGAAACGGGAAAAGACGGAGGTATTTGCATTGCTTTTCAATGTCTGTCAGAAGCTCCAGTCGCAGGAGCTGCCCCGGAATTTAAATGGTTCAGTTCCAGTATCTGGTTCCACCACTGGCAGAGCAACTGTATCCTTCCAGCTGTTATTAATCCAGCCGGTCCATGTTTGAAGGGGTTTGTGTTCAGTTTTTCAACGTGTGGCTACGTGGGCATGAAAACATTGGCTGAAGTGTTCTCGAAATCCCCTGAAGGATGCATTATATTGCGTCAGGGCTGTATGTAGTCTGTGTGTCTGTTTAGCACAACGTGAAGAGACGTATCGTTTATGTTTAGAGCTTAATTCTGTCTGAAAAAGCGCGTAGTTTGGGTTTATGCATGTGGGCATTTTCAGTAGTCGACAGAGCCTGTGTTTCCCAGGAATATTGGTTAGCAGTTCTTTTCAGATAGCTGTTTGTTGTCATGCCTTACAAGCAATTTATTTTCTAATGCGAACTCTTGTGGTACTATAGCCATTTGTTTACCTGCCATTCTTCAGTGTCTTCTTGAGCATTTCTTTCACGCCATAAGAAAGTTATGAGGGACTTTCACGCAGTGAATTGTTCTCTTTCTGAATGCCAGTCTCCTACTCGCGACATTTTTTGTGTGGACATTAACTCTATACACTAAATACTGTTCCCTAGTGAGTATTCTTGCTATGCCACCCACAGGTTGTGTGTTTGTTTGCATGCGATTCTCATGGTGGTTCCTGCTATGATGCCTAGAGGCTGCTTGTATAGAAGAGCATTTTATGCAGTGGGAACTCCTATAATACACGTTATCGGTAAGTATCTCCAAGTAATCCGCAACGTTATATGGGAACTTATCTTATTATCGGTAGAGATTGTGTACATGCAATTTTATACATTTCAAACTAGTCGCACATTGAAGTTTATGCCGTGTATTGTGAATGCTGTTGCTGTACATAAGCATCTATCACAGAAGTGTATGTGGCCACATTGCTTAATTATGGACCTTGGAACTAACAGATACTGTAAGCCTGAGCAGGTCTTTAACTAATATTATGTGAACTCCACTTCGTTTGCTTTAGCTGTTTAAATCCTGGAAGTATAGAGCCTCGTCTTTTGGCAGGACATTCTGCCATAGACTGAGACGTATGTATGAGATTGTGCAACTAGAAGAGCTGTTCTCTCATGAAAATGTCGCACATACACATTTGTTGCAGCAGTCTGCTGAAGGGATGTAAGTAAACTTTATTGCATACTTAAAACCTTTACAAAATCATTGCAAATCAAGGGACCATCTCACTCCTCTTGGATGTACACTTGTTCTAATAATATTTTACATATACATTCTGCATGTTAAAAATATCTAAATTTCAAACAATTGCCTAATTCCTTAAGGGTTGATTACTTAAATTACTGTACCTATAAAATCAACTAGTAGCTAAGCCTGGTATATCAGACTGCATGTCGTGACAAACGACCGGTTTCACTGTGTCATAGCCTCTGTTAAGTTCATTCCCTCATTCCGGGATCTTTGACTATGCCTATTCTAGTAAAATCTTTGCCTGGTTCAGGAATTTCGTATCCCGGCAAGCTAGAGGCATTGAAGTTCCGCTCAGCCAGGCAATAACATGCAATCTACAGGTCCGAATTTGCAGTTGTCAGAGTGGTGGCCTAAGGAGATTTCGTCTTTGTTCTGGCAAGGCCGGACAGGTGCAGAATATATGGGTGATTGATTCTTGATTATATTCACCTAAGCAGCAATTTGGAGTGGTAGAGCAGTTTTTCCAGGAAGGTATCAAATCCTTTTCAATGAATTGTCCCAAGTGATACATCATGAAGTGATGTTTTAGTGTCAATGGGAAGTAAGCTGTCAGATGAGCTTGAGGCTCAAGTTTCTGAAAAGTGCTGATGACAGTCCAGGCGTGTCGTTTCTTTGCAAGTGAAGAATTGTCCAATAATAATGTCTTGGATTTTGTCGCCGCATTGCTTATCCTGCAAAACGCAAATCTTTCATTGGCACGGACCATGCTTCACTGATACAAAGGCTTTCCATTGCCAGTTGTAATCGGAATCCCCACAATTTTTTTGTTGTTGTTCCTATTTACGTCTCTATCTCTGACCACAAAGTTTATTCTACGACCTGCTCACTGCTGTGCGAAATGACCAACAGAGTTTGAAAAAAATCATTCCAATTTTGTATTAGCTGTTTTTATTTTTTTAGCCCAAATTCCAAACGTACTTGATGTGAGGAGCTTGACTTGGGCAAGCAAAATCTGGTTTTGTACACTTTTGTTTGTATCACATTAAAAACTACTTCCTTCCCATGCATGATATCTGTTCCATATGCCAAAGTAGGTCGAACCTTGGCTTCCACTACTTTTAGAAGATGTTTGTGACGAGCAGTTGTGGTTTTTTTTTTTATAGCAACTTAAATGCAGATTAAAGATAACAGCTTGGCATGTAGGAAAGCTATGTTTTTTGTGTTTTTTTTAGAACTGGTCTTCCTCATAAATACCAAAATATTTCTAAGCTGTTGCTACTTATATACTTTTGTCCTTTGCTCCCCATGAGAAGGACTTTAATTTTTTGTCTATTAGGCAAATTATTTTTGTTTTGTTCAAATTCATCTCATCTGTTCTATATATGTGACCAATGCATTTATTGTCCTTTGAGGCGCAATAGGTGTCTGACTTAGTATGAATGTCATCTGCATATTGTAAGTACCCAAATTACTTCTGTAGCTAATCTTGGTTAAAACCTCTCGACTTTTTGCCAGATCGGCTATGTATACATTAAACTAGGACACACCACTGTTTTAATCCGTGGCATGGCTGTTACTTTACTCCCATTTCTGATCTTAACCTGTGCCTATGTTTTAATGTACAGGGCAATAATTGCATTAAGCAATTTACCAGGGAGACTCCTCCCTGTCGGTTTTGTCCAGAGGCATCCACAAGTCACTCTATCAAAGCCGGCTTTGAGATCAACAAAGCAGGCAAATAGGGGACTTTTCTGATGTATAGCTTTGTGTTGCTATACTTTTTTTTTTACGTTTATTTTATTATTTTCATCATGTGTAACAAAGATTACATTGTCTAGAAACCATAAATGTTACAGGCTTTCCTCTTACATTGTGTTCTCTTTGTACTCTTTGCAACATCAAAAAGAAACCGCTGATGGATAAAACATGGACACCATACAATGACAGCAAATGTCCATATGTCGAATACTGTAAAGCAAGCATATTCTAGAATTTCAGGGGGACAATTTAGCAGACAGCACGCTCTTACGTACAGCTCATCCAGGCCTCATGTCACAAATTTTCTAGTAGTAGTGGCGGTGCAGGAGACTCCAGAGCATGTAACCACAATACTGAATGGGATATTATGAATCTGTCCTATAGAGGATGGCAGTATAGGAGACATGGAGTGGTGACCTCGCAACACAGTTAAGTATCGATTTCCAGAGGAGGAGCATCTGGCCCATCCGAGTCTCGCATGAGTAGGTAACTTTGGAGAGGACCCCATATATCCCTGGGCCCAGAGGCTTGTGGGATTGTTTCTGCATATATGGTCAATTGTTCCTGACAATAGAGCAGATCTCTCAGCCAATCTTTGAACTTCGGAGCTCTCCCTCTGCCCCACTGGCAGGCCACTCTGCGCTTTGCCAGTAGGAATGATACAGCCAGGAATTTGCGCTGTGATTTGGGTATTTGTGCAGCATAGCCTAAGAGCGCCATCAGGGGGGGTCTCTCGCTAGTGTGCTATTCGTCATTTTCTCAAGTGCCGCATAAACCTGTTCCCAGAACTCCTGCACCCTCGGGCATTCCCATGCTAAATGTAGAAATCCAGCTTCTGGTCTCCTACACCTTTCGCATTGGTCATTATCAGACAGATGGTATCTAAACTTTTTGGCCGGGGTGTAGTACAGATGGTGTAGAAATTTAGTGTATTACCCGCTGTCTGCAACTGGCAGAAATCTGTGAGCTCTGGAGACAACAGTATGTCCATTGTTAGTCAGTTACTTCCACCCCCAATTCTGCAGTCCAGTGCGTTTGGGCTGGACTAGGGTCGCCTATTTGTTGTATGCGTATGTTGTTGTATAGCCTAGACACTAGATGTTTGCCATCCGCTGACCCCAACATTAGGTGCAAAGGGGCGAGATTCATGGGCTCCCGTGGGAAGTCGGGGATGACCGAACGGATTCCCTGTCTGAGTCGGACATATAAGAAAAAAATCTAAAGGCGAAGGCTGAATCCCTTGGAAAAAGTGGCCAGAAGAACGGAACACGCCTTCATGAAAAAGATCGCCCCATTTAGTGACATTAACCCTTTCGCTCAATTTATGTAAGCCTTTCTCCTGCAGTAATGGCACGCAGGGATGATAGGACAGTGGAGGCCTCGAAGACTATAGCAACGGGGAATCGAGGAGGTCTGCAATACGGTTCCATGCATCCACCGTGCCTGTGGTAGGTGGTGTCGCGCGAGTCTGAACAGGGGCATGTATAAGACCGGCCAACGGAATAGGGTCAGCAAGCCAATCCTCCGTAGCAACCTGTGGCATGTATCTGGGGGGGTTAATCCAATAATAAGCATAATGTGCCTGTGCACTTAGAAAGTAAACCTCAAAGTCTGGTATATCAAAGCCACCTTGAGCATAAGGTTTTGTAAGTATAGACCATTTGAGCCTTGGTTGCTTACCTCCCCAAAGAAGTCGTAGTAACTCAGTACGCAGAGTTTTAGAGAAAAAGGAACTAGGATGGTAAGGTATGTTCATGAAAAGATATACAAATTGTGGGAGAACAACCATTTTTTTTTTTGTAAACATATTTTATTCGTCAAATACACATTTAGCGAAGCTCCATGACCCAGAGACTTCCGCAACAGCAAAATTACGCATACCTTCTTTGACATTTTTCTCATGAAATAACTAATAAAAAATACAGAAGAGACATGCAGAACAAAGGCAGTCCCCCCACTTAAAGGAACATAAAACCATCCCCACCCCCCCACCCATCGCGGAGAACAACCATTTTAATTAAAGAAGCACGGCCTGCGAACGAGAGGGGCAGGGATATCCAGCGAGTGACATTGCCAGCAAGGCGTGTCATGGCTGTGCCATAGTTGAGGCGGCTAATTGTTTCCCTGTCTCCGTCCAGCTGTATACCTAAGTAGCGTAGGTCAGTGTCGCACCATTCCAGCGGGAAATCTAGCGCAAATCTGGCAACCGCAGGTGTTAGAGGAAAAAAACAGAGACTTTCCCCAGTTGATGCTAATCCCAGAAAGTCTGCCAAAAACAAGGAATTCCCGTAATATAGGGTTAACTTTTTGTTGGGTATCCCTATCCCTAATATATAAGGTAATGTCGTCTGCATAAAGGGATATCGGGATTTGACGTAAACTGCAACAAAACGCCCTATCTCGATGATGTCAAAGCCTAGATGCCAGCGGATCAACCGCTATAGCAAAAAGGAGTGGAGACAATGGGCATCCCTGCCGTATGCCTCTCGTGATGGAAAGAGCGGGAGAGAGATGACCATTAATCAACACTTTGGCAGTAGGCTGCTGATATAACCACCTAATCCAGGAAATAAAGGAGGAAAGCCCATGCGCTGTAATACCCCGAATAAATAATCCCACTCCACAGAATCAAACACCTTAGTGGCATCCAAAAATACTGCAGCTAGTGGGAATTCAGGTGCTACATTCTGGAGTAGGGAGAACAGGGTGCGAAGGTTGTGAGTTGTGGCTCGTCCGGGGACAAATCCCGACTGGTCGGGAAGGATAAGCTTATCCATTAAAAGTGTTAACCGATTAGCCAAGATTTTAGCCAGGATTTTCGTGTCACAATTTATAAGCGAAAGCGGCCTATAAGAGTCGCAAGAATCGGGAGCCTTGCCAGGCTTCAAAAGGGACGTGATCAGCGCTTCTCTCATCGAGGGGGGAAGCACTCCCCTTTCTAAGGATTCTTCGTAGATTTCCTTAAGAACTGGAGCCATAATCTCTATATAATGCTTATAGAATTCGGCGGGAAGGCTGTCTAAGCCAGGCGCCTTCCCATTTTTCAGCTGCATTATTGCTTCTGATTTCGTCCAGCTCAAAAGGAAGGCATAGGAATTCCCTCTGCGTATTGCTTAGCCACCCAAGTGCCACATCTCCCAAGAAATCGTCCATGTACACCAATCCGTCGTGCTGCGTGGTTTCATTTCATTTCAATTGTGTCTCGTTGCACTATCTCCCTAGGTCCTTTAAATTCTAGGATGTGAGTGGAGAAGCGAGGGCGCCTAATCACTTCAGCTAAGGCTTTTCCTGGCCGTTCACCCTCACCGTATCTACGGGCCACCCAATATCGTCCCCTGAATCTCGTCTCTAGTATTGCAGCATCCTCATATTCCGAAAGTCTTTGTGCACTTGACCTGGTTCCCATCCGCACCTCTAGCATTCTCAGGTCTTGTTCCAGTTTCCTGAGCGTGTTTTGAATATCCCTGAGCACCCCAAACCTTTTTGATATACAGAACCCTTTGATTGTGACCTTGAAGGCCTCCCAGATCATCTCCATGCTGTCCTCTGACCCTTTGTTTCTCCGAAAAAAATCTTGAATCTCTTCCCCTAGTTTACTATGAAAATCCGTGTCCAGTAGAGCAGTAGGTTGCAGTCGCCAACTAGGTCTGGGTTTGTCGTAACCTGGAGGTGTGAGTGAGTTTCACTGGGCAATGATCTGAGAAGCTTCTGACAGGATGGACAACATTCCGGATAGCCTGTCCCAGGCCCCTGGAGAGTAGGGAATAGTCTAAACGAGCCCATGTCCCAGCGTACGTTGTGAATTGTGTGCCTACCTTGACCTGTGGGTGGCTATAACGCCAGCTATCTACCAATCCCCCCTCATTCAGTATTCCCTGCAGTGACAATTGAGAGTTGGTGTAATGGTGCGCTGCGGCGTTGGACCTATCCAGGACTGGATTAAGGGCTACATTAAAGTCCCCGCCCCAGATTATATGTGTGGACCCTACGCTCGCAATTTTGCCCCAAATGTTATTAAAGAATTCAGGTGTGTCTACATTAGGGCCATAGCAGTTGGCTATCGTAACTGAGTCCCTACCCAAGCGGCCCCATACTATTACATATCGTCCCTGGGGGTCTGTTATCACACCTGCCAGTGCAAAGGGCGTTCGATTTTTTTATTAAAATAGCTGTGCCGTGGGCATAGGAGGAGTATGAGGAATAAAACCTACTGTCTGCCCACTTGTTAGCGAACATGACTGGGGAATGTGGGTTAATATGGGTTTCCTGAAGCAGTGCTATACTTATCTGTTGACGATCTAAATATGCTAGAATCTGTCTGCGTTTTCTCGGATCCCCCAAGCCCCTGACATTCCAGGACATTATATTTAGTTGATTTTTTTTCCACCGGGTCCACCATACCCTTGTGCAATGTAACATCTGATAGAGTGCAAAGCCACATATAAGCATAATTGAATAGCAAGAGAATCGCATTTAAAAAAAAAAAAAAAAAACGTAAGATATGCCTGTCATCGTATTCATTAACCCAAACCCCTACCCCCCCCCCAGCTCACTGGAGCATCCCAATCATGTCAGTTACATCCGACTCTCCATAGTACCCATTAGACAAACCATTACTTTGAACTTCTCTAGTCAATGACCAGAGCGAGTCTAAACAAGGGGGGGGGAGAATCACCCGTAGGGGGAAGTTCTGCTAGGTGGCCCACAGGTATCTCTTGCCGTTTAGGGGATGCCTGTGTCGTCAAGCACGTCCCGTAATGGGCCTCGAGGGTGCCTGGCCGTCTCCAAGCCACATGTCCCCTCTGAGAGGAAGTCTTGTCCTTTCCATCAGGCGCCCCAATGTTGTGAAAACATGGTATGGAAGTAACCTCGCCGCAGCAATGCAGTGTCAATTCTTATTAGCAAAAGACATAACGGATAATCATCCAATCATATAGCCATCATTCTAAGTCCGGTGAGGGCGATCTCGGCAAATCTTGTGGTGTGGAGGATGTGGCCTTTTGTCTCTTGAGCTGCTTTAGGAATTCTTCGACCTGTTGAGGCTTTGTATAGAACATGTTTACCCTGGAACTTTACTCTGAGGTGTGCGGGATAAAGAAGGACATAGTCAATTTGGGCTTGCCGCAGCTTTTGTTTCACAGGGAGGAATTTACGCCGCTCTTCTTGGACGTGTGCGGTAAAATCAGGATATATGGTGAAGGGTACTCCCTCGAAGTGTAGCTGTCTCCTCTCTCTCGCCACTTTTAGGGCCACATCCCTATCCCTATAATTCAGTAGGCGTGCGATGATAGGTAAGGGAGTGCTTCCAGGAGGTGGTTTTGGTCCGAGAGAACGATGGGCCATTTCAACAATGAAGTGAGGGGATAAAGATTCCACTCCTTCCGCAGCAGTTTCTTAATGTATTCCTCCAGTTTGCCTGTGTTGGTAGTTTTTGGTATTCCTAGCAAGCGAATGTTATTCCTCCGACTTTGCGCTTCAATGTCCTCATTTTTGGCAGCTATTATCTTTGAGCTTGTCCATCTGTGTTACTGTGCTTTGAATGCGGGCTGTATTGTCTTCAGCCTCTGATATTAGATGTTCAGTGTCTTTTATACGTGTCTCGTGGCCATCTATTTTGTGGACTATCGCGTCCATTCGCGTGGATAGGGTATCCATTTTATCAGCCATGTTCGCGAAGCCCTGCCGCACTTCCTGGAGGATCGCCATCATATCGTCGCCCTGTGCGGACAGTGGGTCTTGCGGCAAGCTCTCTGCGCCAGTATCTGCCTCCGTTGTCTGTAGCCGCGTGCTTTTCTTTGCGTCAAATGTAAGACGTGGTTGGCGCGTGTCTGGTTTCCCCATGTTGGATCCCTCAGTTCTGTAGAGCGCACAGTGATGTCCGCAAGTACGGTGCTAGCAGCAGGAGGGCCTCCTCACAACATGGGGTGCGTATCTGCCCTATCGTCACGTGTGGAGATATGGCGTATGTAGCTGGTATTTCAGATTTGGCCCTTCAGCAGGCTGGTAGCAAGGATAGTGCACCCCACACCACCGCTCACGCCCGCAGGCCTCAAGGGCGCATGGCAGCAGGGTCTCAGAGAACGCACCCTCCCCTATCTATCAGTCTGCCTGCAACAGTTCACTTGGTAGCTCCTCTCCAGACCCCCAGTCAGTGAGCAGGATAGTATTACAGTGCTGTGAGGCTGTGTTGCTTATTCACTAATATTTGCGGTTCCCAAGGCGGATTCTTCCTCAGTATTTTGCGCGCCTCACTACACATTCAGCACAGTTTCTTCTGTAATGTGTGCGCGCAGTGCTGTCACCACCTATGGCCGATCCGCCACCCGTGTGGTAGTCCAGGCCTGTAGCTCGCCGCGCTTGTAGATCTGCATACCGTTATTGCAGCGCAGTGAAGCACGTCCTCTGCCTCAACAAGAGTATATATATATATATATATATATATACGTGCGCCGAGATGAAGGCACTCACCGCTCCTCAGCCACCGCCATTACAGGACGGCGGCCTTGATGCCACATGGGAGCCGTGGTGCTTGCGTGCTGATCGTCACCGCGTGACAGCTCCAGGCCGCTCAGGGACGTGCCGCGGTCCCTTCCATAAGTGGCAGCAGCAGCTTCGGTCCGCGTCGGATCGCCGTCAAACTTGGAGCGCTTGTACCCCAGACTCTGGGCTCTACTCGCCGCTGTGTTTCTGGGTGAGTTTCGTCGTTGGGACAAGGAAAATTATAGGATGCCTGCACCAGGCTGCGGGAGACTCACACAATGGCGGCCATTCCGCTCGTGCGCCACCTAGCACCCCCTTTTGTGTTGCTATACTTAATATTGATAAGTTTGTGGTTGTCCCCATACCTGCTCTGATACCTGATTGATTTTTTGGAATGGTCTTCTCGTCAGCCCATGTTTGGAGATCTGCAAATAGACATGAGGCATACAATTTGGATTGAAATTTTGGTCTGTAAGATTAGCTTGTAGTTCAAAGGTGAAAGTTGGTTGCTATTTTTGTATATGGGGTGAAAGTCTTCCTTTCCATGTTGGGGTGATCCTATTTGTACAGTA
Organism: Triturus cristatus; assembly: GCF_964204655.1. Classification (NCBI taxonomy): domain Eukaryota; kingdom Metazoa; phylum Chordata; class Amphibia; order Caudata; family Salamandridae; genus Triturus; species Triturus cristatus. Next base: position 840,762,914 of record NC_140580.1, on the reverse strand, counting down.
AACCTGATTAAACAATTATTTAAAAATTTGTTAAATATTTGGCCCAGAATTCTGTGTTGTATTTAAAGAGGATCGCGTCTCGCTCCCACCTATCTACGTGTGATGACTTGATTGTTCTAAGACAGTTTTCCCCATTTGTCCAACCCGGAATTTCTTTACCAGTAAGTGAATGAATACTAAGTTATTCCCTGACGGTTCTTCCACTTTCCGTCCATCATAGTGACTGAATTCTTTCTTCACTTCTTTTTTGTTTTAGTTTGACTCACCTTTGAACACTGAAAGGGCATTCATAAGTGTGCTGCCACTTCGGTAAGATTTGTTATATCTAGGTGGCGGGTAATGCTGTTGCACTCTCAGGCATTGTAGATTTATCTCTAGTTTCAATTCTCCTTTCTCCTTTACTTTTTAGTGTTGTGGTCCTGAGGAGAACCCCACCAGTCAAACAAAACGGGGTTCGAAACGCGTAGACCTTTTTTCTGTTGTTATTCCAAACATTGGTGTAATTAGTTCGTTTTGGTGCATTCTTAGAATTATCTTGTTTATTCTGCCAAATGATTGTCTAATGAATAGTTTATATTCACATCTAAACGGTCCTGATTAACAGTTTACCTTGTTTGGAGAGTCCTTTGGTTTATTCAAATTGATGTCACCTGTTACCAAAGGCATATTGTTTGGAACGAGTGTGTGTCTTGATGAATGAGGAGTGGTGTTTGAATGTGTCTATGAATTAGTGCATCTGCCCCATTGGCAGTTTAGTTATTGTGCTCAATTGTGTGTCATACGTGTTTTTTTGTAAAAAAGTTCTTCTATGTGGTGCTTAATTGTTCGTCTAATTGAAAAATATTTTTCATACAAGATTCATTTGAACAACAAAAAAGATATGGCTTGAATAAATACTATTAATTAGTACAGACGTGGTTGTTTGACTTTTCTTCCGCGGCCTATTGATTTTGTGAAATAGTGATCAGCATTGGCATTCTCTTTAGTTTCTCATGTTTATCGGCTCAGCCTTGCTGATTTGAGCCACACCCATTTTCGTTCCTAGTTGTATTTAAAGAGAGCATTTGGCAGGCCATTTTGGCCTGGCACCCCATCTGCTTTCAGCTTCTTCAGTATTTTTTCCAAACGTTGGTCATCAATAAGGTGCATCTCATTACTTTTAAATTGTGCTTTCTGTACATTTGCGTGTCCCGCTGCCTTTCTGTAGTTTGCAGTCCCTCCTTTGTCCTCCTGAGGACTGGTCTCCACTCCACTCTTTTTAAAAAAAATGTTTTTATTTTGCTTCTGTATGTTTTTCATCTTCCCCTGGGACTGTGGCAAGTGGCGTGTACATTTTGAGAATATGCGACTTCCAGTCTTCCTCTGAGATCCCTGCATTGTAATGATAGTCTGAAGGGCTGAGCCTGTTTATCAACCCCCAGAATTCTCTGCTGTTTTTGGACTTGCTAGATTGTAACAACTTATTTCATGTATCCTCTTGCCTTGCTGTTTTTGCTTTTCCAACTTTCTTTTTTTGTATAAGGCCCTCTTCTGACGAAGTTAAGATTTATCACTTATATCCTTGCTTCGCCTGCACTGTGATTATTCTTACTTCCTTAGCTATTTGCTTTTTCCAGTCTCGCAGCTCCTTCGTATTGTGGAAATATGGATTTTTCTGGTCAGTTATGTCCCCTATCTTGGACCCCAACGGTTCTATGTGCATGTCACAAGTACATGTATGTTCCCTCCAGTTCCAGTTATAAAGACGCAAACACATGTGCGTCCACCGTCAACATGTCCTCTGCCAGATCCGCCATGAATAGGCCGGATATTCCATTCCTAAGTACGAAAGGCCACCGGCTTTATATGGTTCACTTATGCCATTTTACAGTCCAGGCAAGTAGGCCCTGATTCTGTCATCAAACTCTTCTTGCCTTCTGCCTCTGAAAGCTCCAGTCTGAGCCTGCATCTGTGACCATGAACTTTGTCTCATTCTCTGCGCGGCTCACGAAGTCTGACATCAGCCTATTCTCTGCCAAAAACTGTATTTCACCTTCGAGTTATCTGCTTCCCCCTCAGCCGATGCATTCCTGCCTAGTAGTTTAAGTAAACATTCTTCCAGTTACCAAGCAAAGGGCCCGGCTTCTCTGCCCTCATGCAAGTAATTCATAGTCCTGTTACTATGGAAGATTCCTGCCCTCGCATTTAGTGTAGACACCTAGACGCTTGTACACGCACGCACAGTCAGTATAGAATAGATTCTGTCCGAGAGTCCTTCTTTATGGATAACATAGTTCTTTAAACATAGGATGTTAGATATGATTCGGGACTAGGTTGACTTGACCCCCCAGACTTCTTGTCTCCACATGTAGAGCTAAATGTCAAGTCCCCTTCACCCCCTAGTTACACGTCAATTACACGTCATACTGCTGCGCGCGCATCTATGCCAAGTATTATCTTATAGATCCACCTATAGGTGACATCACAACCAATTATGTTTCTCTTTACCCCTTGTTCCACCCATCTTTTGTTACGCAGACAACTCGTCATTTTCCTTATCAATTGTTACGCCTATTGCATTCGCTTCATAGTAATATATGTACTATAAAAGTCATTTCATGTCAATAATGTATGTACTTCACTTCCTGAACCTCCGGGGTGATGGAACTTGAAGCATCCGATTTATAATCGATTATTGGAATAAAGCCCATTCCGAACCTCTAATACCACGGATTCTGCCTCTCATTTTATTGAGCTATTTTATTATGTTTATGTATCAAATTCAGTCCCGGTAAAGGAAAATTATTTACCACATGATGGCGCCCGAACAGGGACACTTTCTCATCTCACGCGCCGGCGGTGAGTTGCAGGCCCGGTCTCCTGCCACAGCTGGACGGACAATAACGCGTACCAGCAGGATTTCCTGTATCTCCCTCCGGTCAAGCGGGGGCGACTGAGACTGCGATCAACACCCAGACGAGGCGGTGAGAAGTGCGAAGTATCCCGACCAGAGCCTAGCTGAGAGAGCAAGATCCGAGGTACACAGAGACCCACCAGTCCGAAGCCAAGCCCAGTGTCCGACGAGTCGAGTCGAGTCCAGTCCGGTTCAAGTTCAAGTTACTGAGGCCTTCCGTTTCCGAAGCTACCCGGTGAGTACCATTGCTGGGGAGGCATTTCTGACGTGCACATAGGTTGTGCCGGTCAAGACGGGTTTGGGTACACAAATCCGGTCTGCACTGTTTTAGCAGTGTATCTGTACTGTTTAGCAGTATATCAAGTATTCCGAAGTATCTAGTTATTGTCAAGAATTAAGCTTGGTGATTAGTTATGCAGACGATCATCATTGTTGTTTCAGTTAAAGGTTTAATGTTAAATGTTTAATGTGTTTAAAAAACGTCCTGTATAGTGTGGTATGAATGACTGTTCATTATCGTGTTTATTGTATTAAGTCTGTTCAAATTCAAGTATCAGGTCAGTTGGTCAAAATCAAGTATAAGGTCAGTTCTCAATATGCCGCTCTTCTCGAAATTAAGACAGATCACTACTAGAAAAGGGGTTCTCGAAGAAGCCGTTCCTATTCCTCCTAGGGACACTCCAGGGCACTTTATGTATCACAAACATGGCTTAGACGCTATATTATTTCTTGATTTATGGGTAGACTACACCAAGGGATTACCAGAAAGTCAGAGGTGGCCCACAGCGGGAACCTGGGATGCAGAGTGCATCATGAAAGTTGAGGAAGAGTTATGGAAAAGGAAGGTCAGACAGTCACAGAAAGACGCCGTTGAGTTATGGCGTAAAGAATCTCATAGACGCACAGAAAAAGCACGTAGACAGGAAGAAAAGAATAAAGAAAGTTCAAATAAAGTTCGAGAGAATCTATTAATTGAGGAAGGTAGCCGAGTGAAATCAGAACAAGTAGACAGACAAAGAAATGCCCTTATGAATGGTATGTATCCCCTTCTGGCCGAAGGATTACCTAAGGCTACTCCAGAAATACCGAAAGACTTGCAACCCCCATTGTTCCCAATAAAGGTACATCCTAAGGGGCATCCTAGAACCGCAGAAGATGTTTTTCTTTCCTCATATTTAGATGACGCAGCTCCCGAGTATGCTAATTCCGCCCCACATAGACCGCATACCAGGGAGGTTCAACGCCAAGATCCAGTGCCCGTATCCCTACAGCAACAAATCGAGTCACAAGTTCCGGCAAGCACATCTGTTTCTGCATCCGCTCCTACAGCTACTTCTACAGCTATGTCCACACCTGTAGTTGCTGTGTCACGTTCGACGAATCCTTTCACGCCCGACACCCCAGATGGGGCTACGGGAGGTGCTAGCAACATTTTTTCTACGCCACCCAGAATAAATAAACTTACTTTTCAAGAGTCAGCACATCCACGCACACCGAAACTCATAAGTGCCCGTACGCTGAAGGAACTTCTTATAGATTGTAGATATGACCCTGTGCCCGGTAAAGAGGACGAAATGACCCTGGCATCATTGCGTATCAGACGAGCCGCAGTGTATTTAGGAAAGTTACCAGGAATGACTGAGCATCTAGATAAAATATATAATTTTGTCCAAACAGGGCGAGATCCAGAATGTATTAACAGAGCTATGGAATACCAGAAAGTAGAGATACAGGGGGAACTGTTACGTTTCCTCATAAACTGTGTGATCAGAAATCAAGACCGACCGGGGGTAGACCCGGAAGCAATGAAAATTCTTACAAGATGGAGCCAGAATATATCAGAAGGGAGACATGATAAACAAAATTGTATAATAGCCATGTGCCGAAAGATCCGTAAAGAAATAGAACGCCTACACGAAGAGAGATTAGAGGTAGACGAGTTCGAACAAAGCGAGGAAGAAGGGTCAGGACTGCCCACAGGACAGTCGGACACCATAGCCTATGTAGGTAGAGGAAGATCTTGTAATAGTAATAGATGTCTTACTGACTCGATACGTCCGCTGTGTCCAGATAATAACAGGAATTTCCAAATACCTATAATTAATATAAGGTCTAACGAGCACTCGTTCCAAACCGCCGACAAACTACTCCAAGAACGAAGGGGTTATCATTTTCTCGATTCTATGGATGAACAAGATTTAGCCAGGGCAGCTGTCCATTGGGTGGACAGTCCCGGAAAATATAGTGATGATACAGTAGTACGCACATTTTTGAATCTTACCCCAGATGAACAGAGGTTAGCTGGGATTTATATGATTCAACAACTCATTATACTATATCGGAGTCAGCATTCGGACCCTGGTCCCTTACCTGACATACTGACTGAATTACTTATGAATAAATGGAGAGGTTCAGGTACTAAATTAATTAAAGAAATTCTAGAATCAAGAAAGCAGTATATTCTTTTTGTATGTTCAGACCGTGACTCATTGCCCGTCAAGGAAAGAACTACGTATCACATGGATAGACAAGAATCCCTTACGAGAAGTGCACCCAATAAAAGGCGAGGACAACGAGTTCAAACGTGTATTTGTATATACGCCCATATCGAAAATAGAATTGTTACAAATGAAAAAAGTGGTACCCAGTCATGACAAAGATCCAGCGGGTTTTCACCGAGAAATTAAAGACATGTTACTCATGGGAGAGTATATCTATCCCGACATTATGACAATATTAAAGGTATTAATGCCTGCTGGTATTTATGAGAAACTCAAGGAAAAAGAGTGGGAGGTAGGAGACCAAAAGATAGAATGGTCAGTGTTAGAAGCAGAAGAAAAGGCCCGAACTGCAGGAGCAGGACTTGGGGATAAAACTAAAGCACTGCCAGGTTTATTAGTACAGGTACTGCCACGTTTATTAACTACGAAAAAGGAAGATTGGGGTACAATTTCAGCCTGTAAACAGAAGCAAGATGAAGACACTAGTGATTACTATGCCCGATTTGAAAAATGTTTTGGTATAAATAGTGGCATAAAAGCAAGTAGCGAATCATACCCACATCTGTTTGTAACAAAATTAGTAGAAAATGCTCTGCCACCAGTAAAGAATAGAGTATTAAAATTCGAGAGTACCTGGCAAGGTAACACTCCATCACAAATGTTACAAATGTTACAGTACCATCACAATAGAATTAGAGAGGAACAAGAACATGAACACAGACGCATGAAAGACACGAAAATGAAAATGCTAGTTTCCCAGACAGTTCCAGCTGAAGGACATAAAAAGGGTATGACACATTCCGATTCAGCAGGACCTGTAAAAGGGACATGCAATTATTGTAAAAAGCCAGGTCATTATGTACACGATTGTCCAGTTTTAAAACATAATATCGCCATAGGTAAAACACAAGAAAGATCACGGCCATTTAGACAAGAGCAGAATGAACAAGGAGCTCCACAGCATGCCCAGGCCATGCCAGCCGCACAACAGCCAATACAGTTTGTGCCAGCTGCACCACCGTTGCCTGTTGCTGCCACACAGACAACAACACGACAAATGTATCAGACCGCACAGTATGAATATCCTGAGTATCAGCGTTACGCATGAACTAGCCTAGAGAGGGAAGTTGACTTACCCCTTATTGAAATCCCAGTAGACCAAGAAGGACCTTATGTACATAGTGAATTATTAGGCCAAGATAGAAAATTTCTACTCGATACAGGGGCAAGTCGAACGACCATAAAACGTAGTGAAGTTCCAGGGGCACCCCTCTCAGGCTCACAGAATATTTCCCTTGGTTTTTCAGGAAAACCTATTGTTAATGAAGTGTCACAACCTCTGCCACTTACGATAGGACCTCTGACCCGAACTACAGATTTATTGCTTACTAAATCATGTCCAGAAAACTTGCTAGGAATAAAAACGTTGAAAGCTCTAGGAGCCATAATATGTTGTTCTCCGGAAGGAGTAAGATTGTTTTTACGTGATTTTAAAGGTCACTATGTGTCTAGAGACATGGATCCCCGACTACAGACTTTACCTACACATCTATGGGCACAAGGCCCTACTGATGTTGGACGCATGAATATTACACCATATCAAGTCACATTAAAGGCAGGAGTGGTGCTACCACGAATGCGACAATACAAGTTACCACCAGATGCTGTAGTGGCTTTACTACAAATCATTGACGAGCTCATTGCCCAAGGAGTGGTTGTAGAAACAGACTCCAATGTATGTAATTCACCAATAATCCCGATTCTTAAACGAACAGATCCAAAGGCCCCGCCAGTCTATCGATTGGTTATTGATCTGCGCGAGTTAAACAAATGCATTGTGCCACAATTCCCTGTGGTCCCAGATATCTCGTCATTACTGACAGCTATTGATTCCGAAGTGACATTCTTTACTGTAATCGATCTCAAGAATGCCTTTTTCAGCGTCCCAATAGATCCGGAAAGCCAATATTTATTCGGATTTAGTTTAAATGGACGTAGCTTTAAATTCTCACGCGCACCTCAAGGATTTACAGAAAGCCCCAGCATCTATAGCCAAGCACTGAAACGAGAACTAGATAGTATCCACATGCCAGTTAACACTGCTCTGCTCCAATACGTCGATGATTTGCTGATCACCGCAAGAAGCGAACCAGAATGTGAAAAAGCATCACTGACAGTTTTAAAATTTCTAGCCGAAAAGGGACACAAGGTGTCCCCTTCTAAGCTGCAATTCTGTGTCCAGCGAGTTGTTTATCTTGGACACTCGCTGTCCAAGGAGGGAAGGCAGCTTACACCAGACCGCATTCAGTTAATAGCTAACATGCCAATACCCAAGACACAAAAGGAGGTGCGGGCTTTCATAGGCCTCACTTCATACTGTAGACAGTGGATCCCGCAATATGCATTTCTAGCAAAACCACTCATCCAGTTGACAACCCAGGAGGCAGCCACATCGACTGTTCTCCCTTGGACTCAGGAACATACACAAGCTTTTGAAAGCCTAAAGAAAGCTTTATGTCAAGCACCTGTTTTAGCAACACCATGTTACAGAAAACAGTTTACACTCTTTGTTACAGAACGCGAAGGTACTGCCTTGTCAGTACTCACACAGGAACAGGCAGGATCCCACAAACCATGTGCTTATTTTTCTAGTACATTAGATCCCGTAGCTCAGGCTCTGCCTGCGTGCCTGAAATCAGTGGCAGCGACAGCTTTAGCAATCAGACAAAGCGATGCCATAGTGTTAGGACATCCATTGACAGTTCAAGTACCGCACGCAGTAGAGGTTCTTGTAAATAGAACACAAACACAACACTTGACTATAGCACGACTTACAGGGTATGAACTTACATTGTTTCAGCCACATATAGAAATCAGACGCTGTAACACATTGAATCCTGCCACACTTTTGCCAGTAACCGGAACAGACCCACTAGCTCATGACTGTATTGAAGTTATTACTATAACGACAAAACCCAGACAAGACTTGACAGATGTCCCATTGTCAGATCCAGACCTGACGTTGTATGTAGATGGTTCATGTATGAGAACAAGTACAGGAGAGTTAGTGGCTGCTTATGCAGTCACAACAGATACAGAAGTCATTGAAACCAATCGTATTAATACTTTGTCAGCTCAAGCCGCAGAGCTCATCGCTCTGACACAAGCCTGTATTCAAGCCACAAGTAAAAAAGTCAACATATACACTGATTCACGTTATGCATTCGGAGTTGTACATGACTTCGGCGTGCTGTGGCGAGAGAGAGGTTATTTAACTTCCCACGGTGCCCACATTCAGCACGGACCCCTCATTCATGCCTTATTAGATGCAATACATCTACCTACTGCAATATCAATTATGAAATGTAAAGCTCATACGAAAGTTACTGATATCATTTCTCAAGGCAATGATTTAGCCGACAGAACAGCTAAACAGACTGCTCAAACTCCCGACATGACAAAGACAATAGTCCCGATACCGACACATTGTATGACAGTTAAAGATCCTACTCTTGACGTAATTGACATACAGACACATGCTACACAAGACGAAATAAAGAAATGGACTGAATTAGGAGGGATCCAAACGGACCAGGGATGGATGATGAAGGAAAAGTCTGTGTGGTTCCTTCCTGATTCAATGGTCCAAGTTATAATTAACACTACACATAGTCCAGCACATCTCGGAGAAAAAGCTATGCTAGACAGCATTCAACACATTTGGTTCAATAAACATTTACGAGCAGCAGCAAAGCAAAAAGTCCGTACCTGTATGATCTGTTGTCAGTTTAACCCAGGAAAAAGCGTTCCCGTAGAACAGGGTGGATTTCATCCTCCTGATCATCCTTTTGAAGTGCTCCAGATGGATTATATCCAGATGGAACGATGTCGAGGATTCAAATATGTTCTCGTAGTTGTCTGCGCTCTGTCCCGTTGGACGGAGGCATACCCGGTTTCAGATTACACTGCCCCGACCACTGCCAAACAGTTAGTTCGAGAATTCTTCCCACGATACGGTTTACCACGTGTTGTCTACTCAGATAACGGCCAGCCGTTCTCATCCGAATTAATGAAACATGTTTCACTTCTGCTAGGATATCAGTGGAAATTCCACTGTGTTCGACACCCCGAAGCAGCAGGTCTCGTAGAAAGACATAACCAGATACTGAAAATCAGATTGTCCAAAATATGCAGAGAGAAAGGTGTCGACTGGGTAGTAGCATTACCCGTTGCACTCTTTTACATGAGAATGGTAGCACACTCTCGAACAGGGCTATCCCCGTATGAGGTGATCTTCGGCAGACCACCAAATATGTGGGGGACGCCCATACCACGCAAAATAACTGATGTTGACTGTAATATGCTGACCGATTATTTGGCTTCCTTGATGTCTGCACTACAATCTTGTCGTTCACAGGTAGCTGCAGCCTTTCCCGACAACACTGAGGTGAAACCCCATGACATAGTTCCGGGTGATATTGTATTTGTGAGAAATTTCGACCGAAAGACTCAGCTGGAGCCCAGGTGGAAGACACCCAAGTTGGTCCTGCTGACCACAAGGACAGCCGTGAAGATCGAGGGCCGCAAGGGCTGGATTCATTCAAGTCATATCAAGAAATTTCATGGACTATCCTCGGATATAGACATTGTGCCCTGCACTCCCTCACAGACTGATTCAAAACTTCCTTTGGTTGAAAAAACTGAAACCGAACTTTACAAACTAAAGCTTAGGCCCAACAAGTCGAGCAATTTGATTGTTTAAGTCCTCTCCAAGGTGAAGCGGTTGAATTGTCTCTGACATGTATCCCTTGGACCTGAGTAGAGAAAATACCCGGAAAATGTTGAAACGACAGGCGTATTGTAAATCACTGCGTAGCCATTGTATAGTGACATTATTAATTTTGTTTTCCTTAAGTCTTTTAATAATTATTACAAGTATGTTGTTGCACATATATTACCCTATTGCCCGAAATGTTCACAATGTTATTGCAGAACATTCTTTTAGTGACTTACCTCCACATGAATTGTCTTATAGACTTGCGCTGCGCAATAACACTTTCATTAGTATGTTACATCATTCCCATCAGACTAGTAATGCCACCAATTGTTGGGTGTGTGGCCGGCTCCCTCCCTATCAGAATTATGAAGGAGTCCTGCCATTCTTTCCACATCCATTTACACATAACGGCTCCTGTGGAGCATGGTTTAGTTTAATCAATTCCATAAACTCAGACACAGCAGTTTACCAAGATCAGTGGGTATGGGGAAACCTGAACCTAGTTTTACTCAAGGTCTGCTATCCTGACAAGGAGGGTCGCCCCAAAAGAACAGGAACTGATCTAGAAAATGAAGTATATGGATTAGGTAATTTTACACCTAATCTCATGATTCTGAATGTCGTATCCGAAGTTGAACTAGTCTTACCCACCATGTCAGTATTCCCAGCGAAGGGTGAATTGTGTGTAAGAAAGGTTGGTTCCATACATATGGGCCATAGTAAGTGTACTACTACAGTAGAATTCAGTGATCAAGGCAAATCTTCATTCAGAGCTTATCGCCACTCCTACTTTATATGTGGTCAGACTGCATATATGCGTCTACCTCTAGATTGGGATGGTACCTGCTACATTGCATTCCTTTTGCCACCTGTTTTCCTAGCTCCTCCTGATTATTATAGAAATATTCATTTAGTACACAATAGAGAGCGGAGAGATCTCCCAATTGTCGATTATACTGAGACGGCATGGGACAAGTATGTAGATTTCAATAAAGGCATCTTTCCCTATATAGGTACAGTTACCAATAGTAAGCTGATACGTAGATTAACTAGAACCCTTGAAGCAGTAGTGAATGAAACTATTTCCGCCTTAGGCAATTTAACAGAAGAGCAGTCTGCTATGCGGATTGTTGTGCTTCAAAATCGTCTTGTCCTTGACGTCATCTTGGCTGATAGAGGCGGAGCTTGTAGGGTCATCGGATCCAGCTGCTGCGTATTCATACCAGAGAATTCGCCATCTGTATATAAAGCTATAACTCGCCTTCACAAGATTGTAAGCCAGATACACCAGAACCCAGGCACTTGGACTTGGTCCAGTTGGTTTTGGAATGTGATATCAGCCTGGGGATGGAGAGTTCTATCCTTCCTAGGTATTGGCCTTCTCATACTATTCAGTTGCTGTATATGTCTACAATGTGGACCAGCGATTTGTGGTCTGTGTGCCACATCGTGTATTCCACCACCAAGATTTCGTTCAAGATCCCGGAAGAAGAAAGAAGAACAAATGATGCTATATGAACAGATCAATGGATTAATGAAGATTGATATCTCTTAACGGGCAAGTAGGGGACAAGGAGGGAATGTGGAAATATGGATTTTTCTGGTCAGTTATGTCCCCTATCTTGGACCCCAACGGTTCTATGTGCATGTCACAAGTACATGTATGTTCCCTCCAGTTCCAGTTATAAAGACGCAAACACATGTGCGTCCACCGTCAACATGTCCTCTGCCAGATCCGCCATGAATAGGCCGGATATTCCATTCCTAAGTACGAAAGGCCACCGGCTTTATATGGTTCACTTATGCCATTTTACAGTCCAGGCAAGTAGGCCCTGATTCTGTCATCAAACTCTTCTTGCCTTCTGCCTCTGAAAGCTCCAGTCTGAGCCTGCATCTGTGACCATGAACTTTGTCTCATTCTCTGCGCGGCTCACGAAGTCTGACATCAGCCTATTCTCTGCCAAAAACTGTATTTCACCTTCGAGTTATCTGCTTCCCCCTCAGCCGATGCATTCCTGCCTAGTAGTTTAAGTAAACATTCTTCCAGTTACCAAGCAAAGGGCCCGGCTTCTCTGCCCTCATGCAAGTAATTCATAGTCCTGTTACTATGGAAGATTCCTGCCCTCGCATTTAGTGTAGACACCTAGACGCTTGTACACGCACGCACAGTCAGTATAGAATAGATTCTGTCCGAGAGTCCTTCTTTATGGATAACCTAGTTCTTTAAACATAGGATGTTAGATATGATTCGGGACTAGGTTGACTTGACCCCCCAGACTTCTTGTCTCCACATGTAGAGCTAAATGTCAAGTCCCCTTCACCCCCTAGTTACACGTCAATTACACGTCATACTGCTGCGCGCGCATCTATGCCAAGTATTATCTTATAGATCCACCTATAGGTGACATCACAACCAATTATGTTTCTCTTTACCCCTTGTTCCACCCATCTTTTGTTACGCAGACAACTCGTCATTTTCCTTATCAATTGTTACGCCTATTGCATTCGCTTCATAGTAATATATGTACTATAAAAGTCATTTCATGTCAATAATGTATGTACTTCACTTCCTGAACCTCCGGGGTGATGGAACTTGAAGCATCCGATTATAATCGATTATTGGAATAAAGCCCATTCCGAACCTCTAATACCACGGATTCTGCCTCTCATTTTATTGAGCTATTTTATTATGTTTATGTATCAAATTCAGTCCCGGTAAAGGAAAATTATTTACCACAGTATACCAGTCCTCCCCTGAACGTCCATCCATGATAAGGCCTCCTGTGTTCTTGGGATGAACCGCTTGTTTAATCGGAAATGTAATGAGTAGCTTCTTTATGTCTGACCAGTTATGAAGCTGATGTAATGGATATGCTCTTAAAAAGATATCTATCATGCCTTTAAGTTCTTTGTGTACATGAACCTTTCTTGTACATGTAGTACCACCTCTCGTCCCAAACCTTTCATGCTTAATTAAGTTTGACTGTTTAAATTAGTTTTTCCAGTGTATAAACACTGTTCTAATGAGAATTACTTGCTTCCTCCTTTAAGGCTTTTGGTGTACACAACCACTAATCTTACATTAAGCGGACCATGCCTTTGAGGTTCCCGACCTTGCTGCCTCTTAGAGCGCTGCGAGGCCAGCTGTTATGAAATTGTCTCTGGTTGTTGCTTTGATATAGAAACACTGAACTAACGTCCCTAACTTGAGGATCCAGATGTGTAGGTTTTTAATTTGATAAGGATCGTTATTTAGTTCTAAATACTTAATTCATAGTCAGGGCTCGAAAAATGGTACTAGTCCTGCAGGTCTAGTACCTTGAAAAATCTCCTCGACCTAACAGTAACCTACTTGACCTCCGTCTCTGAAAGCGTAGCAACAGTGACAAGATAACAAGATTTAAAGGCATCTTTATTGCTCATTTGATTTGTGAGCAATGAAAAGGCCTTTAAATCTTGTAATCTTGTCACATTTGCTCCGTTTTCAAAGACGGAGGACAAAAGTTAGTATGTTTTTACTTGCCAGAAAGGGCGAGTAGGACCTAAAAATAGCTCAACCCCATAAAATTTACCTCGCAAACGCGAGCGGTCGAGTGGATTTGTCGAGCCCTGAATTAGTGTCAGTTAGCTTTTAGAAGTCATCTCATGATAATGAAGACACTGGTAGCCATGTTGTACGTTTCTAAGTCTTCTTTATTAGTTCCAAGTCAAGTGCTATCAATCATGGATCAGCCATGTACCAGCTCCTACACCAGCCCCACCAGGAGCAGCCTGCCTAGCTGCTCAGCCCATCTCCAACTGTCACCACTCATCCACACAGGCACCCAGGCATTCCATTCATCACAGTCACACCAACATTCCGTTACCATCTCTCACTCTGGCTGAGCAGCTATGAAGACATAGGCTGATTACAATTAAATGTAATACTCAGGATATAACATTATCCATTTCCTTTTAAAATGAAAACAAAGATTACAATACTAAAGCAGAGAACTATACACAAAAGAAGTAATGTTCGTAACTCAAGGATGCAACTAAAAGTAAAGCATCGCAAAAGAGAGAACAATGCAAATAAAGAAAAGATGGGCAAAATACGACATATAAAAACATGCATCAAAATCCCCCATCCTCCCTCATGAAGATTATTAAGTCATATAGTTAATAAATCACAAACCATGTTAAAACGCAGAAAAGAAAACTAACACAGCGTACTATTGGGAAAGAATATAAATTGTCAAGCAATTTAAATTACAAATTAGCAATAACCCCATCCTTCCCAATGAACCTTTGAAAATAAAGTAGTGAAGGGTGCACACACCCCACGACAAACACCCGAGGCCAGAAACAGACAACAAGGGTGAACCAACACTACAGATACACGTGTACCACAATATGGACCACATAGAGGGTACACACAGTGAGGCGCAGGGCGACTTGCTCACTACCACATCTGAAGCGCGGGGTGACTTACACAGGACAACACGTGATGCCAGAGCGACTTACACACAACATCTGAAGCGCAGGGTGACTTACACAGGACAACACGTGAGGCGCAGGGCGACTTACACACAGACAAGACGTGCAGCGCAAGGCGACTTACCAACACATCAGACCAACATGCAACGTAAAACGACTTACACACACAACACAAGAAGATGGGAACCACCCACCAAGACCAGAACCACCCTCATGTAAGGAGTAACATGTGATGTCCACCCACCAGGAGACTAGGATGTCCCAACCAATAAACTGTGTAAAACTGTAGCATCACTACATATCAAACTTTGAACATGTAAATACAATTCTAACAAGTGTAAAACACAAGTAACCTGTGCCCCACACGGGTGAGCGACACCTCACCCGAGTTGTAGAATACTGTGCACACTCAGATGTAGTGCACACATCATCTTGCTTCTTGTAAATTGCCACATATTGGAATAATCAAAATACAAAGTTTCTGAAGCTGTAAACACCAAAGCAGTAGCATGTAAAAGTCACAGGGCACAGCAATTACCATTGTTTAGAAAATGAAACCATTGAAGTCATAAGGCTCCAGAGTGAAACATGGTTAACACAGCTGATCATTAAACAAAACAAACCTAAACCCGACATACGTGAAGTTGGTGTTGTGCATTCCAGTGTGTGAAACGGAGCTTGCAACCAAAGATGATACCTTCGTGGAAGACACTTCAACTTGTACTGCCGAACCGCAAACTCAATTTTCCTCACTTGTGATGCACAAACGAAACCCACGTTGTCCCCCCGTACTTCATGTTGAAAAAAACTTTATTCGTGTGACCGGAAACCACGTGGTTGGTATCACGATAGACATCAATCAGAATGTGCCAGCCCCAAGATGGCGGCACGTTTTTTACGTAGTGCGGGGTGGTTCACGGTGCGTCGTTGCACTTCAACGTGGCAGTGAAGCGGTGTAAGGCAGAAACGACATCAAAGAAGATTCGGAAATCCTCGTGCAAGTAAGAGCATGCCAGATACGACATGCGCCTTACTTCTTCAAACCGCGAAGAGTGCGGTTAAACTGCCCATTAAACTAAACGCTTGTAAATGTGGCTGATAGAGCGTAGAAGTGAAAAACCGTGAAAGCGTGTTTTTGGCTCACCTCATAAGTGTTAATAAATCAGAATTTGGGCACTTGCCTCTAAATCCATGTTTCTGTACTCCCACCGGCATCGTGAAAATAAGGCACATATCGTGGAACTCCTTGTGCAGTGTCTCACCATAGAATTAAGTAGACTCTCGCACACTTCAAGCGTGTGCACAGCAGGTGCACGGTTGATGAAAACTGCCACAGCTTGCCACAAAGAAAAGACCAATGCTTCCTTTGTACATCACCAAGAAAGGACACAATTCCTCACGCTCCAAGCACAAAGATGTAGAAATGGCAAAGCTACAGATAACACAAGACGTGTTTATCGATTTGGATGTGGAATTGAACAGGGTCTGTAGAATTTCACAGAAGTGAATGAATCTCCAGGCACATTACTTCTACAGCATTCAATGTGCATACTTGTACTTTCTATGTGCCAACAAAACGCCAATCTTTGCAAAAGCACACCGCTCCTGTGTGGTACCTGTGAATTAGTTTGACTGAGTTAGTCCATAACTCACATCTGAAAAGCCACTGTTCCTTTAGCAGTAGTTACATTTATACGGCAGATCCAAAAGGAAGTGGTAGGGTGAAAGTCAGACCATTCATACCCTAACATACAGACCATACCTGTGGTCAAGTCCACGGAATAAGATCAGGCAGGACACAGGTTGGGGCCGTCGGATGACAGGACACTGGTGGGGCTGGCTTGCCTTTTACTCCATTCTGCTTCAGGTATCTTTCTTTCTTTTTTTCTTTGTAGTTGCGCTGGTTACAATGGTCTCTTAGTAGTCTCTGGGTTTCTGTACAATCCACAAGTACGCTTGGGTCCAGGTCCGCTCGTTGCCAAAATTATGTTGTACTCTGTACATGAAGACAGTGGTAGGCATGTTGTAAGTTTCTAAGTCTTCTTTATTAGTTCCAAGTCAAGTGCTATCAATCAAGGATCAGCCATGTACCAGCTCCTATACCAGCCCCACCAGGAGCAGCCTGCCTAGCTGCTCAGCCCATCTCCAACTGTCACCACTCATCCACACAGGCACCCAGGCATTCCATTCATCACAGTCACACCAACATTCCATTACCATCTCTCACTCTGGCTGAGCAGCTAGGAAGACCTAGGCTGATTACAATTAAATGTAATACTCAGGATATAATAGATTGTTATTGAGTTCCAAATACTTAATTCATAGTGTCAGTTAGCTTTTAGTAGTCATCTCATAATAACTTCATTGTTGAACTCCTGTTGTGCTGTAACAGTTTTGGCTCCACTTTGTGTATTTCTCTAACAACCACCCTAGAACACTACGTGATTTGCATGATCCCCAGCCTGTGATGTAGAGCAAGAGTTTTTGTATATATTCCTACCACATCTTACAAGCTGCAGATTCTTCACAATGTTCCTCCATAGATAATTTTAGTTACTTGATGTTCTCATGTAGTCAGATTTGTCGGCTGTTGCTATGTAGCAGTGATAAAACGTTGGTTTCCTTCAGGACGGATATTTTGCACTTGTTCCCTTTTTTTCTTTTTTGCACAACCTACAACTTTTTTTATTCAAACACTATGGGTTTTGGTGGTATTGTTTTTATATTTAGCCTTTTAGTAAGTTATGGGATATTGTTTCATATGTATGAAGTGATGGTTCACACCTCAAATAACAGAAGTGTCTAGTGTGGTACGTTAATGCCTAAAGATTGTCAGTCAAGAGTAGTGAGAGACGTCCTCATTCATAAAGAAATTATACTTTGTTTTTACATGCGATATGCATATAAATGTCTAAATAATCTAAATTATCATGATTGCAGTGCTTAGTAAGTTTTGCAAATTTGAGGAATAGAATTTGAATTTTTTGTTGACTTTTGAAACAATAATTCCCTGAGCACTTGCACCCTTTAACAACCATGCTGTCATATACATCATTGAAGTGATGTGACCTTTGGGACATGGTGTACTTTTCTCTGTGCTCCTACTTTCTTTTTTGTGCCGTGGTCAAGATTGTTTGTATCCGAGTGGCAAGTTAAGTGCTCCTAAAGGAGAGGATTGAAGTGCGGAAGTCTCCTTTTGGTGTACGCTCAAGAGTTGAGAGCTGGAGAGAATGTCCACTGTGGCCTGAGGTGCACCATTGTAGGGTGCCTCTTTATGGGGATGACAAGAAGGATGAGTGCAGGTTCTGCTCATTCGTGGCATTGATAGGGGAACACACATTTCATCCCGTTTGGATTTCTTACACAGTCTAGCGAATAATATGTATACTGTTTGCAAATGCCTTAGATTTTCCTTTTGGATTCTTCATAGTTCTGGTCCCATCTTGATTTGTCACTGAATCTCCAGATATCTTCCAATTTGTGCTGTGCAGTCCTCTTGAGCCCACTTGGATAGTTGTCCTTCTTCATATGACATGTTCTATTATTGGGTGGATGGGGCCTTCTCAATACTAGCAGCTAAGTCCTGGAATGTTCTTTGCCTGACTTGTCACTGGGATCTTTTTTTCCTTTTCTGGGAAAATATTAATTTGTGATTTTTTTCATCAACATGCCTAACTGATTTGTCTGCTATTTTCAACTGTCCTTTTTGCTGCGTTTAACTTGTGCATATGCCCCTGTTGGAAACGATTTCCATTGTAGCAGCAGTGCTCTAGAACATTATTTCATTTGTTCATTTATCTGAGAAATGGCAGGGACTCCTGTGTGGAGTAACCGGTAAGATGATAGTTGATGTGAAGTGGGCGAATTCTAATGGTCCGAGTTAAAGTGAATTCTTGTGGAAGATACTTGTGGTTGAATGATGCATTGGAGTGATGAGTACTACTCTTAAAGGTGATGGTTTGAGCGGATGGATGTGGAGCATTCTTGCTCATGATGTTTTAACATGATCTGAAATGAAAGATGAGGATTGAAGTGGTTTTCTGTGGAGTTTTATACAGATAGGGAATGTAGTGGATTGATGAACATTGATTGTAAATGTGGGGATTGAAGTTCATATAGACTATTCTTAAAGATGATATAGGACAGGAGTTGTATATTTTTGCTGAACTGAACCAAGATGCCCAAAAATCTAGTCCGCAAAGGGTTCCACATCATATGTATTTTGTGATAAATTAACCCATCATCATTCTGCATTTTGGGTAAAATGCTAGGATTTTTCGATGGACCACTTGTGTTCTAAAGACACAGATAAACATCGTATCTAAAAGCTACAGCTTCTTTCAGAGGCCTCAGCACAGATTGTAACAAGCATACAAGGCAAGGCAACCCTTTCAAAAGCATTCTTTTCACGTTTGTAATATTTTCTGCTTGGGAATTCCTGAAAGGCTTGTGGCATGATTTAAAAAAAAAAATCGCACCAGCTTGGTTTAAATTATTTTTAAAATCCCACCCATATCCACCACTGTGTAGAATTAATTGAGTAGCAGTTACTTCCCTATCCTCTTACTACTCCTGTTTTTAGTATTTGAGGTAATTTAACACCTTAGGTTACTTTTTGACGGGCTGCAAGTGGCACCCAACCATAAATATTTGCAAGGACAAATCTAGTTTTCTACACCAGTGGGGGTTCATAAATGTTCTCCTCGCCCTAACCACCACCCCCTCCCTTGTTTTATGCCCTACGGGACAATGATCTGAAAGGCTCTCAAGAGGGTTCTTTTTAATTTGTTGGTGTACAGATTTTTTAGGTTTACTACGCCTGCTGCATTGGGTGATTTACTGGTTAACTCTGCCTAGAATAGTTCCATCAAATGGAGTTCACAGCACCTCTAAGCGGCATGGAGGCATAAAGAGCTCAAAGCTATGTGGTCTACTGGCAAACAGTAACAGGACGTTTTTACCCTTCGAGTATGCTGCATTTGCTTCAGGGAGTTGTCGCATATTAGTTTTACAATGCTCTTCACTGGTTCATGTCTTTGGCAAACTTTTGCTCTCAGTTCGGGGAAGGTTGTCTCTACATTGGGCCATAAGTTTAACAGGTGTGAGATACACAATACCTTGATAGATCTTCTTGGCCCAGCTTGAAGGAGATGACTCAAGGCAGGGCCAGATGTTTTATTGACTTAGAAATGATGGCGCGAGCCTTTCACTCAGGAGATTTTGTACTTTAACAAAAGTGGCACATAGGTGGTGGAAGGCACAGGCACTTAATTGATTCACTATGTCCAGAGGATTTTAAGGTAGGTATTTGCGGCTCCCTAGACAATTAGTCAGTGTGATAATTTCTATTTGCCTGTTGGATGGTTCTCGAGAGCACCATGCAGATATTCAGTTGTAGACTTACCGCCGTCCTATTAAATTAACCAGATGCCATCCTTTGAGCAGTCTTTTGTGATGGCCATTTTAGGACATAGTCTAGACTGCCGCCTCTGCTTTGTAGCCTGCAGTCATGGTTGACCTAAGGCTGAGGTAATGAGACTCCTTTGAAAGTGTCATCAGGGTTTTCAGTTTCCCTTGCCTCATCATAGTCACAAGAACATGAAGAGGATAACACGTAGAAAGACACTGAGCTAATGGACAATTAGAGGTCTGAACTAACTGCGATATGGCTGGGCTTCAGAATGATTTCTGTCTTTGATTTATGACTCGACTGTGTCATTTGAAAAGAACAAATCTGTATTCCTCCAAATTCTGCTGGTCGACCCACCATGGTGGCTAATGTGTTTGAAAATATCTCTAGTTATGGAGGAGGCCACCCCCACAGATCGTATTGACAAAAAAGGCTGAAGCTGCATCAAAGAATTCTAGTATGGCTGGCAATGTGTTCTTTGTGTCAGCGGTTACTCCATGCATGCTGCCAAATCTTCGATGCATGATTCCCAGGAACTAGCTACAGAGATGCTGGAAGGTCAGAACTAAATCCCTGGACAGATATAGACACAAATCAGAGTAATTTCCCATTTCTCCTTTGATGCGTTAACGGTCTCTCCCAGATGGCAGGAGCATCCTGGAAAATCGCAGGTAGTTCCAACTCTGGTATTGAAAGGTGGACACTGGGTAGAGGGAATGTCTTCTGAAAATGTCATGTTCGAGGCATATGAGCTGCAGATTATACACTGTGCATAGATCGCCATCTGGTGTTGGGCCCGGATGTTTGCAGTTTGTTTTTCTTCTTGGACAGTCTTTGGAAGTCACGAGTTCGGTGACTCCTCCTTCGATCCGTACTGCGCATGGGCTTCGGCTCCATCCTCAGATTGTTTTTTTCCGCCATCGGGCTCGGATGTTAAACTTCATGCTCCGGCTTCGAACCTTTCCAGTTCGACCTTCGACAAAAAATCCTCGTCTATCGAGATTCTTCAGACGAAAATCGGCTGTTTCATCTCTCTCTTCGGTACTTCCTCGATTCCAGGCAGCGGCCTTCAGGCCTACCTTGACTCCGGTCTCGGCCGATGGAAAGGACTCCCTTCAAGAAGTGCCCAAAATGTGGGTCTAAATTTCCCCACACCGATCTCCATCAGGTGTGCAACCTCTGCCTCTCTCCCGAACACGAGGCCCGAGACTGCCCCGCCTGCAAGTCTTTTCGATCGAAAAAGACTATTCGGGATCGACGACCTCGACGCACCATGGCTTACTCATCGACCTCTGCTCCACCTGACATCTTCGGAGAAGACACAGGGGCTTCGGGACAGCAGCACACCAAACAGGAGGACGACGTCGTCAGCGCTTCCGAAGCCGATGACTCCGACGTGGAGGAGATCACACCGGCGCAGAGGGTCGTGAGTACTCTACCCCCTCCCGCGCCCATACCGAAAGAGACTCCGGTTACCCCTTCGCCTCCGGGCCTAGGGAAAACCAAGCATACCGCTTCCATCACACCACCTTCGGGCCCGGTGAAAAAGCATCACAAGTCTCCTGGCGGCTCGGGCTCGAGCCAGCCTCCTAGCGGCGCCGAAAAACACCCTTCGGCACCGAAGAAAACCAGCTCCGTTCCGAAGCCATTGGTGTCGAAACCTGGCCTCTCGGTGCCGACCAAACATAAGTCCCTCGGCACCGACGCTTCCGTGTCGAAGCCTGCCTCGGCGCCGAACAAAAAATCGGAGGGCCCGAGAAAGCATGGAGCGGATAAACCAACGAAGCCCTCGGTTCCGAAAACATCGGCACCGGTAGAGGAATCTGTGCCGGAGGAGCTTTTCACTCCAGATCCTCTTCAAAAGACTTTAACAAAGGATCCAAAGACTGGACATTTGACTTTGTCTTCCAAGAAAAGACATTTAGACAAGCCAACTCCTCCTCCACCACCAAAACGGAAGGACTCTGCCACATCCCCATTCAGAGTACCCTCCCCACCACCTCCACCTCCTCCACTCCCTCCATCTCCGCCCCCACCTTCTCCACCATTGCCTCATCGCTCTCCAACCCTGTCTCCAGACCCTGATGACCAGGGGGATCCATTCTATTATCCAACAGATGCCCCGCAGGACCCCACTCCTCCGGGAACACCTGACCCATGGGAGGATTATCACAATCCAGATGTCCCAGATGTGCCTCAGGATGATCTTTATCCATCCAGGCCATCTCCACCAGAGGACTCCCTGGGGTTCCACCACCTCTTACAACGGGCGGCACATTATCATGGGGTGGAGTTACACAGTGATCCAGTTGAGGAAGACTTCCTACTTGACACGTTTGACATAGCAGACAAATCTACCGCTATATTACCCATGCTTAAGGGGGTGACCAAACATGCGACAGAGGTTTTCAAAGACCCCGTCAGAGCTAGGGTCTTAAACCCCAGAATAGAAAAGAAATACAAGGCAGCCCCCACAGATCCTGCCTATATTAAAGGACCTGCGCCCCTAGACTCATCAGTGGTATCCACAGCTAGGAAGCGCTCCAATTCTCAGTCATCAGGTGAAGCTTCGCCACCCGATAAGGAGTCCAAGCTCCTAGACGCGTCAGGCAAACGCACTGCCTCGCAAGCTGCCAATATGTGGCGCATCGCCAACACGCAAGCGTTGCTGGCGCGTTACGACAGAGCACACTATGATGAGCTGGAGGCTCTTATGCAACACCTCCCAGAGAAATATAAAAATAAGGCAAATGAACTAATACAAGAGGGAAAGATTATTACCAACACCTCTATTAAATGTGCCCTTGACGCAGCAGACACAGCTTCCAGGGCTATAAACACCAGTGTTCTGCTTCGCCGCCACGCCTGGCTCAGGATCTCGGGCTTTAAACCAGAGGTCCAAGCGCCTATACTAAACCACCCTTTTGACCAACAACACTTATTTAGCCCAAAAGTAGACGAAGCCTTGGAAAAAATGAAGAAGGATACGGATACGGCGAAGTCTATGGGAGCACTACAATCACACACCCCTAAACGCTCCTTTCGCCGTTCCTCCTTTCGAGGCTCTGGCAGAGGCTACTCTTCCGATAACGCCTCCACATCCTATAAGTCCCCTCTTCAAAATACCTTCACAAAGGGCTATCAAAGAGGTGGATATCGAGGAAACAATATTAAAGGCAGGGGCAAAACCAACACCGCCCGTTCTGCCACACCGCCCACACAATGACTTTCCCCCGACCCCCCCCCAGACCATTCCACTCCGGTCGGGGGCAGACTACAAGATTTCCTTCAAACCTGGGAGACCATAACATCAGACAATTGGGTGACCCAAATTATTCGGTCAGGGTACTGTCTCGAACTAACTTCTACCCCCCCAAATATTCCACCCAGACACCGTGCGATGTCACAAGAACATACCACACTTCTGAAACAAGAGGCACTCTCCCTCCTGCAAAAACAAGCTATAGAGCAAGTCCCCATCAATCAGCAAAATTTAGGGGTCAACTCTCTGTACTTTCTAATACCAAAGAAAGACGAGACCCTACGGCCCATTCTAGACCTCCGGCCTCTAAATGCATATATCCATTCAGACCATTTTCACATGGTAACTCTCCAACAAGTTCTCCCACTCCTCTGTCAGGGCGACTTTCTCACTACACTGGACTTGAAAGACGCTTACTTTCATATTCCAATACACCCTGCTCACAGAAAGTACCTCCGATTTGTGGTGGACGGCCAACATTATCAGTTCAAGGTTCTCCCCTTCGGGGTCACAACCGCACCACGGGTGTTTACCAAATGCCTGGCAGTAGTGGCGGCACACCTCAGAAGACAGAACAATCTGAAAGAAACACGTTAGTTAGATTCCTCACCTTAGAATATCCCCAGGCGTCAGACTGGATCCGGAAGATTTTTCGTCAGCAATACCCCTTGCGCGTCGCTAGGCGTCGTCTGCGGCTCCGCGTCCGTCGTCGGCGTCGTGCGCCGGGATGACGTCGTCGGAGTACTTAGACGCCGCCCTCGCGCGCTGACGTCAGTTCTTCTTTTTTCCGCGCCAGTAAGCGCAGATCCGGGAGAGCTACCCCTTTTAGTCTTTTTTGACTAAATCTTTTTGATCATTTTTGATCCTTGTCTGTCGACATCTGGTGCCGGTAGGATGCCTGGGTTCAAGGCTTGTGAGGATTGTCATCGTCTGATGTCGGTGACCGATCACCACCGCCGGTGCCTCTACTGCTTAGGCCCCGACCACGACGCGGAGTCGTGCAACGACTGTCAGGCCCTGACTTCGAAGGCTAGGCGGGAGCGGTCCCGCAAGCTTCTCGAGCTTCGCCACTCGGCTCCGCGTCGTGCGCGATCCCGGTCCAGGAGGAGGTCCAAGGATCGCTCGCGGAGCCCTAGCCGACGCCATCGCTCGTCCGGCTCCAAGTCGTCGGGTAAGTCCAAACGCTCAAAGAAGTCCAAGAGGCGACATCGCTCTTAGGACTCCCCTCGCCGGTCGCGCGACTCGGCCGAGGGTCAGGGTGGTTCCACCCCCGCGGCTCCGGCGGAGCCGCAGGTGCCGCGTCCGCCCCCATACCTTCCGGTCCCTGGGGCTGACGCGGCGCCGGCGGAGATCAGTGCCTTCCTCTCGGCCATGAGGAGCCTGGTCCCGCCGTCGACGCCCGCTGGCGCGCCTTCGGGCCCCGCGGACTCGACTGGGCGACCTCGCGTGCCGGCGGCTCCGGCCCCAGCGCCGCCGACGACTCCGGTCTCGACGCCGCAGGTCCCCGCAGGGCCCTTGCCTGGGCCCCAGTCGACGCCGGTTGACCTAGTCACTCCTCCACCGGCGCCGACGCCTGAACCACCACCGACGCCGTCACCGGCGCCGCCGACGCCGACGCCTGTGACGCCGACACCCCGGTTTAGCCCTCATCCGGACCCGACGCCGGCAAGGCGTCCGCCGACGCCGCATCCGGCGCCGCTTGAGTCCTACCATCTCTACAGTCCAGTTCCGATCATTCCTCCTGTTTATCAGGAATCGGAAGAAGGGGGCGACTGGGAGGGGTTCGAGGACCCTCTGGCTGTTCAGTCACAGCTTTCTCAGGACTGGGCAGATGAACTGGGGGAGGCCAGTGGGCTGGACACCTCGCCAGACACTGGATTCACTTCTCCTCCGACCGTGGCTTCGGAGGAGGGTGCAGCATTTTCTGTGGTGCTGCGCAAGGCGGCCGAGGCCCTTGGGCTCGAGTTGCCTGCCGTGGCTGTGAGGACTAACATCCTCACTGAGGTGCTTCAAACCTCAGCAGGCTCCACTGAGCCTCTGCTGCCGTTCAACGAGGCCCTCACTGACGTTCTGCAGGGCACCTGGTCCAAGCCCTCCACAGTTCCTCCTGTGGATAGGAACGTTGCCAGGCGCCACCGCCCTGCTCCGGGCGACCCCAGTTTCCTGTCCCAACACCCCACCCCCGAGAGTCTGGTTATCCAGGCCTCTACTTCCCAATCCTCCTTCCCGACCGCTCCGCCGGATCGGGATTCCAAGAGACTCGAGCAGTTCGGCAAGAAACTGTTTTCGTCCCTTAGTTTGGGCCTGCGGTCCTTAAATACCGCCTGTCTCTTGGACCGTTATTCCCATTCCCTGTGGGATACGGTGGAGGACGTGCTGCCCCTGTGTCCGGAGGAGGTCCGGACGCGTCTTACCCAGGCTTTGGCCGATGGGAGGGATGCAGCACGGCACGCCATACGATGTGGGCTTGACAACACGGACTCGCTGGGTCGGGCGATTTCCACCACGGTGGCGCTCCGCCGCCACGCCTGGATGCGGTCCACGTCATTTTCCGGGGATGTCCAGACAACCCTCATGGACATGCCCTTTGATGGCACTCGCCTGTTTGGTGAGAAGGCGGACAGTGCGCTGAACCGCTTTAAGGACTCCCGGGCTACGGCCAAGTCCTTGGGCCTCGCGGCTCCGCGGGCGCACACCTCCGCTTTTCGCCCCTTTCGTGGCCAAGGAAGGGGCGCCTCCTCACGTCCGCAAAGCCACCAGCCGCAGAACCAACCTGCGCGCGGTCGCGGACGTGGCTTCCGCCGTGGCGGAAATGGAGGCCGACGTGGTCAGCCCACATCCACCCCGGCAGCATCCGCCTCAAAGCCTTCCTAGTCCGAGCTTTCAGGCCCATACCACGCCAGTGGGCGGCAGAGTTCGCCATCACCTGCTCCACTGGCGGTCCATAACATCGGACAGGTGGGTGCTGCAAATCGTCCGAAGGGGCTACTCCCTCCCCTTCGAGACGACCCCTCCAGCCATGCCACCGCAGCACCACCGTATCTCGGGGGATCATTTGGATCTTCTCCGCGAGGAAGTTTCGGCTCTCTTGGCCAAGGGGGCCGTCGAGCGCGTTCCGAGTCCAGAAGTAGGTCGTGGTTGTTATTCCCACTACTTTCTGGTTCCCAAGAAGGGCAAGGGGGGCCTACGCCCTATCTTGGACCTCCGGAACGTCAATGCCTTCCTCCGAAAGGAAAGGTTCAAGATGCTAACGTTGGCTCAGGTTTTAGCTGCCCTAGACCCTGGAGACTGGATGGTAGCGTTGGACTTGCAGGACGCTTATTTCCACATCCCCGTCCTGCCGGCCCACCGGCGTTACCTGCGGTTCACGGTGGGCCAAGAGCACTTTCAGTTTACCGTGCTCCCCTTCGGCCTCACCAGTGCCCCTCGGGTGTTCACGAAAGTGATGGCGGTGGTCGCAGCTCATCTGCGCAGATCAGGGGTTCCAGTCTTCCCCTATCTCGACGACTGGTTGTTGAAGGCGGGCTCGCCCCAGGCAGTCGTCTCCCACCTCCAGACTACGGCGGATCTCCTGCATTTGCTGGGGTTTTCCATCAACGTGCCGAAGTCACACCTGAGTCCCTCTCAGAAGCTCCTCTTCATCGGAGCGGTTCTCGATTCGGCGCGGTTCCGGGTCCATCCACCGGAACAGCGGGTCCGGGATATACGGGCCCTGATTCCCATCTTTCGGCCTCTATCCCGGGTTTCGGTCAGGCTAGTGTTGCGGCTTCTGGGGCTGATGGCTTCCTGCATCCTACTAGTGCATCACGCCAGGCGGCGCATGCGGGCTCTGCAGTGGGACCTGAAGTTTCAGTGGGCCCAGCATCACGGCAACCTGTCCGACCATGTCTTGATCTCGGAGGGCACTGCACAACAGTTGCAGTGGTGGCTCACGGACCGCGAGTGGGTCAAGGGCAAGAGCCTCTCCCTTCCCCAACCAGAGCATGTCGTAGTGACGGATGCGTCCCTCCTGGGATGGGGTGGCCATATGGGAGAGGCGGAGATCAGAGGCCTCTGGTCTCCGGCGGAGTCTCGTCTCCACATCAACCTGTTGGAGTTGAGAGCGATCCGGCTTGCACTGAAAGCCTTCCTTCCCTCTGTCAGGGGAAGTGTCGTGCAGGTGTTCACGGACAACACCACCGCCATGTGGTATTGCAACAAACAGGGCGGGGTGGGGTCGTGGACCCTTTGTCAGGAGGCTCTGCGCCTCTGGACATGGCTGGAACACCAGGGCGTCACCCTGGTGGTTCAACATCTGGCGGGCTCTCTGAACGCCAGAGCAGACGAACTCAGCCGCCGGTGCATGATGGATCACGAATGGCGTCTGAACTCCGAAGTGGCGCAAGGCCTCTTTCAGCAGTGGGGAGAGCCTTGGTTAGATCTATTCGCCACCGAAGAGAACGCGCAATGTCAGCAGTTCTGCGCGTTGGAATTTCCAAGGCGGCACTCGCTCGGCGACGCTTTTCGTCACGAGTGGAGTTGCGGTCTGTTGTACGCCTTTCCGCCTATACCACTTCTGCCCAGAGTGCTGAAGAGGATCAGGCACGACCGGGCCCAAGTCATCTTGGTGGCTCCGGATTGGGCACGAAGGTACTGGTATCCCGAGCTACTCAGTATGTTGACCGATCCCCCGATACGTCTGCCCCTTCGGGAAGATCTTCTGTCGCAGCAGCAGGGGACGGTCCTCCACCCGAACCTGTCCAGCCTCCACCTCCACGGTGGAGATTGAGCGGCGGCAGTTGATGCCATTCGACTTGCCTCCTGAAGTCTGTGATATCATTCTGGCAGCCAGGCGTCCCTCCACAAAGTCGGTATACGCCTGCCGGTGGAACAAATTTGTGGCATGGTGCACAGCAAAGGCTGTGGATCCCCTTTCCGCCCCTCTTTCTGAGGTTCTCCTCTTCCTTCTTTCTCTGGCCCGGCAGGGCTCTGCCCTGGGCACCCTGAAAGGTTATCTTGCTGCCATCTCCGCCTTCTTGCGGCTTCCTGATCAGCCTTCTCTTTTCAAGTCCCCTGTGGTTACACGCTTTCTCAAAGGCATTACACACACGTTCCCTCCTGTCCCTTTTGTGATGCCTCAGTGGGACTTGAATCTGGTTTTGACATTCCTGATGTGCGCTCCCTTCGAGCCTCTTCACAATTGCCCTCTTCGTCTTCTAACTCTAAAGACTGCTTTTCTGGTAGCCATCACCTCGGCTAGACGGGTGAGTGAGCTCCAGGCTTTATCTTCAAAGCCTCCTTTTCTGTCTGTTCATCCGGACAAGGTTGTCCTTCGGCCTCGTCCCTCCTTTCTTCCTAAAGTGGTGACTCCATTTCACCTTGGGCAGTCTGTCACCTTGCCCACCTTCTTTCCGCCTCCGCATCCTTCCAAAGAGGAAGAGAGGCTCCACCGTCTGGACCCAAAACGTGCGCTCTCCTTTTATCTGGACCGCACAAAACAGTTCCGGGTGGACGACCAGCTTTTTGTTGGGTACGTGGGCGCTAAGAAGGGGAAAGCTGTGCACAAACTAACCATCTCTCGGTGGGTCGTTTTGTGTATAAAAATCTGCTATTCCTTAGCTAAAAAGGACCCTCCTGTTGGGCTGCGCGCCCATTCTACTCGGGCCACGGCGGCTACTACTGCCTTGGGACGGGGAGTCCCTTTGCAGGACATCTGTCAGGCGGCGACGTGGGCTTCGCTACACACGTTTGCCAGGCATTATTGCCTTGACAGCCAAGTCCGGAGGGATGGCTTCTTTGGCCGTTCTGTCCTCCAGGACTTTCTGGTGTGATCTTGGTTCGCAGACCCACCACCGGGGATGGTATTGCTTGGGTATCTATTCTAAGGTGAGGAATCTAACTAACGTGTTTCTTTCAGATGAACAAGTTACTTACCTTCGGTAACGATGTATCTGTAAGAAACATTAGTTAGTTAGATTCCTCACCGACCCTCCCATCCTCCCCGTTCTGCGAACTGACATCTAGGGTTAAGGTTATCCTTTTCAGGCCCCTAGATTTTATTTTTGGCACCAGTGTCGGTCTTTGCATGGCTCTGCGTTCCTGGCGCGGAAGGCTATGTACAAGAACTGACGTCAGCGCGCGAGGGCGGCGTCTAAGTACTCCGACGTCATCCCGGCGCACGACGCCGACGACGGACGCGGAGCCGCAGACGACGCCTAGCGACGCGCAAGGGGTATTGCTGACGAAAAATCTTCCGGATCCAGTCTGACGCCTAGGGATATTCTAAGGTGAGGAATCTAACTAACTAATGTTTCTTACAGATACATCGTTACCGAAGGTAAGTAACTTGTTCTTCACGTCTTCCCCTATCTGGACGACTGGCTCATAAAAGCCGCGTCCTACCACCAGTGTGTGCAGCGTACAAACACTACCATTCAACTACTCCACCAGCTAGGCTTCACAGTGAACCACCAATAGTCCCACTTGATACCGTCTCACACAAAACAATACCTCGGTGCCACTATAGACACCTCAAGAGCCATAGCCTATCCCAACTCAGCCAGAATCGCAAGCATACAAGCCTTGCGCCAAAGATTCCTTCTTCAGCACTCTCTCCCAGCAAGAGTGTTCATGAAACTAATAGGGATGATGGCATCTTGCATCTTCATAGTGCCTCATGCAAGACTTCACATGCGTCCACTCCAAGAGTGCCTAGCACGCCAGTGGAACCAGGCCCAGGGACAGCTGACAGATCTGGTGTTGGTGGACGGTCGCACCCATCGCTCTCTGCAGTGGTGGAACACCACAAACCTTTCCAAAGGGCGACCGTTCCTGGACCCGGTTCCTCAGGTGATTCTAACAACAGACGCATCGCTCTCCGGCTGGGGAGCGCACCTATTACACCTCACAGTGCAAGGTGTATGGACGCCACAACAGAGGTTACTCCACATCAATCATCTGGAGTTATTGGCGATCTTTCTAGCCCTGAAATCGTTTCAGAAACCAATCTCAGCCAAGGCAGTCCTCATTCGCACAGACAATATGACTGCAATGTATTATATTCAAAAACAGGGGGGGACACACTCTCCCCAGCTCTCTCGCTTAGCACAGAGCATATGGAGATGGGCAATCCCACAAAAAAATCTTTCTCCTGGCACAACACGTCCCAGGTATACAAAACACCATGGCAGATCTGCTCAGCAGACAAACACAGCAAATGCACGAATGGGAACTGCATCCACAAGTTCTTCACCCATTCTTTCACAAGTGGGGGCATCCTCAGATAGACCTCTTCGCCACCCACGAAAATAAAAAATGCCCAAGCTTCGCCGCCAGATACCCACACCCATTGTCCAAAGGCAATGCGATATGGATGAACTGGTCAGGCAAATTTGCATACGCCTTTCCACCTCTCCCGCTAATTCCATTAGTGGTAAGGAAGCTACAACAGCACTCCCTCACACTCATTCTGGTAGCCCCAAAAAGGGCCAGGCAGCCGTGGTACACCACACTACTACAGCTCTCGGTGGTACCACATCAAAAACTGCACCTGTCCCCATGCCTCCTAACCCAGAACCATGGAGAAATCAGGCACCCGGACCCAGCTCAGCTCAACCTTGCGATCTGGCTCCTGAATTCTTAGAATTTGGATACCTTAATCTTTCCCCTGATTGCATGAACATTATCAAGGAAGCCAGACGTCCTACCACTCGAGCATGCTATGCCGCAAAGTGGAAGAGATTTGTTGTTTACTGCCGTAACAATACAATCAACCCTTTAGATGTATCCATACAGCACATCATATGCTATCTGCTCCATCTTCAAAGGTGTAACCTGGCGTACTCATCCATCCGTCTACACCTAACAGCAATTGCTGCTTACCTGCAAAACAGACAGCATTTATCACTTTTCAGAGTACCTGCTATTAAAGCCTTCATGGAAGGCCTTAAAAGAGTAATTCCACCCAGGGCACCACCCTCACCTGTGTGGAATCTAAACTTAGTTCTTACAAGGCTAATGGGTCCGCCTTTCGAACCAATGCATAAATGTGAGCGACAGTTCCTTACTTGGAAAACAGCTTTCCTCGTAGCTATCACTTCCCTTAGAAGGGTTAGTGAGATACAAGCGTTCACTATACAAGAACCCTTTTTACAGATACATCACAGCAAAGTGATACTTCGCACAAATCCAAACTTTTTGCCCAAGGTCATTTCCCCCTTCCATCTTAAACAATCGGTGGAATTACCGTTTTTTTTCTCGCAACCCCAATCTGTTGCGGAAAGGGCTCTACATACACTTGATGTCAAAAGGGCTTTACTGTACTACATACAAAGAACGCAACCTTTCAGAAAGACTAAACAGTTGTTTGTCTCCTTCTCTCCACCGCATAAAGGCAACCCCATCTCAAAATCAGGGATAGCTAGGTGGATTGTAAAGTGCATACAAATTTGCTATCACAAAGCAAAAAGAACATTATCTGTTCCACCTAAAGCCCACTCTACAAGAAAGATAGGGGCTTCTATGGCTTTTCTAGGGAACATACCCTTAGATGACATCTGCAAAGCAGCCACATGGTCAACACCGCACACCTTCACAAAACATTACTGTGTAGACGTGCACTCCAAACAACAAGCTAGTGTGGGCCAGGCTGTACTAAAGACACTGTTTCAAACCACTGCAACGGATACCGGTGGTCGCCGCTAGGGTTGGGTACTGCTATATAATCTATGCACAGTGTATAATCTGCAGCTCATATGCCTCGAACGGAATATGCTACTTACCAGTATGCATCTGTTCTTGGCATGTAGAACTGCAGATCTATACACACCCCCCCCGGCTACCTGTATCCGTTCCAGTCTATCTTATTTAGATACAACACACATGGGTTTCTTACTATTATCACTACGCTCCATCTTTTCCCTGCTGGCGAAAAACAATCTGAGGATGGAGCCGAAGCCCATGCGCAGTACGGACCGAAGGAGGAGTCACCGAACTCGTGACTTCCAAAGACTGTCCAAGAAGAAAAACAAACTGCAAACATCCGGGCCCAACACCAGATGGCGATCTATGCACAGTGTATAGATCTGCAGCTCTACATGCCAAGAACAGATGCATACTGGTAAGTAGCATATTCCTTCACGGACGTGACCTCTTTGTGACAGTTGAGGACATGGTTTATGTTGCCTTTCAGACAAGAAAACAGCAGTGTATTTCAGGGTAAGCAAAAGCTGAAGCTATCTGCCAAGCTCTTTTCAGGTATTTGAACAACACATTACCCTTTCCTAACGAAAAACGGATTTGATGGGGGTAAACCAAATTCAGAGCAAGTATGATAGGCCGTTCACAAGCTGACCTAACTATGCAAGGATCAATTCTTAGACCTGCCAAACTAGATAAATATTGACTAGGGGTCGCACCTTGTTGTGCTGCCTCCAGATCAGTGGTCTTCAAACCTTTTAATGCCGCGCCCCCCCCCCGCAAGTGGGAAAAAGAAATTACTAGAGCCCCCTCAATTTTTCACTATTCTATTAAACTGGCAATGTTTAAATATGTATAGACTTACTTCAACATTGCAGTTAAATTCTGTTACCGTTTTACAAAGGCTATCGAATACATGATTGCCAAACATACCATTCTTGTCGAGCAGGCCTTTCTAATGTGTAAAAGTATCCATAGTGTGACTATTAGAAATGGGGGGTTTGAAGAATATTTGGAGCCCCTTTCCTTATGACACCTTCTCCCAGAGAGAATGTAAATGACAAAAGTTGTTAGTGATGGCCCATTACAGGGCAGCTTACTGATGCTCAATTTTTTCTGCTGAAAACAAAGGACTGTTATCAGCATAATGCATTTTGGCCAGAGCCTGCCGTCCACTTCCCCCGATCACTTGAAGACCCCCGCTCTAGATTCAGTATTCAGGAAGACTCCAGGATATGACCCTTTGGGACAGGGGAGGTAAGAATGCCAAGTGTCTAGGTTTACCACGTAAACTAGAGCAAATGGCATCATTATATTCTTGGCTCAGAAGACTTATTTGAATTGGAGGATCAGAGTGTTAGTGGGGAGAGAGCTCGAGAGAGCTCTGTAGGGGGTTAGCAGAGGACTACCAGATCTCTTAGAACGGCCCCTTGAATTTTTAGATTTGTAGGAGGGCATCTATTGGCAATTGACAAGACTGGGATGCATCCTTCGCCTCTGAATGCAAGGAACAAGTATCGTCTGTTCCCTCAACAATAGCCATCAGTTTTTCAAAAACAGGATTACTGCACCATACTTATGTTGATGTGCATTAATGCATTATGCACAGCATTGGATGTGCTCGCTTCCACTGCTTATGAAGCGAGGCACGGAAATGTGATGCTGAGTTTCACTTCCTACCCCAGATGCTATTTTATTGTATTGCCGAAGCTGCTTTTCAATCCCAGTCGCACTATATACCACAGTGCGAAAATTAAGTGACCACACTTTACTAATGGTTCTCGATGCAAAGAAGCCAGGAAAAAAGATTTGAAGACAGCTTCTTGCAATAGAATGCTTAGCTCGAATAGTAATGAGATAAAACTGAAAGCAGATAAGGCTAAGAATCTAAGGTTCATAGCCTGTTACGTTATGCTCTGTTATTCTCACGTATATTTTTTTTTAAGTCTTGAAACACCTCTGTAATTAAACATCTACTGACTGAAAAATGTCGGTCTACTATCAGTGGTTCTTTGGGGTTCATCGTACTGAACACAGTTGTTTGGGTCGGCATCACATCAATACCCAAAACTTTAAATATTTCTTATTTTATTGAACATTGGAGACCCCCGTCCTTTCTTTTTTTTTGAATTCTGTTTTCAAGTTGGCAGATAAGATTATGCCCACAGAAGCGTTTACCATGTACATTGTCATTGTATTAATTGTAATTGCAAGAAAAACTGATGCCAGCTTCTGTAAAATGGTTGTTTGCTAAAAGGGAGATTGATCCCTTAACTACATAAATTTCGTTAGTAATTTTATTCATGTTCGATGAATAAAAATCATTACATATCTGGAGCATTGCGTTACCATAACACACAAAAACAGCAATTAATACAACCAGCAAATTATTAATAAGGCGTTTGCAAGAATTCAATCAATAATATTTCTTGGATAGGGTTGCGGCTCCCTCTTAGCAATGTTAAAATGTATTAAAACAAGGTAAAAGTTAGTTCAGATAGTTTTAGCAGCTTCAAGCCTGGGGGAAAGCATCTAGGATTGAGGAAGGCGGGGATAAAGTGCAGAGGGCAAACTATTAGGGCCAAGTGCCGCTTGTGGCTAAGGTTATTTAGCACATGGGCACATCAGGATGTTTTAATCTGGACTGGTTCAACACCCAGGGCCAGGACCCCACTGGGTGAGGCTCGCAAAGATGGTGTGTAAGGCAGGGAGGTGCGAGGCTGACAACATGCAGAGCACGAGGCCTCTTGACCATGGGGAGCAGTATGACCTTGCAGTTGACAAAGCGGGCTAACTGTGTCTCTAGGAAGGTTGATGCAGAGCATGTGGTGTTCAGCCAGGAGCTAGTGTTATCCTGTGGTGACATTAGTGAGTGCAAGTCGGATAGAATTCATGAGTTTCCCCAGTCTGACTTGGGTACTTGGTGTGTTTGCAGAGAAGCACAGATCTGAGGCCTTCTTTCAGCACCGACGCCGTTAGTCCGAAGCAAAGGTAGAAGCAGGCGGGGTTGCTTGTCGGCTAGTTTGGGGTAGTAACACAGCAAGTGAAGCCAGGGTATTTTGCAGTAGTTGCACAACCTGCATGAGATTGCCTCCTCTGGAGGCCGAGAAGGGATTAAAGTCCGATATTGGCAAAGCACTGAGCCTCATGTAGAATTTTTTTCCTGCATGCCTGGGCTGAGAGTGTGTGTTGGAAAGAAGACTGGGCCTTTCCTGGGATACAAGATGCATCCAGCATCTCCGTGGTGGGGCTGGCACGTAGTCTTTAAGTGTCCTGTTCAAACGAGGTTATCACCTGCCTGTTTACAGCTTTTTTCCAGGCTTAGAATGGCATTTTTAGGATATGCAGACTGTCTGCCAAGATGTGCAATCCGATAATTGCTGTTGCTAACCGTGTTTGCCAAGGAGAGCCCTCCTCTTCAAGATTTTCAGGTCTTATTGAAGGGAGGCCTCTGGGGCCCCCAGGACACTGAGAGAATACTTTATTACGGCCCGCTGACACAAGATCCGGGCTCCCGAGGCCCAACTCCAGTCTCGGCCTTGTTCTTCTGGCTTGATGAGGGCAAGCAGGGGTTTCCTATACTCCTTGATCTGGGAGTTTCATTAGAAACATGTTGAGGGCGCCAGGAAAGGCTAAGGACCTGTAATTGAGAGCTGAGATCAGTTTTGCTCTCATTACTGTCAGCATAGGCTTGGCGGTCGAGCTTTGTAGGTAATTGCTTTGGTGCTTCAGTGTATAGATGAGGCTGGTACCCTAGTTCTGTAGGTGCCATAGGTGGACGGCCGGTTTGGCCTCTTCAGAGAACCCGACTCCAAGGTAGTTATAAGCTGGGGCTGTTATTATTTGTAGGTCTCCAAGCTGCCAATGGATTTGTTTTTATGGGAAAACATGCAGAAAACTACGACCTTGGTTTTCCTCTGATTTACTTGCAGTTTGTTCTCCTGATTATAGCAATGGGGTGCATTGAGGGCTCTCTATAGGCTGACTCTGGTATGGTTCATTTTTGCAGTGTTGTCTGCATACTGCAAGATGGGAAGGCATACTCTTCCCAGCTTTGGTGTAACTAAACTGGCGCCTTCTAAGACAGCACCCGGGTCTGCAGTATAGAGGTTAAAGAGGAGGGAGGGCTAACACGCAGCCCTGTTTGAGCACGTTGTTGGTGGGCACTGGTGGTGGTTGTGGTGGGGGTTGTTTATACCCAGACCCCAGTCTCATGATATAACTATCTAATTGCCATGATGAGCAAGGGCTGGATCTCTCACGCAGTTAGCTTCCCAATAGCCTGCCCCGATCCACCCTGTCGAAGGCAGTACTGTAATTGACAAAACAGCAGAATAGAAGGGATTGCTTCCTCCTAACCGCTTGTGTGGATAAATGTGCCAGCGCTATGATGTTGTCCACTGTTGAACAGTCCGGCCTAAAACCAGATTGGAAAAGCAGAAGGATTGTTTTTTTCGTTGCCCATGTTTCCAATTCCTCCAGGAGGATGCGGGTATAGGCTTTGTCTTCAAGGTCGAGAAGAGCGATGAAGCGATAGTTTGCCGGTTACTGCAGTCTCCCTGTTTATGAATGGGGAAGAGGATTGAGCCCCTCCAGGAGAACGGTGTCATTACAGTGGCAACAGCGCAGTTAGTGGCATTAGAATTGTAATCTAGAAGTCTTGCGCCATTTTGAACACAGAAGCAGGAATCCGGTTTGATCTTGTGGCCCCATCATTCCTCATTTTGATTGTTGCCATTACTGTGCCTTCTGTGATCAGCATACCATGTTGGGCCCAAAGATCTGTGGCCGGGTGAGATGTAGGAGCTGGTGCCACCACCAAGTCAGTTGTGCATAACTGTTCGACATGACTGATCTAGTCCCTTTCCACCACACTGTTCTCTTTGGTCTGTCCTAGATTGCAGAGGCACTTTATGTACCTCTACCAGCGAAAGTGATTCTTGTTTTTTAGTAGAGCGAACATTCTGAGCCACTCTGCTTTGATGTACTTCCTTTTCTGCTTCCCTGACAGCAGTGAGGGCTAGTCCGTCTTCAATTTTGCTACATCTTCCTCTAGCGGCCAGGGCCCTGTGGAGTGTGCGTATGCAGGCAGTTAGTTCCTTGGTGCGACGGGGGGCACGTGTTGAGATGTGGGACCCGTTGCCTGGGGGTTTCTGTTGTCCATTCCCAGCGCCGGTTAGAGGTCCACTACAATGTCCTCCCAGTCATGTTGTTGAGCTAGGTAGCTTGTTCCCTGACTTTCTTTTCTCACTCCTGGTTAGAAGTTTGCCTCCCAGTTTAGTTGACCATTTGACTCTGTGAAGAACCTTGTGGCGCTCTTCCCCTATTGGTTCCCCAAGCAAATGTAGTGATAATGAGTCAGTTGAGGCACGTTTACACACAGGGGTCTATGGTCACTTTCGTCCCTGTTGTCGACTTCAATGTTTTGGAGCAATGGTGCCAGCCCTTCGCTGACAAAGATGTAATAGATTGTGGATGTGTTCCTAAAAGTGGGGTTAGTGTGCCAGAGGGGAGAGCAGATTTCTTTTAGGGTTTGAGATTAACTAAGTTTGTAATTGTGAAGGAGAGCTTGTAGAGATGCAGCAACGCCTGACAAACTGAGGGAGTTGGAGGGCTTACCCAAGCCCCTAATGTTAAAGTATCCAGCTATAATTGACTGGTGGGACTTGTATTTATTCAGCAATTCTTAGAACGTATTTCATAAGACCACCAGAGCCTCTTTCTTCTAGTGGTGGGCGGGGTTAAGGTAGCAGTTGATTAGTAGCAGACGTAGGGCTGGAGAATTAAGCTATAAGCCTTTGATGAGCAGGGCTTGGAGCGCGTGTGGTTTGATGGGTATTTCAGTGGGCACTTTTTTCGAACGTGTTTGAGGAAGATTGATGGACTGCCGGAGGGTCTACTGAATATGTTGCATTTTGTGGCTGTAATATGAGATTCATAGTATCCTACAAGCAATGTGGGTGCCACGGCCCATGTCTTCGGGAGGCATAGGATGTCACCGTTAAGAAGGTAGTCGAGATCTGCCTTTTCCTCTGAGAGTTTCCGGAGTCCTGCCACATTCCAGGAGATGATTGTCAGTTGTTGGCTAGTGCCTTCCTCCCAGATGAATTTGATCTGTCTGAGTCCAATGTTAGGAATGATGCCTAAGGGGGCTTTGACCTGCTGCGGGGTCTGCCGTGGGAGTCCGGAAGTACGCAACCCGTTGGTTGTTAGTGCAAGTTATTCTGAGAACCTTAGAAGTCTTGGGCAATGTTTAGTGGTTACTGTCGCCATTATTGCTGTCACGCAAGACAGAAAGGACCCCCTTCCCTCCGTGTGGAGGTGTAGAGGACGTGCAGGTATTTTTCCAAGCCGGGAGGGGGTGATTTGAATATCCATTCCCCATTCTGCTAGCTGTGGTGCTTCCTTGAGCACTGCGAGTTGGTGTCGCTGTTGGCGATGCCCCACCAGAGTTGATTCACCATGGGTGTCTTAGGTGAGATTCTGGAATCTTATCCATGCAAGGTTGTCTGAGTGAATGAGAGGCAGAGATGGTAAACGTTTAAATAAACAAAGGATATAACTCCTGTTTAGGATATCGTAAGGACTTTTGATATAATATCTGGGGGTCAGCGCTGCCTCGTAAATGTAAGGGGCTTCATTTAAGGCTGGGGTCGCTGCTGTTTCTAATCTGTATTCTTGAGTACAAATTAGGGGGCTAGTGCCTGGTGGCTCTATCGTGTGGTTTTGATTTTGGATGATGTCTGGAATTGCTGTGGTGAGGGGCTGACTGTTGAACGAAGACGGCAATGAGGACAAACGTGGCGGGGACCCCTGCTGAGTGTTCAAAGAGTGCAATGCTTAAATCATTTGCAGGGGTGGCCTGGGTGCCTACACCCATTTTCTTGAGCGCCTGTTTGTGTGCGTGAGCTCATGGGCGGGACTTGCCTCACTGAGGGCCTGGCATTCCTGTGTGTTCTAGAAGTGGGGGGGATCTTGGGCTCGTGAGCAGTGCCCTCACATGTTGAATGTTAGTAGTGCCCAGTATGTAGGTAAAGATTGGGTATAACAGTGGATGATCGCTTGCTCACGGTGTGCTACGGTTCAAGATGATTGGCAGCAGCGCTGCTCTTTTTGTTTTGGCTTTTTTGTGCTGGTTCCTTAGCTTTTTCTTGGCCCTCCTGGACAATGGGGCCCCTGGTGTCACGGAGCTAGATTGCGCCTCATTATTGTCATTCTCTTTAGGCTTGACATCGATGCAGGAAGTGGGCCACGTTGGGAAGGGTGGTGATTTGGAAATTACGGCGGGGACAGGGGGGCTCTGAATGGGCTCAGGACGGTCACTTGAGTTTATTATTGAGTTAAGGAGTGTCACCTTTGAACCTTGCAGGCTCCTTGGTAAGTTTGCATTGGCTTTTGGACCGAGTGGTGCAGAAGTGCCTTCTTTTGCCCTTTCTATGGTTACGATCTGAGTATCTCAGGTAGTGTTGCCTTGAATCCTCTCTTCAATGGCTTCAATCTTTGTGCTCCAGTTCACTAGGTGCTGCACAATTGACTGCAGAAGATCTGTTTGTAACTCCTTTTTTGTAGACTGCCATATCAGTGCACTTGCTACGGAGTTTTGTGCTGCATTTATGGCCGTTTAGCGCAGGTCCTCTATACTATTGGTGACTTGTGTGTCTGGCAGTGATTATCTTGTTAGACTCAAGGCTTTGTAGGAAGGAGGCTGTGAGTTCTCCCAAGTCCATGCTTTCAGCAGTTAAACTGGTCCAAGCAGGGTGAGTCTGGGAGAAGTTAGAGGGGTGAGCCGCTTTGGCTCCTCAGAGCCAGATGAGCTGTAATTATGAATTTGCTCAGCAATTACTTGTGGTTTTTCAAGGACTCTCCTGCACAGACAGATTTTTTTTTCTTCAAGGTTCAATGGATCGGTCTTTAGGAGCGCCAGTGCTTGAGAGTTGAAAGAGGTGTTGGAAGATGCCAGAGGTTAGTTGAGTCATGCTAAGGTAGGCCCCTGACCCCAGGGCACGAATGTGATCTTTATTCACATTGGACGTGATGGAGTTGGGATAGGGGTCATGCTCGGGCCAACCGAGGAATAGATCACTTCAGCGCCTTCTGAGTTGCCAGTGGTGGGGGAAGCTGGTGATTCCCCTGAGCTGGAGGCGGTTTGAAAGAACTACATCATAAGGCGTTTTTGGAGAGCCTTACAAGGTGTTTTCTGGGGTGAATGCACCTGTACGGTGCTCAGAGTATTCCCTGTGTTGGATTGGGGGGCGAGGTGGCTTTCCCTATTGTGGCAGAATTTGAGCCGGGCGGGTTTCCTTCTGAGTACCATGAGGACCGATCGGTGAGCTCCCTTATATGAGCTTCAAGAGGGGTTGGAGCAGGTGTGAGGCCAAGCTGGTTGCTTTTGAGGTATGGCCTGAGCCACTTTTGTGAGGGCTGGGGCGGTTCACACTCCACGGGGGCTAACTATAGCCGCCGCACTCACTGCTCTGGAGGCACCAGAATGTGCAGGGGGCCAGGCACCACGCCGGGATACTTTAGTGAGGGTACGGCTCAGGCAGTGCTAACAAAGGATCAAGAGGACGGGTGGGGGGGGGGCGGTGAGTAAGAACAACAGTACTGGGCATGTGGGCGGGTGATAGCACTCACTCTCGCGCCGAACAGCCTTCTGTAGTGCTTCGGTGTTCCGCGCTTAGATGTCCCACGGTGTTCCTTGGTCCAGTACCGAGCCCCGGACCCAAGACCCGGACTTTTTCCCGACCCTATCATGTCATGTACCTGGTCCTGGTGTCATGCTTGAAGCATACGTTGTCAGCTTCCTCAGCTCCTGGTGGACAGATTGTGAGAGACTCAGAGTAACAAGCTGCGGTCGCCCGCTAAAGCTCCACCCCTCAATTACTGCTTTTCTCGCCAATGATCACAGTAGAACCCGCCACAGTACACAGAAGTTTAAATGTAAACTGGGGGATCCAAATTTGGCTGCCTTTTCTAATTGAGAAATGCAGTCCTCCTACCTTGCTATATTGCTGTATAACCAGCAACACTGTCGGCGCAGTCACACGCGAAATCATTGTCATGTAATGTAAACGCCGCGTTCGCTGCAGTTCGGGAGTATTTTGATACTTTTTTCAGTAAGTACCTTAGACGGTTCTTTTATTTACGATTAGACACACAAATGCACGTTTATTGAATCGGTGCAGAACGCTTAATACCAGGTCTTTTTTTAATTCAGCACCTGTTTTCTTCACTCACATTTTTTCATCCGCGAGCGCGCACGGTTATTTAGATTTAATGGCACGCGTTTGAATTACGAACACACTTTACACACTTGCCTTACCTACTGTCATACATCGGAACACCGTTAAAGTTTATCCATCGCGTTTTAAGTTAAATGTCACGCTATAGCAACTTTTTTGCAGAACAATCAACAATTGACTAACATATCACTTGAACACCTTGGCAGCACAACCTTTATTTCCTTAGACTATCGAAGTATGTGCATGCATTGTCACCATTCAGTTAAGATAGAGAGGTATTGAGACAGGGTAGTCTCCTCAAACACAACTCATGTTATAGATATATTACAGC
Organism: Triturus cristatus; assembly: GCF_964204655.1. Taxonomy (NCBI): domain Eukaryota; kingdom Metazoa; phylum Chordata; class Amphibia; order Caudata; family Salamandridae; genus Triturus; species Triturus cristatus. The sequence continues at coordinate 840,721,346 of NC_140580.1, read as the reverse complement.
ATGGATCCCTGATGAAGGGCTAATGGCCCGAAATGCATTGGACCTTTTATGTGAAATATATGGAATGTAATTGAGATATACTTTGATGTGAATCAAACACAAAGAAAATGCACGTTTGAAGAAAAAACAGAATAAAACCGCAAGAATTCTAAGAATTTTTCTGTGAATTCCTCATTTGGAACCTAACTCACGTATTGAACTATATGTTAACCTGATTGCGGGCAAAGATGAGCCCAGGGGGACGCTTTCAATTGAAAGGAAGCGCAACTAGCTATTTCTTCATGAGCGGGAAATACCTACACGTGTGAGCTGAATCATGCCTTCATTTTATTTAAGGAGTAGCAGCACTTCACTACCTCAAGTGGAAATTATTATATTAATATTAAAGAGCGAGGCCCTGGGCAAGAAGTGATAAACCATGTACATCGTTTTGTACCTAAAATGGTGTGTTTATTGCTGTGCATCATGCCGTACTTTAGAGAGGTGTAAACATTGGTCCTGTTGAATGTAAAATCACAGCTTAAAATACAGTGTGGCTATGCTATTGTTGTTGCATAACTAACTTTTCATGAAGAAAAAAATGGGAAGCACAGATAATTGTCTTAGAACATATAAAGAGTACAAACCAACAACATCAGTGGATGTATAATGAGAACATACACACCAAAATACTTGTAGTTCTGCGTCTGTGCTGATGGCTAAACAGGGCTTATGCTTTCGGTGCCTTACTTCCAGCAATTTGGTTTGTTGTCACGAGGAGAGGAATTTTAGTTTATTGCTATCCATTTAAAGCTTTCTGATATTTCTCTGCCTTACTGTGTGCCTCCTCCCCAATGCCAGAAGGTCCTGGCTTTATACACTTGGCACCGATGCCTGGGTTTCCATCTGTACATCACTGCAAGCTGTTCTCTCTTGTCACCAGTGCTAGCTTTTCACACTTCCCTCCAGTGTCTGCTTTTTAGCCTGCCAGCCAGTTTAGCCTACTTAAGCAGATTGCTATTACCTGCATTTTTTACTCCCATGAGAGGAGATTGAGCCATTCAGTTTTTATGTCTCGCCCGAGACCCTGCATGCGGGGGTAACTTGCAAATTATTTTGTTTACTTACTTGGAGCTTAGTGTTCGCCCATTGCTTACCATCAGTTGACTTCACCATCACTCTCATTTTCTTGCTTCTCTTTGATCAGCGCATGTCGGCTGCACGTCCTTTTCATGTGCTTGACCCTCCTCTAGACCATGGCCCAAATACTACGTCATTGTGCCGCCTAGTGTCCTCCTCCTGCATGCTTACTTTTATCATTTTTTTGTTGCAGCACTCCATAAAAGTGCATGTGCTTTCAGGTGTCCCACCCCCTGACCTCGTCGTTCTCAGAGTTGTTGCATGCCCCATCTAGGTTTGTGGCATCCAATTTTGCACATAATGTAATGTCATTGTTAGTGTCATGCAGAAGAGCCGCATTTGTGGACTGTGTATTCCTGAGGCACTCATGGCCGCCTAAAGCTGCCTTCGGCTCACCACCTACTACTAACCCATAGGTACGATTTCACAACACTCAAGACCTTCGTGTGCCCCTGCCTGAAGCTACCAGGTGGTGACTTAAAATGTGTACCCTTGAGACAGAACAACCTTTTTAACAATCAGCACTTTGTCTCTGCAGATGTGGAGTTGATTATTGAAAAGGTACTAGTGAGACTACAACTTGCACAGTTCAACATGCTGCTGTTGCACTTTGCAAGCAGGCTGACACACGCTGGGGATTGGGCTGGCGAGGCTAATGTGGTATGAGATAAATGCTGCCTGGCGTCGCTGACGTGGATAAAGAGAATGGGTCCTGTTTCTGGGGGCACAGTGTGTTTAGGAGGGGGGACAGTTAAATGTACCCATCTCAATAAAACAAGTTTTAATTTTATTTATTCTTCTGTTTGGTACTTCTTTCATTAAATGGGCCTCGCGATGCTTTGTCATGAATTACGTCATCTACAAAATATCCCATCACTTTTTGAAAAAATATATTGTAGGGAATATAGTTGTGTGGGGAAGTAGGGGATCACACCTGAAAGTCACAGGCAGGCACACCAAAAGCAAACACCACCTACACCAGCCACACACCACCACCAAACTACTACCACCACCTTAACCTGCCTGCCATCACTACCCCTACCCACCGTCACCCCTTACCCTTTCCCCCCACTGACCACCACGTCCCTAACCACCATCACAGCAACCGCCATTATCACCGGCACTTTAACCACAATCCTCATTGCCACCACCCTCACCACAACTTCACCCCTAACCACACCACACTATCCTACTCACCACCCCCCTTTCACTCTACATGGCTCTCAGTACTTGTAGAAGCTCTTCATTACTTGATTTTATTTTTATGCAAATTTGTGGTCTGTTTGCTTTTGTTAACTCTCAAGTAACTTGTTCTTGCCTCAAACTATGCATCTTGGAATCTAGTAAAGCGAAGACACATCAATGATTAAAAAGCTTTTAAATTTCATCTATGGCCATATATCTGCCTGTCGGTCCATTCTATGAAAATCAATATATGATGTTTGAGATGGAACACTATGGTTGGATTATGCTGTGAACCCTTGGGGCGCGCTCACTAGGCATATTCACATTTTCATAAATGTCATATTTGATTGCGTTGTACATTTCAATTGCTGTGCAGTGGGGATAACAAAATGTGGTTTTCATTGCATTACGTGGCATGTTTTTAATAAAGCAACCTATGAACACAGTCAGTCCTCCTTCAAAGACTGGTTGTTTGGGCTTCCTTCCTCGTCATACGTTTGTCCCTCCTCTAGAGCATGGCCTCATTACTTATGACCTTCCACTGCTTACTTTTCAGTCACTCCTTTTTACTTTTCAGTTACTCCTTTTTAAGTCTCGCCTAGCAAAAGAAGCGCATGCGCTGCTCTCGTTATTGCGAGTACCTTTTGGAATCGATTCTCCGAAAGCCTTACATGCACGCGCAGGGATGGACAGAGAGGGCTGCTCTGGCCATTTGTCCAAACCTAACAGCATGCGAGTGCATGTAGGGACAGTGGACAGTCCGCCGCCATCTTGTTGAACACGCCGGCTTCCTTCAACTCTGGCTCCCGAGATGTGCACGCGCGCAAGGCAGCGTGCTTTCACTTTAAACGCTGCGAGCCGCTTATCTGTTCTGAAGTTTCCCCTTTGGTGTCTGGTTGCAACAAGGCTGGGTGCAGCAGTTCTCGGGCAGACAGCGCTCACAGGGTCATTTTTATAGAACTCGCACATATGATACAACTGCAATTTGACATTTTCCATCTTTTTCTTTGTTGGATCAATTTCACAGGGGAAGAAAGAAATGGAAGAAGGAAAGAGAGGGTGAGACCCGTTTCTTGAAGTCACGGCTTTCAGTTAAAGAGGAGGAGCTGCTAGACAGAGAGGGAATAAGAGGTAGGAAGTAAGATAGGGGGGGAGCAGAAGTGGGCACCGCCCCCGTGCTGGGGTCCTCATTGATGGTACTGTCACTGGCAGGGGCAATGGGTGGTGCAAACTGCAGTGGCCCCTGACGAGGGCCCTGGCACTTATTGTTTCACAAATTAAGCACTGCTCGTGATACCACCATAGGGGAAGTTCTGGACACTAACACTAGGACAAAGCTATGCAGTTTAGAGGTAGTGACGCACCCCATGCTTCTGCATCCTGTGACATGAGGCCTCTGCCTTATAAAGCATCCTAGGAGCATTAATATACCACGCTGCAGTGCAAGGAATGCTGGGAAACGTACTGCTGATACTTTTTTTTATTAATTCTTGCCTTGTTTGTGACTCAGTAGTTATAGCACCAGGGAATTAATTAATATACTAGTTAGAGAGTTGGACAGCACAACGTGCACTTCTCTGCACTTTTCCACTTTATGTATTTAAATTGTGCAGTAGTGCAAAAAGAAAACTTTCAACCGGCAGTTACCATGACCTGCTGTTATTGAGTCCTGGATGAGGGACTGTGTTTGCATATTTTTGTACAGGCTTTTTAAATGTGAGCATGCACCCCACGTTTGTCACAGGGCTGGTACTTGTGTGTGGGGGACTTCCGGGGTTCCCCGTTCACTGCCGTTAGATTACAATGTGAGCAACCATGGCTGCATGGCTTTTTACATAATGCTAGAGATGGAAAGCCCAAAGAAAACATGTATAGCCATACATTCGCAGTTAGTGCACAAAAAGGCCTTGTGAGATAACTACTTTTTCCCCAATAAAATCATATATGCTCACCTCGGCTCCCCCTCACCCCCACCAACCTCAAAACCAATATCCTGCCTTGTAACACGCAGCTTATATGCAGCCGTAGAGACACTGTTCAAACCAGGCATTCTGCGCATACATGCCCCCTAAGATCCATACCAACAGCAAAGCCATTAATAATTCAAGTAGCCCCGCCTGCTCGAAGGAGACATTCCTGCCCTGTATTAGCACAAAGAATTATGCAGTAACCTTCCTATATCAAATAGATATGAGATTAAATTAGGTGATTCATAAAGTGGTTGCACAGATGGGTTATAGAAAAAAAACAGCATAACTTTCTATTGGCAAAGTCTTCGAATTGCTCATTTGATTAGCTAATTAGTTGATTGGCTTGTACACTGCGCAACCGCAGGTGGAAGAACACGACATGCAGTGCTTAATTTGAACGTGTTGTTTCCGGTGCCAAGTACCGGCACTCAATCATCAACACTGGCGCTTTCATGAGTACCAGTAAACGACAGGTTCATATCTCTCTATCTCTCTATCTCTCTATCTCTCTATCTCTCTATCTCTCTATCTCTCTATCTCTCTATCTCTCTATCTCTCTATCTCTCTATCTATCTCTCTATCTATCTATTTATCTCTCTATCTATCTATTTATCTCTCTATCTCTATCTCTATCTCTCGCCAGAGTACTTCTCCTCTCCCTATTTCCCTCACCTGTGTGCTTCTCCGCAATGCTTTCCCACACCCTTAGTGTTGCTTCTCCTAACCCGCATGTTCCTCCTTTTTCCTTGTTGTTCCTTCCCTCCACCTGTACGCTTTGTGTTGCTTTACTCTAATCCACGTGTTGCTTCTCTGGTCTTCCTGTCCTTCCTCATGCTGCTTTCGCTTATCTCATCTACCTTCACCTGTGTTGCTTTCGCCTCTCTCCAGCCCTCCTGTGTTGCGTCTGTATTTTTTTCCATCCTCCCCATCCCTGTTACTTCTGCTCCACCCATTTGCTTCTATTCCTCACTTACCTGGCTGACTAAAATATAAACACTTGTGCATGTTTTGTTTTCTGTTTAGTTACAGATTCAACTCTGTTTTGTAACTGAAAAGCACAAAAAGCGCAAGCATTAGTTTGCAGGTGCGCATGTGTTGTATGAGGGCCTACAAAATAACAGGCAGCCACATCACAGTTTTTTGTTGTTGTTTGTTTTAGTAACATTTCCCCACTCTGAATACCATTGCTGAAAATCAATGGCATAGCCAATAGATAATGGTGAGAACTACTTTCTTTGCCAATGCTTGATTGTCAATGTCTATGCTTTCATGTACTTCCAGTGAGCGAAAAAAGAACAAGCATTAAAAATGCAATAGGTCTCGCCTTTTATTAAGTGAAAGCCATTTGCTTTGCTATACAATACCATTAGCAAAGCAAATGGCTTTAACTTAACCAAAGGCGAGACCTGTTGCATTTTGAATGCTTGTTACTTTTTTGGTAAGCACTCCATGAGAGTGTATGTGTTTTCCCGCTGTCATCCTCGTGTACTTCCCTTTGACCCTCTGCTGCGCGCCTTGTTACCCTCACCTGTGTGCCTTGTTACCCTCACCTGTGTGCTTCTCCCACTAACCCCTCCATGTTATGCTTACGTTTGGTTGCTTCTCCCCCTGCATTGCTTTCTCAACAATGTTCTTCTGCCCTATTCCTCCATCTGCCCACCCACTTTTAAAAAAAACAAAAATCACCTTTGCATTACCTTTTTATTTTTTATTTATCAGTCCGACTTGATCAGTAAATAAAAAGAAAAAAGAAGCACCAATGCATTTTGTAGGAGTGTGCATGCGTTGCTTGCTGCACATGCCTACAAAATGACTCTGCAGCTGATTCATGTCACCTTTTATTTATTTCTGGTGTCCTCTTCAGCCGTGCTGCACAGCATCACTAAATACCATTGGTAAAAACCAATAGGTCCCGTTTTGGAGATCTAGTGGCTTTACCAATGCTTGCTCACTCCCCGAGTTGCCAGCCAGCGTGCTCACTCTTGGGAAGAGGTACACACAAAGAAATTGGGCTCATAAACCGTTAAAGCTAATAAAGTTCTATAGAGAACCACATGTTAATGTCAACAAGATTCTGGAATGGGTTTCTTTCCCTTTAAAATAGTCTCTGAGAGAGTTCTGCGAAATAGATATCTATTGCAAGAGACCGTGAGTTCCTTGGTTAAAAAAAATCACTATCTCCTTCTTGATAAACTCCTTTGGAAATTAAACTGTTTTCTCATATATAGATTATTTATGAGATTGTTGGCTGAGAGCTAAGGTGTTTAAATCCCATCTGTGTGTAAGTTCTTTGATTTCTAGTTCAGGGGTATAGGCTTAAGACCAACAAAGGCGAATGTTTATGGTCTTTTCATTGTAAATGCCATGTTCTCATTTATTGATGGTCTGTCCGTTATTTTTAATTTTGTGTAGAAACTTTTTAAAGTCATTTTTTAAAATATCTTTGTCACCAGTAATGATTGTTGCACGATACATGTTTTCTCAATGTGGCTTGGTCTTTTTTTGAAATCTTGTTTTATAATGGTGTCATTTATATTTAATATTTAATGTGCTGCATTATTAAGCTCTTGTTTAAATAAACTGAACTAAACATCCGTCTCTAGCTCACACCCCTCTCTTTATAGCCATATCCTTTCTTCTAGCTGTCCCTGTTGTCCCTTTTCCTTTTATTTCTCCATCTTCCCCTTTCCACTACCTTTTGTTCAGTACTCCTTTTATTCTTGACTATTTTCTCCACTTTCCTGTTTTTCTCTCCTCCTTTCTTCATCTCTTCTGCTCTTCCATCGCCGTCTCTCTACCCCCTTCTTCCAAGAAGCAGTTCCGAATCCTGATCTAATTTCTGCTTGGGTCTCGTCTCCCACTGTGAACAAAAAATTGTGGATTTTGTTTAAACACACCATTGGAGTTGTTTGACTTAACACATCTTTGTCTTTGACTTAACACATCAAGGGAAGTTTCTAAAACGTGCGTCAGGAAGCATACAGTTGAGAATTTTTTTAAGTTGTGGCTCTGAAGTGTGTTAACTCAAGAAGGAGTTATTTTAATTCTTTAGCTTGAACACCCTAATGGAGATGCTTTAGAAGTCTCATTGAACACTTCAGTGTTGGAGGAAGAGGTTCCTGTGTGCTGGTGAGCTCTCTGTTCAAGAAGTCTGTAATCTGTGTTGGTGAATGGCATATTCGAAATATAACTTTGGAACTATGTTACGGGCGAATCCGCTCATTTCTTGAAAGAGTTTATTTTGCTGAGGGAACTGCTGATCATCTGGATAATCCCCTTCTTTAAAAGAAGTATCAGTAAGTGTATTTCCTCTCTTATTGTTGGCTAATTTTAGTAATATTTATCTGTGCATTTCTGTGGCATGTTTTCAAATCCATGCAGTGTCATTTCCTATCATATGGGAATACTTCTAAGGTTGACTATACTCTATGGTTGTATCAAAACAGTGGTTCCAATTTCTGTAAACATACTAACTGAAATTTCAATAATTTTGCACTATTTAAAACCTTTTATTTGTCAGGATTTTTGTGGATCGCGTTTGTTAATGTTTGTAGTTGAGGCTGTATTGATAAAATGCATGTGAAAATCCTGCGAGAAAGATCATTATAGGTTTACAGTGCAATGTCCATTAGAGAGGAACCACGTGAAGTTGGTGTAAAATGATTATAAATGTAACTCTGCCTGAAAGTCAGGGTATTTCATAGTGGCGTTTTTTTTTAAACATCTAGATCATGACTGGTTTTACTGCTGCCTTAGAGTTCACCAGCACTACGACATTTTGGCATAAGATCATGCAGAAAAGCACAATCTATTGTCTTCCACATGGTTTTCTTCCTTTGGTGTAGTCACCTGTGACTTTGGCGAAACTTGCAACTCACCAATAGTTAGGCTTGTTACAACATGGATCAAAACTAATTACCACTGAATGAAACGGTCAAACATAGATTTTGAAAGGATGAGGTTTCAAAATTGGAAGCATGTATGCAATGATATCATTCGTAACGCCCTCGTTCATAGATTGTGGCGTTCATCATCATTGGCATTCCCACATATGGCTCTCTGTCAGAGGCCTTTAGAACCTAATGATGGAGCAAGGAATTTGTGGAATGTTTTGAAGGTACTATAGAGAAAAACCCTTTCTTCATTCATATTGCCATTTGTTTTTACTCCAACCGGTGCATCTTGGGATAAAACACTTTTGTGGACAACTCTAGGTTGTTTTAGGATTTCCCATCTGGCTTCAAAAGATTCAACACCAAAATACACCCTTGCTCACATTTTCGGATTGTAGTGCCCACCCGGGAATCTGATTCAATGGCGGGTATGGAAATTCCTATGATGAAGCATGCCACAATCGTGAGTGACGCCCTTAAATTTTAATTTATGAAAGGAGAATTAATCTATAGGCTATATGGCTATATATATAACTATATCTATATATATATATATATCTCCTCATTACTCGGGGTTTCTGAAGGTAAGCACTTTAATGTTTTTGAGGGGAATCCGGTTAAGAGTCTTGAAAAGGTCTGATGCTATGGGTTAAGAACGTGTGGTGAATCAGTTCAATACCATTCTATTAGCTGTTCTTTTATCAACTGTTTTGGATTGGGTGTAAACACGGCTACAGCAGGAGTGATATTTTTCCCATCTATCTTTACAATGGTTTTGGATAAGTACTTGAAGAAGACTGAAGTGCTTAATATAAAACGATTGTTTTCGTTTGTATGAATAATTAAGAAAGAGCCAATGACAGTTGAGACTTAAGGATATTTGGTTCTCTAGATGAAATAGTAGTGACTTTATTAACAATGTACAGTTTTTATTATGTCTGTTGTGTTATGTTCGTCTTGTTGTTTCTAGATGCTTTTTTTCCAAACAGTCTGTTGAATTTGGACTCCCCGCTCCCCCCCCCAAAAAAAATAATGAATTTGGTTTTGTTGTCAATACAAAATTACTGTGTATATAAAAATAAAATATCTATAAACCTTTCTGTAAATGTGTATTTAATGAAGGATTAGGTAACCTAAGTTTTCGCTCACTAAATCTAGTAATGTTTTGATAAATGGTGGAATTGTTGTACAAACTCAATTTACACGAAGAAAGATTCACAGTTTGTTTGCTAAGAACAGATATACACACGGTGATTGGTATTTAACATGCATACCACATAATGCCTCTTTTCATAAGTACTTCCTTCAGCACTCAGTCACCACCGTTTATTATGTCTCACCTTGGCAGTGCTTGCGCTGTCTCTTCGAGACATGCTGTATTCAGGATATGGGGATAAAGCTCCGCCCACTCTCCGCCCATCTTTTTAATTGGCTCCTGTCCCTGTCCTTTGTAAATGGTGGCTTCTCCTTGGACAATAGGCATAGTAGTCCCTCCTTAGTACCACCTGGTCTCTTCTTGTAACCTCCCACGAGGACACTCCCTGTTACATGTGTTGTTACTCCCTAGGTTTTAGTTACAGCCTCAGAGCACTATTTTTTTAAAGGTCTTCAGGCAGGACACATGCTTGGTCCTAAGCAAGACTGGCGGTGGTTACTTTACTCACTAGCACATCTCACATGTATATGAGACCTTCTATTAATTTCCCTTCATCAACTCCACAGAGAGTACAACCTAATCCAGAATTAATATAATAATTATTTTGTCACATTTCAAAGCTACTAATTGTATATATGGACTTAGCTATTTGAATGTACTCGTGGTACTGTCTTGCATGCAATGCATTATGGGTAGAGTGGATTTACCATATCTTCTGCAGGGTGCAGAACCATATGTGAACAAAAAGAGGTCCAATGGGACCTCTTTTGGCCACATATGGTACTTCACCCTGCAACAAGCCTCGGTAAAAAACATTGCCATTTATAATGCCAATAACTCCAACAAATGTGAGACTGATTGCATTTCCAATGCAATAGGTCTCGCGTTTGTTTAAGTTAGAGCTGTTGGCATTGAAAATGACAATGTTTTTTACTTTTTTTTATACCATTGGCAATTGTGCTATGCAAATATAACTCCACTACAAATAAAAAAAAGTATTTTCAACGCCAACAGCTCTAACTTTAACAAATGCGAGGCCTATTGCATTGCAAATGCTTGTTTAAAGAGCTGCCTTTTTCACACATCTACCAAAGCCACCCTCTCTTGGAAACCAGCTTAATGTGCAAAAGTCGCAGGGAAAGTTTGGAGATCACATACAATCAAAGAATCCTTTTTAGAATTGAGTGTCACAAATGGAAGATCTTGATAAATTGCCTTCCAAATAGCTTTCGAGTGCTTATAAAATCAATGGTTTTGAACTTCTGTCCAACTGTTGCGAGTAGGCAGTGGTCTATTTCAGCTGTAGTACAATAATAAGTGTATTTCGTACTCTCTCTTAGCAAATTATTTCAATCTTTGAATGAAGAAGCAACATTTATCTGCAGGGTTGCCCTTTTGCAAGGTCACTTTTATCCAGCAAAATCTCATTGTCAAAAAGAAATGAATGGTAACTTATTGTATGTCTATTTTGTAGAGGCTTTATTTTTTATAAATATGTAAATTGGGCTATTCACATTTGGTGAACTGTGCTCCAGAGTTGATTAATCTTGATAATGAGCCAAGTACGAACTCAGCACCATAAACACCATAACCCAACCACCTAACTGCACCTTAGAATAATTTCTTGATAACCCATTTTAACAAGCACTGCCATGTCAAGAGCTTAATGATTGAGGAGAGCTCTTGCCTAAGACTGTAAGAAATGTTTTTGTAATGTCAGCAGGAGGCAGTTGCGGTTCCTGTCCAAAAGATGCTCTGTTTTTATAGGATAGGGCAGATGAGATGACAAAATGTGAGAATCCATTCTTTGAGGCCATTAATGCGTGGCATGGAGTTGTTCTATTGGGGTGTCAACTGATCACCAGTATATTGCCAAAGAGATTAATGACCGCAGTTTTATGGTGATTGCTGAGATTAAGGTGCTGGTTGTTCATCTTTTGTCTGCAGTTAATGATCTGAAAGAGACCCGTTAGTGATAGATTCCTTACCTTAGAATTACCCTCAGGCGTCAGACTGGATCCGGAAAGTTTTTGTCAGCAGTACCCCTATGCGTCGTTAGGTGGCGTCGTGCGGCTCCGCGTACTTCGTAGGCGTCATGATCGTCGGGATGACGTCGCTACTCAGATGCCACCCTTGCGCGCTGACGTCAGTTCTTTCTTTTTCCTTGCCAGCAAGCGCAGATCCGGAGAGAGCGTTACCCCCAGTCAATTTTTGGGACTTTTGTCTCTGTTCTTTTGTGTCTTTGACTCCTGGTGCATAGGGATGCCCGGTTTCAAGTCTTGCTTGGTTTGTCCCCGCACGATGTCGGTGACGGACCCGCACCGTGAGTGTCTCTACTGCCTGGGGCGCGACCACGACCCAGTGTCGTGCCCCGACTGCCGGGTCATGGCTCAGAAAACTTTGCGGGAGTGGTCACGAAAGTTGCTTGAGGCCCAGGAGTCGGCTCCGCAACGTTCAAGGTCCCGGTTATCCCTGGGCGCAGGACTACACTACGCTCGCATAGTTTGCGCAACGACGCGCTACGTGAATGGCACGTAGCACAGTGCAAAAACGCGTAGCGGGCATTTTTTGCTTGCTCGCGGTCCTCAACGTCAAGTTGGCGACCGCGAGCGAGCAAAATATCATCCCGGCAAGACTTTTTCCTAGTTTGAGATCAGCAACATCAAGTTGCCGATCGTGAGCGTGGAAAATAAACCTCCTGGCGAGATTCTCAACGCAAGGAGGTCAGGTTTCTCATTGCGAGTGGTCGCGTATGCTCGCGACCACTCCCGATGACAAACTACCAGTCCGTGTTTAGAAAGCTGCCGCTAGAGTACAAATCTACTTGAGCGGCAGAAAACGACCACTTGCACTGTGCAAGATGCGGTTTGCAATGATTGCACAGTGCGCGGACAAGCATCTGGCACTGTGCAATCAGTGCGAACAGCATTTTACACAGTGCACTATGCAGTTTGCGTAGATTGCGTAGTGCGAAGTGCACTTTGCGTAGCTAGACATAGCGCTACTACGCAAACTATGCCCAGGGTTGGTCCCGTGGGAGGTCGAGGGACCAGTCGCGGAGCCGCCACCATCGTTCGACGAAGTCTTTGCACTCAGGGTCAGGTTCGGCGAAGCACAAGAAGTCGAAGAAGCGGCGTCGCTCTTCACCTAGCCTGTCGCGCGACACAGCTGAGGGTGCGGGTGGTGCCACCGGCGGCCATGGATCCTTGCATGGATCCCGGCCGATGTCGATTGGCCTCGTACGACCTACATCGACGTCTACGTCGCTGCCAGCCGGCTCCATTGCCGATGCCGTTCCCGGCTCCCACCCCGACATGGAGAGGGTGCCGGACTGGTGTCGGTCGACGCCGATTACGACGCTGATTGGGAATTTCTATCCCTTTCTCCATCCTCCTCCTCCTTTCCCGCCTGCCAAGCAGGTTACGGAAGACGGGGAGGACTGACAGGGGTCTGAAGACCCTCTTGCAGCCCAATGCGAGTTAGACCCAGACTGGGAAGAGGATTTGGAGGACACAGGTGGACTGGATTTGTCTCCAGAACCTGGCACACTGTCTCCTTCCACTGTGGCTATGGAGGAGGGTGGTACTTATTTAGTGGTGTTGCGTAGGGCAGCCGAGGCTCTCCATCTCGAGCTCCCTACAGTGGCCATTAGGACTAACCTCCTGACAGAAGTGCTTCAGCCGGCGGCTTCCTCTGTGGAGCCGCTGCTGTCCTTCAATGACGCACTTTCAGATGTTCTTTTGGGCACCTGCATCCCCAAGCGCATTACCTTCCACACCTCCGGACAGGAAATCCAGGAAACTGGAGCAGTTTGGGAAGAAGATTTTCTATTCCGGCAGTTCAGGGTTGCGGTCTTTGAACACCGCATGCCTGTGTGGGATATGGTGGCGTAAGTGCTTCCTCAGTGTCCGAAGGAGGCCTGGACCGTGCTTTTCCAAGCTATTGCTGAGGGGAGAGACGCAGCCAAGTTCACGATTCGTTGTGGCCTTGACACCGCCGACTCGCTGGGCAGAGCGATTTCCACGCCAGTGGTGCTACGCCATCACGCCTGGCTGAGGAACACTGGCTTGTCTGGGGATGTCCAGAATATTCTGATGAACATGCCTTTTGATGGCATTCGCCTTTTTGGCAACAAGGCAGATAGTGCGTTGGAACGTTTTAAGGACTCACGGGCTACGGACAAGTCCTTGGGCCTTTCGGCCACGTGCACTCCTTCGGCTTCTTCTTTTCGTTCTTTTAGTGGCCAACGAAGGGGCACCCAAACATGTTCGTTTCAAAGCCACAGGCCTGCGCAGCAACAGTCTCCGCGTGGACGTGGGACCCACCAATGTGGGTCACAGGGCCAGCGGGCGGGTCAGTCCACCACCTCCCCTGCCACCACTGCCTCCAAACCTTCCTAGTCCGGTGTTTCAGGCCCACCAAACGCCAATGGGCGGCAGGATTCGCCATCACCTTCCCCACTGGCGCACCATCACTTCGGACAGGTGGGTTTTACAGATAGTCTGAAGGGGCTACTCCCTCCCCTTTGAGACTACCCCTCCAGCCATGCCACCTCAGTACCACCGCATGTCGGGGAATCACTTGGCACTTCTCCAGCAGGAAGTTGTGGCCCTCTCGGCCAAGGGGGCCATCGAGTGTGCTCTGACACCAGAAGTAGGTTGTGGTTGTTACTCCCACTACTTTTTGGTTCCAAAGGACAAGGGCCTGCGTCATATCTTAGACCATCGGAACGCCAATTACTTCCTCCGGAAGGAGAAGTTCAAGATGCTTACTCTTGCTCAGGTCTTGTCTGCCCTAGACCCGCAAGACTGGATGGTAGCGTTGGACGCTTATTTTCATATCCCTGCCCTGCCGGCCCACCGGCATAACCTGCGGTTCACGGTAGGCCACAAGCACTTTTAGTTCACCGTGCTCCCTTTTGGCCTTACCAGCGCCCCTCGGGTGTTCACAAAAGTGATGGCGGTGGTCACAGCTCATATGCGCAGATCGGGGGTTTCAGTCTTCCCCTATCTCGACGATTGGCTGTTGAAGGCGGGCTTGCCCGAGGCAGTTGTCTCCCTCCTCCAGACTATGGCCGACCTGCATTTGCTGGGGTTCTCCATCAATGTGCCGAAGCCGCACCTGATTCCCTTTCAGAAGCTCCTCTTTATCAGAGCCGTTCTGGATACGGCACAGTTTCGGGTTTATCCTCCCGAACAGCGAGTCTGGGACATTTGGGCTATGATTCCAGTCTTTCGTCCCTTGTCCTGGGTTTGGGTCAGGATGACCTTGAGGCTGCTGGTCCTCATGGCCTCCTGCTTCCTGCTGACCAATCATGCCAGATGGCATATGCGGGCTCTGCAGTGGGACCTGAGGTTCCATTGGGCGCGGCATCAAGGGGATTTGTCAGAGTACGTCCAGATCTCGGGGGGCACTGCACAACAGTTGCAGTGGTGGCTCACGAACCAGTATTGGGTCAGCGGCAGATCACTCTCCCTTCCCCAACCGGAGCACACAGTGGGATGGGGCGGCCACATGGGAGAGGCGGAGATCAGAGGCCTCTGGTCTCCGGCGGAGTCCAGGCTCCATATCAACCTTCTGGAGCTCCGGGCGATCCTACTTGCACTAAAGGCATTCCTTCCCTCTGTCAAGGGGAGAGTAGTGCAGGTGTTCACAGACAACACCACTGCCATGTTGTACTGCACCAAGCAAGGCGGGGTGGGGTCGTTGACCCTGTGTCAGGAGGCTCTGCGTCTCTGGACATGGCTGAAATGTCAAGGCATTTCCTTGATGGTTCAACACTTGGCAGGGACTTTGAACACCAGGGTGGACTAACTCAGCCGCTGGTGCATGAAGGATCACGAATGGCGTCTTCACTCGGAGGTGGCGCAAGGTCTCTTTCAACAGTGGGGAGAGCCTTGGTTAGATCAATTTGCCACCGAAGAGAACGCGCAATGTCAGCAGTTCTTGACTCGGAGTACAGCGCTGATCACCGGGACTCCGCCACGAAGGCTTACTAAGATGCCTTAATCCACCAGTGTTAGGATTCAATCGACACTGCTGCCCCGAATACTGCACATGGAATTTTCAATACCTGTTCCCATTCACCGCTGCAATAATGCGGACCGCCACCTGAGGGGCTGTAACCCTGACTTCGCCTTGATACAGGTTGTTTTCCCCCCCTATCCCCGTCCTGAGGAAGACCCGCCTGCAGAGGATACAAACCACCCTCTATGCGCCAGGGTCGAAACGTTGACACTCTCCCCTGGTAGACCTGTACCCTACTTCACCCCATCCCACCTCTTTACGGAAGATTATACTCTGTACAACATCAAGAATCAGAAAAGTACTTTCGAATCCATGAGAGACAGACCCCATTGTAAAACTGGTGCTACTGTAAACCACGACCAGTTTACTATGGACATTACTATGTGTAAATGATTGTTTTAACTACTCTCTGATTTCTCTCATCTGTTCAATTCTCACGAGCACAATCCTTTTTCCACCCCCCCTGGAGCAACCCTCTTTTCTGTTTTGAAACGTTCTCTACAGTGATCTGTTACAATATCTATGAGATTAAACAATCACTATTGAAGCTATTTATGGTGCTTGTGTGTCTCTTTGAGGATATACTCAATTGAATTGAGAAACTACTGAGGTACACTTATGATGTGACTTGAGTTCTATGTGTACCATGTTCATAGATTTTGACTTAATGAACGCCTTCCTAAGGAAATTAGTCTAGGACCATTGTTTTCTATACTGGGAATTTCCAAGGTGGCACTCGCTCGGCAGCGCTTTTCATCACGAATGGAGTTGCGGTTTGTTGTGCGCCTTTCCGCCTGTACCACTTCTGCCCAGAGTGCTGAAGATGATCAGGCGCGACCGGGACCAATTCATTCTTGTGGCTCTGGCCTGGGCTCGAAGAGTTTGGTATCCCGAGCTACTCCGTATGAGTGTGGATCCCCCATCCGACTGCCTCTTCGGGAGTATCTTCTGTCGCAGCAGCAAGGGACGGTCCTCCATCTGAACCTGTCCAGCCTCCACCTCCTTGTGTAGAGATTGAGAGGCGACAGTTGATTCCATTTGACTTGCCTCCTGAAGTCTGTGGTATCATTCTGGCAGCCAGGCGTCCCTCCTCTAAATCGGTATACGCCTGCAGGTAGAACAAATTTGTGGCATGGTGCCCAGCAAAGGCTGTGGATCCCCTTTCTGCCCATCTTTCAGAAGTCCTTTTGTTCCTTCTCTCATTGACCCGGCAGGGCTCTGCTCTGGGCACTATTAAGGGCTACCTTTCTGCAATTTCAGTCTTTCTCATGCTCCCTGATCAGCCCTCTCTTTTCAAGTTCCCTGTTGTAAATGGATTTCTCAAAGGCATTACTCACCTTTTCCCTCCTATTCTGTTTGTGATGCCGCAGTGGGACTTAAATCTGGTTCTTACTTATTTGATGTGCGCTCCTTTTGAGCCGCTTCACAACTGTCCTCTTCGTTTACTGACTTTAAAGACTGCTTTTCTGGTGGTGATCACCTCCGCTAGGCGCGTGAGTGAGCTCCAGGCTCTTTCATGTAAACCTCCTTTTCTGTCTGTTCATCTGGACTCGTCCTTCCTTCTTGCCAAAGGTTGTTACTGCCTTTCACATCGGGTAAACTATCACCTTACCCACTTTCTTTCAGCCTCCGCACTCTCCGTCTGGACCCAAAACGTGCGCTCTCATTTTACCTGAATTGCACACAACAGTTCCGGGTGGATGACCAGCTCTTTGTTGGCTACGTAGGCGCCAAGAAAGGTTGGGCTGTACACAAGAGGACTATCTCCTGCTGGGTCATCTTATGTATCAAAGTCTGTTATTCCCTAGCTAAAAAGGAACCTCCGGTGGGGTTGCGCGCCCATTCTACCAGGGCGACAGCAGCTACTACTGCATTGGGACGTGGTGTCCCCTTGCAAGACATCTGTCAGGCAGCCATGTGGGCCTCGCTGCACACTTTTACTAAGCATTATTGCCTTGACAGTCAAGTCCGGAGAGACTGCTTCTTGGCAGTTCTGTTCTCTGTGACTTTCTGGTGTGATCTTGGTTCGCAGACCCACCACTGGGGTTTGTATTGCTGGGGTATCTATTCTAAGGAGAGAGGTGTGGCGCTGCGGCCAGGGCGACTGACTCTGGAATCTGGGGATCATGGTTCGATCCCGGCACCGGCAGCAGATTAGCCCAGCACCATGTGACCCTGGGCAATAGCTTGCTTAATCTTCCCGATGGCCCCCAGCGCCTAGAGACCCTTACGGGTCATTGTTCGTGCTTTACAAATGTGGATTATTATTCTAAGGTAAGGAATCTATCACTAACGTGTTTCTTTCAGATGCACAAGTTACTTACCTTAGGTAACGATATAGCTGTAAGAGACATTACTTAGTGATAGATTCCTTACCGCTCTACCCTTCCACCCCGTGCTGCGAACTGATTTCTAGGGTTAAGGTCATCCCTTTCAGGGCCCTAGTTTCAATGCACCAGTGGTCAGTATCTTGCATAGCTCTTCGTTCCTGGCGCGGGATGTCGTGTACAGATCTGACGTCAGCATGCGAGGGTGGCGTCTAAGTAGCTGCCGCGACGTCATCCTGGCGATTATGACGCCTACGACGGACGCGGAGCCACACGACGCCACCTGCCGACACGCAGGGGTACTGCTGACGAAAACTTTCCGGATCCAGTCTGACGCCTGGGGGTAATTCTAAGGTAAGGAATCTATCACTAACTAATGTCTCTTACAGATATATCGTTACCGAAGGTAAGTTATGTTATGTTACAAAATTTTATAAAGCTCAACAGCTGCCCCAACAAAGAGGCGTCCCGGCGCTAACAGCAGTAAAAACCAAACAGAGGTGAGGCAGAGAGGTAAGTAACTTGTGCATTAGGTATAGAGGTGAAGGAACGAGAGACTCCATTCACGTTTTATGCCTGGTGGAAATGAGTGTTTGTGCCAATGTGTGTAGACGCTCTGTTTTGCATCTGTTGTGGGTGAATTGTACAAAACAAAACAGTCCATGTTATGTAAGGAATGTGACTAAGTATGGGCGTGAGAGATGACAGTCTTGATGTGCACTGTGACTGATCTTCAACGAGCCCGAAACAATCTGATTTCTGAAAGCTAACTTGGTTTCTGAGATTAAATCATCATCGCTCATTCAGCAAGGCATTCTCAAAGAAACGCATGTGGTATACGTGCAACAACAAACGAAAGGAAAAATATAGTTATGCAAATAATGTTAAAGGTCCAGACCAAGCTTATTATAAAAATAACTAAAATTTCACAAACATGAACAAAATCTGGGTGACTTAAAAGCTAAGTTAAAACGAAATATTCGTTATGTTGTGTGAAGGCCTCCCTCTTTGGCCCCAGTGATCTCATAATTTCCCAAACGAGCCTCCAGTGGCAGCTTCAAATTCATGTTCGAGGCATGTGTGGTTGTAGATACACATACCTTACATACTCCTGTCATCTATTGTTGGGTCCAGATGTGTGCAAGTTGTTTTCTTCGAAGAAGTTTTTCGAGTCATGAGGTAGAGTGACTACTCCTACTAGTCATAATGTGTATGGGCATCAACTCCATTGATACATTGTTTTTTTTCTGCCGTCCGGTTCAGACGTGTGTGCTTGCGCTCTGGGTCGAGACCGTATCAGACTCCATTCGGTTTGCTTGCGTTTTCACCCACACCCTCATCGGTATGATCTTTGAACGCGTCACCCATCTTGCGTATCAAATGTCAGAAAACTATAGCTTGGATCAACGTACTTGTTCAACGAGGTCCTCATCCTTCGGGGCCTACCTTTTCCATCTTCTCTGACTTCACCAGAGAATGACCTTCTTGTGATGGAACGGACGCCTTTCTGCTTCTGCCAGAGTTGCCATGCTGAGTACTCCAGAACCGACCAACATCAGGTCTGTAACCTGTGTTTGTATCTCAAAGACAGGAAAGAGGACTGCAAAGCCTGCAGCTCCTTTCGGTCAAAGAAGTCTTTCCGGGACCACTGGAATCATTGAAGGCAGATGCAGCACAGAGACTTTGGAGAAAAGCCTGAATCTTCGGCCATCACGATGTGGAGGCAGAGGAACACGAAACTCCACAAAGCCTCTGCAGTGGAGGAAGAGGCATTCTCCATCAAGGGTTCCGACTCAGAGCACGAGATTGACCTCGAGATGCACGATGGTTTACCAGGTCAACATATCATGAGTACAGAAGCCCCTGCCCCGCCACCCAAAAGTATTTGTTTCCAATGGAGCACAAGGATCCCGGGCCATCACTGCCAACAGGCCATGGTAGGCATTGAAACATTGATTCAGCCGCCCCACCCTCTGGCTCGGTGCCGAAACATCAGCCGAAGCCCTAGACATCGACCATTTCGACGCTGACTTACCCTTCTACATCGAGCCAAACAACTCTGCCTTCAGCATCAACCACTTTGGTGCTGAAACACAAATCCATCTCCATGCCAAAACCTTCCAAGCAGGCTCCGAGATCCTACTCTGACACTCTAGTGGAGCCGATTCTCCACAAGTCCACCTGATGCAAATACACACACCCTGAAACTGGACATGTTTTAGCCAAGACTTTGGTTCAGCCAAGCGCCAAATTTCTTTTGGTGACGCATTGATCTGCCTGTGGCATCCATGAAGAGAAAGTTGGACAAGGCTATCAGTTCTTAACCACCTCCTCCACCATCTTCACCACAACCACCTCCCCCGCCATCTTCACCACAACCACCTCCCCCATCACCACCAGCACCACCTCCAGGACACTCGCCACCACACTCTCAGGGTGATCCCTCGGATATCACACCTCAAGGAATCCCACATTCATTTATAGGTGAACCTGGGACGTTACATACGGTGCCACACCACCTGATTCTTGGATGGCATACGACATTGACCCCCCAGGGGACACCGCTCCCGATTTGTACAGTGCTAGGCCATCTCCTCCTGATGACTCTACTGCCTATCAGGCGCTCCTTGGCAGGGCTGTAACATATCATGATGTCCAATTTCACAAAGAGCCTCTTCAAGAGGACTTCCTTTTCGAGACTCTTTCTATAACACATAGGACAAACCAATTTCTCCCCTATGCTTAAAGGTATGCTACGGCATATCAAAGACCTCTTCAAAGACCCTGTGCGAGCTAGTATCACTCTCTGGGTAAAAAAAAAGTACAAAGCCTCCCCATCCTACCATATTTACATCAGAGGACAAAATCCAGCCAGCTCACTAGTCTTTACCAATGCTCGTAAACAGGCTAATTCCCAAGCTGCCGCTAATGCTCCTTCTCCTCACAAGTAGAGCAAATTGCAAACTCCATTGGTTTACTGGCGCAGTAGGACCATGCCCACTTGGACAAGATAGGAGAACTCCTATAACACCGCCCAGATAGGGCAAGAGCTTGTCTCGGAGGTAAAGCTCATTTCAAACTGATCTATCCGCTTTGCAACAGATTCCACAGAGGAGGCTGACAAAGCAATTAACACATCTATTCTGTTTCAGCGTCATGCCTGGCTATGTATATTTGGTTTTAAACCAGAAGTTCAACAGAAACTATTAGATGTCCCCTTTGACAAAGAACACCTTTTCGTCCATCAGGGTGACGTGGCTCTCAAAGATCAACAGCATTTACAATGTAATAGGTCTCGCATTGACACGAGTTTGAGCTATTGGCATTGCAAATAACGCCTTTTATTTTTGTTTTCTTTTTAAAAACATAAATAAGAGGCATTGTAATTTACAATGCCAATAACTTAAACTCGCGTAACTGCGAGACCTATTGCATTGCAAATGCTTGTTATCTCCTCTGGATAGGCAACCTAAACAAGAAAGGCAGTGACTCGAACACCAAGAAGAGAGGAATTAAACAGCAAGAGATGAAAAGAGACAGAGTGCAGTGCTGCACTGAATTACACCTACACATTTCACGACTGACCCGATTGATAGTTAATTTTACACAAAGTGTTAAACAGAAAGAGTTGGATTTACATTCTTTGGTGGATGGCCCCGCCTCCAGGGCCTATCAGGAAGCTGCAGCTTGGTATGAATGGATGGGTTGGATAGACTGCATCACAATGGAGATGAGGACAGCCCCGGGACGTAGGCTTTGATGCCGGCAGCTCGCTTCAAGCGAGAAAAGATAAATTAAGGAAGTTGCAGCTAAATACACTGACCCTTAGGCCCAGCCAGCAGGAGAGACGCTGTGGCATAACCTTCAGTGCTGCTGACTTTGGACCTCGGGAAGCCTGTTCGAGTTTCAGCATGGTAAAACTGTGCATAAAAAAAAAAAATAGAATGTAAATAAATGACGATCATTAAAACAAAGGATATAAGGAATGCCGGTAATCAAAGTAAAGCTGGTAACAGCATGGACGAGCGGGAGCAGCAGGGAGTAAGGACAGAGAAGTCATCTCTGTTCTGCTTGCCTGAGGGGGGGAGGGTATTTACAACTTGGACTGCATGAGGAGGGGGAAGGGGCTAAAGTCTATTATGTTATCGACAGCCCGCAATGGATGCCATGCGAAAGCAGATCTAAGATGACAACCTGTGCACTGCCTAGAGTGATGCTCTGCACCTAAGTGATGACGTCAACAGCAAGCCATCATATCTGCCAGCTCCCTTTTCAAATGGGTTATTGCAGCAGCTTTCTGGCAAAACTGATCAAAAGTTCCTAAAAGGAAAGCATTCCATTCCGTGGCTCCAGGACCGCGTATCTTATTGTCTTGCATAATCAGTTCTACAGGCAAGCAGCAGAGTCTTTCACTTGAGAGAAAGCAGCCTACGCCAATCTGTAAGCCAACTTGGAAACCAGCCATCAGCAAAAAGGAGGAAACCGTAGTAACAAGGAAAATCTCAATTGTTTGTACGCTGGAAATACACAGATTGAACATTAATGCGTAGCATGAGTGAAACTACATAACGAGGGAGCAGAAACACAACCACTGCTTAGTGGGGATAACAGAAATGTACTTAGGGGATTAAAAGCAAGCTGTCGCCATTGAGGAACGGCAGACGCTTGTTTACATCGCGCTTTCTCCCCAAAAAAAGTGCATACACAGAGTAATGAAGGGGACAGTGTCATGCCGCCAGTAAGCATCCAGTCTAGGTGGGCGTGGAAAAAAGTGGACAAGCTGGTAACCGGAAGGGACTAAAAAGCCTCCAGAGCAATAATAACACCACGTTTAGCATAATAGGTGACGCAAAATGACGCGCAACAATGGGAAACACGGGCGGAGCACAAAGCGAACTTCTGGAACCGTATTGATCCCAAGAAGCCCTCGCATGGCGGGGCAGCTCATGCGCGCTGCTAACGCCAGGTGAGACCTAAAAAAGACAGAGGTAGCCAAGTCTAAGGGTCCCCTGCAAACACCAAATCCCAGTGGCTTATACGCTGCTCCTCATAGGGGTTCATATAGAGGAAACCACACAAGAGGGAGGGGCAAAGGTGCTTTCCCACGTGGTGCTGCACCCACCACAAAACAGTGTCCCCCCCCCCTGCGTCCACCCCCCCCCTCCCAATCTCCCAATCATTCCATACCTGTCTGGGGAGATTACAACAGTTTCTCCTCGCATGGCAATCCATAAAATTGGACCAGTGAGTGCTGGACATTATCCAACATGGTTATTGTCTCATCACCACACCTCAAAACATTCTACCTCGCACTCACATACACTCTCTGCAACACCAAACACTGCTCAAATAGGAAGTTCAAGCTCTCCTGCTCAAAAGAGGTATAGAACCTATCCCTTTACAACATCCAGGATTAGGGGTATACTCCCTATACTTCCTAATTCCCGAAAACGACCGGTCATTACGACCCATTTTAGACCTTCAGCCCTTAAATCATTACATCCTGTCAGAGCATTTCCATATGGTCACACTTCAAGACGTGATCCCACTTCTCCAACAAGGCGACTTTCTGTCAGCACGAAACTTAAAAGGCACCTACTTTCACATGCTAATACATCCAGCACATCGCAAATACCTAAGGTTTGTCATCGTACGCAAACACTACTAATTCAAAGTTCCACCATTCGGAGTGACTACTGCACCTTGGGTATTCACCAAATATCTAGTAGTGGTAGCAGCACATCTACGCAGACAAAACATCCATGTCTTCCTCTATCCAGCTAACAGAACAGTTATGTGTCTGTTAGGCATGATGGCATCCTGCTCACCATAGTGCCACATGCACAGTTACATGTGTCCGCTGCAGGAATGTTTAGCACAACAGTGGTCTCTGTCACAAGGTCAGTTAGAGGATTTAGTGTTGATCGACAGCCGCACTAATTGATCTCTGCAGTGGTGGAACACACACAACCTGTTAAAAGGGTGGCCCTTCCTCAACCCTGTTCCTCGCATCACCCTTACAACTGATGTATAACTCACAGGTTGGGGTGCTCACCCTCAGAATCTCTCAGTCCAGGGTCTCTGGGATACCAAACACCAGGGTCTCCACATCGGCTACCTAGAACTTTAAGCTGTTCACCTACCATTGAAAGCTTTCCTACCTTACCTGATGAGCAATGTTGTCTTAGTCCTCACAGACAATACAGGCCTCGAATAATTGTAAAAATGTCACTAAACCTGCAGGTCTAGTCACTTAAATAATCTACTCAACCAAATTATAATGCTCTTCACCCATAAACTGGTTTCAAATTACGTGATCAGGGGCAAGTATTTTATTTCACTGAGACAGCATTTTCTACTTTATCACACATGAGAGCACCTTCAAATAAGCGAGTTCAGCATGTCTGCTGTACAGAAAACTATTTTGTTTGATTTTATAGACTAAACTCTTGCTCCATATATAATACAAATCTAGCCACAATAGGATACACATGACCGCTGACCTGCCTCAGTCAATTAACTGCATTGTCATCCATGTGGGGCAGGTATGTATCTCAAATCCTGTTTAAAAACGGTCAGTTTTAAGAAATACATAACTGAAGTATAAAGTAGAAGCACACTGTCATTTGCAATCAGCAGATTTTACATTGAAATGGCCACAGAATTTCCCACTGATACGTGGTTTTAAAACTACATAGTGTACGATGTTTGGAAATAGAGTTTCTGAAATATTTGTCATTTGCACATCACCAAGTAAAGTGTTCTGATTAGCTCCTGTGTAAATCTTTGTTTGCATCACACTTGTGAAATACAAAAGAAGTACTTTCATAATTCCTGATATAATTTGAAATACTAGTACTAGTCATTTAGAAGCTGTTTAAATGTTTTTGTTTCACAATAATTGTCAGATAACTCACTGGACAAAAAGCACTAACTATAATAAGAGAAAGAAAAGTAAACACTATTTTCCAGGAATGGAGACGAGTGGCAAAAGACAAACTGACATTTGACCTCTGTCCTTGATCAGACTGCAAATGTGTCGAGACAAAAACAAGATTTAAAGACTTCTTTATTGCTCATCCACATTCTGAATTAACAGAACACCTGTTCCTTCCAGCTTAAGTTAACTCGCCAGCATGGATGAGTAAGTGCTAAAAATAGCTTGACCTGATAAAATCTCACTGACCGTTGCGAGTGGGCGAGTTTATTTTTTGAGACCTGCAATGTGACAACCTTGTACTTTCTACAAAAACGGGGGGGGGGGCACATTCTCTACAGTTATTGCGCATATCTCATTTGGCGTTGGGCTGTACATCATAACATTCACCTGTTAGCTGAACACCTTCCAGGAACAGACCTAGACTTTGCCAACCTCCTCAGCAGGATGCGGCAACAAGTCCACGAGTGGGAACTCTATCCCCAAGTCCTCATCCCTTCCTTCCACAAGTGAGGATTTCCACAAATAGACCTGTTCGCCACTGCTGACAATGCAAAATGCCCAAACTTCGCCTTCAGGTTCCCATACCCACTATCCAAGGGCAACACTTAATGGATGAACTGGTCACGGATATTTTACTACGCTTTTCCGCCCCTCCCGCCTCCTTCTGTTTCTGGTTCAGAAGCTCAGGCAAACATCCCTCACACTCATATTAGAGGCACCCATATGGGCCTGACAGCCCAGGTTCACAACATTGCTTGAACTGTCGGTAGTTCCTCACGAAAAGCTTCCCCTCAAGCCGGATCGTCTTACTCAGAACCATGGAGAAATCGGGCACACCAGTCCCAAGAAACTCAACCTAGCGATTTAGCTCCTGAGTTTGTATAATTCGGTTATCTTAATCTCCCACTTGAATGTTTGACCATTCTCAAAGAAGCTTGCAAGCCAACATCTAAAGAATGCTATGCAGCGAAATGGAAAAGATTTGTAATAAATGTATAGTACAAATCATTGTTACCTTCTGCATTTACAGACCTCTGGGCTTGTATTCACATCTATACGTTACATCTGACTTAATTGGCTGCCTATCTGCAAAATAGATCAAACCTATCTTTATTTAAAGTACCAGACATCAAAGCCTTTATGGAAGAGTCCTTCCACTAGCCCCAATATGGAATCTTAAAATTGTTCTAACAGTTCTTATGGGTCCATTGTTTGAACCACTACATAATTGCTCCCTATAATTTCTGTCTTGGAAAGTCGCTTTCTTGATTGCCATCACTTCACTCAAACGTGTTAGTGAGCTCCAGGTACTAACCTTGGATGAACTTTTCTTCCACCTACACCGAGATCAGTTCGTACCAACCCTAAATTCCTTCCTTCCAAAGGTGGTCTGCCATTGCCTCCTTAATCATTTTAGTTGCCTGGATTTTTTCCTCGCCCAGACTCAGTTGCAGAAAGGATTCAACATACATTAAATGTCAAAAGAGCTCTTATGTAATACATCGACAGAACTAAGGACTTTAGCAAAAACCAAACAACTTTTTGTTGCTTTTTGGCCCCCTCACAAAAGAAAGCCCATATCCAAATCAGGCATGGCCAGGTGGATAGTTAAATACATCCAGACATGTTGAGTTAAAGCCAAAAGGATTTTACCTACACCCCCTAGAGCACACTGTACTCACAAAGTAGTCGCTTCCATTGCTTTCCTTGTCAATATCCCTTTAGCTGATATATGTAAAGCAGCTACGTGGTTTACACCACACACTTTCATTAAACATTACTGTGTGGATGTTCTGGCACCCCAACAAGTTTATGTAGGTCAGGCAGTGCTATGAACACTTTTCCAAACAATTGCAAAACCCACAGGTTAGCCACCGCTTTTGGAGCAGCACTGATTTAGTCTGTTCAAAGCATGTGTATCTACAGGCACCCATGCCTCAAAATGGATTATGTTACATACCATGTAAGCATCTGTTCTTGGCATCTAGTGCTGTAGATTCACATGCGTCCACCCCACTTTCCGGACACCTGTAGCTGTTGCAATGACTCTACCTTTTTGTATGCATGGACACCTCTTTACTTACAAACATTGCTTTCTGCGGG
This sequence comes from Triturus cristatus, assembly GCF_964204655.1. Classification (NCBI taxonomy): domain Eukaryota; kingdom Metazoa; phylum Chordata; class Amphibia; order Caudata; family Salamandridae; genus Triturus; species Triturus cristatus. The sequence goes on along the minus strand of NC_140580.1, from coordinate 840,694,626 downwards.
AAAACAATCTAACAATGGAGTGGATTCCCACGTACATTTTCACCTAGAGGAGGAGTCAGTCTACCTCGTGACTTGGAAAATGTCATAGAAGAAAAACAATGTAGACAAATCCAGACCTAACAGTAGATGTCAGGAGTATGCAAAGCATGTGAATCTATAGCACTGCATGTCAAGAACAGGTCCCAATACGGCACAGGGGAGACGGGAGACAGCAGTAGAGTGGAGTTGATCTGGGACATCTGTTTTGCCTCAGACAGCCTCAATTTCTTTTGACTGACCGTCTGCAATCCCCAGTCTCAGGAGAGAAGATTCTATAGAGACAAGCAAGCTTCACTGGCTGGAGCTAGTAGGCTGTGTATTTGTGTAGGAGGAGCTATGTCCGCATCAATGGTTGTAGGAAACCTTCTTAGTTCAAGAGATTCAAGACAAAGCTGGAGGGTAATGTCTCCATTGGCGTCAGTCAGCATGTAGGCATTCTGATTTTTTTGCAGTAGTAGCAGCAAAAGTCCTTATATTCAAGTTAACACTGCTGTTAATTTGCTGGTTTGTAATGTCAACCCTGTGCGTCCATGTGATCAGGGTGCTATTCTAGAGATATGCGGTCAGCCAAAATGGTATTCCAAATCCTCTTTTACCAAGTAAACTGTCATGGTAGATCGTTTTTTTAAATGAACTTACTGCTTCATGTCCCTGACACCCCAACCCAGCCAAAATATTCCTTTCTGGGATGAAAGAAAATCTCAACCGCAAGATCACATTTATTTTCGAGCGTGGTGCTGGCAATGCACATAATAAAAACATTTTTTTAGACATGCTTTTCACTAGCTGGTGAAGCCTAGATATCTTTGAGCCCATTTTTCCAATTTTCCTTGACCTGGTATAGGAGCGACCTGTAACATGGAGCTGCTTGCTCTCTCGGGCCCATTGGGGAATAGGTGTGAACCACAGCCACCAATATAGAGGGCATCTTTTAAACGTAATCTGATCTTCAAGCATACTCGATGTAATAGTTAAAACATAGAGTTTCCTGTATGCTGCATATTTGATAGCATTGTCGAGTCAAAAGACAGAATGATTTTGGTCCATATTTTATACTTAAAGCAGACTTCATACATACACTCAGTCACTCAATCTTTGCACTCATGCATCCACTCGACAGGACTTCTGAGAGCGATAAAACTTATATATTCATGAACTTGGCTAGGGATAGAAGTGTGAAACAGTAGCTTTCTTTGAAGAAAAAGTGCAACCACGGAAGTCCTAAAGCAAGGATGTGTTTTGCCCCCCTGCTTTATCACCAGTTAATTTCTGATCTCACTCGGATGCTGGATGAAGTAAATTTCCACATCACCTATACTTGAACATAAATCCTTATCAAATCTGCTTTGCGCGAATGACCTGGTGTTGCTGAGTTGAATGAGAGTTGGTCTGCAGAAGCTTATAAGGACCCTTTTTGAATATACAAAGCCAAATAGGTTGGAGGTGAATATAGAAACGATTAACATGATTATCTTTGGGGAAAAAATGAATAAACCGGTCTTGTGCTGATGGGTGGCATCAACATCGAAAAAGTCCCAAAATGTAAATTTCTGGCGGTCTGGTTGGACTCGAGGGACTGTCCAGAAGCAAAAAGAGTCTATTTAAAACGAAGCCCACGCCCTCCAGATGGCTTCTTATTCTCAGTAAAGAAGCTAATGTGGACCAGTATGGAACCGATCCTCCAGGTTATTCAGGCAAAGCTACTACTGGTCATATCCTACAGAAGCAAAATCATGCTGGGACATGAAAATAAGCTGGTGGATGCATTGATGATAAAAATGCATTAATGTGTCTTCTGGCTACCAAACTCAGCCTCGCTGGCTCAGATCTGCTTAAAAATTCAGACTTCTTAGGCGATTTGTGGCTAGGAAAAGCGCTTTCATCAAGTTGAAGATCAGAGCAGCAAGCTCTAATACACTCAATGGTGTGATAGGGAACAAGCTAAAGAGTGCCGCGGCAAGGCTGCTCATGCCTGATACCTGGAAGCTTGATTGGACAACCTACATATCCGAGAGAAATGGAACGTGGGCACTAGGCAGAATGAGCTAAAAAAGCAGTGAACATTAATGCCGGTCCATGGGTGGGCAGACTCGGATAAAGAAGCACTGGCCCAGCGGTCTCACGCCTGGATGGTTTTAGCATATTATAATATCCGAGGAAAGCAATTGTATGTGGGAGCGAACTACTCAAGACAGCAACAAGTAGACTATTGACTTTTCGTCGTGGGGCCCTGGACCTTATATCGAAGTGGCAAAATCAATCGTTCGAGGCGAAATGCAGAATGTGTGTAGAGGAATGGGAAATGACTTTAGATGTAATATGCCTGTGCCATGTATTTTTAGAAGCCCGCCATCGACTGCTTAGACCACAGTCCGATACTCTGAAAGTTCGATCATGCAGGCAGGCTGCTATAGCAGACTTGAATCCGTCAAATATAGCGCTGAATGTTAGATTTGTTAAATTCATGTAAATATTCTTGCATATGCTTAGGTCCTCATAGAATAGAATGACGGTTGAAAGTGGTGCTATGCCTGTCTTCCATTATACACACTTTCTCCTTTCAGTGTTTATTCAAGATGATTTTTTATTGTGGCAATGCTTATATTCTTCGGTTTTAATTGTTTATATCGGGCGTGTTCCCCTTACCACGTCATTTTCGTATTATGCTTAGTTTTATTAAGTAAAACGTATATAGTAACCGGAATTGCTAGGATGAACACAGTTACATGCATAAATGGGCACTGCTTTATCATACTGGCACTTTTTCCGTGTTGCACAGGCACATTGGCACTTTCTAGACTAAACTGTGTTCTAACGTAATTCTGAATTTTAAATGATATCTTTTTAGCTTTTTGTGCTTGGTTGCACTATGATTTTGTATCGTTTTCATCCTATTTGTATGTTTGTATTGTGAAGTGTTTTATTAACCACGCAATAAATAAATATGTATCGTGCATCTGTTCATCAAGCCACTATCTCACTCATGCGTTCACACTCTGGTACAACCGCAATAAAAACACACAAACTCAACAAAATAGGCAAGATAAATTAAAAGAATACAAGTGGAAAAATATGCTGGCATAGGCTTGTAAGAGTGGAATTAAACCTAGCCGGTGTTCGTTTTTCAGAGGTATTGTAAATGGTTTATCATTGTTTTAAAGTTCCATCATAGCCTCCATATTCAGACTCAATGTGTTTACCAACTTGGAACAGTAAAGCAATGATACACTAAAGATAAAAGCATTCCATAATGGTATCCTGGTTTAGAGGAAGTGGCCATGTAGGATGCAGTGTGCTGAAGATGAAATGAGCAGCATGCAAGCGGTCTGTTAGCACTGCCTGGAGAGCTGTAGTATCCTCTTAAGAAAAATTAAAGTAAAAAAAGTACAAGCTAAGAAATGATAAGGGAATTATAAAAAGAGAAAATTGAAAACTAAATAACTTGCCAACCAGTGCGGAGACTGAAGTACACTCCTTTTCAGGTGGTTGTACATGTGATTGGAAAATGCTGTCATTCATGGGGCAATAGAGCTAATGACTGATGTGGACTGAACCATTACCCTGTGTACCATGCTGTCTTGTATGGAAGCAGAGAGTGAGACTCAGACATGTCAATGGCAGAACAGAGCTGACCCAGAGAGAGAGAGAGAGAGAGAGAGAGATATAGATATAGATATAGATAATTATTTTAATACAAGATCCCAGCAGACTGATAAGATTCTAGCATGAATTAGTGCAGTATTTCCCTACAAAGGTAATCTGACATTTCATGTAACAAAATACATATTTATAGACTTTAATAGAGAGAAGTAGCAACTGACTGGTAAATGCTTTTTTGCTTTAACACATGCTTTTCTGCGCCTGTAATTTTCATAATAAACAGACAAGAGTTATGGCTTTAGAATTGTTTTCCCCCCTAGTGAACCAATCTGCCCTCAATCTACCTGTTACTAATGGCCTGTCACTGTAAGCAACTGAGGCCTCCTGTACGGAGCTTTAGCTTTCCCACAAAGCAACCACCATGCATACAGTCATAAAATGACATAGTAACGAAAATTGCAGTTGGTTAAGATGTCTTAATAAGGATTCTGATGCAAATCTTTTATACCCACGGTTTGTCAGAGGGGATAACTAGTACCAAAACCCTTGCATACTTCAGTAATCTTACTACTAAGGTAACCTGTGAGATCTTGTGTAACAAAATGCCTACCTATAGGAAGTTCTAGCTCCTGTTTTGTGATGTTGAGAACCCGGCGTAAAATTCTGGATCTAATACCTAGTCAATCCAGACGAACTGTGGTACAGGCAATCATTCTGTCACGCCTCTTTTACTAATCAAAACAACGAAAGAGTGTGCCTAGGAATTATTGGTAGAGCATAACTGCAGAACCCAACTAGGTTTCTTAATAAAGCCCTCACTCACCAACCTGGTTGGTGACATGCGTCCTCATTGGGCCCCACCGGGAGAGGCAGAGTGCCGCCCCGGTGTGCTTAGTCGCCAGAATTACTGCGGAGCTGGTTATGTGGTGGGTAGCGGAAGTGATTGTTAAAAATGTCTGGTTTGTGTCAAAAAATAAACTTTATTAAAAGCCAAACAGACATGTATAAAAACAAGGTGTGGGACGTAAAAGTTGAATAAAATTGTTCAGCCAGGTCCCTTATGATATGGTCAACATGTTTCTGCCTATGTGTTGGTTATAAGCTGGCATTCGTCAGGACCAAAAAAGAGCGTGAGAACCTCGGCGGTATGGGCGCGCTAAGGCCCACCCTAACCTGAGGCTATAAGTGTGAAAAGAGTACAAAAAACTTTTTTTTACATATAAAAATTAAGGTGACTCCTGCAATGGAGAGGAACCGAGTTTTATTATGGGGGTGTAGTCAGGATCTACACCATGGGTCTCGGGAAGGGGGTGGAAACTACATTGAGCGGGCGGTGTGCCAATGTAGTTTCCACCCCCCTCCCGAGACCCATGGTGTAGATCCTGACTACACCCCATAATAAACTCTGTTCCTCTCCATTGCGGGAGTCACCTTAATAATTTTTATATATATAAAAAAGTTTTTTTGTACTCTTTTCACACTTATAGCCTCAGGTTAGGGTGGGCCTGAGCGCGCCCATACCGCCGAGGTTCTCACGCCCTTTTTTGGCCCTAGCGAATGCCAGTTTATAACCAACACATAGGCAGAAACATGTTGACCATATCATAAGGGACCTGGCTGAACAATTTATTCAGCTTTTACGTCCCACACCTTGTTTTTATACATGTCTGTTTGGCTTTTAATAAAGTTTATTTTTTGACACATACCAGACATTTTTAACAATCACTTCCACTACCCACCACATAACCAGCTCCGCAGTAATTCTGGCGTCGAAGCACACCGGGGCAGCACTCAGCCTCTCCCGGTGGGGCACAATGATGAAGCATGTCACCAACCAGGTTGGTGAGTGAGGGCTTTATTAAGAAACCTAGTTGGGTTCTGCAGTTGTGCTCTACCAATAATTCCTAGGCACACTCTTTCGTCGTTTTGATTATAATGACTTTGGGGGACTAAGAGCGGCCCATATCGTTGTTTTCTGCCTCACTCTTGTTTTCAGTACGCCTCTTTTACTGCCAACCTTGCTTCTCATAAGCAAGTACAAAGTGCGTGATTACGCACCGCTTGCAGATTTTCAAAACATAAATAAAAAGGCATTGTCATTTAAAATGCTAATAGCTCAAACTTGCGCAAATGCGAGACCTATTGCATTGCAAATGCTTGTTCCTCTATGCACCTGGCCAGCACAGACCAGCAGGTGACATTGCTTCTCTTTCAGGACTCCTTAGGACTTGGCATGTATTTCTACGACGTGGCAGCTATGTCCTTAGAGGCTTTTATACAAATAAGACACTTAGCGGATGCTACGGCTGCACATGTGATTTGGTTTTTGTCCATGATTTGTCGAGTTACTGACTGCCAAATCTGTGTTTGTTCTGTTGCTATTTTAACTAGAATCTGGAGTTCTTCCTACCATAGGGACAGGTTTACCTGTGTTTTTACACAGGCCTATAATTATAGGACCTAATGTTTCAGTGCATTTAAATGACCTAGACTCTGGTGCAGGGGTTTGCAGTTAAAAAAAAAAAAAAAAAAATCTACTTGTCCATGGAACGGAATGCTTTTGAATTGTATGTCCTAAAAAAATCATAAATACACTTGTCCCTTTTTGAGCCATGCACTGATTTGACCGATTAGTATGGCAGTGTTCTCATTAAAGTCTCTGAGTATTCTTGGGCTCGTATTATTTATATCATGGTTTTGATTCTAACAAGGATGCATTTTTGCTACCTTTCTGCAGAGCTACTATCAGGGACTGGAAGTAGGCAGCAAGCAGTATCTCCAGGATTGGGATGCCCCGCGAATTTGTGCACACCTAAAAACTTACATTTTTCTCCAAATTTTTTAAAATACTTTTTACATCGCAATCTTCTTAGAAGCTCCTGTCTAGGCAATCAAGTGATCATGTGACTTGCTCATCCAGAATTAATACTTGACATAGAGGAAATATGCAGATAAGTATTGTAATGGTACATATAGTTTCAGTCCTGAAAAAGTTAAGCGCTTCATGCAGATCAAGGCACTTCACCAGAGAGCGCATTGAGTTCACTTTTTCCAATCAAGAGCACCCAGTGAATTGCTGAGTTTATAATTTACTCTTGTGTAGATTAATTTAGGCCTCCGTTTTACTGCACCAATAGAGAGTGTTGATATCAAAACACAACAAGCGTATCACAATCCCAGTGGGTAGAACTTAAAATTAAGAAGTAGTAGGGAAGCTTTGGCATGATCTATCAACTCCTTATGTTTAAGGACCAGGTGACACTGCAGTTGATGGTGTGTACTATATTAACATTACAGAAACCCAGCCGTTTTTTAGGTTTAGCCTGGACAGCACACGCGCTGCTCTGCGTGGCATACTGTATTCAGGTATGCACTTGAAGCTCCGCCCACTACTCCGCCATATTTATCATTGGCTTGTGTCACTGTCCTTTGTAAATGTTGACTTCTGATTCGTTTTAGGCTTGCTCGTCCCTCCTTAGTACCGCCTTGTCTACATTTGTAACCGCCCATGAGGACTGCCCCTTTAAGTGGTGTAGTTACAGGGTATGTTTTCTTTGCAGTCTGTCAGCACTATTTTCTTTAATGATTTTCTCCTATAGTGCAACAAAGGCGGCGTGCTGTGCTGATTACCAGAATCTTACAATATTGAAAAAATAGACTTTGGCAAGCTACCAGAAAGAAAAAAAAGTTGTGATTTGTCCAAGTCTATTTTTTCAATATTGTAAGCTTTTAGTAAGCAGCGCGCCACAGGCTGTGCTGCGCTGCTAAACAAAATATAATAAAATATTTTTTAAATGGGCTACGGCGAGCCACGCACTTCTTGTTTCTGAAACCGGCCTAGCCCGTGATGCTTTGACCTATTCATTCTTGTATCTCGCTAATGATCTTCGTGCCTCCATTTGCATACATTTTATTTGATCCTTGCTGTTCTGCATTCTGCTGTACACTTGATTGCTGTGTTAGCTTTAATTTCAGCCTTTACTGGGACCGAGTGTCTTCAACTGTTTCTGTGGCCAGAGCTTCTTCAAATCTAATACAAATAATCCTGAATTACTAATAAAGTAGCCATATTACTAAAGTGTTATTAGCCAAAACATTACTGTCCCCCATACTGAAGTTATGAGTAGTCACCATGCCAGTGCGCTTCAGACTTGGATGGACCGCCAGCAGAAATGTTGTAAAAACATTTATTGGTTTGAAATGTCTGTACGTGAGTTTTGAAATACCTGCCATAGCTTCAGGGCTCCCGCTATCATCAAGGAAAGTACGTCTCCCCAATATAGTATCAATAAACCTTTTTCAGAAATATGTCTATGCAAATTAACATGTGCATATCTGTTTTTAAGAAAAAACACATTTTGCAATCAAATGCATGATTTTTGGCACACATACTTCATTGAGCTAAATTTGTCTATTTTTTTTAAAACCCACTCCACACAAATTTTGCAACATAAAAATAAACTGTCTCCATTCTTGCTTAAAATGGTGATTGGTATATATCCTCAAGTTCCCATGACTTTTATCTGGCCTTCTCCAGTGCCACACTTGATTCCTTTTCTTCCTTCTGTGCCCTAGAGAGCCTGATATAAAACCAATCTCTCCAGCTTTGGAAGTGCTCTCGCTGCTTCGTTTCCTACCTTGGACTTCGTAGAAAACATGAATATTGAGGCTGTGTTATACCACACTTCAATTGATTATTTTTTGCAGTTTTATATAGCGCTAGCCAGACCCGAAGGTATCGGAGCGCTTTACATTTGTCAATGACAGTCGAGTATACAAAGAGTGGCACAGTAAACACAGTGTTCAAAGGTGGGTCATTACTCTTCGCTCAGTGTAATTGCGCTTCTGCAACATCCTAATCTTCATAGAACTCTAAACGTTCCTCACCCTAGTATAGTGTGGAGCTCACTTCTGCCAAATGCAACGGAAAGGATCTGTAGTCGTGATTATAGCTCATTTGTAAAATCTACAGGTGTGCTGACCACAAAGGCTTGTTAAATCCAGAACAGAAAGGTTTTGGCTCAGTCACAAAGTAAGCTGAGCAAAAGTAGACTTGAGAATCTTTTGGAACCGTCAACAACCTTTTTGGGCCACTTTCATGATTAATGGTTATTCAGTCTTTCAATAACTTGCGGCATTTTCTTTTGGAATGTTTCTCAGATAAGATTGAAAAGTTTTGTCTCACCTTGACTCCTCCCAGGTGCCGAATTCTCATCAGTTTCTGCAATCTCTCTCCTTTTTGATGTAACTGCTCATTCCTCACCTTTACAATATTCCCAGTCAGCAGACTGGATGTGGAGATTTTCATGCAGTATCTCTTGTGTGGCACCCTATGGTTTTACGGCGACCTTACACTGCTTGGAGTGGAGAAATAGAGCAGCATGTAGAAACGTTGATGTCAGTTCCTTTTCTTTCTGTTCCATCAACACAGATCCGGAACTTCAAGCCCAACTTGTCGTTCTTCTGAAACACTTTCTGAAAGGTTTTGAGACAGCGTGCCAGCAAAAATGTCCCCCACAAAAATGAAATGTTTCAAGCCATGCCATAACAGCAGGAGGCGGAAGATAGGTTTGGTCCCCCATGAAGGTATGAGTGTGGTACCTGGGATCTCACAACTCTTTCATGTGAAAAGTGTGCTTTCATGGACCCAAAAGCAATTAAAGAATGGAAAGTAAAGCAAAAACAAGAAGCACCTAACAATGGTTAACCCCTTGTGAGCTGTTCCTGCGCAGCATCGCAAAGCGGGTCCTCCTCAATGTAAGCCAAAAGTGCAAGTAGGGCAAGTGGTATTGGACCCCTCCTATCACCACTTTTTGTCAGGCTAGATGTGGTACAGCCGGCACTTTAAATGCTCTTTGTGCCTAACAACTCTGTGCCTGTTCCACAGTTGATCCCTGCGTGCCCCCAATTCCCCAGGGCGTCCTCCACCTCGCAGATAGAGGCCTTCAAGGAAGCCACGCTGCCCTTCACTTGGACCGACTACCCCTGTGGTGTTGCCCTATTGTGACAGAAGTCCAGACATCCACACTGGCCCAAGGGTTCACTACAGTGCTTTCTGTGATGATGCCAGCTCTCCCAGTTTCTGATGGATACTTCTAACTGCAGAGCCCTCAATTTGTGAATACCTCTTGGCACCAGACTGGATCCGAGATTTTGTTTTCTTAAGCAGTTCCCTCGTGCACTAGTGGTGTCGTTCAGCTCTGCATTGAGTACATTCCGCAAGTACCATTAGATCCAAAAAATAAGTCAACTCTGCACATCTACGTTAGTTCCTTTTTTTCCTTGCCGTCCAACACAGATCCAGAACTTGCTCCCTCGCTTCTGTCACCGGACAGAAAACCTTTTTATATAATTTTTTCGGAGTTCAAGCGACATTCCTCCTCAAAAACAACCAAGTTTAAACCCTCTGAGGACTGCCATAAACAGATGTCGGTGACAGACCCTCACAACTCTGTCTCTGATGTCTGGGCTCCTGACTGTGCTTGGATGAATCTGAAGGCTATCTGGGACCGCAAGGCCAAACTCCTTCGCTGAGCATGGTAGGAAGGCTTGGAAGGCCCATCCCTTTCGAAGTTGAGAACGCGGATGCAATCTCCCCCCATACCGTTCCCGAAAGAGGTCGTCGTGACATTGAAGTCATGAGATAAGTACAAGAAAAAGAAGCATAATAAGTCCAAACATTTATCCCCTTATCCCCCCACTCTCAGCAAGTAAAGTCACGTGGCTATCAGGGTACCTCAAAGTTACAGTCTCCGACTGAAGAACTAATCCTAGCTTTAGTCCCGATCTAACCGGAGTTCCTGAATCCATCGGCAATGCCGGAGCAGATGTAGGCTTTACAGAGAGGCCGTACTGCATATTTTTTGTTGATGCCCAGAAACTTCTGGCACATCGTTGGGCCCACGGATCTGAGGGAGCATTCTATTCAGTCAATTGCTGACAGATTTGTCCCAAACGCCTACTGTGCTTCTCAACCGCGTTCCAGGGTATGCCCCGAATCTGGGGCTGATGGGCACACTGCCGACTCAAGTTGCGTCGCCAGGATATGAGAGTGGGGTATACATAACTTTTGGCCATGAGCATTAGTCCTCCGATCCGGCTGCCCCTTCAAAAAGACCTCCTGCTGTAGCAGCAGGACAGGGTCCTGCACCCGAACATGGTCATCTTACTGCTTCATGTTCAGAAATTGAACGACAACAGTTGACTGCCCTTGATCTCCCTCTGAAGCAGTGGATATCATTTTGGTAGTCGGAAATTCCTGCACTAAAATTTTCTATAGTGGACGCAGGGAGAAATGTTTTGCTTGGTGTTCTTCTCAGCGTCTCCAACAATCACAAGCTCAGTTGTCTGATGTCCTCCTTTTTTGTTAATCTCTAGCCCAGCAAGGCTTTGCTGTGGTAACAATCAAAAGCTATTTGTCAGCCTTATCTGCATTTCTGTGGTTGCCTGATCAGCTATCTCTGTTTAAATCAGCTGTTGTGATGCCCTTTTTGAAAGGGCTGATCCATATGTTCCTGCACAAACCCTCCGTAATGCCCTAGTGGGACATTAATCTTGTTCCTACATTTCTGATGTGCACTCCATTCAATAGAATGCACAGTTGTCCTCCGACGTTGCTCACATTGAAAACCGTTTTCTTTATTGCAATCATGTCTGCTTGTCGTAGAGAGTAAGCTGCAAGCACACTCTGTCCAACAACTGTACTCCACTATCTTCTTGGTCAAGCTAGTGTTAAATACTAAACCAGTGTTCCTTCCAAAAGTGGTTATACCTTTCCACAGTGGGCAGTCTATCACACTGCCACCTTTCTTTGCCCCTCCTCATTCATTCAAGGAGGAAGAGAGAGTTAATTGCTTAGACCCCAGGAGCGCTCTGAGTTTTTAAGCTGATTGTACCAAGGACCATCGGGTAGATGATCAGATCTTTGTGGGGCTCTCTGTGGTGAAGAATGGAAAAGCTTTTCAGAAACAAGCCATTTCTAATTGGATTGTCCTCTGTATTAAAACCTGTTGAGGAAGAGCCTCAGGAAGGCTGGGGTTGCCACCTGGCCAGTTTTCTAACAGCACCACCGGCATTTCAATGTCATGATTGGAGCAAAATCACCAAAAGCCAGTATTTTTAGCCTTTATCTGTCCATACTGTAAATATAAAATATAAATAGAAAGCACTTCTAAATGTTTTCTAGAGCTGTTTTAACGATCCCTTACTAATAGTTAAAGTAAACAAAGGAAGAAAAGTCATGTTACAAATTAATTCACACAATTTTGTTTAAAGTCCTATTTAGTATCACGTCCAGGCCTTTGCAGACTCTTAAAACTAGAACAAACGTCTGGTATTTTTCTCTTGGAAAGGTGGCAATCCTACGTGTGGCACATTCTACAAGAGCCATAGTTGTCACTACACTGGTATGTGGAGTGCCAGTCTTGGATATTTGCTAGACTGTGACTTGGGAATCGCTTAACACGTTCACCGTGCACTACTGTCTGGATAACTAGGTCTGTTGGGTGTGCTACTTTGCCCGCTCAGTCCTGCAGGATTTCCTGGTCTGAGTCATTCCACAGACCCACTTCTGGGGAGTTATTGCTTTGCTATCGATTCACACGGTGAGGAATCTGTGGTTAGAAGTATCCATCAGATGAACAAGTTACTTACCTTTGATAGCCCTCTTTCTGGTGGATAAACTAACTGCAGATTCCTCACAGATTCACCCTTCTCTCCATTTTGTGGAATGGACTTATCTGGTCCAAGCTTAAGATTCCAAGTGAGATCTAAACACTGGCACAATCTGATTACTGAAGACTCTGTGTCCAATGTTGTGGACATATATTGGAAAGAAACTAATTTCCACATCGGAGGTGGCAATTATATTGTGGCACCTATGTCACCACCAGGGTGGGACCCAATGTGGAATTGTGCGATGGCTCCCTCCAACTCATGAGGAAATTGCTGAAGAAAAATCTTTGGGTTCAGTCTGGTGCCTGGGTACTCACAAGGTGAGGAATCTGTGATTAGATTAGCCACCAGAAAGAGTGTTACCGAAGGAAAGTGAACTGTTTGTTCGGGACCGAATTTCAATGCCATTCTCCAACCCTGAATTGGTGTTGGTCCGTGTTAGACCTATGCTGCTCTATGAAATCACTAGGATGTAGGGCGCAGCCTACTATGATTGAAACTAAGTCCCAGGCTCTTCGATCCTGTCAATACTACCAGAGGCTTGATTTGGATGCAGTCCTAGGCGTTCAACATGGTCCCACAATAGTGACGGCAACGATGATGTGGACAAACTGCTCCTCCCTCTACTGAAAACGGGCTTTTTTTAAAAATCTGCAGAATACAAGTGGGTTAAGCACACCTCCAGAGACCTATTGTTGACTCCACCTTGTCCACCAACAGAGGAAAGTGCTTCTTCATAGTTGTGGTGCGCATCGCAGCAGAAGTCCTCGACCTATAGCTACCTCTGTCGAAACTAAGTCAAGTTTACTAACAAATATTCTACCCTGGGCCAGACTCAATTGAGACCCTTTTGCTCTTTAATAAGGTCCTCATATCCAAGCTAAAGACCATTTGGATGACAAACCTCCAGGTAGTTTCCTTCCGATAGACAACACAGAGTGGACCTTAGAGACCCAACATTTCTCACTCAACACCTGAAGTTGGAAGGTCTAATGGAACATTTGTCCACTAGTAAGGTGAATCCTAACTCCTTTCTTACTACCCCTCCAGACAGAAAATCCAAACACATTGATACCTTCAGGACAAAGATGTCTTTGGCTCAGTACTTGAGGCCCACCAGGCTATCTTTATGCTTGCTAGATGCAATTTGCCTTTAAGGAACATGGTTTATATAAATCTTGACAGTTGTCCTAGAGGACCTTGGGGAAATTTTCCCCTAACCAGTCTACTTCTCAAATTGCCTCACTGTTGGGAGATACTGCTTGGATATCTAGTCTAAAGATTGAGAACAAGTTACTTACCAATGGTAACACTCTTTGTAGTGTTACTCTGTCTAACCACAGATACCCTATCACCCTCCCACTGACCCGTTCTGTGCAGTGGATATCTGCACATTCTAAAATGGTCCCAAGCAAGACTTTGGGACATCATCAGCTGCAATGTGTCTCTTGATGCGCGTCTGAGGGCGTGGAAATAGAATGATGTAGAAACTGATGTCAGCGAGCAGAGGTGGTGCCTATATGCTGCTCTGCACTATCACTTCCACATACTTGAGAGCGGTTGCTTAACAAGCATTGGCAAAGCCAATAGGTCTCACCTATGCAAGCGCTATTGCCTTTGCCAATATGTTTTAGCAATGTTGTACACCAGAGTGGCTGCAAATCAGCATAGCTAAAAGTTGGTAGGGTAAAGGAGACTGGTGTGGAGTAGATAGGTGTGGTGTTCAGTTGAGTGGTGTGGTAAGACGAGGAGTGAAGTGGAGTGTCATGGAGTACGGACAGTGTCATGGAGTGCCGTAGAGTAGAAGGGTGTAGAGTTGAGTGGCCTAGGGAGGAGTAGCATAGAATGTCGTGGAGTGGTGTAGAGTAGAGTTGTGTATATCTAGAGACGCGGAGGATCTGCGGATCAGACCGATCTAAAAAAAAAAAATCTGATTGGCTGCTACCACTTCAACCAGGAAGTGGTGGCAGCCATAGTGGGACTCTAGATCCGAGTCCCAAACACCTCGGGGAAAAATGGGTCACGGTAGGAATGACCTGACCCCCTAGGCTTGGTGGTTGGGACCCACAGGGACCACTCCTTGTCCCCAAAAATGTATTCTTATTTTAGAACAATTTACCACAACTTAGCAGAGGATCCGAGCTTTACTTTATGCCTCCCAGGTAAACCCGGTTCCTGAACGGTAGTTTTATAAATATAATTGGGGGAGGGGGCACGTGTGGCCCCTTTCAAGGGTTAATATGGCCCCGGGGACCCCTTTCCCAGGGCCCGGCCTTGCAAATGAACTGGGATGGGGCACCTGGCCCGATTTTGGTCACGGGATCACATCTCCTGGGGCCCAGTCGATATTGAGGAGGGCTGTGTGGCCGAATTTGGCCCGTAAACCCCATCCCCTGAGGCCCCGCCTAAATATAAATTGGGAGGGGGGGCATTTGGCACCCTCTCTGGCTATTTTGGACCTGGGGGCCCCTTTCCCCAGGTCTTGACCTTCTTACTAATGTGGAGGGGCACACATGGCCCCCAGCCTGATTTCAGACATGGAGACCCCATCACAAGGGCCCGACCTCAATTTGAAAAGGGAGAAGGGCCGTGCAACCCCCTTCCAAAGCCATTAATGGCCCTTGGAACCCCATCCCTCAGAGCTGGCTCCTGCTATGTCCTGCTGCTCACTGCAAAATTTGCTGTAAAATTATGGATGAGAAAACTGCATGACGGGGGCATGAGGTATAGTTACCTTAGGGCACAAGTTATAGTTGAGATAACACCAATTATAACTACTGAATTTCTATGGCTTTGTTTGTAAAATCTGAACCTAACTATAACGTCCCTGTAACCTTTAGTTTTTTAGTGAATGTATGTGTGTGTGTGTATATATTATTTCATCGTCATACTTATGTGAAGTGTACCTTCTATGTCTATGATGCTGTGAGTTTGTCTTGCACTTTAAAAATGGTTCTGAAACGCGTCATGTGATCAAGGCCTCGGAGGAGGCTGAAACGCGTTATGGTGGAGGTGCGGGCGTTCTTTGAATAAACCCGTTTGCATCAAATTTGGGTCTGCATTCTCGTCTTTTGAAGAGTTTCGTGTGGCGTGAAGCACCGTGGAGAGATAGAGATATAAATATATATATATTATATATATATATATATATATATATATATATATATATATATATATATATATATATATATATATATATATATATATATATATATATATATATACACATATATATATATACACATATATATATATACACATATATATTCACTGAAAAAACCATAGGTTTCACACATGTTATAGTTAGCTGTACATTTCACTCGTAAAAAACCAATGAAATTCCCCCGTTATAGTTAGTGCAGGCAACTATAACTCACGCGACCGCAATCCTCTGCTGATGCTAATACTGTATTTAGACACTTATTTGCCCATGTCTTCTTCCATTAAATTTTAGCTATACATATATTACAAATATTTATTTTTCATAAAGACACATATGTCATCAGCAGAAGATTGCGGTCGCGTGAGTTATAGTTGCCTGCACTAACTATAACGGGGGAATTTCATTGGCTTTTTACGAGTGAAATGTACAGCTAACTATAACATGTGTGAAACCTATGCTTTTTTCAGTGAATTTGCAAGGTTTTTTAAATGCTAATTCCTAACTATAACGTGTGTGAAACCTATGGTTTTTTCAGTGAATTTGTACGGTTTTTTAAATGCTAAGTTACTTTACGCCATTCGTGGCATGCGCGCCCAGTTAACGCAGTTCGTTCCGTGCGCGCACCGTGCGCTTCGCGCACCGTGCGCGCACAGTGAGCACGCGGTGCGCTTCGGGCACCATTTGCACACGGGGTGGGGAGAATGTGGATAATTTTTAAAAAATTTTTTTTTTACCGTACGCGTACGGTAAGCGTAATCGGCGATTTTCCGAAAAAAAAAAAAAAATCTTTTTGTTTGGGGCTTGGGGGTTGTTTGGGGACCCCTATATCAATGCTGGGTGGTTAGGATCTCAAGAAACTGCCTCTTTAGACATTTTTTTGCTTCGTTTTTGCTGCCCAACTCAGAGAGCGAGAGAGAAAATGGCGGCCGCCGCTTCCTGGTTTCGACCGATTAGAATGTTTACTAAGATCTAAGAGCCAATCAAAATCGTGCACGCCACCGTACGCGTACGGTAAGCTTACGGTAAGCGCACCGTAAGTGCACCGTAAGCTGTCACAGATGTATATATTGATTTAAAGGCTATTTTCTCTGAATCTACTGAACAGATTTACACCAAACCTACAAAAGGCACTTCCTTGACCTGAGGACTACCTCTCTGCCAAGTTTCAAGTAATTCTGTTCAGCCGTTCGGGCTGTAGCTGTGTCTAAAGGTCCTATGGAAAAATGCATGGGAAAAACGTGTTTTGGGACCCCCCTTTTATCTCAGCCCCCGCTTGACGAATCCCCC
This sequence comes from Triturus cristatus, assembly GCF_964204655.1. Taxonomy (NCBI): domain Eukaryota; kingdom Metazoa; phylum Chordata; class Amphibia; order Caudata; family Salamandridae; genus Triturus; species Triturus cristatus. The sequence continues at coordinate 840,677,864 of NC_140580.1, read as the reverse complement.
CGAGACTTTCTTGGTAGGAGCGGAGCGTAGCGCCCCACCTATTTTGAAAAATTCGCGAGGATTCGTCGACCGGCGCCAAAGTTATTCAAAATAGAATGTTGCGGATTTCCTATGGAAACAGGGTCCTAACTATAACTACCTACTGGCGACCGCCAGTAGGTAATATATATATATATATATATATCCAAACGAAGGTTGCTCACCATTGAGACGCCACACACAGCATGTACTTCTCTTATTTATTGGCAGGCTACAGGATTTGCTGCATCATTGTTCCAGCATGTACAAGTTCGCCAAACGCGTTTCGGGCTCTCCTCAGCCCTTGTTCACTGGCATAGTAACGGGAAACAGTAGCGAAATCTTCATCACACTTGCAATCATTATATATCCCGCCTCTGTGGGCGTGTGCTTTAGTGGCATTCTGGTCTTTGAAGTTCATATTCAATCCAAGTGGGTGTTACTGTTCTCCAAATGTCTTCGCTTTCCACAATTGGTCGCTAAAATCAAATAAGGCTTAAAACCCTGTTTCCTTCAAGTCCTCGCCAAAAAAGCCATGCCGTTCCTCATGCGCTATTTATAGTAATCAGCGCCGGACCCGCACTTCAGCAGCGGGGCATCCCGCGACCTGAGCGGGCCGCTTAAACATCCAAACGAAGGTTGTTCACCATTGAGACGCCACACACAGCATGTACTTCTCTTATTTATTGGCTATATATATTCCAAGGAACTCCGCTACTGTCTCTTCTTGACAACGGATACGGACCACAGTTTGGTGCGGAAAATATATTTATTTCAAATTCACTTTGCCGCCATGACGCGTTTCAGCCCGACCTTGGGCCTTGATCACATGACACGGTAACGTAACATGTTATTGGTTTATATAGTACAAGTAACAGGCAAGCTGATTGGCATGTGTTGAAACAAATGACACAGATAACAGACTACAAACAGCCAGTTCCTCTATACTTTCGGGTTAACATTATGAGTAAAATACAGGTAAATCCAAATCCCTAAAACCTCATAAAATTTATTTTAAAAAGGTATTGATTTAAATAACATAATTTAGGTTCCTCAAAACCGTTATTATATGATTGGAACTGATGCTTGTGAATTTGTCTCATTGCGCTTGACTGTACATGTAAACCTAAGGTCAAAATACTAAAGTGCATAGTGCCTGATATGAAGGGGAACACACAGTTTATTAGTGTCTAACAATCCTTTAACACTGTTAAAAGTGCTAAAAGGACCATTTTTCCCTGTGTATTTGAGAATCTTATCACCATACCTCCCTTCCCCTAATTGGTACACAATTTCTCAAATAAATATATATAACTTAGATCAACAGCTTAAATGCCTATATATAAATTTTTTGGGAGAAAGTCCAAATCGAAAAGAACATAGAAACAAATATATGTGTGAGAAAAATATCACTGGAGCCCCAGTGATACCGTATATATATATATATATATATATATCTTTCTTCATCGTGGAGTCTGGCGATGTTTTAAATGTGAGGAATCTGTGGTTAGGTAGAGTATCATCCAAAAAAAAAGAGCTTTACAGAAGGCAAGTAACTTCTTCAGATCTTAATACTCGTGATGCAAAGACAACTACTCTGGTATTGTAACGTGGGATGCTTGGTGTGGAATGAGGGAAGTACGTGAGGTGTGTGGTCTCTGTTAATGCGTTGCTGTGTAAGGTAAAATGTGACCATTTGGATGTGTGTAGTTTCAGTTGACAGGAAGGTCTTCCCGTGGCATCTCTTCAGCTATCTGTCTGGTTTTCTTCCACTAACTCGATGTATCCACTGAATAGTTAGCCTGTGCAATTACTCTTTGTTGTGTTTTCACAAGCTGTAGTAGAACAAGCTTGAAGTGGCAAACCAGTTATTTTAAACATCAAACTCTTTTCCCTGTCTTGCACCTTTAACACGCTAGAACAATAAGGATTCCAAAATGTCCCCTTGTGTGAATGTTTTGAAAGCGTTTACTATAGTTTCTTCAAAATGCGCATTAAGCAGACCAGAAACTGATTGTTAATCCTTTTTGAGGCCACTTGAAATGCATACAAGAGAACTGTTCCATTATGCTGCCATAATTCAGCTTCAGCAAAGCTGTTTCTTAAACCATAACCTTCCATTGATAACAGTGAGTACTTGTACGTTTGATTTAGATATAACTTGAGTTCATGGAAATGGAGAATTTCTGCAATTGAATGGATTATTTAAAATGCCCTGTTGTCTAGATGTGAGAAATGTGTATAGGCGTTAGGGTCAGAAGACTCATTAATATCAGATTTGAAGTACATTTATTGAATGATACCAATAGGTTAGATCTCTCATCTACACTGCTGTATTTTTTTTTCTTTCCACTCGCGTGCCTTCTTCCTTTTATGAGTTTGACCAATCATTATGAAGGTTTTGGTTGTATGCTTCAGGTTTTGTGATTTGAATTCGCTAGCTGTTCAAAGCAGTCCTTTATTGTGAACACATCTGCTGGTCATATATCTGTATACAATTAAGTCATATGTTATTGGATATTCTTACCTCCTTTTGCTTCCTACCGATCACAGCAATGGATGTCTCAGGCCTACTACCACAATGGGCGTGCCTTCCGTACCTTAAGCTGGCGTATTTTTGTAAAGAAGTTGTGGTGATGAGACGTCTTTGGGACTGTCACAAATACTACATTGGCTATGCCCTACCTTCGTTTGTGCAGTACATTTAGCTCTCCTCGGTGATCTCCCCAAGGTTTTGGGATTTCCATTCTTGCGCACATGATGAAGAGTAGGACTTCACTCCTTCTCCCTATATTCCTTAACACGCTGTGTTGCAGAATTCCACGAGGACCGGTTCAGCAGGGCCTTGAGGAACGGATTTTCCCTCCGCCTACTGTTTCCGCAATTTACAGCACCGTGAGTATTCCTTTGTGCTGGACATTAATCCTGTTCTAGTGTTGCATGTTACTGCGGTCTTTTTTTTATTTTTTATCAGGTTGTCATTATTAAGTAATGTTCACTGTCCACATAGACCTTTTATGTGAAACATAATTTTTGTAATGTGCTGCTTTTGTTTTGATGTGCATTGAAGCCCTTGCCATGGTCGCTATATTTCTGCCATCTCAGGCAAATAAAACGTAAACCTTTTTTTTTTTTTTTTTTTTTTTAGTACAGCAAGTTTTCTGAAACACAGATAACAGACGTGCAATCAATATGAGTGCCTTAAATCATACTAGTTGGTTTACTTGCCAAGTTAGCTTTCTTTCGCTTTTAGTCCACCCTTGTGTGGTGATGGAATGTAGCAAGTTATTCTTTTCCATCGAGGTCACTCAATCGTATTTATTATAGTCTGAGAAACAGGAGATTAATTCTCATTGGCCAAAGATGGGTGTCTATATAAATGTAATTGGAACGGCTATTTAATCTAGGCTTTGCTGTACAAGCATTGAAGCAAGCTACTTTCGGAAATTCTTGGAAGGTTTCTGTAGGAAAAATAAACGTCAGATGGTAGTTAGAGAGCAGATTTGATAAATCTGTGTTCAAGTGATATGCCCAGTGCGCGTTAGTGTGCTATAGAGATTAGGGGCCATGTGTACAGAATTTAGGATTTACAATTCTCACTGAATCACAATTAGGAAATCATAATTCCTTATGTACAAAAACACACACATTTTGAATACTGATTTCTAATAGGTCGCAAATCGACCTACTTAATGAATATTAATGAGAGAGGTTGCAGTTTGCGACCGATTAGTAATTGCAGCCCTCACAGGGATGGTTGGCTGCTGGGGTCTGCAATGAATGGCATATTCTGAACTTTATATGCGGACTTTCTGCGCATACAACTGGGACACAATCTGTTTAAATATTAAATAGCCAGGACCCACATTATCCTTCAAAATGTGAAATGTAATTATTCAGTTCAATATAAATTGTTGCCAATGAAACAAATAAATCCATTAGACGTATGCTTAGAAATAGACAAACAAAGTAAGTTTCACTTTCCATGCTCCACAGTTATGAAGTATTCCGGTAAGGAAACAATGTGTTCCACGGTGTTTGGGTTCTTTTTTTTATTTCTGTTGGTCCTTAATTTTTCTCTGATTAAGGGCAATATAGTGCCCGAAATGCATTAGAGTGGAGCATGGAAAGTGGCAATGATGTTATGAGTTGATATATTTTCAGTGCACCAAAGAAAGTGGAACATACTTTGTTCGTCCATTTCTATGCCTATTTCTAATGGATTCGTCAGGCTTTATTTCGAGTTACCAAGGTAACCATAAATGTACAATACAAAGATTAAAACTACACAGTAGTAAAACATTCCAGATTGATACAGTAGAGTACATAAGAATAAAAAAAACCATTGGGGCCAACAATATCACAGAAAGAGCCCAATAAACAGAGCTTCAATCCCCGTCGTATCCCCCAGCAGATGTATCGGCCTGCACTTTAGGTAACCTTCACCCCACTGTGCTTCTGGTCAATTAAAGTGCAGATGCATGATTAGAAAAAAAAGATTGTAGGATGCCAATGACCCCAGCTCATTATATTTAAACAAAGAGGGTATCTACAACAGTTAAAACAACATTAAATTCCTTCTGTTGACAGCACATTTTTAAAAGAAACATATATTAACCCAATTAGATGAAGCATCCAGTGATTGCAGATGTCCGCGCCTCCTATCTTCTGATGCCATAGTTCCTTTTGATTGGGAGTAAAAACAGTTTGCTAAAAATCACGATAAAAGTGACAAAATAATGTAAAGTGCAGCAAACTCTGGGGTGCGGATTAGTCACAAGGACACAGCATGATTTTTTGAGGGGTCGAATTGGCCCAAAAGGAACCCCAGGTACCAACGTGCAAAGCCCAATCTAAATTCTTCTTGACTCCCATATAAGACAAGTTAAGGTGCAGGAGACTTCCATAAAGGCCAAGTACATGGAGCCCTGCTTAGCAGTGGTGTATTTGCTAATCAGTAGGTACCAGTTCTAGACATTACTCCAATTTACCTAGGCTCTTGCGTAACCCATATAGTGCCTCCTGCCAGAATATCAGCCTCCCTAACCCAGTCTAAAAGGCGATCCATAACCACTCTACCCCACCAACTTAACTGCAGAGACCTGCAGGGAAATCGGGCAGTAGCACTCAGGTAATTGGGGGGTTACCTGTTTTTAAAAATTGGAATATTAATCGCTGTGCGCCTTGAGTATGGAGGCCTGCTTTGCAGACTGTATTGATACCATTACACAGAAGGGGACCTACAGATCCGGTGCAGATTTATACAGGTCCATATGAACACTGTCCGGCCCGAGGCCTTCTTAGAAGGACTTATGTTAATTACTTCCCAAACTACTCCTAAAGTAAATTCTAGTGCTACGGGGAATGTCACCACCTCATCAGTGGCCAACAAGGCATGTGAGGCCACAAAAACTGCTGTAAAGTGGTTAACCAAGGCCTCTTGACTAATAGATATAATTACGGGATTAGGGTGCACTCACACAGATTTAATGTTAACGACCACAGGCCAGAAGGAGCTAGTACCTTTTAGCCTACAGTCTAATTAAAAGAGGACCCATGAAGACCGATACTAAAAGAGGACAGCAGGGGAAAACCAAAAATGCATCAAAAGAAGACAGACGTCTCCATTTCTTTTTAACAGGTATAACTCAATAATTAATATCATGAGACAGACCTATTCAAAACATATTCTTTTTATTTCTTTTTAATACAAAACTTTAGTTAGTATGTATCTCAGACTCCCTATCATCAGGATTCCTATTCAACATCAAACTCATACATCCAACCAGTCCTTCTCAATCATTGAAAGAAGAAATAATTCGGTTCACACGTTAAAAACATTGTTCAATGTACAGAAGGACATTATTATATTAGTCTAGATATCGGTTGACATATATATCCGGAATAGTCTTCATAAATATTAAATTTTGAAAGTAACAATGACACAGTTCCCCTGGAATTCCTTGTGCATGTTCCCGATCCATCCCACCCTCTTGGCCATAGGGATCACAGAGAATAGGCATCCCTGGGAATCAGAGTTCCCTTTGATCCAGTGTGCATTTTTATTAGAGTTCCTGGGTAGTATCACCCATTTTAGGGCGCAGCATCGGGACATTTGCCTTAATCATCACTTACGGGCAGGCGGCAGAAGGGATGTCACATCTAGAGGCACAACCAGAGCTTCCCTCCAAAGCTTTGGCATGGCGAGTTAGATTTCTTGCCTGATGCAGAACCCCCATCACATTTCACATGATACGGGTGCCTTCACTCTAGGGGGTAAAGGGGAAAAAAGAGCCGGGCACAGGGCCATCACTGGGCAGGCAGTATGACAGCTGCTTTCTCACCCCCTCCCGATCAGGGGCCTTTGTTCCTGTGCAAAGCTAGAAGGCCCATTTCCATAGATGTTAGTTTTGTCCCCTCCCGCCCCTTCGGGACCCAGTTTAGTATCCATGTTATTTATTTTAGCTTCATTGAGCCCTAAACAGTCACATAGCCCTGATAACTTGGACTTAATGAGATTGACGATCACCTCCTTGCCAATTGCTTAAGCAACCCCCCCCCCCCCCCTCCTCCTCAATAACCTCCTTACAATTAAGATGATCAAAAAAGGAGGGAGATTCCATTGGCTCAGATCAACAGATTTGTTTCAGGGTAGGCCCTCTTTTTCATTTTATTTGTGACTGCAGGGTTCGATTGACTAGCTTAATAGAAGGGGAGGACGCACAGTTGTCAGGCTGCGTTCTTTCAATACGCCTCTGGCCAGCAGGCGTAGCAATAGTTATACAGTCTCATTGCAATGAGCCTAAGGGAAGCAGTCTCTCAGCAATGAGGATTTCTTTATCTAATGCACCCAGAGTCTTTTTGATATACTTGTAAAGAGTGTCCGAGGTCTTGGAAGCAGACCCATCCAGGTTAGAGCCAAGCTTGCTTTTAGCCATCTGTGATAATTTAAAAAAACAGCAATAAACACAAAAAGAAAAATCCAATTAATAAACGAATAATTCACTTGAGCAATTGATAAAAAAGATCCAGGGAGATGTTAAACAACAATCACAGTAAGACAGTACAATAGCTCCACGGTTCAAGGCCAAGGTGGAGAGTTGTGGTCCAGTCAAGCCTCAGAGCACAAGGCGAGCCCATCCTTAAACCCCAGACTTATGCACACATGCCCGCTACAGTTCGCGGAGATCAAGAGAGCTAGGAGGGGGGCAGTCACCCCATCAGTTAACTTAGTAGACTATCCGGGCAAGCACTGAAATATAATGGTTCCAAATAAGGAGAGTCTTGATGCCCTTAAATAGTGCTTGACAGTTCCTCCTCACAGAGCAAAACTGAAGTACAGCGGGCAAGCCAGGAAAGGTACAGGCAAACAATATAAGGAAATCCTGGCAATATTTGAGGATCTTTCCTCAAATAAGGAGACATCCTGGCCATAAAACAGAAGGGGGCGGCCCTGCCTTTTTCTGGCACAGACGGGTCCGCCCTTGGCATAGTCTCATCCCGTGCTACAGGAAAACAGTGTGTGCTATATAGCGTTTTCAGGATAGCAGGTGGCTGCAATTGCAGGGTCCACTTCGTCAGCCCTAAGGTAGCTGGGACTCGTAGACCCTGATGGAGCAGGAATGCCCCCGCTGGTGAGAGATTCAATTATTGCATTGGCAACACATGGTATATTGAACTGAATAATTACATTTAAACATTTTGAAGAATACAGTGTGCATTGGCCATTTAAATGTTTGGACGGATTGTGTTGCAGTGGTCTGTGGAGCAAGTCCGCATATCAAGTGTGGTATGCGGTATTCATTGCAGTTTCTACTGGAGTGTTTTTAAGCAGAGAACACATTGCTGCAGCACCTTCAATTTTGTTGGTTATTAAAATTCATACTATAAATTGATGACATGCGTGTCCCTCTTAAAACAAAAAACATTTTAAATGCAAACTAGGAACCTTGATTTTTTTTTTTTTTTTTTAAAGGCCCGCTGGGGCAAGCGGCTCACCGTGTCTGTGATTGTTTTTTAATCTTTTTTTTTTCTTAATGCTGTTTTCCTTAAAGGAAAACAGTATGCGTTTAAAAAAATATAATGAAACGTTTAAGCTTCACTTTTTATGAATAGGCAGCGGTCCATAGGACCACTGCCTGCTCTTGAAAGATATTATTCAGCATTCAAAGGGAAAGAGGTCCCTTGGGGAACCCTTTCCATTTGCGAATGGTTGCCACTTCCTTTGACGTTGCGGTAAAATATGATTGGCTTGCAACAGTAATTTGGTGGCAAAATATTCGTACATACCACTGATTCTGTATTTGGAATGGGTGTTGCCTCTTCCAAATACCAAATCGTATACAGAAATTGCGATTTGGTAACCTGTTACTGAATCACAATTTGTGCTATTGTACATTTAAAATGTCCTTTGAAGGAAACTTGCGCACTGTGCAATTTAGTCCCTTTGTACCACACTTTCCGAGGGGGTGACATGACAAAGATTGTGTGACTGGAAGAAAACCCAGAGAAAGTAAAAAAGAAACAAATAAAAACTGTAAAACAATCTTACCCACCTGGAATTTACAAACACAATAGACCGGCTAACAATAATAATTAAAAAAAAGAAAGTTAGATGTATTGGTGTACCCACTTCTCCGACACTGAAACCAGCCTAGATACTTTTTGTCCGCTTTTATAGCAACATGTTCAGCAATTGCTTTTCAGGGGTAAAGTGAGTGTAATTCGGTGACTAGCCTAGCCGTCATAATTGGGAATTACTTGGCACTGTGCAATGCTGTAATTCACATGTGGCACTGTGCAATACAATTGCAAGTGTGGAAGAAGCAGTAGAAGGGCTTGTGGTGATTTGGAATATAAAACTTTGCGGACGAGTAACAGTGTGCTCTTCATCATGGGAGCTTAAGTAATATTCACAATCATTAAATATCTTTGCAAAACAGCGACTCTCGGAACATGGGTGTTTAGCACTAGCCAGAATACATCTAGTCTTAATTTATCAACTAAAATTTATTAGCCTCTTTAATGAACTCTTTAAATAAAATAAAAAAATAAGACACAAATGGAACTATAAAATGCAGTCAGTGAAATAATATACTCCTATTCCCACAATGCACTGTTACAGCCCCCAGTTGACGTTTCTGCTTTGTGGTGCAACAACTGGGCCATTTACTTTTCATTGAAGCCGATTTGTTAAGTCATTTAATGCTTCATTAGACATTGGCTCTTTCGTTGTTTTGCAATATGTAATACCAGATTTTCTCCCACACTTGGAAACACTATACAGGTAATTTGTGCCCTTATTTTTTCAGAGTATAAATCTCCCTCAATGTAGCACAATTCTGTTTTATCCTTCAGCAGTGTATCCAGTACGTTGACGTCGTCTCAGACACAAGGCACGAAAATGCCTTTTTAGGTCTCGCATAGGCAGCTGTCTCTTCGAGACATGCTGTAGCTGGATATTGTCATTAAGTAACGCCCATCTTTCTAATTGGCTCCTTTTACTGTCCTTTGTAAATGGCTGGTTTTCATTGGCTAATATGGTCACTAGTCCTTCCTATCTTTCTCTTGTAACCTCCCATGAGGACTGTCCCTCTTACATGTGGTTTTCTTATTTTTAAATGTAGGTTATGCATAATGTAGCTCTACTTGGAATGTGGGCAACAAATCCATAATTTGCAGGAATCTGCTGATTGCCTTAGTGTTCACATTTGTATTTTGAAACAAATCGTGAGCTTATATATTTTACAAATATGGCCACCATTGACGTCCGATCCTAATGGAACTTTTAACTTCAAGTCCTCTTTCCATATCTATAATTTTGGTATGTACATGACGTCCGAGTTTTAAACAAGCTTCTTCGGCATTCCCTACATCTCGTGTGTGTACCAAGCATGGATCCATACTTTTTTTTACACATATTGCTCTCCTTTGCGGCGTGCATACAATATACAGGTTAAGTCACCTATATGTGCTCTTTTGATTCTCGTGTCATCACTCCACTGCAAACAAAAAACATAATTTAAAAAACCCATTTACAGCGTCAATAGCTCCAACATTCACTAATGCTAGGCCTATTGCATTGCAAATGCTTGTTCTCTTATGGCTTTGGGTCTCTCTCTGTCACATGGCGCGTATGTTCTTCTCCTGATGCGCTCAAAGGTCTTGGGACCAGATGTATCAATGGTTTTTATCCATTCTGTGCCTATGGGAAAATGTGTTCATACATATGGCCCTAGGTCTTCCTCCTACTTTCCTGGAAGCTGTGTGTATTTTTCTTGTTAACTAAGATTTGCCTGTTGATAAGGTCACACTCTTTGACACAAAGTGACTATTGTTGGGTTGGGTGTCCTTAGACGGTTGTTGCTCCCAAGGACTTGAAAGCAGCATCCCTTGAGTAAAACTTACTTGTAAGTAAATGCTTAACGTAAATCCATACAAACCCACTTAAAAAACAATCCTGGAGGGCCTTTAGGTGGTGTCCCCCCGATGACTTGGCTCTGTTCCATGCCTTCATCTGTGGTGCCTGTGTGGTAGCTATGGATAAAAACATCGCTTGCTACCTTTAACTTTTGAAGATAATACAGCAAAAAAGACACGAGGATACTCAAATTTTTCTGGCATTAACTTCTATCACGTCTGCTGTTCAACCTATGTATTAATTGACACAAGCCCTTTAAATTTAGTGATTTAAGCCCGCATTTCTTATCAATGTGTGTGTGTGTTAGTCTTACATGCAAGCTGTTCTTTCCATCACATTCACTTGTTCTGTTAGTGTGCTTTCCTTCACTCAGTAAAGTTTTGTTTTCTGTAGAATGGTCTGGGCATTCAGCTGTTTGAAATCTTTTCCATCCTATGTAATGTAATCAGATTTATTTAGTTTTATCAGCATATTTTATTCAGTTGCTCGCATATTCTGTTTTACTTAGAATGAAAGGGGCGGCTTCAGTTTCCCATTTGTATTTCTCATGTGAAATAAGTATTTTCCTGCTTTTATGCTGATGCTACCTTTAACTTTATGAAGTAACATCTGTTTTACATGATTAAGTTTGCACCTTTCTTTGAGGGTTTTAGGAAACAGTTGATCTTACAAAGAAAAAAAACCCGGAACTTTGACATTTCGTGTTTGCCAAGCCCCAACAATTGATCCCAAAATGCGTGCATGCTAACACCCGATTCAGGTGGAGACCTTCAATGTTTTATAAGCTTTTCCCAGCTTAGAAAATTCACTAATTCAATGTAGTTGCCAACATTTTCCTCCGAATCTCTCTTGTCTTTTCCAAATGGAATCTGATGTCAGTATGGTATCTTTAAGACTTGTTGGCGGGATATGATAACTGTTGTTAGAAGAGCGATACGTTTTTTCTTCAGACTTCTAGAATGTTACACTTGTGTGCTTATAAACCAGCCCACGAATTACATGGCTCGAATAGCAGATTAGTTTTGGCACTGGACGGGTATACAGTTCATGTTCTCAGCAGTTTGTAGCAGTATATACAGAAAGATGTACCAAAAGCAATCTCAATCACAAACAGTAAAACCTTGGCAGTTGGATTAGCTTATGTCCACAAGAATATTTATGTATCTGTTGGTTACATGGTCGTAGGTCTAAATCCTACATCAAAGCTGAGACATGCTTAAAAATAACGGTTTACATGCATAAACGTTATGGTAGGATATTTGGTGCCCCACAGAATAAACTACCCTTAACACTGCCCCATTAAAGAACAATTTAAATTCTGATAGACTTCTAGCTGCAGATTCCTCACATGTTGCATGTTCCCTAGGCCACTTAAAAAGTCAGGTTACGGTAGGCATAGTTAATTTTGGAATTAGATTAGTTTTAAATAAAAAATGTGACATCACAGAAGTGGATATTGTAATGTGTATGGATTTATTGAAGGTATTCATGAAGGAGAACTGAGAATTCATTCAAGCAATATAACTTTGTGTGTTCTCCAAATCATATTGAAGGAACATTGTGAATGTTAGGAGGGGTGCTTCCATTTATAAAATAATTGTTACATGCCGTCTGTGAGGGAGTAATAAGTATTTTTCTCTTGTCTGTTTTGCTGTACTTTGGTACTACACTCGATATGACCTTTTCGCGGTTTTAATAAATGTGGATTTATTAGTATAGTTGCTCTAAATAACTTTCTTGGAAATCATTTATTTTCACTAACATAGTATAGTATAATTTACTATAATAAATTATAAATAAAATATTTATCTTGATAAAAGGGTGTAAGTTTGCCAGTTCCATTAAGAGTTTTTTTGAGTATCGAGGATTTCATCTTTTGGGACTTGAAAATATTGAGACCCTCTTTAACTTTACGTAAATGAGGCATCAGAAAGGTTTATGGATGCCAAATATTTAATCATCAGAATATTTAGAGGGATGAGAGCACTGATACCAATACAGTAAATACCTCACTTGTTAGGCCACAGAAGTAACGTATATTGTGAAATATATTTGTCATCATATCCTTGAGGCACCACTCCCACTTAAAAATATAATGTGTTCACAGTGGTGGACTGAACTGAAGGATCAGAGAGATGAATTTAGTTTTGTTTGAGACACATGGTTCTCCGTTTGTTTTTTAATATTCTAAATTGCAAACCAATCAAGAAGCTGTAATAAGGAATGCATGTGAGAAAGGATGGCAGGGAAAGGAATGATTTGTGAGTTGAGCAGAGGAGCATCATGCTGAATGCAGGATAGTGTGTATGAAGATAGTAATAATCTGGTAATCTTGAAAGGTAGCAAGGAGCTCAGGAAGTGACTGCTGCGGTGGTGTCCAGGTTATTTTAGTATAACATCTATCTTGTCTCCAGGAGGGCAGAACACTCTGGGGCAGCTAGGTCTTTTTTCCGGTTGTATTCTGTGAAGTGTTTCCCTGAGAGTTAAGCTCTAAGATCAATGACTGGATACTTAAGTGAGCTGTTCTTCTTGCAGGTTGCAGCACAAGTAGCAAGACAACCGGGTCCACCGGCTCCATCCCCTTATTCTGCGCATGAAATAAGCAAAGGGCATCCAGCCCTTTCTGCAACACCTCCGGGTCATGCCTCGTCCCCTGGACTTTCACAGGTAAACTTGCTTTAAATTGTTTGGCATTTTTCCTTCTTGGGATATAATCCACATTAACATCATTTAATTCTTCAGCATTAGGATCTTGTATGTAATACTGGACTGATAGGTATTTTTACATTGGATGGAACTAAGGAATTGCACAGCACGCTTATGTGTCTTGCACACTGTAAATTAACCAGTAACACTCCCGTATTTCTTTTTGGCAGTGAGTAGTTTTTCTTCTATCAGGTTTTGGTTTTGTTTCATACATAAGCCTCATGGCAGATATATCAAGGAATGGATAGCCACATAAATTCTACCTGGAACAGTCCGCATATCCTCATCACCTGTGCAACTGTGATTTTTGATTGCCTATGTTGCAGATATTCTGCTGAGTCACAAAACTATACTTGGGACCACAGAACCGTAGTAGGCAGGGACTGAGTTATCCTACCACCTTAGTACCCATGAGCCCGGGACCGACTCGCTATAGTGTCTCACTTGCCCTCCTAATCACTTACAGAGGAACAAGCGATTAGACACCACGGAACACAACACTCTGACTCTTTCAGGAATAGCGGAAACGGGCCCTTTTGCTCTCACACTCGTCCACAATAAGATCTGACAGAGACACTAAAAAAATATAAAATATTTATTTTAACTATCGTGCTCTAGTATGCAGTATACTTGCCACAACAAGTAAGAAGGTGCCTAACTCAAATACGGTCAGCATAGTAATCCATAAATCATAAAAGGAGCTGTCATGATATTAGACAGGGTAGACTAACCCCACCCCCTCCCCTTCTACAGAAGCAAAGTGATTATATATTAGAAGATTTCTGGGTGTTTGCAGCGGACCCTGTACCTTAGCATGCACAGATGAAAGTTCTACATATCAAGGGTAGTCGCGGTCTCTCCTCTGAAAAAGCTCTCTCCAAGTGTGTATTGGCATGTCTGTGAACACCTATATGACAAAGAGTATGTGTTCCCAAACCACAGCTGCATTTGTGTGTTTTGTCTAGGTGGTAGAGCCTGACCAAAACAGAATAACCAGTGATATTGTTGTTTGACTTTGTCTACTGTGTTCAGACTAAATCCCAGGAAAGAACAGAACTCAATTGTAACATGTGCAAAGCAGAGAGCAGCCTGCAACGTGCTCATGCAGAGAAAGAAAAAACATCAATGGGCCTGCACGGGATGCATGACACTTATAGCATGCCCATGCATGTTGATCTAGGTTTGCATAAGTGGTTATGGGTTTATTTAAATTCAAGCATAATGTGTAGGTCCATGTTTGGGGCAAGGGTAAAGAAGGTTATGGTGAAGTGCAATTTAAAGCTCATTGTAAGGTTTACGTTTAGAGGTAGATATAAAGATGGTAAAACGATTAATAAGAAACAATTACACACCAAATAAAAATGACATTGTTTAAGTATTATCAATAGTACTCACTTTCAAAATAAAAATATTGTATATATTTTTTCAAATTTTCATTGCCACCTTTATGGAAGTAATGTTTACCGGCAATGCTAGGACTTAAATTGACCCTGTTAAAGGAATGCAATAGAGTTAGAGGCCATTCAGTGGATGATGTAAAACTCCATCTCAAAACTTAAGCCGGCATAATCAAATAGAGCAACATTCTTGAACACGCATTGCTGGTGATTTGTAGAGATGCAGGACTGGGTAAAGAGAACCGTTTTTTCTCTCCAATGAATGACCCTTTTAACCTAATTTTATGTAATTGCATTACATTATAAACATAACTTAAAATTACCCCATTGTAGAGTTAGGTTGAGGTAGTTAGTGTTGAGTTACTAGCATACATAGCCACCTTTGTATTGTAGGAATTGTCAAGCCAGGTGATTCCACTCGTCATGGACCTCTATAAATGCGCAGTTTTCAATCTTTATGTAAATTGTCCATCTTAGTAAACCTCCTCTGTCTGTCATTATAGAAACATCAGTGACATGGGCAGAACCTTTAAAATGATTGACTGGTCAGAGAGGACTCTGCAGTATCAAATACCATTCTAATGCAGAGTTCTTAAACACCTTCACACTTTGAGGGATTTCTAATGCAAATGAGGGATGGTAGCTCAATAAATTGCTTATGAAGGATGGAACCAGATGTTTGAAAGGAGAATCCTTTTTCTCTGTGGGAAAGAGCAAACCCTTATCAAACAGGTATAGTGTGAAAAGAACGAAAATGTATGGGAATCTTTGATGCAAAGCCATCATCCCCAGAGCTGCTTATCCATCACTAACAGATGATGATGATTAGTTCTCAGTTTAATTCCTTAAAGATTACCATGCTTGCAAGAGGTTTTGTGGAGCCTAAATTCTTTGGTAATCATGAATATATAGATATATGAATGTGTATTGATCATTGAAAGGAATGGTGTCTACCATGTGCTGCTCTTCTGCCAAAGAGCAAAGTGGAATATAAGATAGGGCATTGCACTTTTTATTGAATTGGACATACTGTAGAAAATCATATATAGTTTACAGTCATTAGTGTTCCGTGTCCAGCGGTAGTAAGACTCACTTCTTCTTAGTTCCCTTCTCAAATAGGCAAACTATTTATTCCATTCCCAGATCGAAGATAACACTGGGCAGTAGTCAACTGGACCTTCCCACATGAAACTATGCTGCTTAAACAACCCTCTTGCCTTGATCCTAGCAGTGGTGCGTTATGTAATGTGTACTTCCAGTGGATGAATTCAAGAACATTCTGCATCTGATTTGTTCCATGGAACACTCCCACTGTACATTTTTCTATGCCTTTTCTCTGCCTGCAGAGACCTCTGTAGACACAATGCCACTGTCTTGAATCACAGCTATGATAAGAAAAAGACTTCTTAAACTGGTTTAAACTCTTGGATGTCTACATGCGTGTATGGGCAATGTAGTTGTTGGACTGATAAATCCTTCAATAGGAAATTAAATTAAAATATTAGGCCGCCAGAGCCCCTAGTTTTTATCTTTAACCATTGTGTCTGTAGTAGTGTTTATTTCTCATAATGATATCGGAGCATCCACACCTTCCCTTTGTGTTACTTTTAGCTGCGGTAAACCCTCCCTAAACACCAGCTAAGGAGTCTTGGTGTATAAATGGGGGCCTGGTGTATAAAGTCCTCTATTAAGTAGTGGAAATGTTTTGGTCTGCAGCCTTGCAAGTGTGCCTTCTGTCCTTTAAAGGTGTTGCCACACTGCCCTCTGGGATTCATTATGGAACAGTGGCTGCAGTAGGTGCCGTTCCTTCTCCCATTTGCTGTGGTGGCTGGATGTATATCCTTTGTAGTCTACTATGCCGAATCACTTCACTTCAGCAACCTCAGCGAAGCTCTCCAACAGGGATGTGCACCTGTGTTTTCTAGGCAAAAATAACTGATTGTGTATTGCAGGGTTCCCCTGAATATTCAGTCCTACAACACCAGTGTGTTAATGTGTAATTTTGACATGCTAGGCACACTCATGCCACACTTGCACAACAGTTGATTAGCAGTCTGATAATATGCTCCAGTATGACTAAAGTGAGTAGCTTGAATTAGGCTCTGATTGCTTTTAGGCGTATTAGCAATTCTGCGTGGTTTGATGTTAGTGTGGCATTCTCAAAATCCCAAGTTTTGCACAGTTTATCACCTAATCATTTGGTTGAATCCATAGTTTGGATGTCCAATGAGGAGGCTGTTGCAATGAACTCATTTTCTCTTTACAAATAAGTTGGTGTTTTTATGGTCTGGAAAGGAGTTTGTTGACAGTTCATTCTGATATAAGTAACTAGGATCTTCCAGATGATTGCTTAGAAAATATGAAGATATCATGTGCATTTGTGAATCAGATGACCCCCAATGTACCTAGATGTGGAGGTAGCATGACGGCACCTGGAAGAATGAGATAGGAGGAAGTATGGGCAAGATCATGAGCAGCAGGGAAGTAAATCCTTATGATTTCTCTGAAGCTGATCATCAAAGGAGGATAATGCCTAAAGAGAAGATTAACTGAATGCCTAAAGAGGAGATTAGTACAATTTGCATTTTATGCAACACTATTACTTTCTTTGCTGCATGCTTTCCATTCGAATTATTAAATCAGAATACAATATCCTGAGTTTAAGTTACATACTAGAACTTAAGCTTAATACTTTCCAAAGGTAAACACTATACAATATGAATTCCATGTGCATATTTTTTGCAGATTTTGTGCAAAGGTTGTCTGCGTGAACACCTGTACTTTTGCTATAATTTTTTTTAATCATACCATCCCCATTGTCACCATTCATGTGTGAGATGACATTGTCAGTCAGGTTTCTGTACATCGCATGGTAATCCTTGCTAGAGCAGCATGTGCAGGAGTGACACATGCTGTTTTTCATATCTTGTGAGACATAAAGGAGGTCTTGTGCGAGAGAAAATTATGTGAGGGCCATACTGTAAAGAAATCAGGAAACTATGCATACTATAATAGTATATGGCTTTTATGCAAGTTTACATTAGCATGATGTAAAAAAATTACATACAACCCAAATCATATGCCCCTCAGGGTTATTTACTTTTAACTTGAAAGTTTAAATTATGGCATCCAAAGAGATGTGCAAGAGAATGAGACAAGAATAGAGCCTTTTGGTACTACCACGTTCAAAAGCTGCACATTCTAGGGAAGGAAAAAAAATGCATGCTGTACACTAATCATTCAGAGCTGTTAGGCGCCCGGCCTCAGGCTCATTCTCCGACGGGTTCTCTGACGCCAAGGGAAGCGACACCTTACGAACTCTGGCTGTTCCTGAGCAGTCGGTTCTAGATCCGTATCCACCTTTTCCGGCTCCAGGTACGGATCCTTTGCATTTCTTAAATGCAATGTATGGCATGTTTGCCAGGGCGGCTAACCCTTCTGGTGCGCCTGTGGGCCCTGTAGGACTGCTGTCATTTAACATAGGCTTACAACCTCATTATGCCCAGGCTCCTTTTATACCCTTTATGCCAAGGTCCCCAAATTGGCCACTACAGACTCCGAGGGCCTTGACGCTGATACCATCCTAGGAGGGAAGGATGGATTATTCTCTGGGGCCGTCGGGCTCCGGTCCGGCATTGTCTCAACTTCATACAGCGCCTCCGGCCATCCCTGAAGGGCCTCCATCGACGCTGGCTCCGAAGTCTCTGGCACCGCTGATGCTGATATCCAAAATAAGGTCAGGAAATGAGGCACAGAGGCTTCTGGAGGAGGAAGAATTCCAGGAGCAACAGAAAGAGGCTGACGGAGGGGAAATAGTGGATCCCATGCATGAGTTTAAAAGGCTTCAGGAAGCTAGTGGGCTTGATATGTCACCAGAGTGGGAACTCTCTTCTCCTAAGAGTCTTCGTTCACAGGAGGTCTCTTCCTGCCACTCAGTTATCAGGAAGGCAGCTGATCTCCTGGACTTGGAGTTGCCCACTGTGGAGATTAAATCAGACAACTTGACTGTGGTCCTTCACTCTACTTAATCGGTGATAGAGCCTCTGCTCCCATTTAATGAGGCTTTGACGGAGCCCATTCTAGAAGTATGGCAAAAGCCTATGTCTGTCCCAGCCGTCTCCAGATCGGTGGCAAGATGGTACAAAGTTGCTCTTGGGGATCCAGCTTTAAGCACCCTTCTTCTGAGAGCTTGGTGGTTCAGGCGTCATGCTCTTTGAATCAATGTTCTGGATTTTTTCCGTACACTCCTGGAGATAGGGATTCAAAAAAGAGATGGCAATCGGCGAAAAAAGTATTTTAATCTGCCAGTATAGCTTTAAAGTCAAAAGGCTATGTGCCTACTGGGTCTCTACATCCATGCGTTGATTGATTCGGCTAAAGAGGTGATCCCTAAACTCCCAGAAGATGTCCAGGGTCATTTTGAGGGGGTGCTGTCAGACACTCAAGCTGCGACACGTCCGGTTATTCCATCTGGGCTTGACACGGCTGACTCTGTTGCTATAGTGATGAGTTCCTCAGTGGCAACTAGGAGGCACTCCTGGCTGAGGGGGCATGGTTTCTCTCTGGATGTTCACGCCATCCTTTCAGATTTACCTTTTGATGGCTCTAGACTTTTCGGATCCAAAGCGGACTCAGCGCTACAGCACTTTAAAGACAGTAGAGCCACTGTTAGATCACTAGGCATGCAGTGTCAACCAAGGGGCTTTGGTTATCTAAGATTTTGGGGCTTTTGAAAAGCTATTCCTTTTCGGACCTGGCGGCAGCAGCAGCAACAACAGCAGGCAAACCTGCTGTATAGAACATACCGAGGGAAAGGTAGCGGTCGCTCGCAAGGCTCAGCTTGCCAACAAGTCTCCTCCTCCTCCTCCTCTCCTGTTCCCCCAACTGGTACCGTAGGGACACAGGTCTAGATACCCCATCTTAGAGCATGTTGGACCCGTGGGAGGTCCGATGTCGCTTTTTCTACAAAATTGGATATCTGTTACATCAGATCTCTGGATTTTGGATCTCATAGAAAATAGATATGCCCTCCCTTCCTTTCCGGGATGAGTATATACCCATCCTGAAGTCGCATTGGAAGTATCTCCGTTTTACGGTGGGATCCCAACATGACCAATTTGCGGTTCTTCCGTTTATTCTTCCATCCGCACCACGGATTTTCACAAAGGTGATGGCAGCAGCATATCTCAGGGGGTCGGGGATTCCTGTTTTCTCTGGACAACTGGCTGCTCAAAGCAAGGTTGCCAGGGATGGTGCCGCATCATCTGCAGGTGACCAACGCAGCTGTTGTTGGACTTGGGTTTTTCGATAAATGTACCACAATCTCTACTGGTGTCCTCTCAGCACAACCTTTTCATAGGGGCAATACTGGACACTACTGTGAGTCGTGTTTTCCTCAGAGGATTCTAGACATCCAGGCTATGATTCCAACCATTCAAGATAGAGCAGCTGTTCCAGTTCTGAAGGTTCTGCTCCTGCTCAGTCTGTTTTCTTCCTGCATACTGTTGGTCAACCATGCACGCTTGCACATGAGTGCACTCCAGTAGTGCCTCTACAGGCGGGGGTTTCAACGCAACGGAGATCTCAGGGAGGTGGTCAGAATTTCCAGAGACGATGCAGCGGAGCGGTCATGGTGGAGTGTTCCAGGTAACCTGTATCAAGGTAAGCCATTTCAACCTAAATCTCCGGTGGCCACAGTGATAACGGATGCCTCCACTCTGAGTGGGGAGCTCATCTGGGGGGTCTGGAGGTAAGGGCCTTTGGTCTCCAGAGGAAAGATTGTTTCATATCAATCTTACAGAATTGTGGGTGATTATTTTTGCTCTCAAGGCCTTTCTTCCCTCCCTTAGTTGTCCGTCAGTTCAGGTCCTGATGAAAAACACTACCATGATGTGGTATATCAACAAACAGGGAGGAGTAGGGTTGTATCGTCTCTACAGAGAGGCTCTGCGACTCTAATCCTGGGCTCAGGACCATCAGATTTGTGTAATTGCAAATGATCTGGCCGGGGTGCTGAATGTTCATGTGGTCAGTCAGTCGGCAATACTCGGCCGATCACAAGTAGCACCTTCATCCAGAGGTGGTCCATCACAGTTTCAGGATGTGGGGGTTTCCTCGGTTGGATCTATTTGCCACTCGAGAGAATGTGCACTGCTCATCGTTCTGCAGTCTCCAGTATCCGATGCGAGAGCTTTAGGGGGCTCTCAGCTTCTTTACGTGTTCCCTCTCATACCCTTGATTCCTCGGGTTCTGAGGAAGGTTCGCCATGACCGGGCCCAAGTCATATTGATCGCCCCGAATTGGCCAAGAAGGGTGTGGTACATAGACCTTCTTCAACTCTCATCGCACCCTCCGCTCCGTCTCCCTTTCAGGGCTGATCTGCTCTCGCAGTCGCAGGGGCAAGTTCAACACCCCCAACTCCAGAGCCTGCACCTTAATGCCTGGAGATTGAACTGGGCAACCGGAGTTCTTTCTCTCCCACCGGATGTGGTGGATGTTATTTTATCAGCTAGAAGACACTCCACTAAATCGGTCTATTCTGGTAGGTGGGCCAAATTTGTTAAATGGTATGGAGAGAGATCAATTGATCCTTTGCAGGCTTGTCTGTCTGATATTCTGAGCCTCTCTCATTCCCTGGCTCATCAAGGTTGTGCTGGCTACTGTTAAGGGCTACTTGTCGGCCTTTCTTTGCCTGCCAGACCAACCCTCTTTAAGTCTCCCATAGTCATGAGATTCATTAAGGGTCTCACTAACAAGTGTCCTCCCACTCCATTTATCATGCCACAGTGGAAATTGAATTTGGTCCTTACCTTCTTGATGGGGTCCAGTTTTCCTTTGAGATTTCAAGCCTTTAGGACAGTTTTCCTGAGTGCGATTACTTCTCCCAGGAGGGTTAGCGAGCTGCAGGCCTTTAGCTCAAAGCCCCCTTTTACCTCGATTCATAAGGATAAGATGGTTCTTAGGACAAGAGCTGTTTCCTGCCTACGGTGGTCCCTCCCTTCCACCTAGGACAATCTATTACTTTACCCATTTACTATCCTCCCCCCTTACCCTTCCAAGGAGGAGGAGAGACTTCACCGCCTGGACCCCAAGAGGGCGGTCAGCTTCTACCTGGACAGGACTAAAGACTTCAAGTTGGACGACCAACTTTTCATCGGCTTTGTGGGCAGGAAGAAGGGCAAGGCTGTCCACAAGAGAACGCTGTTCAGGTGGATCATCCTCTGTATTAGGATTTGCTATGACTTGGCCAAGAAGGAGCCTCCTGAAGGTATTCAAGCTCATTCCTCCAGAGCGAAGTAGTCTTCTTCTGCTTTAGCTAGAGGTGTCCCTGTTGTACACATCTGTAAGGCGGCAACTTGTGCCTCCCTCCACACACTTGCCAAGCATTACTGCTTAGACTCTGAGGTCAGGAGGGACGGCCAGTTTGCACGGTCTGTGCTGCAGGATGTTTTGGTATAGATGGGCAGGCACCCTTCTCCGGGAGCAGGACTGCTTCAGTATTTAATTCAAAAGGTGAGGAATCCACAGGCAGATGTATCCATCAGAAGAACAAGTTATTTACCTTTGGTAACGCTTTTTTGGGTGGATTCAGTATCTGCCGGTGGATTCCTCACTGACACACCCGCCTCCCCATTGCCTGCCTATTTATACAGAAAAAATTATTAGCATGAAGTTCATATGCTTTATTTTTATTCGAAATAATGTGATGCTTTTCACTAGGAAATGTCTGTTATAGTTTCCAGCTGCTTTTCTTCTTTAAATCGGACACTCTGTATACTTAGGGAAATGTTGTATACTTTGTATACTTGTGTAATGTTGTTAGTTCACCTGTTCGCCTCAAAGGCACAGAAAAAATGGGTGGAACTGACGTCAGCACGCCGACGAGGTGCTCTTATTGCTCAGATGACGTCACGCGGAGTCGCAAGCCCAGCCTTTCCATTGTGACGTCCTTGTCGACGTAGGAGAGCAATGAAAACATTTTCCGGGGAATGTTACGCAAGGGGTAATTCAAAAGGTGAGAAATCCACAGGCAGATACTGTATCCACCAGAAAAAGCGTAAATTGTTCGTCAATCTGCAACAAAGGTAGGCAAAGTTGCTGCGCGATTTTAAACAGCGACACGGATGTGGATCACTTTTGCTGATGTGGGTAAATTTATTTGGGCCTTAAATTAACAGAGCGTTTTAGCAGTAATGTGCCTTTCACACCCACCTGTGTCCCGCAGTTATTGAAACGAACTGGTGAGGCACTCACCAGTGTACTGCTAAACACTATGTTCCTTGATGAGCATAAATATGACTTTGCAGAATTTTTGGACTGCCATACTCAGCATTTGGTATTCCTTACAGATACCTGCACTGATAGTGCACACCTAACCTTAAAATTGCTGTTCCGGAAGGATGTGAAATGTCCAGACTAGACCGAATCGGTGTACATGGGGACGATGGGGGTTAAAACCGTTTTAATCGTAACTATAGTAACAGTTTTCACCCCTATCTACCATTTGGAGGAAGTAGCCCTTATGTTTACTTTTAAATTCAGCAACAATTCAGTATTTAATGGCACCTTAATCTAAAAAATTAGCTTTGATAAAGCCCTATGATTGACATGGACAGATCATAATGTAGTCTTCTTTAAACTAGCTGTCCCAGCTAATAAAACTGGCCCCGGAATTTCTGGGAAACCCCTCCAAATACATACCTCAATTTTTTTTAACTGGTTATCTGCAGTCATCCAGGTAGCCCCAGAAAAAACAAAGAGCTATAGGAAAAATCCATCCGCCCCTTGGTATTCTCCTGAATTAAAAATACTTAAATTAAAATGTAGAGCACAAGAATGGAGATAGAGGAAAAGCTATAACGCAGAAGAGAAATATAAATACAAATCAGTCCTTGATGAATATAAATCTGCGATTATTACAGCAAAAAAACATTATTTCACTGAGAACATAAGCATGGTCAAACTCTGTAAGAGACATTTTTAAAACTGCCCTGTCAAATTTTGACCAGACCAAACGTTTTATCCCTGACCATGATTTTTTAAATCAACTTGCTGAGTTTTTGCGTTGGAAAATGAACCGCAATTTTGAGGAATTTTCTGTTAATCAGAATGGAAATCATATAGGCGATCTCTCCCGCTACTTTGTTTTTTGGGCCGCAAATAAGTCCAAATGATATATCGAATGGTTTGAACAGTTTTTTCCCACTGACTGAAGAGTAAAAAGCTTGTTGGAAACTACTAAATCTGGCCCCTGTATGGACCTGTGCCATCCTTATGCTCACTAATATGATTGTGGCCCATCTTACTAAACCTTTAAATAATGTGCTGACTTGACGGTGTTTTCCAGTAGCATGGTATATCTTATCCTAAAAAATCCTTCCCAGGATCCTGTGGAGGCTAAACTACCATCTCCCAGCACAAATTTTAGAAAAGGCCACAAAGGAACACCTGATGGTTTATCTTGAGGCTATACACATTCTGGACCCATTGCAACATGGCTTCAGGCCGCAGTGGTGTACAGAATCAGCCATAGTTATTGCTGCGAGAAGATTCAAATGGATAAAGGAGGGAGGGTTGCACTGATCCTGCTGGACCTCTCGGCTGCGTTTGATACAGTGAACCATCTAGTTCTTAGAGGGTGGAAATCAGGAGTGCAACACTGTCCATCCATAGCTCCTTCCTGTCAAACAGAAAACAGACTGTTGCATTCGGTGGGCACACCTTTAACTACTTCTCGCTTCTCTTTGGGGTACCTCAGGGATCATCATTATTCCCAACGCTATTGAACATCTATGTCACCCCCTTGGCATAACGTATTCGATCCTATGGTTTCTCTGCAATATCCCACTCCGACGATACGCAGATTGTCGTATCAATTACATCTGTTGTTGACATAGTGGCTTAACAGTTGTCTGGCAAATTATCACATTCTGGATGCAATAAAATTGCCTTAAGTTAAACACAGAGAAATCAGAGGTGATATTCTGAGAATTGCATCTCCTTCTTGAACTATTCCTGGTAGCCTGTTAATCTGGGTCCTCTTCTATCTCCAGTTCGGAAAGTGAAAAATCTCTGGGTCATAATCAATTGCCAACTCAGTTTGGGGTTTGGAATTAGCTGGGATGGAGACCTGTAAAGTAAAAGACGACATAAGCTTTTATATGTTTGATCACAACACAAATATGCTCAACCTTACATATCCAAATACCCGTAAAGGAAAAAACCCAGCCTGGTGTATAGAAGTATGAAATACCAATGTCCTGTCCAAGAGTCTCCTAATGATGCTTCTCTAAAGTGACAAAAATAGGTAAGTGCATTAATAGTCTATCCTATATCTATCTTCACAATTCCTTAGAAAAGGCAAATGTAGACAAACAAGATTTTATACCAACCATAGAAAAGATACTGCCTTGCTTCACAGGGGAGAGTCAGCAACCCAAAAAACTCCTGTTAAATGGCAAACATAATTTATACTTAGGATTACTTCATTCCAATTGTAGATCCAGCAGAGCTTGGTTAAGTTATGAAGCTCATTTCCACGACATTGCAACCCTATTGCATCATAGCGTATAATGTCAAAAATATTGCATTCATTGGTCTGCCGCTCTATTTTCTATCCTAGCGTGCAGAAGCTGAGACTATCCTCACTCAGTTGCACTTTATACCTACAGTGCTTTTTATGCAAATTCAAAGTACCAAAAGGAATCATAAACTGGCAAATGCCGCTGATTGTTACTCCGTTCCGGCCCCTAGAGTAAACAATGTCTCTCTGTCAGCGATCCAGCTGATTGTAAAGCCTTTTATCCGGGTAGACCGTATCTTCACTACTCCGGCTGTGCCCGTAAATAATCCACAGGCCACAACCGGAGGAAAGGTACCCTCAGAGGAAATTTGTTACTGTGAAGGGTGACAACAGAAAGAATTGCTCCCACATTCAAATAACAAGTACTATGCAGAGTCAAGAGCTTTGTCTGTGCAAGAGCACCCTTACCGGACCATCCGGAGTGGGCAAACCATTCCTGAGCGCATTGCTCAGAGAGCATACCAGCCCCGCCCACCCACCAGCCCGCAAAGCAGCACAAACATAAAAAGATAATAAATTAAAGTTATTTTATGTTTTTGTTTCTCGCACTGCTTGAAAGCAGTGGGGCGACGCTCCTCCGCCATAGTGGAGGTGCAGCCACTGATGTAAGGTAACTCTGAGGAGCGTGTCTGACATCAGCACAGTGATTCCAAAAGGATTCCTTCACCCCCTCCCAGAAGGATTGGCATGTTCAGTTGACGTTCTCCAGAAATTCCTCCACCACATTAGAAGAATCTTTGCATAAAGAACCACACGTGCCTGCTTCTTGAGATAGTCTCTGCATAGCTACCAGACAGACGTATTGATCAACAGGTTTTCAAATGTGCAAGACATAATGCCGTCCGTGTCAAAACCGTTGTTACCATGATGGTGTAGCATTTCCAGCTCACCAGCTTGTCTGCATATGTTTCACCACTGTTAACAGCAGATTAAATCATGGCAATCCTTTCCCTAGCCTTGAATTAAATCCACTTTAAACATCTTGAAAAACTAGAAGTGCATATTGGATTTCCAAATCTTCATTTTCCAATATATTCACCGAGAAAATTAATTTAAATTTCGTACTGTTGAGAGTTAAATTCCTTAACACGCTACCGGCTTACCTCAGTGTTGAAGCGTTTTGAATTTTGTCTTGAATTAGTTTAAATATCTGCATGTTACCCCTACCGCTTGTCACCTGTGTAGAAAGGTATGGTAGACCCATAATCAAGAAGTTTCAAGAGAAAGAGGTTCCTGTAGAATTTCCAGTTTTTCATGTAAATGCCTTAGCCACAGCATAGACAGCTTACACTATGATTCCTCTCTCTCCAGTTCAAATGATCCTCTTCAGATTCCAGAGCATCTCTGACACTTCTCAATATTCCACTTTACGTTGCAGTCTGAGTGTAACATTACTTTCCGAAAAGTTTACCACGTGTAGGGTATTCCCTTAAACAAGAACCGTCAGAGCACCACTGAATATAGAGTTGGGCAGCTGATGCCCTGCAAGATACTGAAAGACTGTACATTTAAAGGAAGAGGCTGAAAGTGACCCAACTAAACAAAAGGACCTCAGCGTGGGAGAAATGTAGCATCTTCTATACTTGAGAATAAGCAAGGAGCGAAGGATGAGCAACAGGAATCGCGAAGATCCGGAGGGGAGGATCCATGTGGTAATGGTCTCAGATAGCTATACATTTATTTATTGATTTGAAATATCAATAAAAATGCACCAGGAAGCAGAACATCCACTTTAAACAATCTATATCAGAGGGCTTTGATTGGAACCATGGAAAGGGTTTTCCTGCAGTATCAGGAAACACTTTAGTATTGAGTGTAATTAGCAGTGTTAAATGAAGTACTGATGATGAGAAACGTGGGATATCGTTATCCTTATATCTGTGATGCTTTGTCCCTTTCTCCTGAGGTGTCTCCTGTTTCTATTTCGACCAAGCTTGAGGTCTTATTTTGACGCAAGCGTTTACCTTCTTTTAAGCTATTTGGCATCTTGTGAAGAAGTAAAACCTCTTAAATATATACATTACATTCATGAATAAAGAGTATTTGGGCCTCTTGCTCTTTGACTTTAGATGCCATCTCAGCAGCACCTTGATTGGGGTAAGTGTAGTATGTATGAGTGGCGAGTACCCCAATCTTTGGCCATCCGTGGTTCCCTTTTGTTTTGATAGGTACTTAAGTGTCAATACTTTATTTTGGTCTTGCTTTCACTAAGTGGGCCCCAAATGATGTCTCACCCCTATGATATATCGTTCTCTTACAATTATGGTTGAGCTAAGTTTGAGTGCCTGTATGTCAGGGACCAGAGAACCCAACAGCATCATAGTAAATGTATGCAAAAAGATACTGATTACATAAGCTGACAATATTGGTTTCTGCTTATCTTTATTTGCATCTTATTTCTGACTCCTGGAAACGGCTGCTACCTAACCAACTGTATTAACAAGGAAATACAAATAACCCTTGCAGGTGGTGGAGATGGACTTTCCACATATCATAAGATGTTTTTTGGAACAGTGCTGAGATTTTTACATATAATTTTGCCCTTAAAATCATCACTTGGAAGATGACTTGGCGTACCAGCAGGAGGCAGTGTGCTTGCTTTCTGCCTTGCTTTTCACTGCCTTTAACAGCTTCACTAGAGTGAAACTTTGGGAGAAACTGATTAGTTAGGGTATATAGGTACCACTCCTTAGAGCACTCCAACGTTTTCATTGGAAGACCTGAGTACAGATTCAGACTAGGAAAATTAAGATCAACCTTGGGCTGAAACATGAGTCTGCTTGCCTCCCCTTGCTTCTCCCCCACCGTTTTCTGTGAAGTCCTTGCTTTTGCGTGCTTCTCCCCAATACTTTTTCACTTGTGCTTCTCGCCCCTCCAGCTCCACGTTGCACTCTGTTTGCTCCCCCACTTCTCTACTTGGTTACATCCCTCTGCCCTCTGTAGTGCCTCTACCCCGTGCTTCTTCCACTCCAATGTTAGTCCCCTGTTGCTTCTACTCCCCTACCCCTGTGTTATTTCCACCACCCGAATTTATTTGTTTATTTTTTCAGTTATTGAACCAACTCAAATCAGTAGCTGGCAAAAATAAAAAAGCTTTCCCACAATTTAGTTGGCAGTATGTGAGGATGGATGCATTTGCTTGTGCACAAACATTAAAAAATCCGGTGGTACCCCCTTGTCGACACTATCTGATGATAAAGCAAGAAACGTTTCTCATATTTAATGTGTGAAGAGACCTCTTCAGTTCAAGTTGACAGGTTATACAGTCCGATAGGCTTGGAAATCGGAAGTCCCCTTTACTAGGAAGGGTGAGTGCTCTTAACTACCCTGTTTGTGTATTCTGTATAAGGTTGCCTCAGTAAGGCACCTTTGGTAAATATGAAGGCATCTGTGGATCTCCGCATCCTTGTGTGGACAGTTAGATGCTTAAGAAAACAGACCCTCATTAACCTATTCGTTTCTTACTCTCCATCACTGGGATCTCAAAGTTAAATTTAATTTTGGGCATAAAGGTGGGGTAGAGTCACAGGCGTCTGTAATGAAGCAGTATACAGGGAAGATTCTATTCCATATTGAGTAACTTGACTTTAAAATCGTAATTATTAAAAGGGAAACACCTAATTCCTGGGCTGTGTGTGACTAGATGTCAGTAAAGTGGTCCCTTGCTTTGCAGCTCTCCAGGGTATTTGGTTTGACCTCCGAGATTGGGATCCTGGGTTCCAGCTGGTATATTATGACAAACTGATGACAAGATATCCTGACATATTCCAGGCTGCTGTAAGTTTGAAATTCTGCTCACTACTAGAGTCTGGTCTGTTCTTCACAAGGCCACAACCGTTCTTAAGGTGAAGTTGGATGGTTGACAAATACTTTAACAAACCTACTGAATAGTGAGTAAAGCTAACTTCTACTATAGAGAGACTGCAGTAATTGCTGCAGTATTTGCAGAAAACGTCTTCAGGACAGCAGCATACCTACAGAAAAAGTGTGGTTTCATGCAGTCAACAGTGTTGCGTTTGACTTAACACCATTGCGTTGTGTACAAGGAAATCGGGTACTATTCATTCATTTAATTAATTAAATGCCCTTTATGAACCGCCACATGCCACCCAGAGTGTGTAACGTGGTGGTGAAAAAGTGGTCTAACGCCTTCTTCTCTTTGACGGAGAATGAATAAGCGACCGGCCACGTCACTTTATAGTGTGGTATGATGAGGCAAGGAATTGGAAATGATTAAACAGAAGATGCCTGGTAGATTACTGTGATTCTGGCACATACAGTCAGATATTCTGGAAATACCAGCAAGCTGAGAATAGATATAAGAAAAGGCATGGGTGATGACTGCTACAGACATCTGTAGATTGTTTCTCATGCAAACCTCTTTCGGAACAGTGCCAGGAACCAAGTTAACTGATGGCGCATCAGAATTTTTCTGGTGCATATCTTGTTGCAGACATGTCTCACTGACATTAAGCCATTGAAATGATAACTTGCTGCTTCTGAGGTGTGATTATTGGTATAATGCATAGCCACTTGAGGTCATTGTTCCGTAGACAGGCGCAGCAATGTGCATGGATGGGGTTGAATCACACAATAACTCTCTTTTTAAGGAAGGACGTGGCAAGATCTCAGTCTCTCCGTGTGCTTGCCTCTCAATGCCAGCATGCGTGAGGCAGAGATGAGCTTTTAACCTGATTTTGCTGCAGGCCATAACAGAAGCTGGTTTGAGTGTGAGGTAATGCTGTCTGGGGCCAGTGTGTTCCAGTGGTAAGGAACGAATACCTGCCAGTCGTCTGAAAGGTGATGTTTAATGCCAAAACGATATTTGGATGGAAATAGCCTGATTATCCAATAAGAAATAGGCTTTGACCTGTTCGCTAAGATTCATACAATCGGACTAACTCTTGAGTTGGATACAGGAGGCCTGATTTCTGATGGATACATCTGCCAGT
Source organism: Triturus cristatus (assembly GCF_964204655.1). Lineage (NCBI taxonomy): Eukaryota > Metazoa > Chordata > Amphibia > Caudata > Salamandridae > Triturus > Triturus cristatus. The sequence goes on along the minus strand of NC_140580.1, from coordinate 840,647,789 downwards.
GGATTCCGTCACAGAGACGCGGCTCCGCTGACGTCACTGGATCCATAAGACCTCGTCGGCGTGATGACGTCCGTTCCGTTTTTTCCACGCCGTCGACGCTAACGGTTTTCTGGGACTCTCCGTAGCTTTGGCTGGTTACTTTGTTTTTCTGCTGGTGTCTCTTTCTACTTGTTTGCAGTTAGAAAATGTTGACTAAGAAGTCCGGGTTCAAGCCGTGCAGGGAGTGCGCTAAGCACATGTCGATCACAGATCCGCACGAGGACTGTGTCTGGTGCCTTTCATCGGATCATGATGTCGAGGGATGCTCTTGCTGCTGCAAGATGAGTACAAAAGCTTTGAAGGAAAGAGAGGACAAGTTATTCATTGCCAGAATGAAAAAAGGAGAAGAGAGGTCGAAGAAGATCAAGATCGGCGTCGACGTCGGGGCATGCTTCGAAGTCCAAGAAGCACAAGAAAAAGAAGAGGCATGGTTCTCGACATCTTTCGGATAGGGATGCGGCTCCGAGATCGAACTCACCTTCTTGACGTCGTAAGGACTTTGTGTCTCCTTCTCCTGTCTCTGTTCCTGCCTCTCCTGTTGGCCTGACCTGGCCTGCGGCTTCACCGGAGCATTCTCCTGCTCCGGCCCAATCTCCGACGCCGGCTCATTCTATAGCTCCAGTTGAGGAAGTCCCGGCTCCGGACGAGTCTTCGACTCCGCTGGCTCCACTGTCGGCGCCGATCGGCCCGAGTCAGGTTATGCCTCAGCCTGCTCCATATCCTCCCTTTCCAGGCCCGGGTCAAGATCCAACGCATTATTTTAAATGCGATGTATGGGGTCTTCACTAGAGCAAGGTACCCCTCAGGAGCGCCTTCGGGTCCCATGGGTCCAATGACTTTCAACTTGGGAGTTCCTCAAGCTTACCTTCAAGCTCCTTTTATGCCATTTTTCCCGGCGACGCCGTCTTGGCATTTCCCGGCGCAGAGGACAGAGACTCCGCTTCCATCTCCACCGGCTCCGGCTCGACCTCGTTCGACTTCAGCTGCTTCTCTGGATCCGGGTTCGACACCGGCTCCGGCGCCGTCAGATTCGGTTACGGCGCCACCGACTCCTGTTGTGAGAATCGGATCCAGGAGAGAAGCTCAAAGGGTACTGGAAGAACAAAGGTACCAGGTTGAGGAATGGAAGAAGGTGAGCTCATGGAGTCTGATGATTTGTTTGAGGAGTTGAAAGAAGCTAGTGGCCTGGACTTGTCACCTGTGTGGGAGATTACTCCTCCAGCTGATACTCCTTCAAAAGATGTGGCTCCCTACAACTCTGTTATTAAAAAAGCAGCTGAGCTTTTGGATCTGAAGCTACCATCTGCTGAGTTCAAGCCGAACATCCTCACAGTGGTTTTACATTCTCCATCCTCTGTATCGGAACCCTTGCTTCCATTTAATGACGCCATTATTGAACTGGTCATGGAAGTATGGCGGAAGCCCTTCTCAGCTCCTGCCGTCTCCAATACTGTAGCAAGAAGATATAGGGCGGCTCCAGGGGACCCAGACTTTCTGACTTCTCATCCTTCTCCGGAGAGTCTGGTGGTTCAGGCTGCTTGTTCTAAAAGATCTTCAGGTGCCTTTCCCCAGGTCCCTAGCGACAGGGATGCTAAAAAACTTGACCAATCAGCCAAGAAAGTCTTCTCCTCTGCCAGTATGGCTTTAAAATCAACAAATGGCACCTGTCTTTTGGGCCGATATATCCATGCTTTAATGGATTCAGCGAAACTACTGGCCCCTAAGTTGTCAGAGGAGGATAGACAGAACTTTAATGAGGTGCTATCAGACACTCAGGCGGCTGCGCGTCAGGTTATCCAGAGTGGCCTGGATACTGCGGACTCTGTCGCTAGAATCATGGGCTCTTATGTTGCCACCAGGAGGAGTGCCTGGCTAAGGTCATCTGAGTTCTCCCCTGATGTGCAGGCAACTCTTCTGGACTTGCCTTTTGATGAAAAAGCTGATGCTGCATTGGAGAGATTTAAAGAGAGCAAAGCCATGGCCAAATCTCTGGGTCTGCAGACACAACCTAGGGGTTCTTTGAGGAGGTACAGGGGCTTTGGAAGATCGTCCTTTCGGACCTACAGTCAGCCCCAGCAGCAGCAACAGAACACCCTGTATAAGAGCTATAGGGGCAGAATCAGAGGTCGTGCTCGAGGTCTGCAGTTCTCCTCCTCTTCCTCCGTCCCTCCCACCACTGCAAAGCAGCCCTAGATCTGCCATTCTAGATCAAGTTGGTCCTGTGGGGGGCCGGCTTACCAATTTTCTACAAGATTGGGAATCGGTTACTACAGACCTTTGGGTTCTAGTTCTTGTAGAAAATGGGTACGCCCTTCCCTTTCGGGAATTTCTTCCGAATTACCCTCCTTGCCAAGGTGCTTGCTCGGAGGACCATCTTCTTCTCCTGCAGGAGGAGGTCCTAACGTTACTAAATAAAAGGTGCGTTAGAGGTGGTTCCAGAGCAGGAAAGGGGTCAGGGATGCTACTCCCGGTATTTCCTGATTCCGAAGAAAGATGGCAGGCTACGTCCAATCCTGGACCACAGGATCTTGAACCTTTTTCTGAAGCAGGAGAAGTTCAAGATGCTCACCCTTGCGCAGGTTCTGTAAGCACTGCAACAGGAGGACTGGATGGTGTCGATCGACTTGCAGGATGCGTATTTCCACATCCCCATCCTGAAGTCGCACAGGAAGTATCTCCGTTTTATGGTAGGGTCGCAACATTATCAGTTTGAGGTCCTTCCGTTTGGTCTTACTACTGTACCTCGAGTCTTCACCAAGGTGATGGCAGTGGTGACAGCCCATCTCAGGAGGTCAGGGATTCCAGTTTTCCCCTATCTGGACGACTGGCTGATCAAAGCGGCGTCACCAGAGAAGGTGCTTCATCATCTGCAGGATACAACTCAGCTGTTGTACAAATTGGGTTTCTCAATAAACGTGCCCAAATCTCACCTGGTGCCCTCTCAGCGCAACCTGTTCATAGGGGCGGTACTGGACACTACTGTGTCTCGAGCAGTCCCACCTCCACGAAGGATTCTCGACATACAGGAAATGATTCCCTTGTTTTACAAAGATGCAGTCGTTCCAGTCCTGAAGGTCCTTCGTCTGCTCGGTCTGTTTGCTTCCTGCATTCTGTTTGTCAACCATGCACGCTGGCACATGAGGGCCCTCCAGTGGTGCCTACGCAGGCAGTGGTATCAGCACAAGGGACATCTCAGGAAGTTTGTGAGGATCTCCAGAGAAGCTGCAGCAGATCTGTCTTGGTGCAGTGTGGAGGGCAATCTGTCTCAAGGAAAGCCCTTCTATCTACCTCCATTGGTGGCCACAGTGATTACGGACGCTTCCACTTTAGGGTGGGGTGTGCATCTGGGGGATCTGGAGATCAAGGGTCTTTGGTCTCCAGAGGAAAAGTTGCTTCACATCAACCTTCTGGAGTTGCGGGCGATACGTTTGGCACTCAAGGCCTTCCTCCCTTCCCTTCACGGTCAGTCGGTTCAAGTCCTGACGGACAACACTACCGCAATGTGGTCACATTACCTCTGCAGAGAGGCTCTGCTTCTCTGTTCCTGGGTTCAGGATCATCAGATTTGTCTGATGGCAAATCACCTGGCCGGAGTTCTGAACGTGCGTGTAAACAGTCTCGGTCAACAGTTTTCCGCCGACCACGAGTGGAGGCTTCATCCAGAGGTGGTTCAGCACATCTTTCGGATGTGGGGAACTCCTCGGGTGGACCTGTTTGCCACTCACAAGAACGCTCACTGCCTGTTATTCTGCAGTCTCCAGTATCCGATGCAGGGAGCTTTGGGGGACGCGTTTCAGTTGGGTTGGAGCTCACAACTCCTTTACGCTTTTCCTCCCATACCCTTGATTCCTCTGGTTCTGAGGAAGATTCTCCAAGACCGGGCCCAAGTCATATTGATTGCCCCGGATTGGCCAAGAAGGGTGTGGTATACAGATCTTCTCCACCTCTCCTCGTGCCCTCCGCTCCGTCTCCCTCTCAGGGCAGACCTCCTCTCGCAGTCGGAGGGGCAGGTTCTACACCCCCACCTCCAGAGCTTACACCTTCATGCCTGGAAATTGAACGGGGCAACCGGAGTTCTTTTTCTCTCCCGCCAGATGTGGTAGATGTAATTTTGTCTGCTAGACGTCATTCCACCAAATCTATCTATTCCTATAGGTGGTCCAAATTTGCCCTTTGGTGCGGAGAGAAGTCTATTGACCCTTTGAGGGCTTGTTTATCCAACATTCTTCAGTTTGCTCTTTCTCTTGCTCAGCAGGGCTTTGCAGTAGCTACTGTTAAGGGATATTTGTCGGCTTTGTTGGCATTTCTTTGCTTGCCGGATCAGCCTTCCCTGTTTAAGTCACCTATTGTATTACGATTCCTTAAGGGCTTTACAAACAAGTTTCCGCCTACTCCTTTTATTGTGCCTCAATGGGACTTAAATCTTGTCTTAACTTACTTGATTGGTTCTCCCTTCGAGCCCTTGAACAAGTGTCCCTTGAGGCTGTTGTCTTTCAAAACAGTCTTTCTGATTGCTATTACCTCGGCAAGGAGGGTAAGTGAGCTTCAAACTCCGAGTTCAAAACCCCCGTTCTTGACCATTCATGCTGAAAGAATGGTACTAAGGACCAGGGCTGCTTTTCTGCCAAAGGTGGTAACTCCTTTCCATGTGGGGCAATCAATTACTCTTCCTACCTTTTATCCTCCCCCCTCACCCTTCCAAGGAGGAGGAGCGGCTTCACCGCTTGGACCCTAAGAGGGCTGTGAGCTTCTACCTCGATAGGACTAAAGACTTTCGAGTGGACGACCAGCTCTTCGTGGGCTTTGTTGGCTGCAGGAAAGGCAGAGCGGTGCACAAGTGCACCCTTTCCAGATGGATTATCTTGTGCATCAAGATTTGTTACTCTTTGGCTGGTAAGGAACCTCCAGAGGGTATAAGGGCTCATTCTACCAGGGCAAAGTCTTCTACATCTGCCTTATCTAGAGGTGTTCATGTGGAGGACATTTGTAGGGTGGCAACTTGGGCCTCCCTCCACACTTTCGCGAAGCATTACTGCTTGGATTCCGAGGTGAGGAGGGACGGTCACTTTGCTCGTTCCGTCCTTCAGGACTTTTTGGTATAGAAGGGTGGACACTCTCCTTTGGGAGTGGAAACTGCTGTGGGAATCTTTTCACAAGATGAGGAATCCACTGGCAGATGTATCCATCAGAAGAACAAGTTACTTACCTTCGGTAACGCTTTTTCTGGTGGATACAGTATCTGCCTGTGGATTCCTCACTGAACCACCCGCCTCCCCATTGTCCACCCTTGTATACCTACAATTGTGATGGTGTTTCAAAATGTATTTGTTACTGTCAAAGGCAGTGTGTTATTTCTTTTGCTTTCCTATATTATCTCCACACTGTGTGTGTTGTTTTGTATATTATGTACTGTGTATACTGTATATATATATATATATATATATATATATATATATATATATATTGCTTTCAGTCCGTCCGTGTGCCTCTAAGGCACGGAAAAAAGGGCGGAACTGACGTCATCACGCCGACTAGGTCTTCTTATGGATCCAGTGACATCAGCGGAGCCCCGCCTCTGTGACGTCGGCATGGAGAGCTGCAAAAGTTTCCGAATGTTGCTGGCGCAGGGGATATTCACAAGGGGAGGAATCCACAGGCAGATACTTTATCCACCAGAAAAAGCATTACCGAAGGTAAGTAACTTGTTCGTCAGAACGGAGTGAGTCAGTCAAAAATATAACTTTATTAAGACAAATTAAAGCTGATACACAAACAGCTGAAAAAGTGAACCCTATTGTAACATCAAAAGTTTTAATGCTGAGTCACGCATTAATATTATATTTTAAAAACAAAGTTTAAAAGAATTTCTTCTAGATTTCTATTAATAAACAGTCCACTGATCAAAGAATATGTATCCATTTAAAAAAAAAAAAACACTGCATGTGCAGATTTTCTTACTCAACTGTTGTAAAATCTGTCACACACACACACACCTTCTAAACAGGGAAATGTTTCTTCATGACGTAGAGACTATAACATTGGGGATATTGATATTTTGTTGAATAAATACTCCACTTCCTTTTTAGGTCTCGGCTGCGAAGGCTGCGCTTGCGCAGTCTAGCTCCGAGATTTAATGACTTGGAGAAGAGGGGCTTGAACCCGCCCCTCTTCTCCCCTGTTCTCCATTGGCTGGCCTCTTGAATGCTGGCCAGCCATTGGAGAAGAGGTCAGTCATTCAGATTAGGCCCCGTCCTTTTCGGATCGGGGGGCGTGTTTTTTGCAAGAAGTCTCAAGGAGGAGATAACAGCAAAACACGCCCCCGAATCCGAAAACGACGCTGCCTTTCTCCGAGGCATTTCTGCTCTGCCTCGGAGAAAGGCGGTGGTGTCCAGCATCAGGTTCGTGCAGCTCACAGCTTCCTCCTTGTTATTTTCTTGTAATCCCTGTTGTTGGGAACATTTCCTTGAACGTGCAGTTTAACGTTTCAAGGAACAGTGATTGTTTGCGGCTGGGCTGCGGGGAAACAATCTTTTTTCCCGTCCTGCCACCTGAACTGCAGATTGCATAACACTGTGAGTGTTTCTTCTGAGTTGCGTCGTGTAGGCAGTAGGCAAAGCTGTAAATCGTGAGGAAGCCGAAATAACACATTTTAAGATCAGTATGTTCAACTTGAATAATTAATATGTACTGGGTATAAAGGGGAAAAGTAACTAGAGGAACAGAATTGTTACTGCGTTCCTAGATGCGAGAAGTTTATGAGCGGATGACAGCGTGATGAACCAATTAAAAAAAAAAACGCGAAGCTTTCTTCGAACTAGTATTCTTATAAACCTTGCTGCTAGGAACTTACTTTATATGATGCTGCTACTGAGAAAATTCAAACTAAGGTGGCTTGGAAGAGTCCATCAGATGTTCTTTCATACAGTGCTATTCTTACCGTACCTTGCCCGCTGGCGGTGCTGTGGGGGGATCATATGGGGTGGGGGGCGGGTATTTAGCAAAGTTCGTTTGTGACGCCTTGCGAGGGGGCGGGGCCGCGAGCTTCCATCAAGGGTTGGCCACCAGTTGCCTCACAACAGTAGGCTGAGTGACACAGCCTCCTAGCCCCTTCTGTTGCAGCGAAACAGTGGATGAATATTCATTTTCGCAATCATTAGGGTACCCTCCTTCATTGTTGAGAGAACTGAGGTAATTACATCAGTCATTGCGCGCATATTCCTTGTCATGATTTTATTTCTGGGGGGAAGAGGCATGCCTGCCAATTTATAAACTAACCTCACCGTGTGAGGAGGGGCGGTGCCTTGGAGGAGGCGGTTCCTGGTGTCAAGTGCTTTCTAAGAGGCAGTCTGCCCCTCACCAAGCCCCCACTCCCACGCAAAACAAGCATTTACAATGCAATGGTCTCGGCATTGTTAAACTTAGAGCTATTGGAATTGCTCATGACATTATTTTTGTTTATGTTTTTAAAACATGTAAAGAAACGGCATTGTTATTTACAATGTCAATAGCTTAATCTGTGTGTGGGTGCAAATGCAATAGGTCTCGCATTGGAGAGTGATTAAGCTATTGACATTGTAAATAACAATGCCGTTTCTTTAAATGTTTTAAAAACAAAAACATAAACAAAAATAATGTCATGAGCAATGCCAATAGCTCTAACTTTACCAATGCCGAGACCATTGCATTGTAAATGCTTGTTAATAGAGTCATGGAAAAGCTGCCATTTCTGTGGGGTTAATCCTTATCTTTCACCCTTTAATGGATATTTTTGAACTAGACTTCTATGCACTTTAACCGGGCTAACTAGTGAGAACATGCCGGTGCTCCACCGTAAACATGGTTGAATTGGCATATTTCTAATAGATAAATTTACCTTACACGCAAGTCCCTAGAATATGATACAAAAGTGTATGCAGGGTCTGTAGGTTAATGTCACTAATGGACAGCATCTATTGTGCTATTCACTACAATGAGCAAGTATAATGAGGCTTCAGGCCTACCAGTGTAGCCTGACCATGTCAGTTTAAACACTGCAATTTTACTTTTCAACATAAACCCTTTTGACTGGTCAAAACCTCAGTTGTAACTTTTAATAAGTCACCCATATCTGGGCCTGTCGCCCCAAGGCAGGGTGCAGGCCTTTAAAAGGAGGACATGTAGAAATGTAATGTTAATAATATGTTTAGATGTGGCAGGCCTAGCTGTCCTGTGTAGAAAACCAGAGTAGGGATTACAATTCTAGTACTCTATTTTGGCAATAGGGCTAGCTAGAAGAATATTTAAATAACTTTTTTTTAATAGTTATCAAAAAAATTAGAAAGTTACAATTTCCCAGTCCAGTGCTCCTGAAGGCTAAATTTTCACATGTTTTCCCAATTCTGCAGCCAGTAATTAGCATTTGAATAGGTGTGGAAAAGGTGTGCAGTACCTCCCAGGAGATGAATGGGGAAAGAGGACTCCTCTGAACTTGACAGAATATGCAACGTAGGGATGTGAACATCCTTTTTAGGTCTCACCTGTGGCATGCCATGGTCTAGCGCATACGTCCTCGCTTGCTTGAGTTATTGCTTGCTACAGGGGCTTTGAGCCTGCCCATTGCTTACCATTTGTTGGCTTAGTTGTAACTCTTTTGTGCTGCCTGCTAATCTGCAAAAGAAACAGTTGATGGACGGAATGCTGGACAGTGCAAACATTCACCCCCAGTCACAAGGATCTAGGTTAAATCCATAATTCGTTTGCTCACCACACCGCCCAGCCATATGCAAATCAGTCTTGACCCTGTTCCTTGTGGGAACAGTCCTGCCCGAACTGCCAAGTCAGGTCCTCCCTGGACCGGAAACAAGCATTCTGGGACCGGTTTCAGGGCAGCTCCCTTCATCAGCCAGGCTAGCTTGAATCCAGTGGTGCAGTCAGCACAGGACCCACGTCTGGGCATACCCTTCCCACTGTAGGCAATTGTGTGTGTTTCACTTCCTTTTATGGCTTTTGTAGCATAGATCAACAACTTATTGTTTCGTCTTGATTAGTGTCATTCCACTATTTGCAGTGTGATTGAGGTACTATTTATTTTTCCTTTTTCCCTGTTGTCATCCTTCCCACCACCCTCCTGCTGACCAGGTTGTTTTTCCCTCGCACTCCACCCTGACTGAGCCAGTTCTGGGTACGTCATAGTGTTTATTTTTTTTTAGCTTCCCATTTCCTCCTACTGTCCCTCCGATTGTCAGTTCCTTTCACCCTTCCCTGTGTTGCACACCCACCTTCAGAAACAAACAAACTGCTATGACGCAGCCAGCGATGGCTGTGTCATAGTCCTTTAAAAAAAAAAAAAAAAACTTTTACCCATGCTGATGTACAGCATGGCTTTGTCTATGCTTAATTATGTTGCAGTTTCTTTTAGCAAACTGTTGTTCAATCATTGCCATTGTCTGATAATGTTCATCTCTCAACCAACGTAAAGCCAAACCGCAGCAGCCTGTCCCGAGCACTGGTTCCTAAGCAAACATTTACTATTTCACAATAACAGAGGGTCCGGTAGCCTTGCAACTCATAAATTTACCGTTCACTTCAGTTACTGAAAACGTGTTTATGGTGAATCAAGCTGATGTGATTCTATCCCCTGTTGTAGGTTAGGTGCTTGGTTGGATTTTTGTTTGTTACGGGCTCTTTAAACAATTTTATTGGTTCGCAGCATCAGATGTCATAAAATAATAGCAGACTTTGTAACTGGGTTCTTTAATTAAATGAATTAACATGCAGCATGTGTCTTTAAACGTGAACTTAAGCAGGGACTTAAATTCACGTCCTACAGGTCTGTGTTGCATTCAGTTGCTAAAATACACATGATACATAGTGTTGTCTTAGTTTTAATGTTTTAGACTACTCGTTCGAGGTAAGTGTTACCAATTGCATCCTTCATTTACAAAGCTTACAGAGGCTGAGCATGTAAAATGCACAGGAAATGTGTTTTAATCAATGACTTGGGTATGTTTCCTTAAAAAAAACCTGTAGGATTTAAAATTGTTGCACTGGTCCATTGTTTTATGGAGGATTCATTTCCTCACCGATCGATTTGTAAAATATTTAGTCTGGCAATTATTGCAACACTAGTGCTATGAGCTTACTTATCTTCCATGTCTTCGGAGCAAATGAAAATGCACAGTTCTTCACATTAAGGATTATATGCTCATCTGAATCCAACCATTAAACAGTACTATGTTTTCATTTTTGCCAGCATTCTTCAGCTGCGTCCAAGTGAATGAAATAACTGAAAAAATAAAAAAAAGATTTGTAATGGGAGCATGCCTGGTATTTTTACAATTGGAAATGCCTTTCATCTTAAAGATCTTGCTTCCACTGCATCTGCTGTCATTTTAATATCACGGTTTGACTAGGGCACATCATTTTTACGTTTGCTTTTCTGTAGTTCATGCACAGTTCTAGCCTCGTCAAAATGATTTTTTTTTCTGACTTGCCGCATTACTTCACAGCGGTGCTACAGCACAACATGGCTAAAAGACATTGACAAAGTCAATAGCTCTCTTACAGGCGAGACCTATAGGCTTTGACAGTGCTTGTTTACACTGGTGTCAAATCCTACTTTAATGTCAAGTTCTCTTTGACAGGTCTTCTGGGATTTACATATAGCACTGCAGGCACACTTGAAAGGAAACTGAATGCAGAAGCAATTCTTGTGTATCCACTGGTTGCTGATTGACCAGGTTTGTCCCACTAGCCTGTTGTCTCCGGCTTTTTCCATATAACACAGGAGGTACACTTGAAAGGAAGGGAAACAGGATGCCAAAAGAATTCTTTTTCAATCCCTGCTTTGTCCTACCAGACGGTTGTCTCTGGGTTTATTGACCGTATAATTACTGCGCAAAACTGGATTTTAGTATTAAGAATGTAGGATTACCATAGTACACTTCCCCCACAAGCGCACACCCCCCCCTCAGCCCTTAGAGGCCAAGTTATAATTGGGCATTTTCAAGATGGTAAAGTCTTCAGCCCCAAGTATGTAGTGTTGGTACTGAGAGCTTTTATTCCAGTGGTTAGTGAGTGACCAGTAGTCATTCCCACCGACTAGCTTGTGCTAGGCATAAATGTGGAATCTCCAGACCCATAGTTTAGAACACTCCTGGACCTGAGGCAGAATAGGGTAGGACTGGACCTGATGTCTGTGGTGTGAGAGAATCCCTAAAGGACTGGACCTGCTCCCTTTCGTACCTAGGACAACGTGGACGCCAGCGGTCAAAAGGCCTGCCTCTGGTTGATGCTATAGGGGCACATCAAACTACAAAAAGGCTTTTCCTGCAACTGCCAAGCTGACCACTGGCAACTGGACCCGGACTGGGCATTACTGTTCGAGACTTACAGGGAGTGAAGTAGAGTCCACAGTTTCTCTTCTGATGTCCTCGGGGGATTAGAATCATACTCTTTCTGTAGATTGGTACTTAAAAGACTAAAGTGAGAAGGTTAAATCTTTGACCAGGATGAACCTGGTTGGTGTATCTGACCCATGGTCCATCATGATCAGCGTCCCATTGCAGCTGTAGTAGCATTGTGTTGATCCTCATAGATTATTTTGTTGGAGTTAAACTTAGTTTCCTGTCCCTGTTAACCTCAGATATCATGTCAATCTTCTAGGTCCTCCGATGGATCCTGTTTTGTGCTGAAAGGGATTGGACTATCAAGAGGATGAGCAATTATCATATGAGGACCTGGATTTGATAATTGCTAATGTTTAATAACAGAAGCAGTTTCCTTGCAAACCCACCCTAAAACCCTGTGCCATAAAATCGATATTCAGCCACAACCAAATAAATAAAACCAAATCAGCAGAGAAATGTTATCATATTTTAGTTTAAGGATAGAAGTATTCGCATACAGTCCTAATTTCAAATTAGATCAGTTTTTAATAAACATTTGCGTATGCTGTGAGATTCGATATCAAGAGATCTATCTTCCTCAGCCGAGGGAGACTATCCTAAAGAAACCAATCAGAAGGAAAATTAGTCGAATCTCATACTAACCCACTAGGAAAGTTCAGCAGTGACCAATTTCAGTCCATAGACAGATTTGTCTGCCTCTGTCTGTTCTGCAGCTTCAATGCCACAGCCTCTCCGTTATGAACCCTTCCAGCCAAAAAAGTTCCACTACGATAGCATACCAGCCGACAGCAAGTGTAGTATTTCGTCACAGTTTGCATTGTTCTGAAAGTCCCAAATCATCAGTCTCTGTACCGCAAGATGGGGTAAAAGGGAGACTCCCCTTAGTTAAAAATGTAGGCAATTGTACTCCATAGATTCCAGGTTTTGGCCTCTTTGCATCAGCAAATTTGTCAGACCACTTTGTCCCATTGGTCACTCTCAATAGGATGAGATGATGTAGTAAGTAAAAAAGTATACAAATCTGGGAGAATTAAGTAATCCATTTCTCGCAATTTCCTTAGAACCATAGCTTTGTCATATGATGGTTTGTTGCTTTTAGAAAGTAGGCGAATCCATGCTTTCATTTCTTGTCTTTCCATTCTCAAGCATTGCTCTAGGAAGTAATACTTTTGTTGCAAGTCAAGGAAGCTACAAACGTGAAAGAGACGATTGAGTGTTGGAAAATAAGTGGAAACTTCACAAAGTTCCCATAGGCTTCAGACTATTCAGTTCATAAGTTCATTCTAGAAAAGGAAGCAAAGTTTGAGGCCTTCATTAAATACAGCTTATGCACCATGATTTCAGGCTACAAACTGAATCTCACTTTACATAGAGCAGAGCATTAATTCTTCAATTAAGCATAATAATATCACTTCAAGTAATTCATGGAAGTATAAGGTACTCATAAAATTTTAATACCCACTATCATTTCACATATAATTTTGTAAATCTCTTTTGCGCGTTATATGTCAATACATCATACAGGATTTAAAGCACATCAGAAATGAACTTTTACAAAGTGCAAGTTATGACATAACCTCTTATAACACCTACTTTTCTTGTCATTATTAGTGCTCACATTACATCTTCTAATGTTATTATCCATTTTTCCTAACACATGAAGCAGCTTAGCATGATTTTCCTAACACATGAAGCAGCTTTGTTCTTACATAGAATACTCCCTGTGCTATTGTTCATTTGTCACGTTTATGTAAGCATATGAACACTTGTCCCTAAAAGGTTACATTTTCCGTGAACTATTAACTGATGTTATCAGAAATCTACTTCTAACAATCTGCATGATTTTACAATGCAGTACCTAACTCAGAACCTAATTTGTGTGTGGTTCTTGAAACCTGAAAACCTAACTAAGGCACCCTTGGTCATTGTCATATAAATTTGTCATAAACCATTTCTGTGTAAAGTTGTCTTAAATAAGTGAATGATGACCTCTCTGCTCCACCACCGCTAGGGCCAGGTCTACAGCGACCATTGACTATCATTGAAATTTTGTGGTTCTTTGGACTATTCCTACTTAAAACTTAAAAGATTCATATCTCCGGTTCCCCTTATTGGATCTTTGTCATATTTGTGTAATTTTACTCTATTTTGGAGTTTAGTGTGGGATTTTTATTGTTTTGCATTTGGACTTTATATCTGCTTTGGTACTTCATACATGCTTATTTTATCCACTTTAATAGTTAAGCAATTCAAGGAACAGGAATTCAAAAGAGCCTTTAATTTTCCTTAAAGTTCAATTTGTTGTAATCCATAATAATTAGATCTACATATAAAGACTTAATTCCACCCATCTTTGTCGAAAATAAATTTGTAACTTCTAAAGTACTCGAGAGGTCAGTCAAATATAATCTAACGTGTGTTCAGGCCAACACACATCCATGTTCAAGGCCATTTTCAATATTAATGTGACTGCATAGTTGCTCTCTTAACAATCTCAACTTGTGCCTAAGTAGCAGTATGAAGCCACTGTAAAATAGCTAGGAGCAGTGGGGAACTTTTCCAGGCATTGCGTTTTGACCAGAGTTTGCCAATCCACCTTATCAAAGGCTGTACGCAAGTCGACTAAAAATAGTCTTTTTTATAAACTGACTCCTGCACTATAGCCAACAATGCGTAGCAGTGGTTCACTGTTGATTGCCCTTCCCTATAGCCACCTGTGATCGGTAATAGATTGCTCACTTGCCCCCATTCCTCCAAATGTAATATTATTTTTGAGAATACTTCAGACAAGATATCTTTCCGACTTAAAAGTTGATAAAAGGAGGGGAGATCTACGGCTCCCCTCCAGGAGTGAGGAATCTCTCCTATTTCAGCAACCCATGTAAAAAGGTAGCTATTTCCTATGCCCACCTGTCAGTATTTAAATATAATGTATTTGCCGGTAGAAAATTTGGTCATGCGGCCTAAGGTTTTGTTAACAATTGTATTGCAAAAATAACCCCACTATGTTTTATCCTGCATAAAGAATGCAGAAGAAGTCTTCTAATTAGCTGGTCCATACAAGTTATTCAAGTGGCTCAGCCAGTCTTCCTCGGGAATCATACAGTTTAATGATGTAGGTTTGTTACAGTGCTATCATTTACCAAATACCAAAATGTCATCTTATCTCTCCGGATAATCACTTCATTCATTCATAACTTCTCCATTTTTTGGTGGTAAGATATCTTTTTATCCCTGATAAGCTTTTTATATACTTTCTTATGAGGGCTTTGAACAGGTTTGACATTTATGTTGTGTTTGTAAAGTTTATGGAGTCTACTTTATAGTACCTGACTTGATTGAACAAGCCATTTAGAGTAATTTTTTTCCACATTTCTTCTCCTTCCTTGGCATTCATTTTGGGAATTTTGTTTTCAGCTGACCGTCAACCCTTACAGTGGTTTCTTAGTACCATTCAGCTGGCCAGTACTACTACAACACTTGTCACATTTATCTTGGGAACTGAGATAGATGGACATTTTTTTGTTGATACACAATGTCTATTCTCACCAAACGTCTGCGTGGATAATCCCCCTGGAACGGGTTTGAATTTCCACTGTCCCTACTTTATACATCTGTGGACACAATTAGAGACTAGTGGTCACTCCCATCTATAGTAAACACGGAAAAACGACCTAAGCGGAAATAATCATGTATCGAAACATAAAAGTCATCAATCGAGCATTGCTGTTAACCGTTCTTAAACGTCTGAGCAGTGGGGGAGTCCAACTCACTCCTCCTTTTTGGATACACCAGGCCATTCCGCTCTAGGCGCTAAAATACTTCGTTTTTTTCCTTTGAGGAAAGGTACTTATAAGAAACTACCTTAGGAGTCTTTATGCTAAATTTTCTGTTGCTGTTATAATTTACTTTAATGGAATTTTTGGGCGCATTAGCTGCAGTAAATATTAATCAGGATGACAAAAATATCTTAAGAACATTTCTGCTGAGCAGTATGAACACTTGTCTCCATTTTCTCATCCAACTGGTGATATCAGCAGAAGGGAGCGCTTGCCTGGTTGTTGAAATAGTGGAAAATGATTTAAGAAATAGCTTACCCATGTCGGAAAACCTGGTGTAGTAAATTGTCGAGGCTGTGTTAGCAGCTTACCTGAAAAACCACTAACCTGACTAGAAGACAGCAGGGACGATGTTCGAAGAAAAGGTCCTTCTTCCCGATAGCGCGGCTTCCCCCAGAGAGAAAACAACTACTCTGGGAACTGGCGCCCCACCGGGAGAGAAGGGAGTGAAGAAACTGGTCTTGAAGACAGTGCGATGGAATCCTTCGACGAGCCTCTGATGTGCCGGGGCATCGGGGAAGGTCGCACCAACTAGAAGGGAGCACAGGCAGGCATCAGAGACAGTATACGTCCCCCGGCCTGCAATGCCTACTACCCTCTTTCGGGAGGACCCGAATCAGTTCCCCACGCAGCTTACCTCAAGGAGTGCGGGAAAGGATGTTGTAGTTCCTTGGACACCAATGTCCTCAAGGAAGTGAAATAGTTAAGTGATAGGAGTGACTGGTACGGGTGCGGGTCCAGTCGTGTCGTCCTCCACTTAAGTCTTTCCTAGCCGGTACGCTGTTCAATTCACAGCGTGCATCTAGGATTCCGAGTTTCCTCAAAACGAGTCAACGCTGTTATCGGCACAGCGTGAAATGTGCAGCTCTTACTGCCGGAGGGTTTGGAAAGCTGTACTACGCGTTTTCAAGCACGCGTATAAGGGCCTAAGTACCTAGTAACAAAGCGAACACGCTCTGTTCTCCTAAGGGAAGTTTGTCGGAGAGGAACCAAGGGTCTCGTGCTCCCGAGGAGCCCTACCTGTTCCTATCGAGATGTCGTCAAGTGTGAAGCAAGCGCCCGACCTCCGGCGGGGAAACACCTTCCGCCCGGCGCTATCCTGGACTGAACAAATTCTCTGGAAGCAGCTTGATCTCAGGGTGAATCTGGAACGTAGCTTTCACGCCCGACCTCCGGCGGGGAAGCACCGTCCGCCTGGCGTGCTGGAACGAATTAGGATTGTCAAGCCCCGCTTCCTGGACTGGGCGGGGCTTAAATAGCTGCCCAATCAGCAAACGCGCAGTTTCCCAAGCCGCGAGCTCGCGAAACGGGGCGCTGTGGGAAATGTAGTTTTGTAACCGGTTGTCCGACAGCCGCGAGAAATACAGGCCATGACAGTACCCCCTCTGGAGGACCGCCGTCTCGGTGGTTGTCCTGGTTTTCCTGGATGAGTGGCATGGAAGTGCCTCAGTAATCGAGGGCAATTTAGGTTGTCTAAGGGTTCCCATGTTCGGTCCTCCACCCCGTATCCTTTCCAGTCTACCAGATATTGCACCCTACCCCTCACTATTCGGGAATCCAGGAGTTCTTTGACTTCATACTCCTCTTGTCCGTCTATTTCTACTGGTGGAGGGAGCGCTGGTAGTCTCATATCCTGGGGACAGGGTTTTAGTAGGGACACATGGAACACCGGGTGGATTTTCCAGGCCTGGGGAAGAGACAATTTCATGGCTACTGGATTCACTAACCGTTCTATGCAGTATGGGCCGATGTATTTAGGGCCCAGTTTACCCATCCCTTTTAGCCGCAAGTATTTAGTGGCCAACCATACCTTATCTCCTACCTGATAGCTAGGTTCCTGACTTCTCTTTTTATCAGCGTAGTGTTTATATGTGGTTTGTGTGTTTTGTAGCTGCTTTCTTGCTTCTTTAAGCACTGTTCGGAGGTGGTCGTGGTGTTCTTGTATCGTGGGGTGCTGGGATTCTGCGGGCCATTCAAATGGAAGCATGTACGGGTGAAACCCGTATAAACAGAAAAATGGGGAACAACCTAGAGTGGCATGGTCAGCATTATTATAAGAGAACTCGGCTAGCCATATTAAAGGAACCCAGTCCATAGTATTCTGTAGTGAAAAGCAGCGGAGATATTGTTCAAGTGTTTGGTTAAGACGTTCCGTCTTCCCGTCGGTTTGGGGATGATAACTGGTTGACAGTCTTGCGTCCACTCCCATGGTTGTACATAGCGATTTCCAAAACCGAGAAGTAAATTGGGAGCCTCTGTCGGTGATAAGAACCCTGGGTAGTCCATGGGCCTTCACTACGTGTTGGAGGAAGGCCACTGCTAGTTCTGCTGACGTAGGTAATCGCTTCAAGGGGATGAAGTGTCCCATTTTGGTGAGATGATCCACCACCACCAAGATGGTAGTAAAGCCGTCACATGGGGGCATTTCTACAATGAAGTCCATTGATACTGTGTGCCACGGGAGTGCGGGTATCGGAATGGGGCGAAGTAGCCCCGTAGGCCGTGCATGGCTGGTTTTGCTCTGGGCACACACAAAGCAATTTTGGATATACTCCTTGGTGTCGTTCTTCATCGTGGGCCACCAAAAGGAACGTTCTAAGGATGCGATGGTCTTGTGTTCTCCCAGGTGTCCTCCTAAGGTTGTGTCATGCGCCCAAGAGATGGCTTGTTGCTGCTGAGGTTTGTCTGGAAGGTATAACCTTCGGTTGTGATAGAGAAATTCCTTTTCTGAGGAACGAATGTCGGGATCGTCGTCAATCCACTGTTGCGGGTCTATTTGTTTGAGTGTCTCTCGTAGGTCCTCCAAAAAGGAGTCCGAAAAGGTTGTTGCTAGGGTTTTGGGATGAAATGCTTCCATCGGCAGAATGGGTGGTCCCTCCGGGGTTCCTTCTGGCTTGTTTTCTGTTGGGAAGGGAATGCGTGACAGTGCATCAGCTTTCCCATTTCGTGTTCCGGGTTTGTATCTAATCATAAAGTCGTAGTCTGAGAAGAATAAGGACCATCGGAGTTGTCTGGGCGTGAGGGCCTTTGCTGACTTTAGGAATAGTAGGTTTCTGTGATCTGTGTAGATCTCAACTGTATGTCTGGCTCCCTGGAGGTAGTGTCGCCATTCTTCACAGGCTCTTTTTATGGCGAGGAGTTCCTTGTCTGTTATGGAATAGTTTATTTCGCAAGGTGTAAGTTTTTTGGAGTAATATGCTACCGGATGTATTTGTCCTGTTTCTGGGTGTCTTTGGGAGAGGATACCTCCCAACGCAAATTGAGATGCATCGGTCTCTACGATGTACGGTAGACTGGGATCCGGGTGTCGAAGTATGGGAGCTTGAGTGAATCGATTCTTCAGCTCTTGAAATGCTTGTTCTGCTTCTTTATCCCATATGAAGGGGGTGTTTTTGCGGAGGAGGCGTGTGATGGGGTGGATAACCTTGGAGAAATTCTTAATGAACCGCCTATAATAATTGGCGAAGCCAAGAAAGCTTTGAATTGCCTTGATATTCTTGGGAGCTTTCCAAAGAACGATGGCCTCCACCTTTCCCGCATCCATCTGAAATCCTTGGGCGTTGATGACATATCCCAGGAATGATATTTCGTTCACGTGAAAAAGGCACTTTTCCAGTTTGGCGTACAATGAATGTTGCCTGAGTCTGTCCAATACTACCTTGACATGCTCCACGTGTTCTTGTAGGTTTGTAGAATAGATGAGAATGTCATCGATATAGACTATGCAGATGGTGTCTAACAACCCCCGCAGTACGTCGTCCATGAAGTATTGGAAGGCTGCGGGGGCATTGCATAGCCCAAACGGCATTACCTGGTACTCGTATAGTCCAAATTTTGTCCTGAAGGCTGTCTTCCACTCATCCCCTGTGCGGACCCTTACCAGGTGGTAAGCTCCTCGAAGATCCAATTTCGTAAACACACGAGCTCCTTTTAATTGGTCCAAGAGAACAGGTATGAGGGGTAATGGATATCGATTTTTTATCGTAATACTGTTGATTGCCCTATAATCGATACAGGTTCTCAATTCGTCACAGTCCTTCTTGGATATAAAAAAAAGGGGGGAAGAAGCAGGGGATGAGGAGTGCCTGATAAATCCGGAGGCAAGGTTTTTGTCTAGGTAATTCTTCTGGTACCGCGTTTCTGGCTCAGTGAGGGCGTACACCCTACTACAGGGTATGTTGGCTCCTGCTTGGAGGTCAATACGACAATCGTACGACCTATGGGGGGCAGTCGCGTGGCTTTCTCTTTGTCAAAGACATGGCTATACTCTTGGTATTCTTCTGGTAGTGTGGTACTGCAGCAGAAGGTGTCTTCACATCCCTCCGCCAACAACCCCGCCACAGGACGGGTCTCTCTCTCCGTGAGGTCCGGTTCTGTCAGACAGTGTGCTTGGCAATACTCCGAAGTAAGGGATACGGACCTTTCCGACCATCGGATAACGGGGTCATGCAGGGTGAGCCATGGCATTCCCAAGATGAGGCGGAAGTGGGGAGCATCAATAAGGTCGAACTGTATGCTTTCATGGTGATTCCTTCCCACCCTCATCTGGAGGGGAACGGAATGGTATTGCACCGGCCCTGAGGTAAGGGGTGTCCCATCCACCGCTTTTACCACCTCAGGGACTTTCTTCCGTATTGTATGTACTCCTATGGCTTGGGCATAGGTCTGGTCGATGAAATTCCCTGTGGCTCCAGAATCCAAGAAGGCTGCCACTTCCACGGTGGTGGTGGGTCCGGTCCATAAGGTGATACATACATTCAGATGTGCTACAGACGGCTGGATAGTGTTAGCAAGAGAGGCCGAGACCTTTTCTGTCTCTGGACCCAAGGGAGAGGTCTCCTTCAGTCTTGGGTCTTCCAGTTTTCCGTCGGTGGAAGAAGAGCCGCTGCTTGTTTAGGAGAAGGGTTTGGCCTTTCAGATGCGTTGGCTCGTGCCCGGCACTCGCGGATAAAATGCCCGCTCTTTCCGCAATATAAGCAGAGCTTTTGTTGCCGGCGTTTCTCCTTCTCTTCTAAGGTTAAGGGCCCTCGAAGCCCCCCTATTTGCATCGGTTCTGTCCCTTCGTTTGCTTTTGGGGGTAGGTCCGTGGAGGCCTTGGTACGCAGCGGCGGAAAACGAATCTCGGTTCTTCCTTTTTCTCCTTTTCGTTCTTGTACACGATGGTCTAACTGTACCGTCAGCTCGATCAGTTCCTCACAGGTATTCGGCAGCTGGACAACCTGGGACAGGACATCTTTTAATTCGCCCCTTAAGCCTTGAAAGAATAACGTCGTCCTTTTCTCTGGGGGCCAATCGGTTTCTACCACGAGGCGATTAAATGTGGTGATATAGGTGAGCAAATCCTGTGAACCCTGTCGCAGGGTGAGGAGTTCTTTATCAAGTGTCATCATGTGTGATTTGCGGTCAAATAATTTCCTCATTTCCTTGCAAAAGTCCTGGAAATTATGGAGCACTGGATCGTTGCGTTCCATTAATGGAATGGTCCAACTGGCGGCACTTCCTCCCATGTACGACATCATAAAGGAGGTTTTCGCCTCCTCGTCCTGGAATAGTGCTGGTTTGCATAAGAAGTGAAGTCTACTCTGGTTTAAAAAGATTTCAAATCTTTTCGGATCCCAGAAGAATCGCTCAGGAGGAGCAAGGGGAATGCTTTGAGTCTGTACGACATGCACTGTGGGAGCTGTGCCATCATGGGTGGCAGGTGCGGTCGGCATTGTAAAGGGTCCAGGACCCTGTGCCCCACCCCCTAATGCTGGTGACGTGGTGGTTTGGGGGGGGGGGGGAAGAGTCCAATCCTTGATATACGACCTTTTCCCTTTCTCCTGTCGGGAAATGCCTGCCACTTCCCTGCGCAACGTTCCCAGTTCCTTTTTTAGTTCTTGGCTTTCTAGGCGGGAAGTATGTACCTCTTGCTGGAGGGTTGCGAGGGTCTCCAGTAAGGAATGTAGGACTATATTAGTATCCATCGCCCGGGCTATCTAAGCTACTTGGGCTTGACAATCTGTCGAGGCTGTGTTAGCAGCTTACCTGAAAAACCACTAACCTGACTAGAAGACAGCAGGGACGATGTTCGAAGAAAAGGTCCTTCTTCCCGATAGCGTGGCTTCCCCCAGAGAGAAAACAACTACTCTGGGAGCTGGCGCCCCACCGGGAGAGAAGGGAGTGAAGAAACTGGTCTTGAAGACAGTGCGATGGAATCCTTCGACGAGCCTCTGATGTGCCGGGGCATCGGGGAAGGTCGCACCAACTAGAAGGGAGCACAGGCAGGCATCAGAGACAGTATACGTCCCCCGGCCTGCAATGCCTACTACCATCTTTCGGGAGGACCCCAATCAGTTCCCCACGCAGCTTACCTCAAGGAGTGGGGGAAAGGATGTTGTAGTTCCTTGGACACCAATGTCCTCAAGGAAGTGAAATAGTTAAGTGATAGGAGTGACGGGTACGGGTGCGGGTCCAGTCGTGTCGTCCTCCACTTAAGTCTTTCCTAGCCGGTACGCTGTTCAATTCACAGCGTGCATCTAGGATTCCGAGTTTCCTCAAAACGAGTCAACGCTGTTATCGGCACAGCGTGAAATGTGCAGCTCTTACTGCCGGAGGGTTTGGAAAGCTGTACTACGCGTTTTCAAGCACGCGTATAAGGGCCTAAGTACCTAGTAACAAAGCGAACACGCTCTGTTCTCCTAAGGGAAGTTTGTCGGAGAGGAACCAAGGGTCTCGTGCTCCCGAGGAGCCCTACCTGTTCCTATCGAGATGTCGTCAAGTGTGAAGCAAGCGCCCGACCTCCGGCGGGGAAACACCTTCCGCCCGGCGCTATCCTGGACTGAACGAATTCTCTGGAAGCAGCTTGATCTCAGGGTGAATCTGGAACGTAGCTGTCACGCCCGACCTCCGGCGGGGAAGCACCGTCCGCCTGGCGTGCTGGAACGAATTAGGATTGTCAAGCCCCGCTTCCTGGACTGGGCGGGGCTTAAATAGCTGCCCAATCAGCAAACGCGCGGTTTCCCAAGCCGCGAGCTCGCGAAACGGGGCGCTGTGGGAAATGTAGTTTTGTAACCGGTTGTCCGACAGCCGCGAGAAATGCAGGCCATGACAAATATCCCCTTCAGATCGTACCTGTCACCCAACATCTTGCATAATATAGGTTGAATGCACCCTCTAGGTTCAATGCTAATGAGATGTTAAACAAGCATTGGCATGGCCAGTAGGGCTCGCCTTTGGGACCTTATAAGTGTTTAGCAGTTACATAACTAAATACTTATAAGGTCCCAAAAGCGAGACCTATTGGCTATGCCATGCGGCCACGAAAGTATAAGTAATCGCGGTAAAGCGCGGCGCCCGCGCACTGTAGCTCTAGGCTGGCCTGGTAGCACTTTTTGGAGCCCTCTCAATAAGTCTCGCCAGACAAGCGCATGCGCTTGGTCAGGCGAGACCTAAAAATCACTATAGTGTTTCTTATCCATATCAAAAGAACCAGCATAAAAGTGTTGGTAAAAGAGTAGCAAATAAAAATTACCCCTCTCAAATACTAAGAATCATCAGGAGAGTTAAAAACCACAAAAGCTGCAGTAAAGGAGAAATCTTTAGGTAATAAAATCAGTCTCTCTGGAGAAGTCCCTATACAACAAGAGAAGTGAAATATCAGTGGAAGCATTGCATTTCCCAACTATTTAAAAAAAAAAAAGACAATAAGAGTGAAAGTGCCAATACAAATGGAAACATTGCCAGTACGTCTATGTCCCAAGATGTCTCAACAGCAGTGGAAGATAAAGGGATGTTTCTTTGTTTTGATATCCGTAGAAAGGGTTACAAAATGTCTAAGCTCTGCCTTTTAAACGGGTGCAAACTCCTCTTTCTTTTAAAACAAATACTTCAACTAGCGGGCACTGAATAGCAGGATCTAGAGTATGTTGGATTTTAAACAATTAATGGTTAAAAAGGTAACTATTGTGTTTCGTCTCTTCTTTAAGTATATGATTTCAAAAAGTACTGAGGAGCTAATTATAGTAGGCCTTGAAATTATTTCAGCAGAGACCATAATCCATCAGTCTGGCTATTATCCCAATCCTCCCCGTTTATTGGAACCCACTCAGGTTTGACCCCTTCCTAGGTTCAATGATCATGGCTGATAAGACCCCTAACTGAACGTGCAGGTGACTGAATAGACTGTCATGTTCAATAAATTCTAGAATGGGAAATCTGACAATAGTGTTAACAGATGAGAACATATTTAAGCATAGGGCAAGTCCATTTTATGTACCTTGTGATCGAGTTGATATATTGTTGCAACAATACTCGGATTGGTTGCAGCGTTCACCATACAATGATGTTGAATAATGTACTGGAAACCCTCACAGCACAAATCTTGTTAGCCGACATAGTCATAGTTCTATTCATTTAGAACAATCACCCAAATAAATAAGCATTGGCAAAGCCAATAGCTCTTGCCTATAAGAGCTATTGGGTTAGGCAATATTTTGTAGCCATGCTGTACTGCACATGGTTTACAGTGTGGCCTTTTTTTAAAAGTGCATTATCACCAGGAGCATCATAGTACTTGCACAGCAGCCATAACACATGCACAATAAACCCCTGGCACCTGTGGCCCCCAAGCTCCCCGATGCAGTGTCTAAAGTTCTAAACGACTATGATCTAGGCATTCTCAGCAACCTCACAAATATCCTGACCATAATGTTTAATTTCAGCATCCAGTTGTAGCTCAGCCATGTGCATGTGCTCTAGAAACAATGCCCGGTAATCTGCCCACCTCTGCCAGATCTTAGGATGTTTTTAGGGATAACTCCTCGCCTGAAATATCGCAACCTCCGGTACCATGCAACAGTCCATCCTCCGTTTCCAAACTCTTAGATGCGATAGTTCAGCAGCCTTCCATTGTTGTGCAATGTTTCTTTTGGCCAGAATATGGCAGAGGAATAATAAATGCTTATACCTGTTGCTGCCTATGCCCTCAGTACTATGCAAAAGGAGCAATGTCGGGGCAAAGGGGATGTCCCATGCAACTACCTTAGCCAAGCAGGACACAACCCCTCACCAGAAGCGGGCCTGAACCCTACAACCCCACATGTGCAAATGTGCACCCTCCTCAGTCTCACACCGCAAGCACAAAGGGGAGCCTATGAGAACCATGCGCCACAACCTGCACCTTGTATAGTACGCTCTATGGAGGTAGTTGAACTGGCTTAACTGTGTAAAAGGGAAGATATCGCTGCCCCATGAGGGGGTTTCCAAGGCTTCTACCCAATCATCGTCCTCTATATCGCCTAAATCCATGTGCCATGCAGCCTGGAGGGCAGATAATGTAGCGTAGCTGTTTGCGATCTGGATCTAGTATATATTGGAGGTCTTGTGGCTACCTAGGTCGCCCTTTAAGAGCTTGCCTTTGAGTGGATTAAAGTCTGGAAGGACCATGAGAGCACAAATGTATTGATAGAGCATGACGCAGCTACAAATATTTATAAAATTGACTGGGGCATTGAGAATTCTGACAGGAGCTCCTGGAATGACTTAAGTATGAGGCCCTGCATAACATAGCCAATGTGGATATGCCTATGTGATCCCACTCCTGAAAGCCCCTCAACCCTGCTACCTGCAGAGTGAGAGCCCTACCACAACAGCGTCTCTTGCGTCAAGCTCCCCCCCCCCGAGCCAATCTTGCGAAGGGATTGCCTCCACACCTGTATCACAACTCTGGCTGCGGGGGGAAGGGCATCACCCACCTCTTCACGATGTAAGCCGGATCGTCACGTGAACAATACCACCAATCGTTTAAAACCTGTAGGTGAGAAGCGGCACAGTATGATTTGATACCTGCCGCGGCAGCACCCCCACAGTATGAGGACTGGAAACTGGTTACGGGGGGGCCACAGTGGAGGTTCTCTAGCCTTTTGGCTTCTATTATTGGACTTAATAAAAAATGTATAAAGTCAAAATAGCACAATTTTTAGCGAATGATAGAGAAGCATCATAGATACTCAGGCAGTGTTATGTTGCGTTTTCTTTTTGACAGTGTTTGGACAGATGTATTTTCTGTCACTTTGAGAAGCTGTGCCAGTCTTCCCAGTGGCTGCTTCTTATTTGATTGCTATTTTTGTTAATCTTGTGTTTGTTCCACCGATGGAGCCCTGCCTCTTTACCCAACTCTTTGATTTGCTGGTTTCCCTGCTTACTCTATTCACTTTTAGGAAACGTCTTTTCATGCTACACTTTGTGAGAAAGTGCCATCTTTCTTGCATGGTATGCCCCCACTTTTTGCTGAATGTACTTTGACTGAGTGTGCCCTGGACGCCTGCCAATCAGGTGCCTAGGGCCTATGTTCCTTCCCTAAAACCCAAATTGGCAAACCCTGGCCACATGTCAGCCCCTGGTAAATGGTACCCTAGGTTCCCAGGGCCTTGTGACCAGGAAAGGCCTCTAAGGGCTGCAGCACTTAATGTGCCACCCTTAGAGGCCCTGTACCCTAACACAAACACACTGCCCTTGCAGGCTGAGTGTCTGGGTACAAGACAAAACAAAGAGTCGACATGGCACACATCCCTGTGTGCCATGCCCACAACCTACACTGCCCTGGCATACATCAGCCACCCCTCTAGCTGGGTGCCCTATGCCAGTGGTGTGGTCACAGGAGCATGAGCCCTGTGCCCCTACAGTACCCAGGTCCATTCCTGGGCACTGTAAGTACAGTTGTGCCATTTAAGAGTATATGGTGCTGGGAGCTTGTCAAACACGAACACTGAAGACTGAGAAGTTTGGTATCAAAATTCTCAGCACATTAAACCCGCACTGATGCCGGTGTGGGATATAATGTACAAAGCACTACAGAGGGCATCTTAGAGATGCCCCCTGAAACCTAACCTACAATCCACGTCTTGTCTGAGAGGCTGCCTAGGCTGCCACACAGCAGACATGTTGCTGGACCCCTGGGTGGAGAGCCCCGCTCTCCTGGGCCTGCAACAATGCACATCCTGGGCGAGGTGCTAGGTCTCCTCCCCAGGATGGGCAGGGGGAAGCTTCAAAGGCATGTCGCCTTTGTGAGCTTCTCTAGGCCACTTGCTGTACTCAGCAGCTGGCCCCCACCGGTTCTGACCCCCACTCTGGCGGGAAGACTGGCCGGAAACTCCTCAGGTAGGTGAGGTGAAGCACATCTCCGGGCCCTCGCCATCTTGAAGATGGGGAGCCCTACCCAATCAGGACTAGGCCACTGCCCCCCTCCCACAGGTGAGTGGCAGGATAGGGGGTGTACCCACCTCAGGACAGGGACCCAGTGGTCCCTGCCCTTTACCTACCTGTAACGCCCCTACATTTAGTATTTAGGGGCCCCCTGAACCTTCCTTCCTCAGATTCTAAAACAGCAAAGAAGATCAAGAAGAAAGAAGACCTGCTGTGCAGCTGCTAAGAAGAGGAAGACACCAACTGCTTTGGCCCCAGCCCTACCGGCCTGTTGACCCTCGAACCTGCTCCTGCTAAATCACGGCACCTCCTGTGGCCAGCAACCTCACAAACCCCGGAGGACCTGGCTACCTTGGGACTCTGAGCACCTGGGACTCCCAAGAGCAGTGGCTCTGCTCAAAGCAAGTATCTAACCCCTGGCATCAACCCGGAACCGCGAACCCTGCACACTCTGCACCCGCCAAGCCTGGCCTGTGCTGGAGTGGACAGAGACCCCGAGGACGTCCCCCCGGCGACTGTGACCCCGAATCCGGCATCCAAGGACCCACCTTGACGCTCCTAACGATGTCTGCAGCCTCAGAACCAGGGACCCCCCCCCCCCAACCGCGATCAACAGAAGGTAAGATTTCCCGACACCAAAAGGCACCCCTGCACCCGCAGCCCTGCGGCCCCCTGTGCCCGACTCCTGGGTACCTACCTATTCCTACTACCCAACTTACTTCTCGAAGTGGTGGTGGCACCTGGAGAATCTTCGTCCCCGAGCTTGCAGCCTTTATTCGTCCCTGAGCTTTTCCATAGCAATCCATTGAGCGCCTGAAGGCTCAAAAGCACCCTGCACCCAGCCGCCCGAGTGGCCCTGGCAGTGCAACTTCTACTCCTACCTACTTCCCCATTTGCCCTGAGCAAGTGAGCAGGAGTCCAGCTCCCACAGCCGCGTGGCCTGCTAGTCAGCAGCCACCAACCAAGGGCCCCCTGCCTTCCATAGGATAACATTGGGCCTATCTCACTCTGCACCCGGCTGCCCCTGTGCCGCTGAGGGTGTAACAACTGTACTTACCTGACCCTGGGAGACCCCTGAGTCTATGCTCAGAACCTTAACTCTGCCAGTCGAGTACTTACCCAAAAGCTGATAACTCACTTTTCTTCCATTGGGTAACATTGACTGCTTTCTCTTGAAATTTCTTCTAAGTGTGGAGTTTCTAAACTTTAAAATATGCACCTAAAATCAACCGAGTAACGAAAATGGAAATACTCACCTGTTATTAGGAGAGATCCCAGTGCTGGATCTTGGTGCCCAGCACTGACCCTGAAAAGTACTTACGACCGTACTTACCACTAACTCAATTTTCTCCCATAGGAAACCATTGACTGTTTTTCGGTGAAATTTCTTCTAAGTGTAGATTTTTGCAGACTACAAATATTCTTTAAAAATTGCACCAACTGTGAAAACGTAATTACTTACCTGTTTTAGATGGATGCCCCAGTACTGCGCCTAGGAGCCCAGCACTGGATTACAAAAGTAACGAGAGCATACTTTACCCGTAACTTGAATTTTCTTCCATCGGAAACCATTGACTGTTTTTCTGTGAAATTTCTTCTAAGTGTCGATTTTGCAAACTTATAAATATCCCTTAAAAATCGCCTGTGTAACTTAAACGCAGTTTCTCAACTGCTTACAGGTGGTACCCTGGTGCTGGATCTAGGATCCAACACTGACCTAGAAAAAGTAACGATAACCCCACTTACCTGCTAAGTGAATTTCCTCCCATAGGATAGCATTGGTAATTTGATTAGAAAACGTTTTTAAGTGTCAACTTTTAAAATAGCAAAATATTGCTTAAAAATCACAACAGTAACTAAAACGAATCTACTCACTTGTTTCCAAGAACTGTCCCAGGACTGAATCTAGGATCCAGTCCTGGAGTTAAAAAAGTAATCCTGAAAGTAATCAATTGCACATAACTTAAAATTCCCATTGAGCTCAATGTTTTATTGTGTTTGAAATTGTGTTGCCTATTGCAACAAACTAACTATTACCTGCAAAAGTCAATTGCCTATTGCAAAGTATTTAACTAAAGCATCTCATTCTGAGAAAGTATATTTTGATACCTATTGTTGGTTCTAAAATAAAAAGACCATATATTCTTTTTATACAAACCATTGGCATTGAGTTCAGTTCTTGAGTGTGTGAGACCATTTGCTGACTGAGTGTGTACAACAAATGTTTTACACTGTCCTCTGATACTGCCCTACTTTTCGACCAAGCTACCATTTTAGAGAGTAAGGTTATATCTAACTTTAACCCCTGCCACACCTCTGGGGAATGTGGACTCTGTACACACTGTACCTATTTGGGAACAGTATATACAGAGAGCCACTTTCTTACACACTTTAAACCAATGTTTTTGCACTACTTTATTTTTTAATTTGACGATCCATCTTGGATGAATAAATAAAAAAGACACAATGTGGGACGGGCCACATCATACTGCTTTCATCTGTAGTGAACCGCAAGGCCACCGCCTCCAACTCGGGTGACCTGCATGCTAGATGTGGTGACCATGCTGGAATTTTAAAACAATGCAACGCTATTTACCACAAGGCATCAACCCTTTGGTATATTTAATTAATTTGTTATTGCATTCGTATGCCTTTCCTGTTTAGATGGCAGAATGTTTTGTGTTTTTTTACTTCATTCTATTCGTGTATCTTCCACTTGGTGTTTAGTTTGTGCGTGTGTGTTAATGTAATTGTGTAAGTGAATGGATTCAAAAATCAGTCAGCAGGTGACTGGATGGATGCTTGAGTGCATTGTTAAAGTTGCATGTATGACGACTTATTGCGTGCTTATACTCCTCGTTGACTGAAGAGGCCCTTTCATTTAAAAGCCAGACCTATTGGCATTGCCAATTCTAGTTTCTCTGTAGGTCTTACCCCTTTTAACAAGAGCCCTTGAGCGCAAACCTTACCTGTACTGAAAGTACACCCAGAGTATTTATTCAACTATTAGTAAGGGTGGCCAAGGCCGTGTACGTGGATGCAGAACTGAAGTTGATATTTTTCCTGTAGTCGTGTCGTATCCCAGTTGGACATGATAACCTATGTGTTCGAGGCATATGAGCTGCAGATTGTACACTTAGCATAGGTCGCCATCTGGTGTTGGGCCCGGATGTTTGCAGTTTGTTTTTCTTCTTGGACAGTCTTTGGAAGTCACGAGTTTGGTGACTCCTCCTTCGGTCCGTACTGCGCATGGGCTTCGGCTCCATCCTCAGATTGTTTTTTTCCGCCATCGGGCTCGGATGTGATACTTCGTGCTCCGGCTTCGAACTTCTACGGTTCCAGCCTCGACGGAAAATCCTCGATTCTTCGAGTTCCTTCATCATCTTCATCTCTCGAAGCGGCACTTTCTCCATCCCGTACATCGACACCGGCCTTCGGGCCCTCCGCGACTCCGGTCCCGGCCGATGGAAAGGACTCCGTTCAAAAAGTGCCCAAAATGTGGGTCTAAATTTCCCCACACCGACCTCCATCAGGTGTGTAACCTTTGCCTCTCTCCGGAGCACGAGGCCAGAGACTGCCCCGCCTGCAAGTCTTTTCGATCGAAGAAGACCATCCGAGATCGAAGAGCTCGACGCACCATGGCGCACTCATCCTCTGCAGCTCCACCGGACATCTTCGGAGACGACGCCGAAGCTTCGGGGCAAACACACACCGAGCAGGAGGAAGACGTCGTCAGCGCTTCCGAGGCCGACGACTCCGACGTGGAGGACATTACACCAGCGCAGCGGGCCGTGAGTACTATGCCCCCTCACACCCCCACGCCGAAAACCAAAGAGACTCGGGTTACTCCCTCGCCTGCCGGCCTGGGCAAAACCAAAACCAAAACTTCGATCACCCCACCTTCGGGCCCGGTGTCGAAGCTCCCAAAGTCTCATGGCAGCTCGGGATCGAGCCAGCCGACACCCGGTGCCGAAAAACAGCATCCGGCACCGAAGACTGCAAAATCCAGCTCGACTCGGCGCCGAAACATCATTCGACGCCGAAACACCCGGAGACCTCAAAAAAGCATGGCGCACACAGACCATCGAAACCCCCGGTTCCGAAATCACCGGTGCCGACAGACGACTCGACACCATTGGCTCTGTTTACACCAGACCCTTTACAAAAGACTTTGTCCAAAGATCCAAAGACTGGGCTTTTGACTTTAACTACCAAGAAAAGACGCCTTGATGCTCCGGCTCCTCCTCCTCCACCCAAAAGGAAGGACTCTGCTACTTCTCCCCTCAGAGTGCCCTCCCCACCACCGCCTCCCCTACCCCCTCCACCTCCACCTCACAGGTCTCCGCCACCTGTACCTCACTACGATCCGACCCCATCCCCAGATCCGGATGATGGGGATCCGGACAATTACCCGGCGGACGCCCCAATGGATCCCACTCCACCAGGGACCCCAGATCCATGGGAGGATTACAATAACCCTGATATACCCAATGTACCTCAGGACGACCTATACCCATCAAGACCGTCTCCTCCAGAGGACTCCTTAGGGTTTCACCATTTAGTGCAGAGAGCAGCACACTACCATGGGGTGGACATGCACAGTGAACCAGTAGAAGAAGACTTCCTACTGGATACATTTGATATACAAGACAAATCCACTTCCATTTTACCCATGCTTAAGGGTGTCACCAAGCACGCTACAGAGGTGTTCAAAGACCCTGTCAGAGCCAGAGTACTGAACCCTAGAATAGAGAAGAAGTATAAGGCGGCACCCACAGACCCTGCTTACATCAAGGGCCCTGCTCCCCTAGATTCCCTAGTTGTCTCCACAGCTAGAAAGCGGGCTAACTCCCAATCCTCAGGAGATGCCCCACCGCCAGACAAAGAATCTAAACTTCTGGACGCGTCTGGTAAACGCACCGCCTCCCAAGCTGCAAACATGTGGCGCATTGCAAACACACAAGCACTGCTTGCGCGATATGATAGAGCACACTATGACGAACTAGAGGCTCTTATGCAGCACCTTCCAGAAAAATACAAGCACAAGGCTCATGACCTGATACAGGAGGGTAAACTAATTACAAACACCTCCATCAAGTGTGCCCTCGATGCAGCCGACACTGCTTCTAGGGCCATAAATACCAGTGTCCTGCTTCGTCGCCACGCCTGGCTCAGGATCTCAGGGTTCAAGCCTGAAGTCCAGGCATCCATACTCAATCACCCCTTTGACCAGGAAACACTCTTTGGGCCAAAGGTAGACGAAGCGCTCGAAAAGATGAAGAAAGACACAGACACAGCAAAGTCTATGGGGGCACTCCAAACACAAGCCTCCAAACGTTCCTTTCGACGCTCGTCCTTTCGTGGCACAGGCAGAGGCTCCTCCACCGATAACGCCTCTACCTCCTACAAGTCCCCTCCTCAAAATACCTTTTCAAAGGGCAATCAGAGAGGTGGTTACAGGGGTAACAACAATAAGGGCAGGGGCAAAACCAACAACACCCGTTCTGCCACCCCCCCCGCACAATGACTCCCCTCCGCTTCCCCCAGACCATTCCACTCCGGTCGGGGGCAGACTACAAAACTTTATCCCCGTATGGGAGTCCATAACATCGGACAAATGGGTGACCCAAATCATTCGGTCAGGGTACTGTCTCGAACTAACATCTACCCCACCCAATATCCCACCAAGGCACCGTCCAATGTCTCAAGAACATTCCACACTGCTCAAACAAAAGGTACTCTCACTCCTCCAAAAACACGCTATAGAGCAGGTCCCCGTCAATCAACAAAATCTAGGGGTCTACTCCCTATATTTCTTAATACCAAAGAAAGACGGGACCCTCAGACCCATTCTCGACCTCCGGCCTCTAAATGCCTACATACATTCAGACCATTTTCACATGGTCACCCTACAGCAAGTCCTCCCACTCCCCTGCCAGGGAGACTTTCTCACAACCTTGGATCTGAAAGACGCATACTTTCACATTCCAATACACCCCTCTCACAGGAAATACCTCAGGTTCGTGGTGGACGGACAACATTACCAATTCACGGTTCTCCCCTTCAGGGTCACCACCGCACCACGGGTGTTTACCAAATGCCTAGCAGTAGTAGCAGCACACCTCAGACGTCAACACATTCACGTCTTCCCTTACCTGGACGACTGGCTGATAAAAGCCGCGTCCTACGACCAATGTGTGCAACATACAAACAGCACCATCCAACTGCTCCACCAGCTAGGCTTCACGGTGAACTACCAAAAGTCCCACCTCATACCATCTCACACAAAGCAATATCTCGGGGCCACTATAGACACCTCCAAGGGTATTGCCTATCCAAACTCAGCCAGAATCACAAGCATTCAAGCCTTACGCAAAACATTCCTTCCTCAACACTCTTCCAGCAAGAGTGTTTATGAAGCTCATAGGAATGATGGCGTCTTGCATCTTCATAGTGCCCCATGCAAGACTCCACATGCGTCCACTTCAAGAGTGCCTAGCACAACAGTGGAACCAGGCCCAGGGTCAGCTGACGGATCTGGTGTTGGTGGACGGCCGCACACATCACTCTCTGCAGTGGTGGAACACCACAAACCTTTCCAAAGGGCGGCCGTTCCTGGACCCGGTTCCTCAGGTGATTCTAACAGCGGACGCATCGCTCTCCGGCTGGGGAGCGCACCTCCTACACCTCACCATGCAAGGTCTATGGACGCCACAGCAAAAATCGCTCCACATCAACCACCTGGAGCTCTTGGCGATCTTTCTAGCCCTAAAATCTTTCCAAAAACAGATTTCGGGCAAAGCAGTCCTCATTCGCACAGACAATATGACTGCGATGTATTATATACAAAAACAGGGGGGGACACACTCTCCCCAGCTCTCCCGCTTAGCCCAGAGCATATGGAGATGGGCAATTCCCCAAAACATCTTTCTCCTGGCACAGCACGTTCCAGGCGTACAAAACACCATGGCAGATCTGCTCAGCAGACAAACACAACAACTACACGAATGGGAACTGCATCCACAAGTTCTTCACCCATTCTTCCAACAGTGGGGGCATCCTCAGATAGACCTCTTCGCCACCCACGAAAACAAAAAATGCCCAAGCTTCGCCGCCAGATACCCACACCCATTGTCCAAGGGCAATGCGATATGGATGAACTGGTCAGGCAGATTTGCATACGCCTTTCCACCTCTCCCACTAATTCCATTAGTGGTCAGGAAGCTACAACAGCACTCCCTCACACTCATTCTGGTAGCTCCGACGTGGGCCAGGCAGCCGTGGTACACCACGCTACTACAACTGTCAGTGGTACCACATCAAAAACTGCATCTATCCCCATGCCTCCTAACCCAGAACCATGGAGAAATCAGGCACCCGGACCCAGCTCAGCTCAACCTGGCGATCTGGCTCCTGAAATCCTAGAATTCGGATACCTTAACCTTCCCTCTGATTGCATGAACATCATCATGGAAGCCAGACGTCCTACCACTAGAGCATGCTATGCCGCAAAGTGGAAAAGATTTGTAATTTACTGCCGTAACAATACAATCAACCCTCTAGATGCATCCATACAGCACATCATATGCTATCTGCTCCATCTTCACAGGTGTAACCTGGCATATTCATCCATACGCCTACACCTAGCAGCGATCGCTGCCTATCTACAAAACAGGCAGCATTTATCACTCTTCAGAGTGCCCGCTATTAAAGCCTTCATGGAAGGCCTTAAACGAGTAATTCCTCCCAGGGCACCACCTTCCCCTGTATGGAATCTAAATTTAGTTCTTACACGTCTAATGGGTCCGCCCTTCGAACCAATGCACAAATGTGAGCTACAGTTTCTCACCTGGAAAACAGCTTTCCTTGTAGCTATCACTTCCCTTAGAAGGGTTGGTGAAATACAAGCGTTCACCATACAGGAACCCTACATACAAATGCATCACAGCAAGGTCATACTTCGCACAAATCCGAAGTTTCTGCCCAAAGTCATTTCCCCCTTCCACCTCAATCAATCAGTGGAATTACCTGTCTTCTTTTCGCAACCCCAATCTGTTGCAGAAAGGGCCTTACACACGCTTGATGTAAAAAGGGCGTTACTATACTACATACAAAGAACGCAACCCTTCAGGAAGACTAAACAATTGTTCGTTTCCTTCTCTCCACCACATAAAGGCAACCCCATTTCAAAATCAGGGATAGCTAGGTGGATTGTAAAATGCATACAAATTTGCTATCAAAAGGCAAAGAGAACATTATCTGTTCCCCCTAAAGCCCACTCTACAAGAAAGTTAGGGGCTTCTATGGCTTTTCTAGGGAATATACCCTTAGATGACATCTGCAAGGCAGCCACATGGTCTACACCGCACACCTTCACAAAACACTACTGTGTAGATGTGCATTCCAAGCAGCAAGCTAGGGTGGGCCAGGCTGTACTAAAGACACTTTTTCAAACGGCTGCAACGGATACCGGTGGTCGCCGCTAAGGTTGGGTACTGCTATGTAATCTATGCTAAGTGTACAATCTGCAGCTCATATGCCTCGAACGGAATATGCTACTTACCAGTATGCATCTGTTCTTGGCATGTAGAGCTGCAGAGTTGTACACGCCCACCCGCCTCCCCGGCTACCTGTATCCGTTCCAGTACATCTTATTTAGATACAACACATGGGTTTCTCACTGTTATTACTACGCTCCATCATTTCCCTGTTGGCGAAAAACAATCTGAGGATGGAGCCGAAGCCCATGCGCAGTACGGACCGAAGGAGGAGTCACCAAACTCGTGACTTCCAAAGACTGTCCAAGAAGAAAAACAAACTGCAAACATCCGGGCCCAACACCAGATGGCGACCTATGCTAAGTGTACAACTCTGCAGCTCTACATGCCAAGAACAGATGCATACTGGTAAGTAGCATATTCCTTTCCTGTTTAACTTGGGATAAGACTATGTGCCGATATTAGCTACTATGTGTGAGCAGGTCAGAGAATTGACGCATGGCATCGTGTGCCCGGATACTCTTTTGAACGAATTGTCACTTGGCACAAGTGTTTTTCCGCCTGCTCTGCAGAAGGCACTGGTACCTTTCCCCCTGCAGGGGGGACACCAGTGACTCAGCGCTTCCTCGTCTCCTGCGTTTCGGTGACGTGATTTATGGAGTCTGAACTGAAGCTCTGCATGTTTATCCTCCCTCCGCACATTCAGTGCTCTCAGGAAGTGCACTTACCAGCAGGGTCATGCCGTCGTGTTTATTACAGAGCTCTGTGTACAGGATCTAAAAATAAACCAGTATTTGTTTGGTTTCTAAAATCCGCTCTGGGAGGTGTGAGAATTGGAACTGGAGGCAGAGCCTAGCTCTTTCCCTGGAATGAAGGGGTGCGCCATCGTGTCAGCTTTATAAGATCACGGGTTTGGATCCTTAATAAAAGATGTTGGACATTATATCTGGATTGATGTACTGTTTTTGAAAAGCGTTATATTTAAGTGATTTGTTCAGTAGCTGGTGGTTGTGACATTGAGAGTCACGTGCTGTGCATCGCAGTGTTCTGTTGGATCCAAGATTGAATTACTTCTGAAGCACTACTTGCCCTTCCACTTAGCCCACAGGGACAGGCAGTTTCCTGGTTTAGGAGTGCTTTCTGCACTCAGGGTTGCCACTCATCCACTGTCTGATGACGAAGTGGGCCAGCATGGTTATAAGACCAACATATGTTCCCAGTTCCCCAGGGGCACTTGCATGCAGTCCACAATGTTTTTCTGATCAATGAATTTCCTTGATAACATTATTAAAACACTCGAGGTGTGTTCACGATGTTCTAAAAACGGATGCTTGCGTTTATATTTCTGTGTGGACTGTGTAGTTTTTCATTTTTGTTTGCCTATTGGCTTTTACACTTCTTGAACAACTTGCACTTAGGATTATTATTGTTGTTGTTCTGTTTCACACAGGATTAATTGTTAAGATAGTGATACTAAACAAATGTCGTGTCAGAGCACTTTACTACAGGTGGCTCATTCTAAAGATCTATACATATATATTATCTACTGGCGGTCGCCAGTAGATAGTTATAGTTGGGACCGTGTTTCCATAGAAAATCTGAAAATTCTAATTTGAATAACTTTGGCGCCGGTTGACGAATCCTCGCGAAATTTTCTAAACTAATGGGGCGCTGCGTTCAGCTCCTACCCTTAAAGTCTCGGGGTGATTCGTCAAGCGGGGGCCGAGAAAAAAGGGGGGTCCCAAAACACGTTTTCCCCATGCATTTTCCCATAGGACCTTTAGTCGAAGGTACAGCCCGAACGGCTGAACAGAATTATTTGAAATTTGGCAGAGAGGTAGTCCTCAGGTCAGGGAAGTGCCTTTTGCATATATGGAGTAAATCTGTTCAGTAGTTCCTGAGAAAATTGCAGTTAAAGCACATAAATATCTATAGCCGCGCACCGTGCGTGAGCATAATTCTGATTGGTGGTTACATGTCAGTCAACGTTCGAATCGGTCGAAATCAGGAAGTGTCGGCCGCCATTTTGTTTGTTGTGGGTGCGAGAGTGAAAAAGAGAGGTGGCGAACGTGAAAAGGGGGCAGGGTAGAGAGTTCCTGACCCCCTAGCCGTTGTCAGGGGGTCCCTAAAGGACCCCGAAGGGTGAAAAAACATTTATTTTTTTATTTTTTTAAATCGCGGGGTGCGCGCACGGTGAAGAACCATACATTTTTTTTAAAAAAATTGCATTTAAAAAACCGTACAAATTCACTTAAAAAACCATAGGTTTCACACACGTTATAGTTAGGAATTAGCCTTTAAAAAACCTTGCAAATTCACTTAAAAAACCATAGGTTTCACACATGTTATATTTAGGTGGACATTTCACTCGTAAAAAACCAATGAAATTCCACCATTATAGTTAGTTCAGATAACTATAACTCGCGCGACCGCCACTCTATCACAATGATGATGTCATCAGTGATGTCATGAGTGATGCCACTGACCATGTCATGAGTGATGTAATATGTGACGTCATGAGCAGTGGATTGCGGGCGCGCGAGTTATAGTTATCTGAACTAACTATAACGGGGGAATTTCATTGGTTTTTTACGAGTGAAATGTCCACCTAACTATAACCTGTGTTAAACCTATGGTTTATTAAGTGAATATATATATATATATATATATATATATATATATATATATATATATATATATATATATATATATATATATACACACATCCAAATAAGATTTGTGTACAAATCTGTGGTCAAGGACATCAATGAGGTGCATTTACAGACAAGTCAAAGGGCAGGTCGGAAAGCAGGACCGACATCTGAATATCAAAGGAAACTATCACATTGTACGGAACAGCATTGTAAATTAAGGTTGTTATTAGCGCTTTGGGAATTCAGAAGATAAGGAGCCAATAAATACTCTTTTCATTTGAGTTATCTATGGGCAGAGAATATTTCCAATCCAGTATTGCTTGTGAAGGCTGCCCCAAACAGGGTTGGTCACCCAGACATCTCGCCTTGTGAGCCCAGGGGAATTCGTTGACATCTGACAACTAACACTACTTAACCTGTAATTTCAGAACCAAAACTGTGAATAACGATCTCAAGCTGGAGCAAATAGGACTATAAGAAAGAGGTTATGTTCTCCAGAGAGAACGGTTTCAGGAACAACTGATTGCTTATTGCTAGATCACTGAGGGCTCTCTCTCCAGCACACTCGCCAACATCCCCCTTTGAAGTATCAACCATATCTCCTTGGACGCAACTTTACAACACTGCTGGTCAGGGAAGCTGAGCTCTCAAAAGTGCAGAGTATGCCTTCAATCATGTAACTTTCTTTGGCACAACTCCCGTCACCTCTCACCTTAAGCCCGCTCCATAAATGGTCCTATATCCCCTGGTTCATACATACTCACGCCACCTGTCCTTTAATTGTTCGTCCTTTTAACGTCTAGCCCTCGCACTTACATTTTCTCCTCTTATTCACCACCTCCTATAAATTTTCACTTCTGGGCTCCCAAAGGGTTGAATTCACAGCCATACTGCCAGTTTATTTCACAATATTATCCACAAACATATAGTTGTCTAAATGGAGAGTGCAATATTGAATTTGAAAGCCCAACATGTAAAGCATAAATATTAATGACAAAAGTATTGACGTTCTACAGAACTACAAAAATATAGATTTTAAAAATATCAATTTAAAAAAAACAATGAAAAATGCATACATATTGATAAAACATATTAAACACAGCATATTAAAACTTAACCACCATCATCATATAAATAAAAGCAAAATAAACTTTCAAATCTATGTAGAACATACATTTGTATTTACCAAATAAGAAAGAACCCCACAAAAAAGTATTTAACGAAATATTAAACTAATCAAATTTAAAAGTGCAACAGTTAACAAACAAGACAACCACAGCTAATTAAAAAGGTGTTGTAAGGTAGCGTCAATGTGGGTGCAAACCTACAAAAAAGAAAAATGCCTATAACTGCTAGATAGAACAATTTACAGATTACTAAAAATTACTCTTTTGTGTAATCCGCTAAAATCACTGAAGAAATTATACAGCTAGCCTAATATAACATCTGTAAGTTCTACAACTATATTTTTGACTTAAAACATTATCCACATTTTACTGTAAAAAACAGAACTTCTGCTACAAAATAATCAAACTTACAGGTTTTTAAAATGTTTTTATTGGCATGTCATAGATGTACAGATATTATATACACTCCACATTTAACGTCGTATTCTCATCCTCTTGAATATACATACACGTGCCATTTTTTAATGCCCCCCCCCACCCCCCCCCCCTGCCCCTCTCTCCCGGGCTCAGTTAACCTAGACCTCATGCGGGTGACTCAAGATTACCTTGTTCATGGGGGATGCCCTGGACGATCACGTACCCCATCTTATATGTTATGTGTGGGAATCAAGCACATTGAACCCCCCCAGCCTCCTGAGACACCTGATGATGTGCGACCCCCAATTCTGCGACTCCAAGCATAGTCGTCCCCGTTAATCTACGTGGGTGCCTCAACTGGCAGTAGTTCCATTAGCATTGCCACCCATGCCCTCATCCTCTATTCTATCTTTGGACGTCTGGGGGGGCATCCATCCAATTACAATACTGCGTTTGTCCAGCAGCAGCCCCAGCACCATGAACTGCCTGCTTAGATTCTTTTCTTGCAAAGTGGAACTAGCCCCAATACGCATTGTGATGGTTCCCTAGGGGTCTCCCTCCCCGTGACTGTATTAAGTTTCAGAAGGACGGTCTGCCAGTACTCCGCTATATCCCTACTTCCTGGGCACTCCAACGAGCGCTCCGGATATATGGATTGCAGCCTACTGGGAACCAGGTATACCCGATGTACCACATTGTATTGAAGAAGCTTAAACCTCACGTTTATGGATGTGCTGTTGACCCCTCCTTGAATCTTTTCCCAATCTATTCCGGTAAGGGGCTTTTCCACCTGTGCCTCCCACCGCTCTCGCACCGCAAGTGCTTTTCTGGGAGCATCCTCCCCCAGGGCCCTGTATATATGCGAGATCAACTTTTTGCCCCCTGCCATCAACAGGATAACTTCTAGCGTTCAGGAAGTAGGTGGTGCGTCTGGGAAAGACGGCCAGATCTCTCAAGTGGTGGCTGCAAAAATAACCGTGAACAAGTTTTAGAACTTAATTAGCCTCCTCAGTGCCAGAGATTTAAGCTCTTAACTTTGTACACAACGCTAACGATGCCTCTGAAAGCTCCACTGCTCCAAGTAGAACCATTTTACAAGACTACATCAACAGAATTGGAAGTAATACAAGTCAGATGCCCAGTGGTGGCTGGCATCTACAGGTGGGGGGCGGGGGCGTACGTGCACGTGGGGTAACGAAATAAACAAATACAAAAGAAAGCACTTACCAGATCATGACGGACAAAGTCCTCTTCACGCCGGACCTCTTCTGCTCGGACTGCAGTCAGTGCAGGTCCCAGCAAACTCCCTTGACCAATACTGGCCTGCTCACATGTGAGCAGCTCCCTCATTGGTGGGAGTGGCCTCTCTCGGTGTTCCCCAGCGCAATGGTGTCCTGCACCTGCTCGCAACCCAGCTCTATTAAGACTGCGTTCTTTGCAGACTTCTCAACTTTCTTTGTCATGTCTGTATCCGTGACTTGGATATCTTTGATGCACCATTTGTAGCCTGGGCCCTTTTCCTGGGTCACCATCCTATAGAATGTGCAGGCCATAATGATAAGGATCCCTTTCAAGTACTGTCCAGAGTGCCACTCGAGGCACTTGCAGCAAGGTCACCATCCTCTCTGTAATCTCAAAAGGGCAAGGTCTCTACCAAGCCTCCTGAAGGTGCAGAACATTATTCCTTGAAAAAGGAAGAATACCTTCGAGGGGCAGCTTACACTGGGGTAGCCACTTACTCCCAAGCTGAAGAAGCATCCGGACAGGGGCAATGGCCTTATACCATCCAATTCTTCCATTCCTCCTCCTAAAATTCCTCCTTGCCCACCTAAATTTCCTCCTCCTCCACCGAAGGTACCCACTTCTTCACCTAAAGCCCTTAGTTCCCCTCTACCACACAGACTACCTCCTCCCTCTTTGCCTTAGAGGCTTCCTATATTTCACCTACGAGGAGGGTAATCCTCTAGATCCCATGGACTCGTATGATGCCCCATATGACCATGATCCCTAGGATGATCCCTTACATGATTATGGGGCTGTCCCCCCAGGTGATGACGACCCTGTCCTCTACCTAGCCACGACTTCCCCTCCAGATGATACCATCTTGTATCATGCCATTCATAGGTCGGCCAGCTTTCACAAGGTGGACTTACCATCACAGTGGAGGACAACTTCCTGGTTGAAGCTCTCGCAAACACTCCTCGCTCAACACAATACCTACCCATGTTTACGGGTATGCTGAGATCCACTAAGGATGTCATTAAAGACACGTAAAGGCCCTATTATTCACGCCCAGTGTTGACCGAAAGTACATGGCATTCTCTTTGGAGCCTCCTTATATCGGGGGCAGCTCCAGCCAGACTCTCTGGTTGTGCATACTGCCCGTAAACATGCATATGTACTTGGTATGCCCCACCCCATCACAAAGTAAGTAAAGCACGCACACATGTGGCCCCTCAATCTGCCACCCACTGGCTCATCGCCACCTCAGCTGGTCTACACTATAGGTATGGCTGAGCACAGTGGGATGAAATAGGAGACCTGATCCAACACCTTCCGGGTCAGCATAGGCAACGGGCTCAGGAACTTGTAGCGGAGGGCCCAACCATCTCCAATATGATCATTAGGTGTGCTCTGAATGCGGCTGACATTGCCACGAGGGGTATTAACTCAAAGGTTCTCATCCGCCAACATGCCTTACTTCTGGTCTCTGACTTCAAGCCAGAGGTCCTACAGCATCTGATCAATATACCTTTTGATGGAGAGCACCTCTTCGGGCTTCAAGTTGATCAGATGCTAAAGAAGATCAAGAAGGACAAGGCACTGGCACTTTTCAGTCCTTTCGTTACTCACAATTCCATGGCGGTGCCAGAACAACCTCTCTTGAGGCTTCATAGCAGAGGCAACAGCAGCATCAGCACACCTCTTGGGCTGTTTCCAGATGTGCCTATTGGGTAAATAACCACAAGGGCGGCGGCGATGAGGCAAAGGGAGCCGCCCTTGCCAAGCAGTGACTCTTACTCACTGCCCTTGACCCCATTACGCTTGTTGGGGAACGCTTGCAGCAGTTCCTCAAGCAATTGCAAAACATCACCTCAGACCAATGGGTCGGTCCATTGTAAAACCAGGCTACTGCCTGGAACTCACTGCTCCATCACCAAACACCCTCCCCCAACAACACTTCTTCACAGAACAACAGCGTCTCCTCGAGGAGGAAGTGGATGCATATTACTCAAAGGGGCCATAGAACCTGTGCTTCCACACCCACGTTGCAAAGGAGTGTACTCCCTGTACTTTCTCCTGCCCATGAAAGACTGACCCCTCGGGTCTATACTCTATGCAGTCCCCTCAACAAGTACATCCTGTCGGAGCACTTCCACATGCTTTAGGGTATCATTCCTCTACTGCAGTAAGGCAACTTCATGACCACTCTTGACCTGAAGGATGCCTATTTCCGCATCCCGGTTCGCTCTGCACAACGCCGACACCTCAGGTATGTGGTAAGTGGACAGCACTTAATTCAAGGATCTGCCCTTAGGGGTAACTTCGGCTAGCAAAATCTGTACCAAATGCCTTGGAGTGATAGCCGCTTATCTCAGGAGGAGCGGCTTCCACACTTTCCCGTGCCTAGATAACTGGCTGATAAAGAACACAAGCAGACAGCAGTGCTTGGCCCACACCTAGATCACCCTAGATCTCTGGTTCACCATTGATGTGGTAAGATCCACCTCAAACCCTTCAGGGTACTTCCCTTTCTAGGGGCAGTTATAAATTCAGTTACTGGTAAGACTTATTCTAGCCCTGCACGGGTCCAATGTTTCCAGCTTCTGCTTCCCCTTTTTCAGCTAGATTGCAATCTGTCAGGGCAGGAATGTATCTCCTCAGCATAATGGCCTCTTGCATCACCATCGTTCCCCCACTGTCCTCATGCCCTCTTCAAGAGTGCCTGATGGCACACTGGTCACAAGGAGAGGGTTTCCGGGAGGATCTGGTGTAAATTTGGGCCCGCACCCATTGCTCTCTGGAGTTGTGGAAAAGCAACAACCTGTTTCAGGGTGCAGATCCTTTCTAGACTCTGTTCCCCACGGATGCCTCTCTCATGGGCTGGGTTTGAGGGGCACATTTCAAAGATATGACCGTTCAGGGTATGTGGACAGCCCTTAAACAGACCTTCCACATCAATTATCTGCAATTACCTACAGTCTAACTGGCTCTTAAAGCTTTCTTCTTCCACATACATCACATAACAGGCAATATTACTGCCATGTATTACTTTTGGAAACAAGGAGGCACGCATTCTCCCCAGCTCTCAGTATTAGCACAGAACATTTGGTGTTGGGTGATCCACTACAATGTAAGTCTGCCTGCCGTGTACCGTCTGGGAGCAGACAACAACTTCACAGACCTGCCCAGCAGGATGTGGCAAAAGTCCACGAGTGGGAACCCCACCCCCCAAGTTGAGCTCCTATACTTCCAACATTGGGGGATCCCCAATGTAGATCTGTTCACAACCACACGAAAACTCAAAGTGCCCAAGCTTCGCCTCCAGGTTTCTGCACTCACAGTCCATGGGTAATGTACTATGGATGAACTGGTCAGGGATATTTGCTTATGCGTTTCCACCTCTCCCACTTCTTTCATACGTGGCCCTGAGACTATGGCAGATATCCCTCACCCTCATCCTTGTGGCTCCCACGTGGACCAGACTACCCTGATTCACAATCGTCCTAGAGTTATCTGTACTCCCTCACGAGAAGCTTCCCAACCGGATGGATCTTTTCCCTCAACACCAGGGCTCAGTCATATAACCCAAACACTAGCAGCTCAATCTAGAGTTTGGCTACTGCAGTCTTCCTACTGAGTCTGTGTCCATCCTAAAACAGACTCGCCATCCCATTTCTACCGCCTGCTAAGCGGAAAAGCTTTGTCCCCTACTGCCTACCCAAACACATTGATCCCCTCACGCCAGCGGTGCAAGACATTGTCTGCTACCTGTTTCACTTGCTGTGATC
Source organism: Triturus cristatus (assembly GCF_964204655.1). Taxonomy (NCBI): domain Eukaryota; kingdom Metazoa; phylum Chordata; class Amphibia; order Caudata; family Salamandridae; genus Triturus; species Triturus cristatus. Next base: position 840,603,632 of record NC_140580.1, on the reverse strand, counting down.
CGTCCTGGTTTAGCTACCATTCGGTGGCATTTGGCTGCAGTGGCAGCATACCTACTGAACATGGTTTACGTAGTGGGTCGCGACACTGCTCGGCATACTAGCAAATAGCCCCAAAGAATTCTGGATAATGTAGTGGCAGCGGTGAGTACGCCTATGCCACGAGTATGTGAAATAATGCCATCCCTGGACACGTGTTTCGAGGTAATTGCCTCTCGTCAGCAGGGAGCAGGTAGGTATGCGGGGTGCCAAGTAGACTGCCAAAATATATAGGTAAAGTACCTTTCAAGGCGCGCAGGTGCAGACACCAGGCTCGTCAGCCCAAAGTCGCTCGAAAGAGCTTTAAATAGTTTACGTAGTGGGTCGCGACACTGCTCGTCATACTAGCAAATAGCCCCAAAGAATTCTGGATAATGTAGTGGCAGCGGTGAGTACGCCTATGCCACGAGTATGTGAAATAATGCCATCCCTGGACAAGTGTTTCGAGGTAATTGCCTCTCGTCAGCAGGGAGCAGGTAGGTATGCGGGGTGCCAAGTAGACTGCCAAAATATATAGGTAAAGTACCTTTCAAGGCACGCAGGTGCAGACACCAGGCTCGTCAGCCCAAAGTCGCTCGAAAGAGCTTTAAATAGTTTACGTAGTGGGTCGCGACACTGCTCGTCATACTAGCAAATAGCCCCAAAGAATTCTGGATAATGTAGTGGCAGCGGTGAGTACGCCTATGCCACGAGTATGTGAAATAATGCCATCCCTGGACACGTGTTTCGAGGTAATTGCCTCTCGTCACCTACTGAACATGCTTTATTATTCAGAGTCTCCATCATTAAGGCTTTTATGGAGGGACTTAAGAGGGTTATTTCCCCTAGGATACCCCCAGCCCCCTCTGAAGTCATCTCTAGGCTCATAGGTGCCCCTTTTGAGCCCCTTCATAGTGCACTCTTCAGTTTCTGTCATACAGTAGCATTTCTAGTTGTAATCACTTCCCTCAGGTGTGAGTGAGATCCAAGCTCTGACACCAGAAGAGCATTTTTTTAAGGTTCACGTTGACAAGGTAGTTGTTAGAACTAACCTAAAGTTTCTGCCTAGGGTGATCTTCCCTTTCCACCTCAACCAGACAATTGAGCTTCCTGCGCTCTTCCCACACTCAGACTCAGTAGCAGAGAGAGCCCTTCACACACTAGATATGAAGAGGACCCTCATGTTCTACATGACAGCGTGAAATCATTTAGTTAAACGTACCGTTATTAGTCCCCTACACTGAACCTCACAAAAGCAGTGCCATTTCAAAAGCAGCAATTGCTCGCTGGCTGTCAAGTGCATTCAGACCAGCTATGCCAAGGCCAAAAGACAGCACCCTGCTCCCCCCAAGACCTAATTTTAGATGCAAGAATGCAGCTTCCATGGCTACTGTGTGTAAAATCCCAGTAGCTGATATCTATAAGGCAGCTACCTGTTCCACACCACACAGACACTACTCTGTGTATGTACTAGCACATCATGCTCAAGTGGGCCAGGCTGTATTACGTACACTTTTTATCCTCTAAAACATCCCCTGGCTAACCACCGCTTACTAGAGAACTGCTTTGCAGTGTGTGCAGAGTTTGTACATCTGGTTGTATGACAATACAATGCATGCATTTACCACACTTGCCTTTACCAAGAGTCACTATTATACTTTCCAACACATGCCTTTACCACCCAAGATAAATTTATTAAAGATAAATTAAACCCTTTCACACAAGCACACATATATAATTGTAAATTACTTTTATTTATTAAAAGACCCCCAATTCCCTAGTTTTTTAAAGTATTATTAATCTATAACTTTTCTTTTTTCCAAATCCCTCTTTTTTGCCTTTTTACCCTCTTTTTTTAACCTACCATTCTATACCCCCACCCACCCCTAAACCCTAAAAACTATCCATACCACCCTATAACCTTATCCACCCCTAAACCATAGAAATATCCTTACCACCCAACACCGTTACCAACCTCTACAAATACCCTTACCTCAGTATCCACCCATAAACCATGTTTGTATGTATGCATACATACACATATATATTTGTGTGTATATATATATATATATATATATATATATATATATATTCCTTAATAACAACCATTGCTTTCAGATGATTCGGCCGCACTTACCCCGTAACTCCAACTGAGGTGCTACTCGATATTAGGTGCTCGTTCAATATTTATTTTACAATTCCATTAAGCAGCAACACCCAGCACGGAATGCCAATGCGTTTCGGCTTACGCCTTCGACCGGGCAACCCCATAACGTGTGTGTCTGAGTGTTTGTCTGAGCGTCAAGAAAAAGACTCCAAATGTGAACTGCCGGTTGCTGTGAATGGAAAGAATTCCTCTACAGTGGAGTGCGTTTTCGAATTGGGGGCACTTTTGATATATATATATATATATATATATATATATATATATGTGTGTCTGTGTGTGTGTGTGTGTGTGTCTCTGTGTGTGTCTGTGTGTGTGTGTGTGTGTGTCTGTGTGTGTGTGTGTGTGTGTGTGTGTGTCTCTGTGTGTGTGTGTGTCTCTGTGTGTGTGTGTGTGTGTGTGTGTGTGTGTGTGTGTGTGTCTCTCTCAAGAAAAAGACTCCAAATGTGAACTGCCGGTTGCTGTGAATGGAAAGAATTCCTCTACAGTGGAGTGCGTTTTCAAATTGGGGGCACTTTTGAGATATATATATATATGTGTGTGTGTGTGTCTCTCTCAAGAAAAAGACTCCAAATGTGAACTGCCGGTTGCTGTGAATGGAAAGAATTCCTCTACAGTGGAGTGCGTTTTCGAATTGGGGGCACTTTTGAGATATATATATGTGTGTGTGTGTGTTCGTTCTCACGTACCTTAAATGCACTTATCTTGTGTTGTAAAGCTATATCTGTGGTAATGCCTGCATTATGAATTCTATTTCTCTTGTATCTACAGCTACACATGCCATGACCGGAAAATATTACTTACCATTTAAGCGCCTTTTCATGGCATGTCACGTTTTTCTTGTTGCAGATATTTTGCTTTGCTTTACTTTTCAACATTCACGTGCATGGTCATGTTGTATCACTTATGTGTTTCATTGCCGTCCTCAACCGCGCTGGAAAATAATCTAATAATAGAGCGTATGCCCATGTGCCTTACCAGTCATGGGAGGAGTCACTGTGCTTTGTGACTCAAAATACATTCTCAAAGAAACACAAGTCATATACGTCTGAGCCCAACACTAGATCGCAAGAGTCTGGAGAGCATGTGAATTTACAGCACTATATGCCAAGAACAGATGCTTACAGGGTAAGTAACATTTTTCATGTATAATGACACAATTCCGTATCAAATCCAGTTAGGTTCATTTGTAAAACGTTAGCTCAGTCCTGGGTAGTTGTGGCACACAGCAGGGAACAAGTGTAAAGCATTAAGCAGTACCAAATCATTAAATTTAGAAGAAAGCACAATACAAATCAGACACCAACTTAATAAAAATGGTGATATGTTTCTTTCAATTAACACTTGAGCGACAGAAATCTATTGGAGGGATCCGGATATATTATTTTTAAAAGAAATAAATCACTTTTGTTTTCACTCTGTGCAGTAAATCTCGGTAATTGATGTGATAGTGGTTTAGGGTTAGCCACAACAAGCAAGTTGAAAACAGCTATGTGGGCACTCTTGGGGGTGCCAACTTCAACAGGGAGCCAGCCACAGGGATCAAACCGGTCTAGGGGTTCAGTTGCTTGTCGATTTTAACAGTCCATTTCCATATTCTTAGGCAGGACCTCTATTGAAGACAATGGAGTTGTCCTGATGCAAGGGATAAAGGATGCTGAGCTGGTGCAGTGGACCTTCCTGTGGCCACCTCTTAGTCCTTGGGCTTTGGCTGTTGTTTTTTGGCTCAGAGAATCTATCTCCAACAGGGTTCAGGCAAAGTCCATGGTAGGTCCAGTTGTTACTGGTCTTTGGTTATAGCAATACCAGCGGTTTCCATTATTTACCAATAACTTTATTTCATGGTGACAAATGACCATTATGCTCTCTGATGGCTTATACAGGTCCAGTGAACTCGGGCCACCTTGTGTACCTTGTCTTCCATCCTTCACCTCGGTATCCAGCAGCTGTCAGGCTTCTTGGGGCTGGGCTCGCAAAAGGACAGGCTTCTCAGCTTTACCATGTTAAGCTTCATATCGGGTCTCACATTTTGATTACCCTTCAATGTCTTTATGCTGCCAGTTGTGGATGGCTCATCATGCCATCCTTTGCAATAATTTCTTCAGGATTCATCAGCACAAACATCATACTGCTATCACACCAGAGCGGTTTCATCTAGCTTGCTCCCACTCTTGACCATCCCGTCTATCAATAATCCCCGATTGGCAAAAGTTCCTTCTAGTTCAAATGGGAAAGCCATGGAACCCAGTCCCAATTCGAATATGAATAATTTTCAAGCATTTGAATTCTGGAAAGCATTCAAATCTGGCCTTTCCTCTGCACCGAAGTACTTAATTCCTAAATAAAACGGTAGGTGCACAACTATTCTTACGCTGTTCCTCATCACTGTGTACACAGTTATACTGCTGCAGTATGTTTGGAGCACACCCAGTGCCTTGGAAATTGGTATAACTATAATCAACCCTTTTCATTATGGATAATAGAGGCCCCCAAGAAACCAATGCAGATCAGAATGCTCATGATTCTGTTGCAAGTATGAAGCGCTAAAAAAAATGCAACAATTCAGTACAATAATCTGGACCTACAGCTCACTAGATATTCCCTAAAGAGTTTTGAGTATTTGGGTATTCCTGAACACAAACGATTTGATGGAACATCTAGGAAATAAGGGAGTTTCTGTTAGGCGTTGTGATTGTTTTAGGAGTTTCTACAGCTTTATCTGTTCTTGTAGCCAAAAAGACAGAACTGTCATGGTATCGGGTCAGTTAGCCAGTCTGAACTTGCAGTATTTGCCTGTGTATATTATAGCCTTGTACTGCACCCAAAAAAGCTTCTAAAGGTAAGGGCCCATTTTTAGGTTTTGCTTAGACAGCACATGCATGGGTTCTCTCTTACTTACTATTGGCTGGCTTCATTATCACTCTCATTTGCTTTCTTCTTATTGGTCAGCTGCAGTAGGCTTCCTTCCTCTTTGTGTGTTTGTCCCTCTTTTAGAGTATGGATTTATTTCTTGCGTCCTATCACTGCTCATTGTTTTAGGCACTGCGTTTTTTTCTTTGGATTAAGCACTTTGAGTAAATCTTTTTCAGCTGGCTCCTTAGTGCACCTACTACCTAGATAAAACAAGTGATATTATGTGCTACATAAGAGAAACAAAGCCACTAAGGAAGACTAGGCGGTTCCTTGCGGTAGAAAACACGGTCCTCCAAGTATCAAAGGGAGCTATAATGAGACCACTAGAGCAAAACCTCCAAACATAACCCTCCGTGTTTCTCCCTCTTTTTGTTTGACCCATTTGCTCTCCCGTCTTTCATTGTCTGTGGTGCCTTGTCCCCCTTTCTCTGTTTGTTGCCTGTGTTGGCTTGCCCCCAATCTCCATTCTTCCTCCATTTGTTGTCTCTGATGGCTTGCTCCCATTCTCCCTCCCTCCGTTCGTTATCTTTTGGCTTGTCCCGGAACTGAGATGCTGTACTACATGGATTAACAAACAAAAACAAAAAAAGACAAAGCCAATACGTCGCTTAGGCATGACTTCTTTTGGCTTTGCTAATGCTTTTTTACATTTGTCTGTCTGGTGTACAGTCTGGTACAGCATTGCTATGAAAAATTCAAATTGATCAGGATACTAAATCCTCTTCTCTGGACTCAAACAAGGCTTTGTGCATTTTTTTGTTTTTTGTTAAAGACTTACTTAAACCTAATGTAATCAAGAAATAAATGTTATAATGAAGAAAAATATTGTTGTGTATAGATATCGTGTGGATGCCGCATTGATGGAATCTAATAATGTTCTAGTAAAAATCATGGGCCATTTCGGTATTTGAAGTTAAATTATTACAGCTCCGAAAGCACTGCCCAGTCTTCTATGCCTGGGTATGTTAGCCGATTTGATTTTCCTGTCTGGTTGATCATCATGTCCTCTTTCTCAAACTTCTCTAGACTCCCTATGGCTCAGGACAGAACGCGACCACGCTTGTGTACCCCCAAGCGCCTCAGACTATGAGCACCCAGCCTCAAAACCGTTCTCCAGTAAGTGAGCAATTTGTCTACCTTTTGTATCATGTACCACTTTTGGTATAATGATGCCTATGTTACATAGATGTCAAAAGTGGTTTCTTCAGAACCTTGTCATTAAGTATGATCAACAATGTCTAGATTATACAATTTCAGGGTTCTTTATTAATTTGATGTACTGATATTTTATTGTTATGCACAGGGACACTGGCCAGAATCCGTGATGGGACTGTGACACTAGTGATTTTTGAGCATTAATGAGTGCATGTTTGTCTTCCCATACTACACACACACACAGGGCCCCTGATAGGGAATAGGGCATAGATACATGACCAGAAACATAGTAGGGAATCCAAAATGTTTGTGGGATAATTTTGTTTCCCAAGTTGCTTCAGCTACAACAAGGTCTAAAGTTCTTCATTATGAGTTTATCTTTAATGTTCATATATAGTAGATTGTTTGCTTTTTGGTGGTATCCTGGAACACATTATTTAATCCCTTTAAAAAGTATATTTGTATGAGCTGTGGTTCTGTATTGTTAAATCGGAGCTAATTAGCTATGAATTCAGTCACTTTATTATGCTATGGTAGCAGAGTACCTGAAGCACAAAGAGATTAATGCCTGTGCATAACTAGATGACTTTATAGACATGGTAAACTCATTGCTACAATAAGTGATGTGCATAAAATGTGTAGGGACAATATTCACGTTAGGGGGTCTTATTAACTGTGATAAATCATAAATCCACACATCCCAAGATTTTCATGCCGGTGGACTTGGACTCCTTAAAGCCCGAGCTTTCCCCATTCTAAAAAGGTTCCTAGCATTGAGGTAACAAGTTCATGTTTATCAGACATCAGAAGAGAGTGAGAGCTATTATGAAGATGTTAAGAATTAAGGTATCCTTCTTCCCTCTAATACCCTTTACCAGGTTCCATATTAGAGCAACACGTGAGTTGTGATTGGAGCAGTCTAGTGTTTCTTACATAGTAGAAGGAATTAAAATGCATAGTGAAAAAAAGATGAAAGGCAGATATATTTTGAATGCCCGATCCCCACACAGACTATCACTACAGACTCATAGGTGGGGTTCACAAATGGGAAATCTGAAAATCAAAGATTGATATACACAGGAGAAAGGAGATCAGCACATCAGTGTGTAGGAACTGAATGCAGTGTCCCCAGCCCTGAACATATATGTCACAAAGAATTGGTTGGCAAAGTACTGCATGTACTTTACAGACAACACAACAATGATGATCTACTTAAACAAGTAGGCATGATATCAGAGGTACTATCGAAGCGAACACAGGGCATGTGTTGATGGGTTGTTTAGAAGAACACACTTATGGTAGCAGCACACTAACCAGGGGAGCAAAATGTAGAGTTAGTCAGACTCAGCAGACTAGAAGGAATATCATGCAAATGGGACCTAGATGAGGGTTTGGTAGACACAATTGTTTTGACTTGAGGAAGATCACACATCTTTTTGCAAAATGCACTTGCACAAAAATGGAAAGGCTTCTCACCCTGGGTTCCACAACCCCAGTTCCAGTAGAATATGCAGTCAATAGATTGTTTAGAAACATTTGATTATGCTTTTCCACAAATCCCACTGATCCTAGTAGTCATAAACAACTGCAAACAGACCTAATAATCTCAGTAACCCAGTGATGGGCTCCACAGACATGTTATTTAGACTTGATGGTAATAGAAGGCAACAGGCTGATCAAGATTTATATTGTTTTCCTACTCTGTCATTATAATGCAGAATAGCATTCCACGTGGACGCAAGCAACCTTAGTCTGCCATCTTAAATCTTGGCCTATCGTAAAGATGTACAGAGGTAATCTGGAGAGGCAAAACAAAAAAGAGTCTTGCACAGTTTCCGTGCAATTTAAGACTATTTCCCATCATCCATCTGCACAGGAAGTGACATCACTGGACTTCCCATCATCCATCTGCACAGGAAGGGACATCACTGGACTTCCCATAATCCATCTGCACAGGAAGTAACATCACTAGATTGCCCATCATTCATCTGCAAAGGATTATGAAATCACTGGTGTCCACCTAACACTTGTTTTAAAAGAAGCCTTGCAAGAGGACTGTATTTCATCTCATCAGCAGCTGTCTCCAACTTGATCATCCCTTTGCATGATGCCTAAAACAAAATCACTGTCATTTACAGCAACTTCAACCTGCAATTGGACCAGACAGACCTCTCCAAACACCTCCCGATCTTATCCAAAGAACCAATGCTAGCCGCATGAGCAATTAACACTCCAGAAGAAATCCTCACCAACATGAAGTCCATCCACTCATGGGCCACATGGTCCCCCCCCCCCCCCCCCCCTTGATATCCAGAGGACTGCAGCCCATAAGCGCCATGCTCACATCCATTCTGAATGCCTCCACCTCTTCTGCAACCTTCATAGATGCTTGGAATCACGCAACTGTCCTCCCGTTGCTAAAGAAACCCTCCGCTTTCCCCTAAACAGTCCCCCACCTACAGACTGATCTCCCTGTTACCATTCCCAGCCAAGGTCTTAGAGAAAATCATCAATAGATGCTTCACCAAATACCTCAGTAACAGCCAACTCCTCAACCATATTCAGTGTGGTTTCAGACCCAGCCACTACATGGAAACAGCCCTCATTGCCACTACGGATGACATCTGCATGATTCTGGACAGTGGAGACACTGCAGCCCACGTGCTTCTGGATTTCTCTGCAGCCTTTGACATTGTATCTCACCCTATCCTCCTCCAGCGCCTACATGACATCGGTATCCAAGGACATGCACTTTGTTGGATTTGCTCCTTCTGGACTGAAAGAACCCGGTCAGTTAGCCCGACACCTTGGACGCATGTGACCTCATATGCTGAGTTCTGCAAGGAACCTCAATAAGCCCATTCCTCTTTAAGGCATTCATGATCCCTCTAGCCACCATCATCTACTCTCATGACTTCAACTTTCGATCCTACACCAACGACACACAGCTCATTCTCTCCCTAATTGACAAAGATGCCCAGTAACTGTAGTACGTTCGATGCCTGCATAAGTGAAATGGCCTACTGGATGATGCCCAGCTGTCTGAAGCTGTATACTGACGTGACCGAAATAGTGATCTTCGGGAACAGCACTTCACTCTGGCGCTCCAGCTGGAGGCCAGCAGAGCAAGAACCGGCACGATTTCCACCAACCACGCCAAGAAACTCAGGATCCTTATCTTTCGCAAACTAGACATGGCCGCCCAAGTCAGCGCCATCACCGCCTCATGCTTCTATACCCTGCAGAGGCTGAGTAAGATTTTTTCGAATGGCTCCCAATCAGCAATTGTAAATCCTTCACACATGCCCTGGTCATAAGGAAGCTGGACTATCGGAACACCCTTTAAGCCGGAATGAATTAAAAACTCAATAGAAGGCTGCAGACAATTCGGAACTTAGCAGCCCGATTCGCTTCCCTTTCCATTCTAAACTCACGTCATACCTGAAGGATCTCCACTGGCTCCCCATACAAAAATGAGCACCCACACTTTAAGACACTACATAACTCTAGTCCAGCATACCTCAACAATTGCATCTTCTTTAACAAACCTTCCAGATACTCTGCTCGGCCGGACTCCTACTTGCACACAGCACATGCCTATGGAAAACCTTGATCCATCAGCAGAGCTTTCTTGTACATTGTCCTAAAGCGTCTGATGACCTGCCTCTACACATAAGATCCTCCTCCTCACTTTTTGAATGCTGCAAGGAGCAGAATACCTGGCTTTTAGAGTACTCCCACTTGCCCTAGGTTTGGCTAGACTCTCACCTGCTCAGCGCCAGGATACCCTTTTGGGTGATTGTGCGCCCTGCAAACCTAAATAACATATTTGTGGGCTAGAATATAGAGATAAACCTTCCAGATAATGTAATAGGAGACAAAAGAATAATCAAGTACCTGATGTGCTTAGTGGATTCTAAACTCATTATGCTCCTAAATGGGAACACCTGTCAGCAATAGTTGCATACGGCATGGGAACTATGGAAAGAACCGCTCTGCAAAACAAGTCCTGAAAAGATTTCTCAAAGGTGACAGGAGAATTTGTCTGCCCGATCAGCCTTAACCTATGACTAGCTCTTCTCGTCAGACATCCCTGGGCCGATATACAAAGCAGAGCCAAAATACTTCTCATTAACCACAAACAAGAGACAAAGCCACGAAGGAAGACTGAGCAGTACTTTGTGGTACAAAGCACGATCCTCCAAGTATCAAAGGGAGCAATAACGAAATTGATAGTGTGAAGCATACTTGTTTCACATTGGAAGAGAAGAGTCTAGATCAGTAACCAAAAGCGCATCCTGCAAGGAAACAGGGAGCGACACTGATTTTTCTAGCAAATGTTTCAATAAATGATAAATGTATTGCAGTAATAGTTATCAGTAAACACATTAACAAAAAAACTATAGTGTGAATAATAATTTGATATATGGAAGTTACATCAAACCCACAATTGGCGATGGGAGGAATGATTGCAATTAGTCTAACCACTAATCACTCGCAGTCGCTCAGGTTCGCTTTTCAGTTCTTTGGCCATCATGCCACCTCAGATTCGACGCCACTATATGGAAATCGGCCTTCTGCATGCTCCAATAGAAACAGTCCAACCTGATCTGCCAAGCCAGGTCTCTGACCTGTAAGGTTAGCATCCCATTTGTGTGTATTCGGCATTTGAAATGGGTATCACAAGTGAAATAGAAATTTCTAAAACCTCTTTTCGTAACTACCACAGAGATCTGAAACCGCTACTTTATGTAGCCACTACATGTGAACCTAGAAGAGATTATGCTTTCCACCCCAGTGCTGAGCGTTTTATTTTTTTGTTTGGAGCACTTTGCTCTTACGCCTTCATAGCTTTTTTTTTTCCCCACAAAGTTATCCAGCCCAAAATTGCATATTTGTTTTTTAAACATACTTACTCTACCCAAGGTTTGTATATTTCCTAGTGGGAACAGATTAAATAGACAAAATGTAGTTCATATTTATGGGATTGTTTTTAATTTTCTTTTGCTAAAAATGGGGATAAAAGTGCTGTGCAAATAAGTGTCTTATCTAACAGTGACACCAACAAAAGGTTTGCTTTGTTGCTGTGTTTAACTCACCCTTGGGCTGCATCAGTTTGGTGTGAAGTGCTGTGTAGCGCAGAGTGGTCTACCTGTGCAGGGTGTAGATGTGCCTGGGTAGGGTGCCATATAGGGATAATGCAGTTCTAATTAATGCATGCATGGTGTATGTATGTGCTGGTAGTGCATGTGTTTGAGTGGTACAGTACCTGAAAGATGTAGTGCTGTGCAATGCTTGCAGGATAAATGCATGTGCTGTTTGTATGTGTACCTGTGAGTGATGCAATACATGAAGTGTGTAGCGCATGCATGTTAAATGCACATGCTTGAATGTATGTGTGCCTCTTAGTGGTACTGTACATAAAGGATACAGTACTCGTTAGAGTGCGCATGTTAAATGCATATGCGGGATGTATGTGTGCCTGGTACAGTACATGGAGGATACAGTAATGTGCAGTGGGTGTATGCTGTGTACATGCACTCAGGTATGTGTGCCTGTGGTTGGTAAAATACATGGAGGGCCCTGGGTTCCATTTTAGGTGACCCAGGCCTGCACGGTGAAACATGGGATGGAGGTAAAGAGATTCCTCTAGACAGACTTATGGATTGCTGCATTCCTGTAAGATGTGTGGGTCACCCCTGTATTCTTCAAAGGGTTCTCTGTGATTCAGTAGGAGGTCACAAGGAAGGGGCCTGGGCACATCTCTGATAGGAAATGGGGCTGATAGGAGAATCATAAAGAGTAGGGCTGGAATACCTGGGATAATCCTTTGATCAAACATATCATTGAGACTGACATCCACATGTGAACTCAACTCACTCCTATGGCCTGTATTGTGGGACTATCAACTTTGGAGACATCCCTTCTGTGGCAGTCTGCTTTTCAAGAGGGAGCATAGGAGCATGCACCTCAAACAAAGTAAAACCCCAACTTAAAAAACTTCAAAGACTTGAACCCTAAATCAGATTTGGTGTCTGGAAATGGACTGTCAGAAAGGGAGGTAGATACCCCAAACTTTGTCATCTGCCAAGCAGTCAGTCCGGCTGTGTGACGAGGGGAAACTATGCAAGACTTCTGCCTGTGACCAGGACTGTGGGCAAGGGCCTGCTAGTCTCCCTGCTGAGTAAGGTGACATTACTCAGGAATCCAAGACCACCTGTCCTTGAGCTTCATCGCCTGCCTGCTCCCCAAGACCAGTGTGCCCTGTGAGAAAGAGGTCGTTGGAGGGAGCAAGGTCCAGTACCAAATAGAAATTTCTCAAAATAAACCCTCCTTCCTTCACCCCTTCCTCCCCTCCCCCCTGGGAATCCAGAGAGATGTACCTTGTGCCTCTACCTTTTCTTACACATGATGCCCTGCAAACCTCAAACTTTGCCTAAAAGCACACATTTTCCTCACATTTCTGTGACAGAAACATCCAGAATATGCAAGATTTCTGACCAACCAGCATTTACAAATGTGTGTGGAAAAAACGATACCCTGTTTGTATGGCTTTGCCTAGTGACCGGAATAGATCAAACCAGGGAAAATGGGAGTCCTCATGGAGGCATTACAAGATAAGAAAAATAAATCAATCTCTTGACACAAGAGAACCTCTTTCCTCGTGTCCTAAGTTGGATATCTGAAAAGAAAATGCTTCTGATACTTTAAGGGGGAGCATTTTCTGTTCATTGACAGAGGGCGACCTGTTGGTATCCTCGGCACTGTGAAGCTAATGCAGAGGATGTCAACTGATCGTCATCCGCACCGAAGTGGTTAATTACGTGTAGCAGTAGTTTTGCAGCTAGAAGCTATTCTAGATTGACACACGGTCCTCTTTCCTCCCCAGTGAAGGAAGTTAAAAAAAAAAAAAAAAGCAGTGGTTAAAGACAGACAGAATGGGAAAGATCATAGCAGTCTGATGACAATTACCTAGTGGGCCATTTTGAACTTATATTCAGCATCCTTGGGGTCAACGTGACTTCTCAAACCATTTTTACCATTATTCTTCCCCAGTCCGTCATCGCTAGCAGAATGGTCTCTCTATGCTTTGCTTTCAACATCAAAAGATCTGTAAATGATTGTAATAGCAACAATGAATGTACATAGAAATCTAAACACCTTTCTTTGATTTATGAGTGTACGCTCACTGGTTTAGCATCCACAAGGTAATGCATAGCGGGCAAGATTTCAACATGCATTATTGCTTTTTAGCAAAGAAACAACTGATCTTTTTCATGTAGGTCCATGGCTTCCATAAAAGAAAAGACAGCCACTGCTACCTTTAAGAGAAGTGCTCCTGTCGCTGATATTCTCAGAGCAGCCAGCTGGAGGTTACTGCACTTTCTACCAAACATTGCTAAATTGATCAGCTTCAAAACGGACAACTTAGTGGGTCAGGGCTCTCTGTGCAGCTTCTTGCACAGTTTGATTCCTTTTGTGCCTCTTTTCTCTATTGAAGGGGATGGCCTTGCTCTTCTCCTCTATTGTGTATAAATACCAAAGAAAATCAGTTGATTGAGATTAAAAATGATTTGTGTAATCCCAGTTCTCCATCACAGGTATTGATTTACTTTCTGAACATCCAGTTATGTTCAAAGTAAGTAAATACATTTGCAGTGAAGAGGCACAATTCATCAGATCACTTAAGATACTTTTTTTATTTCATTGGTCCATGTGCACTGCAAGAGGAAGCAGTACATAAGATACAAGCTGGGTAGTAGACAACCCACCAGTAGTAAGGACTTTTTAGGTCTCGCCTAGGCACTGCTTGCGCTGTCTTTTCGAGACCTACTGTATTCAGCATATGGGCATAAAGCTCTGCACACTTTCAGCCCATCTTTTTAATTGGCTCCTGTCCCTGTCCTTTGTAATTGGTGGCTTTTTATTGGTCAATAGGCTTAGTAGTCCCTCCTTAGTACCGTCTTGTCTCGTCTTGCAACCACCCATGAGGACACCCCTGGATACATATGTTGTTACTCCCTAGGTTTTAATTGCAGCCTCGATGCACTATTTTCCTAAAAGGCTTCAGGCAAGACACACTTGGTCCTAAGCTAGGCTGGCAGTGGTTACTTCATTCACTAGAACATGTCACATTTATGAGACCGTCTATAGATTTCCCTTCATCAGCTCCACACAGAGTACAACCTAATCCGAAATTAATGTATTACTTATTTTGTCACATTTCAAAGCTACTAATTGTATATATGAACATAGCTATTTGAATGTACTCCTAGTACTGTCTTGCATGCTATGCATTATGGGTAGGGTGGATATACCATATCTTCTGCAGGGTGCCTTACTCACTAGGGACCTTTAGAAGCAGCTTGCGGTACTGCACCTAGACATGCAGTGTTGGTGTCTTGCTCACTAGAGACCTCTAGGACAAGCTTGTGGTACTGCACCGAGACGTGCATTGCTGGTGCCTTGCTCACTAAGGACCTCTAGGAGCAGCTTGCGGTACTGCGCCGAGACATGCAGTGCTGGTGCCTTGCTCACTAGGGTCCTCTAGGAGCAGCTCGTGGTACGTCACCTAGACATGCAGTGCTGGTGCTTTGCTCACTAGGGACTTCTAGGAGCAGCTTGCGGTACGTCACCTAGACATGCAGTGCTGGTGCCTTGCTCACTAGGGACCTCTAGGAGCTGCTTGCCGTACTGCACTGAGACATACAATGCTGGTTCCTGGCTCACTACGCAATCATATGCAATGCACTTGGTCTCGCATTACTGAAAGTATGAACTATTGTTGTTGCATTATTATTTGCAACGCCAATACCGCAAACTATCAGTAATGCGAGACCTATTGCATTGCAAATGCTTGTTCTCCTTAGCCTCCAAACCCCAACTGACTTGCACACCCAACATTCCACACTTAACATTCCATTCATGCATTTCCACACAGACAGACTGAGCAATAACGTAGACAAAGGACATAGATATATTTCCGTTCCTTATAAGAATTACAAAGATAGGGAATGCAGCCAGGGGATTTGATTCCTCAGAGCCTGAAACAGTCACTACAAATGACAACGAAGCAAGTAGAACAACTGTTGCCCACCTCAATGGTCAGCTGCACATTAACCTTACATTAATACAACTATATACAAAAAAAGAGAGGCAACAGGAACAGTTGAAGATAACCACATTTAGTAAAAACTGGAAATCGTGAGACTTGAATGATGGTGCAGAATCTTTATTATATATTCTCAAGGTAGCGCAGCCAACGCATTTCACCTTGTAAAAGAAAAGGCTTCATCAGGACCAGATATTTGATCAACGCATTTCACATTACAAAAGGCTTCATCAGGGCTGCAAATAACAAAAAATACAAATGTATCGGAGATTTTAACAATTTAGAAGCTAATCGAAAAAGTGCTACTATGTTATAAAAACATATTAGCTATAGATGACTTTACAGATATGTTCTATTTACACGAACCAAGAAGACATGAGTAGTGAACAAAAATCACTCAGTCCTAATCATTGTAAGAGTCAGAAAGTTTGAAAAACTCTTAATATATTATCCCAATGTAATTATTCCTCTTAAGCAGCATAAGCTGCTCTGACCTGTGTAACTGTAACCTCGAATGCTTGGAAACACCAGAAAGGAAAGAAACCTAAGCGCAGAAGAAAGACAGATACGTGAAAGATTAATTCATTATACAAGCATGTGTACACCCAAACCTTAATCAATGGTTTTGAGGTAAAAAGTCTTTTTAAAAGAGCAATCTGTGGGTTAGACCTAGATTTGCCCCCAAGCTATCATTCATGAAGTATGTGCCAAGAAAAGGACAAAAGGATCAGATGTATAATGGGGTCACTTACCCAGATATTTGCTACACCAGGGTCATGACACACCTCCAAGTAAAAAAGGCTGTAATCAAAATAGGGACTTCTCAAACTGCATTTTGTGCTAGGTTGACATAGAGCAAGGGATATCTTCCATCTTGAACTTGCATGCTATACTGATTGCTGAAAAAATATTTTCTCATTCAGTAATCGCCACATGAAACTCCTGATCAAAGCATGTGTGTCATACATGCAAGTCACCTAGTCAAAACACCATCCAGTGGTTTTTCAGGTGCACAGAATCTTTCTGCATGAAAAAAGAGGTAATCCATAAGTCAATTTAAATGATGATCGGGGAAGGTATAGAACATTAATAAGATCAGTAATAATACTGTCTACCAGAAAACTAAATCCTTTTGCGCCAAATTCATTTGAGTTTATCAAACTACAAGGGTAATGCACTAAATGCATCTTGGTACATACTATTGTCAAATTAGATCTTCTTCAAAGAGTGACCAAGATAAAATATCTATTTAGTGAAACTTTAGGATATCCAGGAGTATACTTGTAAAGTATTAATTTCAAGGCACAGATACGGTTGAGACCTACCTTTATGAGCAGATCATGTTGCTAGTGCACTGTGGGAAAAAGTTATCCCACTCGAACCCACAGTGATAAAAAGGTAGACCCTATTACCTAGGAGGTTGAATCCATCATTTGTTCCTTTGTGGTAAGGTTCACACGAGGAACAGCTGTAGGCACATCAAACTTCTTGCAGTTCTGATTAGCTGTGCACACGCAAAAATGAAAAGTGGGGTCATTGGGTCAGAAGCGTCCCAATCCAATTCGAGATAGTGTCTCGTACTTTTACATATGCAAAAGATTTGGACCAAGTGTGACCATTCTGTACACTATTCTTTTTCTTAAAAAAAGACCAAAAACCACAGGTCCCAAAGGTGACCAGGACATCATGTATGTAACCACGTGAGATCCACCCCCACAATAGGGGTTACGTTTCAAATGTCAAGGTTATACATGTTAAGTCCGTAACATGCCAGATGCTCGTAACTATCAAATTCCAAATATTCAGATTTAACGAAGTCTGTACCATACCAAACACTCATAACAATGCCCCAGACTCATGTCACTTGATATATAAGCGCCGCCCCAACAGGAAATAAATTCCAAACTTAATACTAATACTCATTTGACCCATGCCAACATCGCAGGGGTCAGTTACCGTACCAGGTACTTCTATGTACTTCCCAAGTCAAAAAACGAGAAATTGTCAGATTACTTCCTACTAAACTGTTGTAAGACGGGACTTAACTCGAAACCTAGAGTGTACGCGCCACCCAGGGCCACAGAGACTTACCAGTGTATAACGCCACAGATTTGCTTCCTGTCATGTTACTGCTTGTGCACTGAATACACCTTTCCTGAAATGTTGCTCCACTTATTTTGATTCTTGTTAAATTACTTTATAGCTAAAAGGGATGTTATAAAAAGTGGTATAGTTCATTATCCAAATTTAAACCCCTTTGAACCGATCTAGGTTTGCAGATCCATTTGGCTTCACACTGTCACATCTATCGTTCCCTGTCTCCTCCTCTTGGATCAGAACAAACTGCTTCAGTACCATGGAAGGAAAAATTAGCTTTGTTTGCCCCCAACTCACAATCATGTAGTACTAGTGAGTAAGTCAGTTCTCAGTTGACATGTTGTACTCCCTACATAGATTTTGGAACAGACACAGATAATAGCATACACCACAAAGGTAGGATGACAATGCATAAATTGACAAATGTCATAGTTATGGCGGCTGTTATAGTTCAGCTCCTTTTTCTTGTTCAAGCCTAAGTGGCAGGCATTGCATTCCCCACATGTGTAAAAACCTGTTGGGCGTCTTAACCAAGGTCCCAGGTCCTGTGTTCTAGATGCCGTGTAGTTTGGACAAAGAAATTCCCTAATGGTTCAACTCCTTTTGTATGTTATAGAGGGCTTGTCTTCAATCAGCGTCCCCACTCCTGGAACTCCCTTCAGTATTTGCCAGTGTTTATGTAAGATTTTAAACACATCATGATTGATTCTGGAATAGGTAGTGATAAAGGAAAGGCGTTCCCTTGTATTTCCCTTAGATTGTTTAGTGTATTGGCTCTTACTGTGTTTCTTGCCCTATTTGCTGCTTTCAAGTGTTCTGGTCTCTTGTAACCCCTTCTTTCTAGTCTATCAGTTGTGTGGTTTACATGTTGTTCGAACTGATGACCTTCACTGCAATGTTTGCGCATCCTGATCAATTCCCCTAAGGGGATTGCACGTTTAGTGCACGGAGGATGTGCACTGTCATGATGTAGAATACTAATAACAGCCGACTTTCCTAAAAAGTGTGCTGTGTAGTTTTTTCCCTACTTTATAGAGTTCTTCATCTAGGAACTGGATTTGGGATTTTAACACATTCAGGGTGAATTTAACATTGAAATGATTCCTATTCAGATACTCAAAATAGGCCCACATTCGTCTCTCAGTGCCTGTCCAAATTATAATTACATAATCGATGTAGCGGCCCTAATAATGTATTTCTTCAGTCTATTCCGCTGCCACCTGGGCCCAGGCATATCTCTGTTCCACCCACCCCAAGAAAAGATTTGCATAGGATGGTGTGAATGTTGAGCCCATGGCCGTACCCTGCAGTTGTTGGAGCCAGTCCGTATTGTACTAAAAAGAAATTGTTAGTTAAGATCAGATCGATCATTTCCAATAACATTTTATTATACCCCAGATAGTTGGCCCTTCTTGTGGACAAAATGTGGTCCATAGCCGTGTGTCCAAAGTCCTTTTTTATACAAGTATATAGAGACGCAACATCTAAGGTTACCAACCACATTGTATCCTCCCATACAAGATCTTCAAATGTATTTAGGATATCTGTTGTGTCACGCATAAATCAGGGGAGATTCCCACTAGGGGCTTAATGAAAGAGTCCACAAATTGTGACGTGCTTAGTTAGGGAGGCAGTTCTCGATATAATAGGGCGTCCAGGGGGGAATTGGTCTTTTTTTCATGTACTCTCAGCAGGAGGGACAGACGGGTAATCTTGGGTAGGTGACTTTTAAAAACTCAAATTCAGAAACAGTAACCCAATCTCCCTCCAGTGTGTTAACTTCTCATTTATTCTAAGTGTGGCACTCGTATATGGGTTTCTATATACCCTCTTTTAACCTGCAGGGTTATTTAGTTGCATGTAAACCTCCTTCTCATGGTCACCTCGATTCATTAAAACAGCATTCCCTCCTTTGTCTACCTCACGTGTAATCACTGTAATTTCTAAGGTCAATTAGAGCAACTCTTCCTTCTTATGATAGATTGTCTGGATGATACATACTTGTCAAAGTTTCTATTTGTTTTGTCCTGTAGCTGGAAGAGATCCTCTATGACCAGTTTCAAGAAAACATTTATACTATTCAAATTTATACCCTGTAGTGTAAACTTACTCCCTCTATGGAGTCCACGCTCGATTGTGTAGTCTAGTTGTATCTCAAGATCATTTGCCAACACATCTATTGACACCACTTCATCATCATTGATTGATAGTAACACAGAGTTGTCTTTTAGCTGTGCAACAGATAAGTCTGATAAAGTAGGTCTACACTCAGGTTGTGTCTTATGAAATTCATTAAGGTGAAAATTGCATTTTAGTTTGGCCTTGCGCACAAACCTAAAAACATCAATATGAAGGTCTGAAAAGATGCCATGATTCGCTAGGCAAAACCCAACCCTTTTATTTAGAACCGATCATTCAGGGTATATTCTGACAGGTTAATAACCAAATTCTCCTTTGGCCTCATGTTTGTATCACTAATCAACCCGTCTGCCAGCCCTATTTGTTTAGTCTCTTCCTTTGGTTTCTTGTCAGCACTCGATTTTTTTTCTCCCTCCATCCCTTCTGGTCTTATATTGAGCCTTTGTTGCCTATTCTGTATCTCAGAACTTCTAAAAAAAAAAAAAAAAGGTTATGTTGCGCACCCTCCAAATTCCTCTCACTAGGACCTGCCTCCTCAATCGAGGACACATCAGAGGTACTGTTGATACTTGCTAGTCTTCCAAGACTAGCGTACAGATTGGCCACTCTTAGTCCAACTATTTTTCATATGAAAAAGTACAAGACACACACTGCTATCTCAAATCGGATTGGGACGCTTCTGACTCTGTGACCCCTCTTTTCATTTTTGCACGAGCACAGCTTTACAGAACTGCAAGAAGTTTGATGTGCCTACAGCTGTTCCTCATGTGATCCTTACCACAAACGAACAAATTATGGATTCAACCTCCTAGGTAGTAGTCTACCTTTCTATCACTGTGGGTTTGGGTGGGATAAATTAGAGAAGACAGAAGTCCTCGTCCTCGGACCCACCCCCGCAGCATGGGACATCAACTGGTGGCCCACCGCCCTCGGAAACCCTCCCCACTTTCACAGACCACGTCTAAACCTCGGCATCATACTAGACTCCTCCCTCACCATGACCCGACAGATCATAGCAGTCTCCTCCACCTGCTTCAACATCCTCCGCAAGACCTTCAAATGGATCCCCTATGAATCCAGAAAGACCGCCACCCACGCACTCATAACAAGCAGAATTGACTACGGGAGCGCCTCTATGCTGGAATCAACAAATCCCTGCTCAGCAAACTCCAGAACACCGCGGTCAGACTCGTACTCATGTCGTGGGATGCCGAAGATATCATCCAACACCTGCGAAACCTCCACTGGCTTCCCGTCGATAAGAGAGTAAAGCTACTCACCCACACCTATAAATCCCTCCACAACACCAGACCCCAATGCCTCAACGAAAGAGTCTCCTTCCACGTACCCAAGAGAAACCTCCACTTCGCGGAAGAGCCTTCTACTACATCGCGGCAAAGACCTGGAACGAGCTCCCGATCGACATCAGACACTCCCCCTCTCTGCACACCTTCAGGAAGAGCCTCAAGACCTGGCTTTTCGGCTGACCAGGAGCTGCACCCCCAGCGCCTTGAGGCCCTCACGGGCTATTAGCGCACTTCAAAACTCCCTGATTGATTGATAACGCTTTCCCCACAATGCAATAGCAACATGATCGGCTCATATAAGCAGGTCTCAACCCTATCTGTGTCTTGAAATTAGATACTTCACAAGTATACTCATGGGTATCCTAAAGTTTCACTAAATAGATATTTTGTCTTAGGTCACTCTTTGTAGAAGGTCTAATTTGACTATAGTCTGTACCAAGGTGCATTTAGTGCATTACGCTTCCAATTTGATTAACTCAAATGAATTTGGCGCGAAAGGATTTATTTTTCTCGGCGAAAGTATTATTGATCTTATTATTGTTCTATACTTTCTCCGATCATCATTTTAACTGTAATTGCCTTATGTATTGCCTCTTTTTCATGCAGAAAGATTCTGTGCACCTAAGAAACCACTGGATAGTGTTTTTAACTAGATAACTTGCATGTATGACACACAAGCTCAGGATTTTCATGCGGCGTTTACTGAATGAAACACAAAATATTTTTTCAGTAGAAATCAATATAGCATATAAGTTAAAGATGGAAGATATTCCTTGCTCTATGTCAACCTAGCACAAAATGGAGTTTGAGAAAGTATCTGAACCAATATATTTTGATTGTAGGGACTTTTAGAACACTGTTACGTCCTTTTTTACTTGGAGGTGTCTAGCGTCTCTAGTGGATCAAATATCTGGGTAAAAGACCTCATACATCTGAACCTTTTCTTTGCACATACTGCGTGAATAATAGCATGGAGGCCGATCTAGGTCTAACTCACAGATGGCTCTTATGAAAAATAAAGAATAAACATTTTACTTCAAAACCCTTAAATAGGATTTGGGTGTGCACGTGCTTGTATATTGAATTACTCTTTCACTTCTCTTTCTTTCTTCTGCACTTACATTTTTTTCCTTTCTGGTGTTTGCAAGCATTTGAGCTTATAGCTAACACAGGCCCGAGCATGACATTGGGATGATATAGTAAGAGTTTTGAAACTTTCTGACTCTTCCAATGATTAGGACTGATCGATTGTTGTTCTCTACTCATGTCTTCTTGGATTGTGTAAATAGGACGCAATAGCTGTAAAGTCATGTATAGCTACTATTTTTTTTATAAAATAGTAGCACTTTATCTAATAGCTTCTACATTTTTAATATCTTTGATACATTTGTATTTTTTGTATTTGCAGCTCTTACGAAGCCTTTCATAAGGTGAAACGCGTTGATCAAATATCTGTCCCTCATGAAGCCTTTTGTAAGGTGAAACGTGTTTGCTGCGCTATCTTGAGAATATATAATAAAGAGACATTCTGCACCATCATTCAAGACTCACGGTTTCCCGTTTTTAACTAAATGTGCTTTTCTTCAACTATTCCTATTGCCTCTCGTTTGCAGATGTAACACATCCCCATCCATTACAAGGACGTTATTGCACAACCGCCACTTGACATCTTAAATCACATGCCTGTATACCACCGTATTCATCCACTTAACCGTGATATTATTGTGCATTATTACAACTGCACTGTATTTTCACGTTCACTAATACACTCAAAGCACAGGGCCACTGATCTATGTAACGATCAACTCTTGCACATAACCGCTAAAGGGAAACCTACCACAAATCCATATAATAATCACTGCATATGTTTGAAAAGAGGATAATGTAACATCCTGTATTTCCCCATTCCTTATATGTTTGAGCTTGTGTCTGGAATACGGAGAGTGACTGATGTAATAGAATGTTAGTGTATTGAGTAGAAGCTGGGAGTTATTTACAGTTAGTGGGAGTCCCTGACTAAAGCTATTCACCTGACACTGTAACTAAGGGTCTAGCATGTAAATAAAGAAACAACCCTCCTTTGCCTGCTTGGCTTCTCACTTCTCTTTGAAGAACCTTCAAGACTTCAACTTGCAATGAGATTTTGAGTGGACCTGAATGAAGTTGCAGGAGCGCGATGGAGTCATGACTGAGATGATTGAGAGGAAGAGAATGACCAAAGGCGGAGAAATGACTACCATATACCAGAAGGAGATAGTCTGGGTCTGCCTATCTTCAAATCTGCTGGCCAATTGCAGTCAGTGCTGGCTGCCAGGCAGGAAAGTGGATCTGTTTATAAATAGGAAAAAAATTTTATTGGCAATTTTTGAAGCTTAGAATATTAGAACAAACAAAGAACATCTGCCCACCCCTAAAACTTAATGACTGGATCCTTCTTAAATTCTGTTTTAAGGATGTTGGTGATTGGGGCCTGGGAAAAACTAGAGTTATATAATCGGCCTGGGTCGGTTGATTAGTGGCATTTCCAGTTTTTGTATGGCCAAGGCGCCCAACTTGTAAGGGGATGTCTTGAAAGAATACACAGTAACCGAAAATAATTATGAAGTTAGAGCTGGTGGTGGTGCAGAAGGTGTTGCAATGTTTTTGACAATAGTGTGCTGGTGTTGGCAGCTCTTTCACTAAATTATATCTAATGTGTGTTTTATAAATGTAACCTTGTGGTGCCTACCTACCTAACTAGAGTCTGTCAACGGCATAATTCTTTTGAAGACGATGCGTTCCATTTGTGCTCAAAAGATCTATCCTTTAATTTTTAGTTCATTTCAGAGCCATTGGTGGATGTTATTGTTTTTGCTGGTGCTCTACAAAGGATGGGCTGTGCAATGGTGTCCAAGGTTGAAATGATGGTTTCGGTGCATTTTCAGAGCAAAACATTCACAGAGCTGCTGTTGGAGTTAATATGTTTATTGGGGAGTACTTAATGTAGAAGATTTTATTGATGTTCCTGACTGAGGGTTGATGCTTGATGGAGAAAAGGTTTTCTTGATTTATCTTGGCTGGTGGAAGATATCCGCAGGTTTTGGAACACTGGTGAGACCATAATTGTCAGTCAGGTATAAAAGGGGTTAGCTACTTTATTGCAAATAATGTTAGCTCAGATAATGAGGTCTTCAGTTCATAGGAATTGTCAGGCTGGCAATTAACTTATCTGTAAACATGTATTTTTAATGTAGAAATTAGATGCATAGTTCAGGGGGTCATTAACATACCTGTGGCTCAAATTAATTATTGCTGTGGCACCTATGAAGAAAAGTTAGCAGTCTGACACACCCAGTTCCACCAGGTAAAGGGGGAGAGAGTGAATTATGGCCACTCCACCATCTGATTGGGTTGGTAGTTTTTTTGGTAGAATATTGTTCATCTGCAACAATTTTGTCAACTTGTAATGGGTACTGTTTGAGAATGGAGTGTCTGTATTGCTTAGTAGTTAAAAGCCATGGATTGATATAAGAGTATGGATGTAAGTGTGTTTCAGTCCAGATCTTGTGTCAATAAGCCCATTGATTGTAGGTGGGCACAGTGTGACTAATTGCAAGATACTGGGAGGGAGTGGGCAGTGAGTCCATTGTGCTATGTACTTGAAAGTTTGTTTAATATGCGACCCAACAGTGGAAAAACATAGTATGAAATTGAATAGCTGGGGCAAAGAATTTCAAATGTTGGGTTGAAATAATCAGTGGGTGGTATATTTAGTTCTATGAAATCTGTCAGTTTGAAGGTTTGTTGGCAAATTGTTAGCAGAAGTTTGAGCCTACTTTGTTTACATTGAGTGAATTGCAGTCTTTTAAAAAGTGCAGTTTTTACGATCTTCTCAATGAGGTACGTACCAATAAACAATATTGGAGAGAAAGGAAACAAAAATACATACCATGGGCAAACTATTCTTTACCTCCACAGACAACCAGCTGATTAGCAACCCTATTAAGCGAAGCATTACTTTAAAAAGTCAGTCTCTCTGTTGGGGGGAGGGAGGGATGTGGAGGTAATAGTCCTAGATATCCCAAAATCAAGAAAGGAGGAAACGCATCCTACTAATGAACCAACCTCATACCTTGTAACGAAGGCCATGAATGTTATCAACAATATCATAACATTACCAGTTCACACAAATGTTGTTTTATGTCACTTGCATCACACGCTGTCAGACAGGATTCATGTCTGTTGGCTTGGAACGCGAGGCTCGCCCTTAACCCGCCCTCCCAATCAGACATATATCATGAAAACCATCAGTATGAACGGTTTGTTTTTGCGGCCCGGCATCTGTAATCTGATCAGTGAAGATCAAGGTGCTTTTCCTCTGCATTCCCCTCCACTCCTGCCAGCAGCAGCTAGGCAGCAATGTTGAAGTGCTATGTAATGTGCCTATTTCAAAATGTGAGGATCTTGGGAGAGCCCCTCCCACCTTCCCAGTAAGGTCTTCTGATGGAAATGCTCTTCTTAAGCATGCCTCGATCTGGAGGGTGTCTTTCCGGTCCAGTATAGAGGTTCCACCACTTCCTGAAGTCTGTGTGCCACAGAGGATCCTGAGCAGGTTTGCATGGAGTACCATTGGAAACCCATGGGCTCCCTCAATACTCGGGGTGCTTTCACGCTCCCAGCGCTGGCCCAGATTCGGATCCAGTTGAGATGTCTGGATGGTAGACTCTTTTGGGCTTTAGTAGCAATCCATTTCAGTAGCTTCAGGGTTCATGAAGGTCTTGTTGCTACCACTGGGAATCAAATAACAAGCAAATGTCACATCACATATTCACTGTTGCTTCATGGGCTGGCCACTGACCTTCCACAAGGCGAATTCAGTGGGTTGTTTGTGTGGGCATTGGGGAGCTCCTGGGAGTTGTCTTGTTGACTCTTCACATGGACAGGCCCCCACAATTTCCCGCTTTCAAGATCTTTGTGTGGTGCAAACAGGTTGGCCCAGATTTCAATTGAACAAATTGTCTTCTGAATTCAGAATATCATTGTAATGACTGGTATAGTCTTAAAGAAGATGAGCAGAAGCTGCAGTTAAAAAACAAGCATTTGCAATACAATACGTCTCGCATTTACGCAAGTTTGAGTTATTTACATTGCAAATAACAATGCTTTTTATTTTCAAAACATAAATAAAAGGCATTATCATTTACAATGCCAATAGCTTAAGCTCGCGTAAACGCGAGACCTATTGCGTTGCAATGAGAATGGAATGCCAGCTTCCGGAGCCAAAGATCACCGCAAATCTGTGAGCACACACAGTTATTGTTGAGTATACGTAGGCACAGCTCTATCCCACCGCTGAACACCAATTAATGTTGGAAATACTCCGCTCCCACACCGGTAAGGGTTGGTGGTAACGGGGTACTCCCAGGACATACAGTGGTAGCTTGGCTCGAGTGGTCAGGAATCGGGCACCGTGCTAAGCATACGACATACCCATACAATAACCATGCGTGCATCCGTTCCAAAAACGACCCTACACCGTAAAAATTATGAAAATATCTTTCTTTATCTTCTTTTTCTCTTAGTTGCTGATTAGATAAATAATAACACAATCACAATATACAAGCTTTCTAGCCCCTTCGCTGCTGCGGACATTCCGCTGCAGCGCTGGGGGGGCAGGGGGGCAGCGCGGCGGGCCTGTGCTCATGACGGAGCCGCTCCGTCATGAGCCACAGTTGAGCTGTGCCCATTTGCGTTGTCCCCTCGCACAGGCGGGGAAACAGCGCCGCGCAGGCGGAGCGGCCGCCAACAGGATTGTCATGACGGAACCGTTCCGTCATGAGCACACGCCAACCGTGGCTCATGACGGAACGGTTCCGTCATGAGCAGGGAAGGGGTTAAATAGTGCAGGTCAAATAAATACTGTCTTAATGATTCAATAAATAGGGGTGATCATAAATAAGGAAGGTATAAATATAAGTGCAATACATACAGGCAATTAAATATTCTGAGGCAATAAATACTGTAAACCAATAAATATTGTGCATCAATAAATACTGTGGACCAATAAATACAGTGAAGCAATAAATAGGTTAAATACAATAAATACAGTGCCCCCAATAAATAATTAAAAGCTGACAGTGACACTCATAGAATCAGATCACATTGGAGATTACTATGGGCTAATTTGGCCCAGGCACAGCTTGTGGGGATGTGGAAGGCTTGAGGGTGTCTACTCCCTGGCTTGGACAAGGCTGAGGCCTAAACTGAGGTAGATCAAGGGGGGAATACCAGAGACCTGGCTCTCTCACTCTACACAACCCCTCTAAATTAGTCTCAGCTCACCCCTGGCACAGTCCAGCTGGTTCCAGCACCTCTCTAACCCCTAGAGTAGTCTCTTAGGATTCCACAGGGCCTTTGGCGCCCTCTATTCCACTTACTGCCCTTTTTCTGAAGTTCCGACGCCGCTGGAGTCGTGTCGACGCCGTGAGGCGGTTCCGGTTCGATGTCGGCGGCCTCGGCACAATGTCAGTTCTTGACGACGCCGGTAGGCGGTTCCGGTTCGATGTCGGCGGCCTCGGCTCGATCTCGACCTCCGATTCGATGGCGTCGGGCAGTCTTGACTCGATGTCGACTTCGGGTGGCTCCGGTCCGATGGCGACCTCAGCTTCGATGACGTCGGCCGGCCTTGGCTCGATGTCGACTTCCGGCGACTCCGGAGTGCGATCCTCACTCCCGACCTCCGGTGCTCCTCTCCTCAGGTTTCCGGCGACTCCGGAGTGCGACCTCCACTCCCGACCTCCGGCACGATTCTCTCAGGTTCCGGCGACTCCGGAGGGCGGACTTCACTCCCCCGTCGACGCCGCTCACTCGACCTTGGGTGACTTCCTCCTCGACCTCTGGTACTCCTCACGACCTCCGTCGGCGCCCTCTCTCGATCTCTGGCGGCTCTGGGTACGACGTCAGCTTTTCCAGTCAGCGCCGCTTCTCCACCTCGGGCTCCAGGTCTCCAGGCTACTCGACGTCCGGCTCCAGGGAAACCAGTATCCAGGTCAGGATCTTGCTGTTCTTGGATTCTAAGGCCTGTTCCTGCTGTCCAGGTCCTTAAGATGGTTTTTCTTACTTCTTCCCGCACAGGGCTCCAGGCTGGGCTCAGTCAGTAGGGACTAGTATCAAGGGTGGGTTTATGGACCCCACTCCAGGCACAAGTTTCCACCCCTGCTGCCTCGCTCCTTCCTCCTTCAGGTTTCTGCTGCTCACTCTTCACCAGTCAGGTGCCAACTGCCAGCTCCAACTGCCAACTCTCTGTCTTAGCTTCCCAACATTCTAAACCGCCTCCAACTGTCACAGGGTTCTGGAATGTTCTGGAAGGTGCTGGTAGGTTCCAGTGGATGCTGGTGATGTCACAGGTGGCCACCATTTTGTGCTCCAGGCCCTCAGACAGAAGTTCCAGGGGTAGATAAAATGGCTCCCTGAATCTGCAGCAACACGAAAAAGTCTGGTGCAAACAGGGTTTGAGGCAAAAGTGGGACAAAATAAATAATGATGAGGAGGGACCCCCCAAAGGGCTGACAGGTCTAACACGCGTCCCCCCCCAGCTGAAAGTGGGGAGAGCTACCCAACCCCTTGGGAGTTCTCATCACTAAGGCGGAAATACCTTGAGAGACCGTCTGCATTGGCGTGGTCCACTCCAGGCCGATGTTCCACCTGAAAGTCCATTCCCTGTAGGGAAATAGACCACCTCAACAACTTGGGATTCTCCCCCTTCATTTGCATCAGCCAACGAAGGGGTCTGTGGTCGGTCTGAACCAGGAAGTGCGAGCCAAACAGGTATGGCCGCAACTTCTTCAGAGCCCATACCACTGCAAAGGCTTCACGCTCTATTGCACTCCACTTCTGTTCCCTGGGAAGTAGTCTCCGGGATAGGAAGACCACGGGTTGATCCAGACCCTCTTCATTGAGTTGCGATAACACTGCCCCAATGCCATGTTCTGATGCATCTGTCTGGACAATGAACTCCTTGGAAAGGTCTGGGGCCCTTAAGACCGGGGCCTCGCACATGGCTTTCTTCAATCTCACCAAGGCCTGCTGACAAGCCTCCGTCCAGACTACCCGTCGAGGTTGTTTCTTGGACGTGAGCTCCGTGAGGGGGGCTACGATGGTACCGTACCCCTTCACGAAGCGGCGGTAGTATCCCGTGAGGCCCAGAAAAGCTCGGACCTCAGTCTGTGTCTTGGGGGGTTCCCAGGCCATGATGGCCTCGATCTTCGCCTGGAGGGGTTGCACCGCTCCCCTACCCACCAAGTGTCCAAGGTACACTACCGACCCCTGCCCGATCTGGCACTTGCTGGCCTTGATCGTCAATCCAGCTTGTCTCAGGGCCTGGAGAACAGCTTGCAGGTGACGCAAGTGATCCTCCCAGCTGTTACTGAAGACGGCTATGTCATCCAGATAAGCAGCAGAGAAACTCTCCATTCCGGTGAGGATCTGGTTTACCAGGCGCTGAAACGTGGCAGGTGCGTTCTTGAGCCCAAAGGGCATCACACAGAACTGGTAGTGGCCATTGGGCGTGGAGAAGGCTGACCTTTCCCTTGCTCCATCAGTCAAAGAGATCTGCCAGTACCCAGAAGTAAGGTCAAAGGTACTTAGATATTGGGCAGCTCCCAGCCGGTCAATCAATTCATCCGCCCTAGGGATCGGATGAGCATCAGTTTTGGTCACTGAATTCAGTCCCCGATAGTCCACACAGAACCTCAGTTCTGGTTGGGCACCCGGTGGTGCAGCTTTTGGTACTAGTACCACCGGACTGGACCAGGGGCTGCTAGAAGGTTCGATCACTCCTAGCTCCAGCATCTTAGTGACTTCACTATGAATGCTGGCCTTCACCTTGTCTGACATCCGGTAGATCTTGGACTTCACAGGTGGGCTGTCTCCTGTGTCCACGTCATGGACGCACAGGTGAGTCCTACCCGGGACAAGGGAGAACAACGAAGAGTACTGCCCCAGGACCTGGTGACAGTTCTCCTGCTGTTGAGGAGTTAGAGATGGGGAGAGAATCACTCCCTCCACCGACCCATCCTTTTCTTGAGACGCAAACAAATCGGGAAGAGGCTCGCTTTCCACGTCCTCTCCTCCGTCAGTCACCATCATCAAGATGACTTCGGGCCTCTCGTGGTGGGGTTTGAGGCGGTTGGCATGCAGCACCCGCAGGGGCTGACGAGGGGTCTTCAGGTCCACCAAGTAGGTAGCCTTACCCTTCTTCTCCAACACCTCAAAGGGTCCTGACCAGCGATCCTGGAGGGCACTAAGCTCTCCTGGTTCGATCACCCACACCTTCTGGCCAGGCTCCAACTCCACCGGGTGAGCATTGTGGTCATACCACGCCTTCATCACTGCTTGGCTGGCTTCCAAGTTGTCAGAAGCTTGCTTCCACAACTTAGCCATTTGGCTCCGGAAGGCCAGCATGTAGCTCACCACATCCTGGGGAAGCTTTCTGGGAGTTCTTTCCCATCCGTCTCTCACCAGGTTGAGAGGTCCACGTACAGGGTGCCCATACAGAAGCTCGAAGGGGCTGAAGCCCACTCCCTTCTGTGGCACTTCCCTGTAAGAAAAGAGTAAACAGGGTAGGAGGACGTCCCATTTCCTCCGCAGGCTTTCAGGCAGACTTCTGATCATGCCCTTCAAGGTTTTGTTAAACCTCTCCACCAGACCATTGGTCTGGGGGTGGTAATTAGTTGTGAACCGGTAGGTCACTCCACACTCCTTCCACATGGCCCGCATGTACGCTGACATGAAGTTGGTCCCCCTGTCGGACACAACTTCCTTGGGAAAACCCACTCGGGTAAAGATTCCCATCAGGGCCCTAGCCACAACAGGTGCTGTTATGGTCCTCAGAGGTATTGCCTCTGGGTACCGTGTGGCATGATCCACCAGAACCAGGATAAACCTGTGACCAGCTGATGTTGGCGGATCTAACGGACCCACAATGTCGATGCCCACCCTTTCAAAGGGGGTGCTAACGACAGGAAGTGGTTCCAGGGGAGCTTTCAGCTTCACCCCTGTTTTCCCACTGGCTTGGCAAGACACACATGTCCGGCAGTAGGTATCGGACGACACTTTCATTTGAGGCCAATAAAAGTGTGGGACAAGACGGGCGAAGGTCTTGTCTTGCCCCAGGTGTCCTGCCAATGGGATCTCGTGAGCCAACTCCAGAAGGAAGGCTCGATAACGTTGAGGGACTACCAAGGCTCGTGACGATCCGTGTAGGGGTGCCTTGGGTTCACTGTAGAGGAGGCCATCCTCCCAGTAAACACTGTAGTTCCCTTCAACGTTCCCTGCTGCCTGGGCCTCGGCCTGTCGCCTCAGCCCCTCAAGGGTAGGGCACTCCCTCTGGCCCTGGCCGAATTCCTCCCTGGACGGGCCTCCCTCCACGTGCCACTCGGCCGGGATGGGTAGGTCCTCCAGGTTGGTAACGTCCCCCACCGCAGACTCCTGGTCCACCACCTCCGGTGGCCTATCCGTCCTACGGGGTGTGGACGCCGAGGCAGGCTCCTCCTGTCCTCGGTTCTTCCCTTGACTGGCAGCTGGCTGGGCCTTTGTTCCAGGCTCCAGCCGAAACGAACTCCCTCTTCGGGTAGTCGCGGACCTTGTGCTCACACAGGACCAATCAGGTGTACCCAGCATCTCAGTATGAGTCCGGTATTCCACCTCCTTCCAAGCATTGTGCTCCATGTCATTCCCCAGCAGACAATCGGCTGGCACGGCAGGGCTTACGGCAACTCGAAGTGAACCTGCAACCCCCCCCCATTCAAAGGGAACCTCGGCCACTGGATAGTGGCCTGTTCTGCCGTCAGCCATCGCGGCTGGGTGGAGTACATCGGGAATTACCTGCTCTGGAGACACCAGTTGGCTACGCACCATAGTCATACTGGCTCCTGTGTCTCTCAGAGCCTCCTCTCTTTGGCCGTTGATGGTGACCCACTGCCCATACTTTACGGTATTTGCGGGCACCTGGATCTTAGGAACCATCTCCCGTTCTCCCAGGGACACTAAAGTGACACCCGCCCACTCCCTTCCCTTAGTTAAGGGCATCTCCTCCCCGAGCACTACACTAGCTACTCCGGGGGTCTTTCCTCCAATGGGTGGAGGTGGTCGTTTCAGGCACTTCGGATCTCCTTTATAGTGTCCAACGCCACCGCACTCGTAGCAATGGACAACCCTTGGCTGCTGACTCTGGCCAGGATTAGGGTTTCTGGGCGGGTTAGCCCTAGGGGTGAATCCTGTTCCCTTCCCTTGGAAGTTATTTTGGGGGCCTTTGGAGAACTCCTTTTTCTTTTCCCCTCCCTCTTTCTTCTGGGGGGCGCCCTGTCCGGCCTTTTGAGTATCCCCCTCCAGTCCCCCTTGTGGACACCCGGGTACTAGCCCAAATGTCCGCCTCCTCAGCAAGCTTCCGGGGACTGGTCAGCTTGCTATCCACCAGGTGTTGACGCAGTTCAGGGAAACATTTCTCAAGCAGGTGTTCCTTCAGTACTAGGTCAAACAACCCCTCGTAGTTCCTCACTTCACTGCCCTGAATCCAACCCTCTAGTGCCTTCTTTGCATAGTCCAGGAAGTCCACCCAATTCTGTGTGCCCAGTTTGTGACTACCCCTGAACTTCTGTCTGTACTTTTCGGGTGTTAGTCCAAACTTTCTTATGAGCGCCAGTTTCATGGTGGGGTAGTGGGTCTGCTCATCCTCTTCGGGGGCCAATAAAGCATCCCTACCAGCTGGAGGCATGTACTTGTACAATCCCCCTCCCCAGTACTTCTCTGGAACCCCATGGGCCCTTAACGAGACCTCATAGGCCGCTAGCCACTTGGCGATATCGTCACCCGCCCCATAGCTAGCTACTATGTCCTTTGGCAGGTAGGGGTTGGGTTCCCTGGTGTACTCTCGTTCTTCGCTGCCACCGTTAGGTACAGGGTGTGCCCCGATTCTCAGGATCTGAAGATCTATCTCTTTCAGCCTTATCTCATGAGCCATCCTCTGTTCCTCTTTCTCTTTCTCCAGCCTTGCTAAGTCCCATGTGAGCTGCCTTTTCTCCCTCCGGTCTGTTAACTCCACTTCAGACAAGCCACCGCTAGAGGCACTGCTGCCCTTCCTGGAAAGTGTCCTGGGCCCCGCTGACAGGTTCCCCACCTCCGGTTGGTACAAACCAGCTCCCTCACTGTCGGGCTCTCTATCCCTGTCCTCCTCCTCAGCCTTGCTTTCTCGGCGTGCCTCCCCCCAAGCCCTTAAGCTGGTTTGGAGTGCACCCTTCTTTGCTCCTGGGGGACAATACACCCCCTCCCGCTGGCAAAACTCCCTGAGTTGGGCCACAGTGTACGTTTCTAAATTCTCCAGTACAAACTCCATCTTGCCCACTCAGGTCAGAGGACAGTTATTTGCAGTAACAATGCAGGGGGGTACCTTTAATAATACCTCCTCCCACCACCAGAGTAAATTTGGAAAAAACAAAAACCCACAATTGGGAAGGCCGCTTTGAGAAAACTCCCGGTGTAGGCCTATGGACTACCCACAGTTATTGTTGAGTATACGTAGGCACAGCTCTATCCCACCGCTGAACACCAATTAATGTTGGAAATACTCCGCTCCCACACCGGTAAGGGTTGGTGGTAACGGGGTACTCCCAGGACATACAGTGGTAGCTTGGCTCGAGTGGTCAGGAATCAGGCACCGTGCTAAGCATACGACATACCCATACAATAACCATGCGTGCATCCGTTCCAAAAACGACTCTACACCGTAAAAATTATGAAAATATCTTTCTTTATCTTCTTTTTCTCTTAGTTGCTGATTAGATAAATAATAACACAATCACAATATACAAGCTTTTTAAATAGTGCAGGTCAAATAAATACTGTCTTAATGATTCAATAAATAGGGGTGATCATAAATAAGGAAGGTATAAATATAAGTGCAATACATACAGGCAATTAAATATTCTGAGGCAATAAATACTGTAAACCAATAAATATTGTGCATCAATAAATACTGTGGACCAATAAATACAGTGAAGCAATAAATAGGTTAAATACAATAAATACAGTGCCCCCAATAAATAATTAAAAGCGGACAGTGACACTCATAGAATCAGATCACATTGGAGATTACTATGGGCTAATTTGGCCCAGGCACAGCTTGTGGGGATGTGGAAGGCTTGAGGGTGTCTACTCCCTGGCTTGGACAAGGCTGAGGCCTAAACTGAAGTAGATCAAGGGGGGAATACCAGAGACCTGGCTCTCTCACTCTACACAACCCCTCTAAATTAGTCTCAGCTCACCCCTGGCACAGTCCAGCTGGTTCCAGCACCTCTCTAACCCCTAGAGTAGTCTCTTAGGATTCCACAGGGCCTTTGGCGCCCTCTATTCCACTTACTGCCCTTTTTCTGAAGTTCCGACGCTGCTGGAGTCGTGTCGACGCCGTGAGGCGGTTCCGGTTCGATGTCGGCGGCCTCGGCACAATGTCAGTTCTTGACGACGCCGGTAGGCGGTTCCGGTTCGATGTCGGCGGCCTCGGCTCGATCTCGACCTCCGATTCGATGGCGTCGGGCAGTCTTGACTCGATGTCGACTTCGGGCGGCTCCGGTCCGATGGCGACCTCAGCTTCGATGACGTCGGCCGGCCTTGGCTCGATGTCGACTTCCGGCGACTCCGGAGTGCGATCCTCACTCCCGACCTCCGGTGCTCCTCTCCTCAGGTTTCCGGCGACTCCGGAGTGCGACCTCCACTCCCGACCTCCGGCACGATTCTCTCAGGTTCCGGCGACTCCGGAGTGCGATCTCCACTCCGGACCTCCGGCACACTTCACCTCGGTCTCCGGCGACTCCGGAGGGCGGACTTCACTCCCCCGTCGACGCCGCTCACTCGACCTTGGGTGACTTCCTCCTCGACCTCTGGTACTCCTCACGACCTCCGTCGGCGCCCTCTCTCGATCTCTGGCGGCTCTGGGTACGACGTCTGCTTTTCCAGTCAGCGCCGCTTCTCCACCTCGGGCTCCAGGTCTCCAGGCTACTCGACGTCCGGCTCCAGGAAAACCAGTATCCAGGTCAGGATCTTGCTGTTCTTGGATTCTAAGGCCTGTTCCTGCTGTCCAGGTCCTTAAGATGGTTTTTCTTACTTCTTCCCACACAGGGCTCCAGGCTGGGCTCAGTCAGTAGGGACTAGTATCAAGGGTGGGTTTATGGACCCCACTCCAGGCACAAGTTTCCACCCCTGCTGCCTCACTCCTTCCTCCTTCAGGTTTCTGCTGCTCACTCTTCACCAGTCAGGTGCCAACTGCCAGCTCCAACTGCCAACTCTCTGTCTTAGCTTCCCAACATTCTAAACCGCCTCCAACTGTCACAGGGTTCTGGAATGTTCAGGAAGGTGCTGGTAGGTTCCAGTGGATGCTGGTGATGTCACAGGTGGCCACCATTTTGTGCTCCAGGCCCTCAGACAGAAGTTCCAGGGGTAGATAAAATGGCTCCCTGAATCTGCAGCAACACGAAAAAGTCTGGTGGTTCCTAAAAAGGAAAAATTCATACAAGGTTTGAGGCAAAAGTGGGACAAAATAAATAATGATGAGGAGGGACCACCCAAAGGGCTGACAGGTCTAACACATTATCATTTACAATGCCAATAGCTTAAGCTCGCGTAAACGCGAGACCTATTGCGTTGCAATGAGAATGGAATGCCAGCTTCCGGAGCCAAAGATCACCGCAAATCTGTGAGCAGCAGTCCTCTCGTGGTTCTACTCTTTCTTATCCATTATAACGCATGGTTTGCGGCACTCCGTTCTGTAATAGCAGGTTTAATCTTTTTTTGCAAAACCATGTGTAATTTTGATGTTACATTTTTAAATGCTAGCTTCAACTATTGCAATCTGAGTTAATATAGTTTTAACTTTCTGGCATGCAAGTATTATTTTCAAGCAATGAAGATGAGGGAAACATAAAAAATAATAGCAATGACACCCATCAGCGAGGACCAAGTAGTTGTTTTCAAACAGGGCCGACCGGCACCATATTGGCTCCCCCCAGGACACAAAATGGAATTAGTGCGTCTGAAAAACACTGAAAAGTAGCACAGTGAGCAGACACTGCTTTGTGGCAGTTCAGAATAAATGTGATCATGAACGTGCGGCGCGCTAAGGGGTCTAAAAATATATTTTTATGAGGTAGCATTATAAACTTTCAAATTATAGTTCACTGTAGGCTAGGCAGCGAAAGCAGCAATTCCGTGGCCAGCCAATGCTTACGGTCGACTTAGACTTTCGGCGCGAGTTTGTAACTGGTGTACAGTTTCAGGCGCAAGTTACAAAAACAAACCCACGTGAGTCGCTCGGGGGGGTGGAGGGGGTTCGCGAAGGAGGCATCATCATTACTGTGGTGCAAGAAGCAGCGAGCTGCTCAAGATTGCCCCTCTCATAGAAGCGAAGTCCAGTTTGGGAAAGATGCTGGGGTTCTGGATAGTTTCCAAATGTGAGCATACAAAAAGATTTTTTCACTTCCGCATAATGCATCGCCGGCGCAGGTTCGATTGGAATTCGGCTTACAACAGCAACAGCTTCATAGAAGATATGTTACGATAAGAGCCTGGTATAAAATTTGGCGTAATCGGGATAGTGAAATCAATAATGCACTCTGGACTGCGTTACTAGAAGATCCGCAGTCTGCCTACTATGCATATCTTCAAACTTGACTACAGGTCACAAACATCACAGATCTTTGGCAGAAGAACCTTCCTTATCCCACTTTCAAGCAAATCTTGAAGGGAGCAAAGCAACATTCATTACTTGAGGACAAGGCCACCCTAAGCAGACGGGCACATGCATGGATGGTCTTGCAATCCTATGTAAAACTGCAACCGGCGGCATATTTGGATCAGCCATTTTCTTACCATCTAAAATCTAAATTTATAGTGATACGCTTTGGTAAATTGCCATCAAATGCAGACCAGCCAATTTTGAAATATCAGGGCCCAAAATCTTGTTGTCTCTGTGTATCACCAACGCAGGATTTTATTCACTTAGTCTGTATTTGCCCAGCGTTGGGCGAGGATCGCTGGAAATTGTTAAGGGGACCACTCAATACAAGAGGCGTACGCTCTTGCAGAACTGCAATATTAAAATGCCT
Source organism: Triturus cristatus (assembly GCF_964204655.1). NCBI lineage: Eukaryota > Metazoa > Chordata > Amphibia > Caudata > Salamandridae > Triturus > Triturus cristatus. The sequence goes on along the minus strand of NC_140580.1, from coordinate 840,566,600 downwards.
AGATCCGGAAGATCCACAGCTTAAGTGTTGTTTAATCAAACTCCTAATTAAACGTGAGGAAATATCAAATAAAGACTAGTGGCAAGGTTAAATGGTTATAAGATGTGACATTGGAGATTATGCTAAGTGAACCACTTACTTTTGAGGAACTGATTTTATTAAAATGCTCTTGTGCAGCCTAGTCGACCCTTGATTAGCCTCAGAATCTAGTAAAAGGATCATTCAAAACAAGGCCAGCGGCCTGGTAAAATGGTTGTTTGATGTAATACTTGAGATATTGTTTTAATTAGGAAATTTTATCAAATGTTTTGTTTACATTATACAGGAAGAAGTGTAAATATTATGATAAATAGTTTTATCTTTAGAGAACACAAAGGGATACACCCCAATTTTATTTCTAATTTATTTATTTATTTTTATATTTTTTTTTTATGTTGCTATTGTTGTGGTTTTAATTAACTGAACAATAAACGTATTTTGTATTTGCACCTTTTCAGTGAGCAGACATAGTTAGTAAATACATTAAGGAAGCGGACTCCTAAGTCTAAATTTAACCGGAGCCGTGCTCCGAGACTCCCGATCCACACATGCAGGAATGGACAAAGAACAAAACAAATGCGTGCAGCCGCAATACTTAGATGAGGCTGCGGCTCGAGCGTGAGGCAAGGACACAACGCATGAGCAACAGACGGGTGGGCGGAGCCCGCTACCAGAAAGCTGTTTCCTGTCCAGGCGCGTGCACATCTCCTGTCTTGACGCGCGAGCAACAGATGACGGGTGGGCGGGGCCTAAGGGAGACCGGGCGGACACCAACCCCGCTTCCAAAGAAGCCGGACAGAAAAGCAACAACTATAGATCTCGCCAAGGCGAAGCAGCGCATGAGCTGCAACGCAGGCGAGACTTAATCAGGAGCATGGTGAAAGTGATTTGGAAGTGGAAAGGTTACAAGCCCCAAAGGGGACGTATTCTGTGAGCGAGAACAGAAATGAAATATAATTGCTAAATGAGTAGGATTACAGCATATACTGTTTTTGTGAAGAGGCACATTGGTGAGTTTTGTACCAATTGGAACGAGGGAAGCAAACTCCCATGAGCTGACTGAGGAGGGATTGAAGGTCGCCGGGCATGCTAGTGTTGTAACAGGTGCAATTAGAATTTATGCCTGCAGATCATTAGGGATGGAGCATTACAGAGGAAACGTTGCAAGGGTGGTGGGGGGGAAGGGGTGAGGCACCAGTGAGAATCTCATGTTTCCTTTGCCCTTGTTTGTTGTTCTTGATTTAGCTGAAGGTTTCCTGCAGCACCACAGAGGGCCAAGATAGTTTGTATTCTTTATTATGACTTGGAAGTATGGGAGCAGAGCCTTAAATGCACGGAAAGGTCAGGGATTGAACAGTAAATTCTAAAGTCTCCAGCATTCGCTTTCTAGATAGGTTGACATATGTTGGCTACCCTGTTGCCTTCATTTGGATCATATGTTGATATAAAACTGAAAGAATTATTAATCGCACTAAATTTAACCTCTCCTCTGGATATAATCTATTTGCTAAATGCTGCAGGTAAAAATGTTTGTCCCTCTTAGATAGTTTACATTAAGTACATATAGATTGGCAGAAATCAGCCCTTTTAAGAGTGAAAGATGAAATAATTGAATTCCATCTAGCCCAATTTAGACCTCCACACGGTAAGTACCCTTAGGTTGCCCTCCCTTACATAAGTATCTTCTTCATATTACCAACTTTTTTATATTCCTTATTGAGCTTGCTTTGTAAATCTATCCAAAACACTCGGATCCAGTGTTCTTGGTGCAAAATACCACACAAGCTGTGCCATGTCTACGTTACTGATCACCTTGAACAAAGTAATACACAGATAATCCACTCTAGAACATACCCTTGCATGGAGCACACACTTTGTTTAACATTGTGTTTAGAGTTCCACCAGATTGCAAAATACTTACTGGAATAAAGATGCTAATCTATCCCAAAAACAACGGTAAACTCCTTGTGCTGCAATAGGAGGTTTGCTGGAATTTATCTCCAGAACTCAAACTCACTGAAGTATGCCACCCCTAAAAACTTTATTCATTGTCTGAATATGATGTGCCCTGCATTTGAAAATACTGCACCCTTCACATTTTTCGTTTCATGTGGTTGCCAGTATTCTTCTCCCTCTCTGAGAAGAACTTGGCTTTCAGTTGCAACTCAATTTTACCACCACACAATTGTTTTCCCCATCCTGATATATTGTAACCTGCCAGCAAAGATGATTTCTTCTGTTACATTTGCTCCTTTGAGTTTTAGTTTTTGATTCGATATACTCTTTGCCTGCAAATTTGATATACACGTCATGGAATGGCATAAAATTAAGTGTTGGGCACTGTACCTTTACAAAATGCTAATAAAAGTTGTTAAAGATATTGCTGTGTTTCAAGGGGTAAGGGGGGAACAGTAGGATAAAATATTCTATTCTAAGAGAATGGAGGCTGTAGGTCTTCATAATTCAATGTGCTTGCATAGCGTGATTTTAAGAAATTGGATGGGTTTAAATAGCTTCTTGATGTAGTTTTGCAGAATTATCTATAATTCAGCAGAAAAAGCGTTGGTGTGGATCACAAGCAGTGTATTTATGACAAAGAGAAGATTTACATAACGTACTTCGTATGATGTATTATACGAATGTGTGATTTTATGAATCTTAATTTAAGAAATAATTTGATTTTTTTTTAAATTACTGTTTAAATAAGTTGTACATGCAGGATGTGCCACAAGTAAACACACCTGTGAGATATACCAGTCATACAGTATTGACTTTATTCTATTGCACTTTATACATATGCAGTGGAGTACAAACAACTGCCCCATATCGCTGGTGTTGCTTGCCCTACCTCCACCTCCATCCCTTTCTCTGAGACCTCCTTTTTTCAATTGTATAGTGGTGGCGTAATATCTTTATCGGCTTTCAGGGTCCCGATATTTTTTCAAATATTTGTGGGCATCCCGTCGCCTGGTACACTAATTTCTCATCCCTCATGCACCAGTCCATGTTCACTTCCCATGCACGTACCAGTAGGATTGTGTCCTGCCCCCAATTTCTGGCCATGTCTGTTCTCGCCGCTGTAAGGGTGACGTTGCAGAACAGTGTATAGCAGTGCAGTGTTCCGCCCTACCTTATGCCCAGGGTGATCAGTTGCGGGGAAGTTCTACTGTGACTTCTCAGACTACCAAGATCTTGTGTCCTATTTTACCCTAGAACATCTGTATTTTGGGGCAACCCCACAGGGTGTGGATCAGGGTACCCCTCTTCCCACATCCCCTCAAGCAGAGATCTAGTTCATTCATCCTATGCGGAGCAATCTCATCCTTGTATAATGAGCTCTATTCAAAATGTTTAGTTGGATTAGGCGGAAGCCAGCTCTAATGGCCACCTCCCGGGGTTAGCAAAGTACCGCCCTGCAGTCATTGCCTTCCAAAGTGCCCAGGTTGCACTCCCATTTATCCCAGAGTCCCTCTAGGAAAGGAAGGCTGCAAGTTAGGAGTACAGACGGGACACCGCATGACTTGTCAAGGGAACCCCAAGACTCTAAATTCCAATGGGGTCTCCTCCAGCGCCTCCTGTAGTATCTCCCTATGCTCTTGCAGGAGAAAATGTAATTGTTGGTACCTTAGATACTGGCTCCTTGTCAGCTTATATTGTTCCTGCAGTTCCAAGAAGGGAATCCTATCAGTCCCCCACCAGACATCTCCTACTTTTGATATCCCCAACAGGTCCCATTTTCTAGGGCCCGCAATTCCTTCAGAAGCTCAGAATCACGCAGCGGGTTTCCAAAGTCAATTTGCCTTTCCAGCCTAGTGCCCGGGATGTTTTGTGCCATATCCTGACCACCACCGCAGTAGAGGTAGGCAGGGCCTACAATCCCTGCTCAGTGTAGAGGCGGCTTACATATGCCTCTGGGTCCATAGCTCTTCTATCAGCAAGTATTACGGCTCCTGCTGGGAGGAAAATGCCTCTCCATTAACTTGTACCTACAATGCCCAGTAATACAGCTTCAGGTCTAGTAGAGCAGTCCCGCCCTCCAGGAACTTTGTAGTGAGGGACAACCATGATATCTTCTGTGGTCCCCCATCCCACAGCAGACCTTGTCTCACATCCGCCACCACCCAAATGAAGCTGTCTGGGACTTCATATGGTGTATTTTGCAGCACATAAGGGACTTTGGCAAATAAATCCTTTTTTAAAGGGCTACTTTGCTCATCCGAGACATGGGGAGTCTGCCAGTGGGCCGTATCTGCTCTATATGACTCCAGGATTTTATCTAGATTTTTCTCTGTGGAAAAACTCTCGATCTTGGGTTATGCAGATTCCCAGGTACTGGAAAGCTATAGGTTTCCACTTAATGGGGGATTGCAGCTCCCCACCGCTGTCCCCTCTGGCAGAGGGAATGCAGTGGATTTGTGCCACTTAATGTGGATCCCCTAGTAGAAGCCAAATACCTTCAGCATGTCCAGCACTCGAGGAGTGGAGTGTTCTGTATCATCCAGGTACAGCAGAGCGTCTTCCACATGGAGGGAGACCGCATCCTTCCATCCCCGTCCCATTGAATGCCCCTCATTGGTGCGTCCTTCTATACCCAGCAGGCCAAGGGTTCGATCACCAGTGGAAAGAGGAGAGGGGACAAAGGACATCCCTGCCTGGCACCTCTTTCGAGTTGGAATTCGTTGGAGAAAGCCCCATTTACCTTACCTATTGCAGTGGGGTCTGTGTATAGCAACCTCACACAGGCCAGGAAGGAGGGGTCTATCCCCATTTTTTGGAGCAGTGCCATTAAACAGTGCCACTCCACTGAGGCGGAACACCTTTTTGGCATCCAGCAAGAGACAAATAGCTGGCTTCTCAATTTGGTCACACCGAGCCAGACAGCGGACCAGTCTGCGCAAGTTGTGTCATAAAGTCAGACTAGTCCGGCGCCACCAGCTTGTTTCCCACCTGCATTATGCGGTTGGCTAACACTTTGGCCAACACTTAACTTTCAATCGTGAGGAGGGAGATGGGCCTATATGAGTCTCAGGCCTCGCACAGCTTTCCCTTCTTAAGGATCCTGACTATAGTTCCACGTTGCAAATCTCGAGGCAGAGCGCCCTCCACTCTTTAACATTGCCCAGATCAATATTTGAATCTTGGCTTGGGCGGACCATTGGTCATAAATGTTTTATACACTGAAGATCATAGGAACAATATTGTATCTGTTGTCAAAAACACCTATTGCTCTTCAAAACATAACCTTGCTCACATTGCACTCTATTTTAGTTCTTGCTTGAAGACCGCTTTTAGCGATTTGTTCCACAAGACCTCCTGTGGAACATATCAAAAACTTACTGTGGGATCTAACTCTCCATTGGGTGGCTTTGTCACTCTCATTTGCATGCTTCTTATTCACTGGCTTTCCTTTCTATGCTGGTGTTTCTCCCTTCCTTGGAGCTTGCCATCTTTACCATCCTTTTGATTGTATATCCTTCCGCTGACCACGTTTTGGGAGTGACTTAAAAAAATTTTTTTAGCACCTGATACAGGTGTGTGTATGGGTTTTCTTGCGCTCTCCCTTGCATGTTGCTTACTCTGTTCCCACGTTTCAGCCTGTTCCCTCCTCCATTCACATGCCTCTCATGCTACTTTTCCCATTCAAAACCCATGTCTGTAACCCCTCACGCTTTGTGTTGCTTCTTCTTCCTCCACCCTGTCATTTAAAAAAAATTATTTGTCACGCCATCTGGCTAATGTCAATTTGTTTATTGCAGCGCCATCTGATGCTGATCTGGAGCTTCCCTCCAATCTTTGTTAATGTTCAGTGTTTCCAAACACCACACACAAGAGGACAGTCATTAAACTTGCATCTAGTGCCAGAATGGGTTATTACATACTAACAAGAGGTGAAGGACAATGAAAAGCCAAAACTTGTGAACTGATGTTGAAATGCGATACTATAATGGCTGTAAAGGCTTCATGAAATTAAGTTTGAGAAAGTATACATTTAACAATACTTACGATGTTATCTAAAACCCCCCATGGCAGGATATAGCGGTGTACTCGTCGAATTAATAGAATGTCTTAGTTGAGATAGTGTCAAATTTTACTTTTCATTGGAGATGTGTAGATCTTGACAATTGTTTTTTTCTTTTTTTGTGTAGAAAATATGCATTTTGCGGATCTTTTGTTAAGTAACACATTGATATGATACACATTGTGTAAATGTTAAAAGGGAATTAGATATATAGATTAAAAAATAATTGGGAAGAGGCATTGAATCAGATTAATCACAGTCAGTTTTACACCGTTGGTCTTGTGTGCTAATATATGGAGTTCAATTGCCAGCGTCTATTCAGGGCAGCTTTTTCATATCTGCTAGAAAATCCAATGACACCCTGTTTACTACATTGTTTTTCGTTTATAGAACCTAAATTAACTAGGTTGATTCATCCAGACCTGTGGTGTGAGCAGAGCCTCTTGAATGGAAAAAGTAACCTCCACTCTGAGGGAGTATTACTGTTGGTCTACGTGTAATCTGTTGTAAATACATGAAAATAAGCTTTAAGTAAATCCGTATTTGCTTATAAATAGATTAGGCAAACCTGAGAGCCCAATAATACTGTTCTGGAAACCCCATAGAACCAAAGTTTGCAAAAGTCGTTTTCATCTGGACTTCAGGCTGTTAGATGTCATCATTGTAAATCAATGTAAGGAAAGCCTAACTCTCCTGGTGCGAGTAACCCGTCTGTCAAAAACATTCAGTTTTGCAAATCTAGGGGTAGATGATGCAGCGCACTTTATGAAGTGAAAATAAATAAGTTCTGTGTCCTCCTCTTGCGTGGGTTAATGACTGCCCCTTGTATCACTGAAGCAGCAAGTTATTGCATGTTCAGTGAGGCGTACAAGAGGTCGTTTTACTGATACTATGTAAACAAGCATTTCCAATGCAATAGGTATCGCATTTGCAAAAGTTTAAGCTATTGGCATTGTAAATACAATGCCTTTTATTTATCTGTTTTGTTAATGAACACCTAAATAAAAGGCATTGTCATCTACAATGCCAATAGCTCTAACGTTTGTAAATGCGAGACCTCGACCGAGAAGTTCTGTACCTCCTCACCCCCCCATTGCCTGGTTTAACGTCTCCCAATTATTTTCTGTGCTACGGCCATAAATGCATTCCTCTGGTAAACGCCGGAAGTAATCAGCCTCGTAAAATACCTAAATTAAAAAATGCGAGAGGAATAGTTTCACATATTTTTGACATATGCAGCTTGCCAAGTACTGAATAGAAAAGTGTGCAGCAAATAAACAAGGAATGGGCAAGTACGAACTATTATTAAACACTAAAGCAGTTTCCTGACCTCTGACCTATCACCTTCTAACACTGTAAACAAGACTCTGCTTTCCAGCAAGTGAACATAGCCAGTTAGAAGCGAGCCAGAAGACCATGCTCATCATTTAATTAAGAATGCGTAACCTTAGAAAATACACTGCGCCGGGTTCCCATCCTTGGTGAAGTGCAAAGTTTTTCTCGAGCCCGTGAAGGAGGAGTTTTAGCATTACACTATGCAATAAATCACCCCAGTAACACGACGTGCAGAGGGCACTGATTAAAAAAAAAAAAAACGCTGAATTAAAAAAAACGCTGAATACTATAAATGTCACAGCCAAAACACACTGTTGACTGGCCTGGTCGTTCTCCCCGACCAGGTCGGGTTCATTCCTGGACGGGCGACATCACATAACCTTAGGACACTGTTCTCCATCTTGCAGGCAGTGGATCCCAGACTGGTGATGGTGGCCGTATTTCTAGATGCCTCTAAGGCCTTTGATTCAGTGGAATGGGACTCTCTCTTCACCGTTCTGCAATGTATGGGTCTCCCTATAGGTTTTTTATTGTGGGTCTGACTTTTGTACACCTCACCCACGGCGAAGGTGTAAAACGGGCACACCTCACCCTCCATCTCTCTATCTTGCGGAACTCATCAGGGATGTCCACTCTCCCCCATCCTATTTGCCCTAGTAATGGAACCACTGGCGGCCAAGATTAGACAACACTATAATCATGTAGGCCTACGCTGCCTCCTCTGCCCAGTTCTCATCTCCCTCTATGCGGATGATGGTACCCTCTATATTAAGGACCCTCGCCACAATTTAAACCCACTGCTACGCGAGTTTGTCAAATTCGTCAGTCAGTCAGTCCGGCATTCATATAAACTGGTCCAAATCACAAATATTTCCATTAACCAGTGCTGCCATTCCTTTCGAATCAGATTATCCCATTGTGTGGTGTGATGAGGATGTTAGATACCTGGGGATTCGCATCACGGCGGACCGAGAGAAGCTAATGAGACTCCATTATGGGTGTTCAGTGGAACATGTCCCAAGCTGCATCAACCGGTGGATTGCACTCCCTTTAACTATGGCTGGTCGCATATCCCTAATCAAAATGGTCATTCTTCCTAAATTCTTGCATTTATTCCTTAACATTCTGTACGACCCTGGCCGGCATTTTTTCACCACCCTCCGATCTGAACTGATTGGACTAGTATGGGGTGGTAAACAGCCACGTATTCCGCGGGACACGCTCACGCGGCCATATGCCCATGGAGGCTACGATGTGCCTAACTTTGAACTATACTACATAAGTGCTCAGGCACACTTTGCTCATTTCTGGTTTAATGCGCCCGCTATACTCCACACGTCGCCACCGAGCACTGGCTGGCAGATCCAATCCCAATTGACGGGGTCCTCCTCTCCAAAGTCGAGCCCCGAAGACGTTACCCCACTTCTGTAGAATGTACGATCAAAGCCTGGTCCCGCATTTTAGACCACACTCCCGAGACCCGCCTATACTGCCCCCTTCTCCCACTCACCGATCACCCAGATGTGTCGTTACTACAAGAAGGACTATTTAAGAAAGTCGCTCGGGAGCGTAATCTCCGCTGCTGGGGAGACTTGTATATCAATGGCAAATTTCGCACCCTCCAACAACTGTCACGACCCTCCGCCGTCCACTATGGAAACATTTTTATTTGCTCGCCTTCGTCATGGCATTCAAGCGTGCCACCCCACATTTCCCTCTGAACCTGCAACAATAGCACTGCACCAGCTCTTACGCGCGTCCTCTGCTTCGCACTTGGTGTCTACACTCATCATACTTTATATACCAATACTACCTATTCTCCATGCGCAGCTCGAGCTAAATGGGAAGCGGAACTTGGTCATGGCCTCACTGACGAACAATGGGCATTGTGCTGCAAACAAACGGAACAGGTCTTTTCCAAGAGCAGGCTCTGTATAATCCACTATAGATTTTTACACCGCAGCTATTACACTCTGGTTAGACTCCACAAGTATGGTTTGCGAGACACAAACAGATGTGACAGATGTAAAGCAGAACAAGCTGACTTCTTACACCTTTCGTGGGGATGTCCAGAGGTACTTACTCATTGTCGACTAGTCCTCACAGCCCTGGACTCTGACTTCCGCACCTATCTCCCGATCTCCACTCATAACCCTACTGGGATACACGGAACACATCCCCGTCAAACATCGGAGGTTTGTGTCCTTTTGCCTTGTGCTGGCTAAGCTGCGGGTGGCCTGTAGGTGAGGACGGGCACCCAAATTTAAAGAATGGCTGGGAGACATGATCCTCTAGCAGGACCAACCCTTCACTTACGCTGAATTGCTCCCTCACTCTTCACGACCACGTGACATTTAGGGCCCAATGCAGGCATACCTGCTGGAACATCCTATCAATGCTACCGATGGGCCGTGAGACCTACATAGACTACCCCTGGCCATACTCCAATTTATACACTCTGAAGCCCTCTCTTGCATCGCTCCTGTTTTTATACGCCCTATATCCTGCTGTCCCTGGTATCCTACATTAGACCCCTCTGACACATCATATACACTGGCGTCTGTTATGGTGACTATGTGAGTGGCATCATCGCCTTACCACTTATCTCAATATTGTTCTCTGTAATGCATTTTTCTCCTCACTTAATGCTGTCCAACACTCTTATTGCAACAGATGTCATTCATTTTATGATACTTCATTAATGTTCATGATAAGGCTGTATATCCACTGCAATTGCTGATATCTCGATTGTATGTCATTGTTGAAAAGTTCAATAAATAAAATAAAAATAGCTGGTCTATATAATCTGAATTATGGGCGTTTAAAATAGGCAAGAAATATAGCTTAGTAAATTTAACATAAAATTTACAAAACAAATGAAATATATTAAGGTTCAAGGAGAAACCCCATTGCAGGGACAAACATTAGATCACCCCTATCAAAAAACAGAGCAGGCAAGGAGTCTGTTCTGAACCTCAGTAGAAAAGCCCCCTCCCATTGACAGGAGGTATACAGTAAATAAGGCTCAATACTGGGAGTGGTTTCTAAAAGATGTATTGCCTATTTGTAATCTTGGCAAATTTCACTCATCTCTTTTCAATCTCCTATCCTTTAAAAAAAAGAAAAGAAACATTCTTAAGCAAGGATTTATCAGACTTGGTCACACTGTTTGGGTCGGTAAAGGGATGGTCAGCCCAGTTAAAAGACACAATGTTTGACATAAGAAGACCATGGAATATTCTTCCCCAAGTCACAGCTAAGGCAGTCCTTGATAACCTGCTTGTTAAGAAATACTCGGGGGATTGCTCCTGATAGACAACGTATCGGAGGAGAAAGTTTAATAAGGTCCTTAATGAAGGTCAAGCCAAGTTCTTCATGACTGAGGAAAAAAAAAGTTAACTGGGAGGCTAGGATAGGAGTGCATGAAGGAATCTGTTTTCTTCGATTTAGATACTAGCTACAGTGCCCAAACTCATACTCCAGTACCGAACATTGCAACTGGTACATATGGTGTTTTCTACATTTCTAACAAAGTTGCAATCCGTTGTATCCCCCCCCCCCCCCCCACCACCACCAAAGGAATCAAATGAAAAAGAATGGCAATTGAATGAATACATTTGAGACATCTAGTGGCTAAATTGGAGTGTCAAAATCCTCAGGAATGAAACTGCACCCTCAGGTAAGCGAAGCTAATCACCATTGTCAGCTTTTTAAAATTAATAATATTTGATCATATGCTATGATTCTTGGGCCACATGCCATAATAATGCCATAGACATTTGGTGTAATTAATGTCCCTGTCTAGGCCATCCATAAAGTTGGCCAAGCTCAATAATAGTTGCAACTAACCCCTCGGGGTGCATGCTAACAACAACACATCATTGACCTAGAGAAAAGCTGGAACGTGTAAATTTCTGATCAATGGCACGTGCAACCCACAATTAGTGAATTGAAGACTCAGATCTTTGATATAAAGAGTAAATTAAGACGCTAAAATGCTTTCTTGCCAAATCCCTCTTTCTAGGTCGAATGACTCATTGCAATCACTGTTCTGTTCAAATCGAACATTAGCAAATCGATTGTGATGAAAATCGGCCAGGAATTTGACCAGTATCCATCCCCATGTCAAGTAACATCATATTCAGATGGTCAGTGATTGAAGTCCAACATGAACGTGTGATGAAGCCAGTGGCAATTAAAAATAAGGAAGCCTTATGGATCTCTTCTACTTTATTTACAAAGATAGTCTGATGGCACTTGATGAAATGCTTTCTTGCTCTAGAACTAAAATTTTGATTTACACATTTTGTAGGATTCCAAACAATCCTCTCTTTGTAAGTATTTGGCCTGTGATATTTTCTTTTCCAAGACATGTTTCTTTGCCCTGCCATTTCCCAGACTACTGCTTACAGAGCTTCCCAAAATGATAGCGACAAAACTCCTGGGCATAGGGGAGCATCTAGGCCTCCTCAATTCCTTTAAAGATTCTCCAAAGTCATGATCTTGCCTTATAGCCAGCTTTTGTCTTCATCTTGAAGTAAAGCATGGTCAAACAATGTGATGAATAGATACAAGCCTGTAAGTGAATTCTCTTAGGATTCTCTATCTCATCAAAGATTCTTCCTGTGATTGCCTTAGAGCTGAGTTAGAGAGCACATAACATATCAATATGAAAATTAGGTTCACCATGGTCTAGCCACCCCATTGTCCTTCCCCACTGTGCCAACATAATTTTGGGCATTTATGCAAGTTAAATTCTTTGTAGGCACTATAGTGGAGGAAAAAAATAGTAAATATTTTGTTCACTCCATCATTTTGCACATTCGTCAGGGTCCAAGTGTACTTCTTGGAGATTGGATTCATCACATAATTCAGTACACGTTGCAGCTTGGTAGTCGACTTGGGGAAATCGTATAATTTACAGAAACCAATGTTACCATGTCTGTTGCTGTGTAAGCTTCCAGGAGTTTTAGGGGCCGGATTTTAATTTCTTCAGCATTAGCGCTTTCAACCATAAACACTCACTTTGAGAGCAGGCAGTCTCTATAACACGTACATTTCATTGTGTGCCTTTTGGGTATAGGAGTGGTTATCGCAATGTGCTACCTATGCTGAGAAATTAGCTTCTGTTTCTTTGTGGACAGGTGAGCATTGTTGTACGAAATTTAAGTATTAGTTGGATGGTGTGTAGGGAGGGGCAGGTGTGGGAGGGTGAAAACCCACCTCAAGTAATCACTATTCCTGCTATGGGGAACCACTAAAGTCACTAATTAAACCTGTGCTTAACCCTTTGGTAGCTTGGCAGTCAGGCTTAACTTGGAGGCCACATGTAAAGAATTTATGTGGCACTATAACAGTAATGAAGTGGAAACACAATACAAGAAAAATCCCAAACCAATTTTGGAAACGTAGAGTGCATTTTAATGAATATCACACCGAAAATCCTGTAAGTAGAACCAAAGATATGAATTTTGAAAAGTTTGAATTAAAAACAGTGCCAAAAAGAACCAACCAAGGCTATCTGGTCTTGCTAGACTGGGCGAAAACTTAAGGCGGACCACAATGGAACACGGGGCTGATACAGGGACCAGGTTTGTCTTTGTGGCCCATCATTGTCCTTCTGACTTAGAAACCTTTATGGCGAAAAGGCTGTTCCCAACGAATGGTTGAAGACTGCAGGATGCCAGTGCTATCGCCAGCGAAGCCGGGAAAGCTCCAAGGGGGTGCAGTCAGTGCTGAGGAAGGCCTCGATGTGTTGCTGGCTGTCGGTCCATAAAAAGCTCTCAGAGAAACTTTTTTAGAAGCCAGACCTCCATCAGCAGGGAGAACCAGAAAGCTGAGGCTGACCATTCGACAGCTGCAGCTTTGATAACAGTCCCACTCCCGAAGGTTCTGCAGGCAGAAAGTTAGCAAAAAGTTACCAAGTCCTAGATCTTGTAGTTATAAATATAACTACACTCTTAACACCAGCCAAGGGCCCAGGGCCTTTGTTGGGGTGAGTCCTATCCCTCACTTGGAGGCTAGGACTCACCCCAACAAAGTCCATTATTAATTGGTGTTGTTAGGTTTACCTTATTATATGATCAGGTGATTGTGGTGTGTTTATGATTGTAGGTAATCTGAGATAACCTTTTGGTAGGCCCAAGAGAGCCTTCACCTTGATTCACCCCAACAAAGGCCAGAAGCAGGGTCCGGGGCAGTTCCAATTGGTACGGGTCAGCTGAGCAGTTGGAGGAAAAGGGCATCTTGAAGCTTGTTTTGTCCCTGTAGCTCAAAAAGGTGGTCAACCAACTAACCCTGGAGTAATTTATTGGGTTCTGGGTTCAAGGCAAGCAGGTCCGGATTTTTTTTGGTTTCATCAAACATTATGGCAGTCCTTCATCTGATTCCTCACAGGTTCAGGAGTGTTCTGTAGAAGGCACTGGGGATATCACATTTATTCCCAGTGCTAGCATATGGTGGGGTTAACTCTTGACCACTCTCCAGACATTGTGGTAAAGGTTCCCAGGAGTGACCCTAACCACTTTCTCAGCATCCCTTTCTACCTGAATCCAACATGGCAGAACCTTTCTTCCCCTGTTTAGAGCTCGGTCTCCCACAAAGAGGTGTTGCAATGATAATGGGAAACCCTTCCCTTGTGGTCCCTCCCCAGCAGGTCAGTTAGCTCCCCTCTCCCACTGGGCTTGGAGCCGAGCTGGCTAACAAGACAAAATGGAAGCAGGCCCAGGTGTGAGCTACATCTGCTTGTGAAAGGGTTGGTATCATTTGAAGCTCAGGAAGGGCAGGACACAGCCCCTAGGATATACTGCTCAAGGAGGAAAAGCACCTCTCTTCACTTAAGCACTATGCCCACTGCCTGGGAGCTATCCACATATCACTACAGGGGAGCCATCAGTGGTCAGGTGATACTGGCATAAATGCCCTTTTTGGCCCTGAAAGGAAAATGACAACTTTGTAAAAGTATCATTTTCAAAACCGTAAGGTAAAATCCGACTTTAAATTAGATTATAAATTACTGTTAAAATGAGTCCTTGAACCATTTTTCAAAATGCTCCCAAACTGAAATTAAGCAATATAAGTTGTTATAGTGTAACCCAGTGGTTATCTATGGGAGAGCCAGCCTTTCTACAGTGAAAAACGACTTAGGATGTTTTTGTCTGTCTGGGTACGTGAAATGTTAAATATACCCTACTTTTTAAATGCCATGAACCCTGCTCTATGGGCATTTAGGGCATGCAATAGTAGAGGCATTAGAAAGGAAGATTTAGGCCTGACAAAAGGTTTGTTTTGCCAGGTCGAAATGGTAGTTTTAAAACTGCACATCCAGGCTGCAGACCACAGTCACTCTTGTGGAGCAGGTCATGGCCAGAAATATTCCCCAGGTGGTCACATAGCACTCTAAAATACAAATTAGTAAAGCTTTTATATGCTCAGGCTGCAGCTAGCTCGCCAACACCATCAGAAAGCTATTCAGTATCCATTCTTTTTAGCTTTGGAAAACCAGACAGTGAGTGTTCTTTTCTCCAAAGATCCCAGGCCCCTCACCCTGGAGACTTTGACAAGGGTGCTGATAAATCATATTCTGTATCAAGTTCAAGTTTGGGTATGCTGTACAGCATCGCGAACACCCATTGGCAAAACCAAAAAGGTTCCAGGTCTCAAAGGACGGGGCCTATTAGCGTTACCCATGCTTGTGATTGCCCTCATTTGTTAACCATTCTTCCAACTGTGTTCTTTTTCTTGCTTCTTGATAATATTGAAATATAATCGCTCCAGGTTTACATTACATAACACATGGCATTGTGTTTATTCATGGCCATTTTATCAATTTCTTTAAAAAAATTAAACTACTGATCTTGAGACCTTGATAAAAATAAGAAACATTTTTGGAAAATGAAGTGTTTTATCAGCTTAAATAATGCATATGCCATCTGCACTTGCTCTGACAGCTTATTGGTATTCAGTACCAATTTTTCAAAGAAAGATGAACTTATTTCGCGTTCTTTCTATCCTAGCTTCTTTAGCCATCTATATAGGTCATGCAAACATTAAGTGAACCTTGATGATCCCCCCCCACCTCCCCAATGAGTGTGTTCAGTCAAGCAATTTGCAATTCAGAGGCTGTTTAACATCCCAATTAACCTGGGAGGCTTGTACTTCTTTTTGTCAGTTGTTTTATATCATGTCGTTGTGTGTATTTGTAAATAGCACTATCACCAGCTAGGGTATTCTGGCGCTGAGCAGGTGCATGTCTAGCCCTGCCTATAGTAGCTTAGTTAATTGAAAAGCCAGGTTTTCCGCTTCTTGCGGTATTCAAGAAGAAGTTGCTGATGTTGAGTTAGAGGGATGTCCTATTGCCATATCAAATTTGCAGTCAATGGTGTTAAGGGATGCAGCATCAAAGGAATAGCAAGTACTTGACTTTGGCTACCCGTGAGGACTTGACTTCGACCCTATTGTCTATTTTCCACTCCCACTTTGAACTGCCCTCTGGCTAAGCCACCAATACAACTCTGGGACGTCAGCCTAAATTTTGTTCTCTAACTGAACGCCTCTAAATTTACTTGGGTCTCTGCCGACCATCACCCATTTGAACTCTGAGATAATGTGACATTTTAGAACGCTCATCACTTTAGTATAAATGCAAAAGTAGAACTCTAAGTGCTGCAAAACATTTTTAGTCCCGTCCACAAGCAGTGGCATAGCCAGTGTTTGGCGTTGGCTGCTGACCTTTAGCTTTTGTCAATTCTTATTTTGTTTGTGAATTTTTTTATGTTAAGGCACTCATTGTATAAAACAAGCATTCTCTAAAAGCCAAAATCTAGAACTTTATTATGTAACTGCACACATTGTATTATGGGTCCCTGTCATTGAAGGGAACAATTTCTTTGTGCGGATGTGCATATTGGTCAAGAGCAGTATGCTGTCAACCACAGTCAGGTTGTGGGTGAAGTGGACTGACCCTGTTCCCCATGCTGTATGTTGTGGTGGGTGGAAGCAAAATGTGACTGGCACTATAGCAGACCAGCCGATGAAGAGAGCTGACTGAAAGCTCACGTAAGTATTTGCATTTTTATTAAAAACTAAAGAGCTAAACTAACGCAAAAACCTAAAAAATAAAAATTCCCATAATTTGGGTGTATGAACCATAATGCGCCAGTAAAGAGAATTTTTAACAAAAATAGGAAAATATCTTTGATTTATATGGCTCTGCATAATAGAGTAGCGGAATATTGCACATTGGTGCACAGTGAAAATAAAAAGCGATTATTATGTGTGCAACATAAAACTCAAGTTGGAAGCCTGGTTTATGCACATATACCCAGTTAAGCTTGTTGAGAGCAAATTAATGCACCTTCAGCAATCTTGAATGAAAAGTCGCACATTACATGCATAAAGAACATTCTAATTACTCTCTGGCGTTTTTCATTGTTGACTTTTCATTTGAAATCTTGAGCTTCCATTATATGAAATATAAACCGTAATCCAGTGAGGAAAACGACATACCTTCCTCTATCCCACAACATTGTCAGACATTTTAGAAGACTCTAGTCAAATCCACGCAACCAATGATGTATGGAGTAAGTGAGGTAATCTGTAAAGTATTAGGCCAGTTATGCAGCAGTTTATAACTCATTTAAAGTACTTGATGTCAACTAGCCATAATGAAACGTTTGGGATATGTTTTGTGACAACCAAGGACACTCAATTGAAATTTGTGAAGCCATTTATCTATAAATAAAACGGTTGATGAGAGTGGCCAGATTGCTTGGGAAGTGAATGCAACTTTGGATCGAGATATATATATATATGCTTTACTTGAGCACCAGTTACATTACACAACGACCCATTCATTTTTATTAGGGAGATCAAGTAATTTGCCCAGAATCACAAGATGTTTAGCTGACGCCGAGACTTGAACCTTAGACCCCCCACTCCTTAGGCGACAGCTCTGGCCGTTATGCCACATCCTTTTGTGTTCCATTGAGTGATACGGATGTGAGATAGTATTCATTTGTCGTTCATGAAGTGTGAATGAGGAAACACTAATGAGTTGAATATGATCAGGTTTAGCCATTTTTGTGTTAGTCTAGGATTTACCAATTGTTTATTCATTACATTTTTATTGAGTTTTGACACTAAAACATATCCACAATACATACAGTTGTCGACCATTGTATAGTTCCTGGTCAAAAAGTAACTAATATGCCTAGAGGCCAATATATAGGGAGGGGGATGCTCATGTCATTGCAGAGCTAGTCAAGGATAATATGCATCTGTACTAAGCCCAATAAACATTAACTCAACAAGCAAAGTAACCAAACCCTCCAGGTACAATGCCATTGTGCTGTCTCAAGTAATAGATAATTTCTCTAGTTGACGGTCCTGCCATTCTCCAGGGTCAGGTGTGGAGACCTCTATACGATGGTGGTATCCCATATAGGAAACTTACTACATCAAATCAAAAGGAATCAACAAAGTTATGAGACTGAGTGCATGAAGGTCATGATTTAAGAATGATATTCAGTTTAGGCAACTGAGTTAAGTGATATAGTAATGACTTGATGGTGTTGGATGTAGCAACCCCAAAGTTGTAATAGGCATATTGTTGCACCTGTGACTCGTAAGATACCTAACTAAATCTCTTTAAACGGAATTCTCCTTGAAGATGGTTGCAATTAAACTGCTGTTTCACGGATTGCAAACCAGACTCCTGAAATCTGTCCCAACTTTGTTCTTTTATTTTTTTTGGCCAATATAATGCATCTCAACCTACAAAACAGTTTCTCGTACGCGTGACTTTCCCTGGTGTATTGTGTATTAAGACCATTAATGGTAATTAATGCAGAATTTCCTATCTATTGTAAAGCAAAGTAAAGTAGCCCAACATGATTGTTTAGCATAAAATTGGAAAAGGATTTCATGTCCCATTAGCCCAAACAGAACTGGAACAGTATGCAGCTATTTAGTTTTTTTGCCCATAGAACAATTCATTAGGAAAAACACTTTCTCTTTCTCAGTGCTCGCTGTTTATTCATTCTTATTTTGTTGGTAATGTTTCTGTTCCGACCCTATTACAAATAAAGGTTTAAATCATTAATTTTCAATCCCTAAATATTATAAAACAATTGTTTGCAATGCTTCACTCATAACATTAAATCCCTATATAATGTAACGTAATTGCTTGCAGTGCTTCACTTACAGCATTGAATCCATGTCAAAACTACTGCAACATACATATAATACATATGCTTTACATTAATAGATTATTCTTTCTTCTGGGCGAGAAGTAGAATATCTGCTGCCTTATTGGTTGGGATAATTCTCTCCTCTGTGATCTTAAAAGTATTGAAACCTTCCTTCACAATAGCTGGAAGCTTTTGCCGTCTGTGTCAGGAGCAGATGCTCAAATAATACATGTTTAAAGCTTACAAACAACCTTTGATGCCACCCACATAACAGGTTCATAGTAATATTTCTTAAAGGTAGTCTGAAGATGAGTACGCTCCATTGAGTATGTCCTCTAGTCCACTCGCCAGAGAAAAAGCTTTAGAAGCCTTGGGTCCTCTTGTTGAATGAGATGTAAAGATGGATGTATATATGCCTGCTTCCAGCATAAGCCAGCGAACCCTCCAGGTAATGGTGGTGGAAGAGACTGGTTTAAAAGATTTTTTTTAAAGCAGTTAGTAGTCTAGGTCTACCTGGATGTCTAAACTCCTCTTTAATAGGATCATAAGCTTGGATACATTTTCCACAGACTGGCTAGTTGCAGCAATGAAACCCTCCTTTTGCCAAAGTTATGTTTTAATTCCTGTCTGATGGCCATTTTCCTATAAGGGAGTTTCAGTTTGCTGTCAATCTTACACCCCAAGAAGGGAAGTCTTTGCAAGGGTTTGAATATCGATGTATGCTTGATCATCAGGAACCCCAGACCATGGATGAGTGAAATTGCCATCTGCAACTGATCCTTCAACCAGATCTAGTCCTGGTTTATCACTAATATGTCTTCCAGCTAGACTATCAACCTGATGCTTTATGATCTCATCCACTCTACTGCTGGCTTCAGCACCTTGATGAAGCAACAAGGTGTTCATGTAAGACCGAATGGCTGTGAAACAGATTTGTAGATCTAATGCCCCCACATAAATTAGAAGAGTCTTCTATGAGATCAGAATATTGGTACGGTGAGTTTTGATCCTTCAAGCCCAACAGCACCATTCAATCATTTAGCAATAGGAAGTCCCTGAGGAAGGTGCATGCTTTCCATCTTGAAGTGGCCGTATACCTGCTATGTGTTGAATTTCTTTGAATTTATTTACAGGGACAGTGCTCTTAGTCTTTCTTCTCCACTAGGAAGAGATTGCTGTGAAAACCCCAGGGGGTTCTGGTGTGATGCTGGTCCCACGGAAGACTTCTCTGTTCGTCCGGCCTCGACTGGTCCCTCAGGATGGGAAGAAACCCCAAACTTCTTTGGTCTTCCTTCTGAAAGGATTTCTATGACTGGTATTTTTGGGGGGCTGCAGTGTAAGGGGGGCCATTCGAGTGCCCACTGCCTCTGCCGACCCTCTGATAACATTTTGGCCGAAGACCATGTGCAGTATCAATGATCCAGCTGGAGACTTCATACAGAAAGCTAGAGGATATTATGGAAAAGATCTTGTGAACCTGCATCACAATCTGCAGTGTGCAATTGCTTCACTCCCTCCCACTCCAGAAGAGGAGACCAGTGAGATGCGCTCTGACCACTCAAGGTTCTCCGGCACCCTCTAGTTGCATCTGATAAGCACCACTCTCTTTGTAACTGTGGCTCATCTGGGGCCACCCAAAACACAGGAATGTTTTCTCCCCACGGCCAAGTCTGCACCCCAAAGCTGCCGCTCTATTGACTTCTTCTGAGAAGACCGCACTGAATCACTGCTCCCTACAGCTACAGACATGCACTTGCGCTTCCTGAGAAGCCAACCACCTCCCGGTCAAACAGAAGACTCAAAGAATGGCAAAAAACGGATCATTAGCTACTCCTAAATCAAATTATCGCATCATAAAGTTATGAATCCCAACAGTTCCCTATAAAGCAATACACAAGATAAATCACTTAGCTTGCTGTTGAGCAGCTCAGAAAGATTATGTACTTTTCCTGGTGTATTGGTTTATTGGCAAAGGACGACTGTGATTGGCTGCATACTGTTGACGTTCTATCTGATAGAGACTTCTAACCGCAGATTCCTTACCTTAGAATTAACCCCAGGCATCAGACTGGACCTGGATATTTTTTGTGATCCGTACCCCTGTGCCATCGTAGGTGACATCGAAGAGCTTTGCATGGCGGTGTCTGTGCCACCTAAGCTCGCTGACGTCGGTTCTGCTCCCAGTTGCGCCTGTTAGCACAGAATCGGAGAGAGCTGCTCCCAGCCTTTTTTTGACAGTTTTTTTTCTTTCCCGACCTTTTGTCGAAGTTTTGTGAGACTTGCCTTCTGTTGGGGCAGGGATGTCAACGAGAATTACTGTATGCGATCAACAAGAATCATAAAAGTACAAACAGATACATATAAAACACTGTGGCACATCTAAAATGAACTACTCCATATATCTCAATAAAAGTGCCAGTACATTCTGGTTTAAAGGGAGAACAAATAAAATCACATAAAAATCCCTTGAATTGCCTATAAAAAGAAACGGAGGTTCCAATTTAGCAGCATGATGAATCTCTTCCATACCCTTCCACTTAACTTCACCAGTGCAAAACAGCATTTACATTTCTTACTTAGAATCGAACAAAAGGAAAAAGTACTTATGCACCCTCATTTAATTTCTAGACCGAAAAGAGAACAGCACCACTAAGGGACATTTGTACAAGAATTAGTTCAAATAATATACAATGCACATACAACAGCTTGACACATCGCAAAATCAACAGATCACCAGTTCCCTCCTATATGATTAGCATATCAGGTCCATATAATTTGCTCGGATGCACTTAGATCACCAGATCCAGGCAGCCACAAGGTACAATGCAACAGCGAAGGCCACCAGCCTGGAGCAGTCAGTTCTTAAATTGGAAGTGCATCCAAATACTTTCTTACAGCTAGGATCCTGCACAGCAGCAATAGCCATCTTCTACTTTGTGGGGCATATACTATACGAAAAATATAACAGATGTGATCTAGTTTATGATGGCCCTCTGCACACAGGACACTCATTGTTGTTTTTCACATTGGCCCATTTAACACAATAAGTTCTAATAGGGAGACTCTGGTACCTGAATTGGAGGAACACTTTCTGAGCTGGAGGAGGAGGTATTCGCATCAATTGCCATCTCATATCTTGGAAAGATTTTTAAATTAATAAATTCGAAGGTAAGGGATCCCCACACATCTCCGAACAGATTCCACAGATACCGTCTCTCAATAGGTTTTCTTGATATCCATTTTAGAGACGGCACCAAACTCCTCTGGGGCCACTCAGAATCTCTCCATCCCCAACCTTCTGAGCATAGATGATATGCATGAAACATTTATTTATTTTATTTATTTATTTATTTATGGATTTATATCGCGCTAGAATCGACTCTTAAACCAGAGTATCTCTGCGCAAGATATACCATGCCATGGTATATCTTGGGTCCTAGATAAGGTCAGGAGATCCTTTAGGAATTCTCTACATGCGCCGAAGGCCAGTGAGGTCCATATCCAATACCAATGAAGTATTGGCCTTAACTCAGGTTTCCAGTAAATTTCCCTAAAAGGAAGATCAAGATATAACAGGATCAGTGGCGTATTCTTGGGGAGGACAAAGAGGGACTTGATAAACCTGTTTTCTGTTGGTTTTTTAAATATAACAGTTAGCATGGCCCCAGACCAGACAGCTTCCAGTGTTTTTACATTCTAGATCTCAATCGCCAGGGCAGCTTTCTTGGGCACTGTTCTATTAAAAATCTTGGTCACTCTTGCTGAATAGTGAGTCAGTGAGCAAACTGATTTTTTGGACCTGCATTGACCAAGCCAAATTTGGTGTCAATCTTATCCCAAAGTTAGAGACCTGCTCTATTTAGTCTGAGTCAAGGTACAGTCTACAGTTGTGCTTTTTGCTTCTTGTACGGTTGAATAACATACATTTTGTTTTGGAGCTATTGAGTTAAAGCCCACGCTCTTTGCGAAAAAAGATGTCCATTTAATGATTTGGATATCAGGATAGTGTGATCGGCAAAGAGTAAAGCACTCCCCTGACTCCCACCCTGGGTGTTTCACAACCATCCTTGTCCAACTTATTTACTACATCATTTATATTCAGTGAGAATGGAGTGGGGGCCAGGGCACAACCCTGCCTGACCCCCTGCCGAATACTTTTAGAAGAGGTGAGCTGCCCCTGCTCCCCCCACCTAACTCTTGCATAGTTATCTTTGTGCAACCATGCCAAATTAACCAGTAGTTTGGGAGGGACTAAATCAAAGGCTGCTCTTAGGTCAAGGAAGGCGACAAAAAGACAACACCCAGTAACCACTACAGTCTTCCAAAAAAGCCAAAATGAAGTATCTAATCAGGTGTACTGTCACCACTTCTAAATCCCGACTGTAGGTTAGATAGTATATTTTTTCCTGGATCCAATCGAGAAGATGTACCAGAATTTGTTTACAGAAGATCTTCTGTGAAGCGTCTATCAAGCTGATTGGTCAATAGTTGCTTGGAACACTATGTTGGCCCTTCTTGTGGATTGAAATGATCCCTGCAGTACACCAGGTTTAGAAATTGGCATGCCTTTCAAAATGGCATTTGAAAGATGGTTCCCAGATTTCCAAGTTAGATTTAAGAAGCTCATTTGGTATCCTATCAGGACTGAGGTTTTTTTACTGATAAGCTAGCTCTAATAGCCTCTTCGGTCTCACTTAGTTTTGACACGAGTATTATGTTTCTTTAAATTGACTGCCAACTTGGGGTCGATGCCTAGCTATGGTATTACATTATTACATGAATATAGGTTACTAAAATGGAATACTGAGTCCTCAGGTTGCACATGGTACCCAACTAACTTATTGCCACCATTATTCCTCAGCACCAAGGATGCCCAAAAGCTTGCATTATCATTTGCCATCATGGCATTATACAACTCGTCCCAGAGTGCATCATCCCAGACTCTTTTAGCAATTTTTATAAAGTGCCCTACACACCACAAGCTGAGACCTGACCTTAGATTTGGCTGCTGTCAATAGCAGAGCTTTTGCCAGTTGACAGCCTTTGGAATACCAGGGGGCTTCTTTCTGGATTGTATGATTTTGGTTGATGTCTTGCGCCAGGCAATCCCTTATACTAATAAAGAACGCCTCATGGATTAGCAGACCTCTATCTTCTGGTGCCAAATTATCCAAAACTGCTACAAGCTCTTTAGCCCCGATAACCACTTCCTCCAGAGCCTTTGGATGTTTTTCAACCCATCCCAATCTAATTGTTTTTCCATTCTTAGAGATCTCTACACCCCCAACTTGTACAAAACCCTGGATTGGTGGAATGTTGGCAAGGGTACATAGAATGAAAGGCTTAGAGCGTTGTGATCAAGGTCTACCCTGTCAGTGACCCCATGTCCTATACAAAAGCCCAGCCCTTTAAGCCAATTAAAAATTAATTAATACAGCTAGTATAGCCTTGCCTATTAAAAGTAAGCTTTCCTTTAATATCAGATAAGGTTCTACGTTTTGCTGGTCTCAGATTTAGATTCAGTGTTAATACAAGTAGTTGTGCCACCCTCTGCACTATTTTACAGGAGGCACGTTTATTGAGTGAATTCTCCAATTTGCACCCTCCTCTAGTAACATACCTTGATCAAATGACATAGGAAGTTACAGAGTGGAATTTAAATCACCTGCCACTGGAATCAAACATTTACCCTTGTAGTCAGAGAGAAAATCCTCTATAGTACTTATGGCTTGGGTCTCCTCTTTCCACCCATCAACCTGATTATACACATTAATCAGCACCATAGAGTTGCACTACAGATGCCCACCCTTATAACCAGCACTTTCTGGAAAGTAACAGGTAGGACTCTTACTGAACATTGTAGGTCTGCCCGTGATCACGCATGTCACCAACAACCGCCCCTCCGCACTCCCCAAATGCCCCCCGCACTCCCCATGGTTTGCCCCTGGATGACCCTATTGCATTCACACAGAATGAGGTATACCCATTCTTAGCCACAGGTGAGACGCTCCATATCTCCTCGAGGTGGCAGATGTCATGTTCGTTTATGAACTGTCCCCAATCTGTGTCCACCAGAGGAAGGCTGGGTTCAAGTCCTCCAGTGCCTGTCACCGTCTTATGTTGGTAATAGACCCTTAACTCGTCTGTCTCTGGTGCCTTGAGGGCGACCACAACGGCAAGACCTGCGCCGATTGTCGTACCATGCACCCCAAGGCCTTGAGGGAGTGATCTGTCAAGCTTCTTGCCTCTCGACGTGCAATGCTGCAGCTGTCTCTATCCTGGTCGAGGGGAATGTCCCGGGATTGATCGTGGAGCCATCAATCTTTGTTGCAGTCAAAGTTTACATACAAGAAGAAGAAGTGCAAGAAGTCGAAGAGGACTTCGACTCCCCCCACCCACCCGATCTGTCTGTCATCTTACAAGATGAGGGAACATCGTTACTCAAAGCCTGGCTCCGCGCTTGGCCCACCTCCTTGTCTCCCTGAGTTTCTGGGAGCTGGAACAACCTCCTGCCAAGCTCCGAGAATTCTGAGAGGCCATGCACCTCATATTTGGGCGGCCCATCCCAGCTGGAGCGCCTTCGGGCTCCGTGGGTTCGGGAGGGGACCCTTCTGGTTCCCCTCCAGCAGGTCCACCATCAGCACCAGTTGGGCCCCATGGATCTACAGATGGATCTGGACCAGCACCGGTGGTGCCACCTCAACCTTACCCGACGCTGGTCCCTTTGTGGATGCTCCCAGCGCCAGCCCCATTCTTACCCCTGAGTCAGACATGGCCCTGGAGAAATGTCCCCTGACTCTGGTTCAGACTGGAGTCATTCCCTCCAGGCTGGAGCCTGAGCCCTATTCCTATGGGCTAGGACTTGGGGAAGATAGGCAGGAGCCACTGTTCCCTGAAGAATACCAGCCCCTAGACCCTGCTATGAACTGGTGTGATGAATTGGCAGGTGCCAGTGGACTGGACGCATTCCCAGATACTGGCTTGGTCTTTCCTCCAACCCTGGCCACGGAGGAGGAAGCCACATTTGCTATGGTTGTGAGGAGGGGGGCTGAGGTCCTGGACCTTCAGTTGCCCTCTGTGATTGTCAAGACAACTGTCTTGACAGAGGTGCTTCAACCGGCACTTACCCCTTCAGAATCATTTGTCTCATTTAATGAAGCCCTCACCAACTTCTTCCTCTGGGCATGGTCCAAGCACTGCACAGGGGCTCCTGTGAACCATAAAATTCCCTGCTGCTATCTCCCCGCCCCAGGGGACCCTTCTTTCCTCACCCAACACCCCAACCTGGATAGCTTAATGATCCAAGCCTCCACTTTGAGAGTAAATCCTAGTCCATTCCCTACCACCCCACTGGATAGGAAATACAAACAGCTGGACACCTTGGGTAAGGAAATGTTTTCTTCTGCCAGCCTGGCATTGTGGTCTGTGAACACTGTATGCCTTTGAGCAGTTACTCCCATTCCCTTTGAGATTCAGTTGCACAGGTTCTGCCTGTGGTCCTGGAGGAGGCCCAGGCCATACTCTCCCAAGCTATGGCTGATGGGAGGGACACAGCTAAGTTCACAATCCGATGTGAACTGGACACAACTGACTCGCTAGACAGAGCAGTTTCTTACGGCGCCATTCCTGGCTGACGCAAACTTGCTTTTCAGGGGATGTCCAAGCTTTACTTACGGACATGCGCTTTGATGTCTTCCATCTCTTAGGAGACAAGGCAAACTTATCGCTGAAGCGCTTCAAGGACAGCAGGGCTCGAGCCAAGTTCTTAGGCCTTTCCATGGCCCTGTCAACACCAGTCTGCTTTTCTCTCTTTTGTGGTCACGGAAGTGGCTTCCAGCCACGTCTCTACCCTCCCATCTGCCACAGCCTGCAGGCTTCCAGGTCCCTGTGTGGCTGAGGACATGGAACCCACAGACCCTGTGGGTCAGGCAGCCAGAAGTTGGCTCTTTAGTTTGCCCTACAGCCATCATAGGAAACCAGTGGGTGGCAGGATACTCCTTCACCTGCACCACTGTAGGTCAATAACCATAGACCGCTTGGTTATCCAGATTGTTCGAAGGGGCTAATCCCTCCCTTTCATGTCTACCCACCACCCATGCCACCCACTCACAACAGGCTGGCGGACCATCTCTCCGCACTATGCGAGGAAGTGGTAGCTCTCTTGGCCAAGGGAGCCATTGAGAGGGTGCCAGCATCAAAAATAGGTCATAGTTGATATTCCAGCGACTTTCCGGTTTCCCAAAAAGAATAGAGGTCTTCGTCCTGTCCTAGACCTGCACCCTTTCAATTTCTTACTGAAAAAGGAGAAATTCAAAATGCTAATTCTCGCACAAGTCCAGTCTGCCCTGGACCGGAGAACGGGATGGTAGCGTTAGACGTGCAGGATGCATACTTCCACATCCCTGTCCTGATTGCTCACAGATATTACCTGTGTTCCACAGTAGGGCGCCAGTTCACCGTGCTTCCCTTTGTCCTTACCAGCGCCCCATGGATGTTCACCAAGGTGATGGTAGTGTTAGCTGCTCATCTGCAGAACTTGGGGATGCCAGTCTTCCCCGTCTCGATGACTGGCATTTGAAGGCAGGCTCATCCCAGGTAGCCATCTCCCACCTCCAGACTATGGCAGACGACCTGCACTTGGTGGGGTTCACTGTCTGCTTGCTAAAGTCATGCCTTACCCTTTCTCAGACTCTTCCTTTCATTGTAGCTAATCTGGACACAGTTCTGTTTCGAACCTATCCTCCTGAACGGCGAGCCCAGGATATTCAGGCTATGATACCAAATTTTTCAGCTTCTATCCTGAGTTTGCTTGTGACACGTGCCTGCTGGCATATGTGGGCTCTGCAGTGGGATCTGAAGTTCAAGTGGGTGCAGATTCAGGGTAATGTCTCCAACATGTTCCAGATCTCGGATGGCACTGCAAAAGATCTGTAGTGATAGCTAACAAACTACGATTGTGTCAGTGGAAGACTCGTCTCCCTTCCCCAACCACCAGATCTAACAGGTATGACCGATGCATCACTCCTGGGCTGGTGCGCCCTTCTATGAGAGGTTGGAGATCAGAGGCCTCTGCTCTCCGACGGAATCTCTGGGGGGAATCCGGGCTGTACGTCAACCTTTTGGAGCTCCTTGCGATCCGACTGCCATTGAAAGCCTTTCTACCCTCCATCAAGGGAAGGCTGGTGCAGGTGTTCACAGACAACACCACTGCCATCTGGTACTGCAACAGCCAGGGCCGCGTGGAGTCGTGGACCCTTTGTCAAGAGGCCCTGGGTCTCTGGACATGGCTGAAAGGTCATGGAATTTCCCGGATGGTACAACACCTGGCAGGCTCTCTGAACGCCAGGGCTGACAAGCGAAGATGCCTAGCGGATCACAAATGGCTTCTCCATCCAGAGGATGGTGCAAGTTCTTTCAGCAGTGGGGAGAGCTAGATAAATTCACCACCGCAGAGGATGTGCAATGCCAGCACCTTTGCGTGCTGGAGTTTCCAAGGCGGCTCTTTCTAAGAGATGCTTCTTGACTTGAGTGGAGCTCTGTCCTCCTATACGCCTTTCTGCCACTACCACTCCTGCCCGAAGTTCTCAAAAAGATCAGGAACGACCACGCCCGAGTCATCCTTATGGCTCCGAACTGGGCCCAGAGAGTTTGGTATCCGATTAGGCTGCCTCTCCAAGAGGGACTTCTGTCACAGCACCAGTTAGGGTTATCACCCATCAAATCTGTCAAGGTTCCGCCTTCATGCGTGGAGATTGAGTGACAACAGTTGACATTTTTCAACCTTCCGCCTGAAGTCTGTAATGTCATCTTGGCATCTAGGCGTTGTCCCTCCACCAAGACGGTATACACCTGTTGGGGCAAGTTTGTGGCATGGTGTGCAAAAAACAGGTTGGTCTCCTTTCTTCCCTCCTACTCAGGTCCTACTGTTTATTCTCTGTCTTGCCCAGCAGGGCTCTGTTTTGGGCACTTTAAAAGGCCATCGTTCTGCCAGTTCTCAATTTTTGCAGTTTCTTGATCGGCCATCGCTTTTCATGTTCCCTAATGTACATGGGTTACTGAAAAGTCTTCAACATGTTTTCCCTCCTTCACCATGCCTCAGTAGGACCTAAATTCAGTTCTGACTTTCCCGATGTGTGCTCCTTTTGAGCCGCTCGACAACTGTCCTTTTGAGCTTCCAACTATCAAGACAGCCTTTCTAGTGGAAATAACATCTGCCCGGTGAGTCAGAAACCTCCAGCCTTTTTCATTTAAGCTCCCCTCCCTCAACATCTTCCCAGACAAACTGGTCCTTCGCACTAGAACTTCCTTACCAAAGTGGTCACTCCCTTTCATGTAGGCCAGGCCATCACCCTGCTTACCTTTTATGCTTCCCCTCATCTCTCTAAAGAAGAGGAGTGACTCCACAGGCTGGACCCAAAAAGAGCGTTGTCATTCTACCATGACCGCACAAAGGAATTTAGAATGGATGAACAACTCTTCGTGGGGTATGTCGGAGGCCCAGAAAGAGGAGGCAGTACAGAAACGGACCATCTGCCGATGGATCGTACTGTTTTAAAATCTGCTATGCATTGGCCAAAAAGCAACCCCCTCAGAGGGTTCCACCAGAGACAGGGCTGCGACCACTGCGTTAGCACGCAGAGTTCCGGTTCTGGACATCTGCCAGGCAGCAACTTGTGCATCTCTGCACACGTTTACCAAACACTACTGCCTGGATAGACAGGCCCGTAGGTATTTGCACTTTGCCTGTTTGGTACTGCAGGACTTTTTAGTGTTAAGTTGTTTTGCAGACCTACCTCCGGAGAGGTGCTGCTTGGGTTTCTATTCTAAGGTAAGAAATCTGCGGCTAGAAGTCTTGTCAGATGAATAAGTTAGTTACTTTCAGTAACGCCTTATCTGGTGGAGACTATCTAGCTGTAGTTTCCGTACCTCCCCAACAATCCTCCCCGCTCTGTGAACGGATTTCTAGGGACAGGGCTGTTCCCCCTTTCATGGCCTTAGTTTTCCTCACCAGTGGTCAGTGTTCTTCCTTGCTCTGTGTTCCTGGCAAGGAAAGTTGCGAAAAGAAACTGACATCAGCAGGTTAGTGTGGTGCCTAATTAGGCACCACGCACGTCACTGCTGGCGCAGACAAAACCACACAGCCGAGCGACACAGCCTACCGGTGCTCAGGGGTACTACTCATGAAATATTTACGGATCCAGTCTGATGCCTGGAGATAATTCTAAGGCAAGTAATCTGCGGCTAGATTGAGTCTCTACCAGATAAAGCTTTACCAAAGGTAAGTAACTTGCTTATTTGGACTAATGGGACATGTAGTCCTTTTATAATATGTTATGAGAAATATACATGTTGGTTTGCTGAGAAATTAAAGTTGAAAGAGGCGTGCGTAATCTGAGTCTAGAGTTCTACATAGAATAATAGCTTGGGCCTGTGGAGATTAAGGATCGTTCATTTGTGGCTTAGCTCTCCCATGTCAGTAGATAGAATATTGATGAGAGATTGTTGTCCAAACGCAGGGGGATCCCTAGCTCATATGAAGGAAATATTCTCGTACTATTATGTTCGAGGCATATGAGCTGCAGATTACACACTTGTGCATAGATCGCCATCTGGTGTTGGGCCCGGATGTTTGCAGTTTGTTTTTCCTCTTGGAAAGTCTTTGGAAGTCACGAGGTCGGTGACTCCTACTTTGGATCGTATTGCGCATGGGCTTCGGCTCCATCCTCAGATTGTTTTTTTCCGCCATCGGGCTTGGATGTAATCTTCGTGCTCCGGTCTTGAACAGCTTCCAGTTAGACGATCGACGCGCAATCCTCACCCCAAACCGCGGTATTGTTTTGATCGCGATCTCCCCTACTCGACGCGCCTTCTCATCGGCACAGACCTTCGGTTCCAGTCGTAGTCGACGGCAGCCTTCGGGCCTCTCCAAGCTTCGGTTCTGGCTAATGGAAAGGACTCCATTTAAAAAGTGCCCTCGATGTGGGTCCAAATTTCCCCACACCGATCTCCACGAGGTATGCAATCTCTGCCTCTCCCCTGAACACGAGCCTCTGGACTGTCCGGCGTGTAAGTCCTTCCGGTCCAAAAAGACTATTCGGGACCGAAGTGCCAGAAGAACTATGGCGCACTCCTCGACGACGATTCCGGATGACATCTTCGGAGAAGGCATCGACGCTCCAGAGCGTTACACCGAAGAGGGCCTCGTCCGCTCTTCAGAGGCCGACGACTCAGATGTGGAGGACATCACCCTGGCGCAGAGGGTCGTGAGTACTGATAACCCCCCCCCCCCCCCCCGGTCACACCTTCGCCTCCAGGCCTAGGCAAGACCAAGGACACTGCTACCAACACCGCACCTTCGGGCCCGGTAAAGAAGCCAAGCAAGCCTTCCGGCGGCTCGGGCTCGAGCTAGCCTATCGTCGGTGCCGATAAACACGCTTCGGCACCGAAAAAGAAGCCGACCTCCATATCGACGCCGAGCCCCACACCGAAGCACTCGGGGTCGAAACCCAGCTCTTCGGCACCGACACTTCGAGGCCGAAACCCATCTCGGCGCCGACCAAGCGTCCGGAGGTTCCCAAACCAGGTTCCAAACAACGAACCGGCACAGAAAAGCCTCCAGCGCCGACGGACCGACCAGCCTCACCGGATTTATTTACACCGGATCCCTGCAAAAAACACTCACCAAGGATCCAAAAACTGGACATTTAACACTTTCTTCCAAAAAGAGACATGTGGAGAAGCCTGCTCCACCTCCGCCTCCAAAGAGGAAGGACTCTGCTACCTCTCCGTTCAGAATACCTTCCCCACCTCTTCCACCTCCTCCACCTCCACCTTCTCCACCCCAACCTCATCGTTCTCCCACCCCTTCTCCACACGATGATGATCACGGGACCAATATGATGACATAGGGGATGTCCCCCAGGACCTACCCACAGGGGACCCCACTCCTACAGGATCCCCAGACCCATGGGACGACTACAATATCCCTGATATCCCCAACGTCCGACAAGATGATCTTTACCCCTCCAGACCATTTCCACCAGAAGACTCATTGGGGTTCCACCATCTACTGCAAAGGGCGGCACACTATCACGGGGTAGACTTTCATACCGACCCCGTGGAGGAAGATTTCCTCCTCGACACATTCGACACCACACATAGTTCTACCTCCATATTACCTATGCTTAAAGAAGTGGTAAAGCATGCGCCAGAAGTTTTTTAGGACCCAGTTAGGGCCAGGGTCATTAACCCGCGCATAGAAAAGAAATGCAAAGCTACCCCCACAGATCCCTCCTACATCAGAGGGTCAGCGCCACTAGATTCTCTAGTGGTATCCACTGCACGTAAAAGGGCAAATTCCCAGGTGTCAGGCGAAGCACCACCACCTGACAAAGAGTCAAAGCTACTGGACACATCAGGAAAGCGCACTGCGTCACAAGCAGCCAATATGTGGCGTATCGCCAATACTCAAGCGCTATTGGCCAGATATGACAGGGCACATTATGACGAGTTAGAAAGTATAATGCACCACCTCCCTGAAAAATATAAAGCTAGGGCCAAAAAACTAATTCAGGAGGGTAAGACTATTACTAATACCTCCATACGTTGTGCCCTAGATGCAGCAGACACAGCTTCCAGGGCCATCAATACCAGTGTCCTCCACCGTCGCCATGCTTGGCTAAGAATATCAGGGTTTAAACCGGAGGCACAAGCCTCCCTCCTTGACCATCCCTTTGACCAGGAACATCCATTTGGCCCAAAGGTGGATGAGGCCCTGGAAAAAATTAAGGAGGATACGATACGGCGAAGTCCATGGGAGCCTTACAGTCACACCCTCCTAGACGCTCCTTTCGCCGCTCTTCCTTTCGAAGTACATCTAGAGGCTACTCCTCAGACACCGCGTCCACTTCATACAAATCCCCTATTCAGTCCACCTTCACGAGGGGTTATCAAAGAGGCGGCTATAGGGATAACAATAATAAAGGCAGAGGCAAAACAAACAACGCCCGCTCTTCCACAACGCCTACCCAATGACTTCCCCCCAGACCATTCCACTCCGGTCGGGGGCACACTCCAACATTTCCTTCCTGTCTGGGCTACCATCACCTCAGACAAATGGGTAACACAAATAATTTGGTCAGGCTACTGCCTAGAACTAATATCTACCCCCCCAAACATTCCACCCAGGCAGCGCCCAATGTCACGAGCATTTAATACTCCTAAAGCAGGAGGTAATCTCCCTCCTACAGAAACAGGCAATAGAACCCGTTCCTACCAACCAACAAAACATGGGAGTCTAATCCCTATATTTTCTCATACCAAAAAGGGACGAGACTCTGCGGCCCATCCTAGATCTCCGGCCCCTAAACACATACATACACTCCGACCATTTTCATATGGTAATGCTTCAGCAGGTACGTCCGCTCCTCTCCCAAAACGACTTTTTGACCACCGTAGACCTAAAAGACGCTTATTTCCACATTCCAGTGCACAAAGCTCACCGGAAGTACCTCAGATTTGTAGTGGACGGACTACACTTCCAATTCAAAGTGCTTCCGTTCGGAGTCACAACAGCACCAAGGGTATTCACCAAGTGCCTAGCAGTGGTGGCAGCACATTTGCGAAGACAACACATCCACGTCTTCCCATACTTAGACGACTGGCTGATAAAAGCCAGGTCATACAATCAGTGTGTACAACACATGTCTACCACCATTCAACTACTCCACCAGCTGGGCTTCACAGTAAACGACCAGAAGTCCCATCTCCAACCATCCGACATAAAACAATACATCGGTGCCACCATAGACACCTCAAGAGCACTAGCTTACCCCAATCCTGCCAGGATTGCAAGCATTCAAGCTCCACGCACAAAATTCATAGCACAACACTCCCTTCCAGCTCGAGTGTTTATGCAACTAATAGGGATGATGGCCTCTTGCATTTTCATAGTGCCTCACGCAAGACTCCAGATGCGTCCTTCCCAAGAGTGCTTAGCGCGCCAATGGAACCAGGCCCAGGGTCAATTAACAGATCTGGTGTTGGGAGACGGTCGCACCCATCGCTCTCTGCAGTGGTGGAACACCACAAACTTTTCCAAAGGTCGACCGTTCCTGGACTCGGTTCCTCAAATAGTACTGACTACGGATGCATCGCTCTCCGGCTGGGGAGCTCATCTACTACATCTCACCACACAGGGCAAGTGGACACCTCAACAAAAGTTACTCCATATCAACCATCTGGAGTTACTTGCATCTTCTTAGCCCTAAAATCTTTTCAAACTCAAATTTCAGGCAAGGCAGTCCTGATCCGAACAGACAACATGACAGCCATGTATTATATTCAAAAACAAGGTGACACCCACTCTCCACAGATCTCTCACCTAGCACAGAGCATATGGGGATGGGCAATACCCCAGAGAATCTTTCTCCTAGCTCAGCATGTCCCAGGAGTCCAAAACACAGTGGCGGATCTGCTCAGCAGACAGACACAACAGATCCACGAGTGGGAGCTTCACCCGCAAGTTCTTCGCCCATACTTTCAAATGTGGGGGCATCCACAGATAGACCTCTTCGCCACCCACAAACGCCAAATGCCCAAGCTTCGCCGCCAGATACCCACACCCATTGTCCAAAGGAAATGCGATATGGATGAACTGGTCAGGCAGATTTGCATACGCTTTTCCACCTCTCCCACTCATTCCACTAGTGGTGCGCAAACTACAACAACACTCCCTCACACTAATCCTAGTAGCTCCAACGTGGGCCAGACAACCGTGGTATACCACACTGCTGGAACTATCTGTAGTACCGCACCAAAAACTACACCTCTCTCCACACCTCTTAACCCAGAACCATGGAGAGATCAAACACCCGGACCCAGCGCAGCTCAACCTTGCGATCTGGCTCCTGAAATCCTAGAATTCGGATACCTAAATCTTCCCCCTGACTGTTTGAACGTCATCAAAGAAGCTAGAAGACCTACCACTAGAGCGTGCTATGCCGCTAAGTGGAAACTTTTTGTTGTTTATTGCCATAACAACACCATCAATCCACTGGACGTGTCCATTCAACACATCATAGGCTACTTACTCCACCTACAAAGGTGCAATCTAGCCTACACGTCCATTCAACTACACCTCGCAGCTATTGCAGCTTACCTACAAAACGGGCAACATCTATCACTCTTTAGAGTGCCTGCCATCAAAGCCTTCATGGAAGGCCTTAAAAGAATAATTCCCCCCAGAGTGCCACCCTCACCTGTGTGGAACTTAAACATCGTTCTCACAAGGCTAATGGGGCCTCCCTTCGAACCTCTGCACAAATACGAACTACAATTCCTAACATGGAAATCCTCTTTTCTTGTAGCCATCACTTCCCTTAGAAGGGTCAGTGAGATACAAGCACTTACCATTCAAGAACCCTTTCTCCAAATGCACCATAACAATGTTGTTCTCCGTACCAACCCAAAATTCCTCCCTAAAGTCATTTCTCCCTTTCACCTAAACCAGACAGTAGAACTACCAGTATTTTTCACGCAACCACAGACCGTTGCAGAAAGGGCTCTTCACACACTGGATGTCAAACGAGCCTTACTCTACTACATCCAAAGAACACAACCTTTCCGTAAGACCAAACAACTGTTTTTCTTTCTCTCCAACGCACAAAGGTAACCCCATCTCAAAATCAGGGAAAGCTAGGTGGATTGTAAAATGCATTCAAATCTGCTACCATAAAGCAAAGCGAACGCTGTCCATTCCCCCGAAAGCCCATTCTACACGAAAAATAGGGGCTTCCATTGTATTCTTAGGGAACATCCCATTAGATGATATCTGCAAAGCTGCTACAAGGTCATCACCACACATTTTCACCAAACACTATTGTGTAGATGTGCAAACTAAGCAACAAGCTAGTGTGGGCCAGGCTGTACTCAAAACATTATTTCAAACCTCTGCAACAGAGACGGGTGGTCGCTGCTAACGGTGGGTACTGCTATATAATCTATGCACAAGTGTGTAATCTGCAGCTCATATGCCTCGAACGGAATATGCTACTTACCAGTATGCATCTGTTCTTGGCATGTAGAGCTGCAGATCTACACACACCCACCCGCCTCCCCGGCTACCTGTATCTGTCCCAGTTTATCTTATTTAGATAGCACACACATGGGCATCTTCACTGTTACTACTACGCTCCATCTTTCCCTGCTGGCGAAAAACAATCTGAGGATGGAGCCGAAGCCCATGCGCAATACGATCCAAAGGAGGAGTCACCGACCTCGTGACTTTCAAAGACTTTCCAAGAGGAAATCAAAATGCAAACATCCGGGTCCAACACCAGATGGCGATCTATGCACAAGTGCGTAGATCTGCAGCTCTACATGCCAAGAACAGATGCATACTGGTAAGTAGCATATTCCTTCATCACATTATAGAATTTCGGACAACATCAGGGTAAGGTGCAGAGATTTTTTTATTTTTTTTTAAGAAAAGCGACAATTACCAGTACTTTACTTAAATGCTTTTTGTTCTTCCTTATCTGTTTTTCTGTAGTATTGTTTCTGCAAGTAGGGAATGTCCTTTTTACCTATTTTCTAATATACCATTATTTTTGAAGCTATTGCTTTGTACTTTGAAACTTTGCATCAAGCGATTTAAGCTAGTTAGTGATGCAGATTTGCTCAAGTCATTCGGTCTTTAAATGTACATATATATTCAGTTATTGCGAGGAAGCAGTTAAGTCTTCTCAAAAATCAATAAGAAGTCAAGTGTGGTAATGGTTTCTCATTTCTGTAGGTGAGTTTTTCCAGACTCTTTTTGTTGTGATAATAAAACATATGGAAATTCTGGTCTAAAATTCAAGAATGCCAGTTTGTTCATTCTTTGGTTCTTAAGGTTTACAAACAGAAGCTGCTTCCAACTGTGAAACTGTGTTTTCGATCTCACGATAAGTTTACAGAGTTTAATCAGGTTTATTTCTAGGAAGGTGTTTACTGTTCCTCAGCCAATTGATAGAAAGTTCAGGCCACTTGTGTACTTAAAACCAACTCCTGCAATTTAACTTTACTAGGGATGTTCATATGCAGTTGTAACCCGAATGTTTCACAAATAGTCTTTCTAATGCCCTCAGCTCCTGTGCAAGTTCCAGAAATTCATTTGAGGGTTCTGCGCTTCTGCCTTTGAAATTCATTGTCTGGTTTAATGTCCATTTGTGTTTATGGTCTAGCTTGACAATGCAGCTGTCTTCTGACAATTATGTGAGCATCCCCAGAGACGGGCTTTGGCTCCGCCCACATGTTGAGAGTCAGGTGTACATGTTTTGATTGGGCAGACGATTTGTGCTTCCACAAAAATTGATTGCCTGCCATTGCAGCTGTGATCATTTATATATCCAGCTGGCTGAGGTTTAATTTTCAGGGGCACAAATGACATTGTAATGCTGTGAAAGTGTCTTAGATACCTAGATAATTTACTGTTGGTCTTTCTCTAGCAGCAGCACAGATAAGAAGAGTGCAGTCTTTTAACCAGCATGGATTTTTAGATCTCGCTTGTCAGTGCAATTGTCACCTAACTTTTTAACCTACACCAATATTAGTCTACAGTTCTTTGCTTCCACACAAATGCATATTGAGTCCTCTGCTTTTTACTTGTAATGCTTCACATTACAATACAGCATTCATTTAAAGCTAGACCTATTGGCATTACCAATGCTTCTTAAAACTTTCAGTGCTCCTTTTTCTTTATTACTTGCCTTAAGCATATCTACAGCAAAATGTGTGGAGAATTCAGGCCTAATGAACTCCCTCCAGTTTCAGCACTACTTTAGGTTGCTCGTTCTTTGTGTATGTATGAGCTCTCTAAAACCTCTTTACAGCCCATGAAATGCCTGATGTTTGGAGCAGCTCACCATGCCTCAAAGGTACAAGAATCGAGGAAGGATGATTACGATTCTAAAATCAAGATGTGTTGTTGATGCTCTTTCAGGCAGCTTATTGGTTCGTCGTTTCAGTAGGCTATGGTCGAGGCATGATGTTATGATTGCTCCGCAGCCTTTGTGGTCCTACAGATTTTCAGTCTAATCTTCTCAGCTGACATATCAAGTATGGACCAAAGATGTATGTTTCCCTATTTTCTTTTGAGCACTGTATGAATGGGAATCTAGGGTCCTGCACCTTCTTGCCAAGGTTTCTGCCTGTCTTTTCAAAAGCAGGTTAGAGATTACTTTTTGTAGTTGTGTTTATTGGAGATCCGATTAATCAACCAGCAACATGAAACATCCTACTAAGCCCAGGAACAGATCCAGACCTAGGTCCTTCAGTGTCAGTTGTACTCTCTCAACCCTTTTAACTATTTGAGAAAGATCTGATTTGCTATATTATTGCTTTCCAAGTAGTGCACAGCGTACTCTTGTAGCAAGATTTAGAACTGGCTTTGGTCCAGCACTAGCTGACTGTTTTTGTAGGCTGAGTCAACAATGGATAAATGCAACAGAAGTGGAAGGGGGGGGGGGGGGGGGGGACTGTGTTGGAAAGAGGATGTCCAGCAGATGCTTTGGAGAGCGGTGCAGTGAGGGAGTTCTGCGTTATATGTAAGTAACTGGGCCTTTACACTTAGCAGTAACTACAAAGAAGTGAGTGCAAATTTTGAAGCAGAAGACACTTGAATTAAGCACAGGTATGCTGCGTTCATATCACAGATGAAAGCTTTTTTTACCTGGCACACTGCTTTTCCTGTTGTAGTGTGTTAAAACTATTGGATCTTCGCACCTGTCTGTCACTGTCCTACGGCATAGCTTGCAGTGTTGTTGTGTTCTTATTTTGCACATTGTTGAATCTGTTCTCTTTGTTTATTTTTTTGCAGTTGTTGCTGTGTTTCTGACTCTCTGTGCCTTTTCCTTTTGTGTTTGTCTTTTGTTCTTTCCTTTAGTTTGCTGCGGGGCCACGACCAACCCATCACCAGGTATGATATGCTAACCCCTTTATTAGCACCCTAACCTACCACGATCATACTCTCTACTAAGGAGTAATAGCTGCCCAGAAGCAGCCCAAGATGCTTGGGCCTACGGTTATTGGAAGTGCAACAGGCAGGTGGTGGGCATAATAAACGCTTTGGAGGTAATGCTACAATACATAACTTCCATAAGAAGCATAAATGGAGATAAGAGTTCCAGGGGCCTTTGTTACCCCGCTAAAGTGTTTCGAATAGTTTTTCATCTTACAAAACGTCTTCGTTTCACTGACGTGTTTACCGATTATTTCAACAAGAGAATCCATTATCGGGCATCTGTAGATCTAATGTCACATTTTAGCAGCACGTTATATTGCTTGGACAACAGGAAACCTTGTAAAAGCATTTCGACCTATGTTTTGGGACAGCAAAGTTCGTCCAAGCCTTCCGCTGTGTTTCTCGATGGAACCCCCCACCCTTTGAGTGGAGGCGAGATTAACTGCCGTAGTACAGTACATTTTTCTAGCTGGTGCCACGTACCTCGTTCATTCTCCTTTCATCTATTTCTCCCAGCCATGGCTCATTATTACTATGATGTTTCATATCAACCTTTGTGGCAGTTCTAAGAGCTTTTGAACCAGATTGCCAAATAATCTTAAGTGGTCATGCGATCTTGCAAGAAGTGCTATTATCATATTGCTGCTTTTGGTTCCAGTTTTACTCTTAAGGTTGTTTTCATTTAGCGAACAAAGTTCATGGAGTACTTGAAACAATGGTATTAAATGCAAATAAGCTGCCGTGATGGTTCTGAGCTTTCAAGAGTCACTTATAAGGTCCAGTTGAGTAAGTGGCACCCTCCCATGATAATGTCTTTAAAAACCTGACACCTATAACTGTTAGGTTGAGCATCTCTGAATGCGTTCTTTCGATTACAAGTCTTCAGTGCATGAGCCATTTGAGACAGCATGAGTTGAATCATGCGACTTTCGTTGTGCATGAGCTCACCCACTAGAAAAATGCACCGTTTTAACCTCGAGTCAAGACTGCATATGACCCCCCCCCCTATCCATCACCGCCACATTTCAAATGATAAGGCTATCAGATGTGATTTGACTGCTTTTTTTTCTTCAATCGGCAGTATAGAGAACCTTTAAGGCTCTGACTTTGTTATATGGAACACAAGAAGTCACCTGTGCTGTTGGGGTGTTGTGGAGTTTGGGGGTGTGGGGGCGGGGCGGGGTCGGAGGTCGTTAAAACATTGCCTTTTTCCGCATTGAACTTCCTCTTAGTTGAGGTAGACATTCTAGCTTCACACAAAACTCGATATTTTTAATAAAAGGAATTGTGACATACGGCTTCCAGTGGGATTTTATAGATTTTTGTTTCGCCAAGGAAACCCCAAGAAGAGCTCTTCTTGTTAACGATGAGTGGGTACCCCACATTAAATCACTTTGCGTGACCGTGCTTTGCAAACTCGCTTTCAGGCTTCATTTTCTGGGTAAACAGTCATTTCCGTTTGCCATTTTCTTTTCTTTGTTGTTCCTCAGAAGGGTTGATTAGAATTCCTAGGTATAATTTGGTCACTCTAGAAAAGAAAACGGATCCACGTCTATCCATTCCATTTATTTATTTTTTATTCATTGTCATTTCCTGTTTGGAGCAAAGTTAGGAATCTAAAAAATATATATATTTTTAACCTTTTATTCTCTTTTCCTCTTCTTGGAAAGGAAACGGTCTCCGTGATCCCTGGTGGCATCTCGAGTTTGTTTGAAACTTTGCTGTAACGCCTAATGGCATGCCGTTTTCCATAGAGTTAACCACTGATGAGATTTATATATTATCATAGAACTGAAGCTGATACAACCTTAATAGCAAAACTTTGCAAGGTAATTCCTTGCCCTGTTTCTTTGTACATTTCGATAATGATATATTCCAGGAGCAACATGAGACACTGGCTGAGAAAATAAGTTTTTAGCAGCAATGACTAGGTGTTTTCACTGGATCTTCTGAATACCTTCTTTAATGTACCCGTTCTGTGGGAACACAAGTACCACCTCCAGATCTGGATGGGAACCCCACGCAAGAGTGTAAAGGAACACTGATGTCTCAATGGTGCTCCTTTTGTCTTTGCTAAGATCTTGTCCGAGTGGGATTATTGCTACATTGGCTAAAAGTACACTGCGCACCATGTCTCGGTGACTAATTTGAGCAGTGTCAATAACATTCAGGGTCCAGTATTGCCTTGACACTCTAGACTTTCTACAAACTTGGATCTTTTCCAATTACCCCAAATACTTCTTGATAACATCCATAGGGAGCCCCTTCTTATGAAGATTTTGGACTCCAGACAGGCAAATGCTTTTCTGCCTCAGAGAGGTTAATGTTCCTCAGTTACAGATTAGGTTATTTCGAGACCTACAAGACCCTTTACTACCCTGTGGCTCCGGGAGGCTTGTATTCTGACTCCATGACGTGGCATAGTGGTGGTACCACTTATAGTTTCACATGTGTTCCTGACATCTCTAACTAGTGGAACACAGGGACCTGCTGCGAAAGCCTAATCAAAGCTCATCTCAGTCCAATTTGTGTTGCTAATCTTAGGGAAATGATGTCTCTTGGAGGATGCTACTTCAGCCTTCCCCATCCACTGCTAGTGGTCACCGCCTACTCTTTAAAGTAGTGGTGGGTCCATATTGTGTGAGCTCTCCAGTAGTGCCCTGTGGAACTAGTCGGATACATCCCTGCACACATTTTTTTGGAGCTAAATGTAATTTTCTTCACATTAAAGGCTTTCCTACCAGTGTTGAGATCAAGTTTGGTGATGGTCCATACCTCAGCAGAGCTTCCTTATGCATTTGTAAGCAGCAGCGCAAATACTAACTAGCAGTAGCTATGTGGGAGTCATTCTTTACAACTAGGCATATTCCTGCTATCTCCCACTTTGCGGATCAACAACACCAGAGCAGACATCTTAAGCAGGCCTCATTTCCTCTTGCAAAAGCTGACAGGCCTCATTTCCTCTTGCCAAAGTTGGGGAT
Source organism: Triturus cristatus (assembly GCF_964204655.1). NCBI lineage: Eukaryota > Metazoa > Chordata > Amphibia > Caudata > Salamandridae > Triturus > Triturus cristatus. Next base: position 840,525,035 of record NC_140580.1, on the reverse strand, counting down.
ATTTCAGGAAATTCTTGACCCAATCCATGATTGGTGGCCTCCATCCATAGACTACTTTGGAGCTCACATCACCTCTCAAGTTAAAGATTATTCATAATTTGGAACTCCGTGGAGGTCCCCACACAACAATTTATTTCAAGTTAAAAAAGATTTAAAAAATCATAATATTCATTTAAAACATACATTTTCGTTGCTAAACCAGTACTCACACTAAAATCAGAATAAATGTAAAAAGCATTTTCAAAAGTTAAATATTCGACAGCAGAACGGTTCATTAGGGTGATCAAACAAGCTTACGAGGCTAAACGTACCCACAATTTGAAAAAGATTGGGCCTAACAATTTACAGCAGTGCAATGTAAGAGCAGGGCAGACAAAACTTATTTCAGGTCTTGAACGCCATTCTGACTGAAATTGCAAACTTCATAGGTTCCTAGCTAATTTAAAGGCAACATATCCAATCGCAATATTGTCCAGAAACGTCTTACCCCATGGGTCATATTCCATGTTACATACGGTTTTGATTTTTTATTTATAATGGTATCTTATATTCTTTGATACCCCCTTTTATTATCACAAGCCTTGTTGTCCAAGCAAAACAAACAGGCCTTTAATTGGGAGGCAGGGAGAGAAAATACTTAACTTTGAACACACCTGAGTTGGTCTATGGCAGAATAACTTTTTTTCTTTTTACTCCATGAGAATTTCCTTTCTCATATAGTACCTTAAGGTATCCCCTTTGCTCTTCTCAAGACATGAAGCCCACCGAACAATACCTGCCAAACCTTGGACATAGCCACTTTTAATCCCCAATGTGAGCGTTAGTGCTGCGACTGATACTGAATTGTTACAAGAAATGAGGCTTCTCAAAACCTGCCCCTCTACTTTATTTAAAAAACACCATCTAGAAATATCTGTAAACTCCACTGCATATAGTAGAGTAGCGTGAATTTTGGCCCAATGAACGGATAGAAGATGAGAGAAATGTCTTCTACCTGTAGCCTTATAAAATGCTCCCTTACACATATTTGAAATATGATCACTATCACTCGGATTAATGCACATTATTTTCCCAAGAAAGATAAATGTCACAACCACTTCCAATTTTTGAGACCCCAAATACCGTGCGAAGTCTGAATATTTGGCTTTTTTCTTAGCATGGATGCAGGGAATTTTGCTTTTAGAGGAATTCGTTTGAGATAGTGTGCATCAGCGTAATATTACAATGCCCCTAATCAGCTGTTAAGACCTTTAGGGGTAAGATCCCAAATCACTGTCATCTGCATACATAAGACATGAAATTGGCTGTCCCCCATTATTAGGTGGTAAACCCATAGTTAGTGAGAGGGAGACAGGCATGTTTGTAATGCAAAGAGAGAAAATAAGTCTATCAATGCAACACCCCTCCTTTAAACCATTCTTTGTTGGGATCACCCGAGAGAGATTTCGATCTGCACCTACCAAAACTTGGCACCATGTGGCAAAATGGAGGGCAATAATAAGGTGCATTAAGCTTCCGGGAGTGTCGAGCTCTGACAACTTCTTCCACAGCACCTCCAATCCAAAATACAATACGTATTGGTCTTAAATGGGTAGGGACCCAGGATTCCTTGGGCTGGCCTGATCTTGGATTAAATAGGGGCATTTTGCTACATCATCTCACATCCAACCTCGCTTCCAGAAAAACCTCCCTACTCAATAAGACAGGGAGGGTACTGCATCCTTCTCTGTCATTGCTCACTTGAGCCCATGGTTCAGAGAAAACTTACATTCAACATCCAGGTATCTTCTCACATGCAATGGGTCTCTGCTGGCTGACAAGTTCCTAGTCTAGATCAGAGTACAAGTTCAAAAGGCAGTGTTCCTGTCACTGGGCATTAACAAAGAACATAGTCCTTCTTACTTGCATAGTAGATGTGATTTGTTTTTATATTTGCGCCTCCTTGCTTAAACCAGGATGCAGCTTGGATACCTGGAAGATCATCCTTGCAGCTAATGTAGTATACTGAAACAGAGAGGAGGAATCCTTGTATGGCTACCAAGACGTCCAAGTGAATTTTGAGGGACCTCCTGCAAATGTATCCTTTGGTCAGGTGTCTCTTTGACCTATGGGTCCGGAATATGAATGTTCACAGAGTGATGTTAAAGCCTTTTTTTTAGAATGTGGCATCCCGCAACAGGAAGCTTGTGTTGTGGAAGATTGCATTCTTGCCTGTGATAAAATTAACCTAATGCATAGGAAGAGTTGGATAAAGTTGCGTTCATGGTAACTCCATTGATGTTATCCTGTCGGCTCTTTCCCATTATCAGAGCTGCCTTGCTAGTCCCTCTGACGTTGGTCAGAACACTCGCCAATCAGCTCCTTATGTTAAAAGGAAATGGTAAGGACATGTGTACTCCCGGGAGTTGGTCCCGCTACATATTAGCTCATGCATATATATACTTTACTGATGCTCAATGTCTTGTACTAAAACACCCCACATTAGTGCAGGGGTATCAACAGGTTGATATTGTGGAAAGCCTACGAACTAAGAGTAAAGGAATCACCATAAAAGTAGCATTATCTTTTCTGAAGTGCTGAATAGGGACCGGATTACTAGTAGATTGCAGGGTTCATTACTTTTCCCAAGGGATGAGATGATATAATAAATTGGGGACACACAATAAAGTAACTTACCAAAAGCTGAAGCTTTGCTTTCACACCTGAAACTCTGAGTTTGTGTGTCTATGTTCCTTTTATGACCCTATACGTCATCTTCCCTGCTCCTTCGGTTTTAAACCACTGTTTTAAGACTGGTCACTCCCAGGGCAAAACCGCGCACTGTCTTAAATATTTCTGCATCAATAAGTCATCTCTTTTTTAAGCAGTATATTTTTGTTGATTTAAATCTGCAATGAAATTGGAGTAAGATTTTTTTTTTTATATCCAACCCGCTTTTTTTCAAGCAAGAACCTTTCTCTGACCTTTTCCTCAACAGACCCATGTGCATCATTAGGACCTGCTGCCTCTGAAATTTGATGCCATGTTATTTAGTATGTGTGAACAACACCCAAAGATTCCTATTGCTGTATCCTACCTGCGCACCAAAGTAATTCAAAACACCTAAGAAACACTGTACCACATGTCCTCTGCACAGACTGGCAAACTTGACTGATGGCAACTAATGCAAACTTACAATACTATGAACGTGTGCAAACTATAAGATAAGCACAGACACCGTAAAATAGACTTTCCACTATTGTTCAATAATTGTAGCTTTGAGTAATATGCAATGACTGGTGCAAAACGGCGTGAAATGTTTGAATATTTTCTTCTAAATACAAACTGCATCCTCAACACTCTTATCTTTTTTGTCTCTTAAAAGATTTGTGGACCTGTACAGGAAGTATGTTACGGTGCCATAAAATGTCTACAATAGAAGTGGACGAGAAACAGTTGTGATAGATTTTCCATAGGTTTCCTTCGTTTCTGTCTTTCTCTGATCTGTGCTTCGCACTTCCATTTCTATACTCTGCATGACTAGGGTGCGCATTACAAATCGAGGGCCATGTAAGTGAGAATCAGGTCAACAAAGAATTAAGTCAAATGTTGATGAATGTACTAATATTTTGGATTCTCACGAAAGTGAGGAAATTGGTTATTGCACAGAGGCTTTAAGTGTGGTATCACAGTAATAATCCAACGGTTAAGAAAACCTTTCCCCAAAAACGCTTCTTTGAGCATGTTTTGAGAAAACAAAAACATGAGAAGCTGTGTGATCACGGACGATCCTTTAAGTTATTTCCTTGTTGCATCTGTAGGAGACATTGTGATTTGTGAAAACTAATGCCCTTTACTGTTCGTTCTGTTGGGGCTTGTAACATCTTCAGTATCTTTCTTGTCTGGGTCCTTTCTGCAACACCCTGATGTTAGCAAGATAAGGCATCAAGTTTGAAGCCCTGCTTCAGCCTGCCTAAAAACCTTTCTATGTTGCTTTCTGTTGGCTGTAGCATTGTTCTATCGTTATCAGTTTACTTTCTACTTGTTAATGATATTCCATCCTGCACTACAGTCTCTGCTCCAAGCGTGTATGGAGTCAGTGACCGTTCCTAAACAATAACATAAGACCATGTCTCCACAAAAACCTGCTTTACATTCACTAACCAACTGCATGTTTCAATAATATACCTGATTTATATTTCTAATCTAGACATCTAAAATGTTGTTCTGGTTTGTTTGGGGTGCGTGCCGTTTTTAGACTTTCGGAATGGTGGTCATACTGTGGGGTTAAGAAAAGATTTCTTATGTGAGGACGTGTTCTCTGTTACTTGGGTAACCATGCAGACTTTGCTTTTGAAAATGTAAGGCATGTGAGCCCTTCAAGCGTTTTGTCTGGACTTCAAAGTTTGGGCTACATAAACAATATCTGTATTGTACTGTTAAAATGTAGGCCTGGGCGGTAAATTCCGTTCTGCTCGCGGAATTTGCGGAATTTTATGCTTGTTCGCGCTTTCAAAATGCGTGTTTGCGAGATATTTCCCCCCCTCAAGCACGCAAACATCGTTCGCGAACAGGAAAAAAAAGCATCGCGAACAGGCGGAACAAGCAATTCCGAGTGTTCGCGGAACTCTGAGTGCTCGCGGAGATTTTTTACCGTTTCGCGGAGCTTTGCGTAGCGCGACAACGCAAATTCCGCCCACCCCTATTAAAATGTACCATTGCACAGACCCCAATACAGCTCTTTTAAAAAATAAAAATATATCTGTAATTTAGGAATGTATGATACAGTATTGTGCAGAATATATTTGAAAAAGGAAGTGTTTTTTTTCTTTACAACAAGGGTGTTCATCTTGTGTTCAGTAGAATCGTATCCATGCCAGATTTTCATGAGAGATATTTGTTTATAGTGAACGGTAAAAGCACTCATTTACATAGTCAGTGGTATTACTGAAATCTGGCATGGGCACATCCCTCCTTGCCATACATTGGACACCCATGGTCCAGCACTAGCTTGACAGATGATGTTGTTCGTGGTTTGTTTATTTAACCATTGAGCTTTGGGAGCGAAGCTAAATTGATGGACCTTGTGGTCCTTAATTAATACTAGGCATGTGAAATCCATCTGGTTAATTGTAGCCCACTGTGAGCTTTAAATAAGATATCAAAGTCAACATTTGCATTTTTGTATTTTAAACTTATATGAAACAACCAGCTTTGTGTGAAGTGCTGCTCATCCTTGGTTGCAAGGCTGAACCTTCTACCAACTCTATTCCAAGAAAGTATCTTCAGGAAACCCATCACGTATAGTTTTTTGAGATGTGAAAGCGGCGCTAGTGCTCTGCCAAATGCCTAGAAGTATTAACGGCTTACCATCAGTATATAGAATGTGAACAAGTAAAAGTTGGATTGTATATCACTGCTACTCCTTCTCATTACAGGACCTAGCCTGTCTGCGCCTGTGGCTGACCAGCACTTTCACACATGGTTTATTTACAACGACCTCAATGGCAATGCATATGTGCATGCAATAACGTAGTATCCTGTTGATGGCAGTTGGCATTCATACAACACCTTTTATCCACACAGGATCTCAATGCGTTTTACAAAACAACAGGAATCCCATCACAGCCCCTGAAAGTCCAGGCTCCTCTGAATTACGTCAAGGTTTTCCACTCCATCTTTCTATTGCATTGTTCTGTTTTCAAATTGGCATGATAATGTTATTCAAAGTTTGTTCAGTATGTTAGCGTTCACTGTAACCTCCAAGCAAATGCCCGTATGTTTTTTTTTTTTCCAGTTAAGCAAAAATAGTGGTGATCTCTATTCTATGCATGGGCAATTTGTTGTCTCAACTTGGCAGCATGTGATAGTATGATGATTACCAGAACTGTATAATGGTGTACTATGAATAACCTATAGATATTGATATTTAGATATATGCAGATCTATCGAATTTGTATGTGTTAAATTGCCAAGGTTACTGTAGATCAAATTATGCAAACTATATGGAAAGTTAACTTGCATCCTGCCCTTCTTTTCTCCACACTCGTCCAATTTCCATATCAACTAAGGATTAGACATTTCATGCATTAAGGTAGATTAACTAAAATAGCAGTTCAGAGGGATTGAGGTCCTGCACACAACTGATATTCACCTCCTAAAACAGCATGTGTTTATCACATAAAAAAGGAAGACTCCATAATGTAATTTGTTCTTGTAAATTCTCCTAGCATAGCTCTAGTTGCCCCAGTGGCTTTGGTTAAGGAGTGTTCCCCCAATTGAGGTGGGTTGTTGAGAGATCTGGCCATTCAGGTTGTGTTATGAATCTTGTCAATGACAGACTTTTGTGTCAAAAAGTGATGAAGCATTTAGAGCCCTTGGTAGCAAATCAATCTGTCTCCTCAAACTTGTCAGCAATTTTTTGTGGTTGGGCAAAACTGAGGCACATTTGCTGCTTTATTTAAAAAAACTTAGTTAGGAAATGGACTGAATCAAATAACATCTAGATGAGATTTGACTATGTACTGCATCCGTAAATTTTAGCCGATTAAGCTAAGAGACTCTGATGACATACACTCATAGACCTAGAATGAAATGGCAAAGTTCCAGAGGTCTGTTCTAAATAGGTTGAAAGATTTTGGTGTGAGCTTCTTTGAGACAAAATATTCCATGTAATTCTTCGTGACTGCGCCCTGATCTATGTGTATTCTTGCTTCGGAGAAATGACTCTGGATATTGCAGTTTGCTGAAATGAACATTTAATATATGTTTGCCTATCACTTTATGTACAAGAGAGTTCCTTGTATGGTGAGCTTTGATGGTTAGCTTTGAGATACGCGGGCCTTTGAAGGCTAGGTCTATTATTTTAGTTTGCCACCATATGGCCCTAATAAGTGAATCCAAGGCTGAATGGTGTAGATAATTACATGGATTTGAGACTTCTTTAATTTCAGAGCTCCTTTAGAATAAACCAACACAAGCTACTGAAGAGGTTCTTTATATCAGAGTCCTTTGTTGACCACAAGGAGCAGAGTTTACTCCCAAACCCCTTCATTCAGAGACAGCCATTTTCCTGTAAATGGGATTAGGTGGAAAGTGTCATAGGAGTTGCAGATTTCCTCCAGGCTTGTAAGTGGATTAGCTAAAAACACCTTGATTCTGTTTTGCCATTTTCTTTAGCCATCATAAACTCACCAAATCTTCCAAGATGTGGTATTCAAGGTCTACACATTCCTGGTTGGTTCCCTTGTAGTGCATCGCAAGTGTAAGTTTCCCACCCCAGAATGCCAGAATTATTACCCCCAGTAGTAATGGTTTAAATCAGTATACCAACCTTCCACCTCCTTAACTATTGCTGAGAGCGTCTCCCCCTCTGGCAAACATGGCTCCCTCATAAGGGGCAGAGCTTTGTTTAATTTGTACATCTTGTCGAACAAGGTGAAGTTGGAGTTGATCCATCATAGCAACTTAATTCATAGGAACCATTCGATCCTAGACAGGGTTTTTTTGTTCTCAAAATGTGAGCAGTAAGCTAAATGTACAGTTTCCCAGCATGGACTATGATGCTGATGGCCCCCTGTATTCATGTAGTTTTATAAAGACCTCCCTTTATTTTGTATGCCCTGCATGCAGTTTCATTTAATTTGGCATTGGAATCAAGAGACAAACCCCTGCACATTAGTTATTCTAATCCCCTTGGAAAATAAGAATTTAGTGGAATGGTGGCCTTCAGAAAAATTCTCGGTTAACAATGAACTACATTTTTTTGCTTATGACACATTTGCCTTAATACTGTGAGAAACATTTGCAGAGGACTAAGCTTTACATATTGCTGCGCCTAATTTGAAAGTCATTTTTTGAGCATTGAAGGCTTTTTTCCTGACGGTGTACAACAGAAGAATCCTGTTCATTACTAACAACAAATACTATAGTGCTTTACATCCAACCCAACAGATACAGTTGTCTGAACTATAAATTCTATGGGTGAGATTGCAAATAAAACAATCTTGAGTACCTGACTGGGAATATGAGTTGGGAGCAAGTTGTCTTAATGGTTGTCATGTATGCAGCAGATTTTATAATAGTTTTGTACTGTGATACAAGGCCTGTCTGTGCTCTTTGGTTGTCAGACACGTTCTCTCAAGTAAAATATGTAAATAGGGCCGCTATGCTAGATCTCTTTCCCTCCAGTTTCAATGCAAATTTTCATCTGAGCACTCTCCCCCCCCCCCCCCCCCCCCATCCCTCCTTTGTAACCAAGCCATTCATATTTCCCTCTTTAACCAGATGCTTAGTTCTCCAAATTTGCCCTTCACCACTGAAATGACCATGTAATTTTATTAGACATTAATATGTAATCATCTTGGGTTATTTAAAAAACCTGTAGTTTCTCCAAATGGATAGACATCCGTCTGTATAAGTCCCATTACCTGTTCTTATTACCTTTGAAGTGTCGTCCTTTGCCTCACACCGAGCAAACTAATTTTCTAGTTCGAACTGTACAAATCCTATCAGGCTACTTTCAGTATCTTTAAGGATTTCAATTGGGAAACTTTTTCCTTCAGAGTTATATTTATAAGTAATATTTTCATGGCCAGATTCGTTTGAAGACCATATGTTTTTATTATAAAATAGTTTCAACTAGTCTGGCTTAAAAAGCTGCTGAATCAATTACTTTATTGACATATTATTCACCTTTGTTGGAGTTAAGCCAAGCATTAAGCTGCACAAGCTGTGGCCTCTTTGGTCTGGTCACCTAGTACATGGCCAATGTGGCAAGATAGATATTTGAAGGTATCTTTATTTCTTTTCTGAAGTTTCCTTTGAATTTCCACTGAATCAGGAGTTGTTTCTCTCTGCATTCTTTGTGAATCCTTCCTTGCATACCAACCAGACCGTCCACAAGCTGCAGTGGACCCTCACATTTTACTTGGCTATCAAAGACCGTCTGTTGGGGTTTTCATACCTGTTGTCCCAACCCAGGCATACGGAAATCGACCTTGTAGTTCCACACTCTGTCTTCCACATGGCATATGTTTGACCCTGCCCATACGTTGCCACAGGCATGTGCTGATGATGTGATAGGCAGCCATTTGATCGTTTCCTACGTTCTGTATATGTTGTGCGTTAGTTTCAAATAACAGGCTCAGTTTTGTATAGCCATGTCAAGAAATATTTTAGTTTGCCGTCTGCAGATTCCATCATAGCTGTTCCCCTCCCCGCTTCTGGATTTCCAAGAGTTTTTAACTAGTTGTGATTTTTTTTTTTAGGGTGGGCGATTGCATGCATTTCAATCTCCTTCCCCCGAATGACCCATATACCAACATTTGTCTTTCTTATATATCTTAGTGCAGGTAAACCGATATAGGTCAGTGGAATGGCCATTATTAGTGGGTGGGACCCTGGTTTTAACAGGGGTAACACACGTGCATCGGATTCCAATGGAATCTGTTTTGGGTGTGCAAACTCTGGCCAGTCGTGTTCTATTACAAATCTACCTGTGAGTCTGGAGGAAAGTTCTCTGTGTGAGTAAGAACATAAAAGACATGGCAGTGAGTGCTTGGGCTAATCACTGCTTCAATTTTAAAGGACACTTTGACCAGCTGGGATGACACACAAGGCACAGGAAGTAAGCATCACCTTCATCCTTGCTTCCTCCGGTTCTCACCATCTTGTATTGTTCCCAACATCATCTTTAAAAGGTTTGACCTTCAACTTGTTGTCCGTGCCTCGTGTTACAACAGTTTGATCTTTAGAATTTATTCCCTAGCAGACAGTGATCAGATGACCTTACGCCATCATACCACGTGTCTTAGCTGGCATTTTGTTAGTTCTCTTTTTCTCCTGTATATAAGTTGAGCATCCTTAATGGTGGAGTATTTTTACGTACACTGGTTTTTGCATGAGGTTTGTTAGGTTTTCTTGCAGAAGGATGTAGCAACTCTGTTTTCCTGTGATCTTGGTACTTTTAGTTTGTTAGAAAATGAAGTTCTGTTTCCAAGTATCTAAAAACTTTTGTATTGTATTATGTAGCGCTTACTACCCCTGATTCAGCGTTGAAGCGCTTTTAGATGCAACAAGCTGCTGCAGAACCCAATGTTTGTATGCATTTCCTTGGTTGTGTATTATAATCTCATGAAGGTTTGCTTAAATGCATCAAAGTTTACTACCCATACATTCTTTCACAATTATTGGCTCTAATTTGAGTGCTTTGTGTTTCTCCAACTATTCGTTTTCCCAGTCTCCTTTTTAACAGTCCATTGATTGCAACCTGTTTTGCAGTATTTAACCTGTGGATTGTTTGCCTCTGAACCAGTCTACTGTAACTTATGTAGTTATCAGGATTTTATCTCGCACTATCCATTTCTGTGGCCTTGCAGAACTCTTAGCAGGCTAAGCTGTTTTTTACTGCACTTTTCAGTGTCTTACTGAAATGGGTCACAATAGTCTTGCGCCTTTGTCGGGTCTCTTTAACGATAAGTTTGTGTACTGACTTGTGCTTGTTCATAAGCCTCCAATTCTTTGTTTTCCAAAGTATTTGCCCTTGAGTATTCGAGTAAAGCACTGAGAATCCTGCTTCGTGAAGTTAAGATCTGCTTTTCATTATGCTTTTAAAACTCAGGTTTAGTCTTTGTTTTTTTTCTGAAGTTCCTATTAAATTTTAAAACTTTTACTGATACCAGGAAACGAAATAGATTTTGAACTTGATCACTGCTTGTTAAATGAAGGAGAGGTTGCCTGTTTTGCCTTGTTTCGTTAGGATGAGGTTCATCTGGCAATCAAATCTCTGTGCGCTATTGCAGTTATCAGTTCCGCTTCAGGACTCCTCGAGGTTTTCTCTTCATTGTGGAGAGAATATGACTGTGGTCGAAGCTGGCAGAAAGGACGTCTTGCACTTCTGTACATTTTCTGGAGTCCTTTATTGATCATGTTACGCAGGTTTGGCTGGTACCAAGTATAAAACAAATTAGTGTTTTGAAAATGTTTATTGAATATTTTGGGTCTGTATGTGAAAAGTGGTGCTTATGGACATTGCTTGCTGCTGAAGGATGCAAGAGCAGTTAACAGTTGAGAATACATTTTTATTGTTTTAGCAAGAACAAAACTCCTGGATATTTACTAAGCAATAGTGTGCCTGTATCTATCGATCGATATATTTCAGAATGGTGAAAACTTGCTTACATAACCAATAGAGGAAGCATGAACTAACCATATTTCATTGCTTATGCTCACCATACCCTTCAAAAATATCCCTTTACCTGGGGCGATAACTGCTGAGTGCTTTAAGTTGTAAAGGAGTAATACCTAAGCCATTGGTTAGAAAGAGCCAAAGTGCTAGAATTACAGCTACCATGACATGCTGATGTCCTATTGTCTGCGGGTTGGGCCGTCGTTCAAGATGGGGAAAATATGTTAAGTAAAAGGGCTTTCATTAAAAAATTGCAGGTAAGGGACATTTATTTGTATTGCATGCACTGTATTTTGGAAGATTTGTTTCCTTACACTGTCGGCATGCACCTATAATAATGATTAGGCTGCAAACATTTCAGCACTTATAATGAAATGAGTGATAATAGCTTCCTGCTCACTTCCTTCCATTATCTAATGAGTCTTTTTAAGATTTTTGTTGGTCCTTCTATAAACATTGGTGCTATTGAGATACAGAGAACAACATAAGTTGTAATTGGTTTTCTTTGCTTTTGATCCAAGATGCAGTGGTTATCGTGTCATGAAACTTTGTAGCTGGAATCCGTGACTAAATGTTATTGAAAATGTCAACCTATAACTGATAGAAGTCACATTGATGAGAAGAGTAAAACTGTGAAGCTTTTGGAAGTGAGTGGGGAAGAGCCACACACATACTTGACCATCCAAAAGTCATGTAGTGGCTCCTAAATTTAGGGGGTAACTTTGCTGTAGTCAGCATGCGGACAGACCCCTCTTAATCAGACGTGTAGCATATAGAAATACATAGCACATTCTGTTTGCAAATTTGAATTATCTAGAGCAGCTTTTACCACCCCCTTGCCGCCTTCGATTTTGCTAAATATATTTCTTCCGTCGGTTGCGTGGGCTATAGGGAATTCTCCTGAGAAACCAGTCCAGAGACAGTAGGCCAGGAATAAAGCATTAAACTTATATCATTTCTAAAGTTGATTGTCAGGAACCTACTTTTTATGACAAACAGTTGCTCAAGTGGACAGACATTCTTTTGATTATTTGCTCTTTAAAATGGATTGTGGTATGCACACAGTTATTTACCAGCACTTGATGTTAATCTACGTCCCCGAACCTCAATTATTGACCCTCGTCCTTAGGAAACCCAGCCACCTGAAGGAAGATCAAGTTTGCTTTTTGTCATTTTCTTTTTTAAATCTGCAATTATTTGTTGATTTAGTCGATCATACAAAAATTGTGTGGCGAAAAACGTCCTCCTAAGGTCTTTGGGCAGTACAGTGCTTATTGTTTTTACTGAAATCAGTGTTGTAGCAATGTATGTTTGTTTTTCTTTTTACTCCTTCCCTTGAATGGTTGCTTTCATTGGTCCACGGTCATGTGGCCCACTTTGTACTGAAGAGGATTTCCTGTGGATAGGCATTGGAGGTGCCCTACATTGCAAACAGCCTAGTATACACCATTTAGCAGTGATATTGAGACCCCTATCCCCCCCCCCCTCCCCCCCCCGGTAGTTTGCCAGATTGTTGATTAACAAATCTTGAATTAAAAGGAAGACATTTTATCTAAAAAGTTGGGTTTTTATCATAGTCTTTCTTTTTATATTTGTAAAATCGGATTTATTGCTTTACCATAGTTGAAATTATTTAGTAGAAGTACATCTTCTAGATTCCTGTGAGTCCAAGCTAAGAGTTGTGAGTAAAGATAAAAAACTGCTGCTTCATTCTGTATGATCTAAGGTATGTTATGTATCTGTATTATTATAGTGCATTATCACCCATGACGGTATCCTGGCACTTCGCAGGTGAGTTGAGCAAGCCCTGTGGGGGACTTATTCGAAGAGCCAAGTCTTCAGCTTCTGAATCCCAGAGGAGCGAAGGAGGCTCAAATGCAGTTGGGAGGGCGTTCCATGCTTTAGGGGCAATATATACGAGAAGGCTTAACCTCCCAATCTGCTTTTGTGTATTTGTGGGACATATGCAAGTCCTGCTGAGCGGAGGTGCCTGGGGGGTTGGTAGAAATGTATTCGGCTGTTCCGGTAGGCAGGGCATGTGTTGTGCAGTACTTTGTACATGTAGGTGAGGAGTTTGAACTGAGTGCGCTTGTGTATGGTGAGCCAGTGGCGGTCCCTCAGGTGACGTGTGATGTGGGATCGCCGTGGGAGATGAGGACAAGTCTGGCTGCAGCTTTCTGGGCAGTCTGTAGTATTTTTGTGAGTTACTTGTTGATTTCTGCGTAGAAATGGTGCCCATAGTTCAGTCTGCTGGTGATTAGTGCTTGGGTGATAGTCTTTCAGGTGTTGTTTGGTAGCCACTTGTAAATTTTTCTCAACATCCTCAGAGTATGAAAACAAGCAGTAGCAACGAAGTTGAACTGGATGGACATATCCAGCTTGTTGTTGATGATCCCGAGGTTTCTTGCTTGTAGGTGGTGGGGGAGAGAGCATCCTAGCTCTGTAGCTGGAGTTCCATGGTGAGGCATCTTTTCCGAATATCATCACTTCGGTCTTGTCCATGTTCAGCTGGAGGCAGTTGAACTTCATACAGGTGGCCACTTCAGTCATGCAGGTGTTAAAATTGTTCCTTTTGTGGAGTGTTTTGTCCAAGAGAAATAGTATCAGTTGCTTGGTGTAGGTAAGTATGTCAATGTTGTATGCCCAGATGACGTCGTCCAGTGGGGTCATGTGGATGTTGAAGAGGTTTGGGCTGAGCGATTACCTGGTAAATGAGTTCTCTGGCTTTCACAGAGTAGGGTAGCATGTTGACTGTCTGGGTTCTTCTAGTTAGGAATGTGCAGATCCATTTGAGGGTGGGTGCTTGGATGCCAGTCTCATGTGGTCATCTTATCCTGATGGGGGTGAGAGACTGTGTTAAAGGTTACTAAGAGATAGGGTAGTAGGAGAGCCACAGTTTCTCCTCTGTCGAGGATTATCCGGATGTCGTCCGTTACTGGGATTAGGTCTATCTCAGTGCTGTTGGGTCTGAATCCTTATTGTGTGTCGTCAAGGAACTGGTAATCGTGATGGTCAATCACAAAGCCGCTACATATGCTCCACATCCTGATATTAGAAATACACATATGAGCCATCTTTAGGTGTCATGCTTATGGATTCAGATAGAAAGTCACACTTGTTAAGGGTCCATGTCCAGATACTGTAGTGCTACAAGACCTGTTTAACCTGCTTTCGTCATTACTGGCATTTAACCTAAATTCTGTTGCATTTGGGGTGACTGGAATGCTGGAATAGAAAAGCTAGTTTGCTAGAAAGAACAGCAGAAGGCTAGAATTCTGGTAATAGAGGTAAATAGAATCTGATTAAAGACCACTCTTTCACATGGACTTGGATGACTTTAAGAGCCTGTGTTGGTTTTCACATTCAGCTAATCGTCCTGGTAAGGGAAGTTGACCGTTTTACCTCACCAAACCCTTGGAACCATCGATTATTCAATTTAACTAGCACGAGCAGAGACCTTGAATTACCATATGTCCTGAAAAGTTAAAGAAGAGTTGCACCTCTTTTTTGTGCTTGAGATTTTGTTAATCTTCCAAAAGTTAATGTAAAATTGTTGATATTTCTACCCTCTATCTGAAAGTCTCTGTTTCTTTTCATGCCTAAAGTAGAAGTTGGACTGAAGTGGAGGCTTCCATACAAACTATGAAGTCTAGTGTACTAATTGTATGAGTTTATAATGACATTGAGACTACAACTAGTTCAGGTTCATAGAAGAAACTTTATCTCCGGTGTCTCAGTTTCATTAATTTCCTTTGTATACTTAAGAAGGTTACTAGGATGAAGACTTTTACACAAAAAAGGGCCATGATGGACTAAGTGCTTGCACCCTTTATAAGAATATTTTTTGCATGCATCTAGCTTAAGAGCAGGTGTCAGTTCCCAAGCTTAATTATGTGTTAATCTAATAAGAGGGTGTGAATTAAATGTCTGTTTTGTAAACCTGGACAAGTGTCTTAAAAGAGAAAGATGAACTTCACTGAAAGCTAGGGATGTTTTTCCATTGTAATGGAAATGAGATTCATTGGCTGAGGTCATGATTAAAACTAGTAGACATAGTTTATACATCATGAAGCCTAAAGGACAGTACCTTTTTCATAAGCCATTCACTATTTCCTGAGAAAACCCTTTTCTTTAAAGCCTCAAAATGTGGGTAGCTTCTTGCACTTGGCCATTTCATTCTGCGGGGGCATGGGAGAGAAACATATTCTTGCCCTGTGAGCTGCACTATGAAAACTGAGCTTATCTGGCAAAGATGAAACTTGCGCTCTTTGTGCTTTTCCTTTTCCCTTTGTGTGCAGAGAAACTTTTGACAGTCTCTGTGCTGCACCTGTGTGTGTATGAAGCTCTTGGAATACCCAGGCGGTTGAAGTACTCCTTATGAAGGAAGCTTGCACTGCTAATGCCTATGTTGTGTCCAACGTGTTGTAAGCAAGCTTAAAACTGCTGCCAATACTTAAGTATTGTGAGGAGGAACTGAGATCTCTTCTTGGAATTGCCACAGCCCCCAAAATGTGTACTGCTTTGAAAGCTAGGAAAGGTTGTTGTGAGCTGCATGTTGGGCTACATACACACACTCCCACTTTTTGATGATTTGTAAAGTTATTTCCTTGGCTCTCTGTCTCCTGCTGCCTTCTTGTTTTCGTTGTCAAGAGAGGATTCAGACCCATTCAGGTAATTTACACTGTTAGATCTGCATGGCATAGTTATACTTCTTTGGCAGAATTTGTGACCATCACCATGTGGACATGTATCATCATGAACAGCATTGTCAGTCAGCATCACTGTTATGTTTTTTGTGAACACCTGCTGACAAAATGTGTAATTCGAATCTCTTAAAAGTTTAACTCGGCTGGCATCAAATGCTGACCTTCTGAGAGTCTGCCCGTGCAGAAGAAAACATTTTAGCTTTCTAAACTCTTTTGCTTTATATTTGTGAGAAGGTTTGCTTAAGGTAGCATTCTTCTCATTTTTGTATACGTTTATTTAGAAGGTCCTGCGCAGCACTTTTATTTATATTGGGGAATCACTGAACTGCGAACTCTGCCTACTTGCTGGGGGCCTTTCATTTGTTGTCCTGCTGCTGGCGCCGTCATCGCCGTTCCTGGGTGCCTCTTAGCTGTGTGTCTCCCCCGCCGCCGCCACTACCTCTCGCGGCCGAGAGCGGGGGGAAACTACAGCCCCCAGAGTGCTTTGCGGGCCCTGACGCCATCCACGCGCCCGGAGGCGCATAAAAGAGCGTCGCGGGACGCGCGCGGACGGCGCCGGAATAAGCCCGGGACAAGGGCGGGACCGTCTGTGGCCGGAAGAGGCCGGGCTGGGCCACAGCTCTTAGTTTATCGATACGGACCATTATTCACGTGAGACTTTGTAATACGGTGGCCCTTGTCTGACCTTGTGTTGGAGTAATTTTGAATTATATTGTGTAGGTTCCTCTTAAAATCAGGACATCCTTATTAGCGCTGTTGCCCCCTTTTGGTTTATTACTATTGTATTAATTATAATACCCCACTATTGACTACGCCTATTGGTAAATATGATAAATCTGCTGCTGGAACTGGTCTAATGGATAACTACCTAGTCAAAGTGGTTAACAAAATCAATAATGACTGGAGAGCTTCTCTTGGTAAAGGGGGCCTTCCTGCCTCTCCTGATATTATCTCCAATTCTGCGGTCGGTAGCCCATATGAGGATACAACTGGTATGAGCACCCAGCCTGTCATAACGGTTGAAGCTCAGGTTTACTCAGAGCCTCTGATGGATTTTCTGGATACAACCACTATTGATCTAGAGGAAGCTCCCCCTAGTCCTAGACCTGTGAGAGCTTGTAGGAAACAACCGAGCAAAAGAGGGGGAAAGCATACTAAAAAAAGAGCGGAAGCTCTGCACCAAGTCCCAAATAGTATCGCCCATGAAACCGTATCGCAGGAAGGCAATAGCTCAGCTTGTATTAATTTATCACCAGAGCAATTTGCATTACTAGTATGTACCTTAGAGGCTAAATTCGAAGCTAAGCTAGCCGAGCATACTCGATCCTTAATGCTTCAAATAAATACGGCTAACTTGGAAGTTAAGAGGCTTGGAGATCTCATAGAGAATCTTTTGTCTGGTAGCGAAAGATCTAAGGCACTAGCTACGGGTTTGGCTGCTGTCTCCGAGGGCACAATATGTGATTCTTCTCAGCGACCCATCCAGTGCTCCGTTATACCGGAAATCACCCCCTTTGACTCTATACCACCTAACGGTTTAGTTAACCAATCTTTTATGGGACAAGGAGGCACATCAACCCTTAGACAAAGAACAAATTTTGGCTTTACTAATCTTCCTCCAGACTGCGCGCCATATGTGGTTGTCCTGACAAATGTGCCCGCTTTAGAAAATCAGCATGCTCAGCCCCGTGAGGAATCACATGAGTCTTTAAAAAATAAAACTGTGTCTTGGCTCAATAGAAGATGCGGTTTCCCGACACACTTCGCAGACCACATTTTATCTACTAGAAGGACGAAGTGGGTTGGCTCATCCCGAAAAAGCTGTAGTGGGGATTGTGTTATAGTTAATTTTAGATACCCACAGCATGTTAATACAGTCTTGCTACGTGCAGCTTCTTTGGTGGGTGATGCTAACAGTGTTTGTGTGCGCCCGCTGGGCTATTTTTATACGCACCTAATTAGATCCCCGAGCCGTGTGAGATTTAGACCATTTATTCCCAGGGAGCACCAGACGCCTGTAGCCCCTCAAGTGTCTAATGTTGATAATCATTGTAGGTATGGTCCTAACATCACCACCCATAACAGATTTGGGGCACTTTCGTGCCTGGAGGCCTGTGATTGACGAGAGGCCCCTGAGATTCAGGGAAGTGCCAGCCCGGCTGTTTTGGGTTACCGAGATACTGTAGAACCAATAATGAAACATGGAAACTCACAAATTAATTTTGATAGCACTGTAATTGATACTGGGGACATGGTAAAATTGCTAAGTTGGAACATTGCGGGCTTACGGACTAAAAAGAATGATGGTGGCTGGCTAAATATTCTTAAACAATATGACATTATAGCCCTCCAAGAGACTTGGGATAAGGACTGTGATTTCTGGATTGATGGTTTTACTTCCTATTTTGTTTCGGCCCAGAAATCTATAGCGGGAAGAGATAGGGGTGGTCTCATGTTTTTGATCTCAGTAAACATTATAGGAAGACTTAAGAAGGTTGTATGTACTTCCTATAATTGCCTTATTCTGGAAGTAAGTCTGGCAAACAACACCAAGCTTATACTAATTAACTGTTATAATTCACAGCATGAAGAGTCCCCTAATGAGCACATTCACTGGCTGTCAAATTTTTTAGAATTCTATAAGGACAATCAATCCACTTTTTGCTATTATATCCTGATGGGTGATTTTAATGTGCATTTATGTAATCTAAATTGCCGATACAGAGATAAGGATGGCCCACAATTCACAACCCCTCAACATTTTGAACATGGTTCCAAAGGGGAA
Source organism: Triturus cristatus (assembly GCF_964204655.1). Lineage (NCBI taxonomy): Eukaryota > Metazoa > Chordata > Amphibia > Caudata > Salamandridae > Triturus > Triturus cristatus. The sequence goes on along the minus strand of NC_140580.1, from coordinate 840,506,377 downwards.
GCCTTGGAGTCCCTTTTGACTAATAATGAACTGTATGAAGTAGGGTTCCCGGACAAGAATATACGTGTCCCCACGTATGATGCTAGGGACTGCGAATCTATTATAGATTACATATTTTTATCTGCAGGGCTTTTAAGGTATGTGATTTTTTATAATGCTCTACGTTCCTGTTTTAGTGATCACAACCCGGTGGCAATGATATTAGCTAATGTTTTCCCCCTTATGGATAAACCAGCTCTGAGACCTGCCTTAGTTTCCGTGAAAGTTAAAGATCAGGGGAGGAGAATAAAATGGAGTAAGGTAATCCCTGAAGGTTTTTTTAAGTCAATTACATTAAAGGTTGGCCCACATTTAAGCATATGTGCTTATCCGCCATCTTATGGCAGGGATGTAATAACTGCTTATGAAGCTATTTGCTCACAAGTGGCCAATGAACTCACTACGAAAGGCAGTGTTAACAAAAGTAAACCTGCCTGTGGTTGGTTTAATTATAATTGCTCCGCAGCTCATAATCGACTTAAAAATGCCCTTAATGACAATCCTAGAAATAAAGGGCTAGTTATCCTCTTAAGGAAAGAGTATTCGCAAGCAATTCAGGCACGTAAAAGGGAAATTAAACAAGATGCATGGGTAGCCCTAATAGATAAAGCAATTCTGAAAGATAGCTCTAAATTTTGGGAAATTATTAATTCCCCTTTGCTATCGGGCCACCAGAACTCTGTGCTAGAATTGAATATCTCTGAGGAGGATTGGTTAGGTCACTTTGAAAAAATCTATGGGAGTAACCTTGAGCTGGAATCCTTTGTGGTACCAATTTCTAGTCCTCCCCTCCCCCCCATTAGCTTTACTATTGAAGAGGTGGAGAAAGCTATCGAGGGTACGGCCGGGCGCAAGGCGCCAGGCCCAGACGGGGTGCCTTCTGATATGTATAAGGCTGACCCTAAGTACTGGTCTAAAATATTGTTAAATGTTTTTAACTCTGCGGCCGTAACAGCTCTCCCGAAGTCGTGGTCCCAATCGATTATAATCCCTGTGTTTAAAAAGGGCCAAAGGGGAGACCCTAGATGCTATAGGCCCATATCCCTGTTGGACTCTTCGTTTAAAATCCTAGGAAAGGTTATTTTGGCTAGGATATCAAACTGGGCTACAGAGAAAAGAGTAATCTCCAATGCCCAGTATGGTTTTAGATCAGGGCGGGGAACAGAGGATCAATGTCTTAATTTACACCTAATCGTTGCAAAGTACACAAAAGCTTCAGGGGGCTCGATTTTTCTAGGATTTATGGACCTGTCCACGGCTTTTGACCTGGTTAACAGGTCTAAGCTATGGTCTATGCTCCTGGAATTGGGTCTGGATAGGCCCCTTGTGTACTTTCTGGCAGAATTACATAAAGATTTGAAAGCCTCAATAAGGATGACTCAGGAGGGGAAATGCACTGCTAGCTTCAAATCTGGTAGAGGGGTACGTCAGGGTTGTATTCTTGCCCCTATGTTATTCACATTGTACATAAATTCCCTTGAAGATAATTTGTTAACCGCATCTCTTGACATTCCACGGGTAGAAGGTACTCCTATACCTGTACTTCTCTATGCGGATGACACAGTTTTATTGGCCCGGACTCCGCTCGGGCTACAAAGATTACTGAATTCTTTTGGGGATTTTATGAAATCTTTGGACCTTGTGGTTAACAATGGTAAATCCCATATTATGGCACTGGGTAAGGGAAAGAACCTCCCCAAAACTTTTTATTGCAATGGAGAAGTTATCACTAGAGTGAAAGTGTTCACCTACCTAGGAGTCGTCTTTGACGATAAAGGTACCTGGGCACCTCAATTATCTATCAAGGTAAATGCGGTGCGTAGCTCCTCGGCTGCAATATTGGGTTTCGCGAAAAGGTTGGGAGGGAAACCCTGTGAGGCTATTCTAAATATATACCAAGCCAAAACGGTTTCAATAGCTAGGTATGGGGCCGCAATTTGGGGGTACATTAAATCTGAACCCATACAAATAGAAGAGAATAAATTCGTACGTGCTCTTCTTGGCCTCCCCCAATCTACTACGACACATTCGGTCCATCTTGAATTGGGGACAGGATATATTTCTGACATTATAAAAATTGCTCCAATTCTGTTATGGATCAGAACCTGGTTGAATCCGGATCTCACGTTGAATCATAGTATCCTGAAAGATTGTATTAAATTAGATAATATGAAGGAAATTCATTGGCTGTCCTATATTAAATTGATATCTAAGAAAATTGGACGCCCGGAGCTTTTTACTAATCCCGAAGGACTATGTAAAGCCGATTTAAAGTGGGTTAAAACTTATTATATTAAGCACTGCGAGGTTGAGCGAGAATCTCAGGAGTTATGTAAACCTACAGTAAGGGCTCACCTCTTGCTTATTCTATCTAGAGCTATGCACCCATATTTGTCAACTGTTACGAACTTTTACCATAGATGGCTATTGACTAAATTCCGTTTCAACCAGATCCATTTAGTATTAAGTGTCCCTCAGGGTTGGTCTAGGCCGGAAGATGTGGCCCCTTGTAAATGTGATGATTTTTCTCTCCAAGATACAATGCACTTTGTTTTTTTGTCCTTTGTACCTGGAAGCTAGGAAAAGGTTTATTTTCCCTATTTTGAGGGGGAAAGCTTTTGTACAAGTTAAACCTGCATTGTTGTTTTTACAATTAATGGAATCCCCTGCAACTATGTTTGGTGTTGCCAGCTTCCTCGTTGCAGCCATTAGGTCAAGAAGGAATAGACAGGCAGCATTGGAGGAAATTAATTAGCTTTTATAAATCTGATCCACCGAGATAAATTATCTTTTTTAACTATGAAACTGTTGGAATGTTTTTAAATTGTTAATCATGTACTGTATTCTTTTATGATTTTAAATAATCGAATAAACTGGTTCTTGATTGATTGATTGATTATTTATATTGCCGATAAGTTGAATCAGAAATTTCTCAGTAGTGTTCTTGTAAGTTATGGTAAACATCAATTCTTACAAAAATGTTCGGATTCATCAAGGTGGTATACATAGTCATTTGCTATTAAGGACACAAATTGTGGGTATTTTTCAGTTTTCAGTGGTTTCAATATACAACTAGAGAGGAATCTTAGAAGTGCACAGAGATAAAAGTATCAATTTTCTTCGCTTTTCTCCTTTCATATGGATTTTATCAATATTGATGCCATTATAAGAAGAATTGGGACCTGCAGGGTTTACCGCAAGAGAGGTATAGACACCCTAAATAATATTTTTGCTCAAATCACCTATATTAGACACAGATGTCCACTTATACCTTGGCAAGTTTTCAGTTTTTTTGTTGGTCTCGGAACACCACCCACATACTGGAAACAAAGTTCTGAAAATAATGAATTTCGTAATTTGCATTTAGTTTTGTTCTCGTACCAGAGCAAAAATAATGGTTTGCCGCAAGTCATTTTAATTTCACAAATATGTTTTAGAAATTTTACAAATGTTTAAGCCTAAACTGTTTCTACATTCGCCTTTGGGTGGATTCTTAAGATCCGCTATCTTTCTCAGCTGCACTCCACTGTTCAATAATTTATTTTCTATTTTTGCTGTTTTGTAAAACACAGTTGCTAACTTTTTCACTAGCTTCTGAGCACAATACATAAAGAGTATTGTACAGTTGTGCACCCTGAAGTAATAGTAAGGTGACATCAAATGCTTTCTAAAGCTTCCAAATAAGTAGAAACGTTCCTATTGGGCTCAGTAGGAATTTGAGTACTGGTGACATTCTTTTTCTTGGAAACAGGCCTGTTTCAGTAATACTAATGACCTGTTATTTTCTTCCATTTATCTCACAATACCAGTTTAAGCATTCTTGCTATTTAATAAATCTAGCACCCCAAAATAAGAGCATCAACAGCACTTTGCAGAAACCTTTATACACATTTTCCCCCCAAGTTAGACCTTTGTGAAATGGCATACCGATCCCAATCTCAATATTGTAAATTCAATAGGGAAAATGGGAACAACTGTTGCAATTTCACCATTGTTTGGTTGTTTTCTGCATTGGTACACAGGAAGACGAGCAACTGTGTAGAATGTTAGACCAGTGAATGAATGTAGTGATTGGCCAAATAGTACTGATCAGTCAGCTTAGGTGTACATCATTTCCTTTTCAATATTATGGTGTTGGTATTAATAACTGCATTTGTTTACCCATGCGTAGAAGTGGTAGTATTAAAGAAAGGAGAAGATGTTTGCTTTGTTTCATTGCAAGGTTGCATTTTGTGAGAGTTGCAATTCAAAGCCCCAAGTATTTTTCAGAATTTCACACAACAGATTTTAAATGAAGAACTGTTGTGATGAAATGTAGCTCATCATAGGGCTAACAACTTGAAATTGAGCAATATGTGATAACACATGTGAGTTGGAACTGTTTCAGAAGTGATGTCCTTCATCAGATACTTACGATGGTGTCTCTTTTCCATAGGGGATTTAGAAAGAAAAGTTAAGCTGTGAAGTACAGGTCACACAAACCTGTATGTGTTCGAAGCAATACATTCTGGCCCCTTCACAACATATTTAAACAATGTTAGTTGAATCTACACTTGATAGAGCAGTGCTCCACATCCATGAAAAGGTCAAGCCATCTGCATTCATCATTAAAAAAAAGCTCAAAATAAAATCCACACTGTAACTACCTTAGTACAGGGCTTTGTTCTGTACTGTCCGTATGTTTTTCCCACTACAGTAAATACAAGTGTTTGTTTATATGTCCATACTTTAAATGATTGCTATACATAGTTGTTGTTAAGGTTTTGTATTTGGCATTAGATTACATTTCTGGTTAAAGTACTTTTGATTAAAATCTTTTGTTGACTAATTCTTATGTGCCCTGTATGCACTAACGACAAATTGGGCACTTGTTAACTTTTCACTTACATCTTTACAGTTTTTCCAGAGGCCTCAGTTACAGCCTCCACGTGCTACCATCCAGAACAGTAGCCCTACCATCCGCCCTGGGGCCCAAACGCCAACGGCAGTGTACCAAACCAACCAGCACATCATGATGGTGAACCATTTGCCAATGCCGTATGCACTGCCTCAGGGTCCCCAGTACTGCATACCACAGGTAAGGTAAAGCCATAGGGAAGCGCTACACACACGTTTAGGTAACAATATACTTCTGCAAAGGGCATCAAATATATGGTATGCTTCTGTGTTGACCACTTATTTCCCTTGTCTAATTTCCCAGTAGTTCCCTCCTGTCATGATGCATGGTTGATTACAGTCTGTCACCTGTGTTAAAATGTATTATGTTTGTAAGTGTGACTTGCTAGCCTGCGGCATTCCTCTGCTTCAGATGCTGTTACGAATATCGCACACTATCAGGTGCAGGATCCTGAAACAAAATATTTTACTGAGTCTGTTTTGTAGCTTCTCAGCTGTACGAGGCACAACTATTTTCCCAGCCCTGATAACATTGAAATTATATCATTAACCTCGCTCTCGTTGTTGTAATAAATTATATTTGTCTTCTTTGGCAAATGAGTTTTTGGGAGACAGTTATTTGCTTTCTGATCCCTTAGTTATTTTACATTTTTATTTAAAGATTTCTCAATTTTTTTCTTTCTATATTTACCTTGATTGCTTTTTTCTTAAACTCCATTTCGATTTACACAGGTTATAAATATTGTTTTTCCTTAAATTTAGTATTTTTCTTTTTACACAAGTGATTATGGAGGCAAAATCTGTTGAATGTTGCCTCATTTGTTTTCCTGAAATTGCCACAACCTCGTTGAAAAATGGTGGTTGTCTGTAATAGCTTTCATCTCAGCCAGAAGTGCTTGCGTTCTCTTCTTATAAGAAATGTGTACATCATGACTCCAAAGAGAAAGTCTTTGTGGATTTCCAGGCTTAAAAAAATGGTTCCAGCTTATGTTGCAGCTCATAGAAGGTACCTACCTCGAAGATTAATTTTGTCAAAGACATATTAGGCCCCATCTGGAAATGAGAGAGACAGGGATTATCTTCATTTGAAATAGTTTTGACATTACAGGTCATGAAAACCATTGCTTAAGCTTAGTTTTGGCACTGCCTCCCATTTTAATCACACATGTGTATCAAAATCTTTATGCTCAAATCTGCATCTCCTTTCCATTATGGCAAGGCTGATATTAAACTTTGAGCTGCCCTGATGCAAGCTTTTTTTATTGCGGAAGTCTCACTTGGTGTAAAGTGAATTCTTGGCTCAGAGAAACTTAAACCTTTTGCAGATTAAAGATTAAAGCATTCGACTTCACCGAATTTATCTGCATCCCAGAAATTTAGCTAAGAAGCAGAATATGGTGTGATTTCATATTGCGGATTTCTTTTGTTGGGGAGTTTCCTCACAGAGGGCACCTGTGACCTAAGCATGTATCTATTAATTTACACCTTGTACAGTGCACAGCAAAGAAGTGTCCAGAATGACAAAACACTCTTATCAACTATTATTGCTACTTTTTTATGTGAATGTGACGATGATGAAAACTTATGCTTTCCAGGCATGTATCCCATTGTTAGGCAATTTATGGCCAAGAATTGACCATGAAATTGAGGCAGTCCATATATCCGGCATCCTTACCTTACGTCTCAATGAATAGGTACAGTATGAATTTTGTGGTACATTGTGGTAAAATCAGAGGCAGCAGGTCGTTGAGATAATACAGCTGTCAATCAGTACTATTGGTTGTATGTGACAGATGCTAAATCTTACTGAATACCCTTCTAGAAAACAAGCTAGAACAGGCTCCTTCTCTCATGGGCCGTACAAGTCTGCATTCACTTGAGTACTTACTACCAATGATAGCACTTTTAGGAAACAAGTATATATGAATTGACCTTTTGAAAAACACTATTTTGGATTTCTTCCTCATTTACAAGGCAAAGGGATGCACTGACCACAAATATTTATTAAATAAGAGTATGGTGACAGCTAACATGGCCAAGGCAATGGGTATATTTTACCATAAGTCATTTCCATAACAACCAACTTCAGAGTGTTGTATTCCCCATCGCCCATTAATGCAGGCTTTCGCACCGACTATAAATCACCAGGCCAAGATGGTGTCAAAGAAGTATGGTTGAAGTTCAGAGTAAAATCACCTTCCAAGACCCTAACAATTGTTGGATACACTGAAATGCCTGCAGAAGGCAATCCAGAAAATGTATTAGCAAGTTCTAGGTTACTTTTGGGATATTTGAAGTATCTGATACTTGTCGAACAAACCTATAAAAATAGAAGAGTTCATAATATTATATGTGCAGCTTGAAATAGTTTTCCTTGGACATCTGCGGCGATATTACCAAAACACATATGTCTTTTGCGAGTGTTATATGGTCAATAATACCTGGTCCACATTCTTGTTTTTGATTTTTTTTAGTAGATCAAAAAGAAAACTAACCACCCTGCATTACTTTTGGTCAGAACATTTTCTCTAACTGAAAATGTAAAATGTATACGTGGTTAGTAGAATGTATTGCTTTAGTTTAGATTTTCTTTTAAGGTTGTAATTTTTTTGGAAAATCTTTTTTTTATTAAACAAGCTCATCATACAGTATAAAAACTGAGTGTTCACTACGAACACCATGTTACATTACAGCATATATCTACCCACGGGAGTGGTCAAAGTATGGAGATCAAATGAGTCCTGGTCGTCTAAAAATTCCCAAATTTGTGTGGGTCTGAGACTGCCCTTGTAAATCTGTTTTGCTATATAGTGCAGTCTCTACTGTACTTGGATACGTCAAGACCCCAATGTTGCTCCACTGTAGTTCTTCCATGGGGACCGTATTTTCTCCCACTTTCTAGGGCACCCTCTTGCTTTATAGATCACACCTTCTGCCCTGTGACACCAATCCATGTCAGCTTCCCACTCTGCCTCTGATGGGGGAAGTGACCCCCCAACCTCTTTGCTATATTTCGTTTTGCCACCCCCTGTCGCCAGTGCCAAACAGATCATGTTATGTCGAGGCCAATCTTCTTCGCGCTGGATCAGCAGAAGCAGCCACTTTGCATTTATGGGTACCCTTGCCCCCAGGGCCTGGCCATCACACCCGTCACCTCTCGCCAGTATCTGTGGATCACGGAGCACTCCCAGAGTGTCTAATAAAATGACCCCTTCTGTGTGCATCCTCTTGACATTGGAGTGTCTCCACCACCCCCAGTTTGTGCAGCAGGGTTCGTGGATAGTACAAGCGATGTAGGACTTTCCACTGTATCGCTATATCTCGGGGACTTTGCAGGGCCTCTACCCATTCTTTGTCGACTATGTCGGATACGTCATCAGTCCAAGTGCATCTGAGTTGTCCCATGGGGGTCAGGGGAGTTGTTCATCAGTTTTCTGTAGAGCACCGATATCCCCTTTTCTGGGGTGGGGTCAGCCAGCAATCGGTCCTCGAGAGGAGAGAAGTTGGGGAGGTCAGTGCCCTCTTGCATATGCTTCTTGAGGGCGTGTCCGAGTTGGAAGTAGCAGAGTCTCTGTGTGGGGGACAGGGCATACTCTTGACTAAAGTTACTCAAAAGGGAGTAGTGACCCATTTCTCCATGTATCCCCCAGATGCTCAATTCCTATCCTTGCCCACTGCACAAAACCCTGCAGTCCGGACACTTCCCTCAGTTGGTTGCTGTGCCAGAGGGGGGGTCATGGCTGTTCAGCTAGAGTGCCAACCCAGGTATCGATTAGCTTCGGTCCAGCACCTTACCACTGTCTATTTATGTAGTGGTAGCAGTATTTTCCCCTTATGAGCATACAGGATGGCCTCATAATTACCGGCAGGCATTGCTGCCCTGTCAACTCTGTATTCCTGCTCTACCCAATCTGCATATACCCAGTCGTTAACCATCCGGAGTTGTGAAGTCTAGTTGTAGTTTTTAACATCTGGGATTGCCAGCACACCATCATAGATTGCAACTTGCGCAGAGCTGTACGTGGCGCACCCTCTGCCAGAGCAGTGACCGCAGCTCTTGAGCAATTTGCTTAAAGAAGGTAGGTGGGACCAGATAAGGCATATTTTGCAACGCATGTAATATGCGTGGAAGGGCCATCATTTTATATAAGGCTGCTCTTCCCATTAAGGATAGGGGAAGAGTGCGCCTATGCATCACATCCGCATGAAGGTGTTGTAGCTGCGGGATGAGTTTTCGTTGCGTAAATAAGTGTTTGTCCCGTGTCGCAAAGACCCCGAGGTATTTGAAGCCATTGGTCTGAGTCAGCGTCAAATGCCTCACCAGGAGACTCTGCAAAGGACCCGACAAGAGAAATACAGTGATTTGGCCCAGTGTATATTGTAGCCTGAATAGCTCCCAAATAGTTCAAAGATGTGTAGGATTCGCGCAATGGAGGCATACGTTCTGGAAAAATAGATGTCATCTGCATATTAGGAGATGCGTTCCTCCCATCAGCTTGGCGATGGAGTGCCCCATATCAGCGGGTTGCCATGTATCCAGACTGCCAGTGGCTCAAGGGCCAAGGCAAAGAGCAAGGACGACGTCTGGTACCCCTGCCCAACGGAAAGACCCTGGACAATGCTCTGTTGACCGGCACCCTAGTCTAGTCAGTGGGGCTTGGTACAGCAACTTGACCCATATGCAAAATTTAGGACCTAATCCTAGTCTGGATAAGAAGGCCAATAGATAGGGCCATTCTATTCTTACAAGCTACATGAGGCATCTAGTGCCATCAGTGCGATCTGCTGGGTTGAGAACGTGCTTGTCAAGCGCAGAACTCTGTATATTCTGCTTGAATTGAGACTTGTGCTCCTGCGTGGCATGTAGCCAGACTGGTCAACGTGAACAATATCAGGGAGGACCTTAGAAAGTCTAGCTGCTAGGGCTTTCACGAGGACCTTCGCCTCCACATTCAGGAGAGATATCGGCCTGTAGGAGCTACATTCCTCAGAGGGCTTGCCAGTTTTATGTATGACCACTATCGTGGGTGTTCATTGGTCTTCCGGCAGGGATGCAACCTCCACTGTGGCCCGAAACATCTCCAGCATTGGCCCTGCGATTTTGCCAGACAACCCTTTGTATAACTTGACTGGCAGACCGTTATGCCCCACAGCCTTTCCAGACTGCAGGGATCTTAGGGCCGTTGCGATCTCGTCCTCTGTCAGCTCAACTTCAAGACTGTCCCTTGCTTCACCTGAGAGCATCGGGAGGAAGAAGTCACTTAAGAGCTCATCTTAGATTGTAAGTTTTTAATCTAATATTTGCCAAACTGGGATTTACCCCTGTAGCCAATTGCACCTACTCCATCTCCTTTGCTATGTTAATGTTAACCCTACAAACTTGCACTTAACATTTATTGCATACCTCTCTCCCTACTATGCACTTCACGTTCCTAGTGACCCATGAAAGACCCCTTTGTGGCCTGCAGTCCATACATCTAATTCTCTCACTGGTTCTAGCTCCTAGATTGTTTTATTAGTTCCTTCATTACCCAAAGATGCATGCAGTTGACCCACCCACCATAGCAAAAGGCATTGTTTTAGGTTATATGATTATCATTTTTTATGTAAATTATTTACTGATTGCGATAGATTATTTGTAAGAATTGAGTTTTGCAATAAATGTGTACTTTTTGAAATCGATGCCATTTTGTTGAAAGGAACAAGAATAGCGCAAAGTACAAGGTAAAAATTGCGTTCACTAGAATTATTTACAATGCATGCCCACTTTGCAATATTTTGTGGATACGGTTGGTGCTAATAGTTGCGGCTCAAGTTTGGTGTAATGCCTAGACTAAGGGATATTACCATATGAGGAACAGGTAGACAGGTGGTCAGTATCAAAGGGTCAAATGCAAACTGTAAAGCACCAGAACGTAGGATATGCAACAATTCATTGTATTAAGCTGAAAGGATAACAAGGAAAAATAAGCAACTGAATTTAAACGCATCAAGCTGGAGCAAACAGTATGGGGAGGGTAAGGTCTCAAGCCACCGTATGGCAAGGTGACTAACGAATGAGCACACATTGGGCTACGTACCAAGGGGTGGCGTGGTATAGTGGACTAAATAGGGGTTGTTGGGCTTGGCCTTCTCTGCAGGATAACCCCAAACGTTTTTGCCTTTATCCCGCCTTCTTTCTAAATGTGTGATTGCTGGCATTAGGATTCTCTGCACTGCTAACCAGTTCTAAGGTGCTTGTGCCCTCTCCTCTAAACATGGTAAAATTGGCCTATAACTGATTGGCACATTATATTTGCTTAGGAGTCCCTTATAATATGCTACAATATGGTCCCAGGTAAATTAAATGCTACTAGTGGGCCTGCAGCACTTATTGTGCCACTTTCTTAAGTAGCCTTTAACAAAAATGCTCAGACCTGACATTGCAGTCTGTGTGCAGTTTTAAACTGCCAATTCGACCTGGCAAAATAGCCCCTTTTGCCAGGCCTAAACCTTACTTTTTAATAAATACTAGTTGCCCCTAAGGTAGTTCTTCAACAGCCCATTGGCCGGGGTGCGTTGTATTTAAAGAGTTGGACATGTACTTCTATGGAACAATTCTTTTTATTTGAGTTTGAACAAGCCATAACACAGCTTACGCCTACAACCACTGGCCGGCAGCGAATAAAATGCGAATGAAGGGTACACAGCATTATGCCAACAACCCGGAGGCCGGTAGCGAGTGTCGTGTTGAGATAGTTCATGCCTTTGACAAGCGGTGTGCAATGTCAGTGAGATAACCATATATAAATAAGAAAGAGAAACGAGAAACAACCCAAGAAGAAGATCCATCCCTAACCCACCCCCTTTTTCCCTCCCCTTCCTCCCCAGCACCACCATGTGTAATACACCGAGTCCTCGGCCCCCAGAGGGGAGTAGTGTCTCAGTGCGGAAGCATCAGTCGCTCTTCACCGTGAGCCCGTGGACTCTTCTTGCTTGTTAAATATTAGGTGTAAAATTTGTGAATATTGGGGACAAGTCACCTCCCTAAACTCTTTCGCTAGGATTGTGATAAATGGTGCCCATAATTCAGAATAGGTTTGAGCCCTGTTATCAAGCATCATTGATATGCGCTCCATGGCTAAATCAACCCACAGTCTCCTCAGCCATGCCGTATGGTCTGGAACTATCGCTGTTCTCTAGTTGGCCAGCAGGACCTGTTTAGCTGCGTTTAGTGCTAAGGCTATTTGTCTCCCTCTTAGTGAGCACAAGGGAAAGGTCAGGGGATTGGAGAGGCCCAGGAGGGTTTAGGCTGGGAAGCGTGGGATGCCAGTGCTAAAAGCTTCATCTGTGTCGTTAAGGACCAGCTTCCAATACCTTTCCAGTTTGGGGCAGTGCCATAGGAGGTGTATTAGGGATCTGGTCTGCCTGCACCCTCGCCAGCAAGACTCGGAGCGATCTTTGTTCCAGTAGGGCCAGTTGTAGGTACCAATAAGATGCTACTTTGTAAGCTGCCTCTGTGCCTGGTATGTCGTGTGCCATGTGGTGAATTCTAAAGTGTATGTCCTGCCAGTCTTTATCAGATAGTGCTCGGCCCAGTTCTACCTCCCATCTCAGCTGCTCCCTGGACTTGATGGCTATAGGGATCACTGATAAGAGGGCGTATAATTCCGAGATAACACGTTTATCATCTTTCCTGGTTATAAGCAATTTTTCAAAGCAGGTCATTGAGCTGGATGCACCCGGTCTCATTCCTGGAGAGGTCACCCAATCTACTACCTGGTTGTAGGGGAAGAGGTCAGATGTCTGAAGCGAATAATCTCTCTGGAGCTGTTTGAAGGGAATGACCCCCTGGTGGTCGAACATTGAACCTGATGTTTTGCATCCCTGCTCACGCCATCGCTGAAATATCTCGGACCCACATCCTGGGGAAAGTCTGGGTTATCATCCATAGGCATCATCGGGGAGGGGAACGTTGTGGCGAAGTACCATCGCATCCCATACCTTTAAAGTGGTTGCCATAACTAGGAAAGAGTAAAGCCCCCACGCTCTGTTTTTTGCGGGAGAGCTAAACCTCACTCCAGATGTTTAGTCCTGCGATTGTTAGGTCCATAAAGGACCAGTGCTTTTCTGACGGGATGGTCCATTCTAGTATGAAGCATAGTTGCGATGCTTGGAAGTATCTTGAGATCATGGGTACCCCCATCCTCTGCTTTGGGTTTAGCGATATGTTGGAAGCTGAGGCGCAGTTGATTGCTGCTCCAAATGAAGCGGTTGATGTAGCGCTGCAGTTTCCCCAGGGTAGGTGGGGACGGGGTCAAAGAGATGCCCTGAAACACAGAGGATGCTCTGTAAGATTGTCATCTTGACTGTGGCTATGTGCCCAGCCTATGAAAGGCCTGTCGGGGACTAGGTAGTTAAGGTCTTAGTCACTTGGTCTAGTAGGGGGGCCGTAGTTGTCTATCTGCGTCTTTTAAGGCGTCCGAGCCAAGAGGATGCCCAAGGAATCGCATCCTCAGCCCATGAGAAGGGGAACTGCGCATGCAGTGACTCTGCTAAGGGTGATGGGGCAGAGAGGTTTAGGATTTGGGACTTTGCGAGGTTAACCTTAAACCCGGAGACTGCGCCGAAGCACCTAAATTCTTCCAAGAGGGCAAAGAGTGAGATCTTAGGGTTAATGAGAGAGAGGACCACTTTATGCATGTATAAGCTAATGGTATGTGTGTCTATCCTGAATTTCTATGCACCATCGGCTCCATGTAGAGTGCAAAGGTTCACCTTGACTGATGCTCTAGGGGCGCTTTATATGCGAGTCCAGAACAACAACCTGTCCCCGAACCCAAACCAGCGAAGCGTGCTGAATAAGAAAGGCCAGTGGACTCGGTCAAACGCTTTTTCTGTGTCAACAGAGTAGAAGAGCTTCTTTCCGGGACTGGCAGATGATATCTGTAAGATGTATAAGGCGTTTTGTGTTGTCCACACATTGCCTTGAGGAAATAAACCCTGCCTGATCTGGGTCGATCAGGCCAGCCATGAGGGGATTGAGGCACACAGCCAAAATGCTCGTGAAAATCTTTGTGTCCGTATTGAGTATTGAGATGGGGCGGTAGGGCCGCATTCCAAGGGATCCTTGTGGGGCTTAAGGATAACCAAGATGGATGCCTCGGATAGCGACTCAGGTAGATGCCCTGTATCGAGAAACGAGTTGAACAACCGTGCCAATAGAGGGGCTATGATCTGTCAATACTTTTTATAAAACAAAGGGGTGAAGCCGTCGGGGCCCGGTGTTTTGGCGAGTTTAAAGGCGAGTGATTGCCGCGATCAGTTTGTCAACCTGGATGAGGTGATCCAGCTGCGAAGCTATCGCAGCTGGAAACTGATTCAGCCGAGCTTCCCGAATATAGGAGTCTGTCGCCGGAGGGATAGTCCTCACCTGCATACAAACTCCTATAGAAAGCTTGGAAGGCCTCTGCAATCTCTAGGTCTGAGCATACTTCTGTTCCAGAAGTGGTCTGGATCGTTGCGACCGATCCAGAGGTTTCCTTGTGTCGCAGTCTATGAGCTAGCATGCCGTTGGAGTTGTCTCTGCTACTATAGAATTTATGCCGGAGGCACAACAGGGTGTATTCCGCACTGTCAAGATCGAGGCGCCGTAGGACCAGACACTGATTTTCCAGTTGCCTCCACACACTGGGAGCGCCTGTATGATTATGAATTGACTCAAGCTCTGCTACTGCCGTCTCTGTTTATGCTTTTCTGTGCGCAGCCTATTCTCTGACGCGTAGATCGCAATTAGCTCGCCCCTTACCTCTAGTTTCAATGCCTCCCATACCAATGCAAGGTGTGCGACCTCGCTGTCATTAAGGCTACAATCATTTGTGATAGTTGTGTGTATCATTTTTACCGTTTGTTCAGATTGTAGCAAGGCATCTCGTAACCGCCCAAGATTGGCGGGTTGGGAAGGCATTAAGATTCAGCGAAAGCGTGATTGCGGTATGATCTGACAAGGAGCGAGGCTCAATGGTAATGTCCCCTACATAGTCTTTCAAGGCATCTGTTATTAGGAAATGATCTTTTCGAGCGTAGTATTTATAGGCAGCTGAATAAAATGTGTAATCTCTGGTATCAGGGTGTGTGTCTCCAGATGTCGGTGAGTGATCTGTCGGCTAACCATTGTATTCCAGCGGGCGCCAGGGCTCCTGTCTGTGTTGTGGGCTGACTCGACCGGTCTAGGTTTGTGTCCATGACAAGGTTGAGATCGCCCTCAATCACTGTGGCCCGATCGGGGGAGGTTAAGGCTTGTTTGAGGGTGTTAAGGAGGAAGTTTTCAATTGGAGCATAAAGGTAGGCGACCATGAACTGCATTGACTCCCATTGAAGCCTGATCCCCAGTGCCCTACCTTTGATTTCCATGAGGGTGGATATGACTTTCCCGCGAAACATCTCGGCATTCGGAATGGCTACTCCATTCTTTTTAGTCATGTTTGAGTCCAGTACTGTTGTGGGAAACACCGAGAACGCATGTGGTGAGTGTCCTTGGTTAATAGATATGTCTCCTGGAGCATACAGATATCGCAGCCCGACCACTCGAGGAGAGACAGGATCGCCTGGCACTTAACTGGGCTATTTAGCCCTCGTACATTGAGGCTCAATACTTGCAAAGATTGAGTCATGAGGCTGTGGGAGGTGTGTTCCGTTTAACTTGCGCTGCATGTGTTTCTCAGGATAGGTGGGGAGCGTGCAAAGACTGATCCAGGTGACATAAGAACGCAATGGACAAGGTGGATGGTGCGGAGGAGAGAGAAACAGAAGAGGATAGAAAGATACCCAATGCTGCAAAAGAAAAAATAACAGTAACATCAGAAGACCACAGTTGACTGCTCCAGTGGATTGGGGAGGCCAGTGACCACAAAAGGCAGTTCTGCCCCTCAAGTGGGACCGTTGCCGTACTGCAGTATCCATCAGGAGTTGGACGGGAGAGGATAGAGTCTACAATGTCTGCAGCTGTTCTGTCGTCCTGACGCCGCCGTCACCACCACATGGCTCTCACCACAGCTTTGTCGCTGGCCTGCCCTTACCTCAGGAAGCCTCCGAGAGGGCAGAGTCCGCTGAAAGGGCCTGCAGGACCGCCTGCCGTTCCTTGCAGATGGTTTCTGGTTCAGGTTTCATTCTGGGTCGAGCACTCCCGACCAGCTGCCATGCTTGTCGCTGCGTTTTGTTAACCCTGGGGGATGAGGGATTCTACCCAGCGACCCCCTGGCCTGTCGATGTGCAGTAGGGCGCAGGCCTCCCGGAGGGACCTAATCTGGTGGAGGTGACCCTCGTAGCAGAAGATTATGGGAAAGGGGTGCCCCCATGCATACGGGATGTTAGCTTTTCATAAGTGCTATGTGACTGTGCGGAAATCTTTGTTTTTGCAAGGTGATCGGGAGACATCTTGATACAGCACTGGAGTGTGGCCTTTGAACTGGATCAGGTGTGCATCCAAGGCATTTTTGAGGATGTATTCCTTGATTTGAAAATCGTACACACACCAGGATGTCTGCTGGAGGTCACCTCTCAGACAATCAGGTCCTACCCGATTGACTCGGTCCAGCTGCAGGGTGGGCTCTTCTGTATGCCCCAGGAGGTGTCGGAAGAGATCAGTCACATATGCTCTTAGATTGGATCCTTCTGCTTTCGATGGCACTCCTCTAATGCGGATGTGGTTTCTTCTTGAATGATTCTCCAGGTCCTTATTGTGCGCCTGGAGGTAAAGGTGCTCTTCTTTGAGTCTTAGGACCTCTTGTTGCAGCCATCTGAGTTCCTCATGTCTGGTTTCTCTGTCTTCCAGTGCGGCCACTTTTTCGCCCACCTCATCTGTCTCGCTGCACCTCCCGGAGATCTGTTGCTAGATCTTCTTTCATAGCCTGTAGGCCAGAACGCAGGGAGGTGAAGAGTGATTTCAGGAAGGCTTTAGTCACTGTCCCCTCTCCATCGTCCGGCTCCTTTTTGGGATCACCGCCTGCGTTTGCTTGACTGTTTCCCTGCTTCCCAAACATCTCCTTGAGGGAGCGGTCTTTCTTAGACCTATTCACCGACGCTTGAGTCGCTCTTGCCCCAGGGGCACCCCCAGAAGGTCTTCCTCTTTTGAGATTCGCCCTTGCTTGCAATATCCTATTTGCTCAACAGTGCGGTCCCTTCGGAGTCGGCAACCTAGTGGACTGGCTTTAGCTTGCTCCCCTCTGGAATCTAAATTCCTGAGCATGTGCCCTGGCCAGGGCATATCATTAGCTAACAGTTGCTCCCGCCGACTGCTGGGCCATCGAAGGTGGTGAATTTGCTTCTGTTGTGGTGGTATGCAGCCTAGTTGAGTCGCTCCCTCCTACAAACTCAGTTCCCAGGGGGGCATATGCTCCTTCTTTATCAATGTCCTCTCTCCTCAGAAGATCCTTCAGCGAAGATGAGGGGGGGGGGGGGGGGGGGGGTCACAGCAGCAGCCCCAGGCAGGTGTATGATCGGGTTGCCCCCACTCAGGGGCCTCCAGTCTCCCGGCAGCTCAACGGCAGCCCCTGTGCCAGGCCGCGAGGCGTAGGCCCTCAGCGCCAACCCTCAGTCCGGCCCTGTCGTGCAGACCTGTGTACTACAACTCCCCCTGGTTTGGCTGGACCCGCCCCTGCCAGCAGGGAGGAGGGAGCACTGCCAATACGATGCACAAGGGAGTGTGAAGGTGCTCTTTCCTCCAAGCCACCAACCTCAACAGGGGTTTAATGAGTGTTACGTGGGCCGGCCTTGGGCCAGAATTCCACAGCAGGCCTCACTTGTGTCCTAGAGTCCTGCTCTCTGACCGGTGAGCTCTTCACCTTATTCCTGCACTCCCGCTATAGGGCTCATCTCGGCGAGGGGGGAAAACTGCTGCGGCCTCAGGAGGAGGCCCAACTAGCAGGCTCTTTTTCGTGGGCCACCTGTAACCTTGGAGCCATGCTGCGGCTGCCTGAACCTCCCGAGAGGCCGCGCCGTGTCAGGCAGGCCTCTGACTCAGCCCAGCAGCCTAATTTCACCGTGGCTGCCCCGCGTTTCTTGTGCCACCACTTTGGCTTGGGAGGTCCCTACAATCCACTCTTCAATTCACTCCTTGACCCGCGGAGGACACTCAGAGCCTGCCCTACAGATAACTGCCGTATTTTTTGAGGAGTGCTTTTTACTTCAGAGGACTGCCTTTGTGCTGGAGTACTGCCAAGCTGCTGGAGGACTGCCTTGCTGCTTAAACCCATGACTACCTGATGGACTCAAAGGGCTAGTGAGCTGGCCGCCTCTTCTGAGCTACTGGGGCACAAAAAATGTAACAATTTGAACCCTGCTCTTGGAACCTGCGTGAATTAAGTCCTATCATCTAAGTGGTGTCAATCCAGCTATGGACCTTTTAGAAGTGGTACTTAAAGTGACCAAACATCTTAAAACCAAAACTTGGGACTTTAAAAAAATGTTCACCCAAAAAGTGACCTGAAAACTGGGAAAAGACCGGGACTTTCCAGCCGCTTAGCCTGACTTTGCAGTAGATCCACTAGGTTCTTCTCTGAAGCAGCAAATCCTGTTCAGTGGCTCCTTGCAGAAGGGGTATCTGCCGTTGTGGCGCCGTCATCCACTACAGCCGATAGCTTTGACCCCCTGGAGGTTTTCAACTCCCAAAGAAGAGACTAAGTCAGAATAGAGAAATCTTCACTTTAGCTCCTTTCAGCGGCTCCCCAATGATGACGCATTCCCGGACACTGCCAGCTGCCTTGCTCTGCTGAACTTTACGTTCTCAGACATATTTCTTCAAAATCTCATTTAAGTCCCAAATTGTGCTGAGAGGGAAGTGAGGGTTGTTCCATTGAGTGGTGTTTTTTTTGTTTTTTGGAAGCGCCAGCATCAAGTTAAGGAAGAAGGAGGATACTTTCTGTTTCTTCGGGCGCCGATGTATGCCTAATGCAACCACCTCCCAAGAGTTCAGTTCAGTTCAGTGATTATCTTGAGTTGCCCTAGCACCTCTGGCGATCATTCCAGAGAGAGGGCAAATCCTAAAGAATGATGAAATCAGCTGGTGGACAGTTGGTTCTGTCACAGGAGTCTGATGCCCCTGGGAATATCCTACTAATACAAGCCGGTGAAAGGTAAGCTCTGAGAAGGATGTACAATTGGATGCGTTTCTACATTGCAATGTGGTAGACTTGGTTCTGGAATTCTAGCGCCCAAGTTCATTCCTTCTCATGAAGGGCCCTGCCAAATTCACCCTCCATTCCCTGTGTGGCTTGTAGTGATACCTGTGTGTTGTGGTCCAAGGCCCCATTGAGCCAAGTTACTAGCTTGCGACCCGTTCCGTTGTGTAAGAAGTTAAACAGTTTCTGCATGGGTGGTTCCGCATCCACTATGGACCATATCCGTCCAAGGGTGTTACATATCAGACCATAAGTAAGAAGCTGGTTAATATGAAGACCATATAGTTCCACTAGGCCTGGGATGTGACAGGTGTCCATCCCGAAATAAATTACCCAGTGTTATGTGAGCCCAGTACCATAGGGATAAGTCACTACTCAAAGATGTTTTGCTGGCCTACGTAAACCAATCATCTGTGCCACAGGAGTGTAAGGGGCAACAGATTTAGTGCTCAAAAGGCCTCTAGCCAGTCATCGTGATACCGTCAGACAAGGTATAGAAGATCTATGCAAAGGGGGATGCTCTGTAACCAAGGGTGCTAGAATGTTGCCTGGGGTAAGAGGGGGAGCCAGAGTTCAGGGGTCATCCAGGGAGCATCCCACTGCCCAGCGAACCAACCACTGGAGCTGATCAGCCAGGTAGTAGGATTCAAAATTGAGAGTACTCCATCCTGCTATACTGGAAAGTATAGCTTAGACAAAGTGACATGGGAGCAAGACCCATGCTATATAAAGTCTCTCAGGAGTTGGTCTAAAGCTTGGAAAAGTTTCTGGGGAGGAACACCGGCAGATTCGCGAAGTGATATAAGAGGAGATGTAACTTCACCATCTTGGAAACTGCCCAGCCCCATAATAAACAGATGTGCGCGCCAGAATGCAACTTGGGCATGAAGGAACGCTACTGCTGGAGTCAGGTTCCCATCCAAAAAGTTCACGTTGGAGCGGAAGATGCAAATACCTAGGTAGCGAAAAGAGCCTTTCAAAGGAACTGGTTCGTCTCCCAGGGTAAAATGTCGAGAAGGGGTCGCAGGATTGAGGTGGGGTGAACTGGACTTGTTCCAGCTTACTTTAAGGCCCAACACTTCCCCAATCAAACTTTGCACGGAGGAGTGAAATGAGAAGGGTTGCGTGCTAAGTTATGAGGTAAAAAAAAAAGCATCAGCCTCATAGAGCAAGATCGTGTGGAGCCTGTCCGGTAGAAGGATACCCCAGGTTTGTCCACTCATGCACACCTGGATTGCTAGGGGCTCCATAGCAAGCACAAATAGAAGGGTTGGGGGGGTGGGGAGGTCCTTGTCTGGTGCCCCAGTGCATCAGAATATGTGCTGATATGTGCCACTGAAAATGAATCCGGATTGTGAGGTCTGCATACAGAAGCCAGACCATTTGTATCTTGCGGACTCCGAATCCAAAACAGTGTCGAACCAGGCTAAGGTATCAAGACAAGGATTTAGTATGGGTTTATGCTATTTTTATTCATGTCCTAGTTAAATGGAATTTTTTTTATCTTCACATATTCGTAGCATATGTGGCTGTAGATACATATGCTCTGCATACTCCTGCCATTTAGTGTTGGACAAGGATATTTGCAACTTGTTTATCTTTGAAAAAGTCTTTTGAGTCAAAGACCCTGTAAATCCTCCTTTTATAGGCAGTGAACATGGTCATCCGCTTTATCTTCATATTGTTTTTCACGACCATCTAGTCAAAGCTTGCTCATGACGTACCTTTTCGGGCCCTTTTAGGCTGAGAGTGACACGCATCGTTGGCAAAGATTCAACACCAGAAGTTTAAGAACATCTCAGATAAGTCTTAACTCCAACAACTCATCAGTTACCCGCCCCTTCCACTTGCATCAGAGATTGGTACGAGATGGGTGATGGAGATGACTCCATTCCGAAGTGCCTTCAGTGCAACACAAAAATATCTGCCATGATCAAGTATGTAATTTGTGCCTCTCGCTTGAACACAGCGAACAGGATTTTGAGGTGTGGCAACAGTTCAAGTTGAAAAAAAAAAGTTGATGCCGTCTAGCCCAAAGGCCTTGCCCACAGCATGGTGACCACCGCGGTACTCAAAATATCGGGGGAAAAGAGATTATCCTCACAGATGAGGAAGAACAGGATTACGGAGCCCAGATGGCAGGTAGTCTGCACTACGTCAGCTCTGGAAACTCCTTCGCCACCGGAGATGTAGGCCCAACCAGCCATTTTCTTCCGCGCAAAGCCAGACATCAAACCAAGAAGACAAAGACTACTCCAAGAGCCTTTAATACGTTTACCCCTCAACAAAAAAGACTGGAGAACATACTAGGGCCACGAACTAGGGTGGTCCGACCTAGCAGCCCAATACAACACCAATCTCTTGGTGCTCCACAACCAAGTGGTTCCGGGCGATACCGAGACAGGGGTTCGAAGCCAAAAAAGGACAGGGCGCACCTCATCCCGATCGGCCTGCTAGCCATAAAACCAAGCATGTATTTGAGCCAGCAAAGACTTCCAGTCACCACTGCCTCGATGGAGCGATTCCCGAAAGCAAAATTTAAAATCCCCGACGAAAACACCTCGGAATCAAAGTCTGTACGAAACATAGTGTTAGCGAGGAAGAGAAGGAAGATCCTATCCTCGAGAAACAGCATGTCCTCGACAAAGGTCAGCGGACAATTGACCCAAAGACTGGGAAACTCACCACTCAACAAAAGAGAATACTGGAGTGTAAAGAGTCATTGATGTTGCCATCTAAGAAGGAGGCAATGGTTCACAAAGGCACCAGTCCACCACCATTACCTCCCCATTGCACTCACTGGCAGCACACTCCACATATTTAAATACAAGGAGTGTAGACCCCAATTAACCGGAGGAGGACTGAGTGGGTGCATCGGATTTTCCAACATAGCCTTTATAACCCCTGGGAAGGTTACGATATGTGGATTATGAAATGAATCCACAGGACGATAGACTTAGAGGAAGTTCCCACTAAACCATCCCCCGTGGATGACACAACTAGCTACAATAGTGTCATTTAGAGAGCTGCAGCATACCACAAGGTGGAAATCCATGTAAGTCAGGAAGAGGAAGATTTGTTTGTGGAAACTTTATCCGAAATGGTAAGAACCGTGCAATATTTACCAATGACAGTCTCTGTTAAAAGCGTGTACGAACATTTTTAAAGACCCAGTGTAGGCCAGAGTACATACTTCTAAGAGAGAGATAGTAAGCCATCACCCTCAGACCCACTTTGTTTGGAGACACCCTCTATCTGATTCTTTAGTGGTGGCTACCACAAAGGAAAGAGCTGCAATGCAGGCAACACGAGATGCTCCTCTGCCTGATAAAGAAAGCAAACAATTGATGCTGCAGAGAAAAGGGTGGTGGTGGGCTATGCTAAACACTGGCAAATCGCCAACTCTGTGGGACTACTCTTGAGATATAACGGAGCACAGTGGGACGAGATGGAGGATTCCTCCGATGTCTTACAGATCATATAAAAAGAGGTGAGGACCTGGTTAATGAGGGAAAGCTCATATCCAATGCAACCTTTAGGTGTGTACAGGATGCAGTAAACACCTTTGCCAGAGGTATTGACTCAGCTGTTACTTTACAAAGGTATGTGTGGGTACGCATTTTAGTTAACCAAGCGAGGCAACATCACTTGCTTAGCGCTCCTTTTCATGGCCTGACATTTGTTTGGCTCGCAAGTTGACAAAAGGTTGGAATAAACAAAAAGGATACAAACCGCTAATGCAATAGGTGTACTGCAGTCTTGCATACCGCTCCATACCTTTCGTAAATAGCAAGGTAGATGAGGAGGTAAACCATCCACCTCAGATCAATATCAAGCATATTCTCAAATAACCAGCTTACCATCAGCAAGGAGGTAGATGTTACGGCAAAGGTACATATAGAGGCAATGGAAGCAGAGGGAAAGGCAGAGGTACTCCAGACAAGGGTGCCACTACCACTCAACAGTGACTCATCTCAAGGGCCCCCGACCAAACTCCCGTCGGGCCAGGCTTCTAGGGTTCATGAAAAATTGGGCAAACATCACATCCGACCAATGAGTGCTTTCCATAGTTCTGCACGGTTGTCTGGAACGCATATCAACGCCACCAAACAGATCTCCTCGTAGACACATCCTCTGTCCCAAACATTTACACCTTCTAAAAGAAACAAAGTCTCTTCTTGCAAAGGGGGCTGTCAAGCCAGTTCCACAGCAGTATCAAGGCAGAGAAGTGTATTCTCTCTGCTTTTTAATTCCGGCCTCTCAACAGATACATCGTATCGGAGCATTTTATTATGGTGACCCTTCCGGATGTCATCTCACAGTTCCAAGAAGGCGAGTTCATGGCAGCCCACGACCTCAAAGATTCATACCTTCATATTATTATTCATCCTGCTCACTGCAACAACCGGAGGTTCAATTGGATGTCATTATTAGTTCTAAGTTCTACCCTTTAGGGTCATTACAGCTCCAAGGGTGTTCACAAAATGTCTGGCGATAGTAGTCGTACACCTGAGAAGACGGAGTATTCATCTTTCCCCACCTTAACAACTGGCTGAGAGTGCGACGGGGCAAAATGTGTTAAAGATTCACAAACCACTATCAACCTGCTCCACAGGTTGGAATTCACAATAAATACCACCAAATCACATCTGGAAACACTCCAGGTTCAGTCTTATCTGCGATTGTCAACACTATCATAGCCAACGCCTATCCCAATTCCCAGAGGGTACACAATTTCCATAAGCAGCTGGCTTTTTTGCAGTCACATTGTCTCCTGCCTTTCAGGACGTTAATGCTTCTCCTACACATGATGGCCTCTTGCATAGCCATTGTACCCCATGCTAATCAACATATGCACCCCTTACAGGAATGTCTTTAATCACAGTGGTCAGAAGCTGAGGGAAATCTTGAAGATCTAGAGTTTATTCAGCCCACAGTACATCATTCTCTACAGTATTCGAACAGCAACGATTTGTTGCAGGGGATGGCTTTCATAGACCAAGTTCCACTAGTCACAATTATGACAGATGTATCACTCACAGGTTGGTGGTCACGCATAATGATCAACTCAACATAGAGCGCATTACTTCAACTTCTTGGAGCTTTTGGCAATAAAGTTAGCGCTCAGAACTTTCTTCACACATATTCGCCACAAGGCAGTCCTCATAAAAAGACAATATGATAGCAAAGCATTACTTTCAGAAACAATGAGGCACTTGTACTCCTCAGCTATCCCAGCTAGCACAGAGCATATGGAGTGGGCAATGCAACGTCACTTTCAAATCCTGGTGGACAATAACTTAGCTGACCTCTTAAGCAGGATGCAGCAACAAGTCCGTCCACGAGTGGGAACTCCGCCCTCAAGTCCTGTTGCCATACGTCTGTGAATGGAGAACACTAGACATATATTTTTATCGCCACAGTAGAGAATGCAAAATGCCAACACTTCACCTCCAGGTTTCATCACCCAGAGTCACAAGGTGATGCACTATGGATCAATTGGTCAGGGATCTTAGCTTGCGCTTTTCTGCCTCTTCCACTGCTTCCGTATGTGGTGAGGAAGCTCAAACAAACCTCTCTCAACTTAATTTTAATAGCTCCCCATGGGCACGGCAACCGTGGTACACAACACTACTAGAGTTGGCAGTAGTCCCACATGAGTCTCCTCAACAGACAGGACCGTCTCACAGGACAATCAGCCACCCAGATAGCTCAATTTAGCAATCTGGCTCCTGAAATCTTATTTAGGTGGCTCATTATGGTATCTAAACTTACCCTAAGTATGTATGGACATTCTTGGAGAGGCAATAAGACCTACCATCAGAGCATGCTATGCTGCAAAGTAGAAAAGATTTGTACGCTATTGTGTAGCGCACTGCACATTTCCCCTATCATCAAACTTATGGTACAAAACCATGGTATTTTACCTACTAAATCTACAAACAGCAGATTTAGCGTACACATCTATACTCCTACTTCTCTCAGCCATTGCTGCATACCTGCAAAACAGAGAACAGCAATCACTTTTCAAAATCCCAGTTGTGAAAGTGTGTATGGAAGGTTTATAAACAGTAATGCCTCCAAAAACACCATGTGCTCCAGTACAGAATCTAAATGTGGTACTAACTAGACTCATGGGTCCTTTTTTTGAGTTGTTTTTTTTTGTCCTCATTTAACATAAATAAGTGAGAAATCTTAACGCAAACTAAGGTTTATTTAAGGGTCCCCGTACATGTATAACGATACCTTCAAGTTACTAGTCCCCCGGGGGATTCAACGAAACCAGTATCCAAGATTCGGATAGAGATTAGTGATAGTTGTCGCGGGAGGATACCTTTCATGACCACAAACTAGATACACTAATTCCGCTCTCACTTATTTAATACTCATTGGACTTTTATGTGTAAGAAGTCGAAAAGAAAAATAAGTTTTACCAAACCTGATCCTCCCACTCAACCCAATTCCTCCATATTTTGCATCTTTTCTTTGATGAGCTGGCCATATCTAAATTATAAATGCGCCTAACCGAAACCACCCAATCTTGGATTACTGGTGATTCTGGTGTAATCCATTTTAAGCAAATTTCACGCCTAGCTAGAAGAACTAAAGCAAACAAAAGAGACGCCTGTGAAATAGACAAATAATAATTAATACCCTCCTTCTGTAGGACCCCAAATATAACCAGACTCAAGCTTACCTTGATCTCTCGCCTCAGAACCTCCGAGACAGTCTTAACTATGTCTTGCCAGAAGCCCTGGTTAGAAGGACGCTGCCAAAACATGTGCAGATCATCCGCATAGTCAGACTCGCACTTTGGACAAACCTTTCGATGAGCACCTCATAACTTCTTTGGGAACCATTATGCCCTATGGAGTGTAAACAGATGGTTCCTCTTAAGATAGGCAGCTTTAACCACATTCCAAAGAGTGCGCATCGATACTTGCCAAAGACGTGTTACGTTGGTCGAAGGCAGGTCTCTTCTCCAGGACTCCTCCATAGGTACTAAAGGGGGTTCACTCTTAATCAAAAGCCAGTACCATTTGGAAACCTCCTTTCGTTGGTCTAAATGGTAACCTCCTTTCGTTGAGATAAACGACCACGAAGAGAGAGTTCATGATCTACAGTATCTTCTTTTTCTTTGTCCAAATGTGAGGCCCAACTAGATAGTTGATAAAACTTAAATATTGCAAGTCCTTGGTTCGTAGCATTGTACAACACTTCCCACAGGAGGAGTTTATTCCCTTAAAGCAGTTGGCCCCAACTCATAATAACTTCCTCCTATAATACAGTGGATAGGCAGTCTTTTAAGCAGACAGGCGTACCTGGGGAGTTCCAAATGGGGGCCCCTGCACTATAATAAGGGATCTTCAGGATCTTCCTGATTTGAAACCAAACTTCACAGGCCGAACTTAAAACCTTTAATTTAATTTTTTTAAAGAATTTTGGGTGTCCAAACTTGGAGAACTCCATCTCCTTGTGGAGTATTTTTAGACATGGCTAGGAGCATAGGACGAAAACAATGAGTTGAAGAGGAGAGGTCTTACATTCTTTAACTGAAAAACCAGACAATAAAAGTGGAGATCCGGGCTGGCAATACCCCCCACTACCTTTGAACATCTCAGCTTCCGCTGTCAGCTCCCGCAATCCTCACCCCCTTATTGGCCCAGAGAAAACTTTTTATTGACCCTTGTACTTTTTTCAAAGCAGACTGATCAAAAGAACGGAATCGTGTTAAAGATAAAAGTGAACCTTGGCAGAATTGACATCTTGATTAAGTTAGAGCGGCCCAAAATAGATAGTCTAAGACTATTCGAAGAATTTAATAACATTACCATTTCTTTCTGTTTAAGATCTAGATTTACCTGGGTCATCTTAGTGAAATCATGAGTGATTTGGATGCCAAGATATCGAATTTGCGGTTTTGTTATAACTGAGCTTACAGATGTATTCCATGTCATAATCTGTTTTTTTAGAATTAATTTGATACCCTGCGATCCTACCGAAATTCATCAATAGTTTCTCCAGGCAGGGTAAGCTAGCAGGGGACTCACTAGAATAGATCAAGTCGTCTGTATATAAAGCTACTTTTTCTCCAAACCCTCCCATCTAAAAGTTGTGAATGTTACTGGCCCTAATGCTACAAGCCAGGGGTTCTATGTATAGGTTAAATAATAAAGGGGATAACTGGCATCCCTGCCTCGTCCCTCGTTCTAACTTAATTGATTTAGAGAGATTACCTTTAATAATGAGTCTGGCAGTTGGGCGTTTTGTAGATATTTTTAATCGCCCTAGTAAAATAATCACCCAACCCAAATCGTCGAATCATACAAGTTAAAAAAGGCCAGTTCACTCGATCAAAAGCCTTTGCCGCGTCGAAAGCAAAGATCGAAAGGAGACAGTTATGGGCATTGGCTATATCTATCACCCCAATTAGCTCATGTGTTAGCTCATGAAGTTGACGATCCCTGATGAATCCCTTCTGATCAGGATGAACAAGGGAACACATTACCAAATTCAGCCTCCCTGCTAAAATTTGTGCAAAGATTTTATAATTGCAATTTAGCAGGGAGATAGGTTGGTATGACTCGCAGTTCTTTGGGTTTTTATTTGGGTTAAGAATCAAAGAAACTGCGGCCTCATCCCATGATTTAGGGATTGGATTATTTTCTGAAAAAATACTATCAAACGGTCACAAAAACTGGAGCGATCTCTTCAGCCAAAGCCACATAGAGTTCATTCGGGATAGCATCCGTTCCCCCAGCACTACCCTTCTTTAAATGTTTCAACACAGTCTTCAGTTCTGCTAAATCAATCTTTCGATTCAATAAACTAGTTTGACTCTCAGTGATGCGAGGAAGCAGTATATCCTCAGTGTAGTTCTTAAATTTCGACTTCGAGACCACTAAATCTTCTGTGTACAAGTCTTGAAAGAAAGCCTCAAAGGCCTGTTCTATCTTCAAATTATCTGAGGAGGCCTCTCCTGAGTCTATAGTTATCTCTTTGATTAAATTCCTAGTTTGATTTATCCGAGACTTCCAAGCAAGAAGTTTCCCACATCCCTCCTCGCACTCATATCTGCTAATTTGCTGACCTCCCATTTTTTCCTGATTGTATTGTCCAGGTGGTCTTTTAATAATTGTATCTTAGTCATTAAATCTCTGCCTTGCTCCCTATCCAGAAACCCTTTTTGGCGGGATTCACACTCGACTCTTGCTGTAAGATTATCTTCCTCCAATTTCCGAACAACCTTCCTATTCTCCTTATATTTCTTAGCCGCCAAACTTATCACTACCCCTCTAATCAATGCTTTATATGCATCCCAGATAGAAGACTCCGGTTAAACCTTCGCCCTTGGGCTCAGTTCGACACTGTGATACTGTTTCAGATGCCCCGCCTTCGAGCCCGACTATGAAACATAAAGACAAGTCTTCCGGCTCGAGCAAACCCCATCCAGGTGTCGAACCCACATCTTCGGCACCGAAACACAAGGCCAAGTCCGACGCTCCGCTGTTGGTCTGAAGACATCTTCGGCACCGAAGGACTCACAAAAACCAAAGACTTCAGAGCTTATAACACCGAGACCGAAAGCATCGGGACCGACACCGGTTAAGCATTGGAGCCGAAACAAATTAAAGAAAACATTTCAGAACCAAAACTAAAAGAAAAACCTTCAGATTAGAAACAGGGAAAAACTAAGCCTTCGGAGACTAAACAGCCCGCCCGAGGGCACCGACCCTAAAAATAACACGGAAGCCCTTGTAAACAAACTCCATCTAAAGAACTTCCTCCACAAGAGTCTTTGGATCTGAAGCAAAAACAGTTGCAGATTGACCCAGACACTGGGAAACTTCGAGCAACACTTACCAAAAAACGGAAGCTGGACCTCCCTGAAGACTACCACATACCTTTTAAGAAAAAAGACATGGGTACTAACCCCTCTCCCCCTTACATACCTCCCTCTCCTCCACCTTTTAACCCACATCTAATAATTCACCAGCAAATTCACCACCACCACATTTTTCACCTGGGCAACAGGATGATGATGATGATGGAGATAGAAATGGAGACGTGGATGGGGATGGAAATGATGATCATGACAAGATTCCACAGGACCCAGACCCCTGGGATGATACGGACCTGGATCATACTAATGATCCCGATCTAAATACCTCCAGACTATCACCACCCAATGACCATATTGGTTTTGCACAGCTCATTAATAGAGCTGCTCAATACCATGGGATGTAATTATACACTGAGCCCTTGGAAGAGGATTCTTTAGTGGAAACTTTCACTCCATCACAAAAAACCACAAACACACTACCCATGCTTAAGGGTATGATAAAACTTGCCAATGAGGTATTCAAAGACCCTGTTTGAGCTAGATTACTTACCTCAATGGTGGACAAAAAAATATAAAGCCACTCCTAAATACCCAATTTACATCAGGGGACAGGTACCTTTATATTCACTTGTTTCAAATGCATGAAAAAGGCAAATCCTCAGACAACAGGTGATGCCCCTCCACCTGACAAAGAATCAAAACTTATAGATGCATCAGGCAAAAGAATCCCATCTCAAGCGGCCAATCATTGGCGCATTGCCAATGCACTAGCTCTCCTGGCGCGGAATGATAGAGCTCACTATGACGAGATAGAAAATCTGATGCAACACTTACCAGACCAATACAAAGCTAAAGCTCACGACCTCATTCAAGAGGGTAAACTTATAACGAACACTTCCATCAAATGTGCCTTTGATGCAGCTGATACAGCTTCACGTGCCATTAACACCAGCTTTTTGCTCCGACGACACACTTGGCTCCGAATTTCAGGCTTCAAACAAGAAGTACAGTCAGCACTTCTTAATCAGCCATTTGATCAAGAACACGATTTTGCCCCACAATTGAGTCTTCATTGAAGAAAGACACCAAGACTGCTAAAGCCCTGGGGGCATTACAACTACTCTCTAACAGAGGTTCTTTTCGTTGCTTCTTTTATAGGGGTGGCTCCAAGACGGCTGCATCAGAAAACACCGTCTCGTCTTATAAAAGCCCCAATCCTTCCTCCTCATCCAGAGGATATTTTAGGGGAGGATACAGAGGATATAAATAATGGAGGACGAGGCGGAGGAAACTCCACCTGCACCTCCCCTACCACCAAACAGTGACTTCTCTCCTCTACCCCCGATCATTCCGCTCCTGTCGAGGGACAGCTAACACAGTTCCTACCTGTCTGGAATTCACTCACAACAGACAAGTGGGTAAGACAAATTATCCAGTATGGTTACTGCCTGGAACTCACCTCTACCCCTTCCCAAATACTCCTCCCAGACAACGTCCAATGTACACGGAACATCTAACACTTCTCAAACAAGAAGTTCTCTCTCTTTTACAAAAACATGCAATATAATCACTCCCCCTACCTCACCAAGGCACAGGGGTTTACTCACTCTATTTTCTAATCCCAAAACAGGATGGCTCTCTCAGGCCCATATTGGACCTCAGACCACTAAACCTCTACATTCAGTCAGACCACTTCCACATGGTCACTCTTCAACAGGTGCTTCCACTACTTCAACAGGGCGAATTTCTCTCCACTCGGGATTTAAAGGATGCCCACTTTCATATTCCCGTTCACCCCGCTCACAGGAAATATCTCAGGTTTGTGGTAGATGGTCAACACTACCAGTTCAAGTTCCTCCCGTTCGGGCTCACTACAGCACCCAGAGTCTTCACCAAGTGTCTTGCAGTAGTTGCAGCCCACTTAAGAAGCAGAACATTCATGTTTTACCTTGTCTAGACGACTGGCCTATAAAAGCCAAGTCACACAGCAGCTGTGTGCACCACACACACACAAAACAATCCAACTGCTTCACCACTTGGGATTCACGGTAAACCTCATCGTATCCCACCTCCAACCGTCCAACAAACAACAATATCTTGGGGCTACAATAAACACTTCGAAAGCTCTCACATACCCCAATCCAGTCCGGATAAGTGCTATACAAGCTCCAATACAAAAAGTTCAACCTCCACACTCACTACTAGCGCGAGTGTTCATGCAGTTAATCGGGATGTTGGCCTCTTGCATTTTCATCGTCCCTTATGCAAGACTTCAAATGCATCCCTTACAGGAGTGTTTGGCACGTCAGTGGAACCAGGCCCAAGGTCAGCTAACAGATCTGATATTGGTAGACTACCGCACCCATCGCTCTCTGCAATGGTGGAACACACAAAACCTTTCTTAAGGGTGGCAGTTTCTCGACCCGGTTCCACAGATAGTGCTAACAGACTCATCGCTCACCGGCTGGGGAGCTCATCTTCAAACCCATACCATTCAAGGCATATGGACCCCTCAACAAAAACAATTCCACATAAATTACCTGGAATTGTTGGCAATCTTCCTAGCTTTAAAATCTTTTTAACTCCACCTTCTAAACAAAGCTGTCCTGGTCCATACAGACATGACAGCAATGTACTGTACTACATACAGAAACAGGGAGGGACACGCACACTCCAGCTTTCACACGTAGCTCAAAGCATATGGAGATGGGCCATTTCTCAACAAATATATCTCCTTGCAGAACACCTCCCAGGAGTACACAATCAAATTGCGGATCTACTCAGTCACCAACAACAGCAGATTCACGAATGGGAACTTCACCCTCAAGTTCTACATCCATTGTTTCAAATGTGGGGCCACCCATAAATAGATCTGTTCCCACACAACGCAAAATGCCTAAGCTTCGCATCCAGGTATCCACACCCATTGTCCAAAGGCAATGCGTTATGGATGAACTGGTCAGGCAAATTTGCTGACACTTTTTCGCCTCTCCCACTCATTCCACTAGGGGTTCGGAAACTCAAACGGCATTCCCTCACAATGATCCTGGTTGCTCCAACATGGGCCCTACAACCATGGTTCACAACCCTCTTGAAATTATCAGTAGTTTCTCATCAAAAGCTGTGCCTCTCACCCAAGCTTCTCACTCAGAACCATGGAGAGAGAAGGCATCCAGATCCCAATAAACTCAACCTTGCGATCTGGCACCTGAGGTCATAGAGTTTGGCTACCGTAATTTACCGCCAGACTGCATGAACATCATTAAGGAGGCTGGACGTCCTATCACTAGAGCTTGCTATGCCGCAAAGTAGAAAAGATTTGTAATCTACTGTACAAATAACAAAATCAACCCACTAGATGCTTCCATACAACACGTCATCTGTTACCGTTTGCATCTACAACAATGTAACCTAGTGTATACATCCATTAGACCACATCTTGCGGCAATAGCAGCCTATCTCCAAAACAGACATTTGTCTTTGTTTAGGGTTCCAGCTATCAAGGCATTTATTGAAGGACTTAAAAGAATAATTCCACCTAGAGTTCCACCCTCTCCAGTATGGAACCTAAATGTGGTACTTACCAGACTCATGGGTCCCCCCATTTGAACCTATGCATAAATGCGGATTGCAATTTCTATCATGGAAAGTAGCTTTACTAGTTGCGATCACCTCTCTGAAGAGTCCGTGAACTCCAGGCATTAACCATACAAGAACCATTTCTTCAAATACATCATAACAAAGTGGCTCTTAGGATTAATCCAAAAGTTCTACTTAAAGTCGTCTCTGCTTTCCACATTAACCAGTCTGTAGAGCTCCCAGTGTTTTTTCCTCTACCAGACTCTGTAGCAGAACAGGCTCCACATACACTAGACATAAAAAGAGCAGTACTTTACTACATTAAAAGAACAAAATCCTTTTGAAAAACTAAACGACTTTTTGTGGCTTTCTTCCCACCTTATAAAGGCAATCCTATCTCAAAAACGGGGATTGCAAGGTGGAACATTCAATGTATCCAAATATGCTATGTGAAAGCCAAATGTACCGTAACCATTCCCCCTAGGGCTCATTCCACACGAAAGCTAGGGGCAGCTACAGCATTCTTCGGCAACATTCCCCTAGATGACATTTGCAAACCAGCAACTTGGTCTGCACCTCACACGTTCAGAAAATGCTATTGTGTAGATGTGCAAGCAAAACAACAAGCTAGTGTGGGCCCGGCTGTATTAAGAACACTTTTTCAAACCACTGCAATAGATACAGGTAACCACCGCTAAGGAGGTAACTGCTGTATAGTCTATGCACATGCATACGATCTACAGCTCATATGCCTCAAACGGAAAATGCTACTTACCTGTATGCACCTGTTCTTGGCATGTAGAGCTGTAGATTCGCATAGGCCCACCCGCCTCCCCGGATACCTCTATCTGTTCCAGTACTATCTTACTTGGATACATTACACATGGACATCTTTTTATATTTCTTAGTAACTTCATCACGACCCTACATGGCAAAACAATCTGAAGATGGAGTCGATGCCCATGCTCACTGTCGTCCTAAGGAGGAGTCCCCTGCCTTGTGACTACAAAAAACGTCTTCCAAGACAAAAACAAAGTGCAAACATCCGAGCCCAACACCAGACGGCGATCTATGCACAAGTATAAAAATCTACAGCTTTACATGCCAAGAACGGGTGCATACTGGTAAGTAGCATTTTCCTTTAGGATTGTTTCCCTGTCTCCAGCATGCCAGAGGGTTCTAAAGAAAAAGGCTTTTTAGACCTGGTCAATACTGTAGGAAGCAAAGACTTTTCTCTGACGATCCCCACAAGGAATGCCTGTACCCTCACCATCAACCAAAGGAGTGCAAACATTGGACCTTCTCAGCCAAAATCTAAGAAAACCGTAAAGGTTCTTTGGCTCCAAAATAATAGGGCTCACTCTGATTCTGACTCTGAGGGTGAAGAAAAGAGTAATTCCCAAGTCCTATCCCTAACCATCCGTATGAATCCAAAAGAAATACTACTGAATATCTCCGGCAACGATCCCAGAACAAAGTATCACCAAATGTGTTGCTGTAGCCCTAGGGGTAGCAAAGAGGAATGTAGGTAGAGCATGAGGTAAGATAAATCCTCCAATGATACAACAATGGATTTCAGAGCTAGTAAGGTACAAAAACGCAGAACAAGTAATATATAAAGGACGAGAATGTCCAAAAAAGTGTGTGTGTGTGGGGACCTTGGAGGTAATATAGATGCATTGGAGACTCCAGGCAAAATTAAAGGATATTTACTGGGACCAGGGAGGAAAGCGGATGGCTCTGTGGTCTCTACTCTGAGCAAGGCTGAAGCAAAATAGGTTAAGTAATGTTAAATAGCGTAAACTGATTGCTGCTTCCCAAATGAGTTCTCGTTTGCTTTTATGATCCCATGTGTTATTGAAGCCAAAAGATAAATACATGTTTCCGCACTAAATGTAATGATGCAAACTATAATAAAGAGTTTAAAAAGAAAAGAGGGATTCTTCTACTAGGAAGTGCAAAAATGAGGTGTCATCCTCATCTGATAAGGACTCCAAGAGGGCGAAATCCCGTATCAGAGATACAAGTTCTGAGACTACTTCCTACCACAGAAAGGCTCCTTCTTCCCCTTCATCAGTTCCTGTTACAGCTTTTAAGGAACCTTCAATGCCGAAAATCCACCTGTTGACCGATTCACCGCCGAAGATCATCCTGTCGATGGCTGAATTTACGACAGGGAAGGTGTCTGCAGTCCCCTCTGACAACCTCTTCGTTGTCGTCAAAGCTATTGAGAACAACCACATTGACGAGACCGTTGTCGACGGCAAGTATATCGACGCCACCATTGACTCACTCAGTCCCATCTAAGATAACCACACTCCAGTTGACAAAGCTTTCACTGGAGCAATCGTCGTCGACTGCCCTGTCGATGGCCATAAAAGAGACTATTTTCACCTCGGAATACAGAGTTCCTACACCCATACATCAGGATCCTACCAAGGTGTCTCCTCCACACCCAGTGCGCCTTCTGAAAATGCAGGTTTCGAGTGATAAGGGTCTATTTGACCCAGTCTACAATCCTACACAGCTCAGTGTTAAATGCCAGGACACAGATGAGGAAAATGCTGATCTGGACACTTTTAGATACTTGGAAAGTGACTTATTTTTTTGGGGGAAAATCGTCAAGTCAGTTCAGGGTTGCAACACCTTCTATGAGCCTTATCCATACGATGACCATTACGAAGAGGAGCACTGCGAGGTAGGGCACACATGCCTCATTGGTCATTCTCACCCTGACTCTGTCATTATGCAGGTAGCCCAACATCGCTCTAAAAATGCTTCTACTCCTTGCTCTGCCCCTCCAGATGAGGAGGATAGAAGGTTCGGTAATAACGATGAGTGCTTCTCCACTATGGCAGCAACATCTAGCAGAGCATCCAATGTGCTGGCCATATTGGGGAGATATGACTGTCAACTGTGGTAGGACATGTTAGCAATTCTGGAATTTCTCACAGAGGATAAAAAGAAGGAAGCGAAGGAGGTTCTTCAAGAGGGTGAGCAAGCCTCTTAGGAAATGAGTGATGCTTACATGGATATCTCCTCCACAGTGTTCCGTCAGATGGCAGGGGCCGATGTCCTACGTTGCCAGGGTTGGCTAAAGGCCACTTTTTCGCCCTAAGGTGCAAGCGAAGATAATTGACATGCCATTTGATAGTGAAAATCTTTTTGGGGAAAGCGTGTGAATGATGCCTTGCAATCCATAAAGTCAGACACACAAACTGCACGGTCTCAGGGTACATTGCAGCAGCAACACTTTCAGCCCTTTCAATGAGATAGAGGGCAGTTTCTGTGCAGAGTACCTTACCAGCAGAATAGGTACCAACCATATTCTCAACAGGGGTATCGCTCACAGTACTCTTCTCAGCAGCAGTACAGAATGGCCACAGTTTGTTGTATACTCAGCCACCCTCACAAAGACTTCCTCCGACTGAAGGAATATCCCAGAACGCCTCTAGGCGCCAGCGATGCTTTGCTGGCACCAGTTGCCTCAGTCTCACCTCAACACCAATTCGGAAATCCTCTTTTCAAATTTACAGTGAACGGAAGAACATCTCTTCCGACAAATGGGTTTAAGACTTAATTCAGCATGGTCACACCCTGGACTTTGTTGAAAAACTTCCTGTTTTTCCACCTCACAGAAAACCCCATCAACCACCTAATATGTAATAACTGTGTATTGTAAAGCGCTCTGATTCCCTCGAGGATCATTCCTTGATGACTACTTGTCACCTATATATTCGTATCTACCTCTTTTGTATTGAATGGCGAATACCGAATCTATGTATACTACCTCAACCATCTAACGCTCAATAACTGTATATTGTAAAGCGCTCTAATACCCCCGTGGGTCATATTCGCGCTATATAAAACCTTTATAAATAAATAAATCGTCATCTGCCTTTGCTGAAGCAGGAGGTTCATTTGCTTCTCTACAAGCATGTGATAGAGTAGAATCCGTTACTTCAATGTAATACAGGTTTTTACTCCAACTTCTTCCTCATCAAAAAGTAATCAGGAAAATGAAGACAAGTGATGGACTTGAGGCTCTTAAATGCATAAAGAAACAACCTTTCAGGATGTTTTCCCTACAAGAAATCCCACAACTCATGAATACAGGGGACTATATGACATCTCTGAATCTACTAGATGTGTACTTCCATATCCCTATACATGCAAAGCATCGAAACTTCTAAGGTTTAAGTTGGCAGTGGGCCATTACCAATTCAAAGTACTTTCTTTTGTGCTACACTTGGCTCAGTCTTCACAAAATGCGCATGGCTCCAGTGGCGGCCGTCTTGAGGAGAGATGGGCCCCAGGTGTTCCATTATCTGGACGACTAGCTTCTAATGGGTCCCACATTTCTCTGTGCAAAAAAATCTGCATGAGCCTGTCTGCTGCTGTTTAGGACTCTGGGCTTCACGCTGAACAGAGAAAAAATGGCTGTAGCCCTGTCCAATTCAGCTGTTTTTTGGGGGGCAATTCTGGATACAAATATTTCCAAGTCTTTCTTAACTGTGGAAAGAATTTATTACCTCAAGACCCTAATGGCATCCTTCTCAGAAAAAGGTTTAATTTTGTCTGGAAGTGCAGGTCAGTGTTGGGAATTATGTTGATACAAAGATGTCATCTTTGCATGCAACAGTTGCAGTAACATCTAGATGAGCAATGAGTTCAATACCAGGGAACCTTTAAGGAGACTATCAATTACCCCGACTATGACGTTGGCGATGGCTTGGTGGAAGGACACAGCAAATATTTCTCAGGCCTATCGTTCATTCCTGTGCAGCCCCATATCATGATAACAGATGCTTCCCTGGAAGGCTGGGGAACTCATTTGCAGGACTTGGAGATTCATGGAAAAGGTCTGTACAGGAGGCATAGTCGCACATAAATCTTCTGGAATTGAAAGCGGTTTTCCTGGGCCTCCATTCTTTTCTTCCTCAGTCCCCAATTCCTCGGTGTTGGTAAGAACAGACAATGCCACAGCAATGTTCTGTCTCCCAAAGCAAGGAGTAACAAGATCACAGATCTTGTCTGCTCAAGCTCAGCAAATTTGGGAATGGTTGTTTCTCCACAGCATCACTCTGAGAATGGTACAAATGGGCGGATTCCTTTAGCAGAGCTGAGAAACAGTGCCATGAGTGGGAACCTTTCAAAACAAAAAATGCAGGATGTACACCGAGGAGGTTTCCACAGAAATTGACTTTGGGAAATGTGTTGCAAGTGGCTTTAGACAGGAATGTTCGCTTATGCTTTCCCTCCCTTTCCACTGATTCCCAAAGTCATTTGCAAGATGAAGGAGCAACCGTGCCACCTCATTCTGATAGCTCCAGCATGGCCATGGCAGTACTGGTTCAGAGTTTCTTCTGCTATCAGAGTGTCTCCGTATTCAGTTCCAGTCGATGGATGATGATCTCTCCATGAACGAGGGTCTGGTTGTCCATCCACCGATACGTTCGCTCAGTTTGTCAGCTGGGTCCTCACCACAAAGAGTTTGAGATTATATGGTCCCACAGACTAATTAAAGAGTTTGGGAGGCATTTCTAGGGTCTACTCTCTTTTGAAGACTCTCCCTGAGGTATGACATCTCAGCACAGTCTTGTCTCAGCTCATGAAGTCCTTTCGAACCAATTCATAAGACAGACATGAGATATATTTCTTGGAAAGTGCCTTTTCTATTGGCACTTACTTCTGCTAGGAGGCTAAGTGAGATTCACGCCTTGACAATATATGAACCATACTTAAAGTACTAATGAATACATCTGCCTATGGATTCCTCACCTTATGAATTATCACAATGTGTACCATTCCATGGAGACTTTTCTCCTCCACTCTCCCACGTCGATGAGGACGTCACAATGGAACTGCTCCACATGCGACTCCGTGTGACGTCATTGTAGCCATATGAAGACCTCGTTGGTGTGCTGGCGTCGGGTCTCTTTTCAGCGCTGTTGAGGCACAACGGTTTTTTCCCAGGCTCTCCATTCCTAGGAGTTTTTGTTTCAGGTTGTCACGACTTTGCAAAGATCAGGTTTCAAGCCATGCAGAGAATGCGGGAGCCAGATGTCCGCCACTGACCCCCATAAAGACTATTTATGGTGTCTTATGTCGGACCACAACGTCAGGGAGTGTGCTTCTTGCAAGCTCAAGAATCTTAAAGTGCTGAAGGAGAGCGAGGCCAAATTATTCATGGCCAAGGCCAAGAAACAGAATAGGGAGTCACTGGAGGTAGAGGTCACGCTTCAAGTTGGCGACTCCGCATACTTCGAGGTCGTCGAAGAAGCATAAGCAAAAGCTGTGCCATGGTTCTTGGCGTCGCTTATCTAAGGATGCGGCTTTGAAGTCAGTGTCGTCATGTCCCAGACGCCATCGAAGAGATGAGAAGTCTCTGTCACCTGAGGGGAGTCCGGCCCTGTCTCTGGCTCAGAGAGCAATTACTTCACCGGCTCCAAGAGATGCAACGCCTCTACTGTTGCCAAGTGAACCACTCCACCTCTGGCTCCTGGGACTCCGGCGCCATTGCCGCCTCCCTCACTGCGTTCAGAGCCGCCTGCAGTTCCGTATCCCATGTATCCTGCTTTTCTGACTCCGGGTACAGATCTGTTGCATTTTTTAAATGGGATGTTTGACTTGTTCGCCACAGCAGCAAACCCTACTGGTGGGCCTGTTGACCCCATGGGTTTGTTAGTGTCCTCCCTGGGAGGTTTGCCTACTCACTTTCCTCGAGCACCTCTCATGCCTTGTATGCCTATGGCTACAGGAAGTTGGCCTCTTCCGACGCAGTTACAATCTTTGGAAGGGCGAGACCGCTGGATGGTTCATCCCCGGTGCCGTCTGTTTCTGAACCGTCGTTGACTCCTGTTCCTGTAGACCTTTATTCTACGCCGATCCCGAAGTCACCACCGCCACGTCTGGGGCCGCCGATGCCTGTTCCAAGGAGGAGGTCTTGGAGGGAGGCACAAAGGCTATTAGAGGAGAAAGAGTACCAGGAAGAGCATGGAGAGGCTGAGGAAGGGGAGATTGTGGATCCAAGAGGCTTGTAGTCTGGATACCTCTCCTGAATGGGAGCTTTTATCCCTAAAAAGGTCTGACCACCTATCGCACTGTGACCAGGAAGGCTGTGGATCTCTTGGAATTGCCCCTTCCCACAGCATAATTAAAGTCGAATATCCTGAAGGAAGTGCCCCATTCTCCTTCCTCTATTTCAGAGCCTTTTCTTCCCTCTAATGAGGCTTTGACAGAGCCCATTCTTGATGTCTGGCAGAAGCCGATGTGTGCCCTGGTGGTGTCCAGGACCGTAGCAAGAAGGTATAAGGTGGCTACTGGGGATCCTGGTTTTCTGTCCACCCATCCTTCGCCGGAAAGCTTATTAGTCTAGGCTTCATGCTCCTGGAGGCAGTCTGCAGGTTCCTTCCCATCTACGCCTGCAGATAGGGAGTCGAAACACATGGAGCAATCGGCAAAGAAGGTGTTTTTGTCAAGGAGTTTGGCCTCAAGTCAACAAATGCCACATGTCTTTTGGGTTGCTACATCGACATCCTCATGGACTCTGCCAGGGAGAGGGTGCCAAAATTGCCCAAGGCGGTGCAAGGGCATTTCTCGGCGGTGCTGTTGGATGCCAAGTTGCTGCACACCAGGTGATGCAGTCTGGTCTGGATACTGTTGATTTGGTAGCCAGGACGATGGGATCGTCTATGACTACTAGGAGGCACACTTGGTTGCCTGGTTCAGGGTTCTCTGCTGATGTCCAAGCTACTTGGCTGGATCTGCCATTCGATAGATCTCTCCTGTTTGGGGCGAAAGTGGATTCGGCGCTGCAGCGTTTTAAAGACCATAAAGCCACAGCAAGATCATTGGGACTTCAGTCTCAGCCCAGGAGATTTGGACAGTTCCGCAAATTTCATGGCTTTGGGAGGAACTTGTTCTTTTGTGCCAGGCAACAGCTGCAGCAACAGCAGGCAAATCCCTTGTACAGATCCTATAGGGGAAATGGCAGAGGTTGTCTGCAGGGTGCTGTGCGACAACAGGTCTCCTCCTCCTCTTCTGCCCCTCCAACTGGTGCGGCAGGGAAGCGGCTCTACCTCCACCATCCTAGAGCATACTTGTCCTGTGGGAGGGCGGGAATTCCATTTTATACAACGTTGGACCACAGTGCGCATGGGCATCCTCTCCATCCTTACATTGTTTTTTTCCGCCATTGGGTTCGGATGTGCTTATCTTAGCTCAAGTTAGGAAATTTCAGTTTAAGGCCAAAAGGCCTTTAGTTATCGTCGGTACTGTTCCCGTTTGGTATCGAATAGTTTCTTTAGTGCTTTAGCACCTTCTTCCAGCTTTTCGGATCCGCTTGGTCCGAACATCGAACTTCGATCGACGATGGAATTGAGGACTCCGTTCAAAAGGTGTCCTTTATGCCACGCGAAATACCCACACATTGACGTCCACCCGGTATGCAACAAATGTCTCTCACCGGATCACTATGAGTCGAAATGTATGGCCTGTGCCCGATTCCGATCAAAGAAGACTCTCCGGAATCGACGGGCAGCGAGATTGGAGGCGCAGCAATCGGCGCCTGCCCCGGCCAACATCTTTAGCACCGAAGACTAGGACGCCGAGAGCGTAGAAGACGTAGACTCCAGCCCCGCTTCCGAACACGATTCCCGATCGGAAGACGGCGATGAGGTGATCTTTCAGAGAGAAGTCGTCGTCGACTAGGATGAGGCCTTTGGGGCCGAGGAAGATAGCTCCAGCGAGGAGCTAGGCCAACCCGTCGATATGGAGGCCGACAAAATACGTCGCCATGAGGCTCAGGTCGAGGGATCGCCTTCGGGCCTTACCCGAGATCAATCTCACGGTTCTTCGGCCCCGCCTTCAGGCCCGGCCTCGAACGTTTCGCAAGAGCCATTATTGTCGAAGACGACTGGATTCCCTTCAGCGAAACCGAAACCATCCATCGCACCAGTTCCATCGAAACCAAAAGTGAAACTGGTTGTGATCGGTTCGAAGGCCTCGAAGCCCTCCACTCCTTCGACGCCGGCAAAGGTCATCTGCTCCGACCGCGCAAAAAGGGATTTCGGTGCAGAGCTCACCGCAGCGGATACGGTTGCCTAGCCAAAGAAGGCGGCCCTCGGACCCCACAAGGCGCCTCGGCCTCTGGCACCGAAGACATTGGCCCCAACCACCAAAGTCAAGGTGGCCACCCCGTCTACGTCGACGTCTAAGAAGCCTGCCAAGTCATCGACTCCAACGAGCGTCGATACCTCCCTTCGGATCGATGACCCCATGACTGCAAAGAAGTCGGGGGCCGCTTCGACGCCTACCTCCAAGGTGCCGACCGGTTCCAAAGAGCCATCTGTGTTCACCGTGCAACAGGTCTCGGCATCGTTGCAACGCATCAGAGAACGGGCAGCCCTCCACTCTACGTCGGGTCCCGACACGCACAAGGCTTCCAAAGCACCCTCGGCGCCGACCAACATCACGTTTGGGTTGCCGCCGCCCACGGCGCCGAAACTTTTCGAGATTCGGACACGTGTCCGCCAGACACAGTCCCCATCCACTGGACAAACAGATCTCGAGCCTTCACAGCCACAATTTATCGACGCCAACACTGGCAGGTTGATGCTCCGCAAGCGGAAAATGACGCCAGAGAGGGGATTAGACTCCTATAAAATTCCTCTCAAACACAAATTGCCGGCAGGGTCAGAGCCAGTGCTTCATGAACACTTTCAACCCTTCCATCAGGATCCACCGTCCTTTTCTCGGACGCCTTCAGAGGCAGACGCAGTAGAGGACTATGTAGGGGATGATACCACCTACCCTGGGGATATCGATCCTGATGATCACCTGCAAAACCCAGATCAGGCATGGGATGACCCCACAGACCAGGGTACCGCACCAGATACCCATGACACGCAGCTTTATAACATAAAGACATCTCCCACAGAGGACACTGCTGCCTTTAATGCCCTCATAGAACGGGCTGCTGCCAATCATGGAGTAGAACTCCATTCTGACACTGTCGAAGAAGACTTCTTGGTGGACACTTTCGCCTCTTCCGAAAGAACTGTCAAGACTCTGCCCATGTTAAAAGGGGTTCTCAAACCTGCTAAAGACATTTTTAAGGAAACAACCAGGGCACGGGTGCTAAACCCCAGGATTGAAAAAAGTACAAGCCTGCACCCGGAGACCCTATGTACATTAGGGGTCAGTTACCTTTGGACTCCATGGTGGTTGCTAATGCTCGCAAGAGAGCCCACTCACAAACAGGTGATGCTCCTCCCCCAGACAAGGAGTCCAAAGTGATGGAAACATCAGGCAAATGGATTGCAGCGCAAGCAGCGAACATCTGGCGCATTGCCAACACACAGGCACTCCTGGCCCGTTATGATAGGTCCCACTACGACGCACTCGAATCACTACTCCAACATTTGCCAGATGAATATAAAGAGGCAGCAGAGATCCTCATTAGAGAGGGACAACTCCTTACCAATGCATCCATCAAGTGCGCACTGGATGCAGCCGTCACAGCGGCCAGGGCAATCAACACAAGCGTCATGTTGAGACGGCATGCATGGTTGAGAATCTCAGGCTTCAAGCCAGAGATTCAGAAAATATCCTGAATCAACCGGTCAACCCAGACTATTTATTTGGCCCTGACGTTGACACTACCCTCGAGAAAATTAAAAAAGACACTGACACTGCGAAATCAATGGGGGCTCTGCAGACGCAGCAGTTTCGTAGTGGCTCCTTTCGTCGCCCCGGGAATAGAGGAGCAGCTAGAGGTCAGGGGTCACAGCAGCAGTACACTAAAAGGGGCACACAAAGTACCTATGATAAAACCAACAGAGGTGGATATGGTGGCTCCAGCAACAAGGGCAGAGGACGTGGTTACGGCAACACCAGGTCCTCCCCCAAAAACAAACAGTGACGCCCTCTCCCTGCCCCCCGACCACATAACACCTGTCGGGGGGAGACTCCAACGGTTCCTGTCAGCGTGGACAACCATCACCACAGACAGGTGGGTCAGGGACATTATCCAGCACGGTTACTGTCTCGAATTAACGTCCACTCCACCCAACATACCGCCAAAGCACCGTCCTATGTCCGTAGAGCACTTGGCATTATTGCAGCAGGAAGTGCTAAGTATGCTGCAATAGAGGTCGTGCCCGTCAACCAGCAGGGGACAGGGGTGTACTCTCTGTACTTCTTAATCCCAAAAAAGGACGGGTCGCTCAGACCTATACTAGACCTAAGACCCCTCAACTAATACATTCTCTCAGAGCATTTCCATATGCTCACCCTACAGCAGGTTCTCCCGCTACTCAGTCCGGGAGACTTCCTAGCCACACTGGACCTAAAAGATGCGTATTTCCACGTACCCATACACCCTTCACACAGAAAATATCTCAGGTTCACTATTTAAGGCCATCACTATCAGTTCAAAGTTCTCCCCTTCGGAGTAACAACAGCACCCAGGGTCTTTACCAAGTGCCTAGCAACAGTGGCGGCACATCTACGGAGACAACACATTCACGTCTTCCCTTACCTGGACGACTGACTTGTTCAGGCAAAGTCAGCCCAGCAATGTGCCAGCCACATGTCACTCACTATTCACCTTCTTCACAGTCTGGGATTCTCACTAAATTACCCCAAATCACATCTCCAACCCGCACACGTACGACAGTACCTGGGCGCGACCATAAACACCCTGGCAGCCACAGCTCAGCCAAATTTAGTGAGGATCAACAGCATACAACTGCTGATCTCAAAGTTCAAACCTCAACACTCCCTTCCTGCGCGAGTGTTCATGCAGTTGATAGGCATGA
Source organism: Triturus cristatus (assembly GCF_964204655.1). Lineage (NCBI taxonomy): Eukaryota > Metazoa > Chordata > Amphibia > Caudata > Salamandridae > Triturus > Triturus cristatus. The sequence goes on along the minus strand of NC_140580.1, from coordinate 840,462,041 downwards.
TGGCCTCCTGCATTTTCATAGTCCCGCACGCGAGACTACATTTGCGCCCGCTTCAGGAGTGCTTGGCACGTCAATGGAATCAGGCTCACGGGCAATTAAAAGACCTAGTGTTGGTGAGCGGTCGGGCATACAACTCTCTGCATTGGTGGAATCCACAAAACCTTTGCAAGGGCCGACCGTTCCAAGAGCCTGTTCCACAAATAATACTGACAGCGGACGCCTCTCTCCAGGGTTGGGGAGCTCATGTACTCACTTACACAGTGCAGGGACTATGGACAACGCTACAAAAGAAGATGCACATCATCGTTCTGGAACTGATGGCAATCTTCCTAGCCATGAAGGCATTCAAAGTACACTTGTGCAACAAAGTCGTGTTGATCCGGACGGACAACATGACTGCCATGTACTACATACAGAAGCAGGGAGGAACACACTTTCCACAGTTGTCTCATCTGGCTCAGAGCATGTGGAAGTGGGCCATTCAGAGGAACATATTCTTCATGGCGGAACACCTCCCCGGCAAGGACAACCAGATGGTGGATCTGCTCAGCAGACACAGCCACCAGATGCACGAGTGAGAGCTACATCCGTCAGTTCTCCAACCGTACTTCCAACAGTGGGGCCATCCAGAGATAGACCTATTCGCCACAAACGAAAACGCAAAATGCCAAAGCTTTGCCGCCAGGTTCCCACATCCACAGTCACAGGGCAATGCGATATGGATGAACTGGTCCGGCAGATTTGCGTACGCTTTTCCCCCAGCGCCATTAATAGCTCTAGTGGCACGCAAACTGCGACAACACTCACTGACACTCATCCTAGTTGCTCCCACATGGGCGCGCCAACCATGGTACACCACCTTTCTAGAACTTTCCGTGGTGCCGCATCAAAGGCTGCGGATAAAACCTGCACTCTTAACGCAGAGCCATGGCGAGATTCAGCACCCAGATCCGCAACAGCTGAACCTGGCAATCTGGCTCCTGAAGTCCTAGATTTTGGCTACCTAAACCTGCCACTTGACTGTATGGATATCATCAAGGAGGCCAGGAGACCCACTACCAGAGCTTGCTATGCGGCTAAATGGAAGAGGTTTGTCATTTACTGCAACAACAATAACATTAACCCGCTGGACGCATCCATTCAAAACATCATCTGTTACCTCCTACACCTATACTGATGCAATCTGGCATACAACTCAATACGTATCCATTTAACCGCGATAGCAGCCTATCTCCAAAACAGGCAGCACCTCTCTTTATTCAAAGTGCCTGCCATCAAAGCCTTCTTGGAGGGACTCAAACGAGTAATTCCCCCAAGACACCCACCGGCACCGGTGTGGAACCTCAATTTGGTCCTCACCAGATTAATGGGTCCACCCTTTGAACCTCTCCATTCATGTGAGATTCAATTGCTCACCTGGAAAGTAGCTTTCTTAGTGGCAATCACTTCATTAAGAAGAGTTAGTGAGCTCCAGGCACTAACCATTCAAGAGCCATTCATACAGGTTCACGCAAACAGGGTTGTACTACGTACCAACCCCAAATTCATGCCCAAAGTGATATCGCAGTTCCACATGAATCAAACTATTGAACTGCCTGTTTTCTTTCAAAATCCACAAAATGTCGCAGAGAGAATGCACCATACACTAGATGTAAAGAGGGCCCTCATGTACTATATAGACAGAACTAAGGACTTTAGGAAAACAAAACAACTTTTCGTTGCCTTTTCTCCACAACACAAGGGCAACGCCATTTCCAAAGCAGGGATAGCCAGATGGATCGTTAAATGTATTCAAATTTGCTATCAAAAAGCTAAACGCACATTAACGATTCTCCCACAAGCCCACTCAACACGAAAGTTAGGGGCGTCCATGGGTTTCCTAGGAAACATTCCTTTACAGGAAATATGTAGAGCAGCCACATGGTCCACTATACATACATTTACCAAACACTACTGTGTAGATGCACACTCAAAACAGCAGGCAGCTGTAGGACAGGCTGTTCTCAAAACTCTTTTTCAGACTGCTGCAGCTGGCACGGGTAGCCGCCGCTAATAGAAGAACTGCTATGTATTCTATGCACAGATATGAATTCAGCAGCCCACATGCCTCGAACTGAATATGCTACTTACCAGTATGCATCTGTTCTTGGCATGTAGATCTGCTGACATTCATATCGCCCACCCTCCTCCCCGGCGCCTGTAGCGGCTGCAGCACCCAGAATTACTGTATAGCATGGTCATCACTTACTGTATCTACTCCATCACTGCCACAATGGCGAAAAACAATCTAAGGATGGAGATGATGCCCATGCGCACTGTGGTCCAGGGGAGGAGTCACCTATCTCGTGATACTTCGAAGACTCTTCCAGGGCAACAATGTGCAAACATCTGGACCCAACACTAGGCGGCGATCTATGCACAGATATGAATGTCAGCAGCCCTACATGCCAAGAACAGATGCATACTGGTAAGTAGCATATTCAATCTCTCTGGGTGTTGAACATAGTAGAGAATGGGTATGCCCTACCCATCCGGGAGTTCCCTCCTCCTTTCCCTCCCTGTCAGGGCTTGTTTTCGAAAGAGCACCTTCTGCTTCTCTAGCTGGAGGCTCGGTCATTGCTGCAAAAAGGTGTGATCGAGGTGGTTCCGAAGCAGGAAAGGGGTCAAGGATGCTACTCCCGGTACTTCCCGATTCCCAGAAAGGAGTGCCATTTGAGTCCGATCCTAGACCTCAGAGTTTTGAATTTGTACCTCAAACAGGAAAAATTCTAAATGTTGACCCTGGCTCAGGTTCTTCTTGCGCTGCAGAAAGAAGACTGGATGGTGTCGATCGCTTTACAGGATGCATATTTTCACATTCCCAACCTGAAGTCGCATTAGAAGTGTCTCCGTTTTATGATGGGGTCTCAACACTACCAGTTTGCGGTCCTTTTGTTCGCCCTTACTTCTGCACCTCAGGTCTTCACAAACGTGATTGTGGTGGTGGTATCACATCTCAAGGTCGGGGATTCATGGTTTCCCCTATCTGGACAACTGGCTGCTCCAAGCAGGTCGCCAGAGATGGTGTTACATCATTTGCAAATAACACAACTGTTGTTCGACTTGGGTTTTTAATTAATGTACCGAAATTTCATCTGGTGCTCTCTCAGCGCAACCTGTTCATAGCGGCAGTACTGGACACTACTGTAAGTCGTGCCTTTCCTCCTCTACAGAGGATTCAGGACATCCAGGCTATGATACCACTTTTTCAGAATGGAGCGGCTGTTCCAGTCCTGAAGGTCTTGCACCTGCTTCATCTGTTCGCTTCCTGCATACTGTTGGTCAATCATGCACACTGGCATATGAGGGCTCTCCAGTGGTGCCTCCGCAGATAGTGGTTTCAACACAACGGAGATCTCAGAGGTGGTCAAAATCTCCAAAGAGACTGCAGCGGAGCTGTTATATTGGAGTGTTCCAGGCAACCTGTCTCAAGGGAAGCCATTTCAACCCCCTTCTCCGGTGGTCACAGTGATAATAGATGCCCCCACTCTAGGGTGGAGAGTCCATCTGGGGGATTTAGAGGTCAAAGGCCTTTGGTCTCCTGGGGAAAGATTTTCACATACATTTTCTGGCATTGCGGGCGATACGTTTGACTCTTAAGGCCTTTGTTCCCTCCCTTTGCGGTCAGTCGGTTCAGGTCCTGATGGTCAACATTACCACGATGTGGTACCTCAACAAACAGGGAGGAGTAGGGTTGTATCTTTGCAGAGAGGCTCTGCGACTCTGGTTATGCACTCAGGACCATCAGATTTGCGTGAACGCGAATCATCTGGCCGGAGAACTTAATGTGTGTATGGGCAGTCCCAGTCGGCAGCATTCAGCCGATCATGAATGGCGTCTCCATCCGGAGGTGGTCCTCCACATTTTTGGGATGTGGGGGTTTCCTCAGTTGGACTAGTTTGCCACTCACGAGAATGCGCACTGCCCAGCATTCTGCAGTCTCCAGTATCCGATGCGGGGGGCGTTTAAGGACATGTCACAGTTAGATTGGGGCTCATGGCTTCTTTATGAGTTTTCTCCCATACCCCTGATTCTTCGAGTCCTGAGGAAGATTCGCTAAGACTGGGCCCAAGTCATATTGATCAATCCGCGGATTGGCCGCGAAGGGTGTGGAACAGACCTTCTTTACCTCTCATTGCACCCTCTGCTCCGTCTCCATCTCAGGGCAATGCCCCTCTTGAAGTTTCAGGGTCAGGTTCTACACCCCCACCTCCAGAGCCTGCACCTTCATGCCTGGAGATTGAACAGGGCAGTCTGAGCTCTTTCTCTCTCCCACCGGATGTGTTGGACATTATTTTATCAGCCAGAAGACACTCCACCAAATCTGTCTATTCTGGTAGGTGGGCCAAGTTTGTTAAATGGTGGGTAGAGACATCAATTGATCCTTTGCAGTCCCATTTGTCTGATGTTCTGAGTCTCTTTCCCTAGCACAACAGAGTTGTGCAGTAGCTACTGTTAAGGACTACTTGTCTTCCTTGTCAGCTTTTCCTCTGTGTACCAGATCAACCCTCGTGGTTTAAATCTCCCATAGGTATGAGATTGATTAAAGTTCTTACAAATAGGTTTCCTCCCACTCTTCATCATGCCTCAGTGGGATTTGAATTTGGTTCTCACTTTCTTGATGGGTTCACCATTTGAACCATTACATAGTTGTCCCTTGAGGTTCCCAGCGTTTAGTTTTTTTGGTTGCAATCACTTCCGCTAGGAGGGCTGAGTGTGTTGCAGGCTCTAAGCACCAAGCCTCCTTTTCATATTTCCATGCGGATACAATGGTTATTCGGACCAGAGCTTTCCTGCCTAAGGTGGTCACTTTTTCCACTTAGGGCTGTCAATCACCTTACCCACTTTCTACCCTCCTCCTCAACCTTCAAAGGAGGACTTCATCGCCTGGACCCCAAGAGGGCGGTAACCTTCTACCTAGACAGAACCAAGGACTTCAGCTTGGACTATCAACTCTTCATCGGAAATGTGGGTAAGATGAAGGGCAAGGCTGTCCGCAAAAGAATGCTGTCCAGGTGGATCATCCTTTGTATCTAGATCTGCTACACCTTGGTCAAGAAGGAGCCTCCTGAAGGTATTCAGGCTCATTCTACCAGAGCTAAGGCTTCTTTGGCTTTAGCTAGAAGTGTCCCTGTGGTAGACATCTGCAAGGTGGCAACTTGGACCTCCCGCCACACTTTTCCGAAGGACTATTGATTAGATTCGGAGGTGAGGAGGAACGGTCATGTTGCACATTCTGTGCTGCAGGATTTTTTGATTTAGGAAGGCAGGCACCAACTGCCGGGAGCGGGACTGCTTAAGGATTCAATTCAAAAGGTGAGACATCCACAGATAGATGTATCCATCAGAAGAACACTTTAATTACCTTTGGTAACGCTTTTTCTGGTGGATACAGTATCTGCTTTTGGATTACTCCCTGACCCACCCGCCTCCCCGTTGCCTGTTTGCTTATACTGAAAAATAATCTATGTATATCTTGTTTGATTTATTGTTGGAGTCATGTGGTGCTTTGCACTAGGAAATATCTATGATGAAGAACTTTCTAGTTTTGACTGTGTTTGTATACTGTATATACTTGTGAAATGTTGTTGTTTCACCCATTCACCTCAAAGGCACAGAAAAAATGGGTGAAACTTATGTTAGCACGCCAACAAGGTCTTCTTATGGCTTCAATGATGTCATGCGGGGTCGTGTGCAGAGCTTTTCCATTGTGAGGTCCTCGTCGACGTGGGAGAGCTGACGAGAAAAGTTTTTGTGGAATGCTGCGCGTTGAGATAATTCAAAAGGTGAGGAATCCACAGACCGATACTGTATCCAACAGAAAAAGCATTAGTGAAGGTAAGTAACTTGTTCTTTCGGTATGACAGTTATTACAAACTAATCCTAAATTCATTCTGAGAGTGCCAACCTAATTTCACCTAACCAAACTGATTGTGTTGCCAACATTCTTCAGAAAACCTTTGTCTGTAGCGCAGAGAGCCTTAGTCTCTTGATGTCCCAAGTTCTACATCGATAGAACCAAGACTTTTAGGCAATCTGATCAACTCCTGATTTCACAGAGAAAGGGTCTGGCTTTATCACAGACAAGTATTGCTCATTGGCTCTCTGCAGCCATCATCTTTTGTCTTGAGAAAGCAGGAAGACCATTGACTGCACGGGTGAAAGCACATTCTACAAGAAAGTTTGCTGCTTCTTCAACCATTTTTGCAGGCGTATCATTACCAGACCTCTGCAGGGTGGCTATGTGGGCTAATGCCTACATCTTCACGAAGCATTATTGTCTGGATTCCGTGAAGAAGGCAGATGTCGCTGCTGGGCAGGCAATGTTACTTCGCCTGTTCCATTAAGGTGCACACACTTTTGGTTATCTTCATATACTGTATATTTTTGATGCTTTATCCAGAAGTATGTCATGATTGCTATGGAATGCCTTACACAGCTTTATGGTTTATTCAAGATAGTGAGATTGATCTTAAATTGTGTTTGTTTCATGGTGAAATGGTTTGCCTTACTTACCACAATCTGTTTGGTACTCTATTCTGATTTGGTTGAAGTTTGAATGCATTAAAACAATGTTAATCAGCTAGCAACGTCTATTGTTCTCAATGCAATTCCTAATCCTTGGGTATTAGCACTGTTAATGTGGGACTCCCACCATGACGACAGGGAAGATTCAAGCATGTGAATCTATGAAAGGGATCGATTCTGGAGAACCACAGTGTACAGGTAAGTAACTTGTTTTTTATTCTAACAGGTTACATCAAGGCCAAAAGGACCATCCCAGTTCCCCCCCACCCCCAAATCACATTCCACTAGGAAAACAGGTGCATCAATGGTTTTTAAGGAAGCGTTCCTATAACTGACATTTGCAAGGCAGCTACATGGTCAACTCAACACATACGTACTAAAGACTATTCACTGACTAGCCACCCCAAGAGGAGAAGTGCTTAATATTCTATGCAGACTATGTGTATCTGCAGCCACACATCTATTCATTGCATGTAGTGCTGTAGATTCACATGTGCCCACCAACATCCTTGGAAGTCATTGGTTGTCACAGATGCAATTTACAACCTACATATATTGACTTTCTTAGCATTCATATCGCATAGTCAACACTATGGACGGTTTCTAGCTCAACTCAATATCAGAAAAACAATCTGAAGGTGGAAGCTAAGAATATGCACAATACCTACAAGAGCCACAAGTTCTTGTGACTCAAAAGACTTACTAGAAGATTAACAAGTTGCAAACGTTTGAGCCCAACACTTGATGGAAGGAGTATTCAGAGCATGTGAATCTACAGCACTACATGCAACAAATATATGCTTACAGGGTAACACACAATCCTTACAATTTGATGATGGTGAAATTTAAAAAATGTCAGTGTTGCCCATTGGGAAATCATTTGTAATGGTATGCATGCTCTTGATGAAAGTTTTGACATTAGCCAGCTGGAACTCAAATCATTCATTTCTACCTACAACTCATTTATTCTAGTGAACTCAAAATGTCTGTTATATTTTGAATTAACACTTCAGGGTTAAACCTATTGAAGAAAGCTTGAAGCGCACACTCACGCTCTCCCTCAGATCCAGGTTCTCTGACATATTGTAATCACCAGTGGAAGTCGACTATTGACAGCATACCTCACAAGAGGAAAGGAGAAGTGGGAAGATCTTGACCGCTTCCGGGAGACCAAAGTAGAGGATTCAACAAAGAACCTTTTACATTGGTGCATTCCTCATATAGATTGGTTGGCCACTTCAGAAAGCTTAAAATACAAATCTATTGCATACATATTTCTAAAAGAGACCTTCCTATGGAATATCTGTTCCAGAATTTGGTGGTGAAAGATGCTCTACCCTTTTATTCCTCTTTCACTAATCGCTAAATGTTATAGAAAATTCAGCTAGTTGAATTATCATTATGTTCCATATAGATCTAACCTAGAACTAACATTTTCGGTATTAAAACCCAGTTTGTCCTCCAATTACTTCTTGCCTAACAGCCTGAAATCCTTTTCTGGATGGCAAAGTACATTCCCCATTGAAGTTCATTATTACTGAAATTGGAGCTTATTACATGAAGCATTATTGCATTGCAATCCAAGCCTGCAAGACTAAATGTTGCAAGAAGCTATTTCTGTGTGGACGTTATCTACATCCATGATGTGAGCAATTTGTGCGCTCCTTCGAAGCAGCCCTTACTTATGTACTTTATCTAATTAAAGCTTTCTTTGCTACGGTAGGGTGTTGCATGTGTTTTAGGAATAGAATAGTTCTCAGGATTTATCTCAGAATGACAGATTTTGATATTATGATTTTTGTGCTTGCAACTTCGAGGCATGTGAGCTGTAGATCACATACTTTGCATAAGTCTGCCATCTAGTGTTCGTTCCAGATGTTTGCACTTTGTTATTGTTCCACGAAGTATTTTTCAGTCACGAGGCAGGTGACTCCTCCTTTCAGTGATAGTGCGCATGGGCATCGACTCCATTGTTAGATCGTTTTTTCACGCCATCAGGTTCGGACGTGAATTGCTGCGCTCTGGTTCGACACTATTCTCTGATTCACCTTGGTGCGCAATACACTACCCTCGACGGTATTATTTCTCGATCGCGTATTCCTGCCTTCACGTATCGTATCCATTTCTAAAACTTAGATCGGAAGGTCTCTTGCAAGGCCCTTGGGCCTAGCCATGTCGACTGAGTTCACAGTAGAGGGAACGGACTCCATTCCAATTCTGCTCCGGGTAACACTCTAAGTACCTCCGCATAGATCTACACGACGTGTGCAATTTGTGTTTATCACCCGAACACAATAATGAAAACTGCGAAGCCTGCCGATCGTTCCGATAAAAGAAGACGCTCTGTGACCGCCGGGCTCAACGTCATGAAATGTATCCGCAACAAAGAGACTCCGCTCCAGATCTCTTCGGAGAAAATGTCTACCAAGAGATCTTCGAAGCACAGGGAGTTGAGGCAGCGGAGGAAGAACACATCTACGTGTCCGAAGAAGACTCCGGCATCGAGGAAGACATCATGCCTTGTCAGCGTACCGTGAGTAAAGATACTCCTCTGCCCCAAAAGGTACCCTCTAAAAAGTCTTGGGTCCCTCTGCCTCCGGGCCAAGGTCGGCACTGAGATAAAGTTTTCGAACACTCCGCCTTAGGGCCTGGCACCGAAACGCGTATCAAAGCCTTCCAGCTCGTAAACACGTCGACCTCCTTTGGGGACCAATCCCAAAACTTCGGCACCAAAAATCAAACCAAGTGATACCTCAAACACTTCTGCACCAAAACAAACTTCAGCGCCGAAATCATCGGCACCAAAATCTTCCACACCGTAAATTCTGGCCCCAAGAGAAAAAACTGCTCCTCCACCATCTAAGGAGCCTTGTTTGGATGTTCTGCCTGCCAACACGGACCCCCCAAAAAGAAACTTGTTATTAAGCCTAAAACAGGACACCTTTATGCAAAATTACCATTAAAAAAATTAAAAAAAAGAATTCAAGGACTCGTATCATATCCCTCTAAAGAGGAAGAGTATGGGTATTAACACTTCTCCACCACTTCTCTCACCTTCTCCACCTATCGATCCTAATTTACTCATAACACCCACAAATTCCCCTCAGCCACAATCTCCAGATTATCAAGATGATGTGGATGGGGAAAAAGATGGGGACTCGAATGGGAATGTGGCACAAGACAATGCTCCAGACCCATAAGTCGACTATAACACTGATCCCAATAATTAGTGTCCAGACCTATATCCATCTAAGCCTTTTCTTCCAGATGATAATGTGGCGTTCAAGTTGCTTAATAGAGCTGCACAGTACCATGGAGTACAGCTCCGTAAGGATCCTCTTGAGGAAGATTTTTTATTTGAGACTCTAAGTGCATCACAAAAGACTACACATACACTACCTATGCTCAAAGGTATGTTAAAACATGCAGATGAGGTATTCAAAGATCCAGTGCGAGCTAGTGTCCTTACAGCTAGAGTTGACAAAAAATATAAAGCTGCACCTACAGACCCACTTTACATCAGGGGTCAGGTTCCATTAGATTCTTATTGGTATCAAATGTTCGTAAACGAGCTAATTCTCAAACAGGAGACGCCTCATCTCCTAATAAAGAATCTAAATTAATGGATGCCTCAGGCAAAAGAGTAGCAGCGCAAGCAGCCAATCATTGGTGCATAGCTAATACACAAGTACTCTTAGCAAGGTATGACAGAGCTCATTATGATGAGCTAGAACAGCTGATCCAATATCTGCCTGATGAGCATAAAGCTAAAGCTCATGACCTCATCAAGGAAGGGAAGCTTATTTCCATTACTTCAATCAGGTGTGCTCTAGACGCAGCAGACACTGCTTTACGCACTATTAACACTAGCGTCCTACTTGGACGCCATGCATGGCTAAGGGTATCGGGATTTAAACCTGAGGTTCAAGCATCCATTTTAAATTTACCATTTAACAAGGAGCATTTATTTGGCCCTGCAGTGGACACTTCATTAGAAAAAATAAAAAAAGACACTGAGGTAGCCAAATTAAGGGGAGCACTGCAGACACCATCCAACTGCGGTTCCTTTCGCCGCTCCTCTTACAGAGGAGGCTCCAAGACCATGCCTACTGACGGGTCCTCTACCTCATATAGAGGCAATAGTCAATCGCCCTCTACCAGAGGTTATTTTCGAGGTGGATTTCTGGGAAACAATGGCAAAAGAAGATGGAAAGGGAATACACTCAGTATTTCCCAAGCCACAAATAAACAGTGACTTGTCTCCCCTTCCCCCGATCATTCAGCACCTGTCGTGGGGCGTCTCACTCAATTTCTCCCTGTCTGGAGTACCAGACAAATGGGTTTTACAGATTATCCAATCTGGTTACTGCCTGGAGCTTACCAACAACCCTCCAAACATTCCACCACGAAAACACGAACTATCTCCAGAACATATACACCTACTCAAACAAGAGGTCCAATCTCTTCTGGAAAAGGGAGTTATAGCGCCTGTCTCATTACAATATCAAGGGACAGGTGTATACTCTCTCTACTTTTTAATTCCCAAAAAGGAAGGTTCTCTCAGACCTATATTAGACCTCGGAGAACTAAGCCTATACATTCATTCAGATCACTTCCATATGGTCACTCTCCAACAGGTGCTTCCTCTGTTATAACAGGGTGACTTTATGTGCACTCTGGACTTAAAGGACGTGTAATTTCATATTCCAATACATCTAGCTCATCGCAAATACCTCCGGTTTATGGTAGCGGGACAACATTACCAAATCAAAGTGCTCTCATTTGGGGTCACCACAGCTCCCAGAGTATTCACCAAATGCCTGGCAGTAGTTGCTGCACATCTGTGAAGACAACATGTTCACGCCTTCCCATATTTAGACAACTGGCTCATCAAAGCTAGCAGTCTCACAAAGTGCCTACAGAACACTCAAAGAACACTACACTTACTGCACAACCTCAAATTCACAGTAATCTGTTGAAGTCCCATCTTCAACCCTCCAAGACGCAAACGTACTTGTGGGCCACTCTAGATACACAAAAAGCTCTAGCCTGTCCCAAACCAGCCAGAATCCACAATATTCAGATTCTCATTTCCAAATTTCAACCCAACCACTCATTACCAGCTCAGATATTGATGCAGCTACTAGGAATGATTGCATCTTGCCTCATGATGGTTCCGAATGCAAGACTTCAAATGTGTCCCTTTCAGGAATGTTTAGCACATCAGTGGAATCAGTCTCATGGTCGATTGACCGATCCAGTGTTGGTGAACGGCCACACTCATAGCTCTCTGCAGTGGTGGAATCCACAGAACCTTTCCAAAGGGCAGACTTTCATCCACCCAGTTCCACAGAATGTACTAACAGACCCATCACTCAATGGTTGAGCTCCTCTCCAAACTCACACAATTCAGGGATTGTGAAGTCAAAAGGAAAAGCAACTCCACATTAATCATCTAGAGCTGCTAGCAGTCTTTCTAGTGCTCAAAGCCTTCCAAACTCACCTTGTAGGCAAAGCTGTCCTAATATGCACAGACTACATGACAGCCATGTATTACATACAGAAACTGGGGGGGTGGGCGACCACACACACCAATCGTCGCAACTTGCACAAGCCATTTGGAGATGGGCCATTCATCAAAAAATGTATCTCGTAGCAGAACATCTCCCAGGAGTAAACAATCAGATCGCATATCTGCTCAGCAGACGGCGACAACAGATCCACAAGTTGGAAATTCCCCCTCAAGTTCTCCTCCCGTTCTTTCAGATGTGGGGCTTCCCAGACATAGATCTGTTCGCCACACACCAAAAAGCAAAATGCCCAAACTTCGCCTGTAGGTATCCACACCCATTATCCAAAGGCAATGCCCTATGGATGAACTGGTCAGGGATATTTGCCTACGCTTTTCCACCTCTTCCACTCATTCCACTTGTGGTTCGGAAGCTCAAGCAAACACCCCTCACACTAATCCTGGTAGCTCCCACTTGGGCCTGTCAGCCCTGGTTCACTACCCTGTTGGAACTCTCAGTAGTTCCTCATCAAAAACTACATCTCACATCCAGTCTCCTCATGCAGAGTCATGGAGAGATAAAACATCCAGATCCCAAACCTCTCAACCTTGCGATCTGGCACCTGAAGTTATAGAGTTTGGGTATCTGAATATTCCACCAGACTATATGAATGTCATTAAAGAGGCCAGAAGACCTTATACAAGAGCTTGCTATGCAGCAAAATGGAAGCGGTTTAATTATTGTAATAACCATATCAACCTGCTTGATGCTTCCTTTCCAAATATAATTTGCTATTTAGTACATTTACAACGCTCACATTTAGCGTACACATCTATACGCTTACATCTCGCTGCAATAGCCGCTTATCTTCAAAGCAGACAACATCTATCCCTTTTCGGAGTACCTGTTATTAAAGCTTCCATGGAAGGATTTAAGAGTTATTCCTCCCACACTTCCACCTGCCTCAGTGTGGAATCTTATTATTGTCCTTACCAGACTAATGGATCCATCCTTCGAGCCATTGCATAGATGTGAACTGCAATTTCTCACTTGGAAAGTTCCTATCACATCACTGAGGAGAGTGGGTGAGCTTGAGGCATTAACCATAGAAGAACCATTTTTACAAGTACACCAAAACAAAGTGGTTCTTCGCACTAACCCTACATTTCTACCTAAAGTTGTTTCTGCCTTACACATCAACCAATCTGTTGAGTAGCCTGTGTTCTTTCGTCAATCAGATTCTGTGGCAGAACGTGCGCTACACACCTTGGATGTTAAAAGAGCACCACTCTATTACATAGAAAGGACAAAACCTTTTTGTAAAACTAAACAACTCTTTGTTGCTTTTGCTCCATCAGACAAAGGCAATCCCATTTCTAAATCAGGTATTGCACGATGGATAGTTAAATTCATTCAAACTTGCTATGCAAAAGCAAAGAAAACTTTACCAAACCCGCAAACTAGGGGCTTCTATGGCTTTCTTAGGAAACATTCCCATAGCTGACATCTGTAAAGCTGCACCATGTTCTACCCTCACACATTTACAAAACACTATTTTGTAGATGTGTTAGCTAGACAACAAGCTAATGTAGGCCAGGCAGTTCTATGTACACTAACCAGTGCCTCTACCGCATCAAAACTATAAGCAGAGGCTTTGTTTTCTTTTTGGTTGCAAGTTTGATCCTGTGCCAAAACAAGGTACTCTTCAGGATACTAGTGATGATGGTGAGGGACGGGACATGCTCGCCCTTAATTATACTGAGCATGCCTCATCTAAGACCAGAGCTTGGCTCGCCACATCGGCCACCAATGGAAGAAAGTGTCTTGTTTGCTGTGGTGGTTTGCAGGGCAGCTGAAGTACTGGAATTACAGCTGCCCTCCATTAAGACTAAAATTAATGTTCTAACAAATTGTGGAGCCTGGGCCAGAAGTATCCGAGCCCATGCTTCCTTTTAGCGAAGCCCTCACAAATACTTTGGTACCTATTTGGTCGATCCCATGTTCGTGCCTGCCTATTGATAGGTAGCAGGCGTCTTAGGCAACGCCTGATGTGACAGATGTTCTCACCAAGCACTCTGTTGTGAAGTCTCATTGTACCGACTACGAGTAAGGTTAATCCTAATTTATTGCTTACCAAATCCCCAGATGGAAACTGATTGACTTTGACAAGCATATGTTTTCTCCTGCCTAGAACTGAGATCCGTAAACACAGTATGTCTGATGAGCTAATATACATATGCCCTTTGGGACATGGCCAGAGAGATCTTACCAATCGCCCAGGAGGACCTTAGGGTCTCTTTGGCTCAGAAGATCTATGACTGGCAGAACATAGAGATGTATGTCATCTGTACTGACTTGGATACCTGGGAATCCATTGGCAGGGCCTTGAGTACCAGAGTTGAGCTTTGCATACTGGATTTTGCATTTAATAGATCTTTGGACACAAGGCGGACGTCACTCTGGAATGCTTTAAAGATAGTAAAGCTGAAGCTCATTTCTTAAGGCTACTAATGAGAGGCTGCAGAGACAGTGATGCAGCAGACAGCCCAGTCCTTTCGGGCTGGGGTGTCTGAGTCTACAGAAAGCGCACAAGCCAGCAGGAGCACCAGTTCTCCAACTCATCTTACCCTGATATAATGGATACTGTACTGCTCTAGTTTGTCCTTCAAGGCTCATGCCCAGCTTGGGGGGAGGGGTGGGTTGATGCAGTATTTAACACTTACAGGGTGACAATACAAGTCTTGAAGATGGGTCTTGATTGTTATTCAAAAGTGCTGTGCCCTTCCTTTTCTCTGCCACCCCCCCACCTCCCCTCCATAGTTATTCTGCTCCAAACAAATTTTTTGAGAGCATTTGTCCATCCGGCTGCAGGAGGTCTGTTTGCCTGTTACCATCCAAGTGTTCCATAGAGTGGGTACCGGATTTGGCGAAAGGTGACCTTATTTCTGCATCCTGAAAAAGGACGTGTGACCCCTGAATTCAAAAAGTTCACATTGGCCTAGATTCTTTCTACTCTGGTACTGGACTTGATGGTGTCCTTGGACTTGCGAGCCACGTATTTTCATTTATTCATCCTGCAGTCCTTCAGTCGTTACCTGTGGTTAAAGTTCGGCCAGGATCATGCACTGGTGGCTGTACATCTTCGGAGTACAGGAGCTCCTGTATTCCCATCATTCTTTCTGGTAGATACTGTATCTGCAGATTCAGCATTGCCTTACCAACTATCTGTTCTATGGAGTGGCATCTCTTTAACATCTAGAAAGGTTCCAGATTAGTGGTCAGCACACTTACCAACAATTGTTCATGTTCCACATCTGATATTGTGGAAAGGGAAAGAGACAAGAAACTCATGTCCACTATAAAAGTTGGCACTGATATGGTTCGTCACTTTTGGGGCGATATGGAGTTAATGCAGATCCATGGGACATCACCTATCGGTGGATAGGAGCATGCTACAAATTTCTTTATATCCAATCGGATGCCTGGGGGCTAACTTAATGTGACAAGTCTGCGGTTAGAGCACGCTCCAGAAAGAGCATTACGAAAGGTAAGAAACGTTTTTGTTTCAGTTGTTCCTATTATAATTGATGAGGTTCTCCTCTGACATAATGGAGGGATTTCTTTGCATATTGTGTGCATTTTTTAATAAAACTGAAGATACTTTACAGCCGTAGCACAGTTTTATTTGAGACAGCAAACCACAAACAATAGTGAGTGCCAGGCTTTTTTTTTTTAACATATTTTATTGTGTCAAAAGTTGTACAAAAATGAGCATGTCGGAGCTTTATCGTTTGAATATTTGTACAGTGAGACATCTAGGCAACCAGCATCAATTTTATCCCACTGACACAAGAAACCTGTTGTGCCATTTTAACAGTAAAGTCACTTGTAAGGTTTCCCCCTGTCCATCTTAACAAGTCAATTTTTGAATTGGCCTACTTATGTTATAAAAAAATTCTAAAGCGCACGTACACCAACAGTTCTCTTGGTGCTGAGTTAAGAAGTCACCATTTGTGAAGGTCCGTGTTTAACTATATGCTTGGGTGAAAAGCCATGTTTTCAGTTTTTTCTAACGCACATGTCTGTTTCTTGTTTTATGTTAATGGACAAAGAATTCCAAAATTGGAACCTTGTATGGAAAAGCACCCCCCCCCCCCCCCCCCCCCCCTGTTTACATCTGAGTCTGGGGACCACCAATAGATTCATAGGCGCAGATTTAAGAGTGTGCTGCGGGGAGTATCTATGAATCCTGGAGTATATGTACTTGGAGCTTATGCCATGAATAGCTTTAAAAATGATTCAGCCCATCTTAAACATGGATCGCTGCTCGTGTTGTAGAATGGAGTGGCAGAGTGTGTCATGTATTGAAGTGGCAAAGAGTGGAGTCACGTGGAGTGGCATACACTGGAGTGGCTGTAGAGTGGACTGGTATAGAGTGCATTGGCGTAGAGTGTTGCAGAGTATAGTGGCAAAGAGTGCAGTGGCATTGAATCCAGCAGCATCCAATGCATCTTCGTAGAACACAGTGGGGTAGATTAAAGGGATTGTGGTAGTCTGCAGTTCTGTCTTTTCCATCTCAGTCATGTATTGCACAATCTACCTTTATTGAGATTGCCAGAATGTGTTCTAATGTGGAACTTTCTACCCAGTGAGAGAATGTTGTTCTTTAAGCTTTTGTCAGTTGGCCTTGACTGTTGGTGGCTGAGGTTCCTTGTATGAGATGTACAATAAACTTCTCTTGATTCTTCAACTACAAAAAAAAAAAAAAAAAAAACATGGTTCGCTGCTCCACCGAGAGCCAGTGAAGCTCCTTCATCAGAGGCTTAACATGGTAGCGCCTAAGTTGTTGGTAGATGATTCTGGCAGCTTGGGTTTGTATCAGTTGTAATCAATAGTTTTGGTTGCACGTAAGACCTAAATAAAATCTTCTAACTTTACTAAATTTCCAGAATTGGAGAAAAGAGGAGGAAGTGATCGAACTCATCTGGGATCTCATGGATAGGTCCGCGTCTATTTGAATGCAGAAGCTCTTTATCGTGCTGTTAGGAATTGGTACAGAGTCTAGCTCCAGAGGCCAATGGTCAGGGGACCAGTGGATAAGTTTATTATTGGGGATAATATTCTCTGTTTTCTCAGAGTTGAGTTTTAATTGGTTTCGGTTCATTCAGTTCCTAATGTACAACATGGTGTTCCTTAGAGACTGTTTGGAGTCAGCTGAGTCATTGATAGTAAACATCAGCTGCATATCATCTGTATAGTTATAGATTTTTACCTTCATTTGTTGAAGCGTGCGTATTAGGGGACGAATATAGATATAGAAAAGATAGGGAGGCAGAGAGGCGCCCTGCGGTACTCCACAGTTCATGCTAATAATAGCAGACCTGTGGGGCAGTAGCCAGACAGATTGCCTTCGATCCTTTAGAAAGGATTTCAACCAATTTAAGGCAGCACCTCTAAGACCTGCTGCAGCAATGCGATCCATTAGGATGTCATGGTCGACGATATCGAATGCTGCAGATAGATCCAATGGGATCAATGCCTGAGTGCAGCCCTCATCAGCCTTTCTTTTAGGTCATCCATAATGGCTAGGATGATGGATTCAGTGGAATGGGAGGGTTGAAAACCTGCCTGGGGGGGGGGTCTAAAAAGTTGGTTTCTTCTATGTAGGAGCTTAGATGTTTGACTACATGTGTCTCTAGGAGTTTGCATCACACACAAGGGGTTCTCAAGGAAGTCTATACAGCAGTATAGAGGAGTTCGAGGCATGTGGGCTGCTGAATTCATATCTGTGCATAGATCGCCGCCTAGTGTTGGGTCCGGATGATTGCACATAGTTGTCCTGGAAGAGTCTTCGAAGTATCACGAGATAGGTGGCTCCTCCCCTGGACTACAGTGCGCATGGGCATCCTCTCCATCCTTAGATTGTTTTTTTCCGCCATTGGGTTCGGATGTGACTATCTTAGCTCAACTTAGGAATATTCAGTTTTAGGCCAAAAGGCCTTTAGTTTTCGTCGGTACAGTTACCGTTCGGTGTCGACTACTAGCTTTAGTGCTCCGCACCTTCTTCCAACTTTCAGACCGGTTTGGTCCGAACATCGAAGTTCGATCGACGATGGAATCGAGGACTCCATTCAAAAGGTATCCGTTATGCCACGCGAAGTACCCTCATATCGACGTCCACCCAGTCTGCAATAAATGTCTCGCCGGATCACGACGAATCGAAATGCATGGCCTGTGCACGATTCCGATCTAAGAAGACTCTGCGCAATCGACGGGCAGCGAGGCTGGAGGCGCAGCAAGCAGCGCCTGCTCCCACCAACATATTCAGCACCGAGGATGAGGACGCCGAGAGCGTGGAAGATGTAGTCTCTAGCCCCGCTTCAGAACATGATTCCCGATCGGACGACGACGATGAAGTGATCTTTCGACGTGAAGAAACCGTCGATGAGGTAGGAGACTTCGAGGCCTACGGGGCCGAAGAAGACAGCTCTCCTGAGGAGCTAGGCCAATCTGTCGAAACGGAGGCCGAAACAGTACGTCGTCATCAGGCTCCAGTCGAGGGATCGCCTTCGGGCCTTACCCAAGATCAAACACATGGTTCCTCGGCCCCACCTTCCGGTCCGGCCTCGAACACTCTGCAAGAGCCACTATTACCGAAGACGACCGGGTTATTAAACCCAAAGCCATCCATCGCTCCAGTCCCTTCGAAAACGAAAGTGAAACTGGTGGTGGTCGGATCGAAGGCGTCGAAACCATCCACTGCTCCGACGCCGAAAAAAGTCGTCGGCTCCGACCGCGTACAAAGAGACTTCGGTGCCGAGCTCACCGCAGCGGATGCGGTTGACACCCAGAAAAGGCAAGCCCTCGGGCACTGCAAGGCACCGAGACCTTCGGCGCCGACATCGAAGGCCATAACCTCCGCAGCTAAAATGGCCGCCCCGGCTACGTCAACGCCTAGCGCAACGGCGCCGACTAAGTCCTCGACTACGTCGAATGTCGATACAAACCTTCAGACCAGTGACCCCATTCCTACAAAAAAGTCGGGGCTGGCCTCGACGCCTACTACTAAGGTGCCCATCAAACCACCAACTGCGTTCACTGTGCAGCAGGTCTCCGCATCTTTGCAACGCATCCGTGACCGGGCAACCCTCCACTCTATATCGGGTCCCGACACAACCAAACCCTGTAAAGTGCACTCGGAGCCCACCAACATTACGTTTGGCCTGCCACCGGCATCGGCACCGAAACTATTTCAAATTCGGACACGTGTCCTCCACACACAGTCCACCACCTCTGGCCTTACAGAACAAGACTCTTCGGGGCCACAATTTATCGACGCCGACACTGGCAGGTTAATGCTCCACAAGCGCAAAATAACGCCAGTTAGGGAAGAGGAGCCCTACAAAATTCCTCTTAAACGCAAACTGCCAGCTGAGCAGGAACCAGTGCTCCAGGAACACTTCCAACCCTTCCATCCAGATCCGCAGTCCTTTTCTCCTACCCCTTCCGAATCGGACGCAATACAGGACTATGGGTGGGAGGATATCATCTACCCTGGGGACGTAGATCCTGATGAGCACCTACAAGACCCGGATCAGGCATGGGATGACCCCACAGACCAAAGTGTCGTGCCACATACCCAAGATGCGCAACTCTATAACGTAAAAACGTCTCCTACAGAGGACACAGCTGCATTTAATGCCCTCATCGAACGGGCTGCTGCTCATCATGGGGTGGAACTCCATTCTGATGCCATTGAGGAAGACTTCCTGCTTGACACTTTCGCATCTTCAGAAAGAACTGTCAAAACTCTGCCCATGTTAAAAGGGGTCCTCAAACCTGCCAAAGACATTTTCAAGGACACCACAAGAGCACGGGTGTTAAATCCCCGGATTGAAAAAAAATACAAGCCTGCACCCGGTGACCTTAAATACATTAGGGGTCAGTTGCCATTAGACTCCATGGTGGTTGCCAATGCTCGCAAGAGAGCCCACTCACAAACGACTGGTGATGCTCCTCCCCCAGACAAGGAGTCAAAAGTACTAGAAACATCGGGCAAACGCGTTGCAGCGCAAGCAGCGAACATCCTGCGCATTGCCAATACACAGGCACTCCTGGCACGTTATGACAGGTCACATTACGACACGCTAGAGTCACTGCTCCAACATCTACCAGATGAGTATAAAGAGTCAGCGGAGCTACTCATCAGAGAAGGACAACTCCTCACTAATGCATCCATAAAATGCGCCCTTGACGCAGCTGACACAGCAGCTAGGGCAATAAACACAAGCGTCATGCTACGACGCCATGCCTGGTTACGAATCTCAGGCTTCAAACCCGAGATCCAAAACAATATTCTGAACTTACCAGTTAACACAGAATTCTTATTTGGCCCAGACGTTGGCACTACCCTAGAAAAAATAAAGAAAGACACGGACACTGCGAAATCAATGGGGGCTCTGCGGACGCAGCAATTTCGTAGTGGCTCCTTTCGTCGCACCGGCAATAGGGGAACAACAAGGGGTCAGGGGTCACAACAGCAGTATGCTAAAAGTGGCACACAAAGCACCTATGACAAAAACAACAGGGGTGGATATCGTGGATCCAGCACCAAAGGCAGGGGACGTGGCTATGGCAACACCAGGTCCTCTCCAAAAAACAAACAGTGACGCCCTCTCCTTACCCCCCGACCACATAACACCTGTCGGGGGCCGACTCCAGCTGTTCCTGTCCGCGTGGAAAAACATCACCACGGACAGGTTGGTCAGGGACATCATCCAGCCCGGGTACTGTCTAGAACTAACTTCCACTCCACCCAACATACCACCAAAGCACCGTCCTATGTCAGCCGAGCACTTAGATTTACTCCAGCAGGAAGTGCTTGCTATGCTCGCAAAAGGGGCAATAGAAGTAGTGCCCATCGGCCAGCAGGGAACAGGGGTGTACTCTCTGTACTTCTTAATCCCAAAAAAGGACGGCTCGCTCAGACCTGTTCTAGACCTGCGACCCCTAAACCTATATATTCTGTCAGAGCATTTCCATATGCTCACCCTCCAGCTGGTTCTCCCACTACTCAGTCAGGGGGATTTCCTAGCCACGCTAGACCTGAAGGATGCATACTTCCACATACCCATACACCCTTCACACAGGAAATACCTCAGGTTCACTATTCAAGGGAATCACTATCAGTTCAAAGTTCTCCCCTTCGGAGTGACAACAGCACCCAGGGTCTTTACCAAGTGCCTGGCGACAGTGGCCGCGCATCTGCGAAGACAAAACATTCATGTCTTCCCTTATCTGGACGACTGGCTAGTTCAAGCCAAGTCAGCACAACAATGTGCCGTCCACATGTCCCACACCATTCACCTTCACGATCTGGGATTCTCACTAAATTACTCAAAATCACATCTCCAACCTGCCCACGTGCAACAATACTTAGGCGCCACAATCAACACTCTGGCTGCCACAGCTCAGCCTACTCTAGTGAGAATCAACAGCATGCAACTGCTAATCTCAAAATTCAAACCTCAACACTCCCTTCCTGCGCGAGTGTTCATGCAGTTGATAGGCATGATGGCCTCCTGCATTTTCATAGTCCAGCACGCGAGACTACATATGCGCCCGCTTCAGGAGTGCTTGGCACGTCAATGGAATCAGGCTCACGGACAACTAAAAGACCTAGTGTTGGTGAGCGGTCGGGCATACAACTCTCTGCATTGGTGGAATACACAAAACCTTTGCAAGGGCCGACCGTTCCAAGAGCCTGTTCCACAAATCATACTGACAGCGGACGCCTCTCTCCAGGGATGGGGAGCGCATGTGCTCAATTACACAGTGCAGGGACTATGGACGACACAACAAAAGAAGATGCACATCAACCTTCTGGAACTGATGGCAATCTTCCTAGCCATGAAGGCATTCAAAGTACACTTGTGCAACAAGGTTGTGTTGATCCGGACGGACAACATGACTGCCATGTACTACATACAAAAGCAGGGAGGAACACACTCTCCACAGTTGTCTCATCTGGCTCAGAGCACGTGGAAGTGGGCCATTCAGAGGAACATATTCCTCATGGCGGAACACCTCCCGGGCAAGGACAACCAGATGGCGGATCTGCTCAGCAGACACAGCCACCAGATGCACGAGTGGGAGCTACACCCGTCAGTACTCCAACCGTACTTCCAACAGTGGCGTCATCCGGATATAGACCTATTCGCCACAAACGAAAACGCAAAATGCCAAAGCTTTGCCGCCAGGTTCCCACACCCACAGTCGCAGGGCAATGCGATATGGATGAACTGGTCTGGCAAATTTGCGTACGCTTTTCCCCCAGCACCATTAATACCGCTGGTGGCGCGCAAACTGAGGCAACACTCGCTCACCCTTATCCTAGTTGCTCCAACGTGGGCACGCCAGCCATGGTACACCACCTTTCTGGAACTCTCCGTGGTACCTGATCAAAGACTGCGGATAAAACCAGCGC
This sequence comes from Triturus cristatus, assembly GCF_964204655.1. Lineage (NCBI taxonomy): Eukaryota > Metazoa > Chordata > Amphibia > Caudata > Salamandridae > Triturus > Triturus cristatus. Next base: position 840,439,478 of record NC_140580.1, on the reverse strand, counting down.
TTTTAACGCAGAACCATGGCGAGATTCAGCACCCAGATCCCAAACAGCTGAACCTAGCGATCTGGCTCCTGAGGTCTTAGAGTTTGGCTACCTAAATTTACCACCTGACTGTATGACTATCATCAAAGAAGCCAGAAGGCCCACTACTAGAGCCTGCTATGCGGCCAAATGGAAAAGGTTTGTCATTTACTGCAACAACAATGACATTAACCCGCTGGACGCGTCTATTCAAAACATCATATGCTACCTCTTACACCTGTACCGCTGTAATCTAGCTTCTCCAGTATTAGGGTGTCTTTCATAGATTCACATGCTTGAATATTCCCCGTCGTCGGAGTGGGAGTCCCACGGTAAATAAAATAGCAATATATATATATATATAATAAAATATATACATAAGTAATCATATAATTAGTGCATATAGGTGTAAAACACACATAGTGTACCTATAAGAGAAAAACTCCATAGGAATACAATGGAGAGAGACAAAAGACCTTTGTAGTCTATCTCTGTCATTATGTAAGTCCGAACTCCAGCCAATCAGGCGTCAGCCCCTCTCTAGAACCTTCTCCTCAGAGCTTCTCACCTCAGATTTTCTACCGCACGTCGTGTGACAGGGAGTCTCCCTGAGCTCTGCTCAGTTTTTGTCAGTGAGGATGTCTTCTAGTAAGAAATCTTTGTTTAGACCATGTTCTTCATGTGGAAAACTGCGTTTGTTCTCTGAGGACCCACACAGTAAGTGTATTTACTGTTTATATCCTGACCATGAGGTGGCAAAATGTAAGTTTTGTAGAACTTTTTCTACAAAAACTCTAAAGGACAGAGAAGGCCGCCTGCTATTATGGCTACAGAGACTGAAGGACAAGGATAACTCTCCCTCTGATGTGGAAAGTCTCTTTTCTGGTCGTTCTCAACCAGCCTCTAAGCGCAGTAGTGTGCAGGAGTTACCATCTCCTTTCCTGAAGAAAAAGAAGCTGGCTTTGCCTCTGACAACTGCCACCTTTGTGGTTTCACCTACTGCCTTGTCGCCTATGGGACACTGTTCTCAGGCTGCTGAGGCGTCTACTTCCCATTCCTCGGGGAAAACTTTGTCAGCCTCGTCGACGATGCTCCCGACGACGAGATCTGCTGTTTCTACCTCGTCGACGGTGACCCCGACGACGACGTCAGCTGCTTCGTCGTCGACGAGCGTTATGTCGACGTTATCCTCGTCGACGATTACCATCACTTCTTCAAGGGCGGTGACTTCTGTTGTGCCCATTACTTCGACGTCGACGAAGAAGGTAAAGGTTCCGTCGACGAAGACTGTGTCGTCGACGAAGACGTCGTCGAGCTCGTCGACACCCATTCCGTCGGCGAAGAAAAAGAAGATCCCGACGACGACACTGTCGACGGTGGTTCCGTCGACGAAAGCCTTGTCTACGAAGACCTCGACGACGGCTCCGTCGGCAGTGGCTCCGTCGACGGCGGCTCCGTCGACGGCGGCTCCGTCGACGATGGCCCCGTCGACGGCGAATCCGACGACGGCAATCTTGTTGCCACAGACGTCGTCGACGATAATTCCGTCGACCATCATTCCTTCGACGACGGCTCCGTCGACGAGTACATCCCCACAGACATTCGTAAGGGTACGAATACGCGGTGTGGCGACTACCCAGAAAACAAGAAGGGAAGGAGTTTCTTGGACACCATTACCTCCTACTGTGGGCTTGGAGAGCCAGGAACATAATATTCCTTTGGCAGTTGCACAGCCTCCCTCACCATTATTCGCTACAGATTCGGATCAGGAATCCGAGGGGTTACCGGAGTCTTTCGGAACGGCACAAAGTCCATCTGACTTGGTTATTAAGTGCCAGGATGTCAGTAGTGAGGATGAGGATCCGGTATATATACACCAGGCCCCTCCGAAGCATAAGACGGCGACTCTTCCTCTGTCGCTCATTACTAATCTCCAACGCATGTTGGACGACTACAACCAACGGTTCCCTCTATCCCCTCAACGTTCAGAGGTTCCGTCAACCCCGGTGATTCCAGCAATTATTCCACCGGTACCTATTGTAAATCCTGCTCCACAGATGCCGCCTGTACCTCCACGACAGGTTCCGGAAAGGGTGTTGCCTCATTATGAGCCTGTAGAGGAAGGCCCTCAGGACCCAGAAGAGGGTGAAATCCCAGATGATGATGGGGATGTAGATGACAATGATGATGATATGGCGGAGTGGGACAATTACCAGGCACAAACACCATCCCCCTCACAGATAGTAACAGGGGATTCACCTCCAGTGGACATAGCCAATTTTCACCAACTGATGGAAAGGGCATCACACCGTTTTAAGTTAACAACGGAGCGCAGGGAGGAAGATTGCTTCCTTTATGATTTCAAGAATCAACCCTACAAACAGACTCATGCTATTCCCATAGTTGAGTTTATTTGGGAAGAAGGCAAAAAATTAATGCAGACACCGAATACCTTGCCAGCTCAGGTGCCTCGATTGGAAAAGAAATATAAGGCACCGATAGGAACCCCAGCATGCCTCACGGGTCAGGCTAAACCTGAGTCGGTCGTTACGCAGGCAGCGCAACGTAAGGCGAAAAATCCGGCATCTTCTATCACCTCGCCTCCGGATCGTGACGGACGTCGGATGGATGCCATAGGGCGTAAATTCTCTTCTATGGCCTCTACGGTGGTTAGAGCAGCTAATGCCTTGGCCATCCTGGGACGATATGACAGACAAGTTTGGGCTGATATCTCGGATGTGGTTCAGGAGTTACCAGAGCCATCTAAAGTGGAGGCAATGAAGTTGCTCCAAGAGGGAGAAGCGGCATCGGCGGAAATAATCGATTGTGCAGTGGACATCGCCTGCATGGGTTTCCGTCAGCTTGCCGGAGCGGCTGTTCTGCGTAGGCAAGGATGGTTAAAATCTACATCCTTTCGTCAGGAGGTTCAGTCTATGATCTTAAACATGGCATATGACGGCGAGTCTTTATTTGGGAGCCACGTCGATGAAGCTCTACAGTCCATAAAAAAAGACACTGAAACAGCTAGATCACTAGGAAACCTTCAATTTCAGCGGAGTAATTTTCGTGGTGCACGCGGACGCGGCACCTCCTCAAGTTTTCGAAGAGACAATAAACAATACAAACCTTACAATCAAGGGTCCAACCGTTACTCTTATGGACAGCAACAGCAAACATCACGGCAGCAAACCTCCAAGTCATATAGAGGAAAATCCTCATACAGAGGATCCGCATCAAAGAGACAGTGACTCTTACCGGACAGACAAGGTTGGAGGTCGAATCTCTCTGTTCTTTTCCCAATGGTCCTCCATCTCAAAGGACCGTTGGGTTTTGGACATTGTGAAGAAGGGACACGCCTTAGAATTCACCAAATTCCCTCCGCACACTCCACCCTCCGGACCGCCACCAGCTCACATGAAAGAACTGTTGCATCAAGTCCGACTTTTAAGGCAAAAAGGAGCTATAGAACTGGTACCAGTGTCTCAGAAGGGAAAAGGTTTTTATTCCCGGTTCTTTTTGATCACAAAGAAAAACGGAGAGTGGAGGCCCATCCTCGATCTAAGAGCACTAAACAAATATATAAAGAGCCAATCCTTCCGTATGATGACGCTGGTAGACATCTTGCGCTTACTCTTGCAGGAAGATTTTCTGGCGACTATAGATCTCCAGGATGCCTATTTTCATATCCCTATTTTACAGCGGCATCGAAAGTTCCTGCGTTTTCGAGTGGGTCAACACGATTACCAATTCAAAGTGTTACCATTTGGCCTGCGCTCAGCCCCTCGAGTGTTCACGAAGGTACTGGCTCCAGTAATAGCGTATTTGCGCCTCCAGGGAGTGCAAATATTTCCATACCTGGACGATTTTCTCCTGAAATCTCAGTCAAGCACTCACCTGCGACAACACACTCTTCTGTGCCAGAACGTGTTTCGCTCTTTAGGCCTGTCCGTAAATGTGGAAAAATCCCAACTTCATCCGTACCAACAAAGAGATTTCCTGGGCGCAACTCTGGAGACTGTGTCAGCGAAGGCATTCCTCTCCCAGGAGCGTCTCAAAAAGATGCTGCGACTGGTGGCTCTGATCAGATCAAGAGAGTCAGTTTCTGTGAGACTATTAAAATCATTTCTGGGGATGGCGTCATCATCCATTGCCTTGATCCCTCATTGCCGGCTGAGGACACGTCCTATCCAGGAAGCTCTGGATGCTCAGTGGCGTCAGGTAACGGGATCTTTCCACGACATGATATGTGTCACAGATCAGATAAAGTCAGCACTCGCATGGTGGGCAATTCCAGCCAACTTGACGGAAGGCATGTCCTTTCTGTCGCTGCCACCGGACAGAACACTCACAACAGACGCCTCATTGGAAGGATGGGGCGCTCATTTGGAGGATCTCTCTGTGAAGGGAAGATGGTCCACACATCAAAGATCTTGGCACATCAACAGGTTGGAGCTCATGGCGATTTTTCTGGCTCTAAAATCGTTTCTGCCTTTGCTCCAAGGAGAGTCAGTGCTAATACAGACAGACAACACAACCTGTATGCACTATGTCAACAAACAGGGCGGAACAAGATCCCCAAGTCTCTCCAGGCTAGCTCAAAGAATTTGGGACTGGTCTCTCAGTCATCAGATCTTGCTTACGGCAGTACACCTGCCAGGAGTATCCAATGTCCTAGCGGATTCCCTGAGCAGGTCCTCCTCGTCGACCCACGAGTGGGAGTTACACCAACCCACTCTAGAGAGGATATTCCAACTATGGGGCCGTCCGCAACTCGATCTCTTTGCCACGCCGGAGAACCGGAAATGCCGAAATTACGCAAGCTGGCATCCCCACAAGCAATCACAAGGGAATGCCCTTTTGATAAACTGGTGCAATCTATTTGCGTACGCCTTTCCTCCAATACCCCTCATACCTCGGGTTCTTTGGAAGATGAGGAGACGGCCTTGCCACCTGATCCTAATAGCCCCGCGCTGGCCACGGCAAGCGTGGTTCTCAGAACTGCTCCTCCTGTCCCAATGCCAGCCAATCCTCCTGCAACATCGGACGGATCTGCTTACCATGAGCGAAGGGAGAATTTGTCATCCAAATCCCTCCTCACTGAGCTTATCAGCATGGAACCTGAACACCATGAGTTCGCCCACCTAGACATCCCCCAGGATTGTAGGGATATTTTGGCCCAGGCAAGAGCACCTTCTACAATCAGGACGTACAAGTTTAAATGGAAACGATTCTGCCATTGGTGTGCTGCCAACGGAGTTCATCCGATACATTCCACGGCAGAGCAATTGCTACCATTCTTCTTGCACCTAGCCAGTTCTGGACTGTCGCATGCAACCCTAAGGGTTTTTCTAGCAGCCATTTCCCGTTTCCGGCAAGATGGATCAAATTCCCTTTGTTCCTCAAGAATAATCCGCCAATTCTTTAAGGGCCTATTCCGGAAATTTCCGCCAGTTCGGCGTCCTCCTCCGTTGTGGCACCTCAACGTTGTGTTGGCACAATTGATGAGACCTCCGTTTGAGCCCATTCACAAGGCCGACCTAAAATATCTCACTTGGAAAGTAGCCCTACTTCTGGCACTAACGTCTTCTCGTCGTGTCAGTGACATCCATGCTTTTACCATCAAACCTCCGTTCCTGCAGTTCAAACCGGATGCTGCAGTGTTACGCACCAATCCATCATTTCTACCCAAGGTGCCTACTGACTTTCACATTAATGAGCCAGTAATATTAAAGACCTTTTTTGCCAATCCTCAGACACCTGCAGAACAAAGATTACATTCTTTGGACGTCAAGCGGTGTCTTAAGTTCTACATCAGTAAGACAGCTTCTTTCAGGAAATCCGATCAACTTTTTATAGCATATGGACGCTGTCATAAAGGACGTCAGGTTACTAAACCAACGATTGCACGCTGGATCTCGGCAGCTATTGTCTTCTGCCACCAAAGGGCAAATAAACCTCTGCAGTCTCCAGTGAGGGCACACTCCACTAGGGCAGTGTCATCATCTACTGCCTTATTTGCTGGAGTATCTTTGCAACACATCTGCAGAGCAGCTACGTGGTCGACCAGACACACGTTTACTAAGCACTACTGCTTGGCAACTTTAAGCGAGGAGGATGCTGCAGTGGGACAGGCAGTGCTGCGCAATCTTTTTAAGTAAGGTGAGCCTCTTCCTCCCGCCTCCATATTGTTTCCATATATATTATGCATTTACAATGTTACAGTTGTTCAATACTGTTTTTATGCATAAGAAGATTGATTATCTATATATGTTGAATCTATTTTGGCATGGAAACAATGGTGATTGTTACTGCTAGCTATTCTATATTCAAGCATGTGAATCTATGAAAGACACCCTAATACTGGAGAAGAACAATTGTTACTTACCTGTAAACAGGTGGTTCTCCAGTATTGGTGTCTTTCATAGATTCACATGCGACCCTCCCTCCTCCCTTCAGAGGCTCTCTTCTCCTCATGCACTTTACAGTCACTCTTGTGCTACGAAAATCTGAGGTGAGAAGCTCTGAGGAGAAGGTTCTAGAGAGGGGCTGACGCCTGATTGGCTGGAGTTCGGACTTACATAATGACAGAGATAGACTACAAAGGTCTTTTGTCTCTCTCCATTGTATTCCTATGGAGTTTTTCTCTTATAGGTACACTATGTGTGTTTTACACCTATATGCACTAATTATATGATTACTTATGTATATATTTTAATATATATATATATATATATTGCTATTTTATTTACCGTGGGACTCCCACTCCGACGACGGGGAATATTCAAGCATGTGAATCTATGAAAGACACCAATACTGGAGAACCACCTGTTTACAGGTAAGTAACAATTGTTCATACAACTCCATACGCATCCATTTGACCGCGATAGCAGCCTACCTCCAAAACAGGCAGCACCTCTCCTTATTCAAAGTACCTGCCGTTAAAGCGTTCTTAGAGGGACTCAAACGAGTAATTCCCCCGAGACACCCACCAGCACCAGCACCAGTGTGGAACCTCAACTTGGTCCTCACCAGACTGATGGGTCCGCCCTTTGAACCTCTCCATTCATATGAGATTCAATTCCTCACCTGGAAAGTGGCTTTCCTAGTGGCCATCACTTCCTTAAGAAGAGTTAGTGAACTCCAGGCACTAACCATTCAGGAGCCATTCATTCAGGTCCACGCAAACAGCGTTGTCCTACGCACCAACCCCAAGTTCATGCCCAAAGTCATATCACAGTTCCACATTAACCAAACTATCGAACTGCCCGTTTTCTTCCAAAATCCGCAAAATGTCACGGAAAGAATGCTCCATACACTAGATGTAACGTGGGCTCTCATGTACTATATTGACAGGACAAAGGATTTTAGAAAAACTAAACAACTCTTCGTTGCCTTCTCTCCACAACACAAGGGCAACGCCATTTCCAAAGCAGGAATAGCCAGATGGATCGTTAAATGCATTCAGATTTGCTATCACAAAGCTAAACGCACATTAACGGTTCCCCCACGAGCCCACTCAACACGAAAGTTAGGGGCATCCATGGCTTTCCTAGGAAACATCACTTTACACGAAATTTGTAGAGCAGCCACTTGGTCCACTATACATACATTTACCAAACACTACTGCGTAGATGTACACTCAAAACAGCAGGCAGCTGTAGGACAGGCTGGTCTCAAAACTCTTTTCCAGACTGCTGCAGCTGGCACAGGTAGCCGCCGCTAGGGGAGGTACTGCTATATATTCTATGCACAGATATGAATTCAGCAGCCCACATGCCTCGAACTGATTATGCTACTTACCAGTATGCATCTGTTCTTGGCATGTAGGGCTGCTGACATTCATATCGCCCACCCTCCTCCCCGGCGCCTGTCGCGGCTGCAGCACTCAGAATTTCTGTATAGCATGGTCATCACTTCCTATCTACTCCATCACTGCCACAATGGCGAAAAACAATCTAAGGATGGAGAGGATGCCCATGCGCACTGTAGTCCAGGGGAGGAGCCACCTATCTCGTGATACTTCGAAGACTCTTCCAGGACAACAATGTGCAATCATCCGGACCCAACACTAGGCGGCGATCTATGCACAGATATGAATGTCAGCAGCCCTACATGCCAAGAACAGATGCATACTGGTAAGTAGCATAATCAATCTATCCTATACTACTTCCATTATAATGCCTCACACTGAATATAGGATGTATTAGACCAAGGCAAAATGTCAGAGAGTGGAAAGGTGCAACAGGACGAAAACCCTCACTCTCCAGAGGGTGACATGCTTCATCATCTGGTTCCTCCAACACAAGGGGACCGCAAGGACCTTGTCTGAAATTAAGTCAGAGTCCCGGTGGGGAGTGAAGCACCGTCCTGGCCGACGCACGGAAATGATTCAACCTGGAGTGACCGGGTTGAATCCCGCCTGCTAATAACACGGCAACTCAAGTACCACCAAGCTCTATGGGCTCGCGTCAAGCCTTGGCACTTCACTGCCGATGCCCTGAAATTAAAATTTTAACTCCGAGCACACGAGTGGTTCTAGAACATTCTCAGAATAGATTGCCCTCATGCACTACCTCCAGCTGGAAGTAGGCCTTACTCTGATGATTCAAGAACCATAGAACGTCCCACGCAAACGGCATCCCCTGCACCAGTAAAGAGACCACGACCTCGACCCCCCCAGGGACCGTGCCTTCAGAGATTTCAGATTGCTCACTTATTGTCCTGAAGATGATCTTAAGTTCCTAAAAGATCAAAACGCCGTCGACCTCTACAACAGGAACTTCCTTAATTGTATATACTCATGGGAGTTCCTATTTTTGTTGTCAATATGATATGTTTTTATTTCACCTCACTTTGTCACATCACACACTTTTCACTTTATGTGAGCAACTGATTACTCTGATTACGGAAAGTCTTGCCTGTGTAAAATAAATGGTCTATTTTACACTACATATGCTCCCTTACTTTTGTGCTCCCTTGATGATTAATTGTGTAGCTTAAATTATAACCCTGTGTCCCCCTCAGTGATCATACTTTCTGCACCGGACACATTGGGGCCAACATTCAACCATTGTTTCCCTAAACATATGTTAACCCCAGGTTAGCTTTTCGCGGTACCCTTGTTCTCCCATACTACATGAACAAAGTGAGACACAACATGACTTAAAATAATATGCATGATTCAGGGCGAAGCTCCATGTAATGTCACATCTATCTAGAGTACAACAATAACAAAACGCTAAATTCTCGGTGAATAAAGCAAAATGATACGTCAGGAGAGAGTTTTACAGAGCACGTAGTTGATGAGACCCAAGTCAGTTCGTGATACAAAGAGGCTAGTTAGTGGAGCAAAAGTCGTGTGTCTAAGCTGAAATCCAACTGCCTCTTGTCGAAAACTAAATATAACCAATAGCTTCTAACATGCATCCGTGTTACTATCTCGATTTGTACGGGCAACTGCTCACCTCAAATAACGCTACGGCATTCCCAGTAGACTCTGACGGGAGTGTCGAGCAGCTCATTCATTGTCGTATATGTACTTGTAATCGAAAGTGTTAGCGTACGGAAATGACGTCTTGCCATTTACGTTTAACGTAATGACGATCACACGTCTGATAACCATGGAAACCAGGGACACAAACGAAGCGGACTAGTGTAATGTTAATACAAACATATGGTCTTGCTACCAGCATTTAATCACAAGACCGGCGGACTAATCTTAATAAAATAAACATCGTAACTAACAATATGTGTAGAAATTAAGTTTGTTTTACTTCAAAAAAGCAAATTACTCAAAAATATCAAAATATGGCCAATAGCAGGGCAAAAAGATGTAATCAATTCTCAAAGATCGTAATAACTAATCCTAAATAATTAATGATAAATTCTGAGTGAAAGTAAATAATTACATCCAATGTGCATCAGTCTCCGTATATGTCAAGAGTGCCTAACACACAAGCATTGGCATAGCCAATAGGTCTCGCCTTTGGGACCTTATAAGTGTTTAGCCATGCAACAGTTGATGTTGTTGCACCACGGATATTGTGCTGGATAACTAAACACTTATAAGGTCCCAAAGGCGAGACCTATTGGCTATGCCAATGCTTGTTGTGGTTACTCTTTAAACGTGCTGCACAGTATCGGGACTGCTGCACAGCATTGCTGAAAACCCCCGGCAAAGCCAGCAGGTCCCAAAGCTGAGACCCACCAGCTTAACAAATAGTTGTTTGTATCTGATTTTAAGAAACGATTAAATGTAAAACCGCCTCCAGGGCTCTCGTGGTAAGCTTTCATTACCAGAAGAAAATACACCATGCCTTAGAAACAAGACGTGCCAGAAAGACTATATTAAGGAACTGCTCGATCCAGACTGAACAGGGAAATACGAATTGTCTTTGAATCCACTCGAGCTGGGGGAGCGGAGTTTGAATCCACTGTAAAACAAACCGGGGCAAAATAATGTCTGGTGCACTCTTCATGACATTAATTCTAGGCCTGCAAATCGGCCCCTTTTTCAAAGGAGTCAAACTGTGTAAAAAAGAAAGATCTCTTAGAGCACATTATTTTGATAAAAATGTTTTTTTTTACTAAGAAGTTACTTCACCTGGCGTAGAAAAAAAAATCAATGCTGATTTTTTTTAAACCACACACATAAGAGCAAGACCAAAATCATATGTGATGAAACGCTATAATTTAAACATGGAGTCTATGGAGAGGGTGTGGCCTAACAGCTAGGGCGGTCAACCTCAAATCTGGGGAACTGGTTTCAAGTCTCTGCAACGACGCTCAACTCCTGTGATTCTGGGCAAATCACGTAATCTTCCGGTGCTTAAAAAATATAAACGTGTCCTTATGAAACACATGTAAAGCGCTCTAAAACCTGATACCCTATATAAAACTCTGGGGGGAAAAAAACATAGCAGACAGCCTGGTGGGAGAAACATGGGTGGGCCAGTTGACAGTCCAATCTTCCCACTAGGCAATAATATGTTGAGAGTGGCGCATCACACAGAAATGGCTACATGTCGGTTTTAAGTTTGGCATTACAAAATGCATACTTATAAACACTGCTTACACCCCCCATATGGCCTCACCGGCACCATGTACTGCTCAATTAATTGCAGCCCACGCTTCATAATGACTGTTTATATTGGGCCTACGAAAATAAAAGGAATCGCTCTGAGGCCCTAAATAGTGGCGAACACCACTACAGAACCAGTCAGCGATGGTATGGACCACCGCCAGTGGTGAGCGCGCACAGGCCGTTTAACAAACACCCGGTGAGACTGACCAGCTTCAAAGTCAATGATTGCATCCCCACAGCCACGTCACAGTAATCTCACCGTTTTGTCTCCCTTCCCTTCGCCTCACCCACCAGCAGCTTCTCCTAGGACATTGCCTCAGCTTTGAATGGATCGTTTGTTCTGAGAGAGATTCTAATGCTGTCCTAAACTAGGAATTTTAGGCTGCACTCCGAATTACCTGATTGGCTGGCAGGGCCCACTCTCAATTCTCCAATGAGAGTGAAGACTTTTTAAGCCCCCATGAAATTCTGAAATTGGCTCAGCCTGTCGGGGTGCTTTAAACACAAGCAGTAATTGCTGCATTCCATTCCAGGTTAGGGGAGGGGCAATACATAACAAGTAAGAATAAGTATTTGTATGGACTGGGCGAGACTGTAAATATGGGTTCCAACGATCCAAGTCAGCCGGACTTGCTTTATCATCGTAGAAAGGATGGGCAGAGCTAATGTAACACACTAGAAGAACCTGCAAAATGCAGGTATCTGGGCAGGCTGTCACCCCCTGTGTAACATGTCATGATCACTCCAGCAGCAAGGGAAAGTCACCCCAACAGAGCAGTCCAAAATATATTAATTTCCAGACATGATTTTGGTGAAAAAGTGCAATGCGCAAATAAACCTCATCTCGACCCGTTTCGGCCAGCTCGCCAGCCTCTTTCAAAGAATAGGTTTTAAGACACAACGTTGCCCGTTAGAGAATGTTGACTCCCCTTTGACATTGCTGCACCCCTTGCGGTGTGTCTGGTGCATGGTATGACAATACTTTATCTTTAGACATATGAATCTGTGTCTGGGTGCTGTCCATCAAAAATAGGGCAAACAATGTCCCATTAAAAGTATTGCTGAACATTAACATGAGGCCCGCTGTGGATGCACTGGATGGTAATACAAGTACCAGAACTACCTCGTTAAAAGTTGCTTGGAGGAGCCTGCAAAGGACCATTAAAATGTATTGCTGCCTCACGTCTCCCTGGCTTGCCCCATCTGAAGCACTCTTGACTGTCCATCATGCTGCCCAACTCTTATACTGTTGTCGCTCTGATATGGACTATTTTACCCGCTGATGTTATAGGCGCCTTGACGAATTTGCCAGAACAGTCAAATTAAAAAGCTAACGCTGAACACACTGCACCTTCCATGTACCTGGCGTCCGCATAGAGGAAAAAAATGTAGGTGCGGCATGTATTTCCCAAGACGTACTTCAGATTTTCCTGCCCTTTACTCCCCCCTCCCGGAGAGCTTGGGCTGCACCGCGTCCTGTCCAGCAGCGCTGTCAAAAAAATAAACAACCTGCGGTGAGCTCGTGCCAATTCTACACACAGCCAAAAGAAAAAACCCCTTTGTGCATGTAGGTTACTGCATGTTCCCCATTAAACACAGCTGTTGCGTTTGAGTGTTACTAGCATGCACGGACCTGAAGCATGCTTGCCAACATTTGGGAACACCCAATGGCAAGAATGTTCTGTAGAAAAGGAGGGTGGATGCCACCTGGCCTTGAGTGAGCCATGGTTAAGCAGGAAGTTAAAAAAATAAGTTTTCAAGCATTAACGCTTTAGTTAAAAATAAACACAGTATGACACCTCTATTAGTTAATGCACTGCAGTAGTCTGTGTGTGCGTAATCAGACAGCTACATAACTACAGTCTGGTTAGAGCAGTGGACAATAGGGACTCGCGCATGTTTATTGCTACACAGTAAGTCTTTCACAGAAAGCACTGAATATGAACGTAAGTGAAAGTGATCGCAAAAGACAGATGGCGGCTGCGCACGCTCGTGTGAATGCAAGCACTAGGCCAGCCAAGACGTGGGATAGCACTTTGGAAATCCACCTACTAAATGTCTCGCAGAGCAGTGCATGCGCTGACTCAGCGAGACCTAAAAAGGAGGAATACCTCGCAAGAAGGAGGATGCCTCAAAGGGAATGTCTGAAAGAGGAGTTCAACGTTAGATGATGTAGAACAGGTGCCACTATCATGTCTAGTAATGGAACACAAATACTAGGTTGAAAGAACACAGAATAGGGCTTGCAGCCGCATGCCATAGTGTATATCTATCTCTCAAACTGTGCACTATGGTATATCATCATTCAGGCCTGTCTAGTGGCTGCCCAATTGGAACACCCACTGTTGTTCTCTGTAAAACAGGACTGTGTCAAGAGGACCCATGTTTTTATGATGGTGGGGTTTATCTAAGACTACTCATCTAAAGTCTTCTTCTGTGTGTCCTGCATCCAGAAAATGGCGAGTAAGCTTCGTGTTAGTTTTCTTGTGTTTGATAGAGCTTTTATGTTCTATCATCCTGGTTTTAAATTTCCGTATAGTCATCCCCACGTATTTCAAATTACAGGGACATTGGATCAAATAAATGACTGCATCTGAATTAGTTAGTATAAATCGTTAGTATCCATGTTTGGAGTCCCAAATCAAGTTGTGTTTTACGTGTGGTGAGATGACACACCACACATGCGCCACAAGGGAAGTGGCCATGGACAGGTAAACTTGTCCAAATAGTCCATGTGTTACCTGTGGTATGAGTCAGACTAGGTCTTGAATGCACCAAAATATTGCCAAGCAGGGGTAGGGAATTCCTATCTCCCGACGCCCGAGACATCTAGATTCCTTACAAGGGCAAGAAGTTTTAATTTCTAACTTGTCCAAAGGACAAGTAGACAGTCTTACGGTAATCCAATACACAGCTGCAGCCTGTTCAACCCTTTTGGTCTCAGCTAGTTAATAAGGAGCTCTGAGCAGTTTATTGGCAGTGAAAGGGTCAATGCAAAAGCTGGGGCCTGCACTTTAATTTCGGTAAGAGTCTTTTTGCTTTCTCCCTGAGGCTCTTGTGTGGCTTACAGGCCCTCCTCTGGTCCTTTCAGTTTCCTTTAGCAGGAGACAAACATGGAGCGCCTGCAGCTCCAGAACACTCAAATCACTGGAATGTATGTGGCTGCCTTAAGGGCCTCTTGTCTCCTGCTCTGACTTTAACCTTGTGACCCCCCCTGCCTTTTATTTTGTGCTTCACCCTTGAGCCTCAAATCGGCCCCAAGATCCCTTCTCACCCATGGCCTCCGTGGGCCTACAGTAAAGCCCATGCTTTCCCTTCTCATTATGCCCCTGCACAACCCTCCTTTGCACTTTACTTTTCCTTTACACCTTATGTTTCACCTGGTGCCTGTACTTGTTAACCCCACCCCACTCCCCTCTGCTGCCCCCTCTGACTGCCCTGACCTGCCCCCTTGGCCTCTTATATCTTATCCAGGGCTTACATTAAAGCTCATTAGTTTACCCATGGGGAATTCATGCAATACTCGGGTACACCCTCATTTCTCTCCTTGCACTGGGCCTCTCATCTTACTTTGTGCATGCACCAGGGGCATCTGAACACGCCGCTGTAGCAGCTACAGCAGCTGTGGAGTTCTTAATGGGCCTCTTCTTTCTCATGTCCAGACAAAGGTTCATAATTGACATGAAAGGGTGGATGGATATATACATGGATGGATGAGTGAAAGGGTGGATGTAAGGATGGATAAGTGAAAGAATGGATGGTTGAGTGCAAGGGTGAATGGATGGATGGGGTGAAAGTGGATGGATGAGGGAAAGGGTGGATAGTAAGGATGGATGAGTGAGGGGGTGAATGAATGGATGGAGTGAAAGTGGATGAATGAGTGAAAGGATGGATGGTTGAATGAAAAGGGTGGATTGATAAATGAGAGAAAGAGTGGGTGAATGGCTGATGGAGTGGGTGAATGGCTGATGGAGTGGGTGAATGGCTGATGGAGTGGGTGGAACGATGGATGGATGGATGGATGGATGGATGGATGGATGGATGGCTGGGTGGAAGGATGGATAGATTGATGGGTGGATAGTTGAATGAAACAGTGGATTGAGGGATGAGTGAAAGGGTGGATGGATATGAATGGAAAGGAGGATGGCTGGGATGAAAGACTGAAGAGCAGATGGGTGGATGAGTGAAAGGGTGCATAGATATTAGTGGAAAGGAGGATGGAGGGGTGAAAGATGGAAGAGCAAAAGGATGGCTGGATGGAGGGATGAGTGAAAGTGGATGAATATGAGTGAAAGGGTGGATGGAGGGGGTGAAAGTGGATGGATGAGCGAAAGGACGTATGGATGGATGAGTGGAAGGGAGGAAGGATGGATAAGTTTGAATGATAGATTTGGAGCTGGAAGAATAGGTTTGGCCAGGGGGGTCGTGAACCACTCCCTTTAGCAGCTACAGCAGTGGTGGAGCTCTTGATGAGCCTCTTCTCTGCAGCTCGGCAGACAAAGGCCCATAATTAACGTGTAAGGGTGGGTGAGTGAGTGAGTGAATGGATGGATGTGTGGGTGAAAGGGTGGCTAGATGAGTGAGTGTATGAATATGTGTGGCTTGCTAGATGGATGAATGAGTGAAAGGATGGATGAGTGACAGGGATGGTGGATGCACGGTGGATGTGTTGATGAAGGAAAGGGTGAAAAGATAGATGGGTTGCAGAGTGAATGGATCAGTAAGCGGAAGGATGGATGAGTGAAAGGGTAAATTGATGCATGAGTGGAAGAATGGGTGAGCGAAAGGATGGACAGATGGCTCAGATGGATGGATGGATATGTTTGGGAATGGATGGGTAGATTTGGATATGGATGGGCGGATGGATGGATTGACAAACAGAATGGTGAAAGGCTGATGAAAGAATGAATGGAAGCCAATGTAAAGGGGAAACGCTAGATATAAGTGGGTGAATGAAAGGAAAAGGATGAATGGGTTGATCTGCAGGAAAGAGGCAAAATAAGGAAATCACTAGTATTCAAATCCTTCTATACTATGAGCCTGACATAACCAGAGAGGCTATTATCCGAGCTCTTCTATAATGAGTGCTGCCATTATTTGACGGTGCACTACATAGCACCAAAGGGATAAGTGGCTTTTGTACAGGGCAAGTAGATTTATGAAGCTACCTGTCCCACGGACAAGTAGATATTTGATTAAATTCCACACCCCTGCTACGTTTAAATGCAAAGAGGGGTCTCACACACCTTCTTGCCTTTATTCAAAATGCGCCAGTGGGAATTGATAGCTTTTTTTATCGTGGTACTTAGGTGACTAAAAGTACTCGCGCACACCAGACGATTGGAGGGAACCTTGTCATAGGTCTCTAGCAATGCTTGCCGGTTATTGTTCTGAGCTCTCTTATCTGCCTTCCAGGCCTCGGTTATGTCTTGTCAGGCTTGTTTAAAACCCAATGTTTTCACATCGGGTAGTTTGGTTCGTAGCTGAATCAGCATTATACCACATGGTGACACAGAAGAGCGGTTGTTGGGGAAGAAGCTTCCAGATCCAGTCTGGTATCTCGAAGATATTCATAAGGAGAGAAATCTGAAATGAAATTGTCTGTACCAGAAATATTGTTGTTATAGTAAGGCACCATTCAAAATAACATTAACAAGGTTAGGATAGAAGTTTTAAATTACTATTACAACTAAGCAAAATGCTTATACCAAGGGACTGTCACATTTGCTTGTGTGTGCCACACTTGAGCCTTCCTTTAATGTTCTCTTCTGTTTCCCTCCCAGTACCGGCACAGTGCTCCTCAGTATGTTGGACCTCCACAACAGTATTCTGTACAACCACCAGGCCCGAGCCCATTCTATCCAGGACCAGGGGAATTTGCTAGTGCCTACGGTAAGAAAAGTCTCAGGGAAAATATACTTTTCTTTATTCTTTCCCCTGCCGAGGGTAAAATCCATTTGTTTAGTAAATAAATTGTATCTTTGTTCAAGGTTTGGAATATCAGCATATCAAACTCTGCCTCCACAAAAGAGGAGGGAAATAAGCTGAATCTCATAGTTGTGAGAAAGCACCAATTAGAAAGACTATCTTTCTAAATGTAGTTACTGTGTGAAATTTATAATAAGACTGAATCACATCTAGTTTAAAAAATATTTTTAAAGCGCCCATTGTGTCATCTTGATAAAGGGTCAGATCTTATTGCAAGCAGCCTACCATCACCTTTTGTGTGTTTCATTTACCCCTGTAAGTGGCATGGGTATGGCAAGATGTGGTTCCATGCTCACTGTCTCACTGGAACCAAGCTGTGCCAGTTCTGAGTTGCTTTTGTTACAGTTCAGGTAGGACCTGGCTTGGCAGTTCGAGCTGGACTGCTTCCATGAGGAGCAGGGTCAGGACTGATTTGCATATGGCCGGGTCCACACTGAGGTGGCATGGTGAGCAAAAGAACAATGGGTTGGAGTGCTACCCTGAGCTATTGCCAGTGGTTACTTATTGGAAGCTACCTCCAATCACCTTTTGTGTGTTTCAAGGGTCAGTTCTCCCACCCCCAGTGTAGCCATACCTCGTTCCACCATTTTATAGCTAACCCTTTTTGTTCAACAGCTTAAAAGGTAGTCCAAATAGGGCACATGCAGGTGGGATATCTGAGCTACTGGGTCATATAATTGACATGAATTAGTGCAATTTCACTAATGAATGTTGGCCCAAACTCCATTCCTATTTCAGCAGTGGAACTTTTTCTTTGAGTACTATGTTTTACATCCTGTTCTGTTTTATCCAAGTTAGTATTTGATTCCAAGTACCATATTAGATCTGCTTATGTTTGAGCTTGATCTCTTTTTACATTAGGAGCTTTTTGAAAAGTTAAAATACAGGGACCTCCAAATTTAGCATTACAGCGTTTTAGTCACAAAGCAGTAGTTTCACCTGATTGTTCATTGGTGGTAATTTTCCAGAATGTACTTATTCCAAGATATAAATACGTAATAACCATTTGTGTTACATTGCCTTTAATTTTCAAAGTTCTCTTGCCACATTTGGATTGCCAAAAACTATTTCTTCAGTTTTTGGCCATTACTCTGTAATGCATTATCACAGTAACTGTCCAAAGGTATAAACCCCACTGGAGACCACAACTAGCTTGATTAGTCAGAATTTTGTCCTACACATTTTACTTCTTTTACTGAGCATGGATGTTTTCCTGACTTAGCCTAGGCCCAAACAAACGCTTCTTGTTGAAACTGCTGGTCAAATTCCACAACTTATGGTAAGGAGAGGATCCACAGCACATTAAGAGTCTCTGAAATGAAAGTCATCATACAGGCCCCCAAAGTCCTTATTTTTCTAGTCACAGAGCTGGAACGCAATCTTTATCAGCAACAAAGCCACCTTTTTTTTTGTTGACAAATTAGATGGCTCCCAATTACAGCAGCCTGGCTTCCGGGTATTTGAATTAATAGTGAGAACTGGTCCCCACTAATAATGTTGACTAATGTGTTGGCTATTATTGAGAATAATACATTCCAGATGCCGAGCAACATGCTTATCGCACTATGCACCACATCCCTGGCAATTCAGATGCAAATGTTTATCAGCACACTGGCCATAACAATTATTTTTTCTTTATATAACATATTATTTTCATAAAGATTTCTGCAAATAAAATGATACAATATAGTCCATAATCCTTTAAAACTGTGTAAATGACTTGATTTACAAAAATCAGTGTACCATTTTGAAAAATTGTTTCTCTTGATTGAACCAGAGTAGGTGATCATAATACAGGTTCACATAGTGGTGTGTGGAGTTTAAGCTTAAGAGTACAAATTAAGACTCAAAAGCGCACATAATTAAATATGTATATAATTTGTTTTGTATATAAGAGTCTGAATAAATTATGTTCAATAGTGATTCAATACGCGTTCAAGTGATAGTGATCTTGAGGAATGGCAATAAATAATTATAACTTCCTGTGCTAAAAATGCCAGCTATTTCCAACACTATAACAAATCAAGACTATGTAGTGAGTATCAACCCCTCTTTCCAAGATACAATATAAAATGGAGGGTTTTAGATCCAAGCCTACTTGATTCTAAGGCATTTATCTAGTTTAGGTGCCTGCTTACAGCAAATAGGACCTGTGTAACCTTGCAAGCTTTACTTGCCAGTCAAGGTGGTAAATAATGTTTAGGTGCTTGACTGCTATTTTAGTCTAATGGGACTCTGTTAGACATGGTCCAATAAAAACTCGATCTTTCTATATACTAAGGACGAAAAGCGGCAACTGGCCAACTGATCACCTAGCCTGTGGCCCCTTGGTGGCCTTACAGACATCAACGTTCAATTTTAAATGTGCTTCTGGTCTTTGTTTTCATGCTGCATTAAAGTAGGCTGAGACAGCCACTATGATAGCTCTGTCATCAGTTCTCATACAGAAAACCTCTGCCTCTTTACAAGTTCTAATCTATAAGTAGTGTTCCCAGTCGAAATGTTAAACGGAGATCTTTTTCCTACCGGGTAGATAGCCTCAATACAATCGAAAGGAGCCAGATCTTGTTTAAATGAAAAATAAAGTTTTGACAAGGAACCTAAATGGCTAAAGTTTACTTAGTTTTTGTGGTTCCAATATGCCTTCATTGCCACTTCGAAACTGCCCTTCATGATCGTTTTAGGATGAAGCCAATATTCTTTCAGGTCATTACTGATCAGAACATCTGACAGATGAATAAACCACTGTAGCTTGTGACGATCTTTTTGTTTCATAATATCTTGTAAAGTGAGTCTGTATGATGGCAGTTCATCCCAAGACCATGTGCGGAACCAATATTTTAGTGGAGCCAATGTAGTATAATTAGGCTGTCCGGTTTTAGGTTTAAACCTATAATAACTGATAAAACCCCACCGAAAGGGAAATAGCCCTCACCAGTGTTAATTTTTTTTCTTCCTGAAGGGGCCAATACAATGTAACTTTGTTATACAGGCTAGCAGCAAGTAAGACTGGCTAACATTATTCTGCTTGAGTTTTGTTGTTTAGGGATGTCACACAAATATTGTTTTTTCTTTCTTTTGCTTTTTTCAGTTTTGTGGTCTTTGGTCTAAAGATTCAAGGTTTAGAAGCATGTTTTAGGTCATTATTTTATAAACTGTATAGGATCAGGAAATATCAATCATATTTGATATTTTGGCTGTTTGATTCTTTCACTGATGTGTAAAATGGCTAGTTTCATAACAATCTTTCCCAATATGTACCATCACATTTACCCACAGAGAATGAGTAAAAACCCTTGATACACCAGCCCCCAGTTTCTAGTGAGTCAGTATTGATAGGTAAATTGCCAACACCTCAGTTTTTAAACTTTCAATGCAAGGTATAGTGACAAATATTTGTGAAAAGAGTGCTATCACCAAGCATCTGGGATAGTGGTGGAAACATGATGCCAGACTTTTGGAAAACATGGAACGCAGTGTCACTAGAAATGCTGCTGCAAAAAGCTTCTTTCCAAGTTCAACAAAGATTGGAGTGATATTGTTTGTATTTGCAGTGATTCAGCTATGTTTATGAAAAAGTAGTGTGATGGCCTGTCAAAATCGATACCTGAGCTGAAGTGCTTCCCTGAAAGAGATCCTTGCCACTTGTTAGATGGTATGCGGAAAGCATCTTCACAATCTTCAGAGTTGAAGAAGAATGCTATTGACTTTTTAGTCCCTTTTGTTGCACTGTTTTATTATGCGCAGGAACTAAAACGCAAATATTTCTCATTTTGTACTTTGTGTGGCATCAAAGAGTCATCCCAACTGTGTTACTTAGTTGATGGTTCTCTTTCCAAAGGAAGGGGCTGTGAAGGCGTAGCACGCCAGACCTGTAGCATTCTACATATGAATAAGTATCTCTCCACCGGGGAGGAGGGCGGGCGCTTATGACTATAACAGAGATACCCCTACTACAGAACTGGAGTTACAGAAAAGAAACTACTCCTTCTGTAGTAGGGGATCTCTGTGTATAGTCATAATCTAGTGAATAGAATGGCAAGCCCATCCCCACACAACAAAAGCGGTGGAGAACACACAAGACACTACCACTACTGTGCGAACAAATTTCGCAGCGAAGCCTGCCCAACCTGAGCATCTGCCCTGGCATCCGTGTCCAGACAGTAATGCGCAGCAAAGGTATGGACCGACTTCCAAGTGGCCGCCTTGCAGATTTCCGCAATCGGAACATTACGCAGCAAAGCCGTCGTGGCAGCTTTGCCCCTGGTGGAATGAGCCTTAGGTTTACCCCCTAAGGTCTTATTAGCCTTTTGATAACACAATTGTATGCAGGACACAATGCACCGAGAAATGGACTGCTTAGAGGTCGCAAGACCAGTCCTGACTGAGCCATAATTAACAAACAATTGGTCAGACCTACGAATATCCTTGGTCTTATCCAGATAAAATTTCAACACCCTCCGAACATCCAGGGAATGGAGAGACCTTTCCGCTGGCGAAGAGGGATTCTGAAAGAACGTAGGTAAAGTTATGGTCTGGTTGACATGAAAATCAGAGATAACCTTAGGAAGAAATTTAGGGTGAGTACGCATCACAACCTTAGCAGCATGAAATACAGTATAAGGTTCTTGACAACATAATGCCTGAAGTTCTCACCCTGCGGGCCGATGTAATGGCCACTAGGAACGCCGCCTTCCAGGATAGGTGCTGCAATGAAGCCTTGTGAATGGGTTCAAAAGGCTCCTTCATCAGTCTGGACAGCACCACATTCAAGTCCCAGGAAGGCGAGGGAAGTCTGACGGGAGGAAACACTTTCTTCAAGCCTTCCAAAAAATCCTTGACCACAGGGATCTGAAAGAAGGAAGTCTGTGAAGGGCATTTCCTGTAAGCAGTCAAAGCAGCCAGATGAACCTTAATGGAATGGAAATTAAGGCCAGACTGCGCCAGATGTAAAAGGTATGGAAGGATGACATCTTCCTTACATGTTGTCGGATCAAAGTTCTTGGACTTACACCAGATACAGAACCTCTTCCACTTGTAAGCATAGGATGTTCTAGTGGAAGGTCGCTTAGACGCCTTCAGAATGTCCATACAATTGTCTGGTAGATTCAGATGGCAATATTGCACTATTTCAGGAGCCATGCAGCCAAACTCAAAGACGAGAGGTTGGGGTGCACCATCCGCCCCCCGAACTTCGTGAGAAGGTCCGGCCTGCACGGCAACCGCATGTGAGGAAGGAGAGACCGGTGAAGAAGGTCCGTGAACCACCACTGCCTGGGCCACTCCGGGGCGATCAGGATCATCCGCGCCCTGGACTGGGACAGCTTGATGAGCACCGCCGGAATCAGGGGAATGGGTGGAAAAGCGTACAGAAAGCTGTTTAACCAATCGATCCATAGCGCATTCCCCAGCATCCCCCGCTGGTAGTACCTGGATGCGAAGTCTCGGCATTTGCTGTTTTCGGCGGTGGCGAACAGATCCACGTCTGGAGTCCCCCACCTTGCGAAGACTTCTCCTAGTACTTCGTCGTTTATGACCCATTCATGGTTTTCCTGAATCAGCCTGCTCAAGGCGTCCGCCTGAGCATTCTGCACTCCTGGCAGATGCGTGGCCGTAATCGTCAGTCCTCTGGCCAGCAGCCAGCGCCAGTTCGCCTGCGCCTCCTGCGACAGAGTGCGCGATCTCGACCCCCCCTGCTTGTTGAGATAATACATCGTGGTTGTATTGTCCGTCTGTATCAGCAGCGAGTTGGTCTGGAAGGACGGAAGGAAGGCCTTCAGTGCCAGGAAGACAGATCTGAGTTCCAGGAAATTGATGTGGTACGTCGATTCCAAAGCAGACCACTTTCCCTGAATCTGCAAGTCCCCGGAATGCGCTCCCCAGCCCTGGAGAGACGCACCCGTCACGACACTCGTCGTGGGAATGTCCTTGTGGAAGGGAACCCCCATGAGGAGGTGTCCCGCCGAACACCACCACTTCAGAGACTGAAGAGCATGCAGCGACAGACGTATCTTGTCGTCCCAAGAGCCTGTCCTCTGATCCCACTGATCCTCCAAACACTCCTGCAGTGGTCTCATGTGTAGCCGAGCGTGAGGCGTGAGGAAGATACAGGAGGCCATCGATCCCAGTAGAGAAGACACCTTCCTCACTGTCGTCGATGGAGCAGTCCTGAGGTCCTGAGCCTTCCGAAGGAGTGAAAACCGTCTCTCCTCCGAAGGAGACATGCTTGCTGACCGCGTATCGATGGAGGCCCCCAGGTACTGTATGCACTGGACCGGAGTCGTGACCGACTTGGACATGTTGACGTGTAACCCCAGCTTGTGCAAGAGCTCGCACGTCCATCGGAAGTGTTCTTGCGCTCCCGCGAAGGATGATGCCTTGATCAGCCAGTCGTCCAGATACGGGTAGACAAACACCTTGTTCCTCCGCAGGTGTGCCGCCACCACCGCCATGCACTTCGAAAAGGTCCTGGGCGCAGATTTTAGCCCGAATGGCAGTACTGTGTATTGATAGTGATTGGCGCCGACTTGGAATCGCAGGAACTTCCTGTGCTTCCTCGCTATGGGCACATGGAAGTACGCATCCTGTAGATCTATGGCACAGAGCCAGTCTCCCCGTTGCAGCTGAGGGTAAATCTGGTGCAACGAAAGCATGCGGAACTTCTCTCTGCGAATCCATTTGTTTGCCTGCCGCAAATCCAGAATGGGCCTGAACTCGTTCTTGTCCTTCTTGCGAACGAGGAAGAACCGAGAGTACAGACCTCTTCCCTTTTGAGACAGAGGTACCTCTTCTACCGCTTTTTTTCTCAACAAGATGTCTGCCTCCGCCTGGAGCTCTCTCAGCTGGAATCGAGAGCTGACCGGCGGAATCGTTGGAGGCGGGCTGGTAAACCGAAGACTGTATCCATTGCAAACAATATTCAGCACCCACTTGTCCTGAGTAATTTTTCTCCACTCTGCCGGAAAAAATTGAATGCTTCCCCCCACTGGAGTGGGTAACGGTTGAGGGGGAAGTAGCCGCTCAGGGCCGAGACCCGGCCGGGCCCTTGGTCGTGGTAGTAGCCTGCTGGCCTCCTTTACCCCTCTGGCGCTTCTGGAAGAGCTTGCGGAACTGCTGCTGTTGTTGCTGCTGCTGTCCCGAGCCCTGCCCACGCCCTCTGCCCGAAGACCCGAACCTCCTCTGGAACGGGCGCTTCTTCTTTTCGGCCTTTTCCAACCCGACGGCCGTCAGGGTTTCCGCCTCCGCCTTCATGCGGGCCATCTCATCGTCCGCATGCTTCCCGAACAGGGTTTTCCCTGAGAAGGGCAGGTTGGCCACTCGTTGCTGCGCCTCTGGCTTGAGGGACGTCAGGCGCAACCACGAATGACGCCGCTGGTGGACGCCATGACAGTAGGCGTGGGCGGCCAATAAGGACACATCCGCCGCTGCGCTGATCACTTGATTAGAAACCAGCATGCCTTCGCGCACCGTCTCCAAGAAGTCCTCCTTCTTGTCCCGTGGCAGTAGGTCCGCATATTGCTGCAGGGACTCCCACAGGGCCCGATCGTAACGGCCCAACAAAGCCCCTGCACTCGTGTGAGAAGTTGGCCTGATGTATGATGTCACTAGTTCTAGTGTACACCTTATATCAGTCCAAATACCCTTATGGTGATTGGTTGTAAAGTCAACCTTATAGACCAGCTATCCTAGTGGTAGCATGGACAAGAGCAGTCTTAGGCTAAACTCTGAATGGCATGTGAAGCCAGCTGCGATACCATATATAATCCCTTGAATACCAAATGAAAGGACAACAGATATATATATAAAATAAAGTGTATTTATTCTAAGCAACCCTCAGCACTCTTTATGAGATTAGAGGTAAGTACAACACAGTCTTATTTAAGCATACATTAAGTCACACAGGTAAGTAATACAGTTAGGCCCTAGGGGCCACGCAAACCATATACTAGGTAAGTGGTATAAGAACCACTGTCACGGAAATAGAATAGGCCTAGGCCTAGGGAATCGCTGGGGCTACACTACACTAGCGTTAGTTAGGAAGTGGGAGGCCCACGGGATTCGTGTGCAGAGTGGAAACACTCACGCGTAATGCGTAAAAGTCAATAGCAATAGTACAGTTTAGAAAACGGTAGATTTAGGACACTTCCGGAGTAGCTAGGAAGTTGAGACTTGAAAACTAGACACTAGGATAGTCACTATCCTGATGAGCACCGGAGTACCCAAGTTACCTAGCCCACAGGCTGCGGGTGCATAGGGGTGAAGATGCGTCGTTTTCGTCGTCGACTCCTATGGATGCCTGAAGAAAGATGCTGACAGGCAGTCAGTGAAGAGTGTCAGGTGGATCCCAAGGCTGGGATCAAGAAGAGAAGAAACCTGCAAGCAGAAGGGACAGAGTCAAGGTCACTAGCCAGTGACCACGTGAAACCAGGAAGGAACCAGGCGATGTCGGGAAGATTGCAGGTGAAGGTGAAGCTTGTCGCTGCAGCCAGGAGGACCAGGAAGCGTCGAGGACGACCAGGACCAGGAGGCGAGCTGTCCCACGAAGGCTCTTGCTGTCGGCGGTGTCGAAGTTGGACTAGGACTCACCAAGCCTTGGCAAGCGGAACCCACGAAGAACGAAGGACTTGCTTCTGGTGCAGACCAGGAAGGTCTGGGGTGCTTCTTCTTTGCAGAGAAGCGGGAGCCAGTCTGGAGGAGCCAAACCAGCGCAGAAGATTTCAGGGTGCGTCGTCACAAAGGCCACTAGCCAGCGGGCAAGCAACCGGACAGACGCGGCAAGCAGGAAAATGCTGAAGGGCCCCACGCAGGACTCGTGGAGTGTGGGGGGCTGATCTTCGGTGCAGATGGTGCTTGGGGTTGGGGCTTCTCAATCCCCGGTGCACAACTTCGAGGGTACCTCAGAAGCTGCGCTTTAAGTTACTAGCCACTTTTTCCAGGTAGCCGGTCCCACGTCGCTCGTCGCCTCCACGGATCTCAGCTCTGCTGTAGATGTGGATCAGGGTCGGAGAAGTCTGGAAGTCAAGGCTCTGGTCAGGCTCTGCAGTCGGTTCCTCATAGAACGTGGGCAAAGCAAAGGGTAGTCTCTTGATGGTGCCTGTTTGCACAGGGTAGCCACTCCTTGGCTACAAGGGAGATTCTTCAGTCTTCTTCTTTCGTCGAATGTCGAAGGTCCAGAGTTTCTGTTCAGTTTTGCAGGTTCAGGATAATCTAAAGTCTTGAGGCCCAACTCCCACTCTTATACTAATCTGGGGGGCTGGGATACCTGCTAGGTCACGCCTTATGGGTGGGACCTGGGAGGGGGTGGTTACACCCACTTCCCTTTGTCCAGTTTCGCGCCAGAGCTGGGGCTGGAGTGCCCCAGCGCCGGTTTGAACTGGACTATGCAAGGAACACCTTGTGTGCCCCAGGCATGTCTCATTCCTTTCAGCCCACCCTGCCCCAATACACTAAAGGCTGTCTGGGGAGGTGCTAGCACCTCCCCAAGCAGGAAACCTATTGTCCAGGCCTCCCTGGCTGGGATCACTCCCAGCTGCAGGAGGTCAGACTTGTGTCGTGGCAGCAGCATCCATTTTGTGATGCTGAGGCTTTGGTCAGAGGCTAACAGTTGAAGTATGATTTTAACATGTCTTTCCCTCTAGAAGGGGGAAATAATATCCTCATGTCCAGAAATGGCATGGGGGTATTATTCCACAGTGTTAGACACCTTACACGACATGTTTTGATAAAGCCAAACCATAGTTACCATAACCGTCTAGGATTATAAGGCACTTGAAGAGTATATGGTAGGCTATATCATAGAACAGCTATAAGGACAAGGTTCCGAAAGCTGCAGACAGGCTCAGCTCATGCTAGAGCACCATCTCACATGTTACCAAGCACTCTGCCTCCAGGATTGTCAAGGCCTGCCATAGGAGTGACTGATAGGTACACATGTGTCTATATGTAAGTTAGGTATAGGAATACTACACCTAAGCAAGGGGTGATTACACGACCTTGCCCCAGCTGAGTGATCAGCCAGTTGTGTCAAAATGGAAGGCCAGGCCAGGGGTGGCATAATACATGCTGCAGCCCCTGGTAGGCCTAGGGTACACCTATGCCCTGGGTACCTAGGGTACACTGTACAGGGGCCAATAAGGTGATCCTATCCAAATGAGTTATGCACCTAAAGTACATAGTATTAATTTAGAGAGAGAACAGCAGGGCTGTGGGTCTGATTAGCAGGCCCACAGCCACATCTAAGTCGAAAACCAGTAAAGCAAAAGCAAAAAGTGGGGGTGAACATAGAAAGCAGACCCTACTCTTCTACAACTCGCCGCCTTCATGGTGGTGGCGGCGGTCCCACACACCTTCCTGCCCGCAGAATCCAGCCAGCGACTTTCTTTGTCAGGCGGAACCGTGGATGACGGGGCGGTCGCATGTTGTTTTCTTGCCGCCGTCACGATCACCGAATCCGGCTTCGGGTCCACTCTCAAAAAGGAAGGATCCGACTCCGGGGCCCTATACTTTTTCATGAGCCTGGAGGGAGCGGCCTTCGTCGTCGCGGGAGTGAGGAACAGCTCCAACGCGGGTTCCACCAGTCCTGGTACAAGAGGCGGTAGGGGGCGAGACAGGTGTTTCTTATGAAGCGGCTCGAATATCACGGACGTCGTGGGTGTTGGAACCGTCACCGTGATACCCAACTTTGCAGCCCCTCGCAACAGCACCTCTTGGAAAGAGACCAAGTCGTCCACCGGAGACACCCTAGTCCCCGGGGAGTCCGACAGCGTCGGGGAAAGGTCCCTGTCCGAGGAGCGCATGTGCGACCTGGACCTATACCTCCTACGGCGTCGTCTTGAGTCCGACGAGGACCGTCCACGGCTCCGTGACCTTCTCCTCCTGTGAGAGCGGGAGCGCGACCTCTTCGGCTTCGGCCTGTCCGTCGGTCTAGCCGGTCCAGGCGACCGCGGGCATCGTGGCTTCGGGGTCCCCTGCGGCGGAGTCGGGTACCTTGGAAGGGAAACCGACCGCAGGGGAACCGGCGGCGGTCCCACCGGAGTGCGTGGAAGCGGCTGAGGTGGCGGTGGTGGAGGTGGCGGCGGTGGAGGCGGCGATGGTGGAGGTGGTGGAAGAGGAGTCGGCGGAGGCGGGAGAGGAGGTGGCGACGGAGGCATCCGAGGAGGCGTATACACCACCGAGTAAACCGATCCCGGTGACTCCCTCTTCCTCGACGGCAACCTCCGCCTCGACGGCGACCTCCGCCTCGACGGCGACCTCGAGCGTCTCGACGTCGATCTTCTCTTCCTCTTCATCGACGGCGAACGGCGATCCCTCGACGGCGAATTCCGACGCCGGGTCCGATCTCGACGCCGACCGCTGGACGGGGCCTACGACGGTGTCGTCGCCGACGACGCCGATGTAGTCGACGGCGGCCTATTCAGGTCCCTCGACGGCGATCGTCGACGCCGCTTCTCCCCAGAGCCCTGGGGAGACGGCGAACAGACGGTGGTCATCCTCCTCGACGTCGCCGTCGACGCCCTCGACGTCGACGGGGAGTGGGAGCGCTTACTGGTCTTCCTGCCTCTGGGGAGCCCCCCAGGGGCCTCAGTATGGGCCAAATCAGCCCCTCCAGACCCACCTGATACCTTCAGTCTTCTCTCCTCCAGAACTTGAAGCCTGATTTTCATTCTGTCCCTCAGGGTCCTGGCTGAGAACGAGTGGCAGATGGTACAGCTTTCAGGCACGTGGGACTGGGGAAGGCAACCTATGCACACCTCGTGTGGATCAGTTTTAGCCTTCTTTCGACCACATTCCGGGCACTTGTCGAACAAGCCAGGCATGTTGACAGTACCAGCTACTAACACTAGCAAAAAGTGACAAAAATTGCCAAAATCTCCAATAAACCCTTGAAAAGGGGAGAGCTCAATGCTCCAGGGTCCTGCTTGCAGGAGCCGGAAAAAAGAACTGAAAGTAAATGGGACCTGCTGGGCATTCTGGGATACTGGGGAAAGTTCTGGAAAACTGGAAAGTTTTCTTAAAGGCACAGTATCCTGTTCCAAGCCACATAATGGCAGCCTATGGGGCTTGTCTGTCCACTCCTTCCTCTCTATCATTCCAGAGGCTTTTGCTGGTAGAGGCAGGGTTTTTTCCTATGTGGAGAAAAACTAGACAGGCAGTGCTGTTTGTGGATGTTGGTGGAATTCTAGTTGAAGTACTGGACAGTGTAGCCTGTGGGTATAGGCTGCATTATCTGTCTTTAAATTAAATTCTCTCTTAAAGGTGTATGCAGGTCTGCATGATTTGTCACCTTTTAGAGATTATTTTTATTGCTCCGGGGTCCACGCACATGGGCGGGACTATTCACTAGATTATGACTATAACAGAGATACCCCTACTACAGAACTGGAGTTACAGAAAAGAAAGTACTCCATAACCACTGTGTTTTTTTTACTTATTGAAATTACTAGAAAACACTGAAAAAACCCCACCAGAATTTACCAAAAATAGAATCTGTAAATGGGGAAAGTATAATCCTCAATTTTCTCCAGACCTAGATCAGTTCTCAGAGCCAATATTGGCATGCCGCAGCCCTGATGTAATAGCCGTCGAATGTAATTATGTTTGGTGGTTTGTAGTTCTGTGGTCTTCTTATGACCCCAAATCTCGGTGCCGTATAGAAAAGCAGTCCTAGTTTTCATTTTGTAGGGTAACATTGCTGACTTCACTAATTGATTGCAGCATGAATTTGCAATGTCAACACCGCTCCAGCTTGCTGGGCCAGAGTGATGGTACTTTTTGATAACTGTGGAGACCACTTAAGTTTGTGATCCATTCGTATGCCTAAATAATCATAGGTGGGTACTTGATTCAAGGGTGTTTTGTAAACCTTAAAAGTGGCATAGCTTTTGCTTGAGAATCGTGTATTTTGTTTTCCCAACGTTAATGGGCAATTTCCTTGCTGACAAAAGGACTCAAAACCTTTAAGCAGGCAGTGCATTGATATCTGTTCTGGCAACAGTACAGCGTCGTCCGCAAAGAGTAAGATTGGTATTTGGTCATTGCATAATTTAGGTACATCCAGGTTGAGGTCCTTCCAAGCTGTAAAAATATTGTTTATGTAGCAATTGAAGAGGGTTGGTGCTAGAACGCTGCCTGGATTTACACCTCGCTGGATTGGTATAGCGGTTATGTAATCACCTCTGGTGCTGTATCTAATCCTTGTGGTGTTACCAGAATGCAGTGCAATTAGGAGCTTCAAGATGTTATCAGCAATACTCATCCACTTAAGATTTGCCATAATGTGGAACGATCAACAATCTCGAAAGTTGTTTGGAGATCGACAAACACCAGGTAAAGTGGTGAATTTTTCAGGCACGTGTATTTAGAGCAAATTACATTCAATCTGAAAACCTGGCGACAGTGCTATGACTCCTCCCAAAGCCTGCTTTATATGGTGATATTGGATCCATTTCTTCCAACCATTGGTGTAAAGAGGATAAAGCAGTTTTCCAAATATTTTAGCCGCACCATCAAGCAATGAAATCGGCTGGTAGTTGGTCACAAGGTCGCGCAGACCCTTTTCATGAATAGGCACGATTATTGATTTTCGCCTTGATCGTGGAATGTCTCCTAAGGACCAGCTGGTATTAAAGCTACGGTTTAAAACCAGACACCAGAGAGTTAAC
Organism: Triturus cristatus; assembly: GCF_964204655.1. NCBI lineage: Eukaryota > Metazoa > Chordata > Amphibia > Caudata > Salamandridae > Triturus > Triturus cristatus. Next base: position 840,408,728 of record NC_140580.1, on the reverse strand, counting down.
TAGTTTAGAAAGACATCCAAGGGAATTTTGTCTGGGCCAGCTGCTTTGTGCAGTTTTTGTGACTTAATTGCTTGTCCCACTTTCTCTTCAGTGAATTTTTGCTTTTGCCCTCTGATCGTAGGATTTATTAGAGATGTATAGACTGTTTTTGAGGATACGTGATGTGAGATCGAGTATTTTGGGCCTTCATAATTGATAGTGGTTAGGTTGGATTCTAAATTCCTTTTGAGATCTCTACATTGCATTATCCCAGTGGCGCTTTGAGTGCCAACTGCTATCGCTTGATATTGTGGTGCTGGGGCAATAAACCCATTGGGCTGGAGCTCAACATCTTTTTTTTATACAGAGCGCTGTAGTTGTTGATCCAGAGTTGTGGGCTAATGTTCAGCTCCAGATTCTTTGGGACACCCTCACAAACGCTTCTAATGATTTCCCAGAATTTCTTTGGTTTTCGTTTGGATATTGTGTCCAATAGATCTTGCCATAGCTTAAGCGAATAGTACTACTTTGTGTGTTTTAATATCCCCTTATACGGTTTCCTTTTCTCCAGAAAATGCTGTTCATTACCTTCGCACAGGTATCGATTCTTTAAGGCCAGAGACAGTTTTTTTAATATCTCACACACACCTCGTCTAAACAGTCCTGGTCTCCCTGAGAAGGATTTGCAGAGGCGGGGTTTGTTTCATACTCTCTCTAATTGTTTGACAGCAGTGCCTCAAACTTGTGCATTTGGGTCTGTTGTTGCTCCACGTTGTTCAGGGGTGCTTTTAATGTTGGGCTATGTAATATTAACAATTTTGAGCTAGTGACGTAAGTGTCATAAATCCTAGTAATGTTTTTCCTGTTTGAATTAAAGGCAATTTTTTGGCCACTTACAATTTGAGGAGCATTTGATGCAAAGGAGCATGAATTTGGATGTTGCAAAAGCAGGAGCAATGGATCATGATTACTTTCAAGCCTGCTAATTACTCCCTTGTCGATAATGAGGTGCCATTCTTCCGTGTTTGACATATCGATAACACCTTGTCTTGCACCGGTTTGAAGTCAATTTAGGGAGGTTATCTGATTTGGTCTGGGCATTAAGCGGGCGCAGACCTCCCTTTATTAAAGCTTTGAATATTAATTCAGCTTTCTTTGTGCATTTACAATGATCTATGGGTGGTGGCGGTATCTCCCATGCTCGATCTTCATCAGTTAACAATTTATCCATGAATAGTGCATGCAACTTAGTATTGATGTCCTAAGCTGTGAAGGACCTCCCAGCATTGCTTCAAATTGAAGTGTTGTCGGTTCTTCTGGGCTCATCGTCGAAAGGTGATCCTTAAAAGACACAAGGTTAGGTTTAGGGTTTGCACAGTTGCCTGGTGGAGGGTATAGGTTTATAATCTCAAGTGCCCATGCTTGGCTTTTTAAGTGAATAATTTGAATATTTTTGTTGAGTATAGTCTGGATTGTTTCAGTAGTTGGATTGTTTCAGTATTTACCAGAACAGACGTTCTTATCCAAGTGGTAAGGCTTCCCACTGGTCTTCCTTTTTGTTGTTTAATTGCGAATAGGTGATATGTTGAGTAACCCTCTAAGCCGATGTTATCTATAGACCACGTTTCTTGAAAGCAGCAGATATCTTGTTGGGTTACAAAGGACAGCCATATCCTTATCCTCTACCTTGGATTTTAGACCTGCTATGCTCCAGCTCAATATTTTCCGACTTGTTTCGACCGGTTTCCTGTGAGTTTATCCTACAGGCATCTACTTTTTTGATTTACCAATGCAGATGATGAAAGTGGTCTTGATAGTGGCTGAGGAGCTTGATGATATGGGTTCTGGGCCAAGTTGTTTACCATACAGAATTTTATACCTGTTAGATTGAATCGTTTAGGAAGTGACTGAGGAGCTTTAAGCATTTTGCAGCACTTTTCTTCTCTATATGAGTAGCCACCCAAGACCAGCGAGAAACTCCTTCTGTGTCTCCAGTTTGTTGGAAAGCAGCTGTAGGTGAATCACATGTCCATGAACAAGGGGACAGTTTCCTGTTCTCATTGCTGCCAACTCTACTCATACCCTAGGTTCTTCAAGATTTGAGAAGATTCTCAAGATGCTAATGTGGGGCAGTACGCTTTGCTTCTTCTGTGAGATGGATATGACTCTGGTTCCTTGCAGTTCGCCTGCTGGCACAACTAGGGTGTTTAGCTCTTCACCCCTACTCTCCTTCTTTAAATGTAGATGCCGTTTTCCTGAGAGCTAATCTGCAGTATTTGTGGCAACCGTGTACAAATTTAGAAATGATGCTAGCTGCTTTGTGTGGGTAAAAATGTTTTTTGCCATTAAGTGCTTGCTGAAATACATTTCCCAGATGCAGGCTAATTAGGCTTCCTTTTACAACATGACCTGGACTTGCCTGAAAATCTGGGGGCTCATGGTAGAGGTGTCTATACAAATTATTGTTGTCACTGTGAAGCAGAATCCTTCCATAAACAAATTGTTTATTGGGGCTGATGGTGAGATGTAACGCTGACCAGTTGATTTGTAAGCTTGTTGACGAGCCAGTGGTCACTGCAAAAGGGCCATTTCTATGAGCTGGGAGAGCGCACTCTCACCGACAATAAATGTAAATCTGAACTTGGCAAATGGGCACAGGCACAGTGCAAAGTATTCCAATGTAACAGATAAAGGGTGAGAGGGTGCTCTAAATGAGTGGAACTCTTTACTGCTGGCACTGGCTCCAAAATCTGATGACAAGCAACCGTAGATGTATATGCTGAAGGATCAATAATGTATTGAAACAAAGCAGGGCTGCCTTACATTTGGCAAAAAGCACTAGTAGTTGGGAGAGGCACTTATTTAAGAAACAAATAGCAACAGTTCATCGCTTTTTGACCTCCACATTCTAAGGTGACAACCCTCTTGTGATTGAATGTATTTTGTTTTGCCTTTTGTTTAGATTGCTTTTAGGTGGAAACTTTCACTTGAGCGCATTGTATTGCAGATGTGGTACAGACAATGCACACTGTCTGACATTATAAAGATAATTAAAAAAATAAGTCCCAATTAATTGGTCATAAACCAATTGAGCTAAACTATTGAAACACTTAGAGTTTTGTATTTGTTTTGTTAGAAACAGATTTCCTTGGTAGCAAATGTGAATGAATTTTGAAAGCCATCTTAAATTGAAAAGTTTGACCTTCAAACCGGTGTGAATGGGATGATGAAACAAGTTCGATATTTTTCAAGCCTTCTTATTTGTGTTTGAGACATGACGTTTCATGATTGGTAAAGGAGATGAATATTGTGAGGTTACAAGTATCCAAAAAGTCATTAGGCTGTTGGCTCGTGTCATTCTTGGTACTGTTAACATTTAACCATCTGTCTTGCATCCAGGAGTCAATACTTTCCAGACAGTGATGGAGAACCGAGGCTTTTCACCGAATACCAGTGGTATGAAGATAAAGTTGTCTATCATTGGCGTAAGAGTGCACTAAATGATTGTTTTGTGTATGCTAGTAAAACCTGTTCAAGGCAGGAGTTCATCAAATCAGACCAGAAAAATTTGATCCATGGTAAAAACTCAGATTTTGCATGTGCCTTGTGATTTTGCTTTGCTGTCTCATTCAAATGGAAACATTTCAAGAACAAAATCAATGTTTTATCCTGAAAGCATGGCCCACGTCACAGCACACCGCTGCCTGCTTACAGATGAAAATCAAACCTGTCCAGCCGATGCTATATTCTCATTGGACCTTGTCAAAATGCTGTGGTTGTCTCCCAGACAAAGCAAAAGCAAAGATTATCTAGATTTCAAATTAGCCCTTATATTTGCAGAGAAGCGTGGTTAGGTTTTGGATTCTTTGCTTTAAATAACCCTTCATTGGAAACCTTAATTTGCACATACATTATTTTTCTTTGTCCAACAAAGAGAAAACTGCAACATAAAATCAGCGCTACTCTATTGGGAAGGCAAGTAATGTTGAAACAACTCTGGGGCAGAACAAATCCACTGGAACTACAGAGGTCGGAGATTGGTTGAGTTTGGTTTTACAAGAAAGGAAGGTGTTGCATCCTTAAGACATTTTTTAATTACTAATGTATAAAAGGATTTGTACTACAGATGCTTTGGTTCTTCTTGTGGCTAGTTTCGATGCACTTATGAGATATTTGATCTTTCATTCTGTGACAAGATTCACACTGTCATAGAGCATCGTTTATGCCAGTATTGGACAAAAAGCAATGATGATTTTTAAAGAAAACCAGGCAGGTTCCAACCATAGCGTTAGAACATTGGTGATTTGTAGTAGCTCCCGGCCAAGTTTATGGTTTAGGACGTATTTAGTTTCTGTTTCTCCTATCTGTGACTTGCATCTCTTACCTTATATGGCAAAAGAGATTTTGTTGTGCATTTTTCATTTGGTACCCTATTTGAGGAACAGGATGAGAAGAATAAATGTATGAAGTATAGATGTGACGCAATGAATTTGAAGAGACCAGAGAGAAAGATGAGCTGGATCCAAGCCTTTGTATGAATAGGAATCAGAAGTGTATAATAGGACAAGTCCCAACTTTTCAGCAGCAGCAATCAAAACCATTGCCTCTCATGCTTATCTGGAAATTGGAGCAGCCCTCCTGAAGGCTCCTTCCCAGCCCTCCAAAAGCCTGTGATTGCTTCCACATTTTAGTACTCGATTAGAATAACCAATTTCTTCCAGACCTGGAGGAAACCACAATATGATTAGGCACTGGACACTATCCATATTTCTTCATTGCAGAAGAGTTTTCAACATTACGACTCCAAGATGATTGCAGCATGTTCCGCAAGGAGGCAGTAAAAAAGTTCGTTGTCAGTATAAAGCTGGAGTATTATCAAGGTACGTACTGCTACATAAGCTCAAGCCCGGTGACTTGCAGCTGATTCTGTCACATAGAAAATGTCATCTTGCCAGTTGTGTCAATGCCTCTTTACCCAGGTTAAGGTCTGCCCTAAAAGTATTTACAGATAAATGACAGCGATGGCTGCTCGTCAATAGATGGCATTTTCTTCTGCCCAGTCTTGGACAACTGGCTGACCAGGTTACACACTTTTAAGGGGATCCCACAATCCATCAAAATGGGTCTTACTAGTCATGTCTGACTGTTTGAAAATTAGGAGAAGTGTTCCTCAAATACTCTACTACAATGGCGTTCTTAACTGCTCTAGATACAGAGCAGAGGAATGCAAGTTATTTTATTCAGAGGAGAGATTTGGGTTTCTATTTTGGAGAAACATAATTTCCTTGGTGGCATTAGGCCAAAGCAAGATCGTTGAAGGCAATATTGGGTCCCACAACTTCACTCGATTTCCTGATTCTGTGTGCCATACTTCATGTGATAATGTTTTAAGACGAACACAATGATCAGTGGAACCAAGTAAGACTAAAATGGGAAGACAAATTATCGGACACGTGCAGAAAAATGTACCAAAATAACCATTGTTCTTAGTGAAGCTTGTCTAAAGGAGACTAAAATTCACGGATCTTGGTCTTCAGCAGTAATGATGCTTGACATATGTAAGTTGCAACCCGAGTAGTTCATTAGACTCTGAAGAACTTTAATATGTATGTATGCATTTTTCTGGTCCAGAGTACCCAAGAAACCCCAGTGCAGAGGGCAGCACGTTCGCACTGTATTTCCAGATAATTACATCTCTTAATTCCATGTTTCTGAAAAAGGATTGTTCTTGAAGGGGATAACTTTTCAGATTGCCTTGGCACATGCTCTAATCACAGTCCCCTGGGATTATGAGTTGACTTTCAGGAAATAAATCATTGTTTTATACCTAAACGTTTATGATGTCCATTCTCCGCTGTGGTTTCTGAAACGAGGTTTGTGGTGAATGACGTGTCGGTTGCCTGATGAGAAACCTTATTGCCCTCTTTTTCTTCAGTTCCTCTCGTACTGAAGGTACTCCAGAAATTTAGGAAAATGTGCTTCTAATTGCTGCCTTATGACCCATTCACTAGCATTCCTGTACTTCTAGCTTTCATTCAGCTGATCACATTGGAATCGTTTGTGCTGGTCAGGGCCTGCTTTTCTAGATTCAGGGCAAGCTATTCTATGACAATCTAACGTTGTGGAGACTGCCACTCTTCAACTCCCAATACCTTCACCTAGCTCTTTCCCATAGTTGACTTAATATCTTGAAAAAAGTCAACACTGAGTCACCAGGCAGTTTTATGCTTTCAGGGGAACAGGTACTGCATCTGGTGCAGTTGGACAGGGTAGTGTCTGCTTTGATATCACACAAAAGCACTCTCCCTTATTTGCTACATCTTGCAAAGTCGTGCCTCCACTATTCTTCTTCGAGTGCATTTATCTATTACTCCATACAAAAGGCAAAGAGATTAGAATGTTGTGTGATTAATTCAATTAAAAATTGATGTGTCCTTGTTTTAATGGTGAGAGAAGGATGTGAGATTCAGACTTTTTCTTTTGAGCCTCGTAATGTTCTTCATGAGTTATCTTCAAAGATTTTCAAATAAATTAATGAGTTTAGTCTGTGAACCCTACATCCCTGATTGAGCAGGTTCTACATACTATGTAATATTTAGAGCTATAGCTGGAGAATTACAACTATCGTGTTTCATGTACTTTACCTCAGGGAAGAAGGAATGGTATTTGAATAAAGGATAGCTGGATAGTTTCATGCCTTGGTTATTCAAAATGCGAACCACCCTCATTTGGGAGTGGCTTCCAAACTCCGCATTGCCAAGCACAGGAAGTGAGGTGATCCTTTTTGCAGCAGATCCTCATCGAGTAGATCTAGGAAAAAGTCAAGGAATAAGTCAAAGAAAATCCTTGAAAGCTCATGTAAAGTTTCTTGACATCCAGATGATCCAGGGAGAGGTCACTCAGTCTGCATTTGAAGATCGTGACTCTTGCTTCACCTTCCTCTTTCGATCCAGTGCAAACTCTGCAGCTATTGCGCTTCGAGTTGCTCAGGCCATTATCGACTCCGCAACAGATTGCAGATATGAGGAGACTGTTGTAAAACCTTGCTTCTGCACCGTTTGGCCTGTTTTTGGACACCTCTGAGCCATTGGTGTCCCCAGTCACACTTCTGCCGGCTGATCCCTGTGTTAAACCAGGTCTCTCCACCACCGACAGCGGGCCTTGGCTCATCTCTTCTGCATTTCTTTCCAGTGGTTTGTCTAGCTGTGGTTCCGGTTAGCGTGCAATGATTTCAGATTCAGGCCAGCCGACACAAGGCTGTTTGTCTTGTGTTGCAATATACCATTACTAAAGAACAACCCTGTGTTGAGGATGATTCCTCTCTGGGTTCTCCTCCTTAACAACATCATTTTAGGAAAATGAAAAGTCATTTTTAGATGCTAAACAATGTCTTGAATCAGTTCCTCATAATAGGGGCAATGTTGAGATGGCAAATAATTTGCTGTCTTTACCTTATGCTGGTATATAAATACATACATTTACATAATGTCAATGGCCTGGATCCCACGCCTGAATCTATTCAACTCTGGGACTCCTGACTGAATTCAGTCGGGCCTCTGACTCAGTCTTTCCACTGACTGAGGAAAGTGTCTCATTTGCGGTAGTAGTTTGCAGGACACCGGAGGATTAGATCTTGCTGTTCCAAACTGCAAGGTTAACCTCCTTATAGAGATACTTCAACAGTGACCTTTCACTTCTTAGGTCGTTTTGCTATTCGATAGAGTTTAGTTTTTAGGCTTGGCCGAAACCCTTTTCAGCCCCAGCAGTTTATCACCCGATCTCTGTGTCATAGGCCTACAACAGAGGACCTAAAACACATGAACATCACTTTAGCTCACTCTCAAGCCAACATCTGTGCCTACTAGTAGGCCGGATCCAGCAGTGCCTACCCTACTGGTGCTTGATCGTGTCATTTGAATAGGTCATACAAATTGTCCAGTTTTTTTCTTTACACCTTTTCCTTTCTGGACACTCCTTCCTAGTTGAGAGACAAACTTTGGCAGGTTGTATCCGCATACTTTTAAGGAAGCATTGATATTGCTTGCCATGAATGCAGTCAAGGTGGCTCCTATAGTGGAGTGGGGATGGGTATGTTGTGCAGTGGGAACAGATACCTTTCAATACACCCTCCTACCTTTTGCCTTGCATCAGCTACATCCGTCTTTCCGAAGACCGTGTTGATCATTGCAACATATATCTACAGGTCAGTGCTATACGTATTCCTGTACCTCGAAGACTGGCAGTTGAATGTATGCTCGCCTCAGTTGGTGTTGGATCACCTGTAAAGTCCATGTTGGTAGTGTTCGTCAACGAGTCCTAACCTGATCTACAAAATCCCTTCATTGGGACCATACTAGACACAGCCGCCTTTTCTACTGCCGCAGCAAGCCCAGGGCTGTCAGGCTATGTTCCTCATGTTTCAGACGAGAGCCACCGTTCCAGTCCCGATGGTTCATTGGCTCCTTCATCTACTAGTGTCATGCATCCTGTTGTTGCCTTGGCTCAGATGCGCATGTTGGTCCTTCAGTGGATTTTGCGTTTCCAGTCAGCCCACCATTGGTGATGCTTTGCAGACAAGACCCAAACCTTCTGCAAAGTGGGCCAGGACCATCAGTGATGGACAGCGAATGCCAATCTGAAGGGTGTCCGGCCATACTTATTAGCCTCTCTGGAGGTCACAGTGATGAGGAATGCATCCTCTCTAGCCTACAGCCATCACCTGGACAACGTGGAGTTCAACAATCTGTGTTGGAGCAGCACTTTCACATAAAATCTGCTTAGATCTGCTGGAGTTGTGTGCCTTTTTAAAGCTTTCCTGCCATCCACGAAGGATCAGCCAATGGACAGCATGACTGCCATGATGTACTATAGTAAGCTGGAAAGAGTGGGGTTACATGTTCTGTTTCTAGGGGTGTGATGGTCGTGGCTCTGGCTGGCACTTCAAAGAATCTCCCTGATGGTCGGGTGTCTAGCAGGATTTCTTAACTTTGATTAACTCAATAGGTGTCAGCTTGCTTGCTGACCATGATTGGCAACTACACCTGTAGGTGGCAATGGTCATGTTTGCCCAGTAGGGCATACCCGTGGTAGTTTATTTTGCTACCCCCGAAAATTCCTTGTGTCCAAAGTTTTGCACTCGAGTCTCCATCGACGGGGTTCTATAGTGGATAGGATTTGCCTATGGAAGGAATTTTGCCCAAGTTGACCTCTGCCACTCTTCTTAAAGGGCAATGAAGGAAGTCAAGGAGTACGGAGCACAGCTGATTCTGGAGGTTGTGCATTGAGATCTGAGGGTCTCGTGCTATGAACTCCTGACTGTCTTGAGCTTGACTTTGTGGGAGGATCTGCTGTACTAACAGCAAAGCCGAGTGCTACATCCACACCCCCTGTCTGCACATTGGAACTTAAGTGAGACCCGCTGAAATTTTCATGTTTCAATGTAGAAAGTGAATGTCATTTGGGCTGCCTGTGTTTCTTCCATCTAGTTCCAAATATTCAGGCTGTGTAATCTGTATTGGCAAAAGCAGTTTTGCTGCTACACGCAAAGTTGTCTGATTATGTCCATTTTTTCTTTAGCTTGGTAAGGTTTTACTTTGTAACATTTAAATGTTACCTATCGTCCCTTTCAGGCTTTATTTGTTTGCATGTTCAGCTGCCATTATTCAAATTACATTTAAAAAAAATTATAATTTTTTAACGCTATCTCATGTTACCTCCTTCTCCTTTTACTCGAGCTGCAATTTGCCTTAATCTGGGCATAACGTTACTGATGTGTGCTGCCTTTGAGGCATCTCAATAGCTGTACTGAGACGTTTACCATTGACAACAATTGTTCATTGCAGTCACTTCTGTACATCACATCAATTAGCTGCAGGCCTTGTGATTCATTCAACCTCTGTACAATCTTTTTTTTTTTCTTCCCCTGACCAGCTGGTACTTAGGACCCGTGTATCCTTTCTCCCGAAAGTAGTGACAGCTTTTCATCGGAAGCAGCCCATCACTCTGGGCTTCACCACATCAGTCTAAAGAAGAGGAGAGGCTGCTCCAGTTGGACTCTTGTCCTTGGTTTCCATACTGATAGGACTAAAGAGTACTGGGTTGATGATAATGTTTTGGGATTTGCAAAAAAAAAAAAAGGAAAGGTGAGCCAGAAGCAAACTATATCCTGATGGCATGTCCTTTGAGTCACGCTGTTACACCTTGGCTAAGAAGCGTCGCGGTGTGGGGGGGGGGGGGGGGGATCATTCTGTGAGAACAAAAGTTACTACGATGAACAAGCGTGGGATCATTCTCTTTTGGACATTTGTTAGGCACCTCGCTTGCATCTAATCGTTTCTCCAGCCTCTATTGTTTTGACTCACAAGCGTTTCTGGACTACCGGAATTATTTTAATGGCCCCTCCCTTAATGAAAAATTTTGCTTGATGGAGGAACTACAATTACAAGTAAATGTAACTCCTCTTACAGTTGTTTCGGGATCCTCTGCAGAAGATTTCAAACCTGCATATCTTTTGCACAACGGCACACAGGCTAGGATTTTCAAAAATATATTTCAAAAGTTAAATCAAATGTCTAGGAATAATATTCAGTAACAGCCATGGTTAAGTGTTTACTTACAGGGCCAGTGAACAGTTATGCCCAAGTTTGCAGAATGTATATGGTTTGCTGGACCCAGGTCCCCTTCTCCGAAATCAGGGGATTTCCTTCCTGCTGGTCAGAGGCCGAAACAAATCATTGGCCATAATGCAGGCCCCTTTTTGACAGTATATGAACTCATACACCTCGTTTTTTAATTTCACCAGACCACTTTCGGAACGTGTTTGCAAAGTAATCACTTCCACCATGCTCTCTTTTTTCAGTCTTCTTTTGTGAATCATTAGCAGGTTCTGTTGTCCTCTAATCTCTGAATTTTACGTCGCTTCAGTGGCGATAAACATGTCAGTTTTTTCTCTACAGCTGAGCTGAACTTCATGAGCCTGCAATACTAGGGCAAGACCATATTCGTCGTCTTAGTTTTAAGTGTCTCATTTTCGTTCTAGAGTATTTGTCTTTCAAGTGCACAACACTTTGAATTTTTAAGCACGTTACGGACATTGTTGGAATCTATTGCGCACAAATGGGAGGCCTATCCAACATCAAGTGAGTTGTACTTACTTTGGCGGAATCCTCTTCTGTCTTGCATCTAGCCAGGAACTATTCTCTTCTTGGATGGTTTGTCCTGGCAGTATTTTGAAAGTCTTTTGTGAGCAAGGAGACCTGCTCCAATATATCTTCTACTGAACCAACCTCCATGCCCTTCATTGACCTAGCGCCCAAGTTAATTTCAAAGTGTGACCAAGGCCTAAAGCGAAAAGTGGTCATAATAATTTGCCTTGTGTGTTTAACTCCTTTGGGTCTCGCTCTGAGAAGCCCCACCGGTAATCGCTCTACACTTTACTGGGTTATACCCAAAGGTCTGTTCAGGCATCATCCCCAATGTGCCACATTTGAGTGCTATCATAATTGTTTTTTCTACCATGGGTTTATCTTGAGACTTACTTAATGAGCTGAGTTGCCTTAACTGAAAAAGGCAAAGGTTCTGTGCTTGGTTCTGAATTTCTCACTCACTGATTGGGCCTTAAGGCATGAAACAAGGCTCCTAACCTAAGTCATGCAACAAGGCGCCTTCACCCTTTCATTTGTAATTTGATCAAAGGGAAGTGCAACACTAATTTCACAGTCAATTTGTTTGCACTGGAGTCTGAACGGCGAGGAACAAAAAGCCAGAAGAATAGTTGTCTGGCTCCAAAAAGCTGGAGCAGAATGCCCATTGGTCCTCCAAAACACTGGCATCTTTGATCCGTACCAAACAGTTGGTTCAAGGATAGTGGAGACAAGTTGCTTCCTCCAGTTCTTGGTCAACCTCAACCTAAAACGTCTGATACTCTATTACAAGGCCAAGCCTCCTAGGAAAACTTGTCCTTGATCTTTGGGATGTAATTTCGTGTAAGACTTCCCCCAAGAATATAGAGCAAATTCTCTACTATACAACCCTTAATATCAGAATGTGAGCCAGAGATTACAGTTTTTTCCTATGCTGTCTGCCACATGATGTCCTAGCCAGTTCACTGTCTTTGTTTCGTCCATTGAGGATTGCAGGGTGGGCCCTCCTCAGGTTGCAACAGTCTGTTTGATCTGTGGACCTTCTATGTCCTGTAGGCGCAAATCATATGGGCCCTAGGTTACCAGTTCCACAGCAAGTTGAGGCACAAAGTGGGATTGTAGTAACTCATGTTAACAAAACCACTGCCTATTTGTGGGTATTACAAAGGGGAACTGCTTTGCCATATATTTGTAGAAATGGCTGTCAGTCATTTTATATGACAGTTGCAATTAAAAGCCATAAAGAGAGGTTTAGTCCTCTGTTCATATTTGCCACTCTCGAATCAAATAGTCCTGACCACTGCGCTTTGTTGTTTTTTTAATGGATTTTAAACCATTAACTTCCTGCAGTCTATCCCTTTTCATGTCATTTCGTAATAGCATTTTATGGAAGAAAATGTGGTTATTTTGGACCAAGTAGAAATCTGGGTGGCTTAAAAGCAATTTATCCACTAAGCCATCCCTGTAACCTCTCCATTGGCTCCTGTTTTTTTAGGTGGATTTCAAGACCCTATGCTTTATGCACATAGTATATTGGGGCAACGGCCCTGCTACATTCAGAACCCAACATGGACTATGCTCCAGCCATAAACCTGCATAATTTTCAACCCAATTTATACAACACCCCCCTTTTAAGAGATCTGATTCAAGGTCCTTATGGGCAGTGTTGGATACGAGGTCCATAATTATAGAACACACTTAGCCCTGTCTCCAAACAGAAGGTGGTTACCTTCAGTTTAGGACACATCTTGAAACTCAAAATGTTAGAGGCTTCATCTAAGTCCAACTTCCACTTGAGAGAGACTGAAGAATACCTAAGATGGAACCCCACCCTATGCATCCTGCTGGAGGATAACTCTCAGAATCTCTGAACTTAACACAGTCTTCTTTTTCACTTCCTTGAGCTACTGCTCTGGAGTGGCCTAGATGACGGGTAGCTATAAACCAAACTCTGTATGGAAGAAAAACTGTGTGTGGGGGGGGGGGGGGGGTAGGGGGGGGGAAGACTATGCAGGCAATTTCCCTACATTAGCCATAATGATAATGGCACGGGTATTCTACCAGTTCTGCCAGAATATAAATAGCAAAGTAAATGACTGTCCTAGTGTGTTACGGTTCTTAGTGACATCAACCTAGTTGAGCCTCCCTTTATTCCTTGACCTGCCTTAGCAGTGGCATAAAATGAAGGGTTTATATCCTTCTATATGGCAACCTATAAAGTTGTTGGATTTTGAGAATTGTGCAAAGTTGCTCCATACATATAATTTTCATTTTAGTCTGGAGAGTCACTGTGCTTTGATTATTAGCAACTTTGAGCTTTGTACTCTGTTTCAAAAGGAAAAGTCATACCAGATCTCTCATTTCAGTTTCTTCTTCACATTGCACACTTTTAGAATAGAAAACATTTTTCACAACTTACAAATGGCTTGTGCATTGAATGTTCGGAATCACTTGGGTCCTTTGCTGACTTTTGAGGCAATATCCCTGGCAACCAGCCTTCTAAGGTGTTCAGCTGCTGAAAAATGTCTTACATCTTCAAATGCTACTTCCTGGTAGTGGCCATCTTCCTGTGAAAGCATTGCCATCGTACACTTTTAAAAAATAGCAAGAGAAACTGAGTTGGTTATGAATTATTCATAATTGCAGTTGTGAAACCACAGTCATGTCGCTTTTGTAGTAATTATGCAATAGTAGAGAGCACACCAGTAGTATTTAAGTTGGGGAGCCCAGGGTAAGTTGAGAATATCTTTAGCAATGCTGGAACATTTGGGATGATTCAACTGAATTCTTATTTGTGCTTCCCTGTGAGCAGTCAAAAGTTCGGGTCCTGTTTTGCGATTTCTGTGTCTTTTACATTTGAAAGAAGTCGGCACAGAAATGTAATGTGCTTAAATCTGAGATCTACATGAATTGTTTTACTGTTCATGTGCTGCTATTGAAAGTAGCCTTGTTCGTAGTTTCCAGGCAACTGTTTTCTGGGTATATTGCAAAAATCAACATTTATTAGGCAAGAAAAGTAGCCTAATAAGGAATCGGCCAACCAACAGTTCCTTTGGTATTGAAGAATAGCTAGTGGTGGCTGTCCGAGCCTTGGTACAGCCCATTCTGCCATATGATTTTAAATTCAGGCAACAAATGGAATGTCTTTCAATAATCACAGTATTAGTGCTGAAATCCTTAACCTCTTCTGGGACCTGAATGGCCTTTTGATTTCTTCTTTTGTCTTTGTAGGGTCACCTTTCTACCCAAATCAGCCAGTGTATCAGTCTGCACCAATCATCGTGCCTACGCAGCAACAGCAGCAGCAGCCTCAGCCACCACCACAGCCTCCTCCACCAACCAAGAGAGAGAAGAAAACAGTAAGAAAGCTGGATTTCTTGTACATTTGGCTTTAAGTTAATTTTTTTATTTGGCTTTCCTCGAGAAAACGTCTTGTGTAAGGAGAAGGAAAGCAGCCCAAATGAGGTAACTGATGACGTTTTATCTGAAAGAAATACATAGTGATAGATTTCTTACCTTAGAATTTCCCCAGGCGTCAGACTGGAACCGGAAAGTTTTCGTCAGCAGTACCCCTGTGTGCCGGTAGGTGGCGTTGTGCGGCTCCGCATCCGGCATCGTGGTCGTCGGGATGATGTCGCGGGCGCTACTTAGACGCCACCCACGTGCGCTGACGTCAGTTGTTTCTTTTTCCGTGCCAGCAAGCGCAGATCCGGGAAGAGCAGGTACCCTTAGTCATTTTTTGACTAACTTTTTGAGGCTTTTTGTCTCAATTTTTTCATCGAGTCTTTGACTCCTGGTGCAGTTAGGATGCCCGGTTTTAAGTTTTGCGAGGAATGTCACCGCATGATGTCGGTGACGGACCCGCACCAAGTGCGTCTTTTCTGCCTGGGGTGCGACCACAACCCCAAGTCGTGCCCTGACTGCCGGGCGATGGCGCCAAAGTCTTTGCGGGAGTGGTCCCGAAAGCTGCTTGAGTTCTGGCAGTCGGCTCCCAGCCGTTCCAGGTCCCGGTCCCGCGGGAGGTCGAGGGACCGTGCGTGGAGTCATCATCGGTCCTCCGGTTCCAAGTCTTCGCACTCAGGGTCAGGTAAGGCGAAGCACAAGAAGTCGAAGAAGCGCCATCGCTCTCCGACTTCCCCTCGCCGATCGCGCGACGGGGCTGAGGGTGCGGGTGGTGCCTCCCCCGCGGCTCCGCCGGCCTACCCGCCCTTTCCGGGTCCATCTGCGACTCCGGCCCAGATACAAGAGTTCCTGTCGGCCATGGCTCGACTTTTTGGGCCGTCTGCTCCCGCCGGTGCGCCTTTGGGCCCCACGGGCCCGACTGGGGGTCCTCGCGTTCCATCACTGGCGGCTCCGGCGCCGCTGTTGGCTCTGGCCCCGGCGCCGCAGGGCCCCCGTGGATCCAGGCTTAGATCCCGATCGACGCCGGTCGACCTAATAACACCTCCACTGACGTCGACCCCACGGGCACCACTTCCGACGTCGCCCGCTCCTCGGTACGACGCCGGTTCTAGTCTCATCCCAGAAGGGGACACACATTGGGCCGGTGTCGGCCGATGCCGTTCTTGACGCCGCTCGGGGATTTCTATCGCCATGTCCCTATTCATTATTTTCGGCCTGTAGAACGGCCTGAGGAAGAAGGGGAGGACTGGGAGGGGTCTGAGGACCCTCTCGCAGCCGACTGCTAGTATGAAGACTGAGCAGAGGAGTTGGTGGAAGCCAGTGGTCTGGATACCTCTCCAGACCTTGGCTTGCTGTCTCCTCCCACCGTGGCTATGGAGGAGGGGGCTAGTTATGCGGTGGTGTTACTTAGGGCGGCCGAGGCCCTACACCTCGAGCCCCCTACTGTGGCCGTCAGGACTAACCTCCTTACAGAAGTGCTTCAGCCAGCAGCTACTTCTGCGAAACGGCTGCTCCCCTTCAATGAAGCACTTTGCGACGTTCTTTTGGGCACCTGGTCCAGGCCCACCACAGGGGCTCCTGTGGATAGGAACATGGCCGGCCGCCATCGCCCGGCTCTGGGTGACCCCATTTTCCTCTCCCAACACCCCAGCCCGGAGAGCTTGGTAGTCCAAGCCTCTGCTTCTCCAACCGCCTTCCCTTCTGCACCTCCGGATAGGGAATCCAAGAAACTGGATCAGTTTGCGAAGATTTTTTCTTCCGCCAGTTCTGCGCGTGGTCTGTGAACACCGCATGCCTCTTGGGCCGTTATTCCCACAGTGTGTGGGATAAGGTGGCGGACGTGCTGCCCCAATGTCTGGAGGAGGCCCGTAAAACTCTCTCCCAGGCTGTTGCAGAGGGGAGAGACGCAGCAAAGTTCATGATTCGTTGTGGCCTAGACACCGCCCTCACTGGGCTAATCGATTGCAACGATGGTGGCGATCAGATGCCACGCATGGTTGAGGACAAATGGATTTTCGGGGGATGTCCAATCAACCCTTATGGACATGCCCTTTGATGGCCGTTGCCTCTTTGGCGATAAAGCAGACCACGCCTTGGAGAGGTTCAAGGACTCACGGGCTACAGCCAAGTCGTTAGGACTCTCCGCAGTCCGCCCTCCTCCGACGTCTGCTTTTCTCTCCTTTCGTGGTACCGGAAGGGGCACCCACAGGGTACGCAACTGAGCCACAAGCCTGCGCAACAACAATCCCAGCGTGGCCGCGGGTTCTGACGTGGCGGACCAAGGGTCCAGCGGGCGGGTCAGTCGACCTCCACCCCGACCACTACTGCCTCCAAACCTTCCTAGTCCTAGCTTTCAGGCCCATCAAATGCCAGTGGGCGGCAGGATTCGCCATCACCTCCCCCACTGGCGCACCATCACATCGGACAGGTGGGTTTTAGAGATAGTCCGAAGGGGCTACTGCTTTCCCTTCGAGGCTACCCCTCCAGCCATGCCACCTCAGTACCACCGCATGTCGGGGGATCACTTGGTGCTTCTTCAGGCCAAGGGGGCCATCGAGCGCGTTCCAACACCAGAAGTAGGGCATGGTTGTTATTCCCACTACTTCGTGGTGCCAAAGAAGGACAAGAGCCTGCGTCCCATCTTAGACCTCCGGAACATCAATCGCTTCTTCCGCAAAGAGAGGTTCAAGATGCTCACTTTGGCTCAGGTCTTGTCTGCTCTCGATCCACAAGACTGGATGGTAGCGCTGGACTTGCAGGATGCGTATTTCCAAATCCCCGTCCTGTGGGCCCACCTGCGTCACCTGAAGTTCACGGTAGGCCACAAGCACTTTCAGTTCACCGTGCTCCCTTTCGGCCTTACCAGCGCCCCTCGGGTGTTCATGAAAGTGGTGGCGGTGGTCGCAGCTCATCTGCGCAGATCAGGGGTTTCAATCTTCCCCTATCTTGATGACTGGTTGTTGAAGGCGGGCTCGCCCCGGACAGTCGTCTCCCACCTCCAGATTATGGCTGACCTCCTGCATTCACTGGGGTTCTCCATCAGTGTGCCGAAGTCGCACCTGATTCCCTCTCAGAAGCTCCTCTTCATCGGAGCGGTTTTGGTCACGGCGCAGTTTCGGGTCTATCCTCCCGAACAGCGAGTCCGGGATATTCGGGCTCTGATCCCGATCTTTCAGCCCTTGTCCTAGGTTTTGGTCAGGGTGACCCTGAGGCTGCTGGACCTCATGGCCTCCTGCATCCTGCTGATCAATCATGCCAGATGGCATATGCGGTCTCTGCAGTGGGCGCAGCATCAGGGGAACCTGTCTGATCACGTCCAGATCTCGGAGGGCACTGCAAGACAGTTGCAGTTGTGACTCACGGACCGGCATTGGGTCGACGGCAGATCCCTCTCCCTTCCCCAACCAGAGTTCACAGTGGTGACGGATGTGTCCCTCCTGGGATGGGGCGGCCACATGGGAGAGGCGGAGATCAGAGCCATCTGGTCTCCGGTGAAGTCCAACGCATTCCTTCCCTCTGTTAAGGGGAGAGTAGTGCAGGTGTTCACAGACATCACCACCGCCATGTGGTACTGCAACAAGCAAGGTGGGGTGGGGTTGTGAACCCTTTGTCAGGAGGCTCTGCGCCTCTGGGCATGTCTGGGACATCAGGGTGTTTTCCTTGTGGTTCAACACCTGGCAGGTTCTCTGAACGCCTGTGCGGACGTACTCGGGTGCATGATGGATCACGACTGGCGTCTTCACTCGGAGGTGGCGCAGTGTCTCTTTTAGCAATCGGGAGAGCCTTGGTTAGATCTATTCGCCACCGAAGAGAACGCGCAATGTCATCAATTCTGCGCGTTGGAATTTCCAAGGTGGCATTCGCTCTGCGACGCTTTTCGTCGCGAGTGGAGTTGCGGTCTGTTGTACGCTTTTTCGCCTATACCACTTCTGCCCAGAGTGCTAAAGAAGATCAGGCATGACCGGGCGCAAGTTATTCTTGTGGCCCCAGACTGGGCTTGAAGAGTATGGTATACCAAGCTACTCAGTATGAGCTTAAATCCCCCGATCCGACTGCCTCTTTGGGAGGATATTCTGTCGCTGTCGCAGCCGCAGCGGACGGTCCTCCACCCAAACCTGTCCAGCCTCCACTTCTTTGCGTGGAGATTGAGCGGCGGCAGTTGATTTCCTGAAGTTTGTGATGGCATTCTGGCAGCCAGGCGTCCCTCCACTAAGGTGGTACACGCCTGCAGGTGGAACAAGTTTGTGGCATGGTGCACAACAAAGGCGGTGGATCCCATTTCTGCCCCTCTTTCTGAGCTTCTTTTGTTCCTTCTTTCTTTGGCCCAGTAGGGCTCTACTGATCAGCCCTGTCTTTTCAAGTCCCCTGTTGTAAATAGATTTTTGCAGCGTGAATCTTTCTGGATTCACTATGCTGTGCATTATTCCGCGATCTTGTGGTTGGGTCCGGATTCGTAGTCTTTTCTTTGTTTTTGTTTTTTTATTTTTATTTTTTTTTGTAGCCCAGGTGGGCGGAGACGACCCACCATTTGGTGCACCTCCCGTGACGTCGTCGTGCTTCCTGCGGGAGTCCCACCTTTGGGGCGCCATCTTCAGATTCTTTTTTCCGCCGTTGGGTCTGGCTCGTCATCGGGAAGCTCCAGAATTACAATCGAAGGAAGAAGAAGGAAAAGCGAGTTTCGTCGATAAATAACTACGAAGATATCACAGGAAAGGAATATATTTCATCAGGAGCGCGAAGAAGGAAGTGTTCCGCCTTTTTCTTCGACGCCCTTGGAGAATGCGCACTCAGAGGCCCTGAGCGCAATGGACAAGACGCCATTCAAGTTCTGCCCTAACTGCCACCACAAGTTCGCGCAGAAGGACCAGCATCCGGTCTGCAACCTCTGCCTACCGGTCGACCACCAGAGCAAGGACTGCATCGCCTGCTCAGCCTTCGCGCCGAAGACGCTCCGGGTGAGAGAACGTCAGAGAAGAGCCAACGCCAGCATGGATGGCAAGGGTAAGGCCCCGTCGCTCTACGATCTGGGCCTCTCCACAGACGATGAGGACAACGTCGCCGAGGGACCCGAGTACTTCACGGTCGTAGAGACCGACAAGAAAAATGAAGACTAGGTAAGAGAATCGTCGAGCTCAAAACAGAAAATACCTCGCAAACCCGAGGGTGACTCGAGAAAATCTGAGTCAAAGTCCACGAAGGGAGCCCCGGCGCCGAAAACTTCGACGGCCAAGGGGGGAACCATGGAAAAGAGGCCGAGCGGATCCTTCGAAAAGGACTCCCTGGTGCCGAAAGACGCCGAAAGGCAAGGATCGTCGAAGACAACCCATGAAACGGGGCGCTCGACGCAGAAGGACAGGTCGACGTCGACGCAAGTTCCGGCGAAGAGGCCAGCGGTCGACGCCGAAAGCATCTCGGAGATGGAGAAGAAGAGGCGGCTCGAGGCCGAAATGGAGAACATCCTTCAGAGGAAGAAGGAGTTCGACGCCAAGATGAAGGAATACAAAATTCCAACGGCTCCACTGACGAACGTCGTCGAAATCGAGGACGAATTCGACACCGAGGGGCTGCCGAGAGATCTCGAAGAGGAAGACGAGAACTATTATGAAGGCGACCCCGAGGAAGAAGACCAGCAGTCGTTCTACAGCTCGGCGCCATCAACCAGCCACGACATCGAATGGCAGGATCTCGACACCGAAAACCCCGAGGAGCCCGTGGACACGTACCCTTCGAGGCCTTCGCCACCCGACGACATCGGGGTGTACAATATGGTGGTCAGGAGCGCAGCGACAGCCTTCGGCGTGAAACTGGACGAGGAGAGGCCGAAAGCCGATTTCCTCCTCGAGACCCTGCTCCCCATCCAGACGAGGAGCCAATTCCTTCCCATGCTACAAAGCGTGATGAATCAGGGGAGAGAGGCCTTTAAGGGACCAGCGACTTGCCGTTCGATCACGCCCAGGACGGAGAAGAAGTATAAGCACTCTTCTCTGGACCCCCCTTACATCAAGGGATTCAAACCGGAGGTGCAGAACAACATCCTTAGCACCCCCTTCAACGGAGAGACACTGTTCAGTGCAACAGTAGACGAGAAACTCACCCAGCTGAAAAAAGAAAACGAGACGGCGAGGTCCATGGGGGCCCTACAGCTAAGGGGGATGAGGAGAGGCAATCCCTCTAGGAGACCCTACGGTCGGGGAGGAAGCCAGCAGGGAGCGTCGCACCAAACGTTCCAGCAGGGTCAGCAGGGTGATAGTCACGGACAACAAGGTCAACAGAAGCAAAACTGGCAGTACCAACCTCGGGGCCAGTCCTTTCGCGGGAGAGGGAACGGACGTGGCCAGAGGAGAAGAGGGGGTGACCAACCCTCATCAAAGTGACTCAGCACGCAGGAGGACGCCTACCCTCGACATGCCCCCAAGGGTGAGGCGCAAAACAGTAACATCAGGGGGGAGAGAAAAATCAAAAGCCTACGAGCATCCAACACCAGTAGGCGGAAGACTGAGGTTCTACCTTCAGGAGTGGCGGAGTATAACCACAGACAAGTGGATACTGAACGTCATGCAGTACGGATACTGCGTGGATTTGGAGAAAAGACCTCCAAACAGAAGACCAAGGGGAAGGCAGAGATCGGCTCAAGAACTGGCCCTACTCAGAGAAGAAACCCTGAAACTACTAGAAAAAAGAGCCATAGAGGCAGTGCCGTTCACAGAACGCAACAAGGGGGTCTACTCTAACTACTTCGTGGTCTCGAAAGTAGACGGAAACCTCAGACCCATCCTGGACCTGCGATACCTAAACAAGTTCATCAGAACGCAGAAGTTCAAAATGACTTCGCTGCAGGAGGTGCTGCCCCAAATAAGAGACGGGGACTTCATGGTCACCGTGGACCTCAAGGATGCCTACCTGCACATCCCAATAAACAGAAGGCACAAGGGCCTTCTAAGGTTCAACATCGACAAGGAACACTACCAGTTCACAACCCTGGCCTTCGGGCTAAACTCGGCGCCAAGGGTTTTTACAAAGTGCCTGTCGGCGGTCGCGGCCCACCTACGAAGGCAGGGGATCCATGTCTACCCCTACCTAGACGACTGGCTGGTCAAGGCGAACACACGCGAGAAGTGCAAGAGACACGCAACACGCGTGACAGAAACTCTGACGAACCTGAGGTTCTCAATACACTGGGGGAAGTCATCGCTGGAACCGGAGCAGGTGAAGATTTTCCTGGGAGCAAAAATCAACACCCTGAACAGCACAGTGGTGCCCAGCGACAGGAGAACAGATGCCCTACTGAAGGAGACGCGTCTCTACCAGAAGGGGCGAGCTCTGAAAGTGAGGTCAGTGAGCAAGATGATGGGAATGATGGCGTCGTGTATCCAGCTGGTGCCGAATGTACGCCTGCACATGAGACCATTCCAAGAATGGCTACAACAGCAATGGTCACAAGCAAGCGGAAGTTGGGAGGATCTAGTGGTTGTTACGCACGCAGTGCAGGAGGAGATGACTTGGTGGAACAGAGACAACATGACAGCAGGGAGAAGCCTGACACCACCAAACCCAATAATGACCATTACCACGGACGCATCGCAGAAGGGATGGGGAGCACACATGGACAACCTCACAGTGAGGGGTCTGTGGGCTCCAGCAGATGCGGTACGCCATATCAATTACCTCGAATTGAAAACCATCCTGCTAGCCCTGAAGGCATTCCAGAGGCACCTGTACAACCAGAGGGTGTTGGTTCAAACAGACAACACCACGGCAATGTTCTATATCAACAAGCAGGGGGGGACACAGTCGTTCCCTCTCTCCTCTCTGGCACAGGAGATTTGGAGATGGGCCATACCTCTCAGGATAGATCTACTGGCAATTCACCTTCCAGGGAAGGACAATGTGGAGGCAGACTGGCTAAGCAGGCAGACCTCGGCATCCCACGAGTGGGAGCTCAATGGCCAGGAAACGGAGAAGCTTTTCCAGAGATGGGGGACTCCCACAATAGACCTGTTTGCAACACGCCAAAATGCAAAATGCCAAAGCTTTGCGCCCAGGCAACCAGATCAGCAATCCCAAGGGAATGCCCTATGGATAAGCTGGTCGAGGACATTTGCCTACGCCTTTCCACCGATACCCCTGTTGCGCAGAGTGCTCGACAAGTGCAGAACCAGCAACATGACTCTGATTCTAGTGGCTCCGCAGTGGGCAAGGCAGACCTGGTTCTCACAAATTCAAGAAATGGCACAAGGCAATCCCCACAGGTTCGAGAGAAGAAGGGACCTGCTCTCCATGCAAAACGGAGAGGTCCTGCATCCGGAGCCAGAGAGCCTCAACCTGCGGGATGGCTCGTGAAGACCTAGAGTTCGCTCACCTTAAATTGCCTCCTAGCACTATGCGGGTGCTGCGGGAGGCAAGAAAACCAACTACACGCAAATGCTACAGCGCGAAATGGAAGAGATTTACCGTGTGGTGCAGGAAGAAGGGCCTGCAAAACAGAATGACAAGAGACTCAACAGTACTGAGGTACCTCACTCACCTTCTAAAGAGTAACCTCTGCTCCAGCTCCCTAAGGGTACACCTAGCGGCGATTGTAGCCTACACCAGAGGTGAGAAGGGTGGAAGTTTCTTCACTTCACAGGTTGTGAAGAGATTCATGGAAGGAGCCAAAAGAATTGCCCCTCCTAAAAGGTTGCCGCCGCCAGCATGGAATCTCAACGTGGTACTGACGGAGCTCATGAAGGCACCGTTTGAACCCATTCACAAGGCCTCTCTGCAAATGTTGACCAACTCTTTGTTGGCTACCTTGGCACCAAGAAAGGTCAGGCGGTGCACAAGAGGACTATCTCCCGCTGGGTTGTCTTGTGCATCAAAGCCTGTTACTCTTTGGCTAAAAAGGAGCCTCCGGTGGGGCTGCGTGCTCATTCCACTAGAGCAACTGCAGCCACTACTGAACTGGGACGTGAGGTCCCCCTGCAAGGCATTTGTCAGGCAGCCACGTAGGCCTCGTTGCACACGTTTACGAAGCATTACTGCCTTGAAAGCCAAGTCCGGCGAGACGGCTTCTTTGGCCGTTCTGGTCTCTGGGAGTTTCTGGTGTGATATTATGCATGGTCATCGACTATTGTTAGAATGTTTTCTTCCGCCGTTTGGTTCTGACATGTGCTGTTATGCTCCAAATCAACACAGTCGTGCTGCACTTTTCTTGGTTCATACTTTGTCGGTATGGTTATTGATCGCGGTCCTCTCTCTCTTCAGTTAGGCTCGTCAACTTCAGATTTGTCAGGGCAACTTGCCGTCGACTGCGGCCCCGTGTGGGCCTTAATTCGCTCTTTAGGCGTGTACCCCCCACCACGTCGACACAGTGATGGAACAGATGCCCTTTCGTTACTGTTCTCGGGGTCACACTAAATAGCCTTGCACCGATCTCCACCAAGTCTGCAATCTGTGCCTCCCCCCAAACACGATGATGCCAGCTGTGAGGCTTGCCACTCCTTCAGGTTGAAGAAGACTTTGCATGGCCATGGGGCTTGGTGTCTTGAAATGTTTCGAAGGAGCGCGGACGACACACAAGACCTCTTCGGTCCGAGGATGATCATCATTCACAGCTGTCTGCTGCAGATGAAGAGACCTTCTTCCTCATGATAGCTCTGGCTCAGAACTAGAGATCCAAGATCTGCCTACAGCTCAACTAGCCATGAGTACTGTTCCCTCCCCATCGATACCAGCAGACTGCCACAAAGTTTCAACCACCCATTTATGAACACTCAAAGCAGATTGCTTGGCCACCTCTACATTCTGGCCATGGTCGGCACCGATCGCCGTCTTTGGAAATGCCCAGCTCTAGCTCGGTGCCGAAGAAAACAGTGAAGCCGACTGCTTCGGAGCCGTCCACTTTTGCCTCGGAGTAGAGCGGTGAAAGCACAGCCAATTGTCAGCACTGAAACCTGCCCCATTGGAGCCGAAACCTTTGCAGTGGAAAACATTGGCGTCTGAGCGAAAAAGGTTGGTGTACAGCAGAACTGCTCATGGATCAGGATGCTTGGACCTCCTGCTTTCAGGACTGCAAGAGGAAATGGACACTCAAAACATTTAATGATCCACCTAGACACAGGCCGGGTAATTGCTCGCCCTACACAGACTGTTGCTCAACCTACCAAAAGGCAGGTGTCTTGTGAAGAGGCTTTGGATATACCAACTCTGCCCAAACCGAAAAGTAAAGCAGTTAAGACCACAAACCCTTTACACACTAGGCTACCACCCCTGCCTGCTGCACATCATTCACCCTTACCACCTGTTCGACAGCTGACCCTACACCGTACTACATCCCCCTCCCTCCGCTCCCCCAGATGACACTACAACCTATCAGGACCTCATTGGTAGGGCTGCCACTTTCCACAAGGTACAATTAAACAAGAAGCTGGTGGAGGAAGATTTCCGCTTTGAAATGCTTACCTCTACACAGCATTCCGCCCAATCCCTACCAATGTTAAAGGGTATGCTCCGCCACACCCCAGATATATTCAATAACCTATTAAGAGCTAGATTTATAACACAAAGGATGGGCAAGAAATATAAAGCATCCCCTGGTGATCTGCGCTATATACGAGGTCAACTTCCAACAGACTCCTTAGTTGTAGCAACTACATGGAAAAGAGCTAATTCTTAAACAACTGTGGACGCTCCTCCACCAGATAGTGTAAGAGGATAGATGCTGCAGGAAAGAGGGCAACCGAACAATCAGCCATTCGTTGGTGTATCGCTAATTCTGTTGACCTTCTCTCTAGATGCGATCGGGCCCACTGGGATGAGATGGAGGCACTCCTCTAATGCCTCCCTGAAGAACACAAAAAAGAGGCTACCAAATAGCCTCGGGGAGAAAATTAATATCCAAGACAACTGTAGGTTGTACCCTGGATACTGCAGCTAGGGGTGTAAACTCAAGTGTCTCATTACGCAGACATGCTTAGCTTCGGGTCTCCAATTTTTTTTTTTTTTTTTTATTCTTTTTATTAACTCAGTAAACAAGCTTCAGATATAAGCAGGTGATTGGGTCTCTAATTTTGAACCGGAAGTCAAGCAAAATCTACTTGCTCTTCCCTTTGATGGGGATATTTGTTTGGCCCTCAGGTAGCTACTTTGTTGGAAAAAACAAAAAAGATACTGAAACGGCAAAAGCCAAAAGAGCACTGCAAACACCTTCCCGTTGTAGCTCCTTTCGACGGTCATCCTACCACAGAGGGTCCAAAACAACATCTCTTAAAATCTCCACTTCATACCAGTGGCCACAAACTCAAACCACTTCACCTAGCGGTTACTACTGAGGCTTGTATAAAGGTAATTCCAAAGGCAGATTCACCAAACAACCTGCCGCCATCATTAAGTCATGACGTAACTGTTATTTCCCTGATCACACAATACCTGTCGGAGATTGTCTACAAGGATTCTTTCCAGCCTGTCGGGACATCACCTCCGGCCAGTGGGTGTTGGATATTATCCAACATGGTTGTCTGAAGCGCCTTTCCACACCTCCCAGCATTACACCTCCCAGCATTACACCTCTCAAACACACTCTCCCCACAGCATTAAACGTTGCTCATGGAAGATGTACAAGCACTCCTGAAAAAAGGAGCTATGAAGCCTGCTCAACTTGACCAACAGGTTACGGAAGTCTACTCGTCTTCCTTATTTCCAAAAAAGAATGGTTCCTGAGATGAATTTTGGATCTCAAACTCCTAAATGAATGCTTTCTCTCAGAGGACTTTCACATGGTTACTCTTCAAGATGTCATCCCATTAGTACAATAAGGCGACTTCATGCCTGCATTCGACCTCAAGGATGCCTACTACCATATTCCTATTCACTCAGCACATCACCAGTATCTCAGCTATGTAATAAACGACCAACATTTTCAGTTCAAAGGGCTTCACTGCAGGGCCACTACCGCACCCAGGGTCTTCACCAAATGTCTTGCAGTAGTAGATGCTCACATGCCCAGAAACAACATACATGTCTTTCCATTTCTGGATGACTGGCTCATCAAAAGTGCAACTTGTCAAAAATGTTACCAAACACCCTTCTTCCTAAAATCAAAGGGACAAGATTGTACTCCGCACCAAACCCAAATTACTCCCAAAGGTGGTCTCACAGTGCCACCTAAATCAGTTCATTGATTGGACTAAACCATTCAGGAAAATACAACAACTTTTTGTTTCTTTCTTAAAACCTCACAAAGGAAGAGCCATTTCTAAATCCGGCATGGCAAGATGGATTGTTAAATGCATTCAAACATGCTATGCTAAAGCTAACTGCACGTTTCCCATTCCTCCTAAAGCCCACTACACTTGTTAAAATGGGGCTTCAATGGCCGCTTTAGGAAATATCCAGATACCCGACATATGTACATGGTGTACACCAAATACCTTTACAAAGATTGCTGTGTAGATGTGCTGGCCCATCAACAAGACAGTGTGGGCCTGGCAGTTCTAAGTACACTATTTCAAACACTTGTAACTCCCGCAGGCTAGCCACCACTTATGAGGGAGGATGGCTTTACAGTCTGTGCACACCATATATATCTACAGCCACACATGCCTCGAATGAAAAAAGTTACTTATCCAGTAAGCATCTGTTTGTGGCATATAATGATGTAGATTCACATGTGCCCACCTTCCTACCCGATGCCTGTTCTAGTTAGATAATTTCACTTCTTTACACAAACTCCTTTTTGCATGGACATTTCTCTATACTATGCTTTGCTTCATGTTTCTTCCTCCCCCACTGTGTGGTAAAACAATCTAACAATTGAGTCCATGACCATGCACATTACCAGCGAAAGGAGGAGTCACACTACCTCGTGACTCAGAAGACTTTCTTAGAAGAAAAACAACTTGCCCACAGCCGAGCCAAACATTAGATGGCAGGATTATGACAAAATGCGAATCCATAGCACTAAATGCCACGAACGGATGCTTACTGGGTAGGTAACATTTTCCTTCACATGTATGATTTCCTGCCAGCGATTTATAAAATATATATAATCCACGGATACGCCTGGAGCTTGGATGGCAGCGATAATCTCACCATGAATTGATGATTGTGTCTCAGGCGGCGAGACTGAGGACCTGGTGAGTGATGGTGGTAAGTTTGAAATAGACACCTGTGCACTGTGGTCGTGCTGGAGATGGCAGTGGTAGGAGATGCCTACTCACCTCCTTACTCGAGCTCAGGAGATATTGACAAGTGAACCAGGGGTCTGTCTTTATATGGTTTATGTGAGCCCGCCAAGCTCATGTAGGGACTTTGAGAAATTGCCTACATGTGCTCGGTTAACTGAGGGAAATTACATGGTTTAGAAAATTGAGGCAGTAACAGTGAATGAGGGAAAGACCAGGGAAACCCTTCAAATTGATCTTCTATTCAGCTGTGAGACATGAAGCTTCACTTTGTAATGGCTAGGCTGGAATTCTGTGAGCTATCATTAGGGGCCGGGAGTGTGCAAGGAACTCCACTTGGGCTCCGTTTCCCTTCATCTACTCCATTTACTCACTGTGCCTTTGAGTCAAAGGCTGTTCAGAAACTCTGGCATGAGTGTCCATATATGCTGTCCCTTTCTGAGGGTATGATATGGTATTTGTCACTGCCGATACACCTAATAGCTGTCTCAGTAAAGGATTATAGTTTGAGTTTTTAATGGACCATGTGGTCACACCTATTCATTTTGTGTATATTGCACAAGTTCATCTTAAGCAGAATATGTACATACCTGTGTTTGGCTCTTCTGAAGCATAATGGGTGACCTATTTTAGTAACAATCTGTTTTTCTCTATATGATTTTTTTTAAACCTGAAAGTTCTAATTGCAAAGAGGGCTTATTTTTAGTTGTGCCTTACAGACAGCATTATAAAAAAACGTATT